>NC_133158.1:148841943-151787900 GCF_040802235.1 Manis javanica
TACTGCTATCCACCCCTTGAAAACACCTATTGATATGCAGAAGCACTAAAACCAGGTGAGATATTCTGGAAAAGCTGCAATTTTACCCACACTTCCTAACATAGGGGTGCAGGGCAGGCTGCCCCAAAATGTGCCCGATGGCATATTGATTATTTTGAATTAAAGCAACTGGAGAAGCAGCCTGTGAAAGAGGGATTCTCTGCCCCTTGTTTGTCCCCTTGGAAACCAGGAAATAAATTTCCCATGTGAAAAGTATTCTCCCTGAGCCTGGAGAATAAAAAACATCCTTCCCACCAGAGATAAGAAATTTGGAGTCCAGGAGGCTGCATAAGTAAAAAATGTTAATTTTTACTAATCTATTCCCAGCTCAAATGCTCTTTAGAATTCCTTACTAAGAAGCTCCCAAACATAAGTCTTCTTTGTCCTGTCAATTCCTCACAGATTTAATATCTCTCTGTGTAAAATGTATAAAAGTTTCCTGACTTGGTCATATCTTTGGGTCTTAATTTCATCATTGGGCCTCTGTGCACATGTAAACATTTTTTTTTCTCTTATTAATCTGTCTCCTATCTGTCTGATTCTTAGACCAGCTAGAACCTTGAAGGGTAGAGGAAAATTTTTCCTCCCTGATAACAGTAAAAAGAACTTTGCAGATGTGATAAAGTTAAGCAATTTAAGATGGGAAAATTAGCTTGGATTATCCAGATGGGCCCTATATCCAGTATCAATGACATCATGTCTTGATTTTCTGGAACCTTCCTATAATGTTGGATTGAACAAAACAGAGGCATATAATGTACTGATGTGTACATTTAAAATTTTAATATATATTTGAAGTCTCTGCAGAGTGCATCTCAGATACTTCAGATATTCACTTTTTAATGAACATTGCAAATTTTTGTTTTATATTTATATTCAGTACTTCAAAGATTTTGGAAGCATGGTTGCACTTGACCAGGAGATGAAACCAGAGATGTAGGGGTTTTACAATTTTTTTGCCATGAATAGATGTCTTATGATACACTTGACATTAGCAAAGTACATTTGTGTTCTTAAAGGATACATGAGGTCTCTCGAAAATCAGGGCCCGACTCTCAGAATGCATATTATAAGGTATCACATTTTTACATAGACTACAATATACAGTGCCACTGACTACATGGTATCTGCTCCACATCTGCAGATAAAATACTTAAGAGATTTTTAAATAGTATTAGATATCTATGAGTTAAATTGCAATATTTCTAGACTCTCTCACCTGGCATTAGTGCATCTCCCCATATCAATAAGTGTTTACAAGGGGTAGAGCGAAGTAGCCATCTCCATACCAGTAGGTAATTACAAAGGGAGTGAGGGTTTATCTGAACCCAAGAGGTTGGGTGGAGCTCTCTTCTGCTGCAGCTGGGTTGAGAGAGACACAGGATGACTGTTTGAAAAAAAATTAATGGATTTCTCCCACTTTATTTCTCCCTTTGACTGATTTTGGTTTCAAAGTTATTTTGCCCTGAGATTTTCCTCCAGGAGTTACATCTGGCAGTAGCTGGCAGAACCTCTGAAACTGAAATCTCTTTACATGGGTGCAACCTTTAGGCGGGCTGCCTCTAGGGATGGTGGGGATGCCCCAGTTGCTGCAGTGGTAGAGGGTGTAGCTTCACTTGGGAACCCCCTATATGTGGGGCTCCCAATTGGTGAGCCCCAAGTGGGGAATTGGTCTACAGTAAAGCACCTCCTAGAGGGATAGAGCATACTCCAGAATTGGGGAAGGGTGGAGACTCCAGAAGCTGCATAATTAGCTCTCCATCAGAAAGAAGACTGCTTAGAGGCCCTGAGTGGCTGTGTAGCAGATGAGATTGTAGGATCTCTTTTCCTCATGATAGTGGAAAGTGTTATTAAGGAGAGAGAGAGACTTCAGCAGGAGAGAGATACACTTCAGCATCACTTGGAGGAGCTGGGTGATGACCTATGGGATACCCTTAAGAAGGAGAGACAGTTATTGAGAAGATGAGATGCGCTTCTGGAACATATGTTAGCAGCAAGGGAGGAGGCAGCCAGAGAATTTGCGTTGTAGGAGGCTGTGGGGAAGGGGAAGTAAAGAGCAGTGCCTTCAGTCCCACAGTTGGTAAAAGAGATGTCAGGAGAGGATGAGGGCTGCTCTGTTGCTAAGGCCACTGCCCAAGGCACCAGCCTCTCCTGTATTAACGGCCTGCCTTGTTGTAATAAAGAAAGTAAAAACACAACAACTGCAAGATCCTCAGGGTAGGAGCCACCCACACTATCCATGTTGTGGAGCACTCCATGCTCCACTCCTAAGCCCAGGATGAGCTGGTGGACATGAGCATCCTGTTTCATCAGAAGCCATCGGAACCTCTGCCTACATGGTTCCTGTATCTCTGGGATATGGGGGTGCAAAACACTATTATGTCGGGTTCTGAAATGGGTAGATTGGCTTCCCTAATGACAGCCTTCCTTCCAGCAGTGTTTGCAAAGTGCCCGTCACACCTCAGTGAATCAGGTGCTTCTGGATTGGCCAACAGGAACCATCAGGGCAGTTGGGTCTAATTAGGGTGATTTACCATATTTACCCACTAGCTAGAAAATCTACACAGAACTCCAGCAGTTGTTACAGGAATAGGGCATGAAAAATTTAATCTATAATAAGGACCCCCAGGGCCCTGATGAGTTGTTCACCATAGGAATGAGAGATCTGGTGCTCCATACAGCTCCCCCATCTCTCTCTGAGTCCCTAGTGACTATTCTTGCCCCCCACATAGGGCAACCCATAAGTGAGGCTACTTGTACTTTAGCAGATCTGGGGGAGGTTGATACAATTAGAGCACGGAAGGAAGTATGGGCTATGACTGAAAGGAGAGGGGCAAAGGGCCCCGTGAAGGACTCGAGGACCCAGACGTGAGTTGATTTGATAAAGGCTGGGGAAGTGAAAGAAAAACTTGATGGGCAGTCCAATAGGATCTTGTTAGAATTGTGGCACCAATTAAAGCCAGAGCAGCAGTTCCAGCTGCTCTGGACCAGGACATGGAAGCCGGAGGCAAAGCCCCTTGTCCCACCTGCGTTCCTGCAAGACTTCCTGAGGGACAGTACTCAGGTTCCACCTGGGCCCTCCCCCCAAGGTCGATGATTGGGTGCTGCGATCTGACTGAGTTGCATCTTGGGGTACGTTGTGGGGACTGGAGGTCACATGTTAAATTACCAATTCATTAGTCCTCCATGAATGTACAATGTGTCCTGGCACTGGTGGACACAGGAGGTGAATGATCTCTGTTTTATGGCAACCCAGAGCATTTTTCCAGGACCCCTGCTGTGACATATGGCTATGGGGTTAAGGCAGTTAGAGTGAAGAAAGCCCAAATACCACTGAGGATAGGGCGTTTACCCCCAAAGGAGTATACTGTGTACATTTCTCCCATTCCTGAATATATTTTTGGCATAGATATACTGCAGAGCTCATGATTATAGCCAATTGCAGATGAGTTCAGACTGAGGGTTTGTGTGGTAAAGGCAGTTCTGAGGGGACATGCTAAACACCCACCTGTAGCTCTACCTGTACCTAGATGAGTTACAATTACAAAGCAGTATAAATTGCCTGGGGGGCACAGGGAAATCGGAGAAACTCTACAGGAGTTGGGGAAGGTAGACATGATAAAGGCCACTGATAGTCCTTTTCATTCTGCAGTGTCGCCATTGAAAAAGCCAGGTGGCCCTTGCTGAATGATGGTGAATTACAGGGATTTGAATAAAGTCACATCCCCTTGGCAAGCTGCTATCCCCTCTATAGCACCCTTATGGACACAGTAGGTCATGAACTGGGGACATATCATTTTGTTGTGGACCTTGATAATGCTTTCTTCTCTATTCACATAGTACAGGAAAGTCAGGAACAGTTTGTCTTCATGTGGGAAGGCCAGCAGTGGACATTCACTGTCCTTCCACACAGATACATATCTCTACAGTCCCACCAGTTGTCATGCAATTGTAGCCCAGGACTTGGCCACATGGAAGAAACAGCAAATGGTGCAGCTGTATTACTACATCGATGAAATTATGTGCATGCCTGATTCTCTTTCAGATTTAGAAGAGGCAGTTCCTAGAGTGCTGCAACATCTACAGTAGAAAGGATGGGCTGTGAACAGCACCAAGGTTCAGGGACCTAGTTTGTCTGTAAAATTCTTGGGGGTTGTCTGGTTGGGTAAAACTAAAGCTATTCCTGAAGCAGTCATAGACAAGGTCCAGGCTATTCCTACCCTTCCTACTGTGACAGTTTTTTTAAAAAGAGTTTTTGTGTCTTTTGGGCCACTGGAGGGTGTTTATCTCACACTTGGCACAAATTCTGAAGCCCTATACCAGTTGGTACGAAAAAGCATCAGATGGGAGTGAGATGAGACATGAACAGCTTCTTTTACTGCTGCTAAGTGAGCAGTCAAGGCCTTACAGGCCATGAGTGTAATGGACTCATCATGGTACTATGAGCTAGGTGTTCATGTAACTGAGGATGGTTATGCATGGGGTCTTTGGAAGCAGCTTTAATAGAAATGCCAACCCATTGAATTCTGGTCAGAACATTGGAAAGTAGGAGAGGTCCAGTACAACTTGATAGAGAAGCAACTGGCTGCTTTGTACCATGCCTCACTGGCTACACAGTGATGTTCCCATCACTGGAACAGCTCCAACCAAGGTAATTACTGCGTATCCCATCACAGGTTGGGTACAAGACTGTAACCATAGGCCACTGAGTGGCATGGCACAGATGCCTACACTCGCCAAATGGGGCACATATTTACAGCAGTGTACTGTGCTCTCTACTAGCCTGATAAGTGGAGATCTCCAGTGCTTATTGGGGCCAGTGACATATACCAGTGGAAAGCAGGTAGAACTTGCTTTTGAGCCATTGGTAGCTGAGAGTACTTATCAGGAGGGAAAAGCCCCTATACCTGAAGATGCTGAGTATATGGATGGCTCCAGTTGTGAACAGCCCCCAAAGTGGAGGGCTGTGGCTTTCTATCCTAAGACTGAGACAATATGGATGGAGGATGGGAAGGGGTAGAGCAGCCAGTGGGCTGAGTTGCAGGCAGTATGGCTCATGATCACCCAGGAGTCCTCCTCTACAGGTGTCTGCACTGACAGCTGGGCCCTCTATGAGGGTTTGACCCTGTGTCTACCAAAATTGTACTACGCCAACTGGATTGTTGGTCACCTGCCCCTTTGGGGACAAGAGATGTGGCAAGACCTATGGGCCTCTGGTCAGACTAAGACAGTTACCATATATCATGTGACTGGCCATTTGCCTTTGGCATCTCCAGGGAAAGATGAAGCAGACACATTGGCCCAGGTGCAGTGGCTAGAAGATAGGCCTGTCTCTGATGTAGCCCAGTGGTTACATTAGCATTTGTTGCACTCAGGACAAAAGACAATGTGGGCTGTAGCCCATCAGTGGGGTTTGCCGTTTACCTTTGAAGAAGTTAGCAGAGCCCAGAAGGAGTGCCTTCTGTGCTCTAAGAGGGATTTACATTGAGTCCCACAGCAACATGGCACAATAGAAAAAAGGGCCGATATTCCTTGTCAGGTGGCAGATAGACTATATTGGGCCTCTGCCCATATGAGAAGGATATCAGTATTCCATGACATGGGTGGGTACAGCTACTGGCCTATTGGTTGCTTTTCCTTCCCTCTTTTCCACCAAAAGAGGCCTTGAGTGTCTCACTGTAGCCTATGTCTGGCTGCAGGTGACTGAGAGCGATCAAGGCACCCACTTTATTGGACATGCATTACAAGAATGGATGTAGCAATTAGGAATGAAGTGGAAGTTTCATGTACCATGTAACCCTACTGGGGTAGGCATGATAGAGAGGTACAATGGCTTGTTGAAATCTGGCCTGAAGTTGGACACCAATAGTCTATGGGGCTAGTCAGTTCACTTATGGACAGTGCTGTGGCATTTGAATGAGAGGCCCCAAAAGGGAGCCTTGAGCCCTTTGGACATTCTAACACACTTTGTTGCCTCTCCTGTACAACTGTATGTACAAACCAAAACAGAGTTATTGAAGTCATGATATATCCAGCAGAGCAACATCCTGCTGTCAGCCCCAACTGCATTAAACCCTGGAGACACTATTGAATGGACATGGCTCTGGACATTTTTACACATGGACAAGTGATGGCTGGCCCTTCTGGCACCTTGTGGAAATGGCCTGGATGCTGGTCTCATATGTATTCCTGGAGTAATAGCAGAGTGGCCCCCAAAGATCACAGCAGTGTACCCAAAATATCCGGGAGGTAAGAGCAACGTACAGGGAAGTTTTGTTTTATCTTTATGGCCAGTACATGTACCTCCCATAACCCTATACATTGACCCATCTGTAACCCCCACAGGGCAGGGGATGAATGTCTGGTATATTAGACCAGGATGAGATCCCATTCCTGCATTGTTTTATCACAGAACCACTCTCTAACATGCATTCTATGTGATGGATAAGATTTGCCTATGCTGGTGTCATTAAAACATGTATCTTATCACCTTTAAGATTATTTCTTTCTACAGTCCCTGAGGCCTGGTGTCCCCTGGCTGCAACTGCCACATGATGATTGCTCTTAACTCCCTACCTGTCAGCTACTGGTAGCTATGGAGTTAATCTGCCTAGGACTTTGAACATAGATGAATCCTCTGGCTTGAGGATATCATGATTTTATTGCTGCTGCTATGTTATTAGTCTGGTCACAATGCTCCAGTTCTCACCCAGGAGCCATTGCAGAAGATGGGGAATAAGTAGACTGTAGATCGAGATTTCTTGAGTGGTGAGCAGTGGATAAAATCGTTATATTTCCAGAATCTCTCTCCTGGCTTTAGTGCATCTCCATATCAATAGCTGTTTCCAGGGAGCAGAGAGATGCATCCATCTCCATAACAGTAGGTAATTACAAGGGCAAGTGAGGGCTTATCTGGACTGGGGAGATTGTGTGGAGTTCTCTGCTGCTGCAACCAGTTCAGGAGAGACATGGGAGAGCAGAAGCAGACTGCTATTAAGAAATGAATGGGTTTCTCCCACTTTATTTCTCCCTTTGACTGCTTTCAGTTTCCATGGTATTTTGCCTTGTGATGTTTCCCTGGAGTTATAATGTCACATTGGGAATTATGTTGCCTCCATTTCAAAATAACTCCCCTTTTATGCTTTATCTCTGAACCTAGCTTCATTTTTCATCATGGCACCCATTACTACCTGATATTATAATATGTTTTCTTCTTTATTGTCAAGGTGCCTCTCTAGATTGTAAGCTTATTGAGGGCAGGGGCTCTGGTTTATTCACTGCTGTATCTCTCCATTAATAATATTGTCTGATGTATATTTATTTTTCAATTAATATATGTTAATCAATGAATGAACAAATATTATTTGTATGGAAATCATTAAGTATTTTTACTCCAAATACACTATTCTGCTGTGGTGGTTTACGGTTGTAGCATTTTAAAGTCCACCATATTTATAAGCTAAGCTTCCTTTTAGAGACTGAATTAAATGTCTATTTTCTATTACTTCTCAGTGTTCTCTGTCTGATGGTGTGAAAACAAAACTTTCAGCATAAAAAAAGCTTGTCTCTGGGTATTTCACACAAGGTGAGGTGTATTTAAAATAGCATAAAAAATCTATTCAATTGGTTAAGAAATTTCATTCACAAAAAAAATTGTGTTTAATAATAAAATAAGTTTTGGTATTTTCTTTACCCTTACCTTTGTCTTGTTCCTGCTTTTCAACAAACTCTCAAAAGGATTCAGGTATACTCACTTAGATTAGATAATTTAGGTAATTAAGTAAATTAGGTGATTTAGAGTTTATCTTATCTTCTTTGGCCTTTTTTATGCATAATTTTAAGCATCTAAAAATATCTACATTTATTGCTTACTCCATTCTTTTAAAAGCATCAGTCAGTAGATTTCATCAAAGATGATATTGTGTGTATCATCACAGGTATGGCTTGTGGCAAAGGGGTCTGTTTCACAAGCTCCTTATCATTTTGCAGTGGCTGCCAGCAAAAGAGGACACAATTTGACTGCAGGCCATCACAGCTTCTTAGCTTAGAATACAATCATAGCAGAAATTTGAGGTGAAATACACAGTCACTTTGATAGGTCTTCTCTGAATTTCTTCCTCTTGCCTCAAGCCGATAGCTTTTACTCCCTTATCCAGGTCTCCTTTCACAGGACACCCCCACGTAATAATTATGTATTTCTTCATGATTATTCTGAGTTCTTTTTACCCATAATAGATGTTATAAGTACACATGAAGAAAATAAATATTAATATTTTTGTTTAGTACCACCTATAAATTTTTATACAACAGTTTATTAGTTCCTATTTCTTTTGCACTTTATACTTTTGAAAAATAACTTCATTCACTCAATAATTCAATAAATATTTTTATGAATAATGTGTAGATACTGAGGGTATAAAATGGACAAGATGGATGGTTTTGAACAGGTTAATCTGACAGCCTAAACACCAGTACTAATAATAACAAGTAATCTATGAGAGAAGTTCTAAGGGCCCGAGCTAAGGCAAAGACAGAGTAAGCAGGACTTACGCAGGAGAGTGACTTATGCATGAGTTGGGTGGGTGATTGAGAGGATGTGGTTGGGCATGATTCTGAGGTTTCCAGCTGAGTGAATGGGTTCTCTTAACTAAGATGAAAAGGGGAAGCCCATAGAAGGTGCTCTATCCCTTTTCACTTCACATACATCCTGGGATATCTTATCTACAATCAAGGATTCATTTATCATCAATATAATATTGATTTCAAAACCATCTTTTGCCCATATCTGTCTCCCAGACTTTAGACACATTTGAGACTGCCAATGGAACAGCTCCATTTAGGTGTCCCACTGGCACCTATCTCATACTCAACATTTACAAATAAACTTACCATATTCTTCCAAAGCCACTCCTCCTCCTGCATCCCAATCTCAAGGAATTCCTTTATCATTTAGTATGAAACTAATAATCTATTATTCCTTTTTCTTAACATATCTTCCACTTCCAATTCATCATCAAGTTATGTTGATTCTATCTACCATATTTTTGAATACTAATACTTCCATTTTGCTCCATACTTTTTGCCTTAGTCATAATCTTGTTCTAGGATTATGGAATATCCCTTCCTTCAAATATTTCCCTATTTCATTTTGACATCTTCTCTAGTCTTGCCAAATTCATAGCTATATTCCTGAAATATGACCTTCCTTATTTAAGCTTTTTATACAGCTCTCCATTGCTTCAGGGTAAATTTAATCTCCTTAACATGGCCTAATGATTTCTATTAGAGGGTGCCCAGGTTTAAGTCTCCAGCTTTGTCTCTCAGCACTGCTCTCCTCCCATCTAAGCCACCACTACTCATGCATCACCATTATGACCTTCTATATGGCAGCCACAATAAATTCCTTCTAATGCCCATACTCTTTAGATGTTAAGTTAGATAAGGACTAAATATTATCTATGAATTTGGTACTTAGTGTCTTATCAAGAACAACTGTAGATAATGGAGGCAGAATGAAAACCACAGTGACTTCATATCAGGCATCACAATTAATAAGGAAGTAGTAATAGAAAAGTAGACAGTTTATTAAGCTCACCAAGTACTGAGTGAATTGACAAGGTGCTAGGTACCAAGCACACAACAAGGTAAATGGATATATGACACCAAACTGATCCTTGAAATTTAGCTAGAAAACACTGTCAAGTGTCCCGACTCAAATTTGACCAAACAGTATCACAAAAGCAAAGAGATGAAAGAAAGACTTCTCTAGGCAAGGGAAGATGATTTCAAGCACTCTTATCATATATAAGAGCATAAAACAGGAGAACAGGAAATAATGAGATGAGACTCATAGATGGGAAAGAATCAGACCATACAAGGTATTGTTTGCCATGTCATGTCCTTAGATCTAACTTTTCAGAATATAAAAAAAATCCAAAATTTAAACAGGAAGAGAAATGGGACCCGATTTTCATTTCTGATTGATCATTCTGCTTGCAGGGTGGAGGAAAGCTTTCAGGAGAGCAGGAGGCATGGAAGAAGACTAGCCATGAAGGAAAATAAAGAGTCACTGACAGAGAAGGGGAATCAAACTAATACTTTTATTTAATCCTGGCAACCACCTCATCACCTAGAAAGAGTAGTCATTGTGATTCCACTTTTATAGATTAGGAGGCAAAAAAGGAGAGATCAACGTGTTACAACTGGTTTCTGGTAAATTTGGAGACAACACAAATTCTTCACTTAGATCATAGTATACTTGGAGCTGAAAAGCTTGAAAATTTCATTTTTCAAGGATTTCAACTGGAGCAATTTATATGATCAATTCAGCACACCAGGTGGTGAGGTATCAGAGTGGATTTGTGTTTGTTTTTTAGTAGATAGATACACAAAGAAAGAAATATAGAAGTGTATATACATGGGTTAGTATACATACATATATTTCTAAGCTTTGTTCACTGAGCAGGACCTAGGAGAAAAGACACACACCTATCACCCAGATCTTGGTTTCTAAATATGAAACAGAAATAAGGACTGAGGCAGAAAAATACAAATGAGCCTGGAGCATCCTATGGTTCCAGGAAGCAAAAAAGTGCTCAAAAAGGAGTAATAGGGAAATCAAAAGGACACAGGAGCCAATCTGAAAGAGATCCCAATGACCAAAGATGGAATAAAATGAGAAATAAAATAATGATATTGGATAAACTCTTGAATAAAATAAACATCCATGAGCTTATACTGTAAGTAAACCTGAGAAATGGCCACATCTTCCATACAAAATAATTCTAATTGATAAATGTAGTAGGAATGGGGGAAATACAAAATCACCATGGGCCAACACCAGAGTAATTATTGTTTCAAGAAACATCTAAAAATGGATGCTAAAATTAGTAGATGAGAAGTTTCAGGAGAAACAGGATGTTTGCATAGTCTCAAGGTATTCCAGTCACAAAGATATTTATTAATCATAAAAGGAAAAATAGTAACTTTACAGTAGAGGAAGTTGGCAGATACAACCTTAACTAAATTATCAAAGTCAACATGCCTATGTATAAAACATAGTGACATTATGCATTCATTGACATGACTCACTGAGAATGTACATCATTTCAGTGTTGTTCTTGCCAAAAATATATCATATCAGTCTAATTGTAAGAAAACATTACACAAACCACACTGAGGGATATTCTAAAATAAACTGACCAATGCTCTTGGGTAATGTTGAGATAATGAAAGACAAGGAGAGATGGAGGCACTGCTACAGATTGAAGGAAACAGGAGACCCTGAAGCTCAATGTGATGTGGGGTGAGGGACTGGATCACGGAGCAGTAAAGGATGCTGGTGGGAAAAACTGGTGCATAAATAAAGTCTGTAGTTAACTTCACAGTAATAGGCAATGTAAACTTCCTGGTTTCCATCAATGTACTATAGTTATCTGAGAAGTTAACATGAGTGAGGGAATACAGAGCTTTCTAATCTACATTTGCAACTTGTCTTTAAATCTAAAATGATCTTAAAATTAAAAGTTACAAGAAAGTGATGGCAGAAATATATTTTTCAAAAAAATTTCTAGACGACACTGACCTTAACCCAATAAACATAAATAATTTTTTTTTAATTTATCAATATACCAAGTCAGTTTTTTTTTCCTCTGCCCACTTACAACTGCATTGGAGTCCCAATTCGTCTAGAAAAGAAGCAGCCCCAGCACTGGCACACAGTTTAAATTAGCTTATGGAGCCATAAAAGTTCTGAGAAGGCACACCAGAGACCCTGGAATGAGGGCAGGAGCTATTACAGAGTGCCCTTGTTTGTAGACAGGGATCTGAACGCAAAACACAAACAAGCACATTTTAAAAGCATTGGAAAAATGGAATGACCAATGACTAGAACATTCAAAGGTCTATCTTGAATAGCAGTTTCTTCCACCTGTAGGTGTGGTAAGTGAAATACTTGGGGCCTCAGGTCCCTTATTGATTGATTGGAGACACTGCAAATACCAACTTTCTAGGATTGTTTTAAGACATTCCTTATATGTTTACTGTAAAAATCACATTCTGTTTATACCAATTAGATATTATTAATTTAAAAATGTAAAGATGGTATTTAAAAGGTTCTTTGAAATAGAGATCTCTTTGAAATAGAGAATGAAAAGGAATCCTTTTTAAATGTTGTTATTGTTGTTTTTCCCTGCAGCTAAGTGAACATTTGGGAAAGCAGAAGTCCTGCTAGGTTTCCTGACTTGCACAGAGCACATGGTCATATTTCTCTTTATTTGGCTGTTAATGACAACAACTGCTGAGATTTAGAAGCCTCCTACTTAAAATGACTATGATAGATTGCTAAAACCAAATCTAAATGTTAATAAATTTCTGAAGATAACTGTAAAGCGGTAAGTAATTACAGAGAGTCTCTGGTACTGTTCCATATTCACATTTATCATGAGTGTATCCCTGAAATAACATGATGATGCTGATAGATTAGCCTCATTACCCATATAAAACTCAGCAAATCTCTTAGAGAGTCAAATCAAAGAGGTTTGCTCCAACTCCTTTCCCAAAAACTTGTCAACCTATTGACAATTGATCAAGTCATAGTGATAACTACTTGAATGTTACACCTTTCCTTTGTTTTAAAAAGGGGACTACTACTTTTTTTCACCTAACACAAACATCCTCCCCAGGAACATAAGTAACATAGTGTACATTAACTTGGGCTCCCCAAAAACAATCTCACTGTTTTACTCCCACCTTTTGAGCCCTGCATTCTAATCTTTGTGTGGGTTCTTTCTTCTCAATCTATCTCTTAAATTTCGTTTCTTAAGAATTTCAGATTCCTTTCCCTCCTCACCTACACATACCCTCAGACAAGTAGACCTATCTACAAACTGCCTCTACCTACTGGGGACAGCATCATCTTTGCTCAAATTACACTAGCTTCCTGACTAGTTGCTATACTTTCACTTTCTCTGCAATCCATTCTCTGCATGGCAGCCAAAAGTAATCTTTCTAAATACTAATCTAATCATGTTAATCTTCTGAGTAAGCCCTTAAGAATTCCCACTGCCCTCAAGTTGAAGCACACTCTTAATTGCCACCTTTGAGATCTCGCTCCTATTAAGCTCTCAGGTTCCAAATATTAATCATTCCATCTGCTATCAATGCATTTTACAATTATGCTTATTTTTCTGTTCTCTTATTTCTCCCTATTTGGAAACTACCATTGCATCCATGGTACCTAACACTGTTCTAGGCACTTAAATGTTCAATAAATAGTTGTTACATGAATGAATGGATGAATGAATAAATGAGTGAAAATGGTTATCTTTACAAACAAGACAGACCATTGTAAACCTTAACAATTTTAATGCAAATTAAAAAAATCAATAATTGCACAATATAATTTTACAACAATAATAAAGAAAAGGAAATAAACATTAAAATGATCATCTTAATATCATTTTAAATAGGCTTAAAAAATATGAAAAATAGCAATATTTTTATTATGAATCTATTACTAAAAGAATGTGCAATTTCATTCCCTGTAAAACAAACTTAAAATGGTTACAGGGTAACAACTTATTTTTATGCCTAATCTATAAATTGTGTTATATGGAAATTAATATAACTGCATTGCTGAACAAAGTTTTACAGAGGAAAATTTTTTTGCATGCCTCATAAGAAATTTAAAGGAGTTACTGGCTCAAGGGATGAAAAACAGACGTTAGATGGAATGCTAAGCACTGCCTGCTCTATTAAACAGCATTTCTACAGAAATGTGAGCAGATCCATTAACATTTCATGAATCTGTATGGACCTGTAAGAGCTTTCACTTGTTTCCCAGCAAAGTTTCTTGTTACAAAAATGCAACTGCCTAGGTAAGTGAACTGCCAGTTATGGTGAACTGCCTTCTGTTTTCCTCTTTAGAGACGAGCATCAGGCATCCAGATTCTTATCCAATCACGCTCTCAATTTAACTCATTCTAAAATAATGACTTCCAAGATTTACTTTCAATATCATAAGTGAAGAAAGAAAAAGTAAGAAAAATTGTGCAGTTCAATATGTAATTACAGCCCTGGTAGGAATATGGATTGGGAAATTCCATTTCTATTAAACTGCTCATTATTTACTTATCAGTAGGCCTTAATACCCAAATCACTGAAGACATAAATCATATTTATAATTTCTCAATCACTGTCACTTTAATTTTTAATAGGTAAAAGCATCGGTTCCTATGTGAATAATTCTAATGTGAAGGCTACAGCCTCAAATAACATGATATTATAATTAATGGGACAGAACATGGACAGGACACAGGCCAAACCTAAGATGAGAAGACATGGAATTGACAAGTCCCCTCCAGTAATAGTCCTAGACTTTATGTATGTAGTTGAAGATTTCTAGGCTAGTTCTGTTACAAATTGGCTTGCTAAAAAGTATTCCAAAAAGTTCTGTAGTCTAACTGTCTACATGGTATTGGTCTCAAATTCTTTTCTTAGGCATATATCTGACACAATATGAAGTGTAATCAAGCAAAATTACTTCATGTTGCTGCTTAAGATTTAAAAGTCCATCTTGCTACAATATTTGAATTTAATTTAATTGCTGGAACGTAATTGATTTCAATGGAAAAATGTTTCTATGTGAAAAAAATATTTTTAGGTAGTATGAGGAACTTTTAACTACTTAAATGTAAGCTCCTTAAGGGCATAATCTGTATTTTTTGCAGTAATGTATCCAACATTGAGAACATTGCTCGGGACATAGTAAGTGCTCAAAAATATATGTTTAATATATTAAGAAATGAATATGAATGAGGAACTTGAGAAGATATAATTTAACAAGAATACAAAAGCTATCTTCAAATATTTAAAAGCTATGGGGTGTAGAGAAAATGTTAGAAACATCTTGCAGAACTTGAGAAGGCAAAATTAGAAGCAACAGATAGGAATTCCAGAAGAATTTCCAATAAATAAAGTTAGAATGAGCTATCAAGAAGACCAGATCTTTCCATTTTTGACTGAGCATTTAGATTGCATAACTCTTAATATTCTTTCCAAATTGACTCCATAAATACAACAAATTAATTTTTTCCAGTATTTTTTCAGTTGATTACTAAACATGATGCCTAATTTTGCAAAGCTGAAACACTTGCATAGTTTTCCTCTGTTACTTATAGAACTGTGTTTATTCATTCTAAGAGAAATCAATCTAATAATAAATATAGTCATCAAAATATTTGATCATTTTATCCAAGAGCCCCTACAATAATATAAAGCACATATCAAGTTCTTGGTGACACATTTTCTCCAAATTAGGAAATATATACTACAGAGTCAATGTAATTCCTGTCAAAATTTCAATGGCATCTTTCACAGAAATAGAACAAACAATCCTAAAATTTGTCTGGAATCACCAAAGACCCTGAATAGCCAAAGCAATCCTGAGGAAGAAGAACAAAACAGGAGTCATCACACTTCTTGAGTTTAACTATATTATGAAGCTATAGTAATCAAAGCAGTATTATATTGGGATGAAAACAGGTACATAAACCAGCAGAACAGATTGAGAGCCCAGAAATAAACCCATATATATATATAGTCAATTAATTTATGACAAAGGATCCAAGAATATACAATGAGAAAAGAACAGCTTCTTCATTAAATGTTATTAAATGCATGGACAGCCACATGCAAAAGAATGAAACTGGACTCCTGTAGTCCATCATACACAAATATCAACTCAAAATGGATTAAAGACTTGAATACATATGACCTGAAACTATAAAATTCCTGGGAGGAAACATAGAGGATAAGCACCTAAACAGACATCAGTCTTCACAATGATATTTTTGGCTTTGACTCCTAAAGCAAAGGCAACAAAGCAAAAATTAACAAGTGGGACTGCATCAAACTAAAAGGCTTCTTTATGCAAAGGAAACCAACAAGAAAATGAAGACAGCCTACTGAATGGGGAGAAAACATTGGCAAATCATATAACTGACAAAGGGTTAATATCCAAATACATAAAGAACTCACACAGATCAACAGGAAAATTAAACAATTTGATTTAAAAATTTAGGGCAGAGGACCTAAATAGACATTTTCCCAAAGACATATAAATGACAAATAGGTACCTGAAAAGGTGTTCAACATCATTAATCATCAGGGAAATGCAAATCAAAACCACAGTGAGGTATCTCCTCATACCTATTAGAATGGCATTGTCAAAAAGATAAGAAGTAACAAGTACTGGTGAGGATGTGGAGAAAAAAGAAACCCATGTATGAAAGGAAAGGAGCGACACATAGCAGCAATTCACCGGAGAGTTCCGCTTTATTAGGGAAAGGTGCTGGGTTATATAGGAGGGGGCATGAATTGATTGAGGTGTCACTTCTACGGGGCTGGTGGCTGTTGGCTAGGTGCTGGGATTGGGAGGGGGGCGAGAGATGATTGGGCTTCAGGTGGCGCGGGCGGGAACTGAGGACCCCGAAGAGAAGCCGGAAGTTTGCCATCTTACTGGTGGGGACCCTTCATTCCCCCCTTTCTCCTCTATGGGTTTGTGGACGTTGCTTTCTCTCTGGCTGCTTCCTGCTGAACAGGGGCGGAGAAGGGAGTGAGGGCTTGAGGATTGGGAGGAAAGGGTTTATAGGACTCCCCACAGTAAGGACGAGTAGATGTGGACTTCTTCAGGTTGGAAATCAATGAAGGTTCCCTGTAACCATAGGTTGGCCAAGAGGATATGGGTGTCAGGAGCCAGGCGTCTGCGGCTATTGTTTCCAGGAACAGTTTCCAGTGGAGAGAGGGGTCCATCTCAGCGTATGGTGAGGAGGTCACGTGAGGGTGAGGGATCTTCTGTGGCCAGAAGCTGGTAGTTCCTGAGTAAAAGCTGGTTGAAAGCTTGATTAGAGATTTTTCTGACTTGGGATTTGATGAACTTTATTACACAGGGTAAGAAGAGACAGGCGAGAAGAATGATTATTATGGGGCCTGCAATGGGCCAGAGCTAGGTGAGGAGGGGGTTTGTTAGTATTGACGAGAATGGGTTGGAATTGGAAGCAGAGTGGAGACTGGAGGCAAGGTCGGTGAGTTTGGTAACGTCAGTTTCTACAATGCCAGATTCGTTGATGTAATAGCAGCACTCTTCTCAGAGGAAGACACAGGTGCCGCCCTTCTCGGCTGTAAGCAGATCTAGGGTTCGCCGGTTTTGAAGGGTGACTTTAGCTAGCGAAGTGACCTGTCTTTGGAGAGAAGCTAGAGAATCGGCAGTGGATGTCAGGGCTCTCTCAAGTTTGGTGTTGAGATCTCTAACTGCTTATAGAGAGTGACCCAAGGCTTCTCCCGAAAACCCTGCCCTAATGGCTGAGGTGATCAAAGAGCTACTGACCATGATGGGAAGGAAAGCAGCTCTTTTTGTGTGCGAGGCAAGGGATGTCGGAGCTCAAGGAATTCTGCCATGCTGTAAAGTGTTAACTGTGGGATTAGGGTGACGAGAATGCAGGGTGTATCGGAGTTGAGAGGCAGTGAGTTGAAAAGACTGCTATTACACTAAAAGAGGTGTCCCGGTTGCAGTAACTTTTGTTTGATGCTGTGTGTAAGTCTGCCTGACTTTGAATCACCATACAAAGGAGGCTGGGGTGGCGGGGAAGATAATAGGAATGAGGAAAAAAAGCGAGAGAGCAGTAAAGGAGGAAAAAGTCATGATTCGGGTATGGATGGCAAAGGGGGTGAACGGGATTTTGGAGGAAAGAGGACAGTAAGGTCAGGAGTCTGGAGGGAGGGAGAGTGTGTAAACTTTTGTAGGTTAAGAGATCTTTTAGGTGATGTGGGGACAGAATGGTAAGGGGTGCTCTGAATGTCAGTTTATGAGCTTTTTTCTGCAAGAGCTGTCTAGCGGCTAATGCTCATAGGCAGGGGGCCCATCCCTGAACTGTGGGGTCTAATTGCTTGGAGATATAAGCTACTGGGGCAAAGCATATTGGCCTAGGACTCCTAAAGCTTGACTGGACCTCTCATGAATGTATAATGAGAAGGGCTTCGACAAATCAGGAAGATGGAGAGCTGGGGCTTCTACAAGGGCTTGACGGAGCTTAATGAAGGAGTGTCGGGGTGAGGAGGATAATGGTTTTTTAGGGGGGCTCTTGCTGAGGTTGTATAGGGGTCTTGCCAACAGGGTGCAGGGAGAAGTTAGGGATCTACGTTCTAAAATATCTAGCTAGGCTTAGAAAGGGCCTAGAAAGGAAAGGATTTTTGTCTTGGTTTTGGGAATGGGCAGGTCAGAGAGGAGCCATTTTCTGTCTAAGGTAATGGACTTTCTTTGTTGAGATAGAAGGAATCTGAGGTAAGTGATAGGAGGGGAAGAGATTTGAGCTTTGACTGGGGATACTCGGTAACTTCTGGAAGCTAGAAGGTTAAGTAGGGAGGCAGTGTCAAGTTGAGACTGTTCCCACGAGAGATTGCAGAGTAGAAGATTGTCTATGTATTATAAGGTGGACTTGGAGTGATCATGATGAAACTGTTTGAGGTCCTGAGCTAGGACCTGTCTAAAAATATGGGGACTATCTCGGAAGCTTTGTGGCAAAACTGACCAAGTGAGTTGTTTAGAATGTCTTGTGTATGGGTCCGTCCAGGTGAAGATGAAAAAATCTTGGGAGCAGGGGTCTAGAGGGATAGAAAAATGGGTCTTTGAGATCTAGGACTGAGAAGTGGGATGCTGAGGCTGTATGGATTTGGAACTAAGGGGTGGATAGGGACAATGGCTATGTTGATGAGGCGAAGGTCTTGGACAAGGTGGAAAGATCCGTTGGTTTTTTTAACAGCTAATATGGGGGTATTAAATGGGGAGTGAGTGGGTCTGCTTGAATGATGGGTTGGAGGCTTATGAGGGCTGAAGTGGTTAGGGGGTATTGAGCCTGACAGATATACTGAGAGGGGTCACATAATTTGATAGAGGCAGGGGGACATAGGGCCACGGAGGGGCTTGTAATGTCCCAAACTTTGGGATTTACAGGGTGTATGAGGGCAGAACCGGAGCTTTCATTGGGTAGAGGGGGGTTTGTCAGCTATGAGGGCCATCAAAAAGGGAGTACTGGGGGCTGTGGGAGTGGATATAGTTATGGAAACGTGGAGGAGGGAAAGGATGTCTCGTTCTAGTAAAGGGATGGGACACTGGGGCATAACCAGGAAGGAGTGGGAGAAAGGTATGGGATTATCTTGGATTGTGTATAAAAGGGTGGGTGGGGGGGTTTAATGGGAAAATCTGTTTACCTCCTACTCTGACTATAGGAGTAATGGCTGGCGTGGTAGGGCCCCGGTATTCTCACAAGACTGAGAAGGTGGCTCCTGTATCTAGGAGGAAGGAGATGGGGTGACTGTCTACTGTTAAAGTAACCCTGGGCTCCTGTTTGGTGATGGAAATGGTTGGGCGAGAAGCCCCCGGGCCCCATCAATCTTCTTCTGCCAGCCCCACTATGGCGGGCTTAGGATGGGGGTTGTTCGTCCAGCCTCCCCTTCGGGTGGTTGGGCAATCAGACCCCCAGTGGCCCTTTTTGTGGCATCTGGGGCATGGGGTGGTAAGAGATCTCGGGGAGGGGCACGCCCTTGACCAATGTCCCTCTTTTCTGCACTTGAAACAAGCTCTTGAGGGGGCTTGTTTGTAGAGGGGCGCCCAGGTTGTGGTTTTATCAGCTGGGCCAACATCTGGAAATTGGCCTGATCAGCCTTTTGTTTACGGCATTCTTTCTCCTCCTCCCGCTTATGGAAGACTTTAAAGGCCACTGTTAGGATCTCAGTCTGTGGGGTAGCGGGGCCCTGTTCTAACTTTTTGAGTTTAGCTTTAATGTCAGGGTAGCCTTGAGCTAGGAATTATGTCATAAGGACATGTCTTCCTTCAGGTGTTTCTGGGTCCAGGCTGGTATACTGTAATAGGGCTTGAGTGAGTCTGTCTAAGAACTCGGAGGGGATTTCATCTCTCTTTTGAATTATGTCTTGGAGCTTTTGAAAATTGACTACTTTACAAGCTGCCCTTTTTCAGACCTGCTATTAAGCAGGAGGCAAAAATATCTCGAGAGCGGAGACTCATGGTGGTGTTATAATTTCAGTGTGGGTCTTGTTCGGGGACAGCAGTGGGGCCAGGGGAATAGGTGGGGTCAGTCCTGTGGGTTTCAGTAGCCTGCATTTGGGCGAAGTCCTAAACTCGTCTACGTTCTTCAGGGAGGAGAGTATTGGCCAGGAGCATGAAAATGTCATGATGTGTGAGGCTGTAAGACTGGAGGGTCTATTGAAACTCCCTGATGTATGTCATGGGATCAGTGGAAAAGGAACTTAGGCGTTTCTCTAGTTGGGCTAAATCTCTTAAGGAGAAAGGGATGTGAATGCGCACGCTGCCTTCGGATCCTGCTACCTCCCGGAGGGGGGCGATAATTTTGGGAGGCTCTCGGGACTGAGTCTGAGGGGGACTGAAGGGTTCTGGCTCAGTCTGTGGGGGAGTGACGCGGTCTAGCCGTGCCTAGTCGAGCAGGTCCTGAAGTGCAGAAGGGGGGCAAAGAAAATAAAGAAAGATAGAATCGGACCCACATGTCGCCAGCTAGCAGCCCAGCTGCTTACTTCTGCCGCTCTAGTTGGGCTTGAACTCATGACTCTGAATTAAGAGTCCCATGCTCTACTGAGCTACAGCAGGGCTCTAGTTAACTGCTTATGGAATGCGTTGTTTTCTATTCCTGCCACATCGGCAAGTGGGGGAAGGGCATAGCTAGAAGCAGGGGCGGTGTTTCTACACATCTTCAAGGTCTCCCTATTTTCAGAGTGAGGAGTCTTGGCAAGATATGTTTTTGTGGACAGATAACTTCTAAGGACTGCACCGGTTGTTCTCTAGCTTGTGCTTTCCCATGCTGCGTTCAGACATGGGGGGAGGTGCTTTCCCATTCTCTCTACAAACATGTGAGAAGACAAAGGCGGTCCCTAACAGGGGAGAAACCGGTGATGAGGGCAAAGACGGACGAGGCCCCTGGGACCTAGTTAAAGGGGGGCTGAAAGGCTCAGGCTTAATCTGCAGGGAATGAAGGTGGAGGAGGTGAGATGGGGGAGGAGATGGTTGGGGAGGAAGGGAGAAGGGCTGTTGTAGGAGAAGAAGGGGAAGGGAGTGAACAGGAGGCTTCTGTGGGGGCGGCGGCTTGCAGGCTAGGAGAACTTGGGAGGGGGTGGGGAGAGGAGGAGGCAGAAAGCTTCCATGTAGGGAATCTCCTTCCATTTTTTCAGGCGCTGGCAGTAGTTAAAAAATCGCGAGTGATGTTAGGATCAAGAGTTCCCCCTGCAGGCCATTGGTTTTTATTGTCTAGGGGGTATGTCGGCCAATCTTGGGAGCAATATTTACGGAGAAGTTTTGGTTTTATATCAGGCATCAGGGAGAGGGTAGCCAGATACTTAAGCAGGCATTCAAGAGGTGAACTTTCAGGGAGGGATGAGGAGGCTCCCGTGGCTAAAGGACAGAGAAGGAGACAAACAGGGGAAGATGAACGGAGATCCTCGGACTGGAAGCAGACCACAAGGAGACAAAGGGCGTCCCCGATGATCCTTGGTGGTCTGTGGAAACTCGTATACGAGTCGGAATTTCTTGGAAAGTGTGGGTCGTCACCCAAACTTCCCTAAGAAGGCAGAGTGCCGGAGTCTCGAGGTACCTAGCGCTAGGCGTTTTCGGCGGATGGAACAGAAGGAGGAGGGGGGGAAAAGGGAGCGTTCTCATCCACAAAGGAGTCACCTGGTTTATGGCTGTTGGAGGGGGGTGCCTGAGAGTCGGCCGCAGCCGTGAAGGCCTGAGGCGGGGATTTATGACTGTCAGAGGAGGGGCCTGAGCGTCCGCCGTGGCCGTAAAGGCTTGAGGCGGGGATTTATGGCTTTTGGAGGAGGGGCCTGAGGGTCCGCTGCAGCCGTGAAGGCCTGAGGCGGGGAGAGTTCCCTCCTCATCCCCGAGTGTCAGGGCCTTGCCGGACGATCACGGTCAATGGCACTGCGATAGCTCGGGGAAGAGTGGCCCACTCCAGGGGGAAAACTTACCTAAAGGCCAGAGAGGAGTGGTGAGTGTGATGAGCCAGCGCCGGAAAAAGAGGACGAGGGCAAGCTGCTGCTGGTGTCAGGGGAAGACGGGGCCCAGTTGGGGTGTCCCGTCTCCCGGGTTTCGGCACCAATGAAAGGAAAGGAGCGACACATAGCAGCAATTCACCGGAGAGTTCCGCTTTATTAGGGAAAGGTGCTGGGTTATATAGGAGGGGGCATGAATTGATTGAGGTGTCACTTCTACGGGGCTGGTGGCTGTTGGCTAGGTGCTGGGATTGGGAGGGGGGCGAGAGGTGATTGAGCTTCAGGTGGCGCGGGCGGGAACTGAGGACCCCGAAGAGAAGCCGGAAGTTTGCCATCTTACTGGTGGGACCCTTCAATGTGCACTGTTGGAGGGAATATAAACTGGTACAGCCAGTATGGAAAACAGTATGGAGGTTTCTCAAAGGTTAAATAGAACTATTATATGACTCAGCATTTCCACTTTTGGACACATACCTGAAGGAAATGAAATCACTATCTCTAAGAGACCTATGCACCCCCAAGTTCATTGCAGTATTGTTTACATTAGTCAATACATATTCACAGATACAGAAACCAGATCGGTGTCCATGAGAGGTGGGGGTGGGTGGGCAAAAATGGGTCAAAGAGGCCAAAAGGTAAAAATCTACAGTTACAAGATAAATTCTGGGGATATTATGTACAGCATGGTGATTACAGTTAACAATACTGTATTGTATGTTTGAAAATTGCTAAGAGACTGGATCTTAAACATTCTCATCACAAGAAAAAAATTATTAACTATGTGAGGTGATGGGTGTTAACTGAACTTATTGTGGTAATTTCTCAATACAGTTGACGCTTGAACAATGTGGGGTGAAATAGATGAAAATCTGTTTATAACTTTTGACTCCCACATAGATGAAAATCTGTTTATAACTTTTGACTCCCAAAATCTTAACTACAGTCTACTGTTGGCTAGATGCTTCACCAATAACAGAGTCAATCAACACATATTACATTTTGTATGCTAAATACTGTGTTCTTACAAGATAGCAAGCTAGAAAAAAGAAAATGTTCCAAAACATTTGTTGAAAAAATCCACATGTAAGTGTACCTATGCAGTTCAAACATGTATTGTTCAAGGGTCATATATCAGATCATTATTTTGTACAGCTTAAACTAACACAATGTTATATGTCAATTATATCTCAATAAAAATAAGGTTTTTTTAAACTGAAGGGAAAAGAAAATATGTAAATATTTCTCTATTTGATTGGAAAAGGCACAATATCAAAGCTAGAACTTATCAAGTCAAATAATGTGGCAAATTTTAAAACAAAAATTCTGTATGGCAAAAAATACATAAACTGAGTTAAAAGCAAAAACAACACATACAATACAGGTTACTTAGTTTTGATATTCTTAATTTATGATGTACTCTTACAAAGCAACACAAAAGGAATAAACCAAAAGAAAATAGGACAAATGCAAATAGGTAAATTATAGACAGTATGTGAATAGCCAATGAACACTCCAAAAGATATTCAGAATTTCTAATGATTAAGAAGTAAAAAAAAAGGGGGGGATTTGTATTTGGGGGTTTGCTCAAAAAAACAGAACCTCTATGAGAATTATAAGGTATTTATTACAAACGATTGGACTTGATGTGATTATGCAAGTTGATTAAACAGGTAGCATGAGTTGCTCCTGAATAGATCTGTTGCTGGGTCTGCATTGAGCAGGACTGGCAGTCAGAAGGAAAGATAGATGGGATAGTATGGAAAAACTGGAATCTGTGAGAACAAGCAGGAACCATGGCTCTCTCCAGAACTGCAGAATCTGTGTAGGTCTCTCACCACTTCTAAACCTCTAATTCCAGTGATGGGGTGACAGAAGTGTTAACACATTTCCTCCTGAAGCATGCAGGGAAAGGAATCATGGGAGATCTTGTTTACAAGTCAGCTAACATTCTACAAAGCCACCACAAGTTACAATAGTAATGATAATGATAACAAACATATATTCAGTGCTTTCTGAGTGTCAAGTACAGGTTTAATTCTTGATAGCAGTCCTTTGACTTAATTCTAGTATTATCCTTCAACCTTTCAGAGACAGAAAGGGAGACATAGAAAGATTAAACAATTTGTGAACCAAGGCAGACTGACTTCAGAGCTGTGCTTTTAACCACTACTCTATTGTTATTAACACATCTGATGAGGGGATGAGGGTGTGGTCAAGAAGAACTTTCATATGTAGGAGAAGGCTTTGAGTCACATTTGCATGTAAATCTGGCAGAAGTGCTATGTATTTTAAGAAGCTTATGTGAAAATTAGACCAGGGAGCAATTTGAGGTTTTCTGAATATAAAAGCAAAAACAAAAACAAAACAAACAAGAAAACCACTTAGACAATTTATCTTGTGCTGGATCAAAGTTAAATTACTTTACATCTAAAGTGAACAAGTTCATTTTCTATTTCAAATTTACATTCTAAAGCTTTTAAAAGAGAACTACACTATTTTCTAAGTTTTGAGCATTCCTATACTTTGTGATTGGAAAGCTACATTCCTGAATGATTAAAAAAACTTTGTAGCTCTAACATTTTAATTTTCTTAATTACAACTGGGGGGGCCTTTAATACGGGAGAGGTTGGTACCTTGAGTGGTGGCCTCGGCAACAGTTTGGCCCTCGGCTCCACCTCCCCAAACATCTCCTTTAACTGTCTCAGGGGCTGACGGCACAGGTCTTTCCTTCCCTCCCCCGTGACCTCCTTCAGTGCAGATTCTCTGGCTGCCTACTCTCCTGCTGCTAACATATCTTCCAGGAGTGTGACCTGTCTTCTCCATAACTGTCTCTCTTTCTAAGGGCATCCCATAGGTCATCTCCCAGCTCAACCAAACAATGCTGAAGTATGTCTCTCTCCCTGATAACCCTTTCCACTTTCTAGAGAAACAAACATCCCACAATTGTGGCTGCTACACAGCCATTAAGAGCCTCTAGGCAGTCTTCTATCTCATGGAGGATTAATTCCACAGCTTCCAATGCCTCCACCCTTCCTCAATTCTGGGGAAGGCCCCACTTGTCTAGGGGATGCTGTACCCTAGACCAATTGCCTACTAAGTGCCCCCCAAGTGGAAGCTTCATGGATAGGGGGCTCCTGAGTGAAGTCACACACTCCATCACTGCCAGATGTAAAGATGAGTCATCACCCCCCACCACAGCCATTACTGGGGTCACCCCAAAATCCACAGGGGTGTTTCTGGGTATCTCCCCACCATCTCTAGAGGCAGCCCACCCAAGTGTTGCACACATGAAGACAGATTTTGGGTTCAGAGGTCCTGCTGACTTCCACCAGGTGTAACTCCAGGGTGAAAATATGTTCCCAGCCTGGGACAAATTACCTTTGAAGCTCAAAGGGAGAAATAAAGCGGGAGAAACTCATTTATTGCTTACAAGCAGTTCTTCACTTCTGCTTGCTCTTCTCTCTCATGACCTGGCTGGGTCTCCACTCAACCTCTCTGGTCCAGATATGCTCTTGCCCCACCCCATAATCACCTATTAATATGGAGACGAACTATTTCTCTTCACCCCTTGGGAACACTTATTGATATGCCTATGCACTAAGGCCAGGTGAGAATTTCTGGAAATACTGCAATTTTACCCACAGTAGTTTAGCACTGAATATCTTGGATGAGATATGCAGCATGGATCTGTTCCATAAGCATAGCAAGAGAGAGACAGATCCTGTATTTATTTAAATTTAATAAGGTCTTCCCCCTGACCGTTTTGTCCTAGAATAATGTTTTCATTTTACCACCTTCCTGTGTCCTAGGAAGCATGCTGAAATATATACAACCATTTTTGTCACAGTGACACTGCAGAGCACTTACTAGTCTGGGGCTATGATGATATATTCCTGAAGGGCACAGACTAGTCCCATAGCACAAAAGCATTCTGCCCAAAATGCAAATAGCACACCCATGAGAAACATCTCACCATCAACTACTTGTCTAGCCGAGGAAAACAATTTCAACTACACCACATTAAATCCCCAAAGCTTCATTACTCAAGCTATTGTAGCTTATAAATTTTCAACGAGGATCAGTCTGTGAAGTTATTTCTACTTCTACAATATACTTTTAAGCAAGATTTTATATGTCCTTTCTGGAGAAAAAATTTCTGTATTCCTAAATATAAAATGATCCTATGTATCTTTTGATGTATCAATTTCATATGTATAAATATACCCCACAGAAAAATTTAACTAGTGTATGCAAGAATGAAGATTCAAGAATTGTTCACTGTAACACTTTATGAGAGTAAGCAGGTGGACACATTTACATCCCATTTTAAAAGTATTAGTCAAATGAATCATGGCATATCTTAGCAGTGGAACACCAAGCAGCCATTAAAAAGGATAGATACTTCTATACATGACATGGTATAATAGCCAAGATATACTATCAGGTTCCAAAAGCATATTGTGAAATAGTATGTATTAGGGTGAAAAAAGATGGCAGATTATGAAGGCAAGGTGGAAACCTCCTCCAACACATAAACCAAGGAGGCAACTACAGCAAATACGACTAAACTTGAAAATAACCTGAAGACTGCAGAACAGACCACCTACCCCCGATGAAGAAAAGACCACACAGAGAAGGGTAAAGTGGCAGAACCAATTTCTATTAGGACTCAAGCCCTTCCCCCATCCCAGCACACAGGTAGGAGGAAGAGGAATAGAGCCAGAAGGGGATAAGTATTCAGGAACTCTGCACACTTGGCACTGGAGATCTCTTCTGGGAACACTGAATCCACATTGCATGTGGTCCTGGTAATTAGCAAGGCTGGACACCAGAGACAGATGGAACACTGGGAGGGTAGATTCCAGCTGCTTGTGGAGGACAGGCACTCTCTAACCATTCTGTTGAGACCCAACAAAGAGGTGGCAGTTTGAAATATTTGCCAGCAGTGGGAGGGGTGCCAGAGGGGCAGGGGTTAGATGGAGCTCTCTCCACAGGAGAAAGGGCAGGTGGAGGATACATCCCCAGCCCTTCCTTGGCTCAACAGGTAGGGCACTCTTGGGAGCCTCAAACGCTACATCCCCTTTACTGGTGGCTTAACCCCAAGGCACTTCTCTGTGCACAAAGTGCTTCCTTATGCACTGTTGGTGCCCCACCACTGGCATGAGCAGTGTCAGACTTTGCTGCCTGGCAGGCAGAGAAAGGATTTCCCAGCTTTCTTGGCCCTTTCTCAGAACAATTACAGAGGTGCCTACAGAAGCAAGCTCCAAGCACTCCTTCCTCATCCCCAGTTCCAAGCCCAGTGCCACCAGGGGCCCCTGAGCAACTTGCTGCCTTCTGCCAGCATGCTCTGCCATCACCATGTGACCGACGCACAGCTTCTACTCATGACCTTGAGACCATACAACTCACCACACCTTGTGCCTGCCCCAAAACCCGTGACTTCTCCATGCACCCTTTTGACCCAGAAGCCCTGCCATCATTGCAGGGCAGGCAGAGGGCAGCCCCACCCACAATGATTCCAGCAGAAGTCACTACTCTGCTCACAAACATCTGGCTAAGGCAAACTGCCCACAACAAAGGACTGAGAAAGATCACTGCTAGCAGACAGACAGAAAGGTAGCTCTACCCATTGTCTACCAACAACAAATGGGGCTTCACTGTAATGGACAACCAGGCAGTGGAGAGTAAAGAGTTGAGCTCTGGGTACCACAGGATGCCTTCTTCATTAAGCCATTACTTTCTAGACCAAGAAGCATAGCAGATCCATCTAATACAAATGAAGAAACAAAGAAACCATGACAAAATGAGGAGGCAGAGGAATATGTTCCAAACAGAACTAGAGGATAAGATGCCAGAAAGACAGCTACATGAAATGGAGCTCAACAATCTTCTTGACAAAGATTTCAAAGTAACAGTCATAAATATTCTCACTGACCTGCATTATTGAAGATCTCAGGGAGGACTTCAACAAAGAGATACAAGAGCTGAAAAAGAGCCACTCAGAGCTGAAGAATACAATAACTGAAATGAAATAGACAGTGGAGGGAATGAATAATAGATTGCTGCAAGAAGACAAGACAATTAATGAGAGAAAAGTTAGAGAAGAGGAACACAATGAAGCTGAGGAACAAAAAAAATATTATTTCTAGGAATGAAAGAATGGTAAGAGAGTTGTGTGACAACTACAAATGAAACAATATTTGTGTAATAGGGGTATGAGAAGGAGAAGAAAGAGATAAAGGGATAGAAAGCTTCTTTGAGGAAATAATTGTTGAAAATTTCCCCAGTCTGGGGAAGGAAGTAGACACTCAGTTCATGGAAGTACAGAGAGCCCCTAATAAAAGGAACCCCAGGAAGACAACACCAAGACATATAATAATTATAATGGCAAATATTAAGGATAAGTAGGGAGCATCAAAAGGAGCCAGAGAGAGAAGAAAAGATTAAGGTACTGAAACAGAAGGACCTTCAACAAATAATCCTCTACCCAGCAAGATTACCATTCAAATTTGAAGGAGAGATTAAATATTTCCCAGATAAACAAAGGCTCAAGGAATTTATAACCACAAAAGAAGCATTATAGGATATACTAAATGGACTTCTATAGATGGAAATGTTCCTAAGCCTAAATATTCAACAGTAAATAAACCCACAGTAAAGGTAGTAGACAATTACTTACCAAGTCAGCACAATATTAAAACAAAAAGATTATACACAAAAACAAAATACAATTATACAGTCAAGAGATACACAAAAAAATGCATAGTATGACATCTACTACATAAAGTGTAGAGGAGGAAGAAAAAAAGTATGTCTAGATTGTGTTTGAAATGGAGCAATCACCAACTAATATAGACTGTTATATAGTTAGGAAGCTGTCCTTTATGGTAACCATAAACCTAAAGTTGTAATAGATACACAAAAAATTAAAAAGGAGAAATCCAATCATAACAATAAAGGAACCATCAAATAACAAGAGTTTAAGAAAGAAAGAAAGGAACAGAGAGGAACTATAAAAACAACCAGAAAACAATAAAATGGCAATAAGTACAGACCTAGCAATAATCACCTTAAATGTAAACAGACTGAATGCACCCATCAAAAGACACAGAGTGGCAGAACAAAAAACCGTCTTACAGTATGGGAGAATATATTGGTAAATGATTTATCCAATAAGGGGTTAACATCCAAAATATATAAAGAACACATATGGTTCGATACCCCCAAAACAAATAACCTGATTTAAAAATGGGCAGAGGACCTGAACAGAAACCTCTCCAAAAAAGAAATGGAGATGACCAACAGGCACATAGAAAGATGCTCTACATCGCTAATCATCAGGGAAATGCAAATAAAAACTTCAGTGAGTTATCATACCAGTTAAAATGGCCACTATCCAAAAGACAAGAATTAAAAAGAATTGGAGAGGATGTGGAGAAATGGGGACCCTCCTACACTGTTTGTTGATGGGAATGTAAATTGTTGCAGCTGCTGTGGAAAGCAGTATGGAGGTTCTTCAAAAAACTAAAAATAGAAATACCATTTGACTCAGTAATTCACTTCTGGGAATTTACTCAAAGAAAACAAAATCCCTGATTCAAAAAGATACATGCACCCCTGAGTTTATCCCTGCATTACTTACAATAGCCAAGATATGGAAACAATTTAAGTGTTCATCAAGAGATAAATAGGTGAGAAGATATGTACATATAAACAATGGAATATTATTCCAGACATAAAAAAAGAAACTCTGCCATTTGCTACAACATGGATGGACATAAAGGATATTATGCTAAGTGAAATAATTAGACAAAGACAAATACCATATGATTTCACTTAATTGTGGAATATAAAAACAAAAACCAAATGAACAGAAGAGCAGTAGACTCATAGACAATGAGAAGTTATGGTGGAGAAGTTTGGGTGGGTGGGTTGTAGGGAAAGTGAGAGGATAAAGGGGCACAAAAGTTCTCAGTCATAATAAAAGTTGGTCACAAGGATAGTAGTGCAGCATGGAGAATATAGTCAATGATTCTGTAACATCTTCCTATGTTGATAGATAGTAATTGCAAGTGGGGGTGAGGATTTAATAATATAGGTAACTGTTGAACCACTATGTTGTATATTGAAATCAATATAAGATTGTATTATCAAAGATACTTCAATCAAAAAAAATTAAGGGGCTCCTTTGGCTCTAATTAGATAGACGTCATAATCTTCACAATATTTTCTTCTTTCCATATGCCCTAACTTTCCAATAAGAACCTCAATAAGATAAAGTGGCCACATAATTCGCAAATGAGTATTTTTAGAACTGTTCATTTATGAGAGGTACTCCTGAATTTCAGAATGTTTGTCTGCTTGGGAATTGAGTCAGCATTTTCCTGCCTTCATTCATATTTCCTCATGGGTATTTTTTTTTCTTCAGCCTGTCTGACACAGAAGATAGCTTAAGAAGTAAGCATTTGTTTTGAGGTGGAGGTTTGAGTGCTGAGGGATGATGTACACTCAGTGGCCTCAGTCCACCCATGAGAAGTCAGGAAACAGATCAGCCAAGCCAAAGCTTTGGGCTTAAATTCCAGCTCCTGCAGTTACTAGCTATGTGACCTTGGACAATGACTTTGAGTGTGTTTACTCCTGTGGAAAATGAGGAGAATATGTAACATTTCTATCATAGAGTTGTAGAGAAGACTGAAACAATATATGTAAAACTCTTAATAGTGCCTGGAAAATAACAAGTATATTCAATAAATTGAGGCTATTACTGTTAAAAATAGTATGTATTTACTGTGATTTATATATTACATATCTATATATATATACATATATGTGTGTATATATATGCATATATATATAGTGATAATTATGAATGTAGCTTAGACTTCACCAAGAAAATTATACTAGAAATTAAAGGTCTTTATGTTTTCTATTTCCAAAACACAAACACTACATGATTTATTAATTTTAGTATGGGTATTATTCACTTCTAACAAAATTTAAATGATTTTTATATCTTTAGGTTGAACTTAATCACACCTATAAAGTAAATACTAATATTCAAATGAATATTATAAACTTAAGGTAAAACAGAAACAGTAATTTGGATTTCATTTCATATGGAAGTCCTGAAAATAAATATCACTTCTGCAGATGCACATACATTTTACTTCTTTTTGTATGCCAGCAGCAATTGACAAGGTTCATGGCAATGTAAATAAAGGCTAGGAGAGAATTTTAGGTATTTCAATATAGATGTACCTAAACTTAGAGCCCATTTTTATGTTTTTTCCCTCAACCAGTTTTTAACCATCTCTTCTCACTATTTGCCCAAAATCTTTCCATTGTTTTCCAGTTCTGCAAACCACTTTTGCTCTTCTCCTTACCTCTTCAACCCTCTCAAATACCTTATTTCATTAAATGTAAGATGCCACTGGTTGTAAGATATCACTATTTCATGCAGTACTAAGACAGAAACAAAAAGCTGCCAATTAAATTAACAATGGTCTATCATTCACAATTTTCATTCAAAGGCTTTCTTTAGACTTATTTAAGCATATATTTCTATTAAATATCATATATATATCGCTCCTACACATACTTAAAAGGGAGGTAATAGAAGTGAGATAAATCAGCTCAAGTACTTTTTCAATTACCTTCATGATTGGCTTTATTCTTCAGAAACACTTTTGTACTCAGTGCCCTAGATGCCCATTTTTCTACCCAGTGTATCCTCTGTGCCACCATGAGTATGGGTGATACAGCATGTTAGAGAGGAGTAGCCTCACTTTGTCTTAAGAATTTTCTTCCTAGCCATTGATATCATTTTCCAAGTTTTGATGCTGGTGTTTTTTTTGATCTTACAAGAAGATGCCAATAAAAGAATTCAGACAATAACCAGGACACGTTTTTTTCCTTATGTGTTTGTTGACTGAATCATTGATGGTTTATAGTTGTCTAATCATGACTGTAGGAACCAAGTTTGTGCATAGCATGGGCAGTCATAAGAACTGTCACAAAAGCTGCCTGGCTTACTGCAATGCCAAGAGGCATCAACTGTAACACCCAGCTGTTACTTCAGAGGTGTTAAAATGTAAACAAATGTGCACCTTGGAATCAATGAAATGTAGCCTTAGTATCATCATTTTATGGATTGGAAATTAGGATGCATAAATTTCTTATTGTCCATAAAAATCACACTGCCAGCAAGTGATCAAGCCAGGGCTCAAACCTAGTTCTCATAAAATACTGTGTTTCAGATACTATATCTGTTATTCAATAGAGATGTAACATTGAGCTTAATTGATTTTAACCTCAAGAATTCTTACTGATTAGATTTGTGTTAATTATTCTTCTCCATTTCCACCCATGCCTTGCTCTCTTTCTGCTAAAATTTAATGCCTCTTCAGTAGATATCTTTACTTAATATTTACTACTTCTAATTTTTCTGCTGTGCTGGGAAAAAAGTACACAATCACCAATGAATTAGACTAGTGCTTTAACTGGAATTGGTATATGGACTTTAATGTATTGACTCTTGAGTTTTTTATTTAGTCTCGTTGAGTTTTTCTTAGTTTTTTCTTCATCTCTAGCTATTTTCTAGGTAAGTGTAGATGCCCAAATTATATGTCTTAAACATTAACACAGCAGCCCACAGCTATATTCCTTTTCTAGTTCCTAATTTTTATGTATTTTGTATGGTCCTATGATTCTTTGATAATTTAGTCTGTACTCTAAAATTTTTCATCTCTTGAGCCATTTAAGACTTATTGGTACTGACTACTATTTTAGGCTACTTACTTTTACTCTCATTTTAACCAATAGGGAGGGACAGAGAAGTTATTAATAATCTTTGAACTTCCAAAACACAGAATTATAAGTATCAGATTACTTCTATAATTTTCCAAGTAACCAAAAGAGAAAATCATATAATTACAGAAAAATTTAATCATTTGGCTCTTAAGTTATTGTGCATTTTTCTTAGATTACATACATACATATATATATGTATTATTTTTTCTCACCACTAATGATATTCTTTTTCCCTTTGCCCTGGTGTTGCTTAACAAGCTATACTAAAGCTTGCCACAACAGAAATCTGGGGTGACGGAAGCTACCAGGGTTTTTATTCATATTGAAAATGAATACTATAAAGAAAATGATGAAGCTATTTTTCTCAAATTCAGGTTTGGCCATATCTGTCTTATGCAGCAGAGAGATCTTTTCTATCCTATCAATTTAGTCCTGCTAAAATGGCATTTCTGTATTCACTTTTTAGCTACCTTCAGTTATTCAGATGCAGCCCTATTTTCAAATTTACTGGCTGCTTGCCTATCTTCCTCTGGTTGTTTTCATCAATCTGAATGCATAGTTTGATTATTTGTGTGTCTCATGTAGGTTTTGTTCTTCCTTTCTCAATGAAATGTGAATAAATTGAAAGCTGTGCCTACTGTTAAATCTTAGTCTTGTTTTCACCAAATCCCCAGATCCATATAATTTATAGACAGTGACTCTTACACACACCACAGATATTTGACATGCTTGCCTTAATATTTATGTTCTAACAGATGGGCTTCCCATTTAACAGTGAGGCAGAAAACCCCCAAGTCACACTGAGCAGTCTGCTTCTCTGGATAAAACACCAGAGTACAGAATAACATGCTTTCATCATTTAGCAAGCACACCATGGGTCTTTTATGCTGTCAACTGTATTGCTGTCCTTGACAAACCGAGAACATTCTCCTCATTACCTTCTGGGAATTTGTGCATTTACTGAAGGCTGTATATTGAATTAAAGAACAGCTTTCCTGTCTAAGACATAGGTATGGACATCAAATAAAGTGATTTCACCCTGTCTTAGTCTAACTTGGAGAGAGGGGCATTCATTCCAATATTAGGTTATTATTTTCTGTGTTCTTTTATTTAGTATCTAAAACATCAATGTCTTCACCTTCCTTACAGCAGTCTTTTCTATGGGCACGTCACAAGTACTCTACTGCATTTTTCTACTCCTCATCCTGGAGAATGAGGATTACTTTTTAAAAATCTTTTAAAGCTGCCATTTAGTAACATATAAACTCTTGATTTTCAGCCTCCATGAAAACTCAACACAGCTCAGGCATCTTGAAAAAATAGTTCATTACTAGTTGTTTCCTCTGTATCACCTCTTAAGTCCAGCCTATTCAGTGTCAAACTCCCAGTATTCCATTGAAATTGCTCATACTGAGCTGGCCATGACCTCCAATATATCAAATTCAAGGGATAATTTCAGTTCTCAGCTTTTAATTCTATAAAATCACTTTCTCATAATATTCTTTCTATCTCTTTAATGACTCCTTTACAGACTGCTTTGCAAAATTCTATTCCTTTACCAACTCTTAATCTTGGCACCTTCCAGGCTTCCTTCTCAGCACTCGTTTCTGCTTACTCTACCCCCTCTCTCTCAGCCACTGCATCCCTACTTAGGGTTTCAACTATCACCAGAACATAGATCACAATATCACCTACATCTCCAGAATCTATTCTTCGACCCCAAATTTTCTTTAGACTGTCAAATCCATGTTCATAACTTCTACAAAACAACTCCATTGACTATATCACTGGGATCTCAAACTTACCATGTTCACACTGAACTTATCATGCCTATTAATTTGCATTATTTCTGAGTTCCCTACTTCAGAATACAGCTTATCGTTTATCCAGATGCCCAAGTGGGAAATCTAGATGTCATCTTTGTCTGCTCTCTTACCCTGACCCTACAACTAATTAGTCACTAAGGCCTAAATTTTCTATTTCCTTAATACTTCTCAAACCTGCTCTCAAAGTTCCATTTCTATGGCCAATGCATGAGTTCAGCTATTTTCAGCTCCTGACTGAATTGCTACATGATATTTCTTCATCTACACTTCTACCAGGGTGGCATTCAAATGCACAAGTTGGATCACATCATTCCACTGATTAACATCTTTCATGACTACCCTTCAACTTCAGGAGGAACAAAATGCAACATCATACAAGATATTTTAGGAATGAAATTTTGTATTTTTGCATAGCTTTATCACTCTACATACCTCCAACATAAGTTTTATGGCCCAGCTCAAATGTTTAATTAGGTACACTCTTAGGCTGCAGTCACACCTTAGGCAAATTTCTAGCACAGGATTTGTTACATGTTATCATAACGATCTTCCTCCCCTCATTCTCAGTTTCTTAAAAGGAAGAAATGTATTCCCTTTCTGAACCCCCCACCACCTGGAGCATAATAAGAACTCAACAAGTCTATGTTGAGTACATGCCTGATTAGAACAGTTAAATTACAAAAATTTCATGTCCTTTTAGCATATTCAATGCTTATTCTTTACTGAAAAATATGACGTAAGGAATCTTGACTTTTGTTGCCAATTGTAATGAATTCAGAAGTTGAATAATCACAACTGAAGAATAATAACAAGGTCAAAATAAAAATAAAGAGAAAGATCTAATGGTATCATAAACCAAAATAATGAATTGCACAAAATCTTTAAGAATGAACTCATTTATTCAATTCAAAGATGCTTTTAAATAGATTTAATTGACCTATGCTGCAAGGTGAAATTTGATTTTATATTTGAATTTAAGTGTTAGTATAAGATTTGGTATTCTCAAAGGAAGAACACGGACAAATGTAATCTATTCCACCCAGCAACCATTTTATAGGTAGCATTCTAAATTTGCAAAGATCAATATGAATTTCAAAGATTCATATATAACAAAATTTGCCTCCAACAGCTAGATGGCTCAGTCAGACAAAGAGAGCAGCAAATGAAATATATCTGAATTTCAAAAGCATTATTAATTTATATTTCACCTTCCACAGAATCAACTAATAGAAAGGTCTAAAGCTGTGACTCCCAGCTATGGTCATATATCATCTCAATTGTACTTAAGGTAACCTCAAGGGATACCATAAAATTTTTTTAAAAAAATCTAAACTAGAAATTCACTTTCATATTAAAAATAGATATCAATTTTTAGATTTTGTGTTGAGAGTTACCAAATCTAACTTATTTGGGAGTATAACAGATAGAAAACCTAGAAACTCAAATTGAAAATGCTATATGAAATAATGACCTATATGAAAAAGAAACGTATTTCATTGCTTCACTTTATAAATCACATCATATATTGATTTTAATGTTCTAGATGAGCTTTGAATAGCCAAAAGAGGCACAAAATTGATAATTATGCATAAACCGTTGTGATAAATAGCTATTAACATAAATGATTTGATACAGAGAATAGCTTAAAGCTATTTCTATTGAGGAAAGAGATCGATATAGCCCTCAGGAGTAAAGTAGATATTTCTTCTTTCTTAAATGTGTGGATACATAATGATTTCTAATTAGATTAGTCTTTGTGGATTAGGAAATAAAAAGCAGTGTATCGCACATCTAACATGTTAGAAGAAATTAAAGATGCATTAAGTATGTATCACAGAATAATGCACACAATATACATAATTTACGATTAGAGAAATGGTTGATGTTTCTTAAAGTAGGTTAACATCTCCTAAAATTAACTAAAAGAAGGAAAGTAATTTACTGTACAGATACAGTGACAGATAAATGGAAAAGGGAACTACTTTTAGTCACTGTAAAATAAGAGATAAACTGAAAAAAAAAATGCTACTAGAAGTCATGAAAAACTTACCAGAAAGTAATGAGTATTATTGCCTTCAATAGCATATGCCTTTGAACACAGAAATTCATATTGAGGACTTGATCCCAGTTACATTTTTGGTAAAGTATGCAAATGTGTTTGAAGGAGGATATTCATAATTTTGTAAGTGATGAAACTGAAACCATACTGTTACAAAATAGAAAATTTATGCAACAAACTATAGTATATTTATTTAATGGAATGTTATTCTTTCATTAAAAGTTACTCCAAAGTATATATTTCTTCAAAATACATTTTTTACAATCAACATAATTTATTGTTTATGAAGAAATAATCAACATTTTAAGAATTTACCATACAAAAAATAGGCCAAGGTTACACTGGATTAACTACATAGGCAGAATCACATAAAATAAAAGTGAATAATAGACTTATAGTTCAATAACATCTTAGAAGTAATTAATGAATATAAGCTATATAAACTATGCTGTAATAGTAGAAGTATTAGCAGTTTACAGAGCTGGTGAATGACAAAGGCAAGATTGAATCCAGGAATTTGGTTCTGGTTGACTGCGTACTGAACTGCCTTGTATGCTGCTTCCCTGTAAACTGATATTCAATCAGCTTAGTAGCAAATAAAACCATACAACTTAAAATCATACAATGGAGCAAGAATGGAAATCAGAAATCTATCAAGAGAAAAAACCCTGCTATCTGAGTATATAGGAAATAGGCTTGGAAATTAAAATAGCAGTAGACTTAAGAAGTTGAAAGCAATTTTTGTAACTTATGAAAGCATAGAAACTAAGAATGATATAGGCCACATAGGCTCTAATGGTAAATTAAGAAGAGGAAAAGACCCTCACACCCATTGCAGAGATTTCTTCCCTAGGACTATTTGTATACAGCCAGCCTGTTTTCTTGTATATTTCCAGTGAAAGAGTCAGCCCTATTTCACATACTCTTCCAGTTTCAGCTGGAGAGCTCTAATCTTCAGAACTTTCTAAAATTGAGCAAAAGCTCCTCTTCCATGTAACTTCATACAGTAAACCCAGGTGTGTCCTAAAAGGAAACAAATGTACTATCTGTTTTTTATAATAGCACATAGATCATTGAAAATAATTATCTTGGGTATTTTCCTTTAGCTTTTCTTCACACTAAATATTTTTTAAATTCTTTCATAAATGCAACATCTGTTTACTAAGTATATTCTGTGCTCCAGGCACCAAAGAAAGACAAATAAGAAAGTTATTGTTCCTCAGTAACTTATATTCTGGAGTAGGAAAACATTGTATAAAAGACTAAAGATGCTCTTTAATGTTGGGTCAGAACAGAGTGCAGTGGAAATACAAAAGATAGAGTCACAAACCCTGACTCAGAGGGAACAAAACAGTTTCAAAGTGAAGGTGAAATTTTAGCTGATGCTTAATTAATGAGTTTTTCTAGCAGGCATGACACCAAGTACAAAGACTCTATAATGGGAAAGAGTTTGATGTGTTCCTGAACAAAAAGAAAACAGCAATGTCAGAAGAGTCATCAGTGAGCAGAATAGTTCAAGACAAGGTTGAAGTGGTTAAAAAAAAGCCAGATCATTGGATCTTTTGGGCTGGAGCTAGGAATTAAGGAATTTGGGTCTTATTCTGTGAGGAGTCTGGGTAGGAAAAGTCTGTTCTCTGATGATCATTTTAAAATAGCCATTCTGGCAGCTACACAGAACATAAGACTTCAAGGGAAGGAGGGGAAGCAGAGAGAGCAATTGGAATGTATTGCAGTCACCTGGCTGAAAAGGATGGCAGCTTGGGTGGCACAGGAGTGGTGGCAAATAGAGTCTGAGAGAAATAGCTAAAATCAAAAACCACTTTAGAGGTAGCATGGATGGGTTGACAAACAGATGAGGAAAGGAAAGTGAAAAATTCAGATTCTTAGGAATTTGGTTTGAACAATGGCAGTATTTTTTATTGAGCTGAGGAAATAGGGGATGGTACGGGTTTACAACATAAGTTCAAGAGTTTAGAATTAGATATGCCTTTTGCATGTATGCATCTGATACTTATCAGATATCCAAGTGTGGGTGTCAGGCATTACAGTTCTCAGGGAAACATTCTTGGGCAATATATAAATTAGAGTATTTAAAGCATCAACCCAGAAAATATCACTTTGGGAAGGGAAGATCACCGAAAACCAAGCTCTGCTTCCTTTATCCTCAGAAATCAGTTAGAGGGGAGGCATCAGCTGACGGGCATGTGAAGAAATTGATAGTTAAGTATAAAGGAAGTCAGAAGTGTGAAGTGTTACAAAAGGTAAGGGAGGAGAGTGTTTCAAGTGGAAATGGTCAGCTGTGTCCAATACCAATAAGAACAGAAAAATGGCTATTGGTCTGATAAGATAGGGACCACTGGTAATAGTGACTAACTGGCATAGAGTCAGGGAGTGAGGCAGACCCACACCCATTTAAAATAGTTGGAACAGACAATGAAATTGAGGAGACACTTCTACAGGGAAATTTTGTAAATTACTTCCAGAATGACCGGAATCTATTCTTTCTATGATCTTCTAATGCAATGTTAAACACATCACTCTGGGATTCCATACCCTTCACTTCAAATAGCCTTAGAAACATTGTAGTATGTTATATACAGATAACACATTAAAGAATAAAATTTCCCTGTCTCTAGGTTGATAACACAATATCTCAGCACTCCATGCCAGATATATAATGTCAGGTATTTGCTTCCTGACATGGAGGTTTTACATGAAGAGAACTTCTAAGAAAGTTCTCCTAACTAATTTAAACACTCCTGCTATAGCCATTGATCTTAGTCACAAAGATTTGGGGGGAAATAATTTATTTCCTCAAGTTTGTAAATTAATAAAAATGAGGACATGAGTTCTTTGGATATTCCCTTTAGGAAATGTAGAAAAAGCACTCCTTTCAGTGGAGAACAAGTCTTTGTGGATAAAAAATGTTTAATTTTTGCCAGGGAAATACTGAGGGTATTTTTTTTTTTTGCACTGTTATCTGCAAAGTTTAATCTAAGTTTCTAGAGAAAAAAATCTACACTGAAAATACCTTAAATACATTAAAACCCTTCTGTACTGGATATCTGGACATGTCACTTTGCTACTCACATCCATTTCCCTCTTCCAGGTTAATCTGCTTCCCTTTTCCATTGTCAACATAAAAGAAATTCAGTTGAACAACACTGGATTTACTTTTCTCAAAAATATCTTTACATGGCAGAGGATATTAACAGACATTTCTTAAAGGAAGAAATTCAGATGGCCAACAGGCACATGAAAAGATGCTCCACATTGCTAATTATCAGGAAATGCAAATTAAAACCACAATGAGGTATCACCTCACACCAGTAAAGATGGTCAACATAGAAAAGACAAGGAACAACAAATGCTGGTGAGGATGTGGAGAAAGGGGAACTATCCTACACTGCTGGTAGGAATGTAAACTAGTTCAACCATTGTGGAAAACAATATGGAGGTTCCTCAAAAAACTAAAAATAGAAATACCATTTGACCTAGGAACTCCATTCCTAGGAATTTACCCCCAAAAAACAAGTTTCCAGATTCAAAAAGACATATGCACCCCGATGTTTATCACAGTACTATTTACAATAGCCAAAAAATGGAAGTAACCTAAGTGTTCATCAGTAGATGAATGGATAAAGAAGAGGTGGTACATATACACAATGGAATGCTTTTCAGCCATAAGAAGCAAACAAACCTACCATTTAAAACAACATGGAAGGGGGTGGAGCCAAGATGGCAGTGTGAGTAGAGCAGCAGAAATCTCCTCCCAAAACCACATTTATCTATGGAAATATAACAAAGACAATTCTTCCTAAAATAGAGACCAGAGGACACAGGACAACATCCAGACCACATCCACACCTGCGAGAACCCTGCGCCTCGGGAAGGGGGTAAGATACAAGCCCCAGCCCAGCGGCTCCCAAGCGCCCCTCCCCCCAGCTCCCAGTGGGAAGAGAGGAGTCAGCAGTGAGGGAGAGGGAGCCCAGGACTGCTGAACACCCAGTCCCAGCCATCCAGACCAGAGCGCAGACACAGTGCATGCATGGGATCCTGAATACTAGGGAAACAGGGCAGCAGGACCGGTGAGCAGAGCAGGTGCCTGAGGCCAATGCCGGAGAACAAAGAAACAGGAGCGGCCTTTTTTTTTTTTTTTTTTTGGAGAGTGCTTTTTGGAAGTCTTAAAGGGACAGGGACCCTAATATTAGGGAAACAGGGAACCAAGACAGGTGAGCGGGTGCCTGAGACCAGCACCTGAGGACAAAGAAAATCGTGCATTTTACTTTTTTTTTTAATTATTTAATTTTTTTTCTTTTTTTTTTTCTTTTGTTGTTGCTGTTGTTGTTTTGGTTTAGAGAGTGCTTTTTGGAAGTCTTAAAGGGGCAGGGCAGGACACTTAGTCCAGAGGCAGGGAATCTGGGGATCTCTGGGCACTCTAACCCCCTGGGCAGCAGGGAGCACAGAGGCCCCTTATGGAGATAAATAGCCTCCCGGCCGCTCCCCCTCCAATGGGGCTCCACCATTTTGGAGCAGCAGCCCGAGCCAAGCCACACCCACAGCAACAGCAGAGATAAACTCCATAGCAGCTGGGCAGGAAGCAGAAGCCTTGTCTGCGCACAGCTGCCCAGCACAAGCCACTAGAGGTCGCTATTCTCCCAGGAGAGGAAGGCCACAAACCAACAAGAAGGAAAGCTCTTCCAGCTGTCACTCTTACCAGCTCTGCAAACTATCTCTATCACCATGAAAAGGCAAAACTACAGGCAGACAAAGATCACAGAGACAACACCTGAGAAGGAGACAAACCTAACCAGTTTTCCTGAAAAAGAATTCAAAATAAAAATCACGAACATGCTGATGGAGATGCAGAGAAAAATGCAAGAGCAATGGAATGAAGTCTGGAGGGAGATCACAGATGTCAGGAAGGAGATCACAGAAGTGAAACAAACCCTGGAAGGATTTATAAGCAGAATGGATAAGATGCAAGAGGCCATTGAAGGAACAGAAACCAGAGAACAGGAATGTATAGAAGCTGACATAGAGAGAAATAAAAGGATCTCCAGGAACGAAACAATACTAAGAGAACTATGTGACCAATCCAAAGGAACAATATCCATATTATAGGGGTACCAGAAGAAGAAGAGAGAGGAAAAGGGATAGAAAGTCTCTTTGAAGAAATAATTACTGAAAACTTCCCCAAACTGGGGGAGGAAATAATTGAACAGACCACGGAAATACACAGAACCCCCAACAGAAAGGATCCAAGGAAGACAACACCAAGACACATAATAATTAAAATGGCAAGGATCAAGGACAAGGAAAGAGTTTTAAAGGCAGCTAGAGAGAAAAAGGTCACCTTTAAAGGAAAACCCATCAGGCTAACATCAGACATCTCAACAGAAACACTACAGGCCAGAAGAGAATGGCATGATATATATAATGCAATGAAACAGAAGGGCCTTGAACCAAGGATACTGTATCCAGCACGACTATCATTTAAATATGATGGTGGGATTAAACAATTCCCAGACAAGCAAAAGCTGAGGGAATTTGCTTCTCACAAACCACCTCTACAGGGCATCTTACAGGGACTGCTCTAGATGGGAGCACTCCTAGAAAGAGCACAGAACAAAACACCCAACATATGAAGAATGGAGGAGGAGGAATAAGAAGGGAGAGAAGAAAAGAATCTCCAGACAGTGTATATAACAGCTCAATAAGCGAGCTAAGTTAGGTGGTAAGATACTAAAGAGGCTAACCTTGAACCTTTGGTAACCATGAAAACCTATATGCTAAGAAGCTGGAAAACCTAGAAGAAATGGACACCTTACTAGAAAAATACAACCTTCTAAGACTGAACAAGGAATGAACACAAAATCTAAACAAACCAATTACCAGCACAGAAATTGAAGTGGTAATCAAAAAACTACCCAAGAGAAAAACCCTGGGGCCGGACAGATTTACCTCGGAATTTTATCAGACACACAGAAAAGACATAATACCCATTCTCCTTAAAGTGTTCCAAAAAATAGAAGAGGAAGGAATACTCCCAAACTCATTCTATGAAGCCAACATCACCCTAATACCAAAACCAGGCAAAGACCCCACCAAAAAAGAAAACTATAGACCGATATCTCTGAAGAACATAGATGCAAAAATACTCAACAAAATATTAGCAAACCAAATTCAAAAATACATCAAAAGGATAGTACACCATGACCAAGTGGGATTCATCCCAGGGATGCAAGGATGGTACAACATTCAAAAGTCCATCAACATCATCCACCACATCAACAAAAAGAAAGACAAAAATCACATGATCATCTCCATAGATGCTGAAAAAGCATTTGACAAAGTTCAACATCCATTCATGATAAAAACTCTCAGCAAAATGGGAATAGAGGGCAAGTACCTCAACATAATAAAGGCCATCTATGATAAACCCACAGTCAACATTATATTGAACAGCGAGAAGCTGAAAGCTTTTCCTCTGAGATCGGGAACTAGACAGGGATGCCCACTCTCCCCACTGTTATTTAACATACTACTGGAGGTCCTAGCCATGGCAATTAGACAAAACAAAGAAATAAAAGGAATCCAGATTGGTAAAGAAGAAGTTAAACTGTCACTATTTGCAGATGACATGATACTATACATAAAAAACCCTAAAGACTCCACCCCAAAACTACTAGAACTGATATCGGAATACAGCAAAGTTGCAGGATACAAAATCAACACACAGAAATCTGTGGCTTTCCTATACACTAACAATGAACCAACAGAAAGAGATATCAGGAAAACAACTCCATTCACAATTGCATCAAAAAAAAAAAATACCTAGGAATAAACCTAACCAAAGAAGTGAAAGACTTATACTCTGAAAACTACAAGTCACTCTTAAGAGAAATTAAAGGGGACACTAACAGATGGAAACTCATCCCATGCTTGTGGCTAGGAAGAATTAATATCGTCAAAATGGCCATCCTGCCCAAAGCAATATACAGATTTGATGCAATCCCTATGAAACTATCAGCAACATTCTTCAATGAACTGGAACAAATAATTCAAAAATTCATATGGAAACACCAAAGACCCTGAATAGCCAAAGCAATCCTGAGAAAGATGAATAAAGAAGGGAGGATCTCACTCCCCAACTTCAAGCTCTACTACAAAGCCATAGTAATCAAGACAATTTGGTACTGGCACAAGAACAGAGCCACAGACCATTGGAACAGACTAGAGAATCCAGACATTAACCCAGACATATATGGTCAATTAATATTTGATAAAAGAGCCATGGACATACAATGGCGAAATGACAGTCTCTTCAACAGATGGTGCTGGCAAAACTGGACAGCTACATGTAGGAGAATGAAACTGGACCATTGCCTAACTCCATATACAAAAGTAAACTCAAAATGGATCAAAGACCTGAATGTAAGTCATGAAACCATTAAACTCTTGGAAAGAAACATAGGCAAAAACCTCTTAGACATAAACATGAGTGACCTCTTCTTGAACATATCTCCCCGGGCAAGGAAAACAACAGCAAAAATGAGCAAGTGGGACTACATTAAGCTGAAAAGCTTCTGTACAGCAAAAGACACCATCAATAGAACAAAATGGAACCCTACAGTATGGGAGAATATATTTGAAAATGACAGATCTGATAAAGGCTTGACGTCCAGAATATATAAAGAGCTCACACGCCTCAACAAACAAAAAACAAATAACCCAATTAAAAAATGGGCAGAGGAACTGAACAGACAGTTCTCTAAAAAAGAAATACAGATGGCCAACAGACACATGAAAAGATGCTCCACATCGCTAATTATCAGAGAAATGCAAATTAAAACTACAATGAGGTATCATCTCACACCAGTAAGGATGGCTGCCATCCAAAAGACAAACAACAACAAATGTTGGCGAGGCTGTGGAGAAAGGGGAACCCTCCTACACTGCTGGTGGGAATGTAAATTAGTTCAACCATTGTGGAAAGCAGTATGGGGTACATCAAAATGCTCAAAACAGACTTACCATTTGACCCAGGAATTCCACTTCTAGGAATTTATCCTAAGAATGCAGCAATCAAGTTTGAGAAAGACAGATGCACCCCTATGTTTATTGCAGCACTATTTACAATAGCCAAGAATTGGAAGCAACCTAAATGTCCATCGATAGATGAATGGATAAAGAAGATGTGGTACATATACACAATGGAATACTACTCAGCCATAAGAAAAGGGCAAATCCTACCATTTGCAGCAACATGGATGGAGCTGGAGGGTATTACGCTCAGCGAGGTAAGCCAAGCAGAGAAAGAGAAATACCAAATGATTTCACTCATCTGTGGAGTATAAGAACAAAGGAAAAACTGAAGGAACAAAACAGCAGCAGAATCACAGAACTCAAGAATGGACTAACAGGTACCAAAGGGAAAGGGACTGGGGAGGATGGGTGGGTAGGGAGGGATAAGGGGGGGAAGAAGAAGGGGGGTATTAAGATTAGCATGCATGGTGGGTGGGAGAAAGGGGAGGGCTGTACAACACAGAGAAGACAAGTAGTGATTCTACAACACTTTGCTATGCTGATGGACAGTAACTGTAAAGGGGTTTATAGGGGGTACCTGGTATAGGGGAGAGCCTAGTAAACATAATATTCATCATGTAAGTGTAGATTAATGATAACAAAAATAAAAAAGCAGTTCCTGTGTGGTGACCTCCAATGAGTTCTACACAGTGGTATAAAGGGCATATAAAAGTGTAGGCAAAGGGTTTGTTTGTGCTTATACAGAGGATCAAAGCCTAATTTGCTACCCCGAAAATGAACTAAGATACGATATGAAAAAGAACTTCCAACATCAGCACTCTCTGGAAGACTCATGCCAGAAGATGATCATCAAAAAACCCCAACAAAGATCCACGCGCTGCTACAGGTGTAGATGCACTCATCCCACCGGTTCCTGGACTTGCCATGGGAATGAAGAAGGAGATATCTTAGCTGGCCTGTGCATACAGTAAAACAACAAATTTGACTGGATCTACACTGTTGGAATTCAACCAAGAATTAGGAGAAGTGCAAATTGTAGCGCTCCAAAATCTTACAACTACAGACTATTCACTGTTAAAAGAACATATGGGATGTGAACAGTCCACAGGAATGGGTTGTTTTAATTTGTCTGATTTCTCTCAGACTGTTCAAGTTCAATTGGACAATATCCACCATATCATAGATAAGTTTTAACAAATGCCTAAGGTGCCTAACTGGTTTTCTTGGTTTCACTGGAGATGGCTGGTAATTATAGGTATGGTTTGGTTATGTAACTGTATTCCTATTATATTAATGTGTGTGTGCAATTAGTAGTTTAAAACCTATACATGCTGAAGTTCCTATACAAGAAGATATGTCAAAGAAATAATCAATATTCCCATGTTTTTTTCCACCTGCTACTTCTATAGCTTTTCTTCTTCCTTCCTAATTACAACCCATAAATAGAATTCGTGCCTCATATCGAATTTACCGTGTATCACAATTCTTCCAAGTGGTAAAGATACCTCAAGACAAATGCTGGGCATAGAAGCCACAGGGCATAAATATGCAAAGAAGTAAAAAACTAATCTTTTCAAACAATAAGGCTTCTCTCTCACTTACCAACTTTACATTTCCCTGTATGGCCCCGGAAGATGACTGGTTAGCCAGAGACGGGTAAGATTCCTCAATGGAGGAACAACCTAAGATAGGCACAGTCGCAGGGGGGCCATCAGGTGAGGAATTGGGGATCAACAGAGGTGAGGCTTAGAGCCTTCCCCCACCCCTGTTCTGATAGAAATCTGCTGCATCCGTGGATGTTTTATTGCCCTTGTCTAGCTTGGATTAACACATAGTTTACAGGCACACACCTGATCATCTACATTTGCTCTTACAACACTAAACTATGTTTTCTACCTTTATCTTGCATCTACCTACCACTTCAGCATTTTATTAAAAATAATAATAATAAAGAGAGAAATGTGGTATCCACATATAAATCAAGTATAAAAATCAAACAAATATTCATATTTGAACTGTTTATAGTTCATAATGCATGATCAAAACCGAAAGTTTCTGTGATGACTGCCCTTTTACTATTCACCATGTAACTTATTCACTATGTAAGAATTTGTTCTCCATGTAAGAACTTGTTCGTTATGCTTCAGAAGATTGGAGACTGATGAAAATTAGGCTTGGGGTGGATTAATGATTTTACATTGAGCACTGAGTCCCCTATACAGAATTTTATTGTTGTTATCAACCATTTGATCAAAAAAAATAGGAGAGGTGCCCTTACAAAAAAATTAAATAAATAAATAAATAAATAAAATAAAAATAAATAAATAAAAAATAAAGTACACACTTCCAATTGTAAAATAAGTAAGTAACTGGGATGTAATATATAGCATAAGGAATATAGTCAAAATATTGTGACAACTTGGTATGGTGATAGCTGGTACCTAGAATTATCATGTATATAAATGTTCAATCACTGTGTTTTACACCTGAAACTAATGTAATACTATATGTCAACTACCCTTCAATAAAAAATAATTATCTAAGAAAAAAAAAACAACAACATGGATGGAGCTGGAGGATATTATGCTCAGTAAAATAAGTCAGGCAGAGAAAGACAAATACCAAATGATTTCTCTCACTGGTGGAGTATAATAATGAAGCAAAACTGAAGGAACAAAATAGCAGCAGACTTACTCACAGACTCTAAGAAGGGACTAGTGGTTACCAAAGGCAGGAGGGTGGGGGAGTGGAGGTGGGGAGGTGGGGAGGGAGGGAGAAATGGATTGTGGGGTATCATGATTGGTGCACATGGTGTGTGTGGGGTCACAGGGAAGACAGTGTAGCTCAGAGAAGACAAATAGGGACTCTGTGGCATCTTACTATACTGATGGACAGTGACTGCAATGGGGTATTGGGGGGACTCAATAATAAGGGTGAATGTAATAACCACTCCAAATTCTGGTACTCTGATTAACTGCATGAACTTCCTCTGTAAGAGTTTATATCAATGATACCTTAATGAAAAAAAAAGAAATAATAATATCCTTAGATAAATAGCCCTTTAAAGACACTGTCCTAATTATCATAAAACATCACAGCATTTTCTGTACATGGCCTAGGAAACCTAATTTTTAAAAGAAACTGGATGAATTGGTTGGGGAAATAATTTTATCTGTTATCTAGCAGGCTGTTGTCATCTAGCATTCACTGTGATGTCCCTGTGGAGTAAGCTTTCATTAGAGACATTCTCAGTAGGTACCAGAAATAGAGCATTTTCATTTGGAGGCCCCAAAATTGGATTTAGTGCTTTGAAATAGATATAGACAGATGCACTTGCCATAACAATGGTTTTCCAAATAATTTCTGAGGAAGCTTGCAGGCCTAGTACCCTATTACCCAACTTTTATTTAGACCTTGGGGGATATTTGGGGGAGCAGTGGCAATGCAGGGGCTAAAAATAAGAGAAGCATGGGAATTTTACTATGGTTATGATTATATGATTAAGCTGTCAGCCTTCTGGCCATGGGGTGAATGAATTGTCAAAGAAATTTATCAATAATAAAACAAAAATTTAAGTTGACTTAGCAATAAGAGTTTTTCTTTTGAGACTCCAGAAATCGGTGGCTATCTGAATATATTTAATTTTTCCTACAACATAGTTTCACAAATGTCTTAAATGTGTATTTTTAATGACAAGAATATTATAAATGAGCAGCATTTTTCATTACCTCCTCCATCCCACTTGCTTCCAGAATTAATGATTACTGATTGCCTTAGTTCTTTCAGGCTGCTGAATCACAGTTCCGGAAGCTCGAAGTCCAAGACTGGGGTGCCAGCACGGTAGGGTGAGAACCCTCATCTGGCTTATTGTGTGCTGACCACTCTCTGTACCGTCACGTGGTGGAGGGGAGTAGGGAGTTCTGTGGGCACTCTTTTATAAAAGCATGAATCCCACTTAAGAGAACCCCACCTAATGACCTAATCACCTCCCAAAAGCCCCACCTATGAATATCATTATATCAGGGGTTACGATTTCAGTATATGAATCTTTGGAGGACACAAACATTTAGGCCATAGCAGTGATGATTCCATGACAGTGGAACAGAAAGGGTATGGGGGCGGTGGTGCACCTGGAAAGGAATGAGAGACTAAATGGAGAAAACATCAACAGTTTACAATTAATAACATTTAAAGTGCAGTACAAATATTTATATATTTTTCTCTCCCACTGCCTCTCCTTCAAATGGTTGCCATGTAAACTGTGAAATTTAGAAGATGATATCCTTGAGATCCACTATGTTTATTGGTTAAGACTGTGCATTTTAGTCATTCGATTAAAGATAGTGCTAAACACATTCAGATGGCAAATGTCCTTGGAGTCGCTGTCCTTGAAGTCACTGGTTAGAAAAGCCTGCAAAGGCAAGCCCTGAAAAATCAGTAGAAGTAGACAATTTCTCAGTGATTATGGTACAAGTTATAACACTTTTTTTCTATATTTGAATGAAAGAATCACAGTAATTCAAGGATAGAATATGGGTTTTACACAGTTATCAAAATACATATGTGTATGTTTAGGTGTGTGAACATATGTATGAAAATAGGAAAAAAATCAGCCCAGAAGTTTGAAATCAAGAGGAAGAGTCACAATAGATGTCACTGAGAGATTAAAATAAATTCTATTATTTAATGTCTTGCCAAAAGGGGCTGTGCACCTTAATCATTAACTGAGATTTAAAATGTGAATTATCTTTAATCTACTACTCAACTAATTCACCAAGGGATATTCCTGAGTTATGTTCTACTTATTTTCCTTCTTTACTTTGTATAGACAGCCTCTGTCCAAGTTCTACTGCTCTGCAGACCTAGCATTTTCCAAATCCACCAATTTTTTCTGCAGAACTCACAGCCTTCTGCCTTAATTGAAACTTTTATCATAGAATCAAGGATTCTTAGAATTGCAAGGATATGAAATGGCATCTAAATCAACCAAGGGCAGAAATTCCCTCTAGACCAGAGCATCGCAGACAGACAGCCACCCTGTGTCAGCAGAAACAATTGCAACAAAAGGAGCCGGGGAGCAGATCTAGTTCATGTGAGGTCTGTGTTGCCTGCTAACTGGATGACTGTGAAATAATCACTTGATCATTTCTCAAATGGAAATAAAAACACTGCCCATTATGTAGACCCACATGTGAAGGTGCTTTATAACTTCTAAAAATTATGCAAAATGTGCTATTAAAATTCTTTACTATTTCACCAGTCCACATATTCCACGTCTATTTATTTCTGGTTACTGTTAGTCTCCCTGCTTCTTTCACAGAAGGCCAAAGGTGTTTCCCTAAAGCTCCACCTTGAACAGCACAGAAAGTGATACTGCTGTTCTCTGAATGCCGTGAGGAATAGATGCCACATCAATAAGATCAGACATAGCTACAGCATCAGGAAGGAACAATGTCTATTAGATAATAACAAGAGGTTAATTAATTTCAAAATCTGATGGAACATTACAGATGGTGCCAACAACTATCTCTTAGTTTCTGACTTCTTCCAGACAAGGCCTTTTAAGGCTTTTAATACTTGTAAATGTGCAAGTTGGAGATCTGGCATAATAAAACTGCTGCTGTACAAAAGGCCCAGGCAGCAAAATCTTGGGTTGAGGTCTGCTCAAACTCCACAATACACCATTTTTCAAAACATTAGGACCCCCATACCTTAAATTCTTCTATCTAATCTCATATCCTTTACCTGCTACAATAAATTACTTTGGTAGACCTTCACTAGAAGGTTGGTGGTGATTTTCTTAACCCAAACTCCAAACCCTGGCCCTCTGATTAACTGCATGAACTTCCTCTGTAAGGCCTTCCCCATTCCCCATTTCTCTGCTCACCTCTGTCTGCACTCCCACCCCAGGATTTTCATCTCTGCCATAGCATGGCCATTCTGTCCTTCACGGTGCTGAGCCATTTTCTTGCCTGTCTTTCCCAATGAGTCATAAGCTCCTTAGATTCTCAATAATGTTATAAATAAGGTAAAGAACACAGGAGTCATTTAATGAATGGCGAGAGTATTATTTTCTGGTTTTCCCTATTGCATTGTATTTTAATAATTTCTATGTCCTCCAAATAGGGCAATATTACTGATCCTGATCTATCAAGAAATAAAAATGTATTATTTTCATTTTAAAACAATACTTCAGAACAAATTCAAATTTAGATATCAAGCCTAAGGTTATGGATGTGTTACCTGGGGAAGTATTCAAGACACAGTTGAAAATGACCTTGTTTTTAGAAATAGCTTGTTATTGAAGAGGTATATCTTAGTGCCACATTTATCAGTCAGTTATAACAATCCACAGGATGAATACAATGAATATTCCTGGATTATCTAGCTAAAGATTTAAAGAAAAAAAGCCATGTTTATAATCAAATAAATGTGGAGAAATTATGTGTGTGTGTAGATATGCATACATATACATACACATATATATAGTTTATAATAAAATAAATATGGATGATAGAAAAGAAATCATACATTTTAAAAATACACCACATAAAAATACTGTAACTATGGCAGTCCCTTCAGAATACATTTCCTGCCCCCAGGGACCTTTGATTTTTCTGTATGTTTAGGAGAACCTTGGTAGAAAATTATAGTCTATACAGGGAAAGAAAATAGTTAGTTGTAAGAGCAAACAGATGACAAGCAATTGGTACAAGTAAGCTGATACATATATGATTCCACAAAAGATTATCTTTCTCTTCCTTTTCATTGTTTTGTTGTCCCTTCTGCATTTAAACTTCGGATTGATTTACTACATGTATTTCCTTCGATACAGTCAGCAACCAGCAATGGAAGTACACAGGTAACTGACGAGGCTGCTTGCCTGAAGGAGCTTTCAGTGAGTCAGCGGTAACGAGTATGCATTTAAGTAGATACAGTGAGGCCCCAGAGAGAGGGCGGTCAGAACAGTCTTCCTGAGGCAAATATCTACATGCATACTTTGGGATTTTAAAACCGAACCAATTGGAGAAAGCAAATTGTAAAGCAAGCTCCAGAGAATATTTTCCAACTACCCAACACTTTCTGTGTATAAATATTCAGTACTTGATCTGTTGCAGATAGGACTCTGTAAATAAATCCAGACATGACCTTCATTTGCTTTGTGCTTTGGCAGGAGTAACCAAGCTCCTACAGCCACCAAGTGCTCCTGGTTCCATTATAGCAGCAATGCTGGCTTCTTAGATAAGCAACAGTCCACTGAGAGAAGGGGTTTGAAGATTTCAAGAGTTCTTTTAAAGCCATGGCAACCATGAAACAATTGAAGAAGAAAGAAGGCTTTGTACTTTGACATTTGAGAAAAATTTCTAGTGTTCTGGATTTGCACAAAATAACTCTTATCCATTATGTTGAAAGGGAAACAACATTATACTTAATACGATACTTAAGATATTATGAATCTGAAGTGGCCAAAGACCCCTCTGTTAGGGATTTACTAAATAATTCCAAGTTCAATAGGATTTTTTCAACATGCTTAGTAATTTTTCTAAGTATTTATAATACTTTGCAGAAAACAATCAGCCAGTGAGAAAGGTCATGGATTTTTCTAGATTTTATTCCACACCTTGACAGGAGCCATGAATAAGACATATTACTACATTAATGAATACAGTTTTACATTACTGGAAATAATATCTAGATCTTTCAGCCCTTGACTTTTACAGCCCATGGCCAATGGCCTCAAACAGCTCTAGAAGTTACTGAAAAATATTTTTGAGGATTCACTAATCTATTTAGAAGCATCTGTATTTTATGCTTTCATGACTGTAACAAAAAAATGAAATAAATTTCCTTTTGGTATAAGTTTCTCTAGAATTTAATACCATACTGTTTAGTATTAGTTCAACGAACTCTCTTGTCATATTTATTCATATTTGAAGGAGGACCAGAGTGAATTCTCAAACAAAATGAAAGACAGAAGAGGCTGCATCTAAACAAAACATCTCAGTGCTAGTGAAGCATGAATCATAACTTTTAGGTAAAAATGTATTGTTTTACATTTCCCACATATTCTCTAACAAGACCAGCTCTAGAAATTAGTGAGTAAAGTTTTAACTCTATACTAATTCTGCCAAACACTGAGAGATTTAGTTTCCAATATCATCACTTTCACAGGACTCTTCCAAATCTTAACTGAAGAATCAATATCAAATCCAAGCTCTTGCAATTCCTCAATTTCTTGGAAACATAAGCCATTATAGGGACACTTTTCAATAGATTGGGCAAACCACCTGCTTATAACACCAAAGGTTTTATTTTGTGTTTATCTCATTATTATTATACAGTGGCCAGTTTTCATTCTCTGTTCACTCATTACAATTCTCATCTTCACATATGACTAGTAGTATCAGTACCCTTACTGCTTCTCACCCTTCTTCTGAATTTTTTGGGAACTTGTCTAGAAAGCACATATATGAAAGTCTGTTCTGCTTTATATAAAATAGGTTTTTCTTTCTTCTCTTTCTTTTCCTTTTAAATCTGAAATCTGCCATCTCTTTAAACAGGCTATCAACACCTGGAGAACAAAAACACTGTCATATATTTCTTTATACTTCTAAATCTTATAAAGCCCAACAGTCAAGAAATAAGTTCAGATTGAAGTATAATGTTCTGCTTTCTTCACAAAGTAAACTTATTCTTTTATAATCTTCAGTGTTTCATCAATGAATTTGAAAACTTACAATAAGGCCACTCTATTAATTAAATCTACTGAAACGACATGTATATTAAGACAAGATTAATTGTGTTCTGATGACTTTAAGGTATTTAGGACAGAAAGAACATTTTCAAGAGGCAATTCTTGGAACACAGTAATATAAATAGTTTCTTTCCCCTCCATTTTCAACTCTATTTGCTGTCCTGGCCAAATGCTTCCTGGGAGTTACAGACTGAAGTGAAACTTTGAGCTCACTGTGGCATAAGGAACTAGTATGGGACTTTATCCAAATGTCAGGCCAAAGACAAAGAATGGAACACAACAGGAACTGGAAATATCTTGCCATTTATAGTTCTCAAAATAAAGCTGCCATCAGCCCTGATCAATGTGGTGAATGTTCCTGACCCTGGAAAGACCAACAAAGAGTGACTGGGAGAGATGAATTTTTCCTGCAGCTGAGGTTTGGAGATCACAGGAGTATAATGGAACAAAGAGGTTTTTCCTGTTTCTATAGCTGAAGGCCACAGGAATAGAAACCCCACTCCCACATCCCACCACCTCTGGGACTCTCTCCACAGCCAGACCTGAGCAACAATAAGCCCACAAGGAGAAATCACATCTAAAAGAAGCCATCAGCCAAAAGAATCACAGAACAAATTCCTAATGAAAAATAGAATCAAAGAAACATTCTTAATGAAACAGAGTAAGCAAGGAATGGAGGAGATAATGCAACCCAAATAATAAGAGCACCAAAGAGATTCCAAAATTTGACCACTCCTCACTTCCTCTGCACAACTACCATATTCCATGTCACCATCCTATCTTGTTAGTGTTGCTGCAGGTCTTCATATTGCTCTCTTTATTGTTTCTTCTTCACGAAGAGGCTATATTTTTCTATCAAAAAGCAAGTCAGAGAGGAGGCGTTGTGAAAGATTTTGACAGCAGAAGCTTGGTTTATTAATCCCACAAGACCTCTCATAAAAACAGAACAACTAAGAGAACAAAAACAAAGATCCACAGATAACATCTAAAACAAAACTATGTGACAGGATATCCCCACAAATTGCAAAGAATAAGGGGTTGGTAAAAGCCACTGAAATCCATGTGGTATAAGCATTTGTGTGGGAGGAAATGGAAAGAAGTCACGGAGACTTCTGTTAACCCTGGGCATGGAAGAGCCTAAAATCATGAATAAGTACCCTCTGGAAAGTGTGATGGACCAATCTAAGAGTCACAGGAGAAACTTTTCAATTCACAGTGAGTGAAGATGACTACAATGGAGTATGTAATATAATGGTACTGGAGCAGTCTGAATCTTATAAACCCTTGACACTAACAAACTAAACTTTTCAGGACAAAGCCTTACACTATAGAAATATTCTTTTAGTAGGATATAAATTGAACAAGACACGGAAATAATGTCTTAAGAGGAGATCTACATAACATTGGAGGAGGGAAACAAATGAGATAGATTTCTGAAAATCTTTTAATCATATTTTAATCACTTCACAAAAATGACAGAACATATATTTTAATAAGAGGTCAGCAAACTATAGCCTGATGGCCAAATGTGGCCTATGGCCTGTTTTCCTATGGTCCCACAAGATAAGAATCGAAAAAGATGAAGATGCAGATGAAACGGAGGAGGAGGAGGAGGAAAAAGAGTAGACAGTTTCTTGTAGCCAGCAAAGGCGTAACATATTTACTGCTGGCCCTTCATATAAAAGGTTTGCTAACCCTGCTCTAACAGAATGGTGCTATAAATACTATGTTAGATATACTTCCTGCTATGTTAGATGTAGAAGTAGATACATGTTAGATATAATTCCATCCTAAAAGTAGAGGAAAACTCATTTCACTTAAAATATAGGAAAACTCATTTCACATCAAAATATAAAGGAATCAAAGTAAAGGCATTTATGAGAAAAAACAGTGTAAGGAACAGAATACTGTTCCTATGTTCATACCCTCAAAACAGATGAAAACTATAAGTAAGCCTATAACCTAATGTTTCAAAATGAGAATGAGTCAAGAAAACTATCAGTTATAGAAGAACAGTATAGATCAGAATATTTTAAAAAGTCATAAAGTGATTAAATAAAGGGAAAACTTGAAAAAGAGAGGTGGGAGACTCTGGCAAGAATTACAAATGAACCAAAAATTATTTCAGAAATGAAGACTAAATTAGAATGAACACGAGTGAATAAATACCACACACTGAGGCATCAGAGAGTTAAGAATTATTACAAAAGAAAGAGAATACAAGACATATAGACATATGCCACACAGTGAAAATTCTATCCCTGTAATTGGAGTCCCAGGAGGAGAGGATACTGAAATGATGAATGGGGCAGAGGTAATATTTAAAAGTACAATAGCTGAGAATTTTCTTAAATTGATAAGCAACATCAAACTACAGTGTTCTATGGCATTTCTATTTTTAATTTTTTGAGGAACCTCTATATTGTTTCCATATGGTTGCATCATTTTACCTCCCCACAAAAGTGTAAGGGGGGGGTCCCTTTTCTTCACATTCTCATCAACACTTGTTATTCCTTGTCTTTTTCATACTAGCCATTCTGACTGGTGCGAGATAATATCTCATTGTGGTTTCAATTTTCATTTCCCTGATGATTACTGATGTTAAGCATATGACCCAGTAATTCCACTTCTGAGTGTTTATCTGAAGAAAATAAACACACTTATTTGAAAAGATATATGCATCTATGTGTTAATTACAACATTATTTACAATAGCAAAGATATGGAAGCAACCTAAGTGTCCGTCAATACATGAATAAAGATTTGGCACATATATAATAGAATATTACTCAGCCATAAAAAAGCAAGCTATCTTGCCATTGGTCACAATATGAATGGACCTAGAGGGTATTATGCTGAAGAAAATAAGTCAGACAGACAAAGACCAATACCATATGATTTCACTTATGCAAATCTAAAAAAATAAAACAAAGAAACAAAAGAGAAATAGGCCTAAAAATAGACCCATAAATACAGAAAAAAAACTGGTGGTTGCCATGGGGGGAGTGGGGAGGAAGAGTGAAATAGGTAAAGGGGATAAAGAGGTACAAATTCCAATTAAAAAATAATTCATAGGGATGAATAGTATAGCATAGGGAATACAGTCAACAATATTGTAGTATCTTTGTATGACAGATGGTAGCTATATTTATCATGGTATTTCATATATAATTGCCAGATCACTATGTTGCACTACTGAAACTAATATAATATTGTACATCAACTATACTTCAAAAAAAAATCTAGAAAACAGCAATATCAAACTACAAATTCAGTAAACATTGGGAAAGGAAAATAAAATAGATACAAGACATTACTCCAGGTTCATCATAGTGAACCTACTGAAAACTCCTAAAGAAAAAGAGAAAAATCTTAGAAGCAGCTGGAGAAAGAAAATAAACGTCAACTTAAAACTCTACAACTAACTAAAAAAAATAATAATTCAGAAGAGAAACTTCTTCCAAGAAAAGGGAAGATGGAGAAAAAGAGACAAACACTGAGCAGTAAATCTTACAATATATAAACATACTTTCATATATAAACATAGTTACCCTTAAATGAATAAATGAAAGACTGGGGGTATTTTACATAGGTACAAAATAAAGATTAAAAAATAAATATAAGTATTAAACTATCTCAAAAATACCTAGAAGCTAGAGGCAAATAGGGAGAGAGAAGAAATAAAAATAATCCTAGTGTCTCTTCTTGGGTATAGGTGGAAGAGAGGAGGAAAGTAAAAGTAACTAACGTTTCATCCTGTTGGGTAGGTGAGACAAAGAGATATATAATGACGTGGTTAGGAGTCATATCTTGATTTCCTATAATGATAGAGAGTTAGCTATCTGTTTATGACCAGAAAAGGAAAAGTGATCACTGAGAAAATATAATAATAAAGTAGAAGTTCCAAACTGACAAAGAGATAATGGAATAAACTGGAACTTTATTAGCCCAGCAAAACAGGGAAAAAGAAAAGGAGAACTTAACAAAAAATATAAATCACAAACATAAAGACACAAGGAATAAACCAAAAAATCAGTCATTACACTGTGAAGAAATTAAAATATATCATTAATCAGACTGAGTTAAAACAAACACATAAAAAATAGTAACAAAGTCGATACTAAGAGTTCTCATCACTAGGAGAAAATTTTTTTTCCTTTTTACTGTATTGATATGAAATGATGAATGTTAGCCAAACCTACTGTGGTAATCATTTTGCAATATATGTAAATTAAACCATTATGCTCTATACCTTAAACTATACAGGGAGGTATGTCAATTATTTTTCAATAAAGCTGAAAAAAAAACAGCAATTTGCTCTTTCAAAGAAATATACTTATAATGGTTATAAAGAGTCATTGAAAACAGCAAGTTTTTCAATGAAAAAGAAAAGAAAAAAAGACCAGACAAAGGCAACCACAAAGCAAAACCATTCAAAATGGAATAGGAATTCGATATGTGTACTATTAAAAGCCTACACTAGGCTTCATTCAGAATGAGATAAATCTAGTCAACAAAAAATAAGTAGTATATATTTATCAAACTACAAATCAGATGTAGTTATCTGAATTTGGGGAAAGAAGGAGAAAAGAAGGAGATAACCTCCGCACTCCTCCCATGACAATCACCAGTTTTTTTTCTGTATTTATGGGTCTATTTTTAGGTCTATTTCTGTTTTGTTTGTTTGTTTTATTTTTTTAGATTTGTATAAGTGAAATCATATGGTATTGGTCTTTTTCTGTCTGGTTTATTTTCTTCAGCATAATATCCTCTAGGTCCATTCATATTGTGACAAATGGTGAGATAGCTTGCCTTTTTATGGCTGAGTAATATTCTATTACGTATGTGCCACATCTTCTTTATTCATGTATTGATGGACACTTAGGGTGCTTCCATATCTTTGCTATTGTAAATAATGTTGTAATTAACACATAGATGATTTACCTCATGGATGATTTGTCTGGCTATGAAGTATACTGTGTTCTCAGAATAAAATCCAGTTAAGTTAGAAATAATTTTTTTAAAAAAAACCTCAAAGTACTCAGGTATTAGGAAACAGTCTCCTAGATGACACTTGCAACAAAGAAGACATAAAAAGAAAACAATAACTATATAGAAGCAATGAAAAGAGAACATTTTACAGCAGTAAGGTAGCTCATAAACTTTACTAGAATACAAGCACCTTTGTGGCAAAAATTTTGTGTTTATGTGGTACTAAATCATTGAACACAGTAAGTGCTCAATAAGTATCTACTGGATATACATAAAAACTAATATGGTACAACAAAAACATTATTTGGATAAAAAATAAGGAAATTTGGTACTCATCACCAAAATTAGAAAAAAAATAATAAACCAGAAAACATTAGAATGATGAAATCACTAAGAAAAACCCCAAAATTAATTTTTCAATGGAAAAAATGAATCTAAAGCCAGTTCTTTGAAAAAATGAAAATTATTGATTAATTTGATCAAGAACAACAAAAGAGAGAAACACATATATGAGTTCAGAAATGAGAATGGAGACAGAACCACACACAAAGGAAAATGAAAATAACTATCAGAAAATATGGTATGTAATTCTGTAATTTTAAGTTTAAAAACTTATTATAGAAGAATGATTTCCTAGCAAAAGAGAAAACTATTAAATTTGACCTTGAGAAAAAGTTGGAAATTTGAATAAACATTACATTAAAGAAACTGGAAAGGTGAAAAAAAAACTTGCTTTATTAATATAGAAAAGGAATTTGTTGAGATTCAAAAGAACAGAGTTGTAAGCATTGATTTAAATAACATTTTTATGTTTCTATCTATTTAAATTGGCACCCTTCAATATACAATTACAACTGCCAGCAAGAGCAGCTTTTCCAGTATCTAGAAGTGTGAAAATGGGCATACCCTGTCACCTAGCAACTCCCTAAAGAGGCTTTGACACAAAACCAGAAGGGGCCATAATCATGAATATTCACTGCAGAAATACTTACAACAGTGAAGATTTCAAAGTAATTTAAACGTCCATGGGAGTGGGACTAATAAATACATTGTATGCATTTAAAAAAACGAATATAATAGTTACCATAAATACTGCTCAAAAATATGCTGACTGAAAAAGTAAACTAGAAAAATACATTAGTATATGAAACTAGTTATGTAATTTTGTAAAAAAAGAAGACAATGACTACACATTTGTTTCAGACACATATGTTTAGAATGAAAGCCTAAAAATGGAGTTGGATAGACAGTAACAACACAAGGATTGCCTCCAGAGAGAGGAAGAAGCTCACCGGAAAGGGAAAGGAGGGGACTTCCACCTCAATTTTCAGGGCGCTTCCATTTTAATTTTCATCATGTAAAAAAAGTCTGAAACAAATACAACAAAATGTCAACATGTTTTAAAATTCTGGAAATATGCAAAATATTGTATGATTCTAAGTCAAAGTTTCAAATGTATATTGCCTCCCACAGCCCTACTCTGCATCCCTTTCCTCCTGTTTGGTCCCATTTTCCTTAGAGGTGCCCAGTGCTATCTCCTTCCCCACACCAACTCTCCAAAAGCAATCTAATATTTACCATTTGTATTTAAGGTAATTTAAAGCAGCTCTTTACTCTCAGAGATACCTAATCATCTTATTGTTGAATCTTTGTATGCACTTTCCAAACATTAAAGTATCAGAGCAGGTGGTGCATCTTTGTAATTACAGTGCTGGTTTTCTGAAAAAGTGCTTTTCCCCAAGCTATTGAAATCACATCTGCTAGGCAACCTTTCATATGACTGTGTGTAATTCAAGGCCAGCTCAATAGAAAGCAATTAACTTGAGTGTTGTTTTATCATTAAATTAATGCAAGAGACTTGTATGGGGGGAGTCTAGCATTCACAATACTGCCTATAATTGCATGAACACGTCTCATTTCCTGAGATGGACAGGATGACCGAACATATGACAAATCTCAGTTTTACTTACAGAGAAAATGGTTTCCTGAAGGATATGTGGTTAGAGAAATGTAAGTACAGGGATGACTGATTTTGGAATTAGGCACTTGATACTCTCAAGGCTGTTCTCCCTGAAAGTAACCAGGAGGCTATCTCCTGGTAATGTGCAGGATGAAAAGAAGGAGGTAACTTTTTTGCTGTGCACATATAGGCAGACTACCGTTGGAACAAAAAGCCCAACAACTTCCCTACTTACACTGGATTTACACTTTTACCTCAGTTTATTTTAAGTAATTTTAATGTAATTCAAGATTTTTTTAATGAATGCAAACATTTCTCTAATATAATGAGCAGTTTCTCAATTAGTAAATTCACTAGAATTCTCCCAAAATGCAATTTATTTTGAAAAGTGCTTTGTGAATCCTCCCACTGCCAGTAAGGCTATACAAAACAAACAAACAAAACACAAAACAAAACAGAACAAAAACTCAAGTTTATGACCCATACTATTTAACAAGATATTCAAGTCTGTCATTCTTAAACTGTAAGTAAGTATACAGGATTAAAGTTTACCACTTGGCATTTCCAAAGATTGAAGGAAGAAGTCAATTAAAAAAATAAATTTGAGATTGGGGAAAACAGTCTAAGTTAACAGAATATTAAAGGCATGATAATTTCAATTTATCTTGTTGATTTTTAAAATGCAATATATGTATAGATTATTTAACTGGTTAGGTATAAAAATAGATATTTATTCTACAATTTCCATTTTGTAAATGCTCAAAGAGAAGAATTATGAAAATGGATATTTATAGCATACCCTCAATTATAAAAGTCTTTATAAGTGTCACCAGACATTAGTAAACTTGCTAGGTCTTTTCCAAGTATAATGAGAATTTTTAACATAAAATGACTATTTGGCATTATAATTTATGATGTTGCTAGAATAGTGAAAAGGAAACAATATTTTAAGCAAATTTTACATGGCTTATCAAATTTTAAGGCTATAAATTGGGTAGATAATACATAACATTTTGTTTGTTATGTAATTACATATTTTGTATTGTTAGTTTTCCTTTTTTTAAAAAAATTACATTTAAGAAGTAGGAAATATTGAGCACACAAATGCTGATAACCTTGGAACATATGTTCAGAGAAGATGAGAACTGGATGATGAGTTAAGAGAAAAACAATTTTTGATAATATAAGATAGAGTTAGTAATTCAGATATTATTTACTAAACTAATGATTCTGTTGCTAAAGAGAAACTAGTTCTGTTTAAATAAGACCAGTGTTTCTTCTTTTCCTTTTTACCTTCTGATCACCTTCATCCATTCCTCCCATGCCCCCACCTCCCACCTCTGACAACCACCAGTCTGTTCTTTAATATATGAGCTTGGTTGTAGCTTTTGGTTTTTAGTTTTTTAAGATTCCACATATAAGAGAGATCATACTGGGAAAGAGTGGGAAAAAGATGGCAGAGTAAGATGGCAAAGAGAAACTTCCCAAGGAAGCAACTATAGCAAATAAAGCTAATCCTGAGAATGATGTGTAGACTGCATAACAGACCATCTATGCCTCATGAAGAAGGGGAGAACACACTGAGAAGGGTAAAGGGGCAGAGCTGTGATCAGTCTGCCCACAACCCTTCACCCATCCCAGTCCACAAACAGAAGGGAGAGGAACAGAGTGAGGTGGTATAAATGCTCAGGAATCCAGCACACCTGGCCCTGAAGATCTGCTCTGCAAATATGAGTCCACATTGCACTGGACTTGGATGATTAATGGGGCTGGACACCAGGGAGAGTTGTAGCCCTGTGGGGAGCCAAGCTGAGGAACAGAGAGAAAAAAGAATTTCTAAAAATGAAAATATGCTAAGAGCTGTGTGACAACTCCAAACAAAACAATATTCACATATTGGGGCCCAGAAGAAGAGAAGAACAGAGGGATACAAAGCCTATTTGAAGAAATAATAGCTGAAAAATTCCCCAGTCTGGGGAAGGAAATAGACATCTAAGTCCTGGAAGCACAGAGAACCTCTACCAAGATAAACCCCAGGAAGACAACACCAAGACACACAGTAATTAAAATGGCAGATTAAAGATTAAGACAGCTCAGCAAGACAGAGGCAGACAGTAAGAGAAACTCGATAAGGTTATCAACAGATTTCTCAGTAGAAGCTTTACAGGCCAGAAGAGACTGACATGAAATATTCAAAGTACTGAAAGGGAAGAACCTACAACCAAGAACTCTCTACCCCTCAAGGTTATCATTCAGAATTGAAGGAGAGATTAATACGTTCCCAGATAAATGAAGGTTAAAAGAATCACCACCACTAAACCACTCTTACAGGATATGTTAAATGGACTTCTTTATATGGAAATGTTGTCTAACTATTTTTTATCAGTGAAAATAAACTTACAGTAAAGGTAGTAGACAAAATTACATTAATTACAAAGTATGAAATTCAAAAAATTAATTACAAATTATGAAGTTCAGAAAACAGAAGTAATAAAATCAAATACGCACAAAATTAGTGGGATACACAAAAGATGTTGAGTATGATATCTTATACGTAAGCTTAATAGACTTAATACATAAGCTGATAGAGCCACCATCAGCCTAATGGACTGTTATGTATTTAGGAGACTATCACTGATTCTTATGGTAACACCTAACACCTTTAATGAATACACAAAAACTTTTTTAAAAAATAGACTTCAAGCATAAAATCACATAAAATTGCAAGAGGAGAGTGTAAGAGAGGAAAAAAAAGAACAGAGTGGAACTACAAAAACAACCAGAAAATAATAAAATGGCAATGAGTACATACCTCTCAATAGTTATATTAAATGGAAATGGATTAAATGCACCAATCAAAAGATACATGGTGGCAGAATGGATAAGGAAACAGGACTTATCTAGATGCATCTCAGACCGAAAGACATACATAGACTAAATGTGAAGGGATGGAAAAAGATATTTCATGCAAGTTAGGGGGAGAATAAAGAGGAGTAGAAGTACTTAGACAAAATAAAACTTCAAAACAAAGAAAATACGAAGAAACAAAGAATGATGAAGGGATCAGTCTGACAAGAGGATATGACAATTGTAAATATCTGTGCATCCAACATAGGAACACCTAAATATATACAGCAAATACTGAAAGGCCTAAAGGGAGAAATAGACAGCAACACAATTATATTAGGGGGTTTTAACACCTCACTTGCATCAATGGATAGAAAACAAGTGAAGAAAGAGTGGTATTGAATAACACATTAGACCAGATGGACTTAATGTTACAGAACATTCCCTCGAAAAGCAGCAGGATATACATTTTTCTCAAGTGCACACAGAAGGTTCTCCAGAATAGATCACATATTCGGACACCAAAAAAGCTTCAGTGAATTAAAAAATACTGAAATTGTATCAAGCATCGGTTACCTAGGGCAAGCACTGAATTATGTATGTGAGGAGGTGGGGATGTGGTTCCTGCTTTGAAAGAGAACTTGAAATGCATATGGTTCGAAAACTGAAACGGTAAAGACACCATCTTCTATTAATCCAGGACTGACATGTATTAGTGTGCAGCTTCACCTAACTTGAGAAAAGATCTTATAAAAATGTCCTTAAGAACAAAATAGCAGCAGACTCAGAGACTCCAAGAAGGAACTAGTGGTTACCAAAGGGGAGGGGTATGGGAGGGAGGGTGGGAGGCAGGGAGTGGGGATTGAGGAGTATTATGTTTAGTACACATGGTGTGGGGGATCACGGGGAAAACAGTGTAGCACAGAGAAGGCAAATAGTGAATCTGCGGCATCTTACTACACTGATAGACAGTGACTGCATTGGGGTATGGGTGGGGACTAGATAATATGGGTCAATGTAGTATCCACATTGTTCTTTCATGTGAAACCTTCATAAGAGTGTATATCAATAATACCTTAATTTTAAAAAATGTCCTTAAGCTTCTTGATGTAATAATGTCAGAATTGCTATATTTTTATTATGTTATTTGCTCCATGGAGATTATCTGTGCAATTCATTTCAACATTTACTGAATGGTAGAATTATATAACTTCTTGAACCTCAGTTTCCCCATTTATAAAAGAGGTGGCTAACAGTATCTAACTGGTGTTGTTTTAAAGGTTAAGTGAGATCATACATATCAGCTTATCCTTGGTTTAGATGTCAGTAGGAAAACATTTCTTAATTTCACTTTCATTATCCAGAAAGTGTTCACATGCTTAAGGTTAAACTGATCATCATCAAGAGTGATAGCATTATTTAAATTATAACTTTGAAACCTGGGAGGAAAGGTAGAAATACAAATTAAACTGGGTTTTACCAGCAAGGAATAAAGGAGGAATGGCTATGGATAGGCCACCTCTCATGTATGCCAAAACAATGATGACTTCCGTCAAATGGAATTTGGTAATTACCATCAATATGGCAACTGTTGGGGAATTGAATCTAAAAAGGAGACTTTAACCAAGGTTCTCCTGGAACAAGCACAGATTTAGTGAGGGCATGTAGTAAGGCAGATACAACCGTAAAGTCAGAAGACATAGAGACCCTAATGCAAGTCGAAGCTCAGTAACCAGAATGTAAGTCTTGGGAGAATTGGTGAAAATAAATGCAGTTCCACTCTTCTATGGATTGAGTTATTTTAGGTTGTAAATGCATGAATAAAAATCAACATCAAGTGAATAGAATTATAGAATGGGAAAGAGACTTGGTCACAGAGAAAAAGTGCAAGCCCATCTACTTGGAATAATACCAAGAAGGAATGGGTTAACCACTGGACTAAATCTTCCCCTCCAGTTACAGGAACACTTAAGGAAAGCTTAATCCTTTAGTCAAATGTTTTTCAGTACCAACTTCAAGATTACATTTATTGGAAACAAATGTCCCTGAGCATACTGAACCTGGTTTGTCAGGATTTATTGTACAGCATGGTAAATTATGGACCACAGCTAAACCAAATGACAGCAAAGTTCATACCCTTTCTTGTGTTAGGGATATTTAAGTTGAAAAGATCCAAGACTTGTAGCTGTTCTGTGTTCATGTGACCCAATCACATGGCAGTTGTCATCTCTCATGACCGAAATGCACCCCATGAGGTAACTGAGACAGTGAAGCTGCATCTGGGAATCTGAAGCTCCATGATGGTATTTTATGCATGATTCTGTGCTTCATGTACTCTATACTTTCCTAAAATTAATAAGGTTTGTCCTGAATAAGCCTATTCTATGTTATGAGTTTGCAAAATAATCTGAAACTGAAACCCACTCTGTTGGACTGTTAGAGATATAATATGCCCAAGAATGAAACAGCTGACTTGATATTAAGCCAGCTACTGAACAGGAGTCCTTTGAAGTATACATAACTAGTAATTGCATTGATTCCATGGTCTTGGGTGAGAATGAACCTCAAGATGAATGGGCAGAGTTTAAGTGTCCCAGAATTAACAGTTAATTCTGTTGACAAAGAAATAAGTAGGAAATTTCCGTTCTATTCATATGTTTGTACCTTTGTGAATTAATACTGGACTTGAGTTAGGAGTGTCCTTCTGGGAGAAGCAATATTAGAGTGTGAAATTGATTACGATCCCTTCTGGAGAGGGTACAGAGAAGTGCTTTTCAATTGTAAGTTTTACAATCCGTTGCTTATTTCAAAACCTTGAAATTTTCCTAAAGGCATTAGTAATCATTACTGACCCAAACAAACCCTAAGTTAACTAAATGAATTGAAATAAGCTGTTTTAGTTCATCAAAAAGTTAAAAATATAATTATCATATGATCCAGTATATCTACTTTTGGATATGTATTCCAAAAAATTGAAAACAGAGAGACCAAGAAATATTTACACAACCATTTTCATAGCAGCATTATTTGCAAGAGCCAAAGGTAAAAGCAACTCACATGTCCATTAATGGATGATGGATAAACAAAATGTGGTATATACATGCAACAGACTATTATTTAGCCTTGAAAAGGAAGAAAATTCTGACATATGCTACAACATGGGTGACTCTTGAGGCTATTACTCTAAGTGAAATAATTCAGCCACAGAAAGAGCAATGCTTGCACTTATATAAGGTATGTAGAATAGGCAAATTCATAGATAAACAAAGCAGAACAGTGGTTGCCAGTAGCTGAGGGAAGGGGGAAATGCGGAGCTGTGGTTTAACAGGTACATAGTTCTGCAAGATGAGAATCGTTCTGGAGACCAATGATGGTGGTGATTGGCCACCATTAAATATACTTAACGTTACTAAAATGTACACTAAAAAAAAATGAGATGGTGAATTTATTTTACAATTTAAAAGTTTCAACAGAAAAAATATACTGTTGTAATACCACCTCTTCCAAGTTGCAATCAAATTAAACATTCTAAAAGTTAGACACTTTAATAAAGAGAAGAGAAATGAGAAGGGAATGAAAGAGAAGGGGAAGAGAGTGGGTGGGAGGGAAAGAAGAAAGGGGAGGGAGGAGGGGAAGGCCCACATTTGCACTGTATGCAGGTGGGTGAGTCACATTCAGTACGCAGATGTCCTGGAGGAGAATTCCACACACTGAGAACTCACAGCAGCTCCTCCACTCTTTCAGGTGTGTGCAACTTACAGCAATTTATTTGCACCCACATAAATGTCCAAATGTCTGGGTTATATAAAACCACCCTCACAACATAAATAAGTGGCATAAAAAGAAACTGCACATTGAAGATGACACTAATAATGCAAGCACATGAGAGAAACAAGAAAACGGCAGAGCTGACACTTCCTACTCCCAGCATGAGTTCCTATGTCATCAGCAACATTTGAAGTAAAAATGTAAATAAGCAAATATTTAATCAGATCTGCTAAAAAGTATGCCAATCTCAAAAATTATAAACAATACTGCTTAGAATACAGACTTTTATCTAGTCAGCCTGAGGATGAGCATGAACCTAAGTATATGCTGTAGTTTGGGATATTAACTAATAATTGGCATAGTTACACAATATTTTTTTAAATCAATGCACAAATTAGGGTACAGACTCATTTTGACTGAAGCAGTAAGCCATCAAAATCGTACAGAGGCTATCATTTTAAGCAAAAGGGCTGTTAGAAATTCAGTTTTGTTAGAAATCTTAGTTAATATGCTTTCTAATAAGTCTAGTAAAGCCACTTAGATTTCTGTACCATTTAATATCAGGTAGCACACAATTTTATTATTAGATAATTAAAAGCCTGATTGATCATAGCTTTATTTCTTAATTGGCCCTTTGTACTCATTCATAAAATCAGAAACCTTCTTACAAAATTTAGAAACTTGTTTCCATTTTAGTGAAGTTAAATAATTCATGAAATATTGATAATTTAAGAATATAAATGCAAGTCACATATTGATTTATCTAAATTTAAACCATTTGGGTTTGGTTAAAAGTACAGTTAAATGTACAATATGTCCATGCATTATTGGTTCTTAAATATACAATGTCCATTCTTCATACTAGAAAGATTGCTTAAATAGCTTAGGAATGAAATTACACTATACACTCAAGAGTCATTTGTGTTAATGTACATGACATTTTGGTTTGGAAATACACTCATATAGGCTTAAATTTCCAAAATATCTTATATTCTAGGTTTAATATTAAAAATCTTTAATCTTATAATATGTCAACACAAAACACTTGACAGCTCTGTGAAAACTGGTATAATAAAGCAAATTAAACTAGTCACTGACATTAGAGTGAGAAAATTCAAATAGATATGTTTATTACTATAATCAGTTACTACAGAATCATTGTTATTCAATATGTAGAGGAAATAAAATACAAAATATTCATCAGGAGGCAAAAATATGCAATTATATTTCCATAAGAATGAGGCAAAGCAAACATTTACCTCTGAAATCACCATATATATTCAGGGAATTTGCAGACTATTTATGAATAAATCTAAAATATAATACCAAAATAAACTGATGTGAACATAAAATGTAACTCTTAGGCTAAAACTCTGATGGCATTAAGTAAAGGCATTTCTGTAGTTACTCAGAAACTAGAAGAAATGATACTAGAAGAAATGATACTGAAAATGGTCATTCTGGCTCTGAATAGATGTGTTAAAAATCCCTTTTCTCTTAAAAAAATACAGAAATTTCTTAAAAGCACAGTGCATCAAGATTCAGATATGCTCTAAATGGAAATCTGCATTGTTTCCAAAAAGTTTTAAAATAATTCTAAAATGCTTTAGAATAAATGGTTTTAAAGATCATTTTTGCTAAATTTCTTATGTATTAGTTAAGGCAGCACTAGATGACATAATAACTAAACCAAAAAATGTCTAATGACTCAAATCTAATATGTTTATTTCTTACTGTAGTACAGTCATCTGGGTCTAATCAGAAGAGAAAAACTTCAGTAAATTTGAATATAGCAAGCTTAACATAAAGATTTATTAACTGTAACACTGGATTAAAGTAACAAGGGATTCTCTAGTAAGAAGTATAAAGAACACTGAAGACTACAGAAATAGCAGATACAAGGAGCAGCCACTGCCCTCAGGACTGAGATAGGGCACCCAAGGAAGAGACTCCTGCTCCCAAAACTGAGATCTTGACCTTGCTGGAGAGGGCATGGTCATGCCTCACTGAGTGACAGAGAAAGCACTGTGGTGCTGTGTCAGCAGAATTTTCCAGAAACCTACTGTCTAAGGTGCCAGAGAAAGCTGTTCACAGGGAGATGTCTCCCCAGAGGCACTCTGTTGAAAAACCACCCAGGGAAGCTGTCTGGGGGCTGACTGCGTCTGACTGCTACTTGCCACAGGAGCCAGAAGCTGGAGAAGCTGGAGCCTATTGAGTGAGCACACTATGAAACCAGGAAGCAAACCTCTTTCCTCCTTCAACGTCTCTCCATCAACTACTAGCAAAGCCTCAATGTTTGGTGGCAATGGAAAAATATTTAAGGGGCCCATTTCCATTTTCCCAGAATGACAGGTAAGAATGAATCTGGAGGTGAGAGACACTAAATCAATAACCATTACACTTGCTTAAGTCAAGTCCACAAGCCTGTCCTGATTTGTGTGCCCTGTTCCTCTAACTGGAGATTTTGAGGCCTTGGCTCTTTTTCTTCTTTGTGACTTTTTTTCCCTCTTCTACATTTAGTGTTCATTGTCATAGCACTTGGTTATATCAAATCAGTCAAAGGAGAAAGAACATAGAGAATTTCATGAGAAAAGTTTCTAAGGGTAAGATCTGGAAGTGGCATGTATCATTTCTACTTCCATTCCATTGGTGAGAACTCAGTCACAGAGTCACAACTCACTGTGAGAGACCCTAGGAAATGTAGTTGAGTTGGTGCCCAGGAGGAAGAAGAAATGGGTTTGATGACCAGTTGGTCAGTCTCCATAACAGATTATTGCTCTTAGTTTATTGTTTCATTACTCTTGGTAGCAACGCACTTATCCCTGATCACCATTACTCTTGGCCTGGGTGATGGTAATGGGTGTGTGTGGTACCCCCAGAGGTCAGCTGAGCTCCTCCAGCCCACTAATACCTGATGATGATGGTAATGTGTATGCATATATATTTAGATATCATCTAAGTTCTTTCTGCCTACCATGTTTCAGGTATGATTTGCCCAAACCCCCAATTTCATGACACAGAAAGTTCTACCAATTTCCAGGGCTCTTAAATTCTCATAGTCTTCTCCATGCCTAATTTCTGCTTTCATACATGCTGTTGCCATTCCTCACTGGTTTGATCCAGATATGAATTCTAGATCTTTCATTGATTTCCACCCAAAATACTCCTTTAAACACCACACTTGTGGTTATGGAAGAGTTTCCTGAAGACTTGAGAATGATAGAGGAGATTTAAATAGAGCAGCAGGAGCAATTTCAAAGTACACAGTTGGCAGTCTCCTGTCCTTTAGTACTGACTTCTGGGTAATGCCTGAGGCCCTTCTCAGAAGGGCTTCCTTCCTCACATTATCTCACTGCTTCCTTTCTCCCCAGAGTCTCTTCATCTCTCAAGGGAAAAACAGAAACCCCTTGTATTGTCATGCAGAGCAACTTAATCCTTTGGTACTTTCTTAAGTTTCTGCTGTCACCATCATTTCCATCCCCAAGGAATCTATATGCATTCCAAGAGAAATACACCTGCTGGCTGTAAAGCTAAAATTTTCACATCATTTCATTAAAAAGTCAAAGTGACTTGATACTGACTACAGAGTGTACTGAGTTCTACCAGATTAGCATTTCTGTAAATTTCTATTGTGCACCAGTCCTATGAGATAACTGATAGACAAAAATAAATAAATAAATGACATTCATGACCAAGTAATTTTGAGAATCCCTGCCTGCTATATTTCCCTTCTTGGAAATTCACAATGAATATTAACATATTGAAAGCTGTGAGAAATCCTATACTAAGAAACCTGTATGGCTATGATAGTAGCTAACTTACTTGTTGACATAATCTTTTTTTTTTCAAAAATGCCTTCTAATGTACAGAATGTACAGAATGCACAGTTTCTTCTTGCTGTAATGTTTTGCAACACTATAATTCTCAAGAGCTTCTGTGACTAATGAGGAAAAACCGCAAGAGAATCATTCCAACACAGACTTAACTTTCTTGTTAAGACCCTACAATCTGATGATTTTACTATTCCAGTGGCCACTTGTTGGAGATGTTTATCTTTTCAACCTCTCTACCTGACAACTTTTCATTGTTCAGAATAAAACTCATTGAAAGTCAATAAGATTTTGCATGATTTGGCACTCACTTCCCTAACCATCATGTTCAAATTAGTGTCTGATATCTCATAAATACACGTTTTCCCTTGACAATTTATCATCGTTATAATCAAACAAATATTTCTAAAATTATGTTTTATATCTGTCTCCTCCAGACTCCCATTCAGCTAAGAATATAAGAATTGTATCAATTTATTTAATTTTTTATGCCCAAAACCTAGTATAGCACATAGTATGTAATAATCAATATATATTTGTGAGAGAACAAATGTAAGTATTATAACAGTATGATTTTAAAAGTTGAAAGGGTCTGCTTAAATATAGCCTACACTGAAAAAATCCAGGAATAATAGAGTAAAAAATGCCATAAACTGAAAACAAAGTAATCATTAATCATCTCCATACCACAATTTTCAGAGATCTGCTTGCTCCAAGCATACCATCAGTCATTGTTACTGGTACAGATCTCTTATTTCAGTAGCTCACAAGGAGAAGGGTTGCTATTACTCACCATCCATCATGAATGGTTTAACTACCCCATTTCACTTTAGTAATGTGAGCTAGCACTGACAAACATCTGGAAGAAGGAAGGAGCCACGGAAAAAAGGACCATAATATTTATTCATCTGTTTATATTTTAAAAGGAGAAATGGCAGAAAAGCAAATGGAAATACACATAAACAAAATGTAAAATAGTTAGTGCAATTAGTAAAGCAAAGGGGCAATTAATGTTGATTTATTTCTCCTTAACTGTGTGAAGCAGGAATGCCTGAACTAAAATACCCCCAGCTCATCCTAGTCGGATAGGTCTCTTCTATGCCATTTTCTCTTCATCCTGTGGTTAACTGAACTTTATATATATAACCTCACTACTTACTGAATAACAATGTAACAATATATCTGTGCCCCAATTTGCTTATTTGTGAAAGTGGGGTAATACTGATACGTACATAATTATATATACTGAGATGATGCACCCAGGATATTTATCACAGTGCTTGGCACATAACAATGGATCAATAACTTCTAACTTTTATTATTATTAAAATATAGTATATATGGACAGAGATTTGATCAATTTCCTTGGCATCAAATTCCAGTGCTAGTCACCAGTTCTAACAGTTCTTTCTACAATTAACCCTCAAAGTTGTTATCTATAATTTAAACTTACATGAACCATTGGCATGTGGTCATATTTGGTCCCATTCACATCAGTCACTGTTCTTTTCTTAAGATCTTTGCTCAATGGGTTGTCCAATTACCTGGCCTTTGATAATAGCCCACAATTTGCAACTTGGTTTTATAAGATGCTATTTCAAGCTCTTCACTTTTGGAACCACCTGTCTGTTACTCATGATTCAGAGATGGATGGCCAGATGACATATGTCATCAGGACAATAAATATTTCTTTTCTAACACAACTTTTACATACAGTGCAATTGGATTCACTTTCCAAGTCACTATGGGATATAAATTCTGTATCAAACATCCTTTATTACAGTCACTGCCATCTTTGTTTCTTATCATTTTTATCAATAACATGGACACCCAAAGGGTATCTAATGGAATTAAGGAATTTATCCCTGCTAAGAGAAACTCCAAAGCACACTGCAGGACAGCCAGGGTCAAGCACCAAGGATAATATCTGAGAGGAAATGACACCTGCCTCTCCTCCTCACATGTGCATATTTTCCAGTCATGCCAGAAATGAGAGACCCATCACTTCAGGCCTATTGGGATAACCTGTAACTCGAGCTGGCTTCTTTCCATGACAATTACTCATCTGGCCCCACTCCACAGCATATGACATTCCAAAATGAAGAGCATGAGGAGATTCCAACATTGAAGGAGCAGTTGGATGCACCAAGGGCTTCTCCAGGACATAATTCACTTGGATTGATATTGGACAACTGTCCCTCAAAGCTCACTTCCTGCCTCAGCAAACACTGAAACCCATTGAGTTTACCAGAGGTAAACCTCAGATGGAGGTCTGGGGAAAACAGGAGTCCTTCTGTCTAAAATCCTTTAACTAGAACAGGCTTACACAGAGAATACGGCAGAGAATATTCTACATGGAGAATAACAATATCTAAATGCCTACATGGATTGTCACAGCATTTGACCAGATTGTGCTTGCTCTTTTATTCTCTAACTCTGACTCTGATCCTCTTTGAACTCTGACGTTGGCTCCTAATATTCATCTTAGGAGCCTTACATTGAGAATCCATTTCAGACACAGTCCTCTAGCTGGTCCTCAGCAATATTTTGTGGTTCTGACCTAGTTTTTGCTCCCAGGTTTTAAATACTGGAGATGAGAGTACTGTCACCAAGATGGCAACATAGGTTGTTCCTGACTTTGCTTCTTACCTCACAAAAGAATAGCTGTGAATTATTCAAGAACAAGATACATACTGAGAGAATCCTATAGAGAATATAGGGGTGTGTCTGAAGTATCCCCTTGCACCACAGAGACAAAGATAGGCCAGGTTAGATGGATAAGAGAAGTGGCTACATTCTGACAAGTTGTCTCTCCTCCAGGCCTGTGCAGTGCTGTGTGGAGAGGTCTCCTGAGCCTCCAGTTCCTCCAGTGGGAAAAGCGAAGCAAGAGGGAGCAACCAGCCACATTGCAGCATTGTGTGTCACTTTTGGAGTGCCCCTGCTCTGATCCTGCACCATGGGGACTGCAGGAGAATTTATGGGGTTCAACCACTGGAAATCTGACTGTGATATAGAAGTGGGAAAGGGCTTACAACAACCAGCACACAGATATTGGCATTGAGTTCATACTTGCAGTGCCTTAGTAATCACAACCAATATGTGGGCTCATTTGCAGAACAAAATCAGGGGCACACTCTGACCAAGACACTTAGTGAAGTGCAGATCTGCCTGATTTGGATTCTCAAGTGAGGAGTTCTGCCAGTCATAGATCCCAGTTTGCCCATTCCCAGGCAAGGAGCTGAACCACAGCTCCAACTATTGTGAAGAGTGTCTTTCAGCCCCATCTGACCAGAAGGGCTGGATACAACTCTTCCAAGTGTGTGGCCCAGTAGCACTCAAGCTGACAGGAAGTTGAACAGAGCTGATTACTCCCAGAGCAAAGCCAGTACCAGACATGGAACACAGGAATAGGAATTAATTCATAGCCAAGACTGAGAGTAGTTCCTGGCCCCTCCCAACTGAGAGCCTCTTTGGGATGAGAGTAGCTTGCAGCAATTCCTCCACCTCCTGTGCAGGCAAGGGAGCTAAGACATAGCTCTACCTGTTGTGGAAAATGTCTTCCAGCCCATCTGACCAGAAGGACTAGCAGCAACTCCCAGAAGCTGTGCAGCCAAGTGGTACTTGAGCTGAGAGATAGACAGGCAGAGTCAATAGTTTGCAGAACAAAGTCAGTGACCCTGCTGGTCAGGGAACTTGGGCTGTGGGTCAGCTTGAGTTAAGAGAACAAACAAAAAGCTTTACCAACTTTACAGCTGCTTCTCCCATTGTGCCTAGGCAAGGAATCTAATTCATAGTGGAACTCATTGCTGAATATAGCCTTCAATCTGTCTGACCAGAGAACCTAACTAGAGCACACTTAGCCCACTCAACAGTCCTAAGTACAGTGTCTCTCAAACAGAGAGAATGGCCCATCATTTCCCCCATATACAGAGCAAACTGGTGGCCACAACTGACCAGGGAAGTCAGTATACAATCTGGCCTGCTTTGGTTCCCCAAACAATAAACTGTATGTACAGCCCTTGGGTCTAGTATTCCCCTGATGCCCTGCCAGGGGAGGGAAGCTAATTCATAATAAATAATATTACTGAATATAGTACCCAGTCTTGACCATCCATTAAGCCTGACTAGCAAATTCAGACCATTGTGGAGTCCATCCTACAGCCCCTTTTGGGTAGGAAATTAGGCCAGCACTTATCCAACTGTTCTCAGCCAGGGGCACACCTCATCCCTTCCCCATCCTCAGGGCTTCAGCAGTTGCCTTACCCAAAAATAGACCACAATAGCAGGCCCCACCTGCCCAAGGTATTACCAGCAGACACATCCAGAAACAAACTGAGCTGGCTAATAAAGAACTGTCCCTACCAAAGCAAACCTGTAGAATCTGAAGAGGAGCCTGATTACTCAAATGTGTAGATAACAGTGTAAGTAATCAAGGATCATGGAAAGTCAGGTAAATATGACACCACCAAAGGAAACTAATAAAGCTCTAATAACTGACCCTAAAGAAATGGACATCTATGAACTGTCAAAGAACTCAGAAATCCTCTTAAGGAAGTTTACAGAATGACAAAAAAACAGACACAACTAAATGAACTTAGTAAAATAATGCTTGAACAAAATAAGAAATTTAAAAAGGAAATAGTGATAAAAAACAAAACAGAAATATTAGAATTGAAAAGTACAATAACTGAAAAGAACTCAGTAGAGAGTTTCAAAAGTAGACTCAGCCATGCAGAAAAAACAATCAGCAACATGGCGGATAAGACATTGGAAATTACCAACTCAGAAGAGCAAAAAGAAAAACAGAGTGGAAAAGACTGAAGAAAACCTACAGGAATTATAGGATTGAAAAGAAAAAATACTCACATTATGGAAATTCAGGAAGAGAAAAAGAAAGGGACAGAAAGAATGTTTAAAGAAATAATGGGTGAAGACTTCTCAAACCTGGAGAGAGAAATAGATATCCAGATCTATGAGTCCCAAGGGACCCCAAATAAGTGGAACCTGAATAGAACTATATTGAGACATATTACCATTAAATTGTCAAAAGTAAAAGACAAAGAAATAATTTTAACAGCAACAAGAGAAAAGAGAGAGGTTACATACACAGCAACCACCACAAGACTGTGAGAATTTCTCATCAGAAACTTTTCAGGCCAGGAGAGAGGGAATCAATACCACCAAACCTGTCTTACAAGAAATGCTAAAGGAAACTCTTAAAGTGGAAGTAATAAAACACTAATTAACATCATAAAAAATAAAAAGGTATAAATCTTACTGATAGTGGCAAATACATAATCATTGTTAGATTCTGCAATATGATAGTGGTGGCACATAGTTCACATAAAACTCTAGTTTGAAAGCTTAAAAAAATGTAATACAAATAACTATGACTGCAATAGTCTATCATTAGTTAAAAAATACAAAAAACATGCAAATTGTAACAGCAATAACCTAAAATGTGAAGGGGAGGAGAAGTAAAAATGCAGAGCTTATGAATTCTGTTAAAGTTGTTATGAATTTAAAATAAGTTGTTATAAGTTTTAAAATATTTTATGGAAGCCTCATGGTAACCACAAAGGGAAATCCTATAGCAAACAAAAAGAACACAGTAAGGAAGTCAAAGCATACTGACACCAGAAGACATCAAAACACACAGCCACAAAAAGACAGCAGGATAAGAAACAAGGAAAAATGTATCTACAAGACAACAAGAAAACAATTAACAAAATGGCAATAGTAAGTTCTTACTTGTCAGTAATTACTTTATAAATAAATTGTCCAATTATAAGACACAATGGCTGAATGGATTTAAAAACAGGATTCAACAATATGCTGCCTACAAGAGACTTATTTTAGCCTTAAAGACAACATAGAAGAGAGTGACAGAATGGAAAGACACATTTCAAGCAAATGGTCAATGACAACAAAACAAGCAGAGATAGCTATACTTACATAAAGCAAAAGAGACTTTAAAACAAATATGGTAAAAAAGGACATTGTGTAATGACAAAGGGGTCAATACATCATGAAGACATAATAATTATAAATGTATAAAGTAAAAACTAACTGGTAAAAGGAAAAATAAACAGTGAAGCAATAATATTTGAGAGCTTTAATAACCCACTCTCAATAATGGCTATATCATCAAGATAGAAAAATTAATAAGGAAACAGAATTTAAACAATGCTATAGACTAGGGACCTAACTGCAATAATCTATTATTAGTTACACAATATAAAAAACATGTAAGTTGTAACAGCAATAATCTAAAATGTGAAGGGGAGGATAAATAAAAGTATAGAGCTTATGAATTCTATTGAAGTTGATAGGCATCAGGCATATATAGAACATTCTGTTTAACAACAGCAGAATACACATTCTTCTCAAAAGCACATGAAACATTTTCTAGAATAGACCATAGGTTATGGCACAAAACAAGTCTTAGCAAAGTCAAGAAGATTGAAATCATACCAGATATCTTTGACCACAATGATGTGAAACAATAAATCAATAGCAAGAAGAAAGCTGGAAAATCCCCAAATTTAGTAACACTCTCCTGAACAAACAATGGAATAAAGAATAAATTAAAGGGAAATAAAAAGTTTCTTGAGACAAACAAAAATATAAACACAACACATATCAGAACTTGTGGGATGCAACAAAAGCAGTTTAGAGACAGAAGTTCATAGCAATAAACTCCCAGACAGAAGCAAGAAAGATTCCAAATAAACAACCCAACTCTACATAAGGAACTAGAAAAAGATAATCTCAACAAACATGAAAAAGCAACTGACAGAATTTAACATTCATTCATAACAAAGATTCTTAACAAAATAGGCATAGGAGGAACATTGCTCAACATAATGAAGGCCATTTATAGCAAGACCACAGCTAATATCACACTTCATGGTGAAAAGCTGAAAGCTTTTTCTCTAAGATCAAGAACAAGAAAAGATGCCTATTCCTTTATTCAAGATAGTACTGGAAGTCTAGCCACAGCAATCAGGCAAGAAAAACAAATAAACGGCATACAAATTGGAAAGGAAGAGGTAAAGCTCTCTCTCTGCAGACAGCATGATATTATATACAGAAAACCTTAAGGACTCCACTAAAACATCTGTTAGATCTAACCAATGAATTCAGTAAAGTTTCAGAATACAAAATAAACATACAGAATCAGTAATGGTTCTATACACTAACATCAAATTTTTTGAAAATGAAATAAAAAACAATTCCATTTACAATAGCATAAAAAATAATAAAATATTTGGGTATAAATTTAAGGAGGTGACATATCTCTACTATGAAAACAACAAGATACTGCTAAAAGAAATAGAAGAAGACACAAATAGATGGAACTATATCCCATGTTTATGGATTATTAGAATTAATATTGTTAAAATGTCAATACAACCAAAAGTCATATATATACATTTAGTGCAATCCCTTTCAAGATTCCAATGGCATTTTCTACAGAAGTAGAAAAACTTCATAGTAAACTCTTAAAATTTATGTGGAACCACAAAAGACCCTGAATAGCCAAAGAAATCCTGAGAAGAACAAAGCATGATGCATCATACTTCCTGGTATCAAGATATACTATAAAGCTATAGTCATAAAATAGTGTGGTATTGACACAAAAACAGATGAAGAGACCAATGGTACAGAATCAAGAGTGTAGAAATTCAAGCATATACAGTCAACTAATATTTGACAAGGAAGCCAAGAATGCTCAATGGAGAAAAGACAGTTTCTTCAATAAATGGTGCTGGGACATATGGATATTTACATGTAAAAGAATGAAACTGGACCCATTTTTCACAAAAAATAACTAAAAATGGATTAAGGATTTAAATGAAACTATGAAAACCTGAAAACCATGAAACTACTAGAAGTAAACTCAGGAATAAATCACTTTGACATGGATCTTGGTAATGATTTTTTAGATGTGATAACTAAAGCATAAGCAACAAAATAAAAAATAAGCAAGTAGGACCACATCAGTGTAAAAAGCTTTTGCATAGCAAAATAGACAAACAAAATAAAAAACACACACACAAAAAAAATCAGTATAGTGAAAAGACAACCTACAGAATGGGAAAATATATTTGAAAACAATATATCTGAGAAAGGGTTAATATCCAAAATATGCAAAGAACTCACAACTCAATAACAGAAAAACTAAAATACCCAGTTTAAAAAATGGGCAAGGGACTTGAATGGATATTTCTCTGAAGAAGATATACAAGTGACAAACAGGTATATGAAAAGATGCTCAATATCACTAGTCATTAGAGAAATGAAAATTAAAACCAAAATGAGATATAACTTTATGCTTGTTGGAATGACCATTATCAAAAAGAAAAAAAGATAAAAATGCTGGCATGAATGTGAAGAAAAGGGAAATCTTGTGCACTGGGAGTACATTGAAAAATGGTACAGCTACTATGGAAAACAGTATGGAGGCTCTTCAAAAAATTAAAAATAGAACTATTAATGATCTAGCAATTCTATTTCTGAGAATATATCCAAAGGAAATAAAAACACTACTTTGAAAAAATATCTTTACTTCATGTTCACAGCAGCATTATTTACAATAGCTAACACATGGAAACAACCTAAGTATCCATGGATGGATGAATGGATAAAGAAGTTGGGACACACACACACACACACACACACACACACACACACACACACACACTCACACACACAAATGGAATATTATCCATCCATAAAAATGAGAAAATCCTACTATTTACAACAACATGGATGGAACTTAAGCTAAGTGAAATAAATCAACAGAGAAAGATAAATACTGAATGATCTCACTTATAAGTGAAATCTAAAAAAATGGAAAACAAAAAAACCAAATTCATAGAAAAAGGAATCAGACATTTTACCAGAAGCAGAGTGCAGGGGAGAGAGGAAATGGTGATCAGAAGGTATAAACTTCCAGTTATAAGATAAATAAGTACTAGGTATGGAATACACAACATGAAGACTATAGTTAACACTGCTGTATGATATACAGGAAAGTTGATAAGAGAGCAAATTCTGTAAGTCCCCATTACAAGGAGATTTTTTTTCCTGTTTTGTTTTTCTTTCTTTTCTTTTTTTACATCTATATGAGAAGATGGATGTTAGATAAAGCTATTGTAGTAATAATTTCACAATATATGTAAATCAAACCACCATGCTGCACACCTAAACCTTACACAGTGATGCATGTCAATTATTTCTCAACAAAACTGGAAAAAATAAAATAATAATTTGAAGATTATCTGGTATAATCACCAGATATTCTGATTTAGTAAATCTAAAAAAATACACACTCACTCCCACACATACTGTGAATAGTGAGAATTGTTTCTACTTTCTCCCCAGGCTCTGCAGGCTCTGGTGGAACTGGGAAGTCCTCTCAGGCCAGAGGAATCAGAGAGACCCCTTTAATAGCCATACTTTCTATATATAGGGATGGAGCTTTACTCTTACAGATGTAATAGTGTAAATAACTACATAGAACTCATTACATATGCCATTGATATAAGAATTAAACTAAAACAGTGAAGGGAACAAGGCATATATTTTCCCACTTTCCTATCTCAACCTCTGAAATAGACTTAGGGCAAATATTAAGTTACCACTTACCAACCAATTCTCTTCAAATTAAATACAGCAAAGTTTCAATATAATTTTAAACACCAAATATAAACTCTTTTTATTGTTTTCTTCTGGACTTCCAAATCTCTTTATAGCCCTCTTTGTAATTTTGATAAAATAAGACATATTTATAATTTAGAGTCAAATAGCATTATAGGGCTGTATGGAAAAAAATTGTTTTTCTTCCATCTCATTTCTTGTCACACATTAGCAGTTTCTTTCAACTCCCTCTCATGATTTTAATCCTATATATCAAACATATTCTTTGTTTTTCAAAGTTTTAGGTATTTTTCTATTGATTTATAAATAATCAACAATTGCAAAATTCTGAATTAAGTTTTTTTAGCATAGTAAATAGAACATAAGTTTTCAAACAGAAACTTTTCACAATTGTTTCCATTGTACAATTGAGTGATATGGTATGATCATTTTCCATCCTATTGGATACTTATTTCCAATTTAGATGAGAGGTAGACCTATATAAAATAGAAATTAAAGATATGATCCTGATTTAGGAAGCTAGGCAGCCAGATGACATTAACTTTCTCACAGAAGGATTTTCAACCCTGGAGTGATAATTTATTTTGGATTCTTGACAAATGGACACTTGCTTCAAGAACAGGGTTCCAGAGAGCTGCAAGATTTACTAATGTGTCCTTAAGTACTAATATCCACTGGGCCAGCTGGCTGGGAAATGTGACGCCTGGCATCTCGCTGAGAAACAAAAGCAAAAATAACTGAAAAGGTCACCTATTGTTAAACAACACTTTTAATATGATTTAAATCAAAATGCTTATGGAATTTATGTCAGCTGGAAGACTGTAGATGGTGATGAGTCATTTCAAATACAGCAATTTGTCCTCATTCAGAAGAGAGTGAAACCCATCCTAACACCGCCAAGCAGCTGCCCTGCCTTGACATCCAGAATGTGGATGGCCTGCTGGGCGAGGAGATGCATGATTATGAGGATAACAAGCAGCGACATCACCACAGGCTTGTTAAAGGTCAGAAAAGCCAGCAAAGAAGGTCTGGCTTAATCAGCCATCAGATGGCAGGTTTTGAATTCAGTCATTCAAATTTTTTGTTTCAATTTCTTAGTGAAGGGCATATTTTACTTCTCAAATTTTTAAGAAATAGTTATAACTCCTGCCACTATTGGTATCTAGAGCTATTTTTCAATTTATTAATTAAAAATTAAAATACACAATGCCATAAGTGATAACAGCAGTGGCATTAAACAAAGACTGTGGGAACACTTTTCCAGAGTAAATACATGAGCCATTTAAAGCCTCTATATCTTTACATATTCAGTTTTATCTCCTCTTTCTCCCCCCACATCTCCCTACCTCATTACTGACTAGAGATGTACTTACTGTTTAACACTCAAGCTCTAATAGTAATACCATGGATTTACTAGAAGCTAATTCACCTCTGCCTACATGGTAAGAGCTGTCTACACCTCCCGCAGGACACACAGTGAGGATGCTGCTCAATCACTCTCCTGTGTTTCCATTTCTCAGCTGTCCTCACTTACCCCGGTCCCAAGATCACTACCTGTTTCAACAAGCTCTTCCCATACCCCTGTGAATTTCTCTGAGAACCACTAGACTTGCAGCTGGAGAGGACCTAACCCAGAGACCTGGTCGGGAAAGCTCAGTGAGATGTTCTTGTTGTTTAGCTAAGGATGCCACATTCTACACTTAGAGAGCCACCAAAGCCTTGCCATCCACCTCCCTACAGGGACTACTTGGAGGTGTCAATTCAAAGACTATGTCCCAACACCAACTAGGATGCCATCCTCAGCAAGACATTTGAAGGAGAGGACTAAGAGAGAGAATCTGTCTTTCTGAGTAATTCAGAGTTTTTTAAGAGAACCATTCCACAGTGACAGAAATGAAGAGGGGCTCCTTCCTCTTCCCAAAAGCAAAGGAAAAGGACTCCAGGAGCATCACTAATAAATAACTAGAAATATAATGTAAACTTTTACTTTATTTTGGTTCTATGAGAAAAATCTTAAGACAAAAGTTCAAATGCAAAAGTTATTTGTTTGGGTGGTGAAAGACGTACTGGTAAAGGATCGGGGAAGTGAAAAAAGGAAAGGAAGGGCAACTGGAAGCTAATCTACCAGGGAAATTCAGAGTCAGAGGAAAACATATGCCTGAGAAATTTCCCTGAAAGGCAAGGGAACTGGGGTATTACACACCAACCCCAGTCAGTAATTTTTTGAAGCCTGCCTGGGGAAGGTATGGTGTTAATACTCCAACACTCTGAGCCTACCTCAGATGACACGGGGATGACCCAGTGGACTCTAATAGCAGGAGAGAAGGCCCTCAGTGGCCTGCTTGACTAGGGTCCACTAAGAGTGTTCCCCAGTAACTAGAGTCCAAGTCTCCTACATTCTAGCAATGCTTCAACTGCACCAATTAAGCACTTTTAACTTTTCAACACCCATTGACTTGTTTTATGTCATTTGACCTGCTTCTGCATATGTAATAAAATTTCAGTCAGAGAGAAAACTGAATCATATACTGATGAGTTTCTGAAGGAGTCACAGTGCATGGCTTAACGTCCAAGACTTCAAACTCTTGAGTCAGTTCTCTTTACATTTGTGAACCTCCTGTGCCCTTTCTTCACCTTCAATTTTTAAAATTATCCAGATCCCATGGACATTCTAATAACACTAACTCAATATATTGCTATTGGCTTGAATATAATGATATTGATTCTCTTCTTAAACTATGTTCATTTGGTGACACCTCTACCAAAAAACCATATCCGTGCAGTATCAGGTGTGTCAGGATGAACAAGAGGATACACATATTTAGATGAGGTGTTTGTAAGTTCCTTCAAAATATGCAGATCTGTTACATGTTCAGAGTGGGTTTTAGAGTCTTCTTTGCCAATATAGAAGGTAATGAGCTCTTTTTATAGATTCCAGATGTCCCAATAGTGCAAAGAATACCATCGTAAAACAGGTGGAAAAGGACTGTCTATGTGAGACACTGAATAGTAAGCACGTTAGGTGGGCTTTATTTGATTGGGTATATTTCTATGTTCCTGAAAAGAGGAATTCAGCGATGTGGAAAATGGAGAAAAAGGCCTGACCCTGCTACAGTCAGCAAAACATTCCTTATATATAGTAGTTTTCCTTTACAAAGAGCCACACAGATGTTTTGGATGAATGGTTACTTCAGTTGATTTTCTTTCCCTCTAATGTTTCGGTTTTTATTTTTCATTTCTTGGAGTTTCATTTTGTGTAATAATTCACCTTACAAGTACCAATGGCTTACATTGGTTTTCTATTTGTAAACATTTCATTTCTTCTTGATAGGTCAATATAATGATGATAGATAGTTGTTTAGTAAGAACAGAACTCAAGAAAATGATACATGGATGGGTGTGTTTTTTCAAGAGCTTCAGTCATTATGCCTCTGAAGGAATGACAACAAACACCACCGAGAACTATGATGTGCATATATTAATGTATGCAGATTCGATTATCTAGAAAAGAAATCAATTATTAGGAGGACTATCATTACATCTATCAGAGAGTTCCTTAAAATATTAGAACACAATATGAACATCTACATAGCAGTAAGAAAGAATGTGAATGTTCCTATCCTTCAATATTGCAGCTGTTTTAAGTGGTTTGATTAAAAAAGTCTCCTAACAAGCCTGCATGGAGAATGGCAGCTCATCTTTATGGTTACGAAGCATGAGTTTTCTGAGAACCTGGTAAATCATTCATCCAACAAACATTGTTGTGAGGTACAAGGGACATAAAACTAAAATTCCATAGCCTTTAGGCTCTTGAAGATTGAATTCAGATGTGAAAGGCAGCTGACTAAACAGGCAAGTATAATGTAAAATAAGTACAAATTAGCATGCTATGCGAGTACATAAGAAGGGCAACTAATCCTGTCTTTGGGATTCAGGGAAAGCTAGCAATTAGCCTTGTGAGAAATGGAGGTGCTTAAAATGTGTACCAGGCAAGGGCACTGTTGGAGAGGTAAAGGCAAGTGCACCACCACTGGGGAACTGAAGCTACTTCTGTTGGGCTGCACAGTAATGAGCAAGGACTATAGACTGATAACAAATGGGGCTGGAAAGTCCAGGGCCTTAGAAACCATGTTAAAGAGCTGGAAATTTGTGTAGTTAATAATAATCAATTAAGGGAGCTAGTTAATAATAATACATTCAGGAAGAAAGTACATAATCCTGCACACTTTTGAATAAGCATTCTTGACTATTGTCATGTGTCATAACACGGACACAATTCTTTGAAAATATAAGATTTCTAGGCAGGGAAATCCATAAGGATGCTTTAGCAATAATTCAGATCAAAGATAATGGTGGCATGAACAAGAGTTGTGATAAGTATAGTGAGAAATAGATGGATTTGAGAGATGTTTAAGAAGGAGATTTTGTAAGCCCTATGATAGGTGCAATGCCTGTAGGAAGGACAAGGAATAATCAATTTATCTGGACTGGACAACAGGATAGGTGCTGTGACACTGAAGATTTGAAACTGAGGAAGAGATGCAGTTTTAATGTTTATAATCCATCCCTTAGAAATAAAATTATTATTTTCATAATAACAACATTTATAATTGTTTTACATTATCTCAAGGTCCTGTACTTTGCCCAGTCATATATAACATACATTTTAAGGTAAAGAATTCAAGGCTTAAAGAAATTAAATGACTTGCCAAAAGTTATACATACAAATGGTAAATGGTGGAACCAGAACTGAAGCAAAATCTTATGTTTCTAACACCATTGCTTATTGTGCTCTGCCTTCCTTCTCTGGAAGCTGCATTAAGTCTTAAGAGTCACAGGGATAATATCTTTAGTAGCATTATCTGTGATTTCCTAAATGATGTTCTGATGACCTGAAGAAATGATGAGATGATGTTGCCTTCTAAGCTATTCAGTCCACTCACCCAGCAAGGCGACTTCAATCCCCCAGAGCTCTCTGTCTTTACTGGGATGTTATTTTTAAAAAGAACAACATAGAAATAGTTTTTCTTCCTTTCCCTTAAAAGTATTCCACAACTAAGTTAGAAATAAATATTTGTTTTAAAGAGAATAGCTAAACATTCAGAAGTTATCAGATCATTAAACCATATATTTGCATGATAAAAATATTATGGAGTGTCTTTTCTGACTAAAGGCAGATTATTTACTATGGTGGTTTTGATATATTTCTCTATTTTCTGCAGTTATTTTCCCTGTATTACTGTCTTGGCACCTTAGAGGTTTTCTGAGACCAGTATCCAATATCAAAAGTTGATGTAAATCAAGTGAAACCAAACTTTCTTAAGTTTTTAAAGTACTACTACTAATAACTAATGGATAGGATCTTCTCAATATTAATTTTCTTCCATACATAATATAAAATTTGATACCAGCTATAAATTATTTGTATCAAAATCTAGTTTAAGGGGATTTTTGGAAGATGTGGCAGCAATAAGCCTTGAATCCCAACATAAAACAGACAAAACAACCACACTGAATAAACCATGGACATCATTATGTGACAGACTACCCTCATGAACCTCAAAATACAAACAGTTGAAGACAAACTATCAATGGCTACAAGACTTGATGGTATTGGCATTTAAGGAAGAAAAAGAAGAATAAAGAAACAGGGAATCTAATGGATTTAAGAATAGGAAAAACTCCAAAAGAGCCAACAGTTAATCACTGGAAAGCACATCAAGTTGATTTGAAGACAGCAGTTAAAATCAAGAGAGGTTTTGCTCAATTCAATACTGGATAAATAAAAGTATGGTGGCGGAGGTAAAGGAATTGAGAACTCTAGCTCCTAACCCCAGTGTACTCCTGAAACCAACTATCTATAACTCTCTTTTAGTAGAGAGCTCACATTGAGGAGAAATTGCTGATAGTGGAATCAGAATTGGGCAGGGTATATGAAAGAGCAATAAAGGAAATAGAAGGTTCAGATAAAAGTGGAAAGGGGAAGAAAGGCAGGAAATCTCAGAATGTAAGTTGCCATCTTTTGGAAAACTGCACAAAACCAAGAAAGGAGAGGACACTGTGAAAGGAGAACAGCTCTCTGAATAAAGTCTCTTTTAAAAAATGCAGGAAAATGAATTTCACATGAAAATGAGCAAAGATCAAGTACTGAGAGCAAATCCCATACAATATACTAGACTAAAAAAAGAAAATGAGCAGGATAACATCCCTTCAGATAATTTTTTTAAATGCTGGAAAGACATGCTCACAGAACAGGCCAAAAGAGTAATGTTCTACTATATACAGAGCTAAAAGGCATTAAGAAAATTATGTAAGAACAATGAAAGAGTAATATAAGTCAAGGTTAGAAAAATTTAGAAATGAAATGACAGAGCTCAGGATAAAAAAGAGATATAAAAGAAAATGAACACTAAACCACAAAAGTGGGAACACAAAAGTATTCAACTGAGATTTGAAGAAAAGCTCTTCAAGAGAAAGACATGATGAAAAGGAGGAAAAAGATTTAAACCAAACAGAAATTATAACAAAAATACAAAAGGGTTTAAGAGAAAGTAGTAAATATTTAAGATAGGTAAAAAAGAAAATCCAGTATATGAACATAAAGAGTCCTCAAAGAAAAAAGCCAAAGAGAAAAGAAAAAGTACTAAACTATAAGTTCAAAAAATTTTTGTTAAATAAAAAATTAGTTATACACTGAAAGGACAGTCCAATTAAATGAACTTTTTAAATTTTATCATCATTCCCTGTGCCTTTGAGAACAGGGAACACAAATAATATAGATGAAGTTATGTGAAAACCTGGTAGTCCTGAATATGAATGACAAATATCAGTATGAAATCATGAGGTATTTTGTCATTAAAAATTATGTTTTCTGACCAGCTATGAGGCAAGAAAGATGGCAGCATGAGAAGTGAGGCAAAAAACTCCTAAAACCAAATATAACACAAAAATAGAGCAAAACAACTGATTCTGAAAGAATGACTTGAAACTGCTAGAGACTGCCTCTATCAGAGGAAAAGAGAAGACCTCCCTCGACTCCAGCTCACAGTGGGAGGAAGAGAAAAGGAGATGGGAGGGAGTAGAAGCCCAGGACTGCTGAACACCCAGCCCCGGAGATCTGCTGCAGGAGCACAAACCCACATTATATGGTGCTATGGAAATTAGTGGGGCTGGAAAGCAAAGACAAGCAGAATACTCAGAAAGACTGAGATTCCAGCCACATGTGGAGAAGAGGTAACCAGCTGCTCTGGGACAAAAGAAAGGTGGGCATTTGAAAGACTCCCCAACAGCAAGAGGGCTGCTAATGGGGCAAGGATTACAAAGAGCTTGCTGCTCAGGAGAAAGGAGAGATGGACAAAATCATCCCAGCACACTTAGCCCAGCAAGTTGGGAGTTTTCAGTAGCTTCAAATGCTCCATTGCTCTGGCTGGCAACAAGTGCAGAGGCCCCCTACTGCATTACACAGCCTGCCACTCCTTCCTTCTGGCAGGCATCAATCTGTACACATGCTGCATCTGCCATTGTGCTAGGCCAGCTGGAGGGAGGCCTTCCCTACAGAAGCTACAGGGCCATAAAGCAGAGGCTCCTCCCTTTGTGCTCAGCCCACTGGACCTGGCAGAGGAGGCAAGCAATGCAGCTGGGAAGCAGGAAAGAGCTCTTTCCTCCAGAAGGCACCGGTGCCACATGCCTGTGACCCCACAATCGCTCCAGGTGCTGGGTAGTTCCAGAGAGTAAAGCTTCTAGGCACTAAAGGGTGCTGCCTACACAAAGTTAGTATTATAGTAATCATTAAAAATATGAAACACCAAAGGAATTTAGTACAAAAAAATTACTAGTAAAAAAGACAAGAAAGAGGGCTCAGTGAAACTGAAATCACCAATATTCTTGATAAAGATTTCAAAATACATATCATAAACATGGTCATGGAGTTACAGAAAAATATTCAAGATCTCTGGGATGACTTCAAGAAAGAGATACAAATGTTGAAAATACAATATCTGAAATGAAACATATAATGGAGGGATTTAAATGCAGATTAGAGCAGGTAGAGGAGATGGTAAATGAAATAGAACTTAGAAAACAGGAAAATTAAGCACAGAGAGAAAAAAGGATCTCTAGAAATGAAAGAATAATAAGAAAGCTGTGCAAACAATCCATTGGAACAACATTTGCATTAAAGGATTACCAGAAGAAGAAGAAGAAGAAAGAAAAGGGGATAGAAATTCTCTTTAAGGAAATAATAGCTGAAAATTTTCCCAATCTGAGTAACAAAATAGTCTGTTAGTTCATGGAAATGCAGAGATCTCGCAATACAATAAACTCTAGGAAGAAAACACCAAGACATATAATAATTAAAATGGCAAGAATCAAGGACAAGGAAAGAGTATTAAAAGCAGCAGGAGAGAGAAAAAAGATCACAAACAAAGGAAACCCATCAGGCTATCATAAGACTTCTCAGTAGAAACCTTACCGGCCATAAGGGAGTGGCATGATATATTTAATGCAATGAAACAGAAGGGTCTCAAACCAAGAGTACTCTACCCAGAAAGATTATCATTTAAATTTGAAGGATGGATTATACAACTTCCAGATAAGCAAAAGTTGAGGGAATTACCTCTCACAGACCATCTATACAGTGTATTTGAAGGGACTGCTATAGATGGAAGTGCTCCTAAGGCTAAATAGCCATCACCAGAGAAAATAGTAAAGGAAATAGACCCAATTAATTACTAAGCAAATGCAAAATTAATCAACTACCCACAAATTCAGTCAAGGGATACACAAAGAGTATAGTATATGACACCTAATATATAAAGAGTAGAGAAGGAAGAAGAAGGGAGGAAAAAAAGGAACCTTTAGACTGTGTTTGAAATAGCATAATAAGTGAGTTAAGTTAGACTGTTAGATAGTAAAGGAGTTGCCCTTGAATCTTTGTTAACCACGAATCTAAAGCCTGCAATGACAATTAGTACATAGCTATCAATAATCACTCTAAATGCAAATGGACTGAATGCACCAATCAAAAGACATAGAGTTACAGAACGGATAAAAAATCAAGACCTACCTATATGCTGCCTACAAGAGACTCACTTCAAACCCAAAGATATACACAGACTAAAAGTGAAGGGATGGAAAAAGATATTTCATGCAAATAATAGGGAGAAAAAAGAAGGAGTTGCAGCACTCGTATCAGAAAAAATAGACTTCAAAACAAAGAAAGTAACAACAGGCGAAGAAGGACATTACATGATAAAAGGGTCAGTCCAACAAGAAGATATAACCATTAAAAATATCTATGCACCCAGCATAGGAGCACATAAATATGTGAAACAATTACTAATAGAATTAAAGGGGAAATAGAATGTAATGCACTCATTTTAGGATACTTCAACACACCACTCACTCCAAAGGACAGATCAATCAGACAGAAAATGAGTAAGGAGACAGAGGCATGGAACAACACATTAGAACAGATGGACCTAAAAGACATCTACAGAACACTCCACCCAAAAGCACCAGAATATGCATTGTTCTCAAGTGCACAGGGAACATTTTCCAGAATACGTGACATATTAGGCCACAAAAGGAGCCTCAGTAAATTCAGAAGGATTGGAATTGTCCCAACCAGCTTCTCAGACCACAAAGGTAGGAAACTTGAAATAAATTGTACAAAGAAAACAAAAAGGCTCACAAACATGGAGGCTTAACAACATGCTCCTTAATAATCAATGGATCATAAGCAAATAAAAACAGAGATCAAAAAATATATGGAGAAAAATGAAAACACAACTCAATACCACAAAACCTGTGGGACACAGGGAAGGCAGTTCTAAGAGGAAAGTATATAACAATACAGGCTTACTCAAAAAAAAAAAAGAAAGAAAGAAAAGAAAAATCCCAAATGGACCGTCTAAACTCACAATTAATGAAACTAGTAAAAAGAACAAATGGGGCCTAAAGTCACTAGAAGGAGGGACATAATAAAGATAAAGGCAGAAATAAATAAAATTGAGAAGAATAAAAAAATAGAAAGAATTAATGAAAACCAGGAGTTGGTTGTTTGAGAAAATAAGTAAAATAGATAAACCATTAGCCAGATTATCAAGAAAAAAAGAGTCTACACACATAAACAGATTTAGGAATGTGAAAGTAAAAATCAATACAGACACCACAGCAATACAAATAATTATTAGAGAATACTATGAAAAATCAAAGACTAACAGATTGGATAATCTAGAAGAAATGGACAAACTACTAGAAAATACAACCTCCCAAGACTATCCCAGGAAGAAACAGAAAATCTGAACAGACCAATTACCAGCAATGAAACTGAATTGGTAATCAAAAAACTACCTAAGGACAAAACTGCTGGACCATTTGGCTTCACTGCTAAATTCTATCAAACATTAAGAGAAGAACTTATACCCATCCTCCTTAAAGTTTTCCATGAAGTAGAAGAGGGAATACTTCCAAACTCATTCTATGAGGTCAGCATCACTCTAATACAAAAACTAGACAAAGACACCACATAAAAAAAAAATACACACCAATATCCCTGATGAACATATATGTAAATGTACTCAAGACAATATTAACTAACTGAATTCAAAAACACATCAAAAAGATCATCCATCATGATCAAGTGGAATTTATTCCAGGGATGCAAGGATGGTAGAAAATTTGAAAGTCCATCAACATCATCCACCACATCAACAAAAATAAGGAGAAAAATCACACAATCAATGCAAAAGATGCTGAAAAAACATTTGAAAAAATTCCACATCCATTCATGATAAAAAATCTCAACAAAATGGGTATAGAGGACAAGTACCTCAACATAATAAAGGCCATATATGACAAACCCACAACCAACATTATACTTAACAGCAAAAATCTGAAATTCTTTCCTCTAAGATCAGGAACAACACAAAGATGCTCACTCTCCCCACTTTTATTCAACATAGTTCTGGAGGTCCTAGCCATGGCAATCAGACAGCACAAAGAAATAAAAGGCATCCAGATTGGTAAGGAAGAAGTTAAATTGTCACTGTTTGCTGATGACATGATATTGTACACAGAAAACCCTAAAGAATCACTCCAAAACTACTAGAACTAATAACTGAATTTAGCAAAGCTGCAGGATACAAAATTAATACACAGAAATCTGTTGCATTCCTATACACTAATGATGAACTAGTAGAAAGAGAAATCAGGAAAACTATTTACAATTTCATCAAAAAGAATAAAATACCTAGGAATAAACCTAACCAAGTAGGTGGAATACCTATACCCTGAAAACTACAAGGTGCTTGTGAGAGAAATTAAAGAAGACACTAACAAATGGAAATACATCCTGTGCTCACAGATAGGAAAAGTTAATATTGTCACAATGGCTATCCTGCCTAAAACAATCTACAGATTCAATGCAATTCCTATCAAAATACCAACAGCATTCTTCAAAATACTATAGAAAATCATTCTAAAATTCATGTGGAATCACAAAAGACCCCGAATAGCCAAAGCAATCCTGAGAAGGAAGAATAAAGCTAGGGGGATTATGCTCCCCAACTTCAAGCTTTATTACAAAGCCACAGTAATAAAAACAATTTGGTACTGGAACAAGAACCGACCCAAAGAACAATGTAACAGTGTAGAGAGTCCAGATATAAACCCACATATATTAATATATGATATAAGAGCCATGGATATACAGTGGGGAAATGACAGCCGCTTCAGCAACTGGTGTTGGCAAAACTGGACAACTATATGTAAGAGAATGTAACTGGATCATTGTCCAATTCCATATACAAAAGTAAGCTCAAAATGAATCAAAGACCTGAATGTAAGTTGTGAAACTATAAAACTCTAGAAGAAAACATAAGCAAAAATCTCTTGAATATAAACATGAGCAGTTTTTCAAACACATCTCCTCTGGCAAGAGAAACAAAAGTAGAAATGAACAAATGGGACTACATCAAATTAAAAAGCTTCTGTACAGCAAAGGATACCATCAGCAGAACAAAAAGGCCTTCTACAGTATGGGAGACTATATTGATAAATGACATATCTGACAAGGGGTTAACATCCAAAATATACAAAGAACTCACATGCCTCAACACCCAAAAAGCAAATGACCCAAAAAAAAATGGGTAGAGAATCTGAACAGATAATTCTCCAAAGAAAAAAATTCAGATGGTTAACAGGTACATGAAAAGACACTCCACATTGCTAATTATCAGGGAAATGCAAATTAAAACCACAGTGAGATATCACCTCACACCTGTTAGGATGGCCAACATCCAAAAGACAAGGAACAACAAATGCTGGCAAGGATGTGGAGAAATGAAAACCCTCCTATATTGTTGGTGAGAATGTAAGTTAATTCAACCATTGTGGAAAGCAATATGGAGGTTCCTCAAGAAACTAAAAATAGAAATACCATTTGACCAAAGAATTCCAATTGTAGGAATTTACCTGAAGAAAACAAGATCCCAGATTCAAAAAGAAATATGCACCCCTATGTTTATTGCAGCACTATTTACAGTATCCAAGATATGGAAACAACCCAAGTGTCCATCAGTAGATGAATGGATAAAGAAGATGTGGTACATATATACAATGGAATATTATTCAGCATAAGAAGAAAACAAACCATTTGCAACAACATGGATGCAGCTAGAGGGTATTATGCTCAGTGAAATAAGCCCGGCAGGGAAAGAAAAATACTAAATCATTTCACTCATTTGTGGAGTATAACAACAAAGCAAAACTGAAGGAACAAAACAGCAGCAGACTCACAGACTCCAAGAAGGGACTAGCGATTACCAAAGGAAGGGGTTGGGAAGGGTGGGTGGGGAGGGAGGAAGAAGGGAATTAAGGGGCATTATGATTAGCACACACAATGTAGATGGGTCAAGGGGAAGGCAGTATAGCACAGAGAAGACAAGCAGTGACTCTATAGCATCTTACTAAGCTGATGGACAGTGACTGCAAGGGTGTGGGGGGGGATTTGATAACATGGGTGAATGTTGTTACCACAATGCTGCTCAATGAAACCTTCATATGATTGTATATCAATGATACCTTAAAAAAATTATGTTTTCTGCCCAGAGGAGCCCAGAAGCAGTAGCACCCAGAATGTGGTCTTCAAATGCCATTCTCTGGTAAAAGAAACCAGAGTTTCTTAGAGAAATGGCTGATTCCAGGCCTGGGGCAAGAAATGTACATGATGAGCCTAGAAAACTTTTCCAACTAAATAGAGAGGAAGCTATCAAAAACTTCTAGAATCATGTCAAAAGGACTCAGGTGCCAACTTGAAGATCACTGGGCAATAATTTCTAACATTACAAATGAGAGATAGGCAGATATTACTGCCTTCTGATGAAGAATACAGCACAATCCAGCATCTTGATAAAGAGATCCAATTTGAGGTTAACCAACTGATTAAACTCCACTTTCCAACTACCAATTTGAAAAAGACAGAGGCACATGATGACATTCACCATGAAAATGCAATCAGTTCAATCCAGACAGTGGAAAACTTTACTAGTCACATGTCATGGGTCTTTCAATAGATATATAAATGGTGGTCAGCAAGGGTGAGGAGAATGGGATGAAAGGGGAAAAAAGGCAAATTTAAAAAGACTTTAAAAACATTTCATATAAAAATTTTAAGTGGCAAGACTAAATTTTTGGGGTATTCACACTTGCATAATAGAACTATAAAGAAAAGAAGGAAGTGATTACCTTTGGAGTTGGGAATAGTGGTAACTTTTAGGGGATGGCATACATGGAGGGATTTCTGGATAGGCTGGCAATGTTTCCTTGACCTGCTTCTGATAATATGGGCATTCACCTTTAATACATCACAACCTATCCAGCTATTTATGAAGATTCTCTGTATCTGTGTTTTACTTTTAAATAAAATGGTTTTGTAAAAATTCAGTATAAAATATAACTGATTTAGACAAAGCAAGTATTTTGTTATTTTACATATTTAAATAACTTTTATAATGAAACCACTATTCATGTCACCCACAGAGATCTCCGGAATTCTAGTTTTGTGATAATTCATTATTGGACATTTGAGAACAACTTTAATGAGCAAGGATTTCCCCTTTGATGTTATCCTGTTTCATGTTGATATTACAATAGCCTGGTATGTAGTAAATAGTCAATAATACTCACTGAGAGAATGATGGCTGCTTTTCATACTGCACATTTGGTAGTGAATTTTAAATCATCTAGAAATAGACATGTGTTCATTCACCAGCCTTCATAAAGGAATACCATGATATTGGAAATCCATCTTGTTCTCTGTAACCTACCAGGAATTGGGCAACAATTCTATTTTTTAATAGGAAATCCTAATCTTTTCAATAGTAAGAACTCACCTTGTTCTCTTACAAGGAAAATTCCCCAGAGAAACGTTAACTTATTTTAATATTTTAATCCTTTGAGAAATATAAAAAGAAAGGGAAGGAATGGTAGGTAGCACTACATAAACATAAACATTAGGTAAAACCTATGACACTAGACATTTTAAAATTAAATTTTAATTGGAGAATAGGGAGTAAACAGGAGTAATCTTTCATTTATTGCCAGAAAATGCACATCAAGATTTTATAAAGTAGAAAAAAAGATAACCAATATGAACCATTTAAGAAAAATAATGTGTACTTATAGTTATTTGGTTTAATGTTTAAACCTTAGGATCTATTTCAGGTATAGCTTATTTTTAATTATGACATTAGATCCTTTTAGTGATGTTCAACATAGTTATTTAAATGCCTTCTTCATTTTTTTCTCCTTTGTTCTCTCTCTTTAGAACTCTAATTTCATTTTTCTTTGTACAGTTTTTTTCTAGTTTTATGCCTTTGTGGTCTGAAAAGTTGATTGGTGGGATTTCAATCTTTTGGAATTTACTGAGGCTCTTTTTGTGGCCTACTATGTGGTCTATTCTGGAGAATGTTCCATGTGCACTTGAGAAGAATGTGTAACCTGTTGCTTTTGGATGTAGAGTTCTGTAGATGTCTATTAGGTCCATCCGTTCTAGTGTGTTGTTCAGTGCCTCTGTGTCCTTACTTATTTTCTGTCTGGTGGATCTGTCCTTCGGAGTGAGTGGTGTGTTGAAGTCTCCCAGAATGAATTCATTGCATTCTATTTCCTCCTTTAGTTCTGTTAGTATTTGTTTCAGATATGTTGGTGCTCCTGTATTGGGTGCATATATATTTATAATAGTTATATCCTCTTGTTGGACTGAGCCCTTTATCATTATGTAGTGTCCTTCTTTATCTTTTGTTACTTTCTTTATTTTGAAGTCTGTTTTGTCTGATACTAGTATTGCAACACCTGCTTTTTTCTCTCTGTTGTTTGCATGAAATATCTTTTTCCATCCCTTGACTTTAAGTCTGTGCATGTCTTTGGGTTTGAGGTGAGTCTCTTGTAAGCAGCACATGGATGGATCTTGCTTTTTTATCCATTCTATTACTCTGTGTCTTTTGATTGGTGCATTCAGTCCATTTACATTTAGGGTGATTATTGAAAGGTATGTACTTATTGCCATTGCAGGCTTTAAGTTTGTGGTTACCAAAGGTTCAGGGTTAGCTTCTTTACTATATCACTGTCTAACTTAACTCACTTGTTGAGCTATTATAAACACGTTCTGATGATTCTTCATTTCTCTCCCTTCTTATTCCTCCTCCTCCCTTCTTCATATGTTGGGTGTTTTGTTCTGTGCTCTTTTTAGGAGTGCTCCCATCTAGAGCAGTCCCTGTAAGATGCCCTGTAGAGGTGGTTTGTGGGAGGCAAATTTCCTCAACTTTTGCTTGTCAAGGAATTGTTTAATCCCTCCTTCATATTTAAATGATAATCGTGCTGGATACAGTAGTCTTGGTTCAAGGCCCTTCTGTTTCATTGCATTAAGTATATCATTCCATTCTCTTCTGGTCTGTAGGGTTTCTGTTGAGAAGTCTGATGATAGCCTGATGGGTTTTCCTTTGTAGGTAACATTTTTTTTCTCTCTGGCTGCCTTTAATACTTTGTCCTTGTCTTTGATCTTTGCCATTTTAATTATTATGTGTCTTGGTGTTGCCGTCCTTGGATCCCTTGTCATGGGATTTCTGTGTACCTCTGTGGTCTGAGAGGCCATTTCCTCCCCTAGTTTGGGGAAGTTATCAGCAATTATTTCTTCAAAGACACTTTCTATCCCTTTTTCTCTCTCTTCTTCTTCTGGTACACCTATAATGCGGATATTGTTCCGTTTTGATTGGTCACTCAGCTCTCTTAGAATTCTTTTATTCCTGGAGATCCTTTTGTCTCTCTCTGCATCAGCTTCTCTGCGTTCCTGTTCTCTGTTTTCTAGTCCATTAATGGTCTCTTGCATCTCGTCCATTCTGTTTTGAAGTCCTTCCAGAGCTTGTTTTATTTCTGTATTCTCCTTCCTTAGTTCTTGCATATTTCTCTGCAAGTCCATCAGGATGGTTATGACTTTTGTTTTGAATTCTTTTTCAGGAAGACTGGTTAAATCTATCTCCCCAGGTTCCTTCTCAGGGGAAGATGTAGCAGATGCCGAAGCTGTCTGGGTTAGTCTTGTCTGGATCATATTTTTTTGCCTTTTCATGTTAATAGATGCTATTGACTGCCAGCTGGGAGGGCCAAACTTTCCACTTGCTACTGGCCTTTCTTTACTGGGACAACTGCGACCCCTAGTGGCTTGTGTTGGGTAATTGCATGTAGACTGGGTCTCTGTATCTTGCCCGGCCAGTATGGAGGAAGCTCCCTTGCTGAGGGCGTGGCCAGCCTTTGGCTGCTTCTCTGTTTTCCCCACACCCTGGAGGGGTAATGGACGGGGGGCTGTTTGGCTGTTTACCTATATGAGGGGTCTCAGAGCTGTTGCCCAGGGGGTTAGTGCACCTGGTTTTCCCTGTAATTTCCAGCTACTGGACTGTGACCTGTGTTGTTTCCATCCAGCTGTTGCATCCCTATCCCTTTAAGACTTTCAAAAAGCACTAGCTTTTTTTTGTCACAGGGGCATCAGCTTCAGAACCCACTCAGAGGTCTTGCTGCCCTGTTTCCCTAGTTTCCAGCCCTCCATGCATGCACTGTGTCTGCGCTCTGGTGTGGATGGCTAGGGCTGGGTGTTTAGCAGTCCTGGGCTCCCTCTCCCCTCCCCGCTCTGACTCCTCTCCTCCCACCGGGAGCTGGGGTGAGGGGCGCTCAGGTCCTGCCGGGCCGGGGCTTGTATCTTACCCCTTTCACCAGGCGCTGGGCTCTCGCACGTGTGGATGTAGTCTGGCTGTTGTCCTGTGTCTTCTGGTCTCTCTTTTAGGATTAGTTGTATTTGTTGTATTTTCAAAAATATATATGTTTTTGGGAGGAGATTCCCACTGTCCTACTCATGCCACCATGTTGGCTCCACCCCTCTAATTTCATTTTTAAATGTGCAAAATCTATCTCTATTTCCTAAATGTAACAACTACATTTGGATTTTTTTTTAAAGGAGAGAAATTTTGAGTTGCTGCATTTACTTTCCAAAATCATTACCTTTGTCTTGGACAGAGAAACTTTAGAATAGCTGATATACTAAAAAGTAATTATGACTGATTTTTTTTTCTTTGAGAATTCAAAGCCATTTTCATCCTATACCCTAGATAATGCCTCACTGATCAATTCTATTTTGCTGTTCCTGGCATTATTTGTTTCTAAGATTTGGCAAACTTACATCATTCCTCCTAGAAACAGGCTAGCAGATTCCAAAAATACAAAGAAATTTTAAAGTTTAAGTTTATAATCACAAGATTTTGTAGTCTTGAATGCTGATTTTGCAAACAAGATCATTTTTCCATACCTTGTGTTCATCATTACAGAAGAGTATCCCATGCAGAACTCAGTCAATAGTATTCAATTCAGAATAGGCAACACATACTAACCTCACAATTATTAGCATTAAAATTAAAGCTATTAACTTTAGACAACCATCAAAACTTTAGCTAAATCTGGAACTCAGAAACACCCAATGGTATATGTTGCTAATATATTTACTTTGCTTTAAAACTTGGCATCATATTGACACAGGTGATGGAGGGGCAGTCAGTTCTGTATAGCATTAGAATACATCCAATGAAAAAACTCAGAAGTTCTCGTTTCCCAATACAAATATACACAATGATGAGACAGGCAGGGACCTACAAGTCAGCATTCACTTAATGAGAGCATTTAGTGCAGTGGCACCCCTAACAATGATAGAAAAGGGATTTTTCAGGTCGTAAAAGCAGTGCTGCTATTTGGGGCCCTGCATAAGTATGTGCCCATGGAGATAAAGAAAGCTTAAAATCCATCCTGTGCTCTACTTGCCAAGTCCCACATGGTGTCATGGGACTGCCTAGCATGCCTTCTGATAGACAGGCCATGACTCCGAGTAGTGGCATTCCTCAGAGGGGTGCCTTTTCCTATTGTCACAAAGATAGTGTACCTCTAACCTAGAACTACAGAATGAACATATGCAGGAGGGGGCTCCCAACATTTTTATTCTGAAATTCCCCTACTGGGTCCTAAGAATGTCCCATGGCTAAGGCAATTTTAGAAACAGCACTATTGCTTGTACAATAGCCTTCAGTACAGTGGCATCAGTGTAGGGGGTCTTTCACATTGAATGCTGCCTGTTATTACATGTAAGACCCTTCCACTTTGGCTGTCTTTGTGATGAAATGCATAGTATACACTGGAAGAGTAAAATTGAGTCTATCCTAGGTTATACTTACAGTACCTCGGTAGTGCCTGCTATAGCTTCAGTAAACATTTCTGAATGAATGTATGTAAATGGATGGGTGGATACATGGATGAATGAATATATTCGAGTGAACCAGAAGTCTTGTATTAAACTGCTTTATCCTCATAATACATGGGTTAAATCTAGGCAGCACAAAATCAACCCAATGATAGCTTACAAATCTAGTCTTTCGGTAATGTGCCAGTATACATATTACTAAACAGATAATTTGTGTCCATCCCTCCCTGCTTCTGACCCACAGATAAGGAAGGAGACATGATGAGATTTCGAAGATCTGAAGGACCAGCCAGGGGACTCGAGGCTTAACAGCCGAGTGGTGCTGAGAGGTCACCCTTCGTTATAGCATATTTATTGAGCACATACGTGTTAAAAACAATAGAATTCTGTGGGAGGGGGACTTAATAGACAACCATTAACTAACTCTAAACTTAATCCTCTGCAGTCTCCAGTCTCCTGGGGTGTGACGTCTTACATGGTATTGAAACAATAGCAAGGGCAATTAGGTCACAGAAACTGTTTTGGTCTTGTTTGTTCTGTTCTTGATCATGTATCAGGAATTACAGGAAAAATAATCAAGTCATATATGATTATACATTTGACTTCTATACTTGATTTATATATTGATCCCACAATTTTATTTTCCCTCTATGGATTCCATAATAAATTGGGTATTTTGGCATTGTGAAGAAACAACCTGAATCACAACTTATAGAAATTATAACATTGAAAACAATACAATGATGGAGAGAAAAAGGAAGACATAACTTTTGAAACTTCTAAGTCAGAAGGAACTGGGGGAACATTTTATTTAGAGTCTCAAGTTTGCTTAAAACTGAGATTGCTAGTTCAAGAAAGGTAGACAAGAAAAAAATTAAGTATCTGCTGATTTAATAAACTATGGCAAAATTATATGAAATTTATCTTTAAATGTTACTTAATAGCCAGGGAGCCATCCACAATGACCACAATGATATGTGTATAAACATATCCTATAAATGGGGTAAAATAAGACTCGTGGCCACAGCAACAGCATGAGAAAATTATTGGTTTACAATCAGATATTTTTAAAAATTCCAGCTCCATAAGGTGCTAACTGTATTACATTAATCTTCCTAATTGCCTTCAAGTTTCAGTTTATTCATCCACATTTCATAGGATTATGTAATCAAGACACACAAACGTGCCTAGTAATGTGGAGCACTGCACAAACACATAGTATATGATAATCCTCAGCCATTGTTTTACTAATTGGCAAGCTTATTACTCCATACACTAGTCTTTGGATTACTGAGGGGGAAGCCAACTTCTCAGGAGGAATCAGATAGAGAAGATAATGAGCACATGCAAGGAATGTTAGGCAGGGAAACTGGCTGATTTAAATGTTAAGATTTCAGAGTCGTATGTTTATAAACTTCCCTAAAATACTCACTTGCTTCTCATTCCCTTGAACTATATTTGTTGTTAATGTGTTTTACAACTTTTTTTTTTCATTCTTTCTCTTTAGTTTATCTCCTCTCTCTCCAGTTCATTTACTGCAGTGTCCTTAACTCTACAAATTCATCAACCTCACGGAACGTCGACTAACCTTGCCACTGACCATAAACACCTTTGTGTTCTCACTTCCTTCTTTATCCAGCTGGGTATTTTGAGTTCATCTCTAGGATTACTTTTCTATATAGATCATTCATTCTCCTGCACATGTCCTTCACTCTTTTATAAACTCCTAACTCTGGTTAACCAAACTTTTTATACTCATTCTGCAGCTGAACATAGCAGGAGAAAAGCACACAACTGTGGTCTCCTTTTATTGAAAATGCAAGTGGGCAATTGGCACTGCCCTGTAAGCTAGCTGCATTCTCCTAATAAATTAACTTTCTTCTTCTCTTAGAAAACTAATTCACACCTTCTTTCTTATATTCAAATTTCCATTATCTCCTCCTTCTTTTCTTACTCTTCCTGTTGACCCTGATATCTATATCACTCAACAAATTAGAAGCAATAGCAAAAACAAAAACTTCTCCAACTTCCAAAATGAAGTTTGTTCAACACCCTGCTTCTGAACTCATATACTCTGTCTTCCCTCCTGTTGCAATAGTATTCTGAACCTTTTTTTTTGTGCCAGAAACCCTTTAACAGTCCAGTGGAGTCTATGGATTCTTTTCAGAATAATGTTCTTACATGCATAAAATAAAATGCTTGGGAATACAATGGAAACTAATTATATTAAAGTTTAACTGACAAAATGCTTAAAAACTTGTGGTATAGTAATATATATGCTTCTTTATTAATGCATTATATAAAATGATCCAACATGTGGTCTAATAACTACCATATTTTAATGTATTGAGGAGGAAAAATGATATTTTAAGATATCCCAACAGTTGTTATGTGATTTGAAAATATCTGTATTGGTAGTAAATTCTGATTTGTTGATTACATACATTATTGAAGGAAATATTAAATTTCAATTAGAAATCAGTGCAATTAAAGATGTATGTTTTGGCCCATGCAGGTTCACAAACTTGCTGAATTCCATGAGCTTCTTGGAAGTTGGTGGATGCCAGATATAAAATTCCAGATAAAGTCAACTCCTCCGCTTATACAAAAGTTGACCATATGCTGGACCAAAAAGAACTTTTCAAGGGATTAAAATCTGACTTTAATGGAGCTAAACTAGAAATAAATAATAAAAAGATAACTAGAAAATGTCTCTATAAGTGGAAATTAAGAAATAGTAAATAACCTATGTGTCAAATAATGAGTTAAGGTAAAAATTGCAAAAGTGTTCATCTGAATCATAATATAATTATAACAAAAGAGTTAAAGGAAATTTAAAGCCTTTAAAATTAAATGCATAAATTAGAAAAAAAGGGTTGAAAATTAATTATCTAAGCATCTATTTCAAGAAGTAAGATAAAGAAAAGCAAAATAAACCCAAGAAGGTGGAAAAAAGGTAAGAGCAGAAATTAATGAAATAAACAAATACACATTAGTGGAATCAACAAAAGTATAAATGGATTCTTTGAAGACTAATAAATTGATATAATTCTTGGGAGAATGATAAAGAAAAACAAGAGACAACACATATAACCCAAGGAATATGACTATAGATCCTACAGACATTGAAAAATATGTAAGTATATGGTAAGCAACTTTATGGTGATAAAATACTGAAAATTTAAGTAATATGGATAGAATTCTATTAAAGAACATTTACCAGTATGAGCAAAGAAGAAATTAAAATATGAAGAGTTCCATGATTATTAAAGAAATTAAATATCCATAATTACAGTTTCTCTTACAGAAAACTCCAGGCCAAGATGGCTTCCCTGGTGAAGTTTTCCAATCATATGAGGAAGAGTTGCCCTTATTCTCACGAAAACCTTTAGAATATAGGGGAAAAGTGAGCACTGTTCAACTTGTTTTCTGAAGCTATTATAAACTTGGCATCAAAATCTGACAAGGAAACCACAAGGAAAGAAAATCAAAGTCCAACCCACCCATGAATTATAGACACAAAAATCCTAAACAGAATGTTAGCTAGTCATATTCAAGAAGTGTAAAATGAATAAAATATAATAATCAAGATGACTTATTCCAAGAAGGCAAGGTTGTTTAGCACTTGAAAATCAATGAACATAATCTACTATATTAACAAAATAAAGAAAAAAAAGCATGTGATCTTGGTAGATGCAGAAAAAAATGTTTATTAAATGTGACATGCATTTAGAATAAATTTTAAAATATTTAGCAAGTGAAGAGCTTCCTTAATATGACTTTTAAATACAAAAATCTAAAAATTATTAAATTTAGCTCAGTTAATAAATGTTATTCATAAAATATTTTTTCAGAATATTAGCAGAACAATTTCAAAAATAAATAGTATAAAGTAGTACCACTCAAAATAGCATCAACAAATATGAAATAGGCACCACAGCTCCTATTTTCTGGAAAGCCTAAGGCATCCCAGGAGAAATGACAAGGAGATGGAGGTGGATTAGGGATGGCATTTAAGGCAAGGAGGTATGAGGGAGGTTGGAGTTATTTAATGGGACAGTGCTACAGACTGACTAACCAAACATGACAATAGCAGGTGCTGCAAAGATGGTGGCAGCTACAAGTGTTTCTACTGACATTTTAAGTTATATTTCGAGAACTTGAATGAATGCAAGGTTAGGATGTCAATTTACAAGACCAGAATTATATACAGCTGTGTTTTCTAGAAAATCTCCCAGATCAAAAGATTACACCAAGAAATGTATTTTTTAATAAAGCCAGATTTAGCTACAACATAGATAAAATAAAATTGACTCCTTCTGTATATGAGTTTTAACACACATATTCAGTCACGTAATCACCACCACACCGAGATAGAAAATATTGCTGTCACCCCCAAAATTTCCCCTGTGCATGTTTGTGATCAACAGACTCTTCTGCCCCTTAGCCTTGGCAAAGATTGATGTTTTATGTTCTTATGGTTTGTTCTTTTACAGAATGTCACATGCCTCTTTTTTGTTTCCAGAAATTTTTAAAAGAAGATAGGTATTTCTAAAACACTTAAAAATTTCCTCACTGCAACAGCATTTTATTATAGGAATTGCTGGTGACTTCACATTCTAAGCACAATTCTAAGTAAGACTTCCATGCACAGTATAGTCACGTGTATTAAAGCAGACAAAATACAGCACAAATGAAAGTGCAGAAGGCCACCAGTATCCTTGAGGAGTACATTCCAAGACCCCAGTGGATTCCTGAAACCAGAGAGTACCAAACCAGATATATACTGTTTTTCCTATTCACATGTACCTATGATAAAGTTTAATTTAAAAATTAGGTACAGAAAGAGATGAACAATAATAATTAACAACAAAATAGAACAATTATAACAATATACATACTATAATAAAGGTCATGGGAATGTTGTCTCTGTCCAAAAATATTTTATTGTACTGAACTCAGCCTTCCTCTTCTTGTGATGATGTGAGGTGATAAAATGTCTATGAGATGAGATGAAGTGAGGTAAATGATGTAGTAAGCATTGTGATGCAGTGTTAGGCTACTAAAGAACTTCTGACTGTATATCGGAAGGAGATCATCTGCTTCCAGACCATAGTTTACCACAGGTAACTGGAACAAGAGGAAGCAAAAACACAGCTGGTGGGGACGACTGCATATAAAAATAAGTTGAAGAGTACTTACATAGTTTCTTCTATGTGACAAATACTTTTCTAAATACTTACTATTAAATCATTTCATCCCTAACTTTTATAAATATCTTTACTTGTAACACCTCATTTAATCCAACAGAACTATGAGGAAATTATTATAATCCAAATTTTACGGATGAGGAAACTGGAGCTCATGGCTAGCCTTGTAAGGGGCAGAACCAGGATTCAAACCCAGGCAACTTGGGTCTGTAACCATTCTTTACAAAGCAAACAGAATATAAAGTTCAACTAAAGTAGATTGGATCAGTTCATAGTAACGTGGGGATTGAGGCTGGCCTTGTCATGCCCCTATGTGTGTATACTACTATGCATGGACAAATCTAAATCAAATCATAGCACACTGAAGTTGTAGCTCATCCTGTCAAATTCCCTCTCTTTATCACTGGGAAAACTGAAGTCCACAGTAAATAAAAATTTGTCCAGTCTTAGTAGGCTAATTTATGGCTTATTTGGTAATAAAATACAGGCATTCTTCCCTATACTTTTAAAAAATATCCTTAATCACCTTGAAGCAGCTACTCCATGCAAGTTTCCTGTCAACTACAGAGCCCTCTTCTGTAAACTCTCAAGGGCCATCACTCACAGATCCCTACTGAACAAAGACAGGCCAGATGTCTTACACATACGTGAGTATGCCTTATTCCACGTCACCTTCCTAGTCCAGGATCTTTGCATGAGTCTTACAGACATTATGAGAGCTGTTCCCTACAGAATTACTCTCCATTGAAGAGGGACTGGAATATCCAACGGACTGTTCAACTCCCCTGGGGTTTTAAATGAGAGACACAAACACAGTTGGCAGGTACAAATGCAAAGTGTCACAGAGAGGAAAAAAAGCAGGAGTCATGAGGCACTAGATTCTATGTGTAAAGCAAGGACTTGAAATAAAAATAAGAACTGGTAACAGAATAAAATCAAACAAGAATATGAAGGCAAAGTCAAGGAAACTGACTTGTTAGTCAAAGACTGACCCAGGTTTTTACACTGTTAGGTCAGGGTGCTCAAACTGTAGCCCCAGTCTAGTGACAGAATCATTTGGGATTTGGTTAGAAGTGCAAATTCTCAGGCCCCACACAGACTTACTGAATCCAAACAGGGTAGGGACCAGAAAACTGAATTTTCAATAAGCATTCCAGATGATTCTGATGCACCCTGAAGTTCAAGAACCAAAGTATTGGGTCAGCAACTAAACCCTGAATGGTGGTCTGAATGACATTCCATTTCCTTACTTTGTTATTTACTTTCCCTAAATCCTTTAAAATAAAATCTTTTGTCCTGGAGTAACCCTGCAGTTTCTGTTCCTTGAAACAATCTAATTAGCACTCAGCTTCAAATGCTGGAGAACTGTGTATAATCAGTTTTAATGAATTGTTTGAACTTTAATTATTCAAATGACGCTACTTTTTGGCATATTAATTTCTTTCACTAATTAATTCACTATTTATTAACTGCTTATGTGCCAGATAGTACATATAGCAGTGAACATACAAAAATCCCTGCCTTTATAGAACTTAGATTATGGCAAGAGGAAAGAGACAATAAACAAATAAATAAAACATGAAGTATCTCGATGGTTATTCATGCTATAGAAAAGAAATGAAAAAACAAGGAAGGTGGTAAAGATTGTAGAACATGCTGTGATTTTAATAGGCTCGACAGGACAGAATCTCTACTAAGGTGACATAAAAGCAGACACCTAAAGGCTATATAAGAGCAAAGCTTATGGATCCCTGGGGGAAGGGGAACTTTAGGGGATTATAGGAATGTCAAGGAGACCAGCATGGCTGGAGTGAAGGAGTGATGGGAAGAGCAAGCAGTAAGCATAAAGCTAAAAGACTACCAGGAAGCTAGATGATTTAAGACTTTACAAGTGATTGGAAAGACTTCAGAGTTTATTAGTTTGTTTTGTATTTTTATTTCTCCAATCACATAAACTCTTGGATTCTTTATTTGATAGGAATAAATTTCCTAGCCTTTTAACCAATATATGAAGTACAACTGGGCCATTTGATAATGCCAGACTGACCTAGTAGCTTTATGACCATAATTCCAGGCGGGCCCTGGAGAGAGGAATACAGAAAGAGTGGTATAAATGATCTTAACCACTGTAACAGGGAGAATTCAAATATAAATCTCTCTTGTGGTTCTCTGGAGAGAGACAAATTCTGTACAGCATTGTGAGTATAAAGTGACTTTATCTGAGGTTAAAATGACTCCACAGAGAAAGCAATTCTCTTTAGGATAGAACTTATCATTGCATTAGGAGGATGCATGAGTTACTTTCTGAAATCTTTGTCCCCAAATACTTAGAAAGTTATATGAAAATGTCCAGCATGACACACCTCTAAGATCTAAACCCATTTGAGCAGATGTAACTACAGACAGGAGTCACTGTACATAGCACATTCCTACATTGTACAATGTCCCGGACATTCAGAGTCAGCACTGAACACAACATATAACATGTCCCTGCCCCATGGAGTTCACCCTAGAGGATAAGGAAGCAGAAAACAACACATAAACAATAAGGCTAATTTCAGACAGTTACAAGTGGTATATGAAATGGAAAGTGTGGGCAAGGGGTGAGTTACCAGGGCAAGGATATATTTTATCAAATGTAACTCTTTAAAAGCTAAAGAGTTTTGAAAAATACAAATACAAACTACTATAGTCTATTATTGATACTAGTATTAAGATCTGTGCAATGATAAGTTTTCTTCAATTCCTTCAATTTCTTTCTATATCACAGGGAAGACCATATTTTTTTGAGGCTTCTTTTGTTTCCCGGCATTCTGACAGCACTGACTATATAAGTAACAAGAAGTTTTTTCTAGCCATTCTGGAAATGTGTAGTTCTCATGCATTTCAGGAAATAAATTTAAGAAATATTCTTGCCATCTTTTCATGAAATGAGAAATTCCTTCTTCATTTCATGGATCTCAGAAAACTAAAATAATAAGTCCACCTGCTACATAACAGAATTAAATATTTCTAAAATTTACTGAAACGTAATATTTTGAAATTATGGTTAATTTTCCACAGTGATATATATTGGTATATAATAAGCCAGTATGTATTTCCTAGGCATTTTGAAAGGCATAACACAAGACAGGAAAACACAGGAGGGAAAGATTCCAGTAAAGAAAGTATGAATTATCCTGGAATAAAGTTAAACTGGTTTCTTTCCTATCAAATCTGTGAACTGTGACTCTGTAAAAGGAAGGCATATTGCATAGTCTCTGAAACTTCTTTGACCACGAAGACCCATTATCAAAGAGCATCTATCTCATAGTCCCAGCATTTCTTAGAAGTCATTCAGAGAATTGCTGACTCAGAATAAGAGAAGCAAATCCTTGTTCCTGGGTTTGAGATCATTATCACTTCTCTGCCTCCTGTTCCATCCAATCTTATTTCTCACCACTCTCCTAAAATCATCCTCCATTAAACCTGTCACCTCACTCACTCTCAAATGTGCTACAATTATTATTGCTTTATTCATTCACTAAATAAATATTTACTGAATATCTATTACATATTAGGCACTATGAAATGCAGTCTCCCTGCCTTCCAGTGAGAGGGACTGGCAAATAGGTGGATTTGTGCATTTATGATAAGTGCTCTGACAGAGAGGAGTACTGGACCCAATGGTAAGGGCAGGCAAGTACTCAGCTCAGCCTTGAGAAAGCTTCCCAGAACAGGTATCATCAAAAATGAATAAAGATGGGTGAGTGGGCAAGGTGGGAATAACTAGAAACATTGTTCAGGGCAAAGGATATACAAACAGCCATGTAGGATTGGGTACCAGCAAGTGGATTATAGGGCAGGAATGCACCTTAAAGGGACATAGGGCAGAGCAATAAGGAATGCTTATTGTTGAGGGAATTTGCCTCCCGCAAACCACTTCTACATGGTATTTTAGAGGGACTGCTCCAGATGGGAGCACTCCTAAGACTAAATAGATGTTACCAGAGAAAATAAAATCACAGCAAAGAAATCAGATCAACCAAATACTAACTAAAGGCAAAAAATAAAATCAACTATCCACAAAAGCAGTTAAAGGAAACACAAAAGAGCACAGAATAAAACAACCAACATATAAAGAATGGAGGAGGAGGAATAAGAAGGGAGAGAAATAAAGAATCACCAGACAGTATTTATAATAGCTCAATAAGTGAGTTAAGTTAGACAGTAAAATACAAAGAAGATAACCTTGAATCTTTGGTTACAACGAATCTAAAGCCTACAATGGAAATAAGTACATATATTTCAATAATCATCCTAAATGTAAATGAACAGAATGCACCAATCAAAAGATGCAGAGTAACAGAATGGATAAAAAAGCAAGACCCATCTATGTGATGCTTACAAGAGACTCACCTCAAACCCAAAGACATGCACAGACTAAAAGTAAGGGATGGAAAAAGGTATTTTATGCAAACAGCAGGGAGAAAAAAGCAGGTATTGCCATACTAGTATTGCACAAAATAGACTTCAAAACACGAAAGTAACAAGAGATAAAGAAGGACATTACATAATGATAAAAGAGTCAGTCCAACAAGAGGAAATACTCATTATAAATATATATGCACCCAACACAGGAGCACCAGCATATGTGAAACAAATACTAACAGAACTAAAGGAGGAAATAGAATGCAATACATTCATTTTAGGAGACTTCAACATACCACTCACTCCAAAGGATAGATCCACCAGACAGAAAATAAGTAAGGACACAGAGGCACTGAACAACACACTAGAACAGATAGACCTACTAGACATCTATACAACTCTACATCCAAAAGCAACAGGACACACATTCTTCTCAAATGCACATGGAACATTCTCCAGAATAGACCACATACTAGGCCACAAGAAGACTTCAGTAAATTCAAAAAGATTGAAATTCTACCAACCAACTTTTCAGAGGATAAAGGTATAAAACTAGAAATAAATTATACAAAGAAGACAAAAAGGCTCACAAATGAATGGAGGCTTAACAATATGGTCCTAAATAATCAATGGATCAATGAACAAATTAAAATAGAGATCAAGGAATATATGGAAACAAATGACAACAACAACACAAAGCCCCAACTTCTGTGGGATGCAGCAAAAGCAGTCTTAAGAGGAAAGTATATAACAATCCAGGCATACTTAAAGAAGGAAGAAGAATCCCAAATGAATAGTCTAATGTCACAATTATTGAAATTGGAAAAAGAAGAACAAATGAGGCCTAAGGTCAGCAGAAGGAGGGACATAATAAAGATCAGAGAAGAAATAAACAAAATTGAGAATAAAATAATAGAAAAAAATCAATGAAATCCAGACCTGGTTCTTTGAGAAAATAAACAAAATAGATAAGCCTCTAGCCAAACTTATTAAGATAAAAAGAGAATCAACACACATCAACAGAATCAGTAACGAGAATGGGAAAATCACAACAGACTCCACAGAAATACAAAGAATTATTAAAGACTACTATGAAACCTATATGCTAACAAGCTGGAAAACCTAGGAGAAATGGACAACTTCCTAGAAAAATACAACCTTCCAAGACTGACCAATGAAGAGACACAAAAGTTAAACAAACCAATTAGGAGCAAAGAAATTGAAACAATAATCAAAAAAACTACCCAAGAACAAAGCACCCGGGCCAGACGGATTTACCTCTAAATTTTATCAGACATACAGAGAAGACATAATACCCATTCTCCTTAAAGTTTTCAAGAAAATAGAAGAGGAGGGAATACTCCCAAACTCATTCTATGAAGCCAACATCACCCTAATAGCAAAACCAGGCAAAGACCCCACCAAAAAAGAAAATTACACACCAATATCCCTGATGAATGTCGATGCAAAAATACTCAATAAAATATTAGCAAACAGCATTCAAAAATATATCAAAAGGATCATAAACCATGACCAAGTGGGATTCATCCCAGGGATGCAAGGATGGTACAACATTCAAAAATCCTTCAACATCATCCAACACATAAACAAAAAGGACAAAAGCCACATGATCATCTCCATAGATGCTGAGACAGCATTCAACAAAATTCAACATCCATTCATGATAAAAACTCTAAACAAAATGGGTATAGAGGGCAAGTGCCTCAACATAATAAAGGCTATATATCATAAACCCACAGCCAACATCATACTGAACAGCAAGAAGCTGAAAGCTTTTCCTCTGAGATCGGGAACAAGACAGAGATGCCCACTCTCCCCACTGTTATTCAACATAGTACTGGAGGTCCTAGCCAGAGCAATTAGACAAAACAAGGAAATAAAAGGAATCCAGATTGGTAAAGAAGAAGTTAAACTGTCACTATTTGCAGATGACATAATGTTGTACACAAAAAACCCTAAAGACTCCACTCCTAAACTACTAGAACTGGTATTGGAATACAGCAAAGTTGCAGGATACAAAATTAACACACAGAAATCTGTGTCTTTCCTATACACTAACAATGAGCCAATAGAAAGAGAAATCAGGAAAACAATTCCATTATTCACAATTGCATCAAAAAGAGTAAAATAACTAGGAATAAACCTAACCAAGGAACTGAAAGACCTATATGCTGAAAAATATAAGACACTCTTAAGAGAAATTAAAGAGGACACTAACAAATGGAAACTCATCCCATGCTCTTGGCTAGGAAGATTAATATTGTCAAAATGTCTACCCTGCCCAAAGCAATCTACAGATTCAATGTAATCCCTGTCAAATTACCAACAGCATTCTTCAATGAATTGGAATAAATAGTTCAAAAATTAATATGGAAACACAAAGACCCCAAATAGCTAAAGCAATCCTGACAAGGAAGAATAAAGTGGGAGGGATCTCACTCCACAACTTCAAGCTCTACTACAAAGCCACAGTAATCAAGACAGTTTGGTACTGGCATAAGAACAGAGCCAGAAACCACTGGAACAGAATAGAGACCCCAGATATTAACCCAAACATTTATGGTCAATTAACATAGGATAAAGGAGCCATGGACATACAATGGGGAAATGACAATCTCTTCAACAGATGGTGCTGGCAAAACTGGACAGCTGCATGTAAGAGAATGAAACTGGATCACTGACTAACCCCATACACAAAAGTAAATTCGAAATGGATCCAAGACCTGAATGTAAGTCATGAAACCATAAAACTCTTAGAAAAAAACATAGGCAAAAATCTCTTGGACATAAACATGAGCAACTTCTTCATGAACATATCTCCCCAGGCAAGGAAAACAAAAGCAAAAATGAACAAGTGGGACTATATCAAGCTGAAAAGCTTCTGTACAGCAAAGGACACCATCAATAGAACAAAAAGGTACCCTACAGTATGGGAGAATATATTCATAAATGACAGATCTGATAAAGGCTTGACATCCAAAATATATAAAGAGCTCATGCACCTCAACAAACAAAAAGCAAATAATCCAATTAAAAAATGGGCAGAGGAGCTGAACAGTCTCCAAAGAAGAAATTCAGATGGCCAACAGACACATGAAAAGATGCTCCACATCGCTAGTTATCAGAGAAATGCAAATTAAAACCACAATGAGATATCACCTCACACCAGTAAGGATGGCTACAATCCAATAAACAAATGTTGGCAAGGTTGTGGAGAAAGGGGAACCCTTTTACACTGCTGGTGGGAATGTAAATTAGTTCAACCACTATGGAAAGCAGTATGGAGGTTCCTCAAAAAACTCAAAATAGAAATACCATTTGACCCAGGAATTCCACTTTTAGGAATTTACCCTAAGAATGCAGCAGCCCAGTTCGAAAAAGACAGATGCACCCCTATGTTTATCACTACACTATTTACAATAGCCAAGAAATGGAAGCAACCTAAGTGTCTATCAGTAGATGAATGGATAAAGAAGATGTGGTACATATACACAATGGAATATTATTCAGCCATAAGAAGAAAACAAATCCTATCATTTGCAACAACATGGATGGAGCTAGAGGGTATTATGCTCAGTGAAATAAGCCAGGCAGAGAAACACAAATACCAAATGATTTCACTCATATGTGGAGTATAAGAACAAAGAAAAACTGAAGGAACAAAACAGCAGCAGAGTCACAGAACCCAAGAATGGACTAACAGTTAACAAAGGGAAAGGGACTGGGGAGAATGGGAGGGAAGGTAGGGATAAGGGTGGGGAAAAAGAAAGGGTGTATTATGATTAGCATGTATAATGGGGGGGGCATGTGGAGGACTGTGCAACATATGCAAGCATATGACTAATGGAAGAGAAGACAAGTAGTGATTCTACAACATCTTACTATGCTGATGGACAGTGACCATAATGGGGTTTGTGGGGGGGACTTGGTGAAGGGGGGACCCTAGTAAACATAATGTTCTTTATGTAATTATAGATGAATAACAAAAAAAATGTTAAAGAAAACAGAACTGTAAAAAAAAAATTTCTAGAGTGGAATACTTACAATCTGGGGCACTTACTGACCTCCTTTCTCTGTACAGGCAAGGGTCTCAGATAATTTACCAGAGCCAAGCTTCTGTGTGCCAGGACTAGGGATGGAGGAGAACAATGCTGGTCCATGGGCTGCAGAACATAGAACCAAGGAGGAAGAACTGAAAGAGAGACTGTGTAAGGGTAAACCAGAATCATAAAGACAGTTCAGTACAAATCATGTGGACATTTATAGATGAAACTGAAACCATACAGCAGAGCAAGCATCTGACTAATGGAAGGTAGAAGGCAGGTGAGGAGTGATTCTCAGAAAAAGTATAGGAACTTTACCAGGTTCCAGAGACCTTTCCTATGGGAGAAGAAGCTATTGCAAACACTCCACAAATTGAATCAAGAGAGTTTGATCTAAGCTGAATATATTTCATCTAATTTTCTAGGACAGAAGTTGGAGAGGATAATGTAAGTCTATTTACCCCATAGTTTCCTCTACATAATGGACATCACAATGTTTTTTTCAAAACATTTTCGTGAATGGTTTTGGGAAGATTTTGATTCAATACCTTTTAAAAGGAAACAGTTTTAAGTTCCCTTCTGTAGCCAAGAAGCCCTTCCCCATGCTCATCTGGAATGAGGAATGGCATGAAAACATACAGAAACCCATAAGAATTGAGGCCTTCAGCTAGAGTTCAATTTAATGAATAAATATTACAAGGCTTTCTTCAAAGCAATGCCACTAGGGAAGCATTGGGAAAGAAATGGTGTGGGGTAAATGGAAGTTTTCAACAAGAATTTCCCACCTGACCTTGAGAGAGCGGTATGCATATAAGGTCCTATTTGTGCATCAAGGTGATGTTTACCACCACCTGTCTCTCACAGGCTAGTTGGGGAAAGGGGTGGAGAGAAAATGGCCATTCTCTCCTCCCCTCGCTCCTAGTGCATAATTGTTCAGGCCAGGCGCCCCACCCATGGAGTTTCTTCCAGAAGGGGAGAGGGAAGGAGAGTGGGCTGTGTGGCCAAAGGGATGGAGAGAGTTTGCTTGCAAGCAGAGCCCAGTGAGATGGGATGGAGAGCACCAAAAGAGAGACTGAGCTGTGAGAAATAAAAACTCTTTCCCCAACCTCTCACCCTTGTTGTCCTTAGGTCTCATCAGATTCATATGGAACTTGCCCCAGGGAGGAAACCCCTTTCCTCCAAGAGCCACAAATGGGTTGGCATTTCAGAAATTGTCTCTGAAAGTGGTACCATAAATTATAGTAATGCAACAAAAATTAACTTTGAGCACTTATACTATGTCTCACCACTCTATGCAGATGATCTCATTGTTACCTGATGCCCTCTTAACATAAGTGCCAGTGTATTCCCCATTTTATGGATAAAGAGGCTGAGACACTGAGGTAGGTTCACACAGAGCCTACCCAAAGTATGCTTTTAGCTGCCACAGGACCCACTGTCCCACCATGCTGCATACTCAACAACCTATAGAATCCTGTCTTTGGATGTATCTAATGTAAAAGAATATCATCAGTGCAAAAGATTAAGACAGTCCCATTTTGTGAATGGTTTTACTGAAATAAAATACTTTTAAATTTATAAACTTCAACCCAGGAATTTCACTTCTAGGAATTTACCCCAAGAATGCAGCACTCCAGTTTGAAAAAGACAGATGCACCCCTATGTTTATCACTGCACTATTTACAATAGCCAAGATATGGAAGCAACCTAAATGTCCATTAGTAGATGAATGGATAAAGAAGGTGTGGTACATATACACAATGGAATATTACTTAGCCATAAGAAGAAAACAAATCCTACCATTTGCAGCAACACAGATGGAGCTAGAGGGTATTATGCTCAGTGAAATAAGCCAGGCGCAGAAGGACAAGTACCAAATGATTTCACTCATATGTGGAGTATAAGAACAAAAGAAAACTGAAGGAACAAAACAGCAGCAGAAGCACAGAACCCAAGAATAGACTAATAGTTACCAAAGGGAAAGGGACTGGGGAGGATGGGTGGGAAGGGAGGGATAAGGGCGGGGAAAAAAAAGGGGGCATTACGATTAGCATGTATAGTGTGGGGGGGACACAGGCAGGGCTGTGAAACACAGAGAAGACAAGTAGTGATTTTACAGCATCTTACTATGTTGATGGACAGTGACTGTGAATGGGGATGTGGGGGGGACTTGGTGAAGGGGGTAGCCTAGTAAACGTAATGTCCTTCATGTAATTGTAGATTAATGATACCAAAATAAAATTTTAAAAAAAACCATAGGGTTATGAAATGTGAAATTGTAATAAAACAACTGCTGATGAGCATTTAAGCTATGAAAAAAAAAATTTACAAACTTCAGGTATCAATGACAGGTGTCAACCTTAGTACTGAAATTTATGTTTTGTTTTGTTTTTATAATGCACATAGGCCTAAATGTTTCTCCAAATGTAACATTTCCATCAATTATCTTTAGATATCTTCCTGTAAAAAGGAAAGTAGATTCCAATAACGCTGAATTTAATTAGCATATAGTGATTTACAGAGCATTTCAGCATTTTAGTCCATAGTTTCTATGTGAATGTTCCAAACTGAAATATGAAAAAACCTCTATAAAATATAAAGATGAATGCACTGAAAATATAACAATTAATTGATTTAAACATGATACACTGTAACTAAAAAAACCTTTTTAAACAGAATGAAATGCTTTTAATGCCTAGTTTAAGAAATCTATAGGGAAAATGGTTGAGTAAAATATATGTTACTTATTAAAGACTATTTGTAAACATATATGTATGTTTACTATTTAAGTTATCCTTAAGAAACGTGGAAACTATTAAATTCTGTATACTATTCTTATTATAGATTTTTCTCCCTCAGCCCTTCTTATTTACAGACCTTGTTTGGGATAAAAAGAAAGCTACTTTAAAACATTGTTTTATTCCTTTCAAATCAAACTTTAATTTTATACCATATCTTTTACAACTGTTTTGTTACTTCCATAAACACTGAAGGTAAGGGAATATGTGTCATTTAATAAGAATTTTACTATGTGTACAAAATACCTCGAATATTTTAATGAGCTTTCCAAATGAACGAACTTAAGTACCAATTATATTAATAATCACACTATTTATCCTTTAATTCACCTTATCAGAAAAGTGAGATACATACTATCTCCATTTATAAATTAGAAAGCTAAACAACCTACCCAAAGTCACACAATTAGTAAATGAAAACTGAAATTATAATCTGATTATTCTTATTCATGTTCCAAGTATTTCTGCACTTATCACTGACATCAAGAAATCTTTGTATCAAATACATCTATAAGAATTTGGAATGAAATGAGAATAAGTTCATAATAAATGATAATGATTACAATGATGATGATGTTATTTAAATACTTACCATATGCCAGGCCCTATGTTAAACATTTCATAGGTATCATTTCATTTAATCTTAAGAATATCATATGAAATAAGTAGTTTTACTATCTCCATTTTGTAAAGAAACAGAGGGGAAAAAGACAGGAAACTTGTCTCACTCCAAATACAACATCTTAATTTCTCCAAGATTAGACATGAAATATGCAGGACAATTTTTCAGATTTAATTTTATATAGTGCATTATAAGCCTATTAAAATTATAATTATGAAGTCTATATAATAATGGAAAATGTGATATGATAGAGTTGAAAGGATATACATACTTCTACATATTTACAGATGTACTATAATAGTGCAACTACATAAAAACAGGCTTACGGAAATACTAGAAGAAAATATATATGTGGTAGGCAGAGTTTTAAAATGATCTCCAATGACCCATGCTGTTGGTAGAATCTATGAAAATGATAGAATTTCATTCCTATGATTATATGACAAAGGGATTTTTTGCAGATGTAATTAAGCTTCTAATTAGTTCAGTTCATCAAAAACAAGAACATTCTAAAGCATTCTTATCAAATGAGCTCTTAAAAGGGGGTCTAGAGACAGAAAAGATACTCTCAGTGGCATGGAAAAAAGCTAACATCTGTGTTATGAACTGCCTCTTATGAACTTCCATGTGGCATGGAACTATGGACAGTCTCCAGCAGCTGAGAATGGTTCCTAGATGACATCTAGTAAGAAAACGGGGTCCTTCATCACAAAGCTCTAGGGAACTGAATCCTGACAACAACTTTGAAGAGCTTGGAACACCGTGAGCCCAAAATTAGAACTGCAGCCAAAGACAAAACCTTGATTATAGCTTTCTAAACCATGAGCAGAGTTGCAGTTAAGTAGTACCTACAAAAAGACAAGAAATGACAAATATTGACAAGGATGTGGTGAAAAGGAAACCCTCATGCACTGTTGGTATGTAAATTGGTGCAGCCACTGTGGAAAACAGTATGGAGGTTCCTAAAAAAATTAAAAATAGAAATATCATATGATCTAGTAAATCCACTTCTGCATGTTTACCCAAAGGAAATAGAAACACTAATTTGAAAAGCTATGTACCCTCCTATGTTTATTATAGCAGAATTATTTACAATAGCCAAAATACAGAGGCAACCTAAGTGTTAATAAGTAAGTAATGGAAAGAACCTACAGTACATATATACAATGGAATATTACTCAGTCATAAAAAAGAATGAAATATTATTATTTGTGAGAACATGGATGGACCTACTGGGTATAATATTTAGGGAAATAAGGCAGGCAGAGAAAGAGAAATACCATGCAATATCACTTATATGTGAAATATAAAAAACAAAACAATGAACAAACAAACAAAAACCCAGAAACAGATTCATAAATACAGAGACCCAGTGATTCCCAGAGGGGATGGGGTCGGCAGAAATTGGTGAAGAGGACCAAACGGCACAAACTTCCAGTTAGAAAATAAATCATAAAAATGAAAGGTACAGTATGCAGAATATAGTTAATAGTATTGTAATAACTTGGTATTACACTTATCATTGTAAATATTTTTTTCTTTTTTTAAATTGGACTATATATATAAATATCAAATTACTATGTTGTACATCTGAAACTATTATAATCTTATGTCAACTACAATTCAACAACAACTAAAAGAATAACGAGCTCTGTATGGTCTCTCTTATGGGCACTAATCTCATTCACCAGGGCTCTACCCTCATGACCTTACCACTTCCCAAAGGCCCTACTTTCTAATATCCCCACACTTGGGTAGTATTTAAACATGTATTTTGAGAAATACTGAGTCCATAATAGTTGATAAATTTTTTTTGCCCTTTGGGAGGCAAAATAAAATAGACGATTGTATTCTAAAATAGAAGAATGAATCGTTCCAAGAAAAAGGAATTATATTAATCAAATGAGCCATTTTAAACTAAAAATTTCTTGATTATTGCTATTTAATAGACCCTTGCTATGCACATTTTAAAGAGGATCAAAGGTGCTTTTATCAAGCGAATGTAATAGCTATCACTGGTGTAGCAAAACCTCATAATCAACCATCAAAACAATGGCCTTCAATTAAAATTAATAACAAATGTTTACAAACAAGCAAAATAGTTTAGTATTTCAGTACTTTACAGGAGTAATCAACAGCATGTTTTAAAATCAGATTTAACCATAATTTTTCCAGAAAAAAACATTTTATTCAACAACACTGACATGTTCTAGCATCATGAAACACTGTGATTATCAGAAATTATGTTGGTGAGCTAAATTAAGAACTAGTAGTGGTGAACCCCAAACAACAATTTCCCAGTGCATCAAAAATCAAGATTCCTAGCATATAAAGGGGAGAAGCTCCATTTTTCAATTTTTCAACTTTATCATAACTTATTTTTCTGTGTTAATATGTTTTCATTGATGGGGCATCAAAGGTAATACATATTCTTCTCCAGAGGTATTCTAGAGCCCTCACAGAACTCTGTCACCAGATTCATAAATGATAAATGATTTTGCATTGTGTATTTGCTTCATTCCCTTTTACTATTTGACATTATGATAGATCTCGATTTTAAACACCATAACTCACTCAACATAATTATGCCCTATTTTATAGCTCACCACATTATATTTGAAAAGTGCATTATTCACTGTGGTCTGAAAACATTCCTGGGATAAATGTGAAAGCATTAATTTAGTTAACAATGCTTTAAGAAAAGTGCAGAAAACATTAAAATTGTTTTCTTTGACTGCTAGCAATACACACATTAAGCCAAATATAGAATTTTGAAGGTTAGTCATGTTATACTAGTACCCAAGTAGTGGGATAAATACCAGAAATTAGATTTTATTTTAATGCAACATAAAACAAAAAGGAATATGAGATGGGGCTAGTGCATGAAAAATAAGTACATTTTTAGATTCTTTAAGGCAAGTTCAAGTTAGTGTAGTGTTAACAGAAATATTATGAACCTTGTACTCAAGCAGTTATGATTTTCAATTTCTGCTCCACCACTAACTAGCTGAGTAACAGAGCCTATAGTAATTAACCTCTCTGAGACTTTATTCTTATATGCATAATGGGAGAGTACTCACCATCTTCTGGTCCATTGCAAAAATTAAATGCAGTGAGCAAGGCATCCAAAAGCAACTGGCAATGAATAATTATTACATGATTGATGCTGTTACTGTTGTTGAATTTATCTTTAGAATTTTAAGAGTTGAAAGGGCAACTGTAGGATTTGTCTTCTTAGAATATTATTCCTTTTCTCAACATCTCTTCTGGATTCTGCTACCACTCCATTCCTTTGTAAATTCACCTCATTGAATATAGGTTCTATTATAGAGAATTAATTACAACTTTGAGATCTTTCTTATACAACTGACTATATCATTATGTGGCTTCTTAATTTTTTTAGGCAACCAAGCCCACTTAGGTGATACAGAGTCTGTAATGAATGAAGAATGACATACTTAGCAAATGCTTCCATAGATGTGAGAAAATGATACACCTTTTGTCCCACTTTGTGTAGAGTAAGCAAACATTGGAATGTGCCTCAAAATCTCAATAGTAGATTTAATTTGATGTAGTGCTTCTCTATAAAACTAGTAGGTGAGCAAGAGGTTTTACAGTTGAGGGATTTCCTTTTTTCTGTGAAAAATTAATCTTTAAAGTTCCTAACTATAGGCTTTTAGTCCAAGGTGGTATACTTGTTCTCTCACAAAAAATCTGGCAAAATAATGTAATAGCATGTTTTCAAAGTTGTACTATCTACTGTCATATCATAATGTTGATAAAAGTTCACATTTTCTATAAGAAAAAGAGAGAATAGAATTCCATGTAGGTTGGGATTCTGGAAGACCAGCTTAAATGAGAATGAGGTAGGCCAAGTCTACCTTGTACAACAAGGAGCTTAGGCACAGGTTGAGGCAAGCTTCCATGGAGGAGGTTAGCTCAAGAGCCAAATAAGCTATCCACAGACAATCAGTACCAAAGAAGCCAGGCAGAAACTTAAAAAAAAAAACGGTTCTAAAGCATTAGGTCTGTGAATATAAATAATATAAAGCTAAACAAATTAAGAAGACCACTAAGATGAGCCTCACACAGAATCAGTAAGTAGAGCCAGGGATTATTTTTTAGTTATCTGTGGTTTTATCCATGGACAAGAATGGAGTCATTAAAGATGTTATATCACTTCAAAGACTACAACCAGGAGTGACCATCATTCCCTTAATAGCCCACTTCCCAAATGTTGGTTTAAAGGGGCTTTCAGTTCTATCTTCACCAAACATTTTTGAGCACTTGTATGGCAGGGTCATCTATTAAGTGACTTTCATTAGTCACTTCAAGCTGACACTAAGACATTCTTTTACTAAAAAGTAACTCATTGCCAAGTCTGGGAAAGCAAACAAGATGAGCCTAAAATATTACTTCTTGTCATACCAATATGCTAAAAACACTCAAAGACTACTAGAGTTGTGTGAAAGAACTCAAAATTTTAATGTATAAATTTTTTTTTAGATTCTTGACCTTGATGACATTATTTTTGGATGAATTTTTGTGCTTGTAATCACAATTCTAAATATACTAAAAGTTACTAAAAGAAAAGAATATTGCTGTGATGTCCCTGAATTAGTTTTAATATGAGATTACAAATAACACACAAAAAGTGCTTACCCATCTCCTGCAAATCAAAGTTGTCCAATAAATAATGGATATTATTATTATTTGTTTGACCAGAGTAGCATCCAAAATGAGTACTGAAAAGACAAAGTAAAATCTTCCTAGAAACATGGTAAATTGAGATTATGCCAGAAGCATCATCATTCTACACAATAGAGGAGAAGTAATTCCCCAAAAGGAAAAGCAAATTGAGGAGTTTCACCTGTAACTCTGTGGGGAATCCCGTCTCCAAGCCAAGGGCAAATTACCTTTGAAACCAAAATCAGTCAAAGGGAGAAATAAAGTGAGAGAAACCCATTTATTGTGTACAAGAAGTCATCCACTTCTGCTCGCCCAAATCTCTCATAACCCACATGCATAAAGGGACCCCACCCAACCTCTCCGGTCCAAATATGCCCTCGCTCTCCCATGTAATCAACTATCGTATGGAGATGCACTAAGGCCAGGCCAGTGATTCGGGAAATATTGCAATTTTACTCAACTACCACAAGTAGGAGAACAGATGCTGAGCAGCAAAAAACAAAGATCTACCATTTGGAGAAAAGAGGGAACTTCTGCTTTAAGCCTAATATGTGGCTTTAGATAAACTAAGGATTTAGTGTTGATAGGGTAACTTTGGCCTTCATAAATTTAAGTCACATCCTGAAGTCAAACTAAATTTCTATGGAAAGATTTAGGGTATATGCAATAGTGATTAATTTTAGTCAGATCTCACAACATTTTATTAGAGTTTCAGGTTGACTTCTTAAAATTATAAATCATTATTTCCTTTTAATGTCTTTTGAGAATACATCAGTTTCTCACAATTTATATAAATAGGGTCAAATTTCACCATCAAATTTACAGGATAACTTTTTAATGGTATGCCTAATATCATAAATATATCCCATTATTGAAAGACCATACAAAAAGAGTCTAGCTACATGAAGAAAATCAAAACCTAAATATTTTAAATTATATTCATATAATGGTTTAATATACTCTGTTATGGAAAAAAATGTTGACTTTTTTAATTGGTTAATACTTCAAAAGCTCATAATTTCTTTCAGAAGGTATTCTACAACAGAAAACATCATTACAGTAATAATTATGTAAGCAAAGATTAAATATAAATGTGTTTATTCAAGGCCTCACTAAAGAATTGTTCAAAATATAACAGAAAAAACCCTGTGAGTACATTTAGTTTAAAAATGCAACCCCACATCTGTGCAAGATGGCAGCATAAGGAGGGCAGCGGAAATCTCCCAAAACTGTATATATCTTTGGAAATACAACAAATACAACTATTTCTAAAAGAGACACCAGACGATACAGTACAACAGCCAGGCAACATCTACACCTACGAGAACCCAGCACCTCACGAAGGGGGTAAGATATAAGCTGCAGCCTGGCAGGACACGAGCGCCCCTCACCCCAGCTCCCCAGCAGGAGGAGAGGAGTCAGAGCAGGGAGGGAGAGGGAGCCCAGGACTACAAAATACCCAGCCCTAGTCATCCACACAGGGAGTGCAGACACACAGTGCATGGTGTACTGGATACTAGGGAAATGGAAAAGTAAAATATGAGAGTGGGTCCCTGCAGCCAGCGCCCCTAGGACAAAAGAAAAGAGAATGCTTTTGGAAAGTCTTAAAGGGACAAGAGCCTCACAGTTGGACAGAAGCATCCCAGCACACTCAGCCCAGCAGCTGGGAAGCCCAGGAAACTCTGGGCACCCTAAACCCCGGGGCGGCAGTGCAGCTCTGAGTCCCCTCACAGTGATAAACAGCCTCCCACCCATTCCCCCTCCAGCATGGACCTGCCATAGAGGAGCAGCAGCCTCAGGCCGGCCACACCCACAGCAGCCATGCAGGGCCACCACCAAGGCCACTTGGTTGACTTAGAGGCCCTGTCAGCCCACAGCTGCCCAGCACAAACCGCTAGGGGTCACAGTACTCACAGGAGAGGAAGGTGACCGGAAAGCAGAATGAACATTGTTCTCCCACCTGACACATGCGCCAACTGCCCACGACCACCTCTATTGACATGAAAAGGCAGAAGAATTTGATCCAAACCAAAATCACAGAGACATCCTCCCCTGAGAGGGAACCTGGAGAGATGGATTTAACAAATATTCTTGAAAAAGAATTCAAAATAAAGGTCATAACCATACTGATGGAGCTGCAGAGAAAAATGGAAGAGCTAACGGATAAAGTTGGGAGGGAGAATACAGAAATAAAAGAGTCTCTGGAAGGATTTATAAGCAGAATGGACGAGATGCAAGAGGCCATTAATGGAATAGAAATCAGAGAATAGGAACACAGAGAAGCTGACACAGAGAGAGATAAAAGGATTTCCAGGAATGAAACAATATTAGGAGAACTGTGTGACCAATCCAAAAGGAACAACATCCACATTATGGGGGGAACCAGAAGAAGAAGAAGAGAGAAAAAGGAATACAAAGTGTATTTGAAGAAATAATTGCTGTAAACTTCCCCAAACTGGGGGAGGAAACAGTTGATCAGACCACGGAAGCCCATAGAACTCCTAACAGAAGAGACCCAAGGAGGACAACACCAAGAAACATAACAAATAAAATGGCAAAGATTAAGGACAAGGACAGAATATTAAGGGCAGCCAGAGAGAGAAAAAAGGTCACCTACAAAGGAAAACCCATCAGGCTATCATCAGACTTTTCAGCAGAAACCTTAGAGGCCAGAAGAGAATGGCATGATAAATTTAATGCAATGAAACAGAAAGGTCTTGAACCAAGAATACTGTATCCAGCATGATTATCATTTAAATATGGAGGAGGGATTAAACAATTCCCAGACAAGCAAAAGTTGAGAGTATTTGCCTCCCACAAACCACTTCTACAGGGTATTTAAGAGGGACTGCTCTAGATGGAAGCAGTCCTAAGGCTAAACAGATGTCACCAGAGAAAATAAAATCAAAGCAAAGAAAGCAGACCAACCAAATACTAACTAAAGGCAAAAAATGAAATCAATTACCCACAAAAGCAGTTAAAGGAAATACAAAAGAGCACAGAATAAAACACCTAACATATAAAGAATGGAGGAGGAGGAATAAGAAGGGAGAGAAATAAATAATCATCAGACTGTGTTTATAAAGCACAATAAGCAAGTTAAGTTAGACAGTAAGATAGTAAAGAAGCTACCCTTGGACCTTTGGTACCCACAAATCTAAAGCCTGCAATGGCAATAAGTGCATATCTTTCAATAATCACCCTAAATATAAATGGACTAAATGCACCAATCAAAAGACACAGAGTAATAGAATGGATAAAATTGCAAGATCCATCTATATGCTCCTTACAAGAGACTCATCTCAAACCCAAAGACATGCACAAACCAGAAGTCAAGGGATGGAAAAAGATACTTCATTCAAACAACAGGGAGAAAAAAGCAGGTGTTCCAGTACTAATATCAGACAAAATAGACTTCAAAACAAAGAAAGTAACAAGAGATAAAGAAGGACATTACATAATGATAAAGGGGTCAGTCCAACAAAAGGATATAATATAAAAATATATGCACCCAATAGAGGAGCACCAGCATATGTGAAACAAATACTCAGGGAATTAAAGGAGAAAATAGAATGCAATGCATTCATTCTAGGAGACTTCAACACACCACTCACCCCAAAGAACAGATACACCAGACAGAAAATAAGTAAGGACACAGAGGCACTAAACAACACACTACAACAGATGGACCTAATAGACAGCTATAGAACTCTACATCCAAAAGCAACAGGATACACATTCTTCTCAAGTACACAAGGAACATTCTCCAGAATAGACCACATAGTAGGCCACAAAAAGAGCCTCAGTAAATTCAAAAAGATTGAAATCCTACCAACCAACTTTTTCAGACTTCAGAGGTATAAAACTAGAAATAAATTGTACAAAGAAAGTGAAAAGGCTCACAAACACATGGAGCCTTAACAACATGCTCCTAAATAATCAATGGATCAATGACCAAATTAAAATGAGGTCAAGCAATATATGGAGAAAAATGACAACAACAACACAAAGCCCCAACTTCTGTGGGACACAGAAAAAGCAGTCTTAAGAGGAAAGTATATAGCAACCCAGGAATACTTAAAGAAGGAAGAGCAATCCAAAATGAATAGTCTAAAGTCACAATTATCAAAATTGCAAAACGAAGAACAAAAGTCAGCAGAAGGATGGACATAATAAAGGTCAGAGAAGAAATACATAAAATTGAGAAGAATAAAACAATACAAAAAAATCAATGAAACCAATAGCTGGTTCTTAGAGAAAATAAACAAAATATATAAGCCTATAGCCAGACTTATTAAGAGAAAAAGAGAGTCAACACACATCAACAGAATCAGAAACGAGAAAGGAAAAATCACGACGGACCCCACAGAAATAGAAAAAATTATTAGAGAATACTATGAAAACCTATATGACAACAAGCTGGAAAACCTAGAAGAAATGGACAACTTCCTAGAAAAATACAACCTTCCAAGACTGACCAAGGAAGAAACAGAAAATCTAAACAGACCAATTACCAGCAAAGAAATTAAAGCGGTAATCAAAAAACTACACAAGAGCAAAACCCCCGGGCCAGATGGATTTACCTTGGAACTTTATCAGACATACAGAGAAGACATAATACCCATTCTCCTTAAGTTTTCCAGAAAATAGAAGAGGATGGAATGCTCCTAAACTCATTCTATGAAGCCAGTATCACCCTAATACCAAAACCAGGCAAAGACCCCACCAAAAAAGAAAATTACAGAACAATATCCCTGATGAACGTAGATGGAGGAATACTCAACAAAATATTAGCACACCGAATTCAAAAATACATCAAGGGGATCATATACCATGACCAAATGGGATTCATCCCAGGGATGCAAGGATGGTACAACATTCGAAAATCCATAAACATCATCCACCACATAAATAAAAAGGGACAAAAATCACATGAACTCTATGTTTGCTGAAAAAGAATTCAACAAAATTCAACATCCATTCATGATAAAAACTCTCAACAAAATGGGTATAGAGGGCAAGTGCCTCAACATAATAAAAGCCATAAATGATAAACCCACAGACAACATCATACTGAACAATGAGAGGCTGAAAGCTTTTCCTCTAAGATTGGGAGCAAGACAGGGATACCCATTCTCCCCACTGTTCTTCAACATAGTACTGGAGGTCCTAGCCACAGCAATTAGACAAACAAAGAAATAAAAGGAATCCATATTGGTAAAGTAGAAGTCAAACTGTCACTATTTGCAGATCACATGATATCGTACATAAAAAACCCTAAAGACTCCACTCCAAAACTAGTAGAACTAATATCTGAATTCAGCAACATTGCAGGATACATAATTAATACACAGAAATCTGTGGCTTTCCTATACACTAACATTGAACAAATAGAAAGAGAAATCAGGAAAACAATTCCATTCACAATTGCATCAAAAAGAATAAAATACCTAGGAATAAACCTAACCAAGGAACTGAAAAACCTATACCCTGAAAACTATAAGACACTCTTAAGAGAAATTAAAGAGACACTAACAAATGGAAACTAATCCCATGCTCTTGGCTAGGAAGAATTAATATTGTCAAAATGGCCACCCTGCCCAAAAAAATCTACAGATTCAATGCAGTCCCTATCAAATTACCAATAGCATTCTTCATGAACTGGAACAAATAGTTCAAAAATTCATATGGAACCACCTAAGACGCCGAATATTCAAAGCAATCCTGAGAAGGAAGAATAAAGTTAGGGGGGGGATCTCACTCTCCAACTTCAAGCTTTACTACAGAGCCACAGTAATCAAGACAATTTGGTACTGGCACAAGAACAGACCCACAGAACAGTGGAACAGAATAGAGACTCCAGACAGTAACCCAAACATATATGGTCAATTAATGTACTATAAAGGAGCCATGAACATACAATGGGGAAATGACAGCCTCCTCAGCAATTGGTGTTGACAAAACTGGACAGCTACATGTAAGAGAATGAAACTGGATCACTGTCTAACCCCATACACAAAAGTAAATTTGAAATGGATCAAAGGCCTGAATGTAAGTCATGAAACCATAAAACTCTTAGAAAAAACATAGGCAAAATTATCTTGGACATAAACATTATCAACTTCATGAACATATCTCCATGGGCAAAGGAAACAAAAGCAAAAATGAACATGTGAGACTATATCAAGCTGAAAAGCTTCTGTACAGCAAAGGACACCATCAGTAGAACAAAAAGGCATCCTACAGTATGGGAGAATATATTCATAAATGACAGATCCGATGAAAGCCTGACATCCAAAATATATAAAGAGCTCACACACCTCAACAAACAAAAAGCAAATAATCCAATTAAAAAAATGGGCAGAGGAGCTGAACAGGCAGTTCTCCAAAGAAGAAATTCAGATGGCCAACAGACACATGAAAAGATGCTCCACATAGCTAGTCATCAGAGAAATGCCAATTAAAACCACAATGAGATATCACCTCACACCAGTAAAGATTGCCACCATCCAAAAGACAAACAACAGCAAATGTTGGTGAGGTTGTGGAGAAAGGGGAACCCTCCTACACTGCCGGTGGGAATGAAAATTAGTTCAACCATTGTGGAAAGCAACATGGAGGTTCCTCAAAAAGCTCAAAATAGAAATACCATTTAACCCAGGAATTCCACTCCTAGGAATTTACCCTAGGAATGCAGCACTCCAATTTGAAAAAGACAGATGCACCCCTATGTTTATCACAGCACTATTTACAATAGCCAAGAAATGGAAGCAACCTAAGTGTCCATCAGTAGATGAGTGGATAAAGAAGATGTGGTATATATACACAATGGAATACTATTCAGCTGTAAGAAGAAAACAAATCCTACCATTTGCAACAACATGGATGGAGCTAGAGGGTATTATGCTCAGTGAAATAAGCCAGGTGGAGAAAGACAAGTACCAAATTATTTCACTCATAGGTAGAGTATAAGAAGAAAGAAAAAAGCTGACGGAACAATACAGCAACAGAGTCACAGAACACGAGAATGGACTAACAGTTACCAAAGGAAAAGGGACTGGGGATGATGGGTGGGAAGGGAGGGATAAGGAGGGGTAAAAGGAAAGGGGGCATTACGATTAGCATGTTTAATGTGGGGGAAGGCACGGGGAGGGCTGTGCAACACAGAGAAGACAAGTAGTGATTGTACAGCATCTTACTATGCTGATGGACAGTGACTGGAATGGGGTTTGTGGGGGGCACTTTGTGAAGGGCGGAGCCTAGTAAACATAATGTTGCTCATGTAATTGTAGATTAATGATACCAAAATTGAAAAAAAATGCAACCCACTAACTCAGCAGATATTTATCAGGCTTTTCCTTTCTCTAAGCACTGTTCTAAATCCTTGGTATACAATAATTAATAAAATACAGTACTTACCCCTCTTATAGGACACAGTGAATACGGGAGACCTCTCTGTAAAAATCACTGTATGATACAATGAATGCTGTAACAGAGGTACATACTCAATGATGTGCAAAATGGAAAATAAATCCTAAGGTTTTCTTCAGGACCAGGAAAGAATCACGATAGGTAGAATATGGAATAAGTAGTAGAAATACAGTTGACTATAAAACAGAGTCATAGAAATTTGACACTTCAAATTAGTAAGTCAAACCTGTAGAGTCCTGGTCATATAATACATGTATTTTTAGGAAGGTTATTCAGGCAGCAATGTGGAAATGGACTGGAGTGGGTGACAGTGGAAACAAGAACACATGAAGAAAGATATTTCAGGGAGAATTAGGACAAAGACAAGTGAATGGAGAGGAAAGCTGGATGTGAGGATATGTACAAGGTAAGATTCAAGAGTCTTTTTGAGCTGTGTGGAAAGAGGGAGTGGAGTAAGGAAAGCTATTAAGCCAGGGGTTTTAGAGCAGTGTACCTGGAACATCAGCATCAGTATCTCCTATGGACATTTTAGAAATACAAATTCCCTGGCCTCACTCCAGACCTTCCGAATACGAAGCTCTGGATATGGACCCCAGCAATCCATGGTTAATAAGCCCTCGAGGTAATTCTGATGCTTGCTGAAATTTGAAAAAACTTGAAGCCACTGGTTCCCAAACATAGCTGCACATTGGAATTGCCTGAGAAGCTTAGAAAAAGCGAATTCTCATCTTAGAAATTCTGGTTTTATAGGGCCAGAATATGATGCAGACAACAGGATTTTGTTTGTTTGTTTTTTGCTTGTTTTTATTAAGGTATCATTGATATACAGTCCTATGATGGTTTCACATGAGCAACATTGTGGTTATTACATCCACCCATATTTTCAAGTACCCCGCCCATACCCCATTGCAATCACTGTCCATCAGCATAGTAAGATGGACAGTGACTGTGAAGGGGTATGTGGGGGGGACTTGGTGAAGGAGGGAGCCTAGTAAACATAACATCTTTCATGTAATTGTAGATTGATACCAAAATAAAAATAAATAAATGAATAAGATGCTATAGAGTCTTTACTTGTCTTCTCTGTGCTACACTGCCTTCCCCATGACCCACTTACATAATGCGTGCTAATCATAATGTCCCTTAATTCCCTTCTCCCTTTCTCCCCACTCACCCTCCCCAACCCCTTTCTTTTGGTATCAGTTAGTGCCTTCTTGGAGTCTGTGAGTCTGCTGCTGTTTGTTCCTTCAGTTTTGCTTTGCTGTTACACTCCACAAATAACAGAAATCATTTGGTACTTGTCTTTCCCTGCCTGGTTTATTTCACTGGGCATAATACCCTCTAGCTCCATCTATGTTGCTGCAAATGGTAGGATTTGTTTTCTTTTTATGGCTGAATAATATTCCATTGTATACATATACCATCTCTTCTTTATTCATTCATCTACTGATGGACACTTAGGTTGTTTCCATATCTTGGCTATTGTAAATACTGCTGCAATAAACATAGGGGCATACATGTCTTTTTGAATCTGGGATCTTGTTTTCTTCAAGTAAATTCCTAGGAGTGAAATTCCTGGGTGAAATGGTACTTCTACTTTTAGCTTTCTGAGGAACCTCCATATTGCTTTCAACAAAGGTTGAACTAATTTGCATTCTCATGAAAAGTGTAGGAGTTGTTCCCTTTTCACCGCATCCTCGCTAGCATTTGTTTTTCCTTGTCTTTTGGTTGTTGGCCATCCTAACTGGTGTTTGGTGATATGTCATTGTGGTTTTAATCTGTATTTCCCTGATAATTAGTGACGTGGAGCAACTTTTCATGTGCCTGTTGGCTATCTGAATTTCTTCTTTGGAGAAGTATCTATTCAGATCCTCTGCCTATTTCTTAATTGGGTTATTTACTTTTTGGGTTTTGAGGCATGTGAGTTCTTTGTATATTTTGGATGTTAACCCCTTGTCAGATATGTTGTTTATGAAAATATTCTCCAATACTGTAGTATCCCTTCTGTTCTGTTCTGCTGATGGTGTCCTTTGCTATACTGAAACTTTTAAGTTTGACGTAGTCCCATTTTTTCATTTTTGCTTTTGTTTCCTTTGCCCAAAGAGATGTGCATTTATTTTCATGAAATATCTTTTTCTTTCCCTTCACTTTTAGACTGTGTATGTCTTTGGGTTTGAAGTGAGACTCTTATAGGCAGCATATGGATGGGTCTTGCTTTTTTTTTTTTTTTGAGAGGGCATCTCTCATATTTATGGATCAAATGGTTGTTAACAACAATAAAATTCTGTATAGGGGAGTCAATGCTCAATGCACAATCATTAATCCACCCCCAGCCTAATTCTCATCAGTCTTCAATCTTCTGAAGCATAATGAACAAGTTCTTACATAGTGAACAAATCCTTACATAGTGAATAAGTTCTTACATGGTGAACAGTACAAGGGCATTCATCACAAAAACTTTCGGTTTTGATCACTCATTATGAACCATAAACAATCAGGTCAAATATGAATATTCATTTGATTTTTATACTTGATTTATATGTGAATCCCACATTTCTCCCTTTATTATTATTATTACTATTATTATTTTTTTTTTTTTAATAAAATGCTGAAGTGGTAGGTAGATGCAAGATAAAGGTAGAAAACATAGTTTAGTGTTGTAAGAGAGCAAATGTAGATGATCAGGTGTGTGCCTGTAGACTATGTGTTAATCCAAGCTAGACAAGGGTCATAAAACATCCACAGATGCAGAAGATTTCTCTCAAAACAGCGGGGGTGAGGTACTAAGCTTCACCTCTGTTGATCCCCAATTTCTCACCTGATGGCCCCCCTGCGACTGTACCTGTCTTAGGTTGTTCCTCCCTTGAGGAATCTTACCCGTCTTTGGCTAACCAGTCATCTTCCGGGGCCATACAGGGAAATGTAAAGTTGGTAAGTGAGAGAGAAGCAATATTGTTTGAAAAGGTTAGCTTTTTACTTCTTTGCAGATTTATGCCCTGTGGCTTCTATGCCCAGCATTTGTCTTGAGGTATCTTTACCACTTGGAGGAGTTATGATACTTGGTGAATTTGATATGAGGCACAAATTCTATTTAAGGGTTGTAACTAGGAAGGAAGAAGAAAAGCTATCGAGGTAGCAGACTGAAGAAAACATGGGAAGATTGATTATTTCTTTGACATATCTTCTTGTAGAGTAACTTAAGCATGTATAGGTTTTAAACTACTAATTAAATTGCACACACGCATTAACATAATAGGGATACAGTTACATAACCAAAGCAGATCTATAATTACCAGCCATCTCCAGTGAAGCCAAGAAAACCAGTTAGGCACCCTAGGCATTTGTGAAAATTTGTCTATGATATAATGGATATTGTCAAACTGTACTTGAACAGTCTGAGAGAAATCAGACAAATTAAAACAACCCATTCCTGGGAACTGGTCACATCCCATATGTTCTTCTAACAGTAGATAGTCTGTAGTTGTAAGATTTTGGAGCACTACAACTTGCACTTCTCCTAATTCTTGGTTGAGTTCCAACAGTATAGATCCAGTCAAATTTGTTGTTTTACTGTATGCACAGGCCAGCTTAGATATTTCCTTCTTCCTTCCAATGGCAAGTCCAGGAACCAGTGGGATGAATGCAGCTACAACTGCAGTATCGCCTGGATCTTTGTTGAGGTTTTTTGATGATCATCTTCTGGTATGTCTCTTCCAGAGAATGCTGATGTTGGAAGTTCTTCTTCATATGGTATCTTAGTTCATTTTCTGGGTAGCCAAATTAGGCTTTGATCCTCTGCATAAACACAAACAGACCCTTTATTTTGATATGCCCTTTATACCCTTGTGTAGAACTCATTGGAGGTCACCACACAGGAACTGCTTTTTTTTTTAAGAGGAAGGAATATTATCAGAAAAGTGTACATCCATAGCCAATCATCTGACACCCTTTAAGTGATCAAAATTAAGGATATTTAAAGCATGCATTAATCGTTGATTTACAGTTAGTTTTATCCTATCAGGGAATAATCCCCCCTTGTCTTTCTTTCTTTTTTTTGTTATCTTTAATCTACACTTCAATGAAGAATATTATGTTTACTAGGCTCTCCCCTATACCAGGTCCCCCCTATAAACCCCTTTACAGTCACTGTCTATCAGCATAGCAAAATGTTGTAGAATCACTACTTATCTTCTCTGTCTTGTACAGCCCTCCCCTTTCTCCCACCCCCCCATGCATGCTAATCTTAATACCCCTCTTCTTCTTCCCCCCCTTATCCCTCCCTACCCACCCATCCTCCCCAGTCCCTTTCCCTTTGCTACCTGTTAGTCCATTCTTGGGTTCTGTAATTCCGCTGCTGTTTTGTTCCTTCAGTTTTTCCTTTGTTCTTATACACCACAGATGAGTGAAATCGTTTGGTATTTCTCTTTCTCCACTTGGCTTATTTCACTGAGCATAATACCCTCCAGCTCGATCCATGTTGCTGCAAATGGTAGGATTTACCCTCATCTTATGGCTGAGTAGTATTCCATTGTGTATATGTACCACATCTTCTTTATCCATTCCTCTACCGATGGACATTTAGGTTGCTTCCAATTCTTTGCTATTGTAAATAGTGCTGCAATAAACATAGGGGTACATCTGTCTTTCTCAAACTTGATTGCTGCATTCTTAGGGTAAATTCCTAGGAGTGGAATTACTGAGTCAAATGGTATGTCTGTTTTGAGCATTTTGATGAACCTCCATACTGCTTTCCACAATGGTTGAACTAATTTACATTCCCACCAGTAGTGTAGGAGGGTTCCCCTTTCTCCACAGCCTCACCAACATTTGTTGTTGTTTGTCTTCTGGATGGCAGCCATCCTTACTGGTGTGAGGTGATACCTCATTGTAGTTTTAATTTGCATTTCTCTGATACTTAGTGATGTGGAGCATCTTTTCATGTGTCTGTTGGCCATCTGTATTTCTTTTCTAGAGAACTGTCTGTTCAGTTCCTCTGCCCATTTTTTAATTGGATTATTTGATTTTTGTTTGTTGAGGCATGTGAGCTCTTTATATATTTTGGACATCAAGCCTTTATCGGATCTGTCATTTTCAAATATATTCTCCCATACTGTCGGGTTCCTTTTTGTTCTATTGATGGTGTCTTTTGCTGTACAGAAGCTTTTCAGCTTAATATAGTCCCACTTGTTCATTTTTGCTGCTGTTTTCCTTGCCCAGGGAGATATGTTCAAGAAGAGGTTACTCATGTTTATGTCTAAGAGGTTTTTGCCTGTTTTTTTCCACGAGTTCAATGGTTTCATGACTTATATTCAGGTCTTTGATCCATTTTGAATTTACTTTTGTATATGGGGTTAAACAATGGTCCAGTTTCATTTTCCTACATGTAGCTGTCCAGTTTTGCCAGCACCATCTGTTGAAGAGACTGTCATTCCCCCATTGTATGTCCATGGCTCCTTTATCGAATATTAATTGACCATATGTGTTTGGGTTAATGTCTGGAGTCTCTAGTCTGTTCACTGGTCTGTGGCTCTGTTCTTGTGCCAGTACCAAATTGTCTTGATTACTATGGCTTTATAATAGAGCTTGAGTTGGGGAGTGTGATCCCCCCTACTTTATTCTTCTTTCTCAGGATTGCTTTGGCTATTCAGGGTCTATGGTGTTTCCATATGAATTTTTGAATTATTTGTTCCAGTTCATTGAAGAATGTTGCTGGTAATTTGATAGGGATTGTATCAAATCTGTATATTGCTTAGGGCAGGATGGCCATTTTGATGATATTGATTCTTCCTAGCCAGGAGCATGGGATGAGTTTCCATTTGTTAGTGTCCCCTTTAATTTCTCTTAAGAGTGACTTGTAGTTTTCAGGGTATAGGTCATTCACTTGTTTGGTTAGATTTATTACTAGGTATTTTATTCTTTTTGATGCAATTGTGAATGGAATTGTTTTCCTGATTTCTCTTTCTAGTGGTTCATTGTTAGTGTATAGGAAAGCCATAGATTTCTGTGTGTTAATTTTGTATCCTGCAACTTTGCTGTATTCTGATATCAGTTCTAGTAGTTCTGGGGTGGAGTCTTTAGCGTTTTTATGTACAATATCATGTCATCTGCAAATAGTGACAGTTTAACTTCTTCTTTACCAATCTGGATTCCTTGTATTTCTTTGTTTTGTCTGATTGCCATGGCTAGGACTTCCAGTACTATGCTAAATAGCAGTGGGGAGAGTGGGCATCCCTGTCTAGTTCCCGATCTCAGAGGAAAAGATTTCAGCTTCTCGCTGTTCAATATAATGTTGGCTGTGGGTTTATGATATATGGCCTATATTATGTTGAGGTACTTGCCCTCTATACCCATTTTGCTGAGAGTTTTTATCATGAATGGATGTTGAATTTTGTCAAATGCTTTTTCAGCATCTATGGAGATGATCATGTGGTTTTTGTCTGTCTTTTTGTTGATGTGGTGGATGATGTTGATGGATTTTTGAATGTTGTACCATCCTTGCGTCCCTGGGATGAATCCCACTTGGTCATGGTGTATGATCCTTTTGATATTCTTTTGAATTCGGTTTGTTAATATTTTGTTAAGAATTTTTGCATCTACATTCATCAGGGATATTGGTCTGTAATTTTCTTTTTTGGTGGGGTCTTTGCCTGGTTTTGGTATTAGGAGATGTTGGCTTCATAGAATGAGTTTGGGAGTATTCCCTCCTCTTCTATTTTTTGGAACACTTTAAGGAGAATGGGTATTATGTCTTTTCTGTGTGTCTGATAAAATTCCAAAGTAAATCTGTCCGGCCCCAGGGTTTTGTTCTTGGGTAGTTTTTTGATTACCGTTTCAATTTCTTTGCTTGTAATTGGTTTGTTTAACTTTTGTGTTTCTTCCTTGGTCAGTCTTGGGAGGTTGTATTTTTCTAGGAAGTTGGCCATTTCTTCTAGGTTTTCCAGCTTGTTGGCATATAGGTTTTCATAGTAGTCTTTAATAATTCTTTGTATTTCTGTGGAGTCTGTCATGATTTTTGCATTCTCATTTCTAATTATGTTGATTTGTGTTGATTCTCTTTTTCTCTTAATAAGTTTGGCTAGAGGCTTATCTATTTTTTTTTTTTCTCAAAGAACCAGCTCTTGGTTTCATTGATTTTTGCTATTGTTTTATTCTTCTCAAGTTTGTTTATTTCTTCTCTGACCTATATTATGTCCCTCCTTCTGCTGACTTTAGGCCTCATTTGTTCTTCTTTTTCAAATTTAGATAATTGTGATGTTAGACTATTCATTTGGGATTGTTCTTCCTTCTTCAAGTGTGCCTGGATTGCTATATACTTTTCTCTTAGGACTGCTTTCGTTGCGTCTCACAGAAGTTGGGGCTTTGTGTTGTTGTTGTGATTTGTTTCTATATATTCCTTGATCTCTATTTTAATTTGTTTGTTGATCCATTGATTATTTAGGAGCATGTTGTTAAGCCTCCATGTATTTGTGAGCCTTTTTGTTTTTTTTGTAGAATTTATTTCTACTTTTATACCTTTGTGGTCTGAAAAATTGGTTGGTAGAATTTCAATATTTTGGATTTTGCTGAGGCTCTTTTTGTGGGCTAGTATATGGTCTATTCTGGAGAATGTTCCATGTGCACTTGAGAAGAATGTATATCCTGTTGCTTTTGGATGTAGAGTTCTATAGATGTCTATTAGGTCCATCTGCTCTACTGTGTTGTTCAGTGCTTCCGTGTCCTTACTTATTTTCTGCCTGGTGGATCTATCCTTTAGGGTGAGTGGTGTGTTGAAATCTCCTAAAATGAATGCATTGCAGTCTTATTTCCCCCTTTAGTTCTGTTAGTATTTGTTTCATATATGCTGGTTCTCCTGTGTTGGGTGCATATATATTTAGAACGGTTATATCCTCTTGTAGGACTGAGCCCTTTATCATTATGTAGTGTCCTTGTTTATCTCTTGTTACTTTCTTTGTTTTGAAGTCTATTTTGTCTGATATTAGTACTGCTTCCCCTGCTTTCTTCTCACTGTTGTTTGCCTGAAATATGTTTTTCCATCCCTTGACTTTTAGTCTGTACATGTCTTTGGGTTTGAGGTGAGTTTCTTGTAAGCAGCATATAGATGCGTCTTGTTTTTTTATCCATTCTATTACTCGGTGTCTTTTGATTGGTGCATTCAGTCCATTTACATTTAGGGTGACTATTGAAAGATATGTACTCATTGCCATTGCAGGCTTTAAATTCGTGGTTACCAAAGGTTCAAGGTTAGCCTCTTTAGTATCTTACCACCTAACTTAGCTCGCTTATTGAGCTGTTATATACACTGTCTGGAGATTCTTTTCTTCTCTCCCTTCTTATTCCTCCTCCTCCATTATTCATATGTTGGGTGTTTTGTTCTGTGCTCTTTCTAGGAGTGCTCCCATCTAGAGCAGTCCCTGTAAGATGCCCTGTAGAGATGGTTTGTGAGAAGCAAATTCCCTCAGCTTTTGCTTGTCTGGGAATTGTTTAATTCCGCCATCATATTGAAATGATAGTCATGCTGGATACAGTATCCTTGGTTCAAGGCCCTTCTGTTTCATTGCATTAAATATATCATGCCATTTTCTTCTGGCCTGTAGGGTTTCTGTTGAGAAGTCTGATGTTAGCCTGATGGGTTTTCCTTTATAGGTGACCTTTTTCTCTCTAACTGCCTTTAAAACTCTTTCCTTGTCCTTGATCTTTGCCATTTTAATTATTATGTGTGTTGGTGTTGTGCTCCTTGGATCCTTTCTGTTGGGAGTTCTGTGTATTTCCATGTTCTGTTCAATTATTTCCTCCCCCAGTTTGGGGAAGTTTTCAACAATTATTTCTTCTAAGATACTTTCTGTCCCTTTTCCTCTCTCTTCTTCTACTGGTACCACTATAATACAGATATTGTTCCTTTTGGATTGGTCACACAGTTCTCTTAGTATTGTTTCATTCCTGGAGATCCTTTTATCTCTCTCTATGTCAGCTTCTATGCGCTCCTGTTCTCTGGTTTCAATTCCATCAATGGCCTCTTCCATCTTATCCATTCTGCTTATAAATCCTTCCATAGTTTGTTTCATTTCTATAATCTCCTTTCTGGCATCTGTGATCTCCCTCTGGACTTCATCCCATTTCTCTTGCATATTTCTCTGCATCTCTTTCAGCATGTTTATGATTTTTATTTTGAATTCTTTGTCAGGAAGACTGGTTAGGTCTGTCTCCTTCTCTGGTGTCTCTGTGATTTGGTTTGCCTGTAATTTTGTCTTTTCATGGTGATAAGAATAGTTTGCAGAGCTGGGACTAGTGATGGCTGGAAGAACTTCCCTTCTTGTTGGTTTGTGGCCTTCCTTTCCTGGGAGAATAGTGACCTCTAGTGGGTTGTGCTGGGTAGCTGCAATTAGACAGGGCTTCTGCTTCCTGCCCAGCTGCTATGGAATTTATCTCCGCTGTTGCTGTGGGTATGGCCTGGCTTGGGCTGCTGCTCCAAAGTGGTGGAGTTGTGTTGGAGGGGGCGCGGCTGGGAGGCTATTTATCTCCTTAAGGGGCTTCCATGCTCCCTGCAGCCCAGGGGATTAGAGTACCCAGAGATCCCCGGATTCCCTACCTCTGGACTAAGTGTCCTGCCCTGCCCCTTTAAAACTTCTAAAAAGCACCCACCAAAATGAAACAAAACCCACAAAAAAAAAAAAGTGGCCACTCGTTTTTCTTTATTCTCTGGCGCCAGCCTCAGGCACCCGCTCACTGGACTTGCTGCCCTGTTTCCCTAGTATTGGGGTCCCTGTCCCTTTAAGACTTCCAAAAAGCACTCACCACAACAAAACAACAATAAAAAAAGAAAAAGAAAAAAAGGTGGCCGCTTGCGTTTCTTTTGTTCTCTGGTGCCGGTCTCCGATACCCGCTCGCCAGTGTTGCTGCCCTGTTTCCCTAGTATTGGGGTCTCTGTCCCTTTAAGACTTCCAAAATGCACTCACCACAACAAAACAGCAACAACAACAACAAAAAAGATGGTCACTCGCTTTTCTTTTGTCCTCCGGCGCCGGCCTCCGGTACCTGCTCACCATTCTTGCTGCCCTGTTTCCCTAGTATCCAGGGCCCTGAGCATGCACTGTGCCTGCGCTCTGGTCTGGATGGCTGGGGCTGGGTGTTCAGCAGTCCTGGGCTCCTTCTCCCTCCCACTCAGACCTCTCTCCTCCCGCCAGGAGCTGGGGGGAGGGGTGCTCGGGACCCACCTGGCTGGGGTTTGTATCTTACCACCTTTGCGAGTCACTGGGTTCTCACAGGTATTGATGTGGTCTGGATGTTGTCCTGTGTCCTCTGGTCTTTATTCTAGAAAGAGTTGTCCTTGTTATATTTTCATAGATATATGTAGTTTTGGGAGGAGATTTCCACTGCTCTACTCACGCCACCATCCTGGCTCTGCCCCGGGTCTTGCTTTTTTATCTATTGTGTAACTCTATGTCTTTTGATTGATGCATTCAGTCCATTTACATTTAGAGTGATTATCAATAGATATTTACTTAGATTCACGGTTACCAAAGGTTCCAGGGCATCTTCTTTACTATCTAACAGTCTAACTTAACTCTCCTATTTTGCTATTTCAAACACAATCTAAAGGTTCTTTTTTTTATTTCTGCCTTCTTTTTCTTCCTCCTCCATTCTTATACATTAGGTGTCATATTCTGTACTCTTTGTGTATCCCTTGACTAACTTTGTGGGTAGTTGATTTATTTTGCATTTGCTTAGTAATTAATTGGGCTACTTCCTTGACTATTTTCTCTGGTGATGGCTATTTAGCCTTAGGAGCACTTCCATCTATAGCAGTCCCTTTAAAATACACTGTAGAAATGGTCTATGGGAGGTAAATTCCCTTAACTTTTACTTATCTGGAAATTTTTTAATTCCTCCTTCAAATTTTAATGATAATTTTACCAGATAGAATATTCTTGCTTAGGCCCTTCTGTTTCATTGCATTAAATATATCATGCCACTCCCTTCTGGCCAGTAAGGCTTCTGCTGAGAAGCCTAATGATAACCTGATGCATTTTCCTTTGTATGTAATCTTTTTTCTCTCTCTCTGACTGCTTTAATACTGTTTCCTTGTCCTTGATATTTGCCATTTTAATTATTATATGCCTTGGCGTTGTCTTCCTAGCGTCCCTTGTGTTGGGAGATCTCTGCATTTCCATGGCCTGAGAGACTATTTCCTTCCCCAGATTGGGGAAGTTTTCAGCATTATTTCCACAAAGAGACTTCCTATCCCTTTTTCTCTCTCTTCTTCTTCTGGTACCTCTATAATGTGAACATTATTCCATTTGGATTGGTTAAATTCTCTTAATATTCTTTCATTCCTAGAGATCCTTCCTTTCCCTGTGCCTTAGCTTCTTTGTATTCCTGTTCTCTAATTTCTATTCCATTTAGTGTCTCCTCTACCCCCTCTAATCTGCTTTTAAATCCCTCCATTTTATGTTTCATTTCAGATACTGTATTTTTCAAAGTTTCTATTTATTTCTTGAAGTCCTCCCTGAGATCTTGAATATGTTTCTGTAGCTTCATGAGCATGTTTATGATTTTTATTTTGAAATCTTTATCAAGAAGATTGGTCATTTCAGTTTTACTGAACCCTCTTTCTGATGTTTGATGGATTTTGGCTTATGCAAGATTCTTTTGCTGTTTCATATTTTTAATGTTTACTATGGAATAATAACTTTGTGTAGGCAGCACCCTTTAGTGCCCAGAAGCTCTACTCCCTGGAGCTGCCCAGGTCTTGCAGCAATGGCAGAAGTTGCAAGCATGTGGTGCTCATGCCTGCTGGGAGGAAACAGCTCTTTCCTGCTTCCCAGCTGCAGTGCCTGCCTCCACTGCCAGGGACTGTAGGCAAAGAACACAGGGAGGAACCTCTATGCTATGCCACTGTCACGATGGTGGGGGCTGCAAGTTTGTGAACTGAGACCAGCTGAGAGGAAGGAGTGGCAGGCTGCATATTACATTGGGAGGCCTCAGTGCTGCCTTGCCAGACAGGGGATAGAGCACCTGAAACTTCCAGAAGTTCCCAACTTGCTTGGCTTACTATGCTGGGATGATTTTGTACTCCTGTCCTTTCTTCTAAGCAGGAGAAATTGTGTCTCCAGGAGACACATATAGCATTTTAATTCCTGTAACTAGATTGCCAAGTCCTTGAAGAAATCTCAGATGGCTTATTCACCATTGCATTCACTTCCTAATGTAATGCTTGGCCTGTGGCAATTGCTCAATAAATATTTGTTGAATAAGTGAACTAATGGTGGATTATTAATTTCATTCACTAATTTTTACTCTATATTAAAGATAAAATCTCACATGATATCTTCCAAGAGAAAAATAACAGTTTTGGAAAAGTGATTCAAGCCAAACTGTCACTTGATGGAGACAGAAGATGAAAAGGACTTCATTATATGTCTTACTTCTTTTAGATCTAGCCAGAATATCAGGTGGATCTAGAACTGCAGAAGGATCAATCAGAGATGCTTGGAGGGGCAGAGGCAGGGAAATGAGGTTGGGACTGACACTAGTGAGGTAGAAAAAGAAAAGACTTAGTGTGCCAGAAAGTCATTCCTAAAGCAGTTTCCATTCACCTAGCAGAAGAATAGCGAAATTTCAATTTCTTAAAAATGCTGCCAAAGAAATCAAAACATTATTTAAGGCTGGATGTACTTGGAATCAGGGCCAGCTCTGTCATTAACTAGCTCCTGACCTTGTGTGAGTAATCTAGTCTCTGTGAGCCTCAGTTTCCTCCTCTCCAAAATAAGGTATTGACCAATGATCTGAAAGGTCCTTTTCTGCTCTGTTGTTTGACTCTAACAGCAGAGTGAAAACTTAAGAACATCAAAGGAAAAATAAAATGCTTTCTTTTTAATTCATGGAGTTATTGCAGGGGACCTCTCCTTTCTGTGTACAATATTGTATACACTTAAAATTCATTCTATGTTTTAGACTTCTATTTATAATGATATGGACTGTCAGCAAGTTCAGGATAATTACTGAAAAAAAAGTTTAATGCAGAAGACCAAATTTATTTTTCATGTTGAGTCACCCATCACAACTCTGTTGTAGCAAAATGCTATGAAAATCCTGAGTCACTAAGGAGTCTGTAAAAACTAGCTTGAAAACATTACAATATCAATTTAGTTTCTGAACAATTTATTAGGAAAACTTAAAAGGCTATACCCATATAGGTTATAGTTGTTCTATAGACTTACCAAAACAAAACTCAACCACTAACTCTGAAGTGGGTAGATAAAAAGAATATCACAAATGGTAGGATCTGTTTTTTTCTTATGGCTGAGTAATATTCCATTGTGTATATGTACCAACACTTCTTTATCCATTCATCTACTGATGGACATTTAGGTTGCTTCCATATCTTGGCTATAGTAAATAGTGCAGTGATAAATACAGGGGTGCATCTGTCTTTTTCAACCTGGAGTGCTGCATTCTTAGGGTAAATTTCTAGAAGTAGAATTCCTGGGTCAAATGGTAAGTCTATTTTGAACATTTTAAGGAACCTCCATACAGCTAGAGGTTATTATGCTCAGTGAAATAAGCCAGGTGGAGAAAGACAAGTACCAAATGATCTCACTCATATGTGGAGTGTAAGAACAAAGGAAAACTGAAGGGACAAAACAGCAGCAGAATCACAGAACCCAAGAATGGACTAATAGTTACCAAAGGGAAAGAGACTGGGGAGGATGGGTGGGAAGGGAGGGAAAAGGGCAGGGAAAAAGAAAGGGGAAAAAAATCATAGGGATAAAGGAAAATAGTACCAGCTGTGCTAAAGGATGTATTAATTATCTTATCTGTGGTCATTATTTCACAATCTTTGTGTGAGTATATATATAATTCATATGTATATCTCTATATAAGTTGTACACATTAAACATGTATATTTTATTTGCCAATTAAAAAATAATAAAAAATAAAAAAAGAATGTCATAATTCTATGACATTTATGTTTAAATGAAAATTGCATATAGCACATATAGGGATTTGTGTCAAACTCAGGTTTAAATGGCAGAAACTGATTTATCTACAAACTTCCTATTTACTTAGTTCATAAAGACTCAATGCCTCTAGACAATCAAACCCTATACAAAAAGTCATCAGCTATTTGAGATTTTTACCTCAAAACCTACTGTACCCCTAATGTGCTATCTCTGATTATTCTTAAATGAAATCTCACTTGGCAAAAAAGTTCCCTGTACTAGAGCTCTTAATAGCTTCAAAGAAATGCTTCATTAGGTTAAAGAACGCAAGTCATATCTCCAAAGCACAGTCAAACCTCCAGTCTTCAAAAATTACTCATAGCCCTGCTACTACTGGGGCCATAAAAGGCACAGTCTCAGAACCACAGTGTTAAGACACAAACCAATTCTTTATTCTGCCAACTCCACAAGAAATATTTTTCATGTTACCAAGACCTCTAAAGTCCCATTAAATATTACGTTCCTATCAACACTGACTTCAGATAAGCACTCTAGACATGAGAATAGTTGCTAGCAACTGAAAGTGAGTTCTTTCTTTGATATATAGCTGGGGCTTGTCATTCCCAATGAAACATTCATCATGCTGAGTATTTCTAAGCATTCCCGAAGGTTCATGCTATGTATTAATTTATCAATACTTTTGCCTAATTTGTACATGACAAGTCTTTTGTGTCTGGTTATTTAGCCAGTAAGTAAATCTAACTGAACACACAGGATCTCAAGCTCTACAACAGTTTTTCTGTTATGTATTCATAATTATAAAAACACTGTTCTGTATTTAAAATGTCAGATGCTCATGATGATGATTAAAATGCAGAGAATCATAAACTTCCCAAAAAAGAGAGCTTCTGACCAGAAAAAATTCTATGGGGAAAATTATATGCTACAGCAAATTATTGTGTACACTGAAAATTTTGAAAAGCAGTTCTTGCAAATGTTAAAGGTCTGTTGTCATACGCAAAAGGCAAACGAGAGTGAGTACTGGTAACTATTTGTTAAACCGACTATACTGTAGTTAAGAGTAAACATGATCACAATGCAGCTGAAATTGCTTACTAAAATATAAATCACTTTACAAACAAAAAATATTAAGAGCTGAGTAGAGAAAAATACAAAGATGCATCATCATTTAAGGGTGCTGGAGTATAATAAAAGATGAAAGGACCATTTCTGCAATTCTTCTAGAAAACAAAGTTCTGGTTATATTTTGCATCTATGTCATTCATGTTTCTCAAGTTCCTAAAAGGAAATTCTGTGTTCAGAAGAAATACATGAGAAACAAAAAAGACAGACAGAGACAGAGGCAGAAGGAGGGAAGGAGAAAGAGAGAATCTAAACTAAAGAGCTAGAAGATTTGTACACTGTATGATTTAATTATGAACAAGTGGAACTATGAAAAGAATATTCTATAGTTTTACAGAATGCTGGTTCTCTTTTCAATAAACTGATGGGAGTTGTGTTGGTAATTGGCTATGTTAACAGTAAACTCCCTTCTGGAGATATGTTTAAAAGAGAAAAGAATGTTTTATTAGGTTTATTAGTCAATTATTAACTAGCCTGTCATTTTAATACTTTAATATGTGTCTCAAAATCTTATAGAATACATTTAAATCTAACTTCAACACCTCAATATCAAAAGCCTATGTTTTTATTTCTAAACATGCATTGCTTTTTCTAATGATATCCAAGAAAGAAATGAATTCTAGACCCATAGATTTTTTGGAATTGGAAGAGGCTATGTCATTCAGTCTAACTGTCAACTCAAATTATGAATTATCTCTATAATGTGCCAGACCAGTGGGAATCCAGGTATTCTTTGGACATCTCCCACTACTCCAGGAGATCTTCATTTGAATTTCAAGAGTTCTAGTGGGTTCTTTTTAAAAATGTATATGTTCACTTTAAATCATCCTTTTTAAAATTTACACAGCTTAGTTCTAAATTCTCCATATGGAGAATCAAAGAATGAATCTAACCCCACTTCCATATGAAAACCCCAAAATATTAAAAAATAGCTGTGATAAGTAAGGTACTTGGAAGAGACTGTAGCACCTAACAATCACTCAATAAATGCAAGCTATTATTATTTTTATCATCAAAACCCTAAAAATGTGTTTTTTCTCATACTTTCCATACCTAGTTTCTTCATGATACTCTTATTTAGAATATTTTAAAGATTCCTCTCAACTTCAATTTCTAGCCATGTTCACAACACAATTCTTTTCAGAGAGGTTGAGAATATGACCTAATGTGACAGGATGCTGTGACTCTATCCTCATCTTTACTTTTTCACCATTTTTTATTTGTTTACAAAGGCAGTTTAGTTCAACAACATAAAACAAATATTTACTGAATGCTTATTCTATGCATGACACAATGGAGTCTCAACTCTTTCTACTAGGTGGTCTTCAGAGAAGAGAAAATAATCATGTAAGTTTTCCTTTGCTCTTTCATAATCATTATTTATAGAAGTATTTACCCATTACCAATATATATTAAAAACGATATTTATGCTTAATATTGATTAGTTCTATTACCAACTGATACTATTCATTAGCTTTATTTAAGAAAGCTTGACTATAATATATATATTAATATTATATTATAAATATTTATGTAATAGAAATGCTTGTTTTTTAATAGGTCAAACCCCATTACAATCAAAATCTTAAAAAAGTATTTCAGAGTGGAGGATTCAAGATGACAGCATGAGAGGTGAGATGAAGAACTTCTCCCAAAACCACAAATAGAGCCTCTTCCAACTAATCCTAAAAGAGCAACAAGAAAGAAGGCTGAACCAGACTGCATACAGACCTCAGGAACAGAGCAGACCTCGGGAAACAGGGTAACATACAAAAACCTTGTTCCCATAGGACCCAGGTACTTCCCCTACCCTAGCTCACGGAGTGGGGAGGGGGTGGAGGCCTGGGACTGCTGAACACCTAGCCCTGGAGATCTGCTTTGTTAGCAGAAACCTACACTGTGTGATGCTTTGGATGTTGGGGAACTGGGACAGGTGGATTGTTTGAGAGACTGAGATTCCAGCCTTTGTGGAAGAGGGGATCCACAATGGCTGCTCTGTGTCAGAGGAAAGGCAGGCGGTCTGAGAGGTTTCCTAGCAGCAAGGGAGCTATTGAAGGGGTGGGGTTTGCACGGAGCTTGCTGCACAGGAGAAGGGAGAGCTGGACAAGGTTGTTTGGGGGTGCTCTGCCCAGCTTCAGGAGCTCCATTCCCCTGCCTGCCTAGTCAGCTCTGAGGCCCCACACTGTAATATGCAGCCTGTTGCACCTTCCTCCTGGCATGTGACACCAGTTTGCAAACCAGCAGTCATGGTGCTGGCATCAGGCCAGCCAGAGGGAGGCCCCACCTGCAACAGTTAGAGATGCCAAGCACAGAGACTTACACCTGTGTGCTCGGTGCACTGGCTCTGACACAGGAGACAGGCACTGCAGCCGGGAATCAGAAAACATACCTTTCCTCCCACCAGACTCCAGCTCCACTCCCCTACGACCCCCAACCTCACTCTAGGGGCTGAGCAGCTACAGAGACTGGACCTTCTGGGCACTAGAGGGCACCACACAGAAGTATGAAATGTAAAAAGAACATAGTTCAGACCAAAATCTCACAAACCCCAGAAAAAGGGCCACATGAAACTGAACTCACCAGTCTTCCTGAAAGAGAATTCAAAATAAAAATTATAAACATGCTTATGAAAGTACAAAAAAATATTCAAGAACTCAGGAACAAATTTAAGCTGGAGATTCAATCATTAAGAAATTCCATATCTGAAATGAAACATACAATGGAGGGATTTAAAGGCAGATTAGATGTCGCAAATGAGACAGTAAATGGAATAGAAAGTAGAGAAGAGGAATGCAGAGAAGCTGAGGCATAGAGAGGAAAAAGAATCTCTAAGAATGAAAAAATATTGAGAGAACTGTGTGACCAATCCAAACAGAACAATATTCACATTATAGGAGTACCAGAAGAAGAGAGAGAAAAAAGTATAGAAAGTGTCATTGAGGAGGTAATTGCTGAAAACTTCCCCAATCTGGGGAAGGAGATAGTCTCTCAGGCCATGGAGATCCACAGATCTCCCAACACAAGGGACCAAGGAAGACAACATCAAGATACATAATAATTATAATGGCCAAGATCAAGGATAAAACAGACTTTTAAAAGCAGCTAGAAACATAAAACAGATAACATACAAAGGAAAACCCATCAGGCTCTCATCAGACTTCTCAACAGAAACCATACAGGCCAGAAGGGAGTGGCATGATATATTTAACGCAATGAAGCAGAATGGCCTTGAACCAAGAATACTCTACCTGACAAGGTTATCATTTAAATTTGGAGGGATTAAACAATTTTCAGATAAGAAAAGCTGAGAGAATTTACCTCTCACAAACCACTTCTACAGTACATTTTGGAGGGACTCCTATAGATGGACATATTCCTAAGGCTAAACAGATGTCACCCAAGGGACAGACAAAGAGTACAGAATATGATTCACAACATACAAATAATGGAGGAGGAAGAAAAAAGAGAAAAAAAAAAGAACCTTTATGTTGTGTTTGTAATAGCATACAAAAGTGAGTTAAATCAGACTGTGATATAGTAAGGGAATTACCCTTGAACCTTTGGTAACCATGAATCTAAAGCCTGCAATGGCAATAAGTACATACCTATCAATAATCACCCTCAATGTAAATGCTCTGAATACACCAATCAAAAGACAAAGAGTTACCGAATGGATAGAAAAACAAGACCCATCTATATGCTGCCTACAAGAGACTCACTTCAAACCCAAAGACATACACAGACTGAAAGTAAAGGAATGGAAAAAGATATTTCATGCAACTAATAGTGAGAAAAAGCAGGAGTTGCAGTACTTGTATCAGACAAAATAGACTTCAAAACAAAGAAAGTCACAAGAGACAAAGAAAGACACTACATAATGATAAAACAGTCAGTCCAACAAGAGGATATAACTATTATAAATATCTATGCATCCAACAAAGGATCACCTACATATGTGAAACAAATATTAACAGAATTAAAGGGGGAAATAGAATGCAATGCATACACATTAGGAGACTTCAACACACTACTCACTCCAAAGGAGAGATCAGCCAGACAGAAAATAAGCAAAGAGGCTGAGGCACTGAACAACATATTAGAACAAATGGACCTAATGGACATCTACAGAACACTCCATCCAAAAACAACAGGATGCATATTCTTCTCAAGTGCACATGGAACATTTTCAAGAATAGATCATATACTAGGCCACAAAAAGAACCTCAGTAAATTCAAAATGACTGAAATTGTACCATCCAGCTTCTCAGATCACAAAGGTTTGAAACTAGAAATAAATTACAGAAAGTAAATGAAAAACACATGGAGGCTTAATAACATGCTTCTAAAAATCAATGGATCAATGACCAAATAAAAAAGCAGAGATAAAGCAATATATGGAGACAAATGACAATAATTCAACAACACAAAATCTGTGGGATGAAGCAAAGGCCATACAAAGAGGAAAATATATTGCAATACAGGCCTACCTCAGGAAAGAAGAACAATCCCAGATGAACTCCCTAAACTCAAAATTAATGAAACTAGAAAAGGAAGAACAAATGAGGCCCAAAGGCAGTAGAAGGGAGATATAACAAAGATTAAAGCAGAAATAAATAAAATTGAGAAGAATAAAACAATAGAAAGAATGAATGAAAGCAGGAGCTGTTCTTCAAGAAAATAAACAAAACAGATAAAATCCTAGCCAGACTTATCAAGGAAAAAAGACACACATAAACAGAATCAGAAATGAGAAAAGTAAAAATCACCATGGATGCCACAGAAATACAAAGAATTATGAGAGAATACTATGAAAAATTATATGCTAACAAACTGGATAATCTAGAAGAAATGGACAACTTTCTAGAAAAATACAACATTCCAAGGCTGACTGAGGAAGAAACAGAAAATCTGAATAGACCAATTACCAGGAAAGAAATTGAGTTGGTAATCAAAAAACTACCAGGGAGCAAAACCCCTGTACCAGATGTTGTCACTGCTGAATTTTATCAAACATTTAGTGAAGACCTAATACCCAACCTCCTTAAAGTTTTCCAAAAAGTAGAAGAGGAGGGAATACTCCCAAACTGATTCTATGAGGCCAACATCACTCTAATACCAAAAACAGGCAAAAATAAAATTACAGACCAATATCCCTGATGAAAGAACATAGATGCAAAAATACTCAACAACTATTAGCAAAATGCATTCAAAAATACATCAAAAAGGTCATCCATCATGATCAAGTGGGATTCATTCCAGGGATGCAAGGATGGTACAACATTCAAAAATCCATCAATATCATCCACCACATCAACAAAAAGAAGGACAAAAACCACATGATCATCTCCATAGATGCTGAAAAAGCATTCAACAAAATTCAACATCCATTCATGATAAAAACTCTCAATAAAATGGGTATAGAGGGCAAGTATCTCAACATAATAAAGGCCATATATGACAAACCCACAGCCAACATTATACTTTACAGCAAGAAGCTGAAAGCTTTTCCTTTAAGATCAGGAACAAGACAAGGATGCCCACTCTCCCCACTTTAACTCAACATAGTTCTGGAGGTCCTAGCCACGGCAATCAGCCAACACAAAGAAATAAAAAGCATCCAGATTGGCAAGGAAGAAGTCAAACTGTCCCTGTTTGCAGATGACATGATGTTGTACATAAAAAACCCAAAGAATCCACTCCAAAACTGCTAGATCTAATATCTGAATTCAGCAAAGTTTCAGGATACATAGTTAATATATAGAAATCTGTTACATTCCTACACACTAACGATGAACTAGCACAAAGAGAAATCAGGAAAACAATTCCATAAACAATTGCATCAAAAAGAATAAAATGCCTAGGAATAAACCTAACCAAAGACATGAAAGACCTATACACTGAAAACTACAAGACACTCTTAAGAGAAATTAAAGACAACACTGATAAATGAAATTAATCCCATGCTCTTAGCTAGGAAGAATTAATATTGTCAAAATGGCCATCCTGCCTAAAGCAATCTACAGATTCAGTGCAATCCCTATCAAAATACCTACAGCATTCTTCAATGAACTAGAGCAAATAGTTCTGAAATTCATATGGAATGATGAAAGACCCCAAATAGCCAAAACAATCCTTAGAAGGAAAAATAAAGCAGGGGGAATCATGCTCCCTGACTTCAAGCTCTATTACAAAGCCACAGTAATCAAGACGATTTTGTACTGGCACAAGAACAGACCCACAGACCAGTGGAACAGAATAGAGAGCTGAGATATAAACCCAAGCACATATGGTCAATTAATATATGATAAAGGACCCATGGATATACAATGGGGAAATGACAGCCTCTTTAACAGCTGGTGTTGGCAAAACTGGACAGCTAAATGTAAGAGAATGAAATTGGATCCTTGTCCAACCCCATACACAAAAGTAAGCTCAAAATGGATTAAAGGCCTGAATGTAAGTCCTGAAACCATAAAACTCTTATAAAAATATATAGGCAAAAATCTGTTAGACATAAACCTCAGCAACTTCTTCATGAACATATCTCCTCAGGCAGTGGAAACAAAAGCAAAAATGTACAAGCGGGACTATATCAAACTAAAATGCTTCTTTACAGCAAAGGACACCATCAGTAAAACAAAAAGACATCCTACAGTATGGGAGAATATATTCATAAGTGACATATCCAATAAGGAGTTGACATCCAAATTCTATAAACAGCTCATGCACCTCAACAAAAAAAGCAAATAAGCCAATTAAAAAATGGACAGAGGTGGTGAACAGACACTACTCCAAAGAAGAAATTCAGATGGTCAACAGACACATGAAAAGATGCTCCACATCGCTTGTCATCAGAGAAATGCAAATTAAAACCACAATGAGATATCACCTCACACCAGTAAGTATCTCCACCATCCAAAAGACAAACAACAACAAATGTTGGCGAGGATGTGGAGAAAGGGGTACCCTCCTACACTGCTGGTGGGGATGTAAACTAGTTCAACCATTGTGGAAAGCAATATGGAGGTTCCTCAAAAAGCTCAAAATAGAAATACCATTTGACCCAGGAATTCCACTCCTAGAAATTTACCCTAAGAATGCAGCAGCCCAGTTTGAAAAAGACAGATGCACCCCTATGTTTATCGCACCACTATTTCCAATAGCCAAGAAATGGAAGCAACCTAAATGTCCATCAGTAGATGAATGGCTAAAGAAGATGTGGTACATATACACAATGGAATATTATTCAGTCATAAGAAGAAAACAAATCCTACCATTTGCCACAACATGGATGGAGCTAGAGGGTATTATGCTCAGTGAAATAAGCCAGGCGGAGAAAGACAAACATCAAATGATTTCACTCATCTGTGGAGTATAAGAACAAAGCAAAAACTGAAGGAACAAAACAGCAGCAGACTAACAGAACCCAAGAATGGACTAAGAGTTACAAAGAGAAAGGGACTGGGGAGGATAGGTGGGAAGGGAGGGATAAGGGGGGAAAAGGGGGCATTACGATTAGCACACATAATGTAGCGGGAGGGGGACATGGGAAAGGCAGTATATACAGAGAAGACAAGTAATGATTCTATAGCATCTAACTACACTGATGGACAGTGACTGTAATGGGGAATGTGGGGGGATTTGATAATAGGGTGAGTCTAGTAACCATAATATTGTTCAAGTAATTGTACATTAATGATATAAAAAGAAATTGTATTTCAGGCTTCATTCTAACAAGATTCCAATAATCCCTAAAAAGATTCCAAGAATCTAAGAGTGTTCTGACAATAAAATTCCAATACAAAGAGAGAATTGGAGGAGTCATGTGAAAAACCTTAAAGAATTTTTACTATAGAACTTGAGCATAATATAGGCTCCTTGCTTTCACTTGAAACAAGTAAGTTCTTTAATTCTATAGATTTAACTTAGACTTCATTATATCTTTTATTTTCAAGTTGTATTTTAAAGCATTAGGGGAACTTCTAATCAAATAAAGTGGTGAAAAGGTATTTCTATTCAGCCCTCCTATACAAAACTAACCATGCCACTACCAAAAAAAGAAAATGACAAATAGAAAATGAAACCCCCTCTTTAATGAAGCTGTCTAATGCAATGAATTTTGTACAGGAGGTAGTGAGAAGATAACAAGAGTAAATACATGTCTCTGTGGTTTAATTAATTAAACAAGGAAGACAGTAGACAGAGGTGGTTGTAATGCCATAGGAGCCTACATAAGCAATGCGAAATCTAAGCCTGAAATGCCTCAAGGTTAGGAAATGGAAATTTAAGAATAAGCAATCACAGCCAACTAGGCTCTAAGCTATAGTCAATCAACAATTTTCCTTCTTTGCTTCTGTACCTTCTTTACATAAATAGTTCCCCTAGTTTCCTTACTTCCCATTTGGGATGCCCAATTCAAATCAATTTTTGCTCAAATAAACTCTTAAAATGTTTAATATGCCTCAGCTTCTCTTTTAATACTGTAGTCCAGAGCAGAGTTATACACAAGTCTGTTAATGCTGTATTTCAAAATAAACTATAACTTTTTTTTAAATGTCCATGGATCTTTCATAAAAATGAATCAAATATATCACCAAGAAAGCCTGAATTCATTACAAAATTTAGAAAACATTTTCTCTCATCCAATACAATAAAACTAGAAAGTAAGTAAAAAACATGAAAAATATCCTCTCACTTGGAACTTAAAATGAAACCTCAAGTTTGGATCAAGGTGAAAAATACTCCAAACTGCATATAATGTTTAAAAATGATTAAATTAATATGAAACCCTATATTCTTCTTCATCTGCCTCTCCTGCATTGCTCATTCCATGAAAATCTGCTACCTGTTTTATGAGGAGGCATCTAAGAAGAGTCTAATGTTCATTATAGCAGGCAAAAGCCCAAGGACAAAATCAAAACTCAGAACAGAAAGTTATCCATTTTCAAGCAGCAGACAAATCCTAGTGTGATTGGCAGGATTTGTCATTGAGATTAGAATAAGATTGCAATTTGAATGTCAGTCATTCAATGAAATAAACACATGCACAGCTGGAAATGGAGGAGCAGGTTTCATTTGAGCTCAGAAGAGAAGATGCTACAGAATTATTATCCCATAGACAACAGTGTATTCACAATTAGAAAATACTGTCTGATTCTAGAACATACAGACTAATACTTGTGTTCTCACTGCAAATAAGAATCTATAGGATTTAGCTACAAGAAAGCTAAATGGAATTTTTGTAATAATAATTATATATATACATATATATCTTTAAGTATTCACATTACTAAACAAGAAAAGTGGAATTAACTAATTAATTATGCAATCTAAGAAGGAAAAAAGTGATTTAAATTAAAATGAAAATATCTTTCTTCAAGTTATGAGCATCCAGGTTACCTCCAACTCACCACCCACACAACTAACTCTATAATGAAAATACTGTTACATGTCCACTTATGAATATGTATTAAAACTTCATATAAATACAAGGTTGTAGGTATGAATTTCCTTAATATCCATGAGGAGTGCTTTCTCAGAATACAGGTTACACCACGCTATACTCCCATCAGCAATGCAAAAACATTTCTATAGTTCCATATCCCTGTTAAACTTTGGTGTTATTTAGCTTTCTTATTTTTGTCAGTTCAATAGATGTAAAATGATATCTCATCATTGTTTTAATTTGCATTTCTCTACTTTTTACATCTCTTCATTGCTTTCTTGGCTTTCAAGATTTCTTCTTCAATCAATCATCTGTTCACACCATTTGCCTATTTTTCTATTGGGATGGTTGTACTCTGAATGTTGATTTAGCTCTATTACTTTTCTTTTTTTTTATTTAATTTAATTATTCTAAGAACACTTACTATGAGATCTACCCTCTTTTAACAAATGTTTAAGTGTACGGTACAGTATTGTTAGCTATTTCAAAGTGATGTTAGCACTCCTATGTTCATTGAAGCACTATTCACAATAGTCAAATATGGAAACAGTCTAAATGGTCAGTGATAGATGAATAGATAATGAAAATACATACAATGAAATATTGTTCAGCATTAATAAGGAGATTCTGTAATATGCAATACTAGAGATGAGCCTTATGGTCATCATACTAAGTGAAATAAGCCAGTTACAGATGGAACTATTCTTTTTAAAAGATATCAATCATCTTTTGTTTTTCTTTGGTTTTTAGCAATTGCAAAAATATTTTTTCCTTATGTTATCTCTCCACAAACTTTGCCCATGGTTATTTGCTTTTTTAAGCAGGAATTCTTCATTTCTTAATTTTAATGTAAAAAGATTCATCAATATTTTTCTCTCATGATTTGTGTGCTTTTAGTTTAATTAATAAAACCTTCTCAGCCCTGGGTTATAAAGAGCTTAGCAATATGTCTTTTATATTTAGGTCTCTGATCCACCTAAAAAATCTCTTTTATATATGATACAAGGAGCCATTTTTATTTTTCTCCTCACGGTAATCCATCACCTACTTTCATCTTTCATGTGTTTCATGGGCTTTATTTGTTACATAAGTTGTCATATATACATATGCCTCTTTCTGAACTTTCTGTTCTATTGCATTAGTTTATGTGTTCTTGCACAAATCTCACACTGCCTTTAGAACAATGGCTTCATTGTATGTATTACTCCTCTTTTATATCACTGACCTATTAATGAACCTCTACCAAATAAACTTTAAGTTTGACTTTTTCAGAAATTTTTAAAGAATTTTTATTAAGATTGACTAAAATTTTTATTAAGATTGTATTGAACATATAAGTTTGTATAAAAATTATATCATTTTTATACTAAGTCATTTTACCCGGAATCATGGAATAGCTCTTGTGGGTAAATGGTTTACTCGTCCCAGGCTGGGAACATGCTTTCTCCCGGAGCTACACTCTCCATTTATTTAGATCCTTTTCTTTGGACTTTTATTAAAGTTTTTAACTTTTCTCTAAGTAGGGCTTGAGTGTTCATGGTTAAATTAATTCCTCAGACATGAAATCATGATTTTTATGGTTTCAAGGGTGGAAATTATGAAAATAGGTATTTTATTATATTTTCTAGTTGGTTATTACTCTATTGATTTTTAATGATTGATTTTTTGCCCAACTGAATTCTTTTTAGTTGTAATAATTTGTAAATTATTTTGCTCCCTAGGTTTATGATATCATCTGCACATAGTGATGCTCTTCTTTCTTAACTTCCATTCTTTCCAAACTCTTGCTTGCATTTTTGCCTCATAGCAGAGCATTGACTAGAACCCTTGGCAGTTGGTAAACATTGATGGTAAAAGTGGACATACTTCTCCTGTTCCTCCTGGAAGATAATTATATATGTGTATCTCATGTTTCTGTATGTCTTATAAGCAAAGACACTGACTGCCTTTCTATAATCTCTTTTCAGTGGTGTCTGCATCCAAAGTAAATGGCAGTTTTGCTTACAACCTTGAAAGAAGTCTCCCTGAAAGGAAAGGAGCAACACACAGCAGCAATTCACCGGAGAATTCCGCTTTATTAGGGAAAGGTGCTGGGTTATATAGGAAGGGGCATATGGTGATTGTGGTGTTACTTCTACGGGGCTGGTGGCTGTTGGCTAGGTGCTGGGATTGGGAGGGGGGCGAGAGGTGATTGGGCTTCAGGTGGCGCCGGCGGGAACCGAGGACCCTGAAGAGAAGCCGGAAGTTTGCCATCTTACTGATAGGGACCCTTCATTCCCCCCTTTCTCCTCTATGGGGTTGTGGATGTTGCTTTCTCTCTGACTGCTTCTTGCTGAACAGGGGCGGAGAAGGGAGTGAGGGCTTGAGGATTGGGAGGAAAGGGTTGATAGGACTCCCCACAGTAAGGATGAGTAGATGTGGACTTCTTCAGGTTGGAAATCAATGAAGGTTCCCTGTAACCATAGGTCGAGGACCTGTTGATTCCAATGGTGCCAAGAGGATATGGGTGTCAGGAGCCAGGCGTCTGCGGCCATTGCTTCCAGGAACAGTTTCCAGTGGAGAGAGAGGTCCATCTCAGCATGTGGTGAGGAGGTCACGTGAGGGTGAGGGATCTTCTGTGGCCAGAAGCTGGTAGTTCCTGAGTAAAAGCTGGTTGAAAGCTTGATTAGAGATTTTTCCAACTTGGGATTTGATGAACTTTATTATACAGGGTAAGAAGAGACAGATGAGAAGAATGACTATTATGGGGCCTGCAATGGGCCAGACCCAGGTAAGGAGGGGGTTTGTTAGTATTGAAGAGAATGGGTTGGAATTGGAAGCAAAGTGGAGACTGGAGGCAAGGTCGGTGAGTTTGGTGATGTCAGTTTCTACAATGCCGGATTCGTTGATGTAATAGCAGCACTCTTCCCAGAGGAAGAGGCAGGTGCCGCCCTTCTTGGCTGTAAGCAGATCTAGGGCCCACCGGTTTTGAAGGGTGACTTTAGCTAGCGAAGTGACCTGTCTTCGGAGAGAGGCTAGGGAATCGACAGTGGATGTCAGGGCTCCCTCAAATTTGGCGTCGAGATCTCTAACTGCCCATAGAGAGTGACCCAAGGCTCCTCCCGAAAACCCTGCCCCAATGGCTGAGGTGATCAAAGAGATACCGACCATGATGGGAAGGAAAGCAGCCCTTTTTGTGCGCAAGGGCAAGGGAGGTTGGAGCTCAAGGAATTCTGCCATGCTGTAAAGTGTAAGCTGTGGGATTAGGGTGACAAGAATGCAGGGTGTATCGGAGTTGAGAGGCAGTGAGTTGAAAAGACTGCCATTACACCAAAAGAAGTATCCCGGTTGTGTAAAAGTCTTAGAGCCGGAGGTAGGGGTGTAGATAGAGAGGCAGTGAAGTGCGCTGAAGGGGGGTGGAGTTGGGCCTACACAGTGGTGGATGGTGAGATTATCTGCGTATTCTGGTTCCCATAGGGGTATGTCTGCCAGGGGGCGAAGGGGTTGTCCTTCTGCATGGAAAGAGTAGTTGGAAATATTGAGGGGCACGGCGGCCAGCAGTGGGCGCTGTAGTGATGCACACAAGAAACAATTGGTGGTGTTGAGGGTGTGGTTGAAAAAGATGGTGGTGTCTTGAATGAGCTGTAACCAAGACTAGGAGGAATAAGAAGATGAAGAGGGGCCATCAAGTGTTTGGATAATGACTTTCTTGGAATGTCTGATATCTGATGCAACTTGAGAGATCTGGGAGCGAGAGAGAACATACTCTCGAGAGATATGAAGGGTACCGTGGGGGGTCAAGGACCCCCCATAGTAAACTGAGGCTGTACCTCCAGCAGCCCATCGAGAGTCCCAGGGATCTGGGATTGATAAGGAGAATGAGCCGTTGGGATATTTCATGAAACGGTTGGAGGAGTAATACTGTGGGTACTGGAAGTCACCCATGTAGTGAATGGCGCAAGACCAGTAGGGACATCCCCCGTAGGTGTCTTGCCACTTGCCATCGCTTGCAATAGGCTTGTCTTTGGTCATAGAGGAAGCAGAGGTAGGGAGAATAAAGGTAGCTGTAAATGAACACTTCGGTGGAGGGAGGAAAGTGGAGGTACAAAGGCTCAGAGCAGCCTTTCAGAGGGCAGTCTAATGTGGCAATGAGGGCAGTAACTTTTGTTTGATGCTGTGTGTAAGTCTGCCTGACTTTGAATCACCATACAAAGGAGGGTGGGGTGGCGGGGAAGACAATAGGAATGAGGAAAAAAAGCGAGAGAGCAGTAAAGGAGGAAAAAGTCATGATTCGGGTATGGATGGCAAAGGGGGTGCACGGGAGATGCGGAGCTTCAAGGGATCAGAGGGATGAGGCATGGTAGAGTAGACAGCATCTTGGGCTGTATCCAAAGGACTCTGGATTGTGACTGATGGGTCTTGGGTGTCCAGAGAAGGTGGGTCTTGGGTATTTGGTTTCAACCTGGAGATATGAATCCAAGGGGTGACATAGAGTTATCAGGCAGTGAGAGCTTGGTGGCTGAGGGGGTGCAGAGAATAACTGGGTGTGGACCTTCCCATTTCAGGGTAAGAGAGGGCCGATCCTCTGGCGGCTTATAAAGCACTAGTTGGCCGGGCTGTAAGACAGGAGGATTTTGGGAGGCGGATGGATCAGGAAGGAGCCAATCCTGATATTTCCACAATTCAGTGCAGAGGAGAGAGAGTAGTGGAAGGGCCATATTGGGAGGAATTGGTCCTTTGTGGGAAGGGAGCCCTGGGGGTAGAATCGGGCGGCCATACATGATCTCAAAAGGCGACAAGAAGGAAGGTTTCTTTGGGAGGGCTTGAATGCGGAGTAGAGCTAAGGGAAGTAAGCGAACCCAGTCAAGGTGTAGTTCTAGAGATAGTTTGGTCAGGATGTCTTTTAGAGTCCTATTGGCTCTTTCTACTTTTCCTGAAGCTTGTGGTCGATAAGGACAATGTAAATGCCAGGGGAGTGAGAGCGACTTGGAGAGGTTCTGGTTAATTTGGGCAGTGAACTCAGGGCCGTTATCTGATTGGAGGGAAGTGGGCATCCCGAACCTAGGAAAGATCTGGGTGAGGAGGATAGAGGCAACCGCGGACGCTCGTTTGTTAGTGGTGGGGAAAGCTTCAACCCATCCTGAAAATGTATCTACTAATACGAGTAGGTATCTGGTGCGTCGTACAGGGGGCATATTAGTGAAGTCTATTTGCCAATCTGCAGTGGGGACATTACCCCTTGCTTGATGAGCCGGGAAGGGTCGGGCCTTGAGGGGGGTATTAGGGTTAGTGCGTTGGCAGATGGTGCACTTGCAGGTGATTTGGTTAAGTAGGGTTTTGTCTTCAAGAGAGAGAGGACAAAAAGATTGTAAAAAACGGATCAAGGATTGGAGGCTGGGATGGAACAGATCATGTAAGAGGCGGAAGAGAGACTCTTTGTCCTGGGAGCAGAGGGTGTCTTGTGATAAGGCTAAAACTGCAAGGGCAGATGGATTGTTGTCTCATGTGTCTTCTGATAGGGCAACTGACCAGGCTACTCTGTCAGCTTTGTTGTTACCTCTTGCAATGGGGGAGTCATCCTTTTGATGTGATTTGCAGTGGACTATGCCTAGTCGGTGTGGGAGTTGTGAAGCCTCTAGAAGTTTAGTAATTAAGGCTGAATTAGTTATGGAATTTCCTTTTGTGGTGAGGAGGCCTCGTTCTTTCCATACTGCCGCATGAGACAAGAGAATGTGGAATACATACTTGGAGTCAGTGTACAATGTGAGAGACGTGTCCCAGGCCAGAGTGCAAGCTCTGGTGGCTGCAATGAGTTTGGCCTGCTGATTGGTTGTACCAGGGGGTAGGGCTCGTGCCTCAATGACATCTTCGAGGGACGCTACTGAGTATCCTGAGTAGTGGGTGCCCTCATGTTTAAAGGAGGACCCATCAGTAAACCAGATGAGGTCAGAGTGTGAGAGGGCTCCTTCGGAGATCGTGGAGTGGCACAGAAGGAAGTTGTGAAGGGCTTCTAGGCAATTATGCGAGGGAGTATGAGGAGAGTAGGGTAGAGGAAGAAGAGTGGCCGGATTCAGGGGCTGGCAGGGGAGGAAAGAAATGTTTGGATTTTGGAGGAAAGAGGAGAGTAAGGTCAGGAGTCTGGAGGGAGGGAGAGTCTGTAAACTTTTGTAGGTTAAGAGATCTTTTAGGTGATGAGGGGACAGAATGGTAAGGGGCGCTCCGAATGTTAGTTTATGAGCTTCTTTCTGCAAGAGCTGTCCAGCGGCTAATGCCCATAGGCTGGGGGCCCATCCCCGAACTGTGGGGTCTAATTGCTTGGAAAGATAAGCTACTGGGGCAAAGGATGGGCCATAATATTGGCCTAGGACTCCTAGAGCTTGACTGGACCTCTCATGAATGTATAATGAGAAGGGTTTTGACAAATCAGGGAGATGGAGAGCTGGAGCTTCCACAAGGGCTTGACGGAGCTTAATGAAGGAGTGTCAGGGTGAGGATGATAATGGTTCTTCAGGGGGGCCCTTGCTGAGGTCACATAGGGGTCTTGCCAACAGGGAGAAGTTAGGGATCCATGCTCTAAAATACCCAGCCAGGCCTAGAAAGGAAAGAATTTCTGTCTTGGTTTTGGGAACAGGCAGGTCAGAGAGGAATCATTTTCTGTCTAAGGTAATGGACTTTCTTTGTTGAGACAGAAGGAATCCAAGGTAAGTGACAGAAGGGGAAGAGATTTGAGCTTTGACGGGGGATACTCGGTAACCTCTGGAAGCTAGAAGGTTAAGTAGAGATGCAGTGTCAAGTTGAGACTGTTCCCACGAGGGACTGCAGAGTAGAAGATCATCTACATATTGTAATAAAGTGGACTCGGGGTGATCATGGTGAAACTGTTTGAGGTCTTGAGCTAGGACTTGTCCAAAAATATGGGGACTATCTCGGAAGCCTTGTGGCAAAACTGTCCAAGTAAGTTGTTCAGAATGTCTGGTGTATGGGTCCATCCAGGTGAAGGCAAAAAAATCTTGGGAGGAGGGGTCCAGAGGGATAGAAAAAAATGCGTCCTTGAGATCCAGGACTGAGAAGTGGGATGCTGAGGCAGGGATCTGCGATAAAAGGGTGTGTGGATTTGGAACTAAGGGATGGATAGGGACAATGGCCATGTTGATGAGGCGAAGGTCTTGGACAAGGCGGAATGATCCGTTGGTTTTTTTAACAGCTAATATGGGGGTATTAAATGGGGAGTGAGTGGGTCTGAGGTAGTTTTTGTTTAAGAGATCTTGAATGATAGGTTGGAGGCCTATGAGGGCTGAAGTGGTTAGGGGGTATTGGGCCTGACAGATATACTGAGAGGGGTCACGTAATTTGATAGAGGCAGGGGGACATAGGGCCACAGAGGGGCTTGTAATGTCCCAAACTTTGGGATTTACAGGGTGTATGAGGCGGAACCGGAGCTTTCATTGGGTAGAGGGGGGTTGTCGGCTATGAGGGCCATCAGAAAGGGAGTACTGGGGGCTGTGGGAGTGGATATAGTTATGGAAACGTGGAGGAGGGAAAGGATGTCTCGTCCTAGTAAAGGGATGGGACACTGGGGCATAACTAGGAAGGAGTGGGAGAAAGGTATGGGATTGTCTAGGATTGTGCATAAAAGGGGGGGGGTTTAATGGGAAAATCTGTTTACCTCCTACCCCGACTATAGGAGTAATGGCTGGCGTGGTAGGGCCCCGGTATTCTCGCAAGACTGAGAAGGTGGCTCCTGTATCTAGGAGGAAGGAGATGGGGTGACCATCTACTGTTAAAGTAACCCTGGGCTCCTGTTTGGTGATGGAAATGGTCGGGCAAGAAGCCCCCGGGCCCCATCAATCTTCTTCTGCCAGCCCCAATATGGCGGGCTTAGGATGGGGGTTGTTCGTCCAGCCTCCCCTTCGGGTGGTTGGGCAATCAGACCCCCAGTGGCCCTTTTTGTGGCATCTGGGGCATGGGGTGGTAGGAGATCTGGGGGAGGGGCATGCCCTTGACCAATGTCCCTCTTTTCCGCACTTGAAACAAGCTCCTGGGTGGGGCTTGTTTGTAGGGGGGTGCCCAGGTTGTGGTTTTATCAGCTGGGCCAACATCTGGAAATTGGCCTGATCAGCCTTTTGTTTACAGCGTTCTTTTTCCTCCTCCCGGTTATGGAAGACTTTAAAGGCCACTGTTAGGATCTCAGTCTGTGGGGGGTAGTGGGGCCCTGTTCTAACTTTTTGAGTTTAGCTTTAATGTCAGGGTAGCTTTGAGCTAGGAAGTATGTCATAAGGACATGTCTTCCTTCAGGTGTTTCTGGGTCCAGGCTGGTATACTGTAATAGGGTTTGAGTGAGTCTGTCTAAGAACTCGGAGGGGGTTTCATCTCTCTTTTGAATTATGTCTTGGAGCTTTTGAAAATTGACTACTTTACGAGCTGCCTTTTTCAGACCTGCTATTAAGCAGGAGGCAAAAATATCTCGAGTGGAGACCCACGGTGGTGTTATAATCCCAGTGTGGGTTTTGTTAGGGAACAGCAGTGGGGCCAGGGGGATAGGTGGGGTCAGTCCTGTGGGTTTCAGTAGCATGCATTTGGGTGAAGTCCCAAACTCGTCTACGTTCTTCAGGGAGGAGAGTATTGGCCAGGAGCATGAAAATGTCATGATGCGTGAGGCTGTAAGACTGGAGGGTCCATTGAAACTCCCTGATGTATGTTGTGGGATCAGTGGAAAAGGAACCTAGGCGTTTCTCTAGTTTGGCTAAATCTCCTAAGGAGAAAGGGACATGAACGCGCACGATGCCTTCGGATCCTGCTACTTCCCGGAGGGGGGCAATAATTTTGGGAGGCCCTCGGGACGAGTCTGAGGGGGACTGAAGGGTTCTGGCTCAGTCTGTGCGGGGCAAAGCCACAATAATTTTGGGAGGCCCTCAGGACCTAATCTGAGGGGGCAAAGACGGATGAGGCTCCTGGAACTTAGTTAGAGGGGGTGCTGAAAGGCTCAGGCTCAATCTGCGGCAGGTGGGGGAGGTGAGGGGGACGGAGGAGGATGGGGTGAGGTGCAGGAGGAGATGGTGGTGGAGGGAGGGGAGGAGGGGGAAGGGAGAGGATGGGAGGCTTCTGCTGGGTTGGAGGCAGCGGTGGCGGCAGCGGCGGTGGTAGAGGAAGGGGGAGGGGCTGTTGTAGGAGAAGAAGGGGAAGGGAGAGGACGGGAGGCTTAGCCAGGGGGAAAGAGGCAGCAGCGGCGGAGGGTGGAGGGGTTGTAGGAGGGGGAGGGGCCGAAGGGGGAAGTCTGTATAGGTAATTGAAGATGGACTGGGAGTGTGTGGTGGGGAGGGAGACGGCTTGCAGGCTAGGAGAACTTGCGGCGGGGAGCAGGTGGTGCAGAGGCTGGGATTTTGAGCTAGGAGGTGGAAAGCTTCGATATAGGGAATCTCCTTCCATTTTTTCAGGCGCTGGCAGTAGTTAAAGAGATTGCGAGTGATGTTAGGATCAAGAGTTCCCCCTGCGGGCCATTGGTTGTTATTGTCTAGGGGGTATGTCGGCCAATCTTGGGACCAATATTTACGGAGAAGTTTTGGTTTTATATCAGGCGTCAGGGAGAGGGTAGCCAGATGTTTAAGCAGACATTCAAGAGGTGAACTTTCAGGGAGGGATGAGGAGGCTCCCATGGCTAAAGGACAGAGAAGGAGACAAACAGGGGAAGACAAACGGAGATCCTCGGACTGGAAGCAGACCGCAAGGAGACAAAGGGCGTCCCCAATGATCCTTGGTGGTCTGCGGAAACTCGTACACGAGTCGGAATTTCTTAGGAAGTGTGGGTCGTCACCCAGACTTCCCTAAGAAGGCAGTTTGCCGGAGTCACAAGGTACCTAGCGCTAGGAGTTTTCGGCAGACAGAACAGATTTCCGCGGATGGAGCAGAAGGAGGAGGGGGGGGAAGGGAGCGTTCTCATCCACAAAAGAGTCACCTCGTTTATGGCTGTCGGAGGAGGGGCCTGAGGGTCCGCCGCAGCCGTGAAGGCCTGAGGTGGGGAGAGTTCCCTCCTCGTCTCCGAGCGTCAGGGCCTTGCCAGACGATCACGGTCAATGGCACTGCGATAGCTCGGGGAAGAGTGGCCGACTCCGGGGGGAAAACTTACTTAAAGGCCAGAGAGGAGTGATGAGTGTGATGAGCCAGCGCCAGAAAAAGAGGATGAGGGCAAGCTGCTGCTGGTGTCGGGGGGAAGACGGGGCCCAGTTGGGGTGTCCCGTCTCCCGGGTTTCGGCACCAATGAAAGGAAAGGAGCGACACACAGCAGCAATTCACCAGAGAATTCCGCTTTATTAGGGAAAGGTGCTGGGTTATATAGGAAGGGGCATAGGGTGATTGTGGTGTTACTTCTACGGGGCTGGTGGTTGTTGGCTAGGTGCTGGGATTGGGAGGGGGGCGAGAGGTGACTGGGCTTCAGGTGGCGCCGACGGGAACCGAGGACCCCAAAGAGAAGCCGGAGGTTTGCCATCTTACTGGTGGGGACCCTTCACTCCCTCCAGAGTGAAGAGTAGGCACTGCCCAGGATAAATTGTTTGTGTTCCCTCAGCTAGTGCAGGGTTCTCTCCCATAAAGCATTCTCTGTTTCATGTGCAGGGGTCACCTGGCCCTCTGCATGTGACTCTGTGGGATTTAGGCTTGGGGTACTGGCACAAGAAAATACTGACATACTGTTCCTATTGCTGTAATAAGGGCCTTTATTTCTGAACCATGATCCTCCCCCATATTCTGCCATGAAACTGCAGCAAGTTAATTTATCAGCTTGTAAGAAGGTAAAGTCTACAAGCACCTGTTTATAATAGCCCAAATTTGCAATAATGCAAATGTCCATCTATGGTGGAATTGATAAATTATACAACATTCATAAATTTGGATTAAAATTATGTTGCAGCAACTGGATAGCTACTTGGGAAATAAAAATTGAGCAAATCTTTTCCTAAATCCTTGTACCAAAATACATTTAACAAGTAAAAATTTAAATGTAAAACAGTGACTCCACACTAGTACAAAACATGATATAATTTATTTTATGTTTTGATGTGAAATGTTTTATGCAAAATAAAGGAAAACAGTACTTAACTTGTCTGAAAAATAAAAACTTCTTTTAAAAAATAAACCATAAAAGGATTAACAAGTAACCTGAGAGACTATTTCTTAGACCTTGTTTCTCCCAACTAATGAAGTCTTTGGTTACCTTTAAGTTATTCAGCCATACAACTTGTTTGGAACAAAAGGGATGAATGACAATGCTGAAGTTAACTAAGCCCTTTGCTCCCAGAAAGCAGTAATGGTTGAGAGACTCCCACCTTTATGTTCTGAGAAATGGCTAAATTCAAAGGACCACCATGTTGTGGCATTTTCCCAGGTAAGACCTACCCACACTCTTGTCAATAATTCTTTTATTTACCTGCCTATATACAACTCAGACCCACTTCCTTTCCTTGGAGTTGTTTTTCATTAATGTCTATTACAATTACATTGTATCCCAATTACAACAGCCTGAATAAAATAATCCCCTTTAAAAATAAAAATAAATCATAAACAAGATCAAAGTATAATCAACAAATTCATAATATCTGAATATTAAGTATGGCTGGATAACTTAAAGGTAACCTAGCAATTGACCAAAAACATTAAAACTTTTCATAATGCTCAGTACTGGTGAGAATGTAAGGAAAATGGGCAGTCTTAGTATATTTATATTTATACTTCTGTTATTGGTATAACTTCTTGATAGGTGCATAACCAGATCTGTCAAAACTTGGAGCAACTTTAGCCCAGCAATTCTAATGTTAAGAATCTACTTGTGTATGTACTCACAAAAACATTCAATATATGTGCAAGGATGTTTACTCAATATTGATTTTTAGAGCAAAACAACAGGGAAAAGGTACATGTTCTTTAACAAGGAACTAACAGTTCATGCATCCAGTCAAATAAAAAATAGCTATATAATAGGAATGAAGTTCTGATATAAAGTTATCTTCAAGATAATTTTTTCCTTGAAGAAAATAAGATGTAAGTATGATCGCATATGATTACTAGGTTCCATTTCTATGTATATGTGAAACTGCTAACAGTCATTGCTTCTGCACAGTGAAAGCATGACTTCCTTTTATAGTTTTATTTTATTTATTTGTCATATCTTTAGAACTACATTTAAACCATTTTCAAGTCTGACTTAATGGCTTTCATCTCAAATCCTTTCTGGAACAAATCAATTTTAAAATATAGAATCTGTGTCCACCAATTTCTCTGTATCTCTTACTCCTGACCTTGCTAGGCTGGCCATATTCCCTCCAACTCCAATGCCTACCACCACCAGTACCACCATATATCAGCCCAAATACCTCAAGTCTACTATATAGACTCTCTCTTGCTTTCTCCCCTGCCCCCACTGTTTTTCTCTCCCTCTTTTCATTGCACATTTTAACATCAAATGGGAAGTGACATAATACAGTGACTTTTGTGGTTCTGATATCCACATTGGATATGGTAAGAAAGGAAGGAGGTAAATGCCTCACCACAACCGTTTCCCCTTTATTGTTATCTAGCAGAGAGCCAAGAGCTGGTGACGTTTCAAAGGAAACTGACAGTTACAGAGATCAGTATACCAGAAACCCATCATTATTTAATCTAAGCTCTTATACACCTTGCATCTGGGCATTTAAAGGTCTTCAGGATAGGCATTATTATGCTGTCTATGAAGACAGAGGAATTGAGCCACAGGAGAGATTAAGTGGCTTGTGAAAGAATTCAAAGCAAGCCCAGTGTTAGAAATCACAATCAGCTGTCAGATTCCAGCTTTGCCACAGTGACCAGACAATCGATTCGATATCACTTTTCACCTCTACAAGACTATTACTTCTAAGGCCTTACCATGTCTCTCTTTCATTCAAGATTTAAAAGTCCTCATAAACAAATAACCTTTCCATTGAAAACTATACCTAAAACTCTGGGGTATTTCTCACTACACAGCCCAGAGATACCTCTGCCCTTGTGAGAAGACAATGAATGAGGAAAAGGAGGAATGCAGATTTAATATCCACCGCAGTCACTGAATTACACTGTCATTTTGAATGAGTAATTTCACTTGCATGCTCTAGCTTCTCAGTTGCAGAGTTCCGGATAAAACTTTACTCCTCCACAGGGAAGTAAAAGCCACCATGATAATTTCTTTAAAACTGCTGGAGCTCAATGAAGAGAACAGGCGGCCATCTGCCTCATTCTGTTACTGAGTTAGGACCTTACAAATTTGTATTGCCTAAGGAAGTTCTCTTACCCAGCAACCCCTTTGATTTACTGAAGCTCACCGGATGTTTGCAAAGCAAGAAATCTAGAGAATTTGACAGAAAAATAAAGCACACACAATCCTGCCACTATAAACTACAGTTCTATGTCTGGATAACCTAGGTTCAAATCCTAACCCTTTCTCTTACCAGCAGTGTGACTTTTTCTCTCTATGCCTGAGTTCCTTTGTCTGGGAAAAACTAATACCCACATCATAGGAATGAAATTAAATTAGTTAGAACATATAAATAACTTAAAGAATGTCCAGCATGTTATAAGAATTAAATAAATGTTAGCGCTTGTAATTATTATTATTGATATTATTGTTAATCATAATATTTTACATGTAATATATATAACTTGTTATATAATATATATTATTATGTATGTTAGAACACATAAGATGTAGATGTATCTAAATCTCACAAATTTCCCAAACAATCAGAGATTAATTTGCATTGAAATGCTCCTCTTTTAGACAAACCAAGGATCAACAAATTGTTTTTTAGTAAAGAGTCAGGTAGTAAAAAGTTTTTGCTTTGTGGGTGACACTCTCTGTCACAAGGACTCATGGTTCAATTCTGCCTTTGTAACTTGAAAGTAACCACAAAAAGACTTAGATGAATGGGTCTGACTAAATTCCAATAAAACTCTATTTACAGAAACAGACCATAGTTTGCCAACCTCTAAAATAAATCAAGAAATCTTTCAAGGTCATTATTTTTACTTAGTGAAGTAAACTGGAACCTCATTAAGGAAATGACTCTTCCTGCCAAAAAATATGAGATAAAACATATTTCCCATCACCTTTCCCTGGATATCACCAAGGCAAGATGATGATGCTCCCACAATCAAAGTGCTCAGGTTAGAAAGTGAAGTGAAGCCATAGCACTGAGCACAGGGAGAGAAGCCACCACTAGGGCAATGAGTGGCATTCATTTCACAAAGAGTTCTGAAGAACAACCATCTTTGAGAACATGGTTGATGAGATACGTGAAGCAAACGGTGGGCATTTATAGATGTAGAGACTGAGAAGTATGACAATACTAAGAAAGCTTTACTTAAGGAAGCAATATCCCAGCACACACTGGTATGTGATAGGAATGAGAGGGATAAGGAAGGGAGCACATAATAATTAAGGATCAGGATGACATGGACCATACAAGATGAAGAGAAATCTGGGCTAGGCCAGAACCAAGAACTATTCTCAAAGCTACTGAAGACTTCGTGCCAGCTTACTAGTGAAAAGAAACTAAAAATTAATATCCTAACGCCTTTGTATGTCACTTAATAGTGATAGTAATTTGCTCAGAATATTATTCTATCCTTGAGATAGAGATGTTGAAATAAATTCTTTGAAACCTTGTAGTGCAGATGGACCCTGAGAAAATAAGGTATAGTGGTCTCCCTACATTGCCTAATTACTAATTTAAGGCTTGGTCAATTTGTTGAGCATCAGGACATTTTCATCCTAAGTATTACATATTTATTGTATGGAATCCCCTGGGATGAAAAAGTTATTTTCAGAATGGAATTTAAGGAAGAAGATAATATGTAAAATAACTGGCCATAAGCTTCACGAGAGTATAATGTTCTACTTACCACCAACACACACTGTCTGACTCTTAGGCACTCAAATAGATGAATGAAAATCTTTACTATATAATTATGTTTAGAACAGCTATATATTCCTTATACTTCTATGGGATGGGTTCAGTCATTCTCAATCCATTCAACAGCTTCACAGCTCTATATAAAAACTCTTTCCACATATTTGGTTGATTATATCACTACATGGACCTTACATAACTACCACAGTCAAGGTCCTTGCCCAGAATGAGTAAAACTGAATAAGGAATGACCATTAATAACAAACTTGATTTCTCTCTGTAGCTGTTTTACATTAACACATGTACATGCATATGTATGTACATACATACATACCTCCAAATTTTAGTCTCACCCAAGAAACAGGTTCAAAAAGTCAAGGAATTTCCCATTTGAGAGATCTTTTAAACAACCCTTACAAATATCAAGAAGCATCTTTGATTCAACAGTGTATTTAGCAGGACTCTAAAAATTAAAATTCCTGAAGTTAGTCTCTTTGACTCGGAGCCAAGTTAAATTGTGTACTTACTCATAGTTATTAGACAGTATTAAATGCTGCAGTTTTCTGATGAGACATTGAAAAGAAGAAAAGAAATCACAGCATTGTGTCTCTTATGATGCTAAATTGCTTGTCACTTTTTTGAAAAACCATCAGCTAAAGCTAAAGCAGAATCTGCATGTATTTTACATAATTTAGATACTATTTAATACAATATATAATTATAAATAAACTCATATACTTATTAATAAAATCTAGATTTTATTTATGCTATATATGATGTATACAATAATTTACAAGATCTTTCACTTGAGCTTTGATAAGTTTGTAAGTCTTAAGCTGACCAGTCCTCTAAAATGTTTTGGCTGTGCAACACTATATTTCTAGGAACAGATGAACATTATGCCTTCATGATTAACTATCTCTATTATGCCTTTTAAATTTTTTTCATAAAACAAGACTAAATGTTTTCACTTGGTCCTGTGGTTACATTTTTATTACCAAGTCCCACATTGATAAGGATGTTGTTTTGCTATATTCAACTAGAATTTGTAATGCTATTCCCTACTCTTTGAAGACTTTCAGATATAATGTAGACTTTTAGAGAAATGAATTTCCTGCAGTGCTTTGTAAAGGTATAATTTAGTCAAGGATTTCATAAACTAAAAACTTCATGATTTTTGCTGTGTAATTTTCTGTAGCTTGTTTTATAGTCCATAATGCTATATTCAGTATATGTTTTAAAGTAACCGAAGCAACAGTGTGACAATAAGTAAGTCTTCACCTAAACTGTTCTGGCATAATCATCACTTATATTTAAATCAATATAAATTTGTACTATTATGTAATTTGAAGACAGAATTTTAAATAAGACATAAAGCTTTATTATAAGTGAGATAGGGGAATGAGGCTCACTGACAAGAACTGAGTAAATTTTTTAAGGCACAGAGGGTCTTTTTAGAAATCTTTCTTCCTGCTCTCCTAAAAGTTATCCTGGTTATTTGAAAAACATAAGAGTGTATGATGATTTTATATGTATATATATATATATATATATATATATATATATATATATATACACACACACACACATACACACACAAATATGTGTATATATATACACAAATATATATAATGTAGGTGGATTATAAAACAGTCTGGTAAAAGGTGGTCTATAAGTGAAAATTTTGAAAAAGGAGACATTTCAAAGATGCTTTCTGAGAAAGAAAAGCAGAAACATAACTTTGCAACTATCAACATTGATTGGAAGTATTCCCAAGAGTGAGATGCTAAGTGGGAGTAACTAGAAAATGTGTGTCTCTTGGAATTAAGAATGCAGAGTCAGACTATGATTTTAAAATCTGGCTTTTCTACTTACTGTGTGGAGGCAGTAGTATACCTAACCACATTGAAATGTGTTAGGTTACCATCCACTAAAAATCAACTCCCAAAGCTCAGTGACTTACCCAACAAATTTTACTTCTCACTCATACAAGGCTTACTACTGTAGGCTCACACAGATCTCCAAGGCAGCCATGATCCTTTAGTTGGCCCAACATTCCAGGCTTCTTAAATCTTATACCATCTTCATATTAATAAGGGCCTCCATGCATCATAGCAAGGAAAGAAAAAGCATGGAGAATCCAAGCATCAGCTCTTACAGCTTCCACCTTCTATTTGATGACAATATTATTTAAGTAGACAGAAAAGAAAACCAAAATAAAGTTAACCTGAACCATTTAAGAATTATATCATTTAATTTTAGAACTTGAAAGAGCCTTAAAATAATCCAATCAAGCCCCCTTATTTTACAGATGTGGAAAGAAATGCCCATAGAAAGTATAAGAATTTTTGTCCAGCAACAGCAGAGTCTGGAGTCAAATTCAGACATTCTTCCTAGCTCCCTACTGGCTGTAATTCCACCAGCAACTTTTACAAGTGTGCTAACATTCTCACCTCTTCTGTTACATCCTAGAGACCAGGGCAACATGGTGGTTAGGTGTCCCTTTTCCGAATTTATATTTAATTGAAAACTGAGAAATAATGGTAATGATAGAGGGAATGGCCCCAGGCCTCAAATAACATTGCAACAGCTATTTATTAATTTCTAGTCATTTATTTTAATAATGTGATACTTATTGTCTAACCCAACTAAGAACCCAGGATTAGATACCACACTGAAGAAAAATATTTTTACTTATGGCAGGAAAGTATAAGGTCTAAGAGACAGAACTTCATGTCACACAACTTTGAAAATTATATATTTTAAAAAGGATCTGTTTATCATTTTGTGCTTTCTAAAGCAACATCATTTTAAAATGAATTTACCCCCACTTCTTACACATCACTCTAATTTACCACCAGGAGGAAGAGCTAGAGTACCAAGCTAGGTGGGTTTTGATTCCATTTGCTGAATGAAGGGGAATCAAACATGTCAAGGTAAGGCAAGAACCTATGTGTTTATTAAATAGTATGGTTGGCAGTGACTAATAACAATCATTTTCCACTCAAAACAGGTACAGGTTTAAAATGTAGCTTCAGTTACCTCTACAATGAAAGGAACGATCAGAGTTCTAGTACCACTCTGTTCATTGAGATGATCAGCATATCAACTTTCTCCTTTTCCTTCCAGCGCTTTCATCAGACCCCAGCACTGTGTGGGGAAAGGCAGCCCTCAGGTCGTGAGGCTGAGCTGAGGAGGAATACTGCCCTAAAGTATCCCGGGAAATGCCTGATCAGAACTACTGCCATCAGTTACTTCTTGGCTCAACCACTCATCTTGCAACCCTGCCAATTCTTAAAATGAATTCATAGATGTAATTATCGTATTCAATACACCATATATTCTACTTTAAAATATTTTTGTGGGGGACCTCCATTTTAGGCCCTATATAATGTCATCTCACTTTAACAACTAGAAATAACATTATTTATTCAAATGGAAGCTTGCTTCCTGGATGACAAGGACAGGGAATACTTACATATCTAAAGCTAGTATTGCCCTACCCAAAGATTCTGCGAAAATCTGGTTTAGTGTAATGTAATGAGGACCATACAATATTATTAAGTACAATATATATTTTAAAACAAAGATGATATGTCTTATTCTTTTAAAAATGACATTGGTAGCATTCTTCCTCCAATGGACTATGAATTAAAGAGGTTTAAATGAGAATAAAAGCAGTCCCTTAGTGAAGTAGCTTGGACCTCGCAAAGATGATATTTGTCATTTCACATAAAGCCTGAGCAAGTATTTGGGCTAGTTTCATATGTCAAAACCAGAGGGGAAGGCTTCACAAGTACATCGTTTCTTGCTTCGAATGAGGCGGGCTGAGAAGATGTACATCATTTTGCTCGTACGCTGAACTCCCCTCCCTTTTGTTCTTCTCTCCGGCTTGGAGCTGACTCCTCCTTCCTGCAGCTCTGAGGATCACAGACTGATTGAAGAACACAGCGGTTCAGACGGGGAGCTGTTCTCATTCTCATTCTCTCCGTCTCTCTCCCTGTCCCTCTCATTCCCTTTCTCTTTCTCCTCCTCTCCCCCACTCCCTTCTTCCTCTCACTGAATCGGCAAAGCTGAAACTTACCTGATAACCACTCTGCTTTTGAATCCAGCTCTGGAACTAAATGCATCATTTTACTGCTCTAAAAAGTGAATAGAGTTTGATTACCTCAAGCTACAATCTGCTTTGCTCCATAAGAAGAACACAAAAGGACTCAGACATCACTGTTTTTCAACCTACATGAGGAGCTTTTGCTTGCATGCCCGAAACTTGATGAGTTCAAGAAGGAGTTTTGGTTTGTTTTTAATTGGAATATTGAAAAGTTTCTTATTAATGCTTTAAATGGAACCCCGTTTTTAAATATGGGTTGAGTCAGATCTAAAGGAGACATGACTGACCATTTCTGCTGGAATGATGGGGGAACATCTAGAGGGAAACTGAGGAGGAGAAAAGGAGATCTGATTTGCAATTAACAGTCATGCTTTATTTTGAGAATATTTATAGTCTCATTGGAAGGGAAATTAAATATTGACCAAAGACGATGTCTGAATTTCTCAGTAACTTATCAACAAATGACTCTAGCCTGTGGAAAGAATATCATAATTCGACCGATCTTTTAAATCCACCAGGAACTCTGAATGTCTATCTTTTTTGCCTGACGTGCTTAATGACCATTGCAGCCCTAGCAGGCAGCATTTATTCACTAGTTTCCCTGCTGAAAATGCAGAACAGAACTGTTGTATCCATGCTTGTGGCTTCCTGGTCTGGGGATGATCTCTTAAGCGTCCTTTCCGTGACCATCTTCATGTTTCTGCAGTGGGCAAACGAGATCCCTGACTACTCCCAGTCTCTGTGCACAACCTCTGCCTTACTATATTTATGCCAGGGCCTCTCGAGCAACTTGAAGGCGACTCTCCTGGTCTTGTACAACTTCTACACGTTGCACAGGGCTGTGGGGAGCCAAGCAGCCTCCGGAAGATCGGGCCAGGTGTTAGGCGTGGCGCTGATCGTGTGGACAGCCAGTCTGCTGCTCTCCGCGCTCCCGCTGTGCGGCTGGGGAGCCTTCGTGCGCACGCCTTGGGGCTGCCTGGCAGACTGCTCCAGCTCATACGTGCTGCTCCTCTTCTCTGTGTACACTTTGGCCTTCGGTCTCCTCGCCGGCCTCTCGGTTCCACTCACTCACCAGTTGCTGTGTTCGGAGGAGCCGCCGAGACTCCATGCCAACTACCAGGAAATTTCCCGCAGAGCTTCCACTCCCGGGACACCTCCAACGGGGGGGAGAGTGCTTTCTCTGTCCCCAGATGACGCTCCGGGCCCTGCCCCGCGGCGCTCTGGGCGATGCTCTCCGAGCGCGGACACTGTGTGTGGACCGGGGCGGGGAACCGGGCGCGGGGCCGCCGCTGCGGTGGGAACCTGCAGGCGTAAGAACCGGGGGACTCTCTATGGCACCAAGAGCTTCACCGTGAGCGTAGCCCAGAAGCGCTTCTCTCTGATCCTAGCGCTGACAAAAGTCATCCTTTGGCTGCCCATGATGGTAAAAGTGCAGTTGCTCAGAGCGCGCGGGTGTGTGTGCCAGACAGTGTGAGTGCGTGCTGGGAAGAGCGTCCCTGGTTTGGAGAGTCACCAAGAGGGCGCAGTTAAGTCCGCTTCCAAATGTATCTCGCTGGGTTTTAGAGATGTACTTGGAGGCAGGCAGTTCACCGGTGGGGCTAAGCTGGCCCGGAAACCTTTGCTACTAAGTGCTTCTCGTTTCAAAACAAGGGAGGGCGGGAGCGTTTTCGGGCGCAGGCAACAGTTTTCCTAGATCTGACTTGGCCAAAGATGTTCTCTCCTCTTGCAGCAGTATCTGGGAGTAGAGAGGGAGGTAGTAAAACAGCTTCCCCCACACCCCATCTTCCACCTCTCTCCGCTCCATTCCTGCCTAGTAAGAACTCCGCCCATCTCTTGCAGGAAGAGGCATAGGAGAGGCAATCCAGAAATAGAGAATAGAGGGGACAAAACAAGCTTTTGTTCAAGCCTCCAGGAAGGTGCGCAGCTGAGAGGTGATAGGGTGGTGTCCTGCTTTGACGAGACGTAGGGCCGAGGTGAGTCCAGGGGTGTGACAAAGTCAGCTGGTACACCAGGTGCAGGGTTAACAGAAGGCTGCCTGTTTTCCCTGGTAACACCCCCAACATTGGGGACATTGCTTCCCTTGTAGAGACTTAAGCTGGCAATGGCATAGACCAGGCACTAAAGGGTGGAAATCTCCAAAGTTCTGGGCGATCTAGGGTAGTGGGCTTGTCCCAAGGGGTCCCATCAGTCTACCACCAAAATGAATGTGCTAGCCCAGGAGCAGAGCTTCTGGCTTTCAGGCAGGAAAGGGGCCTGGAGGAGGGGGCTGGAGAAACATGACCGGGGAAAAGGTTTGACGAAAAGGAAAATACCATCCTGGGAGAGATCTGAAGTTCTCTGCCTTTGCAGATACACATGATGGTCCAGCACGTGGTGGGGTTTCAGAGCCCTCCCTTTGAGACACTCAGCTTTCTGCTAACCCTGCTGGCCACGACTGTAACTCCAGTGTTTGTCTTCTCCAAACGCTGGGCCCACTTGCCCTGTGGCTGCATCATCAACTGCAAGCAGAACACATATGCAGTGGCATCCGATGGGAAAAAAAGTAAGTCCTCAACAGTGCCATGGTTGGGAACAATGTGCATATAGTCAAATACAGTATAGTGGTCTGTTGACAAAGTTACCTAAGTTGGGGATGAAGAGTCCAAGATAAATGGCATATGGATGGGAAGAAATTACAATGCAAGCAATTGTTAGCACACTGTTGAAGTGAACTTTAAATGAGGCAAGCTTAAAACAACTCTGTGAAGTGTTTGTACATTGAATAATTATTTTAGGTAAGAAAGGATGAGACAGAATTCATTCCACACAGCATGAAGTCAACAAAGGGCCTTAGATGTTATTATATCCACCATAGCCCTTAGCTCAGAATAGAAAACAAATCCCTCTCCCAAATCTACATATGAGAAACTAGCATCTGAAAAGAAATTAACTCTTTAAAGACTTAAAAACTCATTATATTATAGCCCATGATTATTTAATTGAACACAGTAAAGAACAGCATTCTCATTATTTTGCTGCTTATGTTCTTCCAGGATTTTGGAAAACTTTCAAAGTAAGGAGTGACTGAAAACAGTTTCAAACAAATTTTAAGTGGATGCCTCTGAATTTAGAAAGCACACACATATACACATAAAATAACAATTGAAAAATAAAGCCTTTAGTTTCAAGAAAGCACAAAGGTGACAGAGTTTGACATGTATGTTCATGCATGAATCTAGCCATGCTAGCTATTGGGGAAAAAAACAACAACAACTATGTTCTAAAGAGTACACCTAGAATGAGAGTGGGGTCAATTATAAAACTCACTAGAGTGTAACTATTCCCATAATGAGACAGGAAAAGTTGAGGAATGGTCTGTGTATTTTGACTCTGCCAGGAAGGAAAAGGATATTCCAGAAAAAATATCCTTTTTTTCCTATCATTCCAGACAAAAGATGGGATGTTCTACTATTTAGTAAACCTGAGAGTGCATTAGTGTATGCTGAATTAACTGTTCTATTCATTGACTTTTTGCTCTGAATAAGCAAGTATATTACCTTTAATAGAAGAGAAAAGTAAAGAAAAACAGCTAATCTCAAGACTATTTTAGGGCTGTAAATACTGGAGACCATGAAAGTATATTCTGCAATCAGTGTTACAACAGAGTTATTTTATAAACATTAATTAGTCATGAACTGGCCATTTATCATATATTAATGACATTTAGAATTTAGTATGGCTAGGTATTTTTCAGTGTTAAGGATGCCATAAAGTTTTACTGTTAACAGAAGCCATTCTCATCTATGTCTTTAAAATAAAATGACCACAGAATTTATAATAATTATGTGCTTTGGAGTTAATATCCAGAGCAACAGTGACACAGAAAATAAATAATAAATCTTTTTGAGCCACGTAGAACATATAAACACATGAAAATCATTTACTAGCTGAAAGTTCTAACATTCTATCAAATGTTAACATTTTGCCACTAAATTAGTGTTCTAGCCCTGTCTTGTAGTATTTAAAATTGCAATTGAGGCTACAGCCAGCGAAAATGGAAAGTCCTAGGGAAGTGGTTTAGGGCGGCACTTTCAAGAAGTAAAGGATGCCTGTTATAAGAGCTGAGAACAATGCAACACAACAGAGCCATTACTGCAAATGGTCTAGAAGTGTTTGATCTGGTACTGCACAAGGCAAAGAGCCTAGAGCAAGCTGGCAGAATCAACAATCACATTAATACCTGATGTTTGGAATTAGAACTATAACTTTCAAAATAATATTTTTCCTCTAAAATTACCATTGTTCTTAATTTTAAATTCCAGGGAAGCCACTGAAATACGTAGGCTTATAGAGAGGCATGGCTTTCAAGAATGAAACATTGTGAGAAGTGTTAGTTTAAAATGCTTAAGTTCAAATGGTTCCATTCTCTTTTATGATCCCAGAATCTGCCATAAGAAATTCCAAGAATAAGAATCATAGGTTTCCACTGTCCAAGGACCCCACCGTAAGTTTTCCTATTGCTAGGATGACATGCCAATGGTATTCTGAAGTTTCAAAAATGGCTCATTCTCAGATGGGCATGTGTTTGATCAGTTATAGTACTTTGATACTTTGGGAATATGGCTCCAGTTTCACATTTAGCCTTTTTCTCCTTAAAAAACTAAGATCCCCCTTTACATTCTTTAGAAGATAAAACAAACAACCCTACTAAACAAGGAAAGGAAGTTAATTTTTCATAACTTATAATTGCCTTATTTGAATTTTGCAGATGTAAATATAATTCTGTATCTCAGCTTCACTGAATGGAAACAGATTTACACCAGAAAATGAGTGTCAGTAATGGAAAATAATTTGCAGAAATTATAATTCTCTCCTGTTTCCAACAATTATCTTATTAGTGTCTCAAAACAAATTTTTTTTTAAAAAAAAGATGATTTTAATACAGAGGTTTCAGATGGAAGATATAGGGGCAAGATATGGCTTTCACACTCATTTTGTTTACATGACATGATGTTTTCTCTTTTAATTAAATAAATAGTTAAATATTTTATAAGTAAATTAGCTTTCCAGCTTTTATTTTTTGACAAAATCAAACTATTTGATAAATAACATATAGTTCTGAAGAATTATTTATTTTATAAGCTGCTGTAATTACTTATGTCTGAAATTATAATTAGCAAGACATGATTAAAAGCAAAGGATTAGAGCTAATTCATGCTTTATCAAGAGTTTTGCTTTTCAGAACAAATACGTTATATTACTTTTTTCATAAGTGTGGAAGTGACCTCAGAAGATTTTGACTATATTCTAGCGGTCTTTAATAAAGTTTCTTGCAAGTTATTAGTCAAACTTTGTCAATTCTGTTATATTGTTATAACCTATTATATTCATTAGTTACTTCAGTCAGAATACCGTAAGTGTTAAAGAAAGTCACTAACAAGAAATGTTTTTATTGGTTATACTTCATGATTAAGGTACTTCACCTAACTTAAAAGATAGCACAGCTAGGACATTCTGCTTCTATTAACATATTTCTCCCATGGGTCTGATTAGCAGGAAAGCATTTCACATAGTTGTTAGTAACTCCAATTCTGAAATCAGCTTTAAATTCAAATCTCTTTACCACATAAGTAACCTTTGGTAGGTTTCCTCTGTCAGCCTCAGATTTCTCAACCATAAAATAGAACCAAAGGCTTTTTATTATGTTGAATTGTTGCTGTGCTAAATGGCATAACCTATGTGCATAACGACTCTAGAATGCTCTATTCATGTATCTGTTACAATCCCACTTCCTTACATAGCCTACCTCAGAATGCCTCTGGCACCTCATGATAAAGAGGCAGATTCTCCACTGACATATTCTGCACACTCCTTCAAAAACAGTACTTGTTTTTGCTTTATATATTTCATAATTATAATATGCAATTAATAAAATGTATAGTCTCAAACATTGTTACATGATATATGTTACATGATAAAGTTGGGATTTTATGACTTTATAAAGTTTTTGTTTAATATCCCTGAAATGACAATTTGTCACTTTATATCTTTTTTTAGAGAAAAGGGAAACTCATCAATAATTAAAACATCTTTTAATTCCTTTAGCTCACACTGTTAGAGTAAGTTAAAAATACTAATTTATTTTACTGGACCGTATTACTAGAAAAAGTAGAGCAATAAATGAGACTGTGTATAAAATATTGACATCTGTTTCTACTTTTCCATTTTCTTTGAAGAGAAAATCTTTTTGTGTTCTGGTTCAAATAATGGATGTTTTGGCTGAAATAATAAATGACACCTAAAAATTCTATTTAGTCAGCAGCAGTGGTTTGTAAATCTTCAGTTCTGTGGAAATTTAACTAATAGAATCAGCATGGGAATGACACTAATAAGTAATAAATCTTTTTGAGCCACGTAGAACATATAAACACATGAAAATCATTTACTAGATGAAAGTTCTAACATTCTATCAAATGTTAACAAGTATCAAATGTTTACCATAACAAGTATGGTAAACTTAATAAAATTTTACCTATTATTCCCATAGAAATTTTATAACTTTTTATAAATTTCTCCATCAAGGATAGCTAAATGTCTGCTACAAAATACAGATCTATCCAAGTAGAACTTTCTTTTCTGAAATGAGCCATGCTTTGAAACATGAAAATGAAAACATAAAATTGCATTTTGTCTATCATCTTGATATAATTTCATTCATAATACATAAAAACTAATATTTAATGACTTTCACACTCAAAGATTTTATCACTTTCTGCTACATTCTTACTTGTTATTCTACTAAGACTTTGTACCATATCTACCAAATAGAAGTACTACATTTAAGATATCATCACATTTCACCTGATTTAAACAATAAAAAGTTTTATTCATGCCTGCTAAACTCATCCTATAATTAATGAGGTTTATAGACATGTTGTGAAGTGCTTCAATTCACAAAAATATAAATCTATTCACTCTTGTTTACAGTTCATTCCAAAATTTGTATCAGGAATAGATGTTTTTTTAAAAAGTTTAAAAATCGTATCACAGCATTGTCTAATTCTTAATGAATGCATTTATAAACATGTTAGGAATAGTATACATCAAAATATTTAAAGCAGTTAATCTGTTGGTGGTACTGTCAGCTGAATAACTCATATAATATTAAGAGCTACTTAATAATTAATTTCTAGCAAAATAGAAGTTATAAACAATATATTTTATCCCAAAATAAAGAAATGTACAGATAATTGGTAGGTTGCAAAAGGTAAAACTAAAGCTGAATGTATATGAGTTTTCTAATTTATGGTTAAATTTTTGTTGAATAAAATTGCTTTAAGGATCTTTAGGATTATATGTATTTCAAGCCCCTCATTGTGCAAGTGAGAAAAAGATAGGTCCAAAGTGATAAAATGACTTGAATTTGTGAGGCAAAATTGCTTTGCATAATTGACAAGAAGTTAAAGTAGTTTTTAAGTTCAGAGTAACCAGGCTGAATGTGCTTTGCTATTTTTATTCACTATGCATTTCCAACTGTTGTTTATATCTACCTTCCTAACTATGTAATTTTATTTTTGTTTTAACTTAGCCAAGAGGAGAGGCTTTGAATTCAATCTATCATTCCAAGGAAGTTACGGAATCTATAAAATAGCACATGAAGATTACTATGATCATGATGAAAATTCTACATCCTATCACAATCTTATGAACGATGAGTGCAAAACTACAAAAGACTCTCAGAGAGACACTCAAAATATTTTGAATGCCATAAAAGTAGAAATCAGCACCACACCCTGTCCGGACAGCTCCACACTCAAAGGCATCAACAAATGCACAAATACCGATATTACAGAAGCTACACGGGATTCCCACAGTGAAAAGGGCATCGATCCACTGTTTTTTGGAAAAACAGGAGGTGCTATTAACTATGAAGAAAGTACATTTTTGGAAGGGCCAGAAAGAAGACTTTCTCATGAGGAGAGTCAGAAACCAGACCTTTCAGACTGGGAATGGTGTAGGAGTAAATCAGAAAGAAACCCTCGTCAGGTACAGTAAAGGTTGTTCTCCCTGTGAAATTAAAAGTGAGACCAAATAGGATGGGCATGAAAAAAATTATCAGTCGCTTATTTCATTCAATCAAGTCCAAGGTTAGTTTCTCTTGACTTGATTCATTTCCATAATACTAATGTCTAAATTCAGACTAATCTCAGACAGACTATACTCTCTGAACAAATTAAATTATTTAACTTGTAGGTTTTATTTTTTCTTCCCTCACTCAAAAAATGGTTTTTCTTTGTTTACCTAAAGGCAAATATTTATATAACTAGTGGTAAAGAGGGCAATTCTGCTGCAACTGTACTAGAAAGCTTGCCTAGAAGTCTTGCTGGAACGTGTGTGTGTGTGTGTGTGTTTAAAAAGATCTGTTCCAGAACACACCCAAGTTTGGAACTAGTGTGTGTGTGTGTGTGTGTGTGTGTGTGTGTGTGTGTGTGTGTGTGTGTGTTTAAAAAGATCTCTTCCAGAACACACCCAAGTTTGGAACTAGTGTGTGTGTGTGTGAGTGTGTGTTTAAAAAGATCTGTTCCAGAACACACCCAAGTTTGCTTTTGCAAGCCCTGCTTAATGTTCTGTCCCTTTAAGGATAGAGGAATGGTTTTATAATGTTACATAAAACTGAAAGAATTGCATCTTAATCTCATCCCATTCTCTCCTAGATTACAGCCTGCCTAAAATAATGAGGGAAACTTTTTATTTCATTGAAAATGCACTGTGATATTTTGACATGAGATTGTTCTTTCCTCCAACTCTCATATCTGGTAATTAAAGTTGTCCATGCATTCCACACTACTGATTACTAGGAAGAGGAGCCTTTTTAAAAATGAGTTTATGGGAATCAAAGCCAACTTGCACTTAGTTTCTAGAGTCGAACGTTATTCCAGAAATATCTGCTCAGAATAATAGATTCATTCAGTGATCAAAAGTATATGATCCCATAACACCAACTATGAATATGAGCAGAATAATCTGAGATTTCCTTTATTCTCATTATTTAATTGACTACCAGTCTTACTGTGATAACATTATCTGAAAAGCAAGTTGGCTAATAAAATATACAAAATATATTACTAAATGTAATTATTCATGTTTAGTGATTAGGTAACTCAGTAAAATATCACTAAATATTTGCCATAAATTGAATAATACAGTGAAAAATATATTATTGATAGGTTACAATGCTCAATATTTTTATAACAAAATGCTTAAGAGGGACATCCCTTTAATTTCATTATCAAGTTCCTGAATAATCTAAATCTCCTAGTTTTCTTGTACTTAAAAACTGTTAAAATTCATGATGAAGCATAGTGTGTGTGTGTATCTCTGTACCAATAATCTGCAACTGCCCTATGTGCTATTCCCCTATCCCATCCTCATGCTTATCCCTTAGGGGTTACATGAATTTTGCTCATGCTTTTTTTTCTTGCCTTATCACAAATGAACATACTTCTAACAAAACATAGTTTAGTTTTGTTATTTTGAGTTTTCTAAAGATGGTCATAATTTACTTAGTCTTGGGTCTTTCTTTTCTTCCACTCAATATTACTTTAAATGACTTTGTTTTACATATTTTCTCAAAACTTGGGAATTATCATCTAAAACACCAATTTATAGCTGTCATTTAAAAGTTGGTTATAATTTGGAGAATATAATCAATTAACTACACCTAGAAACATGTGAAGGGATCAGATACTGCTTACACATAAGTATATTGTCCTGTGAGAATGATCAACCACAGTTTATCCACAAACCACTGTAATCCAAAAAACAAAATGAAATATGAGAAGCACAAAACTTTGATCAATCAAGATGTCTTTCAACTACAAATATTTATCTGTTAAGATTATTTGCCTAACTATTTAAAAACAACATAAGAAATTCTTAAGCCACAGTTTGATGTTATTGCTATGAATTTCCTTAGCAAAATTGCCTGTGGACTTTAAGGTTAACATTATAACCAAAATACACTTAGGGTTGAAAAGCATATGAGAACTTTCCTGTGACCAAAGGCATATTTTAACTCTATTATTTACCAGCAGATATTTCACAGGAGTAGATGGTGACTTAGAAAGCACTTTCATTTCATTCTTTTCTTCCAAGTGCCTTCACTCTGAAAACAATGTTAACTTAGTATCTTTAGTGATACATTAAACTGTAGTATATACTGCAGTAAGTCTGAAAAACTATCTCTTTCAATTTTCTATGCTTATACTTTCAAATATTTAGACCCACTTTATCAGTCCATGTATCTAACGGTGCCTCGTTGAATAGTGTGTGTTCTTTGTTCTTGGGCTTTAAAAGAAGCAGGTTTGATTTAAAATGCAGTTAGTGAATTTTACTTATTTTTACAATATATGTTGCTTAATTTTCATTAGAGTTTATGTCGGTAAACAAATTCTCAGTGTATCTTGTTGGAAATCTTGGTGAGAGTGAGAATATCAGACCAACATTAAGGTGTAGTAAAGAAAATGGAAGTAGGAAGGCTTCAGTAGGTTTTAATGTAATACAAGTGAATTTATCAGAATCGAGAGTGTAAGACTGAAATTCAGTATTAAATTGGTCACACAATCACTTCTTTTTTTGGACCCCTGGTAGCTAGGATCCTAAGCATTTTCTATTAAAATGTTCAAAGAAAACAGCAATGTTAGAGTTCTTCAGTTACAAAGTTTAAATGTGGTGGTCATGGTATGACTGTTCCTCAAATGAAATAATGATATTCCAGGATCCAAAAGTTTTGTCATCTGTGAGAAATATAAAATAATTTAGCAGCTTGTGAGTGATCATTCTAATTTTCTCTTTTAATATTAAGCTCATCAAATTATTCATGGATCCCATTTTATTTCTTTTATTTTTATTTATTTATTTATTTTTTGGTATCATTAATCTACAATTACATGAAGGACATTATGTTTACTAGGCTCCCCTCTTCACCAAGTCCCCCCCCCACATACCCCTTCACAGTCACTGTTCTTCAGCATAGTAAGATGCTGTAGAATCACTACTTGTCTTCTCTGTGTTGCACAGCCCTCCCCAAGCTCCCTACACACTATACATGCTAATTGTAATGTCCACTTTCTTTTTCCCTGCCCTTGTCCCTCCCTCCCCACCCATCCTCCCCAGTCCCTTTCCCTTTGGTAACTATTAGTCCATTCTTGGGTTCTGTGATTCTGCTGCTGTTTTGTTCCTTCAGTTTTCTTTTGTTCTTATACTCCACATATGAGTGAAATCATTTGGTACTTGTCTTTCTCCGCCTGGCTTATTTCACTGAGCATAATACCCTCTAGCTCCATCCAAGTTGTTGCAAATGGTACGATCTGTTTTTTTCTTATGGCTGAGTAATATTCCATTGTGTATATGTACCAACACTTCTTTATCCATTCATCTACTGATGGACATTTAGGATGCTTCCATATCTTGGCTATTGTAAATAGTGCAGCAATAAACATAGGGGTGCATCTGTCTTTTTCATACTGGAGTGCGGCATTCTTAGGGTAAATTCCTAGAAGTGGAATTCCTGGGTCAAATGTTATTTCTATTTTGAGCATTTTGAAGAACCTCCATACTGCTTACCACAATGGTTGAACTAATTTACACGCCCAACAGCCAGTGTAGGAGTGTTCCCCTTTCTCCACAACCTCACCAACATTTGTTGTTGATTGTCTTTTCGATGATGACGATCCTTACTGGTGTGAGGTGATATCTGATTGTGGTTTTAATTTGCATTTCTCTGATGACAAGCAATGTGGGGCATCTTTTCATGTGTCTGTTGGCCATCTGAATTTCTAATTTCTTCTTTAGAGAACTGTCTTTTCAGCTCCTCTGCCCATTTTTTTAACTGGATTATTTGCTTTTTGTTTGTTGAGGTGTGTGAGCTCTTTATATATTTTTGATGTCAGACACTTATTGGATCTGTCATTTATGAATATATTCTCTCATAATGTAGGATACCTTTTTGTTGTATTGATGGTGTCCTTTGTTGTATAGAAGCTTTTCAGCTTGATATAGTCCCACTTGTTCATTTTTGCTTTTCTTTCCCTTGCCCGGGGAGATATGTTCATGAAGAAGTCACTCATGTTTATGTCCATGAGATTTTTGCCTATGTTTTTTTCTAAGAGTTTTATGGTTTCATGACTTACATTCAGGCCTTTGATCCATTTTGAATTTACTTTCATGTGTGGGGTTAGACAGTGATTCAGTTTCATTCTCTTACATGTAGCTGTCCAGTTTTGCCAGCACCATCTGTTGAAGAGACTGTCATTTCCCCATTGTATGTCCATGGCTTTTTTATCGTATATTAATTGGCCATATATGTTTGCATCAATGTTTGGACTCTCTATTCTGTTCCACTGGTCTGTGGCTCTGTTCTTGTGCCAATACCAAATTGTCTTGATTACTGTGGCTTTGTAGTAGAGCTTGAAGTTGGGGAGTGAGATTCCCCCCCACTTTATTCTTCCTTTTCAAGATTGCTTTGGCTATTCGGGGTTTTAGGTGGTTTCATATGAATTTCTGAACTATTTGTTCCAGTTCATTGAAGAATGCTGTTGGTAATTTGATAGGGATTGCATCGAATCTGTATATTGCTTTGGGCAGGATGACCATTTTGATGATATTAATTCTTCCTAGCCAGGAGCATGGAATGAGTTTCCATTTGTTAGTGTCCTCTTTAATTTCTCTTAAGAGTGTCTTGTAGTTTTCAGGGTATAGGTCTTTCACTTCCTTGGTTAGGTTTATTCCTAGGTATTTTATTCTTTCTGATGCTATTGTGAATAATGGAATTGTTTTCCTGATTTCTCTTTCTATTAGTTGATTGCTGGTGTATAGGAAAGCCACAGACTTCTGTGTGTTAATTTTGTATCCTGCAACTTTGCTCAAGTCCGATATTGGTTCTAGTAGTTTTGGAGTGGAGCCTTTAGGGTTTTTTATGTACAATATCATGTCATCTGCAAATAGTAACAGTTTGACTTCTTCTTTACAAATCTGGATTCTTTATATTTCTTTGTTTTGTCTAATTGCCGTGGCTAGGACCTCCAGTACTATATTGAATAACAGTGGGGAGAATGGCATCCCCATCTTGTTCCCGATCTCAGAGGAAAAGCTTTCAGCCTCTCGCTGTTCAGTATGATGTTAGCTGTGGGTTTATCATATATGGCCTTTATTATGTTGAGGTACTTGCCCTCTATACCCATTTTGCTTAGAATTTTTATCATGAATGGATGTTGAATTTTGTCAAATGCTTTTTCAGCATCTATGGAGATGATCATGTGTTTTTTGTCCTTCTTTTTGTTGATCTGGTGGATGATGTTGATGGGTTTTCAAATGTTGTACCATCCTTGCATCCCTGGGATGAATCCCACTTGGTCATGGTGTATGATCCCCTTGATGAATTTTTGAATTCGGTTTGCTAATATTTTGTTAAGTATTTTTACATCTACATTCATCAGGGATATTGGTCTGTAGTTTTCTTTTTTGGTGGGGTCTTTGCCTGGTTTTGGTATTAGGGTGATGTTGGCTTCATAGAAAGAGTTTGGGAGTATTCCCTCCCCTTCTATTTTCTGGAAAACTTTAAGGAGAATGGGTATTATGTCTTCTCTGTATGTCTGATAAAGTTCCAAGGTAAATCCATCTGGCCCAGGGGTTTTGTTCTTGGGTAGTTTTTTGATTACCGATTCAATTTCATTGCTGATAATTGGTCTATTTAGATTTTCTGTTTCTTTCTGGGTCAGTCTTCAAAGGTTGTATTTTTCTAGGAAGTTGTCCATTTCTCCTAGGTTTTCCAGCTTGTAAGCATATAGGTTTTCATAGTATTCTCTAATAATTCTTCGTATTTCTGTGGGGTCTGTCATGATTTTTCCTTTCTCGTTTCTGATTCTGTTGATGTGTGTTGACTCTCTTTTTCTCTTAATAAGTCTGGTTAGAGGCTTATCTATTTTGTTTAGTTTCTTGAAGAACCAGCTCTTAGTTTCCTTGATTTTTTCTATTGCTTTATTCTTCTCAATTTTATTTATTTCTTCTCTGATCTTTATTATGTCCCTCCGTCTGCTGACATCAGGCCTCATTTGTTCTTCTTTTTCCAATTTCGATAATTGTGACATTAGAATATTCATTTGGGATTGTTCTTCCTTCTTTAAATATGCCTGGATTGATATATACTTTCCTCTTAAGACTGCTTTTGCTGCGTCCCACAGTAGTTGGGGCTTTGTGTTGTTGTTGTCATTTGTTTCCATATATTGCTGGATCTCCATTTTAATTTGGTCGTTGATCCATTGATTATTTAGGAGCACGTAGTTAAGCCTCCATGTGTTTGTGGGCCTTTTTGCTTTCTTCGTACAATTTATTTCTAATTTTGTACCTTTGTGGTCTGAAAAGTTGGTTGGTAGGATTTCAATCTTTTGGAATTTACTGAGGCTCTTTTTGTGGCCTAGTATGTGGTCTATTCTGGAGAATGTTCCATGTGCCCCTTAGAAGAATGTGTATCCTGTTGCTTAGGGATGTAGAGTTCTATAGATGTCTATTAGTTCCATCTGTCTAGTGTGCTGTTCAGTGCCTCTGTGCCTTACTTATTTTCTGTCTGGTGGATCTGTCCTTTGGTGCGTAAAACTCTCCCAAAATGAATGCATTGCATTCTATTTCCTCCTTTAATTCTGTTAGTATTTGTTTCACATATGTTGGTGCTCCTGTATTGGGTGCATATATGTTTATAATGGTTATATCCTCTTGTTGGACTGAGCCCTTTATCATTATGTAGTGTCCTTCTTTATCTCTTGTTACTTTCTTTGTTTTGAAGTCTATTTTGTCTGATACTGGTATTCCAACGCCTGCTTTTTTCTCCCTATTCTTTGCATGAAGTATCTTTTTCCATCCCTTGACTCTTAATCTTTGCATGTCTTTGGGTTTGAGGTGAGTCTCTTGTAAGGAGCATATAGATGTGTCTTGCTTTTTTATCCATTCTATAACTCTGTATCTTTTGATTGGTGCATTCAGTCCATTTACATTTAGGGTGATTATTGAAAGATATGTACTTATTGCCATTGCAGGCTTTAGATTCATGGTTACCAAAGGTTCAAGGTTAGCTTCTTTACTACCTTACTGTCTAACTTAACTCACTTATTGAGCTATTATAAATGCAGCCTGATTATTATTTCTCTCCCTTTTTATTCCTCCTCCTCCATTCTTCATATGTTGGGTGTTTTGTTCTGTGCTCTTTTTAGGAGTGCTCCCATCTAGAGCTGTCCCTCTAAAATACCCTGTAGAGGTGAATTGTGGGAGGCAAATTCCCTCAACTTTTGCTTGTCTGGGAATTTTTTAATCCCTTCTTCATATTTAAATGATAATCGTGCTGGATACAGTATACTTGGTTCAAGGCCCTTCTGTTTCATTGCATTAAATATATCATGCCATTCTCTTCTGGCCTGTAAGGTTTCTGTTGAGAAGTCTGATGATAGCCTGATGGATTTTCCTTTGTAGGTGACCTTTTTTCTCTCTCTGGCTGCCTTTAATATTCTGTCCTTGTTCTTGATCTTTGCTATTTTAATTATTATGTATCTTGGTGTTGTCCTCTTTGGGTCCTTTCTGTTGGGAGTTCTGTGTACTTCCATAGTCTGAGCAACTATTTTCTCCCCCAGTTTGGGGAAGTTCTCAGCAATTATTTCTTCAAACACACTTTCTATCCCTTTTTCTGTATCTTCTTCTTCTTCTGGTACCCCTATAATGCAGATATTGTTCCTTTGGATTGGTCACACAGTTCTCTTAATATTGTTTCATTCCTGGAGATCCTTTTATCTCTCTCTGCATCAGCTTCTATACATTCCTGTTCTCTGGTTTCTATTCCATCAATGGCCTCTTGCATCTTATCCATTCTGCTTATAAATGATTCCAGAGATTATTTCACTTCTGTAATCTCCCTCTGGACATCATCCCTTAGCTCTTGTATATTTCCCTGCATCTCCGTCAGCATGTTTATGATTTTTATTTTGAATTCTTTTTCAGGAAGGCTGGTTAGGTCAATCTCCTTCTCAGGTGTTGTCTCTGTGATTTTTTTATGTCTCAGATTCTGCCTTTTCATGGCGATAGAGATAGATTGCGGAGATGGTGCGAGTGATGGCTGGGAGAACGTCGCTTCTTGTTGGTTTGTGGCCTTCCTCTCCTTGGAGAACAGTGATCTGTAGCGGCTTGTGCTAGGCAGCTGCGTGCAGACAGGGCCTCTGATTCTTGCCTGGCCACTATGGAGTTTAGCTCTGCAGTTGCTGTGGGCGTGGCCTGCCTTGGGCTGCTGCTCCGATATGGCAGAGCCGCTTCGGAGGGGAAATGGCCGGGAGGCTGTTTATTTCCATAAGAGGCCTGTGAGCTGCCCTGCTGCCCAGAGGGTTAGGGCACCCAGAGTTCCCCGGGATTCCAGCTGCTGGGCTAAGTGTCCCGGGACATTTCCTTTCAGCTGTGAGGTCCCTGTCCCTTTAAGACTTTCAAAAAGCACTCACTTTTCTTTGTCCCAGGGCGCCGGCTGTGGGGAACTGCTCACAGGTCTTACTGTCCTGTTTCCCTAGTTTCCAGCACCCCACGCACGCACTGTGTCTGTGCTCCAGTGCAGATGGCTGGGGCTGGGTGTTTAGCATCCCTGGGCTTCCTCTCCCTCCCCGCTCTGACTCCTCTCCTCCCACTGGGACCTGGGGTGAGGGGCACTCAGGTCCCATCAGGCCATGGCTTGTATCTTACCCCCTTTGCGAGGCGCTGGGTTCTCACAGGTGTGGATGTAGTCTGGCTGTTGTCCTGTGTCTTCTGGTTTCTCTTTTAGGGAGAGTTGTATTTGTTGTATTTTCAAAAATATATGTGGTTTTGGGAGTAGACTTCTGCTGCTCTACTCATGCTGCCATCTTGGCTCCACCTCCCCATTTTATTTTACTGTGTTGTCTTAGAGTTCTAGAAACTAATTTATTATTGTAAATCATAAACAAGGATATGCTGTAACTATGCATTATAATCACATTTATAATCCTATCATAGCATCTGAAAGGTGAGGTTCCTCCATTATACAGTAGAATATAGAAAAAAAGATTCTGAAATAATCCTCAAATGAGAGACAAAGCAGGGAGAAGTAATTGTATCTGAGTTACCTAAACAAAACAATTAGCATAAGGTTGAATACACCAACAAGTATTAACTTAAAAGTTGTCTGAGAATCAAATGAAATTTTATTTTCATTTTAAGAAAAATGTTTTAACTATCTAAAAATAGGTTTACAAATCAAAGTTGTGTAGTTTTCTAACAGAGTTCTGTGGCAACATTGGTTTCTATTATCTTTTTTTAATGCTGTTATTTCTCTAAATAATTTTCATAGAAGACTGTAAAAACCAAAAGTCATGCTGGACTATTTTGGGCTCATTAGATCAGAGGTTCACAAATTTTAATGTGGAAATAAGTCAAATAAGTACCTCATTAAAATGTAGATTATTATTGAGTAAATCTGAGGTGGGGTCCAGAATTCTGCATGTCTAACAAAGCTTCATATAACTCCAGCGTAAAATTGAAGCTCATTCCAGACCTGCATAATCAGAATCCTACTTGGTTCAGATGCATAATAAAATTAAGTACTCCTGTAGAGACTGATCACTAGAAGATGGATAGTAGTTAAAATAACATGGCAAATTAATCCTTTCTATTTAATATGTGCCCCATAAAGTGAAATAAGACTAGAAGAAAATATTCAGTATATATCTTTCCCTAAAAAAGTGCATTTTACCTTGTCATTTAAAAAACTATTAAAAAATTAAATCAGGTATAAGATGTTAGTGTTTCCTGTGATGATGTTAGCTTAATAATTGCAAATGCTTAAACCTGTCTCTAAATAATTTTTGACATTTTTAACAGAAGTGACCACAGGAGAAAAACTCACATACCACCTCCTTTTTGTAGTTTTAAGGTAGTCATCCTAATACAAATGACCCTCTAGAGTATAGATATTTTACATTTGGCTATATTCATTTGTTTGGAATGATCAGTTCATTATTCACTATTCACAGACCTAAAAAATTTTTACATTGCTTTGTTTTTAGAACATTATAACCATTAAAACCTTTACTGTTTTATGATTAGAAAGTAATATAATTATTGTAGCAAATTTAAAAATTGCTGGTAAACAAAGAAAAAACACCCACTTCTGGCCACCAGGAGTTAACCATTGTTTACATTTAATCATATTAAAATTTAGGTCCTTTCCTATGCATATATTTTTACTTGTGAGAAAAAAATGTACTCTTATGTACTATTTTGGAATCTGCCTTGCTACACCTGAGTGTAATTTTCACCTAATGTAAGTTGTTTGGGCCCCTTTTGTGAAAATCTTGTATAGAGCAAAATGGTTATTTTTTTTTTAGTGTAGCTGAAAACTCATCCATTAATGTAAATTTGTTCTCAAGTATCAAGTCTTTGAAATTGAGGCTAGAGTAATTTCACTGTAAACAAAATCAAATAGTTTTTAACACATCTTGTGATGTTCACAGTCTAAATGAGTAAAATTGAGCTAACTGTTCACTTCCTATAAATTCAGGGGGGTTAGCACTGGATCAGAACTTGTGTGGAATCCTGTAACTTACCTTTTAAGCTAAGAATTCCATTAACATTTTCAAAACAACCTCATAAATAATGAGACCTTAAATCAGAACACCTAGTTACGGGTTGACTTTCTTCTAAAACCTCCTATTGAGTGGTTATCTCTTATTGGAACTCAAGTGGCTGGAAAATTGCTACTTTTTAAAAATTTTTGATTATGAACTAACCTTAGACTTATAAAACAGTTTTAAAAAACAGTACAGAGTCCTAATATATCCTTCACCTAACTTCCACTAATGTTAACATATTACATGACGATAATGTAATTATCAGGAAATTAAAAACTAATTTATAGATCTTATTTCAATTTTGTCATTTGTCTTGGGGATGTTCTCTTCCTTGTCCAGAATCTAATCCCTGAACCAATATTGCATTTGTTGTCATGTCTCTTCAGTCTCTTCCAATTTATAGCAGTTCCTCAATCTTTCTTTGTCTTTCATGACTTAGACACTTTTGAAGAAGTTTATTTTATTTTGTTTTGTTTCTGTAATATCCTTCAACTTGTAATTGTCTTATGTTTTTTACTGGTTAAATTGAAGTCAGGTATTTTTCGCAAGAATGCCATAGAAGTGATGTTAGCCTTTTCCAGTGCATTACATCAAGAGGGACATGATGTTGACTTGTCTTAAGATAATGATGTAAACTTTGATCACTTTATAAAGGTGATGTCTGCCAGATTTCTCCATGTAAAGTTACTATCTTTCTCTTTGTAATTTATAAGTGTCTTCTGTGGAGACATTCTGAGACTATGTGAATATTCTGTTTCATAGCATAATTTTGTCCACTATTTTATCATTAATTGATAAATCTTATCTGCAACAATTATTATGTGGACGTGATTTTCTATTTTTACATTCCTTCCATATTTATTATTGGAATTATTGGAAAGAGCTATCTCTTCTCCATTTACATTTTATGACAGTATGGCTTACAGATATTTAATTTAATTTATGATTTATAAGCCATATTATTAATCATTTTGTTACTCCAATTGTTCTATATTGATCATTAGTAGCTTTTTCAGGTTGATGCCTGTATCCAGTCAACATAGCATCCTCATCTTTTTTAGCACATCCTTATTTTCTGGCAGCACAAGATATTCCAGCCTCATTTTGTATTTTTCCTGACACATCCCTACAATCAACCATTTTTCCAAGGAATTCTGGTTCCTTTTATAGGAGAATGGCATTTAGAAACCAACATTTGGGTACTTGATGTGCTCATTGCTCTTGGGGTGTCTTGTTTCTAGGCTATCACTGGACAGATCTAAGAAATACATATATGTATATGAGCACATCTATATTTCTGTATCAACTTCTCTGTATAAATTTATGAATGATAAGTTTATATTGATACTTCCCAATCCAATCAAATACCAGAGGGTTCATTCATGCCTTTCCCTTTTTGTGTTTGTTACTTCTTTTTCTAAGAGTGAGAAAATTGACTCTCCTTCACCACAAATATATTTACTTATTTGTTCAATCCTGATATACACAGAAAGTAGTTTGAAAATTGTTAACATCCCTGTGGGGGATGGGAGGAAGTATTAATTAGAGTATAACAGCTGTATGCTATTTTTTATCTTTAATAATAATTTATAGTCAAAATACAGTCTTCCACACTTAGGTAAATTCTTTTAATTTCCCTTAATTTTACGTTACATTTTGAGATCCTCCCAAATATTGATTTTGATTATTTATATTGGGTATATGAAACACCACCATGTTTCCGAGAGTCAGAACTACATGAAGGTTTCCTCTCCTCCCTCATTTCCTCTTCCCTGTTATTGTTTTCCCATTCTTGATACCCTATTCCCACCTATCCCCTGTATAATTTCTGGTCTAAGCACCCCATATTTATTAAAACTCCCTATGTGTGGATATTTGCAGAATATATAATCAACAAAAGGCTTATATTTAGAATATATAATTTATAAAGAACAACAATACATCAATAAGAAAGTAACAAACAACCCAATAGTATCTGAGCAAAAGGTTTAAACTGGTACTTCACTCATAAGAGGAAATCCAAATGGTCGCAGACTTACGTAAAGATACACCACATCATTAATAATCTTGAGATCTCAATGAAAACAGCAATGAGAGACCACTGCACACCCACTAGAACAGCTGAAATTAAAGAGTCTAACAATGTAGAACAATAGGAGCTCACATAAACTGTTGGTGGAGTAAATTGTTCAAACTTCTTTGGAAAACAGTTTGGCAACATCTGCAAAAGTTCCATATACCCATGCTCGTGCCCCAGCAATTCTACTCCCTGCTACTGCATTAACCAATATAGTAGCCACTAGTCCTATGTAGCTATTTATATCTAAATAAATTTAAAAATTTTTTTAATTTAAAATTCAGCTCCTCCATTGCACTGCCCACAGCTTGAGTGCTTAACACCCAAATGTGACTAGTGGCTTAGCACAAATATGAAGCATTCACACTTGGGCAGTTCTCTTGGACAGTGCTTACCCTAGGACACATTTTTGTTTCTGGAAGCTCTGTTTATAATTGCCCTAGCATTTAGGGATGGACCAAAAGTCCATCAGCATTAGCATTGGTAAAAAAATTAATATTTTTACAGTAAAATACCACATACAGAACTACATTTTCCATTTTCCATGAAGCAATGAAGCTTAAACTTTAGGCCCTCTGCTTGCCCTGATCTCTTCCAAAGCAGGAAGCAGGCCCTAGCAATGCATTCAGAGGATAAATATTTTTATAAAATCAACAAAAACAAGAATTTTGTAGTCTTTCTTCTTATAGAACACAAGTAATATAAGCTTCAAGCCCCTCAAAATCTGGTTCAACAATGAACATTAACAAATTAAAGCTACACATAATGTGAATGAGTTTTGCAGACATAATATAAAGAAAGAAAATACAATGAAAGGAGCAAGCACTCTATGATTGTACTGAATAAATCTTGAAAGCATACACAAATAAATTAAATAGCTTAGGGATACATACAAAAATGGTAAAACCACAAAAAGCTGGGAGGTAATTACAACATATCTGAGCAGTGTTTGTCTTTAGGAAGAGAGAGAGCAAGAAAGTATACATGGGGTCCCCTGGGGTGCTGGAAATCTTCTATTGCTCATCTTAGGGAGTATACTCTTTTACACTGTATAGTTACCCTTAATGCTCTCCTGAATGCATATGTCGCAATTTTAAAGAAGTTAAAAGTACATAAAGTTTCTTCAGATGATTCTGATGAGAATCTCACCATGTTCCGATTCTGCCTCTTGGGCCCATCCAGAACCATTCTGTTATCTCTCCTGCTTGCTGTTAATGTGATGTGATTATCCACTTGTTCACTTTGCTGTTTTTTCTCAGTACTGCTAACCAAATATTGTTACTTTCCTTAACCTCCCTCATGACAAATTCACTTAAAATAGCCTATAGCCCTTTAATTATGTAAAACTCAGAATTAAACAAAATATTCCAGTCATCTTTCCTCTTTTACTCTATGACTTACTCTTAATGCATCTTAAGAACACATTCACTTATTCAGTAGCCATATCACACTGCTTGTGTGTTAACATCAGCTAACACCCGTAAACCTGTTTTGCTCATCCTGATGCTTGGCAATTTTGTACATTTTTAGTCTATTGTTTGGACCCAATTATATCTAATCTCTCTCTAATTTTATTTTGTTCCACTTAACCTACTCTTCCATTCCTTTGACAGCCTTTCCCAATGCTATCAAAAATGCTTTTAGATGCTGACTATAAGACCGGACTTCTATACTGTCATTCCAAATTTGGGTCACCCATGGATTTAATAAGTCACCCTTCATATTTTTATTCAAAGTGTTGATTAAAAATGTGGAGCAAGACACGGCCAAAAGCAGAAACCTCCTGCACACTAACAGGAACAAGTTCTCTTGTTCATTTTGGTTTATTTAAAAATACCTTTGGTATTCTGGTTCCTATAGTTATTAACCCCCTTAGTTGCCCTTGCAATCAGTACATTTTCATTCCCTCTTGTTCATATGGATATCATTAGGATATGCGATGCTTTAATGAAATACCAATATAAAATTTCTGATGCATTTATTTTATCTGCCATTAATTAGTTTATTTTTTCTACAAATACTATTCACAGAAATACTACGGCTATAAAGATGAAAGCTCCCTGACTTCAAGTTACTCACAGCCAAGTACAGGAAGTAGGCTTTCAAGCAAATAGCTACACCTTGGTGAGAAAGAGTGCAGAGTATAGACAATATGTTTTTAGACCACAGAGAATGGAGTGGTAAGTCCAGCAACTCTGAGGAGGGAGGAACTGGACTCATGAGACATCCTCTTAGTGAATTAATACTGTGTCATCATTTTATAAATTCTTTCTCCTGGCTCTCAAACTCTGTCCTTTTATCAGTAATGGGGACTGGATTTGTTTCCATTTCAAATGCAATCTCAAATTCATAAACATTTACTTCCCTCCCTCCCCCCACAATTCTCAATGGACATTCAGAACTGTGGGAAGGATTCAGATATCCAAGTTACATGGCTAGTATTATAAGCTTTAAACTCAAGGCCATATTTTCTAGTTCAATGTTTAGTAGTCATTTTAAAAAACTATATTAATTAAAATAAAAAGGAACTAAGTGGCAGAAAAAAGGAGTCATTCTCATTTTTTTTTTCACTTGAATCCTTCGCTACCCTAGGCTGGTAGAAATTACTGATGAAGATATAAGGGGATAACAAAGAGAAAGGGAAGAGAGAAGGGATCTCTAGCCCCCAATGAAGTCCTTACATACATAATAAAAATCTGACCTTAGTATTTACATTCCTAAAAATATTTATTGATATCAAGCTTTATTTGAAATTGTGTTTTTAGAAAGAATATATTTTGTTTATCTTCACATATAATTTAGATTCTTAAACCCTTTGAATATGGCTCCCCATCAAATTATAGAATCTTTCATTTAGATGGAGGCTCATATACTGAGTCACAATGAGTTTTAGATTTAGGGAGTTTATGAAGCAAAAGAAGAGTAATAAAGTCAACTTCTTACAGACAGAAACAATTTTAAGCCTCCCATTGTAGTAAGTGGAAGTCATAAAACAAAAGAATGTGTGTGTGTGTATGTGTGTTTAAGCATATAATTCATAATTCAGAATACTGTTTCTTTTGTTATGGATTAAAATATGAATTCCTCAGTAACAGAAACTAGTAACACATGACCTCCACTATTCCTTGACAATTAATTAGCTGCTTGACTGTATTTCTTAGTGTCTAACTTCCCCGACTTACAGAATGACAATAGTTATATTGGATCTGCACTAAACAAAGATACCCTAATAACAAATGGAGGGTTGGTCTGAAAAGATTTAAATATAATTTATAAGTTGAAACTCAGTTGGGCAATGTAAAAAAAAAAACTTATTTGAATGAAATAATCTACTGAGAGTCTTAAAGAATTTTAATCACCTCAGTACTCATTAGATTTAGGTTCAAAACCAGACACACATTAGCACACTTATTAATTCTTGATAGCTGGTGTCTCCCGAACCTAAGAAATCAGGAAAAGCATTAATAGTCAAGAAACTTACAACTTTCAAATATTAAATAAATCTTTTGAAGCTCTTGGCTTTGGCTATGTCTTCTTATCAAGAAATTATTTTTGCATGATGTCTTGCTTTCCCACATCTGTTTTTTTTTTTTTTTTTTGGCTGTATAAATCAAAGTTTGGAAAACATTACTTAACAAAGTATATGATTTTTTAGGCATCCATGGTTTTACTCTTGCTCTAGAAATTACTAAACAATATGATTTTAAAGGTATTTCCCCTAGTCTTCCTCCTTACCTTTCTGCTCACATCCTAAGAAAAAGTCAATTCTTCTATTTACTTGCTTTTTTTCTTTTTTAGGTCATTCTTAAGGTTTTTTTTAGTTTCCTAGGTTAGTATCCCAGCACTCACTTTTCTTTCAAAATATCTTCATTTTATATGTCTTTCTCATTATTGTTTTCCACATATTGAATTTACAGACTCACTGATTTAAGACAATATATTTCAGATCTGGAATCTGTAAGAAAGCAATCACTCTTTTTACAAAGCAAGAAAGGAGGAATCAGCTTGAATGATAACTAGTAGCCAGAAACTACTCATTGGAGACTTGGAATGCAAATTATTAGACAATTATAAGGCCTCTGGCAGCTGACTGGTTAATGCTAGTCAATAGGCATCCCCATATCTGTATAATTGGAATGTTTAAAACATTTAGATTTGGGTTTAAAAGTCTTATAGTACTTAAAATGTTCTTCCAACTGTATTCTAGAATACTCATACTTGTTAATTAAGTTGTTAATCTAAATTGAACATTTCATCTCAGTTTTCTGTCCAATAATGATCACTGTGCAATAAGATAGCCACTAGCCACATGTGACTAAACTTAAATTTTAAGAGATCAATACCACATGTGTCTAGTGGCTACTTCAATGGAGAGTGAAATCATAGAACACTTCTATCATTGCAAAAAGCTGGATGGAGCTCCTCAATAGCTTCTATGGTTTAAAGCACATGTAAATAGTTGAAGTGAACTGTTTCTTCTCATCTGCTACTGCCAAAATAAGGTTATTACAGAGCAGAAATCAAAGAGACTAAGGATTCAAATTCCACCCTACCCACTCCCAATCCAAGATAAGCGCCAACCCAAAGCCAGGAGGCTTCAGTCCTCACAAAAACATCTACAAAACATTTGCTTTTAAATGTAATGATTCCAAGAGATCCAGTGTTTCTGTTGGTCATCTCTGAAATAGAAGTCTCATAAGGAGAGAAGGTCATTTCCCCAGATGATATGGACCCATTTCCCAAATGACTTCAGTAAGTTTGGATATACTCTATCCTCAGCATAAGTAATCTTTCCCTTGTGCCCTTTTTAATATATATCCCTCTGCACTCTGTATTTAATCATGTGTTTTTTAAACTATGTGTCTGCCACCTCCAGTAGAGTTATGATTGAATCTTTGTGTCTCTCAGAGTCAGTATGGTGCCTGGTGTGAACTGAATACTATATAATGATAATCAAATGAATGAATGATCTAAAATGATCTAAATCAAATGAATGAATGATCTAAATCTGGGGCTCAACCATTCTCTCAGATTTTCCTACCAGTGTCTACCTTTCCTTGGAACTCTGAGGAAACCCATTTGTTGTTCTTCTCCTGTGCTTAACTCCCACTCATCATCAGGCAGTGCCCTCACATGGATAAAGTGACTATTATACTTTATTTGAATACACGTTTATATATGTGAAGTTTTTAGCTTAGCAGTGATTTTGGTTGGAGACCCACATATTTAGAAACTCAGAAAATTCAGAAATAAGAGTGTGGGATGCAGTAGAAAACTGGGGAGAAAGAGAGACAGAGACACAGATAAATTGTTTGAAATTCTGATATAATCAGGAAAAAAAAATGGACTCCAAATTGGTACTTTTCCCACAAACTACAGTTCATCAGAATGCAAAAATTTTGGAATGCTGCTATTTAATCAACAATTTACAGTTAATTTTCCATGACTCATTTAATAGATGAGGAAAACTAAATGCAAACATACTTTAAATGTAAGGTAACAGAGTCATTGAGATTTTCCAAATAAGTTATTAACTGAAACATGATTTTCCAGAACAATCTGAAAAGCCGGTGGTATTATTTAAAATGCAATTTATTAGAAACTGTGTATGACTCACACATCAGTATGCTTTCTTGCAATTAAAAATAGGCAAAACAATTATTATTTATTTTAAATACCTCTGCACTTTGAGGCAAGTTACAGAAATCAGTGGTCCTCCACATACACACACACAAAAATGCTCAGGCTTATTTTTGCTCACTGTTTATATTATCCTCTGCTTCATTTTTCTAAAGTCATACCATAGTGGTTCATAGGATGTGTACTGTTTAATAATAGAAAACCACACAGGTAGAGTGAAAATGTTTCCAGGTTGTTTTTTTCTACTCAGGTTAGATGTCCAGCACTCTAGAAAGTACAAGGAACTTGCTTGATGTGATGATAATAATGTACTCTCTAAGAAGAAACCCTGGTTCTTTAGATGTGTTTTCACTATTTCCCACCATTCCCATGAGGAAGGAGAAGGTACAGCTTTTTAAAGTTTAAAAATATCCAGAGATAGTGTATGATTGAAATATGTAGAAATAATTTAAGGTCACTGACTACTAATCTACCAAATTAAAGATGATATGAGATCTGACCTATGCTTGTGTTCAGTCAGTTTTGAGTTTCTTCACTACATCTTGATCTTAGGTAGTGTGGGAGAATGTGAGGGTATTCTGACTGGGCCAAAATTATTCACGCAACAAATATTAAGCCCAAGACTTAGGCACTAATATTCAAAGGCAGTGAGATAAAGCCCTTGCTCTCAAGTACTCAGAGATCAGGAAGGTTGGGAAGGCAAAGACAATGACAATATCTCAGTATAACTGATTACTATGGTACAAAAGTGCAAAAGGTACAGCTAATTCTGTGAAAAGTGAATGGAAATCATTACAGCTTTTACTGTGAGCCTTAAGGAATAATGGTTCACCCTGAAGAAAGCGTGGGAGGAAGAGAGCACATTTCAGCACAGAGAGACACGAAAAGTCCTGAACTTTCCATACTTCATTAGGTATAAAATTTCTGTTAAAAATTGCAATGATAGATATTGTTTTTATATATTCAATTACACATTTTAAGAATTTAATATGTGGTGAGCATAAAACTGAGATTCTTTTGGCTATTACTTTTAAAGGGAAAAAGGAAAATGCACTGCAATTCATCTTTCCAAAAAAGAAAACTGAATTTTCCTAAAGAATAGGAGGGAAATACATAGATTATTATCATATTTTTAAAATATTGACTTCCCTATTAAGAAATTTATAACTTTATTAATTGGGAATGCCTTTGCAAGAACAATTATGAATTGACTGTCTTTGTTTGCAACACCGTATGTATGACACAAAGATTCAATCATAACTCTAATGGAGGTGGCAGACACATAATTTTAAAAATTTGGTTATTTTTTAGATAACCAAATCATAATGCCAGAGGATTACTGACAGTGGCCATTTCTCTTTTTGTCTCCGATTCTGAGTTTTCTTCAGCAACATCTTTCACAGGGGTATCTTGCTCATATGGAATGCACAGTCCTTCTGAGGTGAAATCAGAGTGATAGGTGGTCTCTCCTGGGGGGATAAATGCATGTTGACCTAAAGAACTGGTTTACACTACAAAGGGCTTCCTGTGCAGTCAGGGAAATGAATACAGGCTCCACTTAGAACCCTGATCTCTTTTATAACACCTGTACAAACAGCCCTTTCTCTGATCATGGAGTTGCACAGTGAGACAGCACCATCCTTCTCCCTCAGCAGAGTATTCCATTGACCAGGTCTGCATTTTCCTGGTGGAATTTGTCAGGATGAGCCGACGGTGTTGCAAACAAAGACAAACAGGTATTCTTGAGTCTTCAGAAAAGACATCTAGCTCTTTGCAGTTGTTTAAGTTTTAACTGTGGTTCTCTGGAGTCAGAACTAATGCTTTGAAGCAGGAGCCTTCTAGTTCTGATCCACAATTATTGTTTCACGTCTTTGGATCTTCAATTCCCTCAGCAGAGAAGGAAGATAAAAATACCCACCTCACAGGGTATTGAAGTGAACCAAGCTAAAAGTATGAAGCATCTTTCAAATATTAGGTGTTTGCTGTTAATTAAATATGGATTTATTCATGTATTCATTCAAGTAATATTTGTTATGAGCCATTAGTCATTCTGCTTATCTGCACCAAAGAGCCACATCAAGGCACATAAAGCAGAGAACCTTGGTTAGCTTCCTTGTTGCTGGGCAGCATTTGGATTCTAGTTCTTGCTCTGGGACTATTTGACATTGGGCAGCTTCTTTGCCTTTGTTTTCCCGTCTGAAAAAATGAGACATTTGAGAAGAACAGAAAGTTTGAACTTAGATAATTTCAGGTCTTTTCTGGCCCTAAAACACTATGGTCTATAGTTCTTCCCTACATTCACAGTCCCCAAATTTCAGTTCTCTCTCCAGGTTTTCCCAACTGCTGGGCTTACACAGCAACTGTGTAACTACCTCAGTTGATATTTCTTATTGAAGTTGGTTTATATCTACTACAAAACTATGCATTTTGAGGCAGTTATTGTTGAGGCAAACAGACTTTGGTTTTGAATAACTATCTTTATGTTTGAGGTGTTCCCAACTGCTTTATATAATTAAAGAGTCAGGAAATGTTTATACACAAGAAAATAGCTAGACCTTTGCTTTACTAGTATTAGCTATTTATAACTTTGCTTCTTTTAAATTTAGTTTACTGAAAATAAAATCTCATCTGAGTCTTCAAGAAAACAATTGGACCTTTTAATATTTACAAATTTCTAAACCCCTTCTGAACTTCCAGTACTCTGAGTGCAGAGGATATGTTTTCAATCTAGTTACCTTGAATGTAACTCATTTCTCCTCAAAGGTCAAAGTATAGCTGTTGAATCTCTTTTTCTCAAACATAAGTCCATAGAACATGGGATTCTAAGAATGGGGAGTTTGACATACCAAGCATGAATCAGAACTTTGTCATAAGAAAGCTGTAAGTCACTTGACGAGAGTTTTCAAGAGTTCACATATAACTTCATCTAGTCAACAAGAATTTTTTAACCTGCTTCAGCAGTACTGTGCTCTCTGTATTAACTTTCAGGGACTAAAACAAAATAAGAATTGAAAATATTGCTTCCTTTCAAGGGAAGAAATAAATCTGTACAGAAGCAGGTTCCTGCAGCCTCAGCCAAACCCTGTTTGAATTATATCCCATCATGGGACAACCCATGACTTAAAGGAAGCAGACAGAGATCACAGTGTGTACTCTGAAATGGAATTTCTTAGCTCTAGGACCGTTTTCCAAACTTCCACCTACCCCCATTCTCCACAGCTGGGTCAACTGATTTCATCTTCTGTGGATCCAGCCACACTATTTTCAGAGCAATTTGGATTTTTGTAGGCTATAAATAAACAGCTTCAGGCTCAATGCCTCCATTCATCCAGGCTCATTATAGAATTCCTTTTTTAGCAGGCTGGCCCCAGATATGGAATATAGGCATCATGTCCTGGGTTGCCCTTGCTACAATCTAAACTATAGTCATTTTCTACTCTTACCAGATCTCAACACTCCCAACACAGCTCTAATCGTACCCTCCAAATTTCAGCCCACATAGAAGACAAAGCAACTCACCAAAAACAAATTCTCTGAAGGAGCAATTTTCTGAATGACTAATTCACTGAATTTAACAGATTTATTAATATATCAACAATCTGTTTTAAGGAACATTCTTTTCGAATATATTAAAGGAATTGGGATATGTTCTTATTGAGAATATATTCAAGAATATATTTTACTTGAATATGATCAAAAATATACTCTTCTTGAATATATTAACTATGACTATTGTTATGAACCTATGCTTCATGAACAAACTCATAAGAAAACTTAATGACCCTTATGACCCTCAGCATTTAATAGAATGAACACCACTTAAAATACAGCTAGAGTGAAATATTTCCATTGAATATATTTAAGAGGCCAATTTCTCATTATGAGCTTTTGATAATTGGTTAATTTGATCAGATTGTTGTTTGACAAACTGATCTTTTAATAAATTGGCTTTCTGCAAAATGATTTTGTCAAAGAGATTGAGAGACAACTGTATGCTATGTCTATGCTCCTAAACCGATGGTCAGCCTTCCTGGATTTCTGAGTATTTTCTACACCACCCACCCCTGGCTGAGCTCTAATATGTCTGGCCCTTGTTGCTGACTGGAGAATACCACTTCCTGAAGTAGCTAGATCTTACCTATAAGACTGCAGTGCCCTTGCTGGCCATCTTGTTTTACCTAAATGGAGCCCTACAGTGCTGAGCCACTCTCTCTTGCTCAGCTTCACTGAAAAATCTCAAGATACAACAGAGCAAAGGACTATCATCTTTTTCTTTCAAACACCCAGTTTTTAAATGTTTCCTAGTCTCTCATAATAATGCCAAGTTGTAAGAAACCTTGGAAATCCACAGGGAAATATATTAATTCCCTATGTTGAAAAATATCTTTCTGGCTTTTAGAAGAATAACCTCTGTTGTAAGTTTTCTTATTGTTGAGTATGATAGAGGTCATTGGGCAGCAAAATAAGCAATTTTAGCAACAATTTGATTCATTTAGGTTGAGAATAATACTTCCTCTTACTCTCTTGTAAAAACAAGTGCATACTCCTAAGAAATGTGTGCTAGGAAGTAAAATCATGTATTTTTTTAAAATAGTATGTATCACCAAATTCAATTTTGAATGCTTATGACTTAGCATATTATCTTTATTTCTCCAATTACATCTTGTAAGTTGTTTAGTCCCACACCATAAAGTATATTTTGTCTTGCACCTCCTCACCACCACCAAATATAATGACTTCTTACATTAAATATCTTAAAGCAATTAGACATTTCTCGCATAGTAGAGAACATCTCAAAATAATTGCTGGTTATAAGAAAAACTAAATCCTAAGTATTTGGAAACCAAGAGAACTGAATTAATTTAAAAACAGCAATTCAAAGAGTAAAACCTTATTTTGTTAGCATTCAAGAAAAATACTACCTGAAAAAACTCTATTTTTCAAATCTAAATGAAATTTAAATTTCTGAGTGTGGAATCTTGTATTTGTATTTTTTTTTAATTTTCCTGAAGAGATTCTGATGAATATCTAGATATGGAACCACTGATATACAGAAATAATATCTGCTAGGTTAAAAAAATGAAATAACTGTTGGAATTTTCCATCAGCATTTTCTCTCCCTGGGGCCTGGTCAGTGGCTTTAAGGTCCCTACATAGTTTAGAAGATGCTGGGCTTTGTGTGGTTGGGACTTACTTAAACACAAGGCCTAATAAAGGTGGTTAAGTTAATGGGCTTTAAAAAAAAAACTCTACTATGAATAATCTAACCCTTAAATATTTTATAGAATTGGATATTGGCAGTTGGATTTATTTTACTTAAGCATAACAATTTTGATCTTGAAATAATTACTTTATGTTAATTATTAGTTCAGAATATTAAATAAAAAACATATTCATTTCTAAAAGAAGGATGGAAAAAAGAGAAAATGATCTGGGGAGGTATTACAGGGCTATTTGCAGAATACAAGAGCCTATTTACAGAAGCACATGATGAAGTAATGACTTCTTTTTCTCAGCCACAGTAGGATCCACATGATTCTCATCAGTATAAATGTTTATTTCTGTTTTTAATCTTTAATAAGCAGTAGTCTCTGTATTTAGTTAAATTAAGGTACAAAGAGAATCACAAAGTGCTTCAAGAAGATTCAGCAAATAAATTGGTCATAGTTCCTTGGATATGCCCGATATAATAAAGACAGGCATCTAAATAAAAAAATCACTATGAGTGATGTTTTGAGTTATTCATGCTTTAATATTTCTATTCTGTGACAGTGGCACTATGCTCATGCTTGATCCCTTAACAGTAAACTGAACATGACATATGGTATGCATATACCATATACTTTGAGGTGAGAGGGAAAGGAGAACGCAATAATTAAGTCAAAGAAAGTCATAATAAGCTCTTAGTTTTCCATATAAAAGGGAGTTTAAATAGGGCTTTAGATGAAATAAGTTGTGCTATTTCTACAAATCACATAAGTAAATTAATGCAATTACATAACTGTAAGAATAAATAATGTAGAAACAATTCCTTTATGAAAAGGACATCTTTCCTGCTTATTTAGTTTAGTTTTGTTCCGTATTTGTGTTAAATGACTGTGACAACATTGGAAGTTTGGAGAAATGGGCATCAGTTCAAATGGCAGAAAAATCTTTCTCCCAAACAATAATTTTAAAATTAATTATTTGGGTTTCTGTATGCAATATAATGCATGCACTTAACTCCCTGGAAGTAAACAGACAGAATAAAAGTTCAATTCTACAGGAACTGCACACCATCAATGCTTGCAAGTTTAGCCAATATGAAAATACACACACACACACACACACACACACACACACACACACACACACTCTGTTGGAGGTATTAATGAACAAGAGCTAGCTAAGGTAAACTATGTACCGAAACAAAAAACATATACATTAATTTACCATATGCACCTAATCCTTTCATTTTCTAGAAAATAGAAGAGGTTGGGTTTCTTTTGTTGTTCTTCTTCGTTGTTTTTTGTTTGATTGTTTCTATCAAAAAGATGAATAGAGAACACATACTCTCCACAGGTACCCTAAAATTTATTTTGTGTTTAAATCTTATATTTTTTAAATGTAAACAATGCTATAAATAGCAGTACAAAAGAACAATAGAGTTGAAGGACTTACACTACTTGATTTCAAGACTTAACTGTATAAGACACAGTAATCAAGATAGTTTGATACTGGCATAATGATAGACCTATATATAAATGAAACAAAATTGATAGTCTAGAAAAAAATTCCTTACGTTAAAGGGAAATTAATTTTTTTATAAAGAAGCCAAATAATTAATGGATAAACAATGTAGACATCTCAGTAAATGTCAGGTACTGACAACTGAATACCAATATGTAAAAACAAAAAAATGAACTTAGACTCTTACCTTATACCATACCTAAAACTTAATGCAAAATAAATCAAAGATATAAATGCAAGAATACAACAAAACTTGTAGAGGAAAACACAGGAAAAAAATATTTAGGACCTTGGATTAGGCAGAGTTATTTGATATGATACCAAAAGGGAATTCATTAAAGAATGAATTGATAAAGATGAACATCAAAATAAATAAATAATTTTAATTACAAAAGAGAGTAAATAAATTACACTGAGAAAAATTAATAAATAAATAAGCCACAAACTGGGAGAAAATATTTGCAAATTATACATCTGATAAAGGACTTATTTAACATAATATATAAAGAATTCTTACAAACAATTATAAGAAGAAAGTCAACCCAGTGTTTAAAATGAGCATAATATTTGAACAGATGCTTAGCCAAAGAAGATAGAGAATGGTTAATAAGCAAATGAAAGATCCTCAACATCACTGGAGAAACAAAATTTAAACTACCATGAGATACCACTAAACACCCACTAAAATGGCTATGATCAAAAAAGATAGACAATAATAAGTGTTGCTAAGGATGTAAAGGAACTGGAACATTTATATACTGCTGGTGGGAATATAAAATTGTGCAATTACTTTGGAAACTTGGTGGTTTCCAAAATAGTTAAACATCTCAACAATTCCACTCCAAGGATTATATCCAAGAGAATTGAAAACATATGTTCATACAAAGACATGAAAATGAATGTTTATAGCAGCATCATTTATAATAGCCAAAAACTGCAAACAATCCAAATGTTCATCAAGTACAGAATGGCTAAAAGATGTAGTATACCCAAACAATGGGATTCTATTCAGCCACAGAAAGGAATGAACTACCAATATATGTTATCGCCTGGAAAAACCTCAAACACATTTTGCAAAGTGTGAGAAAACAAACCCAAAAGACTACTTATTATAGGATTACACTAATATGGAATGTCCATAAATTTAAATCTATATAGACAGAAAGGAAGTTACTGGTTTCCAGGAGCTAAGGGCCAGAACAGGGATTAACTGCAAATGGGCTTGAGGAAATTTATAGGTGGGGGAATGTGATGGAAATGTTCTAAAACTGGATTGTGGAGATGGTTGCAGTTTTATAAATTTATTAGAAATTACTACATTGCCTATTTATACTGGGTAAGTTTAACACTATGTAAATTTTATCTTAATAAAGCTGTTTGTAAAAATAAAAAATAACTGCAGAACAGGGCACGAACATGTTCTAGCCCAGAGCACACTACTCATATTGGCTTACACAGGTACGCATAATAAACTTAAAACCAAAACACATTTTACCTAAATTCTCTCCTAATATTTTATTCTTGTTCAAGGGCCATATTATCAAACGTTCATTTCATATAACATATTTTCTTTCCACTCTAAAATTATGTTCCACTGCCAATTTACATCTTTTACTTTCTCAATACCTGCCACAATTTACTACTTTCATCTACCCTATGTATTTTACTATTATCTTCTGTTAGTTATTTTTTTTTAAATCAGGAGTACTAGTGGTTAGAGCTCATAATAACAGCTAACATTTATTTAAACTACAATCTTCTAACTACTTTGCACATGTTTTAATTACTTCTCACCTTATTTCATTTAATTCTCAAAATAATCCTATGAAGTGGGTATTGTTATCCCTATATTATCTTAAAGGAAACTGAAGCACAGAGAAGTTGCCCAAGGTCACCCATATCTAAGGCGGTAGAGCCAAGATATGATTCCTAAGCCCAACCTCTTAACCACTGAGCTGAAGCACCTCTCAGGACCATTGCAAGAGAGAGAGTGTTTTCCATGTTACTTTCTATTGCTATTACAGTAGCCTTGTTTCCTTGTGCATTTTTAGCTAAAGGTCTGTAGAACAGTAATGCCCTGTTAAGTGTATACTGCTCCTTCCCTCCAGTTTCCCTAACACAAACCATGAAATGAATTTGCTATCCATTCCTCCAAAATAATATTTTTTTTGACATTAGTAATTAGAAAAAGTTATAAGAACACATACATACAATATGAATAATGCTCAAATATTATTTTACTTTCTGGTAGAACTTTGAACTTTATCCCAATAATAATCTCTTTTTATACATTGCTTCAACATGACATGTATCATGTATTTGAGGAGGAGCAAGTTGGACAGAACTGATTTATAAAAACACAAAGCTACTTAATATAGATGGATTTTTAGAAACTTTGATTGAAGCAGAAGATATGGGTCTCTTCAAGAAAATTAAAGGCCTGACTATATGACTTCTTTACAAACAATGAGATGGGTATTGTGAGAACTACCTCTTTCACCAACTAAAGGTTGAATAATTAAGGAGCAAATTATAAAAACACGAAATTATTTTATACTTTTCATAATAAGGGATATGAACTTACACCCAATTTTGGTATAACCAATCATTAACAGTACTTTTCAGATTGACTGCCACTATGGATTATAAATTATTGAAAATATACTTTGATTCATGATAATTTTCAGGATTAGGATCTGTTCAGCATGTTGAAAATTAATGTTCTGGCACATCTAGTCCTCTGGTGAAAATAATATCCTAGTTTCAAGTTGACAAAATAGCTTAGAGGTATTTAGACAGGAATATATACAGATTTAGGATACCCTGTGGTGAGTTCTGATGATCATATTGAATAGGGTTCAATGGGGGAAAATTTTTTTTTAAAGGTGAAAGTCATTTGAAAAAAATAGAATATTTCCACAATGTAGTATTTTGGCATGGACCTTTTAGAACAAAATATTCTCAAGTCATTTGTTAAACTTTTTTAAGTTAATGTTTCCTTCTTAACACAAATAAAATTGCATATTAAAACAGTGCACTCTTGGATGAACAACTGGATTAAAATTTCATGTTGAATCTTTCCTAAGGAGCAAAAGATATTAGAACAACCAGAAACAAAGCTCTGTCAAAAGCTGCTATATAGCTAGCTCCAAATATTTGTCTTTGCTCAAACGGTACTGCATCTTGTAAGACTTGGAAGGGTAGTTGAAGAGAAGAGGGCTATTAAGCACCTCTGCAATAACATACTACTGAAAGGATGGGTGTGTGGTTGGATATGCCAGTAAATTTGCCATTGGTACCACGAAAGTAAGAGATAGGCCAACAGTCAACTGCTTTTCAATCTTTCCCTGCTTCCTAAGATTTGCCAAGAGTGGTTTCGTCTACTAAAACATGCCCCTGGGCTGTAAAACACTAAGTCAATCAAATGTGACATATCAAGCTTCTTCTCCTTGACTATTCCAACTATTGGGATATTCATTTTTGTGCATTTTGACCAAGCCTACTGTGAGTCTGGAACACCCCTCTATTCCTGGATATTGAGAAATGAAAGCCCTTGCCAACTGCTTGTCATTTGGGGACTCTTGAAAAATGGTAAGACTTGTGTGAGCCACTTAAATACTGCGGTCAAGCTCTCAAAGAGCTCTAGTTTTTTTAAATTGGTCAAACAACTCTAAGCACCCAAAAGACATTTTCTATAGCAGTGATTTTCCCTCACTCTTCCCTTAGACATGAAGATTAAAATTGCTTCCTCCATTTTCCTTCATTCGTTCATTTGGTATTTATTAAGGGTCCACGATGTGCCAGGCACCCTCTTAGGCACTGAGAATGTAGCAATGAATAGTGGTCTACTTCTCTTTGTGGCTTATTATTGTTACCTAAAATACTACATACCATCCTGGTACAGAAGAGTTTAAGTATAGATGCCAGAAAAAAGGAGCCCTGAGGGGAGCAGAAAAAGATACAGAATTCTGGGACCAAGCCATGTACATTCTCTTTAGGCCTCCACAATACAAGAATGTAGAAGGCTTGTTCTCTAAAATATACAGTGACTGTCTTTCCTGAACAACAAAAAAATTATTAAAACCTCTGACAAATATAAACACATGTGACAAGAAAGGGTTTTCTTTAACTGAAACTGCCAGATAAAAATCAGGCTATTTGTACCATCCCAAAGACAAGAAATAACAAAGGCTGGCAAAGATGAAGAGACATGGGAACCCTCCTACACTGTCAGTGGGAATGTAAGTTGGTTCAACTGTTGTGGAAAGTAGTATGAAGGGTCTTCAAAAAACTAAAAATAGAAACACCATTTGACTCACTAATTCCACTCCTAGGAATATAAAGAAGAAAATAAAATCCCTGATACAAAAAGATTTATGCACCCTATGTTTATTGCCACATCATTTACAATAGCTAAGATATGGAAGCAACCTAAGTGTCCATCAAAAGATGAGTGGATAAAGAAGATGTGGTATACATAGTAATATGTACATAATGGAATATTATTCAGCTATAAAAAGAGAAGAAATCCTGCCATTTGCAACAACATGGATGGATCTAGAGGGTATTATGCTGTGAAGTCAGCCAGGCAGAGAAAGACAAATACCATATGATTTCACTTATTTGTGGAATATATAAAAACAAAGCAAAACTGAAGAAACAAAACAGCAGTAGACTCATAGACACTGAGAAGTGACTAGTGGTTACCAAGGGGAAGTGGTAAGGAAAGGTTGGGGAGCAGGTGGAGGGGGATAAAGGGACACAATAATTTGTAATTAAAACAAAAGTCAAGGAAAAATATGTAAGTATCTTAGTAATTCCATCAATTAAAAAAGCATTACCAGGCATGTTACTAATATATAAATTTTATATGAAGTACTTTCACCTATGATGTTATTATAAATATGCATATTATTCTCTCCCCAGGAATAAGACTAGTCAGATAACATTTTCACTTCTATAGGAGTCACTTCCTCTGAAAGCAAGTGGTTAATTTCCAAAGAGTGTTTATATGGAATATGTTGTATGTATAATTACATCATTAGCATTCTCCTTTTTTGAGATCCAGTAATGTCACTAAGATTTTTAGTTCATTTTTTCCAGAGAATCTTTGTAATAATGTTTTTAAAAAGAATTGCTTTAGTATTTGCTGTGTGGGTTGGGAAGATTTTGGAGACTTTGCTTTCTGAATCAGTCTTAGAAAACAGTTTTCACATGCCATGTCCTATTACTTTTTAAGTAGTGAGAATAAAGAAAATTTAAGTGTGAAAAGAAAGAATGGAGCAGTCTTTTCATACTCCTTTAAGATTTGAAAGTTTACTTTGTATTTTCTTCCAAAGAAATGAATTGCATTAGGTTTTGTCTTAAGAATAACTACTTTATTGTTTTTTATAAAAATAACATGCTCACTATTTTTAAAATTCAAGCAGTACAGAAAATACCAACAAGAGAAAGGTAACTAACTAAAATCATTCTACTGAGAAAGAACTATACCTTTCTGTGCACATATACAGAGAGAAGGATGGATGGATAGATGGATGGGTGGGTGGGTGGATGGATGGTTGGATGGATGGGTGGGTGACTAGGTGGATGAATGGATGGATGGTTGGATGGATGGGTGGGTGACTAGGTGGATGAATGGATGGATGGATGGATGATGGATTCGAGTGGATGGATGGAAAACCATTTTATATCCCCAGTCCCTGGAATTGTGTCTGGCTCATATTAGTTACTCAACAAAAATACAGTGAATGAATGAATTGGATTGTATAATTTTTTTTCTAGAGCTATTCTGCTCAGATTAGAATATCATTTCTACCACTTAGTATCTCTTTGACCTTGAAAAAGGTACTTAATAGCTATGTGTTCAGTTAATTTATCTGTAAAATGGGGTAACTAATACTATTCACTTTAATCAAGGACATTCTTAAGTGAAATTGGACTGTGTGTGTGTGTGTGTGTGTGTGTGTGTGTGTGTGTGTGTGTGTGCCCAGCTACATATTCAGTGGTAAAACATATAATGCCTACTAGTGGATTATGGTGCCATGGCCTTGATCCATATTAAAGTATTAACAGTTTTACCCATCACTGCTTTTGCATCATCAGTGAAGATGTCAACACAGTGAAAATGGCAAATAAAGCTTTAGTATTATTATAATGATAGTTTGACTATACAGACCCCCTCATTTTGAGAACCACTGTGTCAAACCACCTCTTGCCAAAATAGAGTCCATGGCCAGAATTCTCAGAATATTTTCAAGTCATCTTTTTTTCTGTATAACTGCTTATAGAACTGGGTGAATAATTTGTTTTGTTTTGTGGTTACACCTTTAGAAGTTTACACATGAAGTTTAGTCCTTTCTTGTTTTGGTTGCTGTTGAATCTGCGGCTATTTTCTTTTTTCTTTATTAATGAATGAGAGGATTCTGTGCATTTGGACTACAGTATGTCACCATAAGTTTCTTTTGGGTTTTGAATTAATTAAAAATAATTTCTTTTTTAAATTAAGATTGGAGTTTCTCTCCATTGAATAGGATTTTATATTCATCAGGGGAGAAGAAGCACTATTAGTGTTAGGTGATAAGAGACTCATTTAGAATTGTGGAAAAAGCAGGGGAAGTAAAGGTCTGGAAGAGAACTTGGAGAGTTTGAGATAGAGTTAACAGTCAATTTGAGAAGCAAAGTATGTCTAGTCCCAGTGAAGGAACACGAAGAGGGAATTGGTGTAGAAGTCTATAAAAAAAATGTTGCCTCTGAATAATCTACATTTGTGGATCCATAGGCAAGCATCTGGGAGTGGATGTGAGGCCACTGTTGGTCAACAATGCCAGTAGTCAGGTAGGAAAGCTGTCTGTGGGGCAGGACAGGGAGATGACAAGCTGGCAGCTGCTTGCTATCTCTTCTTTGGACTGACTCTATCTGCCTGTGAAAAGGGCTTCAGATGGCTATGGCCACAGCCTTTTTCCTACTTCCAAATATTGAACAAATTCCTGTCTTGGCCAACTCTAACCTGGAAGCATACAAGGACGGGAATTATATCGAATTTAATTCCCAGTTTAGCTACAATGACAGCACAAGCCATCTGAGACTAATGGTATGTATTGTCCTTTTTTTTTAAAGGTATAAATATTAGACTTACCAAATAATTTTCTAGATAAGAAGTATAAAATGACTTCTTAAAGAATTTTGAAAAATAAATTGCAAAAAATTAGAAAACCCTAAATTTAGATAACCCATAATATCCATATAGGTTATATATATATATAGAGAGAGAGAGAGAGAGTTGAATAATTCTTTTCCTTCAAAAGGATTAAAATTCTTATTATAGTCATACAGAAGCCATCCTTAATTATCTATAACCTCAGGACTGCTGGTGCATATTCTTTGGGTATAATTTTAATTACAAAAATTAAACAGTAAGGTATTATTTTTATCAGGAAAAAGTTAACTATAAATTCTTATGCACACATACACATAATACATAAATACACAATCCCATATATACTTGTATGTGCAGGATTCCGCATAGTTTCTTACTTATATCTAGTGTTTAATAAATGTTTCCTATGATTGAAGATTAAAATAAAATCTATATAAGTGTCACTAAACCCTCCTTACAGGTTTCTTTCTAAACATTGGTTTATAATCTGCTTCAATTTTTTTCTTTTTATGTTTGTACAAAAGACATTTTAATTGTACAGAGTGCATGGTGGCTTAGATTTCATATATTTCAAAAGCATAAAAAATCTTGCATTGACAACAATGCCTTATTGATAAAAAGGGGGGCAGTCTTTGAAGGCACATGAATCCATAATTTCTTCTGTTAAGTTTTTAAAGTCAATTTTAAAGTCAAGATTTTGATTTCTTTCAGAAAGGCATCTGTCCTTAGATATTTTTCAAGGAACAAAAGTGATTTCTTTAAGGCTAACTTTGCCAAAATAGAGTCGTAAATGTGAAGATACAAGAGACACTTTTGGGATCATCCGCCTGACCCACCCTTTATATAGAAGATGAAATAAAAGTCTATAGTGAGTACACTACTTGTCTAAGGTTGCACAGCTATTTATTTAGTAGCAGAGCAATACTTCATTTCAGGGTCTCCTGAATATGTTAAGTGTGTTTTTCTAATTAAGGGATTTTTTTACATGTCATATAATTCTCCCATTTCAGTTGTACAATTCAATAATTTCTAGTAAATTTACCAAGTGCACAATCACCACTATAAATCAGTTTTAGAACATTTTCATCATAACACCATCCCCTATCCCAGGATACCCCTCATCTACTCTCTGTGTCCATAGATATTTTTTTGGCTTGAACTTTTACTATATTTTGCTGACTAATAAAAAACATTTGGTCTTCTGTATTTTTATAAATTCCATCAACTTGAATTTTAATACCTTTCTGGAATATAATAATCTTACTAAAAGCACTGTATTTATCCTTTGAAGCTATCTTACAAATGACAATACATCTTCATTTCTGACCAAATTCTGGTTAACTGGGTACGAGAAAAATTTTATGAGAAAAGCATGCAACCAGTTTTTAGTAGGACATTCCTGATATAATACCAAATTGAATGAGTATTTATCATTAAGATAGAAAAAGTGTTTCATTTCTTAGGACCCATTTTTTTCCTAATAAAGCCTTATTTTTTTTAAAATGGAGTCAATGCATGCATCCTTTCAAGTTAGGTTATTCTTTGTTGATTAAGAAAACGGAAAGATTGGTAACATGTGGAAATAAGTTTGGATAAACATCGTATCTGAGTTGAAATGTCATTATTAGAGATAGGACAACAGATTTAGTTTTTATTAGACCAGAGAATGGAAAAAACTATCCAATAATCCCAAGAGCAACAACAGATTTAAATTCAAAATTCCCACAGGATATCCTGTAGCCAGTGATAGTTATGCTCTTGGGAACAGATGAAATCAAAAAGTATGAATTGAAAATATGAGAATACCAACTTCCATTAAAAAAATAATTTAAATACAATGATATATTCTTTTCAGAAGTCTACATTTTGGCCATAAGATCCATGTAAAATAAAGATTTATGCTGAAACTTGGTCATTTTTCATCAAATGGTTCATCATTTGAAATATGTGTCATTTAAATAAAGCAGTAGAATATATTAAATGTATTCAAAAAGATTTTGAATCTTAAGATTTTGACTTTCATTTCATTCAGTTATAAAGCTATCATTCAGGGGATTTCTGTTATTTTTTTAACTGAACTTGAATTATCTCCACTACTTCTCTAAATTGCTAGCACTAAAAAAATAACAAAATCTATTTACCCACGAAATCATGTAATTTAAGAATTATAAGGAGCCTTACAGTTTTATGTTCTCTGCTACCCAGCCTCAGCAGCTTCAGCATCATCTGAGAGCTTTTAGTGAGTGCAGAATCTCAGACCACCACAGACCTACTGAATCAGAGTGTGTATTTGCATAGAACAAGTTTCTAAATTTTATGAAGTCTAATTTATCAGTTTTTCCTTTCATGGTTCATATTTTTGAGTATCAAGGTCTCTAGATACTCTTCCTAACACTAGATCTCAAAGATTTTCTCCTGTGTTTTTAATAAAAGGTTTATAGCTTTAATTCTGTGATCCATTTTGTTATTTTTGAATTAAAAATGAGAGTTCTAGGTTAACTGTTTTTGCCTATGGATTTCCAATTGCTCCAGCACCATTTGTTGAAAAGATTATCTTTTCCTCTATCAAATTGTTTTTTGCACCTGTTAAAGAGCAGTTGGGCATATTTCTGTAGTTCTATTACTTCTGAGTTGCCTCATTGACCTATGTGTCTATCCTCTCACCAATAATACAACCTTGATTATTGTAGCTATACTGAACTAGGTAGACTGATTACTCCCACTATATTCATTTTTTCAAAATAAATTTACTGTTCTGTTCATTTGTCTTTCCAAATTTTAGAATAATATGTCTATATCTGCAAAAAATATCTTGATTGGATTTTATTAGGAAATGCACTAAACCTATTTATCAACTTGGGAAGAATTGACATCTTTACTATGTTGAATCTTCCAATCCATGTACATAATATGTCTCTCCATTTATTTAGATCTTTGATTTCTTTCATGAGTCATATACTTTTCAGCATATAAGTCTTCTATGGGTTTTGTTAGACTAACACCTAAATGTTTCACTTATTTTTAGCAATTGCAAATGGGACTGTATTTTTAATTTTTATATCCATATGTTCATTGCTAGTATTTAGAAATACAAATGATTTTGTATTTTTACCTTGCAGGCAGGCAACCTTAATTAGCTCTAGGAGCATCAGTAGATTCCATGGGATTTTCTAATTAGACCAATCTTTTCATCTGCAGGTTTTGTAGATGTTTTAGTTCTTTCTATCTGATCTGTATACCTTTGATTTCCTTTCCTTGACTTATTGCACTGGCTAGAACTTCTAGCACTATGTTGAATAGGCATGGTAAGAATTGACCTTTTCCTTGTTTTCATCTCCAGGGAAAGCAGTGTTTCACTACTAAGTATTATATTAGCTGTAGGGTTTTTATTGATGCTTTTTATCAAGGTGAGGAACTTACTCTCTATTCCTATTTTTATTGTCTTAAGATGTTGAATTTGTCAAATTGTTTTTCTGCAATTGATATAATCATGGGAATTTGCTTCTTTAGCCTATTAATTTGGTGGACAACATCAATTTATTTCTGAATATTGAAATGTGCTTTCATTTTCATACAGTTCATGTATTTTTTTAAGTTTCGAGACTTTTTCTTTTTGACTCATGGAATGTTTAGAAGTGTTTTGTTTAATTTCCAAGAATTTGGATATTTTCCTGTTATCTTTTTGTTATTTATTTTTACCTTGAATCCACTGTGGCTAGGGAACACAGTCTTGTGTAATTTTAGTTCTTTTAAACTTACTGAGGTTTTTTATAGCCCAGATATGATCTGTCTTGGTATATGCTCATGGACACTTGAAAATAATGTGTACTCTGCTCTTACTAGATAGTTTTCTACAAATAAAAATTTTTCTTCATATAAAATTTTCTATAGATGTTGATTAGATCTTGTTAGCTGATGGTGTACCTCTAAAACCTTGCTGATTTTCAGTCTAACTGTTCTATCAATTATTGAGAGAATGGTGGTGAAGTCCAGCTGTAATCATGAATTTGACTATTTCTCCTTTTATTTATATCAGTTTGCTTAACGTATTTTGCAGCTGTTGTTTGGTGTATAAAGTTAGAATTACTAAGTCTTCTGGGTAGATTGATCCTTTTATCACTATATAATAATACCCCCTGTCTCTACTAATTTACTTTGCTCTGAAAACTATTTTTCTGATGTTAACACAGCCATTGTTGCCTTCATTTGATTGATGTTTGCATGCTTTATCTTTTTTTATTCTTTTACTTTCAGCTTGCTTGTACAATTTTTATTTGAAGTGAGTTTTTTGTAGATAGTATATAGTCGAGTCATGATTTTAATCCACTTTGGTAATAACTGGGTTTTATTTAGTATATTTAGACCATTAGAATAAAATACTGCAGAGGAATATGCTACCTGATTATGAGATGAAGATGTAAATGTAGCATTGTATTATCTACCTCCTCCTGACCTCCCTATCTCAACTTCTGGTACTAGACACTAGTACTAAAATATCACAGACATCATGAATTCTGTTCTCTTACTCACCTCCCAATAATAACTACTATTTATGAAGCACTTACTTATGAAGCTGAGTTCGAGGCACTCAGCTCATAATTTTATATGCGTAAACTCATTTATTCCTCATATTTTGCAAATAAGACAACAAAGGCTTACTGAGGTAAGGATTACAGAGATTGTGACTCAAGTGAGTTTGAAGGCAGGTGTATGTGAGTCCATAGTACTTCACCACAACCATCTGCATCCTGAGTTTTGTCTCTGCCATTTCCTTTCAGTCCATCCCACACTGCCATTTCCACTACCAGTAGTGAAGCTCAGATGTCCTTTTCTTTGCACACAGTGATTATAAAAACCTCCTAATGTCCCTACTGCCACGCTCTCCATCCTCCAATCTGGTTTCCACAAGGTCTCCAATTATCTTCTTAGACCTTAAGTACAAAAGCATTTGAAATCTGAGCTCAGTTTAGATCACAATTCAAAACTTAACTTCTTATGTAACCTAAGCAAATTAGTTAACCTTTTCATATTTCAATTTCCTTATGTATAAATGGAAATAATTTTATATCCCTTAAGGATTATATCAAGTCAGATTTCACACATAAAGTGGCAAGTGCACATAGTAGACATTCTACATATCTTAATTTCCTTCCTTTCCATTAAAAGTGAAAACAGAAATCAGTAGGTCTGCCTTGTCTATAGGGCATAATCAAAATTTGTTATCCTGATGTACAGGTCTCTTAGTCCTGGGCCCAACCTCTCTTTCTACTCTCATTTTTCTCTACTATTTCATCGCATCAAAATTGGGCTTGTCTTTTTTCTTACTATTCCCTCATCCTGGAGTACATTTTTCCTGTTTTTTGGTCTACTGAAACTGTCTTTCAGGGCCCTATTTAGGAGCCATTTTCTTAACTATCTTCTCTATACACTCCCTTCACTTCCTAATATGAATAAATCCCTCTCCTCACCCACCTTGTTCCCACAGGATATTATGGTTTCTTGTAGATTAGCAGAGTGAGGTGTTAGTTCATATTTTATCCCCTAACAGTATGCCTTGAATTAGCAAAATGGGTAAGAAAAGAGGGTTTGAGATAGATAATCCTGCTCTTGGATTTGACTATGCCATTTTCTAACTTCAATTATCTCCCCATGACTCAATTCTGTTATCATAAAATAAGGATGATTAGTGCCTCTATTAGTAAGATTGATGTGAAAATTAAGTAAGAAAATGTATGTAAAGTGGTTAGTAAGAAATCTAATACATGGCTTGTGTTCATTAGTCAATAAACATTTGTTGTGATAAGTATCAATCCTAAATCTGTTATTAATTTGTGGGAGTTTTCATCGCACATTAAAAGAAAAAGCTTAATTGATAGCTCAAAAGTCTTTAAGATTAAGTAGGAAATGTGTTGATACCTAGCACTTTCCATGCCATACAGTAGGTTCTTTATAAAGGTCCTTATTTTCTTGCCCTCCTCTCTTTTCCTTGAGCAATTCATGTCTTTTCATTTTGGTTTACTAAATATTTAAATGAAGGTGACAGAATGACACAGGGATATTTTGGGAGTTGAATATATGAAAATATAGTAGTCACATAGCTTAAAATAATTAAAAAGTAAGTTATTAAAATCAATTGTTTTCCTCACAAAATTCTCAAGCACACCTGTTTTTTTAGTGTCCCTCATCTCCCTCAAACAATCTTAGATAGTCAGCTGGACTTAATTCCTCAATGTCTGTACTTTTAGATGCATAAAAGTCACATAAATCACCTAAAGATCCTCTAAATGATTTAAATTAGAATAAAATTGTTAGTCACTTGAATTATTCATGAGTCAGTGATAGAATTCTAGCTTCCAGGGCAGAAAACCCATGATCCACTCCTGGTTATAGTAGATTTCTTTTAAACTGGGAGTTAAGAATCTGAGTCCTACTACCATTACTTATGTGATGCTGGGAAAGTAGTTAAACCCCTCTGGCTGCCAGTTCTCCCTTTATAAAATGAGAAATTAGAACTCCATGGTCCTGGTAAGTGCTATGATCTTATACACTGCAATATGTCCTTCTTAAACTGAGCATTTAAGGTAATCAACAAAATACTGCACTTGTTAGGAGAGAAATTTGGAATATGTTTCATATTGTGATTTCACCTTGAATTCACCTAGAGGCTTGTAGTGAAGAAATAAAAAGTTCAATATATCCAAGGTCAGTAAGTCTAAATCAATTATCACAACAGATTATTTGTGCTAATGTGTTTGCAGAGCATATTCTCTCCTTCTGAAGCATTTATGAGGTTTAGAAAACTGCTTTTCATTTCCAAATGAAAAAGCTCCCAGCACCTGTACTAAGGAATACAACAATAATGGATTATTATTATTCCTGACAGCAAATGCTAATCCACAGACTTTTAAATGGAAAAAAGGCTCAGACTATGAAATGACTACTTTTAGTTCTCTATCATTTTTTACCATGCAATAAACTTTAACATAAAATCCAGTTCCATAATATTCTATTTTTATAAAAAGACTATGTCCTAATATGACCTGATGCACTTAAAACTATCATCATTTAGGGTTGTTAAAATATAAAAAATAAATTTAAAACAGTAATATTTTTTTAAATGATTTTATTTTTTGCATATTAGGAAAGTTAAAATATGGAACCTAAAAAGCCTACAAGGTCACTGTTCCAGATTCATTCATTCATGTACACATTTGTTCATTCAACAAATATTTTTGAGGGCCTGCTATGTGCCAGGTCCTGTTATACATGGCAGATAAAACAAAAATCAACAAGGAAATGTTCCTTGCCCTTGAGGAGATTTCATTCGATGCAGACTTGAAAAAAGATCCAGTCTCCAGAATAAAGTGGGCAGTTGTAGACTTACAAAATGTTTATTTACATATGTATTTTTTACCTGTTTGCATAAAACATTCTATTACGTTTCCCAAGGTTGCTGCAACAAATTACTACAAACTTGCATAGCTTAAAACAACAAAAATCTGTTCATAGTTTGGGAGGCCAGAAGTCCAAAATCAAGGTATCAGCAGGGCCATGCTACGCTGAGGCTACAGAGAAGGCTCCTTTCTACTTGGTTTGGGACAGCGTAACTCCAATGGTCCAACGGCTGTCTCCTTCTTCACATGCTCATCTTCCCTTTACATGAGTCTATGTCCAAACTCACACTTTTTTTTTTTAAGGAACCAGTTATTGATTTAGGCCTGCCCTGATCTAGTATGATCTCATCGTAATTTGATTATTTTTGCAATGACCATAAATCTAAATAAGGTCATATTTGGAGGATACAGGGAACACTATTCAATCCAGCACAAAAGATAAATTAAAATAATATTGATAGTCTTTTGTATTATCTCCTCCTCATAACTGTTAGTTTCTCCTAAGATTTTATTGCTTTTTACTGTTAGTCTCTTTCTGAAATTATTCTTGAACCTCTTGAATGTTTTGCAAATCTGTGAGCTACATTTGTGGATTGCAATTCAAGTTCAACTATTGATTGATATTCAATAGTATATCATTTTTTATTTTTTTTCTGAAATGGGATTCTGTGTTTATTTGAGTTTAATGTTTACATTGACAGCTTGTTGGACTCAAATGTTTGTAATAGTTTTTCCAAATTAGTGAGGAGACTCTGGCTTATTACCAACCCTGGCTACTTAGAGAACGCTATAAATTTCTGTCTGCCAGAACCAGAGGACCCTTTTACTTTCTGAAAATTGAAATTTTTTTTCTTGTCAGAAGTGCCATTCTCTACTCTTTTAAAATGTGAATGGAAAACTGGGGCTCTCATTCAAATCAACCAAACTATTAGGGCAAGCTATTAGGCAGTGTTCTCCATCCAGCTTGTCTCCTCTTCCAATCTAAAAATGGCATGAACCCTAAATGTGGACTATTGATTCACAAACTCCAAGTGCAGCACAAACTCCAACCTGACTACCAAGTTGAACTCTGAGGCTAACTACCATCACACACTCACATCCTGGATGCTCTTGTGGTAATATTTTGTACACTCTTACTTCTCTATGACCTAATAAATGTCCATAAAGAAAATCATCTTCATCATGAAACAATTTAAAGATTTAAAATATAAACAGTGAAATCCTCCCCCTATCTGCTCCCAGAGAAAATAATTGGTTTGTAACCTTTGAAATATTTTTCTGTATGTATATTTATTCGTATAAATGTTTAATATGCTGGGTTATTTTCTGGGGGGGCGGTTTCTACAAGAAAACTGTATCACACAATACATATTGTTCTGCAGTTTACTATTATAATTTAAAATATATTGAAATCACTTTACCCAGGCAGAATTTACAGCTTTACTTCATTCTTGCAAGATAGTTTTCCAGTACATAAGTATATTCAACTATTTTCCAAATGATGGACATTTTTCAATTTTGAACTGCTGAAAGAAACACTATCTGCTGATATTCAATAATAAAATGACTCACAGTAATAGGATTGCTGGTTAAGTACAGGTGTTTTTTTTTTACAGTCAAATATAACCCAACGGTAACTCAAAGATGGTATCTTTCTTTTTATTTCTTCATCTTCTCTTTTTTTTTGGTGTAAGGTAATCTAAAATGTGAAAAATGATCTATTGTTTTTATATAATTTTTTTATTGTTAGTGAAATTGATTATCTTTTCACTTGTTTATTCTCCACTTGTATTTTTCCAGTTGCTTTGCCTACTTCTCTTTCTACTCTTCTGCTGAGATGTTTATTGATTTGGGGAAACTCTTTATATTATGACTATTAAATTTTGTCTTAGGTATGCTACAAATACTTTCTTCTGAGCTGACATTTGTCTTTTACCTTTGCTTTTGGCACATATTTTTCTATACAGACATTCAAATTTTTCTGCAGTCAAACATGTCCATATTTCACTTGGTCATTTCTGATTTTCATCCCAGCTTTGGAAAGATCTTCACCCAGGATTTTAAAAGAATTATTAAGGCTCAAGAAATTATTTTTACATATAACATGAAAAGGAATCTAATTTTTTAATGGATAGCCAGTAATAATGTAAAAGCTCATTTAAATCATAACTGATTTTGTACTGCCATTTTTGTAAAATATTATATCAGGTTTGTTGACACTGATTTATCAACTTGCCATTAACAACCTGTATTAATTACTGAGCTTCATATTATGTTTGCAAATCCAACTCATTAGCCTGTTTCCAAAATTTCTTAGTAATTCACAAGGATTTATTCTTGCAAATAAATCTTGGAAGGACCTTTTCAAGTTCCAAAATACAATTCCCTGGTATTCCATTAGGATTTTTATTTAAATTGTATTAAATCAATAAAGTAGAAGAAGATTGCCATATTTACAATGGAGAGTTTTCTTTTCCATGTGAAAACATTCTTTTGTTTCCTATTTACTCAGACTTCTTCTATTAGTGCTTTCCTCATAGAGCGTTCACACATTTTAATAGTTTTGTTTCTATTTTGAATGAGACCTTTTACAAATATATTTTTGCTTAGTAACTGCTATTGATGTCTTAAACATTACCTAGAATTCTGCCACCTTACTCAACTCGCAAATTAGTCTTCTTTTAGATTTACTTCTGCATAATGTCTAGGTAGACAATATTTAAAAATTGTTATTTTGTCTCTTCCTGTTCAATGTTTGTATTTCTTATTCCTTTTCCTTGATTTTTGCCAGGTAGGAGCTCTAGAACAATGCCAACCTATATCACTGATATCAGGTATTTCCCATCTGTAGAAATGGAACCCTGCTTTGGAAGGATTCACAGGTCTCCTTTTGCCTCACTCTACTAGGCTAGGCGCTCTTAGTCCATATTGTTATCATACTCCATCCTGGGTCTATTATAGCCCAAGTCACATGGAAATGCAATTATTTATGAACTTGGTATTTGTGTATTCTATAGGCTCTTGAAGCATGAAGGCATCTTCATTGCTACAGAACTACCAACTAACCCAGTCCTAGTATGTAACAGCAGTTCAATTAGTCTGTTCTCCTAGCTTCCAGTCTCTTTCCATTTGCCTTCCCTCCATATGCTACAAGAAACAGAAAATTCTGTTGATTTTACTCAAATTCTGTCAGCTTCCCCAAGTCTCTAGCCCTAATATTGCTCCCTTCACTAAGCTCCCACTTTCCCACAACTAGTGCAATGCTTCTCTAACTTGAATAATAAACAAGTTTCTTTAAAAAAAATTATATGAATCTCACTGTCAAATCAAATTTTTATGATTTTGCTTAAAGACATATATACAGTACTGGGTATAAACTCCTTGCACTTACATACAGTTCTTATACAAATCTAAAACCAAGGCAAATTTATACATTACTTTCATAATCAATAAAATTACTAAATCTATTTAAACTGATAGTACTATCAGTGGAAACCAACTTGTGGAAACTAACTTGTTAATTTTAGATTAATAGTATAAAGATACATACCCAAATCTGTTTTTATATAATCCATCTCTATGTTTTTACTTGTGACTCAAATAGAGACTACCCTTTTGAATAATAATATTTCACATAATAATTGTGATAACTCAAGACTTTGTGTGTTATTTCAGAATATCAGACTTCATACTTAGCTAAACTCTGGCACTGTGCAGTTCTCAAATGCCAATTTTAATGAACTGTCATTTGATAACTCAGTAAAGCTTGTCTGTTCATTTGAACATAAGGTTAACAGAGGGGGAGTTACTAAAATCTGCATTATGCGGATGTATAATATCAGATGCAAAAATAAAAACCCTCTATCACATTTACTTTTATATTAACTGCTCATCAGTGAAGCAAGTTGGTACATATAAAGACATGGTTATGCTGCCAATACTCTAGTGAAGGTTCCTTCAAGACAGACATGCCAAAACTGCTGTTTGATAACTCAGTCTTCTTATCATATTTTTCTTTTTTAAATGAGTATGCTCCATAGTAGTTTGTTTATACACTGTACCATGTCAAAGAGAAAATATAAAAACTTTAAAAGCACAAAGATAAGGTGTTTTTTTTTCTTGAAAATAAGGTAGTTCAGCTTTCATATAAACTAACTCTTAGAAACTAAGGCTATATTTATAATTAACATTAAATGATGGTCAAATTTTCTGATTAAATATTTCAGTCAATTTTTATTTAAAAAAGAAATAAAAGTTTCCCTCTCTGATAACAGAATGGGAAGCTTTTACTTTAATCTTTTAACTTTCTGGCCCTTTGCTTTCTGACCACTCAGAAAAGCAAGATTTTTAAAACTAAGTATTTTCTAAGATCCATATCAAACACCACTCTGATATGGAATCCCTCTACCAGAGGTAGTCATTCCTTGGATGCCATAGAACTATCTCTACCTCATTTCCTCTATACCCTCTCTGCCTACAGAGGGTCACTGGATTCCAGAGCATTGTGGCTATGGACAACTGAAACTGCAGAAAGCGAAACCACAGAGAATGGAGAGCAGCTATAATAAGCACTAAACAACTGTTTAACAAACAGATGAATAAGGCACAAATTGAAGGCCACTTCGCCTTTGCCAAAAGTTATCACCATTCAAATAATGGTGGTAGAGTGAACCTAAGTACAGTCCCCATCTCTCCTGCTTCAGTCAACATCACACATGGGAAGTTGATGAAGTTCTTTCCCTCTGCAGAAGGGTAAAGTGAACTTCACAGTGTAAGTTTTCGAAGTTTCCATTCTTTTAGGTTACAAGGCCCTAAGTGAGATTTCCAGGTTCCCTTATGGAAAAACAGAATTCAAGACTTCTACATAGGGAATAATGGAAAGACCGGTGACATGTCTCACACATTCTCAACTGTATTTTCTGTGGTCCTAAATCAAACAGTGGGGCATTAAGGCACCTGAATGAAGCTCATGATACATACCCACTTAAAATTTTTTCTAAGTATCAGAGAATCCAAACTGCTCTGCAACAATGGGACTCTGGTCCTGGTCTTCCTTTAGCCACAATTAAATCCAGATAAATAAATGTCAATGGCCAATAGGGTAACCAGCCATCCTGGCTTCCCTGGGACAAAGGTTTTTGGGATGCAGAAATTTCAGTTCTTAAACACACAAACTCGCAGGCATGCTAGGAAGGTTGATCATCCCAAACTGGCCAACTCCCCTAGTGGAAAGACATATTTAAGCCAACTTAATAACTCTTGGCTTTATAGGTGGTAGGCACTGTATAAAAAGTGTCTGTTAACCACATCTTCCCTTCCTTTCTTTTTCTGGACTATATTTTATTAGTTGGATAGCAATGGGTATCAAACCTTACATGTACCAGAATCACCTGAAGGACTTGTTAAAACACAAATTGCTAGAGGTTTTAATCCAGTAGGTCTGAGGTAGGGCTCAAAAATCTGCATTTCTAACAAGTTATCAGGTGACACTGATGATGTTGGTCTAAGAACCACTGCTCTACAAGTCTGGCATACTACTATCTTCTGAAATTAACATAAACAGAGTCGACTGAAAGAATGAAGGCATGAAATCAACAAAATGCAGACTATTATAATAATTGGCCTTATTTTCTTCATTTCCTAAGCACTTCCCAATGGTGAGAACAGCTTTTCAAAAAATCTTAACATTCAAAGTTTTAAATATAATATAAAAGGTTAAACTTCCAGGCAAGTTTTTGCAGAGATGTGGGGGAGTTCTCTATAATAGGATTTACTTTAATGATGGATTTCTCTGTGGAAAAGTAAGTACACTGTTGCCCAGTTCTGGTGCCATTTGGTTCCTCTCCTGCTTGCTCAAACCCAACAGTTGGAATATTCTTTGTACTCAATCTGAATCATAGTTTCACAATTACCATTCTTTCTGACATACTAAACAGGGGAAAAAAGTATATTTTGATAACACAGTTGCACTTCCTTCATCCTATGCAAACTTTTTAGTGTAAATGAACATGTATAAGTATGCATTCAGTTTTGTGCCCAAATTCTGCCCAAATTCTTGGAACATCTACTGCTATCCATCCATACACAAATGTTGCCTTAAACAATAACAATAATGATAGGTCCCTTATCCTCTAAGAAAGGTTCCTGATTGCCTTCATTTAAATGTTATAAGAGAAACTGAGGTACAGGACTTTGATGGCTGAATTTAAATTCCATATTTAGAAGGTTTCTAGGGAAATGGGTGTGAAACAGAAAAACTTTAACCATTTTGATGAATAAAATGAACTTCTAAATGGCCCAATCTCAGAAACCAGTATTCATTAGTAATAATTGTGTCTTTGTCTGCAGCGCTCTGGTGGTGCCCTCGCCATTCCCTTGTGTGCATTCCAGGGCACTGTGTCTCTCCAGGCGCCTACAGGGAAAACCCTCTCTCTTTCTACCTATGAGGTAAGTGCAGAAGGACAAAAAATAACCCCAGCCTCCAAAAAAATAGAAGTCTATCGATCCAAAAGTGTTGGCCATGAACCAAACACAGAGGATTCTCCCTCTACATTTGCGGACACCAGTGTGAAAATACACTTGGAAGTTCTTGAGATCTGTGATAATGAAGAAGCCCTGGACACTGTGTCAATCATTAGCAACATCAGTCAGTCCTCCACCCAGGTCAGGTCTCCATCTCTACGCTACTCACGAAAAGAAAACAGATTTGTTTCATGTGATTTAGGGGAAACAGCCTCATACTCACTCTTTTTACCCATGAGTAATCCTGATGGTGATATCAACATATCAATTCCAGACACCGTTGAAGCACATAGGCAGAACAGCAAACGGCAGCATCAAGAAAAGGATGGCTACCAGGAGGAAATCCAGTTATTAAATAAAGCTTATAGAAAAAGAGAGGAAGAAAGCAAGGGTAACTAGTGATGATTTGATCTAATGGAGGCAAGAATGGCTCTGCAACTTCAAACTGCTGAACACTTTTGTTCTGAGGCTATTTTGTTTTTTATTTGTTGTTTTACATACCCTTTATACAGATTTAGCAGCTAATTATTTTTAGTGCAAACAGCTGGAACTTGTGCAAACACTCAAGTGCTTTTGATGTATTACCTATAGGTCACACACTGTGGTAATTTAAAAATGTTACTTCTTAGTCAATTTCTAAAATATTTTCTATATCAAATCTTGACCTAGTTTACTAATGTTTTTGTCTGTGTTTGTCAACTTCAGAGTAGGCAGAAAGTTGCATAAACTCAATATACTCTTCCTATACATGTTTCTACACATGATGTTGTCCTTTACTGCAAGCAGTAAAAAAGATTTTAGGAATGGAAGAAATGTAGCAAAATTCTGAATTGTATTTGAAGAGAGTTGCCTACATGCAGCTAGCAAAATAAGCTTATTATTATTACTGTGTTAGCTTTACACTGATGCCTAGGAAATATATTCTTGTGTAAAATAGCAAATTAGCTAGCTTCAAACTTCAAAACACGCATGTGCCCAGTCTGTAAATAGTTGTTTCCTTCATTTCTATAACATACAAACTGTTCACAGAATTTTTTTTATTTTTCTTGAATGTAACAGTGTTTTCCTTTTATCTTTTCACTATGTCAAGGCTGCCCTTAAAACAAGTACATTGTATGTTAAAAGTGGACTTAAAAGTAGTCCTTAACTCATATATTAATGGAAAAGGCTGTAAGTGTATATCTATCATGATTTCCAGAATTGTTTTATTTATTTGAATGGAAACTGGGGGAAAACACTGCCAGATTAAGTTCTGTGATGTGCACCCAAGTAAGAGACTTCTGGGTAAAGCAGATGAAAATTCTCTAAGTCCAAAATAAAGTGTCTATTTCTAAAGCTGCAGATTTGGCAAACTTAGCCATTCTTGAAGCATAGAAAATTTTAGTTCAAATCTTGTTCCAAGTTTAAGTGCTTTTTAAGTATAAAAAACAATTGAATATATGTTATTAAATGATTGTAAGGTATATATTTCAAGATTAATTTCAAAATGCGTTACACAGCAAAAATGCAGGAATCACCTTGTCATAATATTAGTAATATATACTTCAAAAATTATGTTGCGAATTTTTGTCAAATTGCTACAAATTTCTACAAATATAAATTAAATGTATTACTTAAATGTTTATTTTCCAAAGTTACTGAGTTGATATTTTACATTGTTTTTAACTTAATGCAACCCCACTTTATACAACATATCTTATGTCCTATTCCTATATACAATGGATACACTTAAAAGGGCTGCTATGTTGACACAATACCAGGATTATTTAGCCCAAAGCTATAGTTTGAGAGACTAATCATTATTACATTAATAAGTGTACCACTTCAAACTTCAAGCCAACAGTAGTTGAATCTGAAAGAAAACTCTGCAGGGGCTGTGCCTAAGCATGACTGGCTCCTCCCAATCTTTGTTGAGAGAGGAAGGTTAAGCTACACCAGTATAAAGTCTACTTACTCTTTAAAGTGACTATGATTAAAAAATGCGTTTTTGGTATAGGAAATATCTTTGTATGTATCTTATACTATATTTAAATATCTTACCCTTATATTGCTGTATTGTTCCTATTATTAATAAATACTATATTCATGTAGCTTGTTTCTTTTCTCTCTAAATTGACTTATCTGGAGATAAAAATTACTTGTTACCTAATAAAAATATCACCATCTGGTGGTGACTACTATAAAGTGAAAAGACATATTCTCTAAAACTCCCAATTAATATAAATATATAATTTATAAACCAAACATGTCCAAGAGGTGTGACTGACAGAGGCAACCATTTTGAAGACAGCAAAGATCACTGTGTTACTCAGAATACAAAGAAAATGATTTGGTTATGCCTTATTTGGAAGCTTTTCTCAACATGGATCTTTAGTATTGGATTTCATAAATATATTTACTGTTAATTTCTTATACTATTCAGTTACTTTCATTCACTTATCATTATAATATTTAATAAATACCTACTATATGCTAGAAGTTGTTGTAGGTACTGAGAATTATAACAGTGAACAAAACGAAACAAATATATATACTGTTTAGAGAACAGTCCACACAAGACTTCTCTCACTTTGGATCCCAATTACAAGTTCAGAGTGTTCTGAAAACCACTATCAGTAGCAAAAGTTCATTAGAAGGACTCACAGAACTCCCAGGGAAAGGATACAGATTAAAATAAGCCAAGAAAAGAAGCACATACAGCAAAGTCTAGGAAAAGTCTAAATGTGGAACTTCTGTTGTCCTTTCCTCAGCATTACCTCATTACCTTCCTGGCATCAGTGTGTGACAACATGCATGGAGTCCTGCCAATGAGGAAAACTCATCCAAATCTTGCTGTCCAGGGTGTTTACTGGGGGTCCATCATGGTCAGAGTATTGGTAATGGTAAACATGGCTAATCTGATTACAAAATCACTATCTAGTCTCAGGTGCAAAAAGACTAAATAGGTACAAATATGGTTACTGAAGGAACAGGAAGCTATTTTAATTGTCTGGGTCAGAGAGGATGTTAGCTAGGATTAGGGTGGTAAGAGTGGAGGTGATGATAGTATTATACTTTGACTCCATAAATAGGAGGATTTCCTTGGTAAAATAAATAAATTACATATTTCTTAAATGTCTATGGAATCTATAACTTGAGGGAAAAATTACCTCTGGCATCTATGTCCTGTTAATATTCTGGAATAGCCCAGTGTTTCTGAAGTCTCCCATGCATCACAGAAGCTAGAGGGCTGAATATTTTCAAGGCCTTTGCCAGGAAGGTTCATGTTTAGCATCTGCCAATGAAAGGCATATGCACAAGATTTAGAACACACAGTTTTGAAGAGAAGGAGCAAGGTTCCTTACCAGCAAGCCTTTCTCTTCTCAGACATGGTTCAGGAAACTAGGCTCTTTCCATCTTGTAGTTTCACATTTTCATTTTTTATAATCATTATGCTCATCTGCATTAAGCTAGCAGAAGGGCAAAGGGCATAGAAGATCCTGTACTGGCACTCAGTGGGAATGGCCTAGAAGAACAGCAACTCAGTCCCTGCAGCTTCTGCTACATTGTTACAGCTCAGTATACAACCACACCTAACTCCAGAAGAGGCTAAGAAATAGATCTTCTCATGTGCCCAGGAAGAAGATACCCAACTTTGATGAACAGCTCGCTAGCCAGTCTCTGCCACATGCTATGACTCCAACGAGATGATCATAAACCATATGATAATAGAATGTGAATAGTGCCCACTCCCTGGTGTCATATGATGCATAGATGCAGCACACAATAATTGAACAGTGGTACATTTTTCCAAGTTGGAATTACCTGGTCTTGATTCTGAATTCTGGACATCAACATACCTACATCAGTCTGTTTATACAATCTCTTCTCCAGCTTATGATGCAAAGAAAATCATATTTATACATCTCCCCTACTGTCTTAGGATCTCAACTTCAAATGCATAAAGGAAACACATATACAAAGACTCACATATACAAAAATACATACTATTCTCAAGAATAAGCAGCAATTTGTTGGCATTGAGCAATAAAACTCCAAATATAGAACAACCATGATGATAATCTCTTGCTATATTATATGGAACAATTTAGATTCCTGGAAGACATTAAGTGGAAATACTTTGTTACAGAGGAGGATCTTCACACAACCTTTAGTAAGCATAATTCCAATAATTACAGACTAATTTTTCCAAAAAAAGAAAAAACTGTCTCAGAGGCAAATTTCAGTCTCCACCACTTCACAAAAATACGACTAGAAACTTCAAAATGTTAGAGTCAAAAAATATTAGGGTTTCAGTAAATACACGGTCACCTGGTTATAGTAATAAAGATATATATCTATATACTAACTGAAGCCTTTAAGACTTTTTACTTTCATTATCTTTTCTTAATTTTGGAAAAAATTACTGATTAAAAATTTTTTCTAAGTACTCATTCATACTATATTTTTTCTAAGTTCTAAGATTGTGTGTTTAAATTGAGCTGAGGAAAATTACTAATTTGATGAGATTTGTAGTTTTCAAGGGAAAGTATATTATGGGAGATACTCAAGATCTTTAACATGGATCCTGGAATAACCAAGTCATATATTGTTCTCCTTTCTGTGAGAAACAAATGACATCAGTAGCTAGCAGCAACTGTTCACATTACGATGACAAAATATCTGGTTTGCCTGGGATAGTCCCAGTTTACAGTTGTTTTCTTGGCATAATAACATTGTCCTCTTTCAGTATTAAAGTGTCACAGTTTGGACAATGAATTATATGGTCACTCTATTTACATTTCTGAAGCAAGTGATACCTATATGCTCTTTTCTCCCAACATAGGATACATATTACAACTAAAAAGGATACTAAGTAGCATCTGCAATTCCCCTGCTGAAAGTATCTCTTATTTGCTTTTCATGTTTCTATTAGAGAATAAAAAGAATTTCCCTCTCAGTATTTTGAGTGAAACAAGAAAATAAGATCGGGTATCATTAAGGATCTACCCTGAGAGAAGGTAATAAAAGGAGGACGAACAACTCATGCCTTCAGAAATTTAACTTAAAGGTGAGGACACCACCACTCCCACTCCTAACTGTAAAATGCCCTCAAATCACAAAGAAATGAATGTCTTCTGGAACCATTGAATGTTCTGTCAATTAAATTCAAACAGGAGGCTAAAAGTAGGAAATATCTGCACTTGCTATAATAAAGGCCCAGGGTTCTTTGATTGATCTCTGCCTCTTGGTGGAATATATATAGTTCATTGTAACTAAAAGCACCAAAGTATGCTCCAGACCAGAGTGTGGGTTATCTTAAGTTTCTCCTGCAGATTACTTCACTCTTCTTGACCCCACTTTCAGCACCGTAACAGGCAACAACTTTGCTTTCAGAGCTCTAAGCAGGAAGCAATAGATAGAAGCAAATGCCCTCTGCTTCTCATGAGGTCTGGCCAACAAGGACTTCCAGTAAAAGATCAGAGAGCGAGATCAGGCTATTTATCTCTCTCTTTCTGCACCTTGGACTGGATCTGCCCTGTATCAACAGTCACTGTTCTTTCTAAGTAGCTGACTCTATGTAGCTTTCTTTCAGGATGCCAACATTTAATCCCTTTCTTCATTCATTTGGGTCTAGATATAGGCCCAATGTTGCTACTAACCCCAGTTTACTGAAATATTTTATAGTGTCTTTATATGTATGTATACAAATGCTCCTTGAGTTATCCTCTTTTAAGCTTGCTATCTATTTTCTTTAAGGACCCTAACTGATATATTCACAATTTATAAACTTTCCTAGTGAATGACTACCTTAGAGCCTAGAGCACTGGGCTAGGAATCAGAAGGCTTAGTTTCAATCTGATTCTGATTTGGACTCTACCACTGTTTGGTCTATGCTTAAACTCTCTCAACTCAGTTATAATAGAGTGGATGTTAGAAAGATTAGGAATGAGGTGAGCCCCGGTAAATTAGATTATCTCTAAAACCTTTTAGCCATAGCATTTTATATGTATATATATCTGTAAAATACTAAATGAATATTATGGATTCAGTGCCTTCTGTGTTTTACAGAAACCATACACTGATGAAGATATGATTCTAATTCTTGATTCAAGAAGAATACTCTTGATGGATTAGGGTAGAGCACACCTTTGTTATTCTGGATCAAGAGACCTCAGTATTTACTAATTTTAGGATAAAGACCAGCAGAAAATGCTTATTTGTCTAAAAGATTCCCCAAAGGTTATGAAGCAGCAGAAGTTGGTGGTAGGAACCGACAAAACTGGTATAAAGACAGATGAACCTGAGAAAATGAAAAAGTAAACCTCCTAGAATTCCAGGGGAGTACAAGGCTTCAATAAGTAATGTTAGCACAAATAATGGCTATACTGAAGGTTGTAACTAGAGACTTTTGAAAAACATCTATTTTGAAATATGATCTGCTTTCAGAGCTCTAAGCAGGAAGTGTGGCAAAAGCTGAAAAAGCTGAGATGGCAGAAGGAGGTCAAAATACAAACACACTTCTTCCCTTCCTTCTCCCTCACACTCCCCCCACGTTCTCCTATAGTAAGGCTTCCTGGTTCTTCTACTTTGTGTGCGTCAGGAATTTCCACTTCTTCATATCATCCTTCCCATGACAGACTTCTCTCCCTCCCTTCTCTGAAATTACAATGTGAAATGTCTACTAGGGACCATGACGTATAGGGGAGATGACTGAAAATACGTCAATTTGGTATTTTAAAATACCTCTAATAAACAGATAAGTGATGTTCCAGTGATTGAGAATGAGAGCTTTATAAAGCAAGGATGTATAAGTAATGCTGCAGACACCTAGTTTTCTTTTAACTTTCATTAAGAATGCATTATTGTTCATTAACTGTATCAGTAACAGCAGTATCCTTTCCTCGCAGGCCTCATTCTTTTTAATCCTTCCTTTCCTTGAGTTTCTTGGTCTTACCGTACTAAAATAAACAGAAAATAATGCCTACTTATAGTACCTGACATATAATACGCACCCAATAAGTTACTTACAGTGCTATAATCCCTTTCCCTATTTCTAGTTCTTATAAGGACAGGAGCAGTCATGTCTGATGCAACATGAGAAGTCTGTAAAACTGCCAAAATGGTGGTACAGTTTGGCTTTGGAGAGAGCCTGACTTATAGCACTTACTGCAGACTGTATCTTTCAAAGATGGGCAGAATACCTCCCATCCCACATGCTCTTCTTATGTGACCTTGGCTCTCCTTGCACAGTGTGGTGGGTCCTAAATGCTCTTCAACCTGGTGGACATCTGTAACCATTCCCACTAAGAAAGCACAGTAGAGTGATATTATGTGACTTACGAGTCTAGTTAACAAAAATGCCATTGTACTTCCACCTTGCCTTGTGACACATGCTTTCAGAACCTACCTGCCATGCTGTAAGGAGGCTAAAACTAGACCACACAGAGAAACCAAACTGTGAGGCTATGTGTAGATGTTCCAGCCCATAGCCAAGCACTGTTCTAGTCAAAAACCAGCATTAACAGCCAGATGTTTGAGTGAAGATGTCTCCAAATGATTCCAGCCCCCAGCTATTAAGTATTCTCATCAGAAAGAGAAAAGAAAAAGAGAAAAAGGGCTAACAGAGAATGAAACTTGATAACTACCTGAAGCAAGGAAAATCAGCTGGTAATGCTAAGATGTTCCCTCTATTCCCTTATTGCCCAGCAAGGCGAGAATTTAGACAGTAATTTAGATAAGAAGTAAATAAGAGTAATAATGATAATAAAAAATAATAATAAACAAAACCCTACATTTCTTTGTCCACCTGAGTTGTACTTGAAGTAAATTTACGATTTTACTACATCAGTTATAGTCAAGAAGAGCTGTTCCCTACAAATTAATTTTCAATGTAACTAAGATTTCCCATTTTGAGTTCCAAAATTTTATATGACAAGATACTCTATTGAGTTATTTAATAAGTTCTTCTGTATTTTTCCTGATAAAAGGAAAGGGGAAAAAACACATTTTCTCCATTTTCCCTCCTCCACTTTCCCCAAACAGCTGAATCTTTGGAAGTAGGAGTCAGTTAAGCATTCCATTTCCTAAGCTGAATATTGAAAAACAAATCCCCACCCAGGCCTTCATGAAGATTAGATTCATGAAAATTTACGCTATAGTGATTTCACAGGAATGGGGGAAAGAAGATGAAAATAACATTCCCTGAGAATGGCAAAAATGTGATTGCTCTCCAAAGTGGTGTGGTCTTGTGTGGCTCACCGTTCCTGCATTCCAGAGGTGGTTAAACTGGCAGGTGGATACTCATGTAGGTTAGATGGCAGTGCTGTAGGTTTCAAAGTAACAGTTTTGCATTCTGGGCCCAGTCCATGATCAATGGAGAGGACATTTGAGAGAGACATCTTTTAATCCACCCAGAGCACAGCACACAACAGAGCCCCAGTAAGAGTAACAACGGTAATTATAAAAAACTTGTCACTCTGTTTTCTGGCATTTGGTGACTTAAGAATTCTTATGGCTCCAACCAAGGAAAGAAAAAAAAAACCCCAAAACCCAAGTAACAACTGACATTTTTCTTCCCACCAATATAGGTCTTTCCTTGAAAATCTTCCTTTCGTACAGATTTTTACTACAGTCACATTTGTTATAAGTGTCTGCCTAAAGCAATAGCCTCAAGCAATACTACTTCATACTGAAGTCAGGGACAATTAGTATTTTACATATGTAATGAAGATTCTGCTTAGGATCAACAAGCATAAGGTGAAGAGAAACAGTGCAACTCATCAGAAAATAGAAATAATGCTACTTCTCTGGAATCATCATGAGGATTCTGTGAAATACGGAATATCATACTACTTTCCTATTGCTACTATAATAAATTATCACAAACTCAGTGTCTTAATTAACATAAATTTACTACCTTACAATTCCGTAGTAGAGAAGTTACAACAAGGGTCCTCACCAAGCTAAAATAACCAAGCTAAAACTGGCAGGATGCATTCCTTCCTAGAGGCTCTGGGGAGAATCCACTTTCTTTTCTAGTTTAGAGGTTGCCTGCATTCCTTGGCTATGGCCCCTCCTCCATTTTCAAAGCCAGCAGCAGATGGTTGAGACCTCTTATCACATTTCTGTGAACTCTCTTCTGCCTCCTTCTTCCACTGTGAAGGACCCTCAGAATTACAGTGGGCTCATCCAGATAATTTAGGATAATCTCACCATTTTAATTAAGGTCAGCTAACTAGCAACCTAAATTTCCCTTGGTCATGTAATGTAACATATTCACAGGTTCCAGAGATTACAATTCAGACATTTTTGGGGATCATTATTCTGCTGACCACAAATGTGAATCACCTAACCCAATTATCCAGTAAATGCTAAGTGACAGGTAAGTGTTAGTCCTCTTCCCCATTATTCTCTCTGTATTAGTCTACTGCCATAACAAAAAGCCTCAATGGCTTAAACAAGAGAAATTTATTTCTCACAGTTTTGGAGGGTAGGAACTCCAAGATCAAGGTGCTGGCCGATTCAGTTCTTGGTGAGACCTCTCCTCCTGGCTTGTAGACATCTGTGCGTCCTCGCATGGCCTTTCTTCTGGGGAAAGAGAGAGTGAGCTCTCTGGTGTCTTTTCTTATGAAGACACTACTTCTATTGGATTAGGGTCCTGCCTGCATGACCTCATGGAATTACTTTCTTAGAGGTCCCGTGAGAAACACAAACACTCTTGGAGTTAGGGCTTCAACATAGGAATTTTGAGAAATCAGTCAATCCATAACACTCTCACAGTTAACAGTCCACACTACTGCCTTCTCAAGTTGCTCCTACTATCTGCAATATGTGTACCACATCTTACCTATTGAACAATTCACATATTTGTCATATCAGGTGTGCCCAACATATACATATTGGACCTATTCATTCTTATCTTCTTTATTTTATTTGCCAAAGACCACCAAAATGTATAACCTCAGCCTGCTCTGTTTTTAACTCATATAACCAACTGCTTTCTAAACATCTCAATCTGTATGTTTCATAGGCTCCTCAAGCTCTGTATATATTAACAAAACACATTAACTCAACCCTCCTCAAAACCTAGAAAAAAAAATCCTCCTCTTTCTGTGTTCTTCATCTCAGGATATGGTACCTCCTTATTTGGTAGTCACTCAAATCTTAAACTCAGGAGTCATCTGACTCTTTCCTCTAAGTCTCCACATCCAATAAACCATCAAATCTTAACAATTTTATTGCCTAATACCTCTTAATTCCAGTCCTTCCCATTTCCCATCTTGCTGTAATCCTGTCTTGTCTCCCCTACATCATAACCTGTTAACTAGTTTCTTTATATCTACTTTGCCTTCTCTATTCCTTTCTACTTGAAGCACCCAAAGTAATCATTCCCTTAATTATATTGTTTTCCTTTAAGTGGCATATAAAGTTCTCCATGATCAGACTTTCTCTTTGGCCTTCTCCATCAGTCTTTAAGCATAGTTTTTTCACTCTCTAATGTTTTATCATCTCTCTTCACATACATTGTTCCCTCCCCCTGTGATAACCTGTCCCCTCCCCATTAGTCTGGCTAAAGTTTACTTATTCTAGAAGTTGCAGCTTAATCTCTCATTCTTTAGAAAGGACTTATCTGATTCTAAAATTAAATTATTTTGCTGTAACATCCCACGGTTGTTGGAGAAGAAAATGTTTTTCTCTACCCTCTTAGGATTTGTATGTGGGGGCCTGCAAATTAAGCTGACAAAAGACAGACTAGCAAGAGACAGGACAAATTTAATCACACCCATACCCAGAGTTCACAAAAAAATGTGACTCAAGGAGATGATTTGAACTTAGGACTTATACACCATTGTAATAGGAGAAGAGGAGGAGGAGAAAAGCACTTATGGGAAAACAAATGACTTTTAGAAAAGATAAATGGGCTCTTGTGAGAAGAGATGGAAGGTGTGATAGTTTTCTGACAATGTCTGTTTAGTTGTGGTGCTGATTTCTAGTCTCCAGTGATGAGTCAGTCTTCCCTGGTTCCTCACAACAATTGAGTGTTTTGGGGAAGCTGTTTTTATACAGGTAAGAGATCTCAGAATTTGAATGCCTCTGCTCAAAATATTTTCATGCCACAGAGGTGTATTTTGGTTCCCTTCAGAGCATACAACGTTTTCCTTTCTTAACTCATTGGACACTGATTTACCTTTTATCTCAAGACTGTAAGCAAATGAAAGCTGATGCCATACTTGTCTTTTTCAGTGAGTATCCCTAGAGCTTTTAAATCAGTTAAAAGTGTACGTGCACTGGATACCTCATATTGAATACCCAAGCCTGTGTGGCCCAGTCACTTGATTATTCAAGAACAGCTTATAATAATCACTCAGTGACCTGGTCAATGAACGGTACATGAACATATGAATCTTCAACTGCTGTTTAGTTTAAATTGCCTAAGTTCTCTGCTCTCAGTTTGGGTACACATGCTTACCTTATGCTGTTGAGTGAAGGTAGTACATAACGACAATCCTTTAAAAGACGCAGGGACATTTTTATAATTATATATGCTAAACAGGTGCTAGGCTGTTTTCAAGACGTAGCTATTTAAAGAGAAAAAAAATGACGAATTCATTTCATTTTTCTACAGACTTTTAGAAGACAATGACTTGATTCACAAGTTCTCTTGTGTCAATCAATGTTTACTATCCAGGGCCTAATTTGGAAGCAAACTCCGGATTTTTAAAGAATTAACAAGTAAAAGCCGAAACCCATTCTCTCACAAGCTGCGCATAGAAGAAAACGTTCGAGCCTTTCGCTCGCTCTCCCTCTGGAGGTACCAAAGCAGACGACAGAGGGCTCCACCTGAGCCGGGTTCCTGGCCACCCGGGCCGTCGGCCTGTGACGTCACCGAAGACGGCTGGCGGTGTCGCTGCACACCCTCCCTGTGGCGCTGCGCGCCGGAAGCAAAAAGGAAGTGGATGTGCACCCGCTTCCGGGCCCGGGCGCCATTTCCAGCGGTTGCCGGTTCTCGCGGGTTGTAGTCCGCCCGGACAATGAGCTATGACTGTCATCAGAACTGGGGCCGCGATGGAGGGCCCCGCAGCTCCGGTGGGGGCTACGGAGGAAGCTATGGAGGGGGCCACGGAGGGGGCCATGGAGGGAACCGAGGCTCCGGAGGCGGCGGAGGGGGTGGTCGAGGCGGCCGAGGCCGACATCCCGGGCACCTGAAAGGCCGCGAAATTGGCTTGTGGTATGCGAAGAAACAGGGACAGAAGAACAAGGAAGCGGAGAGGCAGGAGGTAATTTAAGACTCGGTAGCGGAGGGGGTTGAGGCAGGACCGGTTTTTGGACTTGTTTTGTTTTCCCACTCGCCGCCCCTAACTTTTTTTGTTGGGTTTTGCCTCTTAACCGGTGCATGTGTTTTGTGAAGTGAAAGCGACATGCAGAGGTATTAAACTGAAACTTCCAGTAGCGGATATTACATCGCTTAACGTTGGCCAGGGGCATCTAACATGAAACACGATCCATGCATGCTGAATGTGTATTTTTCATGAAGAACGTGAGAACTGTGAACAAATATAAGTTAATGTCCCAACCGAAATTAACTTCTTTGGGGTGTCACTGTCCTATAGTTTCTCTGGCCTCTCATTCCTTTGTATGTGTTAATAAGATGTAGTCCCCATTTTACAGAGATTGTGGTGTGTTAGGGGCTACAGATGGTTAGAACTTAGTTTGGAATTATTGCAATAAGAATGTAATCACCTAACCCAAACTGTAGAGTCCAGAGGACTTTGCAGAGGAAGTAATGCTTAAGCTGAAACTTGAAAGATAACAGAGTATGTGTGTGTCAGGGATTAAGGGGTTCGAAAGGGATTTTTAGGCCAAGGCAGCAGCTCGTGCCACAACGTACAGGTTAGGAAGAGTATGTTCAAGGAACTGGAAGAGTAAGAGTATGGGTGTGGATTTTGTTCAGATGAGGCTGTGTTCAGTGGCTTTTAAGCTTGTTGACCACTTCCCCCAAAATGGGAATATATGTTAATTTGCAGCCCATTCAGTACACACAAATGTGTAACTGAACAAAAAATTTAATAAATATTTAATTACTTATACATTGCTCTGGATTTTGTTGTTCTTTGTACTTCTCGCCTCTCTTATTAATAGTGGTCTTGATCCTTTAATACAATTTTACAACCATTTGAAAAGCTCTGGGTTAGAAAAATAAGGGCTTCAAAATTCATTGACTTTTCCTTGAGAACTCCTGCAGATCATTAAAAGCATTTGAAGCAGAAAATGAAATGATTGAATTTGTGTTTAAATTCACTCTGATAGCAGTGTAGAAAATGGATTGAAAAGAGGCAGCCCTTGGATAGGGAACCCAGTTAAATAGTCCAGTATTAAGGTGAGATTTGATGGCTTGAATTGGGACATTGGCAGTGGGAGGGAAGTGAATCTGATGCCTAGGGAAGTCCAGACTGCAGGTGGGCATTTGGCAGCTTGTGATCCTGTGGATAGTAGTTGAAGTGTGGCAATGAACGGAGAAAAGAGGAGCAGGTGCAGGCCTGAATTCTGTAGGCCATTGATTCCCAAATGTGAATGCTCATAGGAATCACCTGGTATCTTGTTAAAAGATAGAACTGTGATGGAGCCAGAGATTGTGCTTTCCTGACAGGCTCTCAGATAATGTTGGTGCTGCTGGTCTGCAGACCAGTCAGGTTGTACAGTGTAAAACAAGAAACCTTAAAAGAGTGGGTCAAGGAAAAGTGGCTTGCAAAAGGATCTAGGAAGGGACAGAGAGAGAAGAGAAAAATAAGGAGGTGGCTGTTATTTTGAATAGTGTTTAAAGAGAAAAGAGCACCATAAAAAGGGAAAGTAATTGAGTGGCAAGCACTGCACAGATGTCAAGTAAGGCAAGAGCTCAGGATGTCTGTTGGATTTAGCAAAAAGGTCATAGGTAACCTTGAGAGCCCACATCAGTGGAGTGGTGGAGTAAAAACCAGATTGCAGTGGGGAGGCAGAAGGAGAAATGAAGAAGTGGAGCACTTTCCAGCATTTTTACTGTGAAGGGGAGGAAGTAAAATAGAGCAGCAGCTGATAAGGGTGGGAGAAATCAAGAGGCAGTTTTATTGTATTTGCTTTTTTAAAGGTGAAGAGATTTGACTATGTTCATGTACTGATGGTATGGAGCCATTGGAGAGAAAAAAAATGTATCAGACTAAATGATGCTGCTGTAGTAAATAGCCCCCAAATATTAACACCTTATAACAACAAAAAGGTTGGTTTTTCTACTCATGTTAGTTGACTATTAAGAGTCCAGTGAGAGTCCTTTTAAAGAGAAAGGCTCACAGAACCTCCAGCCATCTGAACTAGCTGGTTTTGGTGGCAGCAAGGAAGGAGTGCAGTAAACTGCCCCTGATACTTAGGGAATCATTCACATTCTCTGGCTAGTGAATCTCTCTTGGCCATGCTTAGCCAGGGGGATGAGAAAATGCCTTCTGTTGTCTGGAAAGAGCAAACTAGAATATTGAGTGCAGTCTAACAACTGCTAAAGAGATGGAGATTTAGGAAAGGAAGATAAATCTCAATGGCCCTGAGGAGCTGTTGTGCTGTAGAGTTCTGGAGGCAAGATTAACCGTAAGCAAGAAAATGGACTCCTTCAGTAAGGTAAAGAACAAAAGATGGGTTCTGATACAGTGGGTTTAGATTTTGTGGCAAGCAGTTAGGAACTTTTCTTTTCCTGCTGTTTTCTTTGTGAAATACTGTATGAAATGTTGAGGGTGAACAGGAAGGTAGCATTTGTGTATTACAGAGAATAGAGAAAGTTTAAAATATTTACAGATGATTAGAAGCTGATAAGATAACCATAGACAATTTGCTGGACATCATTGAAGGTCAACTTTGGAATTTATTACTAGAAGTAGAAAGAATATTTGGGGATGTCCCAAAAGAGGGGAAATAGTAAAAAAAAAAAAAAATCAAACACCAAGGTAAGGTAATTAATTATGAAACATGAAATGTGTGTCTGAGATTGTCTAGGCAGAGGGTGAGGTAATGTGAAGGGTGATGGAACTGGTGAATATTAGTAGAGAAGCAGCCTACAAAGAGAGGCTAGATCCAGGTTTGGAATTTCAGCACTCCTAAATTCTTCACTGCCTGCAGCCTCTGGAGCCTCATTGTAGGAATAACCTCATTAAAAATAATTTATAAATAATATAAATTGTGTTTCTATTAGAAAATATAAATTATGTGTTCATGGGCTGTTTCATTTTCAATCTCCCCATGCCTTTGTGGATATCTAAAATACATACAAAAGGTGAAGAGAGGAACTTTTGCTCTTCCAGTAGAGTTAAAAGCTTCAAAATGTGAGGTTTTAGTTGGTTGAAGAAATGCTTTAGTGTGAATGAGTGCCAGTTGGAAATAAATCATTCTTCAGTAAAAATTTTTTTTTTTTTAGGTTTTTTTTTTTTTTTTTGAGAGGACATCTCTCATATTTATTGATCAAATGGTTGTTAACAACAATAAAATTCAGTATAGGGGGGTCAACGCTCAATGTACAATCATTAATCCATCTCAAGCCTAATTCTCGTCAGTCTCCAATCTTCTGAAGCATAACAAACAAGTTCTTACATGGTGAACGAATTCTTACATAGTGAATAAATTCTTACATGGTGAACAGTACAAGGGCATTCATCACAGAAACTTTAGGTTTTGATCATGCATTATGACCTATAAACAATCAGGTCAAATATGAATATTCGTTTGATTTTTGTACTTGATTTGTATGTTGATCCCACATTTCTCCTATTATTATTATTATTTTTATTTTTAATAAAATGCTGAAGTGGTAAGTAGATGCAAGATAAAGGTAGAAAACATAGTTTAGTGCTGTAAGAAGGCAAATGTAGATGATCAGATGATCAGGTGTGTGCCTATGGACTAAGTATTAATCCAGGCTAGACAAGGGCAGCAAGACATCCACGGATGCAGAAGATTTCTCTCAAAGCAGGGGGGGTGAGGTTCTGAGCCTCACCTCTGTTGATCCCCAATTTCTCACCTGATGGCCCCCCTGCGACTGTGCCTGTCTTAGGTTGTTCCTCCCTTGAGGAATCTTACCCGTCTTTGGCTAACCAGTCATCTTCCGGGGCCATACAGGGAAATGTAAAGTTGGTAAGTGAGAGAGAAGCCATATTGTTTGCAAAGGTTAGCTTTTTACTTCTTTGCAGATTTATGCCCTGTGGCTTCTATGCCCAGCACTTGTCTCGAGGTATCTTTACCACCTGGAGGAATTATGATACTCGGTAAATTCGATATGAGGCACAAATTCTATTTAAGGGTTGTAATTAGGAAGGAAGAAGAAAAGCTATAGATGTAGCATATGAAGGAAACATGGGAGGATTGATTATTTCTTTGACATATCTTCTTGTATAGTACCTTAAGTATGTATAGGTTTTAAACTACTAACTAATTTGCACACACATATTAACATAATAGGAATACGGTGACATAAACAAAGCAAATCTATAATTACCATCCATCTCCAGTGAAGCCAAGAAAACCATTTAGGCACCCTAGGCATTTGTGAAAATTTATCTATGATATGATGGATATTGTCCAACTGTACTTGAACCATCAGACAAATTAAAGCAGCCCATTTCTGGGATCTGTTCACATCCCATATGTTCTTTTAACCATAGATAGTCTATAGTCATGAGATTTTGGAGTGCTACAACTTGCACCCCTCCCAACTCCTGGTTGAGTTCCAACAGTACAGATCCGGTCAAATTCGTTGTCTCACTGTATGCACATGCCAATGCACATGCCAGCCTAGACATCTCCCTCCTCATTCCTATGGCAAGTCCAGGAGACGGTGGGCTGGATGCAGCCACAACCGCAGCATCGTCCAGATCCCTGTGGAGGCTTTTTGATGATCATCCCCCGGCACAAGTCCTCCAGAGAGTGCTGATGCTGGAAGCTCCTCCTCATATCATATCTTAGTTCATTTTCTGGGTGTCCAAGATAGGCCTTGATCTTCTGTTAGTCCATTTTTGGGTTCTGTAATTCCGCTGCTGTTTTGTTCCTTCAGTTTTTCCTTTGTTCCTATACTCCTCAGATGAGTGAAATCATTTGGTATTTCTCTTTAGTAAAAATTATTTTATCTTTGTTATTTTGAAACTGAATGAAAGAAATGGCTTTCAGCCCTTGAAGTGGTTCAGAAGAGTGCAAAAATCAAGGAAACTGCTTGAGAATGTCTACATTCTGAGGCTTCCTTCTAGAGGAGTCTTTAAAATTTTTCTGTAGATGGTTAGATTTCTAATAAATTGTAATTGATAACCATATCCTGTAAGTACACAGAGCAGTAACTGTTAATACATGCTGAAGACATTACAAAATTTAAGGCATAGAGCAAAAACATAATCCTCTGTGCTCAGAGTCCCCAGAACCACTTTCAAGTTCTATGATTCACTAGAGGAAATCACAAAACTGAAAAGGTGGTGACAATATTTTACAGCAAATTATTACACATTAAAATCAGTAAGAGTTTTAAAAAGATACACCGAGTCCAGGAGAAACCAAATACAAACTTACACTCCTAATGCAGAGGACACATCCTACACTGTGAAGAAAAGACACAGTAGTCTAATATATAAACCACTTAAGAAGATTCCTATGCCATATGTCCAAAAAAAACAAATCAAATTTTGGGGCTTCAGTGCCTGTCAGTAAAGAGGTATTGCTGCTGCTTGTAATTTCTTAAGGCTTTCGCGTCAGCCAGAGTCTTACTCTATTGGACTTCTTAATTGAGCATAATGATGCTTTCAGAAAATCCTTTAATAAAACTTATCAGCAAAATCTTCTGGAATTCCCCCAAAGATCTCGTTCTCTTCTTTTTGTGTGTTTATTTCTTTATAGAAAAATATGGTTTTAACACAAGTCATACATGTTTACTGTAAAAGATTGAACCATTCACCCATTTATTTGACTGGCTTCTCTGGATGCATCTACCATGTGCCAAAAGTATATCTGGAAGAAATACTTGCAAAAAGTGTAGAATGTGAAATGAATACCCTTTTTTAAAATTAATTATAAAGAAAATAAGATCCTACTGCACATTTTTCTGCAACTGGCTTTTTCATTTAATACCTTGGACATCTTTCCTGTCTGTACACTTGAAGAAAAATGTCTACCCATTCTTTTAACTGTTCGTTTACTTATAACTCAACTAATTGTAATGTACAATTATTGAAGAAGGGTTTTAAATGTTCTTGTTTTTACTGTATACTCATGTCTTCTCTGGTGTGTGTCTTTATCAATTCTCCTTGAAACAGCTACATCATTGCCACAAGTAGATCACCACCTTCATGAAACTGATCAATTTAATTTATTCCCTCTAGCTCAGCCTTCTTAACTTCTTTATATTTTTAGTGAAAGAACTTTAAAATGCTCACTGCAACCAAAATACCATTTATAGTTTTCAACTTTGTTTTTCTTTTTTAAACAAACATTTGTGTTTCAATCATTTCAATTGTGGGTCTCTGAAAATTAAGATAGGAAAACTTGGTAATAATTACTATGTGAGGGTAGGAAGTAAAGGAACCAAAGTTCTAGTACAGAATATAAATATGCTTTCTTGCCAGTCAGAGCTGCTTATATAGATACATAGTAGAAAGGAGGCCTAGAATAGAGACAAAAATTAGCATCATTTAGGTCTAGGAAATGAAATTAAATTGGAGAACAAGTGTAGGGTAACTAACTTTATTTTGCCTGTTTGTTGAACATATACTATTTTGCCTTTATTTTTCTCAACTAATTTCACACATGCATTCTAGTGTTGATAAGGATGATTTTTCCTTTGCACAAAATAGAGAGCTGTAGTACACATGGATGAACGTCGAGAAGAACAAATTGTGCAGCTGCTGCATTCTGTCCAAGCTAAGAATGATAAAGATTCGGAGACACAGATATCCTGGTTTGCTCCTGAAGATCATGGGTAAGGCAAGAAATGTTCTTTCAAAGAATGGGCAAAGAGTAGTGCTTTCCAAAGCATTAGCTAGGGAAAAAAATGATAATAAAAATACATCTTTATGACCCTTCAATAAGTGAAATTTAACCTCAAAGTAGTTGGTATTATGTAGATTGAGCATATCTGGTAAAAGATTTAAAAGTAGAGATGGCATATTCATTCCCATAGAAAACTAAATGGTAGGAATAGTCTGTATCTGGATATGAGATTTATTCTTGTTATTTGGTGTTCTTCCTACCCGTCGTTTTTATATCTCCAAAATTCTCCTGTAGGAAGATGTACAAAGAAGTTAAATGACTGCTGGTTTAGGAAGATCACAAGAGCTCTATCATTTAGAAGAAAAATCAGTAGAGGTTTTTCTGGGACTGTAATGTAACATCCCATTTGTAGCTCAAAAAAGGGGCAGGAAAAAAAATGAAGTTTTGAAATAAAACTAGCCTTGAAAATCAGAAAAAGAAAATCACTAAGTCATTGCAATGGAATGAGTATTGTATAGATTGTAATGTTTTTAACTACCACAAGAAATAACTTATGGCAATACCAGTTTATAGGGAGGAAAAAATTGAATTCATTCTAAGAATCTGAGTATTTTCATAATTGCTCTACTGAGAAAGGAATAAAAACTCTTGGTTTGGATGATTTTGAAATAAATTGCATATCTTTGTTTCAGGGTTCAAGTGGTTCTTCATTTAACCTTTTGTCATTTTTGTCAAAATAGATATGATACTGAAGCTCCACCTGACAACAAGCCAAACTCAGAGAAGAAACTTGAGGACCAAAAGAAATTGATAAATCAGGAAAAGAAGACATTTAGAATCAAGGGCAAATATATTGACCGAGATTCTGAATATCTCTTGCAAGAAAATGAACCAGATGTAACCTTAGACCAACAATTATTGGAAGATTTACAAAAGAAAAAAACTGATCTTCGGTATATTGAAATGCAGGTAATGAAAGAAAGATGTGGAAGAAATTGTTACTCAGCACTTCTCACACTTATCGGTAGCTACATGATATAGATGAGTGAGATTTTTAATGCATTATTTTCTGTGGGGGTTTTTTTTTTTCCCTTTATAGTAGCAAAATCAATGGGAATGGGATTTCCCGTAACAGTAGCCTATCCCATCTATAGCAGCTTATATAAGAAGAAATACTTCAGAAATGGTACTGCAGATGAAAAGCAAAAATGACCCTTAAGTTAAACTTTTTTAGGCCAGTTCAGTGAGATGTCATAAGAGACAAGGTGGTTAGAATTTAAACTTTGCCCATGTAGCTCTTCCTTTTATATATAAAATTGTATCTGCCATGTTACTTGATGTCCACCAACATTTTAAAGATAGGACTGTGACAAGAACCAAAAATCTAAGTTTTTCTAGTATTTTTCTTTTCAGGATAGGCAAGATATTTTAAGGTCCCTTCCTGTTAAAACAAAATTTTATGCTTGGTGGATGTACTAGAGATCAAAGTAATATGTAATAAAATATCTTTTTGATTTTTTTAGAAAAAAACAGGAAATTCTGAGGGCCATATCTTTAATATGCAAATAGGCCCTACCACTTTTGAGCAAGGCAGAATATCACATCTGTTGGAAAGAAAGGATCCTTTGACTATCGCTAATGCAGGTTGGACAGCCTGATTAGAAAAGATGAGCTGAGGTTGTCTGGAGCCAAATCATGTAGCTTTTTGATGTCTGTTGAATGAAAATATGATTTGAAAACAGAGATTTCAAGATGAATTAATTCAGAATGTTGTAGTTGAAGGAAGAGCTGCTTTTATAGGTTTGGGAACAAGGATAGTTAGCTCCTGTCTCTGTTTGCTTTGTATGGAGGACAGAACTGAAATATTGAAGGTGAGTGATAAATGTAGTTGAGAGAAAGAAGAAATGTATAAAACATTAAAATATTTGGTGGTCTTATTGGCCACACACTATTATAAATGCTTCACATGTATGACATCATTTAAACCTTGCAGCCACCTTTTATAATAGATTATACATGTCTGCTGCAGATGAGGAAAAATCTTAGGTTAAGTGACCTATCTGCAGTTGCATAGCTGTAACAGAACCAGGTCTAAAATTGAGATATGTTTAAGAGCTCAACTGTTTAATCCTTCGTAATATGCCGTAACTTTTCTTTATATTATAAATTACTTAATAAACACTTATTTTCCACTTACCAGATGGCCTGTCACTGTGCTGTTTTCCAAAGACTAATAAGACGTTCCCTGTCCTTAAATAGTTTGTAATCTCATTATCTTCTATTTCAAGGTTTTAGAGGCAGAAATGAAGGTTCATTTGCCTTGAGAAAGAGTATAGGGTTTTAACTCTTCAGCGTTTACAGCAGCATATTTAGAAAACACATATGGTTAATGCTAGTGTCAAGGTTAATGGGATAACAATATATATTTACATAATAAAATGGTTCCTTTTGAGTTCATAAGTTAATGTCTTTGGAAATCATTAAGATGGTTTTTAAATAATTTAAAAATTACAATAGAAATAACTAAGAAAACTGTGGTGACTTGTTACTTCAAAGCACTTTTCAATTAAGTCACCACATTGACTCTTGTTTGTGGTACTAGATACAATTACCTGACCATAACCAGCATGGCATGTGTAGCATGGTTACTATAATCAACACTGTATTGTAGATCAGAATGCCGCTGAGAGAGTAGATCCTAAAAATTCACATCACAAGGAAAAACAAATTTGTAACAAAATGTGATGATGCAAGCTATCTAGACGTACTGTAGTCATCATTTTGTATTATATACAGATACCATTCTGTGTATACTTGAGACTAATATGTCATGTCAATTGTATCTCAAAAAAAATAATAGTAGGGAAATTTGACATAGTGTTCATCTTGACAGATCAAATAAGAAGATAAGAACATATTTCAAGAAATTAAAAAAGCATGGCAATAATTAAGAGTCCTAATTTGACATTTTTTTCCCTTTTCAAACTGTAGTTTTTTTTATGCCACTGAAGATTTTTCATGTTATACAGTGAGCCTAGTTCAGCATAAACTATAGTACTGCTTCTAAGTACATACAATTTTTATGTAGAGTGGGGTTCCATAAAAGTTTTCAAAATTAAAAAGGAATTAAGTTCATCTGTTCTTTTTTATAAAAATTGGTTTTAAGTCTTAATATTCACATAAGCTGTGAGGTAATAAAAATACTCTAGGATTCTGGCATATTCATGATATAGTATTATGATTACCATTATAAATTGATATATTTCTTTTATGAAAATTAAAACTTTTTTTAAAATTTTCAGCATTTCAGGGAAAAGCTGCCTTCGTATGGAATGCAAAAGGTAAAATGGATATTTAATTTTTAATCATTTAACATTTAACATAAATTATTAACATTAATATAAATTAATCATTTGACATTTAATTTGATTTTCAAACTACTTAAGTACAGTTTTTTAAAAAGCCCTGTATGAAGAAATACTATTTAATGAACCTTTCCCTAATGGGTATTATTGGAAGTTTATTTTATTCTTTTTAGTTGTTGAATGACACAAAGAAAAATGGTCACAATTTTCCTGAAGTTCTGTCATGAGTACATCCATAATTGAAATCTTTAAAATGCAAGAAATAGAAGTTCTGTCATGTGTATGTCCATAATTGAAATCTTTAAAATGTAAGAAATAGAATTTTCACAGATCAGTTTCTTTGGCTAAATACCCTTGCTCTAAATTTGAGACCAAACATTTTAAATAAAATTGAGACACTACTGAAAATATAGTGCTTTAATTAGTATTTTATGCTTTGTCACACAATCACACTATACAGAATAATGTAGTCGCCCATCCTTCTCTGTCCTCTCAACCTTTGTTTTAATTTTTCTGCTTCTCATGGCACTTACTACCATCTGACATCTTGTGTCTTCTCGTAGGCCAGTATAAATTTTTTTGAGGACAGAGTGTTTTGTTCACTGTTTATCTCTTGATCCAGAACAGTGACTGACATTCTGTGGACCCCCAGTAAATATGAGTTGAGTGGATGAATCACACATTCTACTTCTACTATTTACCATCTACAATTGCAGTGTTCAAACTTGGCACTTACTATGCACTTGTGTTAATATAGATGGGAATTTTTAAAAGGTGGGTTTTGTAATTTCTAACACCCTTTTGAAGTTGTAGGATGCTTTTGTTAATACAATAAATTACTGTTAAAAATATTAGTTGTTTATCCAAAATTTTTAAAAATCTTTTCTATATCTAAGATTTTCCAAATACTTGAAGTTTACCCATTTGATTTAAGTATTTCAAAACCTGTCTTTGTTCTAATTATTTAAAAGGAAATAATCTTTAGAAAATTACACTCTTCCCTGTTTTCTAAAATAATTAACAAAACTTGTCCTGCAAACAAAGCCATATTTATGAATTATGATATAAATCCTTAATGTTCTTAGTAGTTGTTTAGGTATCAGGAGCTTTGCCTTGTACTCATTAGCCCCACATACCGACACTCTTTTTAGTTAATACACTTTCCTATGCACGGAATTTAGGAGTGCCCTCTTGTTCTTGTCTGTTTCCTTTAACAGTGCCGTGGCTTTGTTCTTTTTATAATTTGATGCTGCTTCTTTCATGAAAATGGGTAGAACTAGGTATCCAAACTTCTAGCATTATATACAGCAAAATTTGAAAAGTATTAATATGTTTGTTAAAAGCAGTTGCCTTCAGTTTGGTGAAGTTTGATTACTCTCTTTTTGGACTTAGTCAACATGTGATGTCCTTCACTTGTTTTCCCTTTTGAAATAGGAATTGGTAAATATGATTGATAACCATCAGGTAACGGTAATAAGTGGTGAAACTGGTTGTGGAAAAACAACTCAAGTTACTCAGTTCATTTTGGATAACTATATTGAAAGAGGAAAAGGATCTGCATGCAGGATAGTGTGTACACAGCCAAGAAGAATTAGTGCCATTTCAGTAAGTAACCTCACTTTTAAAATTTCTCTGTTTTATTTTCCCATTCTTCTTTAGATATTCTTACTAGAACTTACTGATTTTGAAGGTTTTGAGTGATTCTTTATTATGTTTAGGAAATACTGACATGAAAGCAAGTATTTGTTGACAGATATTTGATAGTAAAGAACAAAAGATGAATGACCTCTTCCTGATAATAGATGTCTATGAGTTCAAGATAAATTATAAATCCAGGCAGATTTCAGTATAAAACTGAAAGAATGGAAAAGCTGATATAAATTTTTATAGAATTGATCATGAGTTTCAAATAATCTCCATCATTAGATGCCTTACATTTTACTGTTTGATTCATTCAATACTGTTTTCACTTCTCTCTGTTTAGTACTGAAGTATAGTTGCCCCTCAAACAGTGCGGGAGCTAGGGGCACTAACCGCCTGCATAGTCGAAAATCCAGGTATCACTTTTGACACTCCAGAAACTAAACTACTAATAGCCTACTGTTGACCGGAAACCTTATTTATAAGAAACAGCTGATGAACTTGTATTTTCTGTGTTTTATGTATTATATACTGTCTTCTTACATAAAGTAAGCTAGAGAAAAGAAAATGTTTTTAAATTGTTGCAAGTTTTCAAAAATTTTTCCAGTGTATTTATGGAAAAAAAAACCCCATGTATAAGTATTCCCACGCAGTTCAAACTCATGTTGTTCAGGGGTCAACTATACACTGAACTGTGATGGAAGCAGGAAGCCTTGCATATAATAATTAGATGTGTTTCTGATTTTCTAATGCAATTAATTATTCAGTAAGAGGGAATTTATCATAGAAAAAAATAATGCATAATTTCAGGTTTATCAACACTTTTAAGTGCATGTCTATTATAAATATCGTCTTTGTTTAGTTAGATGACCTAGTTTAAATATATAGTTTATATATTCTTTAAGGATGTTTGGAGTTTCTTACCACATTCAGTGTATGTAGTAAATTTATTTCAGTGTTACACAATTTTGTGTGTAAATGTAAACTTCAGAGATTTATGGTTGTTTTGGCTTTATGATATTGCTACTTATTACATCTCTAAGTCATTTAATGCAGAATCAATTGTCAGGAACTGTATTATTAATTATGGCAATATTTTGAAGGAAATACAGTATCCATTTTAAACTGTGGTTTCTAAGAAATGTTAAAAAAAAGTAGAACAATCTTTTGGGGAGGACCATATTCCTGGAGATTGAATAAGATCACAGAATGTTGAAAAATAAACCACTTTTGGCAAAACACAATTATATAGCTAGATTGACTTAAGTTAAAAGTCTAATTCTATCATTTCACTAATATATGGCAGTTACCATATATAGTGACACCAGTAAAAAATGCTAACTAGTTTTTTTGTTTGTTTGGTTGTTTTTTTTTTTTTGCTTATTCCAAGATCTCTTTGTGTTTGAATGGGCAGTTTAGTAAGTAGTGAGAAGTGAAATAATGTTCTAAGTCAGTGTATATGGGTCATACTCATTGGAAAATTTTACTTCTGAAGTATTAAAAATTAATCTATTTTCTAACCCTATGAATTAAGTGTCATAAATGACTGTTCATGATTACTTTTGGTCACACAAATCAGCATTGGATTATAATACCATTTTTTCCAACCAGAGTTTATCGCTGGCCATTATAACTTGCACAGTACAACTAAGAACTAAAAGTTAAGTAACACTAATCTCTACCAAAAAGATAGAAACAAAAGTATAAGCATGTATTACACACAAAAATTACACACACAAAGATTACAAATTTTACAGGCTTAGACTGGTTTCCAACTCTTAGAGAAGACAAAAAGGTAGAAATTAATGAGAGTATGCTATAGAAAGGCACTTTGAAAGTAGTGATGAGAGAATTTGGCTTTGAAGGGCTTTGTAAGGTGAAATGAAAAGGGGACATAAGAATTCAGTAGCCTGCAGCTCTTAAAGGCGACACAGTTTTAGATACCTTCAATTTTAATACCTATCTCTTTGTTAACACATATGAAAATCTGATGAACAATTTTTCAAAAATCCCAGATTTTCATGGACATTCAGGAAATTTGTCCTAAAGGAAATATATTTTCTTTGTAAATATATTTTATTTTAATTAAAGGTTGCAGAGAGAGTGGCTGCAGAAAGGGCAGAATCTTGTGGCAATGGTAATAGTACTGGATACCAAATCCGCCTCCAGAGGTAAAGAATGTTCACTTGTTTACAGGTAGATTTAGTGAAACTTTGAAACTGAAGGTTCAAAAGAAAGATTTTTCCCCCTTTTATGCTGACTATTACTATTAGAATTAACATTTAAAGTATTGCAGCATTGACCACTTAGAACCCATGAACTCATTTTTGAACCCAAACTCAGGTTTGGATTGCCTTTTTTAAATGTGCTTGTACATTGTGGAGTGATAAAAAGAGTAACTTTTTTCCTGTACATTCAGTTACTCCCCCTTGAAAGAAGTCGAATACTTCTTGGTACTGCCACCCATCTCCTGACTGATTTGATTCATTTTGGTGTCTTTAACCTTCTTTCCCACTCCACTGTATTTCTTTAATCCATTTACCTTTTTAAATGAACTGATTTCTAGTCACTGAACAAAAGTTTAGGCCCACAGTCATTTTCTAAATGTTAATGATTATGCCTTTAAAAAGAAATAATTGACATTATATAATGACAATGAAAATAACGTGTAATGAACTTGAATATAGTATTTCCCATTACTTTGTTATGGTAAGCTTTTCAATAACTAAAAATACTAAGTATATTAAAACTGAAAACCGTTTTAAAACTTGAAGATTTTCTTTTAAACTTTTGTGATACTTAGTAATTTATTAAAAGAAAACTAAGAATTGTTAACTTGTGCTTTTCATTCACAGCCGATTACCAAGGAAGCAGGGTTCTATCTTATACTGTACAACAGGAATCATCCTCCAGTGGCTCCAGTCAGACCCGTGAGTATGTTTTAATTGAGAACATTAAATTAAATATTACCAAAAGTTGTAATTATTAATAGATTTTATTAACTGATAAGGTAAAATGGTTCAGTTTTTAAATTTTGTGCTAAGTTACATATATTACCCCTCCACCTTAGGCATTTATCCAGTGTTAGTCATGTCGTGCTTGATGAAATCCATGAGAGAAATCTACAGTCAGATGTTTTAATGACTGTTATTAAAGATCTCCTCAATTTTCGACGTGACCTGAAAATAATATTGATGAGTGCAACACTAAATGCTGAGAAGTTTTCAGAGTATTTTGGTGAGTAAAATTTATAATCACTTTAGAAAATTACCACACTGAATTAAGAGTTAATTTTTTAAAAAACTAAATCAGTCCGTGATTCAGAATAGTCAAAATAAATGCTAAGCAATTCATTTTAATGTTCTCCTATTGTCTAATCTTATGGAGTAGGGAACTGGGCCTATTTTATATGGTTACATCATTTCTCTTCTTGCAGTGCTACTGTCTGGTGGCATCAATGAAGTGAAGTCACAGATTTGAATAGTTTTATAAATTCTTTTCACGTATGTGTGATTCTTCTGAGGCTTCTATGTGCTATCAGATTTGGGGGACAATTTGCTAATGATATTATAGAAGTGACTACATGTGGAACACCTTTGCTATGCCACGTAGTATATTTGGCACTTTGTCTTCATTAATTTTCATAATACCTTGTAAGGTAGGTGTTATTCCCATATTTTGCATATAAGAAAATCAGCCTCAGAGCAGTTAAGTAGCTTACCCAAGGTTGCATAATTAACAGAGAGTTAAGGGGATTTGAAACTAATTTGACTAGCTGTGACATACATTCTTTTAAAATTGTGCCCAACTGTCTCTCCTGTTTATAATTTTGGGGAAAGGAGAAAAAAATGGAAGGGAGTTAAAATGGAATAGAGCTATATTTAATAAATGTTCTTGTATGCAGCCCAGGTGACCCACAAAGCCTTGTGAGATTAATATTAGTTGGATGTCTTTTTTCATGTTTTGGACAAGATACCCAGAATTGACACTGAGAAATTTGCTCAGAGTTGCCAAGTCAGGGGCAGAGCTGTGATGCCAGCTCAGATACTTTGACCTCTGATGTAGTGTTGGCCTTTATCTATAGTGTGTACTACTTGTTTTGTTTGGTACAAAATATAAATAGCATTTAAATAACAGTTTAGGACACATTTTCTTCTTTTTTCCACTAGTGATTCTAAAATAATAACAATTTAATATTTGGTTAGATCTCATTTGAACTTCCTTTCCTAATTCTGGGTGCTGCAAGAGTGTTGCTTCTTAAACTTAGGTTGTGATGGCAGCACCTTGGCTAATGAGAAATGGGTTTTTGAATCCAACTTAAAATGCTCTGTTCTTTATTATTTTGGGTTACTCTCCAGAACTGTGAGATGTGTATATAGTTTGGAAGCAGTAAAATGGGATTGAATAAAGGCAAGACTGTTACTTTTTACTAAACTGGGTATGGAAAAATAAAGAACTATAAAAGTTCCAAAAACATGTGCCAAAGTTAAGAAAATAGAATTGTTTCCTTTTTACCTAGTCTGTTGATTTTTTTGTTGTTTGACTACAGATTTATATTTTGTCTGCTCTAATAGGTAACTGTCCAATGATACACATACCTGGTTTTACTTTCCCGGTTGTGGAATATCTTTTGGAAGATATAATTGAAAAAATAAGGTAAGTAAATATTAGAAAATAAAAAAGATAAAAAATGTTACTTAAAAGATTAAACTTTCACCTTTCTCCTGTTATACCTAAGTCTCAGAAACTCTCTAACTCCTTCATTCTATAACATTGTTGTTCCTTAAATCAGGGGTTCCCAAACTTGGTCGCACATTAAAATCACCTGGAGCCTTACAAAATCCAGGTGTCCCATTGACACTCCCTACTACCTTAATTATATCACAAAGTCTGGGCTGGTAGCTAAGTATCAGTATTTTTTAAAGACACTTGGATAGCAAAGTTTGGGAACCGCTGTCTTTAGTGCTTGAACCTCTCTTCTTGTTCTCCTACCTGGTTTTCATTCTCCTTTGCTGGCTTGCACTGTAGTTACATGATTGCCAGTGTTTTCTCCCATTCAGTAGGTTGTCTTTTCATTTTCTTGTTGGTTTCCTTTGCATAAAGTAGCCTTTTAGTTTGATGCAGTCCCACTTGTTGATTTTTGCTTTTGTTGCCTTTGCTTTAGGTGTCAAAGCCAAACATACCATTGTGAAGACTGATGTCTAGGAGCTTATCCTCTATGTTTTCTTTCAGGAATTTTATAGTTTCAGGTCTTAGGTATTCAAGTCTTTAATCCATTTTGAGTTGATATTTGTGCGTGATGGAATACAGGGGTCCAGTTTCATTCTTTTGCATGTGGCTGCCCATGCATTTAATACCATTTAGTGAAGAAGCTGTTACTTTCTCATTGTATATTATTGGATCCTTTGTTATATATTAATTGACTATATGAAGGTGGGTTTATTTCTGGGCTCTCAATCTGATCCACTGGTCTACATGCCTACTCTTTAAATAGGATCTCCTCTCATGATTCTCAGTTAACCTTTTCTCAATTGTTTTTATGGTTTCACTCTGCAATTTCCCTGAATACAGTTCTCTTTTCACAACTCACAGAACTGAGGCTCTTCTTGAACTCTAAATTTGGTATCTAAGTGTATAACAAGCAGCATTCCAGTATCTGATACCTTGAACCTCACATTTTTCAAACCAAAATCATCATCTTTGAGCCCCATACTTCCACCAGAAAGTTAAGCAAAACAATATGTCTTCCCCAATATGCTTTATAATGGTTACTAATACTCCACCCAGTTGTCTAAGCTGTAAAACAGAAGAGCTAGTATTTATCAAGCAGTTATGTACCAGGATATGTTAACTGCTTTATATGCTTAGTAAGCATTTAAGTCTGAGTCATTCTGTGCTCCTCCAACACAAACCCTGAGAGCTTTCTCCTTGAACATGCCTACTCATTTTTGTTTTCTCCAGTGTATGGTCTTTATTATCTCTCCTGTGCTAATATAATCTTTTGGCACTGTGGTCTTCTCTCTTACAAGTGCTGCTGTATATTTTCCTTAAAAAATCTGGTCATGTGAGCTCTTTCCACCGGTCAGGCCTCCTGAGATGTCCCTTAAAAACTTGTTTAAGAACCTTTTGTCATGGCCTATAGGAGAGCACCTCCGCTGGTATGCCCAAGTTATTGATCCCTGCAACACCCTGGCCATTCAGACCAGCAGCCTTCTTGAGGGAGCCTGTAGAAAATTAGGTTGTATTCCTTGGTGAGAAAAGGACTGGGAAGGCACAGCCCATAGGGTCAGGTTCTAGTTCCTTAGCTCATCATCTCAAAGCTTTTTATAGTCCAGTCCCATCTTTTTCTATCCTTACGTATCCCGTAGCCAGTTATGCCAAATGCACCATTCCCTAATATGCCAGCCAGTGCCCTTTCATTCATGACCTTATGCTTTGTTATATGCTATTCCTCCTTTTAGACTTGCATATGCCACCTTCTCCATCCTTTTCATCTATATAATCTATTGTTTATGCAAGAACAAATCCCAACTTCACTGCCCATTAAGCCTTCTCTGATCCTCTCCAGATGAGTTGCTTTCAAGTGTGGAATCTCACAGTACTTTTATTACATCTCTTGCAATACCTACCTTATTGCCACATAGTGTATCTCTTTTATGTTTGCTTATGTGAGATTTCAGGTTTTTCAAGGTGAAGGATTTTGTCCTGTTTATCTCTATCTAGTGCATAGTGCAGTGCCTGGCATGTAATAGTCTGAATAAACATGTAGACAGATGTAGATAACACTTAGTGAGTTTTCAAGACTCCATAGCTTACTTGGTAAGTGAGAAAACCAGGAAGTAACTGGGAATATGAGAACAAAGATCCTATAGCATATTTTACATGGAGAAAAGTCAGCTGAATTCTGAGAGGACATTTATTAAACAGATTTTTATTAAACTTTATACCTTGCACTGTGCACTAGGGTCTGGTATAAAACAAAGACAGACTTGGCCGTACCCTCAAAGCTTGTATCTAGACAGGGAAACACTTAAATTGTTATATAAAGTGATTGACCTATTCTGGAGGAAGTCAAAGAGTATACTGGGAATAAGACTATATAGCAGGGATAGACTGGGCAAGTCGGGAAAGCAGTGAAATTCAGAGTAGGAAAGAGGGAAGTGTATATGTCAGAGAAGGTAGGATATATACTACAAGTGAGAGGAGATCTTGGTCTTCATGCTCTGGTTTTGTCAATGATTACAAATATGCATCTCCTCCTCAGTTCCACTTCCCACCTTGTATCCCACTTCCCACTTTGGCACGTTTACCAGTTATTTTCTAAGAGCATAATGGGCAACAACTTGACAATAATGAAAAACAATTTGGGGGATCATTAATGTTATGTGATGATGAATTGCTCTCTTAAGTTCCCTAGAAGGCAGGAAAGTACAAGGAAACTAATGGGCCTTTTGAAGCAAAAGGATGGTGTCTGTGTACTTGTCATCCCCTTGTCAGTCCTAAGAGGAGAGTTGAAGGTGGGTGGTCCTTGGATAGATGTTTTCAGTTGAAGCCACCAGCCCCACCCTTCCCAGAAGAAGAGCTGCACTACAGTGAAGTAGGAGTGAGATGATAAGGTTGTGTGTGGGCACTTGGGCTGGGGGCTGAAGGTTACCTCTGTTTTGGGAATTGCTGGGAAGGGAGCCACCTGTGGGTTCATCGTGCTGACTAGGACTAATCTCTGTCCCAGGTTGCCCTACCTCACATTGATGCCTCTATGTGTTTTGAAGACTTAGGGGAATCCTGGGTCACAGGTACTGAATAGGGAAGGGGATTTACAGTTTTCTATGTGTCTACTATGTGTGAGGCACTGTGCTTCATTACATATTAATTAAATTAATTAATTAATTAAAGAGCGCTGGCCAGATTTCTTTTATTCCCATGCCATCCTATTATAAGAGTATTAATTTCTCAAATAAGCAAACTGAAGGCCAGAGGTTTTTACTGTGTCCAAGGTCACACAAGCTAGTCAGTTGCAGAGCAAGGACATCATCTGACTCCAAATTCCATGTTCCAAATTCCCTTCCATCTAGGTGCACTGCCCTGGGGTTAAAGGATAGGTTCATTTTTCTTTGTCTCTCCCACTCTCATGCCTCTCAGAAACCACTTACAGTAGATAGCCTTCTTAAGCAGAGGTGCCCTCTGTGTTTTGAACAGTCACTACAGAATGTTGGAGTCAGCATAGCAGTGGACTGACACACAGAGATTTGAATACTGATTCTGGCTCTGTCATTAGCTTGACTATAGGACTGAGCAGCATTAAGTAGTTCACAAACATGAGTCTGTAGAGCAATAGATAAACTATCTGAATTTTCTGGGGTACTAATTAAAATTCCTAGATTAACATACCTCAGCCATACCTACTGAATCCAAATCACAAGGCAGGATTTGGGAATCTGTATTTTACAAGTTCTCCAGGGCATTCTTATGTGCCCTCAGGGTTGGAAACCTCCTATATTCAAAAGCTCAATCTTCTATGTAGTCATTTACTATTACTGCTTTGGACTTACATTAAATTGAAAACTTAAATTAATTGAAAGCAAAAGTTATTCTGGTGTTTATGTTTTTATTTTGACTGCTAAAGTGATCTATAGATTTACATACTTTGATAGAGAAGAATTTTTTATCTGAAATGTCGTATTTTTTTAATGAATAGTTGCAAATAAATTAATATTTAACTAACATTTACTAGGAAGTTCTTTAAAACCCTCTTTTTAAAATCCTGAACATAAAATGCCATAGTTAATTAGCTAAAACCAAAGAGTTTCCAAAAAGTGAAACTATTTAAGAATGTTTTTGATTTAGATATGTTCCAGAACAAAAAGAACACAGATCCCAGTTTAAGAGGGGTTTCATGCAAGGGCATGTAAATAGACAAGAAAAAGAAGAAAAAGAAGTCATCTATAAAGAGCGCTGGCCAGATTATGTAAGGGAACTTCGAAAAAGGTAAGTTTGTTTTGTTTGAAAGAGCACAGTGGCTAACTGACTAAAGTGAAAAAGGGATTAGCTTAAGGAGAGCATTGTGAGTCTCCTATCCCCGCTAGGTACACTATACTGAGTTGACTTGTAAACATATTACTATACTAGTAATTCTCTCCTGTATATTGGTTATGTTACTTTTAAGATTTTGTAACAAGTTAAACCTTAGGAAACTTACCCAGTGTTTGTGACTTTTAACTTTGATAGGTATTCTTCAAGTACTATAGATGTTATAGAAATGATAGATGATGAAAAGGTTGATCTGAATTTGATTGCTGCCCTTATCCGATACATTGTTTTGGAAGAAGAGGTTAGTTGTGTTTATTTTTATTCTTCAAGCAACATTGTTTTAATTTTATTAGAATATCAAGGCCATGAAAAAGAAAAATAATTTTCTTAAATGCTTTTTAAAAACAGCCTATGAAACAAATTGCTTTTGACACCAGAAATAAGAATCTCCAGATACCAAAAATTTTAGACATTTGATTTATTTGAAGGAAAGACTAATAAACATGAAATCTGGATTTTAAATACTATTTTTTTTAAATGAGCTTGTATTCTTTAGTTATAATTAGTAACTACAACTGTCCTGAGCTAGTATAACTTAATGAAGACTTAAGTGCACAGAATTTTACTTTCAGTGTGTTTTGTTATGTGACCATTTTAACAGCCATTTCCCCTCCATCCAGGATGGTGCAATACTGGTCTTTCTACCAGGCTGGGACAATATCAGCACTTTACATGATCTCTTGATGTCACAAGTGATGTTTAAATCAGGTATGACACAAATGTATTTCATTGCAGTTCGAAGAGTAGTACTTAAATCATGTGTAACGTTTTTTTTCTTTCAACTGAAGAAGTGGTACTTCAATGTAAGAACTTCATGGTCTTAGCCTAAGTTGGTGTTTTTCAAAAGTTGAATCTTTTTTTCCCCCCTCAAGTTCTAGGTCACAGATGAATGTGGTGGGTGTGTAGTGAAGTTCTTTATTTAGTATTATGGTAAAAATATTTTACCTCTTCTTCTAAATTTGCCTAATAAGATTGAGCCCTTATAATTAAGATGTTGGCACTTTAGGTTTTTTGTTTTTTCACTCACTGCTGCATTTAGTTGGGCAGAAAAGACATTTGAAATTTATCTCTTAGCCCACTGTTTCTCAGTTCTGACTCTACAACAGTACCACTCATGGTGCTTCTTCGGATACCCAGACCTCCTCCTCATCCCCAATTTAAAAATGTGACCTGAACATCCGCTGTTTTTAAAAATTCCCCTGGTGATTTCTGATTTTTTGAACAGCATGTTTTTAGAGAAATGACCTCTTTGCCTTAGAGAAATGCATGAGGACATTTTTCTCCTCAGAATTCTATCAGAGCATTTTCAGAAATCATTATTAACTTCAGTAAAATACAAAGCAAATTCTATTTAGTATTTTATAACTCTCATAATTTCTAACTTTAATCTGGTGAAGTACTTCTGACACATTTTATTTTTATAGGACACTAAAAAATATTTGATCTAATTTTATTGCTAAAATAGTAAAGGTGTATTTTTTTATTCTTTGTTAAATCCCTCATGCACTCAAAGCATTATTTATAAATAAAATTATTTACTACATTCTAGCTGGAAAATATTTTTATCTGATTATTGTGACTTCTCTGTAATGAAATGCTTTCTCTTTTCTTGTTAGTGGTAACATTTACCTACAGAAAAGGTAAAGTCATAATTAAACTATACCACTGAATTTTTTTTTAAATAGCTGGAATTTATTTTTTTGGCTAAACCTTCCAACTTTGGCATTTCCCTCTCCTATTCTAAAAACTACTATATGATTAATTTGTACTTTTAAAAAATATGTGTGTATATTTACCAAGAAAAATACAGAGAAAAATGTATACCAAAATACAATATTATCCTTTTTGAGGGAGTAGGGAAAGGATATGATATTATAGATTATTATGATTGATTTCATTAGCTTTCTAACAAATTACTTTCAAGGAAGGAAGTGTAAGTTAATATGTTCATCACTAGTGCAATTCCTTTTAAATGAAGTCCCAAATTTAACAGTAATGTTTTTTGTCAAATAAATTGTATTTTTAAAATTTAGCCTCAGTCATTTATACTAGCCATTGTCGAAGTGGGAAAAATTGGTCTAACTCATATTGACTGAAAAGTAAATCTTGAAACTCAGTTTGTTGAATGCTTATCAACTTATTTTTTCCTTCTCCCATAGAAGTATAGACTGTTTCCACTGACTATTTTAGTTGTGCAATATCAGCAACATAAACTCTTTTATCACAATTAAATTTTCATCAGTAAAATTGTTTTTACTTTAATTATCCCCTGCTGCTGATGTTCTTAAACTTTTTGTAATGATGCATTTTAAACTTGTAGAAAACTAGGCAGCCATATAATGAACACCATATACCAGTGACTTCAATGATTATTTTTGTGGTCTAGTGTTTTTCCTTTTCAAAGTTAATTGCAGCTATCACATGTTATCCTTAAATATATAAACATGCAGCTCTAAAAGACAATTTCCTTTATTACCACAATGCCATTATCATATCTAATCCTTAACATCCATAATCAGATTTTCCCACTTTGCCCCAAAAGTGTCTTTCATAACTTGTTCAAACTGTAGAAAAAGTCAAACCAGATAAATCTTTTACTCTAGTTCCAGAACATTACTCTCATCACCCCTTCCACTGTTATTTTCCCCGTCTTAATGACTCATGGAAGAGACTAGGTCATACTTTCTAGATTTGTCTAAGTTTTTATGGTATTTCCTCTGCTCCTCTCTTAACCTGAATAAACTGGAAATTATATTTTAAAGCTTGATTCAGTTCCAGCTTTTTTTGGTTTCAGCATTGCTTGGGTTGATGTATTTCAAATTGTGTCACAGACACAAGTTATTCAGGGCCTTCTTTTTATCAATACCAATTGCTTGACAGCTTTTTACTACTTTTTAAGATTTGTATAACCTTTAAGTTCAGAAGGTCCATGAAGAGTCTTTTTATAACAACAGCTCTTCACCATGAAAATAAGGTATATTGAGTCATTTGGATGTAGTTGCTGAAGATGTAAGTCAGGTTGCATATTTTTGTGACCTTAGCTAAATGTGAACTTTACCCTTGCCTCCTTAACATGCTCCCTCATTTCCATCACTACACTACACCAAAGTTTTCCTTCTTTTGGCTGATAATCATGATTGGGCTATTTCATTTGAGACTTAAAGAGTAGGAATATAATTTCATGTATTTCTAACAAAATTGTGTTTAAAAATGTGAGTCATTTTTGGAATGTATTTAACCAACACTCCAGTGGTAGTGAGGATCACCCAAAGTTTACAAACTTATATTCATATTAAAGCAAAATTCTTCAGTCTTCAGTTAAGTTATGGGAATGTAATTAAGGATGTTTTTCTAGTACAATTTTAAAAAGATTGCTTGCAACTTTTAAGCACTCTTTAACAATTTTGGACAATATGCTTATCAGTATGAAATAAATTAATAATAAAATGTTGACAAGAATTTGTTGGAGCACTTAGGAAACAAAAATATTAAAAAAGTGAAATTGGTCTAATTGTATGTAAGAATATAAATTAAGAATTTTGTCGCTTAGCATCTGAATTCATTGTTCCATATATATCTAATGGAGCTTTTCTTAAACTACTTACATTAAAATTTAATATTTTTACAAATTTTCAGATAAATTTCTTATTATACCTCTACATTCACTGATGCCTACAGTTAACCAGACACAGGTATGTTGTTAAATTTATTCATTCTCTGTCTTTCGTACTGAGGCAGGCTTTAAGGACTGCTTTTTTTTTTTTTTTCATTATTTTTCATTATTTTTTCATTATTTTATTTTTTAAATAGCAATCTATAAAAAGTATTTCTTTGAGAGCCTTTGCAAATAAGTTTACAGAGGATGATTGCACAAAAACTTGAATAATAAAGGATAATCTGCAAATCAAATAGTTTTGTTAACATTAGGGAGAAGTATACAAATTGATTTCACCAATAACTTGTTTGGATTTCTTGAATAAAAGAGAAAGGTATATGTGAGTACCAATAAAAATAAGCTGAAAATACTTATCTGTAACATACTATAGCTTGATGGTTAACATTCTGATTTAACAGAATTGGTATATTTTGCAGGTATGAGATTTCCTGTTTTATCAATTATGCTTTATTATGGTTTTGAATATTCTGGCTCTGTGAGATTAAGGAATTTCCCTAGTTAGAGTGAACACTGCATTCTCAAAGGCTAGATAGTTTCTGGCCTGCAGTGTTTGCAGGCCCTGGTAGAATGAGATGAATCAGAAAATCTCTCTTCCCTCCTAGTTTCCCCACTCTTTTTGTAAAAAAATACAAAGATCTTTTTATGGAGACTCTTTTAATACCTTTTGTGCTGGTAACTTAGTCCTGAGTAAGGCTGAGCCAGCTCAGTTAGATGCAGAGTGCATAACTGATGGAAAAGAGAGAACTCTTTGATTCCAAAGATAAGACAGAAGAGTATCCAATGTGAAGGTACTTCCATTTTGATATCCTAATAGTAAATTATGCATTCCTTTGCTTGAGAATATGTGACTAGAGTGGGAAACAACATTTTTTTTCCCGGTGTTAGATATTATTATTTTTATAAGCAACAGGATAAGTTTATGCTTTTTTGTTTTTACATTATAGCCAAGTGGTATTTGACGCCATGTCTTCCCATTTGTCAAAAGAGGCATTGTTTATAGGATTCAGCATTTGGGGAAAAAAAAATTTTCTTTAATCCAGTCTGGTCTTAAAAGCTAGTATACAGTGGCACAGTCAGCTGACACCTGATGAGTTGGACATCTGCTGGGTTGGCTATTGTGTCTTTACCCATAGAGTATTGGATAATGTATAGTACTTAAACTGAACTCCCTTACATATGTGACTATGTAATAAGACATTTATATTCCAGCTTTTGCTAAAAATTATTCTCTAAGTTTAAATAATCCTATTTAACTTGAAATCTTGTTTGTGATAAAGTTCTGATATCTGTGGGAAATTTAGTTTTGGTTTGCCAAAAGGGAATTTTGTAGTATTGAAATGGTGTACATTATAAATGTAACTATAAAGTATTAGATGTCTGTGTCAGTGAATGAAAACAATGCTGCAAATGAACAGTATCTGAAGTAATTCCTCTATTTGCAAGAATGATGTATTAGAAATTAGTGTACTTTTGGGGTTTTGATGTATTTATTCTTACAGGTATTTAAAAGAACCCCTCCTGGTGTTCGGAAAATAGTAATTGCTACCAACATTGCAGAGACTAGGTAAAATTTATTTCAAATATCAGCTGTTGATGGTTATATTAGTTTTGAACTCCATGAATTCTTAATATACTTTACTCTTTTTTCTCTATAGTATACTTTGTAATTTCTTAAGAATAAACCTATTTTAATTTAGTGATTGCAGTGAACATAGGTTTCTTGTTTTGTTTTATACCTATCCTAATATTTTAGCCCTCTTCAGAAACAGCCTTGTAAGTGAATTTTCAAAACTTACCTAAAGAAGCATGGAAGCTGAGGTCAATTTTGGTTTTGCCTTTTTCTGGTTGGGGGTTGTATTTTTTTAGTTATTTGGTAATTAGTCATACAGAGCTTTTAAAATTTCGTATATTCCCTTGGAGGTACTAATATACCAGCATAGTCACTGAAACAGGTTGTTCTTTTGAAGCTGATATGAAATCATGGCCCTGGGGGCCCATGACACTGGGTCCAAAAAAAGTGATCAGGCAAGCCATGAAGTTTGGCTGTGGGCAGATACGAGTACAGCACATGAACTACAGAGGGGGCTCTGTGCTGCCACTTCCAGCTACTGCTGCTGCCTGCAGCTAGGTGCCGGGTCCATCCCCGTTACCTTGGTGAAAATCCTGTACTGCCCAAATCCATTTGATCCAGTGAACTGAAATCCCTGTCATAGGCCGATTATAAGTGAATGTGCTTTTGATGTGTTTTTAATATTTCAAATAATATTTCAAGTATCTATTTTCCAAACAGCATTACCATAGATGATGTAGTTTATGTGATAGATGGAGGAAAAATAAAAGAGACACACTTTGACACACAGAACAACATCAGTACGATGTCTGCTGAGTGGGTTAGTAAAGCTAATGCCAAACAAAGGAAAGGTCGAGCTGGAAGGTAAGATGGAACCTTTGTCTGAAGCCTTTAGATAGTGTAAAAATTTTACATAGCCAAATGTGTTGTTGGTATTTTTGAGCATTATTTATTGTAACAGTTACCATCCAAATTTTTTAAACTTAGTACAGCACATTTTTAAGTGGGAAAATTGTTTTAATTTGGAAATACTTGCCAAGTTTTCTATTTCATGATTTTTTTCTATCTTTAATTCCTCAACCTAGTGATTGAAATTAATATTCTCTGTTCATAGTTTATTCTTACTCTGTTACTTATTATTTTGGTTTTTTTTTAAACATACCATTGACAATAATGTTAACAACTAATACTATGTTAAATGTTAGATCATCTAAATATTTTAATATGCATTAATTTGCTTAATCTATATACCATGATGCTATGATGTAGGTTATCTCCATTTTAAGGGTAAGGAAACTAAGGAACAAATAATCTGTCCAAAGTAACAGCTTTGTAAGTACAGAGCCAAGATTTGTCTAGCACCACACTCTGGGTTCCTAATCACTGTATTTTACAGCTGTACTGGTTTTTCACTATTACCAACAAAAACACAAAGAAAATACCTTTTCCCATTGATGTGGTGGTAGCATAAGAAATAAAAATATCTCTGTTCTAATGGTGGGAAAAATGATTTGCCCTTGGCACAAATTATTGCATTTATTGTTCATTTTAATGCATACTTCACGATATTTTTATACTCTTATTCAGATAAGGTCGAATGTAGATTTGTAGAATAGGGGATTGTATTTTTTTTCTGTTTTTGGTTATTTTTAAATTTTTTGCCTCAAGTAAGGAAAGGCAAAAAAATAGATACTGGCTTAAGTAAGGAAAAGAGAGCTGAAAGAAAACTTTTAAGCTTGCACTACAGTAAAGCACTGATTAACTTGCTGTAATCATTGCAGATTATCCCGGGGTAACTTGACTTTTAGGCAGTTTATTAGATTATATGATTGGTTCTGTTGAATGAAAGTTGTGACTCAGTTCAAGAAGTATACTACTCTTCAGATCAGTTATTGTGGGTAACTTAATTGGGGACCCAGCAATACTAGGGCTTTCCCATGCAGACCTATCACTACTGGATACTGATTCAAAAAGTTTTCACTATAGTGAATTTCTGCCATATTTTTATATTTGAATAGTAAACCTATTATTAGGTCTTAGGTTTGATACATGAAACATGGAAATAAAGTGAATGAAATATTTAGATTTTATCTAATTCTTTATCTTTACTATACTAGTGGAGGTTAAGTATGGAATTACAGTGTTTTAATTCAAATAGAAAATAGTTCTTTGTAAGTGCATAGATATAAATTCCTTTTAGCAAAACCTGGTTAGATTGATAATTATTTTGATGGCCAGAGCAAACTATATTATATGGTCTTCAGTAGAGGCACTGTTACTTTTAGTTTCTACAGGCATATTATATAATAGATGATGTGTATCCTTGTAGACTTGTGACAGAAATAGCTAAGATTTTTAGGATTATTTTTACTCCTATAGATAAAGGGCCTCCCCTTCCTGTAGCAGCAAGAACCCAAAGAAATACTTACTTTGTTTAAATATCCACGTGTATCCTTAACATTGTCCAATTAGATGCAAACAAAATTTTTTTTTTCCAGCATCCCTCTGAGAGCTTACTAAATAGCATTTACTTTTGCTTTTTAAGCAATATAGACAGGGTAACATAATGCTAGGGTTTGTTACATAAAATGCCCACAAGGCATATATAGGTTAACCTAAGTTGACTGTAGTAATGGAGCAGAGCAATCAGTAATCTATAAGATATGTATAAGGAGCCAAGTTACTGGTGGTGGGGAGGAATCTTGACATTTCTTAAAAGTAGGACATAGGGATAGTAGATTTAGGGTTATTCAGAATAGATGGGGAAAAAGGAATATATGATTAAAAATGAAATAATTAAATAAATTAGTTACAATGTGGCTTATAAGAAATAGATATTGGTTACTTTCCCTGCCTTCTCTTTTCTCTGTAGTTCTAAAAAATTATTGATAATCCTTTTTCTTTTTAATAAAGAGTTAAACCTGGTCATTGCTATCATCTGTATAATGGCCTTCGAGCAAGTCTTCTGGATGACTATCAACTGCCAGAAATTTTGAGAACTCCTTTAGAAGAACTTTGTTTACAAATAAAGGTAAATTAGGTGGGAGAGTTACAAAACTAAGTGGAGGTGCTTTTCTAATTTTCAACAGATTTTATAGAGGAAAGTAGTATATTATTCTGCAAGAAAAATTATTACTATGCATTTGTTTTGTTTCTGTTAGTAGAGTGTGGTTTTTAAACTTCCTTCAACTGTTTTATTAAACAGTTCTTAATCATGTACTTCACTGGAGCCTGCCTGCCTGTGTTTGAATCACAACTCCTCCCCTGACAGGCTACTTCCTGTTATATTGGACAAGTTACTTAAATTAACCTCATATAAAATTCTTAGATCAGTGCCTGCATGTAGTAAGTGTTCAGCAAATGTTGGCTACTGTTATTAACATCTTAAGATGTTATTCCTCATTACGAACTTAACCATTTTTTCAGCATCTTAAATATTTTGTGTAATTAGCCTTCTTACTCTAAGATAATTTGTAATCAGCTTGTTTGTTGAGATTTTAACCAGCTGCTTTTTCCACTAATAGAGTTGGTAGCTGGTAAAGTAGAATATTGGCTTTTAAACATGTTTTAACAGAATCACAAATATAATTTACACTTTTCTAGTAAACTAACTTGAAAAATGTGTATAGTTTTGATGCTTATTTGAGTGCTTGACACAAGGACAGGACTAAACTGTTAAGTCAATAAATGTTTAATTATATTTGTCTTCCAGATTTTAAGGCTAGGTGGAATTGCTTATTTTCTAAGTAGGTTAATGGATCCACCATCAAATGAAGCAGTGTTACTCTCCATAAGACACCTGATGGAATTGGTAAATTTGATTTTTTTTTTCCAGTTCTAAATTAGTCTTAGAGCCTGTAAGCCAGCTAATTATAAATTTTACTCTCATTACAGACCAATGAGTGAATAGTGCCAAATTTGATTCACTATTTTACTTTAGTATATAAAATATGAATTAGCAAGTTATAAAATGATACCTTTATGATATTCCTATACTTGGCCCTTTCTACACAATATTTTTCATTCTAAGTAATTTAAAATTACATAAAATTTTGAAATCTTTCAGTTACTGCTCTTTGTCTTCATTTGTATTCTTGAAATGCATTTGGTTCATTTATTCTACTCTTCTGATTACTGTACTGTTTTTAGAGCTTTGTCACAACCAAGGAACCTTAATGACAGTGTGGACATCTTGTAATGGCAACTCTTATATTTTTGGAGGAATAATAGCAGGTGGCTTTTCTCCAAAATACCATATCCCCTGTCTTTATCTTACAGCCTTTTTCCTTAGTTCCTTTTTATGGAGTCAGTATTTCGAGAAAACTACCTTCGGTTTCTTAGTCAAGTGACCATCTAGTTAGTAGTCATTCCTTCAGAGATCATGCTGAGAAGAGGCACAGGAATGACTGTGATGAGTTAGTGTCCAAAGTGGGAAAGGAAGAGGTTAGAACTGTGCTGTCAAATACAGTAGCTACTAGTCATATGTGACTGTTTAAATTTTGAATTAAATTACAAAATCAGTATGTCAGTCACACACGTTTTGGTTGTTCAACAGGCATTTGTGGTTTGGCTAGTGGATACCATATCGGACGGTAAAGAAATAGAACATTTCTGTCATTGCCGCAAATTCTGTTCACTAATGCTGAGTTAGAGGGTGCTGAAGATGTATTTTCTGTGTTTCAGTTTTACTTGAGCCATCTATACAGATAATTTTGAGAATTTGACCCATATCAGAACATTGCAATGGCTTCTAATATGAGTAATAAGTTGTTTAAATGAAAAAGCATTGTAAATTATCTAGCCATCTTTGTTGAGATTTGGACTAGATTTAGTGTAGTTACTGGTGTTTTAGGGAGAAAAAAGTTTAACTGCTCACCTCTTTTCCCCTCCAGGCTTTTATCTAATAGGATATAGCTGTGGAGAGCTTGGGTGGCAATCAGAGAATCAACTTTTTATTTGTGGTAGAGATGGACCACCAAAGGACAGCTGGCTCTGAAGCCAGAGTTGGATGACTTCTTCTCTCCCAACTGCATTTAATAGCCAGTCTTTACTTAGCCATTTGCAGGCAACAGAATTATGAAAAAACCAGCAAATCCTTGCCAGCAGTAGGATCTGAAGCCCATATTAAAAAACAAAACATCACTTTTTATTGTGGAATACAGCATGACCATCCAGGATAAACAAGCAAAACAAAAAATGTCCAGTTTAAGATTCACAGAGTGAGCGCTATGTAATCATTACTCATGTTAAGAAGTGAGAACATCCCCAGTATCGTGAAGTCCCCCTCTGACCTCTCCCTGTCACTCCACTCTCCCTCAGTCCCAAAGTTAACCTCTGTCATGCCTTTCCTGGTAATCTCTTGCTTGTTTTTCTTGATGGTTTTACCATACCAGTGTACATCTCTGTAAAGAGCTCCATTTAATTTGTCCTACTTTTGTGAGCTTGCCATGAACTCCCAGAGGATACAGGTGGACTTTTGGAGGGAAGAATGGGGTTCTGCATATTTCCACTTAATATTGTGAGATCCATCTTGATTTTAGCTATGGTTCATTCCTTTTCATATTTGATGAAACTCATGACCACTCAAAAGTCATTTTGGTTATTTCCAATTTGAGGCTATTAAGTATAATGCTGGTATGAATATTCAGTGGATTAAGTATTTCTCCTGAGTACTTAACTTAGTTTACTGGATCATAAAGATATATATTATCAGCTTTGGTAGATAATGCCAGTTTCCCAAAGTTAAACCACTTTACCCTCCTAACCACTGCTGGTGGTAGGTGAGTTCTCATTGCTCTATAGTGTCACCAGCCCTTGGTAGTTTTGTTCTAACCATGCTGGTAGGTATGTAGTAGTTATAATTTGCATTACCTTGACTATTAATGAATTTGTGAGGAGCTTTTCATTTGTTTATTGCCTATTTGGATAGCCTCTTTTATAAATTGCTAGTGCTTGCTTTTCTGTTAGGTTGTAGGAGCTCATTATATACTTCTTACGTATTCTTAAAGTGAACCTTTTGTCAGCTTTCTATTGCACATGTCTGTGTTTTTACCTTTCCACTTTTTATAGAGTTTTGATGAACTAAATTTCCAATTATAATGTAGTCAAATGTATCAGTCTTTTCTTTATTCTTTTTGTTTTTTTATCCTTTAATAAGTCTTAAACTACCCTAGAGTCATGAAAATACATTATTTTAACTTTGCTGTTTTTTGTCTTTCACATTTAGATATATAATCCATCTTCAAGTGATATTTTATGTGTGTGTGTGTGTGTGTGTGTGTGTGTGTGTGTGTGTGGTAAAGTAGGAGACAAAATTTTTACATGTATAGGTCAGTTGACTGGACTGAAAAGTTTGTCCTTTTCCCTTTGTTTTGTAGCTTTTGTCTTGGATCAAATGCCTATGGATTTGTGTGTGTTTGTAGGCTTGGTTCTCTATTGGTGTGTATTTCTTATCTTGAGCCAATTTCACACTGCCTTAATTACATTGAGTCTTACCAAACAAGAGCATGATCTGTCCCGTTTATTTAGGTATTTAATCTCGCAGTGTCTCATTGTTTTCTGTAGGGGTTTTATTGGACTTTGAAAAAGATTTATTTATTAGCTTATTTTGTTTCTTGTGAGTCTGATCTACAGTAATAAAATAGGTTTTTGAAAACTGACCTTACAGTCATCAATGCTATGAAACTCACTTACTCTGATAATTGTATGTAGATATTTTTCTGCATGCACAAGCACATCTACAAATAATTGCAATTTCATTTATTCCTTTCCAGTTGTCTAGGGCCCCTAATACAGTGTTGAGCTGAAGTGGCATGATTATTGTACATTCTTACTTTCTTGTTCTCAAGGGAAAGTTTTCAGTGATTCGTTGAGCATGTTGATGATTTTCTGTAGAAATTATCAAATTAGGCATCTTTCTATTCTATTACCAGTCAACTAAGAACTTTTTATTATACATGGGTAATTGAATTTATCAAACACCTTTCTGCCTCAGATTATGATGCAGTTTTTCTTGTTTAATTTGTAATGTTTTGAATTACATTGATTTTTCAAATGTTAAACCAGCTTTTATTCCTGAAACCTAACTTGCTGGGATTCAATTCGCCAATATTTTGTTTTGGGGTTTTCATGCATAAAATTAATAGTTTTCCTTTCTCCAAATGTCCCTGTCAAGTTTATATACCAAAATAACACTGGATTCAAAAAACAAGTAGTGAAATTTTTTTGTACTCTCTTAGAGTTTTGGTAAGATCTAAGTTATTTCTGTCAAATGTTTAGAAGTCTGTCTGATAGGATACATATGGATTATATTTTTGTTGTTAGATCTTCTTATATGCCTAATGATTTTAATTGTGCAGTGCACATTTTATTTAAAAAGTTCTTTGTATATAAAAATTTGAAGCCTGGGATGATGATAATTTCTCCAGAGAGCATTTGTGTTGCTATTGTCAGGAAAAGAAGCCCCAGTATTGGGCTCACATCCCTGAATTTCTGTTATTTGCCCCAAATCCTAGACTTAAAACTCTCGTAATTCTTTTTTTAACTCCTCAGTATCTTCAAGCCGCGTTTCTAGCTATGGTCAGTGGGATGATTTGACCAAATTATTTAGGTGATCAGAGCAGAAGTCACCCCAAATTAGTAGGGTTCTAAATATGTGCATTATCTCTTGCCATCCTGTCTCATGCCTCCTAAACTATAGAATCTAGGGGCTATGCATTATATATTCCAAATACATAATAGTATCTCTTTTTTAAAGTTTTTTCCACAGTCATCTTGTGGATAATATTCTTTACTTGATTGATGATTTGCTTATGTGTTATTTCTCTTATTTCTTTCCTAACATTAAGAGTAAAGCGAAGCTGTGGATTTTCTTTAGTTTATGAGTTTGTAACTATTTGCTGACCTCAAAACTTAATGTTTCAATGTAGAACACTAAAACTGAACAATAGGCATTTGGACTTAAGAGAGCGAGGAGTGGCCTGGTATTCTCTTTTAAAGCAAACTTAAATAGCTTTGAGTATAATCCTTTACAATGTCTATTTTAAACATTAAACCCTTACTTTGCAGAATGCATTGGATAAACAAGAAGAATTGACACCTCTTGGAGTCCACTTAGCACGATTACCAGTTGAGCCACACATTGGAAAAATGATTCTTTTTGGAGCTCTCTTCTGTTGCTTAGACCCAGTACTCACCATTGCTGCTAGTCTCAGCTTCAAAGATCCCTTTGTTATTCCATTGGTAAGAAAGATGCAGATACAAGATTGGGCATATTTATATACACAGAATAGTTGTTACTTGGATACATTTTTATTAGAATACCATCCTCTATTATTTACTAGCAGGTCAATTTAAGTTACCTTCATCTGTTTTTTTTGTTTGTTTTTTAAGGGAAAAGAAAAGATCGCAGATGCAAGAAGAAAGGAATTGGCAAAGGATACTAAAAGTGACCATCTAACAGTTGTGCATGCATTTGAGGTAAAAAAAAAAAAAGAAAGAAGGAAAATAAGTTTTGGATTGTGAGTTTATGCAAGTGAAAAACTGATAATAGAATAAGAACATACTTAACTTACTAAAATGTCTATTTTCATAGGTATCAACAATAAATTGCTGAGTGAGAATATTTAAAGTTAGATGAACATGTGAAAAAAATTGTACATCATTTTTCAGTTTTCAAATAAGTAATTACATTTATGCTTTTGGAAAAGAAGTCTATAGTTATGTTTTGATATAGAACAGCTGGACAATTGATTTTAAATTTTTATTTGATATTATCCATTTGTATCTTCATCTGACATTCATAACAGAAAGTCTCTTTTTGTTCATTAGTAAACTATACCTGTATTCAGATTTAACATTTTGATAAGAGTATCATCATGTACATTATTCAGATTAAAACAAAATTTTTGCTCCCAAGAGCCAGGCTTATCTGAGGAAAACATTTATTGTCCATCTTTGCAAACTTCAGGTGTGATTTGGTTTATAGAGACGGCATCTTTTTTACTGTAGTTCTAGACTCAATTTGTACTACACATAGTGGGAAAGTTTATATATTTTTTCCTTTGAGCTCATTCAGTATTATTTTTCCTCTTCATCCTCTTCTAGCTAAAAAAAAGTCATATTGTGAATTTGAAAATAAAATAGCATTGAAATTGGTTCAACAGAGTGCCTTCTGACTAATATGTATATAATATGATGCCATTTTATGTGAAAGACACAATCTATTATTATATAACTTAATATTTGTATGAAGCTCTGGAAATTCAGTGGTTATCTTTTTTATTTTTTAAGTGGTTTTCATACATAATCTTTTTTTTTTCCTTTGGTATCATTAATATAAAATCACATGAGCACCGTTGTGGTTACTAGATTCCCCCATTATCAAGTACCCACCACATACCCCATTACAGTCACTGTCCATCAGCATAGTAAGATGCTACAGAGTCACTACTTGTCTTCTCTGTGCTATACAGCCTTCCGCATGCACCCCCCCTAAGTTATGTTTGCTAATCTTAATGCCCCTTATTCCCCTTTTCCCTCCCTCCACACCCACCCTCTCCAGTCCCTTTCCCTTGGTAACTGTTAGTCCATTCTTGGGTTCTGTGAGTCTGCTGCTGTTTTCTTTCAGTTTATTTGTTCTTATGCTCCACAGATGAGTGAAATAAATTGGTACTTGTCTTTCTCCACCTGGCTTATTTCACTGAGCATAATACCCTGTAGCTCCAGTCCTGTTGTTGCAAATGGTAGAATGTTTTCTTCTTATGGCTGAATAATACTCCATTGTGTATATGTACCACATCTTCTTTATCCATTCATCTACTGATGGACATTTAGGTTGCTTCCATTTCTTGGCTGTTGTAAATAGTGCTGTGATAAACATAGGGGTACATATGACTTTCTGAAACTGGGCTCCTGCATTCTTAGGGTAAATTCCTACGGGTGCAATTCCTGGGTCAAATGGTATTTCTATTTGTAGTTTTTTGAGGAACCTCCATTACTGCTCTCCACAATGGTTGAACTATTTTGCATTCACACCAGCAGTGTGGGAGGGTTCCCCTTTCTCCACATCCTTGCCAGCATTTGTTGTTCCTCCTCTTTTCTATGTTGGCCATCCTAACTGGTATGAGGTGATATCTCATTGTGGTTTTAATTTCCATTTCCCTGATCATTAGTGATGTGGGCTATCTTTTCATGTGCCTGTTGGCCATCTGAAGTTCTTCTTTGGAGAAGTGTCTTAATATCTTGTGCCCATTTTTAATAGGGTTATTTTGTGTGTTGAGGCGTGTGAGTTCTTTATATATTTTGGATGTTAACCCCTTATCATATATGTCATTTACAAATATATTCTCCCATACTGTAGGATGCCTTTTTGTTCTGCTGATGGTGTCCTTTGCTATACAGAAGCTTTTTAGCATGATGCAGCCCCATTTGTTCATTTTTTATTTGATTTCCATTGCCCGAGGAGATCCATTCAGGGAAAAGTTGCTCATGTTTATATTCAAGAGATGTTTGCCTATGTTTTCTTCTTAGAGTTTTTATGGTTTCATGACTTACATCCAGGTCTTTGGTCCATTTCTTTTTTTTCTTTATTAAGGTATCATTAATACACACTCTTAAGAAGGTTTCACATGAAAAAATAATGTGGTTAATACATACACCCATATTATGTGTCCCCCCCATAACCCATTGTAGTCACTGTCCATCAGTATAAGATGCCACAGTCACTATTTGCCTTCTCTGTGCTACACTGTCTTCCCCATGATTCCCCCACACACCATGTGTGCCAATCATATAACCCCTCAATCCCCCTTTCCCTCCCTCCCCATCCGCCCTCTGCCACCAATCTCCTTTGGTAACCATTAGTCCCTTCTTGGAGTCTGTGAGTCTGTTACTGTTTTGTTCTTTCAGTTTTGCTTCGTTGTTATACTCCAAAAATGAGGGAAATCATTTGGCACTTGTCTTTCTCTGAGTGGCTTATTTCATTGAGCATAATATCCTCTATCTCTATCCATGTTGTTGCAAATGGTAGAATTTGTTTCATTCTTATGGCTGAATAGTATTCGATTGTGTATATATACCACCTCTTCTTTATCCATTCATCCACTGATGGACGGACATTTAGGTTGCATCCGTATCTTGGCTTTTTTAAATAGTGCTGCAGTAAACATAGGGATGCATATGTCTTTTTGAATCTGAGATATTACATTCTTTGGGGAAATTCTAGGAGTGGAATTCCTGGGTCAAATTGTATTTCTATTTTGAGTTTTTTGAGGAACCTCATACTGCTTTCCGCAATGGTTGAACTAGTTTACATTGCCACCAGCAGTGTAGGAGGTTTCCCCTCTGTCCGCATCCTCGCCAGCATGTGTCATTCCTAGTCTTTTCAGTACTGGCCATCCTAACTGGTGTGAGGTGATAATCTCATTGTGGTTTGTATTTGCATTTCCCTGATAATTAGTGATGTGAAAAGATGCGTCTGCTGGCCATCTGAATTTCTTCTTTGGAGAATTGTCTGTTCTTATCCTCTGCCCATTTTTTAATCAGGTTATTTGCTTTTTGGTTGTTGAGGCATGTGAGTTCTTTATATATTTTGGATGTTAACCCCTTGTCAGATATGTCATTTACAAATATATTCTCCCATACTGTAGGATGCCTTTTTGTTCTGCTGATGGCGTCCTTTGCTGTACAGCAGCTTTTTAGTTTGATGTAGTCACATGTGTTCATTTTTGCTTTTGTTTCCCTTGCCCGAGGAGAGGCAGTCACAAAAAAGTTGCTCATGTTTATACTCAGGAGATTTTTGCCTATACTGTCTTCTAAGAGTTTTATGGTTTCGTGACTTAAATTCAGGTCTTTGATCCATTTTGAGTTTACTTTTGGATTTGGGGTTAGACAATAATACAGTTTCATTCTCTTGCATGTAGCTTTCCAGTTTTGCCTACACCAGTTGTTGAAGAGGCTGTGTTTTCCCCATTGTGTATACATGGCTCCTTTATCGTATATTAATTGACCATATATGCTTGGGTTTATGTCTGGGGTCTTTGGGTCTGTTCTTGTGCCAGTACCAAGTTGTCTTGATTTCTGTGACTTTGTAGTAGAGCTTGAAGTTGGGGAGCATAATCCCCCCACACTTTATTATTCTTTCTCAGGATTGCTTTGGCTATTCGGAGTCTTTTGTGGTTCCTTATGAATTTTAACGATTTTCTCTAGTTTGTTGAAGAATGCTGTTGGTATTTTGATAGGAATTGCACTGAATCTGTAGATTGCTTCAGTCAGGATGGCCATTTTGAGAATATTAAGTCTTCCTATCCATGAATGTGAGATGTGTTTCCATTTATTGGTATCTTCTTTAATTTCTCTCATGAGTGTCTTGTAGTTTTCAGAGTATAGGTCTTTCACTTCCTTGGTTAGGTTTATTTGTAGGTATTTTATTCTTTTTGATGAAATTGTAGTTTTCCTGATTTCTCTTCCTGCTAGTTCATCATTAGTGTATAGAAATGCAACAGATTTCTGTGTATTAATTTTGTATCCTGCAGCTTTCCTGAATTAAGATATTAGATCTAGTAGTTTTGGAGTAGAATCTTTATGGTTTTTTATGTACAATGTCATGTCGTGGGCAAACAGTGACCATTTAACTTCTTCCTTGCCAGTCTGGATGCCTTTTATTTCTCTCTGTTGCCTGATTGCCTTGGCTAGGGACCTCCAGAATTATGTTGAATGAAAGTGGGGAGAGTGGGCATTCTTGTCTTGTTCCTGATCTCATAGGAAAGACTTTCAGCTTCTCATTGTTAAGTATGATGTTGGCTGTGGATCTGTCATATATGGCCTTTATTATGTTGAGGTACTTGCCCTCTATACCCATTTTATTGAAAGTTTTTATCATGAGTGGATGTTGAATTTTGTCGAATACTTTTTCAGCATCTATGGAGATGACCATGTGGTTTTTGTCCTTTTTGTTGATTTGGTGGATGATGTTGATGGATTTTTGAATGTTTTATAATCCTTGCATCCCTGGAATAAATCTTTCTTGATCATGATTGATGATATTTTTGAATTTGGTTCACTAATATTTTGTTGAGTATTTTTGTATCTATTTTCATCAGGGATATTGGTCTGTAATTTTCTTTTTTTGTGGTGTCTTTGTCTGATTTTGGTATCAGAATGATGCTGACCGCATAGAATGAATTTGGGAGTATTCCCTCCTCTCTACTTTGTGGAAAACTTTAACAAGGATGGGTTTTAGGTCTTCACTAAACGTTTGATAAAATTCAGCAGTGAAACTATCTGGTCTACTGGGATTTTTTTCTTAGGTACTTTTGTTTACCAATTCAGTTTCCTTGCTGATAATTGGTTTCTTCAGATTTCTGTTTCTTCCTTTGAAGGTTGTATTTTTCGAGAAAGTTGTCCATTTCTTCTAGGTTATCCAGTTTGTTAGCATATAATTTTTCATTGTATTCTCTCATAATTCTTTGCATTTCTGTGGTGTCAGTAGTGATTTATCCTTTCTGATTCTGTTTGTGTACTCTCTTTTTATCTTGCTAAGTCTGGCTAGGGGTTTATCTATTTTATTTATTTTCTCGAAGAACCAGCTCCTGCTTTCATTGATTCTTTCTATTGTTTTATTCTTCTTGATTTTATTTATTTCTGCTCTAATCTTTATTATGTCCCTCCTTTTACTGACTTTGGGCCTCATTTGTTCTTCTTTTTCTATTTTTGTTTATATTGAGTTTAGACTGTTCGTATGGGATTGTTCTCCTTTCCTGAGGAGGACCTGTATTGCAGTATGTTTCCCTCTTAGCATGGCCTTTGCTGCGTCCCTCATATTTTTGCAGTGTTGAATTATTGTTGTCATTTGTCTCCATATATTGCTTGATCTCTTTTTATTTGGTCATTGATCCATTGATTATTTAGAAGCATGTTATTAAGCCTCCATGTGTTTGTGGGCTTTTTCGTTTTCTTTGCGTAATTTATATCTAGTTTCATACCTTTGTGGTCTGAGAAGCTGTTGGGTACAATTTCAATCTTTTTTAATTTACTGAGGCTCTTTTTGTGGCCTAGTATATGATCTATTCTTGAAAATGTTCCATGTGCAAATAAGAAGAATGTGTATTCTCTAGCTTTTGCATGGACTGTTCTGTAGATGTCCATTAGGTACATCTGTTCTAATACGTTGTTCAGTGCCTCTATCTCCTTACTTATTTTCTGTCTGGTTTATCTGTCTGTTGGAGTGAGTGGTATATGGAAGTCTCCTAAAATGAATGCATTGCATTCTATTTCCCCCTTTAATTCTGTTAGTATTTGTTTCATATATGTAGGTGCTCCTGTGTTGGTTGCCTAGATATTTATAATAGTTATATCCTCTTGTTGGACTGACACCTTTATCATTATGTAATGGCCTTCTTTGTCTCTTGTACTTTCTTTGTTTTGAAGTCTATTTTGTCTGATACAAGTATTGCAACTCCGGCTTTTTTCTCCCTATTAGTTGCATGAAATATGTTTTTCCATCTCTTTACTTTCAGTCTGTGTATGTGTTTGGGTTTGAAGCTAGTCTCTTGTAGGCATCATAAAGACGGGTCTTGTTTTTTTTATCTATTCAGTGACTGTGTCTTTTGATTGGTGTTTTCAGACCATTAGGGTGATTATCAATAGGTATGGACTTACTGCCATTGCAGGCTTTAGATTTGTTGTTACCAAAGGTTCAAGGGTTACTAGTTACTATCTAACAGCCTAATTCAACTCACTTAGTATGCAATTGCAAACACTACCTAAAGTTTCTTTTTTTTCCCCTCCTTTTTCTTCCTCCTCCATTCTTTATATATTACATATCATATTCTGTACTCTTTGTCTATCCCTTGATTGACTTTGAGGGTAGTTGATTTGATTTTGCATCTGCTTAGTAATAAGTTGTTTTACTTTGCTGTGGTTTTATTTCCCCTGGTGACAGCTATTAGCCTTAGGAATACTTCCATCTATAGCAGTCCTTCCAAAATACACTGTAGAGGTGGTTTGTGGGAGGTAAATTCTCTCAGCTTTTGCTTATCTGGAAATTGTTTAATCCTTCCTTCAAATTTAAATGATAACCTTGCCAGGTATTCTTCATTCAAGGCCTTTCTATTTCCTTGCACTAAGTATATCATGCCATTTCCTTCTGGCCTGTAAGGTTTCTGTTGAGAAGTCTGATGATAGCCTGCTGAGTTTTCCTTTGTATGTGATCTTTTTTCTCTCTCTAGCTGCTTTTAAAAGTCTCTTTATCCTTGATCTTTACCATTTTAATTATATGTCTTGGTGTTGTCTTCCTTGGGTCCCTTGTGTTGGGAGATCTGTGTACCTCCTTGGCCTGAGAGACTATCTCCTTAGATTGGGGAAGTTTTCAACAATTACCTCCTCAAAGACACTTTCTATCCCTTTTTCTCTCTTCTTCTTCTGGTACCCGTATAATGCAAATATTGTTCCATTTGGATTGGTCACACAGTTCTCTCAATATTCTTTCATTCTTTGAGATCCTTTTTTCTCTCTGTGCCTCAGCTTGTTTGTATTCCTCTTCTCTAATTTCTGTTCCATTTACTGGCTCTTCTACTACATCTTATCTGTTTTTATATCCCTCTATTTTATGTTTCATTTCAGATATGGAATTTCTTAATGATTGAATCTCCATCCTAAATTAGTCCGAGTTCTTGAATATTTTTCTGTACCTCCATGAGTATATTTATGATATTTATTTTGAAATCTCTTTCAGGAAGATTGGTGAGTTCAGTTTTATTTGGCCCTTTTTCTGGTGTTCCTGAGATTTTTGTTTGAACCAGGTACCTTTTATGTTCATATTTGTATGTGGCGCCTTCTAGTACCCAGAAGCTCTAGTCTTGGAAGCAGTGCTGGTGCCTGGCGGGTGGAAAGAGCTGTTTCCTGCTCTCTGCTGCAGTGCCTGTCTCCACTGTCAGAACTGGTGGGTGGAGCACACAGGTGTAAGCCTCTGCACTTTGCGTCCATAGCCCCAATAGGCAGGGCCTCCCTCTGGCTGGCCTGATGCCAGGGCAGGGACTGCCACTTTTGGAGCCGGTGCCTGCAGGCAAGGAGGAAGGTACAGCAGGCTGGATGTCACAGTGTGGGGCCTCAGAGCTGAGTAGCCAGCCAGGGGAATGGAGTGCCTGAAGCTCCTGAAAGTTCCCAACCTGCTCGGCAAAGCGCGCCCAGACAACGTTGTCCACCTATCCCTTCTCCCGCACACCAAGCTCCGTGTAAACCCCTCCCCTTCAGTAGCTCTCTCCCTGCTAGAAAGCCTCTTAGACCACCCACCTTTCCTTTGTCGCAGAGCATCCAGATGTGGATCCCTGTCCTTCACAAATGGTTGGAATCTTAGTCTCTTCAAGTATTCTGCCTGTGTTAGCTTTCCAACCCAAGTAATCTCCAGATCACCATGCAATGTAGGTTTGTGGTCCCAAAGCAGATCTCTAGGGCTGGGTGTTCAGCAGTCCGAGGCTTTCATACCCTCCCACTCCATTTCTCTTCCTCCCGCCAGTGAGCTGGTAGGGAACGGCTTGGGTCCCGCTGGATTAAGGCTTTGGTATGTTACCCTGTTTTGTGAGGTCTGCTCTATCCTGCAGGTGTAAGCAGTCTGGTGTAGCCTTCCTGTTGCTCTTTTAGGATTAGTTGTATTTACTATATTTTTGTATTGTATGTGGTTTTGAGAGTTCTCTGTCTCACCTCTCACACCACCTTCTTGAATCTGAATTCAGTGGTTATCTTTTAATGACTTAAGATCATGGGGAGTTTATGATTTTTTAGTTTCTTAATTTCAAAATTCTTTGAATTTTTTCTTTGCAAAAAGAATGAAATATCTGGAAAATTAAATTAGTACCAAAATAAAGATGAACTAGCAAGCATCTTTGCTTAGAGGAACCAATATAGTTTTCTTCATTTCTTTGCCCCTTAGGGCTGGGAAGAAGCTAGGAGACGTGGATTCAGATATGGAAAAGATTATTGCTGGGAGTATTTTCTGTCTTCAAACACATTGCAGGTAATGGTGAATGTTTTGAAGTGATTCTCACATATATAACCATTTTGTGCAGTTCTATCTGTGACAAAAAGTTCATTATGTGAGTTTGCCTTATGAAGTTTAATCATTATAGAAAACAACAGAAGGAATCTATTAACTGCAACAAAACAGGAAAAGATGTATAGTATAAAAAACTAATGGCTGAGAAAAGAAACAAGATTCAAGAGTATAGCAGGAAAGGTAGTAAGGCTTGGTTACCCTACACTCACCCTATAGTTGCCATTTTGATGTCTCAACCTGAAGGTTTTCACTAATACTCCCAAAATCTATTTTAAAATATCAAGTAGAGTTAATGTCTTTAACTTCTGGGTAGGTATCTTTAACCCTCTTGGTGTAGTGAGAAAACACTGAACAAGAGGCACTTGTGAAACAAGAGAAAGTAAACCATGAATAGGGCAGATACACATCAGACTTCAGACTCCTCAGTGAATTGGAGAAGTGATTTCAAGCAGGTGGGAATGTCCTCACTTTCCCCCAGTACATGTACACTCCAGCTGTGTAGGCCGAACCCTGGTATCAGACATTTAACAGATCTTCAGTACAAGGAGATAAGGGACTCAAGAAGCTTGCATCTCTAATCAGAAGTGCCCAGATGTTAACAAAATGAAGGGTCATAACGACTCCCTGAAAGGTACTGCAGCCAATGGGAAAAAGAATGGAGTATAGCATTTCTCAACAGAAAATACCTTAGTACTTCTTAGTAAGGATTTAAGAAGCAAATAAATTCAGCAAAACAGATAAGAAAATAAACCAACAGAATGGAAGAAAACTGATGATTTAGGAAGATAAATTGAGGACCAGAAGAGTCACAAGGAACAAAATGAACACTCATTTATTGCATGAAAGAAAGGCTTGAAGTAATAGTTTATAGATGTAACCACAAAAGAAAAATTAAAGCACTAAGCAAAAAGCTTATAGACAAGAAGTTAGGATTGATCCATCATGAAGATAATATAGGTGTCTCTCTGTGGAAAATTCAAGTGTCACTGAATATGTGTTCAAGGATAGATGTGAGATCATTTCCCTGAAATGAAAAAAGTGAACTATAAGGATGAAAAGATGGCTTAATCCAAGTGTTAATTGAGAATATTACATCCAGTCAAGATATTGAGATATAATGACATAGGAGAGGCATTCAAGAAAGCACTTGAAATGCTGCACCCCTGAGCTGTTCTTGAAACACCGACAGTGAAATGCTGCCTATTAAGAGATGAGTCAGAAGGAATTCAGGAATGGAGAATGCATGCTCAGTCAGCTAGTGGTGTGCTTTGAAATTATTTAAATATAGAACAAATATAAAACAGTATTAGGAATAATGGATACAGAATAGAATGTAAAGGTTATTATACTGAACAATATAAAGTAATGGTAGTAAGCACCAGGAGGTGGCCTAGAGAGTCAGTTACAAGAGAAATTAGGTGGGGAAACTAAAGTCATACAATTCATTAAAGGATATAATTGGCAACATGGGTTTGAACTGTGTAGTCCACACATACGTTGGAAAATTTTTTGGAGATGTGTAACAATTTGAAAAAACTCTCTCTAGGTTACTTTATGTGAGAATACAGTATATCATATACAAAATGCATGTTAACTTTGTTACTGGTAAGGATTCTGGTCAACAATAAGCTTTTTAGTAATTTTTGGGAAGTCAGAAGTTAGGCATTCTTCTTTAAATTGAACTAAAATTAATGTTAATACTTTTATTAAACTAGCTTCTATACTATCACTATTGTTAGGCTGGCATTTCTGTCTAGGTCTTGTGTCAGTGTATATGCATAAATGTCTGCAGTATTATTCACTTAGTTAATGATTATTTCTGACAGTGGAGTTGAGGGAAGTTTCTTCCCTTTATGTTTTTCTATATCACTTGAGTACTTTATACTGAACCATGTATCAATTTTGCCCAAAAAGTAAATTTTGTAAAAAACAAAGAATGGCCTTAAGCTTTTGTGCCAATATGTAATAGTTAAATGTCAGTACTAAAATTATAGATATTGGTTATTTTCTTTATGCTTTTCTGTATTTTTTTCAAAATATAGAATGCAGAATAATTTTTAAAATTATACTAACTTTTTGCAAAATGGGTGATGCTTAATCATCATTGATACTCCCTACAACAGGTAAATCTTTTCTGTAAAAGATCTGACAATAAATATTTCAGGCTTACAGACCATATGATCTCTGCTGAAACGACTCACCTCTGCCATTATAATGCAAAGCAAGTAGAGATAATATGTAGTTGAATGGATATGGTTGTGTTCCAGTAATACTCTGCTGACAAAGACAGGTTTTAGGAATTTTGTAGTTTGCCAACCCCTACTCTAAAACATCATAGTTTTACAAAAATGTTCTATGCAGCAGGGAAAGCTGATAGCTAAGTTTATTTATGAGAGTATGCTTCATAGCCCCTATAAATCTGTGTGAAAGATCTTCTAGTTCTGTTTGTTACCATTGCTTCCTAGATGCTGCATAACATGAAAGGACAGTTTGCTGAGCATCTTCTTGGAGCTGGATTTGTAAGCAGTAGAAATCCTAAAGACCCAAAATCTAATATAAATTCAGGTAAAGCAGAAAATACAGTGTAAATAACTTGCTACTGTTGTCCACTGTATCGGTATTTTACTTTTTTTTCCTTTACCTTCCCACCTCTAATAGATAATGAGAAGATAATTAAAGCTGTCATCTGTGCTGGTTTATATCCCAAAGTTGCTAAAATTCGACTAAATTTGGGTAAAAAAAGAAAAATGTAAGCATTGAAGATTATTGTGAATATCTTCTAATTCGCTCCTTAAGCTTTTGAAATCCTCTGGTGCAGTAGGGCTCACACTGTAAATTTGTTCTTATTCATATTTGCACCATACTCTGACTCTTTACTTTTACTCGTTTAGGAGAAAGCAACCTAACATAGGCATCACTTTCTCCCACCTATTATTCACAAAGAATGTTAGCAACATATAATACCAGTTGGTAAAATATAATACTAAATGTTAGGAAAGTAAGCCAGCTATTAAAGATCAGTGTGCCTGGATGGACATTGCTTAGAGTATATTTTTTGCAGGATTTTTCCCTCATCTTCTTATAAAAGAGATAATTTCATAATCAGCTCTTTGAAAATTGTGGTGATTTTACCATTTTGAGAAATAAAGTATAACTTAAGTCTGTGTACACATAGTCAGCCTTGGTAGCAGTTGGAGATAATAACAAAGCATATTTTTGCCCAGTAAATGAGCTTATTCTAGTGAGGAGACAAATCATACATCACAAATGACTAGTAGTATGTCAATTGGTGCTACCTTTTTGGAAGGCACTCAAGATTAGAATTAGGTACTGAGACTCATTATTATACTCATTGGCCTGGTGGATTCATTAGTGAGTATTTTAATTTGAGGAATAGATCCTAAGGAAAAAATTCTCAATGTTTTTTAAAAGCTATATTGTAAAAATCATGGGTGTCCAGTAGCAGTAGGGAAATTATGGTTTTATTATACTGTATCATGACATTTCAGTTAGATGTGCATATAAAATATAGTCATTGTATAGTAACATAAAAATTCTAACTCATATTAATTGAAAAAGTTAGGTACTCTGTAATTATAAGCAAAAAATAATAGACCTCAAAGATTGACTAAGTATAAATGTGATTCTAGGGCAGTGGTTCTCAGCTGGGTTGACTTTGTTTCCCAGGGGACATTTGACAGTGTTTGGAGACATTTGTGGTGGTTACTACAAGCATCTAGCAGACAGAGGTCAGGGTGCTATTAAACATTGAATGTATAGGCTAGCTCCCCACAACAAAGATTACACACAGTTCAGGATGTCAAAAATGCTGAGGTTGAGAAACCCTATTTTAAAGTATAAAATGATGAGTGATACGAATTTTAACCATTGTAGGTGGATTACCCACATTTTATGTGATGCAAAATTTTTTACATCAGTACTTGGTCAAATTCTTTTTCTTTTCTGCCCCTCACTTTTACAGGTAGCTTAACACAGAGACTCTTTGAAATAAAACACTTTATATAATCCTCTGCCATCCTGGGAAGGATTTATAAGAAAAATGTAGGTCTTTAGGATTGGTGCTTTGTTGTGTTCTAGACCAGGGGTCAGCAAATCTTGGAATGCTGGCCAAACACTTGTTTATCTGTATTTATATTGGAACACGGCCACATCTGCTCATTTACATGCTATCAATGCTACACTAGCAGAGTTCAGTTAGTTATGACACGTCATAGGGCCCACAGAGCCTTAAATGTTTTCTCTTTGGCCTGGTCCTGTGCCCCTCTGCTATAGTGATGTAAGAGTGCAGGATGGCATGGTTAAATTGTGTGGTGAAGAGAGATAATTTCAGAAATAATATCTGAATAATGACTCAAAACTATGATTCATGATTTTGGTAGATGTATTATGAATTCCTAAAACTATGAAAAAGATCCTCTTAAAAACAAAAAGAAGGATTGTCAGCTTTTATGCTGTCATCTAATCTAGGTAATAACCATTGACTTGAAGCATCAAGCATCTCCTTGCTGAATAATATAAATTAAAGACTTGCAGATTGAGGTAAAACTTGTGTGGCTATCAAAGAAAAGTTCCCTAGGAATTGATTGATACTGACTAAAGCCCTGTCAAAGTACATTTATTCCAGATATTCCTCTTTTGAAACTGGTGGATTTGAGTGAATGGGAGACCATTTAAAGCATATTTTAACATAGGTTTTAAAAAATTAATTATAGCTAAAATCCTTAAAATTCTTCATTTTTTATTTTATATTTGGGTGAATAACCTGTGAAATTTTTAAACTGATCACTTTACAAAATTGTTCTGTAAATTGAGTTATTTATCAGTATGATTGGCAATATTATAGACTACTGGTCTGAATCACTTAGAATTATTTCAGGTATTTATTTAATTGTCTTTTACTGATATTAGCATAATTGAAGAATATTCTGTCACTTTTCTAAATATGTTAAATAATTATACCTGCAAGTAAGGAACCCTTCTATAATGTATAGAGTATTCATATTTAGCTATTTTTCCATATTATATAAAATAAAACTCTGTTCCCAAATATAAATTTGCATGATTGCAAAAATAAATTGAACTCATCTGTGGAGTTTTTATTAAAATTCTGGTATTGGTTTGGGATCTCCAAGAATTTTTTTTAACCAACTGCATTTTAACTTTTTTAAAGGGTGAAAGTTTACACAAAAACCGATGGGCTAGTTGCTATACATCCTAAATCTGTTAATGTGGAGCAAACAGAGTTTCACTACAATTGGCTTATCTATCACCTGAAGATGAGAACAAGTAGTGTACGTAAATATTTAAAATGATCATTGATCTGAGTATCAGTCTTAATTGTATTTCTATTATTGTATACTCTTCACACTTACAAACAAAATTTCTTCTTTCTTAAAAATTTTTTCCTCTGACATGAATTATAATTTCCTTAACAATGTATAATTTTAATATGCAGCACGGCTGTTATGTTGCATCTTTATCTTTAATTGACAAAAGTTATTTGATTTGCATAGTTTTCTTTTAGAGTCTGCTTTCAAGAAATCCTGGCATTTTATGGTATACAGTTTACACTGTACAAAGAATTTTGTTGGCATGTCGATATACCTTATAATTATTAATTCTGTTTTTAGATTTAAATAATTTCAGATATATTAGAGTTTAGGTGTTGCTTACAGAATAGTGTACTATTGCTTGAATTGAAACAAAAATATAAAATTTCTGTGTTCTTTAACTTAATGAAGAATGGTGTCTTTAAAATGGTATTTGTTCAGAATTTCTGAAATTACACTAGCAGGCTAATACTGATTTTAGAAGGAAAGCATTAATAGATTGATACTGGTGATGTTGAATGGATGTGGCAATAATCCTGGCCACTGAATGTATTAATTTGCTTTAATTCTCTTTACAGATATATTTATATGACTGCACAGAGGTTTCCCCATACTGTCTGTTGTTCTTTGGAGGTGATATTTCCATCCAGAAGGATAACGACCAGGAAACTATTGCTGTAGATGAATGGATTGTCTTTCAGTCTCCAGCAAGAATTGCCCATCTTGTTAAGGTGACTGACTTTACATGATTGTCTTTGAGTCTACATACAAGTTAGCTTTGTAATCTTATGGTTTTGTTCCAGTTTTATTTGTTATATGAAATATTTCTTACTCCATTTCAGCAGCACAAATAGTGTGAAGAAATTGATTTATAGTTTTTCCCTATTGTTTTTTGAGGTAGTTTGACCACCCATTTTAAATGGCTCAGTTTTGTTGAAGTTTGACTTTTTTAGCTTTACTGTACTTCAGTTGGCTACTCATAACCACACCATAGTAAGTTGCTTACTAAGTATTTCAATCTTTTGTATATTAGCTTAGGAAATTCCTTGTCCCAGGTTAAGTCACCTTTATTATACTGTTTGATAGTACATCCTTTATTGAACATGTATAATTTTTCCTACCTTAGGAATTAAGAAAGGAACTAGACATCCTTCTGCAAGAGAAGATTGAAAGTCCCCATCCTGTAGACTGGAAAGACACTAAATCCAGAGACTGTGCGGTACTGTCAGCTATTATAGACTTGATTAAAACACAAGAAAAAGCAACTCCCAGGAGCTTTCCACCACGATTCCAGGATGGTTATTACAGCTGACAACTTTTCTGTGATGATCTGAAAAGCCAATTTGACAACCATCTTAATCATATATAGTTTAACCTTTGGCCAGATGCCATACCCTGGGACATGAATAATTTTCATGTGTAAGGTAGAAACCTTGAATAGGTAGTAAAGACTTAATGTGCATGAGTGAACAATGTTATCTGTAGCTATTATAAATAAATCATTAAAAAAATATGTTCTCTGATAATACACTCTGTTACCGTCATGTCTATACTTGGAGAATATTGTTCTTATATATATATTGAGTATTGTACTATTGAGAAATTCCTTTGTTCTGTTTTGAAAAATTAATCTGTCTGCCCATAATGGTTGAGTATAGAACTAGTAAAAATAGAACGGTTTGCCAAAAAGCAGTGTCAAGTAGGAATTTGAACGCAGCCACATTTTTTTAAGTGAAACTTCTATCAGAAGTAAATTAATTTGTTGTAATAAAGCCTAATATGTAATAAAATGTATAGTGTGTATATCTTAGCTAACTTTTTGGCTTAGTTTCTACATCTCCACCTATCACTTGGTTTATTTGATGTTTTTTTAATCTTTTTAGAATATATTCATACCCCTTTTGCCTCACCTGGTGCAGCATAGTGTAGCGATTGAGAGCATGGGTCTGGACCAGACTACCTAAGTTCACACACATATCAGCTCTGTCTCTTACTAGATGTCTTTGGCAAGTTACTTGGCTTCTGTTTCCTTTTCCTTATCTATAAAATAGAGGTAATAATTGCAAAAGTTAAACATGTTAATAAATGTGAAGTGCATAGAACAAGTACTGTATGTTTTCATCCCTGTCAGATTGTGGCAGATACTGTTTCTTACTATCCAGCAGCCATGTGTACCCTCCCTTCCTCCTTGTTCAGGTGTTCTTCCTCTGTGCAGCCTTATACCCAGGATGTTGAGCCATCTTCCCCAAAGGGAAGCTAGAATGTTCTAAGCCAATCATGCATAGTCTTACGCCTTTTGTAAGTAACTGATGAGGCGTGAGTATGTAAACCTGTCTTGACTGATGGCAACTAAAGAGATCTACAAGGGGGCATCTGAGAAAGATTTTCCTCAATAGTAGACTTGAAGGAGAAAATTATGCTCTTCTTTTGGGGACATTGTGTAGTCTGAATCTGGCACACAGAACTGCTGCAGTATCTTATGATCACAAGGAATCCTGAGGTTGGCTCACTGGAAAGATGAAAATCACCAGAGTCCTTGATATGTAGTTGAGCTGCTAGGTGTGCTCTAGAACTCTAGAACTGTGCTACATGTGGACGTATTTTAGCATTTAAAACCTTTCATGGTTTTAGCCACTTTTTGTGGAGTGTGTTAATACCTTGGCAGAAAGCATATTCACTAAAACATGCTATTCATCATTGAATGTTCTTTGCTGAGGCCTCTATTTCTACCATTTGTTTTGTGATCTAACAGTATGACCCATTTATCTGACAAAAGGTGTAAAACTGTGGTACTGGACATACAAAAAGAACATCCTGCTGTGCCCTAATGTGCCTTCCAATAAAGCAAAGCAACCAAAGGGAATTTGTATATCATACAGTGACCAGGATGTATTGATAATGCTTTGGTGATCTGTTAACAGCAGTGATTTCAGGTACTGCTCCCATTTCTGGGAATGTATGTCAGCCTATCATTGCCTTCCAAAGGTTTTGAATGTACTGTATGTCCTAAGTCCATTCTCTTGTCTCATCTCCCCAAAATGATCTCTCTCTCTTACTAAATTCTTGCATTGAGTCATGTTACAGTGTTGTAGCATATTAGTTTTGTCCCTAAACTCTAGGTGACCAGTAGGTCATATTTGCTCTGTAAGAATGTTTATGTGTGTTTCTTGCTTTTACTCTCCAGTTTAAATTCATAGTTGGCCAAAATGGTTCTTGCAAGAGAATCTTTAAAAAAAAAAAAAAGAGTAGTAGTCAATTGGTTTCCATGTTCACAAACCAATATTCAGTCTCCATGTGAATGGAGAAAATGTTTCTAAGATTTGCTTAATATATGAGCCATTCAGAGATTAAGCTACAATTATTACCCCCAATTTATGTCTTCTCTGTGGCTGATCAAATGACTTTTAATGAAGGTGCTTTTTGTGTTCTGTTTCTTTTGTTTACAAATGGTATCACTGAGTGGAAAATGTATTCTGATCTAACAACTATTTGTTGCTTAGCAATTTTAAAGAATAAAATATTAAGATGAAAATGTCTATTTGTCTTACCATTCTGAGTGATACCCAGAAAAACTTGAAAAAACAACCCTGAAACAGAAATTACAGGAAAAAAAACAACTGTTGAATAGTCTTTAAAAACAAGTCTTTGAAAGGTGAGTCCATGTGATGCTTCCTAATTCATTAACTTGGGCAAAAACTGTACATATAGATACATTTATATCAATTATAACAAGTGATTTTCTAGTTTTACCGTATTTTTAAAACAGTCTACCCTAAAAGATAGAAATTATGGAAAAGCTTTAGAAGAAATTTAGTGTCCCATTACCCTAAGTAAGTGGTAAATTTCCCTCCACGCTTTCAGTTTTTAGCTTGTGTATATTAAGTATGGTCATGTGGTATAATTATACATTTATAATCTACTAATTGTTTTTAAATGGCATTTTTATTCTGACTTCAAAATAATACATCCTCATTGTAGAATATTTAGAAATTCAGCATCTGAAGAAAAGCATGTCACCAACTATTACATTTTGATATATTTCCATACATTTTTTTAAGCTTTAAGGTATTATTTTATATATAATAAAGTTAGCCAAGTTAAGCACATAATGCATTGAATTTTGTCAAATGTATAAAGTCATATAATTGCTACCACTACAATCTTGATAATAAAACATTACTGTCACCTAAAATTTTCCTTTGTTCCCCTTTGCAGTCTCCCTAACCCCCCGCTTCTACCCATGGGTATACATTGATCTGCTTTTTGTCGCTAGTTTTGCCTTTTCTAGAATTTCAAATAAATGGAATCATGTAGTTTTTTGTGTCCAGCTTCTTTCAGTTAACAATGCTTTTGAGATATTTATGTTGTTAAAGGTATCAGTATCAATAGTTCTTTTTCTCTTGTTTAGTTGTATTACATTGTATGGTTATACCAGTTTGTTTATTCATTCACCACTTGATGGACCTTTGAATTATTTTCAGGTTTTTGGTATTATAAATAAAGCTGCTATGAATATGTAAATGCAAGTCTGTGTGTTGATACATGTTTTCATTTCTCTTGGGTTAGCGTTTGGATTGTTGTGTCATATAGTTGTGTGTTTAACTTTATAAGAAACTGCAACACTGATTTCCAAAGTGGGTGTGCCATTTTACATTCCCACCACCAGTATATGAGGGTTCCAGGTGTTTATAACCCTTGCCAATATTTGGTATTTTTAGTTGATATTTGTTAGTCTGTTTAATATTAGCCTTTAGTGGATGTGGCATCATCTCCTTGTGGTTTAGATTTGTATTTATAGTTAGTGATAGGTGTATTTCATGTGCTTATTTGCTGTTTTCATTAGTTGTCTAATGTCCTTATGTGTGTTTTGATTTTCCACCTTACATTAAGTAATTGGAGCCTTAGGGATATATCTGACTAGGAAGAGAGAAGATTATTATTTATGTAATTTAGAGATCCAGAAGGTTATTAAGTTCCTTGACATTGAAACTGGCCAAATATGCCACTTTTCTGTTGGCTGGCACAATGTAAAGAATTAGGTCACTGATAACAAATGCCAGAAGAGAACACCACCAATTTTAGGTGGTTGTGATGGCAGGAGGTTGCATGTCTACCATGAAGTGAAGAATAGAACATGAGACAAGTCATTTTCTTGGTGTGGGTGAAGACATGGGAGCTAAGGAAGATAGTTGATAAGAGAAGTAGCACAGCCAACCTTTACCACAAATGGTAATCCTGCTGAGTTAGGGAACTTTAAAATTGTGACTACCATTTTTCTAGTTCTTTGTTGTGATTCACGTCTTAATGGTCTGGTGTGAATTTTCAGGTAAATTTTTTCAAAAGGAAGATGATACATTTCTGAGTCCTTGAAGAGATTACATCACCATCATGCAGTGAAGACAGCTAGTGGGGAATAAAATTCAATTTGGCAAAGCTTTCTTTTAATGAAGTATAGTGATTTTTTTGGTGATTTCTCTTTTTCTCAACCTAGCTGAATATATATATATATTTTTAAGGAACTTCAATGCTTAACTTTTGCTGTAGGCTTCTATCACCCCATTTTCTTTTAACACTCCTCTTACTAGATTATTTGGTTATTTTTAATTATTCCTGAAAGCCAATTGATTGATTTCCCCTTTATTTAAAGGCAAAGATGGTTAAATGTTTTTGTGACATCTGGGGTAAGAATACAAATGGAGCAGGCCAATATGCTAGAGGCTTAAACATTTTTAAATTTTAAATCAGTTTAGCAAACTTGGATAAAATATGTTCTATTCTCCTAACATGGCAAATATACATCCATGATGACAAAATTAAAAATGGCATAAAAGCATGTTTCTTCTACAGCTGAAAGCAAAATATCAAAGATGACTTCTAGCCCTAGGTTGCTGAGAGTTTTTCAAAATATTTGTTTTTTCCAAATATTCTTTTTGTATCAACTGATATAACCACTTGGTTTTTATTGCAGCCTGTTAAAATGGTAAATCACATTGATTGCTTTCCAAATATTGAACCAGCCTTTATTCCTAAAGTAAACCCCACTTGATTATAGTGTATAACTCTTTTTATATATGGCTAGATGATTTTTTAAAATATTTTGTTAAAGAATTTTTATACCTCTGTTCATGAGTGATACTGGCCTATAGTTTTTCTTTGCCAGCGGGTGGGGAGTGCGTGCAGGGATAATGATGACCTCACAAAATGAGTTAGTAAATATTGCCTTCCTCTCCTTGTTTATGGAAGAGATTGAATTGGTGTTAATTCTTTGTGTGTTTAGTAGAATTCTCTAGTGAAACCCATTTGCACCTGGAGGTTTCTTTTTCAGAAATTTTAATTATGAATTCAGTTTATTTTATTGTGAATTCATTTAATTAGTAGTTAAGGACTATTTAGAGCTTTGGTAGTTTGGTTTTCCATGAATTGGCCCATTTTATATGAGTTGTTGAATTTGTATGTCTAGTTATTTGAATATCCTTTTTTTATTTTAATATCTGTGGAATCTAGTGATATACTTTAGCATTGGCAATTAGCCTTCTCTTTATTTTTCATCTTCTTAAAAGTCTCATCAATTAGAAGGTGTATCTATTACACAGTATATCAATTATATTGATCTTTTTAAAGAACCGGCTATTCCTTCTCTATTGATTTCTCATTGATTTCTCTACTCCCCCTTATTTCCTTCTGCTTCTCTAGGTTTACTTTGTTATTTCTAGTGTTACTAGTTCTTTATTTAGTGTTATGAATTCCCTGTAAGCACTGCTTTAGCTGCATCTTAAAAATTTTGATGTATTTTTATGTCATTCTGTTATTTTTTTGTTTCCTTCTTTGTGTATTTACCTCTTTGACCCATAGATTGTTTAGGAGTATGCTATTTAATTTGTGTTTGGAGATTTTCCTGCTGTCTTTCTGTTACTTCTAGTTTGCTTCCATTATGTAGATCAGAGAATATACTTTGTATGATCTCAGTTCTCATATAAAATATTTAAGTTTTTCAGTTGGTTTTATGACCCAGAATATGACCTATCTTAGTGAATGTTACATACTTGCATGAAAAAAATGTACAATCTGTTGGGCAGAACATTCTGTAAATGTCAGTTAGATTCCGTTCCTTGATGGCATTCTGTTCTATTATCTTCACCACTCTCTTGTGGACTTGTCTGTTCTTTCCTTTCAGTTCTGTTAGTTTTGCTTCATGTATTCTGAAACTATTTGGTGCATACACATTTAGGATTGTTACATCTTTCTTCATGAATTGACCCTTCTATAACTACTTGGTGTCCCTCTCTGATCCTAGTAATTCCCTTTGCTCTGAAGTCTTTTACCTACCACTCCAGTTTTCTTTTGACTGGTATTTGCTGGATACATGTTTTTCCATTCATTTACTCTTTATCTATATAATTATATTTAAAATGTGTTTCAAGTAGACTACATATAGTTAGGTCATTTTTGAAATCTACTTTTAGTATCTTTTAATCCATTTAGACCATTTAAACTTTGTATTCCTTGATATGTTAGGACTTAAGTCTGCCATTGTATTTATTATTTTTATTCCCATTGTTTTTTTATTAAGGTATCATTGCTATACAGTCACATGTGCAAAATTGTGGTTACTAGATTCCCCCTATTATTAAGTCCCCACCACATGCCCCATTACATTCACTGTCCATCAGCATAGTAAGATGCTATAGAATCACTACTTGTCTTCTCTGTGCTATACTTCCTTCCACATACCCTTCCCCCCTACATCATATGTGCTAATCATAATACCCCTTAATCCCCTTATCCCTCCCTTCCCACCCACCCTCTCCAGTTCCTTTCCCTTTGGTAACTGTTAGTCCATTCTTGGGTTCTGTGTGTCTGCTGCTGTTTTCTTCCTTCAGTTTTTACTTTGTTGTTATACTCCACAGATGAGTGAAATCATTTAGTACTTATCTTTCTCTGCCTGGCTTATTTCACTGAGCATAATACCCTCTAGTTCCATCCATGTTGTTGCAAATGGTAGAATTTGTTTTCTTCTTATGACTGAATAATATTCATTATGTATATATATACCACATCTTCATTCATCTACTGATGAACACTTAGGTTGCTTCAATTTCTTGGCTATTGTAAATAGTGCTGCAATAAACATAGGGGTGCATATGTCTTTTTGAATCTGGGATATCCTATATTCTTAGGGTAAATTCCTAAGAGTGGAATTCCTGGGTCAAATGGTATTTCTTTTAGTTTTTTGAGAAACCTCCATACTGCTTTCCACAATGGTTGAACTAATTTACATTCCCAGCAGCAGTGTAGGAAGGTTCCCCTTTCTCCACATCCTTGCCAGCATTTGTTGTTGTTTGTCTTTTGGATGTTGGCCATTCTAACTGGTGTGAGGTGGGATCTTATTGTGTTTTTAATTTGAATTTCTCTGATGAGTCGCTATGGGGAGCATCTTTTCATGTGCCTGTTGGGCATCTGAATTTCTTCTTTGGAGAAGTGTCTGTTCATATCCTTTGCCCATTTTTTAATTGGATTATTTGTTTTTGTTTGTTGGGGTGTGTGAGCTCTTTATATATTTTGGATGTCAACCCTTTATCAGATATGTCATTTATAAACATATTGTCCAATACCGTAGGATGCCTTTTGGTTGTATTGATGGTGTCCTCTTCTATACAGAAGCTTTTTAGTTTGACATAGTCTCACTTGTTCATTTTTGCTTTTGTTTCCCTTGCCTAGGAGATATGTTCATGAAAAAGTTGCTTATGTTTATATTCAAGAGAGTTTTGCCTATGTTTTCTTCTAAGTGTGTATTTCCTGAAAACAAGAACATGCTCTTCATAACCACAGAGCCAGGAAATTAACATCAATTTAATACTATTATCTAACCTACAGACCTTATTCACCTTTACTTTGGTAAAATTTTGAAAGGTGGATTAATATATATCACCTTTGAATAGACTAGAATAGACTCTTATTTTAACAGATTATATGTTCTAAGTAAATCAGTACAAAGTTAATAAAAAAGCATGGTTTAAAAAATAGGTGAAGATTTAGAAGACTGTATAGTCAAGGAAAAATGTGGATTGATTTCAAATTGTTTGCAGTGGTTACAGGAAAAGTCTCAGTACATTCAAATATGATTGCTAATGGGGTTTTTGGTAAAGACAAGAAAAAAAGATGCCTGTGTCATTGTTTTTACAGTAATTTGTCACAGAATTCAGGATTATTTTTTAAAACTACTGATGGAGGTGTAGAAATAGTGACTATCACATTTCTCAATGCTTCTCATAAAATGTGGAATTCTGTAACACAAAAATGTCAAGATGTGTCCAAATAGAAATACATTGCTCTGAGACCACAGTCACACTCAATAGCCAGGGTCCCAGGGTTGGAGAAAAGGCAAGAGGGCCTGTCTCTCCAAAACTGAGAAGGTTATAAAACTTCTAGAAAAACAGCAGAAAGGACATGATGAATGGGCAACATTTACAGTGAGAAATGACTGAATGTTTCCCTCTGTTTGGACGTCTCATAAATTCTAGAGTCTGGCTAATGCTGCTCATTTAATTCAGACCTAAGGGAGCATATATACATATTCTTTTTTTTTCTTATCCATCTATTTAGATTACACAAAGCATCCTTACTCTATTAAACTGAATGTAAGGAAATTTCCAGTTTTGTAGGTCAAAATGGTTGAATAGCAGCAATTTCAAATAGTCTCATCTAATGAAAGAGGTGTAACCTAATAAAAGATTCAAATAACGGAAAATACAGAGAATAAAATGTTAATAGCTGTTTATCCTTTCTTACCCCCACCCACGGACTTTCCCTGAAGACAGTTCCGCTTCTGGAGTGTGTCCTTCTAGTCTTTTTCTAAACATTAACACAATATTCACATATAAACTTAAAATGGGTAAGTGGGCTCATTCTATATTCATTGCTTTATAAATTGCATGATGCCTGTGAGATTTTTATATGCCATAAAATTTGGTCTGCCTCATTCTGATGATAATTACATAAGTATTCCATATGATTGTTTCATGGTTTATTTAATCATTTGCTTATCAATTCCTGTATTAATATGTAGCTCTATTTTGAAATGTTTTGGACAGTGCTAAGTGAAGATTCTAATGTGTTTTTAATTCTCTACATGGAAAAAGTTTCTGTAAAATAAATTCCTAGAAATAGAATAGCTGGACCAGAGGTATAGGCATTTAAATATTAAGAAGTCCTGCCAAATTCCCTTTCAAAAGCAGTTTACCAATTTATCTGTCAACAGTTCCTATTTTCCTGCATCCTTGCTTATAGTAGGTATTATAAGTCTTTTAAATTATTAATCTGATGGGAGAAACATAGTACTATGTTAATATATATTTCTTTGATTACTAGTGAGGTCAGACAACTTGTGATAAGTTTTTATTGGCCATTTATATTTCTTCTGCAAATAACCTTTTTTGTAACAGTTGATTTGTATGTAGATTAAATATTAATTCTCTGTTTTATGTTCTATTTCTACCAGTATTGCCATTTAACTTTATTTATGGTAAACTTCATTAAGAAGTTTTTTGTTTTATTTGATTAAAGCAATCCACCCTTCCCATTTTGAGTTCTGGATTTTAGAATTTAAAAAGGCCTCTTCAATTTTAAGATTACAAAAGTATTTTTTTCTCTAATTTTTTAAATTTGTTTTCACCTTTAGCTCTCTGTGATATTTGCCATAATTGTTATTGTATAATTTGAGTAAGGTTTGGCTTTATATGTTTTTTCCAAATAGGCATTTGTTCTAATATTCTTTGTTCAATTGAGTATATCTTTTTCTAACTGATTATAATACTACCTCCATGAAATATACTGAATTCCTGTTTATGTGTGAGTCTGTTTCTAGACTTTTTATTCTGTTTTAGTTATCTATATGTTTTACATCATATCACCTTTATTTAATTACTGTAACTTCAGAGTGTTCTAAGGAATGTCTGGGAGAGCTTTTTCCTCTTACTCTTTTTCTAAAAAAAAATCTTGTTTATTATCTTGTATTTTAAGATTCATAAAATACTTGCTTAAGCTTTTTCTAGTATTACATTGAATTTATGGATTAATTGGGAAAAATTGGTATTTTTACAATTCTGAGATTTTCCATCCAGAAACTACCAATTTTTGTAGTTAGTTTGGTCTTTAAAAAAGTCCTTATTTCCTATTATTGCTTTCTTCATTGTTTTGTTTTATTCTTCTTTACAGATTTATACTTCTTGACAGACAGTATAGCATGCAAGTTATAGTTTTGATTTTATTGTGAATGGAATACTTTTTCATGCTTTGAAATTATTAAGGAAATAGAAATATATTTTTATATATTGATCTTATGTCTGACCATCTTACTAAAATTCCTATTCTAATAGGTTTATAGTTGACTGTCTTTAATTTTTTAGATAGACAATCATCAGCAAATGAGAAATTTATTTTTTCTTTTACAGTATTTATACCTCCTTATTTTTTTTTTTGTAATATTATTTGGCAAGCATTTCAAGATAATAGTGGATAGCAGTGGTGTTAAGAATCCTTGTTTTAAAACAAAACTGAAGGAACTGAACAGCAGCAGACTCACAGATTCCAAGAAGGGACTAGCAGTTATCAAAGAGAAGGGGTGGGGGAAGGTGGGTGGGGAGGGAAGGAGAAGGGGATTGAGGGGCATTGTGATTAACAGACATAATGTAGGGAGGTCATGGGGAAGACAATATAGCACAGAGAAGACAAGTAGTGACTCTGTGGCATCTTACTACACTGATGGACAGTGACTGCAATGGGGCATGTGGGGGACTTGATAATACGGGTGAATATAGTAACCACAATGTTGCTCATCTGAACCTTCATAAGTGTGTATCAATGATACTTTAAAAAACAAAAGAATCCTTGTTTTACATCTGAATTTAATGGTAATGCCTCTAATGTTTCCTTATTAAATATGATGTCTGCTGGGTGTTTAAGGAAAACACTCTTATCTAGTAAAGGAAATTTCCTTCCAGTTTTATCCTAGTTTTCTAATTTTTTTTAAAAGTTACATTTAAAATTTTTGCTGTATGATGTTCATACACTAGCATGCAAAATTCTGAAGTGTTCAACTCACTGAGTTTGACAATTGCATTTATGCATTTAACCCCCCAAAATAAGATAATAATATTACCACAACCCCAGGAAATTTCCTCATACCCTTTTCCAATCAATTTCTCTCTTTCCCAGAGGCAACTGCTTCCAGACTTTGATTGCCACTGATCCAATAGTTTTGTGTGTTCTTGGACTTCATTTCAATGGACGCACACAAATGTTCTCCTGCAGCTGGTTTCTGTTGCTCAGGGTCTGGGAGGTTCATATTATGCATCGTTGTTTGTGTCAGCCGGTGCTCCCTTTTACTTCTGAGTAATATTCCATTGTATAAATGTACCAGTCTGTTTATCCATTCTTCTGTTGGTGGATATTTAGGACTGTTTCCAACATTTGGCTCTTGTAAATAAGGTTTCCATAAGCATTATTATAAAAGTTTTTATTTTGTTTTTTGTTTTGGGTGAACATGTTGCACTTCTCTTTGGTAAATACTTGGGAGTAGAATTCCTAGTTCATAAGGATGTATCTGTCTACTTTTATAAATAAGTGCCAAAGAGTTATCCAAAGGGGTTGTGCCATATTACACACCCACCAATGTGTGAGAGTTCTAGTTGCCCCCCATTCACACCAATATTTGGCATAAACCAGTCTTTGATTAAACCATTCTAGGGTGGATGAAATGCTGTCTCATTGTGTTTTTTTTTTATTTTATTTTTTATTTTGGTATCATTAATCTACAATTACAGAAAGAACATTTACTAGGTTCCCCCCTTCACCCAAGTCCCCCCCACATACCCCTTCACAGTCACTGTTCATCTGCATAGTAAGATGCTGTAAAATCACTACTTCTCTTCTGTGTTGCACAGCCCTCCCTATGCGCCACCCCTACCACATTATAAATGCTAATCATAAGGGCCCCTTTCTTTTTCCCCACCCTTATCCCTCCCTTTGCACGCATCCTCCCCAGTCCGTTTCCCTTTGGTAACTGTTAGTCCATTCTTGGGTTCTGTGATTCTGCTGCTGTTTTGTTCCTTCAGTTTTCCTTTGTTCTTATACTCCACATATGAGTGAAATTTTTTGGTACTTGTCCCTCTCCACTTGACTTATTTCACTGAGCATAATACCCTCTAGCTCCATCCATTTTGTTGCGAATGGTAGGATCTGTTTTTTTCTTATGGCTGCGTAATATTCCATTGTGTATATGTACCAACACTTCTTTATCCATTAATCTACTGATGGACATTTAGGTTGCTTCCATATCTTGGCTATTTTAAACAGTGCAGCGATAAACATAGGGGTGCATCTGTCTTTTTCAAACTGGAGTGCTGCATTCTTAGGGTAAATTCCTAGAAGTGGAATTCCTGGGTCAAATGGTATTTCTATTTTGAGCATTGTGAGGAACCTCCATACTGCTTTCCACAATGGTTGAACTAGTTTACATTCCCACCAGCAGTGTAGGAGGGTTCCCCTTTCTCCACAACCTCGCCAACATTTGTTGTTGTTTGTCTTTTCGATGATGGCGATCCTTACTGGTGTGAGGTGATATCTCATTGTGGTTTTAATTTGCATTTCTCTGAGGATTAGTGATGTGGAGCATCTTTTCATGTGCCTGTTGGCCATCTGGATTTCTTCTTTAGAGAACTGTCTATTCAGCTCCTCTGCCCATTTTTTAATTGGATTATTTGCTTTTTGTTTGTTGAGGCATATGACCTCTTTATATATTTTGGATGTCAATCCTTTATCGGATCTGTCATTATGAATATGTTCTCCCATACTGTAGGGTTCCTTTTTGTTCTATTGATGGTGTCCTTTGCTGTACAGAAGCTTTTTAGCTTGATATAGTCCCACTTGTTCATTTTTGCTTTTGTTTCCCTTGCCCCGGGGAGATATGTTCATGAAGAAGTTGCTCATGTTTATGTCCATGAAATTTTTGCCAATGTTTTTTTCTAAGAGTTTTATGATTTCATGACTTACATTCAGGTCTTTGATCCATTTGGAGTTTACTTTTATGTATGGGGTTAGACAGTGATCCAGTTTCATTCTCTTACATGTACCTGTCCAGTTCTGCCAGCACCATCTATTGAAGAGACTGTCATTTCCCCCATTGTATGTCCATGGCTCCTTTATCAAATATTAATTGGCTATATATGTGTGGGTTAATGTCTAGAGTCTCTATTCTGTTCCACTGGTCTGTGGCTCTGTTCTTGTGCCAGTACCAAATTGTCTTGATTACTGTGGCTTTGTAGTAGAGCTTGAAGTTGGGGAGCGAGATCTCCCCCACTTTATTCTTCCTTCTCAGGATTGCATTAGCTATTCGGGGTCTTTGACGGTTCCATATGAATTTTTGAAATATTGTTCCAGTTCATTGAAGAATGCTGTTGGTAATTTGATAGGGATTGCATCAAATCTGTATATTGCTTTGGGCAGGATGGCCATTTTGAAGATATTAATTCTTCCTAGCCAGGAGCATGGGATGAGTTTCCATTTGTTAGTGACCTCTTTAATTTCTCTTAAGAGTGTCTTGTAGTTTTCAGGGTATACGTCTTTCACTTCCTTGGTTAGGTTTATTCCTAGGTATTTTATTCTTTTTGATGCTATTGTGAATGGAATTGTTTTCCTGATTTCTCTTTCTATTACTTCATTGTTAGTGTATAGGAAAGCTACAGATTTCTGTGTGTTAATTTTGTATCCTGCAACTTTGCTGTATTCTGATATCAGTTCTAGTAGTTTTGCAGTGGAGTCTTTAGGGTTTTTTATGTACAAAGCATGTCATCTGCAAATAGTGACAGTTTAACTTCTTCTTTACCGATCTGGATTCCTTGTATTTCTTTGTTTTGTCTGATTGCCATGGGTAGGATCTCCAGTACCACATTGAATAACGGTGGGGAGAGTGGGCATCCCTGTCTTGTTCCCGATCTCAGAGGAAAAGCTTTCAGCCTCTCGCTGTTCAGTATGATGTTAGCTGTGGGTTTACGATATATGGCCTTTATTATGTTGAGGTACTTGCCCTCTATGCCCATTTTGTTGAGAGTTTTTATCATGAATGGATGTTGAATTTTGTCAAATGCTTTTTCAGCATCTATGGGGATGATCATGTGCTTTTTGTTCTTTTTGTTGATGTGGTGGATGATGTTGATGGATTTTCAAATGTTGTACCATCCTTGCATCCCTGGGATGAATCCCACTTGGTCATGGTGTATGATCCTCTTGATGTATTTTTGAGTTTGGTTTGCTAATATTTTGTTGAGTATTTTTGCATCTATGTTCATCAGGGATATTGGTCTGTAGTTTTCTTTTTTGGTGGGGTCTTTGCCTGGTTTTGGTATTAGGGTGATGTTGGCTTCATAGAATGAGTTTGGGAGTATTCCCTCCTCTTCTATTTTTTGGAATACTTTAAGGAGAATGGGTATTATGTCTTCTCTGTATGTCTGATAAAATTCTGAGGTAAATCCTTCTGGCCCGGAGGTTTTGTTCTTGGGTAGTTTTTTGATTACCGATTCAATTTCGTTGCTGGTAATTGGTCTGTTTAAATTTTCTGTTTCTTTCTGGGTCAGTCTTGGAAGGTTGTATTTTTCTAAGAAGTTGTCCATTTCTCCTAGGTTTTCCAGCTTGTTAGCATATAGGTTTTCATAGTATTCTCTAATAATTCTTTTTTATTTCTGTGGGGTCCATCGTGATTTTTCCTTTCTCGTTTCTAATTCTGTTCATGTGTGTTGACTCTCCTTTTCTCTTAATAAGTCTGGCTAGAGGCTTATCTATTTCATTTATTTTCTTGAAGAACCAGCCCTTGGTTTCATTGATTTTTGCTATTGTTTTATTCTTCTCAATTTTATTTATTTCTTCTCTGATCTTTATTATGTGCCTCCTTCTGCTGACCTTAGGCCTCATTTGTTCTTCTTTTTCCAATTTCAATAATTGTGACATTAGAATATTCATTTGGGATTGTTCTTCCTTCCTTAAATATGCCTGGATTGCTATATACTTTCCTGTTAAGACTGCTTTGATGCGTCCCACAGAAGTTGGGGCTTTGTGTTATTGTTGTCATTTGTTTCCATATATTGCTCGATCTTCATTTTGATTTGGTCATTGATCCATTGATTATTTAGGAGCGTGTTGTTAAGCCTTCATGTGTTTGTGAGCCTTTTTGCTTTCTTTGTACAATTTATTTCTAGTTTTATACCTTTGTGGTCTGAAAAGTTGGCTGGTAGGATTTCAATCTTTTGAAATTTACTGAGGTTCTTTTTCTGGCCTAGTATGTGGTCTATTCTGGAGAATGTTCCATGTGCACTTGAGAAGAATGTGTATCCTGTTGCTTTTGGATGTAGAGTTCTATAGATGTCTATTAGGTCCATCTGTTCTAGCATGTTGTTCAGTGCCTCTGTGTCCTTACTTATTTTCTGTCTGGTGGATCTGTCCTTTTGGGTGAGTGGTGTTTTAAAGTCTCCCAAAATGAGTACATTGCATTGTATTTCCTCCTTTAATTCTATTAGTATTTGTTTCACATATATTGGTGCTCCTGTATTGGGTGCATATATGTTTATAATGGTTATATCCTCTTGTTGGACTGAGCCCTTTATCATTATGTAATGTCCTTCTTTATCTCTTGTTACTTTCTTTATTTTGAGGTCTATTTTGTCTGATACTCGTATTGCAACACCTGCTTTTTTCTCTCTGTTGTTTGCATGAAATATCTTTCTCCAATCCTTGACTTTTAATCTGTGCATGCCTTTGGGTTTGAGGTGAGTCTCTTGTAAGCAGCATATAGATGGATCTTGCTTTTTTATCCATTCTATTAATTCTATTACTCTGAGTCTTTTGATTGGTGGATTTAGTCCATTTACATTTAGGGTGATTATTGAAAGATATGTACTTATTGCCATTGCAGACCCAGATTTTTTTGCCTTTTCATGGTGATAGCGGTGGCTGTAGGCAGGTTGTGGGTGTGTCAGCTGGAAGAAGAAAGTCCTTTCCTGCTTGCTGGATGCCTTGCCCTTCTCCGCTGCCTGTGACGGCTACCTGCACTCCTGGAGCAGCCCCCGGGTTAATCTCCTAAACTGCTGTGGGCGGGGTGTCTGTCAGAGCAGCGCGGAGCCCTGCAGGGAGTGGCAGGCACGCCAGGTGCGCTCCTCCATGCTAGCGGTGACCCTGCTGGGCAGCTGTGTACCAGCAGCGGCCTTTGGGTCTGGCCCGGGCAGCTGTGCGTTGGGCTGGGATTCCGGTCAGCTCCTGGGAGCGCGCCTGCTCCCTCTGACTCTGCTGCTGGTGCACGCAGGGCTTTTCCGCGCCAGCTTCTACCAGGCTCTGGCTTCACTGCCGCCGGTGCGTGAGAGCCACGCCAGGGCTGTTCGGTGGTGCTGCTGTGGGCTAGCCCTGTGGCGCATGGATCTGCTCTCGGTTCCTTCTAGCGCTTCTGCCCCCAGCGCGCGCTCCCACTCTCCTGCTACTGGGCCCATGTGTCGGGGTCCGCGCCAGTTGGAGGAACGACTGGCAGGCTGCCTAGTCCTGTGAGGGGCTTCAGAGCTGCACTGCCTCCATTTAGGACGCCTAAGTTTCCCCGGTATTCCCAGCTGCCAGCACAACTTCATCCAGCTATGGGGTCCCTGTCTCTTTAAGACTTGCAGAAAGCACTCACTTTTCTTTTGTCTCAGAGGCACCGGTTGCAGGGACCTGCCCACAGGTTTTGCTTTTCCGTTTCTCTAATATCCAGCACCCCATGTACCTTGTGTCTGCGGTCTGGGTGCGGATTTCTAGAGCTGGTTGTTTAGCAGTCCTGGGCTTTCACTCCCTCCCCGTTCTGACTCCTTTCTTCCCGCCGGGTTTTGGGGTGGGGGAGCGTTTGGGTCCCGCCTGGCCGCGGCTTGTATCTTACCCGCTTCATGTGATGCTGAGTTCTCGCAGATGTAGATGTATCCTGGCTGTTGTACTGCATCCACTAGTGTCTCTTTTAGGAATAGTTGTATTTATTGTATTTTCATATATATATATATGTTTTGGGAAGGAGATTTCCTCTGAACTACTCACGCAGCCATCTTCTCATTGTGGTTTTAATTAGCATTTCCCTGATGACACTGAGCACTTTTTCATGGGCTTATTCGTCATTCATGCATCTTTTTTCATTAAGTAACTATTTAAATTATTTGCCAATTTTTTAAATTGGTTGTCTTTTTATTGCTGACTTTTACGGGATATTTTTAGATTTTTTGGATACAAATATATTTTGTCACATATTAATACTGTGAATATATATTTTTCCTCATCTATGGCTTTTCTATTTATTTTCTCATGGTGACTTTTGAAGAGTAAAATTTTAAATCTTGATGAAATCCAATTTTTAAACATTTTATTAATGCTTTTTTTTAAAGCCCTTTGAAGAAATGTTGGCTCACTTCTAAGGCCACAAAGATTTTTTCATTTAAGATGTTTATAGTTTTGGTTTTTATAGGTTGGTAAATGATTCATTTCAAATTGAGTTTTGTATATAAGGTGAAATGAGATCAAGTTTCATTTTTTCCCACAAAAATATCCTACTATCCCAGAAGCATTTGTGAAAAGGCTTCTTTAACTCCCTGAACTGGCTTTGGTTCCTCAGTCAAAAATCAACTGAACATACAGTAAGGCTCTGTTTCTGAACTCTTTGTTCCACTGATGTATTTCCCTATCCTTATACACATTCTACTTTGTCTTTATTACTGTAGCTTTATGGTAAACCTTAAAATCAGGAAGTAATTTCTCAAGATTGTTTTGTCTATTTTAGTTCTTTTGTATTTCCATATACATTTTAGAATGACCTTGTCAATTTCTACAAAAAACTGCCTGGAATTTTAATAGAGTTGGTATTGAATTTATAAGTTAATTTTGAAATCATGGACATAATAATATTGTCTTTGGATCCATAAGCATTATTTAGATCATCATTACTTTCCTTTAGCAATGTTCTGTAGTTTTCAGTTAGAGATCTTCTTTGTTGTTAGATGTATTTCTCAAGGTTTGACTTTTTTAATGCTTTTAAAAAGAGTATTATTTTCCACTTACTTGGTGGGAGATAGAATGACAACATAATATTTTATATTGTCCAGTCCTGCTAACTTATTAATTCTAGTGTTTTTGTTTTTGTAGATTCAGTGGGGTTTTCTATGTATAATCATGCTGTCCATAAATACACAATCACATCACACTTCCAATACTACTGCTTTATAACTTTTTTCTTGCTTCCTTACATTGTTTAGGACTTTTCCTCATATCTTTAACTTTGTTTTATGTATTTTATGTTGTGAGACTAATAGAAACTCATGACTTGTGTATCTTTCATTGTGTCTTCAAGTTAAAGTATATCTTTTAAAAATTATGATTAAATATACATAATATAAAATTTACCATGTCACCCATTTTTAGTGTATAGTTCTGTGGTGTCAAGCACATTCACATTGTCATCAGTACCATCCATCCACAGAACATTCTCACCATCCCAAACTCAATCACCACACCAACTGAACACCGACCCCTACTCAGCCCCTAGCAACCACTGTTCTATTTCTGTTCCTATGAATTTGGCAACTCTAGGTCTCTCATATGAAGGCAGTCATACAATATTTGTTCTTTTGTGACTGTCTTATTGCATGTAGCATAATGCCCTCAAGGTTCATCCATCTTGTACCATGTGTTGGAATTTCATTCCTTTTTAAGGCTGAATAATATTCCATTGAATGTGTATGCCACATTTTATTTATCCATTCATTTGTTGATAGACACTTGGATTGCTACCACATTTTAGCTACTGTAAATAATGTTATGAATATGAGTGTGCAAAAATCTCTTAAAATCCTTTTTAAAAATTCCTTTTTTTAAAAAAATTTCTTTTTCTCATAAATGGAATTGCTAGATCATATGGTAATTCTATGTTTAATATTTTTGAGGACAGCCATACTGGTTTCCACAGCAGCTACACTATATTACATTCCCATCAGCAATGTACAGGGTTCCAGTTTCTCCACATCCTTGTCAATACTTGGTATTTTCTTTTTTTTCATACTAGCCCTCTTAATGAGCATGAAGTGGTAGCTCCTTGTAGCTTTAGTTTGCATTTTCCTAACGACTAGTAATGTTGAACATCTTTTCATATGCATATAGTCATTTGCATAACTTTTTGGAGATAGAGTCTCTACCCTCATGTTGGAAAGGCCATGTGAGAATAAAGCAAGAAGGCAGCCTCTGCAAGCCAGGAAGAGAGCTGTCACCAGAAACACCCCTGACAGCACCTTGATCTTGGACTTTTAGCCTCCAGAATTGAAAGAAAATTAATTTCTGTTGTTTAAGCTACCCAGTCTGTGATATTTTATTGTGGCAACCAAGCAGACAAATACAGTGAGATTTCAGAAACTCTTGAGAAAACTCAAATTAAAAAACTTGAGCCCCCACTGAACATGCTGGTGGATCCTTACTTTCACTTATTGGAACACTGTAATAAAGAGGAGAAACAGTCTCACACTAGATGCTTTTAATGGTAATAGTTTCATTATCTGATATATCTGACAGCATTTAACTTATCCAGATCAGTTCTTCAAGAATAAAATGTAGAGGTGGGCTTTGATGTGTTGCTTTCTAGAGAAACTTAACATGATTAATACATTATTAGTAGAGGAAATGTGCATACCTTCATGAGAGCAGATTAGTAGAATCATCTCTGTAAGGAATGAAAATAATTTTTGAGATTGTAGCACCAAAAGGAAGAAATAGAGTGACCTGGAAATAACACACATGAGACAATGAAAAACAATTCGTCATTTTAAAAATGACTATCTAAGGTTGTTGAGTGCTTATAATGTAAAAAAAAATAGTACAAAAGAAATTTCAAATTAGACTATTGTAAACAATATAAGAATGAACTGCCGATGAGGAAAATTAACTTGCTTTGGGGCTACAAATAAGATTCTTAAAAAGGATGGGTGGAATTTGACCTGGTCTTGAGAAGTAGCCCTTGAGAACCCAGATATGGTAGGGGGCATCACAGGCCACAGAGAGCGCTTGGGCTATGGAAAGGTAGAAAACAACTATGCAGAGCTCAATGACACTGTGGTGGCTGGGAAATGAAGTGCTGGAGAAGGAGAGGGGTGCTCAAGAGAAAACACTACAGAGCCTGTGACATGTGTAGACAGAACATGAAGAATACACGAAGGAACATGGAATCAATTTTTTTAACACCTCTCTCCCAAACAGGAGAAGCATTTTCCATAAAGCTTTACATTTGTCTTTAAGATGTCTTTCCCTATGTATTTTTGTATGTTGTGCCTATGACCCACCTGGGTTAAAAGCCCCTACACACCAAGAGCTCAGTTTTAATGATGGGAAGTAGATGAATAAGGATACAATTACAATTCAGGGTATGATTTATTAATGGCAAAAACTACCTTTATGTGACACTAGTCAAACAGGAAGAAGCCATTAAGCTATTTGTATCCAAATCACACATTAAACTGAAAGAATACCAATCCAAATAAAAGTCTGAGTTTGTATAATTTAAAAACAGAATCACAAACGAAGAACATGGGCTTCGCACAGGGCTGTCTTCCTAGAGTGTCATAAGAGGGACTGGCTTAAATGTGCTTTCACCACAGTCTTGAAACTCTTAATAATTTTATCTGAATTCTGAGTTTTGTAGGGGGCCAATGGAAAACCTGTCAAGGTCTTAGTTTCAGGTCGTGTGGCGTCCCTGCCTCCCACATCCTCCCAGTTGGGTTCTGGGGCTTCCCACTTGCGGGTCTTCGCCCGGAAACTACCGTCCTCGTATTCCAGGACCCACGTCTCTAAGACCTGCGGCAGGAGTCCCAGGCACAGGTGAGGGTCTACACGAGACCCATTAGTACTGCTGTGCTTGAGGAGCTTCAGATTAAATGCCAAATAAAAACACATGACACACCAAGTCACCACGGAAAAAAGAAGACATTTTTCCTACTTTTTGAATGAGGGTTCCTGTATTTTCATTTTGCACTGGGCCTCGCTGACCATGTAACCAGCCCTGGAGTCCTGCAGTAGTGATTGGCCCCAGCTGGGCAACTCTGGCTAAATAAAATAGTTGGCTCCTGCGAAGTCTGTTGCCACATCTGTAAAATCATAATAATAGTCCCCATCTCACCGGATATCTGAATATTTTGGGGATAATTCATGCAAAGTGATTGCCCCTGCACTTGACGCATTTCAACTCTCACTTAAACCACGTGTTAACCTTTAATACATTTTTCTTATTCAGATTCACTTCCTTTCGCCTCCTCTCCCACAGGCTAATCCTTCAAAACAGACATTTCCACAGGCAGCAGTAAATGCACAGCCGGGTCTTGCTTTAGGCATTTACTATCTACATTTAAATCTTACAGTGTGCAGAGGAATATGTCCGAGGCTGATCTATAATATAAGGCTGGCGATAAGGCGTGGTTGTTATAAAGGCAGGAATCATCACAAACACTAGATAAAAACTCGGCACAAAGATTAATCACTCAATCCTTCCATCAAAGCTCCCTCACCCACATTGGGACACAAAGCCAATGTTCTTCCAAAACCAGGCCATGCCTACGAACGAGTATAATAAAATGAGCATCCTGAACACTTCCAGTCAACAAGCCCTGCTAGCATCGCGCCCTCTGAGGCGCCAGCCGGAGCCCGGGTTCCACGAGAGAGCGCAGTTCCGGCGCGTGGCCCTCTGCTCCGGAAGTGGTTCCCCTCAGTACCGCTCTTCGCGTCAGAGCCGGTCTCGCTTTTCCTAGGGCGTCGGCCGAAGCCACCTGCAGACAAGTTTTGGACGGAAGGGCCTCCCGTACGGGGTCCACGCAGCCGCGGTCCGGCTGGTGCGGTTAACGTGCCGACGGCGGCGGCCACCGCCCCTCCTGACCTGTCGTGGCCCGGCCGGCGACTTCGAGCCTCAGTAACGAGGTAATTGCCGCGGTCCCCCAGCCTCGGAACGGCCCCTCTGCGTCCCTCCGGCGGGCGCGAGGTCTGGCGCGGAGCGAGGGCGGGGAGCGCGGCTGCGGGCGGGTTTCCTGGGGTGCGCAGGGCGGCGGCGGGAACGCCTCCTTGTTCTGCAGGCGGTCGCAGCGAGGAGCGTGTGTCTGGCCCCGCGATCCCGTGGGTGTCTGTGTGGGAGGCTTTGGGGAGATGATTCAGTCTCTGCATTCGGTGCCCTTGTCTGTACACGAAGCTCGTGGTGCTTTCCTCCCAAGGTCGTGAGAGCTGTGTTGACTGGAGCCCGTGAAGCGCTCGGTGCCATTCCGCGTTACCTGCCTTTCCTCGCCGGCGGAAGGGGAGGGCGGGATTGAGACCCGTGGGTACTGTCCGTGGGTATTCCTGACACACGGCAGCTCTTGTATGAGACCGTATCGTTTATAACTGTGTTATGTTCGTTGCCGCATGTCTTCTCTCCATTCACACCGAAATTTTGAGAGCCACTTAATGCATGCTGTATCCAGTTCTCTTTCTCTTTAGTAAATCCAGCCCTGAATCAGGCATTTGCTCTCATCACCTCCACCATAACGTGTCAATATCAGTAGGCTACCCTTTCTGCGGCTGTCGTCTTTCCAGTTTCCGCTTCTCTTCAAGGGAGTCATAGTCATCTGAAGACCTAAAGTAATCTGGGAGAGCAAGGGTCAAATGAGGATCACCCAGCTACAGCAAAGGAAGTTTTTTGTTATCTTTATTCATTGGGTATGAAGGTGTCTGCCCCTAAGTCACTATTCATACTTTATGAAGTTGTGTATGACACACTTTCAATAGTCAGGCAAGCCACACTCAGATAGGAAAGGGTAAGAAACATCCACCTATGATATATAATAATGCCCAGAGCAAAATGAAGTGAGTGATACTTGTTCTTGGTTTTTAAGGAACTTACACAGGAATCTCAGTTGGTGATGAGGGAAGGGGAAGAGGGCATTCCAGGCAGAGGGACTGGAATAAGCAGGAAAGAGGTGGCAGTAGGAAGCCTCTTAGAAGGTATAGAGATAGATAACTGTCCATTGATGGAAACTTGTGGGGTGAAGTAGGAAATAAAACTGAAATATGTTATTGCTTTGCTGTTAGGTTTTAAGCCTAGATTTCATTTTAAATATATTGGAAAGGGAAACTGTGAGTGCATTTAGTATATATTCATAAGCATGCATTAAGCTTGTGCTAGTTCCAGAAAACATTTGGTGGGCTTTTACGGTTAGATTACCTCTGAGGTAGTCTGAGACCTTACCTGGAATGATATCCCTGGGAATTCATGGAAAATGCTAGTGAGCTTCCTGTTCAATTCTGAAATTACTCCAAGAGTAGGAGTGGTAGTCATTTACCACTCTTCATTTAAGGCTCTTTCTTCTTGCACTTAGTTTCCAGGCCCCTTCAGAACAGTTAAAATTTGACCTTCAGGGAGTTTTGACAATTCTCTTCAGTCTGGGCGAGGTGTCTGTTCTGTGTGCAGCCAGAGTGCTTTCTACTTTGGAAACACTTGTACCTGTTTCTCTGTTTTGTGTCTCTCTCCCCTACAACGTAGGTGCTCTGTAAATGTTTGCTGGGTGTCTGAATGAACTATCCACATCCTACACTGAAGCAAATTTTTTATGTTCTAGTATGAAGGTGGGGGGAAAAAGAGAAAAAAGTGGAGAGGAGGGAAGGTGTTGAAATTGAAAATAAATGAAAGAAGAACTACAAAGGGAAAAAAATATGGACACACCTACAGAAAAACTGAAGAACATGCCAAAGGAAAAAAATTGGACAATCAATTAGAAAAAAGAAATACAGCAATATGATATAAACAGCTAATGTCATCACTATAAAATAGCTCATGAAAATTAGAATGTGTCATAGAAAATAGGCAAAATAATTAACTTCAAGGGAAAAAAATGTATCTGAAAAAGAGTTCAAATTCACTATTATCTTTCAGATCTCTGCATTACTGTTTACTCAGCACCCTCATCTTAGTCTAGGTTGTATCTCGCACCAACTAACTCCCAGCAATTTTCCTTGACCCTTCACTACCTCTAATCTGATCTCTCTAGTGCAGCTGAAGTGCTGTCTTCAAAACATAAATCTGATCATGTGACCTCCCCACCCCTTTCTTGAAACCTATGTGGTAGCTCCGTTGGTTTTGGTGAAGAACAGTCTAAGTAAGGCCAGTCTCTCCCCTTGCCACATCCTCCTCAGTCTCTGTGCTTCAGCTGCGCTGGCCTTCCTTCACTGTCTAGCACAGCACCCTCTAGATCCTTTGTACATGGTATTCTTTTTACCCGAAGCTCTTTTTCCTCTCATTATTACATTTCATACTCCTACTTTACTTTTCACTTTTTCAGGGAAACCTTTCTTGACTTTCATTTACTCCTTTTATAAGCTCCAATTGCACAATTTATTTAGCACTTCTGGTCATTGTTCTGTGTGTGTGTGTGTGTGTGTGTGAGAGATTTCTTATGCTCTCCGCCTGTCAGTAAATTTTTGCTTACTGTTTTGCTTACTGATCATATCCTCAGTGCTTATCTGTTGAATGAAAACTTGAGGCATTATTTTTATGATCCTTAATAGTTCATTTTTCTTCATACTGCAAGCTTCCCTAGAAGAGTACTAGCTCTTGGAATAATTGTTTTGTAAGAACCCTGGGGTTTTGTTGTAGGTTAATTAAAATGCATGGCAGAGTCAGTGCATTACCAAAAGAGCCTGGCTAGTTGACTGGCTAGCAGTTAGCCAACTGAGAGTCGATTCAAAGTAGATTTTACCTTTATGTTTGCTCTCAGCTTTGTAGATCAGACACGTGTTATCAGTGTCACCCCACAAGTGTAGGTCATTCTCTCAAAAGCCAGTTCACATTAACCATAAGCTTATAGAAGTCTACGTACATGAGAAAGCTGGCATGAGAAAGCTGGCTTATTAAGAAATATATCTAATGTAGATAGGAGCGTTCACCTTGTAAAACACATTATTTTCCTTTCCTTTGATCTCCATTAGCTGCTTGGCATATAGAACCACAGAGAGGGTTTTGTTTTAGTTACATGATTCAGTGTTTAGTTATGACACATCTGTCCCCATTATTGAGTTATTCCAGTACAAATTGGATTTCTTAAGTCTCTGAGCAGGGGAACTCTTCTTGGAATCTCCTTGAGTTGGACACTGCCAGCTTTTGCTCTTTGTGGTTCCCTTTTTGTGTCATTGTCTACTGAAGAGGTGCTGCAGGTTACATTACCAGGTTAACTGAGGGCATCCGCACGGCTGGGTTCTCGGTGATGCCTCCCTTCTGGCAGCTGTGCTGTGTGCTTCTGTGTGCTAGTCTTCACTCCTCCTCCCGCTCTCATAGGTGATATTAAATGCATTCTTTTGCTGTTTGGAAGCGCTCAGTTTGGGCTTGTCAGTCTTAGTGATGACCTACAAGTTTCTGTCTTCATATTTTTTCCTGTTGTTTCTCTTTCATTTTATTTCTTCTCTGATAGCACATAGGATTTCCATTATTATGCTGCTGTTTTCTCCCGCTCACTTTATTTCTCTTTCCTTCCTCCCCCCCCATCAAAATTATACTTTTTCACATTTCTAACAGTGATAGTTCTGTGTGCTTTTGGTTGAAGAATCAAAAAACAAAAAACAAAAAACATTGGTATTCAAACTGCATGGCATTCTGATGATATTGGGTGCTTTAGACCTGTTTGTTGACTTTTGGGTTATCAACCAGCTTCATAGTAGATGCAAATTCATTGTCAACCTTTCAAATCCTAACTGAAAGGCTATTGGTAACTAGCTAGGTGTCAGTGGAACAAAAATGGAAATGCTCTTGGAAGAAACTAAGTGCTTGAGGTGAGTAGGTGGGAGAAAAATAAAACTAACTCCATTTTTACGCAAAGTGAATATAGTAATGATTTTTAATATACTGAGCTTTTCAAATTTTCTTACTGCCTACACACTGGTACTGTAAAAATCAGTATACTGAAGGAAAAGTACTAAAGTCAGTATACGTACTGAAAAAAAAAAAGGCTAGAAAGCATTTTTTGGCATCAGCATGAAACTAAGTGAATGAAATATTCCATTTGCTTTTAAGAATTCCCTGATACAGTACTGGCAACCATAGAACTTCTTACATTGGAATTTTGATATTGGAGTCTCCAGTGATTGGAATGCAGTGCAACTGAGGACCAATTCTGTGATTTATTAGCTAAGTTTGTTTTATAGTGGTTAGCAAATGCTGTATAGTTACCTCATACACCAGCAGGGTATAGCACTTAGAAACATTTGCTAATAAGTTTTAATGCATAATTTATCACTTGTTATTAATTATTGTATGAATGATGTAATTTTCAAAAAAAGTGTCATAAATCCCTATTATGTTGCTTATAAAATGTAGCAATTCTTTTCATTTAAACCTAGTCTAAATGACTTTTCATTGATTACATGTATTTTATTAATTGAGATACCTACAATAAAATGCACAAATCTTAGTGTACAGCTTGAGGAATTTTGACATGTGTATATATTCATGTCACTGCCAATGATATCAAGATATCAGACATTCTGACTAATTTTTTCCCCTTTTGTCTAATTCACCCATCCCCCTATCTCCTTCCCCATGGCAACCATCGGTCTCTTCTCTGTGTTTATGGATCTGTTTCTGTTTTGTTTGTTCATTTGTTTTGTTTTTAGGTTCCCCATACAGTATTTGTCTTTGTCTTATTTCACTTAGCTTAATATCTTCTAGGTCTATCTATATTGCAAATGGTGAGATTTCATTCATTTTTATAACTGAGTAATACTCCATTATGTACATATGTACCCCATATTCCTTATCCATTTGTCTGGTGATGGACACTTACACTGCTTTCATATTTTGGCTATTGTAAATGATACTGCACTGAACATAAGGGTACATATATCTTTTTGAATTAGTGATTGTGTTTTCTCCAGGTCAAATTCCCACAAGTGGAATTACTAGATTGTATGGTATTTTTCATTTTTTGAGAAACCTCCATAATGCTTTCCATAGTGGCTGCACTATCTTACATTCTCATCAACAATTTAGGAGAGTTCCCTGTCTCCACATCCTTTCCAATTCTTGTTATTTCTTGTGTTCTTGATATTAGTAGCCAGTCTGACTGGTGTGAAGTGTCTCATTGTGATTTTGATATGCATTTTCTTGATGATTAGTGATGTTGAGTATCTTTTCATGTCTGTTGGCCAATCTATATGCCTTCTTAGAAAAAAAGTCTATTTGGGTACAATGCACACTTTTTAATTGGATTACTTGTTATTTTTCTGGAGTTGAGTTGTATGAGTTTTTTAATATATTTTATTAGCCCCATATTGGATATATAATTTGCAGATATATTCTCCCATACAGTAGGCTGCCTTTGCATTTTGTGGATGGTTTCCTTTGCTGTGCAGAAGTTTTTTAGTTTGAAGTCATCCCACTTGTTTATTATTGCTTTTGGTTCCCTTGCCTGGGGAGACACATCCCCCCAAAAATTACTAATGTGAATGTTTAAGAGCTTTCTGCCTATGTTTTCTTCTAGTTGAATAAAAGCTATGTTTTATAGTTTCAGGTTTTATATTTAGGTGTTTAATCCATTTTGAGTTTATTTTTGGATGTGGTGTAAGACAGTGGTCCAGTTTCATTCTTTTGCATGTAGCTATCCAATTTTCTCAACAACATTTACTGAAGAGACTCTTTACAGTGTGATTTTTTTCTAAGTGGATCTAACTTTGAAACAAAATCTAAAGAGGTTAACATATCTAGTGGGAAAGAAACATGATTACTCTGCATTCTGTTAGTATATACTCTGCACTTGAAACAGTGAGTGAACAAGTGAGTATTGCAAACTTTCTGGTTGTTGATTTAACATATTTATTGAGTAATTGTTATGTCATCCACTGTGTTAGGTGGTAAGATTCAGTGTTGAGTAAAACCAGATACTTGACTTTCATGGAATTTATAACCTACTGGAAGGAAGACACATTAAACATAAATAGATTAAAAGTAAAATTGAACTAAATTAAACTAAAACTAACAGTCATAATAAGTTCTAGCAGCACTCTAAGTGCTCATAAATTGAATGTTTTACCTTCTTCAGGAGGCCAGAAAATATTTCCCTGAGAAATGACAGTTGAGCCAACATCAGAGGGATAAGATGTTTACAAGCTAACTTGGGGAGAAAGAGCATTTATACCAGAGAATATTGCAAGTGTAAAGACTTGGAAGTAGATGTGATCATGGCAAGTATGAAGGAATAAAAAAGGCCTGTGTGACCATCCTAACAGCAATTGGAAACCACTGGGGAGAGTTAAGTAAAAGTGTAACATCGGATCTGCATGTTAAATAATGTATTATGACTGAATTGTGGATAACTGGGGAGGGACAAGTGTGAGTTGGAAATAATTTTAAACACACTCAAGAGGAAATATCAGGTAGGCAGGTGCAGTTGTATATTTAGATCTGGACTAAAAGAGAGATCTCAGATAAAGGTAGAAATTTTTGAGTCATCTTTGGTTAGGTGGCAAATTAAAACAATATATACATGTACATCTTTATGGTTCAAAGGTATATTGTGAAAAGAAGAGTTGGCCTTGAACTCATGACTGATTAGAGGTCTGTGAGCCTTAGAAAACCAAGATAGAGTGTGTAGAGGAAGGAGGAAAACCAGGGGACTGATCTATCCTGGAAACCAGGGACAGAGTGTTTCAAGGAGGAGGAGACAGTCAGCAGTGTCAAATGCTGCTCAGATGTCAAGTAAATGAAGTCTGAAAAATTCCTGTTGAATTTTGTGATAGCTTTAAGCAGACCATTGGGAAGGGAAACTGGAATTATATGGAATGCATGAAATAGTTTGAACTCTTTAAAAGCTTAGTTCTGAGGCAGCTGAAGAGAGAGGGTGCTCCCAGTAAACTTTGTAGTGTGGATGTTTTGTTGTGTTTTTAGTGAAAATGATCCTGGCATGATTAAAAATCACTGGGAAACATCCATTTAAAGAGATAGGCAATGCTAGAGGAAAGGAATAATCTATAGAAAGGGTTCTAGGAAGGCAGAAAAGGATAGGCTCCCAAAACACAATTAGGAGACTAACCTGACATATGTGTAGGGGTATTTCTTATAACTTTATTAATAGAGGATGAGGATGCAAGTAAATTTGTATTTGTGGTAATAAAAAATGATGGTTCCCATCTGATATTTACTTTCTCCATGAAATTGAAAAAAAGAGGAAGAACGTCAGATGTTTTAGGAAAGCACGCGAAGGTTTAAAATAGTTGTTGTAGAGTGTATTGACCAAGAAAGTACAGTAGAGTTACTAGGAAGTGTAGAGGCCAGTCAATGTTAGCCCTGGCGGATTTATCGTAGAATCTCAAGTATTTCCTGCCTACTGGAGTGCTGGGAGAAAAGACTCAGAATGTTGCTTTCATCCAGGATTAACTAGAGGGAGTTTAAGGTATTGGCAAGTGTTGATCATGTACCCAAACTGGATAAAAGGAAAATTAAAAGGCCTAACCATTTGAGAGAAGGTGAAAAGGGTCAGTGAACTGGTGGTTTCAGTGAAGTCACAGACCGTTGTGGTGGATAAGTTGAATAAGCAAGCTGATGGAAGTTGTGATCTCATTGTGGAGTATTTGAATTCATGATTTTAGAAATGGAGTAGTTATTAGTGATGACAAGGGCTACAGTTTGACCATGGAATTGTGGGTGGCTGAGATGGAAAAGATTAGGTCATTAGAAAAGAGGAAGTCAAGAAGTGAGGATGTAATATCAGATGGGTTATTCAAGTGGACATCTACCTCACCCAGAATGATGGCAAAACTTAGGATGGAGAGAAATTGTAAATTGGTTGCCAATATCTTCAGTGGATAAGGGATGAATGATACTGATAAGAGATAAGAGAAGCTGTTAAGGCTAAATCCAAGAGCCTTGAAGAAACAGGATGAGGTTGATAATACTCTTTTGGTGAGAAGAATTTGAGGGCTTGTGTGTGCCAGGCACTCTTACAAGGCACAGAAAATACTGTGTAAATATTGCAAGGCCCTGTCCTCTGAGAGGAGGTCAGACTATAGAAGAAGGCAGCCTTACATGTGCAGTTAGTGACAGTACAGTGAGATCCTACCTTCAAAGTATAGAGGGAACCTCAAGGAAGAACAGGTTATGTTTAGCTGAAGAAATCATTGAAGGTTTCACAGGAGAGATTATATCTGAACTGAAGTTTATGTAGTTCCTCAAGTAGAGAAGGAGAAGGACATTACAGGAAGAATTATAAGATGTATGGCTCCTAACAATGACAGATGAACATAAACTCAAAATAATAGCATCCTTTCTGGTAGTAAGCACTATCATGATTTGGAGTTCTTTATCATTATAATATCTCCATCTCTTTGGCAATAATTCTATTTTTTGTTCTAGAGTTCAACATTGTTCTCTAATGGGATGATTGAAAGCATGTATCTGGTGTTTGTCCTTGTGTTTTTGGTGTTTCTTTTAAAGTTATGCTTGAAATACTATATTACCAAAAGTAAATGCAGAGGTGCTCTATAAATAAATACAATACAATTCTTTGACATATTTGCTATTGTTGTTCCAAACACTCCTTCAGGAAATTAAATGTCTCCCATTATGGGTGAAGTTCTGTTCTAAACCACAAGGACACAAAGATGAACATGATGGTCTCTGACCTCAGGGAACTCATCGTTTATTATGATCCAGGAACAGGATGTATGGGTGATATCAATGTACTAACCACAGGGAATGCTATGACCTTTTTAAAAATCACAACTTATTTCTCTTAAATCCTCAGACATGTTTTTAGAATGTTGATTTATTCCTTTGCTGTTTATGGAAGAGGTTTGATTTCATCAAACTGAATATAGTTAAACAAAAATTTGGTTCAATTGGTAATCTATAATAAGACTCAAAACAAAGTATGTTTCTTCTTGAATTAAGAGCCATCCTAATTTTGGCTTTATTCCTCACAGGTTGTGAAGATGAGAAAAGAAGTGAAGAGAATCCGAATTTTTATCTGAAAACTTGTCAAGAGTGTGAGCAGACTGGAGTCAAAAAAGTTAGTCACTTAAACTAATGGTCCTGGTACTAATAAAATGTCAAAAGTTGTTTTTATTCAGTATTTACAAAAGTGAAGGGTGCGACCTAGAGGAATATAATTAAATGTCTTACTCATGCAGCACTTTGTTTTATATGTGAAAGGATGTGAGTGAGATAAAATGTGCTGTGTCAGCATGTCATTATATGGTTTGGACCTTATTTACTTTAAAATATGTGATGAATTCTTCTGATTTTGCCCCAAACTCTACTTTCTTCCATTTTGGAATGAAAGCCCTTTGGTGTTATTTGTGTGTTTTATTTTATTGGAAGTTACTTTAAGATGTTGCTATAGTTTAACAAATGTACTAATGCTTTGGATCCATTACAAAGATTTTATATCACTTTATTCCTTGAATTGGTGATTAATTTGAAATTCTCAGTGTCTTGTGGAAATGGTTATGAAAACAACATGTTCAACCTAAATTTTTTTGGAAATGTACTTTATAATTTTAGTTTCAGTAGTATTAGAGGAAAAATATGCTATTTATAGTTTTTATGCTTTAAGATGTGTTTTATTCCTGATTAACTTCTTGGTCCTTCTTAATAAATATTTCAGAAGATAGCCTTCTTCTCCAGTATAGTCAGATTTTTAACTTAGATATTTCATTAACTCCAGAGAAGAAGTTTTCATTTAATAAAATTTAATTCAACCTTTAATTATAGCTTATGAAATTTGTTTTATGTTAAAACAGTGTTATTAATCTGTTACTTAGAAAATATTATTTGGCCATCCTATTAAGGAATAGAAGGCAAACTGTTAATGTTAATAGTCATTAATATAATGCTGGGACAATGCTTTTTGCCAAAAACTTGAGTTTGTTGATGGAATTGAGTTTGTTGAGGACAGTACAAGATGACAGAGTGTTATTTAGAGATTTATTATGCCTTTTTAAAAGAAATGAACGAAATTTTTCATTTGATATGAGTCTAAGAGAAATGCTTTTCTTGGCTACATATTGTATTATCTGCAGGGGTACTGAAGATGCACTGTTAAAAAACCAGAGACGAGCACAACGATTGCTTGAAGAAATCCATGCCATGAAGGTAAGGACTTATTACATGGGTGTGTGCATATGTGCGTGTCCACGTCTCCTGTCAGCCTGCACTTTGTGGGTGTGTAGGGGGTAGGGGTAAGGGGTTATTTACTTGAATATTAGTTGGAGTTGACTGAGACTTATTTATATGGGTCTGTTTGGTGCAGAATGTAGCACATTTGGAAAATTGTGATGTTTAAGCTTGCATTTTTTCATGTTTTTTCTAGAATTTGTTGAAGTACTAGACTAATTTGAGCCAAACTGTGCCAAACTAAACTCATCAATGTTTAATGATGCCTCATGCCTAAGGTTTTTTTACATGAAGAATAGTATGTTTACTAGGGTCCCCCCTTCACCAAATCCCCCCCCACAAACCCCATTACAGTCACTGTCCATCAGTGTAGTAAGATGCTGTAGAATCACTACTTGTCTTCTCTGTGTTGCACAGCCCTCCCCATACCCTCCCCCCCACAGTATACATGCTAATTGTAAGGTCCCCTTTCTTTTTCCCCACCCTTATCCCTCCCTTCCCTCCCTTTCTCTCCAGTCCCTTTCCCTTTGATAACTGTTAGTCCATTCTTAGGTTCTATGATTCTGCTGCTGTTTTGTTCCTTCAGTCTTTCTTTGTTTCTATAGTCTTTGGGTTTGAGGTGAGTCTCTTGTAAGCAGCATAGAGATGGGTCTTGCTTTTTTTTATCCATTCTTTTATTCTGTGTCTTTTGATTGGTGCATTCAGTCCATTTACATTTAGGGTGATTATTGAAAGATATGTAGTTATTTCCATTGCAGGCTTTAGATTCGTGATTGTCAAAGGTTCAAGGTTAGCTTCTTTAGTATCTTACTGTCTAACTTAACTCGCTTATTGAGGTATTTAAAACCCTGTCTGGTCATTCTTTACTTTTCTCCCTTCTTATTCCTCCTCCTCCATTCTTTATATGTTGGTTGTTTAATTCTGTGCTCTTTTATGCTTCTTTTAACTGCTTTTGTGGGTAGTTGATTTTATTTTTTGCCTTTTGTTAGTATTTGGTTGGTCTGCTTTTTTTGCTGTGATTTTATTTTCTCTGGTGACATCTATTTAGTCTTAGGAGTGCTCCCATCTAGAGCAGTCCCTCTAAAATACCCTGTAGAGGTGGTTTGTGGGAGGCAAATTCCCTCAACTTTTGCTTGTCTGGGAATTGTTTAATCCCTCCTTTATATTTAAATGATAGTCGTGCTGGATACAGTATTCTTGGTTCAAGGCCCTTCTGTTTCATTGCATTAAATATATCATGCCATTCTCTTCTGGCCTGTGTTGTTTCTGTTGAGAAGTCTGATGATGGCCTGATGGGTTTTCCTTTGTAGGTGACCTTTTTCCTCTCTCTAGCTGCCTTTAAAACTCTTTCCTTGTCCTTGATCTTTGCCATTTTAATTATTATGTGTCTTGGTGTTGTCCTCCTTGGGTCCTTTCTGTTGGGAGTTCTGTACACTTCCATGGTCTCCTACCCCAGTTTGGGGAAGTTTTCAGCAATTATTTCTTCAAATACACTTTCTATCCCTTTCTCTCTCTCTTCTTCTTCTGGTACCCCTATAATGCGGATATTGTTCCTTTTGGATTGGTCACACAGTTCTCTTAATATTGTTTCATTCCTGGAGATCCTTTTATCTCTCTCTGCATCAGCTTCTATGCGTTCCTGTTCTCTGGTTTCTGTTCCATCAATGGCCTCTTACATCTTATCCATTCTGTTTATAAATCCTTCCAGAGATTGTTTCATTTCTGTAATCTCCTTCCGGACATCATCCCTTAGCTCTTGCATATTTCTCTGCAGCTCCATCATCATGGTTATGAGCTTTATTTTTAATTCTTTTTCAGGAAGACTGGTTAGGTCTATCTCCTTCTCAGGGTTTGCCTCTGTGATCTTGGTCTGTATCAATTTCTTCTGTCTTTTCATGGCGATAGATATATTTGTGGGGAGCTGGCGTGTGTGTTGGGTAAGAGAAAGTCCCTTCTTGCCAGTTTGTGGCCTTCCTCTCCTGGGAGAACAGCAGCCTCTAGTGGCTTGTGCTGGGCAACTGCATGCAGACGGGGCTTCTGATCCTGCCCAGCCCCTATGGAGTTTAGCGCTGCAGTTGCTGTGGGCATGGCCTGTCTCAGGCTGCTTCTCCAATATGGCAGAGCTGTGTTGGAGGGGGAACAGGCAGGAGGCTGTTTATTGCGGTGAGGGGCCTCTGTGCTGCGCTGTGGGGGTTCGGGTGCCCAGAGTTCCCTGTGATTCCCAGCTGCTGGGCTAAGTGTCCTGGGGCACTTCTGTCCAGCTGTGGGGTCCCTGTCCTTATAAGACTTTCAAAAAGCACTAGCTTTTCTTTGTCCTGGGTGTGCCAGCTGCGGGGACCCGCTCACAAGTCTTACTGTCCTGTTTCCCTAGTTTCTAGCACCCCATGCACACACTGTGTGTCTGCGCTCTGGTGCGGATGGCTAGGGCTGGGTGTTCAGCAGTCCTGGGCTCCCTCTCCCTACCCGCTCTGACTCCTCTCCTCCCGCTGGGAGCTGGGGTGAGGGGCACTCAGATCCCACCGGGCCGTGGCTTGTATCTTACCCCCTTCGCGAGGTGCTGGGTTCTCACAGGTGTGGATGTAGTCTGGCTGTTGTCCTGTGTCTTCTGGTCTCTCTTTTAGGATTAGTTGTATTTGTTGTATTTTCAAAAATATATTTGGTTTGGGAGGAGATTTCCGCTGCTCTACTCACGCCTCCATCTCTTGGTTCTCTCCTAAGGTTTTTATTTCTACTGTAATGTTAGCCATAAAGTCTAAGAAGTTCAAGCATTCAACATTCATGCTGTTTGGTAATGTGGATGGTGATGTTGGAGGCTGACATCATGCTTTGCCTATTGCCAACTCAATAAATTTTTGTGTGGTGGTGTCAGCATTTTATTCAGCTCTGTAGGAACTTGCAATAAAATTAGTGTTGGATCAGAATGATCCGTATTTTTGTTTCTTTCAGCCAGACTCTTCACTAGCATAATTTTTAGGTCTTCTCACTGCTGTTACTTTGTGGAAACTTTCATTTACCAAGTGACATACTATTAAATGTCTGCGAGACTGTTTTATTGCAGAACTTAAACACAACATTTGGTACCAACAGTTATCTTAATTGTAGGGTCATTTTGCATGTATATTTGACTATTACGTTTTGGTATACTAAGTTTTGAGATAGCTAAGGAAGCAAGATTATTCCCCAGTAATATTTTAATTGAGTTAGATTATCAAACTTCTCACCATGTTTTCCTTTTGAAGAGATAATTAAATGTTTTATATGACAAAATTACCACAGTTAATCTGAGTGGAAGTTGTAGGACATGGTTTTTCTTTGGTGTGAGGTATTTTCATTTGTTTTATTTTCACAATACTGCCGAATTCATGGAATCCATTTGATGCATCATTCTCAAAGCTCCAACCCCCTTCTTATCCAGTCATTCAGTAACAATACCCTTTACTTGTCTTCTGATTATCATTTGTGTCAATTTGGGTTACACATTATTTAGGCTTTTTCGTATACTGTCTTTTTCCTATGAAATTCCTATAGAAATAAAGTCTTCAGAGACCTTTGTTCTGAGGACAACACTGAAACAGGAATCACGATTCACCCTTTTGCCTCTTACACTTTCTTTTAGCTGGGGCCCTCACTAAATTACATTCCTTTACCTAGATTTTTCCATATAATTTCTTCTGGATAGTTTATAATCATAGTCCTAAATTATCCAGAGGGTTTGAACTACTATACAGTTGCTGATTTTATTTTATCATGGAAGGATGCATTATGCATAATAAGGCTGTGTGCAGTATGTGAAGAGTTTGAGAACAGAAGATTCATTACTCTTTAGAATACTTTCCTTCTGTAACTCTCAGTAGTTGCCTTAATTTAATTAATTAAAAAAGAAAATCCAATTTGATCTGTATATGGAAGTTGTTTTTTCTTATCCTTAAATTTCATCAGCAGTAAGAAATCAGGCGCAGTCATAGAGTTCATAGGTTTATAAGACCTTTATGGAAAGGTTTTTATTTTGTTGCCTCATAGAAAGCTAAGATTCATAGTCTGTATGTTCCTTGAATTCATAAAGTAAGTAGTGTATATATTCTTTGAATTTGTGGTAGTGGTTAGGGTAGTCTAGATGGGTTGCTGTGACTTCAACACTTTTTGTAATATTATTTGAAAATTGCATTAAGTTTAAATGTAGAAACCAGAATAAAAAGAATACGAGGAAGACTGTGTTTGCTCTTGTTGCGTGTCAGATTTCATTTATCATTGGTGTTTCTTTTACAGAGTTGGTCTTCCTTTCTAAGAGAGGCAAATAGAGCATTTTTAAAAATTGTTCCTTCTTAATAAATATTTCAGAAGATAGCCTTTGTAATTTTTTAAGGAAGTGTTTATCATGTACATGGGAATATCAAAGAAATGGTCAAGAGACAGAAAACTCACAGTTTCAATGAAATTTGGAGAAAAACTTCTATTTACTCATTTTTTCCAGATGGATTTTTTTTCCTTGGCTCATATACCACTATGTTTTTTTATTTTTTATTTTTTATTAAGGTTTTATTGATATACAATCTAATGAAGGTTTCATATGAAAAAACAATGTGGTTACTACTTTACCCATATTATCAAGTCCCCACCCATACCTCAATGCAGTCACTGTCCATCAGTGTAGTAAGATGCCACAGATTCACTGTTTGCCTTCTCCACTGGTCTATGGGTCTGTTCTTGTGCCAGTACCAAATTATCTTGATTACTGTGGCTTTGTAGTAGAGCTTGAAGTTGGGGAGCATAATCCCCCCAGCTTTATTCTTCCTTCTCCAGATTGCTTTGGCTATTCGGGGTCTTTTGTGGTTCCATATGAATTTTAGAATGATTTTCTCTAGTTCGTTGAAGAACGCTGCTGGTAGTTTGATAGGAATTGTATTAAATCTGTAGATTGCTTTAGGTAGGATGGTCATTTTGGAAGAATGTCATTTTGGAAGAATATTAATTCTTCCTATCCATGAGCACAGGATGTGTTTCCATTTATTGATGTCTTCTTTAATTTCTCTCATGAGTGTCTTGTAGTTTTCAGAGTATAAGTCTTTCACTTCCTTGGTTAGGCTTATTCCTAGGTATTTTATTCTTTTTGATGCCTGGACAATTTTGTCTACCTGTCCTTTCTCCTGAGCAGTAAACTCTGTGCAGTCCTTGCCCCTTTAGCAGCCCTCTTGCTAAGGGCGTCCTTGTTAGGACGTCTCTCAGAATGCCTGCCTTTCTTTTGTCCCAGAGCAGCTGGGTATGGATCCCTGCTTTCCACAAGCAGCTGGAATCTCAGTTCCTCGAGGAATTCTGCCTGTCTTAGCTTTCCAATCCCCTAATCACGAGAGTATCACAAAAACACCATGAAATGTAGGTTTGTGCTCCCAGAGCAGATCTCCGGAGCTAGGTATTCAGCAGTCTCAAGCCTCCATTCTCTCCCTGCTTCATTTCTCTCCTCCCATGGGTGAGCTGTGGTGGGGGAAGGGCTTGGATCCTCCCAGGCCACAGCTCTGGTATGTTACCCTGTTCCATGAGGTCTGCTCCTTTCTCCAGGTGTGTGCAGTCTGGCGCCGTCCTCTCCCATGTTGCTCTCTCAGGATTAGTTGCATCAATGATATTTTCATATTTTATGCAGTTTTTGGAGGAAGCCTCAGTCTCACCTCTCATACCACCATCTTTAATCTCCTCCATTTCCACTTTTCTAGGGCCTGAAAAAGTCTGTGTACTCACAGGAGGATGTCTTCCTGCCAGTGTTTTTTGGTCTAGCGTCTAAATGGTCTCTTCTTGATCCTCTTCTACCTCTACCCCCTCCTCGGCCTTCTCTTCCTCATTGCCACCTCCTGTAATCCTCCTCCTCCACATCCGACTCATCCAACTCCTGCTCCCCCTGACCCTCCTCCACGATCCTCCTCCACATCCCAGTCCTCCGACATCTCCTCCTCAGACAACTCCGACAATTCCCACAGCTCTTCCTCCTCCTCCTCCTCGTCCACATACAGCTTCTCCTCTTCCACATATGCCTCCTTCTCCTCCAGATACGTCTCCTCCTCTGATACATACGGCTCCTCCTCCGATACATACGCCACCGCCTCCTCCACATATGCCTTCTCCTCCTCCTCCACATATGGCTCCTCCTCCTCCACATATGCCTCCTCCTCCTCCAGATATGGCTCCTCCTCCGATACATACGGCTTCTCCGATACATACGCCACCGCCTCCTCCACATACAGCTCCTCCTCCTCCACATACGCTGCCTTCTCCTCCACATATGCCTCCTCCTCCTCCAGATATGGCTCCTTCTCCGATACATATGGCTCCTCCTCCTCCACATACAGCTCCTCCTCCGATACATATGCCACCACCTCCAGATACGGCTCCTCCTCCACATATGGCTCCTCCTCCTCCACATATGCCTCCTCCTCCTCCAGATATGGCTCCTTCTCCGATACATATGACTCCTCCTTCTCCACATACAGCTCCTCCTCCGATACATATGCCACCACCTCCAGATACGGCTCCTCCTCCTCCACATATGGCTCCTCCTCCTCCACATATGCCTCCTCCTCAGGATATGGCTCCTACTCCGATACATACGGCTCCTCCTCCGATACATATGCCACCACCTCCAGATATGGCTCCTCCTCCAATAAATACTGCTCCTCCTCTGATACATACATCCTCTTCCTCCAGCTATGGCTCCTCCTCTGATACATACACACAGCATCCTCCGCATATGCCTCCTTCTCCTCCTCCACATACAGCTCGTCCTCTGATAAATATGGCTCCTCCTCCGATACATATACCTCTTCCTCCACATACGGCTCCTCCTCCTCCACATTTGCCTCCTCCTCCTCCAGATACGGCTCCTCCTCTGATACATACCGCTCCTCCGATACATACGCCACCGCCTCCTCTGCATACGCCTCCTCCTCCTCCTCCACATACGGCTCCTCCTCCGATAAATATGGCTCCTCCTCCAATACATGCGGCTCCTCCTCCGATACAAACGCCACCACCTCCTCCATATACACCGCCTCCTTCTCCACATACGGCTCCTCCTCTTCCACATATGCCTCGTCCTCCTCCAGATACGGCTCCTCCTCCGATACATACGGCTCCTCCTCCAATACATATGGCTCCTCCTCTGATACATACGCCACCACCTCCTCCACGTACTCCTCCTCTTCCTCCTCCACATACAGCTCCTCCTACTCATATGCCTCGTCCTCCTCCAGATACGGCTCCTCCTCTGATACATACGGCTCCTCCTCCTCCTCATACGCCTTCTCCTCCACATACACCTCCTCCTCCACATATGCCTCCTCCTCCGATACATATGCCACCGCCTCCTCCACATATGCCTCCTCCTCCTTCACATACGGCTCCTCCTCCTCCTCATATGCCTCCTGCTCCACATATGCCTCCTTCTCCTCCAGATACGGCTCCTTCTCTGATATATATGGCTCCTCCTCCGATACATATGCCACCACCTCCTTCACATATGCCTCCTCCTCCTCCTCGTCCCCTTCTTCCTCATTCTTCCTCTTCAGACAAGAAAAGACACGATGGAAAACCTGGGAGCTGAAGCCACTGTCCAGGCCCATGAGCCCCTCAGGTGTCTCGGCCCTGGAGCCCTCCTCCTGGGCAGGGGGCTCCCCTGCACTGCCAGCCTGCTCTGTCCCCTGCGGGGCTTTGCTCTCCAGGCTGGATTCACTGTCAGGCCGGCATTCCTGTGCACACAAGGGGCTGGATGTTTTTGGGGCCCCTTCAGGCAAAGCAAATTCTTCTACTCTGGTCTTCTTTGAGGCAGGCTCCACGACTTCCGCCCTATCCCATGAGATAACCGCACCTCTCTTCATCTCGACACACTTATTGAAGCGTGCCGTTCCCAGGTGTGGTGGAAAGAAGTCTTGGGTAGAGAGGGAGGAAGCTTCCCATTCCTCCAAGACCTGGGGTTGAGTCATCTCATGAGGCCCAGTACTAACAGTATCTGGAGGCAACTGAGGGATTCCTGGGAAAGGAAATTTCAGACATTAGAAAACTAGAATGAGTGTATGAAGTCTATAGGAGTTGAGATGGTCATGAGACTATTCCTATGTGGGCACATGGCCTGAAAGTACATACATATGTGAAATCACAGAATCCCATGAGACGTACATTTTATCTGAGGTATGTGTGTGGTGTGATTATGTGGGATTGAGGGTGTGGAGGTCTGTGTATGTTCTGGGACATACCCTGTGAGAGTTTCTGACATTGGTAAGGGGGTGGTGAATGACGGTGTACATGTGTGTGTGGTGCAACAACACACATAACCAGGGGTGGTACGTGTTCTTACTGTGAAACAGTTAAAGATGGACGTGTTAGAGGAAATGTGCTTGAGCTTCTCAGAAGCGCAGCTCCCTGAAAGGCTGAAGGCTTTCGGCTGAAGGTTTGGTGGGTGAACTGGTATGTAGAATAGAAAGACTGTACATGAAAGTGCATTCCCTTCAGGGCATATGAGTTTTTGAGTGCTTAGGCTGGCTCTAATGAGGGCGGTAAAACAAGTTATCTGTGTGAAGGGATTACATTATTTACAGGTTAGCGTGTAGACAGTAGAGTCTGAGAATGATTGAGTGAGGAGGGAAGATGAAAGTGTGTATCTGTAATGCTTGTAGAGAATGGGAAGGATGCATCTGGAATGAAGGTATTTGTATATGAGAGAAAAACTGAAAGGAAGGAATAATGGGGCTTTATCTGTTATGAAGGAACATAGGGTGTGTGTGTGTGTGTGTGTGTATGAGTTTGTGCTGATGTGAAGGAAGAGGTTGTAATTGAATTCCCACACTATTATCAGCACAGCTCACTACCTCACTCAGTCCCAGTGTTCACATGGGGAACTGTCCTACCCATGAAAGCACACCCCCAATTTGTCTCTCTTCAGAGGCTTCAGTTTTAGTTTCTCTGCCCTGAAGCCCTTTCCTGTTTTTGAAGGGTAAGTGAAATAAGTAGGGATTGGGCTGAGCATCTCAGCTATTCATCCTGCCCAACCTTTGTGATCTGATCTCCCTTACCATCCTCAGCAGCAGCATGAAGCTTTCCTGGTGTCTCACTGCAGCCTGGGACCACCACATGTGCCTGAGGCTCAGGAGAATCCTCTGGGGTCTTCTCGAATTCTGAGGAATGAATACAAAAAAACAGATGTGGCATTTTCTGGGATCTATATCCATTCAAAAAAGACTTGTTGAGTGTAAACATGTTAGGCATTGACACCCCTCCCATGAAATTAAGCATTTGAAACTTCACTTGCTCCAAAATATAAGGAAACAACGATATGATAATTGTGTGTAGTAGATGTCAGTGATAATTGGGTATCTTGTATGTGATATTTCTAAAGATGTATACAGAATATCAAAAACTAGTGACTAAAATTAGCTCCTTTTTCCTCATGAGAAATTATATAATAAGATGACATGGGATAGAAGTGTTAAAAGAATTCTGCATGTCTGTCTGCCTGCCTGCCTGTCTATATTGGTATCTGTATTGATATATAGAAAGATAGGGATGTCAATATAAATATAAAGAGGTGTTGAAATACAGCATTTTCACAGGGAATTCCTGGGCAGTAGCCATGGTGCTGGAGATGTTCAAAGGAAGACTTTACAGACTTGCCCCAGACTCCTCTTCTGGGAATGTATTTGTGTATTTCTCCAAGACTCTTAACCTCCCTATTCAGATCTTATAAAAACCTCTTTCAAAGGAGGCAGACACAACCACATGATACATTTCTGCCCATGGTTTGGAAACAGACACCCTGTGTGCATGCATGAGCTGCCAGTGGCTGCAAAGAAGAAAAGCCTTTCTCCCAACCTGCCCTTTTCCTAGACTTATCTTTATTTCACTGGTTCCAGAGGGGGACTGGGCCCAGGGCCTGAAACACTCTTCCTCCAGGAGCTGCCTTAGTTCTGACCATGTGACTAAGTTTTCTGCAGTGGGAAATGAGTGGCAAGGACATGTGCCCCAACCAGGCATAGGCATGAAGTCCTCCTCTGTGCCCCGCTGTGTTCTTCCCTTTTCTAGCTAATTAGGATGTTGATAACCTGGGGTCTATTTGAAAGCTGAGTGTTAATGATAAAAAGTTTCTATCAGCAGGGAGACTTGCCCTATTCCTTCACATACACTAATTGTTACATAAGAAATAGATACATTCCTTCGTGTATTAGTTACTAAGGTCTAATCTACTCCAACTAATGAATCTACTCTATTAGTGATATAATGAGTTTTGAGAAGCAAATAATTGGACCTGGTACATATTAAGCAAGCCATTGTATTAGAAACTGCTCTGTGTCTTCTCTTGTCTTATTTATGCTATAAAAGCCAAGGGAAGACACAGAGTCACCTCACAGTCACCACAACTATTTCAGTTTCCCGTTTTTCCTGAAAGAGCCAAACTTTCTCAATTCAACTATCATGCTTAAATGGTATTTGTGTGTGTGTGTGTGTGTGTGTGTGTGTGTGTGTGTGTGTGTGTGTGTGTATCATGCTGGTGTTTTTATTTCATAAAGGAGCCTCACATTTACATGTGTATGCTCTGAGACAGTGAAAGAAAGGTCTCAATGTCTGAGGCAATCTAAGAAATCAATTCATTTTCTGTATGACTTTACACTCTCATCCCTGCGCCTCCAATTTTATGTAGTCAAATTTTTTTCCTAATTTTTCAATTACGTCTTTGAGCTACACTTTCTTCATTAACTGCAAAATGTATTGGAACATTTGTAACATTGTAAAAAAGGAAATAAAGGGAAATACATTATTTAAGAAATATTATACTAATCAATCACTACATCTGCGATACAGTAACCCAGAGTGACACGATGTGGGGAACACAGGACCTGAGCCACAGAGACAAGGACCTGGTCTTGGGCACCTCCTCTCAGCCCTTAGATGATCTGGTCCTTGAGAATGAGCGGTGCACCCACACCTTCTCCTCCCTCCCACCTTCCTGCCCTTTCTCTCCAGTAAGTAGGAATCCTCGCTCCTTTTTGCTTTAGAAGACAGTATCTAGCTCCCCAGTGCTCAGAGAATATCCCTGACACAAACCTCCTGACATCCTGGCTGCTTTGGGGGCACGTGTGGTTTCAAGGTGTTTCCTTTTTTGTTTGCGCTCCATAGCTCAGCAGTTGATAGAGTTACTGAAATGAGGTGCCTCCCTGGAACTCTGCTGCCACAGGTTCAAGTGATAGCCAAGAATCAACAAGCTACTGGAGAGGCTCTCTCCTCACTCACTTACTCACTCACTCACTCACTCACTCATTGGCCTGGCCGGTGCTTAAGTACACCATTAGGGCCATTATGATGTAAGTGAGACAGGGTTTTGTAGCATTTTGACCTGTGCATCAGAGCAGATCGCTGATGCGGGTGGGGGGGCTTTTACCCAACACAAACTCTACCATCAACTTGAATTTTTATCTTGCACTTCATATCAAAACTTGAGAACCAATGATATGGATTAAACAAAAGACAATTACTGTATATATCTAGGGTAACCACATTACTAAATCTCCCCAAGGGTGAGGATAAGGCATTACCTGAGAGAAACAGGCTTAGACCCATGCCTGCCCTATAGAACATGGTTAAGTGTCCTATCTTAGCAGTACCATGTAACTTATGTACACATGTAAGGCCCCCAGAGCCTTCAGGGAAAGAGGAAGCCCCTGAAGAATAGAATGTTCAGAATATCACCTTTTAGAGTAACCCCAGATAGAAAGTAACCCAAATACTCATTAAAGTGTAATCAATAAAGACACTATTTATGTGCCAAGAATGAAGGAACTACAGTCACATATAACATGGATTATTACAAACACAAGTACAGAGAGTGAAAAGAAGTAGAGGCTATGCATGTATTGTGCACTCGTGTTCACATAACATTAAAACACAGGGACAACTAATGCAGCATTTTTGTATGGTCGGGACAAAAACAGAGTAGAGAACTTAGATGCATGTGGAAGATGACAAGGAAGTGAATGATGAGGATCATGGATGCAGATGGGTCTGTATAGGGTTGAACTTGAGAACATCGGCTATGAAAAGATACTGCTGTGCTGGGGTCTGGGTCCAGGTAGGCCTATACTCAGGTCAGGACCTGAGGATCCCACCACGTTGGGCCTGTTTTAGGCTATTGGTGCTGTCACACCTTCCTGGTAATATAATCTGTCCTTGGCCAGCTCATACTGACATGTTCCTCCATGTTTCTCTTCCACCATTTCCTCAAATAACTCACTGCCCTCCACTTATCTTCTTTGGCTCGCTCCCATCCTAAGTATTTTCCCTTGGAATTCAATACTTCCACTGTGGATTGTATTAATGAAGATGGAGAAGCATTTTGAGTTTCTGTACTGGGCAGCCTTGTGCTGACTGATGAGCAGAGTCACTCAGCTCACCTCTGGGCTCTGCTTGGATCCCCACGGTCCTTTGCATCCCATTCAATAGTCCCTTTTTATGAGTGCCAGCAAGCTTGTCCTCACAAGGGACGCACTCTGAAGCAGCAGCAGCTTCCGTTGTTTTCTGGCCTTGGGTTAGGGCCACTGTCCTGTGTCCATGCTGTAGGGCTGCTTTTGTGGAAAAATTAATTTAAAATGATAGATGTGGTCTGTGCTTGGTGTTTGTGTATTTATCCATCCATTAATAAAACAGTAAGAGTCTGCTATGTAATCAGTGATTCCAGATAGCCTCCATTTACTTGGGTAACATAATATGGTTTTCCTTTGAAAAGTTTAAATGTATGGTAATATTGGTCATGCCACTATAGATCATGAGTGACTGGATTTCCACAAAGTGTGTCTTTGTAAATGGAACAGATTCATAGCTAGCTCTAACAAGGGAGGTAAAACATGCTACCTGTGTGAAAGGGTGTACATTATTTATGGGTTAGTATGTAGACAGCTGAGTCTGAGAATGATTGCCTAAGGAGGGAAGGTGGAAGTGTGTATCTGTGTAACACTTGTAGAGAATGGGAAGGACACATCTGGAATGAAGGCATGTGTATATGAGAGAAAAAGTGAAAGGAAGGAATAATGGGGCTGTATCTGTATGAAGGAATATAGGGTGTGTATGTGTGTGTGAGTTTGTGCTGCTCTGAGGGAAGAGGTTGTAATTGAATTCCCACACTGTTATCAGCACAGCCCACTATTTGCACTCACAGCTGTCCTAGTGTTCATAAGGGGAACTGTCCTATCCTCGAAAGCATACCTCCAATTTGTCCCTCTGCAGAGGCTTCAGTCTTAGTTCCTCTGCCCTGAAGCCCTTTCCTGTTTTTGAAGGGAAAATAAAATAAGTAGGGATTGGGCTGAGCAGCTCAGCTGTTCATCCTGCCCAGACTTTGTGATCTGATCTCCCTTACCATCCTCAGCAGCAGCATAAAGCTTTCCTGGTGGCTCACTGCAGCCTGGGACCACCACACGTGCCTCAGGCTTAGGAGAATCCTCTGGGGTCTTCTCGAATTCTGAGGAATGAATACAAAAAAACAGATGTGGCATTTTCTGGGATCTGTATCCATTCAAAAAAGACATGTTGAGTGGACAATCATGTCAGGCATTGAACCCCCCCCCCCCATGAAATTAAGCATTTGAAACTTCACTTACTCCAAAATATAAGGAAACAACGATATGATAATTGTGTGTAGTAGATGTCAGTGATATTGGGTATCTTGTATGTGATATTTCTAAAGATGTATACAGAATATCAAAAACTAGTGACTAAAATTAGCTCCTTTTTCCTCATGAGAAATTATATAATTAGAGAACATGGGGGTACAAGATTTAAAAGAATTCTGCATGTCTACCTGCCTGCCTATCTATCTAGATTAGTATCTATATTGATGTAGATATATAGAAAGATAGAGATATCTATATAAATATAGAGAGATGTACAGATACAACATTTTTGCAGAGAATTCCTGGGCAGTAGCCATGGTGCTGGAGATGTTCAAAGGAAGACTTTACAGACTTGCCCCAGACTCCTCTTCTGGGAATGTATTTGTGTATTTCTCCAAGACTCTTAACCTCCCATTCAGATCTTTTAAAAAGCTCTTTCATAGGAGGCTTACACACCCACATGATACATTTCTGCCCATGGATTGGAAGTGGACACCCTGGGCAGTTCTTGGACAAGGGGTCACTTATGGGCACTGCTGAGGGAAGGGACTCAGTTCTGAGCCTGGGCCGTCGTGTTGCCCCATTTCCCTGCCTGGCTTTTCCTCAGCCCCTTCTTGCTCTCGGCCCATACCATAGTGAGTAAGACTGTCTCCAGAAGAGGTGGGAAAGTAGTGTGTGTGCCAGGCTGGGGAGCTTGAGCCGCCAGTGACTGCAAAGAGGAAAAGCCTTTCTCCCAACCTGCCCTTTTCCTGGAGTTATCTTCATTTCACTGGTTTCAAAGGGGGACTGGGCCCTGGGCCGGGAGCACACTTCCTCCAGAGCTAAGGTAGTTCTGACCATATGATTAAGTTTTCTGCAGTGGGAAATGAGTGGCAACCAGGCATAAGCATGAAGTCCTACTCTGTGTGCTGCCTTGTTCTTTCCTTTTCTGGGATATGGATAACCTGGGGTCTATTTGAAAGCGGAGTGTTAATGATAAAAAAGTTTCTATCAGCAGGGAGACTTGCCCTATTCCTTCACATACACTAATTGTTACATAAGAAATATATTCCTTCGTGTATTAGTTACTAAGGCCTCTTCTACTCCAACTAATGATTCTACTCTGTTAGTGATATAAAGAGTTTTGAGAAGCATATAATTGGACCTGGTATGTATTAAGCAAGCCATTATCTTAGAAACTACTCTGTGTCTTCCCTTGACTTATGTATGTTATATATGTGTGTAGGTGTGAATTGGTGTGAATGTGTTTTACGTGTCTTATAGTTTACAGTAAAGAATATCTCTGAACATGCACTGTTTGTATTGAAGCTGAGTTGAAGACAGACTCACTTTCCAAGCCTCTCTCCAAGGCCCCACTGGAGTGTGCTGAAATCCCAAACATTGTTGGAAATGTCACATTCTCTTCATGAGCCACCACTGGGACCCTTGGTTTTGGTCCTGACCTGTCCCCTCCCACTACTGAGCACCTGCTCTTCCTCATAGGACTTGTTTACTTTTTAAAACCTCACAGTCACCACAACTATTTCAGTTTCCCATTTTTCCTGAAAGAGACACTTTCTCAATTCAACCATCATGGTTAAATGATATTGTCTACATGTGTGTGTATCCTGCTGGTTTTTTCTTACATTTCATAAAGGAGCCTCACATTTACATGTCTATACCTTGAGACAATGAAAGAAAGGTCTCAATGTCTGAGATTATCTAAGAAATCAGTTCACTTTCTGTATGACTTTACATTCTCATCCTTGCACCTCCAATTTTAGGTAGTCAAACTTTTTTCCTAATTTTTCATTTACCTCTTTGAGCCACACTTTCTTCATTAACTGGAAAAAGTATTATTGGAAAATTTGTAACATTGTAAAAGAGGAAATAAAGGGAAATACATTATATAGGAAATATTATACCAGTCAATCACTCTATCTGTTGTACAGGAACCCAGAGCAGCACGATGTGGGGAACACAGGTCCTGAGCCACAGAGACAAGGACCTGGTTTCGAGCACCTCCTCTTGGCCCTCAGGTGATCTGGTCCCTGAGAATGAGCGTCGCACCCACACCTTCTCCTTCCCACCTTCCTGCCCTTTCTCTCCAGTAAGTAGGAATCCTTGCTCCTTTTTTCTTTAGAAGATGGTTTCTAGCTCCCCAGTGCTCAGAGAATATCACTGACACAAACCTCCTGACACCCTGGCCACTTTGGGAGCACATGTGGTTTCAAGGTGTTTCCTTTTTTGTTTGCACTTCATGGCTCAGCACCTCAGAGAGTGACCAAAATCAGGTGCCTTCCTCCCTGGAACTCTGCTGCCACAGGTTCAAGTGATAGCCAAGAATCAACAAGTGACTGGAGAGGCTCTCTCCTCACTCATTCACTGGCCTGGCCGGTGCTTAAGTATACCAGCAGGGCCATTATAATGTAAGTGAGACAGGGTTTTGTAGCATTCTGACCTGTGCATCAGAGCAGACCACTGATGAGAGAGGGGTGGAGCCTTTTACCCAACAAACTACCATCAACTTGAATTTTTATCTTGCACTTCATATTATCAAAACTTGAGAACCAATGATGTGGATTAAACAAAAGACAATTACTGTATGTATCTAGGGTAACCACATTACTAAATCTCCCCAAGGGTGAGGATAAGGCATTAGCTGGGAGAACCAGGCCTAGACCTATGCCTGCCCCATAGAACATGGTAAAACTGTCATATCTTAACAGTACCATATAACTTATGTACTAAGAGGATTAAGGTCTTTGATCCATTTTGAGTTTACTTTTGTGTATGGAGTTAGTAATCCAGTTTCATTCTCTTATGTGTAGCTGTCCAGTTTTGCCAACAGCAGTTGTTGAAGAGGCTGTGTTTTCCTCATTGTATGTCCATGGCTCCTTTGTTGTATATCAATTGACCATATATGCTTGGGTTCATATCTGTACTTTCTAGTCTGTTCCATTGGTCTATGGGTCTGTTCTTGTGCCAGTACCAAATTGTCTTGATTACTGTGGTTTTGTAGTAGAGCTTGAAGGCAGAGAGTGTAATCCCCTCAGCTTTACTCTTCCTTCTCAGGATTGCCTTGACTATTCGGGTTCCTTATGAATTTCAGAACTATTTCTTCCCGTTCATTGAAGAATATTATTGGTATTTTGATAGGGATTGCATTCAATCTGTATATTGCTTTAGGAAAGATGGTCATTTTGACATTATTAATTCTTCCTAAGAGCATGGGATGAATTTCCATTTATTGGTGTCCTCTTTAATTTCTATCAAGAGTGTCTTGTAGTTTTCAGGGTATATGTCTTTGACTTCCTTGGTTAGGTCTATTCCTACATATTTTTTACTTTTTGATGTAATTGTGAATGGAATTTTTTATTGATTTCTCTTTCTGTTAGCTCATCAGTGTATAGGAATGTAACAAATTTCTGTGTATTAATTTTGTATTCTGCAACTTTGCTGAATTCAGATATTAGTTGTAGTAGTTTTGGAGTGGATTCTTTAGGGTTTTTTTATGTACAATATCATGTCATCTGCAAACAGTGATAGTTTAACTTTTTCTTTGTCAATCTGTATGCCTTTTACTTCTTTGTGTTGTCTGATTGCCATGGGTAGGACCTCCAGAATTATACTGAGTAAAAGTGCAGAGAGTGGGCATTCTTGTCTTGTTCCCGATCTCAAAGGAAATGCTTTCAGCTTCTTGCTGTTAAGTATGATGTTGGCTGTAGGTTTGTCATATGGCCTTTATTCTGTTGAGGTACTTGCCCTCTATACCCATTTTGTTGAGAGTTTTTATCATGAATGGGTGTTGAATTTTGCCAAATGCTTTTTCAGCATCTATGGAGATGATCATGTGATTTTTGTCCTTTTTTTTATTGACATAGTGGATGATGTTGATGGATAGTCAAATGTACCATCCTTGCATCCCTGGAATGAATCCCACTTGATCATGATATATGATCCTCTTGATATATTTTTAAATTCGGTTTGCTGATATTTTGTTGAGTATTTTTGTCATCTATGTTCATCAGGGATATTGGTCTGTAATTTTCTTTTTTTGTGATGTCTGCCTGGTTTTGGTATTAGAGTGATGCTGGCTTCATAGAATGAGTTTGGAAGTATTCCCTCTTCTATTTTTTGGAAAACTTTAAGGAGGGTGGGTTTTAAATCTTCTTTAAATGTCTGATAAAATTCAGCAGTGAAGCCATCCGGTTCCAGAGATTTTGTTCTTGGGTAGTTTTTTGATTACTGGTTTCATTGTTGGTAATTGTCTGTTCAGATTTTCTGTTTCTTTCTGGGTCAGTCTTGGAAGGTTGTATTTTTCTAGGAAGTCCATTTCTTCCAAGTTATCCAGTTTGTTAGCATATAATTTTTCATAGTATTCTCTAATAATTCTTTGTATTTCTGTGGTATCCATAGTGATTTTTCCTTTCTCATTTATGGTTGTTTATTTGTGTAGATTCTCTTTTTTTCTTTATAAGTCTGGCTAGAGGTTTATCTATATTGTTTATTTTCTCAAAGAACCAGCTCATGGTTTCATTAATTTTTTCTATTGTTTTAATCTTCTCAATTTTATTTATTTCTTCTCTGATCTTTATTATGTTCCTCCTACTACTGACTTTAGACCTCATTTGTTCCTTTTCCAGTTTCAATAACTGAATTTCTACTGTTCATTTGGGATTGTTCTTCTTTCTTTAAATAGGTCTGGATTGCTATATACTTCTTAGAACTGCTTTCGCTTCATCCTACAGAAGTTGGGGCATTGTGCTGTTGTTTTCATTTGTCTCTATATATTGCTTGATGTCTTTTAATTTGGTCATTGATCCATTGATTATTTAGGAGCATGTTATTAAGCTTCCATGTGTTTGTGAGCCTTTTTGTTTTCTTTTCTTCCCCTTTGTTTTTTTTATTCTGCTTCCCTTTTCCTGACTTCCTCAGGATTATGTGTAAATTTTTTACTATTCCACTTTACCTTGTCTGTTGTGTTTTTCAGTGTGTTTCTTTATATAGTTTTGGGGTTTTTTGGTTACTGTGGATTACAGGACATATACGTAACAGCACAGTCAACTAGTGTCTGCGTTTTACCACTTCAAGTGAAATGTAAGAAACTTGCCATCATTTAGGTATCTTTACCCTCTCTTCTACTTTATAATTTATTTTCTAAACATTTCCTTTACATATATTGAAAACCATAGCAAATTATAATTTGCTTTCAGCTATCTAACAATTTTTTAAAACACAAGGATAGTCTATAGTTATCCAATTGTTTACCCATTATGTTGTTCCTTAATTCCTGATGTTCTGACTTTACTTCTGCTCCCATTTCCTTTGTTTGAACAACTTGCTTGTGCAATTTTTAAAAATTAATAACACCATTTTAAGTTTCAGATTTACAGGAAAACAGAAAGTTTAGAGCTCCTATATATCCACTTCACCTCCTCCCACTTCCCCTATTATTAACATCTTGAATGAACGTAATATATTTGTTACAATGCATGAGCCAATATTGATACATTATTATTAACTAAAGCCCTTAGTTTACATTAGGGCTCATTCTTAGTGTTTTACATTTTGACAAATGTATAATGACATGTATCCACCATAACATCAAGTAGAATACTTTCACTGCCCTAAAATCACCCTTCTGTATTCCACTTGTTCCTCCTTCCCTTCCCCAAACACTTTGAAACCACATATATATTTCGTGTCTACATAGTTTTGTCTTTTCCAGAATGTGATATAGTTGGATTCATAAGGTGTATAGTATTTTCAGATTGGTTCCTTTTGCTTAGTAATATACATTTAAGGTTCATTCCTTCATATCTTTTCAATGAGCTTGATAGCTCATTTCTTTTATTGCTGATTATTCCATTGTACAGATGTTTCATAATTTGTTTTATCCATTCACCTATTGATGGACATCTTGGTTGCTTCCAAATATTCAGTTATGAATAAAGCTGCTGTAAACATTTGTGTGCAGATTTTTCTGTGGGCATCTTTTTAAACTCATTTGGGTAGGTACCAATGAGTGAGTGCTATTGCTGTGTCACAGGGTAAGAATGTTTAGTTCTGTAAGAAACTGCCAAACTGCCATCTCAGTGGCTTTTGCATTCCTATCAGCAATGAATGAGAGTTCCTGTTACACCACATGCTCACCAGTATTTGGTGGTGTCACGATTTTGGATTTTAGCAATTATAACAGGTATTGGTATCTCGTTTTAATTTGCAACTCCTTGGTGAGGTATGATGTTGAGCATCTTTTCATATGTTGATTTGCCATTTTATATCTTCGATGACTTTTCCAGATCTTCACCTATTTTTTAATTGGGTTGTTTGTTTCTAATGGTTGTTTTAAGAGTTCTCTCTCTGTACTTTGGATGCTAACCCTTTATCAGAGTGCTTTGCAAGATTCTTCCTGTTCTGTAAATTATCTTTTCATCATCCTGCCTTTCACAGAGCAGAGATTTTTTTTTTAATAAAGTTTGATTTATCAGTTTCTTCCTTTTATGGATCATACTTTTGCTGTTATATTTAAAAAGTCTTCTCTAGACCCAACATCACATAGTTTTCTCCTATGTTATCTTCTAGGTGTTTTATAGCTCTGTATTTTGTGTTTATGTCTAAGTTTGCAAATAAATGGATATTTCTTTATTTTTGTTACTGATTTCTAACCTAATTATGTTGTAATCACTGAAACTTGCTCTGTGACCCAATAGTCAAATGTAAATATTCTATGTGCACTTGAGAAGAATATATATACTGAAATTGTGGCAGTGTTTTATATATGTCTATTAGGTTATTGTTCAAATCCACATTTTCATCGATCATTTGTATCTATACCTTAAGTACTTTTCCTATCAAATGAGAGGTATGTTAAAGTCTTACGCTATGGTATGGACCTATTATATTTCAGTCATTTTTGCTTTGTGTATATTGGGAAAGTATGTGTTCAGAATTGTTTTATCTTCTTTAAATAAACCTTTCATCATTAAGTAGGTTCTTTTCCTACTTAATGTCTAAAGGATTATTTTACCTAATACTGACATAGCTACATGTAGTGAATATCGTGATGTTCTGCCCATATCCTCCCTCGGGACTGAGGGACTTACTCTTAGCTGCTTCAAGTGCTACCAGATGACAGCCTTCACCTGTCAGCCCTCTCCAGGAATTGTCCTCTTCTGATTCACAGAGCTCCCTCACCCAAGGCCACATCCCCATCCTCCTCCTCTTGCGTCCTATGGTCAGAGCAAGGTTAGAAAGGTGCAGTCCCCTGACCAGTGCTCCCTGCCTCTCCCCTCTCCTCTGGGACTTATACTAAATTAATTTACATTCTCCCTATCTCTTCCCCATGCTTTTTTATGGTGGTTTCTTATATTCTGTTTTCCAAATCACCAGTATCTTATCTAATCTAGTGTTAGTTATTCCATAATTTCTAGTTGTTGTTTTTTTTTTTCTTCTCTGTCATTTCTTGTGTCACTTATAGCTCTGTATTTCATTCTAGAGTTTGGCTTTATAAACATAGTCATTATAACTATATTATACTGTCTGTGAGCATATTTTTCTGAATCATTGATGCTGTGTCTCAGTGTTTGCTTGTTTGCTGAACCTTTTATTTGAGAACTTGTTTTTGGAAATAATTGAGAACTACAATGAGGTTTTCTTTGCTTTTGTCAGGACCTTCTATACTAGAAGCCCAAAGAGAAAGTTCATATTCTCACTCCAGAATAAGGCCTCTGGGGATTCAGTTCAGAAGGGTGATGGTGTAGGCACTACACTCTGACTGGCATTATTAGCACTGCAAGTCCACCATGTAGCTCTACTGCATCACCAAAGCCTCAGGCAAATGCGGCAGTAATTTGGGAGGGAAGATGGGGCAAAGACGCGAATATGTATTCTGCTGCTTCCAGTGAATATACTCCCTTCCCTTTCTTTTTCTATCACTAGCTTGAGTGAAAATCCAAAAGTGCCTTTAATTGGTGTATCCTAAGACATGTATCTGATAGGTTTTTCCTATGACATGGCTGTATTTTAACTAAAAGGGATGCTGGGAAATAAAAGTACCTAGCATGTTAAGACTTAACTTGTAGGCAGAATTCTAGGATAGACAGCCCCATGATCCCTGCCCCTACTAGTGTCACATCTGTGATTACGTTGCACAGCAAAGGCATTTTGCAGAAGCTCCAAGTCAAGTGATTTCGAATTAATCATAAGGGAGATTATCCTGTGGCCTAGTATAATTATGTGAGTTCTAGTAGAAGAATTTTCACCAGCCAGAAGCATAGCATGAAGTCATATTCCAAGTGTGAGAAGGATTCAACATGCCACTGAAGATGGGAGGAGCCACAGGGCAAGGAATAAGAACAGCCACTAGAAGCTGTGTCCTCCCCACTCCACAGTAGCCAGCAAGCAGGCAGAGACCTCAGTTCTTCAACCACAATGACCTGAATTTTGCCAATAACAGGTATGAGCTTGGAAGAAGATACCAAGCTCTGGTTGAGAAAGCAGTCAGCCAACACTTTAATTTCAGCCTTGTAAGACAAAGCAGAGAACTCAGCCACACCATCCTGGACTTCTAATCACAGAACTGTGATACAATAAATGCATTTACTTTAAGCCAGTAAGTTGGTTGTAATTTGTTATGCAGTAAAAGAAAACCAATATAGGAATCTGTCTTTGTCTTCCTCCAGTATTCACAAGGTGGTAAAATTTCACAAGCACAAAGGTTCAAATACTGAGTGGCCAAAATGAATAGGATATGCTTTGGTGTCAACAGCAGTTAGAGAACTATGAACTATTAAAGAAGCTATTCAGTTATACAGTTTTGTGGAAACTAGCATGGTCCAACTCTTAAAAATGCTCCCATGAGTTCTAGGACTGCTGATGCCAACATGCACCCAAAAAGTAATCAATCCCCTGCAATGTTAATAAGCGGTAGATATCTTTTCAGTAGAAAGTAATGTGGCCAGAATTGCAGCAAATTACATACTTAAATGAATACATCCAGTAGTAAATCACACCAACACAAAGGAACAAATATATACAAAATCTTTATAAATTCACATATTTCACTAAAAGTGTACAAGCTGTCTCAATTCATCAAGACAAAAATGAATATTCTTGTTCTCTACAGGTCATTCATGATGTCATTGTACAATGCAGGGAAACCATAGAAACTAAAGGTTTGAAAACAATACTGTGTCATGTAAAAAGGACGGTGCATGGTTGAATTACATTGTGAATGTTAAATACCCGCCATATAACAACACTTTAACAACAGTATTAACTGGTTTGCTAAACAAGGCTTTGAGTTATAAGATGAACATATTCCAAAATTGTTTAACATCTCTACTTATAAATTAATTCACAGGATTTGTATAATTGCTTTTCAGCTTCAACTGGGTATTAGCAAAAATAATACATAATGATCCCTTTAAAAGCAACAAATTTACCTTCCTTCCTAAATGCAAACATCACATTAGATTAGATTACAACTTGTTAGCCTATCCTCTAAAAAGTCTGTGACATTAAAGAGGAGACAGACTTCTTGTTTTACTCTAACGCTTCTTTTGCTGTGGTCCACTGCTATTACTTCATTGACAGACTGGCCCAGCCCTCAAGGAATTTGAGACCTGGCATGTCTTTTATACACAGAAATGTATTCATAGGTAAAGGAGAGCAATCCAGGGACAAGAAGGCCCTAGGTGCCCCACCCTGTCTCCCTGATGAGTGGCAGGACTCAGGGTGTGGGAGCCAAGCACACTTAGTTCTCATACTAGGCTTTTTGCTTTGCTCACTTTACTCACGATTTATGTAACTGGTTGGCAGGCAGTAGCTGAGACATGTCACACTTAGATCTGAGTCCTTGTGTCATGTATGCTTGGCCAGGTTTTACCCCTTTGTGGAAAAGAATGGAGTAGAAAGGGAACATAGCTGGCTGGCAAAACCACTTCTCCCCTCTCCATCTTCCAGACCCTGGGATTCTCTCTTGACAAAACATACTACAATGATTTTTCTTTCTCCTTGCACAAGTGGAAGAAATAAAGTTCTGCAGACACCTGCAGTAAAGAGAGTCTCCAAATCCAGCAATGAAGGCCTTTAGTGCAAATAAAATGGGTTCCCATTAAGGCCAAAATATTGTTTCAATTAGGTACCATGTTGGCCCATCTTAATATCTTATAAGACCTAATTGCACCTTCCTTGAGATTGTATGTCAGCCATTTCCTGTTTGGAAATGGCAGTAGGAACAGTCAAAAACCTTGCATTGAAGGCAAAGCAGCTTCATATAAGTTTATCAGTTTAAGGGAATATTTTTTAAAAAGTAGGACCTATATTCAGTATTTTTTCACACATGTGAATTATCTGACTTCTATGTTATTAGAGTTACTTAGATGTTGTCAGGCTATAATCTGAGACCAATATTGAATGAGATGGATTTTTAAAAAAAATCTAAGAAAGGCTCCTTACTTTTCTACTAATGAGGAAAGAGGGCAAAAATTCAAGTGTCAATTTCCCTTTCCTGGGAAGAGGTTTATAAAAACAGCTCACCTTTTTAAACTCTACCAGTTCCTTTTGAAATCAACATAGCATTACAGTCAGATCTAAAGTACAAGAGGCAGGAGAAGTATTTACAAAACGGGGCATTCCTTAAGCACATAAGATCTTGCTAATACTGGGAGAACCTTAGGAGAAACTGAAGGAAAGATAACATTCTTGGTTGAGTGAGGACAGAGAAAACCAGGGTTCAACATCTTATATACACTTTTATGCCAGAATATGGCAACACATGGAGAGTTGAGGCTGTGTGATCCCTGATGTGGCCTGCTTGGCTTCTTTGTGTACCTAGAGGTTTGCAGGTGGATTGCTGTGCACAAACTGAGCTTTGGCAGACTAACCGTATCCAGTAGCTGTTCTCCTGAGAGCATAACTGCTTGGCAAGCTTAAAGGCAAGTGCGTGCTTTCATTCTTTTCATATAGCATGCTGTATAAAATCAACAAAACCAGCCCAGAACCAACCAGCTCACCACGATATAGTGCAAGTCTCACAGAAATGAATGGCCCTTGGAGAGGCTACACGTTGGTCTCCAGTCCTAGCAAACGTCCCATCCTCTCCACATTCTTATCAATGGTAGCTTGGCACGTTATCTCCTTGGCACACTCCATAGGAAACCAGCCCCTTTCTCCATCTCGCAGTCGCTCCCCCTCATACCAGCCTGCAGAAAAGAACAGAGCCCTCATGAAGCAACACACATTTGGCTGAGTCTTCACCTTGCTGGGCTCGGAGGAGGATATGAGCAAATTTCAGAGGCAGTATGCTGCCCTGGGTTTGTGCATCATGGATAATGAAAGGTGAGAGAAGTGGAACAGCAGAGAAGGTTTCAAAGGGAATGAATTATATCCCAGGGGCAGAACAGGATCAGAGGCCCTGAAGGGACAAGGCTGGGAAAGTGTGTGAGCTTGCGCTGACCTGGGGAAAGGGGTGTTTGTGTAGAATAGGCAGGAAAATGGTGGGTTTTTTTTTTTAGGAAGTAAGAACCTCTGAAGATGAGAACTAAGTCACTGGGGGACTTGGAAGGAAAGAAAAACTTTTTATGGTTCCTTGTGACTAACAAACCATGAGACAGCATTTCCACTCAAAAACATTAGAAACAGTGAAGTGTAGGTAGAGAAAGGAAGGTGCAGATGAGAAAACCAAAGGGGTATGGAACACGAGCATCACTAACAAAATGTGGCTCCTTAGTTCTACCACACTAGAAGGCTGTGTCACGAGGACCCCTAAGAACCGGCCCACTCACCGTCGTTGACACGTTGGTAAATGAGGACCACGTCTGCCACCTGCAGGGAGAGTTCATCTGGCTGCTTGGCAGTAAATGACCTAATGATCTCCACCTGGGTCAGTGCTGGTGGGGAAAAGGGACATACTGAGCTTTCAGGAGCAGAGGGAAAACAAAACGTACAAATTGACAGTGCACATTTACTCAGTCTTTTTGTGCAGTTCAGGGTGGGCACTGACAGATACAAGTTAGGCTTCTATCAAGAAGTAGGAAATATTTCCCAGTAACTATCTTGGCAAAGAGCTTTAGAATTTTAGCTCAGAATCAATTGAGAGAGGCCTTTTATGTACGATTCCCCTCAAAAACAGCCTTGATAAGGAGTCATCAGTCATGTCACTCAATGGAGCAGAAAACAGCCATTGTTTTTTGAGGAAACTGAGGCAAGACAGAGTAGGTAATGTGCCAAGTCAATGCCACTGACAATCAAATCTGCAATATATCCTGGTCTCTTAGCCGCCCCCTGGGAGCAGCACATGAAAGCTGCCAGGGAAGTGTAGAAATAAAAAGAGCACCAGCCAGAAAAAGAGAGCCTTTAAAGGTCCCCAAAGCACTGAATCATAACAAAACAATGTTAACTTCAGCAACATCAGGTACTGACTGATGCCAAATGGCTTCCTAACATGTTTTTTAATATAAAACTTGATTTTAGGGAACTTTCAAAATAATCGCTTCAGCTTTGGCTCTCAGCTTAAAGCTATCATTTCTGAGCACTCCAGGGTAACCAGTTCTGCTGCCCTAATTCTTTGGATTTGACCTTCCGGCTAGAATCATCCAAAGAAGCACAACATCCAAGTGAAGGAGCTAATAAGCATAGGGCAGGACCGTCTACTATGCCACTTCCTGTTTCCCTAGAAGAATGAACTATGTTTCTTAATATTATCACTTCAATGCAGAAGGTCAAATGGAATGGTAAAGTCACCTTCTTTAAGTATACGAATACAGCTTAGATTCAGGCTCAGTATGCATTACACATGCAGTTACTGTCCATTAACAACAGCTAAAAATTTAAGAGCTTTACAGTACATGCAGGGCTTTCAACACAGCCTGTTTAACTTAATCCTCACAATAACTCCACCTTGTATAAAATGATGCACCTGGCTTGGCAGATCATCAAACAGGTTTGGGGAGGCTCTGCAATGATGCCACATTTACACAAGAACTGCACCTTGGCTTTGAGTTCAGACCCCCTGATTTCCAAAGCATGGATCACACAGTTCTCAAGTAGGGCAGCAGGAAGAAAACGTTGGAGGAAACTTAAAAAGCGGGGGTTGTGGTGGTTAACCATAACCCAGGGTCCAGCAGGGGGCGCCGCCCGCCACGTTCCAGAACAGACGGCCCGCGGGGTACGTACAGGTTCGGTCTGGAGGCGGCTTCCCGCTGCTGTGTCCCAGGGCAGTTATCCAGCGGGCTCGCTCGCTCCTGAAAACACACAGGGCACATCCAACTGTGAGACTCAACGTGTTCAGACACAGAATGAAGTATGTTCTACATTGCAAAGCCCTTCCCAGAAAACCGGAGAGATTCTCCAGAGAGTTACGGGGCTGGCCTTGCCTTCAAAGCAAGGGGCAGAGTTATTAAAAAAAAATAATATGGGCAATCTAGGCTGAAAACAAGTCATTATTGCCAAAAGAGTGAATGAATTTGGCTAAATTCATTGGGTAAATGGAATTTCTCTTATGACAGCTTAACATTTAATGAAGAACTGATTACACTAACACACTGTAATCACAAAAGATATTTAGTATGCTCATAACCTGATGTTCAACATTTCAAAAAAGTAAATTTATTTCAGAAAAAATCCTACTAATTCAGTCTTTTTCCCTCTCCTTGCCCTCCCCCAAAACTAAAACCTTTTTGGAAAAGATGAGAAACTTGACATATTTAAAGTTGTTTAGTTCCTCATACAATTAGTAATGCCTAAATATGAGCCTTATTGAAATAGAAATCTTTGAACTTTTTTAGACTGTTCTCGAATGCTTAAAATGGTTTAATGAATACAACTAGGGGGAAAATTAAGGGAAAAAGAACAACCAAGACTATATAATAGTAAGCTGTAATTACATGTAACAAAATAGTTATATAACTAAAGGATCAAAATTTTCAAATCAGCAAGCACTATTTCATAATACAGTCCCCCCAATTTTTGATTTGGAAAGTCAAGTATTATAAGGACTAGTCAAGTCAAGGACTACAACTGGTTAAATAAACCACACACACACACACACACACACACACACACACACACACACACACACACACTATTCTCTTGAGAAGCATTTGTGAAACTCATCCTCCATGGCAGATACAAGCACTTGACATCATTGTTTCATGTAATCCCCCAAAAGTCCATGTGAAGAATGCAAAGACTACACAGTTCTGAGCTAAGAGATTCTAACCAAGGTCAGTTTGTGCTATGCCACCCTTTCTTAAGAAGGGACGCCTTTATGCCCAGGATGTGAAAATCTATTGTCGTCCTTTCACAGCCTGAACCTAAGGGTACACATCTTCACTGCCCCACATGTACCCTTCCATCCAGGCAGAGCCAGCTGCTTATAGCACTGGTACATGTCACGCTGTTCCACACCCTTTTCTATTTGCTCTTCTTATTCTCAAATACGACCTTCCCTGTTTTTACCTACCTATGCCCACTCATTATCACTATTTACATTTCTTTTTACCAAGGAACATATGTAACATAAAGCCTTGCACTCATTGTACATGTACAGAGACCTGTGAGTGTTTCCTTAGGTACATGGGCTGCCAGATCCAGAAAAAGACATGCCACGAGATTCCCTTTTGTTCCTTTCCAATCAATGACCTCCCACGAAGGTAACTGCTATTCTGATTTCCCTCAACCTATTTCCATCACATGTCTGTCTGTCTTGTACTTTGCAAAAATGGAACCCTACAGTATGTCCACTTCTGTATCTGACTTCTTTTGTTCAATGATCATCCACTTAATACTGAAAACACAAGCCTCACCTCCAAGGGGCCTCATCTGACACATGAACTCACACTTCCATCCCCATCCAGTCTGATAATCGTGACCCTACACACCCCTCGCCACAAGGGTATCACACTGCTGGTCAGCTGTCAGCCTCATGAAGGCAGGCATCTTATCTGTCTGCTTCCCTGCATTACCTCCACAACACTGCCTGGCATGTAACAAGGGCTCAGTACACTTTCTTTGACCTAATGAATCCTCAATGACCCCTCATCATTTATGGACTTATCTGTTCCTCTTACCAGGCCATAAACTCCAGGCAGGCAGGAATTGGGTATTATTCTAAATAGTTTTAGGGAACATTTATGTGCCAGTCAGGGATTTTCAGAGAACTAATCTACTCTTTACAATTATCTGGGGGAAGAAAATACCCATTACTTTTTCCTTCTTTTTTTTTTCAGAGGCTGAAGCTGATGTTTGGAGGGTTAAGTACCTGCTCACAGTGAAACGGCTAAGGGGTGGAGTCAGAATATAAGCCAGGCAGTCTGGGATCTAAGAGCTGGTGTTCCCTAGCAGGTACTTACAAAATAGTTCCTATAGAGATATCTTAATATCTCTTTAATATAGAAATAGAGAGAGGCAAGGAACGGGGAAACTGCATTGTGCTGACAAACAGACATACCTGAAGAACAAAATGAGGCCAGGCCCTGATAGAGCTGGTGCGTCAAGGAGTATTATTACAATTTATATAGAAATGGATGATCCTGTCTTGCTTTTATAAACTGTCCCTCAGATAGAACAAAGGGTTTTAAGGCATAAGGTGGTATTATAAGGAACAAGTACAGCACAAGCACCATTAAAATAATCCCAAGCAAACACTTAAATCTTTATATCATGTCTTTGTTGGGTAAGGACTATTTTTTTTTATTGAAGCTCAATTGGAATTTCCAAAGTACAAAGGCAACTGAAAACTAAATAATACTTACGGATGGAAGAGTTGCTCACCAAGATAAATCTAAAATGATCCATTTGTGACTCTATAGGCCATCCCCAAACAAGTCAGACTCCTTTCGGGCTTACCACGGCCTCTTTCCATGGCCCTGATTGCTGTCTGCAGCACTTGGTGTACAACTTGCCAAGCATGGCTCGCCTCTGGCATCAAGTGGCCAGTTGCAGAGGCAGCCCCACCCTGCAACCAGTTCCCAGAAGTCCCTGATGAAGTCTTTCGCCCCTGTGGCATGCTGCCTGGATGCTACCGGCATCCCTTAGACACGGCGGTCCCTCACAGGGACTCCAGAGGACAGAACAAGACACTCCTTGTTGCCCTTGCTGAAAGGAGCTGCTTCTTGAAATGGCTTCAATTGAGTCAGCGCCACCCCCTCTTAGATGCCGTCCAAACCGCACGACTTCCCAGGGCTTCCAAAAACTCTGCCAAGGGGCTCCCTCCCACCAGGAAGCAGAAAGCACTCAGTCACTGTGAGATGGAATTCTCAGAATGGGAAAAACCAGGGCACAGGCATACCCATTATTACATTTAGATATCAAGTCCAGGGCTCGCTCACAGACAGCTGTTCTGTACAGGGACAATATGAAACAATCCCCATGAATTCACAATCCACTCCACACATAGCTCATAGATTTTTCCCTTTGCCTAAAGGGCTAGAGTAAATACTACTGGCCTGGGGCATATCGACTTCCAAGACACCTGACCACTCCCTTCCTTCAACCATCATTCACTGAGCACCTGCCTTTGCTCAGCCCTGCTGGGCCTGCAAAGTGAATGAAACAGGGCCTCTTGCTCATCACAGCCCTTAATGTGAAGGAGCAGAGAGAGCAGAAAACACACATAGTCCAATAGAGGGTACAGGCAACATGCTGTAATAGCTCTGCTTACAGCACATCTGACTGGTGGAGGGAAAGCAGACTGAGTTCAAAATGGCTCTGAACAGAAGGATCTGCAGTCCTTTCAGAAGCCCCACATTCTCTGCATGGCATGAAGGGAGGCAGGTGCAGTTCCCTTCTCAGCAGCTAGCTGTGGTGCACCCTGTCCTGCCTCTCCTGTGACTGATTAGGCACGGTAGATTGGAACTTAATTGCACAAAAGCTGAAGATACAGTGACACAGGACTCCTCACTGAATTCCAGGCATCTGCTAGAAAAGAAAGATTCATACTGAGAACATGGAAAGTGGGTTGTGAAACAGAGGCAGGACTGCAGGCGGCAGGACATGAAGAGGATGGAGCGCCCTCCGCTGGGTAGGGGTGGAGGGGTCTTCCTGATGTTTCAATCCAAGTGAACAGATGCCAGCTGCTGTTTAACCTTCCTGTATCCCTCTTCCAACAGCATCTGGCCAGAACCCTTGTGCTCCTTCTCACGGCCTACATATTTACCTAGGGCTCCTTTTGAAACTCTTATGCCCCTGCTTGGGAATAAAGCCCTTCAAGCCTTTGTAAAGGAGTCAGACTGAAGATGGCTGTTTTTTCTCCTTCACACATTTAGTTCAGCTAGGCTAGTTCAGTGAACTGATCCATCAAAGAAAACCCCCAGGGGAGAATATGTCATTGTGAATGCTGTGCGACAAAGTCTTACAAAGCTAGACACCAGTTCAACTGATCTAACTGTAACCAAAGCAAAAAAAATCCCCATAGGCCACTACCACTAAAAACGCTCTAAAACACAGATTTTGTGACATGTTATATCGTTAAACCAATTATTTCATTTATCACATCAAGTAGCTAAGTAAACCTAGAATCTAGTCGGGAATCCTGGAACTAACCTAAAATTGGTCAATTATGTGTTTGCAAGATGATAAGATGCATATGTTCATCTGCTCCCGTTTCATTGAGGTTGGTGATGAGGATCACAAAAGATCACATACTGATGGGCACAGTAGGAATGTAAAAGCTCATTACTGGATGTGGATTCTGGATTCAATGAGGAAAAAACACTACAGCCTATAATAAATATATATTTTTTCCATATGAATTGTTCTCTCCATATTGTGAATTTTTCTTAAAGACTGAAGCATAAGAGTCTGCCAGACATATTATTTACACTTTTATTCCATCCCATTTACTTCCTGTTGTTAATTAAATCATTAACAGAAGCAGGAAGAGCACACAAGCCTCCCTGCAAACAATGGCCCTTTATCAGGAGGCCCAGGAATGGGTTGTCTGGATGGCTGACAGGACCAGCCACGTTCATCAGGCTCTAAGTCTTTCTGTGAGAGAAACATGGGGAAGGGTATCTGATTACGGTTTGAGGTGATCATATACAATAGGTCCACATAATGGGTAACCAAAGTTTGCATTCATCACGTTCACCTCCTGATGTCCCTCATGGCACATACAGGACCCAGCTGCCATCCCGCTTCCACTGGAGGGCCAGGAAGCCAAGGAGCGCCCTGCTGCAGCTTCTTGTCTGTGCCAGCTGCAGCCGTCTGTGCTTCATTTCCATGGATGCAGACAAAGGGGGCTCTCTGGCTCCCACATTCTTGTTGAAAGGCGTGGGGGAAAAAGCTGATAGCAGTAAAACACTCTTCCTTTGTCCCTTTACCAAGGATAAGCTTTTGTATTTCTCACAGACTACTGTCTCATTAACAATATGGCTTAATATCTTTCATGGCAAACAGATAAAATGCAGGGTACATGGCTTAGATGAACATCCTAAAAAAAGCTTAAGTACATCCTTAATAGCAAATGTTGAAAAACAAGTGAAACTTAGAGAAAACCTGCTCCAGCAGCCAAACAGGACAGTTCTTGTCACACAGCCTGACAGAGAGGCGGCTGTATTTCCCCACATGGGGCACTATTCTACTTGGCTTTGGATATAGAAGAGCTAATTACATGAACTGTGGGTTAACTCTGAAAATATTTATTAGGAACCTGCTATGTACAAAGGGAGAAAAGGAAAAAACTGAAACCAAGTATGGAGATTAGTACTAAAACTGTGCAGAACTGACTGGAGAGAAGGGGAATGGCTAGGAGGCAATCAATATCCAAGGGGCTCAAAAGATAAGTGATAAGTGATGTGTGGGTTGTCCTAGGAAGGAGGTAGTGGAATGGAAATGTGTGAAAAGATGTGATAGACTTTAGTAGAAGAAGAACCAGTCAATGATGAATCTCTTCAGACCTGGAAGCATCAGAAATGACACCAAGTCTCCAAACTGGATAACTCGCAATGGTATTAATGGTACCATTTACAGAAATGTGTGAGGGAAAGCAGGGCGAAGAGGTAATGACTGGTTTCACAGGCTGCATTCCAGAAGGGAAAGTGAAGAGGAAAACTAGGCACAGCTAACAGGTTGAGAAAAATCTCAAAATGGGGATTAGTGTGAGAGAGCTGGATGGTCGACAAATAAATGATACAGGAGGTAAAGAAAGGGGAAGACAGGATGTGGTGATTAGAAAGCTACTGCTCATCTTTTGATGGAGTGGCCTCACCAGGGCAGTGGTGTAAGACGTCATGCTGGAGCTGTTTGGGGCAATTCAGCAGCTTAAGCCAAAAATCCACAGCGCCACAGATTCCCCTCTTTCACTCACAGCCACCTCAACTCATCCAGTCCCTAAGGTGTACCGGTTGTGTCTGCCTCCAAAATATGTCCCCACGCCCTCTTGGGACCATGGTCCAAGCCACCAGCAGGACCCCTGACCACCACAACAGGACCCTATGTGCCCTCCCCACTGAAACTTCCGCCCCATTCCCGTCTTCCAGGAACTCCCAGTACGGCTTGCAAGGCTCTGCATCAGTGCTTCTCAAAATATCTGGTGAAGAACTAGTTTTCGCCTCTACCTCCCCAACCCACTGTAGGTCAAGTGTTCTCAGGAACACAGTAAAAATGAGTTACTGTTGAGATGATCACATGCTTTGATGCCTACACAAATGGCAAATCGCTGTCAGTTTTAACTGCTTCCCTCGTGCCGGGCCAGTAATGGTCTGAGGGCTGACAGCTCACAGGCTGCCCTAGAATAGCTCCGCTCCAACCTGCTCTGGCCTCTGCTGGCCTCTTGACCATCCACTCTCCCCCTGGTTTATTCAGGTCTGGCCAGTTTCACTATGTCCGGGCCAAGTTTGACGACGTCCAAATCGTTTGCTCAGGAGTTTTGCACTCACTATTCCTTCTGCCTGTGACACTCTGACCCTGACTCCCCCAGGGGTGGATTTCTTGTTGTCACCCAAGGCTTAGTTCAAATGTCACCTCAAAGAAGTCCTCCTGTGCTAATTTAGAGTCCATATCCTAACCCTGACCCTTCACATTCACTCTGGTTTACATCACCTGGCTTTACTGTCTCCACTGCGTATTTATTTTTAAAACTGGACCAAGAAGACATACTTTCCCACTGACCCAGCTCAGTAAAGCCACATGCCCAGGCAGGCCAGCAAAAGCTCACTGCCCTCCAAGAGGACGGGAAGCATACAGGCACAGGCTGTTCATTTGGACAGAGACCCCAAAGGCCAGGGATTTGGTCTCTGTTCTGTTCCTACTACATTCTAGCACTTAGAATAGTATCTGAAGGATGTAGTGCGCAGTAATAATTTACTGAATTAACAGGGAGAAGTGAAGGCTACTGTCTAGAGAAATGCTGCTATAAAGAGAAGGAGATACTTAGGGGTGGGTTGGGAGTCAGGAGTAACACGGTGGAGGGTAAGCAAGACAGAAAACATAAAGAGAAAATGAACTAAGGAGTGGCACGCACAGGATGCACGCGGAATTCTCAGGGAGGAGAGCACATCAGCACGGAGAGGCTTCCTGGTAGAGGAAGGGCTTGATGTGGGCCCGGAGAGGCGAGACCTTCGGCAATCCAAGCGGATCTGAAGAGGGCTTTACAGGAAGCAAGAGAAACAGGCAAAGGAACAAAAAAACAAGTTTGATGCAGAAAGTAGTTTTGGAGATGTGGTGTCTATTCAGCAGTTTATTAGAAAATATTTCAAACCATATGATGCCCTAAATTTACCATCTGGGTTTCCACAGTTTTCCTATCTTCTTCCTTTTTACAGTCTATGGACTTTTAAAAAAATCCACATTTTAGTATTTTCCCACAATTCATAGCAACTTGTTTCCTGGTGTCCCTTCCAGATCCAGATCAAGACCAACTAAGCTGAGTGGCAAGATGGCAGTGGAACAGGCTCCTGAGGGGCAGCTTTTCAGTAAGAAAATTAAAATTTGTTATTAGAAAGAATATTGGATTCAAAAGGGTCAGGGTGTAGTCCCAGCTTTGGCAAGAACTCACTTCCTGTGTGAATGTAGGCAAACCACTTCACCTTTGGGAGTCTCCTTTTACACCTGAGGAGAAAACGAGGGAGTTGGACTACAGACCTGTAATTAGGGTCATCACATATCTTATTTTCTAAACAAGAAACTCTTGAGAGTTAAAAAGGGTACCATTCATAATTTTGCCAGAACAGCAGACATAATACTGATCCTGAGGAAACTGAGATACACAGTCAGTTACTCAGATACTTCCTCAGCCCCATCCTTCTGTAGAACACCCAAGGGCCCTTTCCTCATATTCTATAGCTAGCTGGCTTGGCGCCTGGCACATCACAGATGCTCATGAACTGTTTGCCCCATTTCCTTTTGGTGAGATTTTCTGCATTTTTTATGTAATCAATGCTATTGATCTGTTCTTCCACAATTTCACAGCCCTATCATAGAGAATTGAACTGTCTTTGTGCCAAACAGCTGCACCCTCCTATAGCTGATTTTGCATCTGGTGTATCCCCCACTTGGCCTCTACTGACAACAGTTTTTCAAAGAAGGTAAACATTTAAGTATGAACCTCATTCTTTTTCAACCCAAAGCATAAGTAGTCAAAAGACATGTGACTCAAGTTTTGTAGTTATTCAAGGCCAGAGTAGTAGTCAAAGCCTTGTTTTCTCAACTCATTTGCAAATGGACCATATTAAGCACAGATAACATAGAAGAGAGGAAACCTAAGAAGCTTATGCTCACCTATACATTTTGCAAATCTTAGAAGCAAAGAAAACATTCTATGGAGACTAAAACTCTGATTGCTCAAAGTGAAGCAGTCCAGAGCTGTCCTGCACATTTCCAAACACGGCATGTAACAATTTGCTAGACTTTTAAAACAGCCAACTGTGTTTTTCCTTTAAAGTAAAGTGCATCTTGGCTGTAATATATTTTCTTTCAACACCAATGCCATTTTATGCCTTGTGTGCTTAAAAGTATTTGTTTATTCATTTTCCAACTGTAACTGAGTTGGTGGGAGGTTAGGAGAGTGCAGGAGTCACTCCCTCTGTACCCAAGGACACATCTGCTCCTCTGCCCCTTCTGGAATGTTCTCTTGCTATTAATTAAAGAACTATAAATATGAGTCATACCCATGGGCTTATGGGTGGCATAACTAGATATTCTGAGAACATTTCTGATGGAGGAAATGAATATTTATTCAGTCATGCCAAGATCAAAAGGCCAGAGGGTGGAACAAATGCTACAAATGTCTCAGGCAAGGACAGAGCCTTGATGTAACAAGTACTGGCTTACTCCCCACTCTCCCGGAATAATCTCAGCAACAAGTAGAGAAGATGACATAAATTATGAATGAGACAGTCAGGAAAAGTTGCATTCATATGTTGGCAAGACCTGCGTAAAGAACAAACAATCCTTATAAACACAAAGAAAAGGAAACACAAAGCAAAACCAACAGCACTTTTGCAATTGCTAATGAAAAATGGTGAAGGAAGACCTCTGTTTCTGAGAATTCTCTAGAAAATCCGGACAAGCCCTACTCTCCAAAGCGTTGAAAACTTTTTCATCCTTAAAGTCATATGAGATCCAAAGCACAGACATACTAAGTTATCTTTTTAAGAAAGGCTTCCCTTAACAAAGGAAGTCAAGGTCTGTCTTTGCTGGCCAAGTGGTTTAATTGATTTCCGAACTGAAGAAATGCCTTCCCCAGCTGGGCCTTGGGTGTGTCTCCAGTGGGTCACCTGCCCGGACCAGTGAACCCCACACCACCCATAGCCCTTCCCTGGGGGGCAAACACAGAGGACCATGCTTGGAACGCGCGGAGCTTTTCAGCAACTTGAAAGGCAGGACTCTGGGACCTTAGAAAAAGGCATCTCTGTTTAATAATCAAACACACAGGATGAAGTTCCTTTTTTTATTCTTTCACTGTCTCTATTAACTCTCAAATTCATTTGGAATACTGTTTTTAGCTGTTTTCAAATCTCAAACCACTTCACATCAGCTTGTCCCTCTGGGTTTTCTTCAGCCTTTGAAAAGTTATTTGTAGTGCCAAAAGATATAAAGTGATTATTTAATATGTTATATAGATGCTTTATGATTTTAATCATTTTCCTAAGTCTCTAATGATGCAGCAACACTGTTAACATACTCCTAACAGGTGGAGCTACTGTCTTTGCGGTAACTTTTACCAAGATTTTGCTACAGTCTAAGGGTTGTGACTCCCCAGCTGCTGGCCCACTTTAATCAGACCACGTGGGGGCCCTGGCATATGTGGCTGGAGGTGTGTGGAGGAGCCTGAAGGACAAACAACCAGGAACTTCTCTTTCCCTCCACCGCTCCAGCTCTGACCCACAGAGGCCCTGCCTGTGATGAATACTCCAAGAGGATTTCCAGTTTCCAAACAAATAAATTGGTTGTTAAATGGACCAAACCACGAGGGTGGCCTTGAAAATTAAGCCCCTTGCCTTGCTCCTGGGTGAGGATGGACCGCGACCGCACCAGCCAGCTGGTGAAGCAACAGGCACAGGATGGCTCTTCAGCTTCAGCATAGACCCAGTGAGAAAGTGGACGCACCAGTGTTTCCCCAACAGACCATTACTTTTGACAGCTGTCATTGGACTTTTTGCTGTTTGGCTGAAGGTAGATGATTGCAGAATGACCTCAATCCCAGTATCTAAAAGAATACATGGTCTAGACTGCTAGTTATGTCATATGCCTGGGCTTATGGGTCATATTTTTTATCAATTATTCAAATAGAGTAATTTTTAAACCACTCTCAATATAAAAGCATACCACCTAAAGTGCAATGCATCCATCAGGAGTCATGGAGATAAAAATAACAACCTCCATTGAAAATCCATCAACATCACCCACCACATCAACAAAAAGAAGGACAAAAACTACATGATCATCTCCATAGATACTGAAAAAGCATTTGACAGAATTCAACATCCATTCATGATAAAAACTCTCAACAAAATGGGCATAGAGGGCAAGTACCTCAACATAATAAAGGTCATATATGACAAACCCACAGCCAACATCATATTTAACAGCGAGAAGCTGAAAGCTTTTCCTTTAAGATGAGGAACAAGACAAGGATGCCCACTTTCCCCACTTTTATTCTAAATAGTTCTGGAGGTCCTTGCCATGGCAATCAGACAACACAAAGAAATAAAAAGCATCCAGATTGGCAAGGATGAAGTTAAACTGCCCCTGTCTGCAGATGATATGATATTGTAATAAAAAACCCTAAAGAATCTACTCCCAAACTACTAGATCTAATATCTGAATTCAGCAAAGTTGCAGGATACAAAATTAATTCACAGAACTCTGTTGCATTCCTAAACACTAACGATAAACTAGCAGAAAGAGAAATCAGGAAAACAATTCCATTCACAATTACATCAAAAAATAAAATAAAATACCTAGGAGTAAACCTAACGAAGGAAGTAAAAGACTTATACTCTGAAAACTACAAGACACTCATGAGAGAAATTAAAGAAGTTACCAATAAATGAAAACACATCCCATACTCATGGATAGGAAGAATTAATATTGTCAAAATGGCCGTCCTGTCTAAAGCAATCTACAGATTCAGTGTAATCTCTATCAAAATACCAACAGCATTCATCAATGAACTACAGAAAATAGTTCTAAAATTCATTTGGAACCACAAAAAACCGAATAGCCAAAGAAATCCTGAGAAGGAAGAATTAACCTGGGAGGGTTTATGCTCCCTGACTTCAAGCTCTACTACAAAGCCACAGTAATCAAGACAATTTGGTACTAGCACAAGAACAGACCCATAGACCAGTGGAACAGAATAGAGGCCAGATATTAACCCAAACATATATGATCAATTAATATATGATAAAGGAGCCATGGACATACAATGGGGAAATGACAGCCTCTTCAGCAGCTGGCGTTGGCAAAACTGGACAGCTACATGTAAGAGAATGAAACCGGATTATTGTCTAACCCCATACACAAAAGTAAACTCGAAATGGATCACAGACCTGAATATAAGTCATAAAACCATAAAACTCTTAGAAGAAAACATAGGCAAAATTGTCTTGAATATAAACATGAACAACTTTTTCCTGAATGCATCTCCTTGGGCAAAGGAAACAAAATAAAAAATGAACAAATGGGACTACATCAAGCTAAAAAGCTTCTGTACAACAAAGGACACCATTAACAGAACAAAAGGCATCCTACAGTATGTGAGAATATATTTGTAAATGACATATCTGACAAGGGGTAAACATCCAAAATATATAAAAAAAACTCACACGCCTCAACACACAAAAGGCAAATAACCCTATTAAAAAATGGGCAGAGGATATGAACAGACACTTCTCCAAAGAAGAACTTCAGTTAGCCAACAGTCACATGAAAAGATGCTCCACATTGCTAATTATTGTTGGCAGCCGTGCTCAGAAAATAGCGCCCCATGCAGGGCAGCCGGAAGGCCCCGAACTTCCTAATGACAAATCATCCCACACCACTAAACTACATGCTAATTGCGCCTTGGCATAAGGACCAATGAGACCCACCAAATGGTTATGCTAATAAGGCATATGGAGCCGCACCAACCAGGTCAGAGCATGAGAACTATATAAGCAAGCCTCTCCTTCCCCTCTGGGTCCTGCCCAACTCATTTGTTTCACAAAGAGCTGAAGAATAAAGCTTTCTGCAGAAGAATCCTGCTGTTGTTGCATGCTGTTCTTGCCGGCGAGGACAGGGCACGCGACAAGTGGTGCCGAATCCCGGGAACCAGAACATCACCGGCACAGGGAGGACCCTTCAGACATCTGGAGAGGATTCAGAACTGCAGGTCAGAAGAAAGCCCGGAGGGGTAAGTTCCGAGAGGCCCCTGCTTTTTAGGATAATGGTTGATGGTTCTCTGTAAATAAGGAGGCACCATGGGGAATGCACCGTCATTAGTCACGGCGCTGCAGACAGCTCTCAAAGAGTGAAACTTGAAGGTCTCCAGCAAAGTCTTAGGATCTTTTGTGAAGGAGATAGACCGTGTGGCCCCCTGGTTCATTTGTTCAGGGTCCCTCTCAATCCCGAGCTGGGACAAACTGGGGAAAGATCTTGATAGAGAGGAGGAGGAGGGTAGCCTGAGGGGAGGCACCAGGCCCCTCTGGAAACTGATTAGAGCTTGTCTGCAAGATGAGAGATGTGAAAAGGTAATAAAAGAAGGTCAGAGAGCATTGACAGATATCCAAGAGAGCATGTCAGAAACGGAACGGGAAACAGAGAGCGCGCGCGGCCGAAAAAAGGCCACAAAAACGAAGGTAAAGAAACCTCAGAGTGAGGGAGAAAGCCCGCCTAGGGCAAAAGCGAAAGAGCCCCGAGAAGCGAGTGACAATCGCCTCGGAGAAAATAGTAAATACCCCTGGAAAGAGTTGAGGGACCTCCAACTCTCCAATAGGGAATCTGAGGAGGAATTAACGTCCGCAGAGGAAGGGGAAGAAAATAAAACCGCAGAGTGTAGAAGTAAGGGAACCAGCAAAGTTGAAAAGCGGACCAAGGAAAAAATGAAAGCAGGGTGTCCCCCGACGCCCTTTGCCCCGCCACCTTATGTGAGTGGCGCACTCTCCTTTTGCCACCCAGATACTCTTCAGGCAATTAGACAAATGTTTCCTGTATTTGAGGATAACGGTGTACGCTCTCACCAGCCCCTGAGCCATAAACAAGTTAAGGAGTTAGCAGAATCCGTTCGGGCTTATGGAGTCAGTGCTAACTATACCATAGCACAAGTTGAGAGATTAACAGAGACAGCCATGACACCCGCAGACTGGCAATATGTAACTAAGGCATGCCTTTCTAGTATGGGGCAATACATAGAATGGAAGGCATTGTGGCATGATATCAGCATGACCCAGGCACGCGCAAACGCGGCCGAAGGACAGCCTGCATGGTCATATGATATGCTGACGGGCCAAGGACAGTGGGTAGCCGACCAGACCGCCTTCCCCTTACAGGTATATGCACAAATAAACACGTGCGCCGCCAAGGCATGGAAAGCCCTCACCAACAAAGGAGAAGTATCAGGCAATTTGACAAAAATTATTCAGGGGCTGAGCGAGCCATTTTCTGACTTTGTCGCTCGTATGATAGAGGCCGCAGGCAGAATATTTGGAGATCAGGAACAAGCAATGCCCCTAGTGGAGCAATTAGTGTTTGAACAATGTACCAAGGAATGCAGACAGGCGATAACACCCTGGAAACAAAAAGGGATACATGCCTGGTTGAAAGCCTGTAGAGAAATAGGAGGGCCACTCACCAATGCGGGCCTAGCCGCGGCCATATTACAGAGCCACAAACAAGCCAGGATCACTAACAGAAGTATCAAATGCTTTCAATGCGGGAAATTAGGACATATAAAGAGAGAGTGTAGGAGCCCAGCTTCAGAACAAACAACCCAAAAGACCCCTGAGTTGTGCCCTAAGTGTAAGAAAGGCAGGCATTGGGCTAATGAGTGCCGGTCTATTAAAGATATAGAAGGGAAACCCTTAGAGTTGCCAAAAAACGCCCAGAGGGGCCCCCGTCACCAGGGCCCGCAAATATATGGGGCAACCAGCACGCAAGTGTCATTCGGGAACAACCAGGCCCCCCAAGGAGAGCCACTTCAGGTTCCGCGGGATTGGACATCCGTGCCACCACCAGAATAGTGTTGACTCCACAGATGGGAGTTCAGCCTATCCCTTCAGACTTTAAAGGCCCCCTACCACCAAATACCATTGGGTTACTCCTAGGGCGCTCTTCTGCTGCATTGAAAGGCCTGGTAGTTCATCCCGGAGTCATAGATCAAGATTATGAAGGACAGGTAAAAATCATGTGTTCGGCTCCCAGAGGAATCTATCCTATATCCCCGGGAGACCGCATAGCCCAGCTCTTAGTTTTACCTAGTCTCCACGCCAATTATCCTGCTACCAACACGGAGAGGGGAGAAAGGGGCTTCGGCTCCTCTGACTGGGATTCAGCCTTCATAGTATTAGATTTAGCAGACAGACCAAAATTAACTCTTCAAATAGAGGGAAAGAGCTTTGAGGGAATCCTAGACACTGGAGCAGATAAAAGTATTATCTCTGCAACCTGGTGGCCCTCCAAGTGGCCTGTGACCCAATCCTCACATTCATTACAAGGTTTAGGATATGAGTCAAGCCCTTCAATTAGTGCCAAACCATTGAAATGGCGAGCCCCTGAAGGACAAGAGGGTACAGTCACCCCTTATGTACTCCCTCTACCGGTCAATTTATGGGGGAGGGATGTCATGAGAGACTTAGGCCTCAAACTCATTAATGAATACTCCACCCCCGCCCAAGGCATGATGATGGACATGGGATACATCCCTGGCAAGGGGCTGGGGAAACACCAACAGGGACACATAGAGCCCATCCTGCCCAAAGTAAAGAATGACCGTCACGGCCTGGGTTTTTCATAGGGGCCATTGAAGATGCCATGCCCATACCTTGGCTCACAGAGGAGGCCGTATGGGTTCCTCAGTGGCCCCTATCCTCTGAAAAATTAGAAGCAGCTCATTGCTTAGTGCAAGAGCAGCTCCAAGTGGGACACCTAGAACCCTCTGTGTCCCCATGGAACACACCCATATTTGTAATCAGGAAAAGGTCAGGATCATGGAGGTTGCTTCATGATCTGAGAGCAGTAAATGCTCAAATGAGAATGCTTGGACCCGTACAACGGGGACTGCCACTCCTCTCTGCCTTACCCAAAGAATGGAAAGTGCTCATAATAGATATTAAAGATTGTTTCTTTTCTATACCTCTAAGCTCCAAGGACAGGGAAAGATTTGCTTTTACTTTGCCAGCTATTAACCATGAACAACCCGATGCCAGATTTCAGTGGAAGGTCCTCCCTCAAGGAATGGCAAATAGCCCCACCATATGTCAACTGTACGTTCAGCGAGCGCTAGACCCAATTCGTAAGACCTATCCCACGCTAAAGATCATCCATTACATGGATGACATCCTTCTTTGCTCCCCACAACCAGCGGAAATAGAAGAAGCATATATAGATCTCACTAGATCCCTAGAAAATTGGAGACTGAATATAGCAAGCGAGAAGGTCCAAAAATCTAGTGTTAGCAAATTCCTAGGAGCAACCATTTACACAGATGTAATTTGCCCCCAAAAGCTTGAGATAAGACATAATCAATTGCGAAATTTGAATGACTTCCAAAAACTCCTAGGGGATATTAATTGGTTGCGCCCATACTTAAAGATACCCACCACTGAATTGACTCCACTATTTAAAACCCTAGAAGGAGACCCACAACTAACGTCACCGCGCTCCCTCACACCTGAGGCATTACAAGCCATTCGCAAAGTAGAACAGGCTTTGATGACAGCACAATTAAATAGAGTGCAATCGAATGAACCCTTTGAGTTGTGTGTCCTTCCCACCCCAGAGCTGCCAACAGCAGTCTTATGGCAGCACGGCCCACTGATCTGGATTCATCCCCAAGCCTCTCAGGCTAGGACAATAGAGTACTATCCAGCAGCCGTGGCCAAACTTGCTTTGAGAGGAGTAAAAACCTCCATGACACATTTCGGAGAGGCTCCAGCTAAAATTATAACCCCTTACAGCGTAGAACAGATACAAGTATTATGTGCTATGAACGATGATTGGGCCATACTTGCTTACAGTTTCTCAGGAACCTTTGATAATCATTTCCCTAAACATCCCCTCATCAACTTCGCCAAAAATCATCTCCTAGTATTTCCTCGGGTCACTAGCCTAACCCCGCTGCCTCATGGAAAAACAGTTTACACGGACGGGTCTAAGACAGGCACAGGTGCCTATGTCCATGATGGCAAAGTTGTGACAAAAGGCTACACGCCTGACACTCCACAAATAGTGGAATGTCGCATAGTCTTAGAGGTCCTACAAATCTTTCCTGAACCTTTAAATATTGTGTCTGACTCCTGTTATGTAGTTAATGCAGTCAAATCTCTAGAAGTGGCCGGGCTAATCAAAGCGTCCAGCCCAGTAGCCACTTTGTTCAAACAGATACAATCAGCACTACTTCATAGGCAATCTCCTTTGTATATAACTCATATCAGAGCACATTCAGGCCTTCCCGGGCCTATGACCCAAGGCAACCACCTGGCAGACCTCGCAACCAGAAATATAGCTTTTCCCCTGCTAGACCCTATCACCACAGCTTCAAAATTCCATACACAATTTCATGTCACTGCCGAAACACTGCGCAAGCGGTTTAGCATAACCAGGGCCGAAGCTAGGAACATTGTCCTTAGCTGCCAACATTGCTGCAGCTTCCTTCCCACACCTCATGTTGGGATCAACCCCAGAGGTATTAGGCCTTTACAAGTTTGGCAAATGGATGTGACGCATATTTCGTCTTTTGGGAAACTGAAATATGTACATGTATCCGTGGATACTTGTTCAGGAGTCATCTTTGCCTCCCCATTGTCAGGAGAGAAAGCTTCCCATGTCATCCAGCACTGCCTTGAAGCTTGGAGCGCATGGGGGTTACCACAGATTCTGAAAACAGACAATGGCCCAGCCTATACCTCTACAAAATTTGCTCAATTTTGTCATCACATGGGGATAAAACATATCACTGGCCTTCCCTACAACCCACAGGGTCAAGGGATTGTGGAACGCGCGAACCGCACGCTCAAATCCTATTTACTTAAACAAAAAGGGGGAATTGAAGATATACCCCCCACACCAAAAACTGCCATAGCCCTAGCACTTTTCACTATAAATTTTTTGAATCTGGATGCTCAAAGCCATACAGCAGCGGATCGCCATAATCAGTGGCCAAAAGACCCACAAGAACTAGTAAAATGGAAGGACGTGTTATCTAACCAATGGAAGGGCCCGGATCCAATCATAATCAGATCCAGGGGAGCTGTGTGTGTTTTCCCCCAGGGTGAAGAAAATCCCTTCTGGATCCCGGAGCGCCTAACGAGGAAAGTCCTAAACAAAGGAGATGACTTCGCTGTACCTCCTGACCCTGCTCCTGACACTGGAGACCCCGACTCAGGGAGTATTGAGATGGGGAATCCTGTCTGCCTTTCCTAAGCCTATGCCTGTCCGTTTCAATGCAGCCGTTTTTCCGCGCTTTTTCACTACCAATACTAGTATGAACTTGCCCTACTTAGTTAAAGACACCCTAGTAGCTCCCCTGGGAGAAAACCGATCCTTCGTAACTAATGGGTCATTATGCTTCACCACTCAGAATCTAGCTGGCTGTATCTCCCTGAAACGGAGGAAATACGGATGGTTCAGTGACATAATTCTAGAGGCCAGTAGCCTCCCCGTTATGTCAGCTAAATTTGAAGGGCCTAATAAGGAAGGGAGCCCGTCCTATAAGAACATGACTATCCACCAGATGGTTCTCTGGATCAATGGCACATTTGTACACTCTCCCAGGAACAATTCCACCGACAGGCCTCGTCAACCCAAATATGCCTCCCATTGTGTGGGCGACTATGAGGGAGAGCTGTGGCCCTGGACTGACTGTCAGTCAACTGTAGTAACGTGGGCAACTGAGAGGCAGGAGTTTACCATCTCCCCAGATATGGAGGGACGGCCAGCCAATGAGGCTTGGTGGCCAGTAAAGGTGCTCGAAGGCGAGTTTCGTCAGCAGCTGAGCATGAACCCCTTCCATAAATGGATGCTGTGTGGAGTCAATGGCTCGTGTACCGACCTCTCCCCCTTTTCCGCCCTCCAGGGTGGGGGAATCGGTGTAAAAAATATCACCTTTTGGTGCGAGAATAACCACATGCGCGCACACTGGAACATGATCATGACCCATAACAATGAGAACTACACGTGTTCAGCAAAATCAGGTCCAGAGTCACCTAATTCCCTTTTTCCACCTTCTCCAGTATGCGTATACCCCCCATTTCTGTTTATCTTATCCAATAGTAGCTTTGACTCCTGCTCCAATGAAACCTGCTTTCTGTCTCAGTGTTGGGATGCGCGTAACTTTACCAATGCTTTGGTAGTCCGCATCCCCCGTTGGGTCCCTGTTCCCGTAGACGCCCCTAACACCATGACTCTGTTTCGAGAAAGGCGCGATTTCGGTGTTACAGCCGCCATAGTGCTCCTGATCTCCGCGACCGCGGTCGCAGCCACCGCCGCTGGTATAGCTTTAGACACCTCCATCAAATCGGCTACAGAGCTCAATAACCTTGCAGCCTCAGTAGCTTCTGCCCTGGACCAACAGTCCACACTTGATGGCAAACTGAAAGGAGGAATAATGATCCTCAATCAACGCATAGATCTCGTGGAGGAACAAATGGAGGTGCTCTGGCAAATGGCCCAATTGGGATGTGAGCGGAAATATCGTGCCCTCTGCATCACTAGCATTCAATATAAAAATTTTACACGGGCAGCTAATCTGTCACGAGACCTGTCCCAGTATCTTTCAGGAAACTGGTCCCAAGACTTCGATGGGACACTAGAAGAGCTGCGGCGAGAAATTATCCACATCAACTCCACCCGTCTAGATATCTCCGTAGCGGAAGGACTCTCTTCCTGGTTCCTCAGAGCTCTCTCCCACGTCAAGGAGTGGGCGGGCATGGCTGGGATGGGCGTGTTCCTGCTTGGAGGTCTCATGCTCTTACTCTGGTTGTTATGTAGACTCCGCAACCAACATAAGCAGGACAAGGTGATCCTTGCTCAAGCCCTAATGGCGATAGACGTTGGCGCCTCTCCCCAAGTGTGGCTCAACATGCTTAAGAAGGAAGCTCGGCTTTAGCTTGAGGTAGCTCTTGCACCCTGAGCCCATGTGGCACTGCACCAGGCCCGAGTACCTCAATGCTTAATCACAGCTTTCTTTAAGAAGCTCATGGTGCAAGAGGGTTGAGAAAAAGGGTCCAAACCCTTTGTACCAAGCGGTCCCAACGCCAGCCAGAGGATGCGAGGCAAAGCACTGCAAGAGGTCTTGGACCCCTCTGAGAGGCATGCCTGACTGCATAGGGGTAGATGCCCAGAACCCCTCTCCAAAAAGGGGGCATCAGGAAGTATGATGGAGGTCAGGCCTCTGTCTCCGCCTCTGCTGGCAAGTTCCGCCTTGAGCTTCTGTTAGACAAAAAAGGGGGAGATGTTGGCAGCCGTGCTCAGAAAATAGCGCCCCATGCAGGGCAGCCGGAAGGCCCCGAACTTCCTAATGACAAATCATCCCACACCACTAAACTACATGCTAATTGCGCCTTGGCATAAGGACCAATGAGACCCACCAAATGGTTATGCTAATAAGGCATATGGAGCCGCACCAACCAGGTCAGAGCATGAGAACTATATAAGCAAGCCTCTCCTTCCCCTCTGGGTCCTGCCCAACTCATTTGTTTCACAAAGAGCTGAAGAATAAAGCTTTCTGCAGAAGAATCCTGCTGTTGTTGCATGCTGTTCTTGCCGGCGAGGACAGGGCACGCGACAAATTATCAGGGAAATGCAAATGAAAACCATAATGAGATATCACTTCATGCCAGTTAGGATGGCCAACATAGAAAAGACTAGGAACAGCAAATGCTGGCGAGGATGCGGAGAAAGGGGAATGCTCCTACACTGCTGGTGGGAATGTAAACTCCTTCAATCATTGTGGGAAGCAATATGGAGGTTCCTCAAAAAACTAAAAATAGAAATACCATTTGACCCAGGAATTCCACTCCTAGGAATTTACCCAAAGAATACAACTTCTCATATTCAAAGAGACATATGCATCCGTATGTTTATTGCAGCACTATTTACAATAGCCAAGATATGAAAGCAACTTAAGTGTTCATCAGTAGATGAATGGATAAAGAAGATGTGGTACATATACATAATGAAATATTATTCAGCCATAAGAAGAAAACAAATCCTACCATTTGCAGCAACATGGATGTAGCTAGACGGTATTATGCTTAGTGAAATAAGTCAAGCAGAGAAAGACAAGTGCAAAATCATTTGTGGAGTATAACAACAAAGCAAAACTGAAGGAATAAACAGCATCAGACTCACAGACCCCAAGAAGTGACTAGTGGTTACCAAAGGGGAGGGAGGGAGAAGGGGATTGAGGCGTATTATGATTAGTGCATATGGTGTGTGTGGGGTCACGGGGAAGACAGTGTAGCACAGAGAAGACAAGTAGGGACTCTGTGGCATCTTACTACACTGATGGACAATGACTACAATGTGGCATGGGGAGGACTCGATAATAAGGGTGACTGTAGTAACCACATTGTTTTTCTTGTGAAACCTTCATAAGAGTGTTTATCAATCATACCTTAATTAAAAAATAATAATAACAACCTCCATCTCTTGAAACATTGAGAGGATCACAGGAAAAATATGAGTATCTGTATAAAGCACCCAGACCCAGCTCCAGGCGCGTAATAGGTTCTCAACAAAAAATAAATAGTAGCTACTGTTCCCTGTTTTTAGGGAGTCTATAGACCCAGAATAGACCCTTCTTTAGGTAGAGAAGAAGGATACCAGGTATTCTGGAACCCTCTCCCTGGGCATACTTACTGTGTCTCAGCCCCTAGCAGCATTTCCACTTTCTCATTCGCATGGTTGCTGAGGACTGTCAGAGTAAAGAGGTGACTGGCAGAGCTCTGTCTTGAATAAAGCATTGTGGAACTGTTCTTCCCTGGAGAAGAATTAAGCTCTTCATTATCACAAGATTCCACCAATAGCTGATCTCTTAAAGAATAATCATTGACGTTGTAACTTTCTTCACTGTAAGGAAGAGTGAAAAGAAACATGTCAGTAATTCAGTGGATAAGACTGTGGTATTGTCAGTTTACTATACAAGCAAAATACTGCCTTCTGATCAAGTCTATTTGTTGTTAGGGTAATAATCTGTATTAATTGGAAGTTCAAAAGGCAGATAGATCATTTCCAAACCTCTCCTGAAACCAGCACAGCCATATTCAAAATACATAAAATATTTCTCCTATCAAAATGAGGTTTACCAAAGCTCACACAATTTTTATAAAACAGGAAACTGAATAATAACTTCACAAATAAGGTTATATTTTTAAAAGGTCCTTGTTTACCAGAAACAAAGCAATTTTGAGCACAGCAGGAAAAACTTATAATGTTGTCTAGACATCTCAGACATGGACTTAAAATAGCCAAGGACTGAGGATAAAACCAAAAATGAGAAAATTAAAAATGAAAGAGAAACCTCAAGAGCAACAACATCAAAAATGAGAAAAAAACAAAACAAGATGAACAAGGGCTTCCCTGTTACCCTCCTCTCTCTGCACCTCCTCTTTACTCTTTTGGTTCAACTCCCAAGTTAAAGATGCCCTGTGAGTCCAAGGTCCCTATTTCCAGTTTAAAATGATTCTGCTTCAGACAAAGAAACCTGAGGCACCCTAAGGCTCTGCACACACGTGTTCAGGTGATGCCCTGACCAATGACACTGTGTAGGTGTAGTCTGTATTCACAAAGAAATAAAAGGCAAAGAAATACGTATGCTATAAAGCCATCATTGAAGATGACTCAAGTCCCTAAAGGCCTGCAGAGTCACAGGTGACACAGGTGGTTTCACCTGTTAGGCAGTCCCCAAGAGCTCACAGGAAATTACTGTAAACTAGGATGGACAAACTAGTTAAGTCTTTTTTTTTTCCTTCTTCATTTTCAGAGTTCAGATTTTCTCCAGCGTCGACCCGAATACAAGCAACATTGGCTAGTGTGTTTTACTGATGCTCTGATTTTTGGTCTTTTGAGGTTAATTAGAGACAGACAGAGTAGATAAATTTGTAGAACATTTTTTAATTGTTCTCTTAAGTGATGAGAACTACACCACATTAAAATCCAGGGTGACTATTTGACCCAATGGTCCTCCATTATGCCCGTGGTCCTCCAACGTCCAACTTGGACTATTAGCTATGGCCACCTTATCCATAGCTACTGAGTTCACACCAAGATATCTGCTTCTATACATCTGCACATCTGTGTCATTGACTAGGCCTGAATTGGGGAACTTCTCCCAGTGTTTTGACTTCTGAATCTAAAGCAGGACACAGGAAACACATTTGCCGCCTCCTTTTTTTAACTGATGCAATAGTAACCCATCCAATATTGTTATTTACTGGACCTGTATACTTCCTCATTACAACATAAATGTTCACAACTTCTTCACTACTCTTTTAATGAATTTAATATTTAAAAAGCTTAGATTCTATTTAACAGTAGTGAAATAAATGGATTATTTATCCTTGACAGTTATTATTCAAACCCAATGGAACAAAAACAGAAAAGTAGCTCACTCTTGCCAGTGTGTTCCTGCTCTCTCTCTCCCCCACATGCACACTCATGTGCTTACTCAATCTCATAAAGTAAAGGTTCAAAAAAATTGTATTTTCTCTTCACTGATTCCGCTAAGTACTGAATGAAATTCATGCTCCTAATGTCAACCGTACCTAATATCTCTCTGATGCTAATGAATTTAACAGAAAGTAGCTCTGTGTTAAAATATGTGCTTTGGCAAAAGAAGAGGGGAGAATCTTTAGCCAGATGCAGCTATTTGCAACCCTATTTCCCTCCTCTCCTTACTCACCCACGTCCAATAAGCACAAAGTAGGCTAAGCTGTGTTGGAGAAGAAACCCCTTTCCTGAGGGAAGTTGATGCTAATCAGACTTTCCTATGTTTGTCTCCATCATTTAGCAAACATATGGTTTACATAGTCTCTGAAACAATTTGGATCATGTAATTAGGAAGTTAAATTGCTCAGAAAAAGGCAAATGGAAAAACCACCTTTCCTCACATGGAGAAGTTTATATGTAGACTTCCTTTGATTGTCTTATATGCGCTCCAAGTTTACCAGCTGCTCATCAAGGCTGCTTTGTGCAAGCAGCCTCTGCTATCAGGTGCAGCAGTCAAATCTATAGAAGTCTGTGGCTCTGTGGTGTAAACAATAATGGGTCTCCCTGTTGAAACCCACTCAAGTCCTAGTAACCTTTGTTGAGATTCCTTTCATTTCTTTTTTTAACAAGATAAAGAACTGTCAGTACACAACAGGATATGGTGGTAAATACATACCCCAATTCTTCCCTCAGGGAAGGCATTCTTTTAGTAAGCAGCTCAGATAGTGTTTGGTTCCACTGTATGCAACCTAACAGCATGGGTTGAAAAATGATATACCTTATTGTGAGTAGTGCCTTTCTTTAAAGAGATTAGTGTGGAGCCCTTTTAACTTTCTAGCCCACAAATTTCTATGAAGGTAGGAATTTTTCCTAATGGGCACACATTTATTACTTTTAAATCAGGACAACATTTTACAATTGCATACAACATACATGCATTTAAAAAACACCAAAAGTACATATACACATATGCAGTAGTGAGTAAAGGATGACAGACACTAACTTCAGCACAGGACTTATTCTGGGAAGAAGGAGGAGGAAGATGGATTGTGGTGGTAAGACCTTACATCTATCTGCAGTATTATGTTAGGTTTTTGGTTTAAAAAGGAGCTGGCAGTAATATGGCAAAAAGTTACTCTTTTAAATCCGGATGATAGGTATGTTAGTGTTTGATAATTTTCTGTGTGTTTGAAATATTTCACAACTTAAGGTAAAAAAATTTTTTTAAAATAAATGCATAGCTATAAACACTATCATCATTCCAGGGGTCTGGGGATGACTACAGGTGCATCTGAAGTGACCACTGGGCAACAGAACTGTTCCTGCCCTACAAACAACTGATTATGTGCAGATGACATCATTGACTGAAAATATATTACAAGACAGGAGTGAATTCAGTGAAGTGGTTGGGTGAAATAAAAATAAGGCTTTCCTACATATGAATGATATTCAGAAAACACAGTGGAGGAAGCCATCTTATTTATAATAGCCACAAAACCCATATAATATTTAGGATTAAACTTAACAAGTTCCTGCTCTATGGAGACAGCCTTCAAATTCTTCAGAAGGCCTGAATGGATAGGTAAATTTGATATTATAGAGGTATCAGTTCTTCCTAAATTAATATATAACTTGAAGTAACACAATCCCAACAAAAGTATAAACAGGACTTTTGGGAAGGGGACAAAGAGGAAGAACAGTCAAGCTGATTCTACAACATACAAAAAAATAAACATGTAAGAACAGTCAGAAAAACTGCAAAAGAATGAGTGTGAACTAGCTCATGACATTAAAAACATAAAGCTACAATCATTCAATACAGTTCTGAGATGGGGGCATGAGCTGACAGATGGATTAGTAAACAGAACAGTGGGTTCACAAATTGACCCCATACACATCTGGGAATTTAGTATATGATATAGGTGGCATTTTAGATCTGTGGGGAATTGATGGGTTAGTCAACAAGTAACATTGGGACATCCGGGGAAGCATATGAAAGATAAAATAATTTGGATTCCAATCTCACTCTGTAAACTAGGATATTTCCTTGGGCCCAAGCTCTGAGTAGGCTGAGTCATGAAGAGGTGGGAACAGATCTGTCTGCTGGGCAGACCCATCAGCCTGCCTTGTGACCAGGGAGGTGCTTTAAATATGCAAATACCTTAGGGAGAGTTCCTACCTCAACCCTTATTAGCTGACATCTTAAGTACATAATAAAGATGACCAGGAATGGGCAAGAGGCTATTTGGCCAAGATGAGCCAGGAGTGTAAAAGGAAAGACAATGATGGGGGAGGAGATGGGGAAGGGTTAGATAACGAAGGCCAGCATTCCCATAACTGACTGTTCCTCAGAGCTGACTGTGAGTTGTCTGACATCCCACTTTGGCATTGTTCTGGAACTTTCTTTAAATAGCCAAAACCTAACAGGTGGACCTAACCAGCACCTCTAATTCTTCCTTTAATGAAAGAGTTAAGTTAAATTTAAAAGAACAGATGCTATCAAGAATTATCCAAAACAAAACACAATTATCTACATATATCGCCAAGATAGTGATATTTATTTTTCACCTATTCAGTAGCTCTCTTTCCTTAGACTGTGTTTAACACATTCACACAGCTTCCCTGTTCTGAAAAAAAATCTTTCTTGAATCTGCTGTGCCAAGACAAATGTCTCCTGAGCTAGCAGCTGCCTGTGTTTTGTATTCTCAGACCATGTGCCTGCATGTCGTGATGCTACTCCCCAAGGGCATCATTGCCCAGCACACCCAAAACCAATGACCTGCATTTCACCACTACTCTTGAAGCTACAGAACGTGATGATGTTGAGCTCCTGTGGCCTCCTGGAACTCCTGTCTTCCTCTTCTAATGTCTCCGTGACATTTCTAAGTCATCCTTCTTTTGGATCATTCTCTAAGATCCTCTCCTAGACCCTCGCTCTTCTCTTGGAGATTTATAATGGCTCCACCAGTCTCCCAGGGTGCTGATTCACATGAGTCCATGGGGTGTTGTGACATCAAAGGAGATTCTTCCTAGTTCCTTTCAAGACATGTATGAGAATTCTTCCTCTGCTGAATTCAACTTGTTTTTCTTCCTTCTGAAAAATATGAATTCTAAAGTTCCACATTTGATCTTGTGCCTAATAAAGATGACATACTGAGAAGCACACTATTGATGTCTGGGGTCAGACAAAGCTGGGCTCAAATCCTGCTCTGTGACTGAACAAGACACAAAGACACTCTAATTAAACATGTCTGGAATGGGAGAAGAATATTGAACTAGACTGAAATTTATTTCAAGTGAAGAGGTCAAAACACTTTGTCACATGACTGAAGTTGATCTCCATTTTAAAGCTTGGTTTTAAATTATACAAGCAAGTTTTTTTAATGAAATAATATACAATTTTAAAGGAATCAAGTGGAGAATAACAGGCAGAAGTACAGACTTGACTTAGAAATCCAGTTCTATCACTCACTCTGTGATCTTCAATAAGTTAGCAACCCTGTGTTTCAGTTTTCTCATCTGTTACATGGGGGTAACAATGCCAATCTCTTTGGATTGGTGTGAAGATTAAATGAGCTAATACTTCTATTGTTGCCTGTAAAGCTCTCATCACCATGTACGGCTCACAGCCAGCAAATATGAGCTATTATTTAAAATTTTCCTGACAACATCATGCATTTCAACTGCCTGACATTTTGATAAAAAGCTTGGTAACCAGAGGCGCTTTGCAAATAGGCAAGTGAATTAAGCATAATTATAGAACTAAGTATCTATGTCGAGAAATTTGTAATTTGGCAAGTGCCCAGACTAGCAAAATAAGGCGTGGAATTTATCCAGAAGCTGATTTCAAACAGCCTTACTTGCTCAGTTCCTCAAAATAATTCTGAAGACTAACAAACATATCACATGCTTCCTATGTCATTGTCAAGAATATAACAAATAGTGGAGATCAGGATCACACTGGTTGGTACGATAAGTATCTGTTGTGATTCACTGTCACCAAAACAGATGGCCAGTGACCCACAGCAGGACTAGAAAGCCCCCATTCCCATCACCAGGGACCTGCAGATCCCACAGCCCAGGGCCCCGGATGCTGACAGGATGCCCTGAACCCACACGCAGTCCTTGACAAAGAGGAGACGGCAGGTCCCGGGGCTGTTAGCACCTCGCTGAAGCTTTCCCCCTGGCATAATCAGAAGTAAACAAGCACTGAAAAACAAGCAGGCAGTTTCTTAAGTTGGTAACAAGGTGACTCCAAATTACCAGAGTAACCCCCACACATCAATTCAGGTTGACTTCACTGACCTCCTTAAACTAAGGGGAAAAATATACTGAATTCACTTTTCTCAGCCACAGACTCATAGTATCTAATACCAGCTGTGAGGATGTTATAAGAAAATCGCTTCTACGAAAGTGCAGAAAAGATTCACATCAACTTATAAAAGAATAAAAGTAGATCAATAGTTATGCCTCACTCACCTGTCATCTGCCATAGGTTTCTGATGGGGAGGGAGAGGCATGGAGTTAAATGCCATTTATTCTTAAGGCCGTATTTCAGAGGCCATAAATCCAGGTCTGAACTAGAGTACACCCCAACATTCAGATGTGTAGCAATGGGTAAAAATTTCAAGCCATTTTTAAAACAGTAAAACATTCTAGAAGTAGAAGGGCAGTAATTTGTGCCAAGACCTTTAGAGAGATAGAAACGCAATACCAGGAATATAACTAGCAGGGACTATTCCCCATGTTAAGAGCTTTATATGCATTAGCCCATTTAATTCTCACAGAAATTCCATGAAGAAGAGGAATTGAATTATTATTCCCATTTTGCAATAAGAATACTGAGGCTTTGAGAGATTAAGAGTAACTTGCTCCAAGTCACACAGTAGGATTTGAGCCCAGTTGCATCTGGCCCCAGACCTCAATACCATGCTTCTCAGTTGCCTCAGGTTTCAACAGTGGATGGTAATGTCAGGTCTTCTTACAGACTAGACGAAACAATACATTTACCCACAATGTCAGGAGGATCAAGGGTATATGGGGCAGTCAGAGAACAAGAGGAGGAAGAAAAAAGAAACGTGGCTCTCATTTCTCTCCCACCTCATCTCACCACCTTGGATTAGAACCCATTATCACAGTCAGAAATAACTAAGTTTTATATTCCAGGAATAAAAGTGCTTTGACTCAGACAGCCTTATGGTCTTTCCTTTAACCAAGATAGTCTTAAAGTTAATTTCCTGAGAAGGGAGCTTATTCTGTAGAGGAAGAGAGGCAATGTCAGGTGACTTCAGTTTTCTACAATGGGAAAGCCTTCAAAATGGAAAAACTCAGAGTGGGGCCAAACTAGGCCGTGACCCTTTCCAGGGGGTTTGCATGGCTTTAAGCCATGGGGCATTCACACTGCTTGGGAAAATGCAAATTCTAATTTAAATCCTTGAACTCATGATAATGAACTGGTCATATCCTATTACAGAAAATCCTTTTTATAAACCCTGAGGATTTCTAACATGTCACAGAGTTCAAGTTATGTCAATACACACAATATTTATGGAACCAGAATCAGGAAGTGAAAACCTACTCTCTTAAATGTCTGCAGGAAGGAAATCGCTGACACTAGATCAGCTAGAGGTAGAGGAAAGCTCGCAAATGCAATTTTATACGAGCTCTAATTTTCTCCTATGAGAAAGTACAACCATAAAACACCTCTTAACAAAAATTTGCTTTAGAAAAGTTATTTATCAAAACAAAAAAAAGTGTAAGTTTCTAGGCTATTTTTCCCAATGACATTATAGGATGGGGAAAAGGTGAAAATATTCTAGTAAAATTAAATCAAGAAGTAATAACACGAAGAAACTGTTTAAACAGAAGGTACTGGGGTCAGAGACTCAGACTAGCACAGTGGCTTTGCTGAGAAACCTTGCAAAAGAGTTTATTTCCTCTTCCTCAGTTGCAAAATGAAAATGGAAATAATACTAGGTTGCGGTGATAACTCAATGATATATGCTGCACATACTGGACTCTGAATGCAGTGAATAGCACACTGTATGTGCTCGCTGGTACAGGTTCTTATCATCATTATCATTGTTGCTACTGGTCTAACTAATTATTTCAGGGAATACCTGAAAACATCAGGGTTAGATCATTTGTATATAGAGAACTGGGAGAAGGAGAAAAGAAAAAAGCAGGGCATGATTATATTTTCTATGATAGAGAACAAGACTAGACTAGATTTCTGCATGCTTTTGGTATATGCCCAACACCCAGACCTGGCCCATCTATCAGTGTACCCCAAATGTGCTGAGGGGCACACCTGAACAGGTAGGAGAAAAGGCACTACCAAGAGATACTCACACACAGCTGGAGGACTAATATCACACAAACGAAAGGGGCTTCTAAGTCTCCAATCACTTCTGCCTTCTTTGAAACTAACACACCTGACCCCCGAATGTATCTTAAAGGTGAGGTTTTAGTTCTTTCAAAGATCTCTTCCTGTTTCTCAGACTACTCATATATTAATTGGTGTTCTGTGGAAAAGAGGTTTCCTGGTTGTGGAAATGTCTATTCTCTAATCAACTGCCAGCCTCCCCTACTTCTTGTCCTTCAAGCGTGTGCCCAGCCCCAGGGGATGCACCATGGCTGACCCAGCACAAACATGGCTCTCCTGTTCCCTTTGCCATATGCTGGCTTTCCCAGCCTGCCTTATGACAAGTCTTGTGACCCAAGCCTGACCCATGAGATACAAAAAGTCTTCTGGGGATTGTCTGGAAAAGATTTTCCTCTGCTGATAAAAAAGAAAAGCCACTTGAGGAAAGAACCCCTTGGTCAGCCTCTGTTCCTCACCTTTGCCTCCCTCCTATGTCTTTGAATGAAACCATGATGCGTGGACCTGCAGGAGCCATCCGCAACCATGAAACTACATGCACAGGGGCAAACAGTGAACAGAGCATAGTGCAGCTGAAGGGTGGAAAAGTGCTGGGTTATTGGTGACTGCTGGCCCCACTGCCCACCCTTACTCTCATGTTTGGAGAGAGAGGTAAATGTCTTTAGTGCCTGAGCCACTGTTATTTGGGAATTCCGTTACATACAGCCAAAAGCCCTCCTAAGTGATCTAAGAGTGATGGAGACTTAGGGCTCCCAAGTCTACCTGACTTCTGTGTGTGTGTGTGTGTGTGTGTGTGTGTGTGTGTGTGTGTGTGTGTAATAAATACTACAGCATCTATGATGCTCACACCATTTTGTATGAGTATGCATTCACTTGCAGATCAAAACATTAGTTGACACAATAGTACAACATAAAAGCAAGCCAAAGAACTCTTCCTCTACAGAGCACAACTGTGCAAATATAGTCCTAAATGTTTTTCAAATTGAGGTTAGGTGGCATTTATGCATAAGTTTATAGGTAAAGCTCCAAAGGATATGAGAAACTACATGGTAAAGCTAAGTGAGGTAGTGGTGATGGATTGGGGGTATGCAGGGGGACAGATTCTGTTCTCCAAAAAAGTCTGTTGATGTCTTAACCTCTGGTGTCTATCCATGTGACCTTATTTGGAAATAAGGTCTTTGCAGATGTAATCAAATTAGAGTGAGATCATTCTGGAGCAGAGTAGGCCCTAAGCCCAATAACTGGTGTCCTTATAAGGAGAGGGAGATTTCCAGACCCACAGAGACATGGGAGGGAATAAGGCCCTATGAAGACAGAGTGATTTGAGTTACGCTGCTAGAGCTAAGGGACCCAGGAGCCCAGGGGCTGGAGAGGTGAGGCAGGATTCTCACCCAGGGCCTTCAGAGAGAGCCTGGCCCTGCCAGTATCTTGATCTCAGACTTCTGCCTCTAGAACTGTGAGTTTTAAGTTCCTGTTGTTTTTAGGCCATAGTCTGTGGTACTTTGCCACAGCAGCTGTAAGAAACTAACAGAGAGTGAAAAACTGTTTTTAGCTTCAGAAGAAATTGGGAGGGAAGACCGAAGCCAGATACAAGGCACTGAATGAGATAATAAAAGACAGTTAACTACCTTACAGAATAAGTCTTTGGGAAGTTTGAAACTATTCAGGGATTGGATTCAGTTTTCACATTTCAAAACTGGGGATAATAGTACTTAATCCCTAAGGTTATACATGGGGTACAGTCTGTATAAGGGAGTGGATAATTTATTGTAAGTTATTAGTAGGTACCAACAGGTTAGCATAATAAGTTATTACTCATTAATTTACAACACAGTAATCATTCCTTTTTCATTACAACATGACTATCATTGCTGCCTCAGGTCTGACCAGTTTGCACACCCTTACTTCTCTGTGGGCAGAGCTAGTTGATGGTGTGCCATCACTCCAGAACAGGGCTTCTCAACTGGAGTGTGACTTGTGCCTCCCCCTACCCCCTGGAATATGACAATGTCTGGAGATGTTTTTGGTTGTCATAACTGAGAGGGAGGTGCTACTAGTAATAATGGGTAGAGGCCAAAGATGCTGCTAACACTACAAAGCACAGGGCAGCCCCCTGCAAGAAAGAATTGCCAGGTCTCAGTGGTGCTGAGCTGAGAACTCTGCTCTGGAAGCACCTAGAGAACCTGCAGTCAAAGCTTCAGCGGCCAAAGAATTCACTTTCTTATTCCAAATAGCCAAACAGGTTATGTATTCCTTTGACACTTGGTAGAAGAGACATTAATACAGTGACTTACAAACAGCCCAGAGTTCATGGAAACTCAGAACTTCCCTTTGGTATTCTCAAAAAAAGTGAAAACTGCTGTCCTGGAAGACAGCCACATGGTCACCACCCACTCTGCAAGCACTGATACCCGCCATGCACAAGGCCGAGAGGCAACACACCCCAGCCATCTGCGGAACGTGTGCAACATAAACCATCTGCTAGACTGGATCAGAGAAGGAAGGCTCACTGTCCTCCCAGGCAGTCTCTCCCAGTATCCAGGGAGGCTTGCGGAGGCTGAAAACCACTGGAGATCCAGCAGCTAAACCCCTTATGTGAACACTGGAATGACAGGCAGTGGGTGGTGGGAGTAGGCCTACAGAGCCAGCACAGGTGATTCTTCTTTATATCTTGTTGCCAAGCCTAAATTATCACCTTGTTCAAAGCTGTTGTATCTCTTCTGCTGCTGCCTCTGGCATGCACAGCATTTGCAGTTCTCTCCTTGAAGCTACAGTATAAATATGGCTACACATACTGTACATTTTTAGCCAGGCCTGTTTATCAAGTCTCCGTGGCTTGCTTGTCACCCTCACCAGATATTCAGGTCATAAGCAACTTGAGCCTCCTGTGCTATTCTCTGAATCAAGAGCACCTTAGAGATGTGATGAGTTAATTGGTGAGGGTAAGAAAACCCCAGGTTTGGTAAAGTTTAGTTAGGTCTAAGGTTGCCCACTCCACTGAAGCTGTCCATCTTGATCTTTCTTTTATTAATAACGCAAGTTCAAACATACCTGAGCAAATACAAGTGGGGTAGCTAGGAAGGTAATATTAAATATAATTGCGAAACCTCCCATTGAAGGCAAAGTATGTAGCTAAGTACAACAGCATATACCTTACTCCTAACTTTCAAAAATCTATTATTTGGGAGTTCTATGTACATTCAAGATTAAAAGCTGTACTATACTGTTTAAATACCCTTAATGTTTTCATCAAGTCACTGAAGACATCATAATCAAAAGTACATTTACATTTAAAATTGGCATGGTGCTGTCCATGTATATTTTATCATTAAAATAAAAAGTTTAGTTAAAGCTTTTGGTTGATTGAAACAGAACAAATATTTCAACAGCTGGAAGATGTTAAAAGTCAAGAGTTCTGGCATTTGAAGAGTCATATATAATATTACTCTCCTCCCAAAACAAAACATTTCATGAAAGCCAAAGAAACATGCTATCTCATAGAAAACCAACAAAACATAAAAATATGAAAATTAAAATTCCTCTCCCATCTTTATTTATAACATTTACATAGTTGCTAGTACTATTTAAACTGCCCCAGGTAAAAGAAATAGTTTCTTCTTGGAGTTATGGAAACTCTATTTTCCTAAGTATGAAAAGTGATCAATAGCATCTTTATGTATTTACCAAAGTCAGATTATGGCTTTTCAGAGTAGACCATGAAGTTTTCATTTGGCTAGACAGCCAAGCAGCTGAAATAATTCATAATACAATCAGATCAAAAGGAGCAAGAAGAAAAGCTCAGCCTATGTTTCAATGTAGTTTGAATCTTCAAGCTAAAATGTCAGCAACTCAGAAGTAGTATTTAAGGAAATATTTCATAATAAATTTGGGCATTTATTTTATATATTCATGGAAGCCTGTTTCTGATTCTCTTCACCTTGTCTACATTATATCCCATAAACTACCTTTACTCCTATTATATTCCAGCAATTTAGCCCACCATTATTGCTTTCATCTGTGGAAATAACGTACTACAGATTTATGTTTTTTGTCTAAGTTCATAGTCTAGGAAAGATGGAATATATGTATGTAGAACCATCAGGAAAATATTTTACAGTCCTATATATCCTAGGTACAGTTAATACAGAGTGTTCCCTAGGGAAAGGCAGAGCTGAGGGGAGTGTGTGTTTGTGTGTGTGTGCGTGCGTGCGCGTGTGCTCACGTGTCTATGTTTTGGGTGGGGACACTTAGAAAAAATACTGTAGAGCAAAGGCTTGCACAGTATTCCACCTGGATGTTTCCCTAGAGCTGGACATGACCGGAAGTCTGAAGTCAGAATAAACACGCAGCAAAACAGTTGATTTACTTTATTCCCTCCAGAAGGGAGTGTTGGAGTATTGCTAACATTTTCCCAATCACAGGGAACTTGTTTAGACTAGCAACCATTAAGAGCAGCGGGTTTTTATCAAGTTACAAGGACCAAGAGAGTTGCGCACCAGCTCAGCTGGAGCAACTTTTATCTGTTCTATACAAAGGTTCTATAGCAGAAGTTTTTTTAAAAAAGGGCAATAGGGAATAATGAGAGTGTTGCCTACCCAGAAATGTCATGAGAATTTAATGATCTAAATATGTAAAATGTTTAGAACAATGGCTTGCACACTGCAAAAGTTCCTTAAGGGTTGGCCTGAATGATGATGTGGATAATGACTTGAGTCTTTATCTTTGTGGGTAATTTAAAGAAGATAAAGCACAGATGCTACAACGATTCGCTGCAGAAACTCTACTCCTACCGTATCAAGCCTTTAAGGGATGATGACCTCTAACAGGTGTTTGAATCACAGAGATTTAAAACTGGAATGGGCAGCCAGCAATGCCACAAAAAGGCTTACCTCTTCTTCTTGGTGATAATGAGCACGTCATTAAAGAGAAAGAAGTAGACTGGCTGTTTGGATGTCCTCTTTGAGAAAAGCACAGTATCTTCGACATAGGCCGTCAACTCACCTCTTTTTACCAACCAACGGGAAGAGGAGACTAGAGGAAAAGGCTACAAAAAGAGAAAAACTCAGTATCCAAAACCAAATTAAAGTCCTTCTAAGAGTAGCAAAAGTAAAATAAAAGCTCACATCCAAATGACACATTTTATGCTATTCAATCATTTGATAAGCATCTAATAGTGAAATATAAATAGAGAAGTACATTCTCCAAGGGAAGTTGAAAAAGAACAATTATTTTCCAATATAAAAATGGACTTGCCTATATGACAACTAAAACTCAATGAGAAAATGTCATCAGGTTAACCAAGAGTTATGACGCCTCCATTAACTCTCAACTGAAAAAGATGGATAAGGAGTCACTGAAAACTGAAGATCCTGAAAATGACATCCATGGGAATCAACCTCAGTTATTTATTATTATTATTTTTTTAAATATGGAACGCTTCACGAATTTGCGTGTCATCCTTGCGCAGGGGCCATGCTAATCTTCTCTGTATCGTTCCAATTTTAGTATATGTGTTGCCGAAGCGAGCACTCAACCGCAGTTATTTTAAAGGTCACAAATCAGAATCTAAACATATGGAAAAACATAGATAACTGTACTCAACAAGAAACAAATAAAAATGTCTGCATTCACTTTATGAACTGAAAAGACTTTATTCAAAAGTAAAAGAGTCCCTACAAGCGTGTTTTGTCTATTGATTATATAGTTAGCCATATTCTGGAGAACACCTGTTCTTAAGTTTATGCACTTCATCTCCTGAAAGCACGATGCCACTTTCTAAAGGCAGTGGAAATAAAGTTCTTCCAAAAGAATCCATCTTAATCTCATACAAAAGGCTGTATCCAAGGAATTACATACTCCTTTTTCTTTATTTGGTTTCTAGTTTCCAACTGGAAAACTCTCAAAACCACAGAACAATCCTTACCCTAGAGAACTTTTTTTTTTTTTTTAGGTTACCAGAAATGCTTACTGCCAAAATTCTGATTTAGAAAACTATACCCATAAAAGAAGCGAAAGTTCTTTTACACACACAAGATAACTTCAGTAGTATGGCACAACCATGGGTCATCCTTCTCAAAGAATAATGATTAAAAATAGCTAAAGGCAACTGAGGTCACTAGGGAGGAACTACAAAAGTGAAGAAAGGATTTCGTGTATTTTTTTAACTTTATAAAGGACTTTTATAAGAAGGTTGCTCATCGGTTATATACTATTTTCTTGAAGGTTTAAAAGGAAGATGAAATTATGGCTGACTCAGACTTTCAAAACTGGCTATTAAGGGAGTTCATGGCGTTTCCAACCCCACCACATCTCAAATCAGTCGATTATCCAACAGGGATGGCTGAGACTTGAAAGATCGTCAAAGAGATGCTTAGAGAACGCTGGAGGACCCCACCAGCAACACACAAGAAGTCACCACAAAGAGCTGTGTGTCGGGTTTGGTCCTGAGGAAGGGCTGTAATTACCAGGAACACAGTGCTGTCTTGCTGTTGTGTGTAACCCTACAGGATGACCTAAGGATAGTACTATGGTTCGGTTCCAGTGTACACGCCACTCTATGATGGTTCTTAGTTTAGGGGATGGGGAAAGAAAGTTTTTAAAGTTATATTCTTGTTTTTAAAATAGTTGGATTTTTATGGATTCCTCAACTCCACTGGGCAAAAATAAATTTCTAATGAACATAATCTAAAACTGACAGTGCCAAATATGATGAAATATGTCAATGCTTCTTTTGAAAACAAAAATCTGATATTATAGATTTTGTTTCAGAATTTATTGTTAGAAGATTAAACTCATTTGGATAGTTTTCTTTTTTAAGAAGAAATGATCAACAAGACCAAAAGAAAAGACTCAGAACACCCCAAAGTGGGACTAAGTGAATTCTCCTAGTTAAGAAGCTCTAAGACTAGAATACAGGTATGAATGCAAAACTAGAAGAGAAATTCATGAACAAAAATACATCCTTAAAAATACAGAAATAATTCTTATGGAAAAAAGACTTGTCATTCTTTTTTGTGTTACCTAATATCCTACAAAACTAGCCTTGGAACAAAATTTAGTTTTATGGGCCATGAAGACATGAAAGAATTTTTGTCTGAAGAGCAATTTTTTCAAAAATTGAGAAAAAATTAATAATTTATCCATTTTAAAGATTATTTAGTGACTTTTAGTCCATTGACAGTGTTGTACAATGATCATCACTATATAATTCTAGAACACTTTCATTCCCTAGAAAAGAACTCTATATGCATTAAGTCACTCTCCATTCTGCCCTCTGCCAGGCCATAGCAACCACTAATCTACTTTCTAACTTGAACAGTTTGCTGATTCTGGACAGTTTATGTACATGGAATTATATAATATGCGACCTTTAAGTCTGAGATTCATCCATGTAGTAGCATGTATCAGAATGTCATTCCTTTTTTGCTGAATAAAACACTATTTCATCGTATGGATATACCACATTTTGTTAATTAATTCACCAATTTTGTTTATGAACATATGGATTGTTTCCACATTTTTGGTTATGATGAATGATGACATGAAAATTCACATACAAGTTTATATTTGAACAACTGTTTTCAGTTCTCTTGGATATATACCTAGGAAAGGAATTGCTGGTAATTGGTAATGCTATGATTAACTTTTTGAGAAAACACCTAACTGTCTTCTACAGTGCAAAGACTTTTTTAACACCTTAGAGCTCTTCATTTTGTCTGTTACATCATGAACTTCTATTAGCAAGTCCCCCAAACACCAATGAGCAAACTCAGTTACCATCTAACACAGCAACCGACACCGCCCCTCAATCACATTTCATTTAGCGTTCATGGCACAGCCTGAGAACCCTCAATTTCTCCATGTGCTTATTAATAAGGTTAAATTTTCCATTATAAGGCTCTGTGGAAACAACCTTTAGAGAAAGCTGTAGCCTAGTGGGAAAAAAAGACTGAATTCGAGGCACAGGTTAAGTCTCTGATATTAGTTTGGGGACTAACTTTTTCTCCACAACCCTCCCTTCCCTTCCTCCTGTCAAGCTTGTTGCGGGAAAAGTCCAATTTGTTTAAATGGTTTCACATCCCATTCACTCTTTAACACTTTGCAAATGTCCACCAGGCCTATGAAACTAAGCATCTGAATGGTATTTACTATTTGCCTACTATGAATCAGGTCTGTACCACGTCCTTTACAACTATTAATTAATTTAATCTTCACAGTAACTCCAGGAGGGAAAGTACTTTTATCAGTCCAATAATTAACTGTCTGATAATATCAGTCCCATATTAACTGTAAGAAAGCATTTTACAGTTCAGAAAACTAAGACATAAAGTTAAATAATGCCCAAGGTCATACAGCTAGTAGTAGGTGATGGAGCCTCCCTGCGAATCAGGCCAGCCACCTCCAGCGTCCACACTCTTAACTTATACTGGCTTCCTAAATTCCAAGCCAGTGGATTCTTTCTACCCCTCTCACATTACTACTACATAACACATTACACTATTCGAGAAATGTACAGATTTAAAAATGAAAAACATATGTAAAAGCATACACATCTATAAGCTTTCTTTTTCCCTTCAAATTAGAAAAGAATCAGCATTATTATACCATCCTTGGTGAGAATGTGGATTCTGGAGTCAGTAGCAGGCCTGAATCCAGGCTTCCCTGCTTCTTGGTATATGACTTAAAGCAAATCATTTAATATCTCTAGCTCCAGATTCCTCAACTATAAAATAAGAACCATAAAGGGATACTTCATGGTGTTCTTACGAGAATTAAATGAAACTATGTGAAGATGACATGGAGTACATACTCAGCAAATATTCTCCTAGTAGTAGAGGCAGTGACCCAAATACGCCGACACAGAACTTGCTACCTTTCTCAAGTTTTCCTCCCTGTGGATCCATTATCTAAGTGGAGGGTGTGACTCTCCCCCCAGGCACCCAGATGAGACCTCTGAGGCACCACCTCCTGCCCACCTCTGGGGGTCCTTCCTGTCTCTGCACTCTGCTTCCAACCTCCCAAATGGTTTCTCAGATCTAGTCTTACTATATTCCCACCTCATCCTCCACATTGCTGCCTTAATACGTTTTTTTAAAAATAATTAATTGAATTTGTTCTGTGTGGGGGGTGTGGGGGGTGTGGGGGGGCAGTATTAAAAAATGTGTGGAGTGGGGAGGGCAGTATTAAAAAAAAGGACAAGAACTGTGAAAAAGTAGTAAGTGAAAACTTTCCTTCCCACTCTGTTTCCCACCTACAACTCCTACCTACTGACCACTGCCCCCAGAAGGTAATAATAACTTTTTTCCTGTAACTTTGCAGAGATTTCTTACAAAAATGAGCAAATTTTATATTCTTTTTTTCCTTCTGCTTTACACTTTTTTTTATTTAATAAGAAGAAATGAGAAACCTTTCCATATTGGTATCTAAAATTCTCCTTTTTTTTAAGTTGCATGGTATTATATTATTTGGGTGTACTATAATTTACTTAATTAGTCCTCTACTGATAGATATTGAGGTTGTTTCTAATCTTTTGCAATTATAAACAATGGCATATCAATAACTCTGTATGTTATATGTGTATGTGTTATTTGATACCTTCATGAAGATATCTAAAGGATAAATTCTTAAGGGTAAAATTGCTGAGTCATAGTAACTTGCATTCACAATTTTGATAGTTACTGCCAAACTGCTCACCATTGGGGTTATAACAATCTTTCCTACCAACAACATATAAAAGTGCCTTTCCCCACAATCTCACTGAAAAATGTGCTAACAAACTTCTGAATTACTTATAAATCTAAGATGTGAAATATATTTATCTTAATTTCAATTAGCTATTTTCTTCTGAATGAAGTAGCATGTTTTCAAGTGTCTAAGAGTCATTTGTATTTCCCCTTATGAAGCAGTTTTCTAATTTACAATTTTCTAATGAGTTTTTTCCTTACCTTTTTCTTATCACTTCAGAGTTTATATGTCAGGGATATTAACTCTTTATATGTGAGCAGCAAACGTTTTTTCCAGTTTGCTATTTCCCTTTTCACTTTTTTATGCCTTGTATTTTTAAAAGTTTCATATAGATGAATTTATCAATACCTTCTTTTAATAACTATTGAATTTGGAGTAGGTCGGAAAGGCCTGTCCCATGTTACTAAAGTCATCTTTACTAAACGCACATATGATGGTGTTGCTTTGTTACTTAGAACATCTCAGTGGCTCCCAAGTGACCTTGCTCAGCTGCTCCTCTTGGCACACAAGGCTCTTCACATGAGCAGCTCTTACTGCTCCAGCTCTGCCTTACTTCTCTTGCAACTCCTGTATATCCACGGGATATGCATGATTCCTGGCCTACAGCAGCTGGAACCATGCCCTGTGCATTTGTTCCTGCTCTTCACTCCTAGAAGACCCTTCTGCCTCACCTTTAAAGATTCAGCTGAAATATACCTCTAGTATGAAGACTTGCCTGATGGCTACGAACTCCCCACACTTCCAATCCTCACTCTTAGAGCTGTCACCCCCTTTCCACTGCCAGTGTTCTCCATAGTCTTCCATCTACCATGACAGCTGTAGACTTTGCTGCCTCCTTCATATTTCTGTCATCTTCTACGACTGTAAGCTCCCCGAAGGCAGAGATCATGTCTTTGTTTTCCCACTGCCTTCCACAAAGAAGGCACTCATGAAATTTGTTGAAAGAATTCATGTGCTTCAACAAATTACTTAACTTTTTTGCACATCTATCTTTTCATCTTTAAAATAACTGAGTAAAGTTGTCCATGGTTATCTATAAGGTGTTATGGAAATTAGGTCCTAGATTGTATTAGAATTTCTAAGTGGTCTGAATTTAAAAATCTAGACAGAATATCTTCCATTAAAACTTCAAATATTTAGTCATTGAACCAAAAGAAAACAAAACAACACAAAATTCATGAACTCAATTGATGTGAATCACTTACTTTTAAGGACCCTTGGGGAAAGCATTTTTTCAATTACAAATTAATTTTGGGTTATGAAGAAATAGAGCTTAAAGGTATATTAAACCAACTGATTGTTAGCAAAAAGGAAAAAGAAAAAGTTTGGAAAGGGATTTATCATCTCTAAAAAGGAGGGGATAAAAAAAATTCTTTTGGAAAGGGATTTATCATCTCTAAAAAGGAGGGGATAAAAAAAATTCTTATGTCCAGAAATATTTTCTAAAATATTTTAAACAAATTACAGAGAAAGACAAGATTTTTTTGAGAGATGGGAGAAAAGATGGGTTTTGAAATTGCTGTAAATTTCTGTGTGAAGACATTGTAACTATTTAAAGTATATGAATGTGTTTGTGTTGTTTTTAGCAAATACTTATCATCTGTTCAAAGATTTATGGATTGTGTTTCTGCATCTAAACCACTATAATCAGGGTGTTACAGCGGAAGCTTACACTGATCTGCAAGTCAAGACACATGGGCCCTTGGCCTGATCCTACTACCCATTAGTCCAGTGACTCCCTAACAATTACTCCATGGGCTTTATTTTTCTCATATAAAAAATAAAAGTGTGCAGCTATATATTAGTGGTCCACAAGCTGTATGACAAGGCAGATAATCTGCTCTCTGAATAATGTCATGAAATGCTGATCACTCTAATTCCACTGCATGAATGAGGAACACTTTTACTATGAAAAAATGTGATCAGTCACTTTAAATTGCTTAATTAAATTTATGGGTACTAAACGAGATTGAATTACAATCGTGAGCACTCACATCCATTAAGCACTCAGTTGTGAGTAAAAAAAGGACTGGCCACAGCCTAGATTTGCCATTAGCTGTCACTTTCTTTTTGGTTCATCTTGGCAGCCACTTCTGAGCAGTATCAGACAAGCAGTCACAGGCAGTGAGAAAAGAATTATGGGGAAGAAAAACAAGTATGAAAAGAACAATCCACAAACAATCTTTTTTTGCAAACTGGGAGAGGAGTTATTTAACTTAGAACACCCTGGTCCAGTTCATGGGATACCACTGTTTTGCAGAACACTGAGAATGCTTTCCGTTCTAAAATCCTGTTATTCTGAATTACTGTTTCCCCCAAAGCTGGTGTCATCCTGGGGGGAAAGCGCTAATGAGATAATACCTTACGCATTGGCCTGGAAAACAGTAACTTTATCCATTGACTGTAAGCAAGAGCAGAATTGCCCAGAGCACCTGCTACTTCCTTGGCCTCTCTCTGAGCAATTTATGGCCCTTATTTGAAAAGCAAATTCCTATCCACCTTGTTGCCCTCAACTATCTCTCTGTATTTATGTAAGATTTAAGTAAGAGCAGTAATAAAACTGTTTATGAAGACATAGGGAATACCTTAATTTTAAATTCCAGCTGAGAGTTAATCATGTACATCATTTCAGTCCTTTCCATCTTCCGAGCTCCTTCATTGCACAGTCGAACCAACTGAAAATACAGAATAATAAAGAGGGGTAAGATGTTGAATGGAGAAACCTCACTTTTAAATGTAGATCTCTTGCAGGAAAGAAAACTCATTTCTGACCATTGAAGAACTCACAGTTTGACACAGTAAAGACACTGCACCCAGTTAGAAGTGGTGTCATTAGGAGGTTAAAAAATGTCCTGAAAGTTCTCAAGGACACAATGTCTGTGTGCTCTTGTTCACACCACGCCCTCCGCACACACTCACCAGTTCCCTGCACCGTCTGGGTCTCCGTCCTTTCTTCTGGCCCACCCACCCCTCAATTTCACCCATAGGAACCCCACCCAACCTCAGTGCAAGCTGCACTTCTCTCCCCACTTCCATATCAAAGCAGCTGGAGGCCAACTAAACAACCTGAAAGGCAAATTCTAAGCAGAGTGCTAAATGCAAAGCATGAGACCAGTAACAGGATGTTGAAAGAAGGAAGCCTTCACTTGGAACCTAATGGTCAGTCAGTCTTCAAGGAATGTCAAGCTAAAGGAAATTCAGTTCAGTTAGAACTACTGAGTTATCAACAAACTGAATGCATTCCAAGTCTTCTGATGAGAGTCTGTGGTATTGTGATTTATAATAAGAAACACATACTTGGTCCTGGCAGGCAGCTCCTAAATGCCTTATAATATCGTATTTAAGAGTCATAGGGGCATCTTTACATATGATATCTACTTTTGTTCCCAGTTCTTGAAATAGCTCGAGTGATAAAAGTGAAATAAGTGAATTGCTGTCTTTTTATACCAGCCCCTTTCAAACACACCTGAGGTTATGGTAATGAAGTAACTTTTGGAAAGCCCCTAAGGATGGGGGCCAGTTGCCAAAGGAACGCACCAAGTAATTGGAGAGAAGGTTGGAACTTCCAGCCCCACCCCCAAACTCTGCAGAGGGGAGATGGGCTGAAGATGAACTTGATAACTGATGGCCAATTATTTAATCAATCATGCCTAAGTAATGAAGCCTTTATATAAATCCCTGAACTAGGGAGTCCCTAGAGCTTCCAAGCTGGTGAACAAGAACACAACCACATGCTGAGGGGGCAACACCTGCACTCCACAGTGATAGCTTCTGTGCTTGGGACCCCTCTGGGCCTCAGCCTACCTAGTAATCTGGCCATTCATTCATATCCTTTACTATCCTTTGGAATGGACCCGTAAACTAGTGAGTAAACTTGTTTCCTGAGTTCTGAAGGCTGCTCTAGCAAATTAATTGAACCCAATGAGAGGGCCACAGGAACCTCTGATTCACAGCCAGCTTGTCAGAAGCACAGTGACAACTTGGACTTGTGATTGACTACAGAGATGAAGGGGGGAGTCTTGTGGGATGGAAGTAGGATCTGATGCTGTCTCCAGGTATATTCAGAACTGAACCAAACTGTAAGACACCAGCTGGTGTAGCAAAATGGCTTGGTGTGGGGAACACCCTCCACCACATTTGGTGACCAGAGGGTCAGAAATGAAGTATTCTGTGAGTAGACTATTAAGAGCAGAGGAGACAAAAACAGGAGTTTCTCCTTTACACTGAACCTAATACATAATTAGTTCTTTGGCTGTAAACCAGAGCAAACTCTGTATGTCCAATTTTTTATTAACTGAAAAAAAATCTGTAAAAAATGTCTATATCAAGGGTCATTGGCCATAAAGACAAATTTGATGGTTAAAAATAAAAGCTGGTAAGTCTAATTGGATTTACTTTTAGTATTTCTGCTCTATTAAGTCAGTAATATATGCCCACTGTAAAACATAACAAAATAAAAAAACCTGATAATACATAAGTAAATAAAATGAGCCATAAAAAGTTCTGACCTAATCCCACTGATAATTGGAAACAGGTTGGATTATACACTATCTCTTTTTTTCTATGCTTCTACGAACATATAAACACACACATATGTGTAAAAAATTTTTTAATTTTTGTAAATGATCAATTCTATGCTTGTTTGTAACTTGATTTTTTTTTCACTTAACTAATATTTCCCCTTATAAATATAACATTTCTGAAAAGAAAGTTTATGTTGTGCTTGGTATGTGTCAGATGCTAGGGTTACAATGCTCAGCAGAGATCCACAAACCCTATCCTCAAGGACGTTCAGAGACCAGATCCAATAATTACAAGCTGAGATCTTAAAGGAGACAGACAGTGTGCTGGAGGGAGGAGTGTGGGGAGGCAGTCAAGGCCTTTCTTGAGAGGCTATTTAAGCTGAAAGCTAAAAGAGGGAATTAGACTCTGCATATGGGGACAGCAGTGGTCCAGGCAAAGTGAACACCGTAAGCAAAGAGCCTAAATGGGAAAGTGCTGGCGTGCTTGAGAAAGTAAAAGGTGCCACACAAGGGAGATCACACAGGACGAAGCTAGAGAGACAGGCCAGGGTCAAAGCATGCAAGTTCTTAAGGCAACTGTTTTGTATTTTAAGTGCAAAGAGAGGCCACCAGCAGATTTCAGTAAGGAAATGACATCATGCAATTTATGCTATGATCATACGGGCTTTCCATGAAATATTTATTCAATCCCTTACTGATGAACACTTAACTGATTTCCAATTGCTTAACAGATTTCTAGATTTGGAGAGTACATCATCTTCAATTACAGTGTATCTTTGGGTCTGAATGGTCTGAAGAGTTCGCTGATGCACAGACTGATGGTTCTATGCGTGATCAAACCAAGGAGCTGAAATCTTCCTAGCTGGGGTTAGGAGCAAACTGTGACTGCAATGTCCTGAAAGGGGTAAGACAGCTCAGAGTGAACTCCCATCAGGCAGCCATTGCTCAGGACGTTTTTGTGATTACTCTTGAGGAATATATTTGCAGTTCCCAAAGCTATGCTCCCAGATGTATGCCCCCAGGCTCTACATCCAAGTACCTAGGTAACATCTCTCCTTGGATCTCCCACAAGCATCTCAAACTCACAACGAGAATGACCTAACCTGAGCATCATCTGCCCTCCCCTGCCCTCGGCCCCATGTTCCTAGCTCGGGGACCAACCTCACCATCACCTACTTCCTCAAGCCAAAAGGCCTGGCCCTCTCCACTCTCAGATGCCTCTCTCTCCTTTGTCTCCCACCTCCAAACAGTCACAAGGTCTCCTTAATGTTGCTGTCCTGCTGTCCACAGTCCTCCATTTGCCCTGCCCTCTCAACTCAGGCTCAAACCCCTTCTCCCCTGGATTACTGACTTCCTAACCCTCTGCCATCACTTCTGCTCTACCTTTATGTATCCCCCCAAATAATGTTGCTAATCATTTTAAGTTCAAATCTGATCATGAGAATCCTTGGCTTAAAAAGCTTAAAAGGCTCCCCAAATCTTTCAGAAATAAGTTTTAGCAAGACTGTGATCTGCCACCTACTTACTGATCCCTAACCTGTCACTATTCTTATATTGGGCTCAGTGTTACCAAATTTCTGGCCAAAGCACCACACTCCATCTTGCCTCTGTACCTTCATATCTGTGCTTCCCTCTGCCTCAACACCCTTCACCCTACTCTGTCCAACGGGCTCCTTCTCATCCAGATTCATACCCCCTCCCCCTTGTCTGTCAGGTCTCATTGAGCAATGTTTCTGTGTAAACAAACTGATTTTGGAGACAATTTATAAGTCCTTATTAAAAAAAAAGAAAAAGGAACAACTCATTTACAGTTATTCAGTTTGAAATGAAAGGGAAAAAATGGCATTATTAAGTTTGAGGTATCATCTTATTTCCTCAACTGTCAAATATCAACTCCATCGGCAAAAGATGAAGTCATGCCACAACTTTAGAAGAATTTGCTTCGGAAGGCATACTAAAAACAAGAAAGTTCCCACAATGTCTTAAGTTATCATCAGTGGAGTCTGTTTTAATGATTATTTTGCAGAGGGGGACTCTAATTTGGGTATGTGTGCACTGCTGTTTTTGTTTTTATTAAAATCAACCTTAGTATATTAAAGCTGTGCCTTCCTTCATCATTTGTCAAAACATTAAATTTAACTTGCTGAGTTTTTTGTTAGGCCAGGCTTATTTAAAAAAAAAACAACACCTCAATCCCTCTAATAAAAAATGTAAATTAAAAACAAAGTAGTTTCAATCAATTGAATTCACAATTAAAATATTCAATTCTGGAAAGTATGTAGTAAGATACACAAAAATACTTCTGGTGGTCAGAAACATGGGAATAATCTTTCTTGAAGGCACTTAGGGGCTTTTAAAACATACCCATATTTTTGTTTCAATAAACCCACTTCTAGAAATTTATCTTTAGGATAACCAAATGAGCACAATCATTTATGTAAGACAAATGTTCCATGCAGCACCATTTAAAGTAGTAAATAAAATGGGCACCGTACAAATCCATTTTTAAGTGTACACTTACACCTATACACTAGTATTGGAATAGAAACCTAATTGGAAGAATATGCAGTAGAACAACATAGTCATTATCTTTGATAAAATTACTAATAAATTATATTTTCTGTCTCTTAAATTTCCCAAATTTTCTGTAATATACCACTTATTTCTTTATTCTAAAAAATATCTTTGTAAACTTTAACTGCATTCTTACAGAGCAGTACTTATGAATGAAAAACAGAAAACTTATGAGTTCTTCCCTTCCATATTTCTCTCCCTTTACCATAGGTAATCACAGTGGAAAGTTTGGTATGATACTGGGAGTATTTCTATATAACAATAAAATACACATGTATATAAACACACTTTATTATCAAGGTGTCATTACACTATTTGTATTGTTCTATAAGTTAATCTTCCTCACTTAACAATATAGCTTAGAGATCTTTCCATATATATATATGTGTGTGTGTGTACACACACACACACACACACACATACACTTATACATATGTCAAATGGCTGAAGTAATAAATAAATTACCAGAAAAGATTAAGAGACTTGGTTATTTTGCTAATAGGAGAAAAGCTTAATAACTTAATACAACCTACAAATATAAGTAGAATTTTTATGAGGTGACAGTTAAAGAAGTTAGTCTTTTTCCATGGGAAACTAAACAGAAGACTGCAGCAGGAACGATTTCACTGACATAAGAAACCACCTCCTGACCACCACTCCTTAAACACCAGACACCTCTTTGCACAAGCTAAACTTTTAGCAGATTCCTTGGAAAGCACTCTGCCCCCAGCTCCACCCCAGCATGTGAAAAGCAATTCAGAAAGTAAACACATTTTTCATTTGATAGGAACATCACATCTTTCTTGACTAGATCAATAAGTCTTTCCAAGGCCCCAAATTCAATTAGCTGTAATAGTCACTTCAACAATGTGCTTGAGCAATTACACTGATGTATTTATTACTCACACTATGCAAATAAATTTCATTATCATTTTAAGTATCAAAGAAGGTATTACTCATTTTTTTCTATGAATGGATACTATCTAGAGAGACTTACTCAGAGCCTTAGGTGAAGTTCTAAAAACTACGACCTTGACATACTCAGTTTCACTCTCCTCAGTAAATATCAGGAACTCCCAATTTCTTTCATTTCAGGTAACACCAGCAAGCAAAATTCTGCATAAAGGCATTACATCCACAATCTTTCTATTGAAAATACTGATATTGTTTTCCCCAGATCTATAAAACCCCATCAGTAACCTTCACAATTGAAAAAGATGAATTTCTGAGCTGGCTATAGGAATGATTTCAGTTCTCATATAACACTAGAAAACTAAGGGAATGATTCTGATGTTCATAACTTGTGCTCAAAAGAGAAAGACATGCTTCCCTACAGAGAAGACAAGTCACTGGCATAGCAGTTCTTCAGAGAGACTATTATATACTGACAGTATCAAATCAAGGCAATTCACTGTGCCACCACATTTTTCTGCCAGCCTTTCCTAAAAGTACAAGTGTCAAGTCAAGTGAACAAGAGATGCCTGAAGGGATATAGTAGTCTACTGTAACTGGGATGCCAAATTCTTGAAAAAAAATTAAATATCATTCCTAGTTCAATTCAATAGCCAATTACTACTACCTTCCTCTTCTCTTCGGTGTGAATTCTTTTTCAACTTTTCAGTAACAACTAAATAAAATTTGACAGTATCTTGCATCTCCAAGGCTAGAACTTCTCTAGTAGCATTTTTCTTTTTGGTATCATTAATCTACAATTACATGAAGAACATTATGTTTACTAGGCTCCCCCCTTCACCAAGTCCCCCCCACATACCCCTTCACAGTCACTGTCCATCAGCATAGTAAGATGCTGTAAAATCACTACTTGTCTTCTTTGTGTTGTAGAGCCCGCCCCGTACCCCCCGCACATTATACATGCTAATTGTAATGCCCTTTCTTTTTCCCCACCCTTATCCCTTCCTTCCCACCCATCCTCGCCAGTCCCTTTCCCTTTGGTAACTGTTAGTCCATTCGTGGGTTCTGTGATTCTGCTGCTGTTTTGTTCCTTCAGTTTTTCTTTGTTCTTATACTCCACATATGAGTGAAATCATTTGGTACTTGTCTTTCTCCGCCTGGCTTATTTCACTGAGCATAATACCCTCTAGCTCCATCCATGTTGTTGCAAATGGTAGGATTTGTTTTCTTCTTCTGGCTAAATAATATTCCATTGTGTATATGTACCACATCTTCTTTAGCCATTCATCTACTGATGGACATTTAGGTTGCTTTCATTTCTTGGCTATTGTAAGTAGTGGTGAGATAAACATAGGGGTGCATCTGTCTTTTTCAAACTGGGCTGCTGCATTCTTAGGGTAAATTCCAGAAGTGGAATTCCTGGGTCAAATGGTATTTCTATTTTAAGCATTTTGAGGAAGCTCCATACTGCTTTCCACAATGGTTGAACTAATTTACATTCCCACCAACAGTGTAGGAGGGTTCCCCTTCCTCCACAACCTCGCCAACATTTGTTGTTGTTTGTCTTTTGGATGGTAGCCATCCTTACTGGCGTGAGATGATATCTCATTGTGGATTTAATTTCCATTTCTCTGATGGCAAGCGATGTGGAGCATCTTTTCATGTGTGTGTTGGCCATCTGAATTTCTTCTTTAGAGAACTGTCTATTCAGCTCCTCTGCCCATTTTTTAATTGGATTATTTGCTTTTTGTTTGTTGAGGTGCATGAGCTCTTTATATATTTTGGATGTCAACCCTTTATTGGATCTGTCATTTATGAATATATTCTCCCATACTGTAGGATACCTTTTTGTTCTATTGATGGTGTCCTTTGCTGTACAGAAGCTTTTCAGCTTGATATAGTCCCACCTGTTCATTTTTGCTTTTGTTTCCCTTGCCCAGGGAGATATGTTCATGAAGAAGTCACTCATGTTTATGTCTAAGAGATTTTTGCCTATGTTTTTTTCTAAGAGTTTTATGGTTTCATTACTTACATTCAGGTCTTTGATCCATTTTGAATTTACTTTTGTGTATGGGGTTAGACAATGATCCGGTTTCATTCTCTTACATGTAGCTGTCCAGTTCTGTAAGCACCATCTGTTGAAGAGATTGTCATTTCCCCATTGTATGTCCATGGCTCCTTTATTGTATATTAATTGACCATATATGTTTGGGTTAATGTTTGGAATCTATTCTGTTCCACTGGTCTGTGGCTCTGTTCTTGTGCCAGTACCAAATTGTCTTGATTCTAGTAGCTTTTTGTAAAGATCCTCCTCTTTCCCACTCCTCTATGGATGTGGGGTCCTGGAGGAGAGACCCACTAATGGTAGGACCTTAGCTAACTTCACACCTGTCAGACCAGGTTTCTTTACTTGGTGTTTCCCAAAGTGGTGTGTGCAGACCACCGATGGGACAACAGATGAATTTAAGTGGTTGACAGATTGCTGTGGTTTGAATGTTGGAGACCCCTATTAACTAATTTGAGTTTTATTAAAATCTTAACCTTCAAAGATGATGGTATTAGAAGTGCGGACTGTGGGAGGTGCTTAAAAGTCATGAGAATGGAGACCTCCTGGATGGGATTAGTGCATTATAAGAGAGGCTCTGGAGAGCTCTCCCATCCATTTTGCCATGTGAGACTACAGTGAGAAGTCTGCGACCCAGAAGAGGACCCTTACCCAGCCATGATGACACTCTGATCTTGGACTTCTCTGCCTCCAGAAATCTGAGAAATAAATTTGATTACAAGCCATTCAGTATGTGGCATTTTGTTATACCAGCCCAAACAGACTAGGACACAGATAAACTTACTTTTAATATAAAAAATGTTCATTAGAAAAATAAAAAGCTTATAAAACCCATGATTTTGTAGTTATTATTGGCAAGAACGAGGATACATAAAATACAATTAACTTAAAAGTTGATTAAAAGAAACAGTGCTTCACAGCTGAGTGGTACGAAGACGCAGCAAACTCAAAGTGGCACACAGCTCGACATGTTTAGGAAGCTGCTGATGCCTTTGCTATCTCTGCTCCCCTATGCCTAGCTCATGCAGCAACCATTGGTGCCCATACCTTCTAGCAGATATACCTATCAGCATTTAAACATACCCACATTCTTCTCACCTTTAAACAAAAGAAGACCCTCCCTCACATGCCTTTCAGCTACAGCTCTCTCTCTCTTTCTACTCACAGTCCCTTGTCGAACCGGTAGAGACGCTTGCTGTCTGGCTACAACAGTCCCACCTCCCACTCATCCCTCACACACTCCGGTTTCCGCAGCGACCACGGCAAGGATACAATCTACCTGAATAAACCCAATGAATGCTTCCTAATTATCTCACTTGATCTCTCAGGAGCACTCAGTGTGCATACCCTTCCTTCTATCAAATTACCTGCTGGTTCCTTTTCCCCAAACAAGACGAATGTTGGTGTTCTTCATGGTTGTGTTTCAGGTTCACTGCTCTTCTTACGCTACACACTGTTCCTGGGTGATCCCCGCCACTCCCAGGGTCAAAGATCATCCGCAAGCTGATGAATCCCAAATCCATGTCTCCAATTCCCGTCTCTCCACTGAGCTCCTGACCTGTTTATTCAGCCAACTTAGATATTCTATGGCAATCCCAATTGTAATACATCCAAAATGGAACACATCAGCTTTTCCCTGTATTTGTTGTAGAGGTATTTGAGAGTATCCAACTAGTTCCCCAAGCCAGAGACTATATTCCTTGACTTCTGACCCCAAATACGTTCACCCAATCCATCTCCATGCCTACCTCCACATACTTTGCTTCTCTCCCCGTTACTATCACACCAGTAGAGGCCACTGTCATCTCTAGCTAATCAACTATAAAAGTCTCATCACTGGTCCCAGCCCACTGCCACCTTCACAACACATGAATTCACAGCTTCTGCATCTTTAGATAAGGTCCACAACTCCTAACGTGGCTCCCAGTTCGATCTCCTAGACTGGGCTCCAGAGTCACATGAAGGACGTTCCAATTCTTCGAATACTCTAGATACTTTTATGCCTTTGGGTCCCTGCACACATCCAAGAGCCTCTTTGCCCCAGGCCCTGGCTCAGAGCTACTCCTGCTCTAAGTTTTAGATTAAACATTACCATGTTTTTCCCTATCATGTCACTCACCATCCTGTACTGTAATTCTTATTCAGTGTCTGCCTTCCCCTTTACACAACACACCCTATGCTGGCAGTAACCACAAATGTCTCATTCGTCATTGTATTTTCAGGGATTGGCATCATGCCTAGCACAGTAGTAGATAATAAGTATCTGTTTAATGAGAAAATGAATACATAGCTTTTCAGACACCAAAGGTAATGAGATATCTCCAGGCCCTTAAAACAAGACTGTCTGAAACAGAAAAATACTAATTTTGTTTGAATATGGCAAACATCATTTTGTTTTTCAGCTACCTAAAGAATGCTGTGCAAACGGCTATGAGACTCGACATATTTTCAGCATCAAACCCAGATACATTGTCTTCTGAGCTACTGTAATGGTTTACTGTCTGCTGCTCAACAGTTACCTTGCTTACTTCCTTTAAGGCCCTTTTGCAGACTTCGTACTTTGGAGAGTCCTTAGGTGTTTTTTGACAGATAGTCTGCAATGAAGTAAAAAAAGAACATAATCAATTATTTCTTTTATTAAAGAAAATAAAGCCAATGTACAGCCATATCCTCTTACTCATGGCAAACTTAACAAGGCTGAGCACAATATTATGGATGAGTATGAAGATGACATTAAAATCCAATTTAAAAAGTAGGAAATAGTCTTTAAATGCACGGGATCTAAGAAAATCCAGGGAATGGTTAAAATAGATGACAGACTCCAGAGGTAGATGAACCTCTTTTGAAATCCAACTTTTGTCCCTTACTAGCTACTCCACCTTGGGCAAGTCACCTACTCTGTTTTGATAAGCCTGTTTCCTCATCTTAAAATCAAGATAATGCCAGTAATGCTGTTGCAAGGGTTAAATAATAATACACCTAAAATTCTTTATGAGTGCTTAGCACACAGTAGGCATTTGATGAATGATAAAATTACTTTAATATCACCACCATCATTATAATTAGAGGTAACTGTAACTACAGATGATACAATTGAATAAAAAGATTAAGGAAAAAAGTTGCTAGATTTTCTTTTGCTATATTTATACTGCAATTTTTGTGATGGGAAAGTTGAGTTAAAAGAGGGTCAGTTTGACATCAATTAAATTAGATGTAACTTCTGAAGCCAATGGTACCATTTTAACTGTTAAAAATTTCACCTCAATTAACAAATATAATTGAATCTCCAAATAAAGTAAAATTAGAGAGACAAATGTGTTGAGTACATTTAAATTCTGCCTCAGTGGCCAGATTCTCACACACAGGAAACAGATCAGGGCACGGGCATCAAGCCGAGGTGCAAGGTAGCTAGGAACTGGCCAGCCACTAGTAGCATAAATGTAGATGAGTAGCAGGCCTATAAATTCGAAAGTCAGGTGTCAGGATTGCTATATGTAATATGCAAGAAGCACAAAGTGTGCCATCTGTGGGTTTATATTAATGTTCTCCATTTTTGTACAGTGGCCCACTATGAGCAATACATTCACACTGCAACCAGTACAGGCACCCACAAAAGTGAAACAAGATTTTCTATAAAATAATATTTACCCATGTGGTTATGAGCCATGTTCATATTGTGTATCACCTGCTCTATTCTATTTCACTTTTTAAAAACACTGCTCATGATTCAAAGTCAATTTCATGACCCACTTGCTACAAAGGCAATTTGAAAAATGGTAGATTATGTCCCTGAAACTAGCCATCTTGGGGCCATAGTGTCTTTACACACTTTAAGTTTTCATAACATTTTGCGCATACTCAATTTTCTAGGGAGAATGACTACAGCTTTAATCAGATTCCCAAAAGGGTCCCTGCCCAGCCCCCTCAAATTTAGAGTCCACTGAGGAATCATGGGATAAACCTCCGACATGGTACCATATGGTGTGCTACATTTTGGAATCCCAATCTATGTTGTGAATCCCAATTAACTGATTGTCAGGTTAATCCCAAAATTAAACAGAGAGAATACAGGTTGAGAGATCACAACCTACACAGAATCTAAGGAAACATGGCAAAAATGCATTTCAGAAAAAGAACTCTACAAGTTCTTAACATTTTTAAAGAAATGTTACATTTAGAAAGCACCCATTTCTCATTAAAAAAAATAAAGTTTGAAATACTATTTCCCAATACGGAACAAAGTTTCATGTTTTTATAAAAGTCTTAGAAGTCACATGAAATAAACTATTTTAAAAAATGATTTCTTACTTGATGAAATCTTATAGAAGAAAGCACAGTAGCTGCTCCTTGAAGATATTTTTGAAAAATTCACAATATTAATACAACTCAACTTAAGCCTATATACTATATTTTTCAATTTAGTCAAGAAACATTGAGGGTCTATTATTGTCAGGCTTAACATTTGCTGTTTCATTTGTTTTCATGCTAACCCTGCAAGTACCTATTACACTTGTTTCAGATAAAGTTAAACAATGTGTTTGCCTGGGATCATACAGTAAGTGACAGAGCCAGAATTAGTACCCAGCAAAAGCCATAGGATTCCTACTACACCAAGTTACATGTCAGAGCCCCTTCTCCCAAAGAGCTCTGGGCGTTCAGATGAGGAGGAAGAGATACCGGGTGGGGAGAGGGGCATCGGGTAAGCATTTATGCAAGAAGGAGCACTACAGCTAGTGCTTATTTTGATCATGTGGAAATGGAAGGTTGCAAAGTGGAAGGCAAGAACATTGTGAGCAAAGATGAAGAGTGAGAAAGTCTGGGAATATGTAGGAAATAAGTTTGGATGGAACCTAAAAATAAACCTTTTTGTAGCCAAAATTTGATTTTGATAGCCTGGCTGCATTTTACCATAGACATGATAAATACTGATGACAAAAAAAAAAAAAAATCAGAGCTAAATTTAAAAAATTCTGCAAGTCTCCCAATGTTTCCAAGGAGAGAAGTTTCTAGGACACAGATGATGGAATGGGAATGGTGTGAAGGTAACGCACTGAGGTGAACTCAGAGAGCAGCAGACTGCTGTGAGTTCTGAAATTACTGCCCAAACCTCCCCAAACTGTGCAGCAGAGCCAACAAAATGATCATGATCACAAGCTTTTACTCATTTGCGAATTTCAGTGTTCTTCAGAATAGCTTTTAGAATTTATAATGAAAAATAAAAGAAATGGAATTTATTTTGTGACCTTACACAATCATAATTCTTTGACATATTTTAATTGTTTTGATTTATAAAAATCAAGTATGTTAAAACAGCTATCATCCTAACATTAAGACCCAATTTTAAGGTAGAACTTTGACAAAAATTTTAATTTGATCAAGAAGTCACTCTTTGGCCCAGTAGCTGGATGGGAGTTGTGGGAGCCCCCTATTCTCCCCTCGCTGCCACTGCAGTGCCAACCAGGCCAGTTTGCAGCCCCCTTGTACCCCACCTGGCTGCCGTCTCAGCTGCGCTTCATGACAGGCAGGCTCTACTCACTGCTCCCAGCCATGTCTTACCACTATTCAAAATCAAGTACTTGTTTTCTTCATGAACGTTCCCTAAAATAAGGATGCTAGACTTCCCTGACCCACTTCGTGCAGTGCAAAACAGGGCAAGTGTATACCTTGAAGTGCCTGAGGGTCTCTTTCCTTTGTGCAGTGAAAGCACCACAGGTCTTGCAACAATACAGGGAAGGCACCTTAGTGATCAAGTTGAGGAAACTGAGGCCAAAAGAGACGGAGTGAATTGCCCAAGGTCACACGCCTAGCGGATCAGCTGAAAACGGCATCCAAGCCTTTTAGCTTCAGGAAGTTAATATTTTTTCCATTTTCAAAAATGTTGAGTGAATGATGTAATCTTAATTCTTCAGTGTGACCATACATGCCTAAATTGAAGATAATGTCTAAAGATATTAGACACAAGTGAGACTCTCCAATGGAATAGCACCTTCTTACTTAACTGGGGTATTTTATAGGACGGATGTTCATCGATTTAAGTGGAATAAGAATAATTTTGTTAATCAACTTTTCTTAATCAGCTGCCACAGCACAGCTATCCACAGAGGAAAGGGCCACTGGATCATATCTTACATCCATCAGCAGAGGCAGGCGGGTCACCCTCTGCATGGGGAGAATGAGGAACGAGATCATGGGTAAGTTCCTACAGTCTTCGTGGGACTCAATTCGTGACAATACTTCCTTAAAAGATGGATTGGTGGCTCTGAGGAAAAACGAAGAAAGACAGACTTCAAAATACTTCCTCTTCAAGTTAAGAAGCAAGCAAAAATATACTATAAAATACTGTGATGCATTCATATATTATCAATGATTTTTTAATATATAAAATAATAAACACATAATTACATAAGTAGACATGGATGGCTTGTCTGCTTTTTAGTCAAGACTGCATATAAATACGAGTTTGAGATAACAGTATGAACACCAAGAAATCTATGAGTAAGAAATTTATAGAAGTAGAAAGTAAACAAATGAAGAGGCAATGATATTGTAATGGTGAAAGTATCAATTATAAATTAAGATACAGATTAGATCTTATATCTGATCATCTATAAGCATTCTGCTAAAAAGATAATAAATGATGCATTTTAAGTCACTACTCTAACCCTAGATAATAATCTAAAAAAGAAATACTAGACTGCATTTATTTACTAGGAGGATCCTGGCCTTTTCCAAAGCTTCTAAGACAGAAAACCTTTTGATCATGCCAGCCAGAATATTTCTTCCGGGTGATATAAGAACAGTGATAATACTGCCACAACATTTTACAGACTCTCACTCTCTCAGCTTACTTCACCCAGAAGGAGCTCTGAGGAGTCCCCTGTGGCATACAAGGAGGGTGGGGACGGTGATGGCACTGGAGACTGTCATCCGTGGTGGCAGGGAGGGGGCAGGGGAGACCAAGAAGCAGGGTAGTGGCAATTGTGTCCTTTCTTTTAAAAAATGTATTTTGAAAATTAGATGATTTAGTTCAAGTCTGCTTAAATCAATTAGCAAATACCCAAAATAGCAAACTAAAGGAAATTAACAGAAATGTTTTATTTTTATTTTCTCAAATTGCAGTTTGCAATTAGTTTCATTTCCTGCTGGCTTTGAAAAGATTTTTAGGAAGTTAAAAAAAAGATCAAACTTTAAGAGGGCTGCATATTTAAATCACTCAGGTCCCAGGATCCACACCCTCAAATATTCTGATTGAGTAGTCTGGGGTGGACCCTGGGCGTTCCATGTTTGACTGTTTTCAATGATTCTCAAAGCATTTCCAAGCGCAGCTAAAGCCACTGCCCTAAATATAAATACACATCACCTTCAACAAAGCCCCTAAAAACACAACCACTAATTTCCACGTGTAAGTTCAAATGATGTTATCATTAAGTTAATTTAGATAAAACTTGCATTTTTTTTAAGAGTTACATGACATACAGCAGTTCTGATTCAAATTTTTTAAATCCTCAAAGCAGAATGAAATTTAGCTCTGCTTCAGGGCTCTGTTTTTCAAACATGTAACTTGCATTTCTGAACAGGTACAGAGCAATCTCTGTGTCAGCAGTTCTCAGCAGGGAGTGGGGATTTAGGGAAAGCAAGGGGTGAGATTTTGGCATTTGGCAATGTGGGGAGACATTCTCGGTTTTCACAAGTGGTATGAGGGCATCTAGTGGGAGGAGGCCAGGGATGGTGGTACACATACCCCATAGCAAAGACTTGCCCTGCCCAGCATGTCAGCTGTGGGTTTTCTCTCCAGCCCATGCAAGAATTTCATAAGGATGTGGCAGGGGAAGGGGCATAATCAGCCATTCTCACAACTCTAGGAGCTTCAACAGTTTCCCCCAGGCAGCAATGAGGTCATCACTATCAATGCAGACCCTCTGTAGGGACCCACACATCACACAGTTTACCAGAGCTCAATGTATGCTCATAAGTGCCACAACTCACAGAGGGGGTAAGAATGATATTAGCCAGTAAGCCCCCAAACTAAGTTTACTGCAGTGTATAATTGTGCTGTAAAACACATAGCTCCTTAAGATAAACAGGGCCCCGGAAAATCAAACAGGGCAGATATTTACTGAACAATCACTGACTCTTAAGGAGACAGTAGGCAGGCATTCAATCCCATCAAAACTTTGAGTAACCTAAATAGGAGAAAGGGAAAAGCTGTGAAGAGAAATCTAAAGCTTAATTCTTTTTGCTGCATAACTAAAGTCTTTAGGAACCCTTTTCGTTTATTGCTTTCCTTCAGACCTTCTTTGCTCTCCTCACCCTGAACCACCCAGAGAGGGAGAATCAGCAATTCCCATCAACAACTGAACGAAGTTGTCATTTGACTGGAGGAAGATTAGGATAGTAGAGAAAACCGGATCCTAGGCACCAGCCCAACCACTCAAGAGCTTCCCCTTGGCTTCCGCAAACTACTTCGTGGCCAGTTAACAGCCTAGAAAACTGAAGAGTTTGGAATGGCCACCCCTGTGTCTTGCAGCAATTTAAAAAAACAAGGAAAACAACAAGAACAGACTATAATTTCGTAATTGCTCTAGAGAGCAAATTCTCCACAGACTAGGGTTTTTTACTCGAACACCCTAAGCCTAAAGTTAATCCTCCCTGGGAAACAGCCCAAGAGGCATTTCTAAATATGGTTTAAGAGATCAATTAATTTCAATCATGTGACCTAATTAAAAGGAGGTCAGTCTATTAACGGTAACATGCAACATTGCTTACAACAATTTTTGTAGTGTTCGTTGTTGGTAGACTTCATTTGTGCAGTATTTCACATATGGGTCAAATGTAGATGTTGTATGTTTCTCCACAATGTCACTTATGTCATCTATGAATATATTATTCTGATGTCTTGCTTCCAACTCTGTAAAGAATCTGAAAAGAACAAAAAAAGCATTTATACATTCTTCCATATATTTTAAAAAGACATTATGTAATGCTGTGTACACAGATACATATTGAAAATGCCAACAGTACACAATACTAACTCAAAAAGATACAAGGAGAAAACCTACAAAAATTGCCAAAATTTAAATCTATCATATTAACACCTTATTACTTTAGTGTCTGGCTTAAAATGTTGATAATCCAGGGCATTTCTGTGCTTTCAGGTACATTTTAGAAAATACAGAGTTCACTATTTTTCCAAGAATTCCCTAGATACTGGAAGGGGGCAGGGTTCATTCTTACATATCTTATTGTATTAAAAGGTATGTGAGCAAAACATATAAGTGCTTAAAAAATAAGTCTGAAATAAACCTAATTCTATGTGTCCATTCTCTGAAAATAAATTATATTTTAATTCTAATACTATGTATAAGATTTAAATATCTTCATAAATTACTTAGATTGCAATTACAGCCATCAGATTTAGAGTGTGTGTGTGTGTGTGTGAGAGAGAGAGAGAGAGATCTATCTATCTAATGTCTAACCCAGTTAAAATTAAATTTCAGATAAAATGAATAATTTTTAGTGCAAGTATGTGCCAAATATTGCATGGAACATCTTTGGTATCCTGTATTTTATCTGGCATGTCTAGATTGCATCTAATTTTAGCATAACACCAAAATCAGATAATTGAAATAGGTTTCTACCCAAAATGTTGCTGTTCAAAATATGGTCCACAGACCAAGCAGCACTAGTATCACCTAAGAGCTTATTAGAAATGCAGAATGTCACTACCCACACCTTCCCCAATCTGAACCTGCATTTTATCAAGATCTCCAGATGATCGCACATTAAATGCACACTGAAATTGAGAACTGTCTTAGAGTACACCTATTGTCTAAGTTTGGAGTTGTAGGAAAATCTATTAGAAATAACTATCACACAGGACCAAAGCATTTTCAAAAAAATGCGATAAAGGTGAAATTAGCAGTATTTCCTTATGTTGCCTTCTGGAATAGTAATACACGGGAAATTAATTTTCTACAAACTCATAAGCCTCCAGAACATCATTCTCCTTACCAGTTAGCCAGGGGGAACTCCAAAATACAAACTTCAAGGCTGACAGTAAACAAAGACAACAGAAATTTATACAGGATGATTTATAGTAAATATGAGCCAACATTCATTCACATTTGTAACACAGTTATTTTCAAAGAAAATCCTGGCACTTAGAAAAAAACAATCAGGACACTATGGAGCCCTGTGTTTTATATTTTTACATGTACATTGAACTCATTTTAGTATAAATTGCATTATTTTGTCATCATCTGTTTTATTTTTTGAAGTTTCCATAGGAACTTAAAAAAAGTAAGAAATATATTTTAACTTCCTAGAACAGTGAAATTATTTATACTCTGAGAAAGTACCATATTTTTATTTCCCTCAAAAAGGACTTAGAAAAAATAATCAGTATGATTCTCATCCATAAATTATAATTGGCCTAGTCATCTGATCTACTTGTTAAAAACAGCAAAATGGAAAAATTTAAAGCATACTTTGCTGGACTATTTGGCTTTCCTTCCAAAGGTGTCAGGTTAATATGCACAATTTTTAGACAGCAGGCCAGAAAATCCATCAGTACACTCCAAAACCCCATCAATATCTTCATATCACTTTGTAAGGGCTGTGTCTCTGTGTCTATTAACATTCAAATAAAGTGCCAAACCCTTTCCTAATTGTTTCAGCAATTTCAAAAACAACCAACTCCAAACCCCCATACAAACAAAAGCCACATTTCTTAAAGGATTTTTTTTACATAGACAGGTCCCTGATTTAAGCAATTTGTGATATATTATTAAGGTAAGGATGATAAATAAACATAGATGATGTAAGAAAACAACATGCTTGTGTATAGCCACATGTTGGAACCTATGTACATGAAGTTGTAGGTGGTAGTATGTTCTTTTTTAATTACATGGCCTATATATTTTTTACTGTGGTAAAATATACATAACATAAATTTGCCATTTTAATAATTCAATGGCATTGATTACATTCACGATGTTGTGCAACCATCACCCCTACCTATTTCCAAAATATTTTCATCACTCACACAGAAAAGTATACCCATCAAGCAATAATTTCCCATTTCCCCACTCCACAGCCCCTGATAATCTCTAATCTACTTTCTATCTCTGTGAATATGCTTATTTTAGATACTTCTGGAATCATTTGATATTTGTGCTTTTTGTCTGGTTTATTCCACATAGTGTGATGTTTTTTAGGCTAAGCTATGTTAAGGCATGTATCAGAACTTTATTCCTCCTTATGGCTGAACGGCTGAATAATATTCTATTGCATGCATATACCACACTTTGTTTGCAAGTGACGATAAAGCCTGGCAATGGGAAATCGAAAAAAGAGGACACAGATTAGGGTACCCATTTGCAGGGCAGGTTCATAGAATGGAGAAACTCATTAGATAGGAAGTCAAAGAAGATGCTGTTTCTAGTCAAGGTTTCTGTAGGGGCATCCAGGTGGGTCACTGAACCATTCATGAAGACAGGGACTTGGAAGGAAGGAGGAGAAGCAAGAGGAAACAGTTTAATTTTGCCTTGGGGAAGTCAAAGGGACAGCTGAAAATATGTCTGTGAGAATTCAGAGCCGTAGGAATTCTAGGTAGTATGTAGTCAGGACTAGTTCATTTTTAGCTGGTTTTCATATAAATGCAAAATATGTTATTTTAACTCCAAGTGTCTTTTAAGAAAATAAAGAAAACTAAAAAAATGAAGAAACTATTCATAAGTGCATTATCGTGTAAATCGAGGAAATAAATATCCTCCTAGAGGCAAAGAACTTACAATTTTTTGTCTTTGGCTAACTGTTATAGTCTGAAGGAATGCAACTATATAACCAAAAACAACAGTAACTTGGCCTTTCCCAATGAAAAGGAAAATTCATTTATCACAGTGATAGTTTTGCCAAAGTACAAGATTAAAAACACAGTACTAATGAAATATCTGTTTATTCTGCTTATTTTAATATAAACCAAACCACCCGTCTTTTATTGTGACATTAGAATAATTAAAACATAATTTGTAGCTTTCTATGTTAAATTATCTATTGGTTATTTTGGCAAATTTGCCTATTTTACTAAGTGAGTTGAGCTGCAAGAAGACCAAGAAAGTACTACTGAAAAGTGAGGTATTATTCAATAACCAAGAATGCTGGAGATCCAGAACAAACCTGAAGCAAAAGTAAAAATCATTCTCATGCGGGTGCGGGAGGGGGGAAATAGGTAAAAGGGAAAACAATCAGTGAGAAAGTTTGGTGTCTTGATCAGGGTGATGGTTACATGACTAGGACCTGTGCATGCCAGTAGTCACCAAGCTGTATAGGTTGGGAGATTTTATTATATGTACCTCAGTAAAAAAGAAAAAAATCATTCTAGTTCTCTGAATGAAATCTGAGTAAGTCTGTGCAGTTGTCTGTCTTATTCGAAGGACAACTTTTTCATGGAAATATGTATTTCAGCCCTGTGAATTTTCTTTTTCTGGGACGTTCTCATTATTTCGTCTCTGTAGCATTACCAAGATGATCATGTTTTATAACTGATCATGTCACACAACCTTCTCTTTTTTTCTGACAAAATTCTACTCTGAAATGAAAGTCTAGGTTTTGAGAAACCTCTGATGGAGCAGAAAAGTCTCCTTGGAAACACTGCCTGCTAACCAGAAACCCAAGTCAGCCCTGTTTGATTGTTGAGTCACTTTCACCAGCACACTCACACCCACACTTCAAATGAGTGCAGGCTGCCCAGATGAGCTCCATGGCTGTGGGGAAAACAGCCAGAGTGCCAAGGACATGAGGGCAGATCCCGGGACGTGGGGCTTCAAGATGGATGACTTAACCCAAGTCCACGTTAGAAGAGCTTGATCGTGGCCTTTAATTTTTCCTCTGGTATTTCCTAGAATTGCAGAGATAACATGCTCTCTAGGAACTGTGGGGTTGCTCTATCAAGTGATGGTCTGAAATGTGGAACTGCGTTTTGGGGGAAAAAACAAAATCAACGTGAGGTAGCTGATACTGACACACTCAGTGCATGTACTTCTGTTAGCCTCATTTTCATCCTTCTACAATAGGTAGGAAAGACCTGCAAATGTGGGGTATAATTGCCCTACACCATACTAATAGCCTTCTTAAACTCTAACTGGTGATGTAATCGGCATGTCAGAAAGAAGCATTCCTGAAAAGTCTTGATGAATGTACAGTAAGTCTACTGATCTATAGAGGAGTTTAAAATTATTTAATACACAAGATAAATCTGTTTTAATCAGTCAGACAACAAAATCTCCTCCCATGTGTCTAGCTCAGTGCAGTAGGCTTTGGAGAATGTCAAGGAGCAAACAATTGATAATTATAGATGACCAAGCCCAGGACTACATGCTTTCCATGCACTGTCTCATTTAATTTAATCCTCAAGCCTACTTTATGAAATGGCCACTATACCCATTTTACAGATAAGAAAACCAGGACTATGAGTGCTTCAGTCAAAACTCAAAACAACTGAGTCCCAGTTGAAACCCATCACCAGAGCCTTTGTGAGTCCAGAGTCTGTGCTCAAATCATCACACCAACTGCTCTGCTCTCGGGCCCTCTGACCTTGCCTGCCTGTCACTACTGGCCAGCCCTCAATCTAGACATCCAGCAAGAAGACTACCAGCTGAAACTGAAATGTATTACTTTCCAAGAAGACCAGCTGATGAATCATCTCAGCAAGTAAATCACAGGATTTGTACTGTGGTAAAATGTGCAGGACAGCAGAAGGGTCAACAAGCACCCTAGGTGTCACGGCCAGTGATGTGTTCTGGACCCGGTCAACACAGCATGAGCAAATACTGATTACAGGTGACCTGTGAAGCTCTCTGGGAGTCATTTATTTGGCCCTCCTTGGGCCCTGCTATCCCCCCCGCCTTTGCCTAATGAACCCCACTCAACCTGCATGTCTTGGATTACATTTCATCTTGTCCAGGAAGCCTTCCCTACTATGGTTGTAATTAATTACGTTGTGATTTCGTTTGCATTTTTCTCTTTTAGCAAGGTTTAGAGGATGGGGGCCGTGTCTGTTTGGTTCAACACCATATGTCTAGGACATGGCCACACAGTACCTGGAACATAGGAGACAGTCAAATATTTGATATGAATAAATCAAATTTGTGTTTTAAAGAAAAAAATCATAAAAATGAAATCTGTTCAAGGAATTTTGTTCTCCTGGCATTTTACCAAAAATGTAACACCCACAAGTTGGTCAGTCTCTACCTTGCTTTGCTCACCAATAAATCAAGTCAGCATATATTTTTTGACCACAGAGTTTCCAAAAATAAGCTAGGCACAGTGAGGGCCCCTCGTGAAGACACAAACTTCTCACACAAGCTTTTACAATCTATCAAGTAGAGTCACTAAAATGAGACCCAGCACAGCCCAGGTTTCTCTACTGCCAGCTGCACTTTTTGAACAACCTGCCCGACCAGCCCCTCCCTGGCCGATTCAGGGAGGTTGCCATGCAAGGAATCAGCTCAGCACCCGCGCTCCAGCTGGGGAAGCAGCGCTGTGGTTATAATCAGCGCTGTCCTGTGCCTTTCTTGGAATGGCATCCTGTCAAGGTACTTTTCCTTCATTAATATCCATCTGCCTAAAGCAAATCATTCCTGGACTACTTCTTCACTTGAATGAGTTGCCAATCAGGGCATCTGCAGCGGCCTCTCAGAGAGGGTCATATTCACTTACATGGGAGACATGTAACATACTAGGCAGGTTTCACATGGCCAAGTTGCTGTTATTTAATAAAATATCTTCACCAAACAAAGAAATATTCCAGACAAGTGGCAGCAAACTCTTTGCTGCTGGAAATATTTTCCTAACAGAGCACGGAGAGAACATTCTGTGCTCTACCAAAATGAATTTACATTCCGCTGTAGATAAGTGAGATCTGGGGCTTGATTGGATTTTTTCTTCTTGGTAGTCATGTTGACACTAAAGATCAGCATCGATTTCTTTTAATACCCTGGATTAGGTACAGCAAATGCATGGCAAGAGTACCAACACTAACCCGTGGCGGGCATTCCTAGCCAGCTGTGGCACTCTGCCTCCCCAGATGCAGGCTTTGCACTTCACGTGGCCACTAGCAATCAATCAAAATTGATCATGAACAAGATGCAACTCATCTATAAATCCTTCACCAGACTAACACTGATAGAAAATGTGTTAAGTCAACAAAAATATGGGACTATTGCTTCTCCATCAGATTACCCTACCTCCTGATCTGGTAAAGGTCTCACAAGATTTCTTCCTTAGCAGACTATCTGTCTTCTCACATCCTACTTTAGCTTTCTCTTCTGAAATTTTATCTCTGGATTGATACTAAGGGATAAGGGTTGAAATTAAAAGTGTGTTTGGGTAGGCGAGAAAAAATGCTCTTAACAAAAAAGTTCTGGTAGTTCTGACTCCTACTCTCAGAGCGACTGCTGGATCCTTAAAATCTTTAGAATGGTTTTTATTAGACTCTTATCATGCTATTAAAGCCTGTAAAATCAACCTGGACACGGGACAGAAGAGACTGAGGTGAACACTGAGGATCGTCTTACCCTTTACTTCCACACACTCCAGAGCCTGCTTGGGCTTGGATCCAGCTTCCCACAGACACCTGCAGTTCAGGGCACCTGGCAAACCCACAGAAGGAAGGGGGAGCTGGGGCGGTGGGAGGGAGGGGCAAATAGAGACCGCAGAACCAAGGGCCCCGAGACTTCGCCAAGTCAGCTAAGCTCCCCTTTCCTTAATCCTGCCTCTCACTGATAATGTACATGCTCGAAGGAATATGAACAAGACCTAAGCATACAAAGACAGGAAAACAGCATTTTAAAAGCTTTTGAATTGTTAGTACCCTTAGACCGAGTTTTTGCTTAAGAAGAATTTAAAGTATTTATTATCTGATTCCGCTTCACAAAAATATGTTGTAGGGGAAGGGGCTTGTTCCCATGGAAACCTTCCACAGACTTGACTCTTGTTTCAGTGATTCTCACATGCAGTCCTCTGTATTTCCAGTTCTCCCAGAAATGAGGATAACAATCTAACGAATGGCAGAAAGCCTGTGCCAGTCGTCTTATCAAAGTGCCCTGAGAAGAGATGAAAGCCTGCGTATGAGTGAGTCTCTGATTTGATTAGGGACAGTTTTCCTGTTTTTAATTATTTTCTAATCCATTCAAGGGAAAATCTCTCCCAGATTTTATATATAACCATGAAGACTAAGACCAAGTATGTCTGGTACACCACTGGAGTACTCAATAAATGTGTGGAATCAACCAATACAGATGCCTATTATTCCTTCCTGTCCCATTGTTGAAGAGCCATCTTCCAGGAGTGGAACAGGGAGTGATGATATGAAGCAAGTATCTACTGGGCATGATTTAACAACTACATATATTATCAGGGTCCTCACAACCCAGGTGGGCTGCTGGGGTGAGGCGGCACCGAATAGCTCTGGAGGTTGGCAAATATCACGGTGGGTGTTTACGCCCCTCACACAACAGCCGAGATATGGGGCTTGTAACCTCAAGAATGGTTTTGCTAATCCACTGCTTGGCAAAAGTTCTTTGAAACTTAAAACCTATAAAAGATTTATGACTTCTAAGGAACTGTTTTCCTTCATGAGTTGACAGTTACAGAGCCACTTCTGTGACCCTGCACCTTGGTTACCTGGAAAAGTATTGCGATGTCTACCCCACACTCACAGTATTACCAGGACAGGAGACTGAGTGAGATGGCTCCAGCTCTGTTGGCTCTTGTTTCTATTCCCCACTTACATGGCCTCATTGTGAGCACGTGCCATTCACTGTAAGGGGCCTTGTGCTTTGGGTGGAGTAAGTTGGAATATAAAAAAAATAATCAGTTGTGAAGAAACAAACCAGGAAAATGTGGATGCTTGTTGGTAGCTGCTTGGAAATAGCACTGAGAATGAAGTTACAGGATACTGGAGCGAAGTAAGACAAAAACAGCCCTTTCCCGCTGAAATCCCCTTTCCAATCGTGGCTTGGGCATTCTGGAATAAAACCAGCACAGGGAAAAACAGGTTTCTCTTCAGGCACTATTTCCAGATCCTTTTTAAGTAGGGCCCCTGGTATTTCAAGTCTGAATTCAATCAACCAAGAAGAATAATATTGAAAGTAAGCCGCGAATCTTTGCGTCTTGGTTTTTATTAAATATACCCCCCAAAGCTGTCTTCCTAAAGGAGAAAAATGCTTCCTATGGCTCCCATCTGTTGCATCAAAAAGAAAAAGGAACCAGGCCACAGAATTCTGAAAACTCTAAAGGTCCCTAAGCCATATTATCTTAAAACGGGTGCTATGATGCACAAGGAAAACAGAATGTCATGTCCTCTCTGATGCTTTTGCAACTTGCTCCCGTCTCTGCAGCAGCTGGCCTCAGTCTGCCTTTTCACACAGCCCTCTCCAACTTTCATCAGGGATTTTTTAAATACTTTCTTTTTAGATGGTTATTAGCACTGTTTGGCCAAGTATCTGAAGAATAGGACCTATGGGGTAAACAAGTTCTCATCCTGATTTCAAGTGGATTTGGGATGATAAATTTCTGTTTCTTCACTTTTTAAAACAAAATGAACAACTGGGTGGAGACCGGGTCAACCATCGGTCCTGCCACACACAAATCAGCTCAAGAAAAACCACTAGCAAGACAGCCAAGAGGGAAACACTTGGCTGGAAAGAAGAGAGTCGATCCTACAGAACAATGGCAGGGAGCACAAAGCAAGAAAAAGAGAAGATGTGATTATTAAGCTTCCAAATCACCTCGATACCATGTACCAGGCTGCCTGCTTTCTCTCTTTGCCCAAGCTTTATGCTTTCTTTCAACATCAGTGATACATGATCTCTTATCTCATGAGTATTCTATTAGATAATAACACCTGTGAGGGAATACAAGTCCATTTCACACTGCACTTACTGTAGCAAAGCTAATCCTGTACCATTACAGCACATGTCTGGAAAATATATGCAGGGTATTGGTTATGAGTGCAGGCTCTGGAGCCATATGGCCTGGGTTCAAATCCCGACCCCTCTTTTACCAGCCATGTAGCCTTGGCGATTTGCTTAACATATGCATGCCCTATCTCCTCATTTGTGAAATGGAAATAATAATGGTATGACCCTCGTGAGGTTCTCATGATAACTGAATGAATTAAAACACAACAAGTGGCTAGAACATGATCTGGCTCATCATACCTGCTCGCTAACATTAACTACCACTTAAAGTGGAAAAAAAAAATGCCTTTGTCTCTTATATAAAGTCATAAAATTCACATGTCTTTCAAATGATACCAATAGGCTTCTTGCTTTCCCAGTCCACTGTATTTAAGTAAAGTGAACCTACCTTCTGTATTCCCATCAATGAAGTCTGATGGGCAGGTACAAAATAATCCTGCCATACACCAAATCTGCTGAAAATCACAGGTATATGCTTTCTCATCAACTTTTTAAAAATGTGAATAGGTACTTTTCAATAAGGAAATCAGAGGACAATCTGGTTTCGTGCTTTTTAGGTCCTATGTACTGGTACTTCCTCAGAGTTACAGATGGGAAAGCAAGGAGCCAGGGCCAATGAACAAGTCTCTGCCAAGAAGCAGTGGAACATTTCTTTACATGTAAACACTCTTCTTGGCCTAGGCCTCCTATTCATCATGAGGAATAAGCCATGTCACAATGAAGAGGCTTTAAGCCAGGCAAGGCACAGACACACTTGGCAAAAATATGAAGGACACTGGGTTTATTTTGGCCCCCAAAGATGTCCACGTCCTGTGAATGTTTCATACATGGTAGCAGTGACTCTGCAGGTGTGATTACAGACCTTGAGATGGAGAAGTCCTCCTGATTACGCAGGTGGGCCTAATGTAATCACAAGGTCCCTCTAAGAAGGGGATCAGAAACAGGGAGAAGACGTAAGGATGGAAACAGAAATCAAGAAAGGAAAGGAGACATTCTGCAGTCAGCTTTGTAGTTGGAAGAACGGGTCCTATACCAAGGGATGCAGGTGACCTCTAGAAGCTAGAAAAGGCACAGAAACAGATTCTCCTCTAGAGCCTGCAGAAGGAACCAGTCCTGGTAATGTCTTGACTTTATTTAGCCCAGTGAAACTGACTTCAGACTTGTGGCCTCCAGAATTGTAAGACAAAAACGTGCATTGTTTTAAACCTCTAAGTGTGTAGTTATTTGTTACAGAAGCAAGGAAAAACTAATACATGCCCTTAATCTATTTCAGAATCCTCTCTCTTCTATCTTCTAACCTCCTGGTCCTCCCACCCCCAGCCAATATCCACTATCTAGGATTGGCATGCAAGCCCTTTGATTGCTCACAATCCCAACTTTAGAGCTTCCTCGGTGCCAGAAAGAAGGTTCCAGACTCCACTCCCTTGACTCATTCATTCAGGGACTTTTTACTGAACACCTACTATGTCTCAGGCTCTATTCTCAGCACAAAGAACACCCATCCTGGGGCAATTCCTACAAACATCCCTGCATTCGCAGCGCTTACAATCTAGTTCTTGGGAGGTCAGCTGCCCTGTTCTACAACCTTGGGGTCTGACTGGAGGGCTTCATGAACATCTGCTAGTACCCTCACCACTGATGAAAAACAGAGCAGAACATGTTGTCTTTTAGCTTTCACAAAAGACAAATTAAAAGGCAACAGACATTCACGTTATGTGACAACCAGAAAGTAGGGGAGGAAGGGGATGGGAGAGGTGAGGAGCCAGGTGACCAACGACAGGGTGTAGGTTTTGCTCTGGGAATGTGGTAGGCTTCAGGGTTTGTTAATGGTGCTTTCAAAGCAATCTGTGACAGGAAGAAGTTTAAGAACCACTGGTTTTGTATAATGAATATACCTAACACAGTTAGATATGCAAAAACTGGGAATTACTGGAAGATTAAATTATAAACATAGCCTCAGCCTGGACTGTGAAGAACTCGAGGTACCATGTCAAGCAGTTTTAATTCTTTCCTTACATAATAGAGAAATTCTGGGGGTTTTTATACATTAGAAAGTAACCTAGAGGTAGCAGGGGCAAGGCCAGGACTGGGGCTGAGGACTGACTCAGAGGCAGAGAAGCAGCAGGGAGGCCAGCTGCAAATCCAAACGCATCACCCAGGCAGGAGAAGAGGAGGCTGGCAGTTCCTCAGAATGCTAAACACAGTTAGCATCCCACTGACCCAGCAATCCCACTCCTAGGTGTTACCCAAGAGAAATGAAAACATATGTGCACACAAAAACCTGTATACAAATGTTCATAGAAGCATAATTTATAATAGCAAAAAGGAGAAACAGCCCAATGTCCATCAGCTAATGAATGGATAAATTAATGTGGTACCTCTGTACAAATGAATTTTACTCAGCAGTAAAAAGAAAAATAAGGTGCTGATACATGTTATGACATTGATGAACCCTGTAAACATTACATTTGGTGAAAAACTAATCGTCAAAGACCGTATATTGTATGATTCCATTAATATGAAATGTCTAGAATAGTCAAATCCATGGAACAGGAAGTGGACGGGTGGTTGTCTAGGACAGGGGAAATTTGGGAGGAAATGGGGAGGTGCTAAAAGATACAGCATTGCTTTCTGAGGTGATGAAAATGTAAAATTGTGGTGAATATACAAAAATCCACCAAATTATACAACTGGAACAGGTTATTTCCATGGCATATGAATTATTCTCTCAATAAAGCTGTTTTATAAAAAGGGCAGCAGCTGGAAAATTGACAGAAGGATTAAAAGCTGATATCCACTAATTTTGTTCATGTATACAGCTCTCGCTTTTCCTTATTTCCAGATTTTGTATATGTTTAATAACTTTTCAAGTGATTCCTATGAAGTCCAAAGACTTAAACAGTAGAGGAGAGCTGTTCTGGGTGAAGCAGTGTCAGGAGGTCCAAATTCAATTGTTTGGCTTTCCTGGCACCTAAACAGCCAACCCTAAAGTGCCTCAGAGAATTCCAGGTTCCATGGAAAGCAATCTGAAACCACTGTACAGACCCAAAGGGCTAAGAAATTTGGGGGATGCTAAGCATTGTTGCAGAGTCAGTGAGAGGGAATCAAAAATCTCCCTGGTCACACCAGGGAATCAGGGACAGTGTGTTCGCACCAAAGCAGCCCTGCCCCACTGCAAGGCCCTTAACCCAAGTAACGACTGTTAGCCTTCTGCTTCCTCCCCATATAAGATTCCCTAGTGAAAATACATATATAGACAGCTAAGGCAGGCTTGTTTCTACACCCTCCCATAAGGCTTTCAGACAGTTCCAATGATGGCAGTTTAGTCCAGAAGGGTCAAAATATTCCAAAAATCTTGCCTAGCATTTGCTCACAACCAAGATGTTTTCAGCCTTTTACTTTCTTTAATAATGATGAGTTCAGAATTATAAAGTACATTACATATTTCTTTAGAGAAATTTCTATAGTATGTGTATTTCTTAAATCTACATTTCTTGCTGGCAGTCAGTAATTTATAAACCACAAGCAGTCACATTGCCAACATGTGTGTTCTGTTTTAAACACCCGCCTCTTCCTTCTCTTATTTTTCAACCAAAACCCTGGCCCCAAAACATACACCTTCTGCAGTGGTATTTTGCTCTTCATGGTATTACCCCACCAACTCTTTTTATTTCCTGTTTCAATCCACTTCTAGAAAACCTACCAAAACCTTTTCTAAAAACCCTGGCCCCATGTTCTCCTTCCTCTGAACCACCAATGGGTCCAGCTGTCCAAACCAAATTTCTAACTGTTGGCCTCTAACCACACAACGCCCTCTAAGAAAAGTCCACGGATGCACACCTCCTCTTGGTTCCTTCCCTCCCAGCTGTCTGCGCCACTTTATAGAGCCAGCTACATGCCTGTACCCACCTACACGCCACGAAAGGCCAATTTCACTGTAGAATCTCCTTTTGTTGCTTACTAAGAATGCTGACTCTAGGTCACCACAGTAGGCCATTCGCCAAGATACACAGCGGCTAGAGTGTAGGGGTGACTGCTTACAATGTGCAAGGACTTTTTCATTCTTTAACTTTCCTTTTGTTTTTTTAAACATTGATATCTTAATAGTTGTGGTGGAGACTAGTGGCCAAAAGCTAATCTGGACTTTGGCCAATATACATACACACTTGCATCTGGGCGCTTCTCCACCAGAGTAGAGTTCCCAACCATACTTTACATCCTCACTTTCTGCCACAGAAGCAGCGCTGGCTCCCAGCTACTTGCAGGAATTTGGGAAAAACTGAAGAAACTGCTTACTTGTAGTTTACTCGAGGGAGAGCTGCATTGTGATCCCCTCATAAGGTGATAGTCTCCAGTTTAAAAGGAATGCCGGAGGCTACACCTGTGGGTGGAAAGGAGAGCTGGCCTGCAGGGTGCAGGTCCTGCCGGGCATGGCACAGCTCAAGTTGCCAGCAGCAACTCTAGTTTCTGTGGCACATGAGAAACTGAAAATTCCTTGGCACCTGGGCTAACAAGGCCAGCATAAATACCAACTATAAAATTATTATCTGTTATTATTCCTGATAGCTTAGCTAGACCTTGAATAGTGCTTTACAGTTTTCAAGTGCCTTTATATGTATTTTTCCATTAAATAGTAATGCCTTTCCCAAGGGATTCCCTTAGAACTCATTACAGCTACACAAAATAAATACCCACTGGCTTCTTTCTAAAACAAAACTAAAAAAACACAGAGTATAAATCTGATTGTTTTTCCCCTTTGGCAAACTAAAAAACCGTAATTCAGCTGTAGAGAATAGTTCTGTGAGAAGTGGTGCCTGAAACAAAAAAAATCATTTGTAGGTTTAATTATTATTAATAGTCAGTGATATACTAAAAAAAACAGAGGCAGTTAGCTTTATAAACAGTAGGCAGATTTGTCTTTACTATGTTATCTCTAGGGATCTTAAAAGAACTCAAGCTTTTGGGGAAAAAAAAGTGTATTAAGGCCTGCATTTCTTTTACAAATCTTCAGGTTTCTGGATATTAATTCCTGTTTACTTTCTGTGTTTTTTAAGGTTAGCTTGAAGATAAACAATAGAAAAAGAAGGGGAAAATATTTTATTTCTTGAAAGTTAATGGACATATGGATTTCTAGGTAAGAAGAGTTGCCACAATGCCTGCAACAGGCAAAATGGCCTATGGGCACAGTTTTCACATGCCATGCTCTACATGTAGGCCTAGTCAGACTTGGGCAGTTTGATTTGTGGAGCAGCAGGTGTAGGGACCGAGGTCCAAGATCTAACCTTACCTCTTATAGAGACCTTCAAAACAAGATGAAAGGGATGCCATCACTGTTTCTTAGACTTTAAAAAACCTGAACTTTACCCTCTACTCTGTGAGACAGAGTGGTAAATTCAATTTTCATAAAAGGAGATGCTAAAAGCATTCTAGGCAATGATAAATCAAAGCTGGAATGTGGAGGGTACTTTCCCTACAGCTAGGACCTCAAGTCAGCCTAACAATGACCTCTGGCATCTCTTTGATGCTTATACAAGGTATATATTCTCTTTTTTTCCCTTTATTTTATTTATTTATTTATTTTTTTTGGAGAGGGCATCTCTCATATTTATTGATCAAATGGTTGTTAATAACAATAAAATTCTGTATAGGGGACTCAATGCACAATCATTAATCAACCCCAAGTCTAGTTCTCAACAGTCTCCAATCTTCTGAAGCATAATGAACAAGTTCTTACATGGTGAACAAGTTCTTACATAGTGAATAAGTTCTTACATGGTGAACAGTGCAAGGGCAGTCATATCACAGAAACTTTCAGTTTTGATCATGCATCATGAACTATAAACAATCAAGTCAGATATGATTATTCATTTGATTTTTATACTTGATTTATATGTGAATCCCACATTTCTCCCTTATTATTATTATTTTTTTTAAATAAAATGCTGAAGTGGTAGGTAGATGCAAGATAAAGGTAGAAAACATAATTTAGTGCTGTAAGAGGGCAAACAGAGATGATCAGGTCTGTGCCTATAGACTGAGTATTAACCCAAGCTAGATAAGGGCAACAAAACATCCACAGATGCAGAAGATTTCTCTCAAAACGGAGGGGTGATAAGGTTCTAAGCCTCACCTCTGTTGATCCCCAATTTCTCACCTGATGGTCCCCCTGCGACTGTGCCTGTCTTAGGTTGTTCCTCCCTTGAGGAATCTTACCCGTCTCTGGCTAACCAGTCATCTTCCGGGGCCATATAGGGAAATGTAAAGTTGGTAAGTGAGAGAGAAGCAATATTCTTTGAAAAGGTTAGCTTTTTACTTCTTTGCAGATTTATGCCCTGTGGCTTCTATGCCCAGCATTTGTCTTGAGGTATCTTTACCACTTGGAAGAATTATGATACTTGGTAATTTTCGATATGAGGCACGAATTCTACTAAAGGGTTGTAATTAGGAAGGAAGAAGAAAAGCTATAGAAGTAGCAGATGGAAGAAAACATGGGAAGATTGATTATATCTTTGACATATCTTCTTGTAGAGTAACATAAGCATGTATAGGTTTTAAACTACTAATTAAATTGCGTACACACATTAACATAATAGGAATACAGCTACATAACCAAAGCAGACCTACAATTACCAGCCATATTCAGTGAAACCAAGAAAACCAGTTAGGTACCCTAGGCATTTGTGAAAACTTATCAATGATATGATGGATATTGTCTAACTGAATTTGAATAGTTTGAGAAAAATCAGACAAATTAAAACAACACATTCCTGAGAACTGCTCACATCCCAAATGTTCTTTTAACAGTAGATAGTCTATAGTCACACGATTTTGGAGCACTGCAACTTGCACTTCTCCTAATTCTTGGTTGAGTTCCAACAGTATAGATTCAGTCAAATTTGTTGTTTTACTGTATGCACAGCTATAAGGTATATATTCTCTTATGTATATATTTCCTAATTTTAAGCATTTCTCAGTTTTCTGTAGTTGCCTTTCCTTATACCTGGGACTAATACCTAGGAATCAACTCAAGTTTCTTAGCTTTTTAATCAGGAAAAAAAAAAGCCTAAGTGTATTTGTGTGTGTACCTACCCTTTTCCCTGTTTGCTTCAAAAGAAGGGCACTGTTTTTGCTATGTTAATACTAGAAAAAGGTAAATCCACCCAATCCTGTTGTTGCTCTAATATAAAAAATTGACAAAGGAGTATTATTTAGCCATCTGTCCACAGAATTTTAATGGGGGGGAACAAGACAGATAAGCATGTGTTGCTGAAAATTATACAACTGTATTTTCTTAATGCCTCAAATTACAACATAATATTAGAGAGAAAGGTATTTGAAAATGTCATGCTCAATTTCCCAAAATCCTAGTGACAGCATTCACCCTAATAAAACACATACCCACCTCCTCTTTCCTCCAACTCTTGCTAAATGTATAGTGGGTCTCTGAATAACCTTAAGAGTGTGATTTGCACACAGGCATAAGGCCCATCAATTTTTTCAGGCTAATGCAGACCAAATAATCAGACCAACAAAATGTGTATCGCAGCTTTCAAGTGGGTGGCTGGTGGGTTGAAACTGCCCTACCCATGTGTATTTTCTTTTATATTATTTATTTATTTATTACCTATGTTACGTGATGTCAATTTATCTTTTGCCATTTTTAATTGAAGAACAGTTGATACATATTATATTGGTTTTTCATTTTTAATTGAAAGTTTTTTCAATTAAACAGTTTTTTCATTTTTAATTGAAGAACAGTTGATACATATTATATTGGTTTCGGATGTGCAATGTAGTGATTCAACATTATGAACTATGCATGTGCATTTTAAAAATCTGAATTAGTTTCAAAATTTTTTTAAAAATCCTTTATGCATATTTCCTTGTTCTTTTAAAAAGAAGAGCAGTGTTTTTACTTCCATGTTAATACTATGAAAAAGGCAAATCTGCCTGAACCTTTGGTTGCTCTAATATAAAAAATTTGACAAAGAAGTATTAGTTAACTGAGTGCCCATCTAATGTTAACAAAGGAGAAAAAACAAAGGAAAGATATGCACATGTTACTGAAAATTATATGACTGTATTTTCAAGTGACTGCATCCACAGATCCAGATGTCCCAGTTTTCTTGAAATACCAGATTGCAACACGGAGCTCACATTCCCACAACAGCCACCGTGGCTGGGGCTGCACTCACACACCCATTTGGAGAGACCCTCACCACTCGGATCCTCCTCACACCCATCCTTACTCAGATCTGTCACCGGCTGTCAAGACAAGGATCTGAATGTGTTCCCCACTAGAGAAGTCAGACCTGGGGCTGAATTCTGGCTTATCCTTTGGTATCTGAGTACTTACTACTGGGATGCAACTGACTTAACCTCCCTGTTGGTCATGTTCTGAATAACCTAGATCATGGCGAGGATGAAATAACAAGAAGTACAGAAAGGACTTAGCACAGAACCTGGCACGCGGGGCTGAATGATGGTGGCTGTCACTGTTACCACCATCAAGTAACAAAGCATCCAAGAGACACTCAAGACTTCCAGCCAAGACAAAAGGTTTCTGAAATCACTATTTGTCACCCCTCAAAAGTCTATGTTATGTAGACGCAAACGGAGTTGTTAGGGATTCATTAAAATTTGGCTTCCATTTGTCAGGAATCCACAAGCCCAAACTCCACAAATGTGGGGAAAACAAAAACCTTTGCAACTTCTGGCTTTCATTCAGTTCCTTAGAAAAGCAATATAATGTTCATCAGAAATAGCTTCATACATGCATCAATATGTTCCCTACCCCTGAAAAGTTTTTCATACTAATGTAAGAAGTAAGGATACAAGCTTTTATTAACCTGCACAATGTTATTTAAACTGTGAGGAAGAATTAATTGCTACAGTTAGCATTAAATTTTAACAAATGTCTGGTTGTAAAATGTCCTTCATTATAGGCTTTGGAGTTTGCAAGTTGCAGTAACTGATAGAACTGTAAGAGCTACAATTAATTGGGAACTTGCATAGTTCAATTACAGAAGGAATAAAGGAAGAAAACTATACCTCACCATCTCTTCATAATTTTAATGCAATCTTGGTGTTTGAAATCACTAGAAAAGTCCTGTTGACTTATAGTTGTAATCTAGCCAGAAGAAACTAGATGAGAAGCTTAGTCCAATTATTTATAGCATTCTGGCAAAAGTACCTTAATGAATTTTTATAGGAGTTTGGGGAGAAAGGTAAAAGAATCCATGGAAACCTTAGTAACAAATTATCTTACAATGACATATTGAGAGGTATTAATAGCACCTGGCTAAGCAGCCATATTCTGGTGGTAAACTGTGTTATAAAGCCTTAACAACTTCTCACATGTTGATTTTGACTACCACATATGTGAAAATAGATAGAAACAAGGGCTAAATTATGATTCTTATAAGCATAGTAGTAAAGCACAGCCTATCCCTTACACAACAATATGAAGTTATAAAGACAGGTATCTTATTTGTGCAATAGATGTTTTTATTAAACATTACATTTTTACATCAAATCACCACAAATGACTAAAAAACCTTTGGATGGTTATTTGTAAAAAGAAAGGTAATTTTCAGATGGAGATGCTCCCCATTAGGATATATCCTGTTGTATATGTCTGGACCTTAGGCCCTGAATTTAAACACAGCCTGTACTTCCTGCATTCAGAAAAACAAAACCAGAGGAAACACCTATGTCTGACTGCCGCAGTGCCACTTCAACAAAGGCATCTTGCCATTTAGAATGAAGTGCTCTAGTCCTCCGTTCTGCATTCAGAGATGTACTGAGTACTCTAATACTCCTCTGGAGGCACAAAACTATGCTGAGACTAAGGGGCTCTGAAGGTGCATCCTTTATACACAGATGACAAGGCAGTGTGACCCTACAGCAACAGCTTCTTGTGCAGAATTTTGCATCTCCCAGACATAATACAAAATATGGCTTCACAAAAAGATTCTACAAGAGATTAAAGTCTTTCTTTATAAATATAGAAAGGAAAATAAGAAGCTAAATGCCACTTGGCTTTCAGAGCACACCATTCTCCAGGGTTTCCTTCTCCCTCCCTGGCTGCTCCTTCACCTTCTCCTCTGCAGGCTCCCCTCCCCACCTTCCCAATCCCTTAGCACTGGAAGGTCCCAGGGCTTGCTGCTTGGCTTTCTCTCCTCTATCTTCACTCCTTCCCCAGTAACCTCACCCAGCACCATCATTTGAAGTTCCATGTATATGCCAACTACTACCAAATACACCTCCACCCTTCAGACTGCCCAAATCCAGGCCTCCATACCTAAGTCCTATTCAAAATGCCTCTTGATGTCTCAGAGCCATCTCAAGAGGTACAGGATATGGAGGACAAATAACTACTTAAGAACTCAACACTGGTGTTAAAGGCATAATATGAAGACAGCAAAAAGACCAGTGGTTGCCAGGGGTTTGGGGAGAAGAAGGAGGGTTTTTAGGGAAGTGAAACTATTCTGGATGTTACTATAATGGTGGATGCATATCATCACACCTGTATCAAAACTCATCAACTGTCCAACACCAAGAGTGACCCCTGATGTAAACTAGAATTTGGGGTGATGATGATGTGTCAATGTAGGTTTGACTGTGACAAATGTCCCACTCTGGTGGGAGATGTCAATAGTGAGGGAGGCTGTGGTGGGGAGGGGCCAGGTATATATGGGAACTCTCTCTACTTTCCACTTATTTTTGCTGCAACCCAAACTTGTTTCAAAAAAAAAAGGTATATTAAAAAATAACAACAGTGAATAGGGGAAGTGAAGAGAGATACCTAAAACTTATCACTCAATTGTTGTTCCTCTGTATCAGGGTGTATTTATAACATCCCAGCAAGAAAAATATACAATGCTTTTCTTAAAGATCTCCAGAAGAAAGGAGGGTCCTTGTCATCTTTCAGTAGCAGTGACATTGCCACCAGTTTATATTTGTTTTTAACAAATGGAGTCCACAGGCTTCCTGACTCTTTTCATGAGGTTAAAAGTTAAGATGAACATTAGTTCTTAACTAAACTCTAATCTCAGATTCCTCAACCAGTATGTCTCCCACAAGTCTTTCCTGGCTACTGCAGAAAGAACTAACCTGTGGGAAAGACATAATGCTGGTAACTAGAACTGACTCCAGACTACTCTTTCATATAGTAGGAAACAAAATGAGTAGACATTACATAGCTTCTCACCACATCTGAATATGCAATCTGGTCCTCTTTATTTCCTCTTCTCTAAGCAGCCCTCCAAAACTAGGAAGAGGGAATTTCAACTTAGTTCTTGAAGGGGAAAAGAAATTGATCAACCCAACTTGCATTTAGAAAAGTAGCTACTAAATAGGTATAGTTGATAATTAAGAATCATCTTCACAGCTGGCTGGCATCCCCACCTAATTTATCCTTCAAATGGGGCACCTTTTGAGAGTGAAAAGGGCAATTAATAATTATACACAGACAACTGAAATTATCCTTGGCAATCAAGGATGTGCAATTATCCTAATAATTTGAAGGGTGCATACTCTATGCCAGCGATGGTTCTGCTTTTCATGTATTGACTAATTTCCACAACAACCCAAAGAAGTGGGTACTGCTACCACATGCACTTCGCACACATGAATACTGAGGCACAAAGATATTAGGAGGCTCACCCAAGGAAGGTCACACAGGACAAGAGGTGGAGCAGGGATTGGAACCCAGCAGACTGATGACACGCTGATCACCATGCTATACTGTCAGGTGACACTACTTGTAGCAACATCCTATAAGACTCAGTCCTTACAGTGTTTTAGAACAAGCAATTAAATTTCAATTTTAGTTTTTCATAGTCCTGAGTTTTCATTGCCAGGAATTTTTAAATCTTTTATCTAATTGAAATTATTCCTGCTGTACCTTAGGGTAGAATGAGAAAAATAAACCCAACCAGAGCTAGAAAGGAGCGAGACAATTAAGTTTTGCATTTCTTGTTGACTTTGATTAATTGCAGTAGTTATGTGCTATAAAGTCACAGGGGACATTGAATAGCAAATACTAAAAGTAAACCATTGCTCTTAGTGGCAACCCAGGGTTATGTTCCTGCAAGCCTCTGGTCACAGCATTTTCATCAGCTGATCAATATACAACTTTCTTTTATGTATGTTTCATTCTTAAAGACACTTTATTTAATATTACTGTTGATTCCTTATCATTGAACTTGTGGCCGATAGCACTGTTAACTCATGCCTAGCAAAAGTCTATTTAACACACAAATTTTCTCCATAAGACATAATGGATTCCCTATTTAGAACTTCAGCGGCTATGCTTAGGGGCCATTTTAAACAGCAAAATCACTACCACCAACAACAAAAACCTACAGAAATGCAAAAATGTGGCATTAAATAGACTGCAAATCTGAATGACAGCAAAAGTGCAGCAAGTATTGATTCTGGGTTACAAATAAACTTTAGTGAGTAGGCAAATTCACAAATATGGCATCCACAGATAATGAATGTCATCTGTACATGTCACTTACAAAAGTATCAGGCTCCTGCAGCAGAAGGAGTAGAGAGACCTCAATATTGCTGGGCATATCTGAGTGCAAGTCCCTACTCAAGACACCCCTAGGTAGATGACTGAAGGTAACTTACTTTACCTCCCTCAGAGCCTTCCTTTTCTCATCTATAAAGTAATAATGCCCAGACTTTCTCTTCTTTAGGTCAAATAGCAGTAATTTAAATAGCTTTTCATCTTGAGTTTTATTTCCCATTCGTAATCATTTTTCACTACATAGTCTTTCTAGAGCTAAATTCCTATATTTCTCATGTGCTGTAGAGTCAGGCTAAATATAGCAACCTGGTTCTAATCTAACTGCAGCAAATGGAGTGGGATCTGCAGGCACACTAAATCCTCTCAGGAGCTTAAATTTAAACTTCAGTGAAAGAAAAAAATATGCAGAATCATGTATATAGTCAGTATGCTACATTTTTTTAAAAAAGGAGAATAGTAAGAAACCATTTGACTTCCCTGTACATTGCATAAAGGAATGCTGAAGGAGAGATAAGACATCTAATAGGTTAATAGAAGGTGACAGGTAATGGGGTCAATGGGGATAGGGTGGTAAGCAAGGTATCCTAGTGTGTCAGTCTATCATTTCATGCTGCTTGTACTTTAAAGCCATGTAAATATATAACCTACTAAAAACACAATGAAATATAATTTTCTGTAAAATAATGAGCCAAGCACAGATCAGAAGTCCTGAGTTCTAGCCTTAGCTCTGATTCAAAATCGGCTATGAGGCGTGGGGTACAGTCTGTAAGTTACAGAATGCGATAGATGGCCTCTAAGCTCCCTCTCAATCCCAAAATTCCATGGAAATGCTTTAATCACAAAACAAATTAAAAGAGTAAACTGAGCTCAGTTATACGAAAGTGTTTACTGTGAGCAATAAATTAACATCCAGTGAGCTACATCTTACTTTGTGGACAATGGAAGTTCCTATGGCCAGGATCCTCACCTGAACCTAAACTACTTGATGATGTAACTGGCCTGCTGCTAGATTACTGCTTCCATGGGCAATAAGCTAGTATTGACTAGGTCACTGTATAAGAAGCTCTGCCCAGTGTTCTGGGCAGAGGCAGTGACAGAGGAGGATTACACCAGACCTGCAGACTGCTGAATGCAGACATGATTCTAGGGCTCGACCTACCACCGGGAGAATAAAGCAGGGTAATAAATCTTTTTACCCGAAGAACATTCTGTTGTCATTTCTAGGTTTCACTGACTCCACAATGAACTTGCTCGGGGCTGAAAAGTACTGGCAAGACACTTAGGCAAGCTAATTATCTAACACTATTGATAGGTTTTACAATCTATGTCATATCTCAAAAAAAATTACCTGGTAAAACTGTAATCATAAGTTACAGAAATTTTAACAAAAACTAAATGTTATCTAAGAACAGGATGTGAAGGGAGTTTTTAGCGAAGCATGAATCAGGACTTTTCCTTAAGCTAGATAAACTGACAGTACCCAAATCCCTAGATTTATAATCACTCAGCAGCAAGGAAATCAAAGAATTATGGATTCAAACTAGAAGCAGGGTTTAGTATTTTGAAACAAGACAGACATAACCCAGGTTCTGTTATTCTTTAAATAAAAATTTTCATGTTGTAGTTAAGTGATCAATTTAATTACATTGCAGTAATGTTGGTTTATTAAGCTCCATTCCATATATCCTAGTTGCCCATTTAATGAAGTTACTTGTAAGTATAAAATAATTAACAACATGTGATGTATGGTATTTCTGCATATAGTTAGAGAATAAGTTGAATTATTTTTTAATTAAAATACCTATTAAAGACTAATAATCTAATGAGATTAATCTGATGAGGGAACATAAAGAAAGGAGTAATTAAGGGTTAGAGAAAGGTCACTTCCCAGCTCCCTAGGCCATGCCAAGGCCCTACTTTGAGGGGTGTTCTGTTTCTCAGTTGCCTGTCCCATGTGTCTTTATCCCACCAGATCACCCGGACAGAGATCTGGCCTGTCACATACATTCACATATTCCCAGTGCCTAGCACATTACCTGGTACCCATGAGGTGTTCTATAAATCATGCTGAAAAAGCTCACCCTAAAATATTTTATCAAAGAATAAGACATAATGCTAAATAAAAATATCATATTCAGAGAGATGACTATTTACCCTTGAAAATAAGTTCCATAACTCATGTAGAACGATTCATTTAAAGTTTCTGAAAAGAAGCCAGGGAGAAGAAGCCCTGGCTTATGTGTGGAGCACAAGAAGTGAAAACAATGATGCTCAGTGTTATCCTTTACTTAAGACTCCAGCTATTTCACAGACTCAAAGAAAAGTACTGGTGCATAAAAGCATGTATAGTAGGCTATTACCGTATTTAAAAAGGCATACTTATACATGCAGAGAACATCTCTGGAAGCTGTATCACAAACCAGCTGTACTGGGGGACTGACTTCTCACGGCATACCCTTGACAGAATTTGAGTTTCTCAGCATCATACATACACACTATTTTGGGAGGTGGTAGGCAGGTCCTCTTACCCACTGTTTCTTGGATTAAAGCAAACTGGCCTCCTCCAGATGGACCAACCACGAGCCAGCCGTTGGCGAGGATGTGTACACAGCTCACAAGGGCAAAAGCAGGCACTTCAACTGAACAAAAGCAGTTCTGGACAAATTAAACTTTTCCCATGTCACACTGCCTACAACTCAATTCCAAGCTTATTGAAAGAAATATATCCACTTAGATTATCAAAATGTTACACCATCTTTTCCTCAAATATGTGTTCAACGGTTCCCAGAGGTGAGGAAAATTCAGCCCTGTTTTCTAGCTTCGATGTCTACTCTCAGAAAACTTTTTTCATATATTATCCTCCTATTATCAGGTTATTCACATCTTCACTTCCTCTAGCCAATCTTTCCCACTTTAAAAAAAATGTACTGGCAACATGCATAGCTCCATTTATTCATACCACTCCCAAAAGGCTTTTACTACATCCAGGCCCTAATGTAAGCCAGACTTCTGAGCCTAAAGTAACATTTGGGAAGCCCACCCTCTGTGAGACTAACTTCCCTGAATTCATGTACCAAGGGGACAATATGTTGTCTAGAGGAAGGTTGGGTAGGAATAAATAGCTCCCAGCGTGAGCTGGAGATGGCAGACTTACAGCAGGCGAGGACCTCAGCACCCTGGTTTTGAAATCTTTAGTTAGTCTGATAAACATTAGTTCTATGCTGTTGGAAAATTCACTTAGCAGCTGACCTTGCAGAGGGGTGAAGAGATTTACCTGAGGTTGAGATCAGGATTCCTCGCTCCAGTCTCAGGAGTGAAAAATGTGATCAATAAAAACTAGTTTTCAAAGTTAGGAATTAGTTCATGCCAAGAAAGTTTGCAAAAAAATACAGGCAAAGGCGAGCCATAGTTTCTCCTGAGTTTAAACATCTGCGTTTCCAAATACGGAGTCTGCAAGGAGTCCAGAAGAATGTTTTATCCAACAGTATACAGGGGAAGGGTGTTCTGAGTTGAAATAAGTGCATTTCCCCATCTCTCAGCTGGAAAGTGCCACAAAACAGACAATCACCTAGTGTGTACCTCTCAGAAATGTTAACAAAATGCTATTCTGAGCTCTAAATTTATTAATAAATTGGTAAAATGATATTGTGATATTCTAAATTGAGAAAATTACATTCTGATCACAAAAGCAGTTTTGTGAAAGTAAACTGAATATTAGTCAGGAAGACTGAAAGAGAAAAAGGAATGAAGTGATAAGCAAAGGTTCAAAAGAGGAGACATTTTAATACAGTGATCCCCAGGAATGGCATAAACACAAAATACACCAAACTCTTCACCTGTATTTAATGTGTTTTAAAATCTGCAAAACATGAGTTGTCCAGGTCACTCTATCAGATGCTCCAAAAATTAAAGATAAGGTTGTTAAGTCTGTGATACAGATTAATAGAAAAACAGTCCTCCTATAGATTTTTAACTTAATGTTACTTAGTGAAATGTGAGAATAATTTCATGGCTTGATCATTTCTGCTCTCTTTTCAAAAGAAAAGACTCAAGTAAAATTTGAACTTTTAAGAATGGCTATCAAAGATGTCCTGGAAAACATCTCATTCCTGGCAGACTTTTCAAAGATATCTATATACATAAATAAATATACACATAAAAATGTATAAGTATGTGTTGCACATCAAACATACACAACATGCAAGAGAGTAAGAAGTAGGAGTTACATTTCAAGACGACTTTGGCAGATAAACACAAACACTGCTATTGTGCCCTGTTCTGGTTGTTAGTATCACTCTTCTCTGCTAGAAAAGAAATTCCAATGAACTCCCGATACAGAACAGTTTTCGTGCTACAAAGGGACCTTTGTTTGAATCCCCCACAAGTTACAAGGTCAATCTTAGCCAATCTTGACATTTCTATGGAACTTTTCCACCAAATTTTTTTCCAAGTTCAAATCATTTCCTGAAACCTTTTGAAATTCAAGGAAAATACTGTATAGATAATGTATCAATTACGTTCTTTAACAAATGACATTCATGAGGCACATTTTCCCCAACATATTTTTCTATAAATATATTTTACAAACTAAAATGATAAGGCATATTTGATTTAATCCACATTCTTAAAAAAATTAGACTCAAGAGTATGGTAATAATATACCAAATTAATATTTAAAATAGTAGTCACCTGTCTTCTTAGCATACAGAAAGTGATGTTAGAATTTTTTAATAAAATCATATTTTCATAGCTTTTACACAAAGTTGACATTTTAAAAAATTAAAACGTTTTGCTGTAAGGATGCTGAGTATTTACATTACCACCTAAGGGATGAAGAATTCTTGCATTTAAGTCCTAAGAAAGACTTGCAAACTCACATTCTATTAAAGTTTCTATTTTTGAAACACTAGATTTTTCATATGAAGAGGCAGAAAATAATCTGAATTCGGTCAGCACTTTCCAAACATGCATTTTTTCTCTCTTCCTCAAATCACTGTAGAAGTAGCTTAAGGAGTTTTATATAATTTAAGTAACGTGAATGTCTCTTTACTTGTATTATATTGTCATATTAAGACACTTAATGAGCTATGAACTATAGCACATTTTTTAAATCCCTTATTTTAGAAAGTACCAAACATTTCAATCATGGAAACCCATTCGAAGAAGCCTTATGATAAAGACACTGGACAATATTCCTCACTTAGGGAACAATGTCCACAGGGAAATGACAAGACAGTGATGTCTATGATGTGCCATGGAGCTGTGACAGAAAACTAGATGCTCTTTGCTCGTAAGGTCTTTGCATTCTAAAAGGTCAAAAACATCCAAAATTCAAGTGTGAGATGAGGGTCTAATTAATCTCTATGACTAGCTCCTTGGGTGATGTAAACCAAAAAGAGCAAATCCTAATAATTTTCCAGATAGATAATCCTTAGCAGAGGACTAAATGGAAATTTAGTTCTTTAGATTGAAACCTTAACTGCACTTAAAACATATGTGTATTTTTTTAAAAGTGAGCTAGTAGAATGCATTCTGAAGAATAAAAAAATTCACTAGTTTCAATTCCATCTAAGTGAATGATCTTAAGCAAATTCACATAATTAATTTGGGTCTCAGTTTCGTTACTTGCAAAAGGGAAATTACGGCACTTCACAGGATGCTATAAAAGATTAAATCAGATGAAATAAGAAAAATGTTGGAAAAACATAAAATTGATGCCCAGATGCTAACAATTAATGCACAGCAATTAGAGGCAATATCCCACAATAAACAAGCAATCAGAAAGCTTAAAAGAGCTTGCTTTTGGAAACTCAATTCATCAACCATCTTCCTCATGCATAAGTCAAGTGCTAGATTTAACTTGGCTGGTTCACAAAGTTTACATTAAAATCTTTTCCATCGGCCAGAAAAACTGTGTGGTCCTGCTTGTTTAACTCAAAACTGGCAGAGTTAAAAATCCATGTAATGGTTCAAAATCCACAGCTGTAAATGCAATGCAGAGGAAAGAGTGCAACTAAACCCTAGCCATTGTTTCTTTTTCCACAAAGTTCTACCCTAGTTTAAGATTGATAACAGCTAATGAGTAAGCTCAGGAACACTCTGTCTGTCCCAGCCAGGATCACTATCCAAGTTTAAATCTCCATGTGACAACTCAGAATTCACAGACCCTTGGAGCTTGAAAAAGCAATCAAAGAAGGCAAAAAAGCATGTAGTAGGGCCCAAAGGTTGCAAAATACAACCAGGAGAACACCCTAACTGGCAGCTGGAGCACATCAGAGTGTTTTGAAGCACTGGTCCAAGGACTCTACCACTCACAAGCAAACAACAGGCTGTGAGAAAGAAAACAGCTCAGGTTTTAGTCCTAACCTAAGTCAGGATTCATAAACTTTATGATCAGGGAAGAATCCATGTATTCTGACTTCCTTCAGTGTCAAAATAAAGATGATGGCTACAGTGTTTAAAACTTGCCACAATCATTCTTAAAAACAAGCTCACAAAATCCAGTGTGCTGGAGTCAGTATAAAACAAGACTTGTTTTTTATTCAAGACCAACACTAGCAGAGACAAATATAAAAAAGGCATACATACAAATGTCAATAAACACAAAATTCAGAGGCATTTCAAAATACCACAGATACAGATGATCAAAATGGCAATAATATATCAACAAACCACTGCTTTTGAGAGCTTACCTGGTTTTGTGCTAAGCACGTTACATGTATTTTCTCATTTAATTCTATACCAGCACTATGAGGTTAGATATACTATTCTATGCAATGACCTATTAGAGAAGGAGAAAACAAGATTTGGCATTAATAAGCACTTGCCTACCATGTTACAATAAGCTTCAAGTTTTAAAGTTTGAAGCTTTTCATATTTGTGCTGTAATGTTCAACTTGTTGTGTCATGAAAAACTTAATGATAATGATAATAATAATAAAATTAAACATAAATACCATTGATGGAATTATAAAATGTGACTTAACTCCAACTAATGCCAATCCCTACTTGACAAAAACAAGGGGAAGGACACACATGCCCCTCTCTGGCTACCATGTTGCCAAGGAGAGTGGGGGCAGGAGGCTTCAGGTATCCAGTCATTTATCCTTGTTTCCTATACGATAGTCCCTCCCTCACTTGGGCCTGGGTCTCCCGGTCCAGAGCTCACCTATTTTGCCCTGATACTGGGGTGTCAGGGTACCAACCAGCTATGCAGTGCTGAAGAAGGGGTCTGGGGCTCTAACTAATCTCAAACAGACTTCAACAAAACTCCTGTTTTCACACCCTCCCCAACTTCGTCAACTCCTACACCTTCTAGAGGTTCTGGGGTTTCCACCTGGCATGCTCTTGGCATTCCTCACTACCCATAGAGAGTTAAACTTCCTCAAATTGCCAGCAATACTTACTGAGTCCATCTGTTTTCTGGTTTCCAAAATATGGCTGCTTTTGTCTTTTTCCTTGTTTTTGTAATCCTTGTGAGTTTGTGCATTGACTATCCCATTGTTTTTAACGGGATTTCAGAAGGGAATGAATGTCAGGAGTGTGTCTGATCCATCATCTTTAACTGGCAGCATCTCCCACGGACTTTCATGCAGATTTCAGACCCCCCACTGCTTCCCTGCAGTCTTAACTGGAATGACTGCATCCATTATTAGGACACCTGTAGCCCTTATTTCTCTATTTGAAATGATACTTATTTCTACTTATATGAAATAACTACTTCTTTCTTTTACTGTTACTTCAGATATTGGTTATTGATAAAAGCTGAATGTGGACTAAAATACCCATGCCATTGTAGAGTACTTGAGGTGAATTTCAAATGAACTTCTTTGTTTATTCATCCCAGGATAGAGAAAAAGTCAAAGAATGTCCTAAAAAGTAGTTTCTGAATGCCACTGTCCTTCAACTGTCCACTGAGGAAGTTTGGCTTTAGAAATAAACTTTCTCCATTTATTAAGGGAAGTAGGGTAAGTACTTTACTTATCAAAGATTCTGCAGTAAACTTATATTGTATAATGAGTAAGAAAAAAGCATTTGCTAACGAAAAACAATGGCAACAGACACGACTTCAGAGTAAAAATCAAACAGGCTCTACAATGTAAAGAGTTCCATATTCTCTGGCTTGGTTAAATTTAAATGTTTTTCTTTTAAAATTTAACTTTAAAAATTAGTCAAGAAGAATGAAATGCTAATACTAATACTTGGAAATGTTTGAAGGTTTACTGTAAATGCATTAAAGTTTACAGTTTTGATTACCAAATAGAAAACACACTTTATAACTCAAATACACTGGACCATTATTTGCATAAAATGTCATTTTTCTGTAATATGAAGTCATTTCATAAAATAATATTAAGGCATGTGCATTTAAAGAAGTATTCAATGTCCCATAATATTTCATTTTAAATATAATCTGATTAAAATTAGGGAAAAGAATCTTCCGGAAAAGCAAGTGTTGGGTGAGTACCATTTCTAATGTTCATTATTATTGCAATTTACTCTTCCACACAAAGCAGAAACTGGAGAATTTGGTATTAGCTGCTTGCTCACTATACGTTGGGAGCAAATTCAGTTCCTCCGGACACAAAAGCACATTGATGGATATCTTTATTTTATTCTGCAGAAATTGAAGACAGCAAACTTTTAGCTTTGAATTACTTCCCAAAGAAATACCAACATTATAACTTTGTAATGGGGAAAAGAAAAAAGGCATTTTGCAAAGTCCTTAAGCAGCATATTTTAATAAATTACAAATGCTAGTACTCTATTAATAAAAAAATTTTAATGAAATATTGTTAGTTTGACTAGATATTTAGAATGAAAACTGAAAATTGGGAGTAAAAACACATAATTTTATAACACATCAAAACAAAGGCTCATCTAGTTTTCATTTTGCATAGTTTTTAACACAAAAGACCTTACTTATATCTGAGCATTTCTAAACATAGCAACAGAGCTATATTCAGTCTTATGCAAAAGGCAATTTCCTTTCCTGATAGTATCAGTCTTTTACCATAGCACATCCTAAATTTAAAACCAAATGGAATTAAATCATACCCTGTTGCAAATTAATGTAAATTAATCATACCTGCAGCCCTGCTCTATTAACAACAATCATCTGTAAATTATTCTTAATGAACATAAGATATGTGAAAGCAAAACAGAAAAAGAATAATCGAAGGCTATATACAAACATGTAAAGCATATAGTATGTGTGCTATTTAGTTATGAATTAAGCTTATTCGTTATTAAATGGAAGATATCTAATACTCTCTTTTTCATGGGATTGGCTGGGCTTTTAGGACATCTTTGGTCCTTAAAACAGAAGGAAATCATGAATCCAGGGAGATTTCATGAATTTGAGTCAGGAAAGTTAATACAGTGAAGGTCACAGTTAAGGAGACCTTCCCAGAGTTGGGAGGTCAAAGGTTCTGACCTGGCACAACCCAAAGGCATACTGGTTCCGCCTAAACTTGAAGGATTTAGCTCTGATTATCCCAAGAGAAAGAAAAAGGCAACACTTTTCCAAGGAAGGACAAATATGGGACCAGTGGGTTTCCAGCTCCATCCCCACAAACACCTTTAAGGAGGATTACAGAGCAAACCACTGCAGGCCACAGCACTGACGGAGAGAGTAACAGGAGGCATTGAAGGGAGAAAACCCTCCACACCAAGGGGCTCAAGACAAGTCCATGTACTTCTCCTTATCCTACTCAATTCATTGCTGTCCCAATTCACAGGCTCCTTAAATGTTGCTGTGACAAAATTCTGACCTTGGTTTTCTTTTTTCTTTTTGTTCTATCCATGTGTCTCAAAAAGGGCACAACTGGCATTTGGGTGGGATGATTCATTCTTTTTGGGCCAATCCTACCAACTGTAGGGTGTCTAGTATCTTTGGACTCCACCTACTAATGCCAGGAGAGACCCCAATCACTGTGGCAGCCAAAAACACATTTCCAAATGTCCCTAGGAGGCAAATAGAGCCACTACCACTTAAAAGCCCAGTCTACAAGCTCTAGTATCTCATTTAATCCCACAGAGTGGACAAACACCTATATGACTCAAATCCACATCTCCAGGCAAGATTTGTCTGGCATTCTAATCTGTTTTCTCCTTTCAGTTAGACACCTGCTCCTCATGCTCCACAGTCACTTTACACTTGCCGAAAGCTGAATCCCTTATCTTCCCCACTAAGTGCCAACCTATTTCTCTCATATCCTGGCTAATACAACCAGCATCCACAGTCAACCAGGCAGAAACTTGGGATACAAACAAAACTTCCTTTCTCACCAAGTTCTCAAGACTATGCTTTAAATGTCCTTCGAGTCCTGCCTCTCAGGACCCCTATCAGAGTCGCATCATCTCGGCTGGATTACTGCAATGGCCTCAAATCTTCCACCATGGTCAGCTCCTTTCTAATGCAAACACCAAGCTATCACCTCCCAGGGCACCACATCAGTCCCCTATTTAATTGCTCAGTATTTCCACATAGCCTTCAGGAAACCCTGATAAACTCCTCAGCAGGGCTCACAAAAGCCTTCACCTCCTGCTCCCATTGTCACTTTTCATTTTCACCAGGGTTCCCTTAAGCCCATCACTACAGCCTGACCCAAACCTGCCCATTTCAGAGTAAGAGCCATGCTCTAAGATGACTGCTTGCACACACTGAAGATGTTCCACTGGGTGGGTGCCACTTGCTGAAGTGCTAGACTAGAATCCAAGCATCTTGCAGAATAGGAGGTTCCCTAAGTGTTGAATGAAATACGTAATTCTTTATAAAGAAGAAAATAATTTAGTAAATATGCCACTAATAAACACTGCCCCCCCCAATCAGAATGATATTATCCTGTCTGTTTTCATATAACCTCATCTTAACACAGAAGGGTTTCTAAATATTATTTATTGGCAAACAATAAAGAATCTGAGCAACTATAAAGGGGACAAGACATTACATTGTTAGACTGAATGTCGAGCACGTTCTGACCTCAACGTACATTAAATGTCCCATCACCTCCAGCTACAATTTTTCATTAAGTAAAAAGATGAGGATTGTCTTGATTAAGCCACACCTAACAATACCATGCTTACTCAGTAATGACTAATTCAAGCCCTGATAATTTGCTTCATTCAAGATTTTAGTTTACATTGTCATATCACTGGAAACGCTTTCACAGGTTACACATTAGTTTTCATTTGAGAGTCACTCTTGGAGACCAAACGCTGGAAGTTCAGCAAAGCAAATCAGCAGTACATAATGAAATGGGCTCTGCAATTCTTCAGAGCACTATGAGTTTTAAAAAGGCCATATCTGAAATGAGTGTTTCAACCTAAATCAAATAAACTATTGTCATGCAAGTTACGATAATACGGACATAGGATTGTCACGTAGAAGCTGAACATTCTTAGTTGAAATATATTATAGCAGAGATCCAATACCACATAGGCAGCTATCCAAATTAAAACAGTGCATTTCAAGTAAAAACAGAACAAAAATGTAAGGATAAGAATATTTCTTTTATCTTTTAATGGAGGTTGAGAAGATTCTGAGTTTTGTTTTAAAAATAAAAAATAAACAAAAATGGCCAAAATAGCCTCTCACCATAAGCCTCTATAGAAATGAAAACTTTTTAGTAAAATCATAAAAGATTTAAATTTTATAAATGATTGAAATTAAGATAATAAAAGTTTAATCTGTAATTTAAATAAAATGACTTATTTTAAGGTTAACCAGTTATGGATTTCTTTATCCCCATTGTATAGATAAGGAATAAGCTGGAGAGGTTTAGCAACCTGCCCAAAGTTAACCAACTACCAGAAGGAGAAGCAGCTGCTGGAGCCCAGGCTCCTTCTGAGCCACGCTGACATAGGAGCAGAGCTGGGGAGGTCAGGACTCTGGACCCAGCTGTTAACAATTGTTACTTCACAGTCAGAACTAAAAGCTTTCTCTGGAGTCACTTACACACCATGAGAAGCTGACTGACAACCACATGATTCAAAACACAATTCCTTCAAGGAATAAAAACATGCCACCAGGGTTTTCAGGAAACACATCTAATTAAAATCATGAATCACATTTTACATTATCAAAATAGTAATAATTCTTCATAGCAATGTATAAAACATGGAGGTTTGTTTTCATAGTTCAACCACAATATGAATTAAGATGAAAGGGTCTCATTTTGAAATCTGAAGACCTTTCAAACAAGGACACCCCATCGAAGGCTCTTTGTTCTGCTGTCTTTGCTGAAGGAAGAAAAGAGATTTCCATTTCTCTTACCAAGACTGGCAAGACTGGTACCAAAAGGACCAATGGATGGTACACAAGCAAGAATCCAGCTTCTAAAAGAGGACTTCACCACGAGCACACACAGGCCCACTGTTCCCTGAGGCCCAGCAGGTCCCCCAAACACATCTTTTTAAGTAACCACATCAATAACAAGACTGCAAGGATCTTTTCTTGGGGCAGAATCTGGCTTTTGAAATTGTGCCACTGTCATGAAATATTTGGAGATCTCATTGATCTGACCATGAATTCCTTATCTCTGAAGTAGCCCCAATTCATATGCTAACTTCAGCATGGATGTTCAATCATGTCATTCAAAAGGAAAATCTACCTGTACACAGAGATGGAGCCAACAGACACGAACATGTTCTCGTCACTGTCAACTTGGCTCTTTCCCTGAGATGAACAAGCAATGTCCAAATCACAAGGAATACTCACTCCAGGGGCAGATCTAGTTTTTGTGAACCCTAAAGCCTGTACAACGTGTAGAACCTCTAAGAAAGAAATTAGGCACCAAAGCATATCCTGAAAAGGTACCCTTGCAAGGGAGGAGCCTTGAAGCTTAAGTTTCTTTAGTTATGCAGTAAACCCACCTTTGAGCAAACCATTTAAAAGTGCCAGTATTCAATCCATTAGACCCGTCAAAATAGAAACTGTGGAAGACTCACTTTACAACTCTGCTGTCACACAGCCCCAGCACAAGCTGTGTATTTTACTTAAAAGAATATAAGCTCACCACAGGAATACAAACTGAGCTTCCTGCACTCATTAAAAATAATAACAAGCACTCTTCTACAGTGCTTACAGAATGTTACATAGGGAAAACTTCTACCATCATTATGGCCACCATAACTGTGTGTTTAAAGTAATATTTACATAGATGAACCAAGAAAAGAATATAAAAACATAAACAAAAACAATTCCTGTACTTTAATGGTATGATTGTGTTACTTTTTTCCTCCCAACTAAATGTTGTTATTTTATTGGCATAATTAAAAAGGAAGAAGTAAAGGGAAAGAGTGAGGCAAAGTGGGGGAGAGGGAAGGAATGAATTAGCACATAGGGATTATAACAGGGAGAGAATACAGACATAACGTCTGCTGCGACAGCTGCACACTTAGCATCTGTCTGTACGTCAACAACATGAAACATTATCTAAAATGTATTTCAGGGAATAACGATAAAGTTTACTGAACGAATGAGAGACTTCATACCTCTAAATGCCTTCCTTCTGAGATAACACAGGTGCTTGTGGGCACTAATGTCTCAGCACGACCAAAGGCGAACTGAGGTGAACTTACTTTTTGCTTGCCTCGCAGACATCTGTAATATTGGAGAAAAGATGGTGACTCTCTGTTTTGGTCATTGTATCGCTCAGTTCTTTGGAATTTTTAAACATTCGTATCAAGATCTCCAAACTGAGTAAATATGAATGTTCAGAGGATATGACCTCAAAGATAGCCTGGTAAGAAAGAAAAAGAAACGCATTGTTAATTGTTTTAACTGGAGAACTAAATAGCACTCTCGTAATTCTGCTTTAAGAATGACATAATATCTTGAAAAGTGTAAAAAGATAAGCATTAAGAAAACTGCATCACTAAACTACTGTCTTTATATAAGGCACATGCACCCAAATCTCAAGAAACAGAGTCACTGACCAGAGTGTAAAAGGGAAAAAGCATTTGAATGACTGGAGATTGAGTCTTGAGGTCATGCTTTGCCAAGGGCTGGAATCTATGGAAGGAAGCTAGGGCATGTCATAAAATATCAGTGTGACATTAATTAACCTTTGGGGTCATCTCATTCAGCCTTGCTTACAAAGCAGGCTGCTTTGAGGCAGCAAGGATTTATGGACATCACTTGGGATTCAGAGAAAATTTCTCACAAATACATCTGTTTACTCCCCTTTAATGTGGATCCATTCTTCCCCTATGTTTTAATCCAACTAATTTGCAGTCAATAACAGCAAATATTCTGGGTGTCTGAAAAGAGCATGACTACCTACCCTCAAAAGGTTCTTATCAGCCACAGGAATTCTTTTACATAAACTCATACAATTGAAAGTAATTCTGTCCATTCAATAAGCCACCCTCTCTGCTCTCATTAGTGTCTCAAGAAGCAGCAAAGGACCCTCTGCAGAAATTCTTGGTGTCAGGCACACAGTGGTTTACCAGATAAGAGTTCATTAATGATAAAACACCAACCCACGTATGTGAACAGACACCAACGCCCTGAGTAAGGAATTCATCTAGCTTCTTAACAAAGTCAACTTCAGATCCACCAAGAATGGCAAAGCAGGGAGAATTCCTCCGCACGGAGGAGTGCTGAACATCCTTGCAGGCTTGAGACTGACATTCCTCCCAGAGACCCCCCAGTGACACCGCCATCTTCACCTTGGCCTCTACAGCTCCTCCCAGCAAGCTCTTGGCCCAGAAGGCACAGAGGAGCCCTCCCTAAGTCCCAGTGCTAGTTAATCAGCACTAATTAATTAACAATATAACAACAGTGCTATGGCTGAGGCTTGGTGGGAGCAGGCAGGCACAGGCAGGTAGACACCTAGCTGCTGATGGTGAGCCATATTTTATAATTCAGGTTAATGACACTAGTCTCTATGCTCCCCTCCTTTTTTAGCATCCATAAGCTTTTAGGGAAGTCTTACTTAGATGTGCTGGTCTAGCCTCAGATATGCCCCAGGGACTTAAGTGATGTAGTAAATGAGTAAAGAGTAAGAACATTAAGAGTCTCACTTAACCTGTACCTTGTCTAATTCTAATCAAGCAATATAATTATCCTCCGGAAATGTTAACTCAAACTAAAGAAAATTGTCACTTCCTGACCAAAAATAATGGATTTCAGGTTGTGATGGATAAGGTGCCTTGGAACAACTTAAAATATTTTCAAAAGCTAAGGCTTTCATAATCAAATCCAAAATACTAAAATTCAAACAAAAAGATATGATAAACTATGTAGACTAGATCACATGAAAAGATGAGTAAGTAGTAGCTTATTATAATAGGTTTGATGTAATAACTACTAAAAAGACCCACAAAGAGCCATCAAGTACAAAGTAAACCAGGTTATACCCGATAAAAATTGCTACATGGGAATAGAAAGTAAAGTTAGATTTGCTGCTGTCATTACATGTTTATAACTCAAACTTGAATAGTATTTTCAAGATATAAGGCAAATAGAATAGATTCAAATAAAAAAAGGTTTAAAAGAGCAGAAATGTTAAAATGGGATTAGGTCCCTGAAGAAGCTCTTGAATTTGTCTACGTGGAAAGAGAAACATCATTTATGTCACAATATTAACAATAAAGAAAAAAAACCTATCACCTACTGTTCATCACTTAGATAATATAATTCTTTTTAAGTGTGGTATTTATAGAATGGAATACTATACAGTGGTTTGAATGATCTAGATTAATAAGCATTAACATCATGGATAAATCTCAAAAACAATGCAGAATGTAAAAGTAACCAAAAACATGTTCAGAATCGAATCACCTATCTACATATTAACACATACACACACACACACACACACAACTATATGTATATAAATGCATGTAATACATGATTTGAAAACAGATTAGATGGATACACATCAATTCATAATTACAGTCGCCTCTGAGGAGGAGAAAAAAGGAATGGGATTAAGAAGGAGAATGTAGGAATTCTACTTTATTGAAGTCTTATTTTCTTTAAAAGATAGGAAGAAAAAATAATAAATGTAACATATATATTTGTTAATTCTCAGTGATACGTACATCAATGTTATATAGTATTCTTTTTTATACCTAAAAAACAAATCAGCACTATAATATGCCCTTGTATTTTTGTGTTACTCCATGTCATTAAAATAAAAGTACTTTGAGAACTATACAATATTACTACAGTGATCACATATATCTGATCACTGTCAAATATGGATACATTTTCATGGGGAAACACTGAGCAAGTGTACACAGGAGGCTGAGAGTTCCACCCGGGCCCTGTGGAACTCGAAGGCATCTGCTCAATAGAAGACATACCTCTTGTCTCTTCCTTTCCTCCTGGCTAACTGTCTGCGATAATCCATTTCTTTTCACCTAGGGGAAAAAGCAAAATAAAGTTGAGTTCATTTACTCTACCAATTTCTTTACATGCAAGGCATAACTCTGATCTTCCAAACTGAATTAAAAGAAATTATTCAAAATGTTGAATTCAAACTAATCTACCAAATCCAAATGAAAAAATCTAATAATAAAGAAAATGAAGTCACTGCTCTGAAAGGTTACTGTCCATGACTGAACCTTGAAAGAATAATTTCAACACTATCTTTCACAAAGACTCCATGAAATATTAATGCTCTTTATAAAAACCCAGTCAAACAAGACAACAGCGCCCCCTCTGCCCCAAGTTCAGCAATCTATTCAGCATATCGAAAACTGACAAGTAAGGATGTCGACCTGACATTATTTGGAGAAGCAACAGTACCTGCAACAACCAAGAACACCAGCACCACACTTGGAGTAACACTGTTGTATCGTTAGTCAAATCACTGCAACCCTATCCCAACTGCCACACATTTTTAGTGGATTGCTGCAGAGCCTATCTTAATTCAGTTCCTAAATGAAAGAGTAGAGGCAGAACTATGAACTCTGCCAAGGCAGGACCTAGTGTCTCTTCTGGGATGCCAGGCACTGAGTCTGGCACATGAAAGGCATTCCTGTTTTTGTCAAAGATTAAATTACCAAAAGATAGGGCATACGTAAAGTACCTGCCAATTAAATCACATGCTTAACAGAAAGACAAACAGCTGGAAAGGAGAGTGCCCTCCCCTCGTGTGAGAAATTAATAGCAATAAAATATAATACAAGTTTTCAAACAATTTTGTTGTCATACTTCCTAAAAACAAATTTAAAAACCATGTTGTTCCCCTAGACCCATTTCTCAAATTGGTCACCTTATGTTTAAAGAATTAAAAAGATATCTTTTCCTGCTAATTGTAAATCTAGGTATTTTAAACATGTTACTATATTCTTTTAAATGTATTCAATGGCATGTAAAAGCCAAATAAGTTGATGCCCACCATTACCCATTTAAAACTAAACGAGCTTTCCTTAACAGGTGAAGATTTCACATTATTCTTCTTTTTCCTTGAAATCACATTTCGATGTCAATTTCCCCCCACATTTCCTAATGTAATATAATTCTATATAGTAATATGATAATATAATATCAAAATATATAATTATATATATGATATAGCAACATAATATAAATTGGGGTACCTTGTTTAGTCACCCTAGCATATTTTGATGCAAAAATATGTTTTTAAATTTAATTTTCTAAATTTCCTGTGAAAACTGAGCTTTAAGTATAAGAGACTTTCTTAGATTATATCATCACCCAAATATCATTAGTAACCTATGTCCAAAACAACACAATTACTTCCAATTTTAATGCATCAAGTCCTAAAAGTAAAATTTTACTGAGAAAGCAGCTCTTAGTAATGTGAAGGGCTTATGGTGGCTTCATTAAAGGAGGCTATGCTGAAACCATATTTCAGGTCGACCTGCATTTTTCTTGTGCCCCAGTGGTTTGACACCTTGGTACAGGCAACATAGATTTGAGATGCACAAGGGAGATGTCTTTCTTTAGTAAATTGCAGAAGGGCAATTTTGAAAGGGAAGATTCGGAAAACACAAACCTTGGTGAAACCCTGTTACTACACATGCAGCTTCAGTTTTAGAAAGGAGAATATCCCAGGAGATGAGGATCTGGAAAATGATACCTTTGAAACTATCCTTTATCCACCTCACACAGTCTTCATGAATCCCAGGGATGTGAGGCATATCCTAGTATGAAGATGGCTGGGGGACAGGGCTCCACTCAGTATTGTCATGGAAATGAAGACAATTACATGTTACTGTCTTTACCCTGATTTGGGGAAAAGGTTAGAATAGTATACCAACAAAAGGTAGTAGTTATCCTCCCTTTGACACTGAATCTTCATAGACTCTAGGAAATCGATACTGTTCTTATCCCTATTTCATCAGTTCATAGATGGGGATAAGAATGGAGGCGTAGGATCTAAGATCACACTAACTGATCACAAGGCCAGGATCTGCATCCATGCCAACCCCAGGGCTCTTACTCATATTGTATGGGTTAGGAACCCCTGCTCCCTTGAGAGGCACCCTGTTTCCAGGGTTGGGCGATTATCACTGAGATAATGGCAGGTCTGTACCAAGTCTCCACATGTTCTTTTTCATCTACATATATCTTGGAAGGTTCTTAGCTTTTCTCACAATCCTGGCCCTGGGTCAGCCTGTCAGCAAGAATTCATGGCTGAAAATGACTTCTTCATACATTTTAACAGGAGAGGAGACTGGCCGAAAGAAGGAAACTGTTCAGAGCTGCTCCCCCGTGGTTAACCCCAGGCAGGAATTTCACAGGGTTTCCTGCCTGACACAAAGTTCTGGCAGATTGATACGCAGGCACCATGCCCACAATCTCTGCAGGTGAGGTCACCAGAAAGAATTCCCACCCCGGTATCTCCATCTAAAACTACTAATGAGTTCACACCCAGATACTTTAAGGGGAAGAGAGTGAAACGTGGGTTTAGAGACCACCACAGATGGCAGCCAGTTTACTGAGAGATTAAGAATACTTTACCCTATCAAAAAAATATATATATATATATCCCCAGCTAAAATAGTTGCTCTTTTGACGAGGAAGAGAAGGTAGTTTCGAAAAAGGCAAAGAGCCAATGTACAGAAGTATCATCTTACACAAACAGTGGTAAAACAGTCCTCTACCAAAAAGTCATCAGGAAGAAAACAGCAGCCCATACAAACTACGGTGACACAAAGAAAAAAGATTCCAGGAAGTGCTCTTGGGTCATAATTAAGAAAAATGAAGTGCAACACACTGGAGGAGCCTGAAAGTTTGCTCTGGAGTTTGACAAGCCAGGTCCTCCTGGATGGCTGCCAGGCCACTGCCCCAGGGCCTGTCCTCCTGTCTCAACCCTTCTCCACCCTGCACAGGACGGGCTGGACAGCTTCCTCCTCCAGAGCGAAGAGGAATATTCTGTCCAGCTGAGATCTCTTCCCACATTCAACTGTGAATTAAGTAGGAGCTGAAAGCAGGTGCCTGGAGGCAGAAAGTCATGAGCAGACAAGGTGCTTTCAGAGACTGAGGAGACTGGAGAGAAGCAGCCAGAGAAATTAAGGAAGAAATCGATAGAAAAAGAGCTGAAAAACACAGGCAAAGGCAGGGAAGGGAAAATCAGAGAGAACGAAAACACTGGGGCAAAATATCAAGCGGAAAGAAAAAGGAAGGAGGGAGGAGAGGAAGGGGAAGGAAAGAAGGAGAAAGAACACATGCCAAGGTTTTAGCAGTAAATACTACTGGATATTCTCTGATTCAAAACCAGTCACCTTATCAGTAAACTTAAGGAAAATCACTGGTAGGCCCAGGCTTTTTTTTTTTTTTTTTTTTGCATGAAAAATTTATGTGTATAAAGCAATGTTTTACCTGTAGTTTTAAAACAGACATAGTCTTTTGCAGTTTGCACATTCCTGCTAAGAAATCTTAGATAATATCAAATTTATCACATTTCTTCAAGTGTTCCTCAGGTGTGAGGGAAAAAAAGGCAATGCAGAAGCCTCTAAAACCAAATTCCTATTTTGCTATCCAAAATGAAAAGACTTCAAATTGCACAGGCTCCTTCTATATTTTTCAAATAGATATTTCGTATGGTCCGTCCAGCCGAATATAAATGGGAACACCCAGATGGCCAAAGCAGCATAGTTTTAAAGGTCTCTTCTCACCTCACTTGCATTTTCTTATTCCTCACTGTTTAAAATTTTTTATTTGATTATAACATTAATAAGCAGAATTGCAAAAGTAGTTTAATGAAACAGTAAGAACTGGAGTCGATTTGGAGTTCTTAACTTTGTATAATCTAACCAAGTCACAGAACTGTTCAAATCTTGCCATGGCAGATTCTACACTGTAAGGAGAAAGTAGGAATGCATATCAATATCTCCAATGTTTGAAGTGGAAAAGACTTAATTCAAATATAACAACAGAACTGTAGCTCAAGACTACAATTCTGACATGCTAAAAACATGAATATACATATGTAGCTTGTCAAGAAGGTGAGTATAGAGAACTTACTAAGATTGTAACAGTTTTATATTCATAATCATAAATTATAGTTTTGCTGTTGTAATCAGTATTGAATATTTCACCCATGATCTTTTAACTGATTTATTTTGAATGCCCAAACAAGACAGAGATTAACAACTGGCTAAAACAATAAAGGGCAGTACAAGATACTTCATCTATGGATATGATATTGTCTAGTTAGATCCCAAATGTAGTTTTTATAATTTATAAAAGGGTAAGTTCCCTAAAATATTGACCCGAAAGTTAATTACCACATACTCCATGTAAAATTCATGCTGGGTTCCTTCTTTTTTTAATTTTAATTTTTAACTGAAGTATAGTTGACATGACATACAATATTATATTAGTTTCAGCTGTGCAACATAGTGATTTGACATTTATATACATTACAAAATGCTCACCATGGTAAATGTATTTCCATCTGTCATCATAGAAAGTTATTACAATATTAATGACTATATTCCCTATGCTGTACTTTTCATCCCCATGACTTAAATGTTTTCTAACTGAAAGTTTGTACCTCTTTATCCCCTTCACCTATTTCACCATTCCTCCACCCACTCTCCTGTGGCACCTGGGTCCTTCCTGATACCTTGCAAGTCTGAGCTCCCATGTGACTATTTCAGGAAGGAACAGGAAGGCTTTCGACAGTAATTCCACTCCTGCACCCTCCATGGGTACAGGTGTTTGCACCTTGCAGAGATTTGTGTCAGGAAATCCATCAGCTCTGCTCTCTATTCCTTGGTCTTTGCCTCCACTGACTGGTATAGGTATAAACCATGTTTGCTAAGCCCCAAACAGAGACCCAGTATTACCATTTATACAGAATTTACCTACAGGTAGAGCTGGTCTTGTATCTATGGAAAGAGCCAAGATTAGTATTGCCAAGTCTCTTGGCCGACTAGGCATCATTTTCTGTGGGGTAAATAGGAATATATTCTTGAGACCCCCAAGAATTGATAATTTTTTCTAGACAAGATGTGCACACATTCCTTTAATTTTTCCCCACTAGCCAAGGAAATCATAATGGGAGGGCCCCAAAAGACTGAACAACCAAAACAATTAAAAAATGCAGTTAGTTGAAATTAGAACAAATGTATAACCCAAGATCACTATGGCTCCAGAAAGCACTAATGTACATTGAATACCCATTTGAGTTAAGACCTTCACACTTGCTGGGATTTACCCTTGCTGAAAATCAGCCGGTTATTCATGCCTGTTGGTGATTCCCTATTCACAGACTTCTGTTTTTAAGAGCTCAAGCAGGAAGGGAATGAATTGCCAAGCAAATTTACACCACAGAATACAGTCACTTCCCAGGTCCTTTCTGTACACTTCATATAACCCAAGTAGCTGCTGGATTACAAATGAGCTAGAGTCCTTTCCCCATGAGTAACCTGGGAGCAGCCATACTCTGAGAGTACATGTGAAGTTCCTAAAATGAGAACTCTGCAGGGTTCAGAAATAGTGTCCTCTATAACCAGACCCGAAGGTCTCTCCAGCCCGACCTCATCCAGGGAGAAAGGCCCTGAGATATCACTGCATCTAAGCTATAAGCTGCCACAGAATATTAGTCTCAAAGGACCAGAGATCTGTGTAACCAAAGATCAGATAAAGGACGTAAAATGGGGACAGTGTCATACTTTTAGGGAGGGTTAGGTAAATAGATGGAACACTATTTTTAAGGAGATGTAGAAGACAGTGGCCCTTTTAATAAAATAATCTGCTTAATTTAAAAATACATTGAGTAATGTGTCAATGGCCTCCTAATTCATTTATTCAAAAAACTGATCTCCTGTTGTGAAGTTCGATTCTACATAATCCTCACCAAAGTTCTTGGATCTCAAGAAGCAGCAAGCATTCTCAGTCTCCTGGAGGCAACCTCAGGTCTACAAAAATGATGGCAACTTCAGTGAAGGCAGGACATGGCTTGAGGTTTTTGCTCCTCTAGGGCCTGCGCCATTTCTAGAGACAGAGCTAGGATTCCTGAATGGACCGGAATTACTGCAATACAGGTATGAGACTGAGAGTACAAACCCTAACCAGATAGGTAATCAAATGTAAAAGAATAAACTGTTGTGCTTTGTACGATTTAGGAGATAAGTGTGCATTCCTTCACTGCAGCCAGTCCTCATTAGTTATGCATCAGAACTTTGTAACAGCTAAAACTTTTTAACAGCCCTACAAGGAAGGTAGCACTATCCCTATTTTACAAATAAAGAACAGAATCATGAAAAAGTTAAGTCATTAACCCCGTAAGTGGCAAAACTGGAATTCAAATCCACACCTGCCTGCTCGCCCCACCCAAGGTAGAGTTCTTAACCACCCAACACGCTGCCTTCTAACGCTTCTGAATTTATTTTGGTTGTGATCAGCAGCCACTCTTCCCCTAAACTAAGGTTTCCCCCACCCCCAAGCCTCAGAAAGCACGTATCTCACGGGCTGGCCAGAATTTGCTGCCATGAGAAAGCTAAGCTCTCAGCAAGGAGCCCTGGCAATTTAACTTGTTGCTTAGTCTTGACAGTCTCCCACTGGCACATTCCTCTCTCTGACTGGTGGCTCTTACCATCCTTCATTGCCTGTGGGCTACTAAGCCTGACCGCATGTATTCATTCTCTATTCCCCAGATAAGCAAGAGATGCAGTTCTCCTTTATACAACACAGAGGAGACAATAAAGTTAGGAAATACATGAAAAGCTATAGACACACAAATAGAAAGGATGAGAAGGAAACTTATTTTAGGGGAAAAGGGCAATTCTATAAAATTATTTAATAAAACATGAGCGGTTTTAAAAAGTGGAATATTTAATGAAGTACCCAGGAGCAGATGTGATTGCTAACAGAGGTTAGGGTGGAAGAGGTTGGGAATGGCAAAGTCAAGCAGATTTCAGAACTAACTGTTAACATTTCATTTTGTAACAAGGAGAAGGTACTTGCATCACTTCTGCAATTCAAAAATCATTGTTTTCAAGAATACAATTGGCTTTAAATTTTGAATTTTAAATTGAAAACTTGGGCACAGCTAATTATTAACAATGGGCAGAGGGTTCAAACAACCCAATATCCACCTATTTGGTGAAATGCAATATGGGCCTTAAAAAGATTGTTGTGGAAGTTGAATGGAAAGTCACAACATTGTAAAGAGGGAAAAAACGGGTTACAAAACAGCAGGTTTAATGGCACGAAAATGTATTTACAATATTATTAAGGGGAAAATGGGATAATGAGACAACATTATTACATTATTGAATTTTTGCTTTTAAGAAAAGAAAAATCTCTATACAAATTTTTAAAAAGATCAGAAAAGTTAGATGCTAAAATGTCAATAGTGATGAGTAGGTGGGGTTTCAAGTAATTTTTCCTTTTTTTTTTGTTTACTCACTTTTTGATTTTTATATAATGAAAATGTCTTGGCTTTGCAACTAAACATGGTTTTTAATAACAACTCAAATACGTTTCAAAGTCTGCTCTCAAAGAAGAACTAAAGCACGCAGAGCAGACAACTAGATTGTTTAAGGATGCCTGTAACAACATCTGATTTCTTGTCATTTCCCACAAGGGAAACAAGGCAAACAAGAGAAACGAGAGGTGACCACTAGCTCCAAGAAGGAGAGAGTTCAGTCAAGCCCAAAGCAAGCAGTGGCTTATGACGCAGTGTTGAAAGTGAGTGATGACAGGCAGGTGTGCAAGGGCGGAGCCAGGAGGAGGAGGAAGATGGGTTCGAGTAGGTATGATTGAGAATGACACCGTGGACAAATACTGAAGGCGTGAGTCAAGCAGGGGTGACGAAAGCAGATCAGGTCTGAGGTGCTCCTCCTGCAGAAGAGAACACCTGTTTGCAAAGGTGGGGCCCACATCTTCGTGGCTACTTTATTTTGTTTGTTATTTTTGTAAGCTGGGGAGTGTAATGATCAACTCCAAAACAGTCAGTTACTTAAAACACCACTGACAATGAAGTTAATTTCTTAGATTTGCAATAAAAATCTAACCTTAGCAAAACTTGTTCTGAAAAGATGGGTAATAAAGTGAACTGATGTTTCCCATTAGATGTACAAAGCATGCAACAGTTTCCTTAGACAGGAATAATCACATTGTACAGAGGAGATCTGAGAAACAGGAACAGAATTATCAGTGTTCTTCTTCCAGTAGGTATGCAGCAAACTTCATTTAAACGATATTTTGAATCTTCCATTGCTTCTATTCCTACCCTTCTGCCCATCTCGTGTTAGTCTTACTCTTCTAGGAAGAATTTATCTGACCTTTACTGCTCACCATGATTTCTATCTGTGCCATTCATTTTGGTACTTTGTACTACATTCTTTCAAAAACAACATTTAGACATTTCATTTCTGTTGTCTTCTAACCAGCTTTTAAGTTCCTACAGTACAGGTACTGGGTTTTAAGTTTCTTCTGTTTGCCTGCTCCCCCGACCCCACCAACTACAAGGCACTGGGATATAAATGAATTTCAGAGTCAGACACCAGAGTTTTACAAACTACAAGTTATAACCTCTTATGGAATGGCAAATAAAGTCCACGAATTTCTGATTGTCACCTATTTAAATGTAAAAGAACAGAAATGAGCATAGCGTACTATAAGTATTAAGGTAACTTCTGCCTTGTAAAACTTTTGTTTGAGATACACACACACAGGAACATACACACTGGGTTAAAAGGTAAAATGTATTTCTCATTATGTTAAGCCACTGATACAAGACAACAGTTACAATGTCAACTCTGCCAAGTATAAATTTACACTAGATACGTCAGTCATGTTGCTTAACACCCCCAGACACCCCTACAAGAAACGCTATTCTACTTAGAGCTTCCATGAAGGAAAGAGCCCAAGGGGGCCACACTTAATACCATAATGCATCACAGAGGCCAAAGTTGATTGGAATAGAGCCATTTAGGCACCCAGACAAATAACCATAAATATTTCAGCGACTTATTAAGTGGCTGAGCCAGTATGATCCAATACGATTCTCCCTCAAAACTGAACTGGGTAGTGATATGTGTAAGCTGAAAGGGTAACATGAGGTGGGTAGACCATGCTAGGTAATGTCAAGTTACAAGAACTCAGAAACTCAGAAACTCTGAGTATGCAGGAGCTCCCAGGAGAAAAGACAGACAGCGTAAAATTAGAAAATAGGCCAATTCATGACAATAAGAGAGCCAACAGGCAGATAGCTGCTGAGTCACATTATTGACCAAGCACCACAAGGAAATATGATTTCTGTTCTTTCAGAGCCCTAGGCACACGTGTCTCTTACTGGGGGAACTTGAGAGGCTCTATTCCAGGTAATCCCAATGCCCTAACAGAAACAGTAGGAAAGTAACCATATTTAACACCTCTGAGTCCCAGCTGACTGAGAGAGAACTAGTGCTTGCCCTCCTGGTATTGTCAGAGGACTACAAAAACTGTACTGCAATGACCTAGTGCACTCCTCGGTGCACACTAAGTTCTCTGCAAATATTTAGTCAATGATTTAACTACCTGTAAATAAAGTGATATTGTGATGATCCAGTAGCAGGTCCCAGAGATACAGCTATCCTATAAGTCAGCCTCTGTACTACCTGCTCCCAATGAGATCTTAAAGCCATGTGGATATACAGGCCTGCTGCTTAGTTGACCAGATAACAATCATACCCCTGTGCACACCACTAACTAGAAGCAGGGTTCCTACTGCCCCAAATGGGAACTGCTCCATTTTTGTGTTACTGCAGTTGGCTGCATGGCAGAGTTTATATCCTATGCCAAGGGGAAAGTAATCTGCAGTTTCCTTTCACTGGCAACAATACTTCCTTCTGCACAAGCTGTCCACTGGCTCTATAGGCCTCACCCTCTCAAATACTAGATAGACAGATAATAAATACCCTAAAAATCCTAAGACATTAGAGTACAGACTAATCATGTAGAAAATCAACAGGCTGTAAGTTCTCTGGAAATAAAACTTGAGAAGCAAATTTTTAAGCACTTCTTCCATATTTAAAGATTCCCTTGTAATTTTGATGGTGACGACATCTCCAGTCAAAATGGAGATGAACCGCTCTGTGGATTTTGGCGCTGAGAAACAGTCCCATCACTGGACTAAGGGAAGAGATGCCATAAGGGGACATCTGAAGGTGAAGAGGACAAATACAAGAATCTGACAGATGATTTCCATAATCCAAAGGTCAGTATTAATGAGCTTTTCTCCAGTTATTCAGAACTCTTTAAAGTACCTGAGCCTTATTTACTTTTACCTAATTGCAGTGTATTCCCAAACTGCCACTGCTCTTGAATGCACCCACCCACCTCCCCAAAAGACCAAGTGGAGAACAAGGCTGTAATTTAATTTGATTTCACAGTATGCAGACACCTACCATGGGCTAACATGGTCCTAAACTATGAAGATGCCAAGTTTCGCAATGTATCAAAGACATTTATTAAATTCAGGTGATAGCCAAACAGCCAACAGTAATTTTTCTTTCAAAACAAAAATTTAAAACAGCCTCCAAATGGCCTCTAAATAGGAAAGTTCCTGGCTGTTTTCACTGCTGAGTAAGTTTTTTTTTATTTTCACTTGTATGATTAGGTTTCTGCATTCATCCATCCCTTCATACATTCATTCAGAAATTCATCAACTATTTACTGCACACCTGCTCTATGTCCGGCACTGTATCATGTGCTAGGGATATAGCAGGAAACAAAATGCACAAAAACCTCTGTTTCCATGCAGCTTTTATTCCAGTGGGAGTAAATGGACAATTTAAAAAATCGTATAGTATGTTAAAGGGGTGAGTGTCATAGAGAGGGTAAAAAATATTGAGGTGTAGTAGGGAGAAGTTGAGGGAGGAAACCACATGGCTCTCTGGAGAGACAGTAAGAAGAGACAGTAAGCAGAGGAGATGGCAAATGCAAAGGCCCGGAGGCTGAGAACACCTTGTGCTTGAGTAACACCAGCAATAAGCAAGAACAGGAAGCAGGAGGTGAGTACAAAAGGTAACCAGGAACCAGAACCCACTGGTTTACTGGCCACTGTTAGTCTTGGTCTTTACGTAGAGGTGAAAAATCATGTGACTATTCAGAGCAAAGAGACAATATCAGTATATTTTAACAGGATCACAAATCAGTGACATAATTATATAGCTGCTATACAGAGAAGAGACTGAACAGGCCACAGGTAGATGCAGAGAGCTGAGCTGGGAGGCCATGGGGCTAATCTACTTCTGGGTGGACAGGGCAGTAGCAGAGTAGCTCTGTTCTGAAGGTAAAGGCAACAGGCTTTGCACTAAATTGGAAGCAGGTTATTGAGAAAGAGAAGAGTGAGGAAATGGCTCAAGGTTTCTTACCTCAGCAACTGGAAAGATGGTATTTGCCAAGAAAAAAAAGATATCATGGAAGAAGCAGGTCCAGGAGAAGCAGGACAGAAAAGGGCGTGATTGGAAGTAAACTTTTGGACAGTTACCTTTGAGATGCCAAATATAAATCAGAAGAGCAGCTGGATATCCTTGTCTGAAGTTCAGGGAAAGGTCTAGGATAGCCTGGAAGTTACCAGAGCATATGATGTGTCTGAACCACAAGACTGGATGAGCTCACCAACTGCAGACAGTCAAAAGGAGATGCCCAAGGACAAGCCTAGGGACCCGCCAACACTGGGAGCCCAGAGGAATGAGGAAGAGCCCACCAAGTAGATCAAGAAGCTCCAGCTGCACTGATTTTAACTCCTCTTACCCACTGTCACCCTAAAGGGTCCATGTACGCAACAGTTTCTCTTCCCTGGACTCCTCCCTCCTGCCCCTGCCACCCCGCCTGCCTGGACATTCCAGCAACAGCAGGTCTTGTCGCTTCCTCTGCCACCATCCTCAGCCAATAGTACTTTACCCAGATAGGCGCCCTCACCCACAGGATCTCAGAGCAGCAGGAACATGTCCCTCATGGCAGCAACTTAGCTGCACTCCCGTCACTTGTCTGTGGGATCACTGATGTCTGTCCCACTAGGCATAAAGGCATGAAGGCAAGGCAGAGTCTGTCCTGCTCCACTTCCAGGGCCAAGCACAGGGCCTAGGGGCAGAGCAGGCCTTCCATAAAGACCAGACGAAGGAAGGAATCAGTCATTAACCTGTCTCATTGATTTTGCTGCTCAATGAAATAGCAAGACCCTCTTTGTCTGGGTCCCAGGTCTAGGTTTCTGCTCTAAAGGTCTCCTTTTGTGGTTGTGCCAACCAAAATTAAACATATCTGTGCTCATTCTCCTCCCACTTTCTTGGGGCACCTGTGTCTTCCGATCTCTGCCTCCCCTAGGGGCATAGGACACCACCCCCACCCCCGACACCGTCACGTCCCACTCTGCTCTCAGGGGAATCAATATTGGCTTATCTACTACTCATTTGTCCTTTAACTACTCAGCATAGTTTTTTTTTCAATCCATATATATATGGATTTTTGTTACGTCTGTTGAGCTCTGATTTTTAGTAGAAAATAATATGTCTTTCACAGTGAACACAGTGTAAATTCTAAAAGATATATATATCTTTTAGATATATATATATATATATATATATCTCAAAAGGAGTTATAGAGTTCAAGTTCCAACACTACAATCATTCAGAAAAAGAAAAACTTCTAAAGGGGGCATGAATAACCTGTAAATTGTACTCAGTATATAAAGAACTACAGTAAAGTGCTTCCATTATTTTGAATAACATCAAACAGAAAAAATGCCCTCAAACTGAAGTGAAAAATCAAAAACAAACATTATAAATAAATATTTACATGTATACTTGTATACGTATTTTTCTAAAGGGAAAGGGAAGATCCATGGCTCATAGCTTTTATTATGTCTCAAAGCATCTAACTCCCCAATAGGAAAGATGGCAAAGTGCAAATCATTCCTATAAAACAACAGAGCAATTAGAAGGAACACTGAAGATCACCATGTAAAGATATGAAATGATTTACAAGACATATGATTCAGAAAAAAGGAAATTGTAAAATTTGTGCAGCATATTGCTTATGTAAATACACATAATCTTTATTTTTTCCTTAAATGAATATATGTGAATTTTAAGAGCATTACCAAATATAGAAGAACATTGCCTAAGGAGAAAGAGAAAGTTATTGGAATTGCAGATATGATTAAGAGAGACCTTAATCTCATCTGAAATGTTTCATTTCTTTATTTCATGGAAAATGTTCTTTGTTGCTTGCATAAGTCAAATTAATTTTTAAAAATGTTAGAGAACACCATAATCTAATTGTGCTGAAATTGCAAAAGCATACAGTGCCCAGTCCCTGGTCCAGGCTAAGCAAGCCCCCAGCTCCAGCCTTTGTACAGGGCTCTCATGTCTAGGCACATGGACCTCAATTTCTGTTTATAAAGACACAAACATTCCAGGATGTCCAACTTAAAAGCGTGGAAAAGTATGTACCTAAAGCCCTGACTGACCATTTATACTATGAGCACTAAACAGAAGCCAGACATGAATAATGAGCATGTTCTTTTTTTACTTCTAAACTCAAATGATAGATATGGTAAAAGGCATTAATCACCATCTAAGGTAAAAAATGATTTTGTGAGACTGCAATGTAGCAAAACATAAATGGAAAATTATATGACTGAACAGATTATTTTAGGCAGCAAGCCACTAAACAACTGAAAACCTACTCAGACAAGTGTGAAATGAAATTTTAAGGAAAAAGAATGAGATTTTCTACGACTTATAACAGCACTAAACATTTCTGCGCATAGAATGACATTTAGGCTTGTTACGTCTGTTGAGCTCTGACTTTTAGTAGAAAATAATATGTCTTTCACAGTGAACACAGTGTAAATTCTAAAAGAGTAAGCTCCGTCAGCTTGAACTGCTGAGATGCCAATGTGTCTGTGATATTTTAGCTAAATGTAATTACACGTATAATAAAATTATCATTTTTCAAATCATCCTTTCCCACTTGGCAGTTCCAGAAAGTCATCCAGAGGCAAACTACGCGTGCCTTAAGAGCTGAGCCCACTCAAGAGACTGAGGCCCTAATTCTAGGTCTTCCATTAGACCATTAGCCACACAAAGCATTCTGAAGAAATTCTCTGATGAAAATATAAAAACCTGTTCCTGACAAAATAGTTTAGAAATTTTAAGCGACTGAAGGCACATTCAAAATGACTGAAGATGACGAATGAAGCCACCTGTCAGCAAGCAGAAACAAAGCGTCCAGGGGAGGCTGACTCTACTGGGTGCCAAATTCCAGTGGAAACTTTGCCGGCACGCTTGTTTCTGCTGCTGGAGCCTGAGCACCCTTTCCAAAGGTACCTGGCATGTCAAGATGATGGAAATTACACAAACACACCCCATAACAAATAAATGGGGTCAAAGCACAGCGTGGGAGTAGGGTTTTGGTGCTGTCACTGAACTTAGCAAAGCAAACACAAGTTTCGCAAGTCATTTTTAGTACATGCAAGGTATGTGAGCTAGGGGAGGGGGAGTTATGAGGAAAACCAAAGCCTCCAGTCAAGATCCATCTTTCACTTTCTGTAATACTGCTTCCAGGTACCCATTTAAGGAAGAACCTTAGGGAAAACATGAAGCTCGCTTTGCATCCCTGTCTCAGCTGCCTGCTGCCTACCCACCTGGCACAAACTGTAACAAAGTGTTCTACCCCAGACTAACAATACAGTCGATGTTCTTCTTCACACCCCAAGGCTTTTCCCAGAGATCTGAGAACTGTCAGCTTGGTCCTCGCACAGCCCTTTTAGGTGATCCACCTGTGTGCAGCACGGTCCTTCTCTCTGGGCACCGATCTCTAGAGGCCAAAAATGACTATGTTCAAAACCTCAAATCTCTTTCACTTATGACCAACCAAGAACTGGGAACCATAATTATGTAAATGATTTCTCATATATTAGTGTTCCCCAAGGCCTGATAGCAGCACAAAGTTACATTCCCTGGAATGAAGAAATCCTGCATTTCCAATTAAGAAGAGATCTAGATACTTTGACAGTCAAGTGGATAAAGAGTAAGCCTGCCACCTTCCTATGAGATTTTAAATTGTGTTCCTGACTAGAGAGAACACCTACCTCTACATGGAGAAACACATTGGCAGAGCCACCACTGCTAAATACACTTTAATCTGACTGGAGAAGCCTGGGGCAGCCTAAACTTCCATTACTCTATTGAGAACTAATTCAACATCTCTCTCACACAGTTCTAAGTTTCCCTTATTCCTAGATGACCTGTCCCCAAAACTGTAAATAGGGAACCACCTGTCACCTGTGTGATTCCCCAAAGAACCAAAGGAGACATAGAAATAAACACACTAGGACATTACACTACGACCAGAGGATGACAGACCTATATAACCATAAGTGACTGCAAACTGCTGTACTTCTAAAGAGTCTTCTGTATACTGAATGCTTCTTACAGTCAACTGATAAGAAAAGTTTCACCATCCCAGGAGGCAGGGAGGCATTTGCAATGAGAAAAGAGATTTTTAGACCATAAAACAACCAATAGTAGCTAATGCACACATGTGCTCACACACAACATTAGAAGTTAAAGTAGATATCAAATTGAGACCTAACCCTCTACCAGAAAACCCCTTGTATTCCTTTCTGGGATCAAGGCTTTACTCGAAGAAGAGTTTTTTGTTAAAATGATACATGTAAGACTAGAGCAGGGCTACCCTACTAATTTGGTACATTAAAAGTTAAGCATGAAAAGATGATGCAGAAAAAATACAAAGAGAAGAAGTTTTCTGAGACGTTCCCTAAACACTCCGGCCCCTCTGCAAGGAGGGATCAGATGGAGAAATGGAGATGCCCATCCCTTACGGGAACACCTGACATTGTTCACAACTCACAAGGCCTCATTTCTTCAGGGTTCTAACCGCAATATGGATATATCAGCGGTGAGGCTTCTAAAAAAGTAATGGCTGCTTCTTGCAGCTGAAGTATCCACTTTCCTAATAGCCAGAGATGTTTGCCTCTGTTTGGTAGATAGAAAACTCATGCAAGAAGGAGAGTAGAGAACCTTAGGATGCTGATTCTTTTGAGGAGGCAGAAAGGAGGAAAGTGCTGGAGAGGAGGGTGGTTCACTGGCCCTGCCTAAAAAAAAACAGAGATCTGATGTAAATATGCTAAAATGTTAACGTTTGTTCAGTCTAGGGGCCAGGCTTCCAAAAATCTATTACATGTACCTACTTTTAAATTTTCTGAAAGTTTGACATATTTAATAAAAAAGTAAAACGTTTTAAATGTGAAAAAGAGACAGAAGGCACAAAGTAAATGCGGCTGGTATCTAAGAATGCAAAGTGGCAAACTCGAATCATGCCACTTTGATTAAATGTAATTGCCAAGCAACACAATAAACACAAGCCTCCTGGGAACGCTCAAATCCAAGATAACACACACTAAAATTAGAACCTGTTTTACAGTTTTTTATTTTATCACCAGATAGTCTTTTGATACCAATCTTGTTAATAAAAAACACATCGGTACATTTGTCCTTTGCCAAATAAAATGCATGTCCATATTTGAAGCTGTACTGAAGAATATGTAGGACTATTTTAATGTGCATTTGTTAATCAGAATGCAGCGAAACCCAGGGGTCATAAATGCGGCAGCCTGATTTTTAGTACAAAAGCTAAGTTAGGACCAAAGTGTAAGTGACACAGAAGTACACATTTTCTGCTCAGCATTCAGAGAACAGCAGCAGGATTTAGGTCCATGCTAACGAACACAGCTGCTGTCACAGAAAGACAACTCAGAAAACCCAGAGCTTTCTTTTCAAGGATCCTCTACCAAACAGTCCATACCAACAACAGAATGGCAGCCATTTAGGGCCAACATGGACTCGAGGGGCTTCGCAACCAGGTTTTCCAAGTATCTGTTTTAGTATATAGTATCATGAGATCATTAGATTAGAGTACAGAGTACAAGGCTACCAATCTGCCAATTTTGTGGATAGGTGCTACCAGCTCACTGCATGAAAAAAATCATTAAAATATCACAGAAGTTGCCAACTGTTAGCACAAGGGCCAAGTCTGGCCCATAGATATTTTATTGGGCTCACACAACATTTTTTTAAAGCTTGTATTAGGATTAATACTTTAAAAGTTTTGGATTTCTCTATTTTTAATTATCAATATATCTGGCAACACTGGGCTGGTCTGAGCTAAATGGCAGCTGCTCAATTTTTATAAAGCAGGGTCACTATGGTCCCCACTGCTCCTTCTCACCCACCTTCACCAGCATCACTTACAACACTACTTGCCCTATGCCTGTAGGCATTTTAATCTGTGGCTGCCACACCTTGGAGATACTGGAAATGAGTAAATTTTCCTTAGAACAAAATTAGGGGATAAGAGGGAGACAGAGATGGGGCTTGGTTTTTAAAATTCTGAATTCCAACACAGGGGGTGGAAGATGGGAGGAAGAGCATGAACCAGAAGTCATCCCCATCATCAGCATACACTCATTTCCATGGTCGTGTTTATGAGCTTCATCACAGATACAATGCCTTTTCCTGTGCTGGCGGGTTCCCTGAATACAGGAGATTCTAGACCCTGAACGATGTTCACATAGGCTTAAGAGGGAACCACTGCTGCTCTCACACTGCCTACAGACTCACAGAGGTCTACTGGCTTGTCTGTGATGCAATGCTCCCACCACCCAAGCCAGCCGTGGGAATTTCTTTCTACTTAGTAATGCAGCAGATGCCCACAGTGCTGCACCCATTTCATATCAAGTAACCTCAGCCTCACATAGTGACATCTGTTAAGCCCAGAGGAAAAGAAACTATAGCTGACAACAAAAGATGTTTTATGCAGAGAGGAGAAATTACTCATCAACACAAAAATAAGTGGCAGACACTCACACACAAAAGATGCACAGAGGGAGATGGAATAGAATGTCCTTTATCAATCAACTCCAAGGAAATATAAATGCATCTACATCAAATGAAATTTCCAAAGAACTGTAATGAGCTCCCTATTGTGCATGGATAACACATACATTCATATATACATACACACCCCTATGTATATATAGCCCATAAATATGAAAAAGTATAGGATATATTAAGTTACCACTACATGTACACTACATATAAAAATAAAATAAAATAAAAAACAAGATAAGATACTGAGTAGGGAAAGTTTCCAGAGCATAGTACATCAATCTCAAGGCATCTTTTTTTAACTGAAACCTAATTTTCCTGATCAGAAGTGCCAAAGCTCACGTTCTCACAAGTGTCTGCAGAGTTTCAAGAAACATTTCACAATCTAAAGAGTCTTTCTCCTTAGGGTTACAGGATCACTGGCAGAAAAAATTAAAACTATAACAATTTCCACAATGTGGTTTTTTCACCCCCACAGATAGAAAAGAAGGTAAACACTTACGGCAGAGAGCTGGCTCCATGTAGATCTCAGTGGCTTATGATGAATCACAATTTTTTCGTCTGATTTCTGTTCTTTAGGCTCTGACTCTTCATCAGAGTCAATGTCAAGAGCCTTTTCTTTGTAGTTTTGATACAGAACAGCATTTTCTGCAGGAAAAGAAACTCTACATGTCACTAACTGGCCCCCCCCCACATTAGGCTGCTTGTTCTAAACAAACATCCCTATGCATACAATGTTTTATTCCAGTTTAATAAACCACAAAGATACGAATGGATTTTGTCACTGAAGAGTAATTAGCAAAAAGTGATATTCTCACTCACACAGCTCTGTCCCAAACTCATCTGCAGGGGAAGGGGAAGGGGAAGGGTCCGTACTTGAAATACCAACTGAAGAAAGTTTCCATGTCTCTGTCTACCTCCTCGCCTGTAAAATCAGTGTCTTTGGTTAAACTGAATTCCCACTCTACCTTTCCTTCAAGGTCTATCACCATTCATGAATCTAGTTAACAAACATTTATTATACATTCACAATATGCCAAGGCCGGGGAGCAAATGGAAAATAAAAGACACTTCTCATGCCCTCATGAGATAAACATTTAATGAGAAAAACAGTCTAAGTCACTCATTCATTTATTCACTCAATCACTATTTAGAAAATGCCTACTAGTTATCTGCCAACAACTGCTAGGCACTGTGGATATGACAATAAACAAAAAAGATTAATACTCTCCATCGTCAAAGAGCTGACATCAGGGTAAGGAGAGAAAGACAATAAATAAATAAATAACTTTTGTAGTATGGCAGATGCTGGTAAGTGTCATGGAGAAAAATAAAACAGAGAAAGTTGGGGAGTGTTTTGGGGGGAGGCTGCAGATTTTAAGGAGGGTGGTTTAGAAAGACCTCACCAGGGGGTATTTAAACAAAGACTTAACAGAGGTAAGAAAGCAAGCCACCTGGACAGCTGGGAAAAGAACATCTCATCTGAGGGAATAGCAAGTACAAAGCCCTGGGGCAGGAGACTGCTTGGTGTGTCTATTAGTACAAGGATCAGTAAGAGGAACTGTGTGGCTGGAATAGGGTGAGGGGGGCAGAAAGTATAGAAATTAGGGGTTGGGGATGAATAGAGGGCAGATCATGTAGAGAGATTTCCTTCAATGTCATTGAAAGGACTTTGGTTTTTACTTTAAGTAAGAAGGTATGCTATTGTAGATGGAGGACACAATGATCTTGCATAAATACATGCCTACAAACCGAAAGGTTTACATACAGGGGCTGTGAGAACAGACTGTCAGCAGGGTGTGATCCAGTCTGAGAGTAACAGAGGAGTTAATGAGGAAAAACTAAGATCTGAAAGTTAAGAAGCAACAGAAAGCTAAAGGAACAAGCGCATGCAAAAGCCCGGTGGCAAGAGGAAACAATGGCTTAGAAAAACAAAGGAAGGTTAGTGCACTGAAGCAGGTGTCTATGGACAAAGGGTGCAAGATGACTGTAGGGAGATGAGCCAGAGAGTTCAAATCAAGCAGAGCTTTGCAGGCAATGTTAGAGAACTGGATTTTATCTTGAGTACGAAAGGACTGAGTTTCTTTTACACTGTAGATTGTACTTTAACCTGATTGCAATGGGACTCCACTGAAAGGAATGATTTGATTAGATTGGAGAAGCAAAACATTGACTACTTAGGCAACTAATGAGGATGTTACTCAAGTGATCAATGAAAGATAGTGGAGACTTGTGCTATTCGACTTAGAAAGGGCTGGAAATGAACTGGATGTGGAGGTCAGAGAGGCACTGGTAAAGATGTTTGCTAGGTCTTCAGGTCCCACAATGTGAAAGAAGGATGGGAACACCATAAGAGAGCCAACTTCAGTGAGGAAGATTGATTTAGGTATATTGAGGTTGCAATGCCGTTCCCATCCACTGAAGCAAGCGAACATCTTTCTCTTCTTTCATCAACTACTGCATCTTCTGCATGCACTACAACTAAAACAATAATGGGATCTACACAAGATTTTACAATTCTCTGATTATTCTGCAGAAGTAAAACAGAATATGAGAGCTGAGACTGATTTTCCCCCACCTCCATAGTGTACTTCAAAGTACTTGGTGGTGTGCAAAAATACATACATACACTGCTGGGATGATTTCTCATGCATTCCTACAACAATGTGGGCAGTAGTATTATTAGCCTCATTTTACACATGCAACGGAGGCTCAGTGAAGTTAAGATACTTGCTCAATATCATTCAACAGAGGAGTGGAGGCACTAGGATAGGAACCCAGGTCCCTGGCTCTAACATCACCAGTTCTCACCAGTCTACCTACCGCTATCTAAGTTGCATTCTTGTTAGTCATTAACTGCAAGAATGCTGCATTCCTCATGCACATATATGTGAACAAGAATTTCTAGGTCATCATACTTGAGAAGAGGGTGCTCAGAAACAGCTCCTTAGAGAAGGAAACAACATAAAACTAGTTATAATGAAGGTCTGTCCTGTGACTTAAAAAACACTCAACATTTTTAACCCTTTGAGGCAAAAGTCCCAGAACCAGTGTCAGATTTTAGAAGATGCACAACCTCTCCCTAAAAAGATATTAGGCAGATGCTCTGTTAACTTCATGGTCATAAAGCAGCACAAAAGGAAGCAAACTGGACTAAGTTCCAGACCTTTGTCTTCATGCAGGCTGTGTGACAGTGGACAAGAAACTAAACTTCTTAAAACTTCCAGTTTCCTCAATTAGGGAGATGAATTTATCCCAACCTACTAAAATACTGTATCTGGGTTTCTCTCCAGTTTCCTAAGGTAGGTGCAATGAAAAAGTTTTTATAAACCACTCATGTTTAAACACTCCAATGGCAACTGATACTTAAGAATTATATAGGGAAATTTTTTGTCATGACCCAAGATTATATATTTCATAACTCTGGGTGGTGTAACATTAGATACACTTATAGAGGGGGCATACCCTTCTTCATTGTTATTTAAAGGTGGAAAGCATTTCAATGTATGACAGAAGGTAACGACCCTCACCTCCACCACCATGCTCATCTAGCCCTGCAAGGGCTGTAGCTGGGGCTGCTTCCTTCAGCTCTTCCAGTTGGCTGACACTTGACCCATCTATTTACACAGAGTCCACTAATCTGATTAGTGTTTGAACACCTGGTGGAAGCTGCTTTTGTTTTTGACATCCTTAACAAAAATGCTATACGGGCTACAAATTCTTAGGATTATGTTTCTATCGGCCAGGGGAGTTAGATTTCTGCAAAATTGAAACTTGATAAGGAAACAGAAGTCAGAAATCATACTGAAATGAGGAAATATGGGGAAAAGAATATGAAGTCAAAGGAAATATGACCTAAGGAAATGTGACTTAAGATCTAAGTGACAGACTCTCAGAATTTTTAACTAAGAAGCTAGAGCTTGCCCTTACTCCTTTCTCCATTTTTTGAGGGAGGTGGGGACGGAGTCAGAATTTTAAAAACCCCAGGACACTGGCTGACAAAGTTAACAGCTTACAAAGAATGCCATTCATTTATTCACTGCTGGTATTACTAGATGAAAATTGAGCTTAGCCCAGAGCTTTGTGCTGTATAATTTGGGAAGAAGTTGGACATTTTTCTCATTTTAAGTGTTTTTGTTACTGCAGTTGGATTTCAACTTATAATTGATATTCCACATTGAAACAGCAATAGAAGTTTGGAAAATCAAATGCTTACCTTCCCCATCAAATGTTCCTTGTCCTTTCAGCATTTTTTTCTAAGAAACAAGAAAAGCAAAAGAAGAAAAAGCAAAGCAAACTATGTATGAATGAGCAAATAGAAAAAATACAGCCATTTTAAGAAAAAATACTTTTTTGTTGTTGCATTCATTAGATTTCCAAAAGCATACAGCAGATGATCCTTGGAGTAGTTCACTTACATGACTACTACAATTTACTAAAATGGTGAAATACAAGGTACAATGTTCCCCACATCCCATCAAAACAGCTTGAGAATCCTCAAATGACCAACAGTTCAGCTCACTCACTACTCATGATTCACCATCACTATTAAATTGAACTTTGCTATACTTGGAGAGTTGGGAAAAAAAAACATAAAATGTTATGTAATTTCTTTAAGGCCATAGGATTTTAAATAAAACAGGCTTGCTTGTATATTACATATGTGACATATATATAGACTGGTTCCAGTTCTCTGATTAATCAAGAAAAGATGTGGCTGCCAAAATGAATTTCTGCCCTATTGCTGAGATTTGTCTTGTTTCTGGAGAAACCAGCACATGAACAATCCAAAATATCTTTCTGGAGCTTTCAATTTCTTTATGTTATATTTGACACATTGTAACAAGTGCAGCTTCTAGGACTTTATCAAGGAGCAATTCCACACAGCTTACTTGAACCTGAAGTTTTGAGTTATCAACTAGTTAAATGCATTCCTACATAAATGGGCACAAAATGGGAATAAAACACAACCAGGGGCCGAGGTGACAGGGGCACGCAATAACAGATGACAAATTACCTATATCTTTTGTGTTTCTGGCAATTGATTATAAAATTCATATTTTACCTGAATTGTATTTAGTATATGATCACCACTGAAAAAATATTCCATAATGAAATAAGTAATGCACATAATTGACTAATTAATTAAAATAATTAAAAAATCCATAGGGTCAAAAGAAATCAGTAGTTCCCTGTATCAGCTTTGGTGAGTTCAGCAACCACTGGCTGACACCTCTAAACAAGCCCCACACACAGTCAAGAGTGCAGATCCACCCCTGCTCTCAGCTGACTTTCCCTCCAACTGTATTATAAAACACACTCAGCCAATATTTAATTTGTTATAACTTTTTCCCATTCTTCCCCCACATTTTGCCTGAGCTTAGAAAGCTGAAACAGTGATGAGTTTCACCTCCACAAAGCTGCATTAACCTGGCCTGTGCCTCCCAGCAAGAGAATGGCCAAGGGATAGATGTACACACCCTTCTGATCAATATAAGTAAAAGGAACCATAACTTCCGGTTTCCTCTGTACCCTCCCACCCCCCACCACCACCTTCACCTCTGGCTTAGAGAATGGGGGGCTCAGCGAGTGACATGCTCGAAACACCGGCCCCCTCTTACCTTTATCCTTCCCAGGCTGGAAAACTTCTCCTTGTCTTCCATCACTGCTTTCAGAGCAGGTTGAGACATCCTGTTCTTCTTCTTTGAGGTGGTAGGACTGTCAAATTCAAAGCCACTGACCACCGCCCTGCGATAGGACGTGGACCGTAAACCTCTCCGCAGAGACCCCGGGCTGTCCACGTCGTTCTCGGCCTCGCCGTCGTCCTCTGCGGGGCCCAGGGGGGCTCCGAGGCCCTCCACCATGCTGCGCACCTTGAGGAGTCTCTTGTGGGGCTCCACACTCTGACTGTTGGATTTACTTATTCTAATTTCCGAGGCCAGGCTCTTCGGTATGATCTGCTGCTTCCCCACTTTGAGGGCGGCGGGACTGTTTGTGCTCAAAACCACTGAAGGATTCTCGGGGAGCTCGCTTTCCTGTGAGGGCAGCCTTTGGAGGGGGAGTTTTTGTTCCAAAGACCTCTTCTGGGGCGCAGGAGAGAGTCTCAAGGGACCCCGCTCAAGGTCCTTAGCCGTCTGGCCGGTGTGCGAACGGGAGCCTGCGGGATCCGTATTAGGGGTGAGCCCATTTGCAGCTGGCGTAGGCAGGTTGGCGGTCAATCCGGTCCGGTCCCCCTCCGGGCTCCAGTGGGCGGGCGCAGTAGGAGTCCGTGGGGGGCGCAGCGGCTGTGGCGCAGGCGAGATCACTGTGCCATTCTCTGGGGATTTCGGGGAGCCGCCTGACGCCGCTTTGGGGGCCTGCGGTGACTTGGGCCGTCGAGGCCGAGGAGAGACAGCTCTGCACTCCGGGGAGACGGTCCTCCCATTGGTCACCGCCCTCCCATGGGCGCAGAGAAGCAAGGTGCTCTCCTGGACCCTCCTGCCGTCGGAGGCGGTGAGCACCTGGGCGGGAGACTGCGCCGCGGGAAGCGTCCCTTGATCCTCCACCGGGAAATCCGTGATCAGCAATCCGCTGGGACTTTGGTAGGACTGGGGCCTCGGCTTGCTCCGGCCCAGCAACTGGGGCTCAGGGGTTGACCGCCTCCGCCACAAGGGGTTTAAACTGCTGCTAGAAAAATCCACTTCGCTCTTGCCATCCATAGCGGAGCCTCGGGAGTCAGCCCCGGGTGGAACAGCACCTAGTTAGTCTTGCCTAAAGAGGAAAGAAGTCATGGAACTTTGCCTCCGTTCAACCAGGCACGCCTTGCAGACAGGCGCGCTCTCAGCCCGGGGGCCACCCGGCCGCTGCGCGGGACACAACTTCCCCGCCCTTTCTCAGGCAAAATCTGCGCCCACCGCGCGGCGCGGTCCCGGACAGATATCTGGGCTGCACCCAAGCGGATTAATCCAATTTCCTCGGCGTCTCTCCCGCACCTAAAGACCACCCGCGCGGAAGGAGCCCGCCACCAATGCGCCGGGTGAAGCCGATGCACAAGAAACTTGGGACGAACTCAGCTTTCTTGGGAAACTAGCCTCGGGACGCTCCCCTCCGCCGCCATCCAGCCAACCTCCCCCGTCGTTGATCCCCTGGCGCTCAAGCTGACCGGCTCCCTGGCGGATTTACCTTCGGGGTTTCGCAGAGCCCAGGGCCGAGGAGCGCCCACCGCCCCGTGGGTGGCCCGGTCCTGGACCGAACCGCCGCGGCGAGAGCTCTGGAGAGCTCTGCAGCGTAGAGTCGCCGGCTCCGCCTCCAAGCCTAACCACGCCCCCAGACTGGGCCACGCCCAGGCTGCCTTCCAGCCCCCGCGTTCCTTGGATCCGCACAGGCTCTGTCTAAAACTGACGAGCACACCTGGGCTGGGTACCCAGCTCCGCGGTTCCGGGCGAGGAAATGTCAGCTGGAGGCGGCGGGGGAGCTGCGGGCACGCGGGGTAGTTGCCGGCAGCGTAGCGTGAGGAGCGTGGGAGCCCTGCCCAGACGTAATTCTCCGAACTCTGGGCCCAAGGAATCTCAAGTGTAGAAACCGGGGACGCTGGGCAGAGTAGGCTTTGTGAAATGAGGGAGCTGGCGCGCTTAGCTCCAAACGCACAGAGCCAATCCTCTCAGCCTTCGGGTAGTCTCAAAACACAAATCTGAAGGCGTCGCTCCCCTGCTTAAAATATCTTATAATTTAGAGATTTGAGTGCTTGTGCCTGGAGTATTCCCGGAGGGATACACACGGGCAGCTCGCGGGAAGAGAACTGAGTGCCTAGGACACTGGAGGAAGGGAGAGTTTTCACTCAATAATCTTAGCATTTTATGTATGCTTTGAATCGTGAATGTTACCTATTAAAAATAAACGCAATTTAAATTACAAAAAAAAAACCGTTTTCCAGACATACATAGAAAAAATTTCAAAATCCTCCCTGTAGTTTCTGAAACCCCTGCAGGACGTGACTACCTCTACAGCCTAGACTTTTCGCCCAACACTTCTTCCCTCTTTATTGTCAGGCTGCACCCACTTAGACTGAGAGCCTCAGAACCTTCCTTTTGTTCCTCCGTGACCTTCTGACGTGTCACTCCATAAGAGAGGACTTCCCTGACCCCTCCTGAATCAGACCACGGTCCCGTTTATTTACTTTCCCAGCCAACTGTTTTCTTTTCTAGACATCACAATTTGCAAATTATATGTGTGTGTGTATATATGTATATCTGCAAGAGGGCAGGAGCCATGTTTATTTACTGCCCTTCTGTATTCCAGGCACGTAGTGGTCACTTAATAAATATTCATTGAATGAATAAATAAACGAGTGAGTGAATGAAAAGAGTGAAGGACAATGACTATTCCCCTCCAAGAGTGCCCTGTTGCCAAACAGTAGAAAGTTGTCTGTGTCCTGGCCGAGCTCCTGCTAGTGAGAAGAACAAGTCAAACTTGAGAAGAAAAATGAACATAAGATCTGTATAATTAATTCTATTAGCAGGATATGTGGGCTGTTCTCCAGGTTGTCTTTCAGCATTCATAGATTCAACAGAGATGCAGTGAGCATCTTGCCCTGTGTGCAAGCCAGGCTACTCATGTTTTCTCCACATACTTTGACCATAATAGCCAAAAATATTAAGAGACAACATCTGGCTTGTGAGATGAAGCATGTTTTTCATGCTCCTTATACTTTTCTGTACTTACCAAATGCTGTACATTGAATATATATTACTTTGATCTGAGATACTTTTGTAAACTAAAAGAAATGGCATCAAAAATTTTATAAGAAATTAAAAGAAAAAGAAATTTACCAAATATTTTGGTTGGAAGAAATCCAATTTATCATATCTCCATTCCAATTTATCATATTTATTCAAATCTAACCTATCTTCAATTGAATGTACCACCAAGAAAGGAAAAGAACTGCTAATTAAACTAGGGTACTGGGTTGTGTCATAGGATTTTTTCTTGTACTTATGGAAACAGTGCTTTTAGACAGGTTTTTCAGTAATGTGAATATATAGAAGAGGAAAATATAAGCAAAATAAATTGATTGAGGGATTTCTAAAAATTCAGTACACTAAGTCTAATTCTCCTGAATCCTTTTTCACAAAGAACATCAATATGTGTGTTTTTCCACACAATACCCGTGAAAGTGCAGTATGTCTTTAAAAAATGTTCTAGTCTTGTCTCTGGGATATGTTTCCTAGCCACTGACACCTTTCTGCAGATTTGATGCTGGCACTATCCTATTTGACTAAAAGCATAGCTTTCTTGTTAAACTGAATCATATGTCCCTACAAAGCTATGAAGCTTCTCTTTAATGACCAGAAGGAATTTTCTGGAGAATGGAAGTACTACGCTTTAATTATAGTCGTGTATGATAATGAATTGGTTGTATCAGTCGCTTGTTGCTTTGGAATTTTTTTCACCTAATCTGATGCATATGGCAATTTCTCAGGCCTTCAATGCAATGCCTTCAATGCAGGCCTTGCAATGTCTTAGCATATGGCTTTGACACTACTAAATTGCATAGCATTCAGTGAAATGATGACAATTTGAACAATTACAAACACTTTCACAGATACAGAGGCAATGGCTGCTATATCATACTGCCACCAGGCCAATGGCTTTTTCTTTAATAGTAAGTCACATTCTGGTTTCAAGGATGTTAAAATGTGGGACCGAAGTACTTCTTACAGTTAACACAATAAATTTAGCCAACATCCATCACGTCACATAATTACACCTATTTTTTTTGTGATGAGGACTTTTGCTCTGTTAGCAACTTCTAAATATATAAATACAGCATTGTTAACTATAGTCAACATGCTGTACATTATATCCCCAGAACTTGTCTTATAACTAGAAGTTTGCATCTTTTGACTTCCTTCACCCATTACCTCCAATGAGATATTAAACTATTAAAATATTCAACTATGTAATAAAGGATACCAGAGACTGAGATACTAATTATTGCTACATCTACCAAATTTGCATTGATCACCAATTATGTGTCTGGCATAATAATTAGGCTATTTTTAAGTGCAAGTTGTTAACTATTGTTATTACCCTGTAGTTGTATCTAATGCATTCCTTATTTATTTGTTTTGCATTCCAAAAATACTTATTGGGTGTATTTAAATAACAAGCACTGGGTCACCCTTCCTGAAGTTTATAACTTGGCTCATTAACTACATCTAAAACATTATAATAATATAAAACACCCAAGCTGAGTAAGATGCATGACAAGCTAGCTCTCTGTTTTCTGAAAACCTTTATGAAGGGGTCTGGATAGAGCTGGGCCAGAAGAACAGGTAAAATATTAGGAGGTGGGGAAGAAAAAGGTATCCCAGGCACATGACCCAGCATGAGCAAGAACATGGAGGGATGGCTGGAAAACTGGTATTTTTGAAGTGCCAACTATATGTCAAGCACTATTATTCATTGCATATAATTTAATCTCACATTAATCCTGTCTCCACTTAAATATGGAGTAGATGATGCTCAAAAAAAGCTCTTCTCATACCTTTGATAAGTGGCTGAGTCAGAATCCTAACTCAGGTCTCTCAGATTCCAGAGCCCATGAGCTTCAAATACCAGGAACTAAACTCACAAAGACAGACAGTTAGCAATTAGAAATTATGGGAGATAAACTTGGCTTGGTAAATTGAGAATAGAATATGGTGTGCAACAAAAACTAGAGAGTCTGGATTTTACTTCTATAGCATCTAACACTCTCTGAAAGTGTTTAAACTTTGCTATCCTTTAAAAAATAAAACTGATAACACCTGTCTAAGAAATCAAAATAAATATGTAAATAAAAATAAACAGATTTGTTTATGCATTAAAAAACATCTACCTAACCTCATAAAATCTGAGGGAACTCTCTTAGAGGAAAATCAGAGAAAAATATTTAAATACATACAGAATAGATACAGCACTCATGTCTATATCATCCACTAATCAATACAAAAAAGATAAAACTAACAATGTAAAAATGAGCAAAGTAGGAAAATATGCATTTTAGAGATGCCACAGTGCCCACTACATGTGAAAATATATTCAGCCCGTATATTCAGCCCTAATAATAAAAACAAAATTGAAACAGTGATGAGATCATAGCTTTTCATCCATGAAATCAACAAAGATAAAAAAAAAACTCTACTATTGGTAAAAGTGCAGGTAAAATAGAGTTCTGACTCTTTCATGGTAAGAATGTAAATTGGTGCAAACTTTCTGGAGAGCATTAGATAATACTTGATCAAAACCTTGAAAATAAACTAATCTCTGACCTACTAATTCCAGGAAATATTCCTGAGGAAATAACTGTTGGTGTGTGCAAAGAAGCATGTTCAAGGATTTTCATCAAAGCATTTCCTACTGTGGTAAAAAAATTAAAAGCAACCTTAGAGCTCATTGGTGGGGTACTCGTTAATAAATCATGATGTACAATGCAGCTATCAAAAATAACAGTGTAGACATATAATCATTCATACAAAAATTCAAGATACAATAAGTGGGGGGAAGCTACTTTTAAACAAAGTAGAATGTTCTACTTTGAGTAAAAAAAATGCAAATAGCTATGTGTTTATGCTTATAACCCTGATTTGAAATACTCAGAATGTTAGCATGTCTACCTCTGTGCAGAAAAAAAAAAAAAAAAAAGGTGGTATTTCAGCTATGCTTTGCTGTGAAATAAACCACCTTACCACTTAGTGGCTTAAAATAGCAGCTTTTGTTATTTATTGTTCCTCAGCATTGTGTGGGCTGGCGCGGTGGGTCTTGCGTTGGCCCTTCTGTGGGTCTCCCTGAAGCCAGCCCTGTGTAGGCTGCTTCACAAGGACACAGGGAGCCTCATGCACGTGCCTGAAGGTCGGTGCTGGGTCTTAGCTGGGGCTCCTCAATTCTCCCTTTTTTAGATCTTAAACATCCTGCACAGACTTAGTATCCTTGGTACAATGAAGTAATAAGTCAAAAAAGAATGAATATTTTGTGGGAAAGGATATTTGAAAAAGAGGTTGTTTACTAGGGAAATAAGTTCTTAAAAGGAGGCTTTCTATAGCAATTATGATAAGGATTTATATGTTATCCTGTGTTTTTCACTTTTATTTGTTTTTAGGTTTTTATTGATGTGTGGTGAACATGCAATATTATATTAGTTTCAGGTGTACAACATGGTGATTCTACGTTTCTATGAATCATGAAATGATCACCTTGATAAGTCTAGTTACCATCTGTATCCTGTGTTTTTAAAACATTTTTTGAGCACTTACAATATATTAGACCCTCTTTGAAATGATGCAAATGTACTAAAGAACTTAACCTTCACAACAACCTTATAAAGTAGGAACTACCACTTTCTCCATTTTATAAGGGAGGAACTAACACACAGAGAAGTGCCCAAGCAGTCTGGTCCCAGGCTGGCTCATGACTATCACACTATTGTCATATCGTTTGGGATTCCATTATTTATTTATATTCATATATTTTTCTAATAAAATGGGAGCACTCAATTTCAGACTGGTTCTTTCTCCTTCAATATTTCAGAAATGAACAGATGGATCATTTGATGAGAAAGGAGGCAGAATGAGAGAGGTCATCCAATTCAAAAGAGAAACACAAAAGCCTTAGAAAGGAAGAGTTCCTGAAAAATATCGAATCAGCAGCGCTGTTCATCAAATTTGGCTCTCGGCTGGTGCCAGGCCTTGAGCTAGCTGTAGACACAGTGGTAGAGAAAGTAGACATGATCCTGATTACAGTCCTGCCAGCCGTCTGTCAGGAGAGACTAACCTTGGGAGGCATCTAATGCTAATGATGTTGCCCACTCACAGCCCTTTCAGCTAGCACCTTCAGGCTTCGTGGGTGTGGAATCCAACTTGCAGGGCTTTTGGAGAAAGCAGTCAGTGTGAAAACTTAGTACAGGCACTGAACTGCAAGTGTGGGAATTTTGACAGTAAAAGCGAGAAGGAAAATAGGACAGCTGTTAGAGGGAAAGGGAGAAATAAGCAGTTTTATTTCAAGACTGGGACACTTGGCTGGAAGTCAGAAAGCTGGATTTCAGTCTGTGTCTGATACTTTCTTACTGTGGGAGTGAGGACAAGTCACCTAATCTCCAAGCCCACAGTTTCTTCAACTGCAAAATGAAGTTCCACCTCCTCAGCACAGTTTTGGAAACACTGGTATAGATCAGGGTAACTAGGATGTGGCCAGCACAATAATTGTGGCAAAGTGGGACTCGCAAGTGCGAAGACCAGGACTGTGCAATAATGAATTCCTAATCCACGTTCTCCTCCTATCTTGAACAGCAAATAATTAAAATAAAATTCTGCAATTTCTAACTCTGGAGTTAAGAGAAAAGATCATAATGAGAAAAGGTTTAGAGCATGTTGAAAATGGCTCAGAGGACTCTTCTGGACAGAACCTAAGGAAATGGGGAGACTTGCTCAAGGGAGGATGGGCTTCTTTCTTGCTCCAAGCCCTTGCATGCAGCCTCCACTCTGCCACTCCATGACTGCAGAGAGAATGATTTACGCTGATACATTCCTCCAGTGACACCATGTTTTAAGGGAAAGCTCTCCATTTAACTGGAGTAATTAAGATTCCAGGTAAACCACATGGCAGTGTGGAGAGCTGGTCAGGCTCTAGGAGCTACTGTTTGCTGTTGTTCTTTGAATTGTAGGGATAAGATAAGCAGTTGAATAGCCACTTTCTTTAATGAGTTTTAGTCTGAGGTCACTTTCAACATTCTTCTAAAAATCTGGATTGTGCAAAAGGAAGAAGTATCTCCTCTTGTCTCTGGCTTCCTTTTTGGCACTCTAAAAGCATCTACTGTTAAGTTTATTGTATTTTATAAATTTTCAGACTTATAATAAGACATAAATGAACATATATATTCCCACATTCACCGGACACTCACATACATGACCCACTATCCTCTAACAGTGTTCTGTACCTTATAATTTACCTTGGATATCACTCCATACCAACACTTGCAGAACTCCACGTATTTTTTAATGTCTGCATACCATTACATAGAATCAAATGGAATTGCCATTTTTGTAAGTCAAAAGCAGTCAAATGCCAACAGTTTCATATGGTTCCACTTAATAGTATATCCTTTATCAACAAATTTCCTGTTGATAAACATTTAAATTATCTTTTTGCAAAATCTGAACACCAGTAAAGGAAAAAAACATTCCTTCCAGCTCTAAATTTCCATACTTCTTTGCTGTGTTTCCATTTCTCAATGCCTGGGATAGGTAAGGTAGTAACAAAGAACACTTTATTGAACAAAGATGCAGGTATGGCTTAATTCTGTTATGTGTAATTTGGAGTCTGCTGTTAATACAGACTTAATGGTGAAAAAAATTGAACATGCTCTAAGCACAGTTCTGTTTCTTTTTGGGGAAATTGGACTGGGGGGCCATCATCACTGTCACTGATTTCTTTTGTTGATAATTTCCCAATGTCTATTTCCCTTCTTTTCTGTCCTTTTCTGGATTCCGCTCTCTCTCTCTGGATTATCAAGACAGTATGTAGAATCACAACTCCTGTTACATGAAGTTTGTTAAATAATTTGAATAGAGGTATCTGAATAGACTGCACTGTTCCTTTTGTGTGAAGAGGTTGGTATTTGCAAAAGAACTCAAGATAAAAAAACTTTTATTGTGTGCACTCCGTTTTTCAGGTAACACTGTATCAAGAATCATGTGGGGGTACTTCAAACTGGCCAAGACTTTCAAGTTTTCTCCTGCCCAGATTTGTTTGGAAGAAATCCAGTCTTACCTATCTCAAAAGTTCAGCAGGGAAAAATAGCTGAAATAAATTAAGCCTGTGATTACTAAATTCTGTGCTTACATAGATATTCTGGCATTTCACTCAAAAGACAAAGCTTTTTAGAAGTGCTATTTGAACTCGGTTTTACCATAGATTTCAAATCGGAAGGAAAAAATGGTAACAGAGTAAAGCTCCAAAACTATACACATTTGGGCTTATTACCAAGCTACTCTCAGTAAGCAGTGCTAATAGAATCCGAAAAATGCTTTTCAGAGTTGAGATGTACCACCTAGCAACCACTTTGAAATGCTTCCTGTGCTGGCCCAAGACTATTCAAAATGCCCAGTTTTGAAACTGGTGGGGTGTTTTGCTGTTCATAGGCCACAGTCATTGAAGGGAGGATTAGAACTTTGTTTTTAGGGCAAAGACATGCAGATTAGAAGGATTGTTTAATTTAATTGCTTGACTGGGTTTGGGAATAAGGTTGGCAGATTAAATGCAGACTAAAGATTGCATCAAACATACCATCCTAAAAGTTTGTGTATTGTTTATCAGAAATTGAATTTAACTGGGTGATCTGTATTTTTGTTAAACCTGGCAACCCAATTTTGGAGAGACTTTTGCAATGCAGAGCAAAATAACACTTACAAAATATACATGACATATATTAACTTGATCCCCCAAGGCTTCCAACTTTATGGATCTAAAAACACTTTCCCAGGGCACTGAGGGAGCTGCAGCACAAGAGACCAAAGATGTGGGAAAGACAGAGCTAATGGAAGGGGACAAAAAAATCACCAGAAGGTTCCACCCAGGAAAGCTGAACTGAGGGGCGGGCAGGTGAAGGAAGGGTTTGATCGTGCAGGAGGCAGGTGCCTCACAGAGTGTAATGATGAGCTGAAAGGAGAGAGAAGTGGAAGTGAAGTGCCATCAGCATTCATTTTATTTTTAAGGGGAAAGAGGAGGAGAAATGAAGTGCTCTGCATAAATGTTCATTCAGAAGTTTGGGCTGAGGTGGGACTCCTATGGCCAGAGGGCACTAGTAAGTAATAGGGACCTAAACAAATACTATTTCTTTCCCTCCTTTCCTCTTACAGCTTATAAATAACTGAGCCAGTTGCTTTCTTATATTAACTATTTTAGTCTCACACCTCATCAAAAATTACAATCTGACTATCCTATGAGACCTAGCGGAGACTTTAAATGAGTAGGACTCTTCGGCCTCTATCCTTTGAAGCAGCTTAAATAGCACAAGACTCACCTGTTTTTCGAAACCTGGAAAAGTTCACAGTGAAACTGCCTGAACAGGCTTTTTTGGAGGATAGTTCCTGATATTCCTTTCAGGATCATACATTTATTTGGATGTTAGAGCTCTTCTTGAGTTCGTTTTTCTTTTGTATTTTCCTAGATTCATTTAATTGTTCTCTTAACTGTCTTAATTGCCTCTATTTTCTAAGGTCAGTTACATTTTCTATACCATTTTTAATATTTTGCATTGTATGTTATTATTTAACATTGCCATACAAACTTGTTTACTTCAATTTGACATTGTTTTCCAAATGCTTCTCAAATTTATTTACCAATTCTACTGACCTTCTCTTTTCTAACTTATTCATCTCTGCTTTTATCTTTAATAACAACTTCTGTTTTTCTTTCTTTTATTTTGTTTATTTGTTTTGTTCTTTTTCTAATTTCTTGAATTAAGAAATTCATACATTATATCAATCTGGGTCCAATCAGGAGAGATAAACTACATAATGATTTGAACAGGAAAAGTTTAATATAAAGAATTATTAACCACAACAAAGGATTAAAGTGATTAGGGATTGTTTAGAGAAGTAAAGAGAACTCCACAGGCTGTATAAATCACTTATATAAGGAGCAGCCACTACCCTGGGGGGTTGAGATGGAGCACCCAAACAAGAATCCCCTTCTTCTGGGTGATGAGATCCAGATCTTATTGAAGAGGGTGCTGCCCTGGCTCACTGGATGGCAGAGAAGTCATTGTACTACCATGCTGGTGAAACTTGCTGGAAATATGCCCTCTAGTGCACCAGAGGAAGCTATGCATAGGGAGGTGTCTCACTTTGCTACAAAACTGCCCAACAGGGTTGCTAGCGCAAGTTTACCTGCAAGGGGTGCTGCTGTCAATTGCATCCTGAAGGAGCCAAGCATCAGAGAAGCTGTGAGTGCTGCAGGAGCCTAGAGGTGGAGAATCTGCCAGCATGGCAGGAGGCAGAACACTTCTACAAAACCTGCAATGGAGGGTGTGTGTATGGAGGTGGGAGCTGCTGACCTCTGGGTGCTGCTGGCTGCATGCACTGCAGAAACTGCAATTGCAAACAAAAAATATTTAAAGGGCCCAGGTCCATTTTCACAGAGCAGTCAAAAAGGGTGAATTTGGAGATAAGAGCCAATCAATAAGTAACCAGCCCATGTTTTCATTAATTCTTACTGAATTATAAAAGCATTTAAAGATAAGCATTTTGTTCGAAGTACAATTGAATTTCCCATAAATTTAAATTCTGTGTTGTTTGTCTTCTAATTAGTCCATCACTGATGTTTTCGTTTTCTGTGACCCAATAGTCATGTATATTCCATTTTTAGTTAATAGATGAACTTTTCTTGTGTATTCAAGTTTTCCTGTTGTACTAATATGTTTATTTCCACAAAAATAAATAGAATACTTTCATTATGTTGCAGTAAAAAAATATGTACCTTTACTAGTTGTACTATTTGGGATCTGTTAAAGTTTCCTTTACAATGTTTTGTAAATGCTCCATAGATTTTTAAAAAGCATATATAATGTCTATGTGCTAAAAACTAAATACATTTACAAATTAAAGTTTTAAGTTTTATAATGATTTAAATATAACAAATACTGTATTTGTTAACTTGGTCTGTAGAAACATGAGGTTAATGTCTCTGTGACTTTTTTCAATTAGGTACTATAATTTCTCATGTTTGTATTTTGTATTTTTTTATTCTATGCTATTTGGCATATAAATATTAATGGAGCTTGGAAGGGCATATACAATTTTTATCATAGTATATTTACCTAGATGCCTGGTACATTGTCGATATTTTAATAAACATATATTTGATGATGACCTTACATTTTATAAAAGTCATTTCTGCATGCTGCTGATTTATTAACATCAATATCATACTATTTGTATTGTTTGGAATATTCCTTAAAATATGTTAGCTGGAAAAAAGTGTACTGAAGAGATGGCACAGATTGGCAAAAGATATTGATAATTACTGAAGTGGGCTGATGCCTCATGTGAGTTAATAATATTCTCCTTTTTTTTGGTTTATGTGTGAAATTTTTCATACTGAAAATTTTAAAGTTATGTTTATTTAGTTGCTTATTAATTCTCCCCTTGCAGGACCAAAAACTTATTTCTTCTAATTTAAGCTTCATATCATTTTCTTTCTCAGAGTCAGAGGATACATCATAGGAAATGTAAGTCTTGGGCTACATTGATCATGTCAACTGACACCCAATATTCTCCAATATTTATCCAATATTCTCCATTATATCCTACCTTTAAATATTTATTTAAAGTTCTTTTTTAATTAAAAGTCTTTGAGTGTTTGAATTCTTAACTGTTAGAGCACTTAGAATATATATATAAATCAGTGTTATGAAGGCAATACATGTGTTAACTTCTTTATTTTTCACAAATCTATTTCTGGACTCAAACACTGGTATTTATTGTTACTATAAAGATGAAAAAAAATATAGACACAGAGAGGTTGAGTTATCTAAATTCACTTCACCCTCTTGTTAGGAGCACAGTGGGTATTTGAACCTAGCTGGGCTGGTAATAAAGACACTGCATTTAATTACTATGCTGTATTAACACATCTAGTTAATTGTATGCTTTAATACATATATAAAATTATTTTATTTTGATTATAATAAAATTATTTAAATTTTTATATGTTCCGTTTAAAGAACTACTTGCATAATTTTACATATTTGCAGACCATGTCAATAACTATTTAGACATTATTTCTAAGTAATGCTGTACAGGGTCTGTGGAGTCCAGAACTGGCCACATTGGCTGTGTCAAAGGTTGTGTGCAGTGTTCAGTTCTGCCACAGTGGTTTCTGCTCTATGAGCACATGTGACAGGAGCTGTGGGTGGCCTCTGAGCAACAGCTAGTGAGGAATTGAGGCTCTCCACCTAATGGCCCACCAGAACTGATTCCTGCCAACAACCAGCTGGGTGAGCTTCTAAATGGATCCACAACCAGTCGGGTCCTAAGATGACTACAGTTCTGGCTTACACTTTGGTGGCCGCTCTGTGAGAGACCCAGAACCAAGGAACTCAGGTAAGCTGTGCCCCTATAGAAACTGTGAGATTAGAAATGTCATTTTAAACTGCCAAGTTTTGAGGCAATTTGTTCTACAGTAATAAATAATTAACACAGTACCCAATATAATTTCAATAGCTTGATTTTCTTTTTAAATCTACCTGATTTAAATAAACCTAGATTCATTTTTGTTCTTGCTAACTAAAAACTTGACTGAAAGAAAATGCCTACTGTATTTTCTTTAGTAATATTTCAGTCTCATTTTTTTTCATTACTCCATCATCTACAGTATTCATCTGAATACATCTTCAGAAATGGCACATGGTTGATACATTTTGCAGCTCCCTTGCTCAAGCATTTTCAAATGCAGTGCAAAGTAAGAAATTAATTTTACTTCATTACCTACTGGCATGTTTACATATACGCACACAAACATACACACACCAAATTTTTTACCTTTGATATATGCTAGATTCTTTTATATTACTATTCTATTCTGTTCTATTTGATTTAAAAATAAATGCTGGTTACAATTTACTAAACTGATTTCATGACTGATCAATGGGTCAGCATTTGAAAAACATAACTGTAAACTATGCTTTCCTTAAATTTCTCTTTTGTAGCATTTTGAGTTGTGCAAAATACATCTGAGTCTAGTCTGTTAACATTTTTTCTTTTTTCCTCAAGGAAGTAATTTTTTTCTTCTACCTGGGTGCTCTTAGAAATTTGTTTCCATTATCTTTGAAAGAAATTTGATTTTCCAGATATTCCATCCATCCTTTCAATTTGAAGAGTGACATGATTTTTGAGTTCAGAGATATTTTCTTCTATTTATTTGATTATAAATCCAAGTGTCTTATCTTCTTTTTTATACATTTTTAGGTCTTTGTCCTTTACCTTAAGGTCTAGCAGGGTTTCTTGAAAAACCTTCTAAGTCATTGATTACATTTTGTGCAATATCTAAATTGATTTTTTATTACTGACACTGGGTTTTAAAGTTGCTTTGAACCAATGCAATCTACCATATGTACTCATATGTATTTGCGAAACACATATCTGATAAAGAACTTTTATCTAGAATATATAAATTATTTATATGTAAAAATACTCAATAAAAACATGAGCAAGTGGTATGAACATACACTTAGCCAGAAAAGATGTACAGATTGCAAACATACACATAAAAAGATGTTCTATGCCATTAGTCATTAGTGAAATGCAAATTAAAACCATAATGACATACTGCCACACATCTATTGGAATGGCTAAAATTTAAAAACTGACAGTACCAAGTGCTGCCAAGGTTGCAAGAAACTGAAGCCTTTATAAATTGCTGATGGAAATCAATTTGGCAGTTTCTCAAAAAGTTAAATACACACTTACCATATACCATATACCATAACCCAGCATATCAATGCTAAGTATTTAATCAGGAGGAATGAAAACATACATTCCTGCAAAAATCTCTATGTGAATGTTTGTAATAGCTTTAATCATAATAGCCTCAAACTGGAAACAACCCAAATTTCCATTAACCAGTGAATGAATAAACAAATTGCAGTACATTCATACAATAAAATAGAACAAAATACTTGAACATACTATAGCATAGATGAATTGCAAAATCATATTCAGTGAAAGAAGCAAAAGATAAAAGTCTGTATATTGTGCAAAAGGCAAATTTATAGTAATGGAAAAAATAGGAGTGTTTGCTAGAGGTCTCAGTGTGGGGGCAGGAGACTGACCACAAAGTCGCTGGGGACAAGTCTTTGGGGTGACAGAAATGTTCAGTATCTTGTTTGTGGTGGTGGTTACATGACTGTACACATTTCTCAAAATTCATGGTGACTGTGCACTGAAAAAGGGTGATTTTACTCTGTGCAAGTCATACCTCAAACCTAACTTTAAAAACAGATAAAGAGTTTCCATCTGTAAAAAGTCTTTTTGGACCTTGGGGTGCACTCATTTAATAGAGACAATGTTCTTTGACCCTTACAGAGGTTATAAATGAGAATATTTAAAGCTTTTTGGTTTCTTGGAATAAATTTGTTTCCAAGGGAATATTTGTTAGAATTTCTCACAAATAACTTCTTTCCTTTGGACTTCTGGCCCCTTTTTTTTTGGCTACTGATTATTTTCTACTCATTTTTAAAGAGCCCGGGATTAGAATTTGTCAATCCAAAAAAATGTGTTTGTCTTAATAAATCTTTCAGTCCATAATAAGCAAAGGTGGAATTTTCCATTTTCTGTAGTTTTATGTGCTAGCTGGGTATTTGGTTGACTCTACAGATGGAGTTTCTGGGAAGTAGCTCTTGACAGAGCACTTACTGCTTAGTTACAGTTTAGAGCATTTTTGCCATATGGAGTGCAGGGTCAGTGTGAGGAAGCTCAATTGTTACCATATTGTGTGCCCCGGCATGGCGGGTGGGCAAGTTCATGACCAGCCCTTAGGACAACGATCATGAACTGACAAGTTAACAGAGGCCAAAAAGTGACCTACCTGTACAAAATAGTCCTCAGATCTGTGGAAACCTGGAAAATGCCTGCCTTTTCTAAAAGGAGCAGCTGCTACTCAGCCCCAGTCTATTGATACCATGTGGGAATGTGGATTCAGCACTGTCAGAGACAGCTTCTGATTCCAGACAAGCCAGAGCCCAGATTTTTAATGCAAAATCTCCCAGTTTTCTAAATGTTGACAACTAATTTGAAATTTTAAAAATATTAGGTGGACCAACAATGTGTGGTCCTAACAAAACCCATCTGTGACCTGAAACCAGTTTGTGTCCTCTGCCCTACCAGTTTGTGACCTCTCCCTAATATTTGTCCCAGAGAAGGCCAGTCATTGAAAGAGGGTGGTAGTAAATTGAGGTTTGCTCACTCAGAGCCTGTATTAGTTTTATGAAATGCTGAACAGCTTTATTGTCTTTCACAGTGGTTCTTTGAGGACATACAGAGATGACATTTAAAGGCATTACATGGTCACTGTGATTGTGTTCTTGGTATTTATTCTGTGCCTCCCCTAATGTGTAATACCCTCACACTTTTTGGTATAATATCTCCCTTGGCCACATCAACAGACAGAAACTCAGAGCTGATCCAATTAGCACACATCTCCTGAACACACAGACCAGCCAACAGTGCCTTTCCTGAACGGGGTTTACAGATTTTAGAGCTACAGGAGACCCTGGGGCTCAACCAGTTGGATCCATTTATTCTCAGATGGGGAGATGAAGCCCTGTAGAGATGTGGTTTGGTCAAGGATGCAGAGCTATCTAGAGGTGGAACTGAGACCATACCATTCTCCTCACTCCATCCTCCACCCTTTTTTTTTCACTCCATCCCCTTTTAATTCATTATGTCACCTATAAAAACAAACAACTTTCTGAGAGGTATTTTGCATTCATCATTCTTTTACAACCACTATTATTTATATATTTTGACTATCTTAAGTAATTCCTGCCCTAGTCCCATAGAATAGTTCATTACTGTATGCCTCTATCCTCTGAATTTCAAGATACATGTTGTTAATACCACTCATTTCATAGCTGTGTCAGTCAGGACTCTTAGTTACTAGAGGTAAAGAAAAAAAAATCAAACTTGCTTTAGCCAAAAACATTTTTTTAAACCCATTAGTCCATTGGTGGCACTGAATTCAGGCACTACTGGGTATAGGGGCTCAGTGATGTTGTCAGGTCTCTTGGTCTCTGTTTCTGTTGCTGTGCTGACCTTTCTTGGACAGTTTCCTCTTTGCCACTCAGGAAGATGGCTGCCAGCAGCACCAGGCTGCCCTAATTATAATTTAGTAACCACAGGGAGGGAAGTTCCTGCTCTTAAAATTTGTATATCAATCCTAGAGAGAGACTCTGATTGGTCCTTCTTGTGTCCTGGGGCTGCCCCTTGGATCAGTTTCTGTGTTCAGAAGAATATGCTACTGTTCCATAGGTACTGACTGGATCTTGTTTCCATGCCTGCCAGTGGGAAGGATTCGTAACTGAGACAGAAGCCCTCACTAGGACATGCAGTTGGGAAGGTTCCCTAAAAGAAAGGGTGGGAAAGGAGGCAAGGAGTTGTTAAAAGAAGAATATGGATGGGCAGGAGCATTGGCTATTTGCAATAACAGCTATCAGACTGTGCTAAAGCAATTAAGCAATCAATGTTGTTGAACCCCAGTATGACCATGTTTGGGGATAAAATAGGATTCTGCCCAGTTCCTGTGCATTCAGGTTTGGTTGAGGTGAAGGATAGTATACCCAGGGATGGTGGGAGTGTTTACTTATGAGAGGAAATGGAATACTCTAAGGAGGGACATAAAGCTGCGTCAATGACAGGAAGGAGATGGGGTCGAGGAGAGTTGGACGTGAGGCACGGGGAGGCTTTGAGGAGTTTTGCACAAAGCCAGCTCGGTTCTTGCCATGACAGAAGTAATTGCCCTAAAGATGGGTTTTTAAGTTATTAGATAACTACTGACAAATAACACCATTTTTACAGATATGAAACTTGGAGCCATTGCTAGGGGAAAGTGTAAATTGGTTTAAACTTTCTGAAGTTTACAATGTGTATGCCCCTTTGACTTAGTTATTCCTCTTCTCAGAATTCATCCTAAGGAAATATTTATACACTGGGCTTGTGTTTTAAATTGTTAATTGTTGTTATAAATAGTAAAAAGATTACAACCTAAACATCTCACAATATCAGATTGGGTAAGCAAAGAAGTCATTACAAAAGCAAACACAGGAATACTTTGCAGCCATCTAAAATGCTGTGTAAAGGAGTATTTAAAGAAATGGAAATTTCTTCATAAAATGTTACATGGTAAAACAACTTCCCAAAATGGTTTACTATTAACTAAATTTTATTATCATCTACTACATACTACACAGTTGTGTTATTATCTGATTTAATCCTTACAATTTTGCATAGTAGGCATTACCATTTGTCCCATATTCTTAACTCTCTGAACCTCATTTCTTTATCTATAAAGGGCATATGGCTGTGACAGCCAGCTGGCCACTACATGCCTGCATTCAGGGCCGGCTCTGTTACTTACTTTGTGACTATGTGATGTTGGACTCGTTAATTTTTTCATCACAACTCACATTAAAAAGTATACTTTATATTGCAAATCAGTCTTCACATAGACACACAATGTAAATGGAAAGAAAAATTTGCAAACCAATACTTATTCTTGCTACTTTGGATACTTTCTGATATTTTCTTTTCTATACAATTCCCTTTCATTCCATTCTGGTTTATGTTTTTTTTATCCCATCTTATTTTTTTTAGATGGTGGTTACAGTCCACCAAACACAACCCACTGATGGCATCATGTCTGGGACTCAGTAGACACTTGATAAATGGCAGTTGTCATTCTTGTTATTATTATTATTATTGGTAGTAACACTGAGATTGTTAGGGGAGGTGATTAAAGGCAGGGTCCTTCAAAAACAGATGAGATTCAAACTTTTTCAATCTCACCGTATGCTTCAGAGTGTGGAAGTAATCAATAAACACCAGACACATTGCCACAGTTACCATAAATGCAAAAGATGTAAGAAAGCAGGTGGGTTTATTCTGTACCTTATAATAAGCTAAATTGTCATTGGTGGCGGTAAAACTGGAAATTTGATCTAGGGAGGCAGCCAAAGTTAAAAGAAGTGAATTAGGACACTGGATTGGCTGACGAATTTCAGAGGTATTACTACTCTTTCCATTACAGATGACAGATAATGAAAACAAGGCTAAGGGAAAGAGAATTTATTGGTTCACATATGAAGAGATTCAGTAATAGATCTACTGGCTTCAGGTACTGTTGGATCCAGGTTCTTAACAGAGTACTCAGAAAACTGTTTTCTTTTCTATCTTTTGGTTATACTTTACTACACTAGCTTCACTCTCAGTAGGTATTTCTTTAGTTTTCTTGGCCTCTGGCAATTGAAGGTGCACATCAGGAAGAGAGAAAAAGTTTCTCTTGCCAAGTTCCAGTAAAAGCCTTGGGCCTGGCTCTCTTGGACTCACATTGCCCATCTTGGACCCAGTTGCTCCAGCCAGGAGAGTAAGTTGCTGCCCTGGGTCAGAATCCACAGAACCACATGGGCTGGATGAGAACTAGGTGGGTTGCCAAGGAAACTGGGTAGTTCCCTAGTACTGGTAGGGAGAAAAGGTGTGGGTGCGCAGAGCACAAGAAGGGTTTCTTGTGCATGATAGTTAGCAATGATTCAGAACTGGACAGAGGGTCAGAAGTCCATAAAGGCAGACAGCAGGCTCCAGAAACCCATATAAAGTGAGTGGTCGTCGGAGACTGAAGCCAAGCATGACCCACAGGCAAATGGTTGAGCAACAATAACAAAAGAATTTGGAACTCCAGTGACCCTTAAGTGTGCAGGAGATCTTGACAGGAGCATCCTTATGAGATGAGGAGGAAAGGAAGAGCCTCAGAGCCAGGAAACAGCATTGAATTAATGTGTATGATCGAGTTAAATTAAAAGCAACCGGTCCTCAGGCTACTCTGAGCTAGGTAGTAGTATTTCTATGCACACACCATGCAGAAGCTAAGGTCACACAGCTGGGAAGTGAGGGAGTCAGTATTTTAACACAGCTTTGTCCTACCCAAGCCCATGTTCATATCTTTGCCTGAAATTTTCTTGCTGTACTTTTTCTGATGAATTCCTGGTCACACTTAAGCTGGACAAGATATATCACATGTCTCTGGGCTTCCATTTCACTTAATTCACATCACCATCATAGAACCCTTTAAGTTGTTATTGTAATTAGTTGTTAATATGCCTGTCAATGGCCTCAAAATTTTGTTGATCACGTACCTCTATTGGTCAAATTTGCCCTCTTTGGGGGCAACCTCCTCTCTATGTATTCTTATTTAGTTATGCTTACATATGTTTATAGTATGAGTATACTTATTATATATTTAAAATACCAACATTAGTATTAATGTCTGATGGTGAGCCTCTTAAGGACAATGGCTGTGTGTCACCTTTATCCAGTGCTCAGCACAGGACCTAATGGATGCCATGGCGACAGGAATCTCAAAATAAGCTTTTCGAACATACACTTCCACACATGGTGATGCTGTATTGCCCGTTAGAGCTAGACATTTACCATATGTTATTCCAGATAATGTACCCCTCATATGAACTCTAAAAGATAGGCACTATTCCCATTTTACAGATCAGGAATCAGAAGTTCAGAGAAATTAAGAATGCCTAAAGTCACACAAGTGGTGGCAAATTCATATTCTAACCCAGGTCTTCAGATATCTCATGGATGTTACACCCAAACACTCTGCTGAGATTCTAACACATGAAGTGACAGTGCATTGGAATATTTTAAATCGTTGCTGTTCTGGAGAATTTAGAATATAGGGCTATTAAATAATTAATTAATAACTAGATAGCCCTGTTTCATTGAGATTTTTTCTGGGTTTTATGCTTTTCTTTCTAGCTAGGTTGTAAGGTTCTTTTGTGTACATGATTGATTACTTTTTTCTATCCAACCTTACGTGGCTCAGATGCTTAGCAAATGTTTTTGGCTGGGTTATTTTTGAGAAGAAACAGGTAAGGCGTGCCTAGGAGTGTGGGGATGCGGGCTCTGTGGGTGGAGAGGTATTGGGTACAGGTGAGGGAGGGGGCACACAGCACTGAGGGTGGTCTTGCCCTCAGCCCGCTCTCTGTGGGCCACACGCTATAAGCTGCTGAAGCCAGGAGCAGCTATGGAGAAAACGTTTGTCCCTAGTTGCTTGATTAACATAACTAGAGTGTCTAATTGAAAACAGAAACTTCTACAGAATATTAGTAAGATTTCAAAACTTCATTAATCATTAGTAAGAGTTGTATAGGAGCGATTACTTTCAGTGACCAAGGAAGTCTTTATAAAAAATTCTTCAACATTAATTCCCATAAAAAAATTGAAGGGTAAAATAAATGCAAAGATGTCAGTGAGGAAATGCTGTCTGCAGTGCTGTCCAGAAGTTATGAAAAGCAAAGGGGCTTCTTAACAACGAAATAGAAATCAAAGGTGGGTAGACATATTGTCCTATTTTAAATGCAGCAACATAACAGATATAAGAACCAGAAAAAAAACCTTAAATGACATTGGAATCCAGAAATGAGAGTTTTAATTTGCTGATAGCATTTTTTTCCTCTACCACTAAATCATATGTGTTAAACAGGGTACCTACTTGGAAATGAGCTAATTTATCCGTTGTGTTTCAAAGGTGAAATGATGGCATAAACTCTTTTTAGATATAAAAATTGGAGAAATTCCCATGTATACACATGCCTGTGAACAATCCAGCTGTGCCCTCTAGTGATCATGCTGTCCTGTTGCTTTAGGAGGAGGCCAAAACACACTGAAACAAGTTTACTCTGCCTCTCCTATCTCAAACATTAGCTTTCTATGGGGCATGATTGCTACTCTGGAAAAGAAATGTTACTAGGAGACAGGTATAGTGAATGTAAAACAAAAGTTCTCCATTTTTGTTCTCTGATGAAAACTCCATTTTCTTCACTTAGAAATTTCTTTATACAGTTGGGCCATTCCACACTGATACATTCCATTCCACACAAGTCAGTTACCAAGTGATTTTATTTAAGCATAAAGAATTTTTCACAGATCCAATATTGCAAATAAGTTGGATCAAGTTAGGGCAGTCATTTTTTAAGGGGTAGTAACTTTCCTTAGTACATGTTGTAATATATGGTATGGCAAAAACTCTGTCAAGGTGGAGGAATTCTTGGTCAAATGCGAATCTTGGTTCAGTTTAATTTTACCAGGAATATGTGTGTAAAAATCTCAACTTATTGGCTCTGCTGTAAATTCCTTATACATAGATCTTGTATCTTTTCAGAACTTGGTATTTTGTACCATATCTCAAAGTGTGCCTTGCTGACAGAGGTTTAAAACAATTTTTTGAAATAAAAACAAATTTATAGAAAAGTTGCAAGTACTTTTTTTCTAGACCATTAAAGAACAGTTGTAGGCAAAATGTCCAGTCTCTAGAATATTTTAGTTTGTTTTTCCTACATTGATGTACTGCTAAACTTAAGCCTTACAACTCATTCAAGTTTGCCAATTGTCCCTAAAATGTCCTTTATAACAAAAGGGTTAATTTCAAGATCATGTGTTACATTTGTTATTTCTCTTCCATCTTCTTCACTCTGAAACAGTTTTTCAGTCTTTTTGCAATTTCGTGACTTCAATAACTTTCGAAGATTACCAGCTATTATTTTGTATGATGTTCTATAATTTGAGTTTGATGTTTCCTTATGATTAGATTTAGGCTATACATGTTTCATTGATGAAAATATTAGAGAAGTGATGCTGTGTTCTCATTGCAACATATCAGGTGACACATGATTTCAATTTGCCCATTTTTAATGATTTCCACTTTCACCACTTGAAAGTCGGGTCTGCCAGGTGTCACTGCTATAAAGTTACTCATTTACTTTATAATTTAAAAGTGCTTGTTGGGAGTTCTTTTAGTCTATGAAAATATTCTATTTTTCATCAAACTTTTGATTTATTCACTTATACATCTGTCTTTAGATTCATGGCTAGATTTTATTCAATCAAACTCATTTTTATTCTGTGATCCTTTAATGTAACTATTTATTTTGTTCAAAGTTTCTCCATTTTGGCCATGGAAGCCCCTGCAAAGTCACTTCTGTGTCCTTTTGACATGTTTCTATTGTTTTTTGAGGGTTTTTGTATGTGTGTGGTCTTTTCTTGGGGAGGAGAAGGGTGTTGATTATTTTTCAATTTCCCTAACCCAGCCTTGAAATCAGCTATTTTTCCCAAAAATTCCTGGATCCTCTTAGTAGAGAATGGTATTTAGAAACCAAATCTAGGCAGTAGGCACTCACATTGCCCTCTCTGAACATAAACTAAGGACTAGATGTACATATGTGTATGTACACATACACCCCCACACACTTGCATCTATATTTATTTCTATATATACCTATATTTATTCAAAACCATGAGCTCACACTGATGCCTCCAATTCTGGTCCTTACAGAGTTCATTCTAGTTGTCTTTTTTCCTTTGTTGTAATTCCCCTCGCTTAGCACAAGCAACTAGGTCCTTGTTTTTTTGATATATTTACTTAATCGATACACCTGAATATTTCCCCTGCCACCCCACGCAGGCTCTGACAGTGTGGCTTAAGCTCCTATGTCTGTTTGCCCACCTCACCCCAGCTCTGACGCCCACACCACCCTCAGGTATGGATAGCCTCTTCACCCAGGTGGCTTGCTGACTTGCCATTGGAAGCTGCTCCCTCGAAGTCAAGGCCTGCTCATCTTGCTTGGGCTTGACACCCTGTCCCAATGCCTTACATGCAGGGAAGCCCTCCTCATGCCACTTGGGTTCCTGTGCCTGTGATAGGGGGATCAGCAATGGCCCCAAGAGCTATAGACTGGAATTTCAGGAGAAGAAATGAAAGGAAGGAGGAAAGAGCTTTTTTTTTTTTGAATGTGTTTGAATGAATGAATGGTGCATTGCTTTTCTAGGTCTGCTGTAACAAATTATCACAAACTAGCTATCTAAAAGCAACAGAAATATATTGTCTTCTAGTCCGGGAGGTTAAAAGTCTGAAATCAAGGCATTGGCAGGGCCACATTCTTCCTGAAGGCTCTAGGGGAAGGTCTTGCTTCACTTCTTCTTAGCCTCTGGTGGTGGCTAGCAATCCTTGGTGTCCCTGGCTTGCAGCTGCATCACTCCATTCTCTGTCTCTGTCATAACACAGATTCTTCCTGTCCATGTGTCTTCTCTTCTTATAAGGACACCAGTCATTGGATCAAAGGCCCTCTCCACTTGTTAAATAATTACATCTAATTATCTAATGAATGAATGGTTTTGAGAAATTAAGATCTGGGTGTTGGGCATTCCTGTCATTGGCCACTGTTAAGAAATGTTTCCTCCAGCTGATTTGCCGATTAAGTTCCTCTGTCCTGAGCTGCCTTTTCTCAGTACCTTCAACTCTTGTCGGCCTTTCCCATGGCTCCATATAACATCTCTATAAATGACTTCCAGTGCTAAACCTCTTCCAGCCTCATCCTTGCTCCTAAGATCTCCTGGGTTGTTTCACATATTCAACACCAAATTTTTATTTTCCCTCACCTCCATGAAAAACCACCTTCTTCCACTTTTTTCCACCATAGATAGTTCCAGTCACACCTGTTGGTCATACTTGACATGTAATTGTCCTTCAGATAATTTTTCCAAATCAACACCACAAATTCTCATGACCTCTGCTAACTCCTTCTGTCTTCTTTCCATCTCAGCTGCCACTATTCTAGTGAAAACTTGTTTTCTCTCATCTCATTGACTGCATTTGCCCCTAACTTCTGGCTCCAATTCTTACATTGCCCCTCCAATCTATTCTCCACAATATGGCCAGAGTGATCCTTTATATAAACAAATTTTTATTTAAAAATTTTTTTATACCCCAACATAGAAAAAAATACTACAATGACCCCCATGTACTCATAGCCAGATCCAACATTTACCAGCATCTCGCCACAAGACCTTCTTTCTCTCCTTCCCTCCATCCTCCTTCTCTTCCATCCCCACGTCTCTCCCTTTCTCATTGCTTTCCTTCCTTCCTCCCTACCTCTCTTGCTTCTTTCTCTTCTTCTTTTTACTTTTTATATTTTTGCAAATGCAGTTTTGCAGGGAATTCCTGGCATTATATAAGTTCATCTCTAATATTTCAGAAAACATCTTTGAAGAATAAAGAATTAGGATACTTTCTTATATAGCCACAGCAAGTTAGGTTAAACCGAGTTAAAAAGAATTCCTCAGTATCATCTAACCCTTAGTCCATATTCAAATTTCTTTAATGGTAGCAAAAATGTCTTTTTACATTTTGTGTGTTTGTTAAAATAATCACTTAAAAATACACATCATGTTCCAGATGGGGTATCCCCAGTCTTTTCAGGTCCTCCCTCTTACAACTAAACACCCTGGAGACCACAAGCAGTCATAGGAAGATTCTGAAAGATAGAAAGAAGTAGGCAGATGGTCTAGGGGCCTTGGAACTTGAGGAAGGACCTGGTGATGAGTCCTTGAGTTTCTTCACTGCCTCTCATATATTTCAGACAGTTCATTGCCTCTAAACTGGAACTCTCAAAGCATAGACAAAAAAGCTCCAGGAAATGTCTGTTCCCATAGCTAAAGGATCAGGAAAGGATGGCCTAACAATGGACAGTCTTTTTGGTTATACCTGCCTTGTTCCCACTAAACAACAACAGAAAAGTTGCCCTCTTCCTGTAGTTTCAGTGGAGTCCAACAGGAAGGTGATCTTCCGTCCCTCCTTTGTCCCCATCCCCCATGGGAACAGGTGGTGGTTCTGATTCTGTAAAGTCTCTGAGACTTAGTGGGGAACTGGTCTTCCATCTCACACTCCTCAGAAGCAGCTGGTGCTCTGATTCCTCTGCCTGAGTAGTGTTGGCAGGTCTGAGTGAGTTGCTGATCTTTCCACCAGAAGCAGGCATTGCTCCAATTCTCCTGCCAAGGTAGTATCAGGGAGGTCCAGTGGTGAGCTGAACCTCCACTCCCATCAGGGGAGAGATGAATGAGTCAGTTATTTGTTATCCTTCCACCCCTGGGTATCAGCAAGGCTCAGTGCTGTCCCGCTCTTGCAGCAGCAAAGTGGTGTGACAGTGTCCTCTGCTTCCCTGCTGCCTGGTGTCAGCAAGCCTAAGGGGAAGCTGAGCTTATACCCCTACTCGGGTGCAATGAGACAGAGCTAGTGGTGCTCCACCTTCAATGGGAAGGCAGGGCTGGTTGACAATTTCCAGGGGTTGCTGAAGTCCCACCTCCCCATCTGCAAGGAGGCAATGTGAGTCAGTGCTCCGCTTTTGTCTGGGTGCTGCTGTTGGGGCCCTGATGAAAGCTGAGCATGCATAACCATGCAGTCTTTACACTCTATTTCATCAGGGTGACTGCTTGCCAAAAAAGATTAAATAGGATCCTGATTCTCATAATATAACATCAAAAATGTCCAGATGCAGTCAAAAATGAAAACCACTTGTCATACCAAGAAATCATACCTTGAATGGAAAAAGAAAATCAGATTTGAACACCAAGATGAATTTGATGTTGGAATGATTTGACCCAGATTTTGAGACAACCATCATGAAAATGTCTCAACAAACAGTAACAAATTCTCTTGAAGCAAATGAAAAATAGAAACTATCAGCAAAGAAAAAGAAGTCATAAAATAGAACCAGATAGAAATCACAGATAGAAAAATACAATAAGTGATATAAAAGCTCTGTGGATGGGCTCACTAGTAAATTGGAGATGGCAGAAGATAAAAATCAGTGAAATTGAAGACAGATTAATAGAATTTACCCAATCTGAACATCAGAGAGAAAAAAGTCTGATACAATAAATAAACAGAGTTTCAGAGACCTGTAGGGCAATAACACAAGAGCTAACATTTCTATCACTGGAATCCCAGGAGAGGAGAGAGGGAGTGGGACTGAAAATATTTGAAGAAATAATGGCTGAAAACTTTCCAGTGTTGGCAAAATGTGTAAACTTAAAACTTTATCTTCGAATATGGATCAGATAATGGCAGTCTCCTGTTTAAAACCTCTGCTGGCTTTCCCTTTGCCCATGATCCAGAACTAGGTTATATAATGGTGATTTAGGACTCTTACTCTTGAGTGCTGTTAAGACCAGAGGTCCAGCCACAAAAAGAGCCAATGGCTTGGTTTAGTTCCCAGCCATGAGGCTGTGCCTGCCTTTTTTCACCTCCCTGGTCCCAGCTAAGCTATAATCTTAGGCAGCAGGAGAACTGTTTCAAGGCTCCTTTTACAAGTAAGGAGACCCTATCCATGGCACTTATTCAGACAGTGAACTTGGCTTGGATTTCTGCACCCCCAACTCATTACTTCCATGAAACTTTTTTAGTTGCCATTACCTGGCAGGAGACAAACTCCCCATAGCCACTGTCTGCTTCTGTCCCTGGTACCCAACAGACCTTGAACCCTCCACTTTTCATTTCTGCCCCATTTCTGGTCCATGGACATGTTCTTCTGATTATACAGAGTTTCATTTACTTGTGTATTCATTCATTCACTCTTTTTTGAACAAATATTTAGCAAGTACATTATAAGTATTTAATATTTGGGTAGAGAGAACATATGCCAATTAGATAATGACTCTGCTCTAAAGACACTTAGAATCTGGTAGAAGAGACAACACAGGTACATTCATAAATTACCAGCATTTTAGAATGTTTGCCATTTGTGAACCACTTTACGTGGTAAATAGCACTTTACTTGAACTCATTTAAGGTGAATGCTATTATTATGCTCTCCCATATTTTTATCTTACCTGGATGAATGCTGAGCTAAAGTGAATAATGCACCTAAGGTGGCACAGCTGGTTCAGGGAGGAGCCAGGAAACAGGCCAGCAAAAGGAAATCAGTTTACAACGGACAATTAAACGACAGACCAGTGCACTGGGCTCTGATGCAATAAGAGATAAAGAATTTTTGAAGGACTTGGAGTAGGGGTGTGGTCAAATAGAAAAAAGTCAATCTGAGTCAACCAGTGGGCTGGGTGGATCAAGTTAGGAGAACTTTAGTGAGGAGATTATGAGGCAATGTGGGCCCAGGAAGCATGGAGGCCAGCACAATGGACTAGAAAGTATAGAACAGCAGCTCTTAGTGACAGAATAGAAACAGACATAGAAAGGATGAAAGCATCACTGGGAAGGACGTCAGAGATCTCTGGACTAAGGTATGGGAGCTGCAAGCCTTGTCAGAGTTTAGTTACTAACTAGCTGTGGAAGCCTTGGCATGACACTTAGCATTTACAGTTTTTTTGGAGAAAAGAAACTAAGCCATTTTATAAAAATGTGAATTAACTGTCAATACTTGAACATTGGGGTCACACAAAAATCTGGATTTCTCACTTTCTAACAAATGGGAAGGTCTGGTGACCTCGGCTCGTGATCACACATGACAGCAATAGGCTTCACACTAAGTGACAGCTGCCCCTCTAGCCAGGTCAGCACAGTCCTGCCCCCCATCCTCCTGTCCTGAGGGTCTGACTCAATTGTGTCATCCATATTGCCTGTTTAGACCCTGTAGGCCTTTGAATATTTTAGCCTTGGGCTATATAATTTTCTAGTTTCTTCCATTCATAAAGCTTATGAATCTGTCACTCTCATATACATATAGTTAAAAATGGGAGGGAATTGGTAACAGTAATAGTCAGGTTTAATAGCTTGCTTTGTACACTATGTTCTAAGTGCTTTACATATTATTTCCTATTTAACCTAAAAACAACTTTTTGACATAAATATTATTTTTATCATTACCCCCATGTTATAAGTGAGGAACAAAGGCCTGAAGATGCTCATTTGCCCAAGGTCATATGGTGGCTAAGTGGTAAGAATTTGAACCCAGTGTTCTGATTCCAGAGCTAATGTTTCTAACCATTAAGCTCTGCAGTGGGAAGGTCAGTGAATTTTGGAGAAAAGCTAGTTGGTTCTAGGTGCATGGGAAGGTGATAGGCAATGCATCACCATGGCCATGAAGGGCATGAAGGTGATCAAGGCAGCTTGCTACCCCAAGTGGAGGAGTGAGACTCCTCAGCCATCGTAAAAACCCAGGCCAACTGTTAAGCCACCAGAGGAAGAACTGCAGTGTGCTCATAGTGGTCATGAAGCATTAAGAAATGGGATGAGAAAGGCTTCGACAAGGATTCAAGAATTAAGGGGGGAACAGAAACCAGGATGACAGTGCAGGGAAGGGGAAGGGTGGCACAGTAAAGTAAGACACATGTTAGCACTTTTCTTCTGCCACAAGAAGCTATGTGTGCAGACTAAGGATCTGGCCTGGAGACAGGGAAAGTGAGCAATGGATGCACACCCATCAGATCAAGTTCATGAACTCTGGTGAGCAAGCTGCTTTTATGAGACTATCCAAGGGTACTGCTGGGCAATGGAGCTACAGGGAAGGCTCAGTAACTATTTATTAACTATGGATATCTAAAATTATAATATGTTTTAAGAAAATATGGGAATGTGTACATAAGTCTTCAGGAACTTATGTCCTATGAAGAAACTTAAATATGAAACTACAGTGGCAGATTTTTCTTAAAATGTGTAAGTAAGCATTCTCCTTTTTTTCATAATTTTCATTTCCCCTTTTTTTTCTCATTTTTATTCCTTTTGTGAGAAAAATACCTACGGAAAATTACTTTTTAAAAATATAATTAATAAGAGGCAAATGGAGCATATGTAAGTAGAAAGGATAGACTTTTATGGTAACTGGGCCAATTGAAATATGCATTAGAGAAATGGCTTATCTGCTATGTATATTTTTGGAAGAGTTCATAATAGACTAAGTTCAGAACTCTGTTTTGTTTTTCCATGTAGGAAACATTTATTAAGCACCTATTTTGTGCTTGAATCTGTGTGAGGTGCAGAAGGAAGAAGATAATATGGTTAAGATTCAGGGCAGATTTCAAGGGATATATAATTAGCTCGTTATCAGAGGCCTGTTGAAAGTGACTGGCACTACTTTGGCTGTTTGGAGGTGGATGATTACTGACTCCACCGTGCAGACTGAACCACTGGCCCAAGATATCTTCCCCTATTCACCTGACCCTATAGGTTATATGTCAGGATGGTGTCAGGCAGAATCCTGAGCTTATATCAGATCTCAAGTCTGATACATGAAATAGTGCCTTTCACCCACTTCTTCATATTGCAAAATATGTGTAACTTATAACATCAAATTTCTGTTTTTCTAATCAATTCAAAAAAATGGAAAAGGATTATGCCAGCTCTGCATAAACTGGTCCTACACTCTACTTCTGTTAAAACTGCTTTTACAGCATATGGAGTGTTTTTAGGGCAGTACTCCTGGCTTATGCTGACTGTTTTTTACTTCAGGAAAAGGTTAAGACAACTGTGACCAGGACTGGGAAGGAAAGAATTTGTAAAAAAGTGAGATAAGATTTTGGATCAGCTCCTTTGACCAAATACTACCAGTTTTGAAAAGTACTATAATTATTGAGGTATCCAAGGGGTGGCTTGGCCTGATTTCCATCATTGTTCCCAAAGCCACTCTGAGTGACTTTCCTATTAAATCTGTGGGAAAAGAGTGGGTTTTCTAGGCAAATGCAGGTTGACAAAAAGTCCCACAGGACCCCCTTCCAACCAGAATGAGTCCTCCAAGCACCTCTTACATAAAAATTCTGGGGCAGCCATCAGCTAAAATTCATTTTACAGAAACTTTACAGCTGCTGCCAAATCCTGACCCTCATCTTGTCCTGGTGCTTTCATTAGAGTCATTCCTCTGGGCTAACAAAATCTTTTAACAAGCAAACCCGTCTGCAAGGATTACATCAGTGATGCACAGTGAAGGAAGGAGCAGTTTAACCAATATGACCGGGAAGACTAGAAAAGAAAGGTGTGATGGTGGAAAGAAAGTGTGAATCTGTGCGCTACCTAGAAAAGCAGGCCTGCTTGGGTGAAGGGCTGTGTGAGAGCACAGGGAAGAGTGGCACCAAGACCCAAGGTGCTCTTCCTTCATTTCTGAATTTTGCCTCAGGTGGGAAGTAATAGTCAATCAAAGAGAGCTGGCTCTTAGAGATAGTAGGTCCTTCTGCTAAAATAGGTTATCTGGGCATTCCTCTAGGCTTCCTCATTAATTTGTATGTACCCTTGGGCAAGTCATCCAGTTCAATACAGGTTCACCTTGCCAGAGCTTTGTCCTTATCCGCAAAGTGAAGGTCTTGGACTTCCTCATCTCCACGGCTTCTACAGGTTTGTGTTTATTGGTGGGATCCTTTGCAGTTGACTGAGGTCCTGGGGATGCCAGTGATGTCCAGGCCAGAGATTTAGAAGGCTTTCATTCATTACAAATGATAAAAGGCCATCCTGATATTAGAAAGGAGAAATAAAAGAGACTATCCTGGTGTTCCTAGCTTTGAACAAACTCTACATTTTGGTGAGTGAAGTGAGGCTCATTAAGCTTAAGGTGTTCAAAGGACGTGGGTTCTTTATTTCATCCAGTGCCTTTGATTACACAAAGCTAGCTAAATTACAGTGATTCCTTTGCAATAGTAAAAACAAACAAAAAAATGGTTTAAGCCTTAAAGAGTGAAATAGGCTAGAACAGAATGAAGTGGTTTTTTTCAGTTTGAAAGACAAAACTTGGTCATTCTTTACTTAAAATGTAAGTTCTTCAAATTGTATAAACAAACATTTAAAAAATATTTTGAGAAATATTTCATACATAAAACCCTGAAAATTAATGTGACTAAAGCCCCATATGTATTACCTCTCAAATATTTCTGTGTTATGTTAAGTTAAGGATATGTAAGTAATACTGTGAGAATATGGCAAATGGGGTGGAGAAGGAAATAGTTTATAAATCTTAGAGTCATTGTAATTAATAGGAGGAAATATATAAGCTATTTGCCTGTAATCAAATACACATGGAGAGTTTCCACTCGCTTCATTGGCATGGATTTGAAGGCAACATGGAATAGAAAAGGAGCCAACTTTAAAGATGTTAATTTTTTCAGCATATGAAGAACATGTGGAATTAAGTATATAAAAATATACATCTGAAAATTAAATAACTATATAAACAAATTAATATTCAACTCTTTGAGGGCAGAGATGGTCTTATTCATTATTCACCTTTCAATTCTTAGTACTTCCACAGGACTTGCTACACAAAGGGCATTTGGTACAGTTTGAGAAAGGAAGGAAAACTTTTTCCTTGTAAAACAGTTGGGAAAAGGCTTTTCTTGGCTTAAATTTGAGAAAGAACTAATCATTTTCAAAAAGTGGTAAAAATCCTCAAATAGAAACAGATTTATTGAGTGCATTTAAAGTTCCTCTTTTAACAAAGGCAAATGTTTGTTCCTTGACTCCCAAGTGCTAGATTAATGTAGATTAATGTACTAGGGCTATCCTACCTAACAATGAGAATAAGTCCTTACGGAATATTTGATCAACTAGGGGAGATAAAATATACACAAGAAAATGATGGCAAAGACATAGAGTTATATAGATTTTTACATTGTGCAAATGTTCAAGTAAGATACTACTTTTGGCTGTTGGAATTCATTGAATACCTATTGCATGGTCAGCATTTTAAAAATATTTCTCTCATCAAGGTGGGCATTACTACACCCACTTCACAGATGATGGAACTAAGGCTTAGGAAGTTATGTGTGTGAAGAATTCAGTTATTGTTCCGTGCTGGATGCACGGGGCTCATTTAATCCCCACATGACACCTTTCTGGATCAGAGGGGATACATGAGAAAGTAACAGAGGCTGGGCCTTACAGACCTTCTTCACAGTGGAGTCCACTCCTGTGAAGTCTGGTCCTGCTCTGTGACCTTCCTTCCCTCCCTTCCTCACCAACCCCCCCCTAAGCGAAATCAGTCAGAGTACTCTGTTGAGAATGCTCAAAATGAATTTTTAGGAGTGGGAGCAATCACACTCAGTGTGTAAGAGCCATGGGAAATGTGTACTAGGAGCTCCCACTCACCATGTCCCTCACCATGGGGAAGAGGCTGGGCCATAGAGAAAATGAAGCTGAAATACCAGTACAAGCAGAGATGAGAATGAGACAGAGAAATAGAGAGTTGTTTCCAGTTTTTTTTGAGGCCCAATTTTAGCCCTATAATTCCCCCTCTATGGGAAATCCTCACTCCAGAATTCTTCCAATCCCTTTGACTAACTTTGTTTGAGTTTGTTTTATCTGTCACTTGTAACCAGAATGACTAACTCCCATATCCAAAAGATCAAGGTTTGCCTGATGGGACACTGGTTCTTTGCTCCTCTCTGCTGCACCACATGGGGGTCCCCAGTGTCAGCAACCACAAGGAAGCCTTGGGCAGGAGAAGAAAGGTGTGTGGTGCAGGCAGAAAGTGAGGTGCTATTGAGTTACATCTGTGTGAAATTGGTCAGAGTCCACACTGAGGTGATAATAATAGCACCTACTTCACATGGCTGACAAGAATTAAATGCTAATCAAGTAAAACACATAGAACAGGAAGGACAGCTGGTTGGCATTAGTATTCAGTAGATATCAACTGGTGTTGTTACTACGACTACTATTTGTACTACTACTACTAAAGGTCTTAGGAAAGAGCAGTGACACCAGAAGGGTACATAGACTGCATTTCAGTTAGGGAGAAAGGGGAGTTGAGACCAGCTGGATCCGAAAGCACACATTTGAGTGAACTGAATGAATTAAGCAGAAGGCTAGTGTCATGGTCCTGGTGAGCAGATAAATAAAGCAGGTTGGTATATTTTAAAAACTCACGTGGACATCTAGATCTGTCCATGTTTTTCTTTTCCTGATTAAACAAATAGGCATAGAAAAGTATTTCTATGCCAAAAAAACCCAGTACAAATAAGAAGGCAACTGGTTCTTGTTCTTGGGGTCAGGGAGTAACAGGGAGCAGCAGGGGTTGAGGTAAACTACAGAGTACATGCCCTGTGTGAAGGAAAACTATTGCTCAGGGGCAACTTATTAATACCATCTGAGAAGGCAGGCCAAGTGTTGCCAGATCTGACTTTTGAAGAGTAGCTGAAATGCTGAGATTTGTATGAAATCATTCCCACTTTAAATGGTGGTCAAATTCTTCTAAAATATTATGTGAGTCAATGAAAACATATCTAAGGGCCTCTTGAAAGCCATGGTTATTAATTTGCAATTTCTCTGAGTAGTAAGGAAGGCATAGAAGCCAGATTAGAAGGCTGTGACTTCCCAGAGTGCAGGAACCATATTTTATTGAGACCTGCATGCTCAGTACTAGCAGTCCTCACTGGCACAGATATCAGTAAAATGATCCTTCCCTTACTACCCAGCTGGGAGACAGACACATGAACATACAGTTGTAATACAGTGTTGCAAGTAGAGTGACAGAGATGTGTCCAAGATATTATGAGAGCACAAAGGTAAGTCAACTGATTAAGGCTTCTTGGAGGAAGTGACGTGACATTGCCAAGTAGTAACTTTAAAAAACCCAAGAAGGCCAAAACTTTTACTTCTACATTTGCCTTAACTCTCATTTAAAGTGGTCAAAGAAAATATTGAAATTTAAAGAAACACAATAATTTCTGTACCTCACTCAGCTTTATGCCATGGAAAACAAATGACTTAATATCTCCACTTAGGAATGAAAATGTTTTGGGAAGCAGAAAATGATTGTTTGCCAAACAATGAAATATTCTATTTCCTTAGAAAATAACCATGTCATCTGACAGGAAAAATTATTTCGAAATTACTAGAGTATCTGCTAAACAACATTAAAGGGTATTGGCATTATATTTATTCTCTTACTCGCTTTTCAGACTTGGAAAGTTTGGTGGGCCTTTCATCACATAAGACTGCCTTTTCTTTAGTAAGAAACATAGGTTTTATCTTCAGGAGACAATAGAGAACTTTAAATGTATATTTCAGCGGTGAAATAATTAAATCTTTTAGAAATCCTCTTGAAAGTTATTCAGATGTATGGGTGCATTTGAAGATCCTCAAGATATTTTTGAGATCTGAAATTCTATTTTCTTTTTCTTTTCCATGAAAAAGAAAAAAGGTATTTCATAAAAATAATGTATCTTCTTTATGAAAAAGGCAAAGATATATCCCATTAGAAAGAAACATGAATATGTAATCACAAACTTGTTAAATTAGTTTAATTAACATTTTGTTAAACACTAATATGAGCAACATGGAGGGTCTGACATGGAGGGATCACACTGTTTTGAGTTAATCAGGACGGCATGTCATTTTTAACTCTATTTTTCTTTTGAGAAAAGATAAAAGATATAAGAGAGTGATGTTTTAGAAGGGAATATTTACCCTGATGGGGAGAAACAATCTTCAGGACTTGGGGAAACTGCCCAATAGGTCTTGTCCTCTCACAGAATTCTGACTCCAAGAGCTGCTTCCCCATGGTATAAAAATGTTAGTCATTCTGGCTTTGGCTAATTAATAACTTATAATAACTCAGATGGGACATGGGTCAAAATTTGTTTTTGAACCATTTAAAGAAAGTGAAAGAATTTTAAAGCAGCTTAAAGTTAGAAATGAGTCTGTGGATGAGATGTTTAAGATGATAAAGAACAAGCTGTTCTCAAACACTAGAATTATGGGCTTAAATAAAGAGATGAACCCTGTGTAAATTGTTTGTACCTATTCTAAATCCTTGGAAGGAACCTGAAAGGTTTTATTCAGTGGCATTCTAGTTTCATCACCATAAACTATCTTTATTTGAAAACACTTTGCTTAAAATATCACTAGTAAATAATAAAATTACTTTTCTTACAGCACTCTAGAATTCCCACTGTTCTTTCCAGAAACAATCCTAATCAGTGTTTTTCAAAATAATGTCTGTAAATTATTTTGAATAGCTCTATTTATGACTTTACTAGATTTTGTTTCTTTCTAAATGTATAATTTTAAGGTTTTAAATTTTTGCTTATTTATTTCAAAATAACATATCTTGGGTCTGGCCCAGCAGCCCCTTGACAGAGTACTCCACCTCTACAGGTAGAATAGAGTGTGGAGCTGGGGAACAGACCTGACTCTTGGCCTACCAGAAGACCTGGTGACAGACACTGAGTGGTATCAATCTAACAAGCAAGTTAGGGTAGCCAGAATGGTATGGTATAAGAAAAATGGAGGATTGGGGTTTTAAGAGGGCATCCTGGGAACTGTGTGGGACTGAGTAAGAAGAAATCAAATTATGCTTGATGGTCAGAAACCCAGAAATTCAACCTCAGTGAAGTTAGTCAGTAGACCCTGGTATCCAAATTCTTAGCAGGGGTGTTGGGAAAAACAAGGTAAGACCCAGTGCAAAATAGCAAGAAGGCAGTTAACTAAGATAAAAAAGACTAAGGTCTGAGAATCAAGGCAGAAAATCCAGAGTTACAAGGTTCTGATGTAAGTGTAGTGGACCTGTCCACAGTGCCAAGCCTCCATTCTGTTTTTTTCCTACCAAAGGTCTCCTTTGGGAAATGAGCCAGATGGTGAGCATGCAATTGACCCCACCTGGCTCCTGGGGTGACCCCGAGTAGCTTAGGCCAAGCAGCATACTGTCTGTGACCTAAGCTGGATCAAGTATAGTGAACCTTAGACCTTTCTCTAAGACTGCTAAAATGCAGATGCTCTCTTCTCTCTGACACTACTGCAGCCAGTTCTAGCATTATGAAGGGAACCATAGTGAGGGAAACTCTGATACAAGAAGATGGGAGAACTGGACCTAGGCAGGTGTGGATAAAGTGGAGATTCCTGAGGCCAGGATTCTCACCTGGCTCTGGTTTGGCTCGCTCACTACACATGTGTGGGCAATGCATCATTATTGACTCTGGGTAACACGGTGACATGGCTGTAAGGTTGTAAGGTTGCAGGAGAGCAGAGCAGAGGCTGGAGTGGTGGCAGCGCCGAGGACAGAGGCCCAGAGGATGGCTATGCAGGCAGAGAGGCCCAGAGGCAGAGACAGGCTTGCTGCATGCACACTCTGTCTGAGTGAATGGGATTCTAGTGATTGACCTGCCACCGTGGAAATAAAGTTGGGTATAATCCTTTCACCCCAAGAACATTCTACTGTCATTTCTTTGGTCACATTGAATCCATTAGTGAACTTCCCCAGGGCTGAAAGCCATTGGCAAGACAGAGGAAAATGAAGATAAAGCCCTGAGGATACAGTAACCCTGGGATCTCGTGATGTCCAAAGACAGCACCAACCCTGGACCTGTTAGCTGCTTGGACCAATGCATTTTTTTTGTTGCAGTCATTTGGATTGGGTTTTCTGTCACCTGTGATTGAAAGCACCTGATACATTAGAGGCTGACCTGGACTAATGAAACCCAGTTGTTAGAAGATGATACACTGACATTACCAAGTCTCAGGAATGAGAACAAGTCTTGTTACGATCTGGGTAACTTGAAGTTATAGGTGACCTGATGTTGAATCCCAAAGTACTGGGCAAGAACCATGTCACTTTCTTTGTTGAAGTGAGGAATTTAAGGTGAAAGTTGAACCTGCAGCCCTTGGATGGGAAGAAGATGAGCTGTAAAACACGCTGGGCCTGGGCCCATTTCTAGCACTGCTGAATTTGACTTTTTCTTGGACTTGGGGACAGTTTTTGAGTGAAAACTAAGCTCTAATTTTCTAATGTAAGACAAAGGAAAACATAAATGCACATAAATATATTAATTCAATGTTTAAAAACACATTTCCTTTATAGCCAGTATCTATACCAGTAAGTGAGGCAAGTCTTTGTAATTATTCTCTTTATTTTAATTGGCACCAAGAATACACATCAAAATAAAATGGTGACAATTACAATTAGAGGTTAATTTTCTCTGCTATACTCTCCCAGAGAGATTATACCTTATATATTGTATAACACATATTATATGTAATACATTATAATGTACTATTATATTCCCAGTGTCTTGTACAATTATGGTTTGGCAGACTGAATAGATAACCTGACTGTCTTCCTATGAGTTCTCCTTCAAAGCTGATTTTGAGATAAGGACTTGGGTGGAAGTATTTTATCTGGGATTTGTGACCTCCAGCAGCCAAACAAGGGAGTAGGAAAGTGAAACAGGGAAAGGAAAAGAACCAATAAAAGTCATGTTGATAAGCCTGCTACCATTACAGGCAAGAGGAATTCAATCTTACTGGGGACATTCTAAGAAACCATATGGAATGTGTTTCGCAATTGTCCTCTGAAAGAATGGGAAAGTTAGGACTCCACCTCCCACATTCCATTGTTCACTAGGTGAAGGTCAACTGCATCTCTAGAGGTTAACTCTCCACACTGCCTTGTGTTGTGCCTGCTGCAGAGGTAAAGGTTCCCGCAGCATGGAGAAAGCCCTCAGGTAGAGGAATAGGCAGAGCCAGGAACTTGAGATGGGTAGCTGCCATTCAAATAGAAAAAAATAGAAACCACCTATCACAGCTGCAGGTGAACTCAGAGGCAGGCCAAGAGGCTATGGGGCAGACACCAACAGCATTTGCCACATTGGAAATCAGGACATCTGTTTTTATCTGGCCAATATCTCCTACTCATTTCTTCAGGTCACAGCATCTCCCCTTCTTTTGGTGGACTGGTACACCTCCACTCTATTTCTGGGACCTGTCAGTCAAGACCTGCTGAATACCATCTTTGTGCCTGAGATGTGGATACAGGAAGACAAGATATCTCTCTCTCTCTCCTGAGTTCACTGACTTGAATGATACAAACATGGAGTTGTCTGCAGCCATGCTTCTTCCCCTGCTGCCAGGAGAAAGTCATCTGTAATAAGGGAATGAAGCCAGTGGAGAAGCAACACCAAGGAATGGACAGAACCGAAGAGACAAGACTGAGCTCTTAGGTGAAGTCATTCCTGAAGGCTGATATATATATATGATTGTATGTATTTATGTCACATATGCATGTAATATATCATGCACACATATATAAACATATATGTATGTATGTATTTGGGCTATATATATATTCTTTGATGTGCCAAATAGTTATTTGACAAAGAGTAACCATTAGATTCTAGAGGCTGAGATTCCTAAGGTGAATTACATGTACCTCATCTCCACTAATGGAAAAATAAGAGTGGGGAAGAAAATAATTACAATCTGCACTCTAGGAATAGAAGAAAAATGACATGAATCTTGGGTTCTACAGAAGAGCAAATCTCTTTAGAAGATGCTGAACCTAGTACATATAAAGCTGGTTTTTTACACAGATTTTCTTGAGGACATCAGAGCCTTCCAGGATTGTAGCAGGAAGAGTCCATCAAGAAAAGCTTTGTATCACCTACGCGTTCTTGGTTTTTGGGTGTTCTAAAGATTTTTTGAAAGTTGTTTACTATGTATTTATTACCTAAGTTAGGAAGTCATACTTTACAATCACATCTCAAAATGAACACTACTGTTTTTTTTCTCTTTTTGCTTCACTAACTAGAAACAAGTTTAAGAAGTAAACAGCTTGACAATATCATTCCCTACCTTCCAAGGCTTTATTTTTTTTTCTCTTGTTAAATAGAAAATCCTATACTCCTCCCAGTCTGCTTCTATAACATCCTGTTTATTTACTGCTTGATTTTCTATTTCACACTTTCACAACACTTAATCAAATAGAAAAAAAAACAGCTTCAAATTATTTGCATTTATGTACACAATCCAAGATATTTCATGTAAAAATAGCAAATCAGTTTCTGAGAAAGCACATGTGTGATTCTGATGTGAAACTGTGACATGTGATACAATTCTACAAACTTTTGAATAATTTATGTTGGCCTGGGATAGTGCTAGACCCAAAATAATAGGCTGCATATCCAGGTCTCATATAAAGCATGGCAGATAATTTTTGCTATTCAAGAAGTAATGTCAAGAAATTACTAGGAGATTCAGCTATCTTTCTTGCAGTTGAGTTCTAAAATGGCAAATTTGGAACCATGGGTTTCAACAACCTGTAATTTCAGTCCCATTGCCAGGGGCACATTAGTTCCATGTAGACTCTGCCCATTCATGGGTTGTCAAGGTAGGGGCATAAAAGGAATGTTTACTGGGAACAACTATGCCTGTGAGCTGCAGGAAGAGCACAGGTAATAGTGAAGAAGGAAGGGGAAAGTTATAGTGGGGCTGAGTATCATCAGATCTGGAGTTGATAGGGCACTAAATAGGAAGTGAATTTTGGGATGATAGTAGAGAGGACTGGGAAAAAGTTAGATCAAGAGAGTGTTAACTGTGTAAACAGTAAGAGGATTAAAATTGCACTTTTCTGGGAAGCCAGCAGGAATGAATCTGACAGGTCAAAGTAACCATTTAGAACCAGTCATTATTCACAACTTGAATAACTGAAAATCAAAACAATGAAGCCAGTCTATTGGCTACTTACATTGTGCCCAATAAATTGCTAGATTAAATTTTTTCCCAAAGTGGTTATATCAATTTATACTTCTATCTGCAGTGTATGGGAATTCCATTGCTCCACATCCTCACCAACAGTTGGTATCATGTTTTTTTTATTTGAGGATCATCAATATTAAAAAAAAAAAAGGTGGTGTGTATCTCATGAGAAGCAGGGCTGAAAACCAATTTTGTATAATCTAACAGAATCATAGTTCATAGATAAGAATAGGAAAAGACATTTAGAATAATCATGGGAAAATTACTTAATCTCTTTGTTAAGTAATCCTTACTCATTAAGATTAGGATAATACTTCCTAAGGTGTTTGTGAGGATTTAAACATGTTAAGACATGCAAAGAACATTGTGTTTACAAAGTAATTATTGATATTATATGTTGGCCATAGATAAAACCAGCCAAATAATGAACAAACATTCCTGGGTGTATTTTTGCATGGTTTGTGGCAGACTTCCCCAAACACTTCTGCATTCTGCATTTTAGCCAGATGCTCACATTTTCATCAGACAGGAAGATTATAAAAAGCACTTTTTTAGTCATTATCTAACAATGCCAGACAAAATAATTCATGAGGAAAAAAAATGGTTGGATGGGAAGCAAGGGAAATTGAGGATACTTATCTTCAGAATTTCTATTGTTTTGAATATCTTCACAAAAATTATGAACGTCCGAAGATACTAATTTTCTCTCAAATTCAAACTCCTGGCTTATGAAATATTATTCTTACTTTTTTAAGTCTAAGAAATAAAATGGAGGATGTAAAATTTAAAAATCACTTACAATTTCACACAAATATAAAATATTTTCTACCAATTTATATAGTTTCAAATATAATTTCATAAGGAGACAGGGCAGATGCTGTCCGTGGAATCGGCATAGGCTGAACATTTGCTTTATGAAAACAAATTGTTTTTATGTCAAATCAACACAATGAAAAAATAAAACCTAAAATATAAATATTTATAATTAGAAGAAATAACTGCATATTCACACCAAGTATGGGATTTATCAACTGTATTTTAAAAATAAAAAATTGTATATTTTGCTTATGGTTATTCAGCACTCAGGAACAAACAGATCAAGTTCATTTTATTCCTTAGGCAAGGTTGTGAATAAACCAACAATTTCTTTTTTGTCACTTACTGCATAACTAGAATGAACTACCTCTGTACATATAGCATTCAAATATTCATTCTGATTATTTAAATATTACTTTATAAATAATTTGAACAACATATAATATTGTAACAAAGATAAACATGACTTGAAGCTCTACCACTATTAATGTTTTGGGGTTCTTATTTTTTTGAACATTTGATTAACCTTAAAGGTCTACATCTCTTGTTAACATCTCCATTGGCTTCTTGAGCTGCTCGGTTATATTCAGATACAACACTTTAGACTGACCGGTATAATGTGTTCATTTGTTGGTTGCTTCCCTCCAACCATTCCTCCCTTCCTTTTTTTCTAAAACTACTTCAGACTTCCCAGCCAGGTGTGGATCGGAGGTGCCTTGGATGTCTTAGGTTTTAGCCCAGATGGGTACTGACAAGCTAGGCCACTCAGGACCAATAAAACCGTGTTCTAGGATGCCAACTATGGAAGTCGACTTGCTCTTTTCTGCTGGAAACATGTAAGCTGGAGACCTTGAAACTTCAAGGGGAACCGCTGCTGGGAACTGAGCAGGGAAGTATTGCTGACGAATGAGAGGCAGCAACTACATTCTAGTCACATTGGATTAAACTTCTGAAACAAAACCTACTCTGGACTTTTCAATTATATGAGCCAATAAATTCCCTGCATTGTATAATCTAGTTTGAGTTGGATTTTGAGTTACTTGCAACTGACAAATATACTGAGCTAGAGGTGGTTCCATTTTTTTCATGACCTCAGCTCCATGAAGTGGTTGGAAGGACTAGGAGAGCATCTGCCTGGTGTGCAGTCTCAGTTCTTGCATGGAGCCACTACTTCTAAAATGCAGAATGTAATAGGAATAGACCATTGGGCTTGGTGTTAGAGGAAGTAAGTTTTAGCCTTGGCTCTGACAACTTTTTGGTTAAGTGAATTATGTTAATTCACTTAATCTCAGTTTCTTTACCTATAAAACGAGGAAGTGGCACCCGGTGTGTTTCTTTTCCTATCTATCTATCAAAGCAGAACCCTTTTCTGGGAGACTTTATGTGGAACCCCAACAAATAAAATACATACAGGTGTGAGTTGCAATAATTGTTTTTCTCATTCTCGTATCCTCAGGACTACCAAACATCTGGCAAAATATATGTATTCAGCATATAGCTGATAAATGAACAAAAGCAGAGCTCCTATATTGAAGGGATGTCATGGAGTCTGAACCCCCACTTCATAGCTTTCCCTCATTTCCCTGAGCCTCCTTTGAGGTCCCACCAAGGAACTCCAGGACTTGGCACAGTAGTCTGAAAGCAATGACTAAGTGATCTACAAGGACGTTTGTGGGGTTAATAGGATCAATACATAAATCAAGTAATACAGAAATCAAATGTACAAAAAAATTCACATGACTTGATTGTTTCTTCTACAGCTCTTGATGTGTGATCCAAACAGAATGGTGAGAACCAAAGCAGTCCTCACAGTTCGGGGCCACCCTCAAATGGTTTTGGAATCCATGAGAAGCGTTGCGTCCTTGGGCTAGACTCAAGGCCAGATAATGATGTTTAAGTTCATTTGCTCAGTAAATGTGAGAAGTGCCTTTTCGGCATTACTCTTGTGCATTGAAGCCTTGAGTCCCCTGGCTGGTCCTTTCAGGTCTTTGATATTTCATCGTGTCTCCCCCCTTGTCTGCGGGTCAGAGGCAGGGAGGGACCAACAAGTGGCGCCGGAACAGGGACCCTGAGACCCAGAGCGGGGAAGCTCCGAAGATCGTCAATCCGGTAAGATTCCCAGAAAGCATATGTAGGGACAGGGTCGAGACGCCAGGGACACTATAATGGGTCAAAATGAAGCTAAAGCAGTTAAACTGGAGGATTCTTTGAAATTACTCTGTGCTCTCCTGAAAACATCAGGAGTGAAAACCTCTAAGAAGGACTTTGCTCAGCTTCATAAATATATTAAAAAATATTGTTACTGGTTGCCTCCACAGGGAACCCTCAGGCAAACTGATTGAAGTAATGTATTAAGAGATTTCAAAAAGGCTCACAGACCAGGAAACATTATCCCTGTACCTGTCTGGGTGGACCAATAGCCCCTCAATAAAGAAAAATGGGCAGCCTTACACATATTAGTCCAAGAACAGCTTCAGCTAAATAGATTAGAATTTTCCACAAGCCCGTGGAATTCCCCTGTATTTGCTATAAAAAAGAAGTCTGGAAAATGGAAACTTTTACATTACTTAAGACAAATTAATGCAGTCCTTGAACCTATGGGTCCTTTACAAGAAGGCATCCCTTCTCCAGCTATGATTTTGAAAGACTAGGACATGGTTATCATTGATCTTAAAGACTGTTTTTTTTATGATTCCTTTAGCTTTGGCAGATAGGGAAAATTTTGCTTTTATTGTACCCTCCTTAAACTTACAAGCTCCTTCAGAAAGATTCCAAAAGAAAGTACTTCCTCAAGGAATGTTAAACAGCCATAGAATTTGTCAAAATTAAGTGTATAAGGCTCTTCAGCCTATACGTGAAAAATGGCCCTCAACTTATATCATTCATTATATGGATGATATTCTCATAGCCCTGCCTAAACATCTATCTCTTACTACTATTCTCAATGAGATGGAAGCTGAATTAAAACAATGAGGCTTACAAATAGCTCCTGATAAAGTACAAATACAATGCCCAATGAATTACTTGGGGATTAGAATTCAAGAAAATTCAATAATTCCTCAGAAAATTCAGATAAGGAGAGATCATCTTAAAACTTTAAATGATTTTCAAAAATTAGTAGGAGATATCAATCGGATCTGACTGTTATTAAGTATTCCTACTTATAAACTGCAACATCTCTTCAATACTTTGAAAAGACCCGCAGGCCTTAATAGTCCTATAGACTTAACCTTAAAAGCTGAAGAACTCAAGTAGGTAGAACACCACATTAAAAAAACTCAATTATCAAAGATTGACTTACACAAACCTTTACTCTTATTAATTTATCTTGCTCCCCATTCAAATCAGTCCTCTTAGACCTGCACCACTTTTTCCTGTATAATGTAAATGAAGTCTGTAAAACAATCAAGCTGAAACCTCAGACCAACATGTAAATGGCTCTTTTCTGTTGACTCCTTTCCTTAGAGGCAGTCATCCTGGGGCTGGGCATTTCCTTTTCTGCAGCCCCGGGGAAGCGGAACAGGCTTATGATTTGGATCAAGGCTCTAGCAGCGAGAGGTCACATAGTCCTTGCACTTATCAGACAGGCAGGGGGCTCTCAAAGAATGACTAAATCTCGGGCAGAGAAATCTAGGAAAACTAATCGGGAGCAATTCGATCCCTAACCTCTAAAAAAGAAGTGTCTTATCTTCTGCACACAAGCCTGGCCTCAATACAAACTCTGATTAGAGAGGCTTGGCCCCTGAAAGAAGTATGCAATATAATGTTAAGCAGCTAAATATATTTTGCCACAAGGAAAGAAAATAGTCAAAAGTCCCATGAACTACTACAATATGGAACTAGTTTTCTAAATTCCTTAAGTGAAAATCTATTCTACTTATTGGGTTCATCATTTGTAAATTGGGAAGTTTTAAACTAGACTCCCTGAGATAAAAGAAGTTTATCTTTTACAATACAGCCTGGCTTTAAATTACTGGTGCTAGAATTGTGCTTGCATTTCATTTCCAGCCTCCTGGACGCACACAGTCCCTATCAGTACAGAGCCTTCATCAGCCCTTTCAGTTTGGGGCCATCTAAACCTTAACCCAGTTATGTAAACTGCTCACCCTTAGAGTGTATTCTTAAAAATTGAGATACTTTTAAATCAAGTAAGCTAAAAAGAAAGAATGCAATTGAATATTAATAATTCAAATCTTTGTATCAGTTTATCTGTCTGTGTATATGTTCTTTTATGAAAAGTGTTGCTAACTGTAGTCATTACGTCCCAATCTGTATGTTTGTGTGTCTAAATGCGTAAATGAAAAATATTTTCTACCTCCAGATGGTATTAATAAAAATCGATTTAAAGACAAGTGCTTGTGAAAATTGGGCATTCTAAAACTTCCAGAAAATCTAATAAAAGATATTAAGCATTAATGCTAATTTAAGTTAAACTAGTGTTCTTATAGCTATCAACTGCCAAAATTTACTTAAAGTCATTCAAGTTGATGTACCTGTTAAACATTTCAAGAAGATGCTTAAAGAAAGGCTCGACTTTGTCTAATGTTTGATAAAAGTTTTATAAGTAATCTAGCAGAGTTGTTAAAAATAAGTAAACAAGTGTAGCAAATGAACATCTTAATAATAATACTGTATTAATGTATAACAGTGTGTATATCTGCAAACAGCCTGAGAATTTTTGTGGTAACCAAAATTCTTAAAGTTTTACTAAGTTATATAGACACATTTTGTACTTAGTGAGAAATTGTGCTGTAAGGCACATTTCCAGAAATGATAAAATATGTTCATAAATGTATCAATCTGAAGAATGCTAGTGCAACAGTTTACAATGGCCTATTTTTCAGTGTTCACTGAAGGTTAAGGTACCAAATAGTTTTAAATTCTAATTAAAACTACTTAATATAATAAGGAAAACATTTCTCTATGCTAAAAAATGTGTGTTTTAATAAGAGAAGGTATAAATAATAGAAATGCACTGTATTGAAAGTAAAAGAAGATAACTTGTTTTTAAATACAGCTGTTTATTGAATGCTTAAGAAAATAAGATATTAATATTAAAAGAACTGTAAGCTAAGTGTTAACTGTATAACCTTCTGTGTTTGCCTTTAAACCTTCTTATTATCATTCTGGTTAAATAATAAGTATTATTTATTAACTATAATTCTATTTAGGCAAGTGCCTTAAAAACTTTCAACAACTTCCCAAGACCAAATTTTAAAAAGTGCTTTTACCTCTAGTTCAGTCTGATATTTTCCAGAGGACCCCTGGAACATGTCAGAGGAATTTTTTCTCCTCATCGGGGAAAATATTTGGCTAATTTGGCTTATTTATCTGATCTATATTTACCTGGAAAGCACTGTCAAAGGGAATGATGCTAAACTTTATTACTGAATGTTTTATGTTACAGAAATATCCAAACTTCTGTATATCAACTGTCTTACAATAAGCTATGATCAGATCTTTAACCATTGTCATTTGTAAGTCTTTTGTTATTTATAATCACTGTTTAATTACTCCTAAACTAATAAAGAACTAAATTTCAGCAGAGCAGGTATGGTTACATAAAATTAAGTAAACTAAATAAAATGATTTTGTGGCTTTTTGTTTCAAATGTTGCTGATAAAATGTTTTAAGCTTCTTCTCTTAAGCTGACTGACAACGCTCCAGTTTACCTCTCCTCTACGCTAAAAAAATTTTTTCAGCTATAGAATATCATTCATAAAACAGACATTCCTTACAATTCTACAGGTCAAGCTCTAATTGAACATCGTCGTTTCACTCTTAAACATTATTTATTTAAAAAAAAGGGGGAAATTAACTGCAAGTCAACAACTAATGCATGCTTTACATATCCTTAGTTTTGATCTTTTAAAGGATGGACGATCAGCTATGGAAGTGCATTTTTCTGATAATATTTCCTTTTCTGAAACAACAGCAGTTCCTATGTGGTGGTCTTCAATAGGTTCTTCACAATGGTATAAAGGTCATATCAAAGTGTGGGGCAAAGGGTTTGTGTTGTTACAGAGGATCAGTGCCTGATTTGGCTACCCAGAAAATTAATCAAGATACGATATGAGGAAGAACTTCCAATGTCAGTGTCCTCTGGAAAAGTCATTCCAGAAGATGACCATCAAAAAACTTCAACAAAGGTCTATACATCACACACAGAAAATTGAAGCCCATCAAATCATAGTACCTTTGTTTTATTACCGATATTGGCACTTATGCATGTACCTACTACACAAACTTGCAGTATAACAGCAAGTGTAAGTAACCCCCATTATTTAGGCCGTGGTGTAGTTCTGCATTGCTTATCTCCTTGCTCCACTCCTGTGGGCCCTATAGTATGGAAAAAGAATGGTGAAGAAATATATAGACAAAACGATGGAGGAAAACTTGGATGGAATAATATTACTGATCAATCTGTTAGAGATAATAATTGTTATGATATTTATAAAGCAGTTTTGACTTGAGAAGATATTGGCAATTAAACCTGTGAGAAGTTTCAAAAGGGAACTCCTGACATGTTATATAAAAGTAGTTATGTGTATTTAAATATATCACTCATTCCAGAAAATAATTTTTCCTCACCCAACTGTGGTTACAACTCATGAGCCAAGGGTTGCCTAAGTCATCTTTTGTGTAGCAAGAGATTCCTCTATCAGTGGGCTGTTGAAGAAGTATTTAATAGGCATAGGACTTCCTCTTACGGTGTTCACTAACATATCAGGCATAAACATCACTCTTCCCCCTAAGATGCTTACTTCTGATGCCCAACTAAATTTACCTGTTAGTACTACTATAATCACTGACTGTGTATGTATTAATTGTACTCGTGTACCCTTTTATTGTAATTTTACAATCAATGTAAAATGGTCTTCTAGATATAGACTTCCAAACGGTTGGGTATTTTTGTGTAATAACAAAACACATCAAGCTCTTTCTTCACACTATCGAGGTGTTTGTGTTGTGGGACGCCTTCTTCCTGCTCTCATAGACCATCCTGGATATAAGCGCAAGAGACTTCTCCGAGCTCTGCCTTCTGATTGTGATGACAGCTTGAAACTTTTAGATCCTGTTGCTGTTGCAGCTGCAGCTGCATTCCTCCTGCTGGTTTCTGGACTTGTCATTGGAATGCAAAAAGAGGTATCTAGGCTGGTCTGTGCATATAGTAAGACTACAAAATTGACTGCTTCTATATTGTCTGAACTCAACCAAGAGCTAGGAGAAGTGCGAGCTGCAGTGCTTCAGAATCACACTACCATAAACTATCTGCTGTTAAAAGAACTTATAGGATGTGAACAGCTTCCAGGAATGTATTGTTTTAATTTGTCTGATTTTTCTCAAACTATTCAAATTCAATTAGATGATCTCCATTATATTTTTCACAAATGCCTGGGTTACCTAACTGGTTTTTTTTGGTTTCATTGGATATGGCCGGTAATTGCAGTCTGCTTTTGTTATGTATCTGCATTCCTGTGTGTAAGCAATTTAATTAGTAGTTTGTTAAAACCTATACATGCTCACGTTACTCTACAGGAAATCATGTCAAAGAAATACTCAATCTTCTCATGTTTTCTTCTGTCTATTACTTCTATAGCTTTTCTTCTTACTTCTGAAATACAGCCCTTTACTACAGTTTGTGCTTCATACTTAAAATTACTGTGCATCATATTTCTTTCAACTGACAAAGATATCTCAAGACAAGTGCTGGACATAGAGGCCATGGGGCATAAATCTGTAAAGAAGTGGAAAGCTAACCTTTTCAAAGGATATTACTTCTCTCTCACTTACCAACTTTACACCTCCCTGTATGGCCCCGGAAGATGGCTGGTTAGCCAGAGACGTGTAAGATTCCTCAAGGGAGGAACAACCTAAGACAGGCACAGTCACGGGGGGCCATCAGGTGAGAAAGTGGGGGTCAATAGTGGTGAGGCTTAGAACCTCAACCCCCAAGGTTTTGAGAGAAATCTTCTGCACCTGTGGATGTTTCGTTAACCTTGCCCAGCTCAGATCAAAACTCAGTCTACAGGCATAGACCTGCTCACCTGCAACTACCTTCTAATTGCACTACATTCATTTTCTATCTTTACTTTACTTCACATAAATTCAAGAAATAGACTTTTATTTTATACTGCAGAATGTGGAGAAGTAAGCTATGTTAAAAACCCTTCTGTTAGAAACTGTCTACTTATTATATTTCTATATTTATGTACTACTTAAAAGGGGGAAGTGTGGGGTTAATGGGATTAATACATAAATCAAGTACTATAGAAATCAAATGTACAAATACACATAACTTGATTGTTTTTTCCACAACTCTTGATGTGTGATCAAAAACAGAATAGTGAGAACCAAAGCAGTCCTCGCGGCTCCGGGCCGCCCTCTCGGAATCCTTGAGAAGCGTTGCATCCTTGGGCTAGACTCAAGGCCAGATAATGATGTTTAAGTTCATTTTATGTTCATTGGCTCAATAAATGTGAGAAGTGCCTTTTTGGCATTACTCTTGTGCAGTGAAGCCTTGAGTCCCCTGGCTGGTGCTTTCAGGTCTTTCATATCTCATCGTGTCTCCCCCCTTGTCTGTGGGTCAGAAGTAGGGAGGGACTGACAGACCTTCCAGCTCCAATATTGTGTAATGCACGATTCTCAGCTGTACCAGTAGGGGAGTGTGTGCTGATTGTTATCAGAATTACATTATAAGACTTTCAAATGATTGTTTCTACCTTAGTGAGATTTTTTTCTGTCACGTTACTCAATTAATTATTCTTAATCATGCACCATTTCAATTAATCACCATTTGAACAACCGTTACTTTTCAAAGAGCCTGCCATGCCCAGGCCTTGTCCTGGGGCCTGGTGGTAGAGCAGCGAACAAGTTGGAATGGCAGATAGAGTTATTCTCTTGGAGCTTCATTGGTTGTACAGTAGAATCTCACAGGGAGCTTTCAAATTCTTGGTATCCCTGGATCTCACTCCCAGAGAATCCAATTTAATTGATTTACAGCCATGGTTTTCAAATGGAGATAGGGGTGGTTTTGTTCCCCAGGGTCAAAATGTCCATAGACATTTCTGATTCTCACAGCCGGGGAGAGGAGTGTTTCTGGCATCTAGTGGAGAGAGGCCAGGGACGCTGGTAAACAATGCACAGCACAGTCCCCACAAGAAAGAATGACCCAGAGTGAAGTAGATGCAGTGCTGAGGCCGAGAAACCTTGTTCTAGGGCTCAGCTTATTGATTCCAATGTGCAGCTAAGGTTGCTGATCACTGTTCTAGGATCTCTCAGGAAAGTGTGTTATGGTGCACGAGGGATCTGTGGCAGGCTATGTGGTTTGGAAAGAGCTTCCTATGTGATTCTCAACACCCTCCCTCCAGCCAGGTTGAAATTCATGTTTTAAATATTCACAGACTCCCAGTTATGTACAGTATATCTGAAGGCTAAAAAGATGAACTCCAGGATATGTTCTATGGCCTCAGGAGAGGTGTAGTCTAAAAAAAAGGCACTTACAAACTAACCTACAACAAAGAGAGATGGCTGGAATTTTTATTCTTTTTGTTTAATTGTATCTTCTAAAATTTCCAGTAAACTTGTACTGAAGTAGTGAGATTATAAATATTACAAATAAAAACAATATAAATATAAAATACCAATAGTACATGACTTACTGTTTTAAAATGCAAAGTGTGAACTCATAATGGATGTTATTTGTTGGATGACAGCTAACTGAATAAACTAGTCCTTGCAAAAAGGCTTATCTGGAATGCATTGACTTCTCCATGGATGAGCCTGTCAAATAGAGATTGGGCAACTCTCTAGTAGAGATTCATATATGTATTTTGGACTCAGTCATCAAGGGTTGATTTTATAAGCCTAAGCTTTGCCAAAGTGTGTGAAGTTATCACACACTCTGTTGATATTGCCCTTTTCTTGGGGCTTTCAGGGGATAGTTTCACAACAATGAGGAGATATTTGGGGGCTGAATTTTATTGTCTCTCCCACAATGCCTGTGGGTGTAGGAAAAGCTATGTGTGTGGGAAGAACAGCTTTGAGAGAGGAAAGGACTCTTAGTTTCAAGGCAGAAATGGTATCTAGTAGGAGGTGACTACACATTAAGTATGTGGAAGAGGAGATGCTTGAGGTGTTGGCATAGTGGCAATAGATGTCTGGCAAGTGAAGAGCCTGATGTAAGCCTTACTTAAAGATAGAAATAAGCCTATGTGACTGCAAAATCAAAAAACAAAACTAGTTTCTCTTTGGTCTCAAAGGATGGGAATCTCTGTACTGGTTTAGGCGTTTTCTGGAGTTCTTTTTGTCAGAATCAATTCTGGTATGAAACTTACTTGAAAATAAATAAATAAATAAATGAGAAGGAAAGAAAAAGAGTGGGTGTGAGGGGGAGAAAGAAACAAAGAAGTGTCAGTCCTTGGAGATAAAGCTGGGAGTTTAAAACACTCAGAAAAGCTGTTTGTTATTTTCACAATGGTATTTTGGTCACCATTTCAAGGGAATTTTAGATGAGGGTGGGACCTGAAGGGCAGTTTGTGCTTCTTGATCTGGGCATTTGCTCATTTCCTTCAAGCCTTAGCTCAACTACCATTTTCTCCCAAAAAGTCTCCTCTAATCTTGTTGGCACAGAGGAATTTGACAGTCTTAGGATGCAAAGCAGTCACTGTTACATTAGTTATTATTTTTAATGGTAAAATTCTCCTGAATTGGTTGCCAACTCACAGAGGCGTCTTTGGTCCACATCTCCCCCAACGGGCCAGACCAGACATGGTGGCTTGGCATCACAGGTCCTGACAAAGGTCGGTTGCATGGAATAGCTTTGTTTTCTTTCCCGAACCCTATAATGAGAGATGAGTATGATGCAAACCTTTTTCTGCTGGCTCTGATTATAAGAGGCAACTGCCACAAACGTTTTTCTACAAACCTTACCATTTAGATGCAGCAGTTCCAGTGTGCAACCTCTGAAACCAAACCAGGAAAGAACTTTATATACTGATGTTAGAAATCCGTAATTACTTTAGTGTCAAGGACTTTCCCTGTGTTTTTTTTTCCTTTCATCTGATGAAATCTTTCCCTGTCTTCGCTCTAAGAGAGATTAAGCACATTCAGCTTAATTATGCAACCTACCGACAAAAGCAATCTAAACGTGAGCCACTCTGCTGGTTGAATTTCACAGTTGCCATTGGAAACAGAGACAAGTTTGGAAAACTGCGAAATCAAGTCTGAGGCTCAGCATTATGCCTCGAAGGGAAGGCATTTCCTGGGACTGTTCTTTCTTTCCTTCCCTCTTTGCATGCATGCTGTTTGTGTCCAGTCAGGCTCTGCAAATAGCTGAAAAAGACCGCATCAAGGTGGAACACCACACACTTCAAAACGTGGAGAAAAGCTCTAAAAGTTACACAAACAGCAACCAACCAAAACCCAACTTGCCAGGAAGTCTGAGGTTTGGTATTTTCTGAAGACAGATAAAACACACTTCACCTGATGTTGAAGAACACCATCGTTAAAGCTTTGGAAAATTCCTAATTCCGTATATAATTATAGCTCTTCAGGCTAACAATTCTACCTTATCTGTTACAGTCCTTGGCTGCAGGTTTTGTCATTTAGGTGTTGTGTGTTATTTTCAGATACAGAGGAGCTGTTGTATTATTTCCAAAACAAGTTCCTTAATTGCTTTCATTCACTTTAGGCTAAACGGTGAATGGTGTGTTTTCTTTCTAAAAATAATTTTGCTGATTATTTTGAATGATAGGCTGGGTTTGCATGACTGCTACAAAACACTATCCAAGTGGAAAAAGAAACAGTGCTGGTATCAATGGGGGGAACATTCAGATGCATAAAATGGTTTCTCTGAAATGAGAGGGCTCTGCCATGTAAACAGCCAGTTTGACCAGTTTCTATTTCCCTCACCTCTCCAGCGCTCCTGTGTGTTATCTGATTGGAAAGTCTTTGCACCTGACTGACAGGTATGGCAAACCCCTGCAGGACAACTCTTCGTTGCCAACTCACAGAGGCGTCTTTGGTCCACATCTCCCCCAACGGGCCAGAAAAGAGGACCTAAGACTGAGGACTACAGCATTCCAACATTTAATGGTCAGACAGAAGAAAATCAAATGATGAAATAGATTGAAAAGGGTAGTTAGAGGAATGAGGAGAAAACCAAGAGATAATAAGATATTGGGTGTTTTCCATTTGTCCTTCCACCCTTCTCTATGACACTCTGTGCTCTGAGAAGCTCATTTCTATAAACTGTACCACCCAGCTTCCCCTGCCCCCTGGCTTGATGTTGAACTCCTCCAATGAGAAAAGAGAGAGCAGATATATTTCCCTGGCTCCCTCCGTGTTACACACAGAAACAAGCTCTGTGTTCACTGCTCTGTCAGCTCAGAGCATCCAAGCGTTACTCTAAGCAGCCTGGACAGTTTTCCTAAGCTTCCCACCTCCCAGTAGGCCCTACAATAATGTGTGCTGTGGGTGAGGCAGGATTCTCTCAGGCCCTGGGTTCCTTCACTTTTCTTTCGGCCTGGGACGCTGAGGACCTGGAATGCCTCATGGAGGGCCCACCCAAGGGATTGCTTAAATAGACTTTCTGATTTACACAGATCTTGAAATCATTAAAAATTCAGTTTCAACATTTATGGCTTACTCTTATACTATTAGCCTCCACCCAAGACCTCCCAGCTGGAACCACAGTGCTTCCTCATTGTGGGATTAGCATTGACTGCTTCCATTCATTCATTATTTATTCACTCATCCAGATAACAATCCACATCTTCATTTAAAATATATGTCTGTTGATCACTGCTATAGACTAAACGGTTATGTCTCCCCAAAATTCATATTGAAACCTGATTCCCAGTGTGATGGTCTTTGGAAATCTGGGTGGTGATTAGGTCATGTGGGATTAGTGCTTTTATACGTGACCCCAGAGAAATCTCTAGCATCTTCCATTGTGTGTGGAGACAGTGAGAAGTCTTTGACCCAGGAAGAGGGCTCTCAGAAGCTTGGACTTCTAACCTCCAGAACTATAAGAAATGTTTGTTGTTTATAAGAAACCTAGTCTATGCTATTTTCTTATGGCAGCCCAAAAACGACCAACACAATCATGTACTATATACTAGGCTCAGGACTGTGAACATAGTGATAAAGGTAGACAAAGTCCTGGTTACATGGATCTTACAGTCTACTGAGTGTAGGGGATAATCACTGTCAATAATTTAAAATCAGAAATGAGGTGAATTCTGTGAAGGAAAGGTGATTGGTGCCATAAGAGAGCATACCAGGTTGTGGGTGGGGAGGATGGGCAGGAAGGCTTTCTCCCAGAAAAATTCCAGCTTGTCTGAGGGAAGATGAAATTATATAGCCAAAGGAGAGAGGTGTGGGTGAGGAGAGCCTTTCATGCAGAGGGAGACACACACAAAGCTCCTCTGGCAGCGGAGGCTAAGCATTTCCCAGGAACTAAAGTAAAGACAGTGTGATGAGAGCAGGGAGAATGAGAAGGAAAAGGTAGGACAGGATCTGGAGGCAGCCTTGTAGATCACAGTAACTATTCCGACCAGTAGGTGAATGGAAATGAGGGAGGGTGGAAGGCTTTAAAGCAAGACAGTGGAATGACCAGAATTATTATTACTTTTAAAGATTATTTTGGCTACTATGTTGAACATAGATTAGAGTGGAGGCAGGACTGAGAAAGGCCTGGTGCAGATAAAGATCCCTGGGCCTTGGAGGTGGTGGATATAAATCACAGGGGACAGTCTCTAAGGTGAATCCACTGGGCATAGTATTGCTTGTATTGTGCATGGAGTGTGAAGGAGAGGATTCTGGGATTACAGAACTTCCTGACTAAAGCAGTCATTTACAGAGAGCAGGAACTGGAAGAGGGTCCCATTTAAAGAAAATTATGAAGACAATTGTGGAAAGTTTGAATTTGAGACATTTAACTGGAGATGTCATTAGGCATTTGAATACTTCGGTCTCAGATTCAGGGCAGTGATGAGGAAAGGAATTATGTGTCTGTGGGTCATTGGTGTACAGGTGGTAAATGCGGAGAGTGTGGAGTGAAAAGAGGACCTAAGACTGAGGACTACAGCATTCCAACATTTAATGGTCAGACAGAAGAAAATCAAATGATGAAATAGATTGAAAAGGGTAGTCAGAGGAATGAGGAGGAAACCAAGAGATAATAAGACATTGGGTGTTTTCCATTTGTCCTTCCACCCTTCTCTATGACACTCTGTGCTCTGAGAAGCTCATTTCTATAAACTGTACCACCCAGCTTCCCCTGCCCCCTGGCTTGATGTTGAACTCCTCCAATGAAAAAAGAGAGAGCAGGTATATTTCCCTGGCTCCCTCCGTGTTACACTGTTGTTTTATAGTGACTTCATTCTTTTAATGTCTGCACTGTCTGTATTAGGGTGAGTTGAAGAGTATATTAAAAGCAAAGAGAGACAGAGACAGTGTGTATTGATCTATTGGTGAGTCTTAAGGCCCCATTTTGTGTGGCCTAAAAGCAGAAGAATGCAGCCACTTTCAAATCACAGCAGAGCAGATGGGGTTTAATGTTCCCCTCCATACAAACTCTCTGGTGAGACTTGTCTGTACTCTCTCTTTGTCCTCTTCTGAATCTCCCATATACTCTTCAGTTCACTCTCATTTGGCAACTTACCCACATTTTGTGTATGATCAAGTCCCTTCTTTCTCATCTCATTTGCCTCTCTGGGCAGCAGTATACTGTAAGTGCAGGGAGAGGAAATCCTGGGACAAAATACCTCTATAAACCGAAATCAGTCAAAGGGAGAAATAAAGTTTAAAACCCGCTTACTGCTTCCTAACTGCAATCCAACATCTCTCTCCCCAGCTCTGGAAGGAAACAAGCAAGCTAGCAAGCCCCTCCCCTTAACCTCTCAGGTTCAGACACGCCCTTGGGTTGCCCAGGTAATTAACCATTGACATGGACATGAACTTCTCTCCACCCCTGAAGATATGCAAATGAACCAAAGCCAGGCGAGATACTCTGGAAATGTTACAATTTTACCCACATATAGTGACTAAAATAGTGAAGTGGATGCATTGAGTCCTAATAGCTATCTACACCAGTGGCTAGAGGGTTCTAAATTTACAAAGTTTTAGCAGCAAAAGGAGAAGTGATTTGAAAATGACCATGCCTGTATTTTGGAATGAGAACCACATATAGCATCCTGCAGAGTTAATAATAAAGCACGAATAAGGAACTAATTCTGAAATCAATATTCATACAGTCCTTTTTAAGTTACTGCCATAACTTTAAAATAAGTTTTAAAGTTTTGAAGATCACACATTTGTCTGTGATCTTGTTTTATTTTCTTAGATTGTCTGTGTTGTCTTGATACACATCTCCTGTCATGTGCCTCTCTCCGCTAGGAAAGTTATATTCTTGAGTCTGTGCCTCAGTTATCACATACAGAAGGTTTTGTGTTTTTTTAAAATTATTATTGCTATGAGTTCACTTTAAGTAAAGAATCTTTACTTTCTCTGTCTTTAAAAGAGGTTGCTTCTATCCAGGGCTTTCTGCTAAATGCTGTCTGCTAATTGTATCTATTCCCCTGGAAATGACTTCCCTTTGCATTTTCTGGATTGTAACTTCTGGCATCTTTTTGAGTACTCTCTATTGCCTCTCTGTTCTACGTGCATGTTGCAATGTCAGGAGATTTATTTCACTTATTTTGTGATGGGAAAGTAATTTTCAGTTTGAGTCTGAGCTGAAAAGGATCCTCATTGGGCCAGAATGACAATGCCATAATAATTTCTGTCTGAGTCTGTTAAACATCCTTTCGGGATGGAAAAGCTCAGGAGTTTAACTGTTTTAGAACCAGTATCATGTGAGTTATTTTGATAACAAAATGTAGATATATATAAAAGGAGTTTTAACAAGTAAGGATGCAGAAATGGAATTTAAAATAATTAGAATTCAAATCTGAAATATTCCAATTCCAAATTCCAATATAAAGTATTTTATACTTGGGCACAAAATAGTCCCAGTAATTTTTATGCTGTCATGGCTTCTTATGATGGTGAAAGCCTGTGGGCCCAAAGCCACCTACACAGAGTATAAACACAACCGTCTGTGGATTTGGATCACCACTCAACCTGGACTCTGGACTCTGCTGAGGTGTCTACTTACTGACCATTCTGCATTACCTGAAACTTCCTGCGTTCAACTACCTGCATACCCCAAATTCTATCATCTCCCTTCTGGTTTATCATGATTTCAAGTCTGGGCCTTTCAGTGTAAATCCTGACTACCATCACATCCTGTAAGGCACTAGCAAGACATGCCATTACAGAAAGGCACTGAATTTGGGATGAAATTACAGGGTGCATCAGTGCATTAAGACATACTGATAATTTAGACTTTATATATGTCTTTTAGTATTTAATTTTGCTTTAGCAGAATTTTTTAAAATCAAGAAACATTGTTTGGTAGCTTAATACAAAAGGGGTAGTTGTTTTGGTCAAAAGTGTAGTGGTGAGGTTGACTTCTACCTATTTACCTTCCCTCCTCTCCTCAGGAGCATGGTTGAAAGCCACTGGACTAGATGCCTGAGATCTCTTCTACTTTTAATGGTCTGTAATTCAGTATAACAGGTTCATTTGGACACTATCTGAAGCTCAATTCAGCTTCAGAATTTTGCATAACTGGCAAGTCACAGGGTGGGTTTGATACCAGATAGTCTAGTTCCAAAGTCATACCCCTAACCTCACATTACACTCTCTCCAACTGTGTTATAACTACTTTTTCTATCTGTAAAATGGGGATAATACTATATCTTAAGGCCACTGGGAAACAAATGAGCTTCATCCATTTGTGCAAGAGTGGTTCTTCTTTGGGAATGCCCACACAGACATTATTTTCTTCATCAATTACTGCATGACAAATTACCCCAACATTCTGTGGCTTCAGACAATAATAATTTTATATATTATATGCCTTTGTGATTTGGGCATTTAGGCAAGCTTTGGCTGGGTGATTCTTCTGCTTTATTTGGCATATGCTAGGATTACTGAATGTTATGGAGCCTGGTCTGACTTGTGGCTTCTCTAACATGCCTGGGGCCTTAGCTGTATGTCTGGAGGCTACATTCAGTCCTGTCCTTCTCTTTCTCAGTGTGGCCTCATGTCTTCCTGCTTGCTCTCCCCATCAGGTGATCAGCTTGTTCACCTATGGCTCCAGGTGCCAAAACTGAGTCTTCTAAGAGAGAGGAAGTAGAAGCTATCAGTCTCTTAAGGCCCAGGCAGAAACTGGCACAGTGTTGCTCCAGCCATACACGATTAGTCAAAGCATGCACAGAACCTACCCACATTCCAGGAATGAGGACAGAGATCCAATTTTTTTAGGAAAGGAGAATTTGGAGTCATTTTTAATCTGCCATAAACTCCGCTGAGAAAGTAGTGTGTCAGCGCACAGGCAACAAACACAGATGGGTTGCAGTCTGGATTTATATTTTCCCCTCTGGTTTAGGGGTTTGGGAATTACAGCATGCTAGAGGATTTATGAGGCAATTCATTTAGTCAACCAAGTGTGAAGATTGTTCTTCATCTTTGGGAAGTAAAGGCTGAATGTAGGAGCTGCTCCAAACTCCTGCTAGGGTTGGTTTAAAGAAATCACTGATCTCAAGAAAAGCAGAAGACCAGTTTGAATAAGATAACTGTAACAAGGGCAGAGAACAAGACAGATACTGTCTTACAGCAAAAGAGTTTAAGGTTCAACATTCTTTTCCTATGGCTCAAGAATTAGCTAGTTGTCAAGAATAGAGCTTGTGGGATGGAGGAAAGTTATATTTTGTGTCTTCTTTAGAAGATGGGCCTGTGGTAACCTCTGAGAAAAGGACTGGTTACATACCTTGGGCAGGAGGGAGGGGGTAGAAAGAGCGGGCCTATTTTAGGAATAGAATCTGGAAGGCACCATGAAACAACTGAGTTGGTAACAGCTACCAAATGACTGAGAGAAGCTACTCAGGGCTTGAAAAGAAGGGAAAAACAGATTTAACTTTAGGAATTAATACAAGTGAGTTATCGATCTGAAGTGGATGTGGGGGAAAGTGAAGATAGAACCGAATGTGAGATGTAGCAAGAAAATAAGAAGGGAGATTTTGCAAACAAAGGAAGCAGTGAGACTCGGCTTTGTGAGCAGAGAAGCAAAGGAAGGGGGGTAGTATACAGGAGCCAGTGCACGGGGAGAGGGAAACAAATGAGGATGGTAGGACCCGGCATCAGAGTAAGGCTTTGGAAATAGGAGCCACTTGAAGAAAGTGCAAGGTTAGGACAGTAGCTGACATTAATTGGAGGGGCAGAGGAGACTACAATTATCACATTATAATGCCATTATTATTATTTTTTATTGTTACTCTTATTACTGTTATTATTAGCATTACTTCACAATTTCCCAGAGCTGTTATTTCAAGCTTTTTCGGCTCTCTAAGGTCCAGTATTATTCAATCAGTGACAGTATCTCCTACTTCACTGAGAAGAGACAGGTGGATGAACTCCATTAATTTCTTTCAAGTTTACATCACACTGTCTGTGTAGTTAGGAATTGTCTCTTCTTCATTCTAATTTTAGAACATGTCCCTTCTGTTCCCAAGTACCCTCGATGCCACTTTCTCTTGCCTCCTGTAAGAATCAGCTCTTTAATTATCCATTTCTTTCTCACATATTCATTGTTTCCTACTCTTCTGACTTCTTTCCTTCTGAGAAGTATTTTCATGTCTCTCCTGTACTGAAAATATCTTGTCCCCCTATTTGCTATTGCAACAAACTATGCATTTTAATTATTTTTGTTTCCCTACTCAGCTTATTGGAAAAGAAGTCTACATCTTTTCGATCCACAGGTGAAATATTTAAAGATAAAGAAGCAAAGAAAAAGTGTATCATTTCAAAAGAAAAGAAAATCTTGTAGAAAAGGAGACATAGCAATTCCTACGATGAAGAAAATGGAAACAGCTACTGTGATGGTTCTTGGTAGGTGAAGGAGGTGGAGATGAAGGACAGGGAGGATAAAATGTGTCTGCAAAGTTTGTAAATTCTTTTCCAAAGGAAGATATAAAGATAAATAAGAGAATCACAACCATGGAGGTGAAGTTCATATTAAACCTGATACTGTGAGAAGTGAAAACATGCAAAAAGTAAAACACACACCCACATATATGAAAGAGAAACAGAATGTAACAAAAAAAATACATAAACAGGTGAAAATGTACGCCTGTGTGTATATGCATGTGTGTGTGTGTGTGTGTGTGTGCCTTTGAGGATCTTTATGTGTTTTATCAGGAAGTGGTAGATGGTATTTTTGAAATTTTGTCAGTTTGAATGATAAATTATAAATCTGTACTATACGTGGTAAGTATTAATGTTAAACCACAGAGTTAAATCTGCAAGAAATTGCATTACTTTGTTTCTTTTAAATCAATTCAAATGCTAACCTGGTTTCTCCATGCTGAGAAGTGGCCAAGAAATTCAGTATCAGTCCGTATTGCTCTCTCTCCTATCTTTAGGATCACACAGAAATCCAGAGGCTCCTGGATGCTTAGGAAAACAGAGGTAGATTCTAGAACTCTAGTCCATTGTGCTTGCTGCTGTTGTCCTCCCAACCGAAGAACTCATGGACTCTTGAAGTTCAGTATTTCTGTTCTCCAGTGCCACGTCGTGAGCAAAACTCCTCTATGCACTTGCCACTCTCCCTAGGGATTTGATGTACTTCTTATAGACTCTCACTCCTGTCCAGCTGTTCCCCAAAATCCACGTCCCACCTCCCAACACAGACACAGACTCACACAGACCCTCAAAGGGACTCTAGGAGAATTACTATCAATGCATCTGATGAGTATAGATTTTCACAAAAGATTACCTTCAAGCAGCTTATGCTTCTGGCCCTGCAAACCTCTCCATAGAGTCTGATTCAAATTTAAGGCTAGGTAAGAACTATAACTTGGACTCTGTTGGCTTCTGAAGCAGAATAAAAGCAGAACATAAATACATAAATACAAGGTTGCAAATGTATGGGTGAAGCTCCTCACAATCTCCCTGTGTCTGATAGACACACACCTAATCTCTGGGGTCTTGGCAGCCCCCAAAAAGGAAAATGTTTGCCAGGTTGGAGGTAGGCTCACTGACCTTTATGTTTCCAGCCACATCAGCACCAACAAATAATATTATCATAGAGGGCCATATTTCTGTTTCTCCAGGAAGCCATTCTAACCAGATAAAAAATCTGTGTTCCAGGTCTTGAAATTGTTGCCTTTCTGGGACTCTCTCCCCTTATCTGAATTTTCCATTTAAGTCTGCTCAGGGACTTTCTGTGGGCAGGCCTGGCAGTGACCACCACACAAAGAGAAGAATATGAAAAAAGTCCTGTCTACCTTTTTGGAAAGGGGGAAGGGAAAACACAGAAGACAAAACACACATCAGTACAGCAATAACTTCTGCCAAACATGTATAATTATCTTTTACTATGTATGGGGTGCAATTTAAAGTATGTATGTGGCAATGTTCTGATAAATGGGGTTTCCCTAAGATGTATTTGATTTCTGTTTTTCAAATTATAGTTTCCAAATATCCTGAGTAAGGTTTATGACAAAGCCATAACTTCCATTTAGACAGTTGGATTTATAGTAGTTTATTTTAACCATCTATTTCAGGGGCTCATTTCTGGCATAATGAACATAATAATATCTTATTCTGAGTCTGAGTTTTGCTCACTAAAAGAGAAATATTGTCAAAAACCATAATTAATGTGCAGTAATTAACTGGAATTATATACTGGGATATTTGCTATAATAACTGTTCAATTAATATCATGTACTTTCTTTGAAAACAACAAAGTAAGATTCATGAGATTTCCATAGTACCATTATTTTAGAACATTTTGGGAAATAATCAATTGAGATCTGTTTCTAAACTCAAATATTTATCTACAGGCTAAGCAATTATTTCTAGTCCTCTTTCACAATTAATATACCTTACTTCATTTATGATCTAACAGCACAGTCCTTAATATGAAATGATGATTAATGTACCCACCATTCTCACTAACGCATGGGCTTTGAGTTTTCCTTTAGATAGCATGGAAATGGATTTATACTGAGGACTTCATGTTTCTCCACAGCCTCTCCCATGACTAACTGCTTCTGTCTATGAGTTGGCTCATCACAGTCTGTCCCAGAAAGTCCCTCCACTAAGAAAGGGACCAGACACAGCAATTTGCTGAGCTAACCAGAAGTTAATTTTCATCCCCCAATGTAAATCTCCTGAAGGGCAGAGTATAAAGAATGAAAAAGAAGCCATGTATGAAAGGACAATGGCAGATAACTTTTCGGACATGATGAAATATACACATTTAAAGATGCAGTAATTACAACAAATTCCAATCACACTTGGGTATATCACAGTGGAACTGCAGAAGTCTGAAAATAAAAAGAAGACTTTAAAAACAGAAAGGACAGATGCTACAAAGAAATGACAATTATAATAATAGACTTCTCAACAACAGATCTGGAAACTGTTGCACAACTCTGAATATTCTAAAAACCATTCCATTGTACACCTTATTGTGTACAAATTGGTGAGCTGTATAGTATTTGTAGAGTGTTGAATAGTGTTGTGTACAAAATTCATGTCCACCTGGAACCTCTAAGTGTGGTCTTACTTGGAAATAGGGTCTTTGCAAATATTATTAGAAATGATCTCAAGATGAAATCATTCTGGATTTAAGGTGGACACTGAATCCAATGACTGGTGTCATTATAAAAACAGAAGACACATAGATACATAGAGGGAAGGCCACATGAAGATGAAGGCGGATAATGAGTTATGTTGCAAATAAGCCAAGAAATACTGGAAGCCATCAGAACCTGATAGAGACAAGCAAGGATCTTTCCCTTGTACCTTTGTAAGGAGGGTGACCCTACCAACACTGTGACTTCAGACTTCTGGTTTCTGAACTCTTCTGCCTCTGAAAGGAAATAGATTTCTATTGTTTTAAGTCACTGAGCTTGTAGTAATTTGTTATGGCAGCCCTAGGAAACTACTATTGTATGTGAATTATATCTCACTAAAGCTGGTGTATATAGTGTTTTTGAGAAAGAAAGTAAATTGTCCAAGAAGGAATTCTGAGATGCAAGAAAGACTGATGAACAAGGAACTTGGGAAATATCTGAGTAAATCTGGAAAAAATAATTTGATCATATAAATATTAGTACTTAATTTGGGTAGTTATAACTGAACATAAATACTCAGCAAAATTAACAAAAAAGATGAGGGGAATTGACAGGAGTTAAATGTGAAATATTTGTATTTGAGAGGAAGTTTAAAATATTGAAAAGATCATATGTTAAAAACCTTAAGGTTAACAAATGAGTGGAAGTAGAGTATGTAATTTTCAAAATTGTGTAGAAATAGAATTAAAGATTAAACTTACAAAGAAGAAAGGGAGAAAAGGAGGCTAACCTCTCCATTAGATGACAGAGATTGTCAGGTTGGGTTAAAAAAGGTCTACTCTGTGCTATCTCCACGAGGAATCTCAAAAGCAAAAAGACACAAAAGGGTCAAAATGAAAAGACAGGAACAGCTCTAAGGTGAGTATCTATTCTGCTTTACACTAATCTCTCTACTTCTGTGTGTGTTTGACAATGTCCATAATAAAAAGGCAAGTCAAAGAAAAAAGATATCGCTGAGGGAATGACAGATACTTAAAATGTAGTAAGAGATTCTGTGAACAAATCTATACCAACACATTTAAAATCATAGACAAAATGAACAATTTCCTAGAAAAACATAAGCTGGCAAAACTCAATAAAGGCCAAGAAACCGTAGTAGTCACATATCTGTTAAAACATTAAAACAGTTGTTAAAAACACGCTCACAAAGAAAATACTAGACATTGCCTCTTTTACTAGTGAATTCTATCAAGCCTACATGGAGGAGTTAATTGCAATGCTTCAAAAATTTCCAGAGCATGTAAAAAATGAGTACACTCTTTCAACTCATTTTAGGAGGCTGGTAAACTATGAAAGTAAAACCAGGCTAGGATATTATAATGAAAGAAAATTATAGGACAATCTCCTTCAAGAACACACATTCAAAAACTCCTATACAAGGTATAAGCAAACAAAATCCAGTGAAGTGAGAAAACATAATTAGAAAGACAAAAACATATTCAAGTTAGATATATCCTAAAATGTATCCTGTGCTAAAAACTAGGCTCCTGTAATTTTTAATCTGTTACAGGAACCCCTCAATACCATCAAACCTTTCCTGGTTTTTCTCTCTGTATCTTTGCTGGTAGAGTCTCTCCTCCATTAGGGATTTATTCTCAGCTCCCACCAGGATTTGGCAAATGCCTCCAGAGAAGAAAAGAGCCATTAACTATCACCAACATTATTTATGACAAATACTGCAAGCAGCTCAGTTGTTCATAAAACATCAGTGGATGAATAAGTTGTAATATATTCATTCAACTGAATCCCAAAAAGTAATGAAAATGAAGAACTATAGAAACAATTAGGATTAGACCGACTCAAATTCCAAACACAGATGATTCCTTCCTAGGTGAGATGTTGTGAATGGCCACTGAGATTAGCCCTTCTAGTGCAGTTTTTTGGAGTTTATTTATGCTTTCAGATATTTCATAGTGAATTTAAATAGTCTTATTTTAACATTTGTTCATGTTCTTTCATTGTTACCTGCTGCAGGTTCATTGGGCTCATCTTTCCTCCACCTTATTAGATGCTGATTGTGAATTGACTTGGAAAACTCTCAGTTTTTAATACCCTGAAAATTTCACTTGATTTCTTAAGAATGATATTGCTGTGAATAAAATTCTACATTGGAAGTTATTTTTCTCCCATTCTGTTAAAGATATTTTACTCTAAGCTTGCTCTGGAGCATCAGCTGTAATTTAAACTTCAAACATTTTTTCCTTCTTTCCTGATATACTTGCCTATTGATGTAGTTTGTTTTTTGTCTTCCCTCAGCAAGCATTACTATCTAACCTACTGTATACTTTTATTTTAAAAAATCTTAATGAATGCCTCTCTTCCACTGAAAATGTAAAGTCCATGGAAGGTGGGTTCTTTTTTTCCTGTTTTGTTTATTGCTTTACCTCCAACGCAGAAAAGTAGAGGCTGTCACATAATAAGCATTCAGTGAATATTTCTTGAGAGAATGATATGGGCACCATTGTTTATGTTCCTGAGGTAGGCTAGTGACAAGTTGGACTCTGCTAAAGGAATGTTTTCCTACGTTTCCAAAAGGGACATAAGAAAATACTGATAATGTGTTGTTATTATTAAGATTCAAGTGTGAAGTGTTATTATTAAGATTCAAGATTTCAAGGAAAAGCAATGATCTATTGCAGGTGGTGGATATTGTACTGGCAATGAAAAGGTAGTAAAGTAATAGTTATTAAAGTTTAATTTGTTTAAGAGTTACCTGGAGGTGTTGAATAAAATAAAGGTCCTGGATGGTCCCTTTCTCCAGAGATTCTAAGTCAGCAAGCATGGAGTGATACCTAGTAATGTGCACTTCACACCAACACCAAATTTGGAGAAACCTTGGTCTAAAGAGTCACAATTTGCCCCCTGAAGCATGGTAATGAGAAGTTAGTAGCTGAGTTTGGAAAAACATTTCCTGCTCTGACCATGGTGGTTATATCTCCTCACTCATCATACACTTTCTGCCCGCCATAATAATTTGCAGAAATTCTAGAAAAAGCCCAACTTCTTCATGCTTCAGTTTTCTTCTCTGTGAATTAATTATGGACTCACACTTACTATTTCATATTTACAAAGTGTTGAAAGTACATTCCTGGAGTGGAGTTGAATACATTAAAACATCTGATAATAGAGATTACACTGCAAAGGAGCTCATGGTTTTGTGCTTCCTCCTCTCTTGCAATATTAAATGCTTACCATCTGTGTTCAATCAATATTTAGTTCTTTTCAGATTTGAATGTGATCCCAAGTTGGAGACAAAGGGCTACAAAATATATTCTAAAATAGATCAGAGAGAATTACCTAATCTCATGCCTTTCTTGTGTTGTTCTATTTTTTTCAGGCTCCATTTCAGTCATCCCCAAATTCTTACTATCATCTGATGCTTAAATATAAAGCATTGAAGTGTTGATTGCAAAGATTTTGTTTTTAGGGGTCAGGGAAGGGTTAGGATATCCTGGGCCTGGATTTCACTCTTTTCTAGACTTCCTGTGTAATTTTACGCTCCTCCATCTGCACTCAGGATCTTATTAGAATAAAAGAGAGATTTCAGTCTCTTTCTTTCATTGTGTGTGAATGCATCTCTAATAGCAACTTCTTAATAGAGGTATAGGTGCTCATATGAAGAAACGTCATTCTTACTACATCTCAAATTTGGAACAATGCATTTTGGAGAATAAGCTTTCCACTTTTCACTCCACATACCCTCTTATTTTCAGCTTTAAAACAAGTCCTCTCCAAAAGCTATTGTGAGATTTCCTCTACTAATCTATTGAGTTTGAAGCATCTGTTTTTGAGGTTCTATGAGGATGGAGGTATAGTCATGTGGTAGTTAAGGTTTTCTTACCACACAGTAGTTTTGCCATGTGCTCATTCCAAATTTACACAAGGGACCCCATTTTGAACCACCCCGATATTAGCTGAGAGGAATGACACTCAGTGTTGTTCAATTGGAACAGCCATCCTTCTCGCCACATACATCAGTTCAGAGGTAACAATGACGTCAGCCAACCAGTCAGACTCCTTGATACATTTCTACTGTTCAAGGGTAGAAAATTGTCTCTTGCCATTCTGTTCCCTTTGCTGGAAGGATATGAAGTTTAGACGGTTGGCAACTACCCTCATTATGTGGATGGATCCTGCCATCAGTAGGAGAAAAGGAGACTCACACTTAGATGGAAGCAGTTGATATGTGAGACTAAAGATCTTGATGACTCGGTCCTGAATATATTTACGCTTGATACTGAGGCCATTCTTCCCTTCCCACTTCGTTACATAAATCAATGCATTTTTGTTTTACCTTAAACTAGTTGAATTGGGTTTCTCTTACTTGAAACAGAAAATGTCCAGGCTAAAATAAGCAATAAAAATAACAAACAGAAAAGGAGATTTTAAAAAACATGTTGGAATTTAGCAATCTCTTGAATTGTGAATCTGAGTTTTTTGGATAGGTTGCAGGTTTAGGCATTTTCCTTTACAGCTTGTTTTTTTTTGTAGAATTCTTTTACTCCTCATGGATTTGACATTAATAAATTACTATATCTTGACTAGGGAAATAGGGAACTGTTATAATATATACATTATATATATTAACATAATATACATATGTTAATATAGATAGTGGTTTAGGCAGACCCAGAAAAACAGCCTTCACAAAATCTCTCACAATTTGGCTACACTGTCACCTTAGGTTTTGGAAACCAAAAATCATTATGGAGGTGGAAATTTCTCCTTGTTAAGGGGAGAATTTTAGAATAGCTGAACAAGTTTACTCTTTTGGGGGCACCATGATTCCTAGCTCTATATTTTTAATACTTTAGCAGAATTTTGCATTTGACTTTGGAACTGTTATTTCAATGCTTACAAGTCAGAGAGATTAAAAATAGGGTGTAGTTTGCCTTACGTACTAGGGCACTTTGGGAGTGAAAGGAATCTCTATTGATAATTAGACCTGGAACAATAGATGCACACCAAAAACATTCAGGGAAAAGAGGGATATATGGTCATGCTAGCCAAAGATGATTGGTCTTTTGCTAGCTGGTTGTTTTCAAACAGATTCTACACTGAATTTGTCTGGGAAACTAAAAAAATTCAGAAGCCAGTTCTCCTCATCCAGACATTTTGGTTGAATTGTCTACAGTGAGATTGGGGAATTTCACCTTCAAAAAAAATTCCTCTGGTGATTCTATTGCATGGACAAGTTGAGAACCATAATACCTTTGAGCATAACTGTTTTAGCTTTAGCATACCAGTATGTAAACCTGAGACTCAAAAGGCTAGAAGCTTGTCTTTCTTCTTCCATAGCTATGTGTCTGATCTTGGACAAATAATTTTCTGATCTTCAGTGGCTTCAACTATAAAAAGAGGCCTAAACTAGGAAAACCCTAAGACTTATTGAACTCTGATATTCTACAGTCCTGATTCTGTGGAAGAATTCTTCTTTCAAGGGATTAAAAATATTTGAAATCAGAACCTACTTCCTTTAGTCCTGGATCATGATAGAACATTACTTGGAAGGAGGATAAATCAAGTTCATTTTTTAAAAGCCAAGGATTTGTGGTATAAATGAAGTGATAGAACATACCCACATATTTGTTCCAGTGCTGTTTGGCAGAGCTGAGCTGTTTTTATGCCAGCTAAAAGGATGAAAGGCCTGTAACCCTCAGAGAGATTAGGTAATCTTTGCAATCTAATCCAGCGACTGAAATGTTGAAGGACAGGGTTACTTTTCCCAGAAAGAATTTTTATGGCTTTATAAAATGAACAGGCACCTCACTGGGTGTGCCTTATTAATAACCTAGTTCACTGTGCTCTGTCTATAAATGGAGACAAGTTGAGGGATATACAACTTGTCTAAAATAGAAGGTCTAGATCAGGGTGTGAAATGTATTTTGCTAAGTCATTTTATGATTCAGTTTCTCATACCCTTTAAGAACAAGATCCTTTAAGGCCTTAATACTAGTATTCAATTACTTTAAGAAATATAACCCTATAAAAACCCTTTCCCTCTGCTCTTCTTGCCCTCGCTAGGTTAATGTATCAGATAAAATATGCCATACCTGCCCTTTTCTGTGCCACTCTGTGGCACCTTTTCCTCAAACATGCCTTCCAAGTAGCAATCCTCCCTTCCATTAAATTTCCTTCTTCTTCTGAAAACTAGTTCTTCATAAATATAAATCAGGGGGACCATTTCACCACTTAACATTTAACTTCTGAGTTAATCATTTATATAGACTTTTTGTCCAAAAACATGACTGAGTCTACAGCAGAGCCTTAAGATTTATACAGCTCCAAGTTTTTTTTTCTGCATCTCTGTGTCTCAGCATGTAAGACCCTGAAAGTGACCCATGCTGCAAAATAATGTTTTTCTTCTGCCTATGTTTCAATCCCAAGGAAAAACTCCCTTTCCTGGCAATGATATCAGTTAAGAATTAACAGGAAAACAATCAAATTGAACATTCCTGTATAATGTTACTGCATGTGATACATTACTGTATAAATAATAAATTGTATTGTTTCAATAGGACAATCAAATTCATGCATTCTATTTAGCTAGCTATTTATAACACTTTTTTTCTTTGTATGTTCTCTACAAAGACTTTAAGTTTTTTTCATATATGAATTTTTCAGAACAAGTAGAGTACATTTTGGGGTAGTTGTACATTTCTGCATAAAGAAGAGCTGTAAAATGATTGTTAGCTAATTAACCAGTCCAAGAAAACTCATTTAACAATTCTTGTAATGTATAAACAGAAGACTATTAGTAAATGTTGCATAAGCAAACAGCTGAACAGATGCTTGGGAGAAAGGAGGGCTAGTCCACAGAGAGGATCTGAGGGCAATGTTCATTCCAAGAAGCCACTTTCCCCTCTTTGCCTGGGTAGAACACTCACCCCAGGCAAAAGTATACTTCTTACAAAATGTGTTTTGTATCCTACCTCCTTATTTCACTTCTTTCCAACCTCTTCAGGACGTGTCTCCTGGTCATGGAAGGCCTCTTTACTCTGCTATTGACTATTTTTTCCCTACTCAGACTCTTCAAACCTCTCAAATAAAACCTGTCTTTTTTAAAACTCTTCCTAATCATGTATTAGCATAAAACTAATCTGATTTAAATGTAAGACTCCAAAATTGTTTGTATTTTAAAGGCAGATACGTGTTAACCTGAAAATATCTCCAATAATGGAGTTTGATGTAGCCTGGCTAATTAGATCAGCCACTTTATGCAGAGTGAAAGGCTGTATTTTGGTCACGGGGATCTATCTACAGTGTCTTGCCTATACATCTCTGTCTAGAATTACCTCTCATCTCCTTTCCTTAAAAAATTACTTACAGAGTTTAATTACATAGGTCATTTATTGGAAGATAAATATCTAAACAATATAATTTTTAAAAGGTATTTTCTAAATTTATTCATCATTTTCCATTAATAAATGAACCCAAGAATGACTTGCTATCTGCTGCTGCCCAGTGGCACGGCAGTGTGAGGCTCAGAACTACGTAGTGGGCACTGCGGCCCTCGAGACATTGGCATGATCAAGCAGGTTGTCATGGGTAGGTCAAAAGCTACTCTAAGAGGCCATTTTATGAAATAACAGCGATTTATTGCTGAGCAGTAGGTATCCCAGCTGTAGAAGCCAAGAGAGAAATTTGCTAAGCAAAGAGGAGCAAATGGCTGGTGCTGCTGGATCATTCCAGACACCCTTGGGTCATCACTTCTGTAGGTTTCTGCTCACACGGCCTCTATATTCCTGTAGTTATCCCGACTCACTGCATTTGCACATCAACACAGACTCCCCCCCAGGCACACATTTCATAAAGCTTCAGTGACTAGGGGAGTTTTTAAATTAGTGCCATTATTTTTTTTTTAAGAAGTCAGTGTTACTGCAAATTCTGATTTTTGCTGCAATGATGATGAGTACAATGCATTTGTATGGTTTTGTCAGTGACCGTTTAGTTCCTTTTCTAAAGGTAAACTTAGATGACTCAAAGCAAAACTATTTAGAACTGTTGGAGCAAAACTACTCAGGATTCCTGTAAATCCAAATCCAGTGCCACTCTCAGACCTCACTTGTACCCGTCATGACCTTGACAAGTGGGGACACGGAGGAGGACCCAGCAGTGGATAGGAATCCCTGCACACCAAGAGTCAGGGCAGGGAAAGGGTTCCCTTCTGGACCAGGGGTTGGAGAGGAAGTATTTTTGTTTTGTTTTGTTTTGTTTTGTGTTTTTTACCTTCCCTAAGTATTGGCAAGCAAAAGGCTCTAGTGGGTGTAAACTTTGAGAGAAATGGAGAACAGAGGGGGAAGTGAGGCCTGTTACTTGTGACATTTGGCTGAGTGCTTAGAAATGGACTCTGTTTACTGTCTTTACAGAGGTTTAACTAAAGCATGGAATTTCAAATGAAATTTAAAGTGTTCAATAAGTGTTACTATCATTACTGAGGTTATTGCCCTGGCTTCTTTTTTTTTTTCATGGGTGGAATACTTTCCTATGCTACAGGAAACCCATCCTTGGTCTCATTGTGTGAAAGAATTCAAGAACAGATGCAAAAAGTGGTTGAGCATTAAGACTTTATTGGAAAATGAGATTTTAGAGAAAGACAGAAGTGCATGCTGGAGATTTGGGTGCCTGCAGACCCAGAGGTAGTAGCATTGAGAAGACAATAAGGAGCCTTTTTTATATAAAGGGAGATGAATAATTCACTAGCGGGGATAGGTTTCAAAGGGAACAGGGGCAGACTTCCTGGAGTTTAGGCTTGCGTCACCCTCACGTTGGGTGGAGGGATTTTTTACTATATTTGGTTCCCGTCAAACCATGCAGGTGCAGGGAGGTGTGATTTTTACAATGCTAATGACAGAGGGGCGTGATTATTTCTATGTTAGTGGGTTTTGGGGTGAAGTTTGGGTCAACCTCTCCACCATGGTGGAACCAGTCAGTTTTGGCTGGTCTGTTATCTGTATTCTCACTCTCCTCACCCCGCACCAGCCACTCACACAGAACGTGTAGTATGTTAGCAAGTTTTCAGCTGAGCGTCAACACAGCCGTAGTCCCCCTCCCGCGCCTGCTTCTGCCCGGCGCTCTGCCTACCCTACCACTAATTGCCAGTTTCCACGGCTCTGTCAGCTGAGCGTGCAGTGCTGATTAATGTGTGATGTGTCATCGGAATCCCTTTCATTCTCAAAGTTCTTTAAGAACTGGAATTTCTTTGGGGAGTTAATGCTGGGAACCAAAATATTTCTAGTATTTGTGTGTGTGTGTTGTTTGGTATAATGCATAACATGGAATAGAAAAAGATACCAATGTTTGGAAAGTTATGTCTTATTTCAAAAATTTGAATAGCAATTAGGTGGCATAATAACTTAGGGGAAAAAAATGAGGTTTCATGCCCTCTAGTTTTCCAGTTAAAAGGAGCCCAAGCCCATCCAAAAAAAGGTTTGGAGAAAATGTCAGTAAGATCATTTCTCCTATGTGAAAATCATACAAAGCTTTCGGAGTCACATAGGCCATGCGTGCAGCTGAGTGACGTCTCCTCACATCTATAAAAGCTGCTGTCTGCTTTAAAAGGAGGAGCTCTCAGTATTACTTCAATGTTGCATTTCTGAAATACAGTTTGAAAAGCTCTTTCGGGGCTGAACAGAGCAGGAAGGTAATGGGTTTTTACCTACTTCACATTTTAAAAAAAGAAACAAACCAACACAAAGACCTACTTAGTGTCTTTAGGCTCTGATTTACAGAGCCCTTAAAATATTTCTTTAAAATCTGCTTTTATTCTGCAGAATTCCTACTACTATAAGTGTTGAATTTTTTCCTGTGTTATATTCAACTATCTCTCACTGAGGTCTGATGGTATAAAAGGATGATATTTATGCTGGATTTTTGCCTAAGAAAAAATATAATTGAGCAGAATATCAAAGATGACATTTACCATAAATCATATAACCTAGACTACATACTCAGAAGAGCAAGATACAGATAGAGCACCAATTCAATTGTGACGGTTCAAGAGCATTTTTCCCTGCACTGGTGTGCTGGAACCGGCTTGTACTGGTTTGTGAGAGCTGATAGTTACATTTTCAGAAATCACCTTGGAGAGGGTCTTGCCATGTCTTGGAGGGGGTGTTTATACCATGGAAACCAGCAAACAATTCAAACCAGTAATTTTTTTTCTCCAGTTCTTAAACATTATCCAGCATAACACTTGCCTATGTGTACAAACACGCAGACATACATGGACATACACACAGACATGCAGACATATACATAACCAGTAAGGTGTGTATGGTTAGGGTGAAAAATTCAGTGATTCATATCCAACTGGCTATTGAAATTCTCTATAAAGTTGTGAATCACATACACTATATTATTGGGAGGAAAAGATGAAGGCTGGACAAAAGATGAATGTCTTCTGGAAAATTTATAAATTGGTTTTAGAACATGCAGTTTTAGATTTTCTCTCCAACTGAAAACATGTTCATTGAAAATGAATAAACTGGTTTATTATCTTGAACAAGGGCTACATTTACAACTGTGCGACTGTCTTTTTTCAAGGAAATTTCTAATAACATTCTTCCTTTTGCCACAAAAAGGAGCCCAAACTTAGACTCGATTCCCATTTAAAATGAGGCAGTGTTTCTTGGTAAAGCAAAAGAATTGTAGTGCTATTCTGTCAGGATAGAATTAGCCTCAAGGCGCACTGTTCCAAAAACTGTTGCTTGTATTGTTCCCAGTCACAAGGGCCTTTATTGTACCTAATGTAATGTACACACACAAGGGAAGTAGAGAGTCAATATTGATGGTGGTACTTTAAGTTTCATACAAATACTGCCTCAACAGTTGTGTGCCTCAAAACTGGGTAATGTGTGAATTAGCTGACATTTGCATCTATCAGTGCCTAAGTAGCCTTCAAAATGTAATGCTGAGGTTCCTCTCTTCTGCTCCTGAGTTTATGTGTTAAAAGTTACTGAATTTAGAGACTTCTTAGACTGATAAGCAGACCAGTGAAGTTCAAGATTCTCTCACAAAGCCACTTATTGAGAAAATGCATGAGACTTAGGTCCTATTTCTATTCATGCATTTTTTTTTGACAGGGGCAGCCATGAGCAATAACTAAAGCTTTCAGTACAACTTTATAATTTCACTCTTGTATAATTTTACTCTTTAATAAACTGGACTACAGTTACAGCAGAAAAAATGTGATTATTCTAGTAATGAATTGTTCACTCATGAGTGATATAGATACCTATAATTATACACTAATTGGCTTCTTATCTTTAGTAAAGGTTTTTAAATTTCATTTCTGTGGGATTTGAAGTAAAATCATGTAGTATGCAATTACATTTTGTAAATGTTCCATGTGGTTTTGAACAGACTGTGTATTTTCTGTTTGAAAGAACCCATATTGAACTGTCTTCATGTGATTATGATCCTGTCAATTTCTCTATTGATTTCTACATTTTGAAGACATATATGACTGTTTTTCTGTCTAGGTGAATTATTACCTAAATAAATACAAAATATATTTATCCTCTTTTATATCTTGAAATCTCTTTTTGCTATTAAATGTTCATTCCTCAGGTATCTATTAATATGTACCCATTACAGATATTTTTTTCATCTACTATCTTAAATCTGTTGTGTCATTTTGCTTAAATGAAACTTTTATATATCATATAAACTAGATTTAAAACTGAACTGTATCTAAGAATTTTTTTTAAGGAGCATATTTAAATATTCTCATTTTTTTGGATTAACTAGTAAGTTTGGACTTACTCCTGCTACCTCATGTTTTGTACTCTATTTAGCATGCTTTTTATTCCTTGGTGTTTCCTTTTCTATTTTTTTTTTTTGGGTGGGGGTTGATAAATCATTCTATTTTCACTTCCATCTATTGTTTGGGAGTTCTACATTTTTTATAAGTTCTATTTTTTAGGGATTCCCTAAATTCTTGAACCTTTCATTGATTTCAAGGCAAGAAATAGTAAACATGTAACATGATGATTTTTTTAAAAGACTGTGTTTTTTTAAGAGCAGTTTTAGGTTTTCAACAAAATTGAGAGGAAGGGACAGAGAGTTCCTGCGTGTTCCCTGCCCTTGCACATGCATAGCTTACCCCACTATTCACACCACTAGCTAGAATGGGACATTTACTATCCAGGTGCCTACATTGACACGTTAATCACCCAAAGTCCAAAGTTTATTTTAGTCTTTATTCTTGGTGTTGCACATTCTATAGGTTTTGGGCAAAATAATAATGACATGTATCTATCATTATCATATCATACAGAGTATTTTTACTACCCTTAACACTCCTCTGTGTTCAGCCTATTCATCCCTCCACTTCTCACCTCCCCACCTCCCCTCAACCACTGATCTTGTTATTTTTCCCAGTTTTGCCTTTTACAAAATGTCATATAGTTGGAATCATTTAGTGTCTAGCCTTTTCAGATTGGCTTCTTTCACTTAACAATGTGCTTTTAAGGTTTCTCCACGTCTTGTCATGGTTCAAGAGTTCATTTCTTTTTAGCTTGAATATCACATTACCTGGATGTGCCACAGTTTATTTATCCATTCATATACTGAAGTACATCTTGAGTGCTTCCAACCTTTGGCAATTATGAATAAAGCTGCTGTAAACATCTGTGTCCAGGTTTTTGTGTGGACATAATTTTTCAACACCTTTGGGTAAATGTTTAATCACATGGTGAGAATGTGTTTAGAAACCTCCAAACTGTCTTCCAAAGTGGCTGTGGTGCATTATTGTGGTTTTGGGCTGTTCTAATGTGTGTAGTGGTATCACCCTGTTTCAATTTGCGATTCCCTGATGACATATGATGTGGAGTGTCTTTTCATATGCTTATTTGCCATCAATATACCTTCTTTGGTGAAGTGTCTGTTAAAGTCTTTGACCCATTTTTCAACCAAGTTGTGTATTGTTGAATTTTAAGACTTCTTCAACCCGATGATTTTTCATTCTCAGATCAAAGCTGGACACTACTGGCATCCCAGAGGTCCCTTGAGGCCCCTTCCAGTTCGCATCTCCTTCCCAGGAATAGCTGCTATCCTGACTTCTAACACATATGTTAGTTTTGCATGTTTTTGAACTTTATGTAAGTGGAGTCATGCAATTTCTCTTTTTTTTTAAGCTAACATTGTGTTTGTGAGATTCATTCATATTGTTGCATGTCGTTTTAGTTTGTTTATTCTCATTATTGTATAGTATTTCATTATTGTATTATAGCATTATATCAAAAATTATTTATCCATTCTACCATTGATAGGCATTTGGGTTGTTTCCAGTGTTTGGTAATCAGGTATAATGCAGTCATGAATATTCTAGTACAAGCCTTTTGATGCACATTAGTATAGTACTTATTTCTGTTGGTTGTATTTTTATAAATGAAATTGTTGGGTTATTGAGTGTGTACATACCTGACTTTGGTAGACATGCCACTTTTCCAAAGTGACTGTGCCAGTCTGAGCTCTCACCACAGTGTATGAGAGTTCTAACTGCTCCACATCCTCACGCACGCTTTATCTTGCATATCTTTTTCATTGTAGCACTTACATTTTAAGTCTTAAGAATTTAACACGTGTTTAATCACAGTTTTACAAATCATGTTGGGTTAATCCTATCCATAGCAGCCAACTACAGATTTTTCCTTCTTACCTTTCTTGTCCATGTTGAAATCATCCAGAATTTTAGTTACGTATTTTTATTACTATTATTCCGTATAAGAAATACTTAATAATTACCATTATTGCTTTTGTTTCATTACTAACTTTTTTTCTTAATTCTCTAGTTAATCTTTCAGAGAGGGTTTGTGAGAATTATATTTTAATAACTGGAAATGTCTTTATTTTGCCTTTCCATGTAAATGATATAAAATTCTAGCTTCAAAATTATTTCTCTCATTACGGAGAGTTTGGTAAAAGAATATAAACACTCAGTTACAAGATGAATAGGGTTGAAGATCTCAGTGTATAACATGGTGACTTTATTTGATAGCACTGTATTATATAATTGAAATTTGCTGAGAGAGTAGAATTTAAATAATCTCACAAAAAAGTGGGGGCTAAATATATGAGGTGATAGATGTGTTAGTTAACTAGATGGGAGAATCATTTTATGATGTGTATAGATATCAGATTATCATGTTGTACACTTTAAATATCTTAAAACTTTGTTAATTATATCTCTGTAAAGCTGAAAAAATACTTCTCTCTTAAATCATTGGAGATATTTTTCCATTGCTGTGTATTCATTCTTACCAATGAGAAGTTGGATGTCATTCCAATTCTTAAAAGGTAATGTCTTTTTTTCTCTCTGAAGGATTTTCAGATTTTTCTGATGTTCTGAAATTTCACCATTATGTGTCCAGGGAAAGATCTTTTTCATTTATTCTACTAAACATTTAAAAAATTCCTGCCTTAAAAAAATTCTGAAATTAAAACAAAAATTGCAAGCATTTCCCCTTTTGGTCTCTCCATTTGCATTTCCAGTGAGATTTCTGAAACCTTTCAACTTATATTCTTTCTTGGCCCTCTTGTGCTGCATTTTGAATAAAAAAGCAAAAGCTGTTTGTGTGTGTGTGTGTGCATGTAGTTTTTTTGCTGAACTATTTTAAGACAAATTCAAAACATCATATCATTTCATCACTAAGTACTTAAATATTTGTAATAGGTAAGTAATTCTCTATTGAACTACAATACCATTATCACTCTTCAGAGAATTAACAATAATTCCTTAACACCATTTAACACCCTAGTTCATGAACAATTTTCTCTGAGTAACATTATCAGTTGATTTGTGCAAATAAGTCCACACGTTGCATTTAGTTGTTTTGCTTCTTGTCTCTTTGCTTTTTAACTGTCCCACTCATTTTTAAAATATTATTTGTTTATCAAGGTAATGAAGTAGTTTGTCCTGTGGAACTTCCTATGTTTTGGATTTTGTTGATTGTATCTTTGTGGTATCGTTTAACATCTTTTCTGTCATCTGAGTTTTCTGTAAACTAACACATTGATCTATAGCTGTTTGAGATTCAAATACAATTTTCAGCAAGATTAATACATAGGTAGTATTAAGTGTGTAATACAAAGATTTTTCTTTCTCTTAGTGATGTTAAGATCAGTCAGTGGGTTCAGGTATTGTGAACCTGATCCATCCACTGTAAAGATTCTTATCAACTTTTATCTAGTATTTTTAACAGTCATTAATAAATGTTGCATTAATCACTATTAGGGGTGGAAAACTTGATTTTTCTAATAAGAGAAATTATTCTTCTATAAAGTCAAACTTTGCCTTGTCAACCTTGTATTGCCCTGGGATAGTTTGTACAGAAAACATAAGATAAAATAATTATTTACTTAATTTCACAGTTTTTAGAATAAAAAAATGATGCCCTAACATCCTTCGTTAGGTGTAGAATTTTGAAGTTTTATTGTGAACTGATGGATTTTTATACAGTTGATGTGTTTCTATCCATTATAGTCATGGTTCTTTTTTTGATGTTCAAATTTCTATTGTTTAGCCAATGGGAATCAAAACTGGCTTTGCATCTTTTTTGAAATGGCACTAGTAGTCTCTGATAGCTTTCTTGTTTTCTAGCACATCAAGACATCCTAAGCTTATCTTGTGCATTTTCTGTGCAGGCTTGTAGTAGGCATTCTTGAAGGGACCTTGGTTTATTTTGGTGGGAAAACATGTTTAGAGACCATAGTTTGGAATTTGGGGTACTCACTGCTACAGTATTGTCACTGATACCATGTGTTTTAAGTAAAATAACTAAAAAAGTGCACCCATTGGTTTTTCCATTTGAAAAGGGAATTTTACTGGATGTTTTTAGTAGAATATTACAGAGTTCTTGCTTAATTTCTTTCATTTTAGTTTTTCTTCCAGTAAAATCTTAATTTTAATGACATTAGTATAATTTCTTATTTGCTTTTCCTAGTATACATATTTAATTATTCCAAAAATAGAAATATTATTCAAATATGTAAATTTCTAATTATTTTGGAATAATTTTATTTTACAATGAGCATTATTTTTTGTGAGCATGGTATCATCTCACTCATATTCATTTCAGAATGTTATACCTCATTTAAAGATCTTTTTCTTCTAATAAATGTACTGCATCAGATGCTATTTATTCTTTTTTTTATGCTTCACTTTAAGTGTTGATTTTCTTCTTTAAAAAATTACTTATCTTTGTATTGGAGAGACACTTTTACCCCACCAGTATAAGTTACATACTGCTTACATCAGCCTATTTTGAGTAATTGTGGGGTAGAAGCAGCATGTATTACAGGGCATGACATGCCAGGAGCTGGAAAGATTTCCTTTTTCTGCCTGGGTCTTGATGGCCACCTGGGTTTCTGCTGTTTTATCCATAGCACCTCCAGGCCCTGTTCCTGCCTGTGTCTGTAGCTTCAAAATTATTTTGGAATAATGATCTCCCGTCAGTCACTCCAATCATTGTCCCAGAGCAAGCTCACAGCTGGGATGCTTGGAGAGACTCTTTCGCTTCCCCACGTTATTTGTGGTACATCTCTCACCTGTTCTGCACTGTGCTTTCCTTTTAACTTAATCATATCTACCCTTTGTCTTCCAGAAACTTATTATTTCTGGTACTCTGGTGTTTCTCACTGTTCTTCTTTTAGAAATTTTAAATGAATATTATTTATCATATGATATATATTTCAACATATATGTTTTATGGAAACATACTATCATATAGAAATGTATAATTGCTGCCACAAGGAAATATGTTATCATATGAAAATACATCATATGATAATATAAGAAAATTTTAAGCACATATTTGACCATTATCAAAATTGTGGTACTCTTGCTTCACCTCCACACCAACTTCTTTTGTCTGGATTATTTTACAATAAATTGTATGCAGTTCAGTTTTTTTGTCTAAATATATCCTATCTAAGCCATGTAATGGGGCTTTAGTTCTATTACCCAAAATATTCTCCTCATCTAAATAGGACTCAAGTATGAGTCCAGAGGCAGTTGAAGCATCATCTTCCTCGATGAAGAACACTTTAATCTGAGGTTCACACCCAAGTTTCTATTGCTGCATAACATATTAACACAAATTTAGTAACTCAAAAAACACTAATTTATTACCTCATGGTTCTGTAGTTCAGAAGTCCAGTCAGTCCCGGCTGGGGTCTCTGTTAGGTCTCACAGGGCTGAAACAAAGTCTCAGCCTGTCTGAGCTTTTATTTGGAAGCTCTGAGGAAGAATCTGCTTCCAGAATCATTCAGGTAATTGATAGAATTTATTCCCTTGTGACTGTAGGACTGAGGACCACATTTCCTCAGTGGCTGACAGCTGGGGGCCACTCTCACTCACAGAGGTCTCTCTCTGGGTCTTGAATATTGTCCCCTCTATCTTCACAGGCAGAAATGGTGTTTTAAATTCTTCTTTTCAGGAAGATTAATTTCTCTACCTTTTAAGAGTTTGTGTGATCAGATTAGGCCCATGTGGCTAACCTTGGTTTTGATTAACTCAAAGTCAACTGATTAGTAACTTTAACTACTTCTTCAAAATCCCTTTGATATGTAAGATAACATAATCACAGCCCTACTAGCTCATCATATTTATAGGTCTGAGCATTAGGACTGGATGTCCTCAAGAACAATCTTAGAATCATGTATACTATAGTCCTGCTCACTTTTACTTCATTTTAGCCTTCTTTAGGATGAGTTAGCTTTCAAAATTCTCCTGAAACATAGGCTTGAAAGTTTGTCCATATATATATCAGAATTTCAAATTATTTTGTAGTTGAGACACATACTTCATATATGTAAACATAAGTACATATTTAAAAGAGTTTTTGAATGCTAATATGATTCTTTAACTTGGAGGAATGCTTAAATCTTCCTCCATGAAAACATTTAGCTCTTTTTATAATTTTTGTATTTGAGGAGACTATCATTAAGATAAATAAGTTCAAATAGTTACTGTAAGTCTTGAAGCATGCACAAAAAATTATTTCTAAATCTTTCTTTTCAAAATGCTGACATTTATCTTGATAAATGAAAGGTCATGTTAATTCTTTCAGCATTTAAATCAGCACCTTTAACATGATTAATTGACTTGGCATTTAATACAGGATTGTACTTGTGTTCTACTGTAATTATATGGAGATACTGATTTGGATCCAGAAGAATATTAAACAATTATTAATTGATTCTAATTGTGCTAGTCTTTGCATTTAATTCTTTCTCATTAGTAATGAAGTGAAATAATAACTTTGCTTTTATAAAACCTAACCCACTTTGCATTTTAGCTTACACTTACGAAAAATAAAGTTCAGAAATGATCTCATGATATAGATATAATAATAATAATAATAATAACCATTTCCAATGTGAAACCTATATGACCATCTGTGTCCAAAGGACATTTTAAAAAATAGTGTTTTACTTTCAAAGGAGAGCAATTCTAGAAACTTAAGTTTTAGTCCTTTGCTTTCTAGACATGGTTTATACTAATTTAGAAAGTGGAAATTCTTTTATCTATTTTACTTCCTATCTTTTATATTAGAAGGAATAAAGCAGATGAATCTGTTGAAGAGAATACAAGCTCTGTTTTGACTCTGGATCTCTTTGTAACATTTAATTCCCTTTATAGGTGCTTTGTGCTTCCCAGGGAAATGGAATCTTAGACATTGTAATTTTATCACTATGGTGAATGTTTCTTGACTTTGCCCAACATTTATGGCCTGTTTCTTTCACAACAGCCCTTAAATTTCCTTGGAGAACTCCCTTATATTCTTTGGGACTGATTTATTCCTGTTACTGATACTTTCAAGAAATAGCTTAATACTTAATTCTGCTAAGATCTTTGGTGCATCACAGGGTTCCTGTCTATCCTGGATCCTTGTTCTATAGCTTTTCCTTTAATTCTTTGAACTATCCTTATAGACTTCCACTATATTTCTTTTTTCCCCTCAAGTTAGCAAGTTATTTTCCTTTGCCTGCAGTCAAAGAAACCTAATGATACATTCATTTACCTGGATAGAAATTTAATTCAATTCTTTATCTACTAAAGTTATCCTGTCCTTTTATTATGTTACTATCCTCAAAGGCTCCAATGTCTCAGGGCAATGAGAATAATTCAGTTGGATTTTGCCAAGGTGTGTTCCCACTGCTGTTTTAATTGATCAGTGCTCAAATACTGACACAGAGAGAATCTTCAATACATTGCCTTTTTTGTGTTAATGAAATCCCAAATGCTAGATTTGAATCGCGACAACAGAAGAATAGAGATCAACTCTCTGGGGTTTTTTTTGTACACTAATCATTTTTGGAAGGGACATAATTAAATCTGGCAGATTGAAGATTTGGCATAGCATTTGACTCAGAGCTACTTGTCCAGCAGCTGAGGGCAAGTCAGTCCTAGGAAAGTATGCTGGCAAAGGGGACAGGCAAATCTGTACAGTGTGACATTTCTCAGATAATTTTCTCCACCTTTGACTTACATTTTCACACATTCATGCCACATTAGCAGTTTCTTAAAATATTCACTATTCCGTTGTGCTATACATTGTAGAAAGACTGTATGTGAAATTTCAGCTGGTTTTAGAAAGAATGTGTCTTTTCTTTCGTTACTATAATTTATTATGCCTTTTTTACAGTTTATCAGAAAAACTTGCTGTGCCATTTCTGTATTACTTAAAAAAATTAAATCTCATTCGATAAGGTGTATATTTCATGGTACAAATGGATGGATGTGAAGAGCATTTATAGCTACAAAAGTAATGCTGTGCAAAGAACACCAATTCAAAGAGAAACAGATATCAAAAGAAATAGGGAAAGGAAGATCAGAAAAGAAGAGTAATGGAATGGGAAAGTTTGAAGTCCCTGAATAGTCTAGGGGCCTAAAACATGTGGCCAATGGGTCAAATTAAGCCTCAAAAAGTCATTGCAATCATTTGTTTGTGTCCCTATCTCTGTAGGATTCTAAACATTTTTCACTCAACCCCTCTCTTTCTCTGGGCTTAATCGCTTCATTACAAACCAGAAATAATGAATTCTAGGCCAGTAGCAGTGGTCTGGTGTCAGCTCTGCTTCTCATTCTATCCTGATCTTGCTCTTTATTTCCACCTGTTGGCCGCTTTACCATTTGTTTCTAGCACATGCCCAATTCTAGAAATTGCGTCATACTTTAATTCTTGTATCAAGGATAATTTTGGCCATATATAATAGAATTCTGAATACAATGGCTTGAAAATCAGAGGTTTTTATGACTCATATACTTCACATAACAAGAAATTCAGAGTTAGACAAATAACAAGACTAGTATGTTGTTTAACAAGGTCATCAGAGATCAAGACCTTTTCTGCCTTTTTGCTCGACCATCTTTAGCATCTTCATATATATACACTTGATCACAAGATGGCTGTTAAGCTTTCAAATTTTTAGCTTGAATTAAAGGCAGGAGGAGAAAGAGTAAATGGAGTATTGCTGTTTTCGGGAAGCAAAGTCTTTCTCCATGTCTCTCCTTCCTCTGCCATCAGGTATCAGCGAATGTGTCATTGGTTAGTGTATAGGTTATTGGTGCATAACAAACAACTGCAAAACCTCAATGTCATGTGACAATAAGCAGGTATATGTCATGCTATGGGTGAGCAGATCAGGACTGGGCTCACTGGTGGTTCTGCAGAGTTGTGCTGAACTCACTTACACATGTGTGTGTTAGCTAGAGGCTCTGCTCTAGGCTGGACTCGGCTGGGCTTCTTTGAAGCGCCTTAGCTGGGACAGCTCTTCATCATTAGTTTCTTTTCCTCTTCCTGGAACTAGTAAATTATCTCAGGCAGAGCAGCAGTAGAAGAGCAAGCAAGCAGAAATGTTCAAGGCCTCTTGAGAGTGAGGCTTAGAATGGCCAGATATTGTTCTATTGGCCAAAGCAAATTACATGGATGAGCTCAGAGTCAGAGTGGGTCTCAGGAGGGCAAATGCTCATGGCAGACCACATGGCCACGGGGATGGTGAAGGACTGGGGCCTCTATGCAATTCTCCACTCACAGACCAATGCCACACACCATTCCTTGCTGTAAGGGAGGCTGAACAATAAAAGTGTTCTGCTGGAGACATTGACATTGAAATAGAACTCCTTTCTTTCCTTCCTTTATTCTTTTCCCTCTCTTTTTTTTCCTTCTCCTTCTCTTCCCTTTGCCTCTCATCTTCCTTCTCCTCGTTCTTCTTTTTGCAAGGAAAGGAAGGTGCAAATGGATATTGCGTGGGCAGCCAACATTGACAATCATCATTCTTTATGTTGCACTCTTACACCTTTGGTAATTGCTACTGGGTCTGACATCCTGCCTTTCCTGACTTCTTCCCATTTTGCTTCCTGCTACTGAAACCCCAATGCTAAACCTTATCTCCCTGCCAGATTTCCCTCTTGTTGCCTCCTGCATGCTCCCCTGGTGTCTTAGCTTGTTGCTCTCTGCTGGCAATTCCCCTGACTGCCTGCTCCCAATCAAGGTGTCTGTACGTTCAAGTCACCTCCAGTATCTCCATTTAATTTTGACCAATATTAAGTAAAAGAAAAACGTGAAAGTATCTTGTGGAGGTTAAATATACATTTTCAAAGTTATAATCTCATCTAACTAAATACAATAATCAAGATAAAAGAGGGATGAATCCAGACTGAAGTGTAAAGCTAAAGCAGAAATAAGAATCTCAAATCAATAGCTATTACCAAGAGTCTAATGTGGGCAGCGATCCTCAAGTACAATGGTTATTGATCGAAATCAGCAGAGGAAGTAAAGTAGAAAATTCAATTGGGGAATGTGAAGGCTGATGTGGCCCAGGAAAGATAAGATAGGAAAAAATGATGCCAAGTCCCGGATGAATTGAGACTTGGTAAGCTAGGCTTGTTTCTGACATTTTAGAGACAATTTTTGAAACAACTTGGAAAATTTTTTTAGTGGACTAGGCTTTGCTGTTGCTATTTATGTTTTTCTTATAAAATCAAAGCTGTCTATCAAATCTTAAATAATATGTTCTTGTAATATTGGCTCCATGCTGTTCTCATTACTTTTGAGTATTTATAGAATTTACATATAAATGTGATTATTAAAACCAAGGCAGACTTTTGTCTCTCAAAGAGAGCATTGTGAAAATATGCCTTAAAAGCAATTTATCAAACTTATGGATCAAGTATTTTCTTCCACCAATGCTCATAATTGAGGACAGTTAAAGTTTCTTGAAATCCTGGCCATATCAGTGGAGTATGTTTACATTTACAGCATGGATCTTGGTAAGAAGATACAGTATAAAATCAAACAAAAACACTAATGGGAACATGGAAGACCTAAATTCTACCATTGGCTCTCACACTAATTTGATACATAAATTTGTATAAGTCACTTAGTATCTCTAGGCCTCCTTTTACATATCTGTAAAGCTGATTGTGGAAAACCATTCTGTTATTTTATTTTTATGAGATAATATGATTATAAATTAGTAGTAAAGTAACATAAGCTTAGAGTAATAAAGTCAAATAGAACTAAAACTGCAAAGGTAAAATACTTGATTCTTTTCTCTAACCCCTAATTCTTACATTTTATTCACCAGCAATAATCTGTTTTACCAGTAACCTGGAGACTTTCAATAATTTTATCTGCATACACAACTGTAGGATTTCTTAGGCTCAGATGGAAAAAGAAAACAGGTCCTTGTGCCCAGTACCCAGCACAGAGCCTGGCACACAGTGGACCCTCTACAGAGAACTACAAGATGAGTGACAGATGCCTCAAGGCCATGATCCCGGTGCCCCAGTTCCTGCCTTACAAACTGACTGGGGTTCAATTTCTTCTTGCCATGTGTCCTGGCTCTTTTCTTGTCTTCTCCATCACTAGGGCTTTGAGCTCTCTCCCTGAACCTCAGTGTACAGCTGGGATTCTGCTAACTCCTGACAGATAATTTGCTGAAGCTGAGCAGAGCTTCCCATCTGGTAGCAACTTGGCACCAATGGGCACACCCAGTTCTTGTCTCCACCCAAGTGGTCTCTCCTTTGCAATATGTTTGACTCTTCCAAGTGGGGTGGCTGTGTCATAACAAAGCATGTAACAGTGTGGGTGTTTTGAGGTCTGTGGTGTTTTCTAATGTGTCCGCTGTATAGCTGGACCATAAATGGGCACCTCCAGCCAGCACAGTCATCTGGAGGCTATGACATAAGTATAGTGGGGTTGCAATTTATTGACTGAGTTTTCCCAGGATGACCTCAAATTACTACTTAAGTCTTTATAAAAGCAAATAGACTGTTGGCTGCCTACAGGTTCTAGTACAAATGCTAAAAGGAGTGACAAAATCTGTTGCAGATGAACTGTCTAGAGGGACTACATGTGGAATCTGAAACCATCAGAATATCCATGGGCTTTCTCAAAATAAGTTTTCTGGAAGTGATGTTTCTGTGTCAGCTAATCCACTGGTCTGACAGACTATTGTAATAAACACACAGCCATGAAAATGCTTTTGCCAATATTTGGTTTGAGTTTAAAATTTCATTAAATATAAATAGTATTATACTACATTTTATTGTTTTATAACTTGCTTATTTCCCTGTTCATTATGTGTTAGACAATTTTTTATGTTGATATATATAGCTTTAGCTCATTTAAATGCCACTTAGTAAGCTGTTATATGAATATATGAATAATATTCATCCATTCTCTCCTTGAGCTGTGAGAAAGAAAGTAATTGTATGAATAGAAGTGATGATGAGTGTATTCTTTTCTTGTTTCTGATATCAGTGGAAGGCCTTTAAAGTTGGTTTGGGTTGTTGATAGAGATCAGGTATGCTGGTCATTTGCATCTCAAATCTTTAGCTTTTTCCTGTAAACTACGTCTCCAAAATACCCCAACTGGCTTTTGGCTATTTGGGGCCAATAGAATGCACTGCTAGGACACTGGGGTGGAAGAAAGGGAGGAGTCAGGGAGATTCTCTCCTCTCGGTGCACCAGAGCTCCATCTCTTCCATGACGCCACCTCTTACTGGGTGGCCCCTTATTCCCTGGTCCTAGCTTATGCCAAATAGTCTCCATGTTGATCCAGCTGCCTGGTGGCCTCAGTCTTGGACTACATTTATACCACATCCTCCTTTTGTCCATCTAGTAGAGATGTAATGGCTTTCTGCCTCCCTGATTCCTGTTACCTTTTACGCTTGCAGCTGCCCCCCGCATCTCTGTAATTAATTTCCTAAATTAAATTCCTTCAATGGGATGATTTAGTAGGCCTTTATATTTCTGACCGGACCTTGACTAACCTGTCATGTTAAAATATTTTCAATCCATTCTCACTTTGTGAACAATTACTGAGAGGTTTATACACTATTTCTCTTTTATTCTGTTAATGTGGCATATTAAATTTAACAGACTTCTTGAAGATAAACCATCTTTGCTTTCTTTGGGTGAAACCTATTTGTTTGTGGTGTTTTTTAAAAACACTGCTGGATTCAGTTGTTTGCTATATTTGTAAAGGATTTTAACATCTTTGTTCATGAGTGTAATTGGTCTACAATTTCCTTTTTTTGATATTGATCTCATCTAGTTTAGTACGACATTTCTATGCTCACTGTTAAATTTTTGCTTCATTTAAAAGAAATTTGTTACTTGTTTTAGCTTTTAGGACTAACAATTCATCTTTGATAATTACAGTGTAAGTATGATTTTATCCTTTTGGATAATCACTTAAAGATTATGTCTACATTGTTTCTTCTTTTCTTGTATTCCTCTAAGATTTACAATGGACACACTGTCACCACTAATTTTAAAATTATTCACTTAAAAAAATAAATCACTTCTTTTAAATAATACCATGTTTTATTTTTTAATTTTTTTAATTTTGGTATCATTAATGTACAATTACATGAGCAACATTGTGGTTACAAGACTCCCCCCATTATCAAGTCCCCACCACATACCCTATTACGATTACAGTCACTGTCCATCAGCGTAGTAAGATGCTATAGAGACACAACTTGTCTTCTCTGTGCTGTACTGGCTTCCCTGTGCACCCCCCACCACAATATTATGTGTGCTAATTATAATGCCCCTTTTTCCCCTTATAAACCCCTTCCCACCCATCCTCCCCAGTCCCTTTCCCTTTGGTAACTGTCAGTCCAATGTTGGGTTCTGTGAGTCGGCTGCTGTTTTGTTCCTTCAGTTTATTCCTTGTTCTTATACTTCCACAGATGAGTGAAATCATTTGATACTTGTCTTTCTCCATCTGGCTTATTTCACTGAGCATGATACCCTCTAGCTCCATCCATGTTGTTGCAAATGGTAGGATTTGTTTTCTTCTTATGGCTGAATAATATTCCATTGTGTATATGTACCACATCTTCTTTATCCATTCATCTGCTGATGGACACTTAGGTTGCTTCTATTTCTTGGCTATTGTAAATAGTGCTGCGATAAACATAGGGGTGCATCTGTCTTTTTCAAACTGGGCTGCTGCATTCTTAGGGTAAATTCCTAGAAGAGGACTTCCTGGGTCAAATGGTATTTCTATTTTTAGTTTTTTGAGGAACCTCCATATGCTTTCCACAATGGTTGAACTAATTTACATTCCCACCAGCAGTGTAGGAGGGTTCCCTTTTTTCCACATCTTCGCTAACATTTGTTATTGTTGGCCATACTAACTGGTGTGAGGTTATATCTCATTGTGGTGTTAATTTGCATTTCTCTGATGATTAGGGATGTGGAGCATCTTTTCATGTGCTTGTTGGCCATCTGAATTTCTTGCCCATTTGTTAATTGGACTATATGTTTTTGTCTGTTGAAGTGTGAGAGTTCTTTATGTATTTTGGGTGTCAATCCTTTATTGGATCTGTCATTTATGAATATGTTCTCCCATACTGTAGGATGCCTTTTTGTCTTATTGATGGTGCTCTTTGCTGTACAGAAGCTTTTCAGCTTGATACAGTCCTACTTGTTCATTTTTGCTTTTGTTTCCCTTGTGCACGAAGATATGTTCATGAAGAAGTTGCTCATGTTTATACCAAGAGATTTTTTTTCCTAAGTTTTTTTCTAAGAGTTTTATGGTTTCATGACTTAAATTCAGGTCTTTGATCCATTTCAAATTTAATTTTGTGTATGGGGTTAGACAATGATCCAGTTTCATTCTCTTACATGTAGCTGTCCAGTATTGCCAACACCAGCTGTTGAAGAGGCTGTCATTTCCCCATTGTATATCTGTGGCTCCTTTATTGTATATTAATTGACCATATATGTTTGGGTTAATATGTGGGCTCTTTATTCTGTTCCACTGGTCTATGGGTCTGTTCTTGTGCCAGTACCAAACTGTCTTGATTACTGTAGCTTTGTAGTAGAGCTTGAAGTTGGGAAGCGAGATGCCCCCGCTTTATTCTTCCTTCTCAGGATTGCTTTGGCCATTTGGGGTCTTCTGTAGTTCCATATGCATTTTAGAAGTATTTGTTCCTGTTCGTTGAATAATGCTGTTGGTATTTTGATAAAGATTGCATTGAATTTGTAGATTGCTTTAGGCAGGATGGCCATTTTGACAATAGTAATTCTTCCTACCCAAGAGCACAGGATGAAATTTCCATTTGTTTGGGTCCTCTTAAATTTCTCTTATGAGTGTCTTGTAGTTTTCAGGGTATAGGTCTTTCACTTTCTTGATTAGGTTTATTCTTATGTATTTTATTCTTTTGGATGCAATTGTGAATGGAATTGTTTTCCTGATTTCTCTTTCTGCTAGTTCATCATTACTGTATAGGAAAGCAACAGATTTCTGTGTATTAATTTTGTATCCTGCAACTTTGGTGAATTCAGATATTCATTCTAGTAGTTTTGGAGTGGAGTCTTTAGGGTTTCTTATGTACAATATCATGTCATCTGCAAATAGTGACAGTTTGACTTCTTCCTTACCAATCTGGTTGCCCATTATTTCTTTGTTTTGTCCCACTGCCATGACTAGGACCTCCAGTACTATGTTGAATAAATGTGGGGAGAGTGGGCATCCCTGCCTTGTTCCCAATCTTAGATGAAAAGCTTTCAACTTTTCAGTGTTAAGTGTGATGCTGGCCATGGGTTTGTCATACATGGCCTTTATTATGTTGCATTACTTGCCCTTTGTACCCATTTTGTTGAGAGTTTTTATCATGAATGGATGTTGAATTTTGTTGAATGCTTGTTCAGCGTCTATGGAGATAATCATGTGGTTTTCATCCTTCTTTACGTTGATGTGGTGGGTGATGTTGCTGGATTTCTGAATGTTGTACCATCCTTGCACTCCTGAGATGAACCCCACTTGATCATGGTGTATGATCCTCTCAGTGTATTTTTGAATTCAGTTTGCTAATATTTTGTTGAGTATTTTTGCATCTATGTTCATCAGGGATATTGGTCTGTGATTTTCTTTTTTTGTGGTGTCTTTGCCTGGTTTTGGTTTTAGAATGATGCTGGCTTCATAGAATGAGTTTGGAAGTATTCCCTCCTCTTCTATTTTTTGGGAAACTTTAAGAAGAATGGGTACTAGGTCTTCTCTAAATGTTTGATAAATCTCAATGGTGAATCCTTCTGGCCCAGGGGATTTATTCTTGGGTAGTTTTTTGATTACCAATTCAATTTCCTTGCTGTTAATTGGTCTGTTTAGATTTTCTTTTTCTTCCTCAGTCAGTCTTGGAAGGTTGTATTTTTCTAGGAAGTTGCCCATTTCTTCTAGGTTATCCAGCTTGTTAGCATATAGATTTTCATAGTATTCTTTAATAATTCTTTGTATTTCTGTGGTGTCTGTCCTGTTTGTTTATTTTCTCAAGGAAACAGTTCTATGTTTCATTGATTTTTTTCTATTGTTTTATTCTTCTCGATTTTATTTATTTCTTCTCTGATCTTTATTATGTCCCTCATTCTGCTGACTTTGGGCCTCATTTGTTCTTCTTTTTCCAGTTTCAATAATTGTGAGTTTAGACTATTCATTTGGGTTTGTCCTTGCTTCTTTAACTAGGCATGGATTGCTATCTACTTTCCTCTTAGAACTGACTTGCTGCATCTCACAGAATTTGGGGCATTGTGCTTTTGTTGTCATTTGTCTCCATATATTGCTTGATCTCTGTTTTGATTTTGTCAGTGATCCACTGATTATTTCAGAGCATGTTGTTAAGCATCCAAGTGTTTGTGAGCGTTTTTGTTTTCTTTGTACAATTCAGTTCTAGTTTTATACCTTTCTGGTCTGAGAAGTTGGTTGGTAGAATTTCAATATTTTTGGATTTACTGAGGCTCTTTTTGTGGCCTAGTATGTGGTCTATTTTGGAGAATGTTCCATGTGCACTTGAGATGAATGTGTATCCTGCTGCTTTTGGGTGTAGAGTTCTGTAGATGCCTGTTAGGTCCATCTGTTCTAGTGTGTTGTTCAGTGCCTCTGTGTCCTTACTTCCTTTCTGTCTGGTAGACCTGTCCTTTGGAGGGAGTTGTGTGTTGAAGTCTCCTAAAATGAATGCATTGCATTCTATTTCCTCCTTTAATTCTATTAGTATTTCTTTCACATACATAGGTGCTCCTGTGTTGAGTGCATAGATGTTTATAATGGTTGTATCTTCCTGTTGGACTGATTCCTTTATCATTATGTAATGTCCTTCTTTATCTCTTGTTACTCTCTTTGTTTTGAAGTTTATTTTGTCTGGTACAAGTACTGCAACACCTACTTTTTTCTTCCTATTGTTTGCATGAAATATCGTTTTTCATCCCTTCACTTTTAGTCTGTGTATTTCTTTGGGTTTGAGATGAGTCTCTTGTAAGCAGTATATAGATGGGTCTTGCTTTTTTATCCATTCTATTACTCTGTGTCTTTTGATTGGTGCATTATGTCCATTTACATTTAGGGTGATTATTGATAGATATGTACTTATTGCCATTGTAGGCTTTGGATTTGTAGTTACCAAAGGTTCAAGGGTAGCTTCTTTACTATCTAACCATCTAACTTTAACTCACTTATTACACTATTATAAATACAGTCTGATGATTCTTTATTTCTCTCCCTTCTTATTCTTCCTCCTCCACTCTTTATATGTTAGGTGTTTTATTCTGTACTCTTTTGTATTTCCTTTGACTGCTTTTGTGGATAGCTGATTTTATTTTTTGCCTTTAGTTAGTATTTGGCTCATCTGCTTTCTTTGTTGTGATCTTATTTTCTCTGGTAACATCTATTTAGCCTTAGGAGTGCTTCCATCTAGAGCAGTCCCTTTAAAATACCCTGTAGAGGTGGTTTGTGGGAGGCAAATTCCCTCAACTTTTGACTATCTGGAAATTGTTTAATCCCTCCTTAAAATTTAAATGATAATCTTGCTGGATACAATATTCTTGGTTCAAGGCCCTTCTGTTTCATTGCATAAAATATATCATTCCATTATCTTCTGGCCTGTAAGGTTTCTGTTGAGAAGTGTGATGATAGCCTGATGGGTTTTCCTTTGTAGGTGATATTTTTCTCTCTCTGGCCACCTTTAATACCCTGTCCTTGTCTTTAATCTTTGCCATTTCAATTATTATGTGTCTTGGTGTTGTCTTCCTTGGGTCCCTTGTGTTGGGAGATCTGTGGGTTTCCATGGTCTGAGAGACTATTTCCTTCCCCAGCTTGGGGAAGTTTTCAGCAATTATTTCTTCAAAGACACTTTCTATCCTTTCTTCTCTCTCTTCTTCTGGTACCCCTATTATGCAAATATTGTTCTGTTTCGATTGGTAACACAGTTCTCTTAATATTTGTTCATTCCTAGAGATCTTTTTATTTCTCTCTCCATCAACTTCTCTGCGTTTTTGTTCTCTGATTTCTATTCCATTAACAGTCTCTTGTACCTCATCTAGTCTGCTCTTATGTCCTTCCATTGATGGTTTCATTTCTGTTATCTTCCACTGGACCTCGTACCTTAGCTCTTGCATATATCTTTGTAGCTCCATCAGCATCGTTACGACTTTTATTTTGAATTCTTTTTCAGGAAGATTGGTTACATCTGTCTCACCAGGCCCTCTCTCTGGCATTGTTTGAGTGATTTTGGACTGGACCAAGTTTTTCAGCCTTTTCTGATCGCTGGCAATATGGGCACATGTCATCTGGGAGAACAAAGTCCCTTCATGCTTACTGGTCACCTTGCCCTTCTCCGCTGCCTGTGCCAGTTACCCGCACACATGGAGCAGTCTCTGGGTTAATCCCCTGAGCTGTGTGGGCAGGGTGGCCCTCGGGAAGGTCTAGAGTACTGCTGGGTGTTTCAGGTGCACCATGTATCTTAAACCCTTCTCCCTTTAAGACTTTTAAAGCACCTGCTTTTCTTTTTTCCCAGGGGAGCCAGCTGTGGGGACCTGCTCGCAGTCCCAATCTTGGATTTTATTTTTCCATTTCTCGAATATGCAGTACACCATGCAATGTGTGTATGTGCTTCTGGTGCAGATTACTAGGGCTGGTTATTTAGCAGTCCTGTGCTTCCACTCCCTCCCCACTCTGATTCTTTTCCTCCTGCCATGAGCTGGGTTGGCAGGAGTGCGCGGGTCCCGCTGGGTCATGGCTTTGTATCTTACCCTTTTCGTGAGATGCTGAATTCTCACAGATTTAGATGTAGCCTGGCTATTGTACTGTATCTTCTGGTGTCTCTTTTAGGAATAGTTGTATTTGCTGTATTTTCAAAATACATATGGTTTTGGGAAGAGATTTCCACTACCCTTCTCATGCCACCATCTTAAGCCTCTTGGGAAATCTTTTAAATATTTTAATGATCTCCTTTAATTGTATCATGTGTCATTTTGTGGTCAGTTTTGATTGACTATTTTTTCCATCCTGATTATGGAGCATTTTTCCTTGCTTCTTTGCATGAATGGTAAGTTTTAATTGGATGCTGGATATTGTTTCCTTTCTGTTTCCTGTGACAAATCTCATTAAAAAAAATACCATTGGGATTTTGGAGTTTTGGGTTGTTTTTCTACATTTCTTCAAGTATTTTGGGGACCTTTTTCTGTGATACACTAATTTACTCAGAAACAATTTGGAATCTTGCTTTTAAAGTTTTTTAGAGCCAGTCCTTGACCCCTTGTAGTCTAGTGCTAGTGTGGCTCCTGCAGAGGTAATGCTTTCATGAAGACTGACAAACACTGTGTGTTAGAAGATGTTCCACTGGCTGGTGGGAATAAATTATTATGCTGGCCCTCTGTGAGCTCTGGGGATTGTTCTGAGTATTCCTTTGCAGTGGTTCTTTCCCCACTCTTGGGTGTTTCTTTATACACCCAAGGTGCACATCAACACTGAACCAAAACTCGAGGGGATCCTTCAACAGATCCCCCAGCCTCTCTCTGTGCAGCTTTCTGTATCCTGGTTCGCTGCCCTGCTCATCTTTCCTGAACTTCAGCTCTATTTACTCAACTCACCAAGACTGCTGGGCTCTGGGTCTGTCTTCTTTCTGGTACATCCAGAGACTTGCTCTAAGCTGGAGCACATATAAGTCTAAATTCATTGTTTTCTTTCTTTTACAAATCACTGTGTTGTCTGTTGCTCAATGTCTCAGAATCATTATTTCATATAGTTTGTGTGGCTTTCTTGTTGTACAATGTGGGAGATAATCCCCATCCCTGTTATCCCATCATGTATGGAAGCAGATGTCCTCATGCTAAAGTCCGACAAGCTTGAATGATATGTAAAGGGTATTAAAATAGAGATGGTTTTTCTTATTGGTTATCATTATAATTCATAATGAAATTCTAATTGTATTATAGCATTTATACTGAATTAATTGCTTTATCCATTCCACAAATTTTTCCTATTTATCATATGCCAGCAATTTTCTCTTACTGAACGTTTAAAAAGAGAGTCAGTATTCCTGCTCTCAAAAAGCTCCTAATGAAATAATGATGAAAGGTATTAATAAATGAACAAACAGAAATAAAATAATCAATGATGTGTGCTGTAGAAAGAAGGAAAGTAAGGTGACATACAAATGTCAATCAGCTCAGAGATTTCTGAGACATTGCTATTTTAGCTAAGGTCTGAATAACAAGAAGGAACCTGTGTGCACCAAACAGAAAAAGGGTCATTCTAGAAGGTGGGAATAGCAAGCACAAACCCTGGAATGTGAATGAGGAAGACAGAGAAGACCAATGTGGCTGGAAGGTGTTGGGGAAAAGATAAATCCCTGAGAGCTGAGCTAAAGCCAAATCTATTCACTTTGAGTACAGAACTAAAGTGTGGCTTTGTTCTAAGTGGGGCTGGGATGGAAAGCCATTGGGAGGCTTTGAACTGGGGAGCAGGGAGTTCATTCAAACTCACCTACTGTATTTCTGTAGGTCCTCAGGGACTAAGAAAAAAAATCTGCAAGTCATTTTCTCTGACTTTGTTAATTTATCTGATTTTAATAAGTAGATTAAAAATAAATTTTAAAATGTACACACCATGACGGGAAAAAGAATAAAGGAAGTGAAAGGCATTTTAGTAAGGGAAAGTATAAAAAACCAATGAACATTTGAAGGGATATTCCACTTTATCAATAAAGAAATGAAAAACAGCAAAGAGTATTTTGAAGAGGGAAACATGACAAAACTCAGTATTTATATGGTTTTGGAAACCTAGGGACACTTTTTAGTTGACATATTAACCTGAGCAACGTTTCTAACAGCATTTAAAATATTTATCTAGATGTAAAATATCACACATCTAGTGACCCAGCTACTATGGATAAAAACAAGAAAATTGTCCTGCAAGTATATCAACACTCATAAATGAGGAGAATGTGTGGTTTTACCTCAGTGTGCTGTGTAGTTTTTGACGTCAGTGTTTTGATATCTTCAACCAAATAATTGAAATTTTCTTCTTTCTTTATGTTCTGAAACATTTTAGTAACAAAGTAAAAACGATGGAAATGTTTATCAAGAGAAGCAAATGAAATCTACACTATCACTAAAACCAATGATATAGATCTTTACTGACATTGCTAAATGAAAAAACAGGTTTAGAAAAATAGTCTACGTAGTACATTTACATAAAACTCCGTATGCTTCTCTATGTGTGAATGTATATCCATGACAAGGAAAACGTCAGGAAGAATGCTCATCTAATAGTTTGCAGTTTGCAATTCCTGAACTGTGGGATTTGGAGTGATTTTTACTTCTTTGTATTATTTTATTTTATTTTTTTTACAAATATGATGTATTACTTTTATAATTAATAAAATAGTGAAGTGTTTAAATTTAGGTAAAAAGAGGTATGTCTATATAACCTCATTTTTAAGTGGAACAGACAAAATAATTATGGAAAGGCCTTTATAGTGAGAAGTTAGGAGGTCCATCAGAGTCTAGAATAGTTTCAGTGGGATGGACAGAAGAAGCCAGATGGTAGGATTTTAAGAAAAGAGTAGGTAGAGAGGATGTAGAGGAGATCAATCTGGAAATTGTCCGGATATTATTACTCTCCTCCTATTCTATTACTTCCGTTGCATTGCTCCAGTTTCCTCAACACTTTTCTGCATTTCTGCATTTCAGTATTAATCTCCTCTGCTTCCTAAACTTAGAGATGACACCTTGTGGTATGATATCCAGCTCCTTATTTTTCCTTGCTTGCCTGGCACTAAATGATCAATACTACTCCCTCTCAAGCACAGGAAATGCTTCTCATGTAGGTAAAAAATGCACAAACAGGGTCTTGGATAGAAATACCATGCATTCAAAAGTGAAATTTCCTCATTTAAATGCCATTTGCTGTCCCTTTTCGTCACTGAGCCCTAGCTTTTTTTTAGCATATTAATAACACATGTTCATTATTACATATCCCTCAGTGTGGTTTTCAACACCACTTGAAACATGCATATCATCCTAGAGATGAATTAGCTTTCCAGTGCTTCTTATTTGATACACATTACTGCAAAGCCATAATAAATTACTGAGAAGATATTTGGTTAAAAAAAAAACAATAAATCATATTGCCCATATGAATCAACTCTCATTATTGGATGAGAGTTTAACAGTATTTATTTGGTAATTCCTGTGTTAACAGGAAAACATCACAGATGTACTGCCATAATTTTCTTTTATACTGATGTAACCTGCTACACAGTGTGCAGAGTTTTATAAAGTCATTCATTATTTTAGCAGGTAGGTTGATGCAAAGATTGTACTCAGTTTAAGTCCAATAAACCTCTAAATATTTAAAATCAAACAAATTATCAGTGAAAACCTACAGACACCTACTTTCCTAAAAATATGTGTGAGGGCCGGGCCCCTGGCCAGGGCTCGGTCCCGGGGCTTATCCACTGCAGCTCCCTTGCCCAGTGGTAGTTCTAAGACCTGGTATTTTAGCCTCATTACCAGCTGGAGAAGATGGCGCCCATTTCCTGCTCACCACCCTTTCCCCTCTTCCCTGTTGGGGATTGGCCCAGCAGACTTCTGTACCCGTGCACAGCTTGTGCTGCCCGCTTAGAGTGGCGTGTGACACCTATCCGCTTAAAGGTCACGCATGATACTGTCCCAGATTGGTTGGGTGACTGAATATAACGGAGCCCACCGGGAGGGAGAGGAGCTTCCCGACAACTGCTGTAACCGCCGCGAGAGATTAGACAATAAAGCCTAGAGAAGAATCAAGACCTTGGGCATGTTGCTTCGGTCGCTGAAGGGTTGCGACAAGTGACGCCGAAACACGGGAATCGCTAAACCTTGTCGCGACCTGATCCGCTGACCCTGGCGTCTGCCGATGAAGTAGAGCTTGTAACTCTTCAGGAACGTCGCTGGCCGCCGTTCGGTCGGCTGGCCAGACCGGGAGAGGGAACCGAGGAGGGTGAGTGGATCGGCGAGCAAACTGAAAGTATACGTGGCAGGGCAGACAGCAGGCAGTTGCGGTGGGTGTTTATGTGTAGTGTGTGTGTCCTGTTAGTGTTTGTGACATTGTTTATTATAATATATGGAATGAGGAGGTGCCAGTGAAGGTTCGCAGAGCGGCGACGAAATAAAAAGGTTCGCAGAGTGGCGACGAAATCAAAAGGTTCGCGGAATTAGTGACGTAGTCCATCTAAATCATAACTAGGATACTTGCCCCTTTAGAGAACAGGTTTAATAGCAGAGCATCACGCCCATCATTATATTCCTCCCTTGAACCATTGAGACTCCAGCCAAGGGAGGAGGGGGAGGCTCACCACACCCCCCTAAAGGCAGATAATGCCAAAGCAGGGCTAGTAACTCCCTCAGCCCCCATCAAACCCTCACAATTAAAACCAGGACCATTCACTTCATGGCCCGAGCCGCCACCTTATCAGCACTGTCACTGTACCGGCTGGCTCCCTGAGGAAGCGAAAAAAGATGGCTGGGCGAGGTTGGTATGCAGAGAAGGGCAGGCAGCATTCCCTGTAATAGAAGACCCGAACACTCAGCAAAGATATCATCAACCCATAGACTTCAAAATAATCAAAAGCCTGAAGGAGGCCGCCACCACCTATGGGCCTCAGGCTGCCTTTACAGTGTCTCTGGTAGAATCAGTGGCCTCCTTGAACCTAACCCCAGATGACTGGGCCAATGTCGCCAGGGCATCTCTCTCCGGAGGCCAGTATCTGACTTTTAAAACTGCGTGGCAGGAGTTTTCTCAGGATACTGCACGGCATAATATTGCAGCAGGGAACCATCAATGGAACCTAGACACGTTAATGGGCTCTGGACCCTACTTAGGGCAGCACAATCAGGTCAACTACCCTCCCGCGGTTTACTTACAGATTTCCACAGCCACGGTCAGAGCTTGGAAGACCTTACAGGGGATCTACAGGGTCAGCTTTCTAAGGTGTTGCAGGGGCCTAATGAGCCCTATGCAGATTTTCTCGCGAGGTTGATGCAAACTGCCGGTAGGATCTTTGGAGATGCAGAAACAGCCATGCCCTTAGTCAAACAGTTAGTGTATGAGCAAGCAAACAAATGGTGTAAGGAAGCCATTCGGCCATGGAAAAATAAAGACTTAAACACCTATATTAAGGTATGTAGAGACATAAACGATAGTGTAGTTCAAGGGCAAGTGATGGCCGCTGCAATAATTCAAGGACTGTGCAATGCGCGCGGCAGAGCCACCCCTCCAGGAGCATGCTTCTATTGTAAGCAGCCAGGTCACTTGAAGAGGGACTGCCCCAAGCTAGGGGGACCAGGAGGTAATGCTGCACCCATCAGGCAACCTCGACTGTGCCCTAGGTGCAGAAAAGGGAACCATTGGGCAAATGATCAGTGGCTGATGTAGAAGGACGCCCACTGCCTCCACAGCAGCCAAAAAACGGGAGGCGGGGCCCCACACCTCAGGGCCCGCAAATGTATGGGGTGATTCAGCAAATCCCCCGAACACATTATCACCTGACAGATCAGAGCACTAACAAGGAGGCGGAGAACCAAGGAGAGCCACAACATGGAGTGCCAGAATGGATATCCGTGCCACCACCCGCCTCGTACTGACCCCAGAAATGGAAGTTCAAGTAGTGGAGTCCGATTACAGGGGGCCCTTAAAGAGTGGGGTGGTGGGACTCCTTTTAGGCCGCAGTTTCACCACTAGAGCAGGCTTGATAGTCCATCCTGGAGTGATAGATCCAGATTTTGAGGGAATAGTAAAGGTGATGGTCTCCTCCCCACGAGGCATTACCACCATAAATCCAGGAGACCGCATAGCTCAAATTCTCATGCTTCCCAGTAACCATGACAATTTTGACAGTAAGAAGGTCTTAAGGGGGACCTCTGGCTTTGGGTCATCTGGGCCTCCACTAGCTTGTGTCACGCTAGAATTAGGGGACCCGCCTATGTATGTAATCCAAATTAGAGGCAGGGAGTTTGTGGGGCTGTTAGATACCGGGGCAGATCGCAGCATCATCAGGGAAGAAGAGTGGCCTAAAGACTGGCCTCTAAATCGAGCTGCACAAACACTGAGAGGTCTGGGGATAGCCCAGGCACCAATGTACAGTGCAGCCATGCTGCCATGGAAGGACTTAGAGGGGCATCACGGTGTTATTCAACCATACATCCTAAAAATGCCTATGTCCCTATGGGGATGAGATGTGTTAACACAAAAGAATTTTAAACTAACCACAGAGACTTTTTACAGTGAGCAGTCTAATGCCATAATGAAAAAACAGGGGTATGCGGGCACTAGAGGACTAGGGAAGGATCTCCAAGGGAAAGAACAACCAATCCTTTTAGCAGGGAGACCGCCCAAAGGGCCCGGAGGACCAGGATTGGGTTTTTCTTCAGGGCCACTGAGGGAAAACAGCCTTTAGAAATAACATGGCAGTCAAAAAGGCCCGTGTGGGTACCTCAGTGGCCCCTCACCAAAGAAAAGAAGGAAGCAGCCCACACTTTAGTACAAGAACAGATAGCAGCTGGTCACCTCCAGCCCTCTACCTCACCATGGAACACACCTATTTTTGTAATTAGGAAAAAGTCTGGCAAGTGGAGATTACTCCATGATCTTAGGGCAGTGAACAGACAGATGGAGCTTATGGGACCTGTACAATTAGGCCTTCCTCTCCCTGTGGCCCTGCCCAGAGGATGGAATTCAATAGTGATAGATATCAAAGACTGTTTCTTCTCCATCCCGCTTCACCCCAGAGACTGTCAAAGGTTTGCCTTTACCATGCCAGCAGTGAATCATAGTTGTCCCGATGAGCGATATGAGTGGATAGTATTGCCACAGGGCATGGCTAATAGCCCCACCATGTGTCAGATGTATGTAAAGAAGGCCTTACAAACTGTCAGGAAACAGTTTCCCCTGATAATCATCTATCACTATATGGATGACATTTTGCTGCGCAGTGAAGAGGAGAGACAACTGGAGTTGGCTCTCTGTTTCCTGCAGGAACATTTTGAGGAGTGGAACCTTAAAATAGCCCCTGAAAAGATCCAAACATCCAAAGTAAAGGAATATTTAGGAATGAGATTGGGAAACACAATGGCCAGGCCATTAAAGGTAACCATAAGGACGGATCACCTGAAAACTCTAAATGATTTTCAAAAACTACTGGGAGACATTAATTGGGTTCGTCCATATTTGAAACTCACCAATGAAGAGCTAAGTCCCTTATATGACCTCCTGAGGGGAGAACCTGATCTGGCCTCCCCTCGATCACTCACTGAAGAGGCAAGAAAAGCTATAACATTGGTTCAGTCACGCTTGCAGTTAGCTCAAGTCGAGCAGATTGATTACTCCAAACCAATTGCCTTCATAGTGCTCCCTAGCAATCATAGCCCCACAGGCGTATTGTGGCAAGAGGGCCGTATGCTATGGGTCTACTTGGCATACTCGCCCGGGAAGATCCTGGATTGATATCCCCAGAGTGTGGCCAAGCTGATCTTGAAAGGTGTCAGGGCATCCACAGAGACGTTCGGTGCCCCTCCAAATACCATCATTACCCCATATACTGCAAAACAAATTGAATGTCTTACCGCCTGCTGTGATGCATGGGCTATCGCCTGCACCATATCTAGTGCCACCTTCGATAATCATTATCCAAAATCCCCCTGGCTCCAGTTTTGCCTAGCTAACCCGATCATTTTCCCTAAATAGGAGGGAACCCATTCCTAGGGCTAAGGTAACCTTTACCAACGGCTCTAAGGATGGCACCACCGCAATAGTTACCAATGAACAATCATGGACCCTCACATTCCTGGCGACATCCGCCCAGCAGGTAGAGCTGCTGGCAGTGGTGCAGGCCTTTAAATTATTTCCGCACGAGCCATTTAACCTCCTGTCAGACAGTCAATATGTAGTTAACTCAGTTACCATTATAGAAAATGCAGGGCACGTTAGACAGACATCGTCGGTCGCCGGAACACTTAGAAGCTTGCAGCACCTTATCTGGGATCGGGTCCATCCTTTCTTTATTGGACATATCAGGGCTCATACTCCACTCCCAGGCCCGCTTGCTGAAGGAAATAGGAGAGCGGCCAAACTAACCCGCAGCCTATACATCCTAGCTTTAGCCAACCCAGTAGAACAGGCCACTAATTACCACAAGCTCTTTCATGTTAATTCCACCACCCTACGGATGAAATATCCTATTACAAGGGAGCAAGCGAGAGCCATAGTCCTCGGCTGTAAATGGTGCATTGCTCTCCTACCACTACCATCTCAAGGCATAAACCCAAAAGGACTACTACCAAACCACCTGTGGCAAATGGACGTCACACACATCCCCGAATTTGGGAACATGAAGTATGTTCATGTGTCCGTTGACACATGCTCAGGAGTAATCTTCGCCTCTTGCCACACGGGCGAAAAAGTCCGAGATGTTGTTTCCCACTGCCTATAGGCATTCTCTGCCTGGGGCATGCCTAAACACCTGAAGACTGACAATGGGCCAACATATACATCCCGACCGTTTCTGACATTTACTCAGACTCTAAACATTGCTCATACAACGGGTATTCCATACAACCCTCAAGGACAGGGTGTAGTAGAGCGCACACACAGAACACTCAAGGCCACTCTAATAAAACAAAAAGGGGGAATAGGGGCAGACTACAAATCCCCTAAAGATAAACTTAATATCATCCTATTTATATTAAATATTTTGACATTGGACATAAACGGCCAGAGTGCGGCTGAAAGACACAGTCAGTCTGCCGACCCTGACAGGAAACCCAAAGTACTGTGGAAAGACATGCTGGAAGGTAACTGGAAAGGCCCGGACCCAGTACTTATCTGGACCCGAGGCTCTGTTTGTGTTTTCCCACAGGGCCAACACCAACCTATCTGGGTACCAGAGCGATATGTGAGGCGAGTGGAAAACTTGAGGACGGAAGAACAGAATGCTGATGCTGATAGCGCTCACGATCCCAGGGTGGACCCTGCTGCCAGTGAGACCCGAGCAGAGACAGCTATGGGGAGTAGTAAAGGCATGGCCACTGCCACTGCCCCTGAGTAACCTATCAGCAGAGACTTTGAACAGCCTGTCGCAAGATACCGCTTCTGCGCTGATGCAGCAAAACCTTATTAATACACACTTGAAGAACGGTATAGTCTTGGTGAACCAGCGCGTGGACCTTCTCGGTCAGACATGGCATTTGGGCTGTGTCAGTTCCTACACTGGACTGTGTGTTTCCAGCATTCCGTTCAACAACTTCTCTCGGGCTGCAAACCTATCCCGACAGCTGGGACACTTGCTGAACACAAGCTGGTCTAGCGAACTCGAGGAGCTTACCGCACAGCTAAGATTAGAAATCATGAATGTTAGCTCTAACACTGTTAATGTTATCTCCATGTCTCAATCAGCTATGACAGTGTTTGATGCTGTAAAGGCTTGGTCTGGGGTGGGAGTTATGGGTGTGATTGTGATCGCTGGACTGCTGCTCCTTGGCAGGGCAATTTGCTCTGTGCTGCGGCAGCAATTACAGGATAGACGAGTGCTGTTGCAAGCGATGGCTGCCCTGGAATAAGGCGTCTCCCCAAATATATGGCTTCAGATGTTGGATCAGTAGCCAGAGATGGGTAAGGTCTGGAGCTGCGCATATCAACCTAAGACAGGGCACAGACCATAGCTGTCTGGCGCCTGAGGACGGGTAAGAATGCTGCAGACTCTGGGCAACCTAAGACAGGCATGATCCAAAGGCCACGCATTATATCAAACAAAGAAGGGGGAGATGTGAGGGCCGGGCCCCTGGCCAGGGCTCGGTCCCGGGGCTGATCCACCGCAGCTCCCTTGCCCAGTGGTAGTTCTAAGACCTGGTATTTTAGCCTCGTCATCAGCTGGAGAAGATGGCGCCCATTTCCTCCTCACCACCCTTTCCCCTCTTCCCTGTTGGGGATTGGCCCAGCAGACTTCCATACCCGTGCACAGCTCGAGCTGCCCGCTTAGAGTGTCGCGTGACACCTATCCACTTAAAGGTCATGCATGATAATGTCCCGGATTGGTTGGGTGACTGAATATAAGGGAGCCCACCAGGAGGGAGAGGAGCTTCCCGACAACTGCTGTAACCGCCGCGAGAGATTAGACAATAAAGCCTAGAGAAGAATCAAGACCTTGGGCATGTTGCTTCGGTCCTTGAAGGGTTGCAACATATGTTTTTTTGAAATTTATTTAGTCATGACAGTAAAATAATTCTCTCAAATTAAGACACAGAAAGGGCAGTTCAACTCCCATCAAGTGTTCAAAGAATAATTTACATTTCAAACAGTGCATACATTTCTTATATGTTTGTTAACTTAATGTATTTATCAGTTAAAACCATAAAGGAATACATTATACAATTACAGAAATGATATACCTCACAAAATGCTCTTAAAATTGCTTCTTTTCTACAGTTAGTTCGTAATGACTCTAGTAGTAAAATAACTCAATATGGCTTCACAAAAATGCATAGACAAAATGTAAATTTTTTTTTTTGCTTTTTCCCATTCCCCAATCTACAGACTTGCTGAAACACATACAGTATTTTGTAAAGCATAATGTAAGATATTTATTCTCCATTAAGTCCACTATGGGCTCTCACCAGTGAGTCTTTTAAATTCTACAGTGAGGGCACTGAAGTTGTGATGTCACTGCTTTCTTAAGATAGTTTTGTATAGTTTTGCAAGAGAACAGAATCTGAAGTCATTTCAAAGACTTTGGGTTGTCTCATTTTGAGATATTTTCTTTATTCCTACCATGAGCTGATCTCAACAGTGATGTCCATTCCACACGAAAGTGAAAGTCCCTTCCTCCTACTCATATGAGGAAAACTGTTGTATTGTGACATGATTTTCTTAGAAATTCAAAAAGGCAGCACCTTTTCTAAAAAAAATATCCAGCTAAACTTTCCCTCAATTGTACTTGCATTGCATAGTAATAATTAATCTAATCTACCTGTAGGCAAACCCACAATAAAAAAGAAAAATGATAAACAAAAAACCCCCAGTGTGCTTTTCTGCCAAAGTGGACAGAGTAACCACCACCTTAACCCTGAAGCCTCTGAAACTTTCAGTTGTAGCTTTAGATTTTCCTTTTCTTTCTTTCTCAAATCCTGTATATTGTCTTTCTTTCTATCAATTTTTACATCTTCCCGATTCATTATTTCTGCCAGCTTGTTAACAGCCTGTGTTTTTAGGGTTCGTTCTCTGTTGATATTCTTTTCAGAGGCAGCCTTAAGATTACTAATCTCTTCCTCTTTCTTCGATTTATATTCTTCCTCTGCCTTCCTCATTTTATCCATCAACGCTTCATTTTCTTTTCTTAATAATTCAGTATCTTTGGTAAGCATGCTGTTCATTTCTTCAAGCCGACTAACAGTGTGATCTTTATCTGTAATCCCTTGTCTGTTTCTTGAGGCAGCTTTCTTACTTTCTTGGGTCACTTCAAAATACTGCTCTTCAGAAGTCCTCGAGCCAACTGCTCACACTCAGCTTTTGTTTCTGCTAGATCCAACTGAGTGGTGAGGGTTTCTTTTTCGTTTTGTAGTTCTTGTATTTTCTTTAAATTCTCTCTTTTTTTCCTCCAATTTCTTCCTTAAGTTTCTTTACCTGGGTGTTATAAAATGTCGAGAAATATTGCTCAGCTTCAAGCAGATCTTGCAGCTCCTGCATCTGTCCTTCATTTCCTCTGTATTGCATTGCAAGCTGAGCTAACTCAAATTCTAATAATCTCTTTGCTTCCAATAAAGTATTTATTTCCTGTTTTATCTGCTTTTCTGCACCTTTTAAATTATCTGCTTCAAATGCTTGGGTCTTCAATTCATTTTGTAACAACAGTCGCTTATTGGATTCTCGCTCCAACTGAAGACTTAGATTCTTAACTTCATCCTCCATTCTTTCCTTCTTTTCCATCAAATGCTCAAGCCTCTGCTGAGATTGTTTCAGATCAGCATCTAGCAGGGAGCACTGCTTCTCCACCTGAACAACCCTACTTTCAGCCTCCCCGCGAGCCTCTCTCTCTTCCTTTAGCTTTTTTCCTTCTCACACATTGCAACAGATTTTGCCTCTTCAATAGACCAATGTTTGTCAGTTAAATGGGCTTTGGTTATTTGATGTTCATTTACCTTTTGTTCTAACTGTTGTTGCAATGACTTAAGTTTATAGTTTAAATCTATTTCTAAATTATTCTTTTCCTTTTCTGAGTGATTAAGCATGTCTTGAGCTTCTTTTCTTTCCACTCTTTCAAGATTATGTTTGGGATGCTTCACCTCCTCTTGTAAAGATGTAATTTGAGCTTGAAGGTCTCCAATCATCTCAGAATCATGATCTCTGTGTCTTCGTTCAGCTTCTAACACAGCCTGCAGCTGGTAATAATCCTTGTCCATTTGTGACTTGGAATTCTCTAAAATCCTATTTCTCTCCTGCAATCTCTGGTTAGGGACTCTAGCTGACTAACTGATGTGCTCATCTCTGTGGGACTCTTCCCTAGTCTTACAGCTGTGTTTGCCTCTGTCTTCAGTAAGTCATTGGCTTCTTCTGGCTGCTTTTGTAATTGTGCCAGCTTCTCATTAGCAAGCTGTGAATTCTGATTTATTTTCTTTAAGTCTTCTTCCTTTAAAATAGGAACCTCATTTTCTATATTCCTCCTCTTCTCATTTTCCTGTTCTGCTTTTCCTTGGTACTCATTAATTCTATGTTGAAGCAACATCCTCTTCTCCTCAATTTGCAACACTGTAGATTCTAGATTTCTTCTTTGATTTCCCTCTTCATCCAGTTCTTTCATTATCTTGTCTAATTTTATGTTTGAAGTTCTGCACTTCTGCTCCATTTCATCTTTTAATTGCATTTCATTATGCAGCTGTTCTTCCAGCTTATAAATGGTTTTTTGCAAATTTTCCTGCAGGCATTTATCCACATTGGATCTAGTTCTACTATCATTAGGAGTAGCTGAAGTCAAGTATCTATGATTGCCATAATATGTAAATCCTACGAAAGGTAAGTGATTGCCCACAAAAGCTTTAGGTATAGGGAATATTTTTTCATCTCTTTTATCTTCTAAATCAACAAAGTTACTTGTATCAGTGTCACTGCTTAAATCTGGTACAACTGGTGCTACAGTGTCTTGGAGTGTTTCCCAAGCCCACAGATCATTTTCGAAGAAGAGATGTTGTTTGATTTCTTCTATACCATTTCACCCTAATCTCACTTCTCTGTCAGTAACGAGAGCAGAAATAAGATTTTTTGCTTCTTTTGATATGTCATCATCATCACAGAGGATAAGTGAATTTTTATGGTTCATAATGTTACTAAAGATTCCAACCAGAGAATATGCATGAAAAGGTGTCTTACCTACAAGCATTTCAGATAATAATACCCCAACTGCCCACTAGTCACATTCTCATCCATAATAACCACCACCATCTGAGGATTTTAACACTTCAGGGGAAATATATTCGGGTGTTCCAACTACTCTATCACATCGTACCATACCTTCCTTATTCATCTTCATACTAGTACCAAAATCTGCTAACTTCAAATGTCCAGATCTATCTAGCAGCATGGCTTCACATCCCTGTGAATTAAACCCATAGAAAGAATTGCATCCAATGCAAGAACTACTTCCGCAGTATAGAATTGTGCCCATTTTTCAGGCACACCATAGTTCCTCATTAAGTTTCCAAGATCTCCACCAGGCACGTATTCTATGTAGAGGTAACGATCATATTGAAATGCATAAAAAAGCTGAACGACCCAAGGACTGTTAGCAAAGCCATGATATCCCTTTCTTCCCAGGGAAAAGCAGAATAAGGTCCATCAATCATTTCAAATTTGCTGAGAAGCTTCATAGCATACACCTGCCTGGTGTATTTCTGCCTTACCAATTGAACTTCTCCATATGCACCTTTACCCATCACCTTCACTATGTCATAATCTTCAGCTTTCATTCGTAAATCTCTAATTTTACTCATTGTGTCTTTATATCTGTTTAAAAAGTTGTCAATATTTTTGTGGTTTCTTAAGGCAGGAAAATCTAAATCATATATCAAAGCGTCCAATCCATCCAGCAAACAATTTGAATTCACTTCGGATTTGGGATCCCACAGCAGGTCAAAAGTGAAAATAAGAGGTTATTTTGAACAGACTCAGAACCATTGATCATTTAACTAATGGAATCACATGAAACATCAGTTTTATCAATAAGTTGTTTCCTTAAAGAGTTTCATAGCATTCTACATATTTTTATTTTTGTGTGTGTGACAAGTTGAAAAAATATATTTTGAAAATCACATAACAGAAGGAGTTATTGTTTTGGGCCTGCCTGCTGCTTTTCAAAATTATCAATGCTGTCTCCAGAAGGGTACCATACCTGTTCTCTTTAATCTTTAATATTAAGTTCCTTTTTAAAAAACCATGCTCCACTATCCATCAACTATCAAAAGCTATGACTTCTAGGAAGCCTAGAAAATTTAAAATTCTGTGAACCTGTATATTCTGAGATTCAACATGTAGAGATATTTCAGGAGAGATTTATGTGCTCTTCATCCCATGTCATAAGGAAAGAATTGTCTCAACAGTACACTTATAAATATGGTCTAGCTCATTTGTGAAAATATCTTACTCATTTTTTCCACTTTGACAGTATGTAATTAATCCAATGTTATGTTCCTTTTGCCCTTATCCTATACAAACAATTCCGATGTATTATGACTTGCCTTACAGGCTATATTCGAGTGCTATTCATGCTGCTACTCTTCTCTATCTCCAGCTACTTTGTAGAGTTGGCTTCTGATAATCTCACTTTTCTTAAATCTAAATGTTTTCATTGCAAGTGGATGCAAACATCCAACTGCTTCACCATATCGTGTATTGTACTGATGCTCTAGAGTTTGTACATTGAAATACATATGATTTCATCATAAATTTACTTCCTTTAATTTTCCTTTTCATATTATAGTTAGGACATCATATTGTTTATTTTGATATTGTTATAGACTGAATTGTGTCCCCCTAAAATTCATGCATTGAAGTCTTAACCCCTAGTACCTTTAAATGTGATTATATTTGGAGAAAGGGCTTTTAAAGAGGTAATTAAGGTTAAATGAGGACATAAGGGTGGGGCCCTTATCTTATAGAACTGGTGTCCTTAAAGAAGAGGAAGACACACCAGGATATATAAGCACAGAGAAACAGCCCCAAGAGGACACAGCAAGAAAGCAGTCATCCACAAGCCAAGGAGAGAGGCCTGAGGAGAAACCAATCCTGTCAACACCTTGAGCTTGGACTTCCAGCTGCCAAAATGTTAGAAAATAGATTTCTGTTGTTTAAGCCATACAGTCTGTCACAGCAGACTTCCCAGATTCATACAGATATTCCATATGTAGGCAAGGGAGATTATATATGGTTTCTTTCAGGCAAGTTACAAAACATTTGTTATAAAAGGGTTTGGCAGAGTCATTGTGTGTTCATAAATAGCCATATGCTTTCCTATATTCCTTGGCCCTCATGCAGTTATGTGGGGCCATTAGCAAGTTCTGACCTACGAACTGTAAGTAGAAATGATGTCTGTTACCTCTGAGCCAAGTCATAGAGGAGTCAGGGTGTGACCTTCCAGCTCTACCTCGTTACCGTTGTAGCAATGAGGAGGATTTCATGTTCAGATGGTGGAGCATGAAAAGCTAGGTCTCTGAGACAGCTACTTTTCAGAGTGGCACCACTCACAGTGTACATCGTGTGAGTGACATATATCTTTCTCACAGTTACAAGGTTAATTTGTTAAGACAGCATATAACCCATTGTGACCCTCACTATTCAAAATTTCATATTGGAAGAAGGATGTTGCTGCAAACAAAACCTACAATATGTGTCACTGATGGCTCTGTTACACAGTGAGTGGCAAGGAAATTTTTACTGCAGGATGAAAATACAATGATCTATGTTATACAGTGTCAAAATATGTTAAAACTGTCATCTTTGGCAATATAGAAGGCTAGCAAGTATAAGGAAGTGGTTGGAAAATACAACATTAATTGTGTGTGCTGGGTAGTAGGGGTTCCATTCAGCAAGGTGTTACAAAAAAAGAAATGAGCTGGGTAAATAGAGGGAATCCATGGAACAGCTAACTCCCTTGAGATTCTAACTATAACAGATAGTCAAACAAGGCATTCAGAAATAAATGCTTTCAAAACCTCTGAGGTAACAAGAATGCTTCAAAGAAAAGAGTAGATTAAAAATATGGCCTTTCCTTATGAGATATTGTGAATTATAAGAAATACGTGTTTCACTATTCAGATGACCAATGTATTTTTCTCATATATATTTGGTTTTTATCCACAGTTCCTGGCTCACAGCTTCCCAAACCTTTGGAATTTCCTGAGTGGTAAGAGCAATGGGAGCATCTTTTATTATAAAACCTGGTCTCTTGTTCTCAGTTCCTGAAACTGTTTCAGAGCCATAAAGGTGATACGGGTGTCTTGTTATTCATAACCAGCCCCTTTCTACCACAGATGAGTTTGTTTTCATGAACAGCTGAGTTTATGTTCATGAAGTAACTTTTGGAAAACACCCACAGTTAAGGACTGGTTGACAACAAGCCATGAAAGAGGGTTGGGACTTTCAGTCCCACCCCCTTGATGGGCCAGGAGAGGGGCTAGAGATTTAATGGCCAATGATTTAATTAATCAAACAAAACAAAACAAAAAAACCCACCTCATGTTAGTGAGAGAGAAAATAAATATTGATAAAATCTCAAAAAGAACTAAAGTTGAGCATGTCTACATTTATTGACCATTTGAATTTCCTCTTCTGCATATTAGCTATTTATATTTCTTGCTCTTCTTTCTCTTGGGCATTTGATTCTTTTTAACTGATTTGTATATCGTGGATGTTAATCTTTCGGCTCCAAGTACATCTCCCTGTCTCCTTTGTTTATATTGTCATTTTTTTAAAAATATAAAAGTGTTACTTTTTCATGTGGTTCAAACTTGTTAGTCTTTCACTTTATGGATCTTAAAGTCTAGGTGCTCCTCTCCTGTATATATAAAACTATTTTCCTTGTCATACTGGGCTGGCTAGGCCCGCAAAAACAATGTCTAAGAGTGGCAGTAATTGCCTTATGTCAAACTTCAATTGGAACATTTCTAAAATTTCACTCCCAAATAGTGTATTTACTATAGGACAGATTTGCTTTGAGTATTAAATGAGGTCTTCAGCATATAAACTACAAATAATAGCTATTTATTACTTCTGGAACCACTCAAATTCTCTGCTCCAAATCTTCCTACCTGTAAATAAGGGATTGGAGCTGGGTAATCTCTAAGGTTCTTTCCCATACAGTTAGTTTTGAGATTCCAACAGAAATTTTCAACAAGTGTCATGTCATTTTATCAACCTAAGTAAATCAAGATCTTACTGTGAGATGAAACTATATAAGCACAAAGAACAGGGGGCCCTCAGTCGTCTCAGTAACTCAGAGTTAGATATGTAGTCTGAGGCAAAAAGCTGAGCTTAATTTCGGTATGTTTCTAGTTACTTTATAAAGCTATCTGGAAACTTTCATTGAAGAAAGAAAACTATGAAATTGAGAGGAAATGAAAGTGGAGTAATGATTGCAAAAGCAATGGTACATATGGCAAGACCCCAGTTTCAAAAGCCAGTTGTAAATTAGTCAGTCTTGGAATAAAAGTCATTTTTATCATGATTATAATCCTCTCCAGTGAGGTGGAGAATCAATATCTGGGAGGTAAAAAGAGGGAGAAACTCCAAAGTGGGAAAAATTAATCTGCAATTTCCTATAAAGATACAAGAGGCGGAGGGAGGAAGGAAAGCTCAGGGGAAAAGCAATTGAAATGGTAAAGAATGAGGATGGACAAGCAGCCAGAAGGTATGCTAAGCAGAAGAGCAGACAAAGATTTTGAGAAACTGGCAGGGAATCACAACACAGGAAGCCAGAAGGGAACGCACGAAGGGTTGAAAGAGGCCGACGTTATAAAAGGAGTTACAGGACAGAGGGAGGGAGGCATGAGTGAGGACGCCAAGAACAGGGGAGGCTGAGGAGAGTAAGGAAGGATCAAACACAGCAGCTTCACCAACACTGGTTCGGAGCTTGATGGAGAAGCCACCTAGAAGCAAAGAGCTGCTCTGCAGATTTTTGGAAAGCGGACTGTGGATGAAGGATGAAAATTGCCCCCAAAATTGGAATACATGTCATCATTTAAACTCCAAGAGGCAGGGAAAACGCAGTTAAGATTTTGTTGAGTCTAGAACAAACCCACATGCACCAACCCAGATAAGGCAATGGCTCTGATGGGGGTGGGCCGGGGTGAGGAGCAGCCTGGAAACAGCTCCACGTTGTTTTGTATGTGGTAACAGGGGCAAGGGAGCACATGGAAGCCCACATACCACATTGACAAGTATTCTGGAAGTTACAAATCAAGATACCAAACTGTTAAGTATAATGTTCTCTCTACTTGCCTTGACAAACATATCTTCTTAAAGATATTGAAAACCAGTTCACATTTAGTATGCTTGGATTTGGACTTAGCTGGAATGTGGCAGTATTTGGAGAGCTGATCAATGGCCTCAGGGCCTTGGCTTATACCTCTCTCACCCTGTCTCCCAGCCATCCGCTTCTATCCCTTGGTCTGTTCTACTCCATAAGGGCCTGGCTTGCTAAGTGTGGCACCCTCACTCACACGCCAAGCTCCTTTCTCTAGCCCCTCTTAAAAAATGCCCTTTGCTCACTCCTCAGGCCTAGGTGTTTCTTGGGAAGAAAGAGCAGATATGACAAAAAGCTTATGTAGCAGAAGTGTGCCTGGAGCTGTTGGAGCAAGGATCCTGAGGATCCTGAGCATGCAGGGCAGGGGCGGTGGCAGGTGGGCTTGGCCCTGTGGACCCCTCCACCCTCAGAGTGGGGATGATCAGAGCGGCCCAGAATGGATGGCTACAGAGCGTGTGGATCAGCACAGAGCATCCTCCTGCCCAGGTCTACAGGGAGTTCTTGTATTTGAATCCTGTACAACACAACTGGAAGTTCTTGTCAGTGAGAGAAAAAACAGGTTCCATCAGAGCAAACTTTCTTCTATGAAAAGCTCAGGTATTTCATTCACTGACTCTCAACTTTTCTGGTCACTTGCGGCTTACATTGGGTTTCAAACGTGTTCTTTCTTTGTTTCCACTTGCTGACCATCACGTCAAGCATTTGTGTCCAGAGATGAGAAGGAGCCAAACATAGATAAGTTGACCAGGCTTTCAGAAAAGGAGATTGTTTGCACTCAGACACATACAGAGCCTGCATTGCAGCACTCTTTAGTATGTAAAGATAAAATTTATATAATTGAATATGGACTTGTCATTTTTAACAGGTGAATGTCAATTTGCTTAGTTTCTTGTTATTAGTTTCTTGTTATTATTGTTTCTCTGATTAGTTTTCACATCTCTTTTCCCCTTGAGGATATTTTCATTTCTGAAATGCTGCTCAGCTCAGGCCTGATTGTTGCTGGGGCCTCTGAGTGCCTTGCAGTGTGAGGATTATGTCGGTGAGTTGATCTCTGATACCAAACTGAGAAAATCAGGGAGTGGGAAGGGCAGATGCACTCAGAAGTTTATTCTTCAGCAGCCATATAGTGCAATATCACATCCCATTTTGGGTCTGACAGTAAAGAGCATGATTTAAATTCCCTGAAGAGTCTGTGGGTGGGGGTGCGTGTCTTCCTGAATCCAGAATTGGCATTGAACTGAGTATTTTGATTCTTCATACTTTTTACGAAGAGCTGAAGGTTAGAATACCAGGCACCCTCAGAATGTAGAGGGATGAGCTCACAGGCTTTTTAGAGCTCTGCAGGGGAATAGGGAATGTAGGATGAAGAATATTATACCTCTGGATATTTGGCAGAGTTCTGTTTTAAATTTCTGGGGTATGTGAGCTTTTCATTTCTAAACAAAATCATAATCTAGTAAAGACCCTGAATCAGTTTTCAAGAGCTCAAGTTTAAATGTAGTTCCCCTAAAGCATGGGAGTGCCTATAGCCTGGCAAAGCTGAAAATACTCCTACATAGGCCAGTTAGCCTGGATCTTGCTGGTGAAGGTCACAGGGGTGCCAGATACCTGAAGCTCAGCTTTCCTCGACCTCAGCACTATAGATATTGCAGACCAATCACTTTTGTTGTGGGACCGGCCTCTGTATTGTCAGATATCTAGCAGCATCCCTGGTCTCCACCAGCAGGTGCCATTGTCTTCCCTCTCCTTCCTGGTTATGACGAACAAAAATGCCTGGGTTCATTGCCAAACATCCCCTGGGGGTCAAAATCACGTTGTTCTGCAAAATGGCAGCAGACTCAGAGACTTCAAGAAGGAACTAGTGGTTACCAAAGTGGAGGGGTGTGGGAAGATGGGTGGGGAGGGAGGGAGAAGGGGACTGAGAGGTATTATGTTTAGTACACGTGGTGTGGGGGGATCACGGGGAGAACAGTGTAGCACAGAGAAGGGACACAGTGGATCTGTGGCATCTTACTACACTCATGGACCATGACTACATACCGGTATGGGTGGAGACTTGATAATATGGGTGAATGTAGTAACCACATTGTTTTTTCATGTGAAATGTTCTTAAGAGTGTATATCAATCATACCTTAATAAAAAATTTAAAAAATATATTATATCATTCTGTATTGACTACTCAGTACCTGGCCCATTTTCTACTCTTATCTGTACATTTAGTAAGGAAGAGGGAGAGAGAAACCTGTTGAAGGTGAGGAGATAGCTGCTGTTGGCTTGCCAAACAACAGGAGAAGGGAGGGGAGGAGAAAAGAGCGCTTGCTGTGCATTTGAGGTACAGTGGACACACCGTGTGCTTTTATATACATTTGGGTTTCTCAAGCAGGAGTACAGGCCAGGGCTGCACTAATAAGAAAGTGAATAGTTTAGTATCAGTTTTACTTGAGGTAAATATTAAAAACATTTATTTTTATATTAAGCTGCATGCATAAAGTGTGGAATATACAGTGTGTGTAAATAGTGAAACTAAATCATGAAACTTCAAATAAATTTTGTACTGTTCCTTCATGACTGGCTCTGCCTACAGAATCTCTACAGTCATGAACACACTCTCAATGGCCGCTGGGATTTTTGGACTGAAGATTTGTGTCCCCTCAAAACTCCTATGTTGAAGCCTTCTCCTCATTGTGATGGTGTTTGGAGGAGGGCCCTTTGGGATAAGGTCGGGGTCCTCATGAAGGCAATTAGTGCCCTTAAAAGGACAAACAAAAGAGAGCTCGCTTTCTCCCTTCCTGTCTTCTCCTACGTGAGGGCACAGGGAAAAGGGCTATCCATACACTGAGTATGACTACGCCCTGAACTTGGACTGCCTATTCTCTAGACCCGTGAGAAATAAGTGTTTGTTCCTTAAGCTGTCTGTTCTTCGGGATTCTGTTATTCCAGCCCAAACTAAGATGGCTCTTTGGCAGAAACATGTGACAAGCAAGGTGTGTTCTTGCCAGTTTAATCCTCTGAACTTCCTGTGAATTAGGTAGGTCTATTCTTATTTATTTATTTTTTAGATAAAGAAACTAAGGGTCAAAGAAGCTAAGTACACAGCTTATACAGCTGTTGTACAACCACAATCTGAACTTTATTTAAAGTCTTTCTTCAAATTTTATGTTCTTTCTGTTATTTTCTGATCCCTTAATAGGCAGAGTGAGCTCTGGAAACATTTTTTCAGGAAGGGGAAATTTGGTCTTTTTTTTCTTCTCTCATTTCTTGCAACTCACTTTCTAGAAACCCAGACAACCGGTGGTGCCCTTGCCCGGCCGGAGCATGCACATCCCTCAGGGCACTTTTTAACCATCCCAGGGCTGTTTGTTAATGGGAAGAAATGGCTGCTATTTCAGCCTGTACAGGGGCTCTACTTGGCGGCGACAGTCTCAGAAAGTACAGAAATTGACTTCAAAGACTTCTTTGTCTTTAAGTCCAGAAGCCTGAAGGTCGGAGGGTACTACCATTTATCTGGCAGGAAGATCACGTTGTCTTGAATTTCCTAGAAAGGCCTGGATGAGAAAAAAACAAGAGAAAGTAGCTAGGGGTCACAACCTGTGCTTCCCTGATTCCTTTGTAGGGCTGCCCCACCTTTTTATAATTTTTTCCTTCTCAACTTTGTACTACCACAGAAGGATGAGGGAAACCCAGCTGATGGTTTTTTCCTCAGCAGCATCTTGAAGCAGCCTTTAAGACTGGCTTGTGACCCCTCTCCCCAGCTGACCGCAGAATGCTTAATTTTTGTGAAAGTCATCCTAATTTCAGTTTTTTACATAATAATTTGCATTTATGTCAAACTGCTATGTAATAGGACAGTGATTATGCTTATCATTAAATACATGTCACATTAGCCTAGTGGTGAGTTTTGTTTGATTATAACATTAATCATGATCAGGATTTTTAGACTTCATGGTGTGTTGCTTTTATGATATTGTCATAAATATTTAGAATATTACCACTGAGAGAAAGTTCAATGGAACTTATCTCTTCTTTCAGCCTCAGTATAATGTCAAATTTGACAGCTTGTACATCATCACCATTTTGGAGGTCTCTAAATTTACTTTTCTGACCTCACAATGTGGATTGTCTACACAAATTTGACCCTTTGTTATGTTTGCAAAAATAAATCTGTTTTCAGTGGTTCTTTTCCTATTGTATCAGCTTTTTCTACTTTCCCCATAAGTCTCTACCCCTGGGCATAATATTAGTGCATACAAAATAATGATTGCTCTCTTCAGAATGCAAATAGCTTCTTTCTCCTTAGTAATAAAATCTTAAAAGAGTTTATATTAAATATTAATACACCATCTGTAAATCTTATATTATCAGTGTTTTTTACCTTTTTTTGGTATCATAATTTCTTTTGAAACAACAAACATAGAGTTACATTTATCTTCAGAAAGCATATATTCTTTTAACACTGGGATGTTTCTTGAATATACATTAAACCATTTCTAATTGACTTCTTCAATATGAATTACCCTCTTGAATATTTAGCAAATGTATGTGATATTTTAACCTTTGGATCATTTTCCTTTGGGGGCACAACCATAGGCTTCACATCTTGTAACTGTTATATATTAAAAAGGAGCCAAGTTCTCATCCTCCATGTCTAATCATTTTTAATTCAATTCAGTAAATATCTTCCCCATCCTACACCCAGAAATACTACAGTATTAGTATTATAAGAAATAACAGTCTTAGCACACTGCTGAATTCTCATTTTTATTTTTGTTTTCAGCTTGATTTTATTGACTCTTTTAAATTTACTGCAAGATGCTTCACATTATTTTTGGAAGTGGGAAGGTATAAGAATGGTAAGTTTCTGCTCCAATATGTCAATGCTTGCAAGAAAATGACCACTATTTTCTGAGTGCTTTCTGCTGGGCCCAGAAGCAAATAACTTCTGTTCTTCATTTTTTCCACGTGGTGCTCTATTCACACTCCCAATTGTGGAAACACCGTCAAAGGCAGAGCGTCCCAGCTGTCATGGGGTGGCACATTTCTGCATATGAAGAGGGACAAGATTCAGATTTACAGCTCAATTACAGATTCCTCTTAAAGGAGAAGAGGGGAAAAAAGAAAATGAAGTGAAGATAAGAGCAGACTAATGTGTGGACATATGTTTTGGACAAAGTTATCTAAAAAGCACAATTTCACAAATAAACTATTTTTCCTTTAAATTGAATTACTGAGCTGGGTTTTGCATTGTCTCTCTTAACTGCTAAGAACAATTTCAAATAGAAATGACATGACTGATGGCTTTAAGTATTTATCCACTGTGTCTTCTGAGCTGGGTTGAAACAGCCAACCTCTGTCAAGGTTGCTTGCCAGGTTTTAGACAGATTTTTTTCAAGTGTCTGACTTGTTATTCTTGACTTCAGCTGCAGTGATCAACTTTGCCACTAGACAGAGCTGTTTGTCTTATTTTTAACCATTACAGAGTTCATGATTTGCAAGAGAATTGGAGCCCACGAAAAGAGAGAACTAGAAATGATAATACCTTTTGTGAGATAGATGTTCTTCAAGTATACATACACCTGTGCCCCTTTCCTGCTGGTAGTATGTAAGTTCCAGATTGCTCAGTGTCATTATCACCAGGAGGCTGCAACTCAGTTCTCAAACTTCCACTCATCACCAGGGAGATTTCAATAGCTACTGGAATAATCAGGATGTATTATGCAAATTGCTCATTCTACTACAGCAGCTAATGTCAGAGTGACATGCTAAATCCTTAACTTTTTCTGGAAACTTCTTAATAATTCATTCTCTGCTCTTTTCTGAAAACAGTCTATTTTACAAGCTCAAATTTTGGAATTATAAGAGTATTATATTATTGTGTACTGTGTGTTTTATTTGCACAGCAATTTTCTACTAAGACATGGAATATGTTGAAAAATTTTAAATCACTACCATTCAAACTGAGTCCATCCTGAACCAATCCACAAAGCACTGTGCTCTGGAGTTTTGTTAAAACTGGGACCCCACGGGTTCTGATGAAAAAGGGTCCGGGCAAAGAACCCAGAAGCAGGTCCTTATTCTTTATGCATGAGTTTCTTTACTCTTTAAGTTAAACCTCATATGGAACCCTTATCACCCCAAACAGTAGTTCTCAAAGTTTGGTTCCTGGACAAGTAGCATCAGCAGCCTCTGGGGACTTATTAGAAATGCAAATTCTCTGGATGTACCCTCGTCCTACTGAATCAGGAACTCTAGGAATAGGACCCTCTAATCTGTTTTAATAAGCCTTTCAGATCATTCTGATGCAGATTAATGTTTGAGATCTGCTGATGTTAGAGAAATAGCTTCCAAATGAAAGAGAGAAATAAAATTATATGTATAAAAAAAGAAGCAAGATGAAAAAGAAATAGTACATGGAGCAGCAGGGAACATCAAAGAAGCTATATTTAGAGATCTCAAAGATACAAGAGAATTGCCTGAAAGAGAATAAGAAAGAGCTCCTGGAAATTGAATGTAAAACAAATGTTGAATTCAAATAATTAAATTAGCTTAAAAATTGTATGTAAAAATAAAAAATTAATCAAGATAAAAATTTAATAGAAGAGCTGAAGATAAATTTCAAAAATCACCTTATATAAAAAGATAAAATATGGGAAATTGAAAGAATAGATTAGAAATTTAGCCCAAGACCTCCAAGATCTACTTAATAGAAGTTCCATAGACACATGTAGGAAATTATCAAACAGACAGAATAAGAAAATATCTCAGAGATGAAAGGTGTGCATCCCTCAACTGAAATAGCCTACTAAATGCCCAGCCCATGAGAAAAGGATCACAATAAGCGCATTAATGTGAAAGTTCAAAACACCTGTTGAAAGAGAAGATCCTAAGAGTTTTAGAGATAAAAGTCAAAAGCCACATAGAAAGGGAAAAAAAATTAGAATAGTATCAGAATTCTCATTAGCAACATTGGAAGTTAGAAAACAATAGAGTGCTGCTTTCAAAATTGAAGTGAAAAAAATTATACTCTAAAATACCATACCCAGAGCTAATCAAGAATACAGAATTTTTTAGGTATGTAACAACTCAGAAAATTTACCTCACCTGTTTCCTTATGATGCAACTGGAGAATATGTGCTTCAATAATGTAAAAAAGTAAATCAAGAAATAAGAAGACATGAGATTAGGAAATAATGGATTCAACATAGGAAAATGACAAAGGAAGTTCTAGGATAATTGTGCAGCGAGTTCAGAAGACTGCATGTCAGATTGGAGCATTAAGATGCAGTGGGGTCTCCAGGGAAAAAACTGTACTACTTGATCATTCAATGTATTTGATCAATTGCAAAATATATCAATAAGTATTTGAAAGATCTATCACATTTGTGACAGTCATATAAAACTAAGCAAATTAAAAATGAGGCAATTATTAAATTTAGGAGAAAACAAAGTTATGTAACAGAGGAAACATAACGTGCATAGTATAATGCTTAGTTCAGCACAGAACATTTATCCAATCCTGCAAATGTAAATGCTCACTTACATTTTAATTGAACATTGCAAAAACAAAGCAAAACAAAACATTCACAGACTAATGTGAAAATGTCAGAATTAAAACCACATTAAATCCAAAGAAGTTTAAAACATAATTTGAGTCCATTTTATGCAATTTGGTATTCTATTCAAATCAATCAACTACAGTTGGAAGTCAGCAAATGACCCAGTTGCGGTGGTCAAATTGGACTTAAACAGGTTCATGAGAATCTGGTTGACCTACAGTGGTCCCCTAAGTGTAGTCCCTGGACCAGCAGCACGTACATTACCTAGAAACTTGTTAGAAATGCAGATTCTGGAGGCCCATCTAAGACCTACCGAATCAGAAACTCTCGGTTTGGGAACCAGCAGTAAGACTGATTATCAAAGTTTGAGAAGTATGGACTTAAGAAAATTTGTTCCCAGTTGAGCCTGCAAAACACTATATCTAAATTGTTACAGAAACAAAGGAAAACAAATTGAGGTACCAAGAATTTACAAGCATTGACAAGCACCTTACAAGCAGTTGCTCTCCTGTATAAACTTTCTTATTCTCCATTAGCCAATCTCTTATTTGACATCTGACTTATAATTTGGGGAGAAAGTGTTAACACTTGCCAGTTAAAAAGCTGACTTAATTACCTCAGTGGTATTTGATTATTTGGCAATCCTTCATCTAGATATACAAGACCCCAAACAGAATTCCCCAAACACGTTTATCTTTATATTCAGTATTCACACCTCCACTGGCCCTGTGCCATGCTGAACAGTGCAGGGATACTGGCATCCTCTTGGATATTGAGCCTGTCCCATTGGTGGGCTTGCAGGAAACCAATGCAGATGCCCAGTGAGAGGAACTCTGTAATTATGAATGCTGTTCCCTTGGAGAAGAGTATGGCTCCTCTTGTTCCAAGAAAAGTTGAAATGTTGCACAAACAGTGTCATGCTTATCATTTTATAGTTGTAGTATTGGGTGAAGAGACCCTCAAAATGATCCTAAACTGGACTTAATAAGCTTCTCTATGTAACTCTTTCCCACCTGTCATACTTTCTATCTCAGTTTAGAACTACCATCTGACCAGTTGGTAAGACTACAGATATGGGTTTGCTTATTAATTCATTCAATAAATATTGAGTTATCACCACCTCCTAACAGTTCTGGGAACTGGATATCTCCAGTAGTAAACAAAACAAGACAAAAATCCCTGCCTTCCAGGAGCTTACATTTTAGTAAAGGGAGAGAGACAATAACCAAAATAAATAAGTAAATTACTGTATATCAAAGAGTGATAGGTATTAAGCAGAAAACTGATGAATATTGTCATGGAGGTTGAAATTTGTAGAGGCCTCACTGAAAAGGTGATACTTAAAGACCTGACGAAGGCAAGTGTGTAAGTCACATTGGTAACTAATCAAAACAAACAGAGCAAAGGCTGTAAAGACAAGTTCATACCTGGAATGTTTGAGCAATGTGAGGAGATTGGTGTGGGTGAGGTAGAATGAGCTTGTAGGAGGGCAGTAGGAAGTGGTCAGTAGGGCAGTAGGGCTGGGTGGGGTGTGTGGTACAGATTCACAGACCTTGCAGCCCATTTCAGGACCTCACCACATTTGAGTGATATGGAAACCATTGCAGGATTTTGAGCTGAGGAGTGAGGTGACTTAATTCACCTGTTGAGAATGGTGAGTTGCCATCTCCACTCCCCAGCCAATCATCATGGAATATCAATTCTATTTCCTCCCTATCTCTCAGATCTGCTCCATTTTTTTCTTTTCTTTCTTCTTTTTTTTCATAATCATTGCCACCACACTACTTTGGGAGACCTTAATTTTTATTTGAGTCATTTCAATAACTTCTAAGTAGGTCTTCCTACCTCCTATTTGCTTCCCTTTAATTCATTCTCTGTAATGTGACCAGAGTAACCACTCTGAAAATGTGACAGCTTTACGTCCCAGGTTAGAGCCTTCAGTCACCTTTTTCCCCTAAGAATAAATCCCAAACTTGTCAACATGACTTTCCATGGTCTCTTCCCCAGGCCCCAGCTCCAGGTATCCACCATCCTCCTAACTCACATGATGCACTCTGGCCGTAGTGAACTTTTATTCTTTGAATACATCCTGTTCACTGATCACTTGCTCCAGGAAGCCTTTCTTGATTTTAAAATCTGGATTTGTTTACCTTTCTTTCTACTCCTATACCACCCTCCACTTACTGTGCACTGAACATGTTTTGTGTTCCGGGTGTTTTCTTATTCTTTCCTCATTTCACCTTCAGGCTTGGCAAAGCCTCTCTATCTTGTCCATTTCATCCCCAGCACTGCAGTACTTGTGCCACAGAAGGTGCTCAGCAAATACTGGGTGAATGATGATGGATTCCAGAACTACTGGCTGATGCCAACACTTTATGGTCATTAGTAAATTCCCTTTTGCCACAGCCAGGCAACATTCGTATGCATGAAGCTGAAATCAATGAATTGAAGATCATTCTTATTCTTTGTCTTCTGCTTATTCCCTTGATTGTCTAAATGCTAATCATAATGGTGATGGGTGGCCTCTAACTGGTCATGTACATATGTGAAGCAGCTAATGACTTACACAGTGTAACCTCATGGTTTTGGAAGCATCCCTCGCTGTGAATCCTCCCCAACTTCAGCCCCAGAGGCAGTGATATGAGCAGCACTGATTTAGGCCAGCTTTGGACACATGATCTACTTCAGAAGCTAAAACAGCTGTGACCTAAGTGAGGGACAGCAGGGTTAGGGGCTTTAGGGGAGGCCAATACTTTCCACAGCCAAAGGGGAACTTGGTAATGGGTTTTAGTTATAGTGTCATTTCCTTTATGAAGTCTCATTATAGCACAAGCCTCTGCAGTAGTTGGGAACTGAGAAGATTTGTTCACGAGTACATCTGAGACACCCCTTGGGTCTTCCAGATAAAGGTGTGCAGTTTTGGAGAACTCACCTTCCTTCAATTATGACTAGATGGGCATATTTGATTCCTGTCTTTGCCACTGACTAGTCAGGAAAATATTATTACTTGAAAGTTTTATTCCCAGACGGCTGTGACCTAGAGAAACATAGGTTATATTGTCTTGTACATTGTACTTTGGAGTCCTTCCCAAATCACCAGACAACCCTTAATAAAGCAAAGCTAAATTTATTCAAACTCACTGCAGCAAGGGAGATCACCACCTTACCAGCCCTGACAGTGTCTCAGAAGGAGGAAGTCAGGGTGGTATAATTTTAGGGACTTGAGGTCAGAGCTCAAGTGGTTTGAGGTTGGTGATGCAAGATGAGGAATTGATTTGGAGTGGGCAAAGTTTATGATATAGTAGTTTAGAACTGGTGGACCTTGTGATGTGAGGGTCTTGAAAAAAGCCTTGATAAGGAAATTTGGTGTGACAATCCACTGTTTGCCAAAGTGAATAGACTCTTGTTTGTTATAACTGATCTGTGGGAATTGCCTGAAGCAAACAGCAAACTTCTTTCCTTCTTTCTTTTTAATTAGTTGACAACTTCATCTTTCCCAAGCAAAGTTTCCTGGAACACAACACTCATTCAAGTTGGCATAGCCAGTCTCTGTTCTTAATCAAGCCATGTTAACACAGAAGATCTCAGCACTTACACCTCTTAATTGTTTTCATTCTGAAATAGCTTGAGTCATTTATGTGCCTCGGTGGTTTTCAAGAACAGGTTTCGCAAAGCAGAGAGGATGAGGGTTTAGAGCCTGCGAAGGGAGAAGAAGCCCTGCTGAAAGAGGGAACGGCAGGAGGCATTGAAAAAATGAGGGTGACAGTCACTTATGTACCATTTTGTTTGAGGTAAAGCCCTGCTTCAGCCAAAAAAGTAATCAAACAGATTTAATCTTCCTTTCCAGAGACATAACCTGCTTAAAACCAAACACTGCTTTTAGGTAATTGAGATTGACATCTCCTGCCTCACTCCATGGACGATGGTGGGCTTCACGATGGTTTCCCACCTGCTCATCTTTTGCAATTCAGGCATTTGAACATCGTGGCAATTAGTGAGGGAGTTAACATGGGGAGATGAGAATGTATTACTATGGCAAGAAGGGATCCATGTTCTGGTATTAAAATACTTGTGGACATTTGATTGATTCATGCTCAATGCTCAGAAACACTGCTCCTAGTTAGTAGCTTAGGTGGGTATCCCCTTGTTCTGCAACTGAATGTATGGCAACAGTGGACACCGGCAAGGCTGCAGATGGTAACAATTAACAGCTTCAGCTCTGGAGTGAGATGGCAATGGATAGGAATCCTGACCCCCAAACTTTTTAGTTTTGTGATCTTAGGTAAGTTGCTACTTACATAGATTTTCATATATAGATTTTAGCTTTTTTTTCACATATATGTGGACAGAGATAATCAATAGTGACCTGATAAACTTGTGGTAAATAACAATAACTACCATGTAAAGCTTTCAGCTCAGTTCACAGTATGAACTCAGTAAAATTTAACCATTATTATTAGCATAAAGTATGCTTTTGTGTTCATTTGAAGAAGAGAGCCATAGAAACATTGATTCAGAGGATGGTAGAGTTGGAAGGGGCCACAGAGATGATCTCTTCTGGCATCTTGGTTTCACAGGAGAGGAAATTGAAGACCAACAGGAGAAAATAATACCCAGAGAGAAATGCTATAGCCAGTCAGTGGAAAAGGCAGGAGTCATGTTCCCACTATTTGCCTTGCAGGCCGAAGTTGAAGTTTGCCTGGGAAGGACATTGTGGGAAACATGTCTCTGTGGCTTGTGGATAAAGTGAAAGTTCCTACGGTCAGGATTATCACCTGGCCCTGGTTGGCTAGCTCACTACACACGTGTGGGCAATACGTTGCTATTGACTCTATATAAAGAGCTCCACCTAGTGCTCTGGGTGACATGGTGGCACGGCTGCAAGGCTGCAGGAGAGCAGAGCAGAGGACTGAGACTGGAATGGCTGTGTGGGCAGAGACCAGCTTGCTGAATGCAGACTCACTCTGAGTGAACAGGATTTTAGTGACTGACCTGCCACCATGGAAATAAAGTTGGGTATATCCCATTCACCCCAAGAACATTTTCTTTGGTCACACTGAATATATAGTGAACTTGCCCGGGGCTGAAACCCATTGGCAAGACATGGTTCTAGTGGATAGCCACCATACAGAGCTTTATGTTCACTGTGGATGGGTAGAAACTTGGTCTAATTTGCAGCTTTTCAGTGGGGAATCGAACGTGATCAGACGTAATTTGACTCTTGGAGCCCAGATCCTGCAGTATGTTGGGCACTTGGCAATAATTGATTATTTGGCTATAACTGATATCTTTATAGTGAGAAGTAAATATTTAAGATTTAAATAAGCCCTATGTGAGCACTAAGCTCATTTGTTGGCACATTCTTCTCACACTCAGCAACTACTCTAGCAGTTTCTCCTGCCAAGGAAACAGCAAATACTGTTGAAAGAAAAAAACAGCTGCAAATATTAAAAACCTGGCTTTTCAAGTAGTTTCCAAGATAAATGATTGAAAAAGTTAGAAAGTGATTTTACTATAATGTATAACAAGAAATTTTAACTTCTTGTCTTAAATCCATAAAATTTTACTGAGTTGCTCTGTACAAGGCACTGCAGATAATTTAAAGACATGCTGTATTTATTTCTGAGGTGCTAACAAGTTAGTACGAAAGATAAAATGTAAGCAAATTCATCAAAAGCCACATAATAAAATGCCACTGAAATAACATTTGAAGATGGAAACTAGAGGGCGTTGCATGCAGAGCTTGGTGAACTGCCCAAGGAAGGGCGCAGTGGATGTGGGCCCTTTACATCCACCACCTGCTTTTAGGACAGTGCGTGATTCTGGTTTTGAAATTACCTTTTCCTCCCAGGTTTGGGGGGCTATAAACCTAGGTGTTCTGCATTTCCCTGACCAAGGAGTGATCTTATGAGCCAGGCTATGCTCACTGGACTGTCTGGCACAGTGACTCAAGGATTGAGATTGTCGATCCCTTTGGTTGACTTGATTTCTTTGTCTGACTTTGCAGAGCCATGCATTTCTAGCCTTCTGGTCAATTCCTATGCCATTAGCTTGGAATAGATTCCTTTTCTTTGTGGGTTTATCGGACTTGCTGTATATGGTACTGGCAGGTAGAAGGGAAGGTGATGTCACTCTGAATGTGGATGTCAGGGATGAGAGGAGGCGGCGTTTGAGTGGGACCCGGAAACTGGACTGAAAGGACTTTCAGTTCGGTGGCTCCCATTATTTCTGATTGTAGAGCACAGTTAAAACCATTTCTACAGTTTGTAAAATAATTAGAAAGCTTGTTCACATATCCTGAGGATTTAACACTGTGTTAAGCACAAAAACAGTGCAGTAGAGCTGAAAAATATTTCAGGTTCTAAGTTAGCTTGAAAAATAGAAAAGACTGAAAAGACAGGGCTACAAATGCCATCACAGCTGAGATGAGGTTCATGTCTGGCCTGGAAGGAGCTGTGGTTGTCTCTTCTTCTGTGAAAGTCTCATTTTCTTATCTTGGGTCTATGATAAATCCATGCTTAATAAGTAGAATAAATTCATTTTTTAGCCTATGAAGATTCAGTAAAATCTAATCTATATTTCTTCACTAAACAAGATACAGTATTTGTATATGTTATCCCCATTCAATGGTTCTTGTTAATATTTGAAAGCACATATGGTGTTTGTAAAGAGCTCTCAGGCGCTAGTGAATATAAGTTCCCCAATTTACTTTACATGCAAAATAGTTGTATTTCTTGATTAAATAATGTCTGTTAAAGTCTGGAGATACACAGGCCAGAAAGAGATAAATACCAATATTCTGGCCTAGAATTTGTGCCAATTTGCACTCTATAAAAAGCCAATTTTACTATTAGCAAAGTGGAAATATGCTGAAGAACTGGGAAAAGGAAAATGGAGGGGTTAGCAAAGTCTGTCTTCCTCTATTCTCTTCTAAATGTATTGTTTTCTTTTTCTAAACCAAGCTGTCCTTAAAATCCAGAAAAGGAAAATATTTTCTTTAACATGATTTTTAGAAGAAATAGTGCAATTCTGGTTCTGCATTTCTTACCTTGATTTCTACAGCAAACTGACAATGCCTGCTTTTGAACTTCTGGCAAGCCCTAGAACGTAACACTATCCTCATTTTGCATTTTTTCCTCACTGGCTGGATGAAATTTTAAAACATGAGGTAAATCAAGTGGGAATATTAAAATCAGATGGTGTTGCATTGACTATCAGTAATGAGGGTAAAACTGACATTTTTTCCATCTGCTTATTTGATTATACATGTTGTACTTATTTTTAAGCCCAGACTAGAAGAATTGAAAAGTGTTGTTGAAGTCCAAACTGGAAAGCATTTCTTAGTCATTTTTATAATGAATCCTGAATCTTTAAAATGCCCATGGCTGGACTAGGCTGGGACGTGATTAGTAGGTTTTCTTTCCTCAAGGAGTTTATTCAAAAATGTATTTGTGGCAGAGGTTTCTCATTTAGGGTAACTAAAGGAGATCTTTTGGACTTCTACCCTTTTCTGCTTGTGTTGCCATGGGAATGTCCATTTTTATATCTTCAGATAGTTAACAGTTTCAGTGTGGTGGAACAGAGAGAACAGTGGGCCTTATTAGCTGTAGGACTGTAGGTAACAAACTAAGTTCTCCAAGCCTTAGATTTTGTTTTCTTAAATGAAATTGAAGTCATTTTTATCTTGAAGGGTTATTATGAGCATTAGAACTGATGCGTGCATCCTAAGACATGTAGGAAATAATAGTAATTTTTATATTGATGTGATCATTAAAAGACATCTGAACATGAAAATATTTCCTGCCTGATTCCATACTTAGGTCTCTCTTAGAAAGCTTTCTGTCTTTGTAGCTCAGTTCCTGGATCTATCTGTGATATAAAATCAGAAAAAAGTAGTAGAGAAGGAGGTGATCTGGGAAGAGGAAGGAAAGGAGAAATGGTAGAAACAGAATGCCTGCCATTTCATATGAGAGCTGAGGAAGCTGGGGGTGGAGATGGCTTCCTGGGCAGGTGTCAGTAAAAGGCTGGTGGTTGGAGGTAGAGGCCCTGGAGCAGTGCTGGTCAATAGAACTTCCTGCAGTTACAGAATTGCTCTATATCTGAAATGTCCAATAATGTAGACACTAGCTACTTGCGACCATTGAGTACTTGAATGTGTCTAGTGTGACTAAGAAACTTCTAAATTTCACTTAATTTTAATTAATTTATGGCTATGGCCAATATATTGGACAGCACAATTCCAGAATCAAGGGGATATGAGAGAGTAGGGGCAGGAAGGAAAGTAAAGGAGATTTTAACAAGTATTGTCATGGGTGGTGAATTAGATCCTCCTTAATATTTCTTGAGATGTGCCACTAAAAAGTCCAAATTCATTTGAAATTAGTTTTGAGAGATGGATTGAGTATATGTGATTCACAGCATAGGACAAGACATGGAACCCTGATTAATATTACAGTTAAATGAGTAATCATAGAAATTTCCCATCATTGACATGATAATTGAGGACTTTAGGGACATAAAATTCATAGGGAAAAAGATTGTTTATATAAATCATTTTCATTTTATATATCTAAACAGTCATACTCAGACTCCTCATGGAGAACTCAACTTGATATATAATTAAGTCTAAAACTTTGATTTAGAAAATTAGGATAATTTCTCTACAGGCTTTATGTTGTATAGCAGGATTTGTTTTCTCAGGTAACAATGATTATCACCACCACCAGGACCCATTGTCGCTCCAGCAGCCCAACAAGTGGGTCTTGAAGGTTCAGAAACCTTCAGGAATGCATTAAAACTGTGTGTGTGTGTGTCTGTGAAGAACTGACATTCATTAGAGATTCCACATTGGATCTTCTTTAAAATTTTTTTCAGCTTCTACTCAATGCACCTCTTTTTTTTTTTTTTTTGAGAGGGCATCTCTCATATTTATTGATCAAATGGTTGTTAACAACAATAAAATTCTGTATAGGGGAGTCAATGCTCAATGCACAATCATTAATCCACCCCCAGCCTAATTCTCCTCAGTCTCCAATCTTCTGAAGCATAACAAACAAGTTCTTACATGGTGAACGAATTCTTACATAGTGAATAAATTCTTACATGGTGAACAGTACAAGGGCATTCATCACAGATACTTTCGGTTTTGATCATGCATTATGACCTATAAACAATCAGGACAAATATGAATATTCGTTTGATTTTTGTACTTGATTTATATGTTGATCCCACATTTCTCCTATTATTATTATTATTTTTATTTTTAATAAAATGCTGAAGTGGTAGGTAGATGCAAGATAAAGGTAGAAAACATAGTTTAGTGCTGTAAGAAGGCAAATGTAGATGATCAGATGATCAGGTGTGTGCCTATGGACTAAGTATTAATCCAGGCTAGACAAGGGCAGCAAGACATCCACGGATGCAGAAGATTTCTCTCAAAGCAGGGGGGGTGAGGTTCTGAGCCTCACCTCTGTTGATCCCCAAATTCTCACCTGATGGCCCCCCTGCGACTGTGCCTGTCTTAGGTTGTTCCTCCCTTGAGGAATCTTACCCGTCTCTGGCTAACCAGTCATCTTCCGGGGCCATACAGGGAAATGTAAAGTTGGTAAGTGAGAGAGAAGCCATATTGTTTGCAAAGGTTAGCTTTTTACTTCTTTGCAGATTTATGCCCTGTGGCTTCTATGGCTAGCATTTGTCTTGAGGTATCTTTACCACTTGGAGGAATTATGATACTTGGTAAATTCGATATGAGGCATGAATTCTATTTAAGGGTTGTAATTAGGAAGGAAGAAGAAAAGCTATATAGGTAGCAGATGGAAGAAAACATGGGAAGATTGATTATTTCTTTGACATATCTTCTTGTAGAGTAACTTAAGCATGTATAGGTTTTAAACTACTAATTAAATTGCGCACACACATTAACATAATAGGAATATAGTTACATAACCAAAGCAGATCTATAATTACCAGCCATCCCCAGTGAAGCCAAGAAAACCAGTTAGGCACCCTAGGCATTTGTGTAAATTTGTCTATGATATAATGGATATTGTCCAACTGTACTTAAACAGTCTGAGAGAAATCAGACAAATTAAAACAACCCATTTCTGGGAACTGTTCACATCCCATATGTTCTTTTAAAAGAAGATAGTCTGGCTGGGCATAGAAGCCACAGGGCATAAATCTGCAAAGAAGTAAAAAGCTAACCTTTGCAAACAATATGGCTTCTCTCTCACTTACCAACTTTACATTTCCCTGTATGGCCCCGGAAGATGACTGGTTAGCCAGAGACGGGTAAGATTCCTCAAGGGAGGAACAACCTAAGACAGGCACAGTCGCAGGGGGGCCATCAGGTGAGAATTTGGGGATCAACAGAGGTGAGGCTCAGAACCTCACCCCCCCTGCTTTGAGAGAAATCTTCTGCATCCGTGGATGTCTTGCTGCCCTTGTCTAGCCTGGATTAATACTTAGTCCATAGGCACACACCTGATCATCTGATCATCTACATTTGCCTTCTTACAGCACTAAACTATGTTTTCTACCTTTATCTTGCATCTACCTACCACTTCAGCATTTTATTAAAAATAAAAATAATAATAATAATAGGAGAAATGTGGGATCAACATATAAATCAAGTACAAAAATCAAACGAATATTCATATTTGTCCTGATTGTTTATAGGTCATAATGCATGATCAAAACCGAAAGTATCTGTGATGAATGCCCTTGTACTGTTCACCATGTAAGAATTTATTCACTATGTAAGAATTCGTTCACCATGTAAGAACTTGTTTGTTATGCTTCAGAAGATTGGAGACTGACGAGAATTAGGCTGGGGGTGGATTAATGATTGTGCATTGAGCATTGACTCCCCTATACAGAATTTTATTGTTGTTAACAACCATTTGATCAATAAATATGAGAGATGCCCTCTCAAAAAAAAAAAAAAAAAAAAAGAGTAGATAGTCTGTAGTTGTAAGATTTTGGAGAGCTACAACTTGCACTTCTCCTAATTCTTGGTTGAGATCCAAGAGTATAGATCCAGTCAAATTTGTTGTTCAACTGTATGCACAGGCCAGCTTAGATATCTCCTTTTTCATTCCAATGGCAAGTCCAGGAACCGGTGGAATGAATGCAGCTACATCTGCAGCATCATCTGGATCTTTGTTGAGGTTTTTTGATGATCATCTTCTGGTATGAAGTCTTCCAGAGAGTGCTGATGTTGGAAGTTCTTCTTCATATCGTATCTTAGTTCATTTTCTGGGTAGCCAAATTAGGCTTTGATCCTCTGTATAAACACAAACAGACCCTTTGCCCACACTTTGATATGCCCTTTATACCATTGTGTAGAACTCATTGGAGGTCACCACACAGGAACTGCTTTTTTTTTTTTAAGAGAAAGGAATTTTATCAGAAAAGTGTACCTCCATAGCCGATCATCTGACACCCTTTAAGTGATCAAAATTAAGGATATTTAAAGCATGCATTAATCATTGATTTACAGTTAGTTTTATCCTATCAGGGAGTAATCCTCCTTCTCTTTCATTTTTTTTTGTTATCATTAATCTACACTTACATGATGAATATTATGTTTACTAGGCTCTCCCCTATACCAGGTCCCCCCTATAAACCCCTTTACAGTCACTGTCCATCAGCATAGCAAAATGTTGTAGAATTACTACTTGTCTTCTCTGTCTTGTACAGCCCTACCCTTTCTCCCACCCGCCCATGCATACTACTCTTAATACCCCTCTTCTTCTCCCCTCCCCTTATCCCTCCCTACCCACCCATTCTCCCCAGTCCCTTTCCCTTTGGTACCTGTTAGTCCATTCTTGGGTTCTGTGATTCTGCTGTTGTTTTGTTCCTTCAGTTTTTCCTTTGTTCTTATACTCCACAGATGAGTGAAATCATTTGGTATTTCTCTTTCTCTGCTTGGCTTATTTCACTGAGCATAATACCCTCCAGGCTCATCCATGTTGCTGCAAATGGTAGGATTTGCCCTCTTCTTATGGCTGAGTAGTATTCCATTGTGTATATGTACCATATCTTCTTTATCCATTCATCTACTGATGGACATTTAGGTTGCTTCCAATTCTTGGCTATTGTAAATAGTGCTGCGATAAACATAGGGGTGCATCTGTCTTTCTCAAACTTGATTGCTGCATTCTTAGGGTAAATTCCTAACAGTGGGATTCCTGGGTCAAATGATAAGTCTGTTTTGAGCATTTTGATGAACCTCTGTACTGCTTTCCACAATGGTGGAACTAATTTACATTCCCACCAGCAGTGTAGGAGGGTTCGCCTTTCTCCACAGCCATGCCAACATTTGCTGTTGTTTGTCTTTTGGATGGCAGCCATCCTTACTGGTGTGAGGTGATACCTCATTGTAGTTTTAATTTGCATTTCTCTGATAATTAGCAATGTGGAGCATCTTTTCATGTGTCTGTTGGCCATCTGTATTTCTTTTTTGGAGAACTGTCTGTTCAGTTCCTCTGCCCATTTTTTAAGTGGATTGTTTGTTTTTTGATTGTTGTTTGTTGTTTGTTGGGTGAGCTCTTTATATATTTTGGACATCAAGCCTTTATCGGCTCTGTCATTTTCAAATATATTCTCCCATACTGTAGGGTTCCTTTTAGTTCTATTGATGGTGTCTTTTGCTATACAGAAGCTTTTCAGCTTAATATAGTCCCACTTGTTCATTTTTGCTGTTGTTTTCCTTGCCCGGGGAGATATGTTCAAGAAGAGGTAACCCATGTTTATGTCTAAAAGGTTTTTGCCTATGTGTTTTTCTAAGAGTTTTATGGTTTCATTACTTACATTCAGGTCTTTGATCCATTTTGAATTTACTTTTGTGTATGGGGTTAGACAATGGTCCAGTTTCATTCTCCTACATGTAGCTGTCCAGTTTTGCCAGCACCATCTGTTGAAGAGACTGTCATTTCACCATTGTATGTACATGGCTCCTTTATCGAATATTAATTGACCATATATGTTTGGGTTAATGTCTGGAGTCTCTAATCTGTTCCACTGGTCTGTGGCTCTGTTCTTTTGCCAGTACCAAATTGTCTTGATTACTATGGCTTTATAGTAGAGCTTGAAGTTGGGGAGTGAGATCCCCCCTACTTTATTCTTCTTTCTCAGAATTTCTTTGGCTATTCAGGGTCTTTGGTGTTTCCATATGAATTTTTGAATTATTTGTTCCAGTTCATTGAAGAATGTTGCTGGTAATTTGATAGGAATTGCATCAAATCTGTATATTGCTTTGGGCAGGATGGCCATTTTGACGATATTAATTCTTCCTAGCCATGAGCATGGGATGAGTTTCCATTTGTTAGTGTCCCCTTTAATTTCTCTTAAGAGTGAATTGTAGTTTTAGAGTATAAGTCTTTCACTTCTTTGGTTAGGTTTATTCCTAGATATTTTATTCTTTTTGATGCAATTGTGAATGGAGTTGTTTTCCTGATTTCTCCAGGACTATGTTAAATAACAGTGGGGAGAGTGGGCATCCCTGTCTAGTTCCCGATCTCAGAGGAAAAGCTTTCAGCTTCTCGCTGTTCAGTATAATGTTGACTGTGGGTTTATCATATAAGGCCTCTATTATGTTGAGGAACTTGCCCTCTATTCCCATTTTGCTGAGAGTTTTTATCATGAATGGATGTTGAATTTTGTCAAATGCTTTTTCAGCATCTATGGAGATGATCATGTGGTTTTTGTCTGTCTTTTTGTTGATGTGGTGGATGATGTTGATCGATTTTCGAATGTTGTACCATCCTTGCATCCCTGGGATGAATCCGACTTGGTCATGGTGTATGATCCTTTTGATATACTTTTTAATTTGGTTTGCTAATATTTTATTAAGTATTTTTGCATCTACATTCATCAGGGATATTGGTCTGTACTTTTCTTTTTGGTGGGGTCTTTGCCTGGTTTTGGTATTAGGGTGATGTTGGCTTCATAGAATGAATTTGGGAGTATTCCCTACTCTTGTATTTTTTGGAAAACTTCAAGGAGAATGGGTATTATGTCTTCTCTGTGTGACTGATAAAATTCCAAGGTAAATCCGTCCAGCCTGCATGCTTTTTTCTTGGGTAGTTTTTTGATTACTGTTTCAATTTCTTTGCTCGTACTTGGTTTGTTTAACTTTTGTATTTCTTCCTTGGTCAGTCTTGGAAGGTTGTATTTTTCTAGGAAGTTGTCCATTTCTTCTAGGTTTTCCAGCTTGTTGACATATAGGTTTTCATAGTAGTGTTTAATAATTCTTTGTATTTCTGTGGAGTCTTTTGTTATTTTTCCATTCTCATTCCTGATTCTGTTGATTTGTGTTGATTCTCTTTTTCTATTAATAAGTTTGGCTAGAGGCTTATCTATTTTGTTTATTTTCTCAAAGAACCAGCTCTTGGTTTCATTGATTTTTGCTATCGTTTTATTCTTCTCAATTTTGTTTATTTCTTCTCTGATCTTTATTATGTCCCTCCTTCTGCTGACTTTAGGCCTCATTTGTTCTTCTTTTTCCAATTTCGATAATTGTGATGTTAGACTATTCATTTGGGATTGTTCTTCCTTCTTCAACTGTGTCTGGATTGCTACATACTTTCCTCTTAGGACTGCTTTTGCTGCATCCCACAGAAGTTGGAGCTTTGTGTTGTTGTTGTCAATTGTTTCTATATATTCCTTGATCTCTATTTTAATTTGTTCGTTGATCCATTGATTATTTAGGAGCATGTTGTTAAGCCTCCATGTGTTTGTGAGCATTTTTGTTTTCTTTGTAGAATTTATTTCTAGTTTTATACCTTTGTGGTCTGAAAAATTGGTTGGTAGAATTTCAATATTTAGGATTTTGCTGAGGCTCTTTTTGTGGGCTAGTATGTGGTCTATTCTGGAGAATGTTCCATGTGCACTTGAGAAGAATGTATATCCTGTTGCTTTTGGATGTAGAGTTCTATAGATTTCTATTAGGTCCATCTGTTCTACTGTGTTATTCAGTGCCTCCGTGTCCTTACTTATTTTCTGCCTCGTGGATCTATCCTTTGGGGTGAGTGGTGTCTTGAAGTCTCGTAAAATGAATGCATTGCAGTCTATTTCCCCCTTTAGTTCTGTTAGTATTTGTTTCACATATGCTGGTGCTCCTGTGTTGGGTACATATATATTTAGAATGGTTATGTCCTTTTGTTGGACTGAGTCCTTTATCATTATGTAGTGTCCTTCTTTATCTCTTGTTACTTTCTTTGTTTTGAAGTCTATTTTGTCTGATATTAGTTCTGCAACCCCTCCTTTCTTCTCACTGTTATTTGCCTGAAACATGTTTTTCCATCCCTTGACTTTTAGTCTGTGCATGTCTTTGGGTTTGAGGTGAGTTTCTTATAAGCAGCATATAGATGGGTCTTGCTTTTTTATCCATTCTATTACTCTGTGTCTTTTGATTGGTACATTAAGTCCATTTACATTTAGGGTGACTTTTGAAAGATATGTACTTATTGCCATTGCAGGCTTCAAATTTGTGGTTACCAAAGGTTCAAGGTTAGCCTCTTTAGTATCTTACTGCCTAACTTAGCTCACTTATTGAGCTGTTATATACACTTTCTGGAGATTCTTTTCTTCTCTCCCTTCTTATTCCTCCTCCTCCATTCTTCATATGTTGGGTGTTTTGTTCTGTGCTCTTTTTAGGAGTGCTCCCATCTATAGCAGTCCCTGTAAGATGCCCTTTAGAGGTTGTTTGTGGGAGGCAAATTCCGTCAGTTTTTGCTTGTCTGGGAATTGTTTAACCCTTCCATCATATTTAAATGATAATCATGCTGGATACAATATCCTTGGTTCAAGGCCCTTCTGTTTCATTACATTAAATATATCATGCCATTCTCTTCTGGCCTGTAAGGTTTCTGTCGAGAAGTCTGATGTTAGCCTGATGGGTTTTCCTTTATAGGTGACCTTTTTCTCTGTAGCTGCCTTTAAAACTCTTTCCTTGTCCTTGACCTTTGCCATTTTAATTATTATGTGTCTTTGTGTTGTCCCCCTTGGATCCTTTCTGTTGGGGGTTCTGTGTATTTCCGTGGTCTGTTCGATTATTTCCTCCCCCAGTTTGGGAGAGTTTTCAGCAATTATTTCTTCAAAGAGACTTTCTATCCCTTTTTCTCTCTCTTCTTCTTCTGGTGCCCCTATAATACAGATATTGTTCCTTTTGGATAGCTCACACAGTTCTCTTAATATTGTTTCATTCCTGGAGATCCTTTTATCTCTCTCTATGTCAGCTTCTATGCGTTCCTGTTCTCTGGTTTCTATTCCATCAATGGCCTCTTGCATCTTATCCATTCTGCTTATAAATCCTTCCAGAGTTTGTTTCATTTCTGTAATCTCCTTTCTGGCATCTGTGATCTCCCTCCGGTCTTCATCCCATTTCTCCTGCATATTTCTCTGCATCTCTGTCAGAATGTTTATGATTTTTATTTTGAATTGTTTGTCAGGAAGACTGGTTAGGTCAGTCTCCTTCTCTGGTGTCTCTGTGATCTTGGTTTGCCTGTAATTTTGTCTTTTCATGGTGATAGGAATAGTTTGCAGAGCTGGGACTAGTGACGGCTGGAAGAACTTCCCTTCTTGTTGGCTTGTGGCCTTCCACTCCCGAGAGAATATCGACCTCTAGTGGCTTGTGCTGGGTTGCTGTGGTGCAGACAGGGCTTCTGCTTCCTGCCCAGCTGCAGTGGAGTTGATCTCCGCTGTAGCTCTGGGCGTGGCCTGGCTCAGGCTGCTGCTCCAAAGTGGTGGAGTTGCTTTGGAGGGGGAGCGGCTGGGAGGCTATTTATCTCTGTAAGGGGCCTCCATGCTCCCTGCAGCCCAGGAGATTAGAGTGCCCAGATATCCCCAGATTCCCTACCTCTGGACTAAGTGTCCCATCCTGCCCCTATAAAACTTCCAAAAAGCACCCACCAAAACAAAACAACGACCACAAAAACAAAAAAACAAAAAAATAAAAATAAATAAAAAAATTTAAAAATGGCCGCTCATTTTTCTTTATTCACTGGTGCCAGCCTCGGGCACCCACTCACTGGACTTGCTGCCCTGTTTCCCTAGTATTGGGGTCCCTATCCCTTTAAGACTTACAAAAAGTGCTCGCCAAAACAAAACAACAACAACAACAACAACAACAAAAAATGGTCGCTCACTTTTCTTCTGTTCTCCAGTGCCTGCCTCTGATACCCGCTCCCTGGTCTTGCTGCCCTGTTTCCCTCGTATTGGGGTCCCTGTCCCTTTAAGACTTCCAAAAAGCACTTGCCACAACAAAACAACAACAAAAAAAAAAAGAAAAAAAAAGATTGCCACTCGTGTTTCTTTTGTTCTCCGGCGCCTGTCTCCGATTCCCGCTTGCTGGTCTTGCTGCCCTGTTTCCCTAGTATTTTGGTCCCTGTCCCTTTAAGACTTCCAAAAAGTACTCACCAGAATAAAAAAAAAAAATGGCCACTCGCTTTTCTTTTGTCCTCCAGCGCCGGCCTCCAGTACCTGTTCACCATTCTTCCTGCCCTGTTTCCCTAGTATCCAGGGCCCCGCGCATGCACTGTGTCTGCGCTCTGGTCCAGATGGCTGGGGCTGGGTGTTCAGCAGTCCTGGGCTCCTTCTCCCTCCCGCTCAGACCTCTCTCCTCCTGCTGGGAGCTGGGGAGAGGGGCGCTCGGGACCCACCAGGCCGGGGTTTGTATCTTACCCCCTTTGCGAGGCTCTGGGTTCTCGCAGGTGTTGATGTGGTCTGGATGTTGTCCTGTGTCCTCTGGTCTTTATTCTAGGAAGAGTTGTCTTTGTTATATTTTCATAGATATATGTGGTTTTGGGAGGAGATTTCCGCTGCTCTACTCACGCCACCATCCTGGCTCCCGAATCCACATTGGATCTTTTATCCTTTTAATTGTCCTTTATCTGCCTGGAAACTCCTAGCCTTGGTTGCCACCCACTGTTGAAACTGAAAATGCCAGACAAATATTTTCACCCCTCCTTTACAGCTGAGGTATGAACGCTCACCTGTCCCTTTACCACTGTTCCTGAGCTTGGATTGGGAACTACAGACCCAAACACAAGGGGCATTGGGGAACTCTTGTATGGTGGTGGCAGTCAGAGCAAGAGTGAGTCCTGAGGCCATGGAGGATGCCAGAGAGGGCAATCGGATGTCCTCACTGGCACCTATTCTGCAGAAAGATTTTGCATACAGTTCCTGTTTGCCTAGCCCCAAAGCTAATTTTTCACCATGACCAGCAATTATGTTCACTACCCAAAATCCCTTTAATTAATCAATACTCTACTTAAACTTGGCAGAATTAAATTGTGTGTTTGTGACTAGAACCCTGAATGATACAGATACTCAAAAGCATCTGTAAACCCAAAGTGCTTAAGGACTATCCCATACAACCTAATCTGTTATGACTATGAGACCATCACAAGGAGTAAAATTAAGACAGAAATGAAATTCTAGAGCTGGAGAAAAGGTTGTTTCAAGTGACAGCTAGTGGTTGTTCAAGAATATAAACTGAATTAAAATGTAGACAGAAAGAAAGGGTTGATGAGGCTTACCTATGCATCCGTAGTTTGTAAAGGAGAATATCAAGACTCGCGTTACCTCCATCATAGTGAACACCTTAGTAATGGAAATGCCTTTATGTCTAAAGGTTCATTATGCCAGAATTCTGCTCCTTTCCTTCTGTCCAAACATGTGAATACAATGCAGTATGTATTCTCCATCTTCCCCTCTCTACTCCCAAATTTGATATCAATGGTGTTTCTTGTCAGTCCTATGCCACCCTATCTAAAAATTCAAAGCATTCAAACATATATTAACCTCAATCTCAATTTGACTGTGCCTCTAGATTTGTAGCAATTAATATGCATGTATAGTCAGAAGATTCATTCTTGGAAGTGGATATGCAATAAGTGGATTATGAAAGTATAATTTCCCCCCTGTATATTTTAATGGGAGTTGCAGTTAAAAAGATTGGACTAGAATTTTAATAATGCTGAACAGTTTCATTCTTGGCACTAGAAGTCTTAGATACAATCCCTTCTTCACAAACAGAATAATGGCATTTTATTAAAGGAAATATATTCTTCCATCATTTGCTCTGTGTTTATATGACATTAGCATCACAGAATAGTTGACAAATACATTAAGGAAGAAATAATGAGCATTCCTTTCTTTTCACATAATGAAAGTTCAAAATTGTGACATCTTTCTTAATTATGAATAAATTCAGAGGTGTGTGTTATATTTTATAATTGAACCACTCTGCACACATGTTCTCAAACACATTAAAACTAAAGTCTCTAATATTCCCATTCTTTCCCACAAGAAAATATCATATAACTGGGAAAATAAATTTTTTTCTTTAAAAATTTATTATGAAAATTTCCAAATGTACAAAAAGGTAGAACCAATAGTGCTATGTATGTATCTTCATCCTGATTGCACAACTTTTTAAAATTAAAGTATCACTGATATACAATCTTGCAAAGGTTTCACATGATTAACATTGCAGTTTCAATATTCACCCATATTATCGAGTCCTCTGCCTGCCACTGCCGTTACTGTCTATCAGCGTAGTAAGACGCTATAGAGTCATTACTTGTATTCTCTGCTGATTGCACAGCTTTAACAATTGTCAACATTCAGCTGTATTTGTTTTTCCCAGTCCCTGGCACCTAACCCCACCTTTTCCTCTTTTTGACTGGTGTAGTTTAAAATAAACACAGAGCATCAGGTCATTTTACTTCTAAACACATTAACACTAATTTCCAAAGAAGAACATTTTCTAATACTGCCACAATGGCAATATCTTACTTAATTAAATTAACAAATAATTCCCTAATATTATTTAATGCTCCATAGTCAACTTTTATTGGTTTTCTTTAAAAAATGTCACTTTAAAGTCCCTTTAAATTAGGATCTAAACCAGATAGCTTGTATATTGTTTATGGTTGTTATTTATCTTAAGCCTGCCTCCCTCCCTCCGATTTTTTCAAGCTATTGGCATATTGAGGAAATCAGGTCTGTTGACTCGTACAATTCCTCCTAGATTTGACTGCTGCTTCTTCATGGTGCGATTTAACTGGTTTCTCTGTATACACTTAATGTCAGATCTAAAGTCAGATTCCAGTTTTTTTTGACCAAAATATAAGTGGCATGTGTACTTTTTTTTTTGCCCAATTTAGGAGTCAAATAATATCCCATATTTATGATACTAAGGTTAATTCATGAGTTCTGGAGATGACACTTGCACTGTACAGTTCTCTTTCAGCATATCCCCTAATAATTTTGGCATCTATTGATTACCATTATCTGAATCAGATTTTTGTTGGGGGCTCCAAAATGGTGATTTTCCAACTCTCTCATTCCTTTGGCACATGTCACCCAGGATTCTTCTTTACAGACAACTTGCCCTCATCCAGTATTGCTATGTGGTTATCCTGCTAGTTCATTTCAAAAAGGCAGGATGAGTGCCCAGTTATTTCTTTTTAATGATCAATTTTCTGAAGAAAGAGCTGGAGTCAGAATTTGAGTCTGTGGTGCATCACTGACCTCCCTTCAGGACCAAGAGGCTCCTTACACCAGCTGGGAGGAAGGCTGGACGCTGCTGGCTCACAGCGGAATCCTTGCTATGAATGTCTCAGCAGAGGGATCTGTCTTTCCTAAACTGCACCAGCCTTCACCCTGGGACAGAAGATGCAGTGACTAGGCATTGGGGTGGGCGTAGGGGCAGGGCGAAGCCTTGACCTGCTCTCCTTGAATGTGACAAATGTGCAAGGGCACCCCAGCTCCCACACATGAGGATAAGCTGAACTCCTTATCATTAGTTAGAGAAGAGCTAAGGTGATTCCAAACAATGTCTTATACGGAATTTCCTATAGCATTAACCACACAATGGCACGTTTGCTTATAATGCATTTTACTGTTATATTGATTCAGTAATAGCAAGTGTGTGAGCAAAATCATAATTAAACTCGAAGGAAATTGATCTGCAGTACATAATTGGTAAGATGAAGAGAGTAACCTTACATACGAAAGAGCTGTATAATGATCCATTTGCCGGAGAATCACTGTTCTTCAACACTAGGTTTGTTCATATTTCTTTATCATATACTCTAACATGAACATTGCTTACTATGTCATATTTGGTTCACAGGACAGTGTCGTCTTGAGAATCATGACATTCTATTCAATGGAATTCTCAATTGATTAGCATTCCGATATATTTAATAATAAATGTAAAAGTAATGTTAGGATGTGAATCTGAGTCTTCACAGAAAAAAGCATTATTGGCAATGTCATTTTAATTCCAAGAACCTCCTACTTTTTTCTCCTTCCATGACCTTTAGCAATAATATAGAGCAATTCTTTTCAAACTGCCTCACAGACCACCCCCCCATACTTCCACCATGGAGTGGGGACAAAACAAGGAGCAGATACGCAGGTGGAACTCCTGCTTCTGTCAAAGCAATACCATTTTTTAAAAATTTTATTTATTTATTTTTTTTGAGAGGGCATCTCTCATATTTATTGATCAAATGGTTGTTAACAACAATAAAATTCAGTATAGGGGGGTCAACGCTCAATGTACAATCATTAATCCATCTCAAGCCTAATTCTCATCAGTCTCCAATCTTCTGAAGCATAACGAACAAGTTCTTACATGGTGAACGAATTCTTACATGGTGAACAGTACAAGGGCATTCATCACAGAAACTTTCGGTTTTGATCATGCATTATGACCTATAAACAATCAGGTCAAATATGAATATTTGTTTGATTTTTGTACTTGATTTATATGTTGATCCCACATTTCTCCTATTATTATTATTATTTTTATTTTTAATAAAATGCTGAAGTGGTAGGTAGATGCAAGATAAAGGTAGAAAACATAGTTTAGTGCTGTAAGAGGGCAAATGTAGATGATCAGATGATCAGGTGTGTGCCTATGGACTAAGTATTAATCCAGGCTAGACAAGGGCAGCAAGACATCCACGGATGCAGAAGAGCAATACCATTTTTTTACTTGATTTATATCCTGGTATTTCATGCAAGCTGTTATGTGCACACAAAAAAATGTGCTAACATTTTGAAAACCATTGATAAAGGGTACAGATACTACAAGAAATACTTAAATAAACAGAATATGCCATTGACTTACTCAGAAATAGTGACTATTTAAAGACTGTCTATCATCTTACCTTCCCTAATGCAGACACGCATGTGTATCTCATAGTGCTTGTTGGCTGGGTCAATGCCAGATTTCACATTGAGCCTCATTAGAAAATTAGTAGTACTATTTTCTGGTCAAAAAAGACTCTCAGTGTAATGCAATCACATTCAACTCTGTTTTAAAGAAACATCAGTGTTTTCATAAAAATATTCAAATAAGCTATGATATATTAATATGCAATTAAAATACTTTATATATCAATGAACTGAGCAAATATACTGGATTGGAAAATCACAGCAAACTGTGACTATTATTGTTACCTCAGATTTTCTAATGGAATGTAGAGGGTACAATATGCTCTCTGTTTAGCTTCAATGTTTCCCTTTCCCCTTTTCTCAAAGAAATTACTCTTTTCTCATGTATCTTTCCCATCCAAAACCCTAGGTCTGGGTTGTGATTAGTCTAAATGAGAATGAGCACAGAATACACCTCATGGTTTTTGGTGGTGCACGTGTGTTAAGTTTGCCCAATTTACCAGAATGAGCATCCCATATTCTCCAGTTCAGGAAGCTGTTTGCTTTGCCTCCTAGTAATGTGATTAATAAATCCCATCACCCCAATTCTTACTGGCTACCAGACACAACTTTGGGGTAGACTAGCCTCAGAGGAGGGAAGCTAGGCCAGCAGAGTAGAAAATGAAAGAGCTTGTATCCTTGTTAACAAAAACAGGCTGCTGAATCAATCTCTAGACTTCCCCTTATGGAACACAAAACATTTTTTCTATTTCTTAACCCAGTCTTAACTGGGGTTTCTGTTGTTTTCAGCAAAAATCCCCCAAAGTACCCTGTCCCCCCCCCCGAAAAAAGAAAAACACCAAACAAAATGGCATTATGGGTATAAATACAGATGGCAGTCCAGTATAGGGTTTTTTCAATCCTAGATTTTCCATTGGACTTCTGTAAACCCTATTGTGTATTTAAACTCAGCTCTGGACAAACAAACTGCCTGGGAATTCCAGGGAGGCCATGGTGCTGGAATTTAGTATTGACAGGGAGAAGCCGAAATGGACAGAGGGCGTAGAGTCCTATATCTGCAGGTTTATTCCATCCTGTCGCCTGGTTTCTTTTTATCTCTATTCCCTTTGACTTCCCAGTCACTGACATCTGGCTTGCACTTTGCACTGGTTGCTCTTACTAAAATTGATCCCATCAGTGGGCATGCCAGGGTTTTTCGTGTTTGAATTAATTTTGATGACTCCCTGGTTTTAAGGTGTGAATTAGTCAAAGAAGGAATACTAAAGACACTGGGGGCAAATTGAGATAATGTAGTAGGAAACAAAGCAACAGGTATGTGCATTTGCTGTAGATTAAGTGAAACCTACAGTGTGGAAAGCAGTAAGGACCACTGAAGGGAAGAATAAGGCAATTGAGTGTGCCTGTGGAGCCAGGAGTTTCTTTTCCAGACGATTTATTCTTGTTCAGGCTAGAATAGTTAAAAAATATATACAGTTTCTCTTGAGAAAATGTATTAAGAAAATGTGCTAGCATGGAATCCCCCTCCCTGTTTCCTAGGCACACTGCATATCCATATCCTCAGTACTGGCAGGAGATACTGTAATGTGCCCCCGCCTCACCGTTTTTTATTATTTTACATGTCCTGCTTGTGTGCTTTCAGCCATCCTCATGACTTCAAAGCCCCTATTAAGTGGAATTCTCTATTGACTTGTATTTCTACATCTTTAATATTAAATATAAAATTAATGAAACTAATGTTAGGAAGTGTAAGCAAAATATAATTAAACTGGAGTTTGTGACTCTAAATTTTAGCTTTAGCCAAGATGTTTCCCCTGCTCAAGATATATTCACTCTCTGTAGGATATTCTCCCCCGAATTTCTGCAGGCAACTCACTTTTGTCATATCCCAAACAGAATGCATTGTTTTCTCAGACACCAGCTCCTCGTTCCTTGTCCAAGCAAACATTTACTGAATGTCTAATGTGTCCCAGACTTTGTCTTAAGAGCTCCAACCCCTTAAAAGTACAGAATCATGAGGAGACATACATAAAACAGTAACCATAATGTGGTGGTTAGTACAAAGCTAGTAATAGGAAGATGATGTCTTACCTTGGACGTTTTGTATGACCTCCCTGTGCCTCAGTTCCTTTATATGTAAAATGGAGACATTAGAATCTCCTCAGAGAGTTGATGTCAGTATTAATTCAATCATTATGTAAAAAGGACACAAACCACTAAGCAGTCAATAATTACTAGCCATTAACACTATTATTATTATTGGTTACATTATACAGGAACCAAAAGCTAAGCCTTAAACATGCTTAATGGTGCAATATTAGACCCATTCTATTTTCATTAATATTTAATATTTTTCTGTAATTACTTGCTCATGCAATTAAATGAGGAAAAGGTGAGCATGAAAATTGGAAGGAAAGAATCAAATGATAATTATATGCAGATGATCTGATTATTTTATTTGTCTGCTCAGGCTGCCATAACACAATACCATAGATTGGGAGCCTAAACAACAAAAAATTTCTCACAGTTCCAGAGGGTGGAAGTCTGAGATCAGGGTGCCAGTCAGCAGGGGTTCTGGTTAGAACGCTCTTCCTGGCTTGCAGACAAAGAAAGCTACCTTCTTGCTGTGTCCTCACATGCTGGAAGTGAGAGTGAACAAGCTCTCTGGTGTCTCTTCTTATAAGGGCACTAATGTGAAGGCCCCACATTCATGACCTCATCTAAACCCAATTACCTCCCAAAGGCCCATCTCCAAATATCACCATATCAGCAGTTAGGGTTTCAACATGTGGATATTGGGGTGATGTCATTAAATCCACAACATATTTATGTAGGAACCCCCAAATAATGAGCTGGTAAAATAATAAAAGCAATAGGTAAAATTGCTTCGCTGATTACAATATTAATATACAAAGAGCAATAGTTGTTCAAGAGACAAAAAATACAAAACATAATAGAAAGATTAAATTTACAATAATAATCAGCAGTATAAAGTATCTATCAACCTTACAAAGCTTTTGTAAAATCTATGTGATAAAAATTTTACATTGCTTCGAGGGACCAAGACAACTTGACCAAATGTAATGATAGATACTTTGTTCTTAGAAAGAAAGACATTATTGTAAAAATACCAAAACTACATAAATTAATTCATAAGTTTAATGTGAATCCAAAAAGTATGCAGCATATTGATCATTGATTTAACTCATTTTAAATTTCACATGGAAAATAAACATAGAATAGCCAGAAAATTTCAGAAAATAATCTATAACAAACTGCACTAGTTATTCTAGACATTAAAGTATATTTATTTTAATTAATAAACATTTGATAGTGTTTATGTGTCATACATAGTTATGAATGATAATATATATAATAAAATAATCATCCTAATAACAAACCTACCAAGAGGGTATTATTATTGTCTGCATTTTACAGATATGAAAACTGAAGCACAGAAAAGTCAAGTAATTTGCTCAAGATCTCACAGCTTAAAGTGGAAGAATCAGGCTTCAAACCCAGGTATCTCACTCCAGAGTCTTTATGCTCTTAACCAGTACACTATGCTAGAGTACATAAGACTATTATGAGTATAAGAAAAGCATACAGATAGATGAAACAAAACTGAGTTGAGAAACATACATGAACATATATGAAAATTTAGTCTATAATAAGGTAAATATTTTAAGTAAGGAGGAACGCTGGACTATACAATAAATTGTGTTAAGAAAATTGGAAAAAATAAAAGTAGGTATTCTCTGAATTTTTTCCACCAAATTCCATGTGGGTCAAAATTAAATGTAAAAATAAGTGGAAACCATAAAAATACTATAAGAAAATATACAGGAATTAATAAATAAAGTTTAAACAGTAGGACGTTCAAAGTAGTGCTCAAATCCAGAAGCCATAAAAATTTGACACATTTCTTTATATGAAACTAAACAGTGATTTTTCTAAGAGCATTTCACTTATCCAGGAAATTAATCATTCTCATGTGGTACAAGCACTTTCCAGTTGTCATCTCTCTTTATGGAAATTAAAACGTGGTCGGAAAGGAATTTTACTTTTTGTTTATTTGGAGTAAATTTATAAGAAAATGCTGTCATTTATTTTAGTGAGTTAGGAAAAAGTATTCATTTAATGGTGTAGTGGGTTAAAGACAGGAAATAAAAACTGTTTTGTATTTCAAGTGAAATAGAGCTATGGATAAGGTATTAAGTCAATGATTCCAATTAGATACAGCAATGGATATTTAAACATCAAAAAGAATACAAGTATGTTTTCAAGAAAACTTTAAATTTGTACCAACCAGACACAGAGTAATTCCATTTATTGTATCTGCAGAACTAAAATGCAAAAAAAATATAATTAAAATACTAAAATGAATGTAAATATTGAAGAAAAGATAGAAGATAATAAAAAGGAAAGAAGTTACTTGGAATGCTACTGCTACCCCTGTTGGGAAGGAACTCGGTTCAGTGATGCAGGGAAGTCAGAGTGAAACCAAAGTCAAGAAAGCAGACGAGCAATTTTATTACCCTGTGCAACAGAACAGGCCCTGACTTAGTGTCAGAAGGCCCTAACTATTGAGGAAAGTTCATTTCTAAGTTCCTTTTTAGGGGTTTGCAAAGGGTTTTTTGGAGGGGTCTTGTTATGCAAACAACTGTTGATTGACAGCTGGCAGTGATGTAAGCTAATTACTACTAAGCATGCTCTTTCCCAGAATTCTCTCTGATTGCCCACCAAGAGGGCAAAATCACAATGCAAATTTATTTCAAATTCTTTAAAATGAGGAAAGGTTACTTCAGGACACCCCAGGAACATGCCCAGTTGGACTGTAGCTTGTGGAAGGTCTCTGTGGTTTTACTCCTCCTGCTAAGGATTTTCTCATTGGTGGAAGCTCTCTCTAGTCTCAACTCTCTAGTCTTAATTTCTCTGTGGTCACCCCAACCTCTCCACCTGCTTATCTCCGGCTTCCTGCCTAACAGGACCACCACTATGATTTTGGCATATTCCTTCCCAGTGTACTTTTTAATCTCAAGTATCACATTCTCCTACAGAATAAGTATTAGAATTTTGAACAGTAAGCTATAAGATTTATTCATTTAACTTAACAGCTCAAATGGATTATTACTTCATTATTATTTTTAATTTTTGTGTTTGGGATGACAAGTGTCACTGAATATATTCTCATTCATTAATCAGATTATCTTTTTTGAGGATTCTTTATGCATGTTCTTTGTTCTTTTTATCTATTAGGAATTCATGGTTTTCTCCTCAATTTTTATGGGCTTGCTGAAAAGTGAACATGCTAGTGTTTTCATATTTAAAACATATATGTTGGATATTTTTAGCCTTTAGGACTTTAAAGAATGTGTGTCAAATTTAGCAAACTTTATCCTTTTAGTTGTGTTCATTTTGTATTTTAAACCATTCAAGTTGTGAACTATAATATGGAAAAATGCACAAATACAAGTTTATAGCCATTTGAGAGTAAATATCTAAATAGTTCAACATGTATCCTTGATTTATCAAAAGCACTTATATTTACCCATATATTTGCTTTCTCTGCTGATCTTCATTCCTTATTATATCTTCCAGTTTTTATCTGGGATCTTTTGTTTTCTGCCCAACTAACATCTTTCAAAATTTATTTTAACGTGGGTCTCCTGGTCACACATTTTCTCAATTTCTGTGTGTTTGGAAATATCTTTATTTCGAATTCTTTCTTGAAGGATATTTTTGTCAAGTATAGAGTTCTAGTTTTGCAGTTCCTTTCATTTTGCATATTTATTGTCTTCTGCCTTCTCTCATTTCTCATAAGAAGATGGTTAATGCAATCTAACTGTCCTTTTGAAAGTAATATATATATTTTTGACTACTATTTTAGTTGCAGTTGCTGTGTAGTAAGTCACCAGAAACTTATACTTTGAAACAATACATATTTATTATCTAATACTTCTTGGGGGTCAGGGTCAAGCAAGGTTTAGCTGGCCTTCTGCTCAGGGTTTCACAAGGCTGCAATCAGAAGATCAGCTGGGGCTGTAATCCTATCTGAGTCTCAGGATCCTTTTCCACAGTCATCTAGTTATTGGCAGAATTCAGGTCCTTGTAATAGTAAGACTGCGGTCCCTGTTTTCTTGCTGGGTATTGCCTGGGACTGGCCATCAGGTCCTACCCATGTGGCCATCTCACAACATGGCAGCTTACTTCTTCAAATCCAGCAGGAAAATCTCTTTCCGATCTGTTACTAGCGAGTCACGTAATATAACATAATCACAAGTATGGCTATCCCATCACCAGTACCATACAATGTAATCTAATCAAGGGAGGACTATTTCATCATATTCACAGGTCATTCAAGAGCAGGATTACACAGGGTATGAATACCAGAGGGTAGGAATCTTGGGAGCCATCTTGGCATCTTGTCCACCACAGCTACTTTTAAGATTTCTTGTATTTTGTTTTCATTGATCTCTTTATGACATATCGAGATGTGAACTTCTTATTTATCCAACTTGGAGTTCATCAATCTTTAATCTATGGATTAAACAGTTTCATTAATTTTGAAAAATTCTTGGGCATTTTCTTCAAATATAGTTCCTGATCCATTTGTTTTTTTTTTAACTTTCCTTCTAAAACTCCAATCATTGTATGTAATGTTTTCACTATATCCTTGACATCTCTTAAACACTTTTCTTTTTTTCACTCATTGCTCTATGCTACATACTTTCTTCTGATCTCTTAGTTCACTAATTTTCTCTTCAGTCAAGTTTGTTGAACCCAAACACCAAGTTCTTGATATTTCTGTTATAGGTTTTGGTTATAGATCTCCCACTTGGCTCTTTTTCGCATTGGCTATGTAATTTTAATAGTTTTAAACTCTTGTCACTATTTTTCTTATGTCCTTGAACATAGTAAATACAGTTATTTTAAAGTCTGTGAGTGATAATTTTAATATATGGAGCTTCTGTAGGTTTATTTTTATTGCCTGTTGTTTTTACTGTTTATTATTCATGGTGCCTTCTTTATTCACATATCTCCTCATTCACAGTGTAGCCTCATCGATGGTACAATTGATACGGTATTTGACAACTTGTTTGTAGAAATAATTTGAGTCCTAGGATAATATTATCTCAATACAGAGAGAAATGTTTCATCTGATTCTTGTAGTCTCAGTTCAGTAGCATCCCAGGTTTTTTCACTTCATTGGCAAGGAGTAAGATTTTCTGAGTTATCTGAATGATGTGAAGCTGGTTATATCCCCAACAACTCTTGTTTGCCTCTGGTTTTCTGTGAATATTAATGTACAGCTCTTCGGGCATCCTATCTAAAGGGCGGTGTTTATCTACTAGGACCTTCATCCTTGGCTATTGTACTTCAGCTTCTTCTCCTTAACCTTATGAGGCTTTCAAAGGTGCCGCTCGGCCTTTCAGCTGCATCAGCAAGGGCTGAAGTGGCCTCAAATGATTGGGTCACATCTCTGAATTTGACTCTTCCCATGGATGTTGGGCAGCCGATTCTTCTCTATGTTTTAGCTGTTCCATGCTTTCAAGTGTATGTTCTGTATTTTGGTCAGCTTTTCTAGTCATTCTCAGTAGGAGGGCTGGTCTAAATTACCTAGCACGACGCTCTCCTCAAAAGTAGAATCCTCCAACTTTTATGAGGTTTTTGCATGACTTTAAAACTTAGAAAGCATTTTCCAGTACAGATTGAACAAATATTTGGTTTAAAAAAATTTTATATGCCTGATTTAATTTACAAAGCTGTATTTCTATGTATGTATTTTTTTTAAATCCATCTCTTACCGATATTTGTACATCATTCTCTGTAATTACTAATAAACTTGCCTAGGGCCAACTACATTTATCATTCCATTAAAATTGCAAATATTCTTTATTTTTCTTTAATTAAACCTGAAATTACTTAACTAAAATGAGAATATTATTAGGTTAACTGAGGAATTACTACCAGAATATAATGAAAATATGTGCTCCAATAGTTAAGTAAGTTATTTAAGCTGGTGACTTGGAATTCATGCACATTTTTTTTGCACACATTTTCTTTCAATTTTATGAAGGAATAGCTTGCTAAAGAATATTAGGACATGTTGTATTGCAACACTTCTACAGACTTTGCAGACTGCTTTTCAAAAGCAAAGACCATTCAAATTTTAGCTCATTCTCCTGTTTAATAGATTCTTTTTATTACATTGAATGTCTTTTTAAAATATAAATGTGATCACATCCAGTTCCTCTAAAAGGAGTTGCATAAACAGAAATATTATGCTTGTTGGAAACACTACCCAGCTTGCTTCTGGGTGAGGGTGCTTGAAAGACACCTCTCCCAAGACCCAAACTGAGTAATACCTGGAAAGAATCTCTCATTTTCAGATGATCAGGCTCAGAAGGAAAAATGGTTGTTCTTACCCTGAGAATTTTTTTGGCTTTACTGAAATCATGTTTTAAAAATTTCTACTCCAGTGTTTATAGTCATATGTGCAGTGTTTTTATGGTGAGCCAAGTCAAGAATTTTAAAGAAGTTAAATGAAATATACTTTCTTAACCAGTACTTTTACTTATTCTTTTAAATTATTTTTCTTGTGGTGAGAGCTTCTAAGATTTACTCTCTTAAAAACTTTTCATATAACCTTCCTTTTATCATTTTTGTCTTCTTTAATAAGACTCATAGATACTTATTGGAGTAAATATTATCATTATCTCCATGTCACAGAGGGAGAAACTGACGTGTGAAGCAACAAGAGGACCTGCTCATAATCACGTGGGTTGAGAGTCAAATTGAAGTCTTCTGACTCCCACTTCCCTGTTCCAAATGAGTCACCAAAATTTTTTTTTGTCTTTTTGATTCTCCTCCATTGCTTTTTAAGCAAAAGTAATTTGAGAGAAAATTTTTTTTGGTAATAAGAAAGTGGGTTAAATAGTTTTAGGCCAGTGACTATATGTGTATGGCTGTCTCTCTAGGTATTTCTCTGGAAACAAAACGAAGAATATTATTGTCTCTATAAAAATCCACTTTCAAATACAATCTTGTTACATGAGGGTGGCTTTACAAAAAAAATTGTAATGTGACTTAAGATAGACTTACAGTAGGTAGATATCCTTCACTCAGAACTGTGTGTGTGTGCATGTGCACACGCTGCATACAAACATGAGTCTGTGTATTTATGTGGTGGCATGTGATGAAGGGAGAGTCTTTGGGGAATGTATTGATAGGATGTAGCTTAGGGGCCATGCAGAGCTGGAGGTAAAAAATATTCTTCCTTGTTTGTATGTGACTGAATAATTCATAGTAATCCATAATAATTCATAACCAGAAATACCACAGAGATTTTCTGAAGTGACTGCATTTAACATTTTGGTTCATTTATCTCCACTCCCCTGATTTAGACATTGTGCAAAACAGTTTAGGTCAGACATGAATTTCCACCCCAGTCCCATTGCTTTCTGTTGAATGATCTTAGGAAAGTTAGATAACCTCTTTTAATTCCTTTTCTTATTTGTAAAATGTCAATAATAATAGTACCTATCTTATAGAACTGTGAGTGGCTTAGACTGGCTTAGACAGGACTTTGGAACACACATAACAAGCTAGTATATAATAATTTAAACAAAGTACTACAAATTGTATGATCATTCATAAAACAAGATTACATATGTCTAATAAAGTTGAAAAACATGATAGTATATCCTTTATTTTCCAAAAATTGTTGAATCATTGAAAAAAGATAGAAAAGAAAATAAGGACTGGTTAGTTTCTTTATTGAATCAGACCTCCATTGCACTGATATGCCATTTCAAGAGCTAGATCATTCTAGACTTAACACTGCTCACTTACAACTCCAGCCATGTTTATTTTCACTAGCGTCACTGGGATTGCAAGATATTACACTGCTTCCCACTACTGTTACTGACATCCCTTCTAGATTGCAGTCTCTTCTAGGCAGTGCCGAGTGGGTGGAAAGCCCTGTGCTGCTGTGGAAGGGGTTAGGTGAGAGCAGAAGAATGAAGTTTTATAGTCTGCTTTTAGCATCTAACTTAAGTCCTTGGAGATGATTCATTTTATATGAATCCATTGCCACAGAAATACAGACATTACTCTTCTACAGTCAGGTCATTTAAAAAATGCAATGCAAAAAAAATGGGCTAGTGCAGGTTCAGGAGGAGGGCATGTGCTGTCACAAGGGTGTTCAGGGCACAGGGGCTGTGTGATTGCTGCTGTAGTAGAGTCACCACAGGAGAAAAATGAGGCCCGTGTCTGCATCAGAAGTCTCCTTTCTCCGATGTGTCCCTCCCAGAAATCCACCATTCCCAGTTACAGGACAGTTATTCACTATATCAGATATAATTTGAATTTCTCAATATAGCATGGGCATGTTTTAATGGTGGGCACTCTGCAAAATGTTCAGATGGACAATAGAGTGGCAGCATGCCTCAGAAGTTCTATATAGAGTGGGGGAAGAAAAAAACTTTACTGAGTTTATGCATAAATTATGAAAGTTAAGATAGGGTGGTCCATTTTATGTCTAAAAACATAGGAAGGACTTCTCTCTCCCAATAGGAGACACATTCACTCCAGTACCTCCATTCTATCCTTTCTTCAGTTTATTCATTACCACACTTATTCATTCAGTAGCCAGCATGTGTTGAAGATCTGTTACAAACAGGCAGTGGGCTGAACTCCAAGGAGACGATGGGAGACAGCCACTAATCCCATACTCCTACAAATGTATACTCAGCTGTGATGTATAATATGTAGGACTAGGAAGAGAATATGTTACACAGAGACTCAACTTCATTGTGACCAAGTTAGGTAAGGCTTCTCAGAGGAACTGATATTTGAGCTGAGATCCGAGAGGTGACTAGAAATTAATCAAAGTTGGGCAATTAGAGGAAGTGAGGCAAGAGATGTAGAATGACAGAAATATTTCAGTTTGGGTACAAGTTTGACTTTGCATTGCTTACTGGGAAAACCATGGTCCATGCTACACAATGCTAATGATGGTTCCATGCCTTAGCTCAGCAAAATATCCTGACCTGCACCAGCAGCTCACATATACGTATCATTTCCTATGGGCACTGCAGTATTTTTCCTCAGGTTTCTTTCAGATATTTTAGGACCATCTTGAAAGCTTAATGTACTCTTGCTGTGATATTGCTTTGCCTCCTGTCTCTTATCTCAACTTAAAATTCTTTTTCTAACCACTGTTATGAGAGAGTGCAAAGGAGGTTTAACTGAGCTAGGATTACTGTAACTTGGCAGGATTCCATACCATTCAGTGTATTTGCATTTTATAGGACCTAGAGTTAAACCCTCTTCAACAGAGAGTCATTTGCACCAGAGATGTACATATTGTGCCTAAGAAAATCAATGGTATAGAAAACAGAACATCAAAATTATTCCCGTGCTCTAAAAATGTTTTGTTTTGTTTTGTTTTTTGGTCAAACAGCTCTGAAAAGTATGATCTAGAATTTCTTCCCATGCTGTTTTTTTTCTCATTTATTTTGTTCATTTCAACAATTCCTAAACTGACTACCAACCTTGAACTAACAATTGGGAACCCTTTTTATTCGTCTCAGTTAAGAGCTTATAAACCATTATGTAACACAGCAAGAAAGTGTGTGATAGAGAGATACAATTACCTTTGCAGTGGGGTTCCATTTCTCTCCTCCCTCCATCCAGCTGTAGGTAAAAAGGCTCTTGAGGTCATCAAATTAAAGAATGTTCTGACTCTCCAAAGAAGTAGTACACGTTCTCTGTAAACCAAAATACTCCCAGTGAAAGCACTTCTTGATAAAAGTGGCATGAAAATATTGAAGTCGTGTTCCATATTTGGTTCAGGTTCTGCCAAGATAGCACTCTTTTTCGCAAGGCTGGGGAGGCAAGCATGTTAGAGCCAGAAAATGAGACCCCCTGCCTGAACCACACTGAAACACCTGCCAGGTAATCATGCTGTTTCCCTTTTATTTCTGTTGGAGCTGCAATAAAGCTGGCATTTATGAAACACAAAAGCCAGGTTCTTGCTGTGACTTTCCAAAGTGCTTCTCAAAATACCCATGCAACAGCTGACACATAAAGAAATGTGCATGAATGTCTGCATGGCTTCCCGGAATGTTTCTGAAAGCACATGCCCATTTTCAGGTAGGTTCGGTTTATGTTAGTTTGCAGTCTGTTTCCCAGGAGTGATGATTTCCCCACATAGCTTGAAGGTGGGTTCTAGCCTGTCATGCACGCCCACAGGAAAATCCATTGCTGATTAGTTTGGGATTGCTTCCGTAACCTCTAGTTAATCGGGGAAGGTGGGTAGACTCCTCAGAAGCCATCAGGAGTCCAGAGTTCTACTCTGGCTCTGCGACTAGGTTGATGTTTAATGTTTGTCTTTTTGCTGGCTGTCAGTTTCCTCATTGTAAAATGAGCAGATGAAACAGGACACGTGTAGAGAAATGATGTGACTGAGGTAGGGTCAGTGAGAAACCTGTCTGGTTGATGCCAGAGCCATCTGGGCACCAGGAGGCCTTTATTCAGGCCGAGTTTCTATCAATACCAGTGACTTAAAGGGATCTTTCAATCAGACTTAAAAAATATACCATCAGGATTAGTTGAGAATGAATGATAACTATGTGCATGTTATAATTTTATTAATTAACTTAAAACATGGGGTTTCAGACACCCTGATGACTTAAATTACCCTTTCCAGTTTCTCCTTCATAAAGAATTGACATGAAAGAAACTCTACTCCACTTTTTGCTGCTTTTCTCAAAACTGAGCCCCTTTGGGGTTTCTAATATAAGCATTCAAAGCTGTTCTGAAATGAGGCAGCCCCAGTGGAAGTGAGCTTTCTTTTTTCACAATCCTCATTATGAAATTTTGAGACCCTATATTATTATTCACAATTTCTTCCAAATACCAAGTTTTGATATGGGAATTTCTAAATAGTATAACCTGCAAAATGCCAACTACCTTCCTGTTCTTCAGTCCCTCCAAAATGTCATTTTCTGTTCAGTGGGGCTGCTCTGAGAAGAGTCACCATTTGTTGAGCTACTGGCTCAAGCCTGTGTCCCTTCACTTACTGATCACAGTTTCGTGAATTAGGTATGGTAATTATCCTATTTTAAAGACAGGTAAGTGAGGCTTAGCGATGTTGACTAACTTGTGTGGGCCTCGCAGCTGGGCTGTGAGTCACAGGTCTGATGCTAGAACCAAAAAATCCGAGCTGCCTTCCTGAACGACCCTCTGGCCTTCTCAGCTGTGTTTCTTCCTGGGTTCTGCCCTCTTTGCTTTCTGAGTGCCATTTTGAAAAGCAATGAGTTAAAACTACTTTTTGTGCGAAATATGACTTTCTGATTAGGGGCTAACTGAAACCAAATCCCCTCACTGGCAGTCCCGCGACAGCCATGTCATTTCCCGTAAAGCGTTGTTAACTGTCCTCCCTGAGGATGGCTCCTGAGCAGCGGCTCAGGATGCTTCTGTTTAACCTTTTAAAACTGATCAACATGCAGGCAAAAAAGCACTTTGCCCATAGTCACTACAAATGTATACAGCAGTAATTTTCAACGTGGGAACAGATTCTTTCCTTAGCTGATTTGCCAAATACCACCCACCCTGAAATTTCTGATAAGCCCCTGAGTTAGACATATCCTCTGGGTTGAGCCCCTGTAGCTAGTGGGAGCGTGCATCCTCGTGTGTTGGGGCAGAAGTAGCTGAGCTCTCCTGGTATGTAGAAAATCTCATCCAACTTTGCATGAAATACAGACCCTTGCAAAGCCTACATGGAGAATCTGCTTGTTCATCGCCATCTATGAACTCAGTGCAAAGGCTCTCAGCTCTTTGTCAGAGCTTAGAAAAATGTTTGTGACTAGCTAAAGCAACTAATGGCCCCAAAACATGAAAGGGAAACTGCAAGATGGAAAAGAATAAATTTAAGCCTTGTTAATTTTTAAATTTAGCAGCAGTCATAAAAATTTTATTACATATGAAAGCAATTTATGGGTTAGATTTTTTTTCTTCAGATGTAAAATGATTGCCTAGAAATCATAGCTTGTGGTAAATTAAAAGACTTAATAACAGTCTCAGAAATCATCTTGCTTATCATCTGTCTCCTTATACTAGAATATAAGGTCTATGAAAGCAGGGACCTATCTTTCTTTTTTATTTTTGTATCCCGATTGCCTAAAACAAGTGTAGGATACCTATAACAGAGAGTAAATATTTTTTGACGAATGAAACCAAGACACACCATACATACATATATGATTAGTTACAATAAGGTATAACATATTCAGGAGGCAGTATAGACCTGCTTAAAGGAGGTGGTAAGTAGTTAAGCTTATCTGTGGGTGGGAAGACCCTGAAGAACATAGCAGTGAGATGGATGAGGTATCTTAGCATCCCTGCCCCATCAAATCAGGATGTCATGTCGCCCCCACATTGTCTTGCATCACAAAGGGGCAGGGACACTGCATGACAATTATAAGTTCTTTTCCACATGCAAATAGGTACTAGTGTGTTTTATTATCTGTAGTAATTCTTACAATTTGGCAATGCCACTAAATTACAGATAAATGGGTCTACTCCTGGAGGCGTATAAGCAGCAAGATTTCAGTATGGGGCAGAGTGAGTGAACTGTGAAGCAAATGATAACTGGAACTGTTTGTTTGTTTGTTAATTATGAGCTTTAGGATATTCTTAGGACCTACTATGTATATATTTCAAGTTTGTTCCTAAAAGTACAATATAAACATTTGTTTTCTAATATCCACAGGACAAGTCAATTTGGAAAACTTTAGTCAGGTTAGAATTTGACAGTATTTACACTTAGGTTAAAATCTGAACTTGAGGTTTGAGAGAATCTAGCTTATTGAATTACTACTTTAAATCTTTGGGAGAAAAAAGTAGCTTGGAGTTTAAGTAAAATGTGAAGAAATCCTCATTAGTTCTAGATTTATCTGAACTTTTTATCCTAAAAGATTTTATTTAGGTTTTTTATTTTTCACTATGAGCTTTAATCAGTTTCAGATACAAACTAACTTTTATCCTTATTCAAGAACTAAATTTCTCCTTTAAAAAAGAAAAACAGATGTCATTGCCATTAATTGTTCCATATGGATATAATTCTGTTTTAAACAGAAAACAGTAATAGCAAAATTACTTCTGGAAAAAATGCTTAAATGGTTTACAGCTTGGAGGAATATTTTACGTAAATTAACTCAAGCTGCCTATGGACAAGAAATAAAATTGGGCAGTTGAAAATTTCCCAGAGGATAGGTGTGGAAATCTTCTATAATGTCATTTTGAAAACTAACAAGTGTGCAGACACTAATAACAAACCACATGTCTCGGTAACATCTTTAAAAATGTTTCCAGCTTTTAGAAGGGGTGATTGTAAGGTTTGTTGGGATTTGGGGCTTTAAGTCTGTTAAATGATTTGGATGATGATTTGGTTATAATGCTTCAGTCCCTGCTGCTCTGATTAAAATATGCATTTTCAGCGTTCAAACTGCACCTTGGTCTATCACCTCTCAAAATGACAAATATCCTTTCCAACTTGAACACAAAGAATCTGATGGTCTTTTAATTTTTTTATTAAGGTATTATTGATAATTTATGGGTTCTAAATCAAGCTTTCCTTCACCTTGCTGTGACTTGGATGAGGAAACTCTTATGAATGTTTCATATGAAAAAACAATGTGATTACTACATTTACCCATATTATCAAGTCCCCACCTATACCCCAGTGCAGTCACTGTCCATCAGTGCAGTAAGATGCCACAGAGAATCTGATGATCTTCAGAGGAGAATCATATATGAAAAGGAGGGAAATTTTATTTTTATTATTATTATTACTTTTAGCATTGTTGGCAAGGATGGAGGAATGAGTTGAGTCAAGGGAGCTGATTTTGCCCTCAACCCTCTCAGTGACGTTGGGAAGGCATGGAACTCCCTGGGCTTCACCTATAAAATGGACATACTCCTCTTAACCTAGGAGGAGTATACTAGGCACTATATGTGGTGAAGAAACCCCAAAATATGCCACTCTGGCATTTGATTATTTTTAATTAATGGCATTTTAGGAAGAGTTAGTGCAAGATACGCTGACTCCTCTTTCTCTTCCTAAAAGCAGGAGACAAAACCCTCAAATGAAAGGCACCCTCCCTGTATCTCTGGAGAATGGAAGGCATTCTCATCATCAGCGGTGGGGAGTTTGGGATGGAAAAATCTGTGCAAACAAACCTTGGTAAAGTAACCCTTATCTTCCTAATCCCTTCATCATTTACGATCTCTCTGCCAAACTCCTTTGTCTAGTCAAGTGTTCACAAATTTATTGTTTACTTGTCTAGACAGTATAAAGCTTCCTGCCTTGGTTACTTCTTTGGGTCTCATTCTTTTGCAACGGTTCCTATGTACACATAAAAATTTACTAAAATTTGTATGTTTCTACTGTTAATATGTTCTAAATCAATTTATCCCTTACACTTAGCCTGAGAGGGTAGAAGAGATTTTTTTCCTCCTCTAAAAAGAACATGCCTTGAAAAATATAAATACTGTGAAACCAATTAAGTTATGAAGATGAACCACATGGAATTGCTATTTTTACAGATGATAAATGTCAAGAAGAAGCAATTCTATAAGTAAGATTTTTCAGTCTATCAGAACTAAATATTATATTTTTGCTAAACTATATATGCATTAATATCTTAGTGAAAAAATGGGACAGTGGTATTGAGCAGAATATCAGATTCAGGAACTTGCTAAAATGTCTCTAATAACCATTCTATCCATAAACGATGATGATAGGGCACCTATTTTGGGCTAGATTCTGTGCTGGGTACTGAGCAAACAAAATGAGTAAGACACAATTTCTGCCCTTAGGGAATCTGAATTAGTGCTAATATTAAAATATACCTGAAACTTCTTTTAGCCAAGTTAAAGATGGCTTTCTGAAAAACTTGAAGTTGTATACTGAATTAGACCAATCTGATCCCTCCTTGTAGGCTTCTGCAGTGCTTCTTAGGAGACTTCCCACAGCGCTGACTGCTTCTGGGCAGGCAAAGGGGCATCTTCCCAGCACAGAGCCTCCCAGCTGAGCTGGACCAAAGACCCAATGGGGCTGCCCCAGGCACTTATTGCTGCCCTCAGGGACTCCCAGCCCTACTCCTCAGTCTCTTTCCACAGTCCCTGGAAATAAGTCCTGAGTTCAGGTGTGGAACTAACCTTGGCACTAGAAATGACACCATTTTTTTCTTCTCTAAGGATGCAGCTCTTCTGGGTGGTCTGACAGGAAACAGGACTCAGGAGCAAAGCCCCAAACAGGGAGGAGTCTGTCCACCCTTCCACCCTCAGCACCAGCCTGGCTTTCTTTCTGGTACGGAGCAGGCAGCATAAAGCATGGAGGCTTCCCTGAGACTGCCCTTGGCCCTGGCACCCTTTACCCTCCCTGTGTGGAAGACAGCCATCCGGGGCTTGTTCCCAGGGTTAGACTTGAGGGTGCTGCAGAGGCTCAGAGACCCTCAGAGGGCCTCCTCCCCCAGCCCAGGAAAGCTTTCCTGGGTTGCATCATCCCACAAAAAGGGGGTACTGGATAGCCAGGAGCCCCAGGCTGCCAATTCAAGGTTGGTCAATTTATTACTGATCTGGGTTTTTCCTTCCTTCACCTTGCTGTGACTTGGATGAGGAAAGGTAGATACTCAAATCTTTTCATCAGTTTTCAAGGGCAGGGGAAACTGATATGGAATATTATATTACTGAAATGACTAACTGGAGAAATTGGCTGGTCAGCTATATCGAAAAGTGAAACAGCTAAGTGTTCTCACTCATATCTGTCAGTGCCCACCGGGGAAGCCTGTAGGGGTTCTAGGTGTCGATTTGATGATGCAATTCTTATGTAGTTTTTAAAAAGAGCACTTGAACCTTTCCAAAAAGTCTAACATATTCGACCACTTTGATTTATATCCACAAGTGTATATTAAGTGTCAGAGACTTAGTTGATCTGACAAAAGGGGTCTCTGCTAATTTGTACTAAGAGGCAGGGATGTATAGCATCTGTTTTTTAATTTGCCACAACATGGCACTCTTGTAATTTCTGTATTCTGTATTCCTGGATGTTCCTAGTTGATGGAGATGCCTTCCAAATACTGGACTTTCAGCAAAAATACTGGGCCTGACAATGTGTGTCATTTTCAAAGAGCTCTGCCTATGAAGTCATGGAGGCTCCAGTTAATTACACGGGCTCCACTTAACAAGGGTGTTTTCTGAGCTTTGCTTAAGACACAAGAAGAGAAACAAAATACATTGCTTGATTCTTTATCATTATCTTTCCTGTTTCTTTTTTGAAGGCAGTCAAGAATAAGGAAAATCAAATTCTTACTGTAATGACCATGGAAACAAATCCATACATAAGTATGTGAATATGGCAGTATGCTATGGAGCAACCCTTTCTGTTCATGGAAGATGCTAATGTTCACAGAGAGAAGAAAGTCTGTTTCAGCTGCAGAAAAATACAATAATTTTACTCCAGAAATTTTGATGGTCACTTTAGAACATTTGGGTTCCAGACATGGTCTGCAGGCTCAAAGCAGTGGCCTCTTCATAATCTATAGGCTTGAGATCATTCATCACACCTAATGGGGAGAATTAATTATAAGAGGCTGGAAAGTGTCAACCCTCTTCTCCACCAAGGCAGTGCAAGAAAGGTCACTAATTGCTTTGACTCAACCTAAAAGGAGAACAATTATGAGCATGTTATATTTTATTTTAACCTGGGAAACACTTAAACCTAAAATTAAAACTCCAACAGAAAGAGGTCAACATGTCCCATTCCTGACACTGTTACCTTCATTGCAAAGGAATTTCCTATCCTCCCTTTTACTTTTCTTCCTCATAGTTGTTTATATAAAAAGGAAACAATAGGAAGAGAGAGAAAGATGAGGAAGTAACTAGAGAGGAATATTCATAATAAGCTCTTCTCAGCTTCTAGAATTTCTGTTTCATATCCTCTTGCAGTTAGACACTTGAGAAGAATGAAATGGCCAGTACTTGCCAAAGCAAGATAATTACCAGGCATTTCCCCAACACTGCATTTGTAGGAGGTATCAATTATGCAAGAACTAAAACAAAACAGAGAAATCAAATAAGTATATGGTTCTACAAGTTAAAATGTAAAGATACTGAATTTGAAAGACAGAAATTCTCTACACCATAGGTAAGCTATCTGTCACAGTTCACATTGTTTTTTGGATGTGAACCATGAATTCACTGAACCAGGCCTGCTCCTTATTGCCATGAAGCTTTGAGATACTCTGTAATTTCTGGTGTATTCCTCTTGAATTTTTGCCAACAAACTGTGACAAAGGGTAGGCCCATGCTACATTTCCAACATCTGGCTTTAAAAGCTTGCAAAACTATATTTTGAGTATTCATATATTCAACTGTTCTCCACCGCTTGAACCTTTGTATTACTCTTGGTTTTTCCATCTCCAAGATTCAAAGCTTTGATCCTAACTTACCTCCTCTCATACTGTATCTGCTCTTCATACTACATATGGCTTTTGGTCCTTTGACATGATTTTATTTTCAAATGTATCTCCTGATGACATTTTCACTTCTACCTAGATTAGACCCAAGAGAGAGTTTCCCCTTAAGCTACTATGTTCCTTTAACCTTCCATCAGATCTACTTTTCCAGTCTCCAAGCCCTAGCTTCCCAGTTTCCCCACCAGAGTGTCAAAGCAAACGGTTACTGAAGTCAGGTAGACTTGAATCAAATTTCATCTCTACTACTAACTAGCTCTTTACTGTCAAACAAATGATTTAACTTCCCTGAACCTATAACTTACTCTAAAACATGAAGATAGTCATTATGAAGTTGGCACTCAATGTTTGTCTTCTTCCTCTAACTTCACTCCAGATCTGATGGATGTTGCTGGAGAAAGTACAGGTTTAAACCCACTCTAAATTCCTACCATTTCATCACACATTAGACTGCTATTCATTTCTTACTTATTCTTGTTTTAGTTACAGTTTCAGGTTGCCAGCAACAGAATCCACTCTAGCTAGCCTTCCTTCCTTCCTTCCTTCCTCTCTTCCTCTCCCACTTCTTGTCCTGCCTCCCTTTGTTTTTTGCTAAATTGAAATAGAACATAAATATTGCCTGATGAAGTTTTACAAACATTTACACACTATATCCAGTACCCCAGTCAAAACATAGAACATTTCCAGAAGCCCAGAAGCCTGTTCTTGTGCCCCTTCCTACATACCCCTCTGCTGAGTTAACCACTATTTTGACTTCTACCACCAGCAATTAGTTTTATTTTACCTGTACTTAAAATTCATCTACATGGAACCATATGATAAGTGATCTTCTGTTTCTGGTTTCTTTTGCTTCAGTGTCAGTGAGATTCTTCCATGCTGCTATGTGTGGCAGTGGGGTTTTGTGTGTGTGTGTGTGTGTGGTGGGGTATGTGGTATTCTATTATGTGAGTATATTACAACTTATCCATCCTATGTTTGATGGACATTATGGCTGTTGGCTATTGAGAGTAGAGCTGCTATAATGTTTTACAAGGCTTTTGGCAGATGCATATGCACTCATTTCTCCTGTGTATATACCTGCGAGTGAAATTGCTAGACCATAGGATAGGAGCAGTTCAAATTTTAGTAGATACTCACACTTGAGCTAGTTTAACCAAGAAGGAATTTACTGAAAAATATCAGAGTGTTTGTGGATTTAGTGGACAAACAGTTTTCTAAGGCTGAATGAATTTCCAGGAACATTTTCCAGAGCCGTACTGCAGAGTTGGCCTGGGAAGAGCAGGCCACCCCAGCTGACCCAGAACCATGTTGCCTCCAATAGGACAGAGGCTTCTGTCAGTGCTGCCAATCCTGGGAACCCCCTGCTGGGTTGAAAAGGAGGGTCACATTGCTGCACTAAGTGGCAGAGGCGATCTGAAAGGCCAACTGTTTCAAAAAAGGATTTTCAGCAAATCTTCCCTTTTTTAACCTCACCTCACATCTCATGTTTGGAAGTACATGATATTTTATCTGAGATTTACTGTAATTAAACAATATGGTGCCTCTTATTTCTATGATCATAAGCTTATGTTTCTCAAAATTTTTCTCAAGATTTCTAAGTCAGCAACCATCCAGTCACTTCTTGCTAGCTTTCAAATTTTTGCAAAAATCTCTGATTTCCTCTTTATACTCCTCTCTACCTAATTTTAGTCTTGTAGGTTATTGCCTTTTTTCCTTCCTTTATTGTCATTCTGTGGGGATTCAGAACAGGAATTTCCTGTGTATAGTTAACTACTTTTAGCAGAAATCTTATTTCTCCTAGATTCAGGTCTAGTGACTTCCTCAAAATGCTGTTCCAAAACAAACATTTTCTTTCCTTTCCAAATCTCTACCTAGTCTTTCCCTTGCCCCAAGTCTAACAAATGATCTCAACTTCTATTTTCTTGGTTTACTTCTTTCCATATCAAAACTTCTCTGTATTGTTATCAATTTTATGGGTGTGAGAAATTAGCATCTTCTGAATGTTAATTCTTTTTTTGTACCCATATCTTCTTCTGGACTCTGTTCCAATGAAGTTTTACATACATACATACATACATATATATATATATATATATATACACACACACACACTATATACAGCATCCCAGTCAAAACATAGAACATACCTTTGTTACAGGGAATACATATTCTTGGAAATGAGCATACAACTGAATCATTTCTCTATGTAGTATTTATGGCATAGTCCCTTTGAAAGTTCTCAGAATCATCCTTCGGCAGAATGTCTTCTGCTTTCTTCAAACTCCTTGAAGTCATAACTGGCCTTCAGCCACATTTTCTTCTACAATTCATGTAATTGGTGGTCGGCCTCTCAGGCTGCAATGAAATTTATGAAACCCTTCTTAATTGTCAGTAGCTTACCCCCAAAGCTGACTTGTCTGCTGATTGTTATCTTCTGTGAACTTGATCATTTCATTACTGGTATCTGGGAATGTTGCAAAACTTTATGTTCACAGTCAGCATGTCTTCTTTGTTTTCCTGTGGCAGTTCTAGCCCCAGTGCATGTTTGCCATCCACTATTAGCTAAAACCATGGGGCAGCCATTTGGTGTCCTCGCTAATATAAAATAAATGTCAGAGAGGGAGTTTGCAGTAGACAAAAGCCACAACTCAGAATGATGGAACAGCTGAGACAACTTAGGCTTTGAAGCACTAAAACTCATTGGCTAAGAGTCTATAATAGCTCTGAGGGCTGGAAAGATCTCTGCTCGCTATGGTTCTATAATTGATTTTGTGTGTGTGTGTGTGTGCATGCTGTACTTATAGAACTTATGTAAGTATAGAACTTATATAAATATATAAGCACACACATACACATATAATTTTTAAGTACATTGTCCCAGAAACAAATAGGAGTATAACCTTGGGCCTTGTAGAATAGATATTCAGAAATTATCATTTCTTTTCTGCTCCACTAGCTACTTTCCTTGTGCCCTCAAAAATGCTCTGATGCTCTTTATATGTAAAGAAACTACTCTTCTACTTTGATTATTATATTTTCTACCTTTTAAAATCCAGTTTCTCAAAATAGAAGTTTTCTCTCAATGTCCATTCTCCTTGCTCCTTGACTCATTGGAGTTTGCATTTCACCTCTGACCACTTCACTTAAACTACACTCACGGACGAGCTGGCAGCTGCTAACCGTGAAATCCATTACCCTCTCTACAGTGTTGGTCTCTTTTACCTTCAAGGAGCAGTGTCCTCTTACCCTTCCTCTCCTGCGTGACAATCTCTCTTCTTTCATCTTCCATTACACTTTTCATATCCTAGTGTCCCCTATTTTCTGCCTCTCTGAAGTTTCGTCTTTGTGCTCTTAAATAGAAGTGTTTCTCAAGTCCTCTACTTCTCTGTCCCTCTCCCCATTCTGTGTGTTTAGCCATCCTCCATGCTTTTGTCTTCAACTATTGCCACGGTGTGAACACAGATATGAATATATCTTTACCTTGTTAAAAGCTCCTGTTTCAGTTAACATACTTATTACTTTGGTAATAGAAACTTTGATACCACTGCCTTAGATAACAGTGTTTATCGCAATACTTAAATTCTATGTGATGGTGGGAAGACTTTGACATGAAACACAAATGGACTGTAGCGACTTCTCACCTTTTGGAGCAGCCATGAGTGATCGCAAAATTTATATCAGTGAGATAATTCTATATATCTAAATGTCTTAAGGATAAAAGAACAAATTTTAAAGTCTTCCAGAGAAAAGGAATATGTTAGTTTTGAGGGAAAGCAAAGGAGTTGAACCACATGGCACAATGATGGGCTTTAGGAAGAAGATGGGAAGGTGATTTCCAGTGGCAGGAAGCTGAAAACTTTTTAAAAATCAAGGAAACTGAAGTGTTAAGTTGTTCACGTTTCTGTGATTTAAACACCCTCCATCTCTCCAAATCTGAAGTACAGTCTTATTATATACATGTTTTAGAGGGAAACCAAGGAGTCTCATGGATGGATGAATGTGGAACAGAAACTTCAGATGAGGATGGAAAGAGAAGACTGAGACTGAAAGTTTCAGCAAAAGTGGGAAATTGAAGCCAAGACATGGCTGGAACTCCAAGTCAGAACTGTGCAGGAGAAAATCTGGTCTTGTACTACTACACTGCCCTTTTTGCAAAATGAGGGATGAACAGCTCCCAAAATTTTCATTTACTTCTCAAAGGGTAGAGGAACCTCAGCTGCCATTTGGATTACACATTTAAGAGCCCAATAGCTGAAAAAAATTGGGACCAGGTTAGGGCCAGCATAAGGTAAAACATTCTACAAATGTCGTTTCTCTCTTCTTTTACTTCAATAAGTAAACATGCCCCCTGCAGAGGCATGTTCAGAGAAGTAGGAGTGAGATAGGAAAGGCAGGTGAGACTTCAAGCCAGAGGTTTGTAGGGGCAGTTGGGGTGAGGTTGGAAAAGAGTATATTGTTTTGAACTTCTAGACCATCAACAAGCTAGGAGTAAGCTGGGTCAACCAATTGACTAAAGCTAGCTAAAAAATGGTATATCTTGGACTCCAGGGGGTCAAATCTCTATGGCTGGGTGATTCAGTTCTTATCTTTTCCTAAGAACTTCCACCAGAAATTCTGTGGCCAATTAGCTGAGAGCAATCTAGAACAAAGGCCAATGAATGCAAGTTTATTTATCTACCTGTGGATAAAGTGAAGGTTCCTGTGGCCAGGATTCTCACCTGGCCCTGGGTGGCTAGCTCACTACACATGTGTGGGCAATACATCGTTATTGACTCTATATAAAGAGCTCCGCCCAGTGCTCTGGGTAACATGGTGGCACAGCTGCAAGGCTGTGGAAGAGCAGAGATGAGACTGGAGTGGTGGCAGCACTGAGGACAGAGACTGAGATGGCTGCCCAGAGGCAGAAACTGGCTTGCTGCGTGCAGACTCGCGTTGAGTGGACTGGATTTTAGCGATTGACCAGCCACTGTGGAAATGAGGTTGGATATAAACCCTTTCACCCAAGAATGTTCTACTGTCATTTCTTTGGTCACACTGAATCCATAGTGAACTTGCCTGCACCTGAAACCCACTGGCAAGACACTACCCTTTAACTAGATCACGTGAGTTCATGTTATAAGCGGAAGAGAACACAGAGACTGGAGAGAAGGAGCGAAAGGAGCCAGCACTACAATTCAGTTGGTCCCACAAACAAGCCATGCACATTTCAGCGTCTCCAGCTTTGCCCATGTACCCCTGTCTTGCCAGTGGGTTTCAGCCCCAGACTGAAGTTCACTATGGGTTCAATGTGACCAAAGAAATGACAGTAGAACATTCTTGGGGGTGAAAGAGTTATACCCAACTTTATTTCCATGGTAGCAGGTCAATCACTAGAATCCCATCACTCAGAGTGGGTCTGCATGTAGCAAGCTGGTCTCTGCCTCTGGGCCTCTCTACCCACACAGCTGTCCTGGTCTCTGTCCTCGGTGCTGCACCACTCCAGCCTCTGCTCTGCTCTCCTTCAGCCATGCCACCATGTCACCCAGAGCACTGGGCAGAGCTCTTTATATAGAGCCAATAATGATGCATTGCCCACACGTATGTTGCGAGCTAGCCAACCAGGGCCAGGTGAGAATCCTGGCTGTGGGAACCTTCACTTTATCCACAACCCCTGGCCAGCACTCTCTCTCTGCTGATGACTACTGTACTCTACCAGACTACACTGGTACATCAGATCAAGTTAATTCTACCTTTTTTCCATACATTTTTGGCTCTATCATTTTTAACATTAAACATCAATCCATTGCTTTCAACTATTATGGCTGAAGACTTAGAAGTTATATCTGCATTTGAGCTGAATGACATGGACAAGTGGGTGTCATTATCTGTATTTCCAGATGAGATTGTGGGACACACCAAAGCTGTTTTTTTTTCACTTCATGCCACTATTTGTGATCAGAGCTGCACTGTACGGAAATGCAGCACTGATTTTACATCATATGTAGTTATCTCTTTATCTGACTATTTCTCCCATTTGTGTGCTGCAGTCACAGAGCTCAGCACACTTGTGACTGGCACAAATAAGGGGCCTTGATAGATCCTTACTGAATGAATGAAGACATTTACAGTGAAAAGTAGCTGCATAAAAAGTGAATGTAAGCTGCAACAGAATGAAATGTTCAACAATACTCCTGATACGACCCACCAGTTGTCTAGATAAATTTGTACCATTAGTTTCTCTCTTTGGACTGTTTTCTTTTAGTTCCCTCTCATCTCTTGATTTAACTTACATACTTGACACTTCTTTCCATCAGATCTATGCTCTGGCTTTTACTGCATCATTACACCAGCAAATGTTTGTAAACGTGTACTGTGAACAGTTATAAAATGTAGCAGTAATACCATGGGGATGGAAGCTGACTTTTCAGAGTATGTCCTGTTTGTGAATCAACTCAATTATTTAACACCTTATGAAAATAGCTACTATAATCATCATAGCATGATCTTTCCTCTTCCTTAAAGAACTGTCTAGAAGAAGAGTTTTAAACATTCGGATATGTCCTACACTTACAGCTGGAGGAGACCTTAGGGATAATTTAGTCCTATGATTACAAAGCTTATTCATACTCCTTAGTGTTAAATTCCACTCCGAATTATAATTATGAAAGTAGTGCTAAGCCATTATTTCATGAAAAAATAAGATCTTAGCTTACAAGGTTATAGAATGCATTCATAACGTGTTACAAGATTAAGAATTACAAAAAGGTTTTCCTTTCCCAAGAATTGCTGCTCTCTCTCAAGCTAGTAGAAATGGCACAGTTAAGTAGAAATTATTTTTCACCCAAACATATTTTACATATAACTTTTAAACTGAATTCTCTTTGGAAGTAATGATGGATGATAGAATCGATTTACAGATTTGCATGTTCTTTTAACTCTCTTGCATGAGCTGTGTATGTCATATGATTATTTCAGAGCCCATCAAGTCCAAAGAGAGTAGCAGACATCAGTGCATGTTAGAGTTGGTGACCTGGAACAGGGGCTTATGTAAGTCTCACATCATCTCCACCCTGGGAAGGCTCCATTCCTGGCTCCTGACTGCTGGGCCCCCAGATCACTTCTCAGACAACTTGTGACATCTCTTTGTTCTTACCAATGTCCCACAGATCTCAGGGATTAAACTTTAGCTTAATTCTTAAATCTGCCCTGGGGCTTCTCTTCCCTCCAAATGTGCTGGTCAGAGAGTCATAGTCTTTTCATCTCTTGTCCTCTTTTCTGTTTCTTTTTTTACCACACTGTAAAATGCAGGGAATCTTCTTCATTTTAAGGGGTCTTATGGTTAATTATTTAAAGGAAAGAACTGGACAACAAAAATCACACACATTCATACATACATTTCACACACATACACACACACACACACACACACACACACACACACACACACACACACACTCAAATACACAGTCACCGGGATAAAATATGAGAAGGAGTAATGTGCAGGGCCCCCAGATGAAAACAAGCCTTGATAACTTTCTAAAGGAATGCTACTTTATGTGGTGCCATTTTGGGGCATGAAAACCTTATATTAATAAGCTATCGTATAGGATCCCTCATATTAAGGGGTTTATATTTAATAATAATTGAAGGAGTTCTTTAATTCTGGGTTTGTGAATGTAAAGGATTTGTTGAGAATAACTACATTGATATCTTATGACAAGAATTGTATACTGTTAAATAATTATGGTCAGACTATGACCAATCAAGGGTGTATATGATAATACTAGCTATCATCTCATGAATCCTTATTATTGCAGGAATTACAGTGACTTTTCCCACAAACACCTGACACCATACTGTTCCCCTCACTCCTAGTCGATGACCTTGCCACCTTTCTGACAGAGACAATAGAAATCACTTTTGTTTCCTACCACTGCACCTACACATTTTCGTGAACCTGCAGCCATTTCTTAGTTTACTCCTTCCTAGTACAGCTGAGAAGGTGTCCCTCCATTTGAGGCAAATCCAACCAATACTGTTCTGATAAATGTTTAACAACCAGCTTTTTGAAAAAGAAATAAAAGTCCTGATTTGTAGTATTTGTTGATTTCTGTAGTATAAATACTTCTACCATGGCTGATTTCAAGCTGCCAATATGACATCACTGAATGATGGATGAAAAGATACCTTGCAAGCCACCACTGGTCAACCCTTTTACTCTTCTGAAAAAGCCATAGAGAATGGCAGGTCTGTGCACAGACTCTAAGCAGATTTGCCTGAGTTTATATCTTGGTGCTATCCATTAATATCCACGGTTTCAGACAAGTCATAACTTTCTGTACCTTAGTTTCCTAATTGGTAAAATTATGATTAATGAAAACATATCCTATGTGGTATAGCAACATTATCCTCCCATTCCTTAGAAAAAGGATAAGGTATCTTTGAGGCAGGGAACTATTATTAATCCTTATTTTACAAATGAGGACATTGAAGAACTTTCTCCTCCAGCTACTGCTCTAATTCTTTACTTTTATTTAACTAAATTTTGATCCACTTTTTCCTCTGTCAACCTACTCTTCAATGCATTCCCTTCTGGCATCTGTACCAGTTATGCAGTTAGTTGTGGCTATTAGAGAGAATATTTAGGAACTATTAGGAAGATAGCTACATTGTATCTTAGGCTGGTTTTTCTGGACACAGACTTTTAGAGAAAGATTTGTATGTAGGAAGTTCACAGGAGAGTGCTTTCAGGAATGACTATAGACGAATAGGGGAAGCAGGGTTGGGAAGAAGGAGAGATTGCATAACTGTGATGTACTTGCACCAGAGGACTTCTCCCACCTAGAAAAGAGCTCTGGAACCAAGACAGTCCTTCAGAGCTTCTCTGAATTGAGGTGCAGGGAAGGTCCTTTGCTGACTGTAATAACCAGGCTTTGAAGGGGAATGAGAGAAATGTTGGGCACGGAGTTTCCTTCTGGCACTTCAGAGAGTATAATACAGCTGTGAAGCCACAGCAGCTAACAAACCCATCAGTCAGCTGGGGGAATGAGCACCTTTCTAGAAATCCCTTATGCTGTTCAGATCCATTTGCTTCTTGTGGTAAGTTCACCACAATGAGGAACATTTGTTTCAGGATTCTTAATAGTCTCATCTTTTGGGAAAACTTACAAAATGAATGTTAACAGGATGAATTACAGGTAAGCTTGAGGCCATACCTGTGTCTCATTATTTCCTCCTGTATACCCATTTCCCTCATCAAAGTCACCATGTCCTGGTAACTCCTTCCTTACCTGCTGGTGTCCTGAATTGACCAGGCAGGTGAATAACCCAGAGTTACATCGAAACCCTGTTGTGTCTTCCAGTGGAAGAGTTGCCTGTTCAGGAATTAGGGCCTATAGACCCATAATGTCTATAGTTGTGGCAGTGCATTCCCCAAGTCAGTCACTGGGAGAGTTGGTAAGTGAGATCTCTTCTGCTTTCTTACCCCTTGGTTCCTGGACCCATGTATTCTCTCCTGAAGACATGGTTCCACATAATGCTCACTATAATAGGATGCATATTCTATCCTGGTGGATATGTGCCCCATCCTTAAAGGGTCTCATGTCCATTTGGTGCCTCTGTTGCACTTTGAAATGACTGTTCTGTTGTTCCATCAGGCTGAAGCTTCTGGTTGGAGCAGCATAGTATAAGAGCAGTGGATATTGTGGTCATTGCCATATCTCCTTCTCTGTAAACTAGTTCTCTTAGTGAGATGGTGTTACATAGTATTTACTGTCAGTAGATGAATGCTCTGCAAGCTCTTAGAGAGTGGTGTTGGCCAAGGCCCATGGGCAGAAAAGGCAAACTCACACCCAAAATACACCAAGTCCAGTAAAGAAATTTCTGCTTCTTTCAGAGTAGATGGAGTCCAAACTAACTACTTGCCACCAAGTAGCTTAAGGGATGGTACTATATGCGGCTCTGTGCTGATTTCTGTTTCTGTCAGGTTGAACATTCATTGGTAGGATAAGCGAGATTGTCCTTGGTGAGTCAAAGCTCATACTGTGCAGTCTCTATCCCTACTCCATTCAAGAGCCACTGAACCAGCACTGTCGGGGTCACTGGTCAGCTGGTGGCCTTTCTGGATTAAATAAGGTATACATTCTGGCATGACCACTTCTCTGAACGTTTTGGTCCCTTCAACCACTGGCTGCTATGGCAGTGCTGGCATACTACACACCGTTTCAGCACTACCTTCTAGGGTATTTGCTGGTGTGTTAAATTTTGTGTCACAGGAGAGGGCTGGTCCAATATTACAGTTGTCCCTTATCCAAGTTTATGGTCCATTTTCTCACCGCTACTTTAATCCAACAACTTCAGATTTCATGTATTCTCTCCTGACTTGTGCCACTTTATGTTGGCTAGGTTCTAAAACTCTGTAGGATCAGCCTTTCATCCTTTATAGCACTTCTACTGGGTATGTGACAGATTAGCCCTAGTTATTGGCCTGGAGGTGGAGAGGTAGGGCTAAATCCTGCTGCACACACGTGTTGTTTTATGCCATAGTCAGTTTTATATGTCAACCTGGCTAGGCTGTAGTCCCCAGTTATTCAAGCCAACTAATCAAGGTCTTGCTGTGGAGGTGTTTTGTAGTTATGATTAAAGTCTATAATTAGTTTACTTTAAGGAAGGTCCAACATAATCTATGTGGACCTGATTCTATGAGTTGAGAGGCCATAGGAACCAAACTGAGACTACTCAGAAAGAAATAGAAATTCCACCCATGTACTGCAGCTTCAGCTATTGACTGATAGCTCTAGCCTGCCCTTCCTGATGGCCTGCCCTATGTATAGATTTTGGGCTTGCCTAGTCAGCCTTCACAATTGCATAAGCTAATCCTTGCAATAAATCATTTAATACATATTTCCTATTGGTTATGATTCTCTGGTGGAACGCTGACTGATACATCTTTCAAGGCAGAGACTTTGCATCATCTTCGAGAAAGGAGGCAGTGGTAGCTTTAACCAAAAATAATTCATCCAATTCTGTAGGCCTGGAGGGTTCAAGAACTTGAGGGATTCTAGATTTTCCAGTGCATGTACCCAGATGTCCTTATTGCAAGTTTCAGGACCACTCCCTCCTAATAATTGCCCTGACTTTGGTAGAGCATACTTAAGGGGTTAGTGAATTCAATTTTCTTTTCAGTTTTTCCACATAAGTAAGTCCTGGGTCTGATGCTCAACTTATCCTGCTCTGTAGCTACAGGTGATGGGGTTTTTATAGGCTACCAGAAGCATTCACATTTTGACTTAAGTTAGTGATTTAAGCCTTTCACCCTAAGCCCTTTACTATCTTTGTTCAACATATTTATAGCTCGCAACAATAGCTGCCTAGTTTATAGTCCTTATTAAGTCCTACTTCACTCTAGTTTCTCAAACACCTAAACTACTGAACTCAGCAGTGCATTCTCTTCCACAGTATTCCTCCCACTTCACCTTAGCCAACTAATTTAATATTTGCAAAGCTATACCATGCTATGAACTATCTTGTGTTCTACATACCACAAGTGAGGGATCTTTATTGCCAGTTCTCTTTTTAACATCAAGTTTCTAATACTCTTAGGTTGGACTGGAAACATACTCTAAGACAAGATTTTGAATGGAAGAAATTTACTGGAATGTGTTCTCATGACTGGTAATGCCTGCAAGGGGATGAGGGAAGAAGAATAGGGTAGAGGAAATTTCCTTCCATCCCAGGGAACCTTTTTATCCAGAACTCAGTGTTTTCTGCACCTTTCCTATTGTATGATCACATATTTTCTTTTCTGCACTTTGGTCTTATCTATGTATGTTTTATCTTTATTATACTGTGAGATCCTTGGCACTATGATTTTTTTAAAAAAATCCTCACTGCACCTCATATAGTGCCTTATTCAAATAAGGCAATCGATCAGTATTTGTTGAATAAATAATTCAACTTAATAAACAAAAGATTTTGGTGACCAGTCTGGAGCCAAGGACCACACAGGAACCAGAGATAAAATAAATTAAAAAATAAAATTAGGCAATGGATTAAAAGCCAAAGGAACCAAGAGAAAGAGAACAGAGACAACCCTCTAAGAAATGGAAATCTTGAGAATAAGGCTCAGCATTAGATGATTCCTTTGAAATAGCTGAAATTGTAGGAATGCCAAAATCAGGGGCAAGTGAGGAGACTTATATTGAGTCAAGAAACCTCCCTGCTTGAAAGAAAGGTGCTGGTTGGTTTGAATTATGACACTATTTTAGGTGGTTTTCCTTTCTTAATCTAACGTTAGGGGAGGAAAGTGGGGTAGCCTTTGGTTGGGAAGGTGACTGGGAAGATATGAGGAGATATTTCAGCCGTGAAACTAATCTTGGAAGTGGAATGATGACCTGAAAGGGGAGACAAAGGCAGAGTGAGAATTTCGTCAAACTTCTTGAGCATAAATGGGAATGCAATCTCTCATTCAGAAACTTAGACATCCCAAAGAAAGAGATGGTACAACGTAAAAAGATCCAGTGGAGTGGCATTAAATGGAAGCCTAGTGAGGCAGAAAAAGTAGAGACAAGAGATAAAACATAAAAGTTTTCTGTGAAGCTTTAGGGTTTGTATTTTGTTATCCTCCATCTGTATTTTTGGTATAAGCTAGTCAAAAATTTCTGGTTGACTGAATTAAATTTTCATCCTGATGTTTGATAGTATGAAGGCACAGTTTAACAATCCACTGAAAACAATACTAAATATATCTTTAAAAAGCACTGACTGTTTCTTCTATGTTTTCTTTTGATTATAGTAGTCACTTTGGACAAAAGGTATTAAAAGTTAGAAAATGTAGACTTCAAGTGACTGTAACCACATCATTCAATCTTAAAGTCCTTATATTCAAAGAGCCAAGGGAGATACAGATCTCTATTTGACATCAAGGCATACCAATTTTCAATACCTCAGTTCACACTAATACATTTTATGCATGAGCTCATCTCTCCTTTCATATTATATGCATTCTTTGGTGCTTGTGAAAGTTTCCTAACACAAGATTCATTGTATTCGATCACTCTTACATTCTAGAATGCCAGCACCAAAATGGTAATGATCTCATAGTTGATGAATCAAGTCTTAGATATAAAATGAAAAGGACAGATTATTGCTAGAAGAATTAGGGAACATGAAAAGCAGTGTTATTTTGAATTATACATGCACAAACAAAAGAGAAGCTCAATTTTTTGCAATACCCATGATCATACATAGGAATGTCTTTCCTTTTCCATGAAGGCAGTCTTAATAGCATACATAATACTTACTTGCCAAAGTAAAAATTAAAAGCATGAAGTATAAGCCAAAAAGTTGCAGTGATTATTGGAAAAAAGTATTCTTAATTGCAAAGTATTTTTTAAGAAACAAGAAAGCTTTGATTATAGCTTGGCATTCAGTCTAGTTGTGTAGAATGTTACATGAATCTGTTAAATGTCAGAAAAGAGGGAAAATAGCTTTAGCAAATAAGTTTTTTGGTCTATAATATATATATTGTTTTTACATAGTATTTTAAAATTTCTTGTTACCTAGCACCAAATAATTCTTACTGCTCTTTTATTTCAATAATCTTAGGCTATGCCTGTCTTTTTCTTTCTTTTTTCGTTTTATAGGCAGAAAAGTTGAACAGAAACATTAACTTACAATGTTAACACAAATAATTAACTTTCGGCATTATTTGAGGCCTTTGGAAAAATAATTCACAGTATATTAATCATATTAAGTCTCCTTGGAGTCAGTGGGACTTAGCCATTATTATATAACAATAAATGTTTTTCATTAGGGTGCAAAGATCATGTGAATTAGTCATTCTGCATAATTGTTCCTACCAAACATTAGTGGGAGAATTGAATGTACATGGGCAGCACTTCGTCCAGGACTGAAAGCTTCCTGAAATAACTTGTTTAATGAGTGATTTTTTATAATATGCCAGACCCAAATTATTTTGTTTGTAGTTTTTTTTCACAATTATATATGCACACAATTTAAGAGTCAAAGAGTTGTACAAGGTTCATTACCAAAACAGTAATGTAAACTTTTTCTTTTTCCTCTTTCACAGATGCAACCACTTTTTACCTCCTTCATATGCTTTATTAGTGTACTTTGATTTCTCATATTCAGCCATTATCTGTTGTATTTCCCTTATGTGTGACAGGACTGAACTCCATTTTCTTCCCCCAACTCTCACAAGCCTCCCCAAATATTATAATCTTGCTTAGATGAATATTTAACATTATACTATTAGACTAGAAAATGGAATTCACAGCTGAGCCAGCCATGTAGTAAACTATCATTTTTTCCTTTTCCATTAAACTATTTGTTTTCACTGGAGTCAATTCTTATCCCTTACTTTTTTTCTTTGTTTCCTAATGTGCTTATTGCTAATCCAACCACAAACCTTTTTGGCAAATGTTTTCTATACAGAGCTATAAATCTGTTAGGCGTTTAAGTCCTTTAGACCTCATGGTCTCTGTTACAACTACTCAACTCTGCTATTGTAGATCTGACCTGGCCTGTAGTTTGCTGATCTCTGGTTTAAATCATCCCTCAAGGTATTCAGTTGCCTCAGATATTCCTTCAGTTTTCTCTTTTTTTTCTCCAAAGAAAGTTGCTCTCTACACCTGTGTCACAGATGCCCTCCTGAATCTGGCATTTACCATCAATCTGGGGATTTACTTGGCCTCTTTTGGTGGATCTCCTGTCACGTGTATCCCATGTCCTTTTATTTTCTTGGCTTACTCCTTCATTTCAGTGGAAAACTATTGCTGGAAGATTTTAGAGAAATGGTGCATAGCAGATATCACAAATTATTTCTTAACACACAGTCTTTCAAGAATTCACTATATTGTGACATGTTTTTGTTTGCTTAAAGCCACGCTTTCCAATGGACTTACCAGAATTTGACTAAGAAAAGCTAAATGAATCTTACATAAAACATTTTCTTTTATTTCGCTTATTTTTAAGTGAGATCAGGAAACAAAAAGTCGAACATATGTCTGGGACTTGTAACTTTAACACTCTCCTGACTCATTATAGTTTTCTTCTTTAAAAACATCTAGTAAGTGGAAAGGAAATGCTGGAAAGGAATGTGGGGATGGCAGCATATAAACAATGGGATGAAATTAAATTAACAGAGGTGTGTTCTTTCCTTAAGTCTCTGAGAGCTCCAGAATGCCCTTCACTATGATGCCTATTATAATGGTGGACTAAATGGTTAGTAGTATATTTGTGCTATGAAGTTTCAGGGAGTTAATACTGATGCTTCATTCAAATGTTTCCCTTGAGTGAATAGGATTGGCTGTGCATTTTTGGGTCCTTCTTAAGATAGAAATAACTTTACCAAATTGAAATTTGTTCATAGCACTTAGAGTAATTATTGATTCAAGTACTGAATATATTTTAAAACATCTGATTTTCTACAAATAAGAAAATCAAATACTTAAAATATACTGAACTGAAATATATTGAATTTAAAAAATTTTGTGATCATTAAATATAAACTCAATAGGGGAACCCATGGTATTCTTGATGCCAATGAAGCCTGGTTTGTGATATGTCTTTAAGGGAGAATTGGTGTATCCAGGGGACCTGTTAAAAGACATGTTCACTGCATGAATGGATTAAACAAGAACTACGTATATTCCAGCTCCAGTATTCATGCTAACATACTGATGATTTATTAATTTACAGAGCCATGTGGAAACATGAAGCTCCTGAGGCTGATAGATGGCTTCAACTTTGACCTTTGCGGCCTTGGTAGGTTTCTTTCTCTTTAATGTTATTTTGATGTCCTTTAATTTCAGGTGCTATATGGGTGTAGATGTGTCATATAATTGTGGCTTTACTACGGTAATTACTCAGCATAATAGTAATTAAAAAAAGTAAAAAAAAACACAAAATGCCAAAGCAGTTGTGCATATTAGTTAGAACCATCTCTCATTAGGGGTTTTGCCTGATCTGTTTTTAATATATGCATTTCTATATGGTTTGAATCTAGAAAACATCCATTTCTCTACTCTGCTCTCTTAAATGGTTAAGGAAGCTATGAAACTCACAAAACATATTCTGGAAACTTGTTATCCAGAATATGTCTTTCCATTTTATGATCCTGTCTTTCAAAACCTTCTATTCTATGGGAAGATTATTCTTAAGCTTATTCTTCCTTTTAGATTTAAGTAATAAAACTCTCTGGCTCTATTTTAGAATGTCATTGAATACATCATAAATGATAAGTGAGGAACATTCTTTTTGAAAATAATAGTTTTTAACTACTTTTGGGTGAAAAAAGTCACTCATATTTGGCAAATTATGGATGAATTTGTATACTGTTTTTTAGGAAGATGCTCGGAGGCTGCCCAAAGAGTCATATTAAAATATATAAAAAAGTCACAGATTTTAAGAATGTGGCTTAGAAAAAAGTAGTCTACTGCCAGGTGTGGAAATAAATGAAGACAGGCAAGGGTTATTTACTCAGAGCTTGCTATATGGCAACAGAGTCATATGTGTTTAGCAGAAACTCAAGGCAGGCAGAGGAGTGAGGCACCTTTATAGTGGGAAAAAGGGAAGGCTTCTAGTGTGCCCCAGTTGGAGGTTGTTGGCTGGAGAGGGGGCTTCTACCTACCCAGAAGAAGGATGTCTGTGAGATTGATTAGAAGAGAGAGCATGTCTTTATCCCATTGGTCCTAAGTTGGAAGAAGGGGCAAAAATTATGGAGGCTGTTAGTACTGATCAAGTCCTGCCCGTTTTGGGCTTATTGCTATAGAAAATTTGGGGTAGGTTGTAAGTCTAAAGGAGTTCTGTTTAAATGTGTGGTTTGGCTATTGTCTATCTAATATTGGCTATATTCAGTCTTTACCAAGAAGTCAGAAATATGTTATCATATGAATAATTACTAATAACTCACAATAACTAAGTTAAAATTCAGGGGAATTTCCCAATCATCATATTGTTCTAGGCATTTTTATTCTTCTTATCAGTGAAGCAAAGCATAGTTGATTTTGTTCCCTTTTATCCTGGTAAGGAGGTTCTTGACAATTGTCTAAAGTAATTATGGAGTGGGAATCAATTTTTGATTCAATAAAATCATGAATTGGTAAAATAAGAGACTTTTCCTTGTTTATGAGAAAGGATGATGACAACACTCTCATTTCTTTCCAGGTTCGTAAATACAGTGTGTTTTGAATTCTTTATAAGAAAATTTCTGTTCTAGTGAATGGAACCAAGCAAAGGTCATTCTATAACATGTTCGTCATTTTGCTTTGACTCAACATTACCAATATGTTTTTTGCAAACCAGAAATATATTTATTCTTCAATTTAAAAATGTTCCTAAATGGTATATTCTTGTCATTGGATCTGAAAAATCTGTTGCATTAGATATGGGTAGGTAAAAAAACACAAAAGAAAACAGAAATCTGTACAGGCAAAGTACTTTAATGGTAGTTCCACTTTCTTGAAATAGATCAGTTACATGAGAGTTAACGGTAACTAGTAAGCGCTAAACAAAACAATAACATGTCAGTCTGCAAGTAACCTTGCCAGACTCCTGACCTTGCTCTGACCCCCACCAATCAGTCAAGCCTATTAGAAGGATCAGACAGCCATTAATACCTTAATGCCCATGAGACACGCCATGTTATGAATACTGTTAGTTGAAGGGACTGTACTGAGGCGTGAATGTCCTGAGGACAGAAACCAACAGCAAAGAAGAAAATGCTACTCCAGTTGTCCCTGCCTGTTCATTTGCACCTTTGTCACACAAATAACGTGTCATATTCGTAGGTCAAGGAAAGCATTGTATGTAAATATTGCAATTACTAAATTGTATCTTTTGTATGGGAAGAATATATTAAATGGGCAGTCTCTGCTTTCAAGAGTATTCCTTTAGGTAGCTTATAATTATGAAAGATACTAGCATACATCTTACCTTTGTGACCTCTCATTTTAACAACAAAGAATGTGTATTACTTTACTTGCTTTTTGCACTATGTAAACTATTGGCAGTGGAAAATGATAAACTCATTCGGCCTAGTATAATGTAGACGATAAATAATCAATAATGAGAAAAATGTAACTTACTAGTGCATTTTTGAGACATTATTGGTCTGTTATCTTAGATAAAATCACTTCTTTATGATTGTGGCAAATTTACATTGAAGTCACTATGTTCTTGGCATTAGCTCCTAACCGAACCTTTGCAGTAAATAAGACAAGGTGTTAATTAAGAGAACTGATAATCCAAGTGCATAATGGAGTGCTGGAAATAGCATGAGTGAGGACTTGACCTTCTGTGTCCAAGTGGTGTTCCACTTTGGAATTATGGTCTTGATTTTGGAATTATGACTACAGAATAAGAGAACAGGGGAGGGGAAAAAGTGGGATATCCATGAATGGATTTACTTAGTTCTAATTAGTTTTTAAAAACTGTCAGGCAATGCTTAATGAAAGGTTCTTCAGGGATAGAAAATAAATAAAGGTCAGAGTATATAGTACTATTTCTTCAACCCAAAAGCATGCCCATTAGGTGAGAATAAATATTTTGTAAGGGCTTCCTTCAACATCCTGCATTAAGCAGCAGCATAAAAAACAGCGGCCTCTTGCTGACACTAACTCAGGTCAAGTTAACCCAGTCACTCAGCCCAGGGGGGAGGATGAGGTGGGAGACAGGCAGGAGAGGACTTCCACTGGGAGGCGGTGTCCACGGACAATCTGGAGCCGCCTCTGACCCAGATAGGCTCGCATCTGTTACCTGAGAGTCCAAATCAGAAATCTTTATTTAGGCATTTGTACTCATGATGCTAAGCTGACAACTAAATTGGGAAATTTTTCTAGGTGAAGGGCTTGTTCTGACTTGCAGGAGCAGGTAATCCTCCCGCGGGCGGGGCGCAGGGCCAGGCTTCCTGGAGGCTCTGCCCCAGCCCCGCCCCCACCCGCCATCCGGGGAACGCGCCTTCTGCAGCCGCTCCCACGTGGGAACCACTTTCAAGCTCAGCCTTGAGAGACCACTGTATCGTGAAGCTGTAACTGAACTCCGCTAAGGCCGCTAAATAAACTTTTAAGATTCTGGGAAGTGGAGCGGACCCCTGTAGTCTTGCAGCAGCCGAAGGCACGCCTCGGAAGTAATTCCCATGCTCACTCAGACTGCAGCCTGCAATGGCCGGCCTCGGCCTCGTTCCTTGGTTTTCCTTGTCCTCTGGGAGGTCGAGGCGGTTTGCAACCAACACGGATTTGACAGAGAAACCCAGGCTCCGTTTAGTCAGGACACTGAATTATAAAGCTCAGAGGTTTTAAAAATATTTGAAAACCTAAAGCCTTGTCTGTGAGGATTCCTCTGAAGCTACTAAATACTTCAGGCCTTGAGAACAGAAAACATTTCAGTGAGGTCGATACTGCACATGACGTTGTTGCTTTAAGAAAAGTGCTTTGTCTTTGGAAAATCTGGGAAAGCTCTAGAGAATAAGGCAGAGGACAATCTTATTGTGAAAATGAATGGCATTTATCGGAGGCCTGTTATGGACAGGTGCTGTTCCAAGTCCATGTGAAATCTTCATGACTTTATGAGGTAAGTGCCATTAGTATACCCATTTTACAGATGAGGAGGCTGAAGCAGGAGAGGGTAAAGTAATTTGCTGGAGTTCAAGTCTGTTGTATTAAAGTGCCCAGGCTTAGGCATGAGTCTTCGGTGTCACAGGTATCCATTGTGGTCATTTGTTTTCACCTTGACTCCAGACATGGTGGCTTTGGTTTCTCTAGGGTATTTAACTCAGCTTAAGTATTAGTCTATATCCAGGCTCACAGGAACATCTAGATGTTTCCATCCAACTCCACACAGCCTTGTGGACAAACTGAGCAGTCACATACCCAGACTCTTGAAGCAGAAGCATATTTATTATAATGAGGAAAGAGGCAGTACCTTGTGCTCACATGTGCTCCCAGAGATTTCCTTAACACCCTATCCTAAATTGTCACTGGAAATTGAAATTGTGGCAGTAATTTCTCTGGGACCACCGCTGGGCCATTGCTGGGTCTCTGGCAAAGATTCCTGTTCTCAGGACCTAACAGAGTGAAGTTTGGTTTTAAGTACCTGAAAGATATTTTTATGAGCCTTAGTCCGTGACCGGGGTTTGTAAATTTTAAAATCTGTTTTCCCTATTTCTGTGTCAAAACTTTTGACTACTTAATTGTCCATCTTTCCCAAGGTACTCTGGGAACTTAGAGACTCACTACCCTATAGTTTTTTTATATCCATAGTATATTTTATATCTAGAGTAGAGTTACCAGATGAAAACACATCAGTTAAATTTAGTGTGCAGAGAATTTCAGAAAAATTCAAGTTTAACTGGGCATCATGTATCTGAATCTGGCAACCATATTCTATAGCTAGTTGATTAGAAGTGTGCTACTTCTTACTGAGTAAACCATCTTGTTTAGTGTAGATTAATAACACTAGAAACTAGAGCATTTTTGTGGTTAGCATCTGAGAATGGGTGCAGAGTTTTTTCTAACTCATTCATTTAAAACTGTACATTCTAAAGTAATTATATTCAGGGTCTGAATCTAAACATATTTAGTATGATTCCCAGTTTGTTTTCCCATGGCGAGATAATCACTATAACAGTGTTTAGGAACTTTCCCCTATCATTTGTGATTAAGATGTCCCCAAAGGATGAACTTTCTTAAGCACCCAAACTTTTAAATTTTAGTTTTACATTGAAGTCTTTCTGAAGTATATTTCATATGACTTCATCTACTTTGGGGCAGGGAATATATTAAACATGACTTCCTTTGGAAAAGGAAGTTACTATTATTAATATAAATTCTTTTGGCCATTAATATGCTAATGTACCCCCATGGCTACTGGCATGTACAGGACTATTTTTCCCGTCTGTAATCAGTCTGGCTGTGCTATGCTCTTGTGATTTGCATACCACATGATCTGCCTGCTGCTGTTTGCCCTTCTCTCTGCACATCTTCAGGAGACAATCTCATCACACCAGTGGGACTCAACTCCTGAGTTGTAGCCTTAATTTAAGAACAGCTGTGTGGTTGAAGGACTGAGGGAAGCTCATTTGCTCACTCAAGTACTTTAGCTTTGTGCCAGCTGTGTATATCTTGCAGCTACTTCAGAAGACGCTTGCACTTCTAGCTCTATTTTTTGTTCTTTACAGGTGAGCTTTTTAAGGTAGGGGAAGCGCTGCTCTGCGTTTGTCATTATTACTTCTCAAGATGTGTTCTCCGAAATACAAGGTCTATAAAATGTTAATAGGTGCCTCCAGAAAAGCTTCTATGATTGAAGAGCTTGAGGGACAGTGGTTTAAACAAAGTTACACCTGGAAAAAGTTAAAACTACCTTTATAAGGTTTTTCATATCCTAATGGAGATTGTAAAGCCCCAGGTGTTTAACACTGTAAGTGGCAAATTTTGATTTTATCTGTCCATGTAATCCCTCCGGTGGAAAATCTCACTGTACACGTTGGGACATCTTGTTATGACTTACAGTTGCCAGGTTAATATGGGAGTTGTACACAGAAATAAACATCTTAAGCATGACATAATTTCCATTCTAGAAACTTAGAGAAAAAAGGAATGAAATGTGGCGAAGTGATTTATAATGGTGAGAAAATTAATATCCTTTATGTACTTAACTAAATATGTGTTGCTTATAGTTCTTTGAAAATAATACATAGATCTTCAGGACATTTAGAAGTAAAAGTTTAAGTTTTGGAGTGGTAATGTATTAAAAAGAAATAACATTTTAAGGTTTAGAAGCCATAAAATACCAAAACAGAATTCCTTCCTGCTCTCTGGCCAAGAGATGAAGCTAAAGGTTAAAAAGAATTCTATGCTTCAAATAGAAACTTAGAAAAGAAAAGACCTTATAATAACATTGCTTCACTTGCTTTCTGGCCTACCACTTTCTCTCTGGCTCTTAAAAATCTGTATTTTAGATGTATATTGTTGCTTTTAATCAAGTGTTTTGATATTATTTTGTCATTATTTTTTGAGTCATTACTACTGAGTATGGAAGGAAGGGACTGTTAACATTTTGTTGGGAGGAGCATATGAATATTTGGCTTGAGTATGTGTGACATTTGTCTTTGCCTAAAAACGCACACATACACACACACACATAAGTATATTTGTATTAGTTATATTTAAAATGCTAATCATGTATAACAATACCTTCTGTTCTCTGTTTTGTCTCATGTCAGAAATATATTTCCATGGATGGAAATACAATTTCCGTTAAAATTGTGATTTGGATATTTGATTAAATCTGTGTTTAGATACTTGTTGCAAAGATAAATCCACATCTGCCTGAAGCTATTTTGGCACCTACTGGACCTTGCACCTAAGTGGTCTGGGTGGATTAACTTAAATATTAATATCTAACACATATATCAGCCATACTTATAAGGTGTTTTACATGTATTATTTAGTTCTCACAACAAAGTGTTCATGATTTTTATTTCAGAGATGAGAAAAATCCAAGCATCCTTGCCCAAGGTCTGTAGATAGTAAGTGGCAGAGCTTGTGTGAACCTGTATAGTCAGATTCCAGAGGCTGTTCTTAATAATAACTGAGAAGAGAAAGATGGGAATGATACTTAAGTTAGTCCATAAAACTATGATCCTGCATCCCTAAAACCTTCCCAAGGGCTTCTTGAAGCAATGTAACTGCTGGAATGAGTCCTTACCTTCTTTACAAAGGTAAGAGGAATGAATAAAGATTTATCCACTGTACTGAGTATAGTAGATGAGGTCTGACATCTTGATTAAGAATAGTGGAAGTGCTGACTTTATCAGTAGCATGTGTTTTTATTTCCTGGACTAAGAACATAGATTATCCTAAATTCTGGGAACAGGGTGGGCTTTGCATCAGGCTTCTTTAATACCCTACAATGCTAATTACAGAACTGAGTGCTTAGTACCTGTTCAACAAGGATCTCTGACTGATCCTTATTTTACTGATGAAAATGCAGCCCCAAGATTTGAAGGCCTTCACTAAGGTCTCAGAGTAAGTGGCAGAAAGTCCTCATGGTCGCAGGGCTGCTGCATTCTTCACACTACCACAGTGATACTTGGCGTTCATTTCTAAACAATTTATAAAACCGTTATATCACTGGAATTATTTAAACATCTTAGTTTGTCAGGCTTATCATGCTCATATTAGGATACACACAAATGTCTTCACTGTAGGGACTGGATTTTGCTGGTGACCAACCTAATATTTCTGGTGTTTGCTAAAGCAAATGGCTCTCCAGCTGTATTTGGGCCATATTTCCAGTAGCATTTTTTGGCTTCCTCATTGAACATACCTATCTTAAAGTGGGCTGGAGAAATCCCTTTATACCATCACTAGCAATCTCAAGTGGTGGCAAACTAATGCTTCTAATTCCCCTGCAGGAAGGCACTGAATTATGATTGTGTGTTCAGGGTTGAAAGGCTCACACATCTTGCCCCCTTCTCTGACAGTGCAGTTTTCCACAGCACTTTAAAAAGCACTTTTTTTCAAAAAAGAGTCACTTACATGGAAACTTTCCTACATGTCTTATCAATCTGCATCTTGATGGGTCTCTTTCAGTTCTCTGTTTTTTGCCCACTATTAATGATATATACATTTTTTCTTTTATACTTCTGACCGATTTTTAATAGGTGTCTGTCTATTCTCTCATGTTTTTGAGTTTTATCCATCTTTATATTTAGAAGGCCCAAAACGCAGTTGCCACACTTCCAAGCATCCCAGTATGCGTGGATTTTCCTGTTTTAGGAGGAAATGGGTGTAAAAGAATTTCATCAAAATTTCTGAAACAGACTATGTATAATGAAGGGTTTGAGAGTTCCTGATTTTACAGTCAGATTAAACTTGGATTAGAATTCTGGTTCTGATAATTGCCATGTAACCTTGAACAAGTTACTTAACTGTTGTACACCTTAGATGGTTATCTGTAAAAATGGTGCTGTTAATAAAACTTCTCTTACAGGGCTGTGAGCATTAAATGAAATAATGCACAAAAAGTGTTCAGTACAGTACCAGCTTGTACTAAGTGGTCAGTTATTTACTTACATGTTCCATGACTGATATAGACAGTAAATCTTCACAGGTCTCCCCAGTGGGAAGGGTAAGGTGGTGTAACACTGAAATGTCCCAATACAGTAGGAAAAAATACTGAAAAGGCAAATTTATAGGAGCTTTGCAACTGTGTGAATAGATGTCAGTGGTGCTGAATAGCCTACTCTATATGATACATACACATGCACACACATAATAGAAGCAGACGTTGCTATCTCAATAGCCAAAAATGCAGCAATGACAACAGAAAGAAAAACAATATAGAAGTTCAGGGTATATTATATTTTGGGAACTAGCATCTTTGTGATCATATGTACTTCGGTGTGATTCAGGCTTTAGTTCTACTCAGCACATTAAATGCCTGCTTTTATAATTCTACTTGGAAACCCTAATATAAAATTCCATCTTTGTGACTGAAAGCATACATTCAATTGTGAACCCCTCGTATTACAATTAATTTTTATTTGGAGAAAGAAAATGGCTGGTTGATGGGCAAATGTTCCCTTGTTCTGTGTTCTTCTTGGAGTGTGATTAACAACCTCAACTTGTAGGTGCTGCCCAGCCTCCCCCTTGCCAAGCTTTCCTCAAAAATATATTTCATTTTTTTTTTAGCGAGCTCATTGGTATACATATATTTATAGGTGCTTTCAGTACCAGCACCCAGAAGATCATTAGATAACTTTTAGGTGTAAAAAAAATTAGATGCTGGGCAATGTCGACATTAAAGATCAGGTTCTTTTAGGAGATTTTCCCTGCTTATCTCCTGATCTGTTCTTTTTTCCCAGTTACTTTTATCATGTTTGACAGACTCTAAAACAAATTATATTTAAAAAATTCTGACCCTTAATAGTCCCTTTTCTTCTAGATAGGGTGGTCCTATATTACTCAAACAAAAATTAGTAATTATGACTGAATTTTGCTTGCAGGTGGGATGAGCCATCTTCTAGGTGACATATTGGATATGTAAAATGCCTTCAAGGTTTATGGGAGTGGTTTCCAAACTGATTTTGGGGAGTGACAGTGATCCAAGGCAGGACCACTGAAGGCACTGCAAAGATTAGAGGGGTTGAATTGCCAGTGGCCAGGAGCTTTAGGCCTCCTTCTCAGTCTTCAATGACAATAAATAGGTTTTTATTTATTCTGCATATTGAGAGCCTATTTTTTTAGATTGAGATATAACTCACATAAGATTCACCATCTGAAAGTGTGCAACTCTATGTTTTTTAGTATATTGACAGAGTTGTGAATTGATCACTAATATTTAATTGCAGAATAGTTTCATCAATCTCCAAAGAAATCCTGTACCCATTAGCAGTCCCTTCCCATTTTTCCCTCCCACCAGCCATGGCCACAAATAATCTACCTTCTGTCCTTATGGATTTGCCTATTCTGAACATTTCATAAAAATAGAATCATGTGTTATGTGGCCTTTTGTATCTGGCTTCCTTCACTCAGTGTATGTCTCCAGCCTGCACCCATGCTGCTGTGTGCAACGGTGCTTCTTTCCCTTTTATGGCTGAACACTTTTTCATTGTATGGTTATCTGCTTTTTGTTTATCCAGTCATCAGTTGGTGGGCATTTAGACTGTTTTGACTTTTTGGCTATTTGGAATGCCCCTGCTAATGAACATTCAGGTATATGAACATGTGTTTTCGATTCTCTTGAGTATATACCCAGGAGTGAAATGTCTAGGTCATATGGTAACTCTAACTTTTTCAGTGTCAAACTGTTTTCCACAGCGGCTGCATCTTTTGCATTCCCACCAGGGGAGTATGTGGGGGTGTGTACTGAGGGTGAACAACTTTGTGGGAGGAATGTGGCCAGGGACAAGTTTTTAAAATCTTCTAATTTATGGGTAAAAATGGGAAATTATTTGAAGTCAGGATAATGTAATAGGACATAACTCCCCTAATAGTCTATGATATACCACTCATTGCTACCTTGAGGGCTTTTCATAGTAATGATGCCTAACTGTAAGTGTTGCATATGAACTTCCTCTCCAGTCAGGCTGAGAATAGCAACAGTTTCAATTGCATGGATTAGCTCCTGGGTCTCTTTTTCCTCTTTGCATCAGCCCAGACCTCTTGTCTCTAGTTAATGTGACTATTATTTGATTCTGTTCATTCTGTAAGGCTCAATCAATAGGTCTTCAAAGTCTTTCCTGACTAATCCATCTTCTGGTCCCATAGCACTCTTACATACCCAGTACCTTGTCTATCCATTGGGTCTGACCTGTGCTGCCCAACGTTGATTGTTTGGTGCAGAGTAAGCAGTGTCGATGCTTAATCTTCCTAATTCTGAGGACAGTACCTCATGTAGTATTTTTTGGCTTTCCTAGGTATATATTCTGATATTGTAATTAGTGTATGCTCAGTAAGTAATCAAATTATTGGTTAAAAATAAGATTCATGAGCAGTGAACAGGAAATTACCATTTTTTGAGCACCTCTTATGTCCTAGGTTCTAAACTGGAGGTTATCATTAATCCTTATCATAACTTTATGAGCTTATGAGATTATTTGTATTTTGTGTTTGGGGAAAATTGAAACTTAGAGAGCTTTTCCCCAAATCATACGGCCAGTAAATGAAAGAGATAGGTTTTGAGTCCAGATTGGATTCCACCATGTTATAAAACTTTATTAGGTTTTAAAGTTTCCAAAAAAACTATTTAGAAAAGGTCTTGAAAAACTCAGTAGGTTTTTATGAGCCTAGAATGGTTTAAATATGGGAATTCCTGGAATGCAGGGGACTTTCTGAGGCTCTTTGCTATCTTTGCAATCAGATTTTAACAGGTGATGCTAAACTCCTGTTTTTCCTAAACAGAAGCTAATTCAAAAAAGATCTAATTTAGAATTTGATATAATTAAAGCTATCAAATAATTTTCTTATTTTATTTACAAAATACTAAAAATTTTAGATCATTGCTTACAACACTCTAGCTCTATGTGTACTATAAAGTCTATCTACAACAGGATGCATGCCCTAAAGGTAATTTTATGTGCCCAAAGATAATTTTCCTTTGTTGTTAGAAGTATATTTAAAGTATGTTTACACTGCTTTGCACATCACCTTTGGTTTTAATCATGATTCATGAAAGTCTTGACATGTGAATACAATCCCTCAACATAATTCATACATTTATAATTTTTTATAATTTTGAAAGAATGAGGAAAGCACCCTGATGTAGTAGAAATAGCATTCTACTTGCAGGAAGGAGGCCTGAGCTATGTGCTCACACTGTCACAGGATGGGTGTATAGGTTTGGGTAAGTCCTTCAGTTTCTCTGCAGCTCGGTCTCTTCAGTTATAAAACTATAAGGTTGGACCAGGTGATCTTCAGGGGCCTTCCAGTTTTAAGGTTGCTGATCAGCATAATGAGAGACTCTTAGAGAACAAAAGCTACACTAAGGAGGTTTTACATGCTCTGAGCTGCCTTTTAGAATGTTGGCAGTAGCCTTTGAATCAATCATGAACCAGGGGGCAGAGCTGCAGTGTGTGAAATGAAAAGCTTCTCGCTCTTAATTTTTGGGTGCGTTTCTGACCCTTCAGGGTGGTTTAAATGGCTCTGAGTGCCCTAATACCACACAGAGCTCACATCACTCTAATCATTATGAAACCTTCACAGATGTGCAACTGGGAAGATTCTCTGAGGAAGTCGGAAAAATGAGACTGTAAATGCCTTCCAGCTGGCATGCCTAAATGTTCTTAATCTTATCAGAGACATGTTCAGGTTAATTTCAGTGGATGACTGATAGCTTACCCAAATGTTACTCAAGATAATATGGAGCAATTTTTCTCTCCTAGTGATGAATGCAGATATGAGGGTGATTATTGAAAAAAAGTAACTACCATTTCTCAACTGAAAAAAAAAAATGGTATAGTTACAAAAATAAAAAATTAAATGACAGTATCTTTTAAGAAAATAAAATTACTCAAGGTCGGGACATAAAAAACATAAGGCTAATTACATACATGCATATGGTGTACATTCTAGTTAGGTGCTGAGGGAGTTAACACCTTTGTGCCCAGCTAGTTTAGGCCATGCCATTTACATCCTGCTGTTCACAATGATAATGATAAGCATTGGGCTGCCTGCTATCACTGAGTGCCAGATACAGACCATATGGCAACAAGGCAGTCACATTAAAAAAAAACAAAACAGTTTTCTTGATATTTACCATACTTTGATTGTTTAAGACATGCAATCTATTGTACATTTCCTTAATTCCTTTAATTTCCTCTTCTAGTCCTGGCATTGCTGCTAGCCGCATTTCAGCTATGTAATATGAATGTGAAAACAAGTAAAGAGCATGATTATAAAATCACATTATCCTAGACTCTAAGTTCTACTTTGGATGCTATCCTTCTTTAAATGATAGGTACTCTCTTTATAGAAATGGTAGAATTCCAGGAAAAAAACCTGAAAAGGGATGACAAGCTATTCTTATATGTGCATATAGACAGACACACACAATGTGCAGTGATTTCCTAAAAGTAGAGATAAAAATAGTGGAATCATAGCATGTTAAAGCTGGAATAGATCTAAAGATCTAAAGACCTCAGAACTCTTTAGACTCACCCCTTTGCTTTACAGAAAAGGAAACTGAGGCAGAGCTGTCAAATCTGCCAAAGAGCTTGTGGCAATTATTGACAGAACTAAGTCTATGATTTAGGCTTATAGGTGTCCATTCCAATGCCTTTTAAAAATATATGTCATATGTTGATAGAGCTAAAAATAGTAAGATTTTGAGGAATTAATTATGATGGTTGGTTGAGAAATCATTTTGGTGTGCAACAGATAAGCAGAGCCAGGACTGAAAAATTACAAACAATAAATCCCTAATAAATGAGGAAGAATTGAACACTACTTTAATATGATTTTATTTGTTAATCTGAATTAGTTTTGCTTCCTTAGCTATTGGATGCATTAAAATTTTTTTGGTATTGATTTCATGGTCATTCCACAAATCTTCCTCTATATACAAACTAAATATAACATATTTCACACAGCCTGATGATTGATATCCTCTTCTGTAAAATGGGCCTGTGTGAATTCAAAGGTCCCTGTCAGCTCCAGCAGATTATGGTTCCACAGTTCCTTGTTCATAGTAAAGTGTGCCTTTGGAAGCGGTGATTATCCAACTTCAAGGTAGTTTAAGATTTAATATTTGCTGTAGATAGCTTTATAATTTCAAATGATATCTGTGTATTTCAGAACATCATTCTTAAGATAAATGTTCAGAAATTTCTACCTCCTATTGATGGAAACATTCATGGAGTTTTTCTGTAACTCCCACTTAAATGTAGAAAATAGGAGGCCCTTGGAATTATTTGCATCTGTGCAGAATTTTTCGTACTTCTTTGTGAGTGGCAATGTGTTTTTAAAAGCATTTAGAGATAAAAAATATTACTGTGATTGTGTTAGTCTTTTTATCTCCATTTTCATGTTTAAACTCTATGATTAGAGCCAATCCCAGATATCAAAGCATCAGTAGAACAGGTAATAAAAGTGAGGGGACAGCTATGGATAACAGAACTTTCAGTTACAAAGCACAGTGAAAAACTGAGCTTAAAAGCATAAGCTTAAAGTTAGAGCTAACTGATTTATTGAAAAGTGTTTTTGTTACTCAATTTTGATTTGATTTTAAATTACTCAAGGACTTCAAAGGATAAACAGAAGTGATTATTAAGGACCACAATAGGAATTATGATAAAAATCCATTACTGAATTCCAAATGAGTCATTTAGTCATTTCAGTTTTGGTCAATGGCTCTCAAGCATGGTGGGACAACTGTTCCATCAATTCCAGTGTACATTTGGAAGTACAATATATGGCACAGATTATGTACCATAAGAATAAAATATTTTTGTTCTTTAAATCTCCAGTAAAAGGAATCAGAGCTTTTTCGAAAAATGGCTGATTTTAGGGGTGAGGCAGAGATTATATGGGAAGAGCCCATAGCATCTTGTGCTCCCAGAAAGAAAAAAAAAAGTGCTCAAAAAATCAAATCTTTGGTGGGAAGGGGGCAGTATGTCAAAGGGACACAGAAACCAAACTGAAAGAACTCACAGTGGCCACAGCTGAAACAATTAGAGCAGCAAAATCAATAACATAGTTATTGGATTATAACCCAATGTATAAAATAAAAATCCATGAATACACACTAATATAAAATAAATGATTGAATGAGTAAGCAAATGAGGCAGAGGCAAATCTCTGTACAGAATTCCAAATAATTTATATAACTACTCAATGCCTCAAGGAGGTGCACCTTGACTCTCTACCCCTTCAGTGTGAGCTGTGCTTAGTGATTTGCTTCCAAAGAGTGAAAAAGAAAAGTAACTTTAAGTGAAGAACCCTGGCAAATGGCTTCTCAATCAGGTGATCGATGTTAATATCAGCAATGGTAAGTCAGATTGATAGTAGTGTACCCTTGATATAATGTGATAAGAATGGCACTTCACCTCTGTGGGCTTCTTCCCCAAGACCCATAATCTCAGCCTAAGGAAAAAGCATGATAGGAACCCAAAGTGAGGGACATCCTACAAGATACATGACCAATACTCCTCAAAACTGTCAAAGTCTTGAAAAGCAAGGAGTGTCTGAGGAGCTTTTGAGACCAGAGCAGACTGAGATGTGATGACTAAATGTAATATGTACCTTGCACTGGACCTCTAACAGAAAAAGTAAGAGGATAGTATGGGCAAAAAAATAAATGTATGAAATCTGAATTAAGTATGGAGCTTAGTTAGTCCTAATATATAATGTATTCATATTGGTTTATTAGCTGTGACAGATCTATGACACTAATATACTAACAATAGGGGAAATTAGGTGTGGGGTAGGTGGTAACACTCCATGTTATCTTTGTAACTTTTTTTGTAAATCTAAAACTATTCTAAAAGAATATTGAAAAAGCATATTTAAAAATCAAGGAATTGGATGATTTTGTTCTCTAAGTTTCCAATAAGGAATGGTGCATGTTTTGACTGGCATTTTCTATTTGATTAGTCTTGTTTACAAAGACTTTTGGAATAAAAGAATTGCTTGATGGCAACAGTTTCTGAGTTCATATAGAGAAATAAATTGTTTCAACACTGTGCCTCTGCCACAAAGCTCAAAGCACTTTATAGAGTCATCATTCATTTTCTACTGTGATAACATTTACGAAAATATGTTGTAAATTGTAAAAGCCTGAAACATATACTGTAATAACTACCACTTTATAATGACTTTATCATTATTCCTGAGATCTCAATACTATATTTGTTGCTAGAGGGAATTCCTGTACGTTAGAGAAAGGTGATCTTCATAAAGTTAATGCAAAAAATGAGGGGCTCCATTTATCCCCATAAAATAACACTTAAGGTGATATTAATTTTATAGATGTGACCGTATAATTAAGCATAATTGTCCAATTTGGTTGGTTTCTCTTGCCTTGGACAAATCAAGTGTTTCACATTCTTAGTGTCATATTTGATGAGTAACTTTAATAACCCAAACCAAAAAGACTGCTAATGTATTTTATATGCATACTGTTTGACCTTGAGCATAGAGACAAAGACTGACTAACTTTAGCAAGGCCAAGCTGCAGACAGTAAGGCAAACTTGATGGATATTTATTTTCCGGAGAACACTCTCCAAGTATAAGGGAGTGATAAAACGTTTTTTATGCACTTGGACTTTATCCATCTTTTGAAATAAGTCAGTGGTGGAAGTGAGAAAGAAACCAAAGCTGAGATGCAGATACACCGGTGGGGCAGATTCACAGTGGTGGGAAACTCTGCTTCTGCTGTGAACGTTCTCTCTGGATTAAAAAAATAAAGCTTTATTGAGGTATAATGGAAATACATATATGATATACTGCACTTATTAATGTTTACACTTTGGTCATTTTTGACACCTGTATGCAACTGTGAGATAATCACCACAATCAAAATAATGAACATGTCCATCATCCCCAAAAGTTTCCTTGTACCTGATTATAATTTCTCACTTTTGCTGCCTGCCTGCCCACACTGCCTCCATCATTTTGTTTTTTTTTTTAGAGGGCATCTCTCATATTTATTGATCAAATGGTTGTTAACAACAATAACCTGTATAGGGGACTCAATGCACAATCATTAATCAAACCGAAGCCTAGTTCTCAACAGTCTCCAATCTTCTGAAGCATAACGAACAAGTTCTTACAAGGTGAACAAATTCTTACATAGTGAATAAGTTCTTACGTGGTGAACAGTACAAGGGCATTCATCACAGAAACTTTCGGTTTTGATCACGCATTATGAACTATAAACAATCAGGTCAAATATGAATATTTGTTTGATTTTTATACTTGATTTATATGTGAATCCCACATTTCTCCCTTATTATTATTATTATTTTTAATAAACTGCTGAAGTGGTAGGTAGATGCAAGATAAAGGTAGAAAGCATAGTTTAGTGCTGTAAAAGGGCAAATGTAGATGATCAGGTGTGTGCCTATAGACTAAGTATTAATCCAAGCTAGTCAAGGGCAACAAAACATCCACGGATGCAGAAGATTTCTCTCAAAACAGGGGGGGGTGGGGGTTATAAGCCTCACCTCTGTTGATCCCTAATTTCTCACCTGATGGCCCCCCTGCGACTGTGCCTGTCTTAGGTTGTTCCTCCCTGGAGGAATCTTACCTGTCTCTGGCTAAACAGTCATCTTCCGGGGCCATACAGGGAAATGTAAAGTTGGTAAGTGAGAGAGAAGCAATATTGTTTGAGAAGGTTAGCTTTTTACTTCTTTGCAGATTTATGCCCTGTGGCTTTTATGCCCAGCATTTGTCTTGAGGTATCTTTACCACTTGGAAGAATTATGATACTCGGTAATTTCTTATGAGGCACGAATTCTACTTAAGGGTTGTAATTAGGAAGGAAGAAGAAAAGCTATAGAAGTAGCAGACGGAAGAAAACATGGGAGGATTGATTATTTCTTTGACACATCTTCTTGTAGAGTAATATAAGCATGTATAGGTTTTAAACTACTAATTAAATTGCACACACACATTAACATAATAGGAATACAGCTACATAACCAAAGCAGACCTACAATTACCAGCCATCTCCAGTGAAACCAAGAAAACCACTTAGGCACCCTAGGCATTTGTGAAAACTTATCAATGATATGATGGATATTGTCTAACTGAATTTGAATAGTTTGAGAAAAATCAGACAAAATAAAACAACACATTCCTGGGAGCTGTTCACATCCCATATGTTCTTTTAACAGTAGATAGTCTGAGGTCGCAAGATTTTGGAGCGCTGCAACTTGCACTTCTCCTAATTCTTGGTTGAGTTCCGACAGTATAGATCCAGTCAAATTTGTTGTTTTGCTGTATGCACAGGCCAGCTTAGATATCTCCTTCTTCATTCCAATGGCAAGTCCAGGAAACGGTGGGATGAATGCAGCTACAACTGCAACAGTGCCAGGATCTTTGTTGAAGTTTTTTGATGTTCATCTTCTGGAATGACTCTTCCAGAGAATGTTGATGCTGGAAGTTCTTCTTCATATCGTATCTTAGTTCATTTTCTGGGTAGCCAAATTAGGCTTTGATCCTCTGTATAAACACAAACAAACCCTTTGCCCACACTTTGATATGCCCTTTATATCATTGTGAAGAACTTATTGGAGATCACCACACAGGAACTGCTTCTTTCTTTTTTTTTAAGAGAAAGGAATATTATCAGAAAAATGTACTTTCATAGCTGATCATCTGACACCCTTTAAATGATCAAAATTAAGGATATTTAAAGCATGCTTTAATCGTTGATTTACAGTTAGTTTTATCCTATCAGGGAGTAATCCCCCTTTTCTTTCTTTCTTTTCTCTTTTTGTTATCATTAATCTACTCTTACATGACGAATATTATGTTTACTAGGCTCTCCCCTATACCAGGTCCCCCCTATAAACCCCTTTACAGTCTCTGTCCATCAGCATAGCAAAATGTTGTAGAATCACTACTTGTCTTCTCTGTGTTGTACAGCCCTCCCCTTTCTCCCCCACCATGCATGCTAATCTTAATACCCCCATTCTTCTTCCCCCCTTATCCCTCGCTACCTACCCATCCTCCCCAGTCCCTTTCCCTTTGGTACCTGTTAGTCCATTCTTGGGTTCTGTGATTCCGCTGCTGTTTTGTTCCTTCAGTTTTTCCTTTGTTCTTATACTCCACAGATGAGTGAAATCATTTGGTATTTCTTTCTCCACTTGGCTTATTTTACTGAGCATAATACCCTCCAGGTCCATCCATGTTGCTGCAAATGGTAGGATTTGCCCTCTTCTTATGGCTGAGTAGTATTCCATTGTGTATATGTACCACATCTTCTTTATCCATTCATCTACCGATGGACATTTAGGTTGCTTCCAATTCTTGGCTACTGTAAATAGTGCTGCGATAAACATAGGGGTGCATCTGTCTTTCTCAAACTTGATTGCTGCGTTCTTAGGGTAAATTTCTAGGAATGGAATTCCTGGGTCAAATGGTAAGTCTGTTTTGAGCATTTTGATGAACCTCCATACTGCTTTCCACAATGGTTGAACTAATTTACATTCCCACCAGCAGTGTAGGAGGGTTCCCCTTTCTCTACAGCCTCACCAACATTTGTTGTTGTTTGTCTTTTGGATGGCAGCCATCCTTACTGGTGTGAGGTGATACCTCATTGTAGTTTTAATTTGCATTTCTCTGATAATTAGCGATGTGGAGCATCTTTTCATGTGTCTGTTGGCCAACTGTATTTCTTTTTTGGAGAACTGTCTGTTTAGTTCCTCTGCACATTTTTTAATTGGGTTATTTGTTTTTTGTTTGTTGAGGCATGTGAGCTCATTATATATTCTGGACGTCAAGCCTTTATCGGATCTGTCATTTTCAAATATATTCTCCCATACTGTAGGGTTCCTTTTTGTTCTATTGATGGTGTCTTTTGCTGTACAGAAGCTTTTCAGCTTAATATAGTCCCACTTGTTCATTTTTGCTGATGTTTTCCTTGCCCTGGGAGATATGTTCAAGAAGAGGTCACTCATGTTTATGTCTAAGAGGTTTTTGCCTATGTTTTTTTCCAAGAGTTTAATGGTTTCATGACTTACATTCAGGTCTTTGATCCATTTTGAGTTTACTTTTGTATATGGGGTTAGACAATGGTCCAGTTTCATTCTCCTACATGTAGCTGTCCAGTTTTGCCAGCACCATCTGTTGAAGAGACTGTCATTTCCCCATTGTATGTCCATGGCTCCTTTATCAAATATTAATTGACCATATATGTCTGGGTTAATGTCTGGATTCTTTAGTCTGTTCCATTGGTCTGTGGCTCTGTTCTTGTGCCAGTACCAAATTGTCTTGATTACTATGGCTTTATAGTAGAGCTTGAAGTTGGGGAGTGAGATATCCCCTACTTTATTCTTCTTTCTCAGGATTGCTTTGGCTATTTGGGGTCTTTCATGTTTCCATATGAATTATTGAATTATTTGTTCCAGTTCATTGAAGAATGTTGCTGGTAGTTTCATAGGGATTGCATCAAATCTGTATATTGCTTTGGGCAGGATGGCTATTTTGATGATATTAATTCTTCCTAGCCATGAGCATGGGATGAGTTTCCATCTGTTCATGTCTCCTTTAATTTCTCTTAAGAGTGACTTGTAGTTACCACAGTATAAGTCTTTCACTTCTTTGGTTAGGTTTATTCCTAGGTATTTTATTTTTTTTGATGCAATTGTGAATGGAGTTGTTTTCCTGATTTCTCTTTCTGTTGGTTCATTGTTAGTGTATAGGAAAGCCACAGATTTCTGTGTGTTTATTTTGTATCCTGCAACTTGCTGTATTCCGATATCAGTTCTAGTAGTTCTGGGGTGGAGTCTTTAGGGTTTTTTATGTACAGTATCATGTCATCTGCAAATAGTGACAGTTTAACTTCTTCTTTACTAATCTGGATTCCTTGTATTTTTTGGTTTTGTCTGATTGCCGTGGCTAGGACCTCCAGTACTATGTTAAATAACAGTGGGGAGAGTGGGCATTCCTGTCTAGTTCCCGATCTCAGAGGAAAAGCTTTCAGCTTCTCGCTGTTCAGTATAATGTTGACTGTGGGTTTATCATAGATGGCCTTTATTACATTGAGGTACTTGCCCTCTATTCCCATTTTGCTGAGAGTTTTTATCATGAATGGATGTTGAACTTTGTCAAATGCTTTTTCAACATCTATGGAGATGATCATGTGGTTTTTGTCTTTCTTTCTGTTGATGTGGTGGATGATGTTGATGGACTTTCGAATGTTGTACCATCCTTGCATCCCTGGGATGAATCCCACTTGGTCATGGTGTATGATCCTTTTGATGTATTTTTGAATTCGTTTGCTAATATTTTGTTGAGTATTTTTGCATATATGTTTATCAGAGATATTGGTCTGTAGTTTTCTTTTTTGGTGGGGTCTTTGCCTGTTTTTGGTATTAGTGTGATGTCAGCTTCATAGAGTGTGTTTGGGAGTATCCCCTCCTCTTCCATTTTTAGGAAAATTTTAAGGAGAATGGGTATTATGTCTTCCCTGTATGTTTGATAAAATTCTGAGGTGAATCCATCTGGCCCGGAGGTTTTGTTCTTGGGTAGTTTTTTGATTACCGATTCAATTTTGTTGCTGGTAATTGGTCTGTTTAGATTTTCTGTTTCTTTCTGGGTCAGTCTTGGAAGGTTGTATTTTTCTAGGAATTTGTCCATTTCTCCTAGGTTTCCCAGCTTGTTAGCATATAGGTTTTCATAGTACTCTCTAATAATTCTCTGTATTTCTGTGGGTCCGTCGTGATTTTTCCTTTCTCGTTTCTGATTCTGTTGATTTGTGTTGACTCTTTTTCTCTTAATAAGTCTGGCTAGAGTCTTATCTATTTTGCTTATTTTCTCGAAGAATCAGCTCTTGGTTTCATTGATTTTTGCTATTGTTTTATTTTTCTCAATTTTATTTATTTCTTCTCTGATCTTTATTATGTCCCTCCTTCTGCTGACCTTAGGCCTCACTTGTTTTTCTTTTTTCAATTTCGATAATTGTGACATTAGACCATTTATTTGGGATTGTTCTTCCTTCTTTAAATATGCCTGGATTGCTATATACTTTCCTCTTAAGACTGCTTTTGCTGTATCCCACAGTAGTTGGGGCTTTGTGTTGTTGTCGTTTGTTTCCATATTGCTGTATCTCCATTTTGATTTGGTCATTGATCCATTGATTATTTAGGAGTGTGTTGTTAAGCCTCCATGTGTTTGTGAGCCTTTTTGCTTTCTTTGTACAGTTTATTTCTAGTTTTATGCCTTTGTGGTCTGAAAAGTTGGTTGGTAGGATTTCAATCTTTTGGAATTTACTGAGGCTCTTTTTGTGGCCTAGTATGTGGTCTATTCTGGAGAATGTTCCATGTGCACTTGAGAAGAATGTGTATCCTGTTGCTTTTGTATGTAGAGTTCTATAGATGTCTATTAGGTCCATCTGTTCTAGTGTGTTGTTCAGTGCCTCTGTGTCCTTACTTATTTTCTGTCTGGTGGATCTGTCCTTTGGAGTGAGTGGTGTGTTGAAGTCTCCCAGAATGAATGCATTGCATTCTATTTCCTCCTTTAGTTCTGTTAGTATTTGTTTCAGATATGTTGGTGCTCCTGTGTTGGGTGCATATATATTTATAATGGTTATATCCTCTTGTTGGACTGAGCCCTTTATCATTATGTAATGTCCTTCTTTATCTTTTGTTACTTTCTTTATTTTGAAGTCTGTTTTGTCTGATACTAGAATTGCAACACCTGCTTTCTTCTTTCTGTTGTTTGCATGAAATATCTTTTTCCATCCCTTGACTTTAAGTCTGTGCATGTGTTTGGGTTTGAGGTGAGTCTCTTGTGAGCAGCATGTGGATGGATCTTGCTTTTTTATCCATTCTATTACTCTGTGTCTTTTGATTGGTGCATTCAGTCCATTTACATTTAGGGTGGTTATTGAAAGGTATGTACTTATTGCCATTGCAGGCTTTAAGTTTGTGGTTACCAAAGGTTCAGGGTTAGCTTCTTGACTATCTTACTGTCTAACTTAACTCGCTTGTTGAGCTATTATAAACACAGTCTGATGATTCTTTATTTCTCTCCCTTCTTATTCCTCCTCCTCCCTTCTTCATATGTTGGGTGTTTTGTTTTGTAGTCTTTTTAGGAGTGCTCCCATCTAGAGCAGTCCCTGTAGGATGACCCTGTAGGATGACCTGTAGAGGTGGTTTGTGGGAGGCAAATTATCTCAACTTTTGCTTGTCTGGGAATTGTTTAATCCCTCCTTCATATGTAAATGATATTCGTGCTGGATACAGTAGTCTTGGTTCGAGGCCCTTCTGTTTCATTGCATTAAGTATATCATGCCATTCTCTTCTGGCCTGTAGGGTTTCTATTGAGAAGTCTGATGATAGCTTGATGGGTTTTCCTTATTAGGTAACATTTTTTTTCTCTCTGGCTGCCTTTAATACTTTGTCCTTGTCTTTGATCTTTGCCATTTTAATTATTATGTGTCTTGGTGTTGCCCTCCTTGGATCCCTTGTCATGGGAGTTCTGTGTACCTCTGTTGTCTGAGAGGCCATTTCTTCCCCTAGTTTGGGGAAGTTTTCAGCACTTATTTCTTCAAAGACACTTTCTATCCCTTTTTCTCTCTCTTATTCTTCTGGTATCCCTATAATGCAGATATTGTTCCATTTCGATTGGTCACTGAGCTCTCTTAGAATTCTTTCATTCCTGTAGATCCTTTTATCTCTCTCTGCATCAGCTTCTCTGCATTCCTGTTCTCTGTTTTCTAGTCCATTAATAGTCTCTTGCATCTCGTCCATTCTGTTTTGAAGTCCTTCCAGAGCTTGTTTTATTTCTGTATTCTCCTTCCTTAGTTCTTGCATATTTCTCTGCAAGTCCATCAGCATGGTTATGACTTTTGTTTTGAATTCTTTTTCAGGAAGACTGGTTAAATCTATCTCCCGTGGTTCCTTCTCAGGGGAAGATGTAGCAGATGCCGAAGCTGTCTGGGTTAGTCGTGTCTGGATCATATTTTTTTGCCTTTTCATGTTGACAGGTGCTATTGACAGCTGGGAGGGCCAAACTTTTCAGTTGCTACTGGCCTTTCTTTACTGGGACAACTGCGACTCCTAATGGCTTATGTTGGGTAATTGCATGTAGACTGGGTCTTTGTGTCTTGCCTGGCCGGTGCGGAGGAATCTCCCTTTCTGAGGGCATGGTCTTCCTTTGACTGCTTCTCTGCTTTCACAGCTCCTGGAGGGGTAATGGACAGGGGGCCTGTTTGGTTGTTTACCTCCATGAGGGGCCTCAGAGCTGTTGCCCAGGGGGTTAGTGCTCCCTGTTTTCCCTATAATTTCCAGCCACTGGGCTGTGACCTGTGTTGTTTCTGTCCAGCTGTTACATCCCTGTCCCTTTAAGACTTTCAAAAAGCACTTGCTTTTCTTTGTCACAGGGGTATCAGCTTCGGAACCCGCTCAGGGGTCTTGCTGCCCTGTTTCCCTAGTTTCTAGCCCTCCACGCATGCACTGTGTCTGCGCTCTGGTGCGGATGGCTGGGGCTGGGTGTTCAGCAGTCCTGGGCTCCCTCTCCCTCCCCGCTCTGACTCCTCTCCCTCCTGCTGGGAGCTGGGGGGAGGCGTGCTTGGGTCCCACCGGGCTGGGGGTTGTATCTTACCACTTTCACCAGGCGCTAGGCTCTCACATGTGTGGATATAGTCTGGCTGTTGTCCTGTGTCTTCTGGTCTCTCTTTTAGGATTAGTTGTATTTGTTGTATTTTCAGAAATATCTATGTTTTTGGGAGGAGATTCCCACTGTCCTACTCATGCCGCCATGTTGGCTCCACCGATCATGTGGTTTTTATCTTTCTTTTTGTTGATGTGGTGGATGATGTTGATGGATTTTCAAATGTTGTACCATCCTTGCATCCCTGAGATGAATCCCACTTGGTCATGGTGTAAGATCCTTTTGATATATTTTTGAATTCGGTTTGCTAATATTTTATTGAGTATTTTTGCATCTACATTCTTCAGGGATATTGGTCTGTAATTTTCTTTTTTGGTGGGGTCTTTGCCTGGTTTTGGTATTGGCTTCATAGAATGAGTTTGGGAGTATTCCCTCCTCTTCTATTTTTTGGAAAACTTTAAGGAGAATGGGTATTATGTCTTCTCAGTGTGTCTGATAAAATTCTGAGGTAAATCCATCTGGCCTGGGGGTTTTGTTCTTGGGTAGTTTTTTGATTACTGTTTCAATTTCTTTGCTCATAATTGGTTTGTTTAACTTTTGTGTTTCTTTCTTGGTCAGTCTTGGGAGGTTGTATTTTTCTAGGAAGTTGTCCAATTCTTCTAGGTTTTCCAGCTTGTTGGCATTGAAGTTTTCATAGTAGTCTTTAATAATTCTTTGTATTTCTGTGGAGTCTGTTGACATTTTTCTTTTCTCATTTCTGATTCTGTTGATTTGTGTTGATTCTCTTTTTCTCTTAATAAGTTTGGCTAGAGGCTTATCTATTTTGTTTATTTTCTCAAAGAACCAGCTCTTTGTTTCATTGATTTTTGCTATTGTTTTATTCTTCTCAATTTTGTTTATTTCTTCTCTGATCTTTATTATGTCCCTCCTTCTGCTGACTTTAGGCCTCATTTGTTCTTCTTTTTCCAGTTTCGATAATTGTGATGTTAGACTATTCATTTGGGATTGTTCTTCCTTCTTCAAGTGTGCCTGGATTGCTATATACTTTCCTCTTAGGACTGCTTTCGTTGTGTCCCACAGAAATTGGGGCTTTGTGTTGTTGTTGTCATTTGTTTCTATATATTCCTTGATCTCTATTTTAATTTGTTCGTTGATCCATTGATTATTTAGGAACATGTTGTTAAGCCTCCATGTGTTTGTGAGCATTTTTGTTTTCTTTGTAGAATTTATTTCTATTTTTACACCTTTGTGGTCTGAAAAATTGGTTGGTAGAATTTCAATATTTTGGAATTTACTGAGGCTCTTTTTGTGGGCTAGTATGTGGTCTATTCTGGAGAATGTTCCATGTGCACTTGAGAAGAATGTATATCCTGTTGCTTTTGTATGTAGAGTTCTATAGATTTCTATTAGGTCCATCTGTTCTACTGTGTTGTTCAGTGCCTCCGTGTCCTTACTTATTTTCTGCCCCGTGGATCTATCCTTTGGGGTGAGTGGTGTGTTGAAGTCTCCTAAAATGAATGCATTGCAGTCTATTTCCCCCTTTAGTTCTGTTAGTATTTGTTCCACATATGCTGGTGCTCCTGTGTTGGGTGCATATATATTTAGAATGGTTAGATCCTCTTGCTGGACTGAGCCCTTTATCATTATGTAGTGTCCTTCTTTATCTCTTATTACTTTCTTTGTTTTGAAGTCTATTTTGTCTGATATTAGTACTGCAACCCCTGCTTTCTTCTCACTGTTGTTTGCCTGAAATATGTTTTTTCATCCCTTGACTTTTAGTCTGTGCATGTTTTTGTGTTTGAGATGAGTTTCTTGTAAGCAGCATATAGATGGGTCTTGCTTTTTTATCCATTCTATTACTCTGTGTCTTTTGATTGGTGCATTAAATCCGTTTACATTTAGGGGGACTTTTGAAAGATATGTACTTATTGCCATTGCAGGCTTCAAATTTGTGGTTACCAAAGGTTCAAGGTTAGCCTCTTTAGGATCTTATTGCCTAACTTAGCTCACTTATTGAGCTGTTATATACACTGTCTGGAGATTCTTTTCTTCTCTCCCTTCTTATTCCTCCTCCTCCATTCTTCATATGTTGGGTGTTTTGTTCTGTGCTTTTTTTAGGAGTGCTCCCATCTATAGCAGTCCCTGTAAGATGCCCTTTAGAGGTGGTTTGTGGGAGGCAAATTCCCTCAGCTTTTGCTTGTCTGGGAATTGTTTAATCCTTCCATCATATTTAAATCATAATTGTGCTGGATACAGTATCCTTGGTTCAAGGCCCTTCTATTTCATTGCATTAAGTATATCATGCCATTCTCTTCTGGCCTGTAAGGTTTCTGTTGAGAAGTCTTATGATAGCCTGTTGGGTTTTCCTTTATAGGTGACCTTTTTCTCTCTAGCTGCCTTTAAAACTCTTTCCTTGTCCTTGATTCTTGCCATTTTAATTATTATGTGTCTTGGTGTTGTCCTCCTTGGATCCTTTCTGTTGGGGTTTCTGTGTATTTCCGTGGTCTGTTTGATTATTTCCTCCCCCAGTTTGGGGAAGTTTTCAGCAATTATTTCTTTAAAGACACTTTCTATCCCTTTTCCTCTCTCTTCTTCTTCTGGTAGCCCTATAATATGGATATTGTTCCTTTTGGATTGGTCACATAGTTCTCTTAGTATTGTTTCGTTCCTGGAGATCCTTTTATCTCTCTCTATGTCAGCTTCTATGCGTTCCTGTTCTCTGGTTTCTATTCCATCAATGGTCTCTTGCATCTTATCCATTCTGCTTATAAATCCTTCCAGAGTTTGTTTCACTTCTGTAATCTCCTACCTGGCTTCTGTGATCTCCCTCCAGACTTCATCCCATTGCTCTAGCATATTTCTGTGCATCTCCATCAGCATGTTTATGATTTTTATTTTGAATTCTTTTTCAGGAAGACTGTTAGGTCTCTCTCCTTCTCTGGTGTTGTCTCTATGATCTTGGTTTGCCTGTAATTTTGCCTTTTCATGGTGATAGAAATAGTTTGCAGAACTGGGAGTAGTGACAGCTGGAAGAACTTCCCTTCTTGTTGGTTTGTGGCCTTCCTCTCCTGGGAGAACAGCGACCTCTAGTGGCTTGTGCTGGGCAGCTGTGCACAGACAGGGCTTTTGCTTCCTGCCCGGTACTATGGAGTTTATCTCCGCTGTTGCTCTGGGTGTGACCTGACTCTGGCTCCTGCTCCAAAATGGTGGAGCCCCGTTAGAGGGGGAGTGGCTGGCAGGCTATTTATCTCTGTCAATAGCCTCCATGCTCCCTGCTGCCCAGTGGGTTAGAGTGCCCAGAGATCTCCAGATTCCCTGTTGCTGGACTAAGTATCCTGCCCTGTCCCTTTAAGACTTCCAAAAAGCACTTGACAAAAATAAAAAGCTGCTCGCTTTTCTTTGTCCTCAGGCGCTGGCCTCAGGGACCCGCTCACTGGTCTTGCTTCCCTGTTTCCCTAGTATTGGGGTCCCTGTCCCTTTAAGACTTCCAAAAAAGCACTCACAAAAAAAAAAAAAAAAAAAAGCCTCTCGCTTTTCTTTGTCCTCCAGTGCCGGCCTCAGGCACCCGCTCACCATTCTTGCTGCCCTGTTTCCCTAGTATCCAGGGCCCCGCACATGTACTGTGTCTGCACTCTGGTCCGGATGGCTGGAGCTGGGTGTTCAGCAGTCCTGGGCTCCCTCTCCCTCCTGCTGTGACTCCTCTCCTCCTGCTGGGAGCTGGGGGGAGGGGCGCTCAGGTCCCGCCAGGCCGGGGTTTGTATCTTACCCCCTTTGAGAGGCGCTGGGTTCTCGCATGTGTGGATGTGGTCTGGATGTTGTCCTGTGTCCTCTGGTCTCTATTCTAGGAAGAGTTGTCTTTGTTATATTTTCATAAATATATGTGGTTTTGGGAGGAGATTTCCGCTCCTCTACTCACGCCGCCATCTTGGCTCCCACACTGCCTCCATCTTTGTGCTCAGGCAATCACCTATCTGCTTTCTGTCATTCTACATTAGTGTCTATTTTTTAGAATTTTATTCAAATAGAATCATACAGTATTCATTCTTTCTTTAAACAAAAATTCGACCCCTTTCACACAGTATTCTTTTGAGATTCATCCAGTGTTGTAGCATGTATTACTACTCTGTTCCTTTTTATCCCCTTGCACGTATAATGCAAAATATGACTATTCATTCTCCTGTTTTTGGCTGTTTTCCAGTTTTTGACTATTACCAGTAAAGCTCCCATGAATATTGTTGTACAAGTCTCTATATGGGTATTTCCTTCTTTTTTCTTGAGTAAATACCTACGAGGGAAATGGCAGGTATGTTAGGTTATATGTTTAACTTTTCAGTAAGTGGCTAAACTGTTTTCTATAGTAGTTATATCATTTCACATTCCTGCTAGCAGTACATAAGAATTCTAGTTGGTTCATATCCTTACGAACACTTGTTTTAAAGTATAGACATTCTTATACATGTATGGTGGTATCTCATTATATCTCATAAGATGCTTTTCCTTATCAGCCTATGATGTTAAACATCTTTTCATGTGCTTATTTGCCATCATATGTCTTTTTTGCTGAAGTGTCTATTCAAATTTATGCAATTTTCTTTATTGAGTTCTTTGTTTTCTTATGGTTGATTTGTAAGAATTCTTCTTATTTTCAGGATGCAAGTCCTTCATCAGAAATATACTTTGCAAACTTTTCTCCTAGTATTTGTCTCACCTTCTCATTTTCTTCACAGTATATTTGGAAAAACAGAAGTTTTAACTTTGCCAAGGTCTAGTTTATTATTTTTTTTCTGTTATGCTTTTGGTGTCATATTTAAGAAATCTTTGTCTAACTCAAGATAACAAAGATTTTCTTCTAGTTTCATGCTTTTAGGTTTTTCACTTTAGTTTATACAGCATTTCAAATTACTTTTTTTTTGATATCATTAATATACAGTTACATGAGCAACATGGTAGTTACTAGATTCCCTCCATTATCAAGTCCCCACCACATACCCCATTTCAAATTACTTTTCATATATGGTATGAGGAATGGAGTGAAGTTCCCTTTTTTGCATATGAGGATATAATTCTTCTAATAACATTTATTATATTATATAGTCTGTCCTTCCTCAACTGAATTGCTTTTGTACTTTGTTAAAAACCAGTTGTCCTAAAGATATGGGTATATGGGTCTGTTTCTGGAATTTCTGTTCTGCTCCACTTACCTATTTTTCTTTCTTGATTTCAACACCGTACTTTCTTGTTTACACTAGCTTCATCATAAGATTTGGATTCAGGTAGTGTTAATCTTCCAACTTTGTCCATTTTCAAAGTTGTTTTAAACTATTCTAGATTCTTTACATTCCCATATAAATTTTACAATGTTTTTCTCTTGCCATAAAAACAAGTGTGCTGGGATTTTGACAAAGATTACATTCAAATAGATTAATTTAAAGAGAGTTGACATCTTAATATTGAGTTTTCCAACCTATGAACAAGATATATGTCTCTATTCTGGTCTTCTTTACTTTCTCTGATCAGTGTTTTGCAGTTTTCATTGTACAGATCTTGCACATCTTTAGCCAGATAAATCCCTAAGATTTCATATTTTTTGTTGTTATTATAAATAGTGCTTTATAAAAATTATAATTTCTACTTGTTCTTTGTTAATATGTAGAAATAAAATTGATTTTAATATATTGACCTTGTGTCATGCAACCTTGTTAAACTCACTGATTAGTTCCAGTAGTTTGTCCTATAATCCATTGGATTTTCTATGGATGACAATTTTCTTTTTCCCTTTCTGATGTGGATGCCTTTTATTTACTTTTCTTCTTGTTGTTGTTATTATTTACCTTACTGCAATGGTCAGACCCTCCACTACAACGTTCAACAGAAGAGATGAGAGTAGACATGCTTGTCTTGTTCCTGATGTTAGGGGTATATTTGGTCTTTCACCGTTATGTATGAGGTTAGCTGTATATTGTCCATACTTTGCTTTTTCAGGATGAGGAGGTTCCTTTCTAGGCTTAGTTTTCTGAGCTTTTAGCATGAATGATGTTAGATTTTGTCAAAAGCTTTTTTCTTCATCTGTTGATATCACCATATGGTTTATTTTTTAGTTTGTCATTCTGGTACATTACATTGTTTGATTTTTGAATAGTAAATTAACCTTGCATTTTTGGGATAAGCCTCACTTGATCATGATGTATTATCCTTTTACTCTTTTGTTGGGTGAGATTTGCTAAAATGTCATTTAGCATTTCTGTACCTATATTCATGGGGAATATTGGTCTGGGGTTTTCTTTTCTTGTATTCATTGTAAAATAATGACCACAATGAAATTAACATATCAGTCACCCACAATTGCCTTTTATTTATTTATTTTCTGATGAGAACACCTAAGATCTACTCTCTTCGCAAATTTCAAGTGTATGTGTATATATATTAAGTCATCAAATCATCAGGTTGTGCACTGTAATTAGATACACTTTGTTGTTAAATATATCTCAATAAAAAAAAGGAATAGATGACCTGCATAGTCCTATGTCCTTTAAGAAATCAAATTTGTCATTTGGAAACTTTTTTGAAAAAAATTGCCCATATGTGTTTATTGGTGAATTCTACTATACATTTAAGGGAGAAATAATACTAATTCTACACAAATTCTTCCAGAAAATTGTAGAAGAATATTCTATGAGGCCAGGATTACCACTTGCTTATTTTTTTTCTTATTGCTTATGGTTTTGGTGTCACATCCATAAAATCATTGTCAACACCAATGTCTAGGAGCATTTTCCTTTCTTTTCTTCTAGGATTTTTGTGGTTTCAGTTCTTATATTTAAGTATAATCCATTTTGGGTTATATTTTGTGAGTGGTAAGTGGTAAAATAGGGATCCAGGTTCATACATTTATATGAGGCTGTTTATAAATTGACCCTAGTATCATTATGAAATGACCTTCTTCATCCTAAGTAATATTCTTCGTTCTGAAGTGTCCTTTTCTGATATTTAGATAGACACTCTGACTTTCTTAGTGTTACCATGGCATAGCTGTTTTATCCACCTATTTGAGTCCTTATATTCAAAGTGCGTTTTTGTAAACAGCATATAGTTCGTTCTTTGTGATTCAATCTGATAATTTCTACCATTTAATTTAGGTGTTTAGATCATTTGTGATTATTAATATGGCCAGATTTAAGTCTGTCCCTCTTACTACTTGTTTCCTCTTTTTTTCCCATATTTTCTTTGTTCCTCATTTCTTCTTCTGTGTTGTTTAGGAGTAACTGAATAATTTTTATGATTCCATTTATCTTTTTTTGCTTCTTTGTTTATTAGCTATAACTGCTTTGTTATTTTGGTGATTGCTTTAGGATTCATGGTATACATCCTTAACTTAACACCGTCACTGATTAGTCAAGTATGGCTAAGGAACCATATCCATTCCACCACCTATTTTTGTAAATAAAATCTGAAATTCTTAGGTGTTGTCACTAAGGCTGCTAGTTGTATCCTAAAACCTGTTCCCCAGTTCTTCCACAGTTTTAAAATTATAGTTGGCATGTGGCTGCCAGCTGAAGATTACATTTTGTAGTCCCCTTTGGAGTCAAGTGTGTCTGGATGGCTAAGCTCTTACTCTTGGAGTGTGAACTGAAGGAAATATGTCAGCTACAGTTCTGGCCTTGCACATGCTCTTTTCCCTTCCTGTTATCCTGAATATAGGTCCAGCTGCAACCGTGCAGATTGGAGTGCACCCTAAGGCAATAATTCTCAAACATTCGGGTCTTACAACCCCTTTGCATTGCTGAGGACACTAAAAGTCTTGTTTATGTAGGTTGTAGCTATTGATATTTACCATATTAGAAATTAAAAGTGGAAAAAATGTAAAAATTACAATTTAATATGAAATATTTATTTTATGAAAACAACTCTGTTTTTTCAAAAGAATATTGAGAAGAGTAACATTATGTTTTTCCAAATTTCTCTTTAGTGTCTGATTTAAAAGAAGTAATCTGTATTCTCTTCATCTGCTTCTAAACTCTCTCTGTTGTGATATTTTGTTTTAGTTGAAGTATATGAAGACAGTCCAGGCACATGCAAATACACATTTCGAAAAGGGCAGGGTGTTTTATAGCCTTTTCAGATAATTGTGGATCCTTTTAAAAAGTTTTCTACCAACGTTTAACAAATGGTAATTTGTTAAAAGTAGTTAACTGTTTATTTTAGGTAAGAATCTAGAAAAACATTTCAAAATAGTTGTTATTATCAGTTGTTTAGTCACTCACACAGATGAATTCTATTGCCTATAGGTCAGGGCCATAGACATAGGTTTGATTCATTCATGCTTTCATGTAGTTTTGTTTCACTCTGTGACTGAAAGCTTTGGGAATAAGCAGGGCTGGACAGAAGTTGGAATAAATCAATAAACTCCAAATAAATTCTCTCCTGGTTATGTTTAGTCAACTTGGTAAACTCATTTTCACCTGTAACCATTAGCATGGCATTAAAAAAAACTTAAATTTTACTTTAAAAGAAATACCATTTAATTTAAGATCCACAAAATATTTCCAAGTATTTGCATTTGTTTTAAGTTATGATTTTTCTATTTCTATTTCTCCCTACCTTTCCCTTACATATTTTTTATGAATAACTATTGCAATGGGAGAAAAAACCATGAGTCATACTTAGCTTCAGTTTAGTCAAACTCTTTGATGCTAGTTCTGAGTTCAGTTATAGGTATTCAATAAATATTTTATAGTAGATTGAAGAACCTTGTGATGCTCCAATATCAGTGAGAGAAGCCAGGTAAATTATTTTCCTGTGAGATCTTCATGATATAAAATGACTGATGAGGCTATTTATGTAATAGTTACATGTTCCAGAGTCAGCAAGGAAGCTTCCACATAATAAGTGAATTGTACATCTTGAAATCTCATAGAGTGGAAAATTAGAGCTATAAGGACTTAGAGTTTAATTTTTAAACTCTTTGATTCTGCTCTACTGTTCCCAGAATGTTGTGAATCCTGAAGGAATGCTAAAAAACAACACGATTCTATATTAGATGCAATAACCTAGTGATGTTTTTCTACTAATAAAGACCTTGAAATAAGCATAAAATTTTACCAACTCACTAATAGTTTCTCTCTTTCTTTAGAAATACATATATAAAATATATGAAGTCAGTATTTCCTGGATCATCTAATCTTGAGCACATGAGTGGGACCTAGTGGTGTAGCTACATTCACTATTCCTGGTTACAAATTTTTACTATAAACTGTTGATCAAAGAGTCCAAACATGAAATGAAAACTGCCAACAGGTCATTGGGAAAGGTATTCTCTCACTTGCATGCACATAAAATCCAATGAGTAAGTGGTTGAATTTCCTGTCCTAAACACTAACGGTTTGATGTGGCAGCTACTGAGCTAATGTTATATTTACAAAGGCTTTTAGGACAATCCTACCTTTATAGCCACTGCCTTGTCTTCCTCAGTTCTCTCCAATAAGAACCCAGAAATTAAGTAAATCTGTAATACTGGGTTTTACTACCAATAGGATTCCATATAAGAAGTTGTATCTTATGCTTTAATTGATATCAGAGTGTTAAATGTGTGTGTGTGATGTGTGTAGTCACATAAATAGCCATATATATATATATGTATATATATATATATGTATACATGTGTGTGTGTAATTGCAAACCTGCCAAAGCATAATTGTCAATTCTTGTGAGGAATAAAACCTTAATACATTTTGTCATATAAGGAATATTGGAGAAGAAAAATTAATAGATTTAATTACAACCTTTTTTTTAGCAGATATGAAAGGCAAAAGATTAAACCCTATTTGTAATGGTTCAGTTTGTGTGTCGCTTGAGCAGCCATGAAGTGCCCAGGCATTTGGTCAAACATTCTTCTGGGTGTGTTTGTAAGGGTGTTTCTGGATGGGATTAACATTTAAATTCGTAAACTTCAGAAAGCAGGTTGCTGTTCTGAAAGTGAGTGGGCCTCATCCAATCAGCTGGGGGCCTGAAGAGAGCAAAAAGACTGACCCTCCCGTGACTAAGAGGGAATTCCTCCTGTCTGACTGCCTTTGGGCTGGGACATCAGATTTTTCCTGCGTTAAGATTTAAACTAAGTATTGGCTCTTCCTGCATCTCAAGTCTACTGGTCTTGGGGCCGGAATTACACTGTTGATTCTCGTGGGTTTCCAGCTTGTCAACTGCAGATCTTGGGACTTCCAGCCTCCATGATTGTGCAATCCAATTCAGTATAATAAATGTATCTTGATTCTGTTTCTTTGGCATACTCTTACTAATATACTATGTTAGGTAAGAACTCATTGATTACAATAGATAATGAAGTTAATGATGTGAACATTCATTTCATATAACTGGAAATAGTTAATGAGCAAAATTTTGGACTAGTGGTTTTATTAGCCAACAAAGAAGTGTCATTTTACCCTTACTGAGCTAGTAAAAAAATTTAACATTTATACCCTAGCCTGAAAGTTTCTCCAAAATAATCCATTGCTGATAGTAATAATTTGTTACAGCTCTTTATGATTGCAATGTGGAAAAATACATAAAAACCAGAAAACAACTTGTATCTATTGACTATAATTATTGAACATATAGGAATTCTTCTTAGGGAAATAATGTTAAAGAGAAAAAAGCTGTCTGCATAAATATCTTTTGCAGTTTTATATATAAGAGTGAAGCACTGGCAACAGCCTGAGAAATAAATAATACAAAAATGTTTTAGGAACCTAGTAAAATGAATCATATGTATCCACTAAAATGATAATTATGATGATAATTTAAAAATGATTCCTGATAACCAAACTTTTCAGGAAAGAATTTGAGGCACATACAAAGATACATGCACTACTGCAGGAATAAAGAAAGTTAAAAATTTACATAAGCATCAGGGGAAGTGGGAATTAAGGTAGGAAAAATAAGATCCTGGACTATACTTAGTGCCCAACATACTTACCCTGTTGTCCTATTTGCCTAATTAGAAGTGAGCCACAGATTTAGTTCTGCATTTCTAGCTAATGTGAAACAAACTGCAATGTCTAAAAAAGCTGAAAGAATGAACTAGCTGTTAAATAGCTATTTTTAGTATAAAATCTGACAGATGTTTTTACTAGTGAGTCTCTGCAAAGGAGACATCATGTGAATGTAATGAATAGGGCCCTACCTTTTAGGGGACCCTTCCTCCCTTCTCTCATGATTCCCATGGAGAAAAAAGAATCTCCATTGCCCACTCCAGGAGGGAAAGCAGGACACCTACACTAGAAGTTTCTTTCTTACCCCCTCTATGTAGGGGGAGATGACTCACCTGACTGAGGCATTTGGAGAAAGCGTGTGTATTGCTCAGCCCATTTTTGTTTGTAGTTCCTGGAACCAATCTACTTTCTGGGAGTCTGAGTTCTCTGAAACTCTAGGGCAAATTCAGGGAGCAGCTCAGCCTCAGAGAGTCGGGGGTAGATTACTGCTATTTGCCCTTGCCTGTGTCTCAGGAACTGGTAAATCCCTCCCAATTTTGGGTGAAGCCCCAGGGAGCCCATTTGGCTGCAGAGCCACGTTCTTCTTACTCATGTCTCTCAGCAGAAAGCTGAAACACTGACCTTCATATGAGTTGTCATCATCAGATGCATCTGCCTCTGTGCAACTGATCAGGCCTTGGGTTTGAAGGGGAAGGTTACTTCTTGGCCCTCCAAATCTAACACTCAACAACATCCATGCAGTAGATACATTGGTGAAGTTTTTCATGGATATTTCTTATAGTGTACCCCAAAGAAGAAATGACACTGAGAAGTACAGAAACCAGTGTGGCTGGAGAGTAATGACATTAAGGAATGTGACAATGTGAGGAGGTAGGTTAGGGACAGATCATGTGTGGAATGAGAGGACATTGAAAGTCTTTTAAATGAGGGACCAACATCATCAGATTTTTGTTTCAAAAGGATCCCTCTGAGGTTGAGTGTAACATGAATCAAAGCTGGTGACTTTAAGTCTGACAAGCCAGAATTAAATAAGTAGTTTATTGGGAGGGAGTCTAGCAAGCCTTGATAGGGTAGGAGAGGGAGTGAAGTGAGGCAGAGAAAGGAAAGAAGCCTCTAGAGCACACACCGAGGAGCTGGCTGCACTGCAGGCCACCAGGCGCAAGCTCCAGGGGGACTCTGGAATCCTACGGAACATTCATCAAGGTTGTTCCACTTGAGCTGCAAGGAAGCTGGGAAGTATACTTCCAACTCTCTTCTCTCATTGGTCTAGGACTGCCCTTGGGGGTGTTAATAACTCAGCACTTCAGAGCATGCTTCTGCTCTCAGGGAGGGTCTTTAGGCAAGAGGGCCACAGCTGTTTGGACTAGCAAGCTTTATAGTGGAAACAGTGGAAGCAGAATTGGGAAAATGCTCCGTCTCTGGGTCATATTTTGTTTCCAGTTATCAAAGCAGGAGAGCTCCCCCTCCCACAGCTTCCACAGCATTTGGGGAAACTCTTTTTTCAACCTCTATTTCCTACTTCTCTTTCCAGAAAAATTCCCTGGGCAGGCCAAGTGATTACTCCCTTCCTCCATTTCCTCTGGAATCTCTTCCCTCCCCTTTTAGGACTTTTTAGCTTATACAAATTAATTCAGATCACCTCCGTCTAGGCCCCCTTATCAGTTCAACTGATAATATTCAGATAAATATGCTTCCATCTGTGGGGACAAGCACTGCCCTCTTGTCACCTTTTCTTCCAGAATAACTATGTGCCCACATGGCCCCCTCCCTCTGGTGGTATGCTGTGTGTATGGTATGTTGATGGCTTGGGGATGGCTGAGTCCAGGCCCACCTTATCTATGGAAACATCTTGTTATGAGACAGACCCCTATGACCAAGGTTTTCGTTTTTTGGGCCACTGGGGGCACAAGACTGATACCTCCTAACGTAGCACATACTCTTTCTCCCCTCACTCCTGGCATACACATATGCTCAGATTCCTCACTCCATATGAACAGTTCACTCCTTGTCCACAGTAGCAGTGGGCAACCTCATCCAGTGGCCTTTCCCGCGCTCCCTGTCTGTAAGTCCCTATAAACCCTAATGTCTCATATGGCATTTTCCCTCCAGATCTTTCCTTTGGTCTTTTGAGCACTTTCCCATTGCATCTTGCCCAGTCGGCTGTGTGGTGGGACTTGTGATGTCACACCATCAAAGCTGAGGCTCAAGTTATGACATGTTCCTACTGACATAATGCTTGAAGCTAAATGCAATGTATCAAACTGAAATATTCATGTGTATACTTAAAAAATAGCATCATTGGCCATTATTGAATAATCAAATTGAGAATACAGTAATTAAAATTTCCAGTGCATTACTGGGTCATGTAGTTGTTCCTGAATATAGTAACAATGTAAAAAAGAATTTCTATTGTTTAAAAAAAATGAATTTGAACTGTTTTAATAAATGACTTATTTTTTCCCATAACTGAAAAGTGAGGTATGGCCATGAGCAGTGTAAATTTCAATTATAGGGGAAAATAAGGTATGTCCATGATCAGATTGTGAAAAATAGCTATTACCAGTGAGTGTGTCAGGGCAAAATGCCTCCCTTGGGAAGATACCAGAAAATCCACAACAGGGACAAACATCCTGCTCTTTGTTTCAACACAGGAAAGCTCTCCTCCTGGCTTATAGAGGGGGTTACCTTCTTCTTGTGTCCTTGCTTGGCAGGGAGTGGGGGGAGGATGAGGAGAGGAAGACAGAGGGAGAGGGAGAGAGGGCGAGGAAGGCAGGCAGGCAGGATGTCAGGAAGGGAGCTCACTGGTGTCTCTTTTTATAAGGGCATCATCAGGGCCCTACTCTTAGGACTTTATGTAGATCTAGTTATGTCCCCAAAGCTCCATCTCTAGTACCATCAGATTGGGAGTTAGGGCTTTGACATATGAATTCTGGGGAGACACAGTTTAGTCCAGAGCAATAGATCTCGAATGGTTGCATTCCGAAATATATCCATCAAAGTGGTAAGTAAAACAATTTGGGTGACAAGATTTATGCAAGAAGTAATAGACCTGTTTTCTAATCCCCGTCTTGGAAAACATCACTTTTCTTGGTGTCTCAGTTTCCTCAATAGCAAAGTGAGAGAGTTCAGGCAGAAGATCTTAAGACCCCAACTGCCATACATAGCTGAAACCTAATGTTTTGGAATTAGCTGATACATTTTCAAAGTCTATTGTTTTTTCACTCTTAACACCAGTTGACACTGTGCTACTAAGTGAACTGTCTGTAGTAGAGTTGTGGGTATGGGCCTGCTCTAGATTTGCTAATGAAGATCCCTTAGTGCATCCACAGGTTATATGAATGTCAGGTAATCTACAAGGTCCTGGGATATAGCCAGCCCACTAACCTTGATGTGACATACCTTGTACTTCTGGCTTTCTGAAGAACTGCAACTTTTAGTAAAAAACAGACAGACACACACACACACACACATGGGTACAACGCCCACCGTCCCACCATGCTCTCCTCCTCACAGGCAGCCACTTTCATTCTTTGAGCTGATTATTCTGGGATTGATTCCCATGTTTTAAATTTCATGTTTGTATTGCTACTTCTTGACATTCAGTTTCAGGTTTATCGATTGACTTTCTGTCATGGAAGATGACAAGTTATGTCTCCCTGTTCCATAAACAGACATCCTTCCTTAACCTTTCTTCTAATTGTCATATGGTAATTTTGGTTAGACCAAAGTTCACACTGCTATGACTATTAACAGCTAACTATATGATACGCTATGATGACTTCTCCTTTTCTACTCAACTTTTTTTCCCTGGGGATATTTAAAATTTTTCTATGAAGACTTTTTACACATACTTTTTCTTGAGCTTGCAACACCTATTTTCTTACTTTCTGCCTTTTTTACAAATATATTTTATTATTTTCTTCCCTTTTGATACAAAAGTAGCATATTGCTAAAATGTAGTAAATTCTTGGTATTAAAGTCACTTATCTGTGGATTAACGTTCATCAATCAACAAGTATTTACTCAATGCCTGCTCTGAGGCAGGCACTATTCTATACACTGGGGATAATGAATAAAATAAAGTGTCTGTCTTGCTTTCTAGGGGAATTCAGATACTGTAGGGCTCCATACCAAGACAATTGCCTCTAAATGCAACACTTTTTGTTGTGTTTTGCTTTTAAACGAGTAACTGATTTAATATTGCCTAGTATGGAAATACATGCTTATCTGTTTTGAGCTCATAAATATTCTGGTAAAATATTCACCTCATTGAGATTGATCATCTCCTTTAAGCTACCAGGTTTTCTTTAATGAGGAAAGCTCTTAAAGTCACTGAACAGAACCAGAAGGCTCTAAATTAGTACAAATCAAATCAAGGCAAAAAAAAAACCATTTGGGACTTTACAGAGCAATTCAATATGGAAATACTGGTTTCAACTCCAAGTCTTCTGAGTGAAGTCACTGTCCTACATCACTGAATGTCCTATTTTTAAATTTTATTTTGAAAATAGAGATGAGGTTGCATGCGTTTGCCAAAACATTATTTTTACCACTCATCATGCCCTACTTAAACTAATCCTTTTCCTATTCTGTGGCCACAGACTTTATTATTTTCCAGAAACATGCTGAAAGCCTTACCTCCTTGTCCATCATCTTAATCTATGTAGTTTATTGTCACTTATTGAATTCTTTGTTTGTCTGTGGGTGACCAATAACATAGCTGGTTGGTTCAGGAGGACCCAGAGCCCTGACTCAAGGCAAGTGACGCACAAAATGACACCCTCATTTTACTTTCACTTCCAGAAGAAAGATGCTCCTCTTTGCCACTGTTGAGTCGGTAAACCTGTCAGCGCTGGTCAACCTTTCTGACAGTGTCTGCCTAATGGAACTTGGAGAGAAATGACAAGCCTGCCATTGACCTTTAGAGTAACTGACAGTGGTAGAACCAAAATTTATCACTTATAAAAATTACTTGCCAATGTTTGTGGATCATTTAGCTAAGAGGTAACTATTCATGAAGTCAGTTTGAACCTTAAAGAGTTAAGCCTCCTGCAAGTAAGTTGCTAAAATAATTAAGTAAATAATCACTAATTCTAATACTAGAAAAGAGACATAAACACTTGTTATCAGAATTCAAAAATATTTTCCTGCCTTCAGACTCAGGGGCACATAACTCAACTACAACAACAATAAGATGTCATCTTAATTGTGCAAATAGACTCTACTAGAAAAGCAATAAAAGTGTATTTACTTATTTACATTTTAGTGAGGAACGTCTCACAAAACCTGATGCCAGATTCTTCACAAATAGTCTGTGGATTTTACTCTTTTTCTTCTCTTGTTTTAGTAAAATATAGAGTACAGAATGCCACAGAATGTGGTTATCTAGAATTTTATGTTTGCCATGCTTTTCTAATAACTGAAACCTAAGTGCTGTGGAAGGCACTGCAAGGTCCTGAGTACTTCTAAAGCAATTCATAAGGTTTTAGAACATGTTTAATAATTACAGTCTTTTTATCACTTTGCATGTGCCTCCACTGCTGGCTCTCAACCATCTGAGATTTTAAAATCTGTCCCATTGATTTCAGTGTGTAGCCAGAGTAGAGGCCAAAAGTGTTTCTCAAGGGGGTGCTGTGCAAACTACCTGCCTCAGCAACACCTGGGGTCTTGTTAAAAATGCAGGTCCCTGGCCTCTACCCTGGACCTACTGAAGTCAGACTCTTTTGGGTTGAGCCTTGAAATCTATGTTTCTAAGAAGACACCCCCATTACACTCAGGGTTACTTCAAGTCTAAATGGAAATGTCACATGAATCTTGATATCTTTTTTCTTACTTATTATCAGAAGCCTTCAAAACCACAAATGATAGTCCCAGAAGCTGCAGCTTTACTTTGGTCTGAAGTGATAAGCTTGCTATCAAGATTTGTTTATTTATTATTTATTTTGGACTTTTTTGCTTTCTTGTGTCTTTGAGATCCCAGACTAGTTAATTTCTTAATTTATCAGAGGAATGTGTCACTCCTGTTTTTAAATTTGGGCATTAGCTTGGTGAGAAATCTAGAAAATGAATTCTTTGAGAAACGCATGTTTTCAAGTTTCATTAGAATTTAGCAGAATAGGCAGTCCGTGGTTCCTTGTTGGGATATAAATTGGTGCGGTCTTTTTTGGAATACAGCCCTCTCGGGAAACCTAGCAGGAGCAGGCTGGGCTTCCATGGCAGGCGGCTGCCTCCCTGTGAGTCCCTCTTTTTCCCCGCCTACCCCAACCATACTATAGATTCTGGGAACTTTTAAGCTCCAGATTTACTTCTGCCCTGAGCCAATATAACCCAGATGCACTATCCCTACCAGTGGGTGAGTCTTGCTACCTACCGTTTCATGTTCCTGGCAGGGGCCCTTGTGCATGGGTGTGGGTTCCACGATTTCTTCTTTGCAGTGTCCAGCAGCTCCTTTGCATGTGCTACTACACAGATAGCTGATAGTGTGTCTCTGCAACTAGACACAACAATTCACTGACAACTCTTCCTCACACAGAAATGCTTGCAAAGGGGGCAAACATTTTTCTTCTTATTGAATAATGTATACAGATTTGCAAGATAATGAAAAGCAGCTTACAATTTTAGTAATATTACCTACTACCTACTATCAGGCACTGTGTTAGGCATTTTAAATATATTTTCTTCTAATATCTTCACAAAATCTGCAAAGTATTATTTTTCCCATCTTATAAATAAGGAAATTGAGGCTGAAATAGTTAATCCAATATCATACAAACAATGAGCATATCTAAATACTAATTCAGTTGTAAACTCAGTAGTTTAAAGTACTATACTCAATTTTGCTTTTGGTCTACTTTAACTGAATATTGTTTAACAATATTTGGTATCTACAATAACTTTAAAGATTTACCTGGAGCCAGATTGATAGGACTTTAATCTACCATGTATTTGGGGGAATTTCTCAATCTCTCTGAGTTTGTTTCTTCACCTAATGGAATTATTTGAGAATTAAATAAGAACATAGGTACCACAGGCCTAGCCAGTAGGGGGTCCTTGTGACTACCTGTTCTCATTCATGACCAGTTGTAGTGTTTATCATGTTCCTATCATAATTTCATAGCAAATCAGAAGCCGAGAATAAAACTCATAGTTTCTAGTCCAAAACTTCAGGTTAAACTGAGAATAAAAGGTTTGGATTTTTACTCATTTTGAGAAAGGAAATAATCATAAATAATTTCACACCAAACCCCAATATGAGTCCAGGCTTACAAAAAGCAGGGCTACCTGACTGTCATTCTTCACCAAGAAACCGCTAATCCCAAAGTGCTCTATGAAGAAGAGTGTGTTTTTTCCTTCTAGTTCTTCGAGAAAAATTCTATTTTCCCTTTGTGCCAAAACACTGTGACATTGTAACAAGGCCGGGAAATGCAAACAAATGAAAATAATACTGGTCTGAGGTGGAGAAATAGCTAGAGAATTTCTCACGTCACATTTTTCTTCATGTATTTTGTCAGTTAGTCAACTATTCAATTCTCAGAATCTGGAGATGTGTTTGGAGGGCAATTCAAAGCATTGTTAAGAATTAGAGGAGAAGCAAAGAAGCCCATCCAGAAGTGCTTTAAGAAGTTATGAATAAAGCCAACAACCAGAGTTTCATGTCATATTTATGCAACATCTAGAAAATTAATGCGAGCATTCTGTAACCTTTCAGAATTTTAGCATAAATGACTTAAACCTTGAGATCTTCCCATGGAAATCATGGCAAGAGTCACAATGAGCCTCAGGTGCTTGTCATAAGTACAGTAATTACTCTACTACTTTACTAGAGACTTTTTTTCTGTTTGAACGCTTCCCCCAATGAAAATGTTATAATACTAATTCACATCCATAAATATGACAAGTTCTGAGGATCCCTGTCAGACAGTGTATTAGGCTCCAGTTTAAAATAGGTTTATAGGGAAACTCAGTATTCACTTAGAGAGGAATTACTATGAATTTTGCATGCCTAGTGTTTAAGCAATAGACAGCAGAGCCAGGATGCTTGGGGCCTGGTCAAACCTTGCCACTTACTGTGTGTGTGATGTTGGGGAGGATATTTGACCTTTCTGTGTCTCTGTTTCCTCACCTGTAAAATAGGAATGAAAAGAAGAACCTAATTCACATGTTGTTATGTGGATGAGAACAGTGCCAGATGCAGAGCTGGGGCCATGTAAAGCAGCTTTTCTTACTAAGCAGTTTGTCAGAGTCACTGCCTAACCATTTGGCCTTGAATAATTCACTCTTCTGAGTCTCATTTTCTTCATCTTAAAATAGGGATTATATGTAATACCCAGCCGCAGAGTGAGGATTAGAGACTGTCCCTGCAACATGGCTGTGTATAGCAAATATAGTTGTTCATTGCGTTATAATCTCTCACAGTTCTTTATCTGTATCTTTTATATATTTCTTCCTACCTTCTACCTTGTGATGTGATTATTTCTGTGTGAAGAATGAAAGAAACATACAGTTCATGCTCCATGGCAGATAGGTCAGTATCTTAAATGTGGTAGGTGTCGCAACCCTTCAGGGACTGAAGCAACATGCCCAAGGTCTTGATTCTTCTCTAGGCTTTATTGTCTAATCTCTCGCGGTGGTTACAGCAGTTGTCGGGAAGCTCCTCTCCCTCCCGGCGGGCTCCCTTATATTCAGTCACCCAACCAATCCGGGACAGTATCATGTGTGACCTTTAAGCGGATAGGTGTCACGCGCCACTCTAAGTGGGCAGCACGAGCTGTGCACGGGTACGGAAGTCTGCTGGGCCAATCCCCAACAGGGAAGAGGGGAAAGGGTGGTGAGGAGGAAATGGGCGCCATCTTCTCCAGCTGGTGACGAGGCTAAAATACCAGGTCTTAGAACTACCACTGGGCAAGGGACCTGCGGTGGATCAGCCCCGGGACCGAGCCCTGGCCAGGGGCCCGGCCCTCACATCTCCCCCTTCTTTGTTTAATATAATGCGTGGATTTGGGGAGACGTCTTCTTCCAGGGCAGCCATCGCTTGCAACAGTACTCGTCTATCCTGTAATTGCTGCCGCTGCACAGAGCAAATTGCCCTGCCAAGGAGCAGCAGTCCAGCGATCACAATCACACCCATAACTCCCACCCCGGACCAAGCCTTTACAGCATCAAACACTGTCATAGCTGATTGAGACATGGAGATAACATTAACAGTGTTAGAGCTAACATTCATGATTTCTAATCTTAGCTGTGCGGTAAGCTCCTCGAGTTCGCTAGACCAATTTGTGTTCAGCAAGTGTCCCAGCTGTCGGGATAGGTTTGCAGCCCAAGAGAAGTTGTTGAACGGAATGCTGGAAACACACAGTCCAGTGTAGGAACTGACACAGCCCAAATGCCATGTCTGACCGAGCAAATCCAGTTGTTTCTGGAGAAGGTCCACGCGCTGGTTCACCAAGACTATACCGTTCTTCAAGTGTGTATTAATAAGGTTTTGCTGCGTCAGCGCAGAAGCGGTATCTTGCGACAGGCTGTTCAAAGTCTCTGCTGATAGGTTACTCAGGGGCAGTGGCAGTGGCCATGCCTTTACTACTCCCCATAGCTGTCTCTGCTCGGGTCTCGCTGGTTGCAGGATCCACCCTAGGATCATGAGCGCTATCAGCATCAGCATTCTGTTCCTCGAGTTTTCCACTCGCCTCACGTATCGCTCCAGTACCCAGATAGGTTGGTGTTGGCCCTGCGGGAAAACACAAACAGAGGCTCAGGTCCAGATAAGTACTGGGTCCGGGCCTTTCCAGTTACCTTCCAGCACGTCTTTCCACAGTACTTTGGGTTTCCTGTCAGGGTCGGCAGACTGACTGTGTCTTTCAGCCACACTCTGGCCGTTTATGTCCAATGTCAAAAAATTTAATATAAATAGGATGATACTAAGTTTATCTTTAGGGGATTTGTAGTCTGCCCCTATTCCCCCTTTTTGTTTTATTAGAGTGGCCTTGAGTGTTCTGTGTGTGTGCTCTACTACACCCTGTCCTTGAGGGTTGTATGGAATACCCGTTGTATGAGCAATGTTTAGAGTCTGAGTAAATGTCAGAAACGGTCGGGATGTATATGCTGGTCCATTGTCAGTCTTCAGGTGTTTAGGCATGCCCCAGGCAGAGAATGCCTGTAGGCAGTGGGAAATAACATCTCGGACTTTTTCACCTGTGTGGCAGGAGGCGAAGATTACTCCTGAGCATGTGTCAACGGACACATGAACATACTTCATGTTCCCAAATTCGGGGATGTGTGTGACGTCCATTTGCCACAGGTGGTTTGGTAGTAGTCCTTTTGGGTTTATGCCTTGAGATGGTAGGGGTAGGAGAGCAATGCACCATTTACAACCGAGGACTATGGCTCTCGCTTGCTCCCTTGTAATAGGATATTTCATCCATAGGGTGGTGGAATTAACATGAAAGAGCTTGTGGTAATTAGTGGCCTGTTCTACCGGGTTGGCTAAAGCTAGGATGTATGGGCTGCGGGTTAGTTTGTCCGCTCTCCTATTTCCTTCAGCAAGTGGGCCTGGGAGTGGAGTATGAGCCCTGATATGTCCAATAAAGAAAGGATGGACCCGATCCCAGATAAGGTGCTGCAAGCTTCTAAGTGTTCCGGCGACCGGCGATGTCTGTCTAACGTGCCCTGCATTTTCTATAATGGTAACTGAGTTAACTACATATTGACTGTCTGACAGGAGGTTAAATGGCTCGTGGGGAAATAATTTAAAGGCCTGCACCACTGCCAGCAGCTCTACCTGCTGGGCGGATGTCGCCGGGAATGTGATCGTAATGGGTTCCCTCCTGGTACTTTTAGGGAAAATGATTAGCTAGGCAAAACTGGAGCCAGGGGGATTTTGGATAATGATTATCGAAGGTGGCACTAGATATGGTGCAGGCGATAGCCCATGCATCACAGCAGGTGGTAAGACATTCAATTTGTTTTGCAGTATATGGGGTAATGATGGTATTTGGAGGGGCACCAAACATCTCTGTGGATACCCTGACACCTTTCAAGATCAGCTCGGCCACACTCTGGGGATACCAATCCAGGATCTTCCCGGGCGAATGTGCCAAGTAGACCCATAGCATAGGGCCCTCTTGCCACATTACACCTGTGGGGCTATGATTGCTAGGGAGCACTATGAAGGCAGTTGGTTTGGAGTAATCAATCCGCTTGACTTGTGCTAACTGCAAGCATGACTGAACCAATGTTATAGCTTTTCTCGCCTCTTCAGTGAGTGATCGAGGGGAGGCCAGATCAGGTTCTCCCCTCAGGAGGTCATATAAGGGACTTAGCTCTTCATTGGTGAGTTTCAAATATGGACGAACCCAATTAATGTCTCCCAGTAGTTTTTGAAAATCATTTAGAGTTTTCAGGTGATCCGTCCTTATGGTTACCTTTAATGGCCTGGCCATTGTGTTTCCCAATATCATTCCTAAATATTCCTTTACTTTGGATGTTTGAATCTTTTCAGGGGCTATTTTAAGGTTCCACTCCTCAAAATGTTCCTGCAGGAAACAGAGAGCCAACTCCAGTTGTCTCTCCTCTTCACTGCGCAGCAAAATGTCATCCATATAGTGATAGATGATTATCAGGGGAAACTGTTTCCTGACAGTTTGTAAGGCCTTCTTTACATACATCTGACACATGGTGGGGCTATTAGCCATGCCCTGTGGCAATACTATCCACTCATATCGCTCATCGGGACAACTATGATTCACTGCTGGCATGGTAAAGGCAAACCTTTGACAGTCTTTGGGGTGAAGCGGGATGGAGAAGAAACAGTCTTTGATATCTATCACTATTGAATTCCATCCTCTGGGCAAGGCCACAGAGAGAGGAAGGACTAATTGTACAGGTCCCATAAGCTCCATCTGTCTGTTCACTGCCCTGAGATCATGGAGTAATCTCCACTTGCCAGACTTTTTCCTAATTACAAAAATAGGTGTGTTCCATGGCGAGGTAGAGGGCTGGAGGTGACCAGCTGCTATCTGTTCTTGTACTAAAGTGTGGGCTGCTTCCTTCTTTTCTTTGGTAAGGGGCCACTGAGGTACCCACATGGGCCTTTTTGACTGCCATGTTATTTCTATAGGCTGTTTTCCCTCAGTGGCCCTGAAGAAAAACCCAATCCTGGTCCTCTGGGCCCTTTGGGAGGTCTCCCTGCTAAAAGGATTGGTTGTTCTTTCCCTTGGAGATCCTTCCCTAGTCCTCTAGTGTCCGCATACCCCAGTTTTTTCATTATGGCATTAGACTGCTCACTGTAAAAAGTCTCTGTGGTTAGTTTAAAATTCATTTGTGTTAACACATCTTGTCCCCATAGGGACATAGGCATTTTTAGGATGTATGGTTGAATAACACCGTGATGCCCCTCTAAGTCCTTCCATGGCAGCGTGGCTGCACTGTACATTGGTGCCTGGGCTATCCCCAGACCTCTCAGTGTTTGTGCAGCTTGATTTAGAGGCCAGTCTTTAGGCCACTCTTCTTCCCCAATGATGCTGCGATCTGCCCCGGTATCTAACAGCCCCACAAACTCCCTGCCTCTAATTTGGATTACATACATAGGCCGGTCCCCTAATTCTAGCGTGACACAAGCTAGTGGAGCCCCGGATGACCCAAAGCCGGAGGTCCCCCTTATGACCTTCTTACTGTCAAAATTGTCATGGTTACTGGGAAGCATGAGAATTTGAGCGATGCGGTCTCCTGGATTTATGGCGGTAATGCCTCGCGGGGAGGAGACCATCACCTTTACTATTCCCTCAAAATCTGGATCTATCACTCCAGGATGGACTATCAAGCCTGCTCTAGTGGTGGAACTGCGGCCTAAAAGGAGTCCCACCACCCCCCTCTTTAAGGGCCCCCTGTAATCGGACTCCACTACTTGAACTTCCATTTCTGGGGTCAGTACGAGGCGGGTGGTGGCACGGATGTCCAGTCCGGCACTCCCTGTTGTGGCTCTCCTTGGTTCTCTGCCTCTTTGTGAGTGCTCTGATCAGTCAGGTGATAATGTGTTCGGGGATTTGCTGAATCACCCCATACATTTGCGGGCCCTGAGGTGTGGGGCCCCGCCTCCCGTTTTTTTGGCTGCTGTGGAGGCAGTGGGCGTCCTTCTACATCGGCCACTGATCTACACTCATTTGCCCAATGGATCCCTTTTCTGGACCTAGGGCACAGTCGAGGTTGCCTGATGGGTGCGGCATTACCTCCTGGTCCCCCTAGCTTGGGGCAGTCGCTCTTCAAGTGACCTGGCTGCTTACAATAGAAGCATGCTCCTGGAGGGGTGGCTCCGCTGCGCGCATTGCGCAGTCCTTGAGTTATTGCAGTGGCCATCACTTGCCCTTGAACTACACTATCGTTTATGTCTCTACATACCTTAATATAGGTGTTTAAGTCTTTATTTTTCCATGGCCGAATGGCTTCCTTACACCATTTGTTTGCTTGCTCATACGCTAACTGTTTGACTAAGGGCATGGCTGTTTCTGCATCTCCAAAGATCCTACCGGCAGTTTGCATCAACCTCGCGAGAAAATCTGCATAGGGCTCATTAGGCACCTGCAACACCTTAGAAAGCTGACCCTGTAGATCCCCTGTGCCTTGTAAGGTCTTCCAAGCTCTGACCGTGGCTGTGGAAATCTGTAAGTAAACCGCGGGAGGGTAGTTGACCTGATTGTGCTGCCCTAAGTAGGGTCCAGAGCCCATTAACATGTCTAGGTTCCATTGATGGTTTCCTGCTGCAATATTACGCCATGCAGTATCCTGGGAAAACTCCTGCACGCAGTTTTAAAAGTCAGATACTGGCCTCCGGAGAGAGACGCCCTGGCGACATTGGCCCAGTCATCTGGGGTTAGGTTCAAGGAGGCCACTGATTCTACCAGAGACACTGTAAAGGCGGCCTGAGGCCCATAGGTGGTGGCGGCCTCCTTCAGGCTCTTGATTATTTTGAAGTCTACAAGTTGATGATATCTTTGCTGAGTGTTCGGGTCTTCTATTACAGGGAATGCTGCTGCCCTTCTCTGCATACCGACCTCGCCCAGCCATCTTTTCTCGCTTCCTCAGGGAGCCAGCCGGTACAGTGACAGTGCTGATAAGGTGGCGGCTTGGGCCATGAAGTGAATGGTCCTGGTTTTAATCGTGAGGGTTTGATGGGGGCTGAGGGAGTTACTAGCCCTGCTTTGGCATTATCTGCCTTTAGGGGGGTGTGGTGAGCCTCCCCCTCCTCCCTTGGCTGGAGTCTCAACGGTTCAAGGGAGGGATATAATGACGGGCGTGATGCTCTGCTATTAAACCTGTTCTCTAGCTCGTCCCCCGAAAGTTCCCCGTCTTCATCCTCATCAGATGGCAGTCCCTGTTCAGATCCCCCTTCCGATGCCTTTGCAGAGGCATGCTCTTCTCGTACTTCCTCTAATATTTCCTCCCCCTCTTGGATGGCCTCTTGGCAGCTTGGCTTCTGTCCCTTCAGGCAATTTTTTACTCGACCCCAAATAGGGATTGTCCCTGGTGGAAGGGGCTCCCTCTTGTCTGCCCATTGTGGGTCATCCCCCAGCCTGTCCCATAAAGGGCTGGTGATTTTTCCTTCATCTAAGAACCATGGGGCATGATTCTCTATAGTGTTCAGGAATGCCCTGGCAGTCTTCGTTTTCAAAGGGGTTCCATTAGCTCTAAGGAGCACTTTCAGAGGTTCCTCAGCCCTAACCCTAGAGGCCTCCGTCCCCATCCTTTCTCTAAAGGGGCAAGTATCCTAGTTATGATTTAGATGGACTACATCGCTAATTCCGCGAACCTTTTGATTTCGTCGCCACTCTGTGAACCTTTTTATTTCGTCGCCGCTCTGCAAACCTTCACTGGCACCTCCTCGTTCCATATATTGTAATAAACAATGTCACAAACGCTGACAGGACACACACACTACACATAAACACCCACCGCAACTGCCTGCTGTCTGCCCTGCCACGTATACTTTCAGTTTGTTCGCCGATCCACTCACCCTCCTCGGTTCCCTCTCCCGGTCTGGCCAGCCGACCGAATGGTGTCCAGCGACGTTCCTGAAGAGTTACAAGCTCTACTTCATCGGCAGGCGCCAGGGTCAGCGGATCAGGTCGCGACGAGGTTTAGCGATTCCCGTGTTTCGGTGCCACTTGTCGCAACCCTTCAGGGACCGAAGCAACATGCCCAAGGTCTTGATTCTTCTCTAGGCTTTATTGTCTAATCTCTCGTGGCGGTTACAGCAGTTGTCGGGAAGCTCCTCTCCCTCCCGGCGGGCTCCCTTATATTCAGTCACCCAACCAATCCGGGATAGTATCATGTGTGACCTTTAAGCGGATAGTTGTCACGTGCCACTCTAAGGCAGCATGAGCTGTGCACGGGTACGGAAGTCTGCTGGGCCAATCCCCAACAGGGAAGAGGGGAAAGGGTGGTGAGGAGGAAATGGGCGCCATCTTCTCCAGCTGGTGACGAGGCTAAAATACCAGGTCTTAGAACTACCACTGGGCAAGGGACCTGTGGTGGATAAGCCCTGGGACCGAGCCCTGGCCAGGGGCCTGGCCCTCACAGTAGGCACTCAAAAATTTTTTATTGGTTAATTGAAAATAAATTACTGTTAGCTTGATTTTAGTACATTAGGATACATTAAATTCTGTGTGAGGTTCCTTAGCTTTACATTACGAATTATAAAATATTCTCCAAGAACCTGGGAAATCAGCATAGCAATATTTTCTAAATCACATAGATACAGGAAATAGAGTAAGAGTTTGTAAAAATACTGAGAAAAAAAATTACTTTTCCAGTGGTAATTTGCCATCATTTTTCTCTCCTAAGCTCACAACCCTTTAGAACACAGATCCATTAGTTCCATACATCAAATACAACTAGTCCATACTCAATGTAGACATTGCCCAGGTAACTGAAACTGCCAGCATGAACAAGAAAGCCCCGCTCTTATACCTTCATCAGCTTTCGAAGTGCTGTTCAGTCCCAGGGCTGAGCTCTTTCTCTATCCCTACCTTGACACACATGCTTATTTTTCACCATGGAGCTATCTTGGCTCAAGCACAACTCCCGAATTCACAAAGTCATAGGTCTTAATATTCACTCAATAGTTTATCTTTGTTAAAAAAAAAACCTTTTAGTGGTGTATTATTTTCCTGTGACTATTGAACAAATGGCCACAAACTCAGTGGCTTGAAAGGACACAGGCATACTCTCTCAGAGTTCCATAGGTCAGAGAAGTCTGACAGAGGTCTCACCAGGCTAAACAAGGTGTTGGCAGGGCTGCATTTCTCCTGAAGGCACTAGAAGGTAATCCATATCCTTGCCCTTTCTTACTTCCAGAGGCTGGTAGCCTTCCTCCTCCATCTTTAAATCCAGCAACAGTGAGTTAGTTCCTCTCCCACCACGTCACTCTGGCCTTTTCTTCTGCTTTCCTCTTCCACGTTTAAAGGGCCTCATAACTACTTTAGGCCCACTTAGATAATGCAGAATAATTTCCCTATTTTAAGGTCAGCTGATTAGGAACCTTAATTCCATCTGCAACCTTGATTCCCCTTAGCCATTTTCACAGGTTCCAAGAGTAGGACTTGGATGTCTTTAGGAGTTCATTATTCTGCCTGTCACAAGCCATTAAAAATATGTTAAACAAACTAGCACTGTGAAGATTAGCACATGTTGGAAAATTGACATTTTAAAATTGGGGTTCTTAAGGTAATTTGGGGAAATCAGACCTTTCTATGGGAAAGAGAGTTAATTGTCAGAAGTGTGCTCATGTAGCAAAGCTAAGAGTAGATTATTTCCTCTGAGAGTCTGGTTTCCACAGCGACCATCACAACATCGTCTGTTGTTTGCAGCCTGCATTGCAGGGCACCCACCCTGATTCTGGCATGAACAAACGAGTGACAAAGCACAGGGATCTCCTGGCAAAACACACTTATTTAACAGTCCATGGACACAATTCAGTCATCTCCTGCTTTGTCTGTATTCCACTGTGTGCTTTGCAGTACTCTAGATGGGGTGGGAAGATATCATTCATGTTGGATGGATTCCGCGGACTGATTGACTGTGAAGGGAAATGTATGGCAGACAGAGAGCACCTCAGGTTCACTGAAGGATATCAAAGTGCCTCGTGCCACAAATGAGCTGCAATCTGAGTATGGAGATTCGCTTCATGGGAGAAACCAGCTTTCTGGACTTTCGATTTCCACCCTTGGTATATAGCTTGTGATGAGTAGCATGGCTTTGGAATCAGACAGCCAGGCAAAGCCCAGCTCTTTTCCTTAAGAGATTTGTCATCAGGGGCATTTTCCTGTTTAGGCCTCAGTTTCTGCATCTGCATCTATGAAATTAGGGTAATTATTGTACCATATAGGATGATTGTGAGGAAAAGTGAGGTAATACATAAATATTTTAGTACAGTGCTTGGCATGTGTAAGCCCTTAAAGGATGGCACTACTTTTACTTTTCCTCTTTTTAATCTGTTTAGCTCTGCTGTCTTAAATTCCAGCTAAAATGTTAGGGCGACTATGAAAGCCTTGGCCATGGCAAAAAGCTACTGAACCTTTATTCCATTGATATACTAATTGTTAAAGTATTTCATTCACTAATACCTTAATTGAGCAGCATATTAAATCAGTTCTGAGAAAGTGAAATGTTAGTTGAAATTTCCAGAAACATGGAGATGAATTCTTATTATTTTGCAAATTCCAATATTTGCAAATATAGATTATTCCTGCTTTATTTCCTTGCATCTCTCCTTTTGGGTCTCTCACACCTGAATTCCATGTTCTGACGTTGCCCATATTGGTCTCTTGTTTGTCCCTATTGATTATTTGCACTCAGAATCTAGGTAGGTTGAGGGAAGGTCACATGATTGAATTTTGGCCCATGAGATAGATTTGAGGGAGAATTTGCCGTGGGGATTTGGAACATCCTTTGTAAGCATGGATGGTCTCCTCTGGTTTTTGTATGCTGCTATGTCAGAATGTGGAGACTGAAACTTTTGCCACCACAGGAGACAAGATTGAGAAAACAAAAACAAAAACAAAAACATATCTTTGAGAATGACATTAGGACCTCAATTAACCAATCCTGGGACCACTAATTGAAACTAACTAGGATTTCTTGTTATTCCTGATAACAAATCACTTTATTTTATAAGTGATTTTGAGTTATGAAGTCATTCTGACAAATAACAACAAAGCAATGTCTGAGAGGCATAAATTACCACAGTTACATGCACTTATGTTAAGGGCCTGGCCAAAGTTTTCTGGGGTCCCTATTGGGTTGAACTGAGTAATTAAGGGCAAATAAGCAATACTTTTCATGAGGCTGAGGGTGGAAGAGCATGGCCAGCTTTCACAAACATGAGATGCCTATTAGGACTTGAAGAAACTAGTTTGATTTTGTGGGAAAATGCAAGATGCCCTGGTCTAAATATGAATGCCACAGATAAATTTTGCTAACTTTATAATTATGTGTTTGGGCCTCTCTGGAAATTAATAGAAATTGAGTCTGGCACAAAAAAGACAGTTGGGTCTCTGACTTATTTCCTTCAAGCCATGAGGCTTACCAAGTAGATTCATATAAAAAAAGCCTGTCCTAAGACCTTCAAAGCTTTACTCTGGAGCCATTTATACTGATTTTGTTCCATATGTAAAATTGTCAGTTTATGATTTTATCATTATTTTTGGATCTAACATGCTCAGAACCTCTTCACTGTCTTTCCCTCCACTCTTCCTATACACACAGTTTGAAATTCCCTCTATCAATACCCAAGGCTTCCTCAAAAGCTATCCTACCTAGTTTGGTCTAGCAGGACCACCTCCTCTGGTACAGAGCTAGTTGAACAAGAGATTTGCTTGGCTAATCTAGCAGGTCCTGGACAAGATGCACCACAACCCTTCTGAGAGAGCCAGAAAATTGACAAACCTGTTGAAAAAAGCCTATTCTTTTAGTTTACCAATATTCAACCTGTATTTGGTTTTTGCAATTGCAGAAATTCTGAACCTTACTTTTGCAGGGATCATTCTGTTATCTCAAAGCATATATTATAAAACTATAAAGGTATTATTGAACCCACATCAATTCATATTAACAAATTTAGTAGATCATGTACCAAATAATAAAAAAATGGGTATAATAAAGTAAGTAGTAATGGGGTTTCTGTTTATAAAAAGTAGTTCACTGGGGCATGTTCCTTAGCAATGTGCTTAGATATTAATAGGACAAAATGTTGTTTCACAACAATGTTGATAAAGAAGATCTGAATTTTTAGGATACTCTTTATAGTTCTTTCCAAACACAAGAGAATATTCCTGTAAAATGGACCAAAAAATTGCTTCCTTGGTCCTCATTTCTTTCTGAAACTATGGGCTAATCTGACAAGCCATGAAGGCAGGGACTTCATCATTCTCGTCACTTCTGGAATCCCAGTGCTTAGCAAAATGTCAGACATAAAATGGGGGTGCTACCCCTAAAATCTCTCTCTCTCTCTTTTTTTTTTTTTTTGCTTTCGGAAATCTGGATAATGCTTCTGATCCATACCTAATGGTCTGAAAGCACTGATACAGACTGAGGGGTGCTCTCTCGTGAATGTCACTATTCTCCCAGAAGTCTCTGTGCCAGACCATTCTCTGATTTCAGCTGTGGCCTCTTAGAGTTGAGGGGGAGTGAAGGGCTCTTCTCCATTGACCTCTCACCCACTTCAGGATAAACGCCATTCAATCTCTGCTCTTTTTTGCCTTAGGGTGCTTGTTACATTCAGTCATTGGTCTGAGGAATCCTTTCAGAAGAAAGACAGAAAAAATCTACTGTATTCTCTGTGACTAGATTTTCCAGTCCAGAAGAATAGTTGTCGCCTCTGCATGTGAACAATCCCCACCTTTTTATATGACATTGTTTCTTGATCCCCTTACTATCTTGTTATTTGATCACTCTTACCTTTCTCTGGAACATGGTAATTTCCTTTAAAATTAGACTCAACAATTGAATTCAATACTCTTGATATACTCTTTTTAGCCCAATTAAAAAGAAATTAATCCTAGAAAAAAGTTGAAGGAACACTACCTGCATACGCCTCACCTGCATTCACAAATCTTTAATGTTTTGCTGCATTTGCTTTACCTCTCTTCATATATAAATGTATGAATTTTTACCTGAAACTTTAATATTAAGTTACTGACATCATAACACATTGATCCTAAATACATCTGCATGTATTTCCTTAGAACAAAGACATTCTCCTACTTAACCAATATACCGTCAGTGCATCTAAGAATTTAACATTGCTGTGATAAAATATAGTCAACATTTAAATACCCCCAATTGTGTGTATAGGTGTTTCTTTTTTCCCTGCTCCAGGAGCCAGTCAAGGATCATGCTTAGCATTTGGTGATTATGTCTCCTTAATCTTAAAGTCCCCTTAATTTTCTTTTTCTTTGATCGTACTGACATTTTTGAAGAATCTGGAACTGATGTCTTACAGAATGTTCCACAATCTAGATTGGGCTGATTGATTTTCCAAAGCTAGGTTCAGGTTAGACATTTTCACAAGAATACTACATAGATAATGCGTGTCATGTCACTCAGTCATATAAGAAGGTGTATGGTATCAGCTGGCCTCATTTTAGTGCAAACATTTTGATCATTTGGTTAATATGGTGTTTTCAGACCATCCATTAAAAGGTCATTCTTCTCCTTTGTAAATAACACACACTATGTGGTATACTACTTCAAGAATGTATGAGCATCCTGTTCTCCGACAATTTGCACCCATAGTTTTAGCATCCATTGGTGACCCTTGCTTCCATCAGTTATTACATTGGCAGTTGAAACATTTCTGATTTTATTCCTTTTAACCTTATTAGCTGTCATTCTGCTGTAAAGAAAAGCTCTGCTTTTCCTAATGTGCTTCTGGTACTTTTGATCTCCTTTGTTCTGGGTATTATACTCTCAGTAATGCAGCCTAAGTTTGAGGTAAATTATTTTTCGCAGTCAGGTCAGAAAGTTCAGTCATTCAAAGAACAAATTATAGTTCCACTTAAACATGTAGAATTTTAAATCACTCATGGTATATTACAGCATTAAAGTGTAAGAATTAATTAGAAATGGTCATATAATTTGTAGGGGATATTGGTATCTCTTCAGCATCCTGACTTACTTAGTTTTTGTTTACAAAGCTCTCTATTGACAATGTATTTTTCTGCCATCTATTTTACTTCCTACTAGAGGTTTATCTACCTTCTGTCACTGGACTGCAGATATGTGTCTGCAATAAAAATGATCACATAATATTTATGGAAATTATTGTAATTCTACACATTGCTACAAAGTCTCTGCCAATGAATTTTGTCTACATCAGTAATGTATGTTAATATATCAGGACATTAATGTTTTTATTGCATGCTAAAGTTAAATGAGAATCATAAACACTAAGTGTAGGAATCAGATGATACAATATTGCAATTTACACTTCTCTGTAGAAAACCCTTGAGGTACTGCTAATATATAAGCATATTAATTTATCAGAAATAGTTTGAAATTTGAATCATCTGGCCCACTTTTTTCCCCCAAAGAATACAACACAGACTGGAGAAACTAAAAATCATTTCTTTTCAAGGACATGCTAATTGTTTTCTTTGTGTGGCTTGGTTTAGTTCATAAAATCACATGAATTTCTGGATTGGTGTTTCTCTCACGAGTGTCATCATCTCTCAAACAAGCTTACAAAAGAAACAGATGTGACTTTTCTTTTCATAAAGACTGTATGAGGCTGCAGCAGTTAAACATACTTCTCAGCTGTGTCTTCATAACTACAATTTGGCATTGCTTTTTAATTTATCAAATTGAAAAAAACAGAAGGCAAAAATTATGAGTCATTTCTCATGTTATTGCGCTGATTACACAGATTCAGCATAACCAAGACAGATGCTAATTTGTGCATAAAGCATATTTCTTTTGACAGGAATACACACATAAGTTGTGGTTGAAAAAGGATGATAAAGGTACTGTTAAAACCATTGTTGGATTTATGTGGAAAGTTTCCAGTAAAAGATATGAGCTACTAAGCTGTCACGCCAGTAATAAAGGCACCCAAATAAAACTTCCCATGGAACCAGATGGCTTGGTGACTGGGAATTCTTTAACCAGGGGTGAGTCCAGGTAGATCAAGTGAAGATGAGTGTGATGGAGAGAGAATGGTGTGGTCAAGTGCAGTCCCAATTCTAGCATCATTTCTTGTGCCAAAACCCCAGTGTGACCTACTGTGATTACTTTAACATTTTTAGGCTTCTGTTTTCGCATTCCCAAATTTAAGATGTTTGGGTTATATGCTGACTTGTGTGTATACCTTTTAGCTATAATATTTGATATATAGATTCTATTTTTCAAGCTATGTGGAACGAGTTTGTGATCTTAGCATCTACCCACTGATATAAATTTATCGTCAAATAATCCCCATGCCAGGTGGATTTTCCCCAAATCCCATTACAGCTTAGAACATTTGGTATTAAAAGCAACTTCCTTCCTAATAACATTATAAGTACTTAAGTGCCATAAATTCAAGACTCAGTCAGTGGAATGAGATTGATGTCTGTGAAGAATGATGGCAAAGCAGAGTTTTAGAGGAGTGTAAGATTAAAGTTTAAAGCTCGAAGAATGTCTTTGGTGATGGATGATTTTCTCCTATTTAACCTGTAATGAAATCATGCTCTTCTTTCAGTGTGTAGTCAAAATGCTACTTACCCCATACAACCTTTTCAATTACCCCTCCCCACTGTGTTTCCCAACCCACTTTATTCTTTGTTCCTTTGATGTGATCTTCTATTAAAAATTAGCTGTTTACATGTTGGTGCCTCCCCCCTTTCTGTAGGTTTCTTGAGCCCTCACATGTCTCTTTCTCTGTGGAGTTCTTTCTTTCTCCCTCTGTTCTCTCACACCTGCTCCCAGACAGCATGGTCTAAATATAACACACACTCATTATTTATTTGTCAAACTGAACATTATTTCAGTTGACAAATGTGAATACCTATCTACAGAGAGCATCAAAATCATTGAATTTGACCAGCTCCTTGATTCAGATGATCAAATTGGCCACTTAGTGTTCTGTAGGTGTGATCTTTTGAGTATTAGCCTCGTTACTCAAACTGTCTTGCACCAATTGTAGGAATCAATTCCTCTTTGCTGCAATTGCTATCGATCAGTAATTACTAATATGTATTTTTCACTCTGTTCTCATTATGATTGTGGACAGTTAAGTACCCATCAACTAATGGTAAGATTTATATGACTCTGAGCTTCTGGAATTCAGGGACCGTGTCTTATTCAGCTTTGTGCTTCCAACACAGGCTTGCATCTGGCACTAAGGGGGCGCTCTGCCAGTGCTCACTGAGCGGAGCAGCGCCAACCTACCGCGGTAGGTGTGTGCTCTGCCGGTGCTTACTGAATGGAGCAGTACTGACCAATGAGCAAGGTTAGGGTTAGGTGGGGAACTATATAGAGAAAACAACAGATTAGCTTTTCTTGGATGAATTAGAAAGAGACTTCCAAGAAAATAGATAAGGGATTGTGGCTTTCTGTGAACTATATTTGTAATATTTTCATAGTAACTTTACAAAACAAAATTCAACAGAGTAAATTTGAAGATCCCATTGGCTTTACTCAATGATTCATGAATCAGATAGCATCCCATCAAGCAAGTAGGAAAGAGCTCCGAGTTGCTGTAGGAAGCAGAAGACTTTTGTAAGCAGAACAAGGTAGGGTAAGGAAGTTTCCAGTGAAATGTGGATTGTTTCAGGCAAAGTCACTTTCCTTTAGGAGAATGTGGGGGTCTATGAAGGAGATTACCTCTCTATCACTGACAAGGTCATTCCAGATTGACTGGCTAAAGGTTACATTTCTAGGAGAAGTTGAAACTGTAACTAGGTTAGGTATTAAATCTTGGTTTATTGATGTGGTTTACTGAAGTGGCTCCATTTTGGGACTTTTTCCTTTTTTGTAACAAAGAGAATACTATTAAACATTCCAAATTGAATCATCTGCTTGACTACTTAAGGTTTTTATCTCATTTTCAGATGCGTTTGGTGTGCTGGTGTAAGTTCGTAATTATTTTTTTCTTCTTTCTAACGTGATGAGATTTTTTTTTCCATTTAATCATCTGACAGAAGTTTATTAGAAGTTTCTTTCCATAAATATTTTCTAGTTTATAGCGTTCATTTTTAACAGTTCCTACCAGATACCACGAAGTAGCATTTCTCTTCTCACTGCAGGAAGAAAATTGGAGAACATCAAGTTGCCTCATAAATTATGCATAGAATTTTGTTGTTTGATTTAAGACTTTGGGTAAGGTCAGTGGTAGTAAGTGCTGGTTAATTTATTTTCTTGCTAGTCCTCTCAGTCCAAGGCCATGTATAGGTGAAGTATATACCTGCCCAGCAGAGTTTCTACCAGTCTCCTTCTTTTCTATAAAATGAATATCAACTCTACTGTCCACCTAAATAATGTCTAAATTACTCAGGCAGCATGTGAGGGGCATATGGGAAATGAGTCTGGTCCTGCTAGTTGTAAAATGGTCAAAAATCTAGTGCAGAGCAGTGATGCTTGTAGTGATTTTGAAAATATTCAGAATATTAATTTCTCAGTTTCCTGTTGTATGATCTATATAGGAGAATATATAGAATGTCTTTCCCTTCATATTCCATATGATAAAAATACAAAAAAAATATTCCCTTTAAATGCTCTAATAATCAGGGGGATCTGGAATCAGATTAATGGAAAAATGCTACATGTATGTTCTCTTGGGCATTCTTAATGCGTGTTACACAAGAACCTTTGAGAAATTGTTTAATATTGTTATTCCAGCATTTTCCAAACTTATCCAGACATTCTTCATTCTTCTCCTTTGTCCTTCCCATCCCCGCCATTCTACCTCCTCCTTCTTTTTTGGTAGAACATTTAATACCAACATAACATTTTAATCTCTGATGCATTTCTTGGGAAAACGCTAGACAGGTTAGAATTTATTTTGAAATAAAGTTAGACTCGAAGAAATTTATAGCATCGTGTGATTATATAACCTTGATGGTTTGCTCTCATGGAATTGCTTATTTGGTGCTATGTCCTCTTAAAGTTCTTATAAGACCTGTCTCTGTATTTACTACAGGAATGTTTTTTGAGGATATCATCCTTCCCAGTGCTCATTGCCTTCCCTATTAAGTTCCATATGAAAATATTAAGAAAATTTTCTGTTAATTACTAGAGAAACTGCTTCTTCTAAAGAACTGATATTTTTCCCTCCTAGACTGTTATCTGCAACACCATCTCCAATTACTAAAGCTCAGTGAATGTAATCTCAGTTAACAAGATGTCAGGAGATAGTGTGGTTTAGAGGATGATTAATTCAGCAGTGATGACATTCATGGCACTTGCAGCCTCTTTTATTTCTAATTTCTGCCACCTTCAGGGTCAAGCATGTTATTAGGCTAGCCTCAGCCACAGGTTTTAGATGGTTACAGTAGTACCAGGAGTCAAATCCTCATTCAGTAACATTCTGGAAGAATAAAATATGCCAATCTTTCTCACTATATTCTTGTTCATATCACAGAAACCTATCCTGGAGGGCTTCCAGTGACTGCCTGCCCTCTCACTGGCCAGCACCAGATTAGGTGCCCTCCCCAACCCCCACTTCCAACAAGTACTAGAAAAGGAAATGAGATTTATCCCCCAGAGGAAATCAGGATTTATCAATAATCTGCATAGTTTCTTGGTTAAAAGATAATTCTGTTAAGGAAGAGAATAGATCTTGACTAAGAACTGACAATGTCTACTAGAAACACTTAGATGATGTCCATTTCATTCTAACATAGAAAGTTAAGGATTAAATTTGTAAGTCATGCGTGTATCTTCATGGCCTTTCTGTATGTGTTCTATTTTTTCTCTTAGCCTTGGTATCAATTTAAATTTATTTTCTGCTGCTCATGATTTTTTGTATACCATTTTTAGCATGTGTTTCTGATCTATATTTCACATGTTTTTAAAAATAATGTATACTCTATGAAAACTACTACTAACATATCAGGTGCAAACTAGGGAATGGAAGGGGGGTAGATAATCACTCTGGATTTGGACATAAAGGATTCATTGACATTTCAGCAGAATAGTTAGAACTTGTCAGTTCAAAGTGACTTTGGTCCAAGACTTTAAAAACATGGCTTTGGTAATCGACTTCCTAAGCATGGTAACACTGAATATTCTCATATAATTAACATTTCTAATTTATAGACAAGAAGTGGTGGCACTTACTGTCACAGGTAAAATTTAATTAGCCAAGACAAATAAATTAGGTTTCACACTTCTATCAGTATAGTGGAATTACAGAGGCTGGTTTGAAAATTTCAAGCGATTGAAGATGACATTTGACCTTTCAAGGAAATTAACTTTTCCAACTGCCATTCTGAAAAGTTCTAATTAGATTAAGCCATATCGGTATTATTGGTTTATTTATTATAATGGATGCCATGTAGGCTACTTTCTTGGAATTCTGGGAAACCCTTCAAATGTCTCTTTTTTAACTACATGACATATGAGATGGAAAGCATCTTAGAAGTGGGTACATGTCAATTGGACCATAGGGAGAGAAGAGTTACAGGGACTAATAATACATGGTCAAAAGACTCAATTTATCCTTGTCACATTGGGACCCAATTTGTATTATATTTCCTTTTGTCTAAGAATCTTATAAAATATAGAATGCATGGTTAAATGTATTTGAAAAAAAATTAGCCTTTGTGATAATGGGAAATACTGCAGAGGAGAGACACGTTGGAAAAAGAAATGTGGACTCATTTTAGAGGGAAATAAATAAATAATGGGAAGAAAAGCAATATATGAATGATAGTGAGTAGTGATCTGGAGGAAAATGGTTCAGTTAAATAATGTATAGGATAATAAGTCTTGCAAGAGAATTAGTAGGTAGAGACAAAACTAATTACAGGGTTATGTAAACTTGGGAATACCTGTGTGCTTGAACTAAAACATATTGAATTAGTACAGTTGCACAGAAGTAAGAAGAACATATTGGAATCAGCAAGAATCCTGGAGACATGGACATAATAAAGAGGAAGAGAAAATTGGATATTTCAGTCAGAAGAGAAAGGAAATGAAGGGGGACTATCTTTGGGAAGAACAGTTATTATGATGTGTGATTGTTATTAAGTTGTTCATATGTGATGTGCAATGTATGTTTTCTCACCATCCCCATGAAATTACTGATAAAAGCTGAGATTTATCCTTAATACTTTGTGGGGTTGGCTTGTATTTCAGGAGTGTGACAAAGGCCGAGTCCTGTTCTCAGTTAATTCAGTTGAAGTTTGGGAGGACAGCCATGTATTTATTTATTCTATTAGTTGGATTTTGTTCTGTGAGTGGATTTATTTTGTATTTGTATTTACTTCACTTTCGGAAGAAGATACACCTTTTGTTGTTTCTCGATTGCAGTTGCCTCGCATGATCTTGGATTCTGCTCTGCTGTTTTCTCCCAGGCACCCATATAAGGAGCACGTCCCTCATCTCACAGAAAGTCAGCCCCCTTAAGAAAGGACCTCCTGTTTTTCACCTGGGGTAGATGACCCGGGTCTGTGGCACTGTGGGGAATGAGTTGGGGGTCAAGGCACAGGTGGCTTGGCATCTCTGCAGTCTTCTAGTATTATTTGCCTTTGGATAGTCCCTCCTTTTGGGTGGCTTCTTGTGGACTCCTGGGCACCTGCCCTGGAGTTTCTCTGGCGACTTTTGGAATTCACTGAATTTTACTTTATAATAATAATAGTCCTGCCTTTGTTTTGGGTTGTGCATGTATATGCATGCATGTGTGTGTGTATATGCTTGTGTTTTTTAATGCTAACTCTTTCTTATTCCAACTGCCAGAAATTTCATAAAAATTTTGCCCATCAAGGTAGTTTCTATTGTGTTCTAACTCATACCTATTAAGTTTGATTTCAACTAGATTTTGGAGGAAAGAGAAGTATATGCCGTTAGTTAAGTCAGTTATCTTTTACCAAAGTCACAGGTGTATATTGCTGACACTTTAAAATGCTGTAGTGCAGTGTGTATGCAGGGCCCATCCAATGAACTTGTATTTATTTTTTTCTTAATTGGTTAATCCATTCAAATAGATTCAGGTTTTGTACATCATCATTTCAAGTTAAGGGGAAAACCTCCAATTGGCCCAGGAAAGCTTTTCTTATAAATGATCTGAAATATACCAATTTTTATATAACCCAACTCATGTAATTCCTATTTTGGCTTTAGACATTAGCTTAAAAGGAGGTCTCTAATTTAATAAATAGCAGTTAGCCAGCTTTTGTGGTTATTGACTCATGGCATTATATCTGACAGCATGATAGAATATGAGTTGCTGCTGTATTTCTGCTTGCTGCTATTTTTTAATTCTTCTTTTAGAGCTAAAATGTTAAACTTTGACTTGTTGATGAATATTGCTAATAATGAATTTTCATATATACTTAGTGAGGTAACGGTTTTCAAAGTGTTAGAGTCAAAGCAGGTCAAGTATCACGAAACAAGTTTTGAATGTGGAATTAAATGGATGCTGGATTTCTCCAAGGTGAATTTCTCCTGGGGCATTACCTAGTTCCTGCATAGTTCCTGATCTGACTCTTCTCCTGGCTCCATGAATGGGGTGAGAGTTATGCCTGCACATCCCCTGGCCACAGGGATTCGTTGAGAGAGGAATAGGCACATGATCCAGTAAGATGCTGTCTGATAATTCTGCCTCCCCTCAGAGAGGCATGTTATTTTTTGCTGGTTTTAAACATGGCAGGATGAAGGCCCAGACTTCTGGCAGCCATGCTGTCTTCATAATATGTGGGTAAGGCCACTCCAGAAGGGAGAAGAATTGAGAGATGGGTCCCAGGGCCGTTATGTGAGCTCTTGAAGCCAGCTGTACCTGAGCCCTTACATGAGCCCTTGGATTCTCTCTTAGGCTTAAGTCATTTGCGTCAGATATTTTGTCCCTTACAACAGAAAGAATTTTAATGGATTCTTTGTGCCCTTCTAACTTTTTCGGTTTCACCAGTTATGCATAATCCAATAGAGTGGTAGTGCTGAATTCATGCAGATAGGTTCACCAACTAAAATTCTATTTGTTTTCAAAACATAATGACCTGTTTTTATGTGGAAGGACTCCAAATATGGTTTCTGAAATCTAGGCAAAGCTTTAAGAGGAAAGCAATAGATCAGACATAAGGAATGTGTAACTTTCTGAATGTTTCCTGTCTTAATTGTGAGCCTCCTTTATTAATATTCAATAATCACTTAGCTTTTTCATAGTCCACCTCCCTTAAATGTAGAAATTATGCTATAACCACCATTATTAGAATTAAAATGACAGAAAATGTTCTTAATGGTTTTTAGTATATTAATCAATTTATTGAAATTTGCAAATTCAAAAACCTAGATCTTCCTTGAGGTTTTAAGTTCAGTTCAAAAATTTATTTTATTTACACTTCTAAAAAATTTTGTAATCAAATTTAAGATACATTTAAATAATTTTTCATCCTGTGTATAAATAATATATTCAAATATCTTGAAACAATTTAAACTGCAGTTATAAATTTAACCACTTTCTTTTTAAATACTTTGATATCTGACTTAAACACAACCTTCTTAGTTTTAAATAACTCTTATAAAACTAACATATTAAAGTTAAAAGCACAATGAACTTAATGTTCTAAGTAGTCAATAGCTAATAAACTTAATAAGATGTTATCTTGAAAGTCAATTCAATTACTCCTTTTAAGGTGGAGTTACAAGGCTGTCACTCTAATAAGCTAAATATTACAAGTGTATAAAATCCTAGATTTGCACAGATTCTGTCTTAATCCCTCCCCAGAGTTAGCCACATTATACTGTTAGAGGGAACATTTCTTACAAGAGAGCCCTCATTTTAGACATCAGCTGCAAGCATGAGGTATCTAGGAACACCCTTACTTCCCAACAGGTGGTTACAAATTTGGGGATTTCCACTTTCATTCTCAGGTTTGATAATTTGCTATGAATACTCACAGAAATCGCTGAAAGCTATTATATTTGCAAGAAGTATGCAGGGACAGGAAACAGGTTAAAATTAGTCAAAGGAAGTAATGCATAGGGTGTAGCATGGGAAGAGTCCAAACATGTAATTCCTGGTCCTCCTCTTTCTGTGGAGCCACGCACAGCGTTACCTGCTCCTGGCCGTGGTATCTGACAATGTGCAGAGACTATGACCAATGAGGGGTGGCTCCTTCAAGCTTTGGTATCCAGAAATTTTACTTGGGCTCAATCACATCCTATCTATGAAGCTGATCTTTTGTTTCCATCCCCTCCAGGGAGGTCAAGGTAATGCCTTTAGTCTCTATTTACTCTGGAGGTCAAAACTGATAAGGCCTGGCTCAAAGTCCCCATCATAAATCAACTGTTTAGATGCTCTGGTAACCAAAGGCTCCCAGCAAACAAAGACACTCCTACCAGGCAGGAAATGCCAGAGCTTTAGAGATCATCTTCTAGGAGCTGAAGGTGAAGGACAGGCTCTCTTTGGGTAAGGTTAATTTTTCAACACAGTCCCAGAGTATTATTTCTTTGATTATCCTAAACAACTCTAAGCTGACTCTAAATTCCTGTAGGCTTGATCCTACGCACTGTGGCAGGTAATTGCTATCTCAGATTATTTTCCCCTCAGCTTTTAACCTGGCATGAGATCTGGAGCTGTGGACATCTGGGGAATTCTCATCATTCACTAAAAAAACTATGATTGTTGGCTTTGTTGTCTTAAAACACTGTAGATTTGGGCCAGATTTAGAGTTGGCTGAATTAATATTTAGATGAGTATCTTAAGATTTACAGGTAAAAGAGTTTTGTACTCTCAAGATGGCACATAATGTTGATCTTAATCTAACACAAACTCTTTAAGAGAGAAACAGTAAATTTTCATCTTGCTACAGTAACTAACAAATTTCTTCCAAAGCTTACTTAGCAGCCACAGTTTGAACACAAAGAATATTAATAATGCTTTGAGGCAATTTTGCAGCATAATAAGAAATCATCATTTTGGGGTGCTCTGATTATTTAAAAAGCTTTGAGATTTATTTCTAAAAAGCATGGTGACAGCATGCCACTGCCATTATGTGCTCACAACAAAGGGAAATCACACTCTTTGTTTGGATTTTGGAAGTGGCACATAGGCACGTGGCTGGGCAAGTCTGCCGGGATGGCTGTATGACACTGTCTGTGGTGTTCCTTGTCAACAGTGTCGCAGGAGGTTTCCAAGAGTGGAAAGTTCAGGGAGCAAGCTCTGTGAGCTGTGTCTTTGTGTTCAGGGCTTATATTATGTACCTACTCAGACTCCCATACTCCAGAAACCAACTGTAACATAGCTCATTATGTTACAAGTTGACACATACTCTCTTTGTTCCCTAGAAAAATAGTTTCTTAAAATTAAATGGTGAGTTTTAGAGATGTTATTTTTTTCAATTATTAATTATTTAGTTCAAGCTTCAAATCCTATTGTTAAAGAGGGGCTTCAGTATCATTATGACATGCAGAAGGCACTCTCACCATCAAATACAGCCAATATAACAGCATATCATATCTGAGTTGAAGGAAGCAAAGTGGTACAGACAAGTATGCAAAATAATGTAGGATTTAAATGAAATAATAACTAAATATAAAATGATTTATATGTATAAAGCAAATGCACAAAATTACATAAGAAGCCATATGGGAATACAGACATCAAACACCAAGTTTGTAACATACATATGTTTTCTATTAAAACATTAAATAAGATCTATAGTGGGTCTAGTCGCTGCCTTAGTTTCTAAGTAGTAGTGGACATTCCACAATATTTACAACAATTATAAAGGGACAAAGGCTTAAATACTATTATTACCATGTCTTGGGGTGGTTGATGTTGGCCAAAGACTGAATTCCAGGTAAATCGGTTTCAGAAATGCAAACTACCCTCTTTTAACAGGTGATTAAATGGATATTGAGACATGTCTTATACTTTGCATTTATTCCCACTCATTCTCAGTCCATTTCCTCCAAACTCTAAAGCAGTAAAAACAAAGAAAAAAATACCTAGGGTCCTTGAGGGACCTAAGGGAAATTATTTTTTTGCACTCTACTTACACCCTTGGTGGTCCAGAGAGTCAGAAGGGTGAGCAGGATGGGGGCTCACAGAGGAAGGGCTTTCAGGAAAGTATAGTAAAATAAACTAATGCCTGGAATTTGCAAATTGGTAGGAAGAAAAATTGGGGAATTAGTCCTGGAAGATGAACAGAGGGAAGACCACTGGGAGGTCCCTGACAACGACTTAGAATTCTGTGATAGTTTCTTGAATGCCAGCAATCATCAAACATACAAATTTTATTTAGTATAGCATAGTGTATGTTTGTGAATGTGTATTGTATCAGTTTGTCTGCCTGTATGTCAATACTTCCTTGATCTTCCCCAAAAAACCCTATTGTGAGTGTTGTTCCTCTCATCTTGGAGTTGAGGAAACTGAGACGTGAGATATTAAGTGCTTGTCTAAGGTCACATGTTGTGTAAACAGCAGAGCAGGCTTAGAATCTAAAGCTTTTAAACATTTCACTACAGAGACAGTTGGAGGGATTGGGCTGAACGAGCCTACTTTTGGTACACTTTGTGTTTATGTGGAGCTTCCAAAATGTCCTGAAATGTGTTTTTCTGTCTGCTAATTTTTCACTGGTATACACATATCTTATTTTATAATGTTCTTGAAATCAGACACTTCATATATGAACTTTTTCTAAACCTAACAATTGTGTGGATTTCTCCCTTAGCTAATATTGCACACGCTTCATAACTCCATGTGCCTCCAGCATTGAGAAGACTATTCTGGCTGTCCATGGCTTCTCCAGATCACCTGCTCAGCCTCACTTAGAGCTAGATTCATGAGCTAGCAGTGCATGAAGAAGTTCATTAGAGAAAGGAATTTGGATTTGATTAATTTTTTCTAAACACTGATTGACTAAGACAGTCCATTTTGCTAACATTTATAGTGCAGTGAAGTTTAATTATGGATTATTTTGCCATGAGGTAGATTAGACTGACATAAAATAGAGAGTGAAAACTTACAGTGCTATTTCTAATTTTCTGTTAATTGCTTTTCTGTTTATGGCTTTCAGCATACACTCTTACAGATATATACAATTGTGTTCCTAAAATTAAAAAAATTTCAGAAAACTTGATAAAAACACAATACATACATTAGTTTTTCTCTACTGACTTGATGTTAATGGTCAAGTCAGTCAAAACAAATAGGTAAACCAGTGTGTCAACAGACGTGGCTGTTTCAGAACAGTGATTTTGCTCTTGTGTATCACTGAGGTGTGTGGATGATGGACAGCTTTTCCAACTGCACAAAACTAGTCTACCATATTCTGTCATTGGAGTTTTTTTTCCCAAAAGCCTCTTCTGTTGGTTTTCTTCCTAAAGTGATGAAAGGATTATAGATACTACTTCAGAATTAGTCAGGTTTATCCAAGATATTTCTTATTTGTTAGAGAACACATTTTTAATGTGAAAAGGAGGCCTCCCCCGCCCCCTGCCAAATAAAGTGATTGGGCAGGGAAAGGAGATACTGACGGAGCTATCCATATTTGGGGCAAAAGTCCAGATTTTGATTGTGTGTCCAAGTTCATATTTGGTAATTGCTGTACATGTTGATTTTTAACACATAAAAATTTGGATAGATGTGCCACTCAAACAAGGTACTGAATGGAAAACGTGTGCACATTCATTTCAAGTCCGAGCGCAATTCTGTTTGCCTGACCTACCGTGGGAACTAGATAATGCTGAATATAAAATAATGAGTAAGAATGTTTCATTTTAAATCTGAAATTCTCAAGTTAAACTCAAATCTTGTTCTTATTTGATTACCAAGATCTCCAGTGAAAATAATGATTTCCTGATTTGTATCAGTACAATAAAACATTTGAGGAGAGTCCATAGGTTCAGTGCAGCACTATAATTAGCATCTGGGTTTATAGCTTTAAAAATAAAAATTCTGGTTTAATAGGACAAGAAACTACTTAGTCTTGATTAAAAGAGTAAGTGCATATCTTTCAGTAGTTTCTTTTGAGGATGAATTTTTGTGCTAGCATCTCTATGGCACTTCATATGAAAATTTGGACAGCAAACACTGTATTTTACATTTTATTTAACTTTGTTCCATTGTCCAACAAATACTAGCTTGCTCTAGAATAAACTAAAAAATAATTAAGATCAAAATAAATAGGAAGCAAAAATCGCCTGTAATCCTTTTTGCTGCCTTCATTGTACCTAAAATAAACCATTGTGAACATCTGCATCTATATACTCCCAAAGATATACATAGGTGTATAATGCTTGCAGATACATATATACATTTCAGATGTAAAATATTAAGTAGTGACATTTCAGAAACATTTAAGAAATTGCATTCTAGATCTTTACTTGAATGAACTTAACTGTCTGGTTCCTTTCTCACTTTTTCCTAATCTCTCATTATTTAAGCTTGCATCAAACATACAATTAAGCTAATGCTTATTTACTAGCTAATTACTAATTAAACATCTTTTTTGGGGAGAGTCAGACATGTTTCAATTTCCTTTTAACTTTCCTGAGCCAATTAATACATTTAAATGTATACATTGAAGGTTTACAACAAATCAGAAATAAATTAAGGGCTAGAAGCAATAACAAAATGTGAGTAGTGATCACTCTCCTTAAAGTGATTCCCGTGTGTTCAGGGATGAAAACAAACACGTGTGAATGGACTGGATGGCAGTCGATGCAACAGAGAAGAAAAAGGAACAAACACTGGGAATTAAAAATGCCTTTGAGAAAGCGCTAATGACTGGAGGGAGGTTACCACCACTGAGAGATTTAAACTATGGGAAGGAGGGGAAAACCCTTTCAGGCAGAAAAAACAGCATGAGCCAAATCAAGACATTTGATAATGAGTTTGGCGTGACAGGTCTTCATGAAGTGGAGGATGTACAGAAGGAAAAGGTGGTAGTGAAATTTGATGGAGGGTGTTACAAAAAAGTATTCATCATTGGTTCACAACATTTTGACCTGACCCCATATTTTGTTCATCTGAATAATAGGAACTTAATTTATTGGAAGCCATATGTAATATTATCTTTACCATCTCTTTAGCTCTCCATGCAAATTTTCAAGTGTCTGATGATGTCCCACAGATCTTTGAATTCAGATATATTTCACACCTATCATATGCCATCTATTGAATACCGCAAATAATTACCAGGGAGTCTGTTAATGGAGCAAAACTTAACTTAAACTTGTTGCAGTAAGGAAGAACATGAACCTGACAGTTCTTAGAAGTGTTTCAGAAGAATTTACAGAATTTTAGCATCTAGGCTCAAACGGCTTAAGGCAGGTCCTCCAGGTGAGTGGTAACTGGGATTGCAGGATGTCTCCCAAAGAAAGTCTTGATAAGCAAACTTGTTTGGTAAGTGCACTGTTTGCTCAGGTGAACAGCAGATGCTTATCTTTAAAAAATTTATCTGTAAGAATTTCCTAAAACAATTGATAGAATTGATTTTTGATTTAGAGTCTTTTTCTGAAAAAAATTTTCCTGGGACAAAGAACTATGTTATGTTGACATAGGTGGTCTATAGACCTAAGTCATGTGCACACAGATGGTCTCAGTTGTCACTTCCCTAAATCAGGTCCTTCAAAGATATTTCCTGCCTGAGTCACTGCTAACACCCTACCCTCCTGCTCTCCCAGGGAAAGAACTTGGTGTTACTTTATATTCCCATCCCTAAATGCAGGTTCTCACCCTCAACTCCCATACTTTACAACTGTTTCCCAAACTCGCTTCTGGGAAGCTTCTTCCTGCCATTCTTTCTTTCACAGGAAGGTTAGGATTTTATTTCTGAAATAAATAATTGAATGTTTTACTTCTCTCCTAAATGATTTATAATAGTCTCACAATGTATATATATATTACACATGTTTGACAAATAAATTTTTATTTGTCAGTTAGACCTCAATAAAGCTGAAAAAAAAAATGTTTCCTAAGACTGAAGAATTAAACCTGAACTTAACAGCACTGATTTCAAGACCCTGCCTGAGTGGGTCCCAACATCTTAATTGAGTTCACACCGTTTTTTTTTTTTTTTTTTAATGTGTGAGTCATTTCCTAACACAGCATAGAACTTTCAGGCTTTTGTTTTATCTAATACACTCTTCTCCCCTTCCTCTGCATGAAGGTCAATATTCTGGTCCCTTTTTTCTGCACTGTTACTTTCTCCTCGTCTACTTCCTATTTCTCTCTGCCTTCCTTCCAGTCTCCTCACTCAACAGGTTAGTGTTCCAGGTTCTGTGCTTGGCTCACTGCACTTTGCACTTTGTCTTCTTTTCAGATGATCCCAGGTATTTGGATGCATCTGTTCCCTCACATTTGATGGCTCTCCAGTTGATACCACTCTTCCTTAACTATAATTTACATAATACAGATGTGTAGATCTTCAGTGTACAGTAAGTGATGACAAAAATAGACACCTACTCTTCAAGATCTAGAATATACTTTTATTAGCTCAGAGAGTTTCTTTATGCCTGCCTCTTCTAGTCAATTAGTGTTCCATCCACTATGGAACACTATTCTGATTTTTTTCATCATAGATTAATTTTGCCTCTTCTAGAACTTCATAGAAGTGGAATCATAAAGTATGTATTTTGTGTCTGGCTTCTTTTTTTTTTTTTTTTTTTTGAGAGTGCATCTCGTGCATCTCTCATATTTATTGAACAAATGGTTGTTAACAGTTAACAACAATAAAATTCTGTACAGGGGACTCAATGCACAATCATTAATCCACCTAATTCTCATCAGTCTCGGATCTTCCGAAGCACAACGAACAAGTTCTTACATGGTGTACAAATTCTTACATAGTGAGTAAGTTCTTACATGGTAAACAGTACAAGGGCAGTTGTCACAGAAACTTTTGGTTTTGATCACGCATTATGAACTATAAACAATCAGGTCAAATATGAATATTCGTTTGTGTCTGGCTTCTTTTGCTCAACTTAATGATTCTGAGGGTTATCTGTATTTGCATGTACCAGTAGTTTATACCTTTTCGTTGCTGAATAGCATTCCATTTTACAAATATACCTCAAATTGTTTATCCATTCTCCTGCTGATGGACATTTCTGTTATTTCTACTTTAGGGCTATAGGAATAAAACTGCTATAAATATTCTAATACAATATTTCTTATGTACGTATGTTTTTATTTCACTTGGGTAAATGTGTAGAATTGGGAAGTTATATCCCTGAGTAGGTATATGTTTAATTTTTTGAGTAACTGTCAGGCCAATTTCCATTTAAACTATATTCCCACCACCAACATTGAGAAGTCCAGAAGCTCCACATCCTTCCCAGTATATTTCATGCTTTTTTTATAATTTTATTCATTCTAGCAGGTGTTTTAGGGTATCTACTTTTTGCTTTAATTTGAGTTTCCTGATAATTCATGTTGAACAGGTTTTCATTAGCTTATAGTGCGTATGTGTATTTTGCATTAGTGTCTGCTGAAGTATTTTTCCCACTGTTTACTGGGTTGTTTCCCTTTTCATTACGGAGGTGTAATTGTTCTTTATATATTCTGATTCTTGGTTGAAGTAAACAAGGAGAAGAGTGTATTAGGTATATAGTATCATAACTATTTTCTCCCAAGATTTGGCTTTTTGGCCTTTTTAACTGTATCTCTTGAGAAATAGTAATTTTTAATTTTGATGAAGTCCAATTGATGTGTTTTTTTTCTTTTATGATCACTTTCTATGATCCTTTGTAAGACATCTTTACATCAAGTTCCCAATATTTTCCTGCTTTTGATTCTAATGCTTTATACTTTTAGCCTTTAAGTTGAGGTGTATGATCTCCTTAAATGACTTACTATTTGTATATAGATTCAGGTAGGATTAAAGATTACATTTTTCTATATGAATATCCAGTTGTCACAATAGCATGGGATAAAAAGGCTATCCTTTACCCATTGAATCACTTTGGCCCCAGTGTAAAAAAAAAAAAATCAATTGATTATGTAAGTTTAGGTCTATTTTGGACATGCCATACTTTTCCACTGAAATATTTGTCTTACAAATACTACACTTTTCTGATTACTATAGCTTTATAGTAAATCTTGAAGTCAGGTAGTGATATTACCTCAGTATGTTCTTTTTCAAGTTTCTTTGACATTTTAGTCCCTGTGCAGTTCATAGAAATTTTAGAACCAGCTTACAAATTTCTACAAAAGACCTCTTCGGGTTTCTGATTAAGATTGCATTGAATCTAAAATCAGTTTGGGGAGAATTGATGTCTTTAAACAATATTGAGTCTTCAAATCCATGAATATGGTATGACTCTCCATTTATTTAGACTATAAATTGCTCTCAGAAATGTATTGTAGTTTAAATGTAAAGATCTTGTACATATATAGTTAAGTGTATTTCTAAGTGGGGTTTTGTTGGTGCTATTGTAAATGGAGTAATTTTAAATTCACATTCCAGTTTCTTATTGCTAATTATATGCATATATGTGTGTGAATACATTTTTATATTGACCTTATATTATATGCTAAGTTCACTAAGTTCTAGTAAATTTCTTAAAAATTCTACCTGAAAATTATCTAGACAAGCTTGTTATCTGCAAATAGAGTTTTACTTTTTTCTTTCCAGTCTATATGTCTATTCCTCCTTTTCCCACCTTTTTGCATTAGCTAACACTTCTATTACAATGTTGAATGAAAGTGGTGGGAGGTAACATTGTTATTAATCTTATGGGGAAAGTTGTTATGTCTTTTGCATTATGTGTGATGTTTGCTGCAGGGTTGCATAGATGCCCTTTATTAGATTGAGGAAGTTTCCTTTTAGTTTTAACTTACTGAGAGTTTTATCATGAATAGGAGTTGAATTTATAAAATGCTTTTTGTTTGCATTTATTGAGGTTATTACAATGAGGTTTTGGCCTTCTTTCTATTAATGTGGTGAATTACATTAATGAATTTTTTTTTCCCTTACATATTTCCCTTTTTTTAAATTTTTTTATGTTGGTATCATTAATCTACAATTACAGAAAGAACATTATGTTTGCTAGGTTTCCTCCTTCACCAAGTCCCCCCCACATGCCCCTTCACAGTTATTGTCCATCTGCGTAGTAAGATGCTGTAAAATCACTACTTGTCTTCTCTGTGTTGCACAGCCCTCCCTGTGTCCCGCCTACACTATACATGCTAATCGTAATGCCCTCTTTCTTTTTCCCTGCCCTTATCCTTCCCTTCCCACCCATCCTCCCCAGTCCCTTTCCCTTTGGTAACTATTAGTCCATTCTTGGGTTCTGTGATTCTGCTGCTGTTTTGTTCCTTCAGTTCTCCTTTGTTCTTATACTCCACATCTGAGTGAAATCATTTGGTACTTGTCTTTCTCTGCCTGGCTTATTTCACTGAGCATAATACCCTCTAGCTCTATCCATGTTGTTGCGAATGGTAGGATCTGTTTTTTTCTTATGGCTGAGTAATATTCCATTGTGTATATGTACCACATCTTCTTTATCCATTCATCTACTGATGAACACTTAGGTTGCTTCCATATCTTGGCTATTGTAAATAGTGCAGCGATAAACATAGGGGTGCATCTGTCTTTTTCAAACTGGGCTGCTGCATTCTTAGGGTAAATTCCTATAAGTGGAATTCCTGGGTCAAATGGTATTTCTATTTTGAGAATTTTGAGGAACCTCCATACTGCTTTCCACAATGGTCGAACTAATTTACATTCCCACCAGCAGTGTAGGAGGGTTCCCCTTTGTCCACACCCTCGCCAACATTTGTTGTTATTTGTCTTTTCAATGATAGCGATCCTTACTGGTGTGAGGTGATATCTCATTGTGGTTTTAATTTGCATTTCTCTGATGATTAGCGATGTGGAGCATCTTTTCATGTGCCTGTTGGCCATCTGGATTTCTTCTTTAGAGAAGTGTCTATTCAGTTCCTCTGCCCATTTTTTAATTGGATTATTTGCTTTTTGTTTGTTGAGGTGTGTGAGCTCTTTATATATTTTGGATGTCAATCCTTTATCGGATCTGTCATTTATGAATATATTCTCCCATACTGTACAATACCTTTTTGTTCTATTGATGGTATCCTTTGCTGTACAGAAGCTTTTTAGCTTGATATAGTCCCACTTGTTCATTTTTGTGTTTGTTTCCCTTGCCCGGGGAGATATGTTCATGAAGAAGTCACTCATGTTTATGTCCATGAGATTTTTGCCTATGGTTTTTTCTAAGAGTTATATGGTTTCATGACTTACATTCAGGTCTTTGATCCATTTGGAGTTTACTTTTGTGTATGGGGTTAGACAGTGATCCAGTTTCATTCTCTTACATGTAGCTGTCCAGTTTTTCCAGCACCATCTGTTGAAGAGACTGTCCTTTCCCCATTGTATGTCCATGGCTCCTTTATCGTATATTAATTGGCCATATATGTTTTTGTTAATGTCTGGAGTCTCTATTCGCTTCCACTGGTCTGTGGCTCGGTTCTTGTGCCAGTGCCAAACTGTCTTGATTACTGTGGCTTTGTAGTAGAGCTTAAAGTTGGGGAGTGAGATCCGCCCCCCCCCCCACACTTTATTCTTCCTTCTCAGGGTTGCTTTGGCTATTCGTGGTCTTTGGCAGTTCCAAATGAATTTTTGAACTTTTTGTTCCAGTTCATTGAAGAACGCTGTTGGTAATTTGATAGGGATTGCATTGAATCTGTATATTGCTTTGGGCAGGATGGCCATTTTGACGATATTGATTCTTCCTAGCCAGGAGCATGGGATGAGTTTCCGTTTGTTAGTGACCTCTTTAATTTCTCTTAAGAGTGTCTTGTAGTTTTCAGGGTATAGGTCTTTCACTTCTTTGGTTAGGTTTATTCCTAGGTATTTTATTCTTTTTGATGCTATTGTGAATAGAATTCTTTTCCTGATTTCTCTTTCTATTAGTTCATTGTTAGTGTATAGGAAAGCTACAGATTTCTGTGTGTTAAGTTTGTATCCTGCAACTTTGCTGAATTCTGATATTAGTTCTGGTAGTTTTGCAGTGGAGTCTTTAGGGTTTTTTTATGTACAATATCATGGAATCTGCAAATAGGACAGTTTGATTTCTTCTTTACCAATCTGGATTCCTTGTATTTCTTTGTTTTGTCTAATTACCATGGCTAGGACCTCCAGTACTACGTTGAATAACAGTGGTGAGAGTGGGCATCCCTGTCTAGTTCCTGATCTCAGAGGAAAAGCTTTCAGCCTCACACTGTTCAGTATGATGTTAGCTGTGGGTTTATCATATATGGCCTTTATTATGTTGAGGTACTTGCCCTCTATGTCCATTTTGTTGAGAGTTTTTATCATTAACGGATGCTGAATTTTGTTGAATGCTTTTTCAGCATCTATGGAGATGATCATGTGGTTTTTGTCCTTCTTTTTGTTGATGTAGTGGATGATGTTGATGGATTTTCGAATATTGTACCATCCTTGTATCCCTGGGATGAATCCCACTTCCTCTTGATGTATTTTTGAATTCGGTTTGCTAATATTTTATTGAGTATTTTTGCATCTACGTTCATCAGGGATATTGGTCTTTAGTTTCCTTTTTTGGTGGGGTCTTTGCCTGGTTTTGGTATTAGAGTCATAGAATGAGTTTGGGTGTATTCCCTCCTCTTCTATTTTTTGGAAAATTTTAGGGAGAATGGGTATTATGTCTTCTCTGTATGTCTGATAAAATTCTGAGTTAAATCCATCTGGCCTGGGGGTTTTGTTCTTGAGTAGTTTTTTGATTACTGATTCAATTTCATTGCTGGTAATTGGTCTGTTTAGATTTTCTGTTTCTTTCTGGGTCAGTCTTGGAAAGTTGTATTTTTCTAGGAAGTTGTCCATTTCTCCTAGGTTTTCCAGCTTGTTAGTATATAGGTTTTCATAGTATTCTGTAGTAATTCTTTGTATTTCTGTGGGGTCCGTCATGATTTTTCCTTTCTTATTTCTGATTCTGTTGATGTATGTTGACTCTCTTTTTCTCTTAATAAGTCTGGCTAGAGACATCTATTTTGTTTATTTTCTTGAAGAACCAGCTCTTGGTTTCATTGATTTTTTCTGTTGTTTTATTCTTCTCAATTTTATTTATTTCTTCTCTGATGTTTATTATGTCCCTCCGTTTGCTGACATTAGGCCTCATTTGTTCTTCTTTTTCCAATTTCGATAATTGTGACATTAGACTATTCATTTGGAATTGTTCTTCCTTTGAATTTTTAATATTAAATCGATCTTTTATCTTGGGATCCTTTTGTCCTGGATATAATTGTTATATTTTTCTGGATTTAATTTGTTACTGTTAAGGATTTTTGTGTCTGTGTTCAAAGGAAATATTGGTCTATACTTCAATTTAAAGTTCTTTTAATACCATGGTTATGCTGGACTTGCAAGTATAGTGGTGGTTCTCTACTTCTCTTTTCTGAAAAGTTTTTGTAAGACTGATATGATTTGTTCCTTAGATTTTTAATAGAATTCATTATCTGTAAAGCCATTTAGATCTGGAGTTCACTTTGTTGACAGGTATTAGATTACAAAATCAATTTTAAAGTATATATGGAGCTATTCAGATTTTCAATTTCTTCTTAGTTTGTGTTTTAAAGGATTATGTCCATTTCATCTGAGTTGTCGGATTTATTGGCATAACATAGTTCATGTCATTTCACATTTATCGTTTAAAATTCTGTAACATCTCTAATTATGTTCTCCCTTTCATTTCTTATATTCATAATTTGTATTTTATCTTTTTTTCCAGTGTAGCTGGAAGTCTTTCAATTATATAAATCTTTTTAAAGGATTGACATGTGGTTCCATTCAGCTTGTTCTGTTTTATTTTCTTGTTTTCTGTTTTGTTGGTTTCTTCTTTTATTTTTATTATTTTCGTACTTTGACTTGCTGTGAGTTGACTTTATTCTACTTAACTTCATATAGTGGATGCTTAGATTATTAATTTGCACTTTTCCTTTTTTCTAATATAAACTTTAAAACCACAAAATTCCCTAGGCTTAATTCCACAAATTCTGATATGCTATCTTTTCAATTATCAGTTGATTTGATACATTTTATAATTAATTACCCTTATGATTGAATCTTTGACCCCTGAATTGTAAAAGTATTTTTGCTGATTTCCCAAATATTTTGATTTTCCACATGTTTTGTTACTGATTTCTAATTTAAAACCATGGTCCGAGAACATACTTTGAATAATCAAAATCATTTAATATATTAAGTTTTTTTAGCCTGAAATACGATTTATTCCAGTAAATGTTCCACATACAGTTATAAATAATGCTGGTTACAGGGATGCAGTGATCCATATGTCAGTCAGAGAAAATTGGTATATAGGGCTGTTCCAATCTTCCACATTCTTACTGATTTTCTGTCTGTACCTTCTATTAATGACTAAGCGAGGAGTTATGAGTTCTTCAAGTACAACTGTAGGTTTGTCAATTTCTTCATTCAGTTCTGGTAGTTTTTGCTTCATTTGAAGCTTTATAAGTTTTTACAATCACAATTAGGATTGTTATGTCTTTTTGATGGATTAACCCTATTACCATATGATGTATCACTCTTCATTTTATTGCTAGTAAAATCCTTACTCTAAAGTCTACTTTCTCTGATACTGATGAAGTTATTCTAGCTTTCCTATTATCAGTGCTTATGTTATATATATTTTTCAATGTTTTACTTTTATCCTGCCTGTGTTTTCATATTTCAGGTATGTTGGGCCTTGTTTTTAATCCAGCTTAACAATCTTTGCATTTTAATTTGTGTAGTTAGTCCTCTTCTATATAATTATTGATACATTTGCATTTGCCTACCATCTTATTATTGGTTTTCTTGTCTCATATTATCTTGGTTTCTTTTTAAGCCTTATTTTGATTTATTATTTTCTAATTGTCATATCTTCTGTTGGACTTTAGCTATGATTCTCTATGAATTTTTTAAATAGTAATGTAAGATTTGCATTAAGCATCTGTAGCTTATTACAGTCTAGCTTCATATATTATTATTTAACTTCATGTGTAATTTAAGAACCTTATAGCAGTATACTTTCATTTAACTCCCTCCTATGCTTTATATGGAACTCATATTTTACTTCCACACATCTTATATATTCGACAACCTATGCTTTATATGGAACTCATATTTTCCTTCCACACATCTTATATATTCCGCAATACTTCATTATTTCATTTAACATTTCTTGTAGTGGAGGTTACTGATAACAGTGATCTCAGCTTTTGTTTTTATGTCACTGTCTATTTCACTGTGATTTTTTATGAAAATTTTCTCCAGACATAGAATCCTGAATTGACATTTGTTCCCAGCACTTTAAAGCTATCAGTTCTTTGTTTTCTGGTTTTGTTTCTGATGCAAAGTCAAAGGTCACTTTATAATTTTCCCTAGTTATAAATGGTCTTTTATTCTCTTGGTTGATTTAAGGTTTTTCTCTTATTTACTCACCAGATGTTGAGTATGATGTGTTTTGGTGTGAATTTTGTTATGTTTATTCTGCTTCTGGCTTGTGAGCTTTTAGATCTGGGTTCATATTTCCAAACAAATTTTGAAAATTCTTGGCCATTGTTCCTTCAAATATTTTTGTACCTCTATCCTGTCACTTGTCCTTTTCTGGAACTCCAATCACATATTTGTTAGACCATTTGATATTGTCTCAGAGATCACTGAGACTGTTCACTTAAGCCTTTTTTTTTTCCTTTCTGAGGTTCAGTTTTTGTTTCACTTGTTTTTTTCTTCTGTTGTATCAAATCTTCTGTGTAGTGAATTTTTTTATTTCATTATATTTTTAGCTGTGGAGTTTCCATTTGGTTCTTTTGTATGGTTTCCATTCATTTATTGACAATATCTGTTTCCTCATTATAATGGTTGTATTTTAAACTTTTGAACATGAACACATGCGCAGTGCTGTTTTTCAGGGCCCTTGTCTTCGTAATTTCTAGTTCTGTTTTTATTTACCGATTTTTCTGCTGATTATGGGTGATATTCTTCTGCTTCTTTACATGTCTACCAAGATTTTATTGGGTCCTAGATACTATGAATGATGTATTTGCAAAGGTCTGGATATTGTTTCCTTCTCTGAAACATGTTGAGTATTATGTCAGATGCTTAAATATTTGAAGATCAGTTTGAGCCTACTGAGACTTTATCAAGCTGTTATGACAAGTTTAAAGTAGATTTTGCTGAATCAGTCCTACTCTTTAGCCGTTGTCTTTCTGGTATCTCTGCTGAATGCACTAGGTGTTGCAGAGTGGAGAACTCTCCACTCTGGTTGGTCAGAACTCAAATGCCTTTCAGCCTATGCCGCCAGGTCTGGTGGTTTTCTGGTTATAGCTCCTTGTGGCTGTTCTCTCCCCAGGAGCTCTTTGCCCATTTTTGTGTAATCTCACCCTACATGTGTACAATTTAGTGTTCAACCAAAGATCTAAGGGGACTCTTAGGTTGATTTCTGGAGCTCTTTCTGCAACGTATCTTTATTTGCCCCTCGAATTCCAGGTGCCTGCACCTCTCTCACATCTGATCTCTGTCCCCTAATGTCAGTGGGACCACTGTGCTGTGCTTCATGCCTGCCTTGCACTCTTACTCTGAAAGTGCCCTCGTGGAGCTATCGGAATCAGCTGTGGAGTTCCTTTCATTGTTTTTCCCTCTGTCATGGACTAAAGTCCTGTAATGCCTGTTGTTTAGCATCTGGAAGAACATTTAAAATATATACTTTGGCTAGTTTTCTAGTTTTTATGGCAGGAGGGACAATCCAGGATCAGTGAACTCCAGCATGGTCAAAACTGGGAATGTTCTTAAAATTAAATTAGGTCATAAAAAGTAGCTGCTAATGTTAAAAATTTATGGGCTAAATAGAAATTTATGGCAGGTTGGGGAATCAAGTATTATTTATTAAAGCATGTCTTAAGGATATATCGATCACTTCTTCATTCTTACTAAAGAGATTTCTATAGTAGTTTTTTTCCTCTACTCTCATTAAATAAATGCTTCAAATCTACAATGTCTTTCTTTTGTTCTTATAAGTGAGTTATTAACAACACAGCTGCTGAAGGTGACTGCTCATTGATGAGTGGGTGGCTTTCTGCAGTTTTTATGTGCTAAAACTACTTCTCATTAATCATGAAAAAAATAGCTTGTGCATAAAAAGCTACCAGAAAGAGTAAATTTGGGGACTATTGATGGACAGGATGCATTCTGCTAAACTCATCCAGCCCACTGAGCTGTGATGAGCATTTCTCTTCATCTGATGAGTGAATACATTGTGTCTCATTTAAAAACCAAAACAGTTCTAGAAATTTATAGTAGCATGAAGCCATAGTTTAATAGTGTGCTTTTGACAGTAATCATGTCTATAGGAAAGGGCTTGAGTTGACAAAGGGAAGACCTTTGGGGAAGATTTTAAAATGCTGATGTTACAGTGATATTGGCCCCTGTCATATGCAGGTTATTTTCAACTTTTATGCCTCTTCTGAACAACTGACAGAAGGAAGTCATGAAACCAAGTATGTGGCAGAGAAAATGAATAACCTCTGATGTTTACTCTGGACTTTGACCCTTATCAAGTATTTTATGATTGAGGCAGAAAACCTTTCTGACTCTAGGGAAAAATACAGAGCTGTATGTTTTGAAAATATAATTTGTGAAGATAGATTTTTATGCCCTGAGGTTACTTGTAGATTAGAAGGCTTAGCGAGGAGTAAAGTGTTGGTTTTACTCTATTGGCTTTAGAGGTTGAAGGCTGGATATTATGAAAAGGCAAATAGAGGCTTTCAAATCCCTCTGCATACCAGAAATTAGAGGTGGAATATTGAAATTCGTACCACCGATAAGTTTTTCTTTACTTTTTGAATGTCTGTGATTCCTTACAAGTCCCCATTGTAACAGACTTGAGGAGACAGATTATTCTGAACCATTTGAACCAAAGGGCAAGTGTGGAATAATACTTAAATCTTTTGCTGTATCCATTGGTGTGCTGGTAAACCAGCTGTCTGGATCAGGGGACATGCTTGTTTGTAGGGCTTGTTGATATCCTTAGTGTAAAATTCCCACCACAGCCAAATTCAAATTACCAGATTTTAACAACTGCCCTATAAAATTGCCAGCTATTTAATAGTTGGCATAGGCCCATATGGGCAGCTGCAGTACACCAAGGACTATAAGATACTGTGCAGCTCAAGGCAGGGATATAATGGTCTTAGCCTAGAATTCTGGCCCCATTTTTGTGAAGTATGACTTCGAGAGAATAACCTTTCTGGCTATATCCAATAATTTGTGATTTATTAATACTACATAAGGTTGCTGTGAAAATTGAATATTGATTAAGTGCTTAATATAGTTCCTGAAGCATAATAATCACTTAATAATTGGTAGCTATTATTGACTATATGAAGTTTTGAGGTAGTCTAGTGTAGTTACATGAGAGTAACTGCTTTTTTAATTTGAAGGTTGAGAAAATAGATTTAAAAACTATGATGAATTTTGTAGTTTTTGAAATGTTTTTATTTTAATCACAGCAGTCTACATTTTAAAAATTATTTGTATGACCACTTATTTATTCTAACTACTGGCAATGCTTGAATGCAGATGAATTTTTAGATATGTTTTAATAAATTGATGACCTCCCAAGGGTCAAAGATCTGTAGGTTTGGAACCACCATACTGATAATTTTGCAGTGGGAAGTTGGGTGGGAGGGATCAGTCACCACTTACAGAAATGGGAAAATAAATGAATTCATAAAATGGGCAAATAAATGAATTTATAAAACCCATTGAACATTCCTGCTTTCACAAATGCAGATATCCAATCCAAGCATCCACGCAGTTTTGTGGACTTGATAATAGGATTTCTAGTAAGACCAAATCCTGTTGAATCGAACTTCTTTCATTTTTCTAAGGTTGTATTATGTTTTCATGAAAAATAAATATTTTTACTTCTATTTTTCAGAACCTTATTCTTGTGAGGAGATTATCAATGTATTTGGTACTGATGAAGGTGGCTCATGTAGTTTCCTTAGGATGGAAAAGTTTTTTGTTAGAATTCTTCTTGAACTTTTGAGTCTAGTTCACTCAATTATCATCATTAGATATTTTGTTCATATACATAAAAGGTTCAATTAAAAACATTCTCTGAATTTTTAACTCTAAACACGTAATGCTTTATTCTTTTAATAATGAAAATACCATGAAAATTTTATAAAAACTCTTTCAAGACATTGCATAAGTATATTTCTAATGATCTTATTTTCTGGTGGGAATAAGAAAAACACCTTTTTTTAATACTATTGTGCCAAGTCAGTCAAAATACATAAACCACATGTATTCATATTTAACAAATGACTGATTATATTTGAATTCATACCTATCAGTGGTAATAAGACTGCAGCTACAATGATTCAAAATAATGTAGACAGCATCCATAGATTTCTCTAGCTTTCCACTTTTGTGTAATGTTAAAGCTTCCCAATTACACCATTGGAAAATTCACTGAAAAATGCAAATGAATAAGAGGTTGTCAAGCACTCATGTGAACTGGCAAAAATGATAATGTTGGCAGTTCTCAAATCACTGAGCATACAAAAGCTGACAGAACAAATACATATTTTCCACCAATTGACTAAATGTACATTATTGCTGCATGTTTTAAAAAATGCAGGGGAAAACACACCATTCACTAAGCTAACCTTTTAAGCATTTTTAGACTCATCAGGCTTTCTGACTTGCAGACAGATGGACTGATGCTTAACACTGAATTAATTATCCCATCATCAGCTATACTGAATGTGTTATAAGGACACATTCCTTTTCAGCAAAGGAGAAAAAAATGGCCAAAATGTCCCATTGAAAGGGGCCTTTTACAGTCAGTCTAACCTTATCCGTTGGTTGGACATCTTCCAAGGAGCCACCTGTACTGTTCCCCGTCCGGAAAGCCCTGAATGCCTGGTGCGCCAGGTGCAGGACCTGGAGGGCTTCATGTCCAGCTTATTTAAAAGAGAGCCAGGGCTGCTGGTGCAGAGTCTCACATAAAATGAGACCAAAAGGCAAGAAAGATCCCTGATGTGCACAGATGATTCTGCTGGTGTCTGCTTGCCCAGGCTCTTTGTTTGTCTGTCTCTCAATAACTTTTTCTAATACTTGTACTAGTTTCCTGGGGCTGTGGTAATGACTACAAGACGGTGGCTTAAACCAACAGAAATTTGCTCTCCAGTTCTTCAGGCCAAGAGTAAAGGTGCCGGCAGGATCACACTCCCTCTGAGGTCTCTAGGGGAGGATCCTTCCTCGCCCCTTCCAGCGTCTGATGGCCCCCATGTTCCTTGTCTTGGGGCAACATTGCTTTTCCATTTTCTACCTCTGTCTTCACAAGGCCGTCTTCCTTCTGTGTCTGTGTCTTCACATGGTGGTGGTGGTGGGTGTGTGGGTGTGTGTCCAGTTTTCCCTCTTATAATAATTCCAGTCATATTGATTAAGGGCCACTCTAAGGATCCCATCATTTCAAACTTAATTATATCTGCAAAAACCATATTTCCAGATTAAGTCATATTCACATGCACCAGGGGTTCAGAGTTTTAACGTATCTCTTTAGGGGCCACAATTCAATCCATTACAAGACCCAAGGAGACAATACTTCTTCTGGCACTGCCCGAGAGGGTTAAGTCAAATAGACTATGAGTGCTCCAAGATGTTTGAGATAAAAATAAATGAATGGAGTGTTATTCACTCATTCATCCATTTAGCATTATATATTATGAACCTACTATGTGCTAGACATGCACTGGACTTGCCTGTATAGTAATGAGCAAGAAAACGTGGCACCTGCCTTCATGCAACTTGGAGTTTTGTAGATTATACAGATATTCAATTAATCATTATTGGGTTAAATCTAGTGAAGGAAGAGTTTGGGATTTTATGAAAACATATACTAAGAGGATTTGATACAGTACAGGGTATCAGAAAGGCCTTCCTGAAAAGCAAGATAATTATGGTAATGTAGTAACAATAGTGAAAGTAATGATGCGAACATCTGTTGAGCACTTAATTTATCTCAGGCACTGTTGTAACTATTTTACTCTCCTTATCTTCACAGCTACCCCACTTTACAGATAAGGAAACTGAGGCAAAGAGAGGTTAGGCAAATTGCTGAAGGTTGTACAAAAGGTTAAGATTCCTGCTGAGATCTGATTAGGAATGAGAAATGTAAGGATGTGGGGACAGAGATTAAGGAGGTGGAAGCAGCCTGTGCGAAGGCTCTGAGGCTGGATGGTCTCCCCTGTGACCGGAGAAAGGTCAGCAAGGAGGAAGGTGGGGCAAGAATGGGGAGAAGAGCAGCCAAGAGTCAGATCCTGAAAGGCCTTGTAGGCCACATTAAGGCATGTGTCTTTATCCTAAAAGTAATGTGAAGCTACTGACAGTTTCATATAGGATAATATCTTAGAGAAACTTGTATTTTAAAAGGAAAATGTTTAGTTGCTATGTGAAGAAAGGATTAGAGGAAAACAAGGGTCTCTAGGAAGGTTACTAAGAAGCTTCAGGAAAAGACAATGATGACTTTAATAAACCTGTGACAGTGGAGAAGACAGCCATGGACCCATTTGTGACTATTAGGACTTCAGGATTGAGAGGGCAGGGCCAACACCTGGTGTACTGTTACGATCAACTGAGTGGGTGGTGGTACCAGCTACTACAATAGGGAATATTGGATGAAGAACAGGTTTTAGATGGAAAATTGTGGCTTTTGTTTGGACACATTGAGTTTGAGGGCCATTGTGACATCCAAAGAGGCTATACCAAGCTGACAATGGAAATACAATTCTACAGTTCAGAGAGAGGGTCAGAATAGAGCTATAATTTCTGAGGTCATTATAGTAGTGATAGCATTTGAAATTGTGCGAGTGAGTTTGGCCAGAAGGAAAGAGATGAGTAGGAGAGGATAAGGGTTTTGGACTGGATTCCTAGGATTTCTAATATAAAGAACAGGAGGAGAAAGATTGGAAATGTGGCTGAGAGGGAGAGGGAGGGAAACTAGAAGATGTAGCAGAAGCCAAGGGAAGAGAGGATTTCAAGGCAGTGTGAATATATGTCCAATACTTCTGAGTAAGATGACAAATGAAAAGTGTTAATTAGACTTAGTAGCATTAAATTCACCAAACACCTTATCAAAAATAATTTTGGTGATTTGGGGAGGACAATGAGTGATTGGAATGAGGGGACTGGTTGAATAGGACACTGAAAAGTAACAAGTTTGTATCTTCTTAAAGAAATTTTGTTTTGATATAAAATAGGACAGTGGCTGAAGATGAGGTGGGATCTTGGTGTGTATGTGTGTGCTTTAAGTTTAGATCAAACATAAATACATACCCATAATTAAGGGTTCAGTAGAAAGAGAGCTTTTTAGAACACAGGATATAGAGGGAAATTGATATCCTAAGATTCTATGAAGTTTTAAAATGGTGGGATTCATAACAGACAGGAGGAGGGGGAGGGTGCAGAAACAGATTTGGTGGCAGGACGTAGAGTGAGTTTATATTTCATGGCTTCCAATTATTTTGAAGGATAGGAGGTAAGGTAATTTGCCCCATGTGAGAAGAAGAGGGCATTGGCAGTTCCAGGAGATGGAAATAGTCATTGAAGAGAGTGGGCAGACTGCTGTAGAATCCCAGGGAGAAGCTGGTTCAGAATTCTTTGTCATTTTGTTTTCTAGGTGTGTTCCAAATGCCTGGGATGGAACCTGGCACATAGTAAACACCTGGAATATTCATTGAAAGAATATTTTATAAATTAGAGGTTACAAGTTACTATTGCCTAATGGCCAAAGCATGGCCAGGTCTCCCTCTTTGTTTTTATTTGACCTTGAGTCTCTTTACACAGGAAAATTGAAGATAGTTCTTAGCAGACTGGCTTTAATGATTTGCAATAACGTGAAGAAATTTAGCTTCTTGTGTATTACAGTTTACATCCATAAAAATCATCACACACACCTATATCCTGGTTCCTGTAGAAAGGCAGTCCATTTCCTCTAAGTCCTTACCTTCTGCCAATTTCTCCTTTCCTTGAGGACTGTTTGCTAAGGACACATCCACACCTAGAAAGCTTTTGTCAGAATATTATCACTTCTTTTTAACAATGTGTCTGCATGAGAAAGATATTTGTCATGAAGTGGGTGGCGCTGTTCCATGTTTATAGTCAGCATTGCCATGGGAAGAGGTAACGGCATGTTTCTTACATGCTTGCCTTGTATCAGTTTGGCCTTTACTATGTGCCAAATGGCTCGAGTCAGTTTTGACAATTTTTGCCACTTCTAAGTAAATTTGATAAGTAAATTTGATAATACTCATTTTTATCAATGTTGCTGATGAAGTTAAGCAAGTCGACTTTCAATTTGTAGTAAATGTTCTGTGTTACCACACATTCTGATAAAGTCATTTGGCCTGCTTTTTCAGTGTTTATGTTATATTTTGGAATTAAGATTAGCATAATTTTATGCTAATCTTCATTCTTAATAATTATTTAATAACTTTGGATTCCTAGAGACAAAATCTACTGAAATTACTCCAGGAGCCTGTATGTGAATGCATTTGATATCTTAATTCCTGCATCCTTCCTGTTCCTGTCTCCATAGTTGTAGCCCTTCTTTCTAGTAGCTATGGGGAACCCTCCTCTGACAGTATGTTTATAAATGAAAGCACTTTATTTTCCAGGTCACATTATTAGAAATGAATTTTTGAAATATTTTGTATTTTCAAAGGTAATAGTGGTTTATTTCACAGAACCAAGAAATTGTCAAAAAGATGTAACATACCATCAATGATAAAATAATCTGGGTGTGACTGTCAAATATATTCAATTATGAGAATGATGTTAGTAGCCTCCTAATAGCTTTTATTTGATAGTTTAGAAAAATGATGTTCATCATCTAGGATTACCAGCATTTAGAAATTTCAGTGCAGTTTATTTTCTGCAAGGAATGATTTGGTACATGAAATGTGTTCCACAAAAGAGCTTAATACCCTCTGAATGACTTGCACATGAGTGACTCATTATGGGCTAAGTGACAATTTATTTTCCGTCATTCAGTGATTCATTTCAACTTTCGTTGTCCAAATGAACGACCTGAGGTGCACCTGTTTGAATATATATTAGGTCTGCATGTGAACTAACTACAGGAGAAAAAAGGAAAAAACCAAAGCCTGCTTTTACATGCTACCAGGGAGAAGGGAGTACACTGCACAGGATAGTTACTGAATAAATGAAAAACTGTCCAAATTCTTACTACTACTCATTTTAGGTGAAGTGCATATCTGCACTATTTTTTTTTCAAATTTACTTTTATGCTATCAAAATACCTGCTGACATTGCAGCAACTATTGCTAATATATTCTTCCAGTAAGTGTCTATTGTGTATTTAGAATACATGTAATATTCAGGTATGTCACCTAACTGCAAGGAATGTGGATCCTTTAATTATAGAGAAAACAGGTTCAAAATTCCAATGGCCTTAGTGCCTAAGACTGTGTGATCTGACCTCAAATTGCTGCCTTTCCCAATGGGCATAACAGAGCAGGGGACTTAAATTTTTGGAAAAAAATACTACCTTTTTAAAAAAAGCATAAAAAGAGTAATTGTAGCCACATAATACAGGATGGGCGCCATCAAACTAACAGTGCCATTCACACACCCAAAGTGTATGAAAAGATTTATTACTAACCTCTGAAGCGGGTCTGAAATAACACAAGAGAGCCGAGAAAAGTGACTTGCTTGGAGTCTTTATGGCAGTTAGGAGGTGGGCCCACGGTGAGTGTTCCTCTGTGGTTTGAACCTTCCCGCTGGTGCCAAAGGAGGGGACACCTGGTCTTTCTTATCAGCCTGCACAGACGGGGGGGCAGAGGCAAGAGGGAGGGAGGTTTGAAACTTAAAAGGTGACTGCAGTCAAGCATCAGAACCAGAGACAGATTCTTTTTATTATGAAAACTATCATGGGAAAAATCAGTATTTTCGGGGTGAAAGTGTAAACTTACATCTCATATTATTTTAATGATCTATTTCATGGGTGGGGAATCATTTCCTTCTCACTGTTCAAGACCTCAAAGGTTGTCATTAACTTGAGCTACAACTTACCTTTCTAACCTTCTTTTCCACTTTTTGCTTCTCAGAACCAACCCTCGGCCACATGGAATCATGAGTTCAGCTCTCCAACTGTGCATCTTGGGCCACACGCTCTTGTCCCAGAAGCCTCTTCCCACTTCATTTTCCGATGTGAGTCTTAGCCATTCTTCAAATCCAGTCCAAAGGCTTGAACTTTTTTCTGGATCTGCCTTTTGGAAGTAACTGTGACTTTTCCTGAAGTCCCAGAGCATATTTTGCTTCCTTTTTAGTACTTGTCATTGTCTACCAAGTCTCTGAAAGTGCCTGGAGACCAGAATCCAAGAGACTGATAGTTTTTTATATCCTCCACTTGATTTTACTTCTGGGATGTCAACTCCAAGAGGTCGGGAACCTTGTTTTGTACCCTGTTGTTCCTTTATCACTTGGAACAGTGCCTAGCACAGCATGCACACTCACTATATACTAGCTTGTAAATGAATAGTAGACAAATATTTGTAAAATAAATGAAAACTAAATTTATAAAGGCTGTCTAATTCAAGCTTATATTAGATTCTTAAACTGCTTTTAAATGCATTGCTTGAATAAAAGGGAATTGCATATTTTATTAAGATTTAGCATTTTAACTGGTTGAGTTGACAGTTGAATGAATTCAAAAGGAAAATCAATATTAGATATGATTCTTGATATGGTTCTGTAATAGTGAATCTAGCATTTCAGAAATTGGGACTTTGAAAACGGGAGGAGTAATAAATAACCTGAAGATCATTGCAAAGGTACTTGGGAACCAGACTTTTGATTTTGCCCTGTTCTTGGTTTTTAGAGATCTTTGCTAAATCTGTTCTTTTTATCACAGTTGTGGACAGAATTAGCAGATGCTGAGAGACTGGGTTCCTCAGGCTATGCACAGGCTTTCCTTGGCTGTACTTTTGGGTACAGCACTTATTAGAGGCCAACTTTAAACAGGTTATAAAACAGGTAGAACTCAATTACTGACTCTTGTGAACCTAAAAGTTTATCAGGTGGGTTAGTATGAGGGAGGTCTTATGAGGAAAGAGAACTCAAGAGTGACTATTTCCCAGTGCAGTTTTTGCCCCAGAGTTGAAGGCCTTACTTTTCTCCAGTGGAAGTGTAAACGAAACGCCATCTGAAGGTTACAGTATCTGAACTTGGATATGCCCTCCCTAAAATTGAAGGTGTCAAAATTGAACATCAAAAATTCCGAGCTAAGACATTTCAACTGATGGTTGATTTTTGAAAAAAAAGCCTCCATACTTTTTTATCTCTCATCATATTCAAGAACATTCTTAGATTACAGTTGCCCAGTGCAAAGGACAAAGGGAAAAAGAAAAGGTTACCTGATTCTAGAAGGGGATAATCAATGGGAGGAGGGGGACTAGTGGGCTGATTACTAAGAAGCCTGGGGCAGATTGTATTTTCCACTCCTTGAATCGGCACTGGTCTTGTGTTTGCTTTGTTAAAGGTGACATTGTACAAAATTCATGGCCCAGGCCCTCAAAATATCTTGCAGCTTCTGCCTTGGCTTTCTTGGATGCTCTCCTGAAACTTTCATGTCAGAAGCCAGTCTATCTCACTGCAAGGTGAGAGGCCACGCAGAGAAGAACTGAGGCATCCATGTCAGAAGTCAGCACCAGCCGCTAGACAAGTGAGAATAATGGTCTTGGACCTTTCATTTCTGCCGGACCACCGGCTGAACGCAGCTGTGTGAATGCCCAGGTGCAGTCGGCAGGGGCACTATCCGCCAGCTCACAGACGCATGAGAAATAAGAAGTCGTGTTGTTTTTAGCCACTAAGTTTTGTGCCAGAAATGGGGATGAAGACCACATATATATTTATTATTAGAAATCACAGTATCACACTGTGAAATCAGAGAAGTTTTGTGTTTCAAATTATAATAGTGGGACAGGTGTAGGGTAACTACATTCCAAAAGGGAGAAATTAGAAGGAAGGAAGGTTCGTGTAAGTGTGGTACCTAGTGAGGTGAACTCTATCAGATCCTGAGGCTCCAGATTAATTCCCTTTGGCTTGATGACCCACCTTCCAGATCTACTGGGGTGGCAGTCCTGCCCCATGGTTCTGCTGGGTGGGGATGTCACTCTTAAGGCCCTGCCCCTGTGGCTCTGGATGGCCCCACCCCTGCAGGTTGGGTGGGAGGCTGTCCCTGTCTCTGTTCCCTTCAGTCCACTCAGGCAGTGTCTCTGTTTATATAATCCCATAATCTCTTGAGTGAGTGATAGATAATCCAGCCCTTGGTGTTCTCTTCTGAACACACTTTTTCATTTTTTGCAATATAGACAGAATGAGAACTTTCCAAGTTTTCAAGTTTCGGTTCTTTTTACTGAAAAATTCCTTCGTCATTTCATCTTTCTCTTTCTGTACTTTACTACAAGCAGTAAAGAGGAACAAATTTTAACTTTGCTCAGAAATCTCAGCTAAATAACCAATTTCATCACTTGCAAGTTTTACTTTCCACTCAGTGCTAGAACATGAACACAGTTCAGCCAAGTTCTTTGTCCCTTCAGAACAGAATCACCCTTCCTGCAGTTTCCAATAACATGTTCCTCATTTCTGAGACCCACCACAAGTGTCCCCTAAGGTCCATATTTCTGTAACGTTTTGGTAGTGATAATTTATGTATTCTTTAAGAAAATGGAAACTTTCTCTCCAGCTCTCCTCTGTTCTTTCTGAGACCTCAAAAGAATTATTGTGAAGTTTAAATATGGCAACATTGTCTTCTTCCAGCATGCACTTCAAAGCTCTTCCAGCTTCTGCTCATCACCCAGTCTCAAAGCCACTGCCACATTTCTAGGCATTTGTTGTAGCAGCACCCCACTTCTCAGTAGCAAAATCTATTGTCATCTGGGAACAACAAGAATGACAACTATTCATTAATTTATTATAAGGAATTGGCTCGTGAAGTTCCAGGATCTATAGTCAGCAAGGTGGAAACTAAAGAGAGCCAAGAGTATAATTCTAGTCCAAGTCCAAAGACCTGAGCAGGAGACCTGCTGATGTAAATTCCAGTCTGAGTCCAAATCTGAACTCAGGAGAGGACCCATGTCCAGACTTGAAGACATTTAAGCTGAGAGAGCAAATATTCTCTTACTCTGATTTTTGTGTTCTAGTCAAGCCTTCAGTGGATTGGATGCAGCCCACCCACACTGAGAAGAGCAATCTGCTTTACTCAGTCTGCTGGTTCAAATGTGAATCTCTTTCAGATACACACAGAATAATGCTTAACCAAATATCTGGGCACCCCATGGCCCAGTCAAGCTGACACATAAAATTAACCATCACTGTGTATATGGAGGGGCCTGTGGGGATTACAGCTGCGTGAGCAACCCTGGAGCCATTTATTAAGTACACCCACTATAAGCCTTCTAAGGATTTTTGTTTTCTCTTGACTGATAAGGGAGAATTTAAAGGTTTCTTAGCAGCAAAGACACAGGATCAGAATTGTGCTTTAGTTTTTTATTAATTTTAATGGTGGTGGTTTAATTTTCTTCAGAAATTCACCTTAAAGACCCAGAAATCTGGTTAAGACAGAATAATATTTAGAGGCACTCACATCTAGAGTCACATACTAACTTCAGCACTTTTTCTTAGTGTGAATTTGGCAAGTTACTTAATCACTTTCCAGGCCTCAGTTTTTCTATCAGCAATATGGAAATTACAGAGTTATGTGGATTAAATGCTATCATGCCTGAAGTAGCTGGAAAAAGTACCCTTTCCCTAAATGTTGCTCCCGTGTGCTTTCTCTGGACATAATCAGCCTACTTATGCAGCCTAGATCAGCATATTTTCTGGTTTGTCCAGTACAGGGACCACAGTGCTAAAGAATCATATTTTTGTATTTGAAATTTCATTTTATTATTTATAAAAAAGTAATTTGATAGATAGAAGCAAGTGAATTGATTTATGTTTTATTGTGAAAAATTTCAAACATGCACAAGACAGAATAATTAAGGAACATACATATACATATTACCCATTACTCATTATCAAGATCTTGCACACATGCTTTATTCATGCCTTTCCATGAAGTACTTTAAAGCATCCAGACACCAAGCACACCCCAGTGTGCATCCTTAAGTGATGGATATATTGCTACATAACTAAAATACATTGCCACACTTAACAGCACTCAATAAATATTCATGCATTCCCAATAGTGATAGTTTGGTGTGCTTTTAGAATTGTTCATATTTCAAGGGCTTCATTGATAAATGCATAGAAATCAGTAGATAAAGAATAGTTAATTTATCACTCCCAGATGTATGTGTAAGTTTAACAGTTCAAAAAGTATTGTCTAGTTAGGTTGTCTTATGATCGGAAATACAGAATTTAGTGCAAGTTCATTATATTCACACAAAGACTGTGCCACTGATGATGACAGTTTATACTAGGAAAATCAATACTAATGCAAAAATAGATATTGTCTCCACAAGGGAAGGCTTCAGATTATTAACAGGCTAGCTTTGCTTGTATGCTCTGTAAAGTCTTATACTGTATCTGAATTAAAAAGCCATTGACATTCAGTTCAGTGGTGTGTGTGTGTGTGAGAGAGAGACAGAAAGTGGGAGAGAGAAACTGTATATACCTTCTTTCTTCTTACGTGAAGTTACTGGAGGGCAATGACTTTCTTTGTAAATTAGACACACAATAACAAAGGCTTATTGTTGAAATTATTTTTATGCTAGTGTAACAAACTACTCAATTCAAAAATGTCTTTATCCTTGAAATTGACCTTATCATGGATTGCTGGCATTTAATATTCAAGCTTCCTAATTCTTTTTTGAAAGGCCGTTGTAGGAGAATTGCATGTAGAATATGTAATGATTTATTTACTCTCACAGTTCCTCATATCTGGAACCAAAGAAAAGAGAAAGAAGACAAGGATTCTTTCATATCGATGGAAGCAATTGCCTATGAATTAATTTTAAGCAAGTGATAGCACAGAATTAAAAATAGTAACATAAGTATCTAATTTTTAAAAGTGTTTTTGTTGTTCATATCCTATATTTGAAACATCTTTATTTTAAGTGCTTCACTGTAAGATATTTTAGCTTTGCACTGTTTCCGTGAAATTAGATTCATCCAGTTGGACTACTAAGACCTCAGAGGTTTGTCTCCATAGTAAATTTCAGTGAATTTATCTCAGTGAACTAATATTCACAATCCTGGAAGTTACTGTGAAATAAAAGGATACTGGTAGTGCAGGGCTTGTAGGTCATGTTTTCCCACTTAAGTCTAATAAAACAAGACAAAAAAAAAAGCTGCATCAACACATTTATATGTTTGAAAAAATTTATTCAGTTAATTTGTTAAATTTAATAGGAGAGAAAAAAAAGGTAATTCAAGAATTTTATTAGCTACCTTCCATCTCATTTCCCTCAGTGTTTATGTTTGTGTGTTTGTGGTTGGATAGACAGTACGTAGGATGTGCTTTCTGGCATAGAGAGTTATAAGCATGATGATTGAGAAATGAAGGTTGGCCTTGTTCCCTTATTTCCAAATACAGATCTGGTGCTTTGGAAGTGCTTTTTGTTTGAACTTTCGGAGGTTACATGCAAACCAGTTAACTTTGTAGCAGGTCCATCAGACTACAGCTGCAAGGAGCCAGGCCTAACTTTAATATGTGTGCAAGATGATTTCGGCTTCCAAAAGACAGTAAGACCTATGATGTCTCTATTTGAATGTGTAATTGGTGCCTCAGACTTAACCAGTTCAAAACTCGTCTCCTCTAATCTATTCAAGGTTTCTCCTACTTCAGCTGCTCTGGTTAAACAGCTCTGCTTAGAGTCATCCTGGACTTCTCTTTCTCTTGCAGTCCACCTCCAATGTGTCAGAGAATCCTTAGACTCTACCTTTCAAATGCATTCAGAACCCAACCACTTTGTTGTCACGACTGGCGTCCAAGCCCCCATGTCTCTTGCCTGAATTATTGTAGCAGCCGCCTAAATGGTGCCCATTTCACTCTGGTCTCTTGACACAACAGCCAAGATGATCTGTTGTAATCTATAGAGTCCCTACTTGAAACCCTCAACATCTTCTATCTCTAAGTAAAATCTGAAGTCTCTGTATGTATGGTCTACAAGGTTCTACTTGACTTACAGCTCATTCTACTTCTTGTTTGTTTCTCTCCATACCAGCCTCTTTGCTGTTGCTCCAACATACCAGACATCTATGCCCCAGGGCTTTTGCACTTGTTAGTTTCTCTTGCCTGGAACATTCTACGCCCCAGATTCCACAGGGCTAGTTCTCTCACCTCCTTCAAACCCTTATGGAAATACCATCTGCTTTGTCAGGCCTTCCTGGCCTCCTCAGTTAAAGTTGCAACTACCACCAATGTTCATTTTTCTTTCCTTCTGCAGTATGTATCACCACCTAATCCATGACTTATTTGATTTATTTATTCCCTCTTTATTTTCTGTCTCCTCAGATTACACTATAAACTCCCTGAGGGCACAGAATTCTTTTTCTTTCATTGCTGTATCCCTTGTACTTAGAAAAGTACCTGACACATGGTAGGTGATAAACATGTGTTGAATAAATGAACAAATATACTTAGAGAGCTCTTGAGTATTTTGCATTCAGTGTTTCAAAAACATGTTCCCATACAGTGTATGTAACTATTGCTTTTTATATTCAACAATACAGTTAGAACTCTTTCTGTGTTAGCATGTTTCTCAACTTCGTTTGTTAGAATTGCAGTAAGTCTTAGGTGGGTATTACTCAGGTATTAAGGGACCTTTACATTACTTCTCAATTTTAATAAATACAATGTAACATGCATATTCTGTCTCCACTTCCTTGAGCATATGAGAGTGTATTTCTCTAGGGTGGTGTGACAGATTTGTGTTTTTTCAATTTTGCTAAGCTGTAACTATGTTTCCTGGAATTCCCTTTCCTACACAGTTCCCACACAGTGTGGGCTTTAAGAGACATTTTTGTGCATGTGTGAAATTTGGAAGGTGGAAGTTAGCAGAAGTGATACTCTTTTTATTCTTGGAAGGTTGGTGCTGGCACCTGGGGCTGCTGCAGCTCACCCACCTTGCAGTTCATCTGCTGGCTCCTGCCATACCATGGGGCAGAGCTGGGCCATGGGCAGGCCAGCCGCAGCCTCATATCCTGCTTCACTTTCTCTTACACCTGGGTGAGGTGCAAGTGCTGGCTTTTCCTGCCAGACATCACAGTCATCCAAGGGAGAGGTTCGATGGCAGTCCGGGACTAACATAGATTCCCATCCTTCCTCACAGCTTCAGGCTGTCTCCCAGGTTTCAGTTCCCCCTTCCTTCCCTCACATTGTTCCATCTTCACTTCCTGCTCTGTAGATTTTGGGCTCTAGCACCAGGCACAGAAACAACAGTTCCGCATAGACTGTGCAGCCAGTTCCCACAATTGCCTAAGGTCAAACCCAAAATATGTGCTTTTATTGCCTATGTAAATATATATAGAGTTTCCTAGTGGTTATGTGTCTCTGATGAAATGCTGACTAATGCAGGTAGATAGCAAGAAACAAGTTTGCTGAGCCATAGGGTTTATACATTTTTTCATTTTAATAATTTAAGTTTGATCTCTCCTCTATGAAATGTTGGAAGTATGTTCCTCCAAGGATCTGTAAATTGTGAATTGGGTTTATTTGCACCTTAAAAACACTGAGCAGATAATAGAGGGTGTGATTTCATGTTGAAAGGGTGCTTACAGAGGGAACCGGGGAGGGGAAACAAGAGTAATATGAGAACAAATGACATCTAGTCCGTCTGCACAGCTGGCCTCAGTTAGCAGGACCACTGTGAATCAATTTACATTTTAAATACTCTTTTTGTAATGCCACAAATCAAAAACATAATTTCAACAAAATAAGCATAGTTTTTTTGTGTGTTTTTTTTGTCGACTGTCACTGAAGGTTTGTTGTTCATGAACAAAAGCAGTTTTTCTCAATGTGTGCATTCTTACTCCTGGCAGATGTTGGACAGATGTTTTTACTATAGACACATGGGTAATTTCAAGAAAAATATCCTCCTAATTATTCCAGGCAGCCAAAAACTGTTTCATAACTTAGTGATGGAATTTTTCAAAATGTCTCACAGCTTACCACACTCGTATTAAGGTACCATAATAGTCTGTTGTTCCTTTGATCACATCTACATCCTAAGAGTAAGTTCCTTAGACCTCTCTCTTTACAGACACCTGGCAAGATGTTTAAACATCTCTTTCCCCTTTGTTATTACTGGTTGAAATGAGTTCTAGAAGATATGGTCCTCATTAGATTCCCTAGCTGTAAAGAGTTTCTATCAAGCAATAGCCCCTAAAGTTGTCAGCAACAAGAGGCCAGTAACAAGGTCAAAAAGGGATGTTTTTGGAAGAGTGTGTGAGTGGAGGGATCTGCCTAACAGAGGCAGGACCTGCCGACCTTTAACACTGTGCTGCGTGGCCTTCCAAGGCTGACCTCAGCCATATACCATGCTTCCTAATAGAAAAGTGACTGGGACTGACACATGAAGTCATACAAGTAGGGCCCACGTGTAACCTTAACAGAATCAACATCCTAGATGGCATTAGATTCAGCAGCTAGGAAAAGCCGATTCATGTGTGATTTATATTTTGTTTTGTGAAAGTTAGACAAACTCAGTCACTAAGCCAAGGGTTAATCGTTATTTCTTCTTTGAAAGCTAAGCTCCCCCCTGTGAAGGACATGGACTCTGTGGGGCCCCAGGGAACTCTGCCTCTTTTCTCAGCTTGGGCACAGCTGGGAGAGAGCAACATGTTAAGCTGCTCCACATTAGATACTTCACTGAACAGTCCTGTTGGTTCTCCAAAGGTGTCTATTATGTACTCGGAAGTGACTCTCCAGGGAATCTTGGAGTATGCTCTGGCCTCCTTAGGTGAGGATTAGGGATGCATTCAAGCTGCGGAACAGCTCTTCTCATAATGCGTAAGGTCGGAGCGGATTTGTAGAAGGCCTGCCTTGCTCTGGTGCCTAACCATCAAGTTCTTGGAAATAGGTCTTTTCACTTCTTGTCAATTATTATTTTTTTGTTTCCTTTTTCAAACACCATTAAAACTCACTGAAGTTGAGAAAATATCTTTTTTCAGAGCACTTTGGTTAAGGGTTCTGCATTTTGTCCTTTTCATCCGACTTCTCTCTGAGCCGGGGTGCATTCAGCCAGGGCAGCCTTGGCTGACCCTGGGACATCTCAGCCTTGACAGCTCCTTACATTCAGTTCTCCTACTTTTGAGCAGAAAACAGGTCTCTTTCCAGCCCTGACTCATTTTTGCTCCCCTTCATGTGTCACAGGATGACTATCCCGGCAGGCTGCATTTAGGCTTATGAGAGGAGTTATGTTGTAAAGTATGCATGTGCCTTTTCTATGTAACTTTGGGTCTAGAGTAGGCTCTTGGCAGAGCAGTAACCTCAAATGCACATCTCCATCAACCAACTCATTTCTGACTCCTCCCTCTATAGCCTGGCTCCTCCACACAGAGAGGTATACCCTAGTCCACAGAGTGCTTTCTCTGCCTAACTTTCTATAAGTGTCTAAGAGATACAGACCCAAGCAAGGGTCTCTACAGACCTCATTTCATGGAGTAGGGGCAAAGAACTGGGATATCAGCCTGAATGTGTGAGTTCCACCCCTGTATCTTCATTTGCTAATTGTGTAATCTCAGACAAATTACTTAATCTCTCTGTGTCTCAGTTTCCTCATTTGTAAAATGGGGGATAACAACAGTATATTTACTGCATAGTATATGATGGAGTTAATATATGTCTGTTTTCTTGAATAGTGATTGGCCAATTTTAAGTACTGTGTAAGTGTCAACTATTCTTTACTGACATGCTTGAAATACTGCAGCTATTTCTAAGGTGTTTCTTTTCTTTTGAAGGGAGAATTCTGGGTTATTGATCTTTTTTAAGTTGAAAGGATGTCTAGACCCTTCAAGTCTCTCCCCTCTTCTTTCACTTTTCTCCCAGCCTCTTCTCTGTGCCTGCACAGGTAGGTAAAGCACAGAATGTGTCCACATTCTTGATTCTCAGTGCACGGGGCTCCCTGACTAGCACTTTGGGATCTCTGACCATTCTAATGGTGTGTCTCCTTATGCCTCTGTTTGTAACATGACATAAATGACTTTCTTTGTATAAGGTATGATAACAATGCAGAATTAGAAGTAATTACTTACCATGGACTAGAAAACTCTGTGATAGATAGTTATACATGCAGTCTGTCTTTTTATAAATTTAATCTTAACTTGTAGAAATATGGGAGTGAATACTAGATGAAACTGTTCTAAGAGTGGAATGGGTTTCTTCTGGGAAGTGAGATTGGGGATGGAAATGCATGGAGTGGGGGTCTGCAGTTGTCTTGTACATTTTGTGCAGTGATTTGGCTTTTAGCTATTTATCATCATCAGGAAATATGCTTATACTTCCATTTCTTGACTTTGTTCAGTTCAGTTTTTTGTATTATCTCATGACTTCGTGTCCCTGGGAGGTGAGGATTTAGTGCTCTCTCAGCCCTCCTTCCATCAGCACAATATATTTTGGTTAGCTCAGTACTGTGGTTAGACAGCATGTTGACTGAAAATATTATTCACAACTGAGCCATATGGCCTATTTTTATTTCACTTTCTTTTATTGTACACTGTTGAGTATCCTTGGAGTTAATAGCTATTATTTCTGTCTGCTTTCTATGCACCACTTATCCATGCCCTCTTGATACCTTCAAGCACAGCGGGTAGTCTTCCATTCTGGTCTGTCAGTGGTCTTCCTCTAGCCCTCCATCTCCCTGCTTTTACCCACTGTCTTTGTTTTCCATGATTTTTCAAAATGATTTTATGACCCTCCACTAACTTCATCCAGTTTTCCATGAAAAAAATTGACCTGCACCTGAGATCTGAAGTTGTTCAAGACGTATTTGTTGTTTCCAACATGCAGCCTAGGGGATTTGTTGTAACAGCCTGAGCAGAGTAATATAATAATCGATTTGTTAAAATTTGGGGTACTTTAAGACCTAAGATATTATGCTATCACAAGGAACTATTTATATTTAGAAAGAACACATGATAGTCTAGTCTGAGTCATCATGTAATTTGAGGGGCTGAGTAGAGTTTTTTCAACATCATAGCCTTGCAGTTAGAAACCCTGGGGTTCAAATCTCACCCTTGCCACCTTGGGCTGTGAGAACTTGATCAAGTGTCTTCATCTATGCCATAGCACTACTAATGTACATCATGTAGGATATTGTGAGTTGGGAGACATGTCTGTCAGGTGCCTAGCATCATGCCTTGTATGTAATATTTATTCAATAAGCTTAGCTTTGTTGTTATTAATGGCTTATGTCTATTCTGTCTCTTTCTTTGAGTTGGTAAAGAAAAGGCTAAATCAAAAGTGGTTTCCTGACTAAGATGTCTGCATTACTCAATAATCAAGTCAGGAGATCAAAGATCAAGTCAGGAGACAGAAACCACGAAGCGTTTTAAGCAAGGAAAGTTTAATATGAAGAGATATTAATAGTAGAACAAAATAACAGAATTAGATTGTGAGAGTTGAAGAGAATTGTAAAGAATATAGGGGTAGCAGATATAAGGAGCAGCCACTGCCTGTAGGGTGAGATTCTGTGTCCAATGAAGGGCCCTTGCTTCACACAGGCTGAGATCCAAGCCTTCTTGGAGGGGAGGGATGGCTCACTGGAGGACAGAAAAGTTGCTGTGGTGTTATGCTGAAAGAACTTGCCAGAAATCTTCCCTCTGGATTGATAGGGAAGGCTTTCCACAAGGAACTCTCAAGCCTCAGAACTTACTAAGTGCTGATGAAACTGGGAGCTGGGAAGGCCACCTTCCACTGTGTGTGTGGCTTGGACCAGGAAACCTGTAGGTCATCTGATGGGATGAAAGGTAGGCTTCTAGCTTACTAGATAACTAGCCTTGCAGAGTCCTGGCCATACGTATATGTGAGGCTGAGTGCAGAGGACAAGTCTGGGCACCAGCTTGCACTGTCTAGTGCTCCTGGCTATGCCACTGCCGCTGGAGTTGAGAGCTAAAAAGATTGCCCTTTTTCTCCAAATATTGGAGAAAACCACATCTTTCTGGAACTGAGCATAGTAGAAACTGTCAAATCTCCCTCCAGCACCCTCTACTGATGAGGTTTAACATCTGGCTGGCTGGCAGAGGAAAAAATATTTGCAGGGCCCAATTATGTTATCAGAGAACATGCAAAAAGGGTCAGTTTGCAGTTGAGCTAGTTGTACATTAATAACCAGTACCATGTTATAAAGAGTAATGCACATACAAAGGAATCATTGAATCGGAACAGCTTTTTCCAGTGCACCTGGCTCTGTGTGCCCTCTAGAGATCATGTACATTAATTCCCAATAGGGTGATAAACAGTCCATGTACCATGCTAGATGTCTGACATACAAGAAAGAAATTTAAAATCTGGCCCTCAAAGAACTTAGAGCATGGATGAAGAAACAAGAATATAGTGCAAGATGCTATTAGAAACAAACAACAATATACTGTCTAGTGTTAAATAGGGTCATATGATCCTTTTTGCCAGGAAACTATGAAGGTGACAGATTTTTTTTCACTGTTGTTTTATGTTTTTAATGGCACCTAGCTCTCCACAGACAAACTCAACCTGCTTTCTATTTAAGTATTTACTAAATTCCACAATAAAGCCTATTTCTCTACAAGCTTTAAAAACCACAAATAAACATTAAAATTATACCAAGTCATATAATTTATTCCATGTGTACACTAATTCTGAATTTCTCAAAGCCTGAAAATCATTGAGTTGTAGATTGGCCAGAAACTTTTTTTTTGGTGGTGGTTAAATAAATATTCTTGTCCCATTACAGCAACTTATTTGTTGCCAATTTTCCACTTGTTTTTTTTTTTTTTTTTGTGTGTGTGTGTGTTGTACACTATTGCTTCTCTTAGGAAGTGCATGTTGGTAATGAGAAAACAGTAATCCTGGTCTGAATCCCAGCTCTGTTACTTAGCCTTGTGGCTTTGCCCAGTTTACCTATCCCAAGTATTTCAATTTCTCCACCTTTGAAATATATACATAAAACTGTATTATTCTAAGGCTTAAATAATTCTATAACTTACATATGTGCATACTTCTATGTGTCTATTGCATTTGACATGTGTTTGGTACACCATAAATACTAGTTATCTTTTCGAGTTTTAACTAGCATAAGAAGAGAGAGCACAAAAGCTAATCCATTTATTTCCTGCTTAATAATATATGAGGTAATAGAAGTAAAGGGAGGAAATGTTGAAACTCATGGATAAGTTCAGTTTGGCTGTCATCCACCTGTGGGTGACGGTGTGATGCAGAGTCTCTCCCACATATTGATAGAGGCACAAAGTTTGCCTTAACAAGCCAAGTTGTGAGTTAGGGGTGCTGGCAAGTCCATTTATTCATCTTCCGTTCTCCTAGGATGAGGGCTGTTTTGGTGCCCTCAGGAAATGACACAATGTTAGAGTTAGCTATTCTGTGTAGACTGGTTCCTGAGTATTAATACCCTGGGAGCACACAGTGTGTTTATATGGGCTGGATTTATCTAGCTTCTTCCTGGTGAGCCAAGTCCAACTGACGTCACCTGCGCAGCTGGGATGGCATCATGATAAGCCCACAGTCACCAGGTGGTGTACTTTCTGCTCTCTCCCACGTGGCAGTAAGTGAAACTGTCAACCTCTTGATTAAATAAATCTTCATCTTCTCACTGATTCAGAATGCCAACTTTATGAATCATCTCCTCTACCCTATGTTGGCACTCCTCCAAATGTATCACAGAACCTGAATCTCCACATAGTACCAGGGAACAAAGCTTAACAAATTCCTGGGAGAAGGCAGAGCTCCTTGAATACAATAGTGTAGGTTTGTCCTGCTTTCATTCTCTTTATTAATTAGAAAATTTAAAAACCATAAATTGTAAGAAAAACATAATTAGGAAGGGATTGAGGTCCAAGATATATAAGGAGCTAGAAACTGAGCAAATATCTCTGTTGAATAACTTCAGATCTCAGGCACAGGTCCACTTTTCTCATGGAAAGCTGAAAGAAGTTAGTGGAGGATCACAAATCCATTTTGAAGAGTCATGGAAAACAGTGACGGAATACCCAGTTTTTGAAACAGTGAAGATATTGGAGTTCACAAACTATAGCACAGAAGTTTCACCACAATCTTGGGGAAGATGCTGCAGTAGATTATTAAATGGAAGTCTGCGAGCTCTTAGAAGGGAAGCACAAAGCTCTCTGGGGAGCAGCATAGATTCCCTAGGACCAGACTAGTCATGTTTCCTTTGGACCAGACAGGGGAACAAAATGCTTTAAAAACTGTACCTGTTAATTTCAGAAAGGCATATACCAAAATATCTCTTGATGTTCTTTGGGAAAATTCAAAGATTTACTCAAGATATAGATATATTACACCCATATTATACACCAAACATTTTACCAGCACTATACCAGATAGAAGAATATAGCCTCGATAGTTGTAAAGCTGGTTAGATCGAAAGCTTTCTAAAATCTGTACTTCCAGCGTGTGTGTTATCACATGAAGGAAGGCTAGCAGTGGTAGCCAGTAAGACTGTAAGAGTCCTGTTTGCCCTACATTTTTATGAAGATCGTTAACTATACAGAATTGCTTGAGCTGAAGTGACATATTTGAAAACAGAATCAAGGCTGAGACACATCTTGACAGGCTGGAGAAATGGGACAAGAGACAAGGCAAAATTAATTGGAAATGACACAATATCTTGTACTTAGTTTCAAGAAGTCAACTCCACGGCTAAAAGAGTCTTCATTAAAACAGGTGATCACGTGAAAACATCTTAGGCATTGCATTTCACTGGAAAGTCGCTGTGATTTATTAACTGTGACCTCTACCAGAAAGTTAACAGAATTTGAGCTACTTATCAGAAGCTTAAAGTCTGAATATGAGCCCAGAATAGGTATTCTACCCCAGACTTGTCAGACTATTTCTATCATGTTGTGGTCAGTCTCTGGTAGTGTATTTAAAAAGGGATATTCTGTACTTAACCAGCATGCCAAGTGAAAGGCAAACAGTATAGTGTATGCTTTGGAAGTCTTGACATAGAAAGTCATCTAAAATAATTGAAGGATATTGGCATAGAGAAAACCAAGCCCTCAAAGGAGATAGAGTAGTTATCGTCAAATGTTGAAGAATTACAATGTGGAAGAGATATTTAACTACACTTGTGGGTTTAGGCCTTTGGAGCCTTGGGATACACAAAGGGACTGAGAGGCCATGTTTGCTGTGCAGGATATTGGGGATTTGAAGTGAATGGAGTGGTGGTAAAAGGGTTTTACCTGAAGGAAATCCAATATAAGAGAGAGGAAGAGTAGAGACTCTTGTGAGTACAGCAAAGCATTTGCGATCAGATACATCTGAATTCAAGTCCTGGCTCTGAACTGTGTGATCTTGGGAAAGTTGCCTAACTTCTCTAAATTCAGTACTATCTCCTGTGAATTTGGAATAATAATAGTATCTAATTCGGAGGATAGATGTGAGCCTGAAAATATCTGATGCATGTACACAGAGATGCGCACATTATGTGGTTAAACAATATTAGCTTGTTTTTCTTCTTTTTCTGTAATGCAATGGAAATCTAAGATTAGTATTTAAAAGTTAAATTAAGTCTATTTTTGGCTTACTAAAATGAGAAAGCTGTGATCTGTTTGGAATTTCCCAATAAAATGTTTTTAGTGATAATGAGCTCTCCTTCACTGGAATGTTCAGACAGGTTTTGGGAGGAGTTTTACATCATGTAAGACATTGTTCTACAATGACCCTCAGTTCCCAGCTTTCTTAAGTATAAGAACCTGTATTTAACATCAAATATTTCCACTGATTTTTCACTTGATAGTATTTATATTTTTATCATTCATTGATTGAATAAATGCTACACAAACTCCTATGTAAAGTATGAATGACAGCTACAACATATTGAGTTCTTACTGTATGTTAAGCACCTTGCAATGATAAATTTTATTGCAATAAACTCTTTGCAGTAAACTCTATGAGGCAGATGAACAGTCTGAGGCTTCTATGACTTAAAAAATTTTGGACTAAGGTTTCAAAATTTTTGAAGGCAAGTATAAATTTTAAAATATTAAAAATCCTACTTTCATACAAATAAATAATGAAATGTGCCAAACATTTAAATTATCAATGAGGAAATCAAAAGATGACAAAGCTGGCTCAATGGAAGATATGAGAAACTGATGGATATATTACAGAGTCAGTGAAAGAAAGAATAGGGGGATAAAATTGCTAAAGCAGATATAAAACTGGCTAATTCCGTGAGGACAATTAAAACACCAATTTAGGAGTTATTTTTTCTCCTGGACAGAAATCATTTTCATCTTTTTGGTTACTCACTGTTAGTTTCTCTAGGGAGCAGCCTGATACTAATATTGATGTGTAGAATATTTATTGGAGAATGCTTTTGAGACAGACATCTGTGGAAGGAGAAGAAAGCAAGATTGAGCAGGAGCTGAGTCGTGATCCTCTCCCAAGGGTGTCTCAGCTGATTAGGCTATTTTCTTGAGCTGAGAAGAGGAAGCTGACTTTTCTATCCGTTTAGACTTGAGTTGACCAATCACAGGAAGGTGGCGACCGTTAGGAGGAGGCATGACTTAGGGCGAGCCAGTTTTCTTCAGTGAGGCAATTCCCAAAGATGACTGAAAATTGAGGGGTGTCTTCTGGTAGTATTCCTAGCAGCCAGGGAAATAAGACCTTTGTTTCTGAAGGGAGATCTGGACGATATAGCACAGTCTCCACCACAAGTAAACATTATTTGCATCTCATTAGTTTTCTACACACTGAAATCTAACTTTGGAGTGTTGTTAAATGTCTGGGCCATGGTAAATAGTAAGTCCAACAAAGTTACTCTTCCTTAGGTCCTAGAGAGTCATAATGGGCTTACTAGGTAATCATTAACATAATAACCAAGACATGCAGTCATCTTTTGCTTCCTTTTTCTTAACAATAGCTAGGCAGATTTGACTCCAGAGAGTCAAGTTAAGACAGTATCATGAAGTAGTTAAGAATTTAACATCTTTAAATGAACTTAGAATTAGTAAAATACTAGCACAAATGAGCTCAAGATATATTATTGCTCCAAACTATAGACATTTCTTGGTGAAATATGAGTGTGAGACATTCTTCCCAGGGATTTGCAGCCCACAAATTACACATAAAAACATTAGATAATTTTAAGGCAATTTCTGCCTTACAGATTCTCAAGTGCCTGTCTTCCTCAGAGGAAGAACAACCCATGGATGTTTACTCTTTGAGGACATAGGCAAAGTAACTCCTCAAAGTACTTTTTTCCCCTCCTTCAATAGTGTCCGACATTCTTTCAGAGGAACAAAATCTTGCATTTTCATCATCAGAGTTAATGCTCAAATTTAAATGACCTTATGAGCAGCAGCATTATGTAATGGATGTTGTCATTGCTGACCATGATTTTTGGAAATTCTCTCCTTGCAGACATACTTTGAAGTAAAATGTGACTTGTAACTTGACTCAATGCAATGTGAGTGCAATTACTATTTCCAGGCAGAAGCATTTACGAGCTGGCACATCATTCTCTCTGGTCCCTTTCCCTGTTGCAGCTGTTGTGGAAGCCCGCACTGATGTGGAGATGCCAACAGTTTGAAGAGGCTGGATTGCACAGCTACCACAGGAAGGTTGGCCGCTCTGGACAGCTGCCCAAACCATTAGATTCATTGTTGATCTTGAGAAGGTTACTATGTCTTTTTGTTTCCAGGTTCTCTGTTCTTTATATATATATTTTCCCCCTATTTTTAGTTTGAAACAGTTTTCATGGCTTTTTGTTTGTTTTTCCAGTTTATGCTTGGCTTCATTAACTCTTCATGAATTTTTGGCTTAAGTAGAGTCTCATCACTTTTCAAACATTCTTGATCATTTGGCAATATGGCTTCTGCACTGTTCAGTTTTCCTCTTTCTGTTAGAAAAATTACATGTGTAGGAACTTTTCATTGTGTCCACGTGTCTTTTATGATCCTTTGGTATTTCCCATTTACTCTCTGCGCTTTTAGTCTTTTTTGTTTTTCTTGACATATATCCTTTTCTCAGATGTATTAGTTTGCTTAAATGTATCCATCTCATCTTCATTTTAAATTATATGTTTAATTCTATCACTTCCTTGTATAGGTTTTAGAACGCTGGGTAAGTTGCCCATCTCAGCCTCTATTTTCTTGAACATATTAATCACCATTAATTTAAAGTCTTAGTTTTCTGTTGTAATACCCTGCATCAGCCATAGGTCTAATTATATTGTCCATCTTTTTCTCTTAGACATGTGTTTTGGTATGCCTGGTAATTTTCTTTATGAAGTACAGTCATTGCACATGAAAACTTTGAGAGACTCTAGATGATGTTATTTACCTCAAGAGACCATTCCCCTCATTTTCTGGCAGACAGCCAGAATGCTGGGAGATTGTCTCAATCCAGGTAACCTGAGGCTGATTTTCAGCCACTATAAGGATTGAACTCTATCTCCTACTGTATAAAATAACCAGTCTTCTCCCCAGAGATTCCTTACTGAAAACCTGGGATATTACCAAGGCTTCTCCATTTGGGATATTCTTTACTCCAATTTTTGTCTCCCCAACAAAGAAGTGAGACTACTGAAGTATTTGCTTGATTTTTATTTTTTGCTTAGTTTTGAGTCTCTTGCCCTGTGTAGCTTACAAATCAGCAAATACTCAGAGGGGAAATAACCTGCTCTTCTTCTATCACTTCCAAAACATTTCCCTGTACCTCAATTATCTCCAGAATTTGAACTCCTAAGTCCTGGCCACCCTCACTGGTGTATACTTCTAGTTTTGTTTCCTAAACCCTATGGGATTGCTGAAAGTTCTTCTGGTTTTGTTGCCCCTTGGCATTTGCCCTCAGCCTCTCACTCTACCAAGCCTAAAAAGTGGCACATGTCCCAAGAGTATCACAACATGCCAAATCGGTGGGCTCACGTCAATGAGCTTTTCATCTCTGAAGATCTCAGGCCAAGTCTCAGCTTCTGGAAGCTTTACACCACCTTCAGGCAAGTTGTGCTTGTATGCATTTGTATGTATGTGTATGTGCATTGTATCCTTTTTCTGATTCCTCTCAGCAGGGTGTTCATCTGCTGTAAATTCCTCCATCATAGCCAAAACCCAAGGCCCAAATTACTTGTGGAAGGTACTTATCACATAAATCAAATGAATGAGAAAGTTGATGGCTACCCAAAACCAGGTAAAGGAAAAAGAGGTGTATGGTAGCAGTTTCTAGTACAGCCTTCTACTCAGTGTTCATGGCTGTTATCTGTGATGCTGGCACTTTGTGCCATATCAGTACTTAATTAATGAGTTAATTCCATCAACTATTTGGGTATTCCTGATTTAGATATCTGTCTGCTTCAATGAACAGCCTAAACATGAAAATCTCTTGAAATCCCTTCCAGTTTCATATGTGTTAAGTAATTGATGGTAATTTAATGGACTTTAAGATTTTATTCACATGCCATATGTTAACAATATAAAACCCTTGTCTATCAAACCAAGTAGCAGTAAAGAAACATCAAGGGAAAAAAATCCCACCTTCCCTCTTAACTCTTAACACTTACTCGTTCTAGAGTAAGTTGTCTCGAAGCCCTAAGAGATAAGCTATGAGAGTATTTATTTGTTAATTGCTTTTATGAAAGCAGCTTTTTTCAAATAAGTGGGCGTAAAGGAGCTCCATTTAAAAAAGACAAGATTAGTTCCATTTTGCAACTTTGTGAAGGAATTATAATGTTTTCCTCAAACATCTGTCATTTAGATTCAGAATTGCTTTACGCATTTAACACTTTGGAAACGAATTTCACTAAGTAATCTGACTCTTTGGTGACATAAAGCATAAAATCACCTAGTCAATGGAATGATTAATGGGGCTATAAACATGGGCATGAATTGTATTTTTGAAAATATGATATTCCTTATAAGTTTTATCACCTCTCAGGGACCTGTAATCTACCAAACTATCAGGAGTGCCTCACTTTTCCTTAGGCCAGCTCTTGCTAGCAGTAGTATCTCACTGGGATACATTAATTTTTTTTGATACCATAAATTGTTGAATTTTCCTATAATTTTTATTTAGTGTTTAGAGAAGTAGAAAGATTCTACCTAAGTAAGTCTTAATAGGAGATATAAATCAGCTCTTGGTATTCTAAGCTTGGTTAAGACATCTACCCTTTGCCCTCTTCTGTGAATGTCAAAGTTATGTATTTGCTTTGTCAGGTAATAGCATAATACTCTTTACTGTTTATGCCTCCACTGCCTCCCACCCCACCTTGACGCCTTCCCTGATCATCTCAGCCCACATCTTTGCCTCTCACTACATCATACACCATAATGTTTCTGGCATTGTTCTTATTTGTAGATATGTATCTTTTTGTTGAACTGAATCCTATTATTACCTCTTATAGGATACATACAATGAGTTTAAAGCTGTAGTTCTCTAAAGCTTAGATCTAACAGATTCATAAAATTCTGGGGGAATATAGCATTTTACACTCTTCTTTTTTGCTCAAAATACATTAAAAGTCATCATCTACTGTCTATGTCATTTAATTAAGAGAAAGGACATTTAACAATGAAAGTCTATTATGGACATAATCTCATATAAATTTAGTAAGTGTACCCTAATAGGAAGCTCACTATATTGGACTCATTTTTCTCTGTTACAAAAAATAACCAATAAAATCTTAATCAATAGCAACCCCAGTTGCTTCTAGGCTTTTAGAAATCATTGCACTACTGGTATGTTGATTCCCCTCCTTACTGCCACTAGACTTATAGCAGAGAAAATACAAATAAATACTTAGTGATCAGATTAAATAATAAAATTAAAATTAATCTTTATTTCCTCACATTTTCTTATTCTCATCATGAAATAAAATTATCTTCTTTCCTTACCTCCACTCCTTTCCCCCCACACCACACTCCCAGTCAGGCCACTGAGAATTTTCTTTTAATATGCAGGTTGTCAATACAAAAAAAGAAAACATCTTTTCAGAAATTTTAGCTGAAAGCTTTCTGTGACTTTTGTTGCAGAAACAGTTTTTATTTGCAGCTCTACTACATGTATTTAGAGGTGAATGTCAATGTCTGCTTCTAGCTTCCCTTTATATAGCCTCTTATGTTGACCTTTATTTCTTACTTTTTCTTTTTTATTGTAACTCTGAATTTATTTACTGTTTTCTGGCACTCTCTTTTCTCTAAGTTGGCCTGGTTTTACTTCTGTGCTGTTATGAGCTATACTTAGATGCTTATATAACTTTAATCACTTATTTCTCTCTACAGTTCTTCCCATTTACAAAAACATATTCCCTTGTTCACTTAGAGTTCATTATTTTTATTAAGTTATTTTTTCTATTATTAAAGCAATAAATTTAATTTTAGAATATTTTTTACTTTTTTTAAATGAAAGAAAATCACTCACAAATATTACTTCCAAAACTAATCGTTAACATTTTGATGTACTCCCTATGTTTCCTTTGAGTCTTTTACTGGGTTTTAGCATTCTCCCTCTCAATAGAAAAATAATTCTATATATGACAACTAACAAAAGATTATTCAGAGGTCCTAAATGGAAAATAATACAGAGAGAGAATGTATTTGCCTATAATATCCACCATTATTGGTGTGTTACCACTATTGGAAAATAAGGAAATACGTCAAATATGCTATCTGAATTTTGAAGATGAAGAAACTTACGACCTAAAGTCCTTGGCAATCAAAATGACCATTCATTACCTTGATCTGTACAATTCTGCCTTTGAGGATGGCAAAAGAAACATTTTTGGTTTAACAAGTCTCCTGGCAGTGTCCCCAACATGAAAATCGGTATCTATGGATACTAAGTGCTGTACCAAAATATAACCAATTATTGATATCAGAGATTACAGTATTTGACAGACAATTTGCTTTAGAAAATCTTCTGCAACCCATAGGCCTTCTGTGGGGCTCATGTAGATCACCTACCCATTGCCCTTCAACACCACCAACCATATATCTCACCAGCCCCTAATCATGCAGCCAGTTGCCAGCACCAGAACTCAAAGTTGGCCAATACATTAAGTGGCTTATTTCTTTTTCATTTTTTATTTTTCCTGGAAATTGGACTCAGTGAAGAAGTCACATAAGAGAGGAGGCCAAGAAACCATAAAGTTGATTCTTAATTCAAGGGCAGTAGTCTCTATTTTTGCAAATTTGGACCACGATCAGAGACAAGCAATGACAAAAGACCAGGTAGTCTTAGAGAGATAAATATCTTCTTATTTCTAGACCTGATGGCTTTCTGATATTAGTAATGGTCTACATAAAGTCTGCCTCTTTTTCCTGTCTTGATTTCCATGCTTATTTATTTATTTATTTATTTATTGTTTTTATTAAGTATCATTGATAAACACTTATGAAGGTTTCACATGAAAAACAATGTGGTTACTACATTCACTCATATTAACAAGTCCCCCCATACCCCACTGAAGTCACTGTCCACCGGTGTAGTAAGATGCCACAGATTCACTACTTATCTTCTCTGTGCTACACTGTCTTCCCCATGACCCCCCCCCCCCACACCATGTGTACTAATCATAATACCCCTCAATCCTGATCTTCCTCCCTTCCCACCCAGCCTCCCCCACCCCATTCTGGTAACCGCTAGTCCTTTCTTGGAGTCTGTGAGTCTGCTGCTATTTTACTCCTTCAGTTTTTGCTTAACAAGCAAAACTCATCCACAGATGAGTGAAATAATTTGGTACTTGTCTTTCTCCGCCTGGCTTATTTCACTGAGCATAATACCCACTACCTCCATCCATGTTGTTGCAAATAGTAGGATTTGTTTCTTATGGCTGATTAGTATCCCATTGTGTATATGCACCACCACTTCTTTATGCATTCATCTACTGATGGACACTTAGGTGACCTGCTTCCATATCTTGGCTATTGTAAATAGTGCTGCAATAAACATAGGGTTGCATATATCTTTTTGAATCTGAGAACTTGTTTTCTTTGGGTAAATTCCTAGGAGTGCAATTCCTGGGTCAAATGGTATTCCTGTTTTTAGTTTTTTGAGGAAACTCCATTATGCTTTCCACAATGGCTGAACTAATTTACATTTACACCAGCAGTGTAGGATGGTTCCCCTTTCTCTGCATCCTCGCCAGCATTTGTTGTTCCTTGTCTTTTCAATGTTGACCATCCTAACTGGTGTGAGGTGATATCTCATTGTGGTTTTTATTTCCATTTCCCTGATAATTAGTGATGTGGAACATCTTTGCATGTGCCTGTTGGGCATCTGAATTTCTTCTTTGGAGAATTGTCTGTTCCTATCCTCTGCTCATTTTTAATGGAGTTATTTGCATTTTGGGTGTTGAGGTGGGTGAGTTCTTATATATTTTGGATGTTAACCCCTTATCAGATATGTCATTTGTATGTATATTCTCCCATACTATAGGATGCCTTTTTGTTCTGCTGATGGTGTCCTTTGCTGTGCAGAAGCTTTTTAGCTTAATGTAGTCCCATTTGTTCATTTTTGCTTTTGTTCCCCTTGCCTGCAGAGATGCATTCAGGAAAAGTTGCTCGTGTTTATATTCAAGAAATTTTTGCCAGTTTTCTTCTAAGAGTTTTATGATTTCATGACTTACATTCAGGTCTTTGATCCATTTTGAGTTGACTTTTGTGTATGGGGTTAGACAATAATCCAGTTTCATTCTCTTGCATGTAGCTGTCCAGTTTTACCAACACCAGTTGTTGACGAGGCTGTCATTTTCCCATTGTATGTCCATGGCTCCTTTATCATATATTAATTGCCCATATATGCTTGGGTTTATATCTGGGCTCTCTAGTCTGTTCCATTGGTCTGTGAGTCTGTTCTTGTGCCAGTACCAAATTGTCTTGATTACTGTGGCTTTGTAGTAGAGCTTGAAGTCAGGGAGCATAATCCCCCTTGCTTTATTCTTCCTTCTCAGGATTGCTTTGGCTATTCAGTGTCTTTTGTGCTTCCATAGGAATTTTAGAACTATTTGCTGTAGTTTGTTGAAGAATGTTGTTGGTATTTTGATAGGGATTGCATTGAATCTATAGATTGCTTTAGGCAGGATGGCCATTTTGACAATATTAATTCTTCCTATCCATGAGCATAGGATGTATTTCCATTTATTGGGATTTTCTTTAATTTCTCTTATGAGTGTCTTGTAGTTTTCAGAGTATAGGTCTTTCACTTTCCTTGGTTAAGTTTATTCTAAGGTATTTTATTCTTTTTGATGTAATTGTGAATGAAATTGTTTTCGTGGTATCTCTCTCTGCTAGTTCATTGTTAGTATGTAGGAATGCAACAGATTTCTGTATATTAATTTTGTGTCCTGCAACTTTGCTGAATTCAGATATTAGATCTAGTAGTTTTGGAGTGAATTCTTTAGAGTTTTTTATGTACGTAGTCATGTCTTCTGCAAATACGGACAGTTTAACTTCTTCCTTACCAATCTAGAAGCCTTTTATTTCTTTGTGTTGTCTGTGACTAGGACCTCCAGTACTATGTTGAATAAAAGTGGGTAGAGTGGGCATGCTTGTTTTTTTCTCAATCTTAAAGGAAAAGTTTTCAACTTCTTGCTGTTAAGTGTGATGTTGGCTGTGTTTTTGTCATATATAGCCTTTATTATGTTGAGGTACTTGCCCTTTATACCCATCTTGTTGAGAGTATTTTATCATGAATGAATGTTGAATTTTAAAGAGAATGAGTATTAGGTCTACAATAAATATTTGATAAAATTCAGTGGTGAAGCCATGTGGTTCAGGGGTTTTGTTCTTAGATAGTTTCGGGATTACCAATTCAATTTTGCTGCTTGTAATAGGTATGTTCAGATTTTCTGTTTTTTCCTTGGTCAGCCTTGGAAGGTTGCATTTTTTTAGAAAGCTGTCCATTTCTTCTAGGTTATCCAGATTTTTAGCATATAATTTTTCAAAGTATTCTCTAATAATTCTTTGTATTTCTGTGCTGTCTATAGTGATTTTTCCTTTCTCATTTATGATTCTGTTTATGTGTGTAGACTCTTTTATTCTTGATAAGTCTGGCTAGGGGTTTATCTATTTTATTTTCTCAAAGAACCAGCTCCTGCTTTCATTGATTCTTTCTTTTGTTTTATTCTTCTCAATTTTATTTATTTCTTCTCTAATCTTTATTATGTCCCTCCTTATTCTGACTTTGGGGGTCATTTGTTCTTTTGTCCAGTTTCATTAATTTTGATTTTAGACTATTCATATGGGATTGTTCTTCTTTCCTGAGGTAGGCCTGTGTTGCAATATACTTCTCTCTTAGCACGGCCTTTGCTGCATCCTGCATATTTTGCAGTGTGAAATTATTGTCATTTGTCTCCATATATTGCTTGGTCTCTGTTTTAATTTTGTCATTGATCCATTGATTATTTAGGAGCATGTTGTTAAGCCTCCATGTGTTTGTGGGCTCTTTTGTTTTCATTTCATAATTTATTTCTAGTTTCATACATTTATGGTCTGAGAAACTAGTTGGTTCAATTTCAATCTTTTTGAATTTACTGACATTCTTTTTTGTTGCCTAGTATATGATCTATTCTTGAAAATGTTCCATGTGCACTTGAGAAGATTGTGTATCCTGCTGCTTTGGGTGGAGTGTTCTGTAGATATCTATTAGGTCCATCTATTCTTATGTGTTGTTCAGTGCCTCTGTCTACTTACTCATTTTCTGTCTGGTTGATCTGTCCTTTAGAGTGAGTGGTGTGCTGAAGTCTCCTAGAATGCATTCATTGCATTCTATTTCCCCCTTTAATTCTGTTAGTATTTGTCGCACATATGTAGGTGATCCTGTGTTGGGTGCATAGATTCTTACAATGGTTATATTCTCTTGTTGGATTGACCTCTTTATCATTATGTAGTATCCTTCTTTGTCTCTTGTGACTTTATGTGTTTTGAAGTCTATTTTTTCTGATACAAGTACTGCAACACCTGCTTTTTTCTCCCTATTAGTTGCATGAAATATGTTTTTCCATCCCTTCACTTTAAGCCTATATATGTCTTTGGGATTGAAGTGAGTCTCTTGTAGGCAGTCTCTTATGGACAGGTCTTGTTTTCTTATCCATTCAGTGACTCTGTGTCTTTTGATTGGTGCATTCAGACCTTTGACATTTAGGGTGATTATCGGTAAGTATGTACTTATTGTCATTGCAGGCATTAGACTTGTTGGTACCAAAGGTTCAAGGGTAACTTCCTTACTCTATAATAGTGTAATTCAACTCACTTAGTATGTTATTACAAACACAATCTAAAGATTCTTTTTTTTTCTTCCTTTTTTTCCTCCTCCATTTTTTATATATTAGTTATCATATTCTGTACTCTTTGTCTATGCCCTGACTGACTTTGGGGGTTGTTCATTTGATTTTTTTTTGAAGAACATTACGTTTACTAGGCTCCCCCCTTCACCAATTCCCCCCCACATACCCCTTCACAGTCACTTTCCATCAGCATAGTAAGATGCTGTAAAATCACTACCTGTCTTCTTTGTGTTGTACAGCCCTCCCTGTGCCCCTCACACACTATACATGCTAATCATAATGCCCTCTTACTTTTCCCCACCCTTGTCCCTCCCTTCCCACCCATCCTCCCCAGTCCCTTTCCCTTTGGTAACTGTTACTCCATTCTTGGGTTCTGTGATTCTGCTGCTGTTTTGTTCCTTCAGTTTTCCTTTGTTCTTATACTCCACATCTGAGTGAAATCATTTGGTACTTGTCTTTCTCTGCCTGGCTTATTTCACTGAGCAAAATACCCTCTAGCTCCATCCATGTTATGGGAAATGGTAGGATCTGTTTTTTTCTTATGGCTGAGTAATATTCCATTGTGTATATGTACCACATCTTCTTTATCCATTCATCTACTGATGGACACTTAGGTTGCTTCCATATCTTGGCTATTGTAAATAGTGCAGCGATAAACATAGGGGTGCATCTTTCTTTTTCAAACTGGGCTGCTGCATTCTTAGGGTAAATTCCTAGAAGTGGAATTCCTGGGTCAAATGGTATTTTTATTTTGAGCATTCTGAGGAACCTCCATACTGCTTTCCACAATGGTTGAACTAATTTACATTCCCACCAGCAGTGTAGGAGGGTTCCCCTTTCTCCACAACCTCACCAACATTTGCTGTTGTTTGTCTTTTCAATGATAGCGATCCTTACTGGTGTGAGGTGATGTCTCATTGTGGTTTTAATTTGCATTTCTCTGATGACAAGCGATGTGGAGCATATTTTCATGTGTCTGTTGACTATCTGAATTTCTTCTTTAGAGAACTATCTATTCAGGTCCTCTGCCCATTTTTTAATTGGATTATTTGCTTTTTCTTTGTTGAGGTGTGTGAGCTCTTTATATATTTTGGATGTCAACCCTTTATCACATTAGTCATTTATGAGTATATTCTCCCATACTGTAGGATACCTTTTTGTTCTATTGATGGTGTCCTTTGCTGTACAGAAGCTTTTCAGCTTGATATAGTCCCACCTGTTCATTTTTGCTTTTGTTTCCCTTGCCCAGGGAGATATGTTCATGAAGAAGTCACTCATGTTTATGTCCATGAGATTTTTGCCTATGTTTTTTTCTAAGAGTTTTATGGTTTTATGACTTACATTCAGGTCTTTGATCCATTTTGAATTTACTTTTGTGTATGGGGTTAGACAGTGATTCAGTTATATTTTCTTACATGTAGCTGTTCAGTTCTGCAAGCATCATCTGTTGAAGAGACTGTCATTTCCCCATTGTATGTCCATGGCTCCTTTATCTTATATTAATTGGCCATGTATGTTTGGGTTAATGTTTGGAGTCTCTATTCTGTTCCACTGGTCTGTGGCTCTGTTCTTGTGCCAATACCAAATTGTCTTGATTACTATGGCTTTGTAGTAGAGCATGAAGTTGGGGAGTGAGATCCCCCACCCACTTTATTCTTCCTTCTCAAGATTGTGTTGGCTATTCGGGGTCTTTGACGGTTCCATATGAATTTTTGAACTATTTATTCCAGTTCATTGAAGAATGCTGTTGGTAATTTGATAGGGATTGCATCGAATCTGTATATTGCTTTGGGCAGGATGGCCATTTTGATGATATTAATTCTTCCTAGCCAGGAGAATGGAATAAGTTTCCATTTGTTAGTGTCCGCTTTAATTTCTCTTAAGAGTGTCTCATAGTTTTCAGGGTATAGGTCTTTCACTTCTTTGGTTACATTTATTCCTAGGTATTTTATTCTTTTTGATGTTATTGTGAATGGAATTGTTTTCCTGATTTCTCTTTCTATTAGTTCATTGTTAGTGTATAGGAAAGCCACAGATTTCTGTGTGTTAATTTTGTAATCTGAAACTTTGCTGAATTCCAATATTAGTTCTAGTAGTTTTGGAGTGGAGTCTTTAGGGTTTTTTATGCACAGTATCATGTGATCTGCAAATAGTGACAGTTTGACTTCTTCTTTACCAATCTGGATTCCTTGTAGTTCTTTGTTTTGTCCAATTGCCATGGCTAGGACCTCCAGTACTGTGTTGAGTAACAGTGGGGAGAGTGGGCATCCCTGTCTTGTTAGCAATCTCAGAGGAACAGCTTTCAGTCTCTCGCTGTTCAGTATGATGTTAACTGTGGGTTTATCATATATGGCCTTTATTATGTTGAGGTACTTGCCCTCTATGCCCATTTTGTTGAGAGTTTTTATCATGAATGGATGTTGAATTTTGTCCAGTGCTTTTTCAGCATCTATGAAGATGATCATGTGGTTTTTGTCCTTCTTTTTATTGATGTGGTGGATGATGTTGATGGATTTTCGAATGTTGTGCCATCCTTGCATTCCTCGGATGACTCCCACTTGGTCATGGTGTATGATCCTCTTGATGTATTTTTGAATTCGGTTTGCTAATATTTTGTTGAGTATTTTTGCACCTACGTTCATCAGGGATATTGGTCTGTAGTTTTCTTTTTTGATGGGGTCTTTGCCTGGTTTTGGTATTAGGGTGATGTTGCTTCATAGAATGAGTTTGGGAGTATTCCCTCCTCTTCTATTGTTTGGAAAACTTTAAGGAGAATGGGTATGTCTTCTCTTTATGTCTGATAAAATTCCGAAGTAAATCCATCTGGCCCGGGCTTTTTTTTCTTGGGTAGTTTTTTGATTAGCATTTCAATTTTGTTGCTGGTAATTGGTCTGTATAGATTTTCTGTTTCTTTCTGGGTCAGTCTTGGAAGGTTGTATTTTTCTAGGAAGTTGTCCATTTCTCCTAAGTTTTCCAGCTTGTTAGCATATAGGTTTTCATAGTATTGTCTAATAAATCTTTGTATTTCTGTGGGGTCTATCATGATTTTTCCTTTCTCGTTTCTGATTCTGTTGATGTGTGTTGACACTCTTTTTCTCTTAATAAGTCTGGCTAGAGACTTATCTATTTTATTTATTTTCTCAAAGAACCAGCTCTTGGTTTCATTGATTTTTTCTATTGTTTTATTCTTCTCAACTTTATTTCTTCTCTGATGTTTATTATGTCCCTCCTTCTGCTGACCTTAGGCCTCATTTGTTCTTCTTTTTCCAATTGTGACAGTAGACTATTCATTTGGGATTGTTTTTCCTTCTTTAAATATGCCTGGATTGCTATATACTTACCTCTTAAGACTGCTTTTGCTGCATCCCACAAAAGTTGGGGCTTTGTGTTGTTGTTGTCATTTGTTTCCATATATTCCTGGATCTCCATTTTAATTTGGTCATTGATCCATTGATTATTTAGGAGCATGTTGTGAAGCCTCCATGTGTTTGTGAGCCTTTTTGCTTTCTTTGTACAATTTATTTCTAGTTTTATACCTTTGTGGTCTGAAAAGTTGGTTGGTAGGATTTCAATCTTTTTGAATTTACTGAGGCTCTTTTTGTGACCTAGTATGTGGTCTATTCTGGAGAATGTTCCATGTACACTTGAGAAGTATATGTATCCTGTTGCTTTTGGATGTAGAGTTCTATAGATGTCTATTAGGTCTATCTGTTCTAGTGTGTTGTTCAGTGCCTCTGTGTCCTTACTATATTCTGTCTGGTGGGTCTGTCCTTTGGAGTGAGTGGTGTGTTAAAGTCTCCCAAAATGAATGCATTGCATTCTATTTCTTCATTTAATTCTGTTAGTATTTGTTTCACATATTTTGGTGCTCCTGTATTGGGTGCATATATGTTTATAATGGTTATATCCTCTTGTTGGACTGACCCCTTTATCATTATGTAATATCCTTCTTTATCTCTTGTTATATTCTGTGTTTGGAAGTCTATTTTGTCTGATACTAGTATTGCAACACTTGCTTTTTTCTCCCTATTGTTTGCATGAAATAACTTTTTCCATCCCTTGACTTTTAATCTGTGCATGTCTTTGGGTTTGAGGTGAGTCTCTTATAAGCAGCATATAGATGGGTCTTGCTTTTTTATCCATTCTATTACTCTGTGTCTTTTTACTGGTGCATTCAGTCCATTTACTTTTAGGGTGATTATTGAAAGATATGTACTTATTGCCATTGCAAGCTTGAGATTCGTGGTTACTACCTTACTGTCTAACTTAACTCACTTATCGAGCTATTATAAATGCAGTCTGATGATTATTTCTCTCCCTTTTTATTCCTCTTCCTCCATTCTTCATATGTTGGGTGTTTAGTTCTGTGCTCTTTTTAGGAGTGTTCTCACCTAGAGCATTCTCTCTAAAATACCCTGTAGAGGTGGTTTGTGGGAGGCAAATTCCCTCAACTTTTGCTTGTCTGGGAATTGTTTAATCCCTCCATCATATTTAAATGAAAGTCATGCTGGATACAGTATTCTTGGTTCAAGGCCCTTCTGTTTCATTGCATTAAATATATCATGCCACTCTCTTCTGGCCTGTAAGGTTTCTGTTGAGAAGTCTGATGATAGCCTGATGGGTTTTCCTTTGTAGGTAACCTTTTTTCTCTCTCTTGCTGCCTTTCATACTCTGTCCTTGTCCTTGATCTTTTCCATTTTAATTATTATGTGTCTTGGTGTTGTCCTCTTTGGGTCCCTTCTGTTTTGAGTTTTGTGTACTTCTGTAGTGTGAGCAACTATTTCCTCCCCCAGTTTGGGGAAGTTCTCAGCAATTATTTCTTCAAAGTCACTTTCTATCCCCTTTTCTCTCTCTTTTTCTTCTGGTACCCCTATAATGCAGATATTGTTCCGTTTGGATTGGTCACACAGTTCTCTTAATATTGTTTCATTTCTGGAGATCCTTTTATCACTCTCTGTGTCAGCTTCTATGCATTCCTGTTCTGTGGTTTCTATTCCATCAATGCTCTCTTGCATCTTATCCATTCTGCTTATAAATCCTTTCAGAGATTGTTTCACTTCTGTAATCTCCCTCCATACGTCATCCTTTAACTCTTGTATATTTCTCTGCAGCTCCATCAGCATGTTTATGATTTTTATTTTAAATTCTTTTTCAGGAAGACTGGTTAGGTCTATCTCCTTCTCTGGTGTTGACTCTGTGATTTTGGTCTGTCTCAGATTCTGCCTTTTCATGGCAATAGAGATAGTTTGTGGATCTGGGGCGCGTATCGGCTGGGAGAATGTCCCTTCTTGTTGGTTTGTAGCCTTCCTCTCCAGGAAGAACAGAGACCTCTAGTGGCTTGTGCTGGGCTGCTGCACACAGATGGGGCCTCTGATTCTTGCCTGGCCACTATGGAGTTTAGCTCCACAGTTTAGTGGGCGTGGCCTGCCTTGGGCTGCCTCTCTGATATGGCAGTGCCACGTTGGAGGGGAAACGGCCGGGAGGCTGTTTATCTCCATGAGGGGCCTCCGAGCCACCCTGCTACACAGGGGTTTAGGGTGCCCAGAGTTCCCTGGTATTCCCAGCTGCTGGACTAAGTGTCCCGGGATGCTTCCATCCAGCTGTGGGATCCCTGTCCTTTAAGACTTTGAAAAAGCACTCACTTTTCTTTGTCCCCGGGGTGCCAGCTGCAGGAACCCACTGGGAAACTGTCCTGTTTCCCTAGTTTCCAGCACCCCACACATGCACTGTGTCTGCACTCTGGTGTGGATCACTAGGGCTGGCTATTTAGCAGTCCTGGGCTCCCTCTCCCTCCCCGCTCCAACTCCTCCTCTCTTTCCAGGAGCTGGGGTAAGGGGCGCTCGTGTCCCGCTGGGCTGCAGCTTGTATCATACCCCTTCATGAGGCACTGGGTTCTTGCAGGTGTGGATGTACTCTGGCTGTTTTCCTGTGTCTTCTGGTCTCTCTTTTAGGGAGAGTTGTATTTGTTGTATCTTTAAAAATATATGTGGTTTTGTAAGGAGATTTCTGCTGCTCTACTCACACCGCCATCTTGGCTCCGCCTCCGTTCATTTGATTTTTGCATCTGCTTAGTCATTAATTTTTCTACTTTCTTTACTGTGGATTTATTTCCTCTGGAGAGAGGTATTTAGCCTTAGGAACACTTGCATTTATAGTAGTCCCTCCAAAATACACTGTAGTGATAGTTTGTGGGAGGTAAATTTTCTCAAGTTTTGGTTATCTGGAAGTTGTTTAATTCCTCCTTCAAATTTAAATGATGATCTTGCTGGTTGGAGTATTCTTTGTTCCAGGCCCTTCTCTTCATTGCATTAAATATATCATGCCACTCCCTTCTGGCCTGTAAGTTTTCTGTTGAGAAGTCTGATGGTAGCTTGATGGGATTTCCTTTGTTGGTGATCTTTTTCCTCTCTCTTGCTGCCTTTAAAAGTCTGTCCTTATCCTTGATCTTTGCCATTTTAATTATTATATGTCTTGGTGTTTTCTTCCTTGGGTCCCTTGTGTTGAGAGACCTGTGTGCCTCCATGGCCTGAGAGACTGTATCCTTTCCCACATTGGGGAGGTTTTCAGCAATTACCTCCTCAAAGACACTTTTTATCCCTTTTTCTCTCTCTTCTTCTTCTGGTACCCCTATAATGCAAATATTTTTTCCATTTGGATTGGCCACACAGTTCTCTCAATATTCTTTCATTCCTAGAGGTTCTTTTTTCTCTCTGTTCCCCAGCTTCTTTGTATTCCTCTTCTCTAATTTCTGTTTCATTTACCATCTCCTCTACATCTAATCCACTTTTAAATCCCTCCTTTGTATGTTTCATTTCAGATACTATATTCTTTAATGATTGAATCTCATTCTTGAATTCTTCCCTGAGTTATTGAATATTATTCTGTAGCTCCATGAGCATGTTTATGATTTTTATTTAGAAATCTCTTTCAAGAATATTGATGAGTTCAGTTTCACTTGGCCCTCTTTCTGGTGTTTGTGGGATTTTGATTTGAAGCAGGTTCCTTTCACATTTCAGATTTGTATATGGTACCCTCTAGTGTTCAGAAGCTCTACTCTCTGGAGCTGCTCAGCCCCTAGAGTGATGGCAGCAGTCTCAGATAAGTGGTGCTGGTGCCTAGGGGGAGAAAAGAGCTGTTTTCTGCTTCCCTGCTGTAGTTCCTATCTCCACTGCAGGTAGAAGCCTCTATGCTTTTCATTTGTAGGTTTCATAGGCAGGGCTTCCCTTTGTCAGCCTGGCTTAATGGCAGGGGCAGCTGGTTTTTGAGCTGGTGCTGGCTGGGAGAAAGGAGCAGCTGGCTGTGTATCACTGTGGGGGACCTCAGACCTGGGTATCCAGCCAGGGGTATGGAGCACCTGAAGCTCTTGTAAGTTCTCAACCTGCCAGGCAGAGTGCACCTAGATAATTTTGTCCACCTATTATTTCTCCTGAACAGCAAGCTCTGTGCAATCCTTGCCCCTTTAGCAGCCCTCTCACTGTTAGGAGGTCTCTCAGACTGCCTGCCTTCCTTTTGTTACAGAGCTTCTGTATGTGGATCCCTGTCCTCCACAAATGGCTGGAATCTCAGTCACTCCAGTATTCCACCCGTCTTAACTTTCCAACCCCACTAATCTTCCAGGGAACCATGTAATGTAGGTTCATGTTCCCAGAGCAGATCTCCAGGGCTGGGTGTTCAGCAGTCCTAGGCCTCCACTGCCTCCCTGCTCCTTTTCTCTTCTTCCTCCCAGTGATCTGGGGTGGGGGAAGGGCCTGAGTCCCACCAGGTCATGGCTTTGGTACATTACTCTGTTCCATGAGGTCTGTTCTTTTCTCCAGGTGTGTGCAGTCTGGCACAGCCTTCTTTTCTGTTGCTTTTTCAGGATTAAGTGTATTAATTATATTTTCATATTATACATGGTTTTGGTAGGAGATTTCTGTCTCACTTCTCATGCCATGATCTTTAATCCTCTTGGATTTCCATGCTTTGAACAGCACATGGCACTTTTTTGTTCACATATTTTCAGTGTGTTTTTGTTCCTTGCAACAGATGACCTAAATAATAGGGTAAGAAAAGGGACAAGAGATTTTGTCTGGATTGTATAAAGATGAATGGAGGTTTAAGAAAACATCTCGAGGAACTGGTACAGGATAATGGGTATGTGTGGCAGGAGAGAGAGAAGAAAAAGAAACAGAAGGAAACCCTCCTTGTTCAGACAAACTTTGTCTTGGATTGATAAATTCAATAAGAAAATACCCTGAAGTCTCTTTTATTTCTTCTTCTTTAGACAAGCAACAAGCAGTTAGTTTGGTTGAAAGCAAAGTACAAAACTCTGTGTTTCTCCTATGTGCAGCTTCTCTAACCTCAGTTCAATTCTTTCAGCCTTAGATGAGATGCCAGAGGTATTCACAGAATCTGGGGCTCCTGGTGTCTAGCTTACTACTTTTCTGGTATTTTTCTCCCTGTAATCTAGTGTCTTCAGTGTCCATTGAACCCTGTCTTCTGGTTCTTCAAGCAAGTAAAATTGTGGATTTCTCTTCAGGGTTAGCTGTCCCTGGAGGGACTGGGCCTGCCCTCAGGCTAAATGCTTTATAAATAGGAAACTCACTAGTTTCTTTTCCCTTCCTCCTAGTACCATCCATCCTCTAATTTCTGCCTGCTTTTTATCACTCTCCAGTGCCATCAGGCAGTTGTTTTATTTATTCACTTTTAAGAGTTGATAGTGTCTATCAATCCCAAGAGTGCTAGTTTGGTAAGACCTACTTGGCCCAAGTGGAATCAGAATGCTTCTGAAAGTATTTTTATAGTCTAACTTTTCCAGTATTAAGTCCTTTTCTTTGTTTTAAACTCTCAGTCACATGAAATACCTCTTCAAGTAAACATTTTCATGACATTATACACATCCACACAGTATTTTCTGAATCCATGTATGCCAGAATGTGGCATTTTATTCCCTTCCTACTCAAAAATCAACTTGAGTTGCTATATCTATGTGTGTTTTGATGGGATAGGAGAAATTCCCATCTGATTCTAACAAAGCCCTGTAATGTGAAAGCATTAAATTCAAGCTATAAATGTGAAAAACAGAATTGACCAACACATCAAAAGACTATGGCCAAGGAAACTTCACTTACCCTTTAGCTGTTCAAGATAAATTACTTCCCTATAAAAACTAAGAAAAAATAGTAAATGTAGAATCCAATGTGAAAACTTCATTAATCAGGATTCAGAAAAAAACAAAAAATAACAAAAACTGAATACCAAAAAAGAATTTGATAAAGATATTGTTTTTCCAGGGTGTGGGCAGTGTACAGAGACACCAAGAAAGGGTGGAGCAGATCTCCCAGGTTAGCTACCACAGGGAGCCATTTCTACCCTAAGACTGAAGGGATGAGGTCAGGTTTTAGAATCTGGAGAGAGTAGCATATGGAGTGGGTCCTTTACAGGTGTTGTGCTAAGTGTCAACAACCTGGAAGGAATAAAGGTAGGGAAATAAATACTCCAATCAGATTCTTCTGTCCTCAAATCTCCCTTGGCTGAACTCAGCTAGGAGCCAGAGGATTCTCCAGGCTGTTAATATCGTCCATGCATATTAGCTTGACAGAGCACACTATGAGGACACACAGGGTGAATAAGAGTGAGGGATGGATTTAGAGGGTCAACCAGAAAAAGACCCCAATGCAGAAAAATTTACTGCAGATGAAGGGGAAAATAACTTCATCCTAAGGGATAAATGAAGCATAGACATCTGAAAAGTATTTACTATATCAAGTAGCAGAGCATTTTAAAGTAGGTTTGATATTCCAAGTAGAATATGAAAAGAAACAAGCTCTATGAAACAGAAGCAGAAAGCTGATAAGGAAAAAACAGATTAAGTTCTAGGTAGGGCTGGATAAAATAATGATTTTTTAAAATTAAAGATATACAAGCAAAAGCAGTAACATGAAAAATGGATATGTTACAAAATCCTATGTGTTTTAGTCAATACAGAAAACTCAGTGGATGTGGAAAAAATGAAACATAGAAATTATATATTAATATTATATTCATAAAATGTAACTAATAAAATTTAAATTCAAGGTCAGTCTTAAAAGTAAAAATGAGAAATCCCTGGTGCAAGAAAATAACAGAAAACTTAACAGTGAATGAGAAATAAACTAATGTACCATAGAGCATCTGGATTTAATATATGTTTAAATGGCTGAATTTTTAACAACTTCCCCAAAATGCTTGGGTGGCTGTTGGCCTGGTGTCTAGTAGATGAAACTGAGCTTCCTAAATTAAGAGAAGAATCTGCAAAAAATTGTCCACTCTGAAGGACCAGAGAGCCTCCCAATGGCCTGGATGTATAATTACATCATGAAAACACATAGAAAACACAAACTTTTGAATGTGATATCTCAATTGTGCACATTTTACCCCATTCACAGCAGGAAGCACAGCGCTGACACATTTACCTAAACTGGAAGGACACTCCCATAAATTAAGTCACTCAGTCCTCCAATAGGAAATCATACATAAAGGAAATAAATTTCCAAAGTCAGAATTGGCAACTACAAAAATGGGAATATTCACACCCCATCAATCCTTTGAGACAAATCTAGAAGCAATATTATAAAACAGATTTAAATTTCATCAGAGATGAAAGTAATATCACTAAATTCACTAAATATCACTAAAATTCAAGAACAAACATAAAGGAAAAAGAGGAGTCAGATATGAACAAGAATATGTAAATTATATAATTAAATAATTTAGTTCATTAACATTAAAAACTCATGTTTAAGCAGTTATGTTAGTGCTAAAGAGAAAATTGACAAGATGATAGACAAATATAAATAAATCACTGATACTGAAGCATAGACAGATAAAAGGATGGATACAATCCTTTTGTTGAGATACAAAGAAAGAATGAGATATTCCAACTCATTTCTACTACTTAGTTCTAGGAGACATTCTAGAAAATAAGGGAAAAGAGATATTTGAAGAGATGATGATCAAGAATTTTCCAGAGTTGAAGAAAACATGAACATGCAGTTTCAAAACACTTCTCAAAGCCTGAGTAGGATAATTTAAAAACAAATCCACATACAGAATAACATGTCATAAGGAAACTGCAGAACATTACAAATTATGAGAAAATAATAAAAACTCAGAGAATACAGATCACTTCCAAGTAATGATCACCAGACTGCCTGCAGACTTCTCATGAGTAATGACACATGCCATACTCAAATGGAGTAATATCTCTTAATTGCTGAAGAAAAGGAATGTCATCTTCCTAACTCAGCCTCTACTGTCATTTAAAAGTAAAAATAAATTAAGTGTATTTTCAGATACACACACTCCAACTTTATGCTTACAGAAAGCCCCATTTCAGAAGAAAGTACTTTACCAGAATGGAAACTAGACCTACAAGGAAGGAGTTCAGACATAGTTTTTAAGATCCTCATCTTTTCTGGGTAGAAGATATATCTCAGTATTAAGCATTGTTAAAATATATGTGCACATAGCAATTTACAGATAATCTTTTAAACAAAAGTGGTTCTCAGTTCGGAGTGAGTGTTCCTCATCTAGGACCCTTGGCAATGACTTGGAGACATTTTTAACTGTCGTAACTCAAGGAGTTGTTGTGCCACTGTCATCTAGTGGGCAGAGATCAGGCATGCGTAGCATCCCCATAATGCACAGGACATGCCCACATAACAAAGAATATCAGCACAAAAGGTCATTTGTTTCACTGTTGAGAAATCCTGATTCAGATAAATACAACAGAAAGTGTCACTTTGAAACTAGTAGAGAAAGAGGCAAAATAAGGATGTTATCCAAAGAAGGAATGAGTTAGAAGTAAAGGTATAACACAATGCAGAAATGATAGAAATGGAATCATTATCAGTATAAGCAAAATAAGTTTGTTTAGAAGGCAGATATTCTCAACATGAATAAAAATAAATACAGTTCAGTGATTTACAATGTATGTTTAGAACTTAATGGCATAGACAGTTTAAAATAGAGGAATGGAAAATGATACTAACCAAGAGAAAGGTAATATAGGAAACAGTATTACCATTAGACTAAATATAATTCAGAATTTAAAACATTATTATGTATAAATATGGACATTAATTGATGATATAATAGTTGTGAACCTATATGTACCTAACAACAAAATCCTGGTATGTGAAGGAAAAAACTATCAAATAGTCTTCACAAAAAATGGTAACTTCAGCAGTTAAACAAGAATAAAACTGGGGATAATTTGTTCAGTATGCTTAAAAAGTTGATCATGCATAAAGAGAAAGGAATGAAAACTAGGCTGTCTTCTAGCTCTACTGACATGACAGCATTATTAAATATTTTACAAACATGTGTGGCTCTGAGCTAGGTAGCTAAGACCTGTATTTTTCTGCTTTACTAATTGTAAGATTTTCCATTTTTTTCACTGAGTGTAAGAACACTGCCTAGAGCCAAACTTAAACCTATAATATGTTAAAACTCCACACACAGTAGTTTTTCCACTCTCCTTCATGCTGAGTATGAGAAAGGTGAACAAATTTATTTCAACTTTGTAGTCCTCTGTAAGAGCTCTGTTTCTGTACAATAAGTATTGAAAAAGTTCAGTTTCTCTGACTTAAACAATGAATGTAAAATAAATGCTGTAATCTGTATAATTAATCCTCCCCTGTTTTCTCTCTATACCTCTCCTCAAAAACTGTAACCCTTCCCTTATTATATATAAAGTTAGATAAATAAATTTTGAGGAAGAGGGAATTACCACTTCTGGACATTGTAAAAAGATGATTGTAGTCAGGGAAATTTACTTTGGAATTCTAAGTAGATCATTTAGTTATTTCCTGAGGGAACTGGAAAGTTCCAGAAACTATTCTCATGCTTTTCCCAACTTCATATGTCCTCAGATAATAGAAATAAAGTCATGCCAAATAATTTTAGTATAAATTTCACATAATTTGTATATGGGTATAACATTGTATGTTGGTATGCCCACAAACGTTTTATCATTTATGTCAGCACCACAGTTAGCTATTAAAAACTCATGTGAATCAAAGTTATTGAGCTATAAGTTTGCATGTGAAGTGATAAAAGTACACTGAATTTGAAATGAAAATTGTGTAAAACTTTCATCTAAGAAAAAATCATTTTGAAAAAATTATATTCCAAATGGTATATTTATAATAGCCAAATTTAGTAGAAGTGGAAGCTATAGATGTTTGAAGATAATACTAAATGCCAAAAGGTTAAAGAAAATATAGCAATGTATATAGTGTTATTCCTTTATCATTTATGTGATTGTTTAAAGCATGCTGTATATGTCCAGATTTGAAAGACAGAGAAGCATATTGAGTATTTTTGCTACTGTTACTTACAGATACATTAACACTGCCTTCTCCAACTGCAATCCCAGTGATAGAACACTGTTAATTATGAACTGGGGGAGGAAGGGCTTCTGATAGCACAGACATGTTTATCATTGTTCAATTGTATCCAGCTGAAAGAGAAATTCTTTAATCTGTACTAGAAACTGTAACTTTTAAATAAAAAGCTACACAAAGGAGAAAGAAGAAGGGGGAAAATGCTAAGAAACTGTATAGAAATAATGTTTCAGGTGTCTTCTGAAGGGATATATGATTTTTTAAAATGCTGACTATGTTCATATAATTTCATTATCATTGGTTCATCCTTAGTTTTCTGTTACAAATTTATATTCATTCTTACATTACTGGAAATTCTCATGCATATACTATACATCCTGCAATTAAAATGATTTCTTATCCTATTTTAATTTCTTCAATAAAATGGTAATACATATATATGCATTCCTGAACCATTGACATTCTCAAGGGATATGGGCCAAACTAATGAATCCCTCAAATTTTAAGAACAAAGTATAACTGACTTTCTCCTTTCTTAACACTTTTTCTTTCCCCTAAATATCCTAACACTAAAAATTAACTACATGTTTACTAGCATTTTTCTTTTATTTAATGTCTATTTTTTACAAAGAATATAATTTATGTCATATAGAGTAATATAAAGGCTATTGAATGACAACTAAAGCATAAAACTGTGTTGTGATTGCTTGCTGGCTAGCTACACAACTTGCTAACATGTGAGAATTACAGTGTAAAATAAAATCCATGAATTGGCAAAACTGTAAATTCCTATATGCTCTAGATATCTTGAGTCTTAGTGGAAACTGTGGATGTTGAATCTTCAGATATCAAAATCTACTCTCTGTGTATGTATTGTGTGTGTGTCATGGGTTGACTAGTGTTTTTTATAAATGCCCCAATAAGAAATATTTTAGGCTTATTCATATATATATATACAAATATAAATACATTGCAGTATATATAAGTACATATACTACATGTACATACACAAGTATAATTTATTGATTTATCTACTGATTTGCAACCATTTCAAAATGCTGATTTATTATATTCTATCATAGCATTTTAAGTTAAACTTTGCATTTTTCACATGCAGTTGTAAGAAATAATATGGAGGGATTGCTGTATCCTTTACTCAGTTTTACTCCATGGTGCTATCTTGAAAAACTACAGCATATTATCACAACCAGAATACTGACAATGATGAAATCCAGATACTAAACATTTCCATCCTGAAAAGATTCTTCATGTTTCACTTTTATAGCCATATACACTTTTTTCCCTTCCTACAACCACTCCTTAAGCTTTGTCAATTCTCAATCTATTCTCCATTTCTGTAGTTTTATTATTTCAAGAATGTTATATAAATGGAAGCATATACTATGTAAACTTTTGGGATTCCTTTCTTTTATTCAGCATAATTTTCTGGAGATTCATCCAGACTATTACATGTACTAATAGTTTATTCTTTGTAATTGTTGAACAATATTCCATGGTATGGATATATGGTAGTTTGTTTAGTCATTCATTGAAGGAAATCTGTTTTTTTTCCATATTGGGGCCTAAATATTCATGCATAGATTTTTGTATAAACAGAAATATTAATTTCTCTATTGTAAATACCCATGTTAGTTGCAAGTTTTGCTTTTTTAGAAACTGCCAAAATATTTCCATGGTAGCTGTATAATCTTACATCCCCACCAGCAATGTATGGGTGATCTCACAGGACACTGTGAAAGGTTTTAAAGATTTCATTGTCCCACCTACAAGGTTCTCCTTTTCCTTGACTGAGTTTCTTTATAAATGTCTTCCTGGCTTCTTTCTGAAATTCTTTCTGTTAAAATCTGCTGACAAGGAAGTAGATGATCTGACTCAGTTCTACCTTGGCAGACATTTAAGTCCTCATTTCTATTAGTGAGTTAAGCTATGATGCTAGTGACATAAAGTCAAAATCTCAGTGGCTCAACACTGAGTTTCTTTCTCAGTCCCATACTGTTATTATTTATGTACCCAACTGCTTATAATCTTTGAATGATAAGTTTAAAAAATATTTCCTATGTAAGAAAGAGGATGTTCCATATGTGACTAGAACAACCACAAGATGCCTGAACTAGAGATAGATACTGCAAGGAAGACAGGGTCTTAGTGTTTTATTGATTTTAAATACGTATATCTTATTTCCAGCCATAGCTGCTCTCCTAGTTGAGAGGTATGGACATGCTTAGGTCAAGGAGATTGCAGAGGCAGTCTGGAACATTGCACAGGCTGATGATTTATTGCCATTTCAGATGGACATTCTTTAAGTGTTTTTTTAATATTTTTTTAGTGGGGACAGGAACAGGCCTAACTTATGTTACATTATTGAACTGCTTACCTATTTATTTATGTTTAAACTATGTAATATATTCTGTGTACTGAACATTACATTGTGTTTATTTATTTGGATTTCTCTTTTATTTCCCAATCTTCGTTACTCATAGGATGTTAGTCACTAAGGGTAGGGGTAATGTATATAATTACAGTCTCATTTAAAATACATTTAAAAGTCATTTTTGCTTGCTGTTATGGTGGAAAAAAATGTTCCCTGTTTCTCCCTAGACCATATTCTCTGTTTTCTTCTTCTCTTTTAAAAATTGAGATATATTTAACATGTAACATTGTGTAAGTTTAAGGAGTTGGATGTGTTGATTCAAACATCTGTGTATTGCAATATGATTACGATTGTATGCATTAGCTAACACCTCTGTCAAGTCACAGAATTATCATTTCTTTTTGTGGTGAGAACAATCAAGATCTAGTCTCTTAGCAACTTGGAGTTTATAATACCGTATTGTTGATTATAATCATTATGTTGTGCATAGATCTCCAGGACTTATTTACCTACTAGTTACAAGGTCACACCTATAAACAACAGCTCCTCAATTTACTTTTGAAAGTCCTTGAACCAGTTGCATTTCTAGAAGGTATACTGAATGTTTAAAACTGAGATGATAAAACCTGCCGCTTGCTCCTGGTCATTGCACCATGTGTGAGTGGTTTTGGTTGGGAATTTCTCTTGACAGTGGCTACTCGGTGCCAGCAGACTCTCAGCAGGCTGGTCTCTTGAGTTGAGGGTGCATTTGCCAGCAGTTGCAATGTGTGCACAGCAAACTTGTTCTGTGAATTGCAGAACCGTGAGCAACATAGGGTGGTGCCAGTGAGGAGTGTTTTGAGAACAGTGACCGCTTGAGGGCACTGTCTACTTCAGTGGGAGTATAACGAAATAACATTCTGACAAGGAGAGCCCACCTATGTCTGAGTGGAATACAAAACTTCAGCACTTTTTTTTGGTGTAGTCTCGGGTAGCTGCCTTGCTTGTGGCTCAGTTGGTTATTTGTGGCTCTACTGATACTATAACTAGTTCAGCCTCCCCCCCGCCCCCAACACCATCTTCTCTAAGCATTTTTTTTTTGGAATTTTGGACATTTTTGCCATTGAGGACATCTTTAATGTGTATTATAAATCAGATAAGATCTTTTCATACCATACTGCTATGACAGATGAGCTTAACTGAAATTATTTTTCTAACATTTAATTGATGCTTCTGCTGTTGTTTTCCATATAGTATTATTTCTTCAGAACAAGCAAAACTCAGCATACTTTGGGGTTAAACTGAATAATCCATAATCCGAAAACAAGTTGAAAAGGTTCCATTTGTACAATATTTTACAGTTTATAAAGAGTTTTCCATTGGGAAAACAATCATGCCCCATGAACAGCAAGGGAAGGAAGATTGGAGGGCTCTGAATATGGGCATCAGTTGGCTTTCTTCTTAGTATCTGAAATAAAATATACATTGACATGTGAGGATGAATTTATATACTTCCTTGTCTAGTTTACATGGGAACTTCATGCTCTTCCTATGGGTGGATGTGCTCTGACTGTGTGTGTGTGTGTGTGTGTGTGTGTGTGTGTGTGTGTGTGTGTATGTGTGAAATAATCACCTTAGCTTTTAGGGAAGAATCCATTTTGCTTACTTTCCATTTTGGGTCACAATTTACTATCTCCTTTGTATTAATTGAACTTAAGTGGTACCATGACCATACTTATTTCTTTCTAATTCCAAGCTGTTCCCTTAACCATGGATGGTGGCAGAATGAGATAAGGAGAAATAAGTTTTAGTTCACCTCCACTACATTGAACATATTTAATAATACTTATAACCCACATTTATCAAGTTTGTAGCATTTTTATGAAGATGAGATTGTTTTATATCAGATATTTCCACATTATATATGTTTTTGAACACTTGAAAGACCAGCTAACTTGAAATAATCCATTTTTGAAAGATTAAAGGTATTTAAGGTGTATACTTTCACCCTCCAACACATTTCTAAGTATTTGTACCATAATGTATGCATATATTTACATATGTGTGTATATTGTGTCTAAACACATATGTAACAGCATGTCATATGTGACTAAAATGTTTCAGTATACTCCATGGAGAAACACTGCTTTAAGAATATAACACAATTCATAGGACAATCCATAACTGAAGCGTATCAAGATCTCACGTCCCATAATTGATTATACTTAAGGACAGTATTCTTGGCAAGAACTGTTAACTTTCTTTTTTTAACTGAAAAAAAAGTGTTTTTTTTTCTGTGTTGACTAAGTGTTAGCATATTCAAAAATGAATAAAATATTAAATAAAACCTGTAACAAAACAAAGTACTGCCATCTTCCCAAAATGTTGTAAATTTAATATTTATTAGGTATATGAAATTAAGATAAAAATATCCTAAGAACTAAATAGTTAAAATACTTAATTTTGCCAAAAATGTAAAAAGTAAAAATAAATCATTCAAATATACACAAACACATTGCAATGGGGTTTGAATGTTACGAAACCCCCTTTTAGGCAATGGGGTTAGATAAAGTAGCTTCAAGAAAAGTCTATTTCTGTGACTATAACCTTGAACTTCCTAATTCTATCATAAAATTATAGTATAAATGACATTTATACTATAATGTATGCATATGTATATATATATTGTATCTAAACACATATATAACAGTTCTCTATTGTCACAATAATATTGCATAACAAACAGTCAGACCACTTTAAAGACATAGAATAATACAAATTCTTAAGTTTCATGATAATGTGTTCAGCTGCTCCTGGCGGGGCTTGCTCACGCACCTGCAGTCAGCAGGGGTAATGGAACAGCTCTGCTGATCGTAGCTGGCTCACTTGCACACAGGGGATGGACTGGTGTGGCTGATATAGGTTGGCCTTGGAATGACTGGGGTGATGTGGTCCTGCTCCACACGTCTTTCAACCACCAGCAGACTAGCCTGGCCATGTTCATAGCTGGTGGAAGTGCAAGAGCAATGGCAGACACTTAAGTGCTTTTCTTTTCAAGTCCTCAATGCATCATCACTGTTCACATCCCTCTGCGGAAAGCAAAAATCACAAAGCTGAATTTACAATCAAGGGGTAGGGAGATACTGTCCATCTTTTTTTTTGAGAGAAGACATGCAATGTCATATGGAGAAGAATGTGCATGAAGAAACAGATATAGAATTGGAGACATTAATGTAATCAGTCTGCTGAAATTTTATGTTTAAATTTGTAAATAAAGCACATTTTAATAGAATTAGAACTTTTTATGGGCTAGAACTCTGACAATGACCCTCTCTACTGGAAAAAAAGTAAAGAAAGGCCTTGAAAATTTCCCTAATATTAAGTAAAGATAACCATTTTAATTTGACAGATATTTTAATGTTAAATTCTTTTAAGTATAAGTAAGATTGAATTAATGAAGGATTGATTTTGTCATAAAAGGATTTGAAGGTAAATGGTTAAAAACTGGAGAGGACAATATTGAGTATGATCTGTGTGGTGGCCTTCTGGAATTCTGTGATATTACTGTTCCCCCTCCACTTGTAATTTATCTTGTACTTCTCTTCCCCCCTCATGTTCAGACATCATAGAAACACTTAATGGCACTTAAGCTGTATCAGGCCAAAGAAAACAAATGAGCAAGCTAAAACAAATGGATTTCACTTCCAAATGCAAAGCATGAGACTGGGAAAAGAATTCAGGAGTTTGGAAACTAGTTCTGGCCATCAGCCACTGAAAGGGTGTTTGTCTGGGAATCTCATGCCCATATAAAATATACCAGAGTAGGAGGAAAAGAAGAGTATAGATCAAAGCTGTGTAATCTCGATCTGAAATTACAGAGATGGATTATAATGAGAGAAGCAAGTCTCAAATTCAAGGTATAGACTTAGTTTCTCAGTACAAAGGAGCTTTAGTCTCAACCCTCTACTACTTGTTATTTCTCAGTATGTGCAGACTCGACAGATGATGATGATGCAATTATCCTTCCCAGTTATTAAATCCACTCTGCATTAGTAATACTTCTGGAAACCTCATGTGCTGGAGTTGCTTCCCCCGGAAAAGCATGCTTTTCTCCTTAATGACAGCTTAAGGAAGAATAAGGATAAGTAGGGAAACAAAAGGACTAAAAGATGAAATACTCAATGTTTTTCTGAACTATGACTTCATATTAAAGAAGGGCATTCTAGGAGGTAAGAGAAAAAATAATTTATTAATTGAAAACAAGGAGAAAGTCCTCATAAATATCTTATGAATTATAAACATGTAGTATATTTGAAAGCTCTATCTTGACTGCTGGAATATTTTGTACTCAAACTGTAACCATGAAAAACAGTTTCTAATTAATTGGTCTGAATCATTTATGCTTGGCCTTGTTCTTGGGTTGGCGTGGTTATTTTAGGAAAGAGAAAAAGTTTCAGGGACCAACAGATAATAGATATAACATAGATTTGAATTTGCTAGCACATGCTTTTAAAGTCCATAGCTGCTATAATTTAAAAACTACCTCCAACAACTGGCTAGGCAATTCATTCCACTCTCAGCAGTCCTGAAATGTTTGAATGACTTATCTGAACTCTCTGCCTACAGAACATTTCAGAGACCAGAATTTTAGATCCACTCTGTAGAGAAGAACTAATGATGTTTAGGTCCATTGAAAAATAGCATGACCCTGTTGAGTTTGAAAATATAAAAGCCATGCATAATGTTACTGATTACAAATGAGATGACCAGATGGAGAATTTTTACTGCCCAATAGTAACAGCAACAATAATATTATGGGTAAATTGGGATAATGCTTTATAGTTAAAGCATTTTTATATTCATTATGTGAGTTGATCCTCAAAACAATACTGATATTATTCATTTTATTACCATTATTATTTTATTATTAAAACTACAGAAACCTCCATTTGAAAAATTTTTTCAAAATAGCACTAAGTATCAGAGGTGGAATGTGACTCTGAGTTCTCTATTTCCAGGAATAGTACTTATTATTTATTTCCACTCTTTTCTGTGCAGTGTACTTTATTTTTCTCTTCTGTCAAGTCTTTTTAATAGCTGTCCCTATCTCATGAAGAAATGAAGACAATTGAGACAATATGTGTAAAGCATGCAGAATGATACATGGCCTATAGCAAATGCTTGTTAAATGTAAGTCATAATCATCATAGTGAATATAAATTTAATTGAATTCAAACATCAATGGCTATCTAAACAGAAACTTGATGCATAACAATGTGCTGAGAAATTGATTTTAAAAGCCAAGAGAATTCTTGGTTTTTCTAGAATCAGCAAATATTTATCCTTATGACCTCTCTGTAACTATCACTTTAGGTCTTCAGTAACTGATTTTAAAATCATGTGGGTTTAATAAGAGATTCAATTGTATTTAACCATGTTCAATGCATTTTATGAAATTAGTGGTACGCTCAATTTTGAAGCCCTAATAAATTGGAATTTCTTTTCTCAAGGCCTGGGGACAGCCAATAAGATAGTATGTTACATGCTTAAGCATGTTTTGCTCTAGAAAAACTCCTTTATATTGAGGTTCCTCACCTCCTATACACAAGTCACCAGGCTCAGTTTCTGAAAAAGAGGACACAGAACATTCCAGCAAATACATAAGCTTGATTTTTGGTTAGAGCCTGCTACCTGAGCTCTATAGGCCTTCTTTTCTTTCCTGGTAATCTAAACAGAATATGACCTCTTCATAACTCTATCTTAATTTGTCTCACTGCTTCTTCATCTTTGATGTATACCTGCACGCTCAAGGATTTTCTACAGATGGGAAACATACCTCTAATTAATATAGAAAGAGAGCAAGCAAGTGAAAGAATTCTGTCAGGATTGGTAGCTTTCACGTTTTGTTCTATAACTATAATCTTTCTAATTGTTTAGTCTTAGTTTTAGAGTTAAAGAGAATTAACACTCATCATGAATCTTTTTTGCCAGTGTGTCTCAGTTTATTTCTTGGGTGGCTGAAATTTACTCAAGTAATTTCTTCAAAGAGAATTCATAGGAAATATATACCCTGAGTTCATTCACATTTATAGTTTGTTGCTTTTACTCTTGCATGAGAATGTTAGTGGGTATAAAATTATTGAGTCACAGCCTCTATCTTTGAGAACATTGTAGGCCCTACTCCACTGTCTTCCGGTGTTTCTAGGGGACTTTTAGAGATATGCTTGATGTTTTACCATTTAAAAGTATCTTGATCTTTATATTTTTACATTTTAAAGACTTTCATTACCTTTAAAGTTCAGTGATTTCATCCTATGATAAATGTTATTCTGTAAAATAATTCTGTTTTTTTTCTATATTTGTTCTATAACAAATAAAATATATAAAATACATAAAATTTTATAAATATGTAAAATAAAATAGATAAACCAAATTTATAAATTAAAACAACTTTTAATTTGAAAACAAATTTTTGTTTTTTTAATTTTCTATTTATATTCTATAATAAAATTCTCCCACAGCTAACCCACACATTCTGATACTTCAGTTGAGAGATGTAGACTTTGTTTCCCACTTTGGAAATCTGCCAGGTTAGTTTGAGATCTGCAGACATAGGCATCCATCCTGTTCACTTTTCACCATTTTTCCTTGTCTGATATTATTCCATAATAAAATTGGTCATTCTGTAGACATACTGTGCTCATTCTCTCTTTGGATTTATGTTTAAAAAAAAATTCTGGAAGGCTTTCTTTTTTTGGAAAGCTTTTGTGTATTGTATTTTTAAATATTTGTGTTTCATTATTTTTCCTCTCACCTTGAGGGAAACTATTTATGTGTCTGTTTGAGTCCATAGCTATCATTTTCCAGTGATCCTTGTTAGCTCATTATTTCTATTTCATTTTGCTTGCCGATCTCAGTGTTGTACTCCATGTTCTATGCAGCATTTTATCCTGTGTAATTCTACCAGTGTAGCCTTCATTTCTGGAACAGTTTTACTTTCTTATTCCACCTTTTTTCCTTAACTCTTTCAGTTCATAGTTTCCTCCTTTGTTACACAGTCTCATGTTCTATGATCTTTTGTACCTTTTATTTGGATATTTGCTTGATATAGCGAACCATTTCATAATTGTTTCTAGTTTATGACAATATTTTTGCTCATCTGCTTGGTAGCAGTATAATTTTGGTGAGTGTTCTTTGTCATTTGCTTTTCCTATTTCTTTCCTCCTTTGTGTGATATTATATATGATAAGAACCATCGCAGATTAGTTTTTGACTACATGTTATCTTAGACTGAGGTTCTTCCCTGAACAAGTAGTTTATAGGAGGTTCATTGCAAGACCGGACAGCTCATGGTGTTGTTAGGTTGCTCTTTTCTCCATCTAACATGAAAGAACAACTGTGGGTCTGCCTACATTTATGTCATTATCTTTTGCTCTGCCTCACTGACTAAATGCTTCCTGAAAATATGGCATGTCAGTGGGATTTCTTGGTCAGCCTTACCCTGATTTTTTTGTTGCCATATTGGTTCATGGAAGCTCCCATAGCGAGCTCACATCTTTTGATGTTTCAGCTGAGAGATGTAGACTTTGTTGCCAACTTTGGAAATTCTACCAGGTTAGTCTGAAACCTGCAACCATAACCATCCAAACAATTTACTTCCCACCATTTTCCTTTCTCTGAATGTGGAAGTTCTTACTCATTTTATTATTATTCTGATTGACAGATGTACCTCCCAGGTTTACCAAAAGTAAGTTTTCCCTTATGTTTTTGTTCTCTTTATTTTTTAAGATATTACTGTGTCTTTATACCAGAAGCATAAAAATGTGATTTTTAAATATATTTTCAAAGGCATTATCTGAAAGCATTGGAGAACCCTTACAAATTTGAATTAATTTTTCAGTGTAAATAACATCTCTATTCTTGAAATTACAAGACTGCTATGATAGGAAATGTTCCAAAGTATACTTATAAAATAAATCTCCCACATAATAACCGAAATCCACTTGTTCAATTAATAAAGAATTCTGTCTAGAACACTTTGAAAGGATTATGAAATTGAAACAAATTAAGAATCTGATGCAATCTTGACTATAGTAGTGAACAATAGGAAAATTTTCTCAGTAACTATGCTGGACTTAGACTTCCACAGCACTTACGAGGATTCTTATTTACAAAGGGCTGTATTCTGAGGTTGTAAAGATTCCCCACAAATCTTTTATGATGGGATGATGACAAATACTGAATTTTTTCAGAGACAGAGTGGATTTTCCCCTGGTATCATCAGGCATGTTCATGAATAAAATCCTGAAAGGATTTGAAGCAGAAATACATAAAGAGAAAAGTGGAGAGGTTTTTAGAGATAAACCTATGTTTTCAGAAGAAGGATTTGTCTGCTTTACAAGTAAATGGGAGCATGTTGTGAGGGTGAGCCTGTATCAGGGCTGGCCTACTCTCTCCAGGTTCCTATATGCTTCCAGGTTCAGAGTTCTGGTTTGGTTCAAATTTCTGCTCCTCCTTGTGGGGCATACGAAGCTGCCTACTTACATGCTTATTATACATTCAAAGGAGGTCATGAATCTGAAATATATTATGTACTATAACATTAAAAGATACCATAATTATGCTTGAAATTATTGTTTAGTTCCACCATCCTATAATCAGGAACAACAATTTGACCATTCCAGTCTGGTGGTAACCAATCTAGAATTAAAGCCACTAAGAAAATATATTTGCTGAAGTTAAAATGAACTACTGCGTTTTTTAAAAAAAAAAAAATCAAAGACTTTTTTACAGAAGGAGATTCAATTAGACTGACAGGATTTTCAAAACCATCTTTGTTAGTTTTTACCCAGCATTCTGTCCCCACTATGGATATTAACTATTATTTTATGATTTTTTGTCTCATAATTTTATGCCATATGAAATTTCACAAGTCTATGTTTTTCAGATTCAGTCTGTTACTTATGTTTTAAAAAGTTTACCAATGTAACTTTTCTCCAGTTGTCAGATACCTGTTCATCCTGTATTTTTTAGGGTATATAGTAACACAGTGATGCTTTTGATTAAATAGGGGTTAAAAGGGACTAGAAGAGTATCTATATTTAATAACAACAAAAAAGCTCCCAACTGTTTATATGTAAGGTCTGTATGTTTCAAGAACATTTTATCTTTCCTGTCTTTTGAAGTTCATGTTTCCTGACCTTACTGTGACAAGATTTTATTTTCTATTTTTACTCCTTTGTGATCTGCCCTACTTTAACCGTATATTCTTTTCTTGCCTGTGTTCTCTTCAAGGCCCTAAAACCAGTCTCAGCGATCAGCCACAGGACTAGAGGGAACACACTGTCATTTATTTTTACCTCTGCAGTGCTTACCCTAGTGCTAATTCAAAGAAAGTACTTTATAGACATGCATGTGCTTTTGATCCCTTGATCATAGCTTTTCCAGTAATGGAAAACCCTTATAGGGTTTACATTCTGGTGTGTTTTCTTCTGTTCCCTCCCTCCCTTCCCCCAGCTTAATTATATATAAGATTGCCTCCCCTTTTTTATCCTTCTCTACTTATAATTATTTTCCTGTTGTCTGCCTAACTCCTTTAAACAATTTTACCTCATCCCAGCCTCATACAATCTTCTTCTACAAGGTCCTGAGAGCACCAAAATCTATTTTGTTTGAAGAAATATTTTTGTATATGCTTTCACTGTATTTTCTGGTGTTGTTCACATTTCTTTTTTATGCCGCCGTGGTCTTAAGAGTAAAAGTAAGTTTACAAATTCGTATTCCCCTAAAAACTCTAGCTCCCTTCAGATTCCTAACATGTGCTCAGTGCATTTGTCCTGAACAATGCATCATTTGGATTTGTGAGCTGACCCTATGAGCTGACCTCGTACTCCTAAGACTCGAAGTTGGGCAGCATACACCAAAATCCAAAGAAGGGCTAAGTAATTCTCTGTTGCCTACATTTCTTGAGGAATTAGAAAGATCATCTACCTTAGATTCCAACAGTCACCCCTGGACAAATCAGAGTAAAGCAGTAATTTTCAGAGGGTTTTGCCTAAGCCCTCTAAGGTCACTAGCACACCCAGCACCTGTTGGAGACTTAAGATGCTCATAAATTGTCACTCATAAAAATACTTCCTAAGAAATACGAGAATCAGGGTCAATTGTGTCTATGGGCATAGATAGCCCTCTAGATTTTTAATTATATAATCACAGAATGTTAAATTTCTGTGCCTTTTGAGAGCTCTAATTAAACGTTTGCTAAAGCATGGGCATTAAGATACTGGTTTATAGGGAAATTATCAGATACCTTCCAATGAGTACATTTGAGAAATTCTTTGTTAAGCAAAGTTAAATGGATTTCGTTATCATAGGGTTTTTCAGAGTTTTTATTATGCTAATGAATGTATGAATGATCAAGAAAGGGAATTTGTAACTCCGGAATTGGGTCAGCTGCATGTAGCAGGAACCCAATTACAGTGGTTTAACTGAAGAGAATTGTTTTTTCTTTTTACATGAAAAGAAGTCTAGGGGTAGGCAGCCCAGGAGTGGTTCAGTGGCTTCAATAAGTCATCATGATCTGAGCTCTTCAATCCTGCTGCTCCACTACTGAGTGATTTTTCACCTAAAGTTTTCAGGAAGAATCCCACACCTACAGACATTGTGTTAAAATAGTTTTTCTCACTGTCCAACAGGCTTTTACTTTAATTTCATGGCCACCTCTAGGTTACATGCTCTTAGGAAGGAAGACTGAAGTCTGTAGAAGTCAGGTTCTAAACCAGGAATATTGTCTCTGGACCAAATTAATATTCCACTGGTGAGGAAGTTGGGAAGAATGGCTCATAGGATGCAAATACCAGTGTTGCCATGTAGCATTTTTTAACTTATTTTTTCAGTGGCCTCCCCTTCATTCCAATTCCTACCCTTTTTTAAGTCGACTGTCTGACAACACATATGTAGCATACTGACTCTAATCTAACTCTTCAGACATACATTTTCAACTAAAATATGCATGTGTGTATGTATGTTTTATATTTGTAAGTAATATGGGCTGGAATACCCCAACATGTAAATGGATGCATGTTGTCAAAAATATCAGTTAGTCCTTTTGCTGTTCATTGATATCCAGTTTGCCTCTGTTGTGGTTTCTTATCATACATATATGTTTTATATTTGTTTTAAGTTCACTTGCTTCCATTAGTGTCACTTTTAATAAAATTAAGGAGAATTTGAACAAAATGTCCAAGAAAATAGCCAGTAGATAAAATAATTATTTGTCTTGAAAATCTTGGAAGTATTTCTTTGAGCTGTTACACTGTTAGCCACTTTAGTTCTCTCTCTATTCTGTTTCACAATTCAGAGTTTAAAAAATTATCTTAGCATTTATCTTCATTTGTGAATTGAAAGCTTTTGTTATTGAGATGATCATAAAAAGGAGCAATTTTAGAACGTCGTTCAGACATTTTTAATGTGGGTCATTTGTCTGATATCAATTTTATCTCATTACTTTACTACATTTGCATGCTACAAGTGACAGATAGTTTTAATCCTGCCATGATTAATAGAATATTTTTCTTAGATTCTCCTGCAGAAAAGAATATCATGATGAAATATTTATAGTTTTCCAAAAACAGCAAAATTGTCATGATACTTAAGATAGTCTTTAAAACTAAGACTTATCTTCTTTAGTTAAACAGGTAAGGTATTTTATAGCTGAAGATTCAGATATTTTATTGATTTTGTAATGGAAAAACCATCTCATGAAATTTCTGTGTTCACCAAAAAAGGGCTTTCCAATGACTTTGATTCTCATGAACTTAGGACGTAGTTAACTGAATAAGATTAAATTTGTCAATGATACCAAATTTGAGAGTTTGTAACTTAGAATTCATATTAAAAATCACAATGTCTTTACAATATTGGGAAAAAAGAATAACTGAAATCTGGAGAAATTCAGTAGAATCAAGTGGGGTGTCCTTTCCTTAGAGAAGAAAAACACTTGATGAAAGATATAAACAGTAAAGGAAAAAGATCTTAGGTGGAGTGATGAAAAAGATTTTAGAAACAGTGAAGTCATCTAGAAATATAGTACCTACGTAGTATATTGCATTACTCATTCTCTCCTTGACCTTGCCCTGAAATCCTGTAGAAATTGTGTTTCCCATTGACGTTGGACTTGACCATGTCATTAGCTTTGGCTAATCAAATATGAATAGACCTAGTTTTGAATGTGCTTGTGTGGATTGATTGTGTTCCACTTTGAGCATCTGTTCTCTGTTAGGAGACCAGCATGCCCCAGAGAGTGGCTGTCTTTCAGCCTGGATCCTAGAATATAGTGATACATAGAGTTAGGTCAAGCCCAGCAGAGCTGCAGCTCTTCTGTAGCCTTCATATAAAGTGAGCAAGAAATAGATGTTTGCTATTGGAATCAATGATGTTTGGGGAATGTCTTTTGCAGCATTTAAGCTAACTAGGAAATCTGTCAATAGCATGGGCTGGAATGCCCTAGCATGTGACTGGATGCATGACGTCCAAATCAGTTAATCCTCCTGCTGTTTGGCGAAACCTAGGTTACCTCTAATATCATTTCTTGATTTTTCTAAGTATAACTTTGTTTCTGTTGTCACAGGGAAAAAATTAAGGAAAGTATACTTAGAAAGTGAAAGAACTTGTGTTCTAGAAATATAATATGTATTCAAAAAATATTTATTGAGTGACAACTATAGCCAGGCTCTGATCTGTACACCAGAGGACAGCGGTGAAGAAAAATGGTTTTCTTGGAGCTCAAGTTCTAGTCTGAGGAGACAAAATGAGAAGCAGATCAGTCAGTAAGTGATTAGTAAGGAAGGCAGGGTAAAGGAACCACAACGACCCAGGGCAGGTGCTATTTTAGATACAATAGTCAAGATGGAGTCACTGAAGATACTCGTGTTTGTGTCTGGGGCCTAATGCTGTGGAAGAAGCTGGCTTTGACAGCAGCATGGAGAAGTGGAAAGAGAAATAGGAATGGCCGGCGCAAAGGAGAGGAAGGCGGGGCTGGAGGACAGAGTGACCTTCTCTCCCTATTATCCCCGTGGAAGGACACCAAGGCCATAGTTGTAGCCTCCTGTACAGAGGGTGAGGATTTGGGTGCAGGAAAGGAGATCAAGACTCCTTGAATAAAAGAAACAGTCAGTGAACAGAACATCACTTTTACATAAAACTATCTTATTTTTTCTTTAACCTCAGAAATATTTTTCTGTTATCACTATGTAAATGTGTGTGGGTGTGCGTACATACAGCTTATGTTAAAGGTGAATGCTGTAAATATAAAAGGTAAGTTTAAAATTTGGTGCTTCTCAAGGGTCCTTTTACCAACCTGAGAGACCTAGCATCTAACAAGAATGATGACTTTAACTTTTTATATTAAGTATTTACTAAGATTGTCACTATTTATTTAAACATTTCCTTTCTGAGACACAAATTTAGACAAGAAAGTGTCACTTAACGAGAAAATACATTTTCTAAAAAGGCACTTAGAACTAATAAATATCATTGCCTCTATGTGGATTAAACCCAGCTAATACCTCTCCCCCTCCAACCTATTTTCTGGACATCTCCTACATTTCCAGATTCTTTTTGGCTATAGACATTAGGGGATTCCACTAGTAGGAAACATTTCATTTATTTTAAACTGAATTCATTTCTCTTCTAAAACTTGATCCTTATTATGGGCTGTCTCAGAAACTCATGCTCAAAACCTTAGAATTGTTTTTAATCAGTCTCTTTTCCTTTTCACCCACAACCAGCGTCCTCGTCTTTTTCTACCTCAGTATCATGGGAGTCCCTCCAAGCCTCTGATGTCACAATGTGATGGTGTGACTCATCTCTCTGGGGAAGAATATGGTATTAATAAATTGTGACTAATAACCAAGTTGCTAAAAAGACCCCTGTACCCTTTTTCCATTCATTTCCCACAAGACAAATTATACATACCATAACAAGGATATAAGACAAATTACACATACTGCAAATTCCTGTGAGAAATCTCTATCTAGCCAATTATATATATTTGCTACTTGAAGTTTCTTTTAGAGAACATAAAAAATATCTTGTCTTTTGGCACCCCAGTGAGATTAAGGATGTAGTGATTTTATGTCACCATGGATCTTGCCTCAAAATGAGCTAAGAGCTGTAATTGGATGTCACTTGGGGCCTTTGTTTCTACTCCAAGGAAGGTAATAAAAAAGTTGGAACATATTATCTATTAATTCTCCTTAAGCCTGACTGTGGGTTGTAGGCAAAACCTTCTTTCTGTGTTTGCCCAAGGACCAAGTAATTTAGAAGAGGTGTCCTGGCTGCTTGAACTTTGAAGTAATATCACTTTTGCCAGAAGACTGTAAGCAATGCATGTAGTAGCTGTTATTGCTTAGGATTTTCTAGATTAAATAATAATAGAGTAGTGAAACTTTTTTGGGTGGTTTTGTGTCTTAATGTCTTAAAACTTTTGTCCCATTGTAATGGAACTGAATAAAGTCAGGCCTAGCTAGCCAAATGCCAGCCTCTGATTTTTGTAGGACCTGAAACACTAAAAGAGCTCATCACCTGCCTGTAAATTCCTATTTGCCCTGAAAGTACCACATGCAAATGAAGCACCACAAAGGTGCTGTTTGAGCACAGGGCTGTGCCAAATCTTAACATAGGTAATATAGACATTTTTGATAGTGTTATTAATTAATAATTGATGTTGGTTATTTATATGCCAGATATGATAGATGCCAAAAGAGGCATGTTAAAATCCTCCATGATAAAGGTGTTTTATCATATTCTCTTGATAGATAGTTCTAATAGTTTTTTGATGAATATGGTTGCCATGTTTTTTGACGCATAGGTCTATGGAAGTTATATTTGCTTCATAATTATGCCTTCTATTAAAACACTGTCTTTCTTTCCTAGTTAGTTCTTTATCCTTATGTTTCACCTTGACTAATATTATTTATCACTCTTGATTTTTTTATTTGAGTTTCTGAGCATCTCTTTGACCATCCCTTATATTTTCTGACTCTATTTATCACATTTAATATGTTTGTTGTAGTGTTGTAGACAAGAAATAACTGGGATTTTTACCCCATTTGGACATTTTTGTCCTTCCATAAGAGACTTGAGTTAATTTGTGTTTAAAGTATAAAGTGATATACTTGATATTACTCTTTCAATCTTTCTTAGTAATACTATTTATTTTTGTCTTTTTTCTTTATATTTTTCCTTTGAAGTCATCAGATTTTTTTTTTGGTATCATTAATCTACAATTACATGAGGAACATTATGTTTACTAGACTTCCCCCATCACAAAGTCCCCCCACAAACCCCTTCATAGTCACTGTCCATCAGCTTAGTAAGATGCTGTAGAATCACTACTTGTCTTCTCTGTGTTTCACAGCCCTCCCTATGCCCGCCCCCCCACATTATAAATGCTAATTATAAGGCTCCTTTCTCCCCCACCCATATCCCTCCCTTCCCACCCACCCTCCCCAGTCCCTTTCCCTTTGGTAACTGTTAGTCCATTCTTGGGTTCTGTGATTCTGCTGCTGTTTTGTTCTTTCAGTTTTTTTCTTTGTTCTTATACTCCACATATGAGTGAAATTATCTGATACTTGTCTTTCTCCACCTGGGTTATTTCACTGAGCATAATACTCTCTAGCTCCATCCATGTTGTTGTAAATGGCAGGATTTATTTTCTTCTTATGGCTGAATAATATTCCATTGTGTATATGTACCACGTCTTCTTTATCCATTCATCTACTGATGGATACTTAGGTTGCTTCCATTTCTTGGCTATTGTAAATAGTGCTGCAATAAACATAGGGGTGCATATGTCTTTTTGAAACTGGAATACTGCATTCTTAGGGTAAATTCCTAGAAGTGGAATTCCTGGGTCAAATGGTATTTCTATTTTGAGCTTTTTGAGGAACCTCCATACTGCTTTCCACAATGGTTGAATTAATTTACATCCCCACCAGCAGTGTAGGAGGGTTCCCCTTTCTCCACAGCCTCCAACATTTGTTGTTGTTTGTCTTTTGGATGGTGGTGATCCTTACTGGTGTGAGGTGATATCTCATTGTGGTTTTAATTTGCATTTCTCTGATGTGAAGTCATCAGATTAAAAAAAAATCATGGAACGCTTCATGAATGGATGAACCATTCATTTGGAGGGGTCATGCTAATCTTTGCAATATTCCAATTTGATACATAAGCTGCAAGAGATGCATGGATCAAGTGTGTTTTAGTTCCATTTTCAAAATTAAATTCTTGATCTCTTTCCAGAGCTGTTGTCTTAATCTTCTTTAGCCAGAATTCTGGGGCATCATCCCTCACTTGTGTCTCTTTCTCATAGCCACTTTCAATCTTTCAACAAGTCCTGTCAATCGTGCCTCTAAAACATTTGTCCACTTCTCTGTATTGGACCACTCTAGTCCAAGTAACTGTCATTTTTCACCTTGATAACTGTAGCAATCTCAACTGATCTCCCTGTTCCCAATCAGGAAAGAGAATATGTAACATCTGAAAAATTCTTATGAGAAATTCCTGTTTGTATTTCTCTTGTTCCTTACTAATACATTTGCACTACAACCATTTAGGAAATACAGGAAATACTAAAACCTGTTCATGTTGTCTACCTTGTCTAAAGTCCTTCAATAGCTTCCCACTCAAAGTCAAATCCTTGTCATGACTCAATATGAACTTACATGATCTGACCCTTCCTAACCTTATTCTTCAACCTCATGTCACACATGCATAGTCTTTTTGATCAAAATGTTCCAGATACAGTGGCCCTCTCTCTGCTTCTTGAATATTACCAACCCCAGTCTCACACTTCTCCACCCTCTCATGTCCTGTTTCACCTTCCAGGAATAATCTTTCCCCTAAAGTTTGCATCACTTTTTCCTGCTTGGTTAGATCTCTTCTTAAATGTCACCACCTCAAAGAGACTAACCTGTTAGTCAGTCAACAGTAGGGACTCATTCTCCATCATGCTTACCTACTGCAATTTGTGTGAAGTCTCTTTGTGAGCTTACTTGTCTATTGTCTTTTGTCATCCTCCTCATGAGACTATACATGCCAGAGACCATGTCCATCTGGTTTATTGTTGTACCAGGACCCTAGTAATCAGCACCGTTTCAGATACAACAGTGTTGTACAGTGTTTCTTTAGAAACAAGACAAAAAAGCATCCAACTCCATACAATGATTAATGGATGAGGGTAAAATCCATAGTCTTTTCAGAAAAAACAGAAAAAGAAAACATCTGACAACTGAAACTTGGGATTGTGTCTGAAATCTCATTCAGGAGGAAACAGTAAAATATAAGGTTTAAAAAGTAGGCACCAGAGAATAAGGGCAAAGTCAAAATAAATCATCCTATGAGCCTTTAAAAGTAGAACTTTAAAAAGTACAAGAGGCTATGATGTAGTTTCATCTAAAGAACAATGAAATGTCTCTATAAGGCATTCAGCTAGAAGTTGTCATTTTCCCTTTAAATGCTTCTTCCAATGGCACTTTGCAGAGAGACACCCAGCTACATTCATTAATGTCTTTTTGTCATATTGGTTCCATCTTTGAAAGAGAATAAAGTTTTCTCCCTGCATTGAGAGAGCAAATTTGGGACTGCAACCTTTACTATCAGGAAAGAGAATCTTAAAAGTTCTGGTTGTCAGAAAGTTTTTATTCTTTTAGAAGAAATGAATATATTATCTAGATCCATCTACTTTAGAAGCAATTGATTTCACACAGAGCAGAGAAAGAAGGTGAGAAATGCATAACAAGATGAGGGATGGCAGAAACTTCTGGCTAGCCAACCCATGTGCAGCCCTCCTCTATTGCCTGCCAACAAACCAGAAGATGGAAAAGTTAAATACTTAATATCCCACTAACACTTATAACTAGAGGGTGGCTGTATGTCATAGTTTTAGCTAATGAAACCTAAGTGGAAATCTGCTGGGGGGATTTTGAGAAAGTACATATTTTTTTCTGATAAAACTGTTAGTCACTAGTAGTCCTCCGCAGTACCCTAACCCCTTCCTCTCTGCCAGGAATATGAATGAGTAGCCTGTTGCTATGGAAGCCATCTTGCAGCCTGAGGAAAGGCTGAGTCCTTCCCGGATATTGCTGAGCCACAAAATCAATGTCAGCAGCTACCTAACTCCAGAATTCTTGTTAGATGAAAATGAGTCCCATTTTTTAAAGCATCATTTTCTTTTACATGCAGCCAAAAGCATTCCTACCTTTACAGGAGACTTAGAACTGAAAAGATCTTTAACAGATAGTATATTTCAACATTCTGATTCAGCTATACAGTTATTTATCTCTTACTATTCAGCACATTCCAGAAGTTTTATTGTAGTTTTAAATGTTAATATTTTCACATATACAAATGCTACAAGCTTACAAATAAGAAAACTTGAAATAGTTCTGTATTTTCATGTCTTCTACACTTACTTGATTTGATATTTGAACATTTATGTAAAATATTTATGTATTTGTACATATTATAAATCTGAAAATATTTACACCAATTATTTTTAATTAACTGAATCAATAATTTATTAAAATAAATTAATTTTATTAATAAAACAAATTAACAATTGGATTTAATAATTGATTTTCAGACAATGTGTGCCACTTTTATTCAGTAGGACTAAAGCATTGTATACTTCCCTGTGATTCTAATGTCCAATCAGAGTTGAGAACCACTCATCGAGTGGGTAAGCATTTATATTCATTTCGAACTAAACCTAGGAAAAAAAGTTTTTTCCAAGGAGGTCTCTTTTGTGAAGTGGCATGCTAAAGAACCTGTGTCATAAACCTAAACAACAAAGGAGGTAGCGATTATCCTTTACACTCAAGACTTCAGAATGGCAATTAATTACCATGTGTGTTATTTTCATAAGACCCTAGCTCATGATTTTTCTAGGTGAACAATAGGTAGCATGTTCCTGTTTAAGTTCTTGTTTGAAATCATTCTGATATGCAGTGGTCCACACAGTGCTGTCCACAATATGTCCTCTCCATGGTGGGGATGACAAGCAGTCCTGAGAAATGCAGTCTTGTTACAGGCTTATTTCTTACCAAAAGTATGTGTATTCCCTTCCTAAATGGGTACACAGATCTTTGGTTAATAAAGGATTTCTATTAATCACATTTCATTTATATGAGGTTGTTTCCTGTGTTGTGTTTTGTACTTGAGACAGGAATATGAAGGCAAAGACTAAAAAACTGTATGTTTAGTATTCTCAAGTCATTAAGAAATTAATAGTAGATGTGCAATGATGATGATAATAAGTAGCTATGCTTATATTTTGGTGGTTTTATGTAAAGAGAGTTGTTCATACAACAAATATTGATTGAGCACCTGCTATGTGCTCAGTATCTTCCTAGCACTGGGAATACTCAGATGAACAACATAGACAAGATCCTTGTATTGGGAGCCTATAGTCTAATCAAGTGATTCCATTTTGTTAGAATGTTTTGCTTAAAATCTGTAATTTATCTATGAAGCATAGTTTTATAAAGAGTCCTTCTGGACTTTTTAAATGAGTAGCTTTTTAAAATAACTTTTCATTTCAAGACAACATGGAATAGTTTTTGAAGCAGAGTTGACCTTACTCATTGGTTGTTAAAACAGTAAATAGACATAAACACAGAGCAAAAACAAGGAACTGGATTTAAAAATCTAATCCCTGAATTAACTATAGGTAATATTTTGGCATGTTTTCCTGAAATTTTTTATACATATAAACCCACATTTTAGAAAATGAAATCATGTCTCTATGAAGTGGGTTGACATTTATAATTTAAAATATGGTCAGGAATGAAATGATGATATCTTGGTACAAACAAAACATATTTTAAAAAGAAACAGAGTTTAAAAAGAAACTCTCTAAATTAATATCTTTATCAGAGGGAACAGAAATTGACCCAAGTAGTTTCAAAACTGAGAATTTTATGTAAGTATTCATGTAGCAGTAAGGAAATGGGAAATTATTCTGAAATTTGCAACAATGAGAGGTTTGGGAGATGGCGCTGGTGTTTCGGAACTGGAAGATCTCTCAGGTTTCAGGCTCACTGTTGATCAGGTGCTTTTGATGTTCCCTCAGCTTCAGGTTCGCTTTTGGAGCTCTCCTCACTGCTCTGCTGAGTGACTCAGCTTACTTGCTCTGGTACCCATTGTGCGTATTCTTGTGTCCTTTGTCACTTCCAACTCAACTATTTTTCCCCCAAACACACATACTTATTTTAACACCACCCATGCAGCCTGAGTTGCTATAATGCTAATAATATCAAACTATTCTTCAAACACTGTGCATGCACACGTGTGCATAAATCCTAACAGAAACTTTCCAACCCAATGGATTGCCTCTGTTATTTTGAGCACATTTACATATATTTACATTTCCCCCATGATTTGACTGCACTTGCATTTTCAGCCAATAGGAGCTAGTTCTATAGATGGTACTTTATATTCTAGGCCAATGAGCTTTCTTCACCATGTTACCCTCATCATTAGGGATCAATGGATATAACAACATGTAGTTTCCAACTCTTTGTTTTTATTTCTGCTGCATAATTTGACTTTTAATGGATGACTAGATGTATGGAAATGATAATGCTGGATTCATTACAAAATCTAAAGCAAAAAAAGAATAAAAAGAAGAAAGTTTCTTGAAATGCCTTGCAGGAAATGGTCAAGCAATCTGAAGGTAGAGAAAATCTGTAGGTGTGGGTTGGTGTAAGTCCTTTCATTTTAGCAACTACATCTTGTCACAGCAGCTCAAAGAAATCCTGGCTTGGGGGAAGTCATGATGTCAGGCAACTGCCATGTGTGATACAAGCAATACTACTCAGACTGTATTAGTAGTCTTGAGACTGCAGAATACCAACATCTGGAGAGTACAGGAAAATTTTCCAAGGGCACAGATAGTTTTAAGGGAATTCAGTTTCCAAAGTCTAAACTTCTGGGGAGGTACTTCCCTGAAACTGATCTGCCTGAGGAATGTCAAGGTGGAAGGGCAGTTCTCCTTTCACAATTGTCTTTCTGCTGCTTTACTCCCACGTACACTGAATCTTGTTCTAGGATGTAAAGATCTCTAGGCCCAAATTAACAGGAAAACTTTAAAGAAGGGCATATTTAAATCTTTTCAAAATCAGGACACCATAAGTTAAAACTTCTCCTTTTTTTAATTTAGTCTTTGTACACATAATTCTAGGATGGTTCCAAGATTCTGGTCCCAACATTTTATGTAATCCTCTCTCCTGGAGATTGGGCAGGACCTGTGACTATTATGGGATAGCCACTCCCAAGATTGCATTACAGTGTTTAAGACTGTTTTAATAGACCAGAGGGAGAGAATCTTCTATTGGCCTTGAGGAAGTAAGCCACCATGTAGTGCGAGGGCTTGTGAGAACAACATGAAACAAGAATTTAGGGGATCTCTAGGGGCTGAGAGTGCTCCCTGGCTGAGAGCCAGCAACCAAGTTTTAAAGTGGCAAGAAAGCCTAGAAAACCAATGCAGTCCTTCAAAAAATATTTACTGAGCACATACCATATTTCAGACTCTGAGAGTTAACCTTTAATGACACTTTACAAAATCTGTACGCTCATACGTCTTATATTTTGGAGTGTAGAAGAGCTATAAACAAATTCAAAATGTGAAATATCTTGCATGTTAGACAGTGATAGCTATTAGAAAGAATTAAGTAGGAAATGGGAAATGAATTATGGCAGGGACAGTGCGGGATGGAAGAAAGTATTGAAAGTTTAGCTTCACTTAAGAAGGAGTAAGATCATGTAAGAAGGAAGGTAACTGGCAGTGAGAGTAGAGCATTTCCAGGCAGAGAGAAAAGTCTAGAATAAAAAAGGTATGTAAATATTTGTTAAGAAACTGTATGTAGAGCTAAGTCAATAAACTTTTCATTTCTCAAATTAAATATACCTCTATCTCTAATTCAAATGCATGACATGAAATCTATTTGGTCCATTTAGTTCCTCCTTTTTCTGTCTGGGCAGTTTTTGGCCAGGATAGCATATGACCCATGATTTCATGTATTATTTGACCACCTGTGATCTCATCAGCTGTGTCTGGAATTTGAGTCACATATCAGGGATCTCTCCAGTGTAACAATAATGGACATAGATTGAGTTCCAAGAGTGTTTTTATTAGTGTAAACTATGAACTTCAAAAAAGTGTTGTATCATCTGTAGAAGAATGAAGTAGCTGCATGAACCCCAAATGGCCAAACAGTAAATACTTTCCAGAAATAAGAGTATGTCAACCATTTCTCAGCAGAACTCTTTCTGATTGGTGCACAACAATGCGCAGTTAAGTGTCTGGTTTCTGGACTCAGACTGCCTGGGTTATCAGCCCACTTCCACACAAATGACCTAGGTGACCCTGGGTGAGTTACTTAGCCAGTTTGCTTCTTAAATTCCACATCCGTATACCAGCAGTAACAATTGTAACTTTCCGGTAGGATTGTGAGTATTAAATGAGATAATCATTGTTAGTTACTTTGAATAATGTCTGATACATATTAAAACTTAAGAGAAACTAACTAGTGCTATGAAGAAAAAGCTTATTGGAGTCACTTGATGTTAACATATGGTTTTGCATGAAACATGAAATAGTATAATTCTCAATTAGTCTGCATTAATGGAGGGGAAGGAGAGGTGTTAATAATAGACATAACCAGAAATTTGAATAAAATATGCATTAACTCATCTTCCCACATCATTGCTGGAAATGGTCAATTAAAAAAACATAATTTTCTATTTTGTACTATTCCACCTTTTTTATGAACATCTGTTATTATGAAAAAATTAACATAAAAAGAATTCATTCCTAAAACTCCACCCTCATTTGCCAAAACTACCACTAACTCTTTCATACTCCCATGAATCTTCTGAAATTATGTGCACTTAGAAGTGAATGGTGGATTCACTGCTGTCCCATGGTTATTTAACATTCATATGGATGCCCTACTGAAGAGGAAAACACTGAGAGATCTGTAAAATACAATCAAGCAATTCTAGCATTTAAATTCAAAGTGTGAAAAGATATGCATGTTGTAGCAAAGTAATACTAAAAACAACATGAGTTCATTAATCAGCAATAATTTCCAAGTGTGCCTTGGTAGAATTATTACTCAATAGTCTCGTTTTATGATCCAAAAAGGGGGAAATTAAGGATATTTCAGTCCTGCTAAGTTGTTATATATAATTTTAGAAAAATAAAATATCCCTCATATTTCTAAACCACAGAAGACATCACACATGTGTGTGCACCCACACGCACAAACTTCTACAAGCCACACCACAAATTATTTCTGACTACAAATTTACAGGAATAACTATTTTCTAAAAAAGTTTGTAAATGACACTTTATATTGTATTACTTTGTTAAAATCCAAGACACAGCCACTAGACCTTTTCAAAAAAAATCATTAAAGTAAGATAGGAGAAAAATTAGATTTGGAAATCCTAGTTTGAATTTTAACACTTTAGAGTCACTGTACCCCTTAATTAGGCACTTGATTTATAAATGTAGATATTTAATATAGTTAGTACTGTCCTTTTGGAAGGTATTTTAATCAAATTATTGTATTTCAGATAGTTATCACAGTCTAATTTTCAGTTAGAAGTCTTTTTTCAGGTAGATAGTTATTCTCATTTAGCAAATGCCCAGAAAGAGATGAGAGAGAATTGAAATGTCCTGTTAGGAGGTAACATGGTTTGTTAAAATATTATGCTAGAATCTAGGATAACTAGAGATGGCCCTGATCTTTGAACAAAAGGGGGTTTACTTCTTATTCTGCAGCTGATGATATTGAGTTTCTTCAAATGTATACAACATTAGTGCCCCAAGGCTGTGGTTTCACAGCAGATGAGAAATGGAGCCCATCAGAGTGACAGAACCCTAACACCGAAGTGGAACTCAGACTGCCTGGATGTAAATCCTGATTGTGCCCCATTCTGTATAAGCAAGGTATTTAAACTCTGTACTTCAGGATTCTCATCTATAAATTGAGGGTAACATCACATCTACCTCATAGTATTGTGGTAAGGATTAAGAGTTAATGTATGTGCTTCAACTGATCCTGGTACATAGGAAGCAATTAATGTTTTATTGCTATTGCTATAATTGTTTTTTTTTTTAGTTAGTCTTATTTCTGTGATAAAAAAATGGGCTTGCTCAAATATAATAATTTATTTTTAATTATGTCTATGGTGTGACTTCTTGGTTACTAAGGTACCTTTTTTCTGCCCAATTAATTCTTTTTATGGATGTCTGCAGTGATGCTTTAGCAACTCATTCCTATTAGGACCGTGGAGATGAGGCATAGCTACAGTGGGCCTTCCCACTGTATTCCATGGCCAGGAATTATGCCAATTGTACAGCTTCCTTGGATCTGACAAACAAGGGCATCCAGCCTGTGGCCAATCAGCCGAGTAGGTAGACAAACTATAGAAAGAGGAAATTTGGTTATCTGTAGGCCTGGAGCAGCAAGCAACTCAGGGAGATTTGGTAGCCAATATCATGACCTAGTTAGTCATGGAGACGAAGGGTAAAGGGCAGACTCTTCCCCCTAGAGAGTCCAGGAATGCCAAGTCGTTGTTATGGACAATGGCAGAAAGGGGCAGGATCTCCTTACTAGGGAGGGACCTGTGTACAAATATCCTAGTCCCACAGAAGAAGGCAGTCACCCAGCTAGCAGAATGACAGACAACTGCTCCATGGCTACTTGCACTCTTAACACTTTTACTTTGTGGTGAACACTGCTTGATTGGGCCACATCCTGTCTAAACATTATGATAATAGCACTCAGTTTTATTTTAGGTGAGTCTCTCTCCACTCAGTCCATGTGCTTTGGATGAAGCTTTCCTCAGTTTTCAGAGTCAGAGAAAGTAACCTAGATGAATCTCTCAGCACATTCCACCTCCCCAGCCACAGTCATTGACTTGGGCGGGTGCATCATCCAGAGCAGCTGATGAGAACAAAGGAAACGTCAGTCCAGAGCTTCAGGCTCATGTGGGGCAAGGGAATCTCTTCTGGTTTTAGGTGTGGTGCTGATGGATGCTGCATCTTCTTGAGACTCCATATGGAGCCAAAGATGGAGTCTTCTCAAAAAAGCAAAGATAAGAAATGGATCCTGTTTAGGTTCCTGAGTCAAGCGTCTTCCGAACATTTTAGTTTACAGGAGTCAGTATGTGATCTTTTGCTAGGACAGTTTGGGAGAAGTTCATTATCACTTGCAGCAACAACAACAAATCTAAGATGACACACACTTACTTTATCAACTGACTATTTTTTTAATAAATGTATCTTCCCCTTGGAACTCTTACCTCATGCAGTGAAACACTGTGTCTCAGTTATCTTTGTATCAACATATAATAAGCCTTGTCAAGACATTAGTACATAGCAGGTATTCAATATTCAGGTATTGAATGAATAAGTGAAATGAGTGAGGGAATGAGCAAAGTTGATTGGATGCTGTACTGCCAAGGGTCTAGAGAAGGCAAACTCTGGCTTGTGGGTCATAGCCAGCCCACCATCTGTTTTTCTAAAAAAGTTTTATCAGAACACAGCCATCCCTATTCACTCACATGTTGTCTATGGCTGCTGTTGTGCTTCAGGGGCAGAGTTGAGTAGTGATAACACTCCATGGCTTGCAAAGCTAAAATATTTACTATCTGGCCTTTACAGAAAAGTTTGATAATCCCTGGAAGATTTTGCTTTGTGTGCTTATAGAACAGATCAAAGTTTTGTCCCAACATAGAGCTAGATGGATACTGGAGCAAGGAACCAAACAAGGTCATAGTGTTCTCAGTATCTCTATCACAATATAAATATCTCAGGAAGGGATGTCATATTATTAGTTACCACTTCAACTTGGTTCAATACAACACAGTAGGTGTGAGGTGAGATGATTGGTGACATCACAAGGACATTTGCATGTGTGTGAGTGGTTGTTGTATTTATATGTGGAGAGGAGGAGTATAAAGGTGAAAGTATGTTTGTATATATGTGTGGGGGGGGTGACAGGGATGGATTCTTAAAGGAAGAAAGAATGAAGATGAGAGATAAGGTTGCTAGAGACAAACTTTTCCTCCTCTACAGTATGGCTTCAGGCTGACCTGTTCTCCTAAGTTTTAAACATAGTTTGGTTTGGGAAGCGACATTCCATCCTCTTTGTATGCCAAATTAAATTTTCTGAGCCATATGGGACAAATAAGCAAGAATTCAGAAAACAGTTCTTCTAATTAACTGGGTCAATGGACAGTTTGTACTGATAAATGGAAGGAGTATTTTATGCCAATTTTATTAAAAGAAAAGAATATGATAAAAATGTGTTCAGAGAAAGAACACACAGTTCTAAAAACAAGTGTTTCCATTTAAAAATTTTAAAATACTGTCTCTAGAATTCTAAAAGCTCAAATTTACAAAAACCTCCTTTTAAAATATTCAGAATGTCTTCCTATTTCAAATAGTAGAGATCTTATAAATTAAACAGGTAGCATTTTGGGGATAATAAACGTGAGCAAAAAAAATGAATAAATAATAAACACATAACAATCCACATCTGCAAAAATCCATGGCTACCTCTGTACTGAAAGAAAGAGTTGTCAAACATTGTTCTCTTTTTGATTTGTCAGAGAAATTAAGTTGAAAGTAGCTTGGAGTCTAGTTTCAAGTCTAACAGTTTAAACTTATTTAACCTTTAGTCTGCTAGCAAAATATACACAGTATGCAAAATCCATAGATTTGCTTTTGCTACCAGAAGGTTTGCAACATGAAGGTTTGATTTTTTCAGCACTTTTTTTTTACATTTTGTATGTTAATTCTTTCCAATTTTCATTGACAGATGAATATATTTGTTGTAGAAAGAGATTTAGCATAACTTGAAATCTCCCTAAAATAATTTTCCCAAATTAGCTAATTTAGGAAGAGATGTGAAGGGTACTATTACATCAACTTCCAAGATGATTGCTTCAGTGAAAAACAAATTAAAGTTGATTAAGTGTAAGTTTATTGCTTTAATTTTTTTTTTACTTATGTTTGTTCCACTTTGTAGATAAAAAAGGATGAAAATTTTGCCTCAGGCTTTAAATCTTCTCAAGTTAAATGTTTTTGCTCATAAACAGGGAAAATAACTAATTGTGGGAACACTTACCTACAGTAACTTTTCAATTTCAACCATCAGAAATACAACTGAAAACAAAGACTAAATAGTAGTAAAATTGCAATAGCAGAGTACAGTGTCTGCAATCTGTACCATGGGAGTAGTATCCAGAATTTATAGAGAAATCCTAATCAAAAGATAATCAATAGGAAATAACTAAAACCGATAGATTTTATTGGGCAAAGAATCAGAAAAAACAATTCACTGAGCAAGAATCCAAATAACCACAGAACTTTTGGGAATCAATAATTCTCACCAGTAATCAAAGAAATGTGAAATAAAACACCAAGATATCATTTCATGTCCCTTAAATTGTCTGTAATATTTTATTGCAGTGAGTTTATGGGGGAAAAGTAACACACACACTGTTGGTGAGAACATATATAAGAATCCACTTTGGAGAGCATTTGGGCAATTTCTAATAAAGTTGAAAATGTACAAACTAAATGAACTCTTCTAGAGATAAAACCTAAAGACCCTTGAGAGACTAGCCCTAGGAAGTACCCAGAGCATTAAACCTATAAGCAAAATATTGGAGACAAGCAGATGTCCAACAGTAGGGGCATAGGACATTAAATGATGAAAAATGTACACATTTGTATGCCATACAGCAGTGTGAAATTCATAAACTGGATCTATATAGAGCAAATGGAGAGATCACCAAAATAATGTTGAGTTTAAAAAGCAAGTTGTAGGAAGATGTATACTTGTCTGGGAGTAGAAAGAGAAAAGGATTTTAAAGAACTAGATAGGAAATAAAATAATATTAATAAAAAAATAAATAAAACTAATACTAGAGTATTTTATTTAGAAAATTCTGAAACAAATGTGACAAATTTTAATCTTTTTAAATGCAGATGGTGATAATCAAATGTCTATCACTATTTTTTTGTGGTTTTGTATAATATAATTCATTTCCAAAGGAAAATGCAGCATACTTTCAATGGATAACTAAAAAAGTTAAAACACTTTCTCAAAAAACCCTAAAAGTCCTTGTTTGGTTCCTATTTATTTTTAATATTACTAAATTTGAGAAGCTTGCTTTTATGGTTCAGATGACTTACTTATATAATGAGATTAACTCATTGTGCAGTATTTTTCTATTACTTTGGCTATTTATTTAAAATATACTTACAAGACTCCAACTCTGAGATAGTGAATCACAATCATAGGGAAAGGGCTGTATAAGAAATGTGTATCCTTGGGAGATAAAGATGGCTGCATGAGAAGTGAAGCAGAATCCTCCTCCCAAAACCAAATATAACACTAAAATACAGTAAATACAGAATCCTGAAAGAGTGACCCAAAGACTACAGAACAGACTGCTTACATCTGGGAGAAGAGAAGACCTTACAGAAAAGGGTATCCCTAATTAACATAGATGCAAAAATCCTCAACAAAATATTAGCAAAACAAATTTAAAAATACATCAAAAATATTATCCATCATTATCAAGTAGGATTTATTTCAGGGAAACAAGTCTGGTACAATATTCAAAAATCCATCAACCTCATACACCACATCAACAAAAAGAAGGACAAAAATCATATAATCACCTCAATAAATGCCAAAAAAGCATTTGACAAAATTCAACAATCATTCATGATAAAAGCTCTTAACAAAATGTGTATAGAAGGCAAGTACCTCAACATAATAAAGGTCATATATGACAAACCCACAGCCAAAATCATAATTAACAGCGATAAAGCTGAAACTTTTCCTCTAATATCGCAAACAAGACAAGGATGTCCACTATTCCCACTTTTATTCAACATAGTACTGGAGGTCCTAGCCATGGCAATCAGACAATACAAAGAAATAAAAGATTTTCCTTACCAGATTGGTAAGGAAGAAGTTAAACTATCACTGTTTGCAGATAACATGATATTCTACATAAAATACCCTAAAGAATCTACTCAGAAACTACTAGAACTAATAACTGAATTCAGCAAAGTTGCAGGATACAAAATTAATACACAGAAATCTGTTGCTTTCCTGTATATTAATAATGAACTAGCAGAAAGAGAAATCGGGAAAACAATTCCATTTACGATTGCATCAAAAAGAATAAAATACCTAGGAATGAACTGAATCAAGGAGGTGAAAGACCTATACCCTGAAAACTACAAAGACACTCATGGGAGAAATTAAAGAAGACAACAAAAAATGGAAATACATCCTGTGCTCACGAATAGGAAGAATTAATATTCTCAAAATGGCCATCCTGCCTAAAGCAATCTACAGATTCAATGCAATCCCTATCAAAATACCAATAGCATTCTTCAATGAACAATAACAAATAGTTCTAAAATTCATATGGAACCACAAAAGACCCTGAATAGCCAAAACAATCCTGAGATGGAAGAACAAAGCTTGGAGCATTATGCTCCCCAACTTTAAGTTCTACTATAAAGCCACAATAATCAAAACAATTTGTTACTGGAACAAGAACAGATCCATAGACCAATGGAACAGAATAGAGAGCCCAGATATAAACCCACACATATATGGCCAATTAATATATGGTAACGGAGCAATGGATATACAGTGGAGAAAAGATAAGCCTCTTCAACAACTGGGTTGGGAAAACTGGACAGCTAATGCAAGAGAATGAAACTGGATTATTGTCTAACACCATATCCAAAACTAAACTTGAAATGGATCAAAGACCTGAATGTAAGTCATGAAACTATAAAACTCATAGAAGAAAACATAGGCAAAAATCTTTTGGATATAAACATGAGCAACTTTTTCCTGAACACATCTCCTCAGGCAAGAAAAACAAAAACAAAAATGAACAAATGGTACTACATCAAGCTAAAAAGCTTCTGTACAGCAAAGGACACCACCAGCAAAACAAAAAGGCATTCCACAATATAGGAGAATATATTTGTAAACAACATAATCTGATTAAGGGTTAACATCCAGTATATAGAAAGAGTTCACATGCTTCAACATCCAAAAAACCAGTAACCTAATTAAAAAATGGGTGGAAGATCTGAACAGACACTTCTCCAATGAAGAAATTCAGATGGCCAAAAGGCACATGAAAAGATGCTCCACATTGCTAATTATCAGGGAAATGCAAAGGTGTCATTGAGAACACCATGAATAACTGGTTAGAAGCAGGCAGATAGGCAGCAGTTAGGGAGATGTGTTTGTCCGAACCCAGAATGGGGACTAAAAGTTAGGAGTTCACAGAATAAATAAATATCTAACACCGCAGTCTGAGGTCAGCTAGTGTTGAAGCAAACAGACCTATGTTCCTATATGGTAGCTAAAGAAGTCCTTGAATTGGAGCAGAGAACTGTAATTCATGTTACTAATGGTGACCCTGGGTCATGCAAGGAAGCTATTATTATGCCTAAGGAGACTCTCTTAAAGGAAAGGAAAAATGAATATATTTCATAAAGATTCCATAAAAATTGTTTTCAAACATTTGCACATGAACATCCTCATCCTATTGCCCTCACAATGGCTATATCCTGGATTCTCAGAGAATGCACAGATGGGCAACGACTCCCTTGTTTTTTGGAAAACCCAGACTGCTTCCATGAGGATCTGGCACCTGAGTAGTGAAAAAGTCCATGAAGACCATCCATTTTGGGACAGGAAATGGACTCAACTGCAGCATAAAATAATATTAATAAAAACAAGAAATAACTGATATTTGAGTATTTAAAATGTGCAAAGCATTATGATAGGTGTTTTATGTATTGTTTTTCTATTCAAAGAGCTCATTCTTTGTCTCTGCCACCTATAGGGCTCTCTGTGATAAATATAGGTACCACACCACCCCTACCTGACACAACCTTCTTGGCAACACACTTACATAGCTACCCTGCATAATGTAAGAGATCAAAGCCAAAAACAAACACCCCGAAATCCAACATTCAAACTGTCTAAAATATCTGTAACATGCCTTTATCACACAGCTGGGTGACATGTATCAGCACATGATACTAATTCCTACCTGATCATTAATTGAGCTCAGTGGAAAACACAGTGGAGATGTGCTCATTGGGAAACTGTGTGCACAGATCTCTGTTCATTCTGAGATCTTCAGATATGTAAATTAGACTTCAATCACAAGATAGCAAGTTGATTAAACTCATTGCTTTTCATTGTTAAAATGTGTAACTAATTAAATGTATGTACACTTTCTTTTTCAGTAATGCTGTGAACTAAAAATACAAGTAATATTGAATCAAAAGTATGTGGGAGTCCTGAAGTACCCTTATGTATATCACTTTGGAAAATACTAGCCTGGGCCATGTGAGGCTGGCAGCACAGGCTCAGAGTTCATTTTAAGAGGGATACATCCTCTAAATTTGTATTTCTGGGGACTCTTCAGCCAAGCTCTTTTTTTTTCATGTGTTGCTTTGTGCTTCTGTGTATATAATTTTTCATCTATACCTTTGGCTGGTGTTGATTTGATCAAAGTCTTTCATATTCTTCATACAAGCCCTAACTTGCTTCAATACAGTAGGTGTTTGGCCCAATTTCAGAAGCTCCTTCTTAACCATATTATTAGTTTTTGTCATTGAATGACGGTTTTTAGTCTTACGCTCATGTGACTCATAGTACTAAAGTCCTTCCAACTAGATTAGCCCCCCTCACATCAACAGGGTAAGCCAAATGGCAAACGCTTTATTCATCCTATCCACAGTATCTGTTCTCTAAAATCAATCTTAATTCAATATAACTTGTTAGGCTTAAAGGAAATAAAGACTTGAGTGTAATTCCTCCTTACTAGATCCACTTTCCTATACAGCTATCTGGGTTACTGAACCATTCCCAACTGATAAAGAGAAAAGTAGCCCCTGGCATTCAGGAACTGGCCCAGCTAGGCCTGTGTGTTGCTATGGCTTGACCTTGTGCTCACATCCAGGTCTTGTATTCTCTTGTTGGACATAAGCAATTCCAGAGAACATAAGCCTCGGACCTTCTGTGACTATGATGGATGAAGACAAAAACCAAACTGCTCTGTAATCACGTCAAAACACAGGAAAAATGTGAACATTGTCTTAACCACAAAAATGACCAAACATCCCCTACTTCTGGGTAATGTGAGAGATTGCTGCTGCTTTACCAATCACAACTTGAGCTTCCCTTTCGCTTGCCCTCCCTGTAGATCAGATTTATTGAGATATGTAATGTAAAATTGTCCCCACTTCTTTGACAAAGCCCAATCAATAGGCAATCCCCACTATCTTGCATTATCCCCTAAATTACCCAACCAAAACCCACAAAACCCAAAACCCTGTAACAACTTCTTTCTAACACTCTCTTCCTATTATGCTCCACTCTTTTTCATGATGTGTGTTCGCCCTTGTTGCAACTATTAATACACTTTAGCTGTTACAAATACCTCCCTGGGGTGTTTGACTGTAGGACATTGATACAATTGCAAATCTCCCTGGCTGAGTGAACCAGACCTTCACTTGCTATGCCTGATCTTTTTCTTGTCTTAATTTTATCTATACCTGATTCTAGCACTACCTTAGCTTTAGATCATCTCTTAAATCTGCCATCTGCCTTGATTTGTCTCCAGGCTGTCTCCACCTGTATCCAGCTCCCATTGACTCTTTACTAAGACCCTGGATCACCAGCTTATTTCTCTATTTTTTCTGTGGATGTCAGATATATTATTCCATAATAAAGTTGGTTAAATAAAGATTATTTCTTTGAGTCATCAAGTTAAGTCAGGCAACTTCTAAATTCTTTATCAACTCTCAAATTGTCTGTGTCTCTGAGCCTCATTTAATTGTACCCACAAAAACAAATACTCTCATAGTCAAACTAATCAAAATTAAGAAGGCCATATTGCATTACTTTCTTGAGTAATGAGAGAGAAACCTCTAGTAATTTCATTTGAAAGGCATGTAGCTTGCTATGTGGAAAGATTGTAACTTTATTATTTAAGTGCAAACTTTCCATTCATAATGTTTGAGATTTGATCCATCCTACTTTACTGGCTCATATTCACAAATTTTCACTAATATGATACTCTAAAAATTTGATGTTCTAGTAAATATTGATGCAGAAGAAAGGGAATATATGTTATGCATGGATGCACAATGAAATTTTTGTTTTCATTAATACATAAGGTGTCATTTTCAGATTGCTAAAATAAAGAAAAATGTTGGTAAAGTAGGAAGAGAATGGGAGGAGTTATAGGGGATATGTCTTCTTGTTCCAACTCTATCACTGAGTTGATAAATGACTCCAATCTTCTGTTTCCTTATCTTTCAAATGAGATAATTTGGCAAGATTTCTAAAGTGCTATAATTTTATTTAACAAATATTTCATGAACATAAATCTGGCTATTCTTAGCCATGTACGAGTGTCCAAAACTCAGACAACTAACTACTGCAGTAAGAGCTACATTCATTGGAGGCATATATCTCTTTCAATTTACTTCTATATGACTCAGTGTTCGTAAGTATTCTTTTCATAATTTCTCTCCTCAGGTATGAGGGCTTTGAATAAATATATGTATCCAGCAAACAGGAAATTGGGACATTTTAAGGCTTAGCTTAAAGTCCAAATGATAGAATAATGTTATAATTAGGTCTCTTGTTTACCAATCTATTTATTTTTTTCCCCATCTGTATATAGATACCCTGCCACCCTTAAAATTTGTATTATAAATGTGTGTGGGGGTGGGGTGGGGGAGAAGTGGGGTGGTTCTTTACTATTATGTATTTCTGTGGAAGTAATATTAGGCTTATGGGAAATCCACTATAGTTAAAACACAAAATCAAATCCTGGGGAACAGTCTAGTCTGCCAGTATCAATTTATAGGGAGGAGAGTGAAAGAATTGCTCAGACGTCTGGGGCAATTCAGCTGCCTTGCAAAGTTATTAAGAAAGGTAAGATAGGCCTCTCAAATGATTTAGGATTAAGTTGAGGCCCTATGTATGCCCACATAATTTTTATCATTTCAATTGGGATATAAATAGCAGAAGTTGAGTCACAGCAAAAATCCTGTCATGTGTTCTGTGACATTTTCTGTAGGATTCCCTAAAGGCTCAAGTGAGACTGAAGAAAATTAAATTTGGTAGTTAAAATAAAATAATATTAGGGCATTTTAATAAGCTTATCCTTCTTTTTCAACAAGAGCAACTGCCCAGTTTCTATTTTTTAAATATTTTAAAAGTAAGAATGTTAAACTAGACTCCTGGGAAATTAAGTGATCAGCTGAATGAGATATTGTTCATTCTGTATTTTCTTGCTTCCTCTGAAACTAATTGTTAAATTTTCTAAAACAACATCTTTTAGAGGTGTGCACTGGAAGTAGAAACAGTAAGAGAGGCAAAAGAAAAAGGAGCAGAAAGAGAGAAGGCATAACTTATCAACTCAGGAATGAAATGTGGAATATCAGGATAGTAAGAAATCTGTGAGCAACTCTACATACATGAATTTGTTGTAATTTCACAACTTAGGTGAAAATGGACCAAGTCCTCAAAATATGCAAAACTATCATAATTCAATATAAAATAATTTGGATAACTCCATAATTAATAGGGAAATTGAGTTCATAATTTAAAAAATTCCGTAACAAAATCTCCAGGCCCAAATTTGGTTTCTAGGGAGAATTGTACCAAATATTTAATGATTAATTGACACTAATTCTACACAGCCTTTTCCAAAAAACAGAATAAGTTGCAGCATTTTTATGAATAAGATGGAACACTTTCATAAAATGAAGAAATCATGTTATAAAGGTAGTATTATCCTAATACAAAAACTAGATGAAGACAGTACAAAAAAATAAAACTATAGACTGAGTATTCTCATGAATATAAATGCAAAAATACTTTAAAAAAATATTAGCAAGTAGAATAATATGTGTATTTGTGTGTGTGTGTGTGTGTATGTGTGTATAAACTATACATCATGACCAAGTAGAGTTAATTCTAGGGATGCAAGGTTGTTTCAATATTTGAAAATCAGTTAATGTAATCTATCATATTAACAGGCTTAAGACAAAAAAATATCACATGATTGTATCAATCAGTGCAGAAAATGAATGTGACAAAATTCAACATACATTCATGGTGAAAAATCAGAAAAATAGGAATAGAGGGGAACTTACTAAACTTGATAAAGAGCATCTCTAAAAAAACCTACGGTTAACTTTATATTTAAGGATAAAAAACTGAATGTTTCTTCCTAAGATCAGGAACAAAATAATGTCCATTCTTACCAGTCTTACTCAAAAGTACTAGAGCTTCTAGCTAGTGTCATTTAGCAATTAAAGGAAATAAAAAGCACACAGATCATAAATGAAGAAATAAAAATCATTTCTATTTGTAGGTGGCATAATTATCTATGTAGAAAATCCCAAGGAATCTACAAAAACTCTTAAAACTAGTAAGTTACTGCAATAATGTTCTAAGGTACATGGTAAATAAACAAAAAATCAATTGCATTTCTGTATACTAGCAATAAATATGTGGACACTGAAATTAAAAACACAATAACATTTACAGAAAATTGTAATATTGTATAAATCTAACAGAACATGTGTAAGACTTACACAATGGAAACTTACACAATGGTGGAAACTACACAATGCTGATGGAAGAAATCAAAGAGGATTAAAGAAATGGAGAGGCTTACCATGTTCACAAATTGACAGATTCAATATAATAAAGATTTCAATTTTCTTCAAAGTTGATATGCAGGTTTAACATAATTTCAATCAAAATCCAGGGAGGTTTTTTGTACATATTGACAAGATTATTCTAAAAGTTATATGGAAAGGCAAAGTAACTTGAATGGCTAATATAATTCCAAAAAAAGAGGAATCCATCTACTCAATTCAAACTATACTAATCAAGCCTGTATGGAGGTAGTAGAAGTATAGACATGTAGATCAGCAGAACAGAGCATAGAACCAGAAATAGATGGACAAAAATAAGCTCAAGTGATTTTTGACAAAGGTACAAAGGCAATTCAGTGGAGGAGATAGCTTTTTCAACAAATAGTACTGGAGCAATTGGGCATACATAGGCCAAATATAAACCTTGATCTAAATCTTGCATTTTCTACAAAAATTAACACAAAATGGATTTTGGGGGTGATTCAAGATGGAGGCATGAGAGGTGAGACAGAGAATCCTCCACAAACCACATATGTTATAAAAATATAGTTAATACAACTAATCCTAAAAGAGCAACAAGAAAGAAGGCTGCACCAGAATACTTACACCTGGAGAACAGAGCAGACCTCAGGAAGCAGGGTAACATACCAAAGCCTTGATCCCGCAGGACTCAAGCCCTTCCCCCACCCCAGCTCACCTTCAAGAGGAAGAGAAATGGAATAGGGAGGGGGGGGGAAGCCTAGAACTGCTGAACATCCAGCCCTGGAGGTCTGCTTTGGAACACAAACCTACATTGTGTGGTGCTCTGGAGGTTGGTGGGGTTGGGGAGCTGGGACAGGTGAAGTGCTTGAGAGGCTGAGATTCTGGCCATTTGTGGAGGATGGGAATTCACATGTGACCCCTCTGGGAAAAAGGAAAGGCAGGCGGTCTGAGAGGCTTCCTAGCAGTAATGAGGCTGCTAAAGGGATGGGGTTTGCATGGAGCTTGCTGCGTGGGAGAAGGGATAGGTGGACAAGGTTGTTTAGGCATGCTCTGCCCAGAAGGTTGGGAACATTGAGGAGCTTCAGGTGCTCCATCCCCCTGGCTGGCTTCTCAGCTTGGAGGTCTCCCACTGTGACATGCAGGCTGCTAAGACTTCTTCCTGGCCTACTGGCAGCTGCTCTCAAAATGGCAGTCACTGTGCTGGCGTCAGGCCAGCCAGAGGGAGGCCCTGCCTACAACAGCTAGAAACACCAAGCACAGAGGCTTACACCTGTGTGCTTGGCCTACTGGCTCTGACACTGGAGACAGGCAATGCAGCAGAGAATCAGAAAACAGCTCTTTCCTCCCCCCAGGCACCAGTGCCGCTCCCCTGCAACCCCTGACATCACTCCAGGGGCTAAGCAGCTCCAGAGACTACAGCTTCTGGGCACTAGAGGGCGCCATATACAAATATGAAATGTCAAAGGAACCTGGGTCAAATAAAAATCTCACAAACACCAGAAAAAGGACCAAATGAAACTGAACTCAGCAATCTTTTTAAATGAGAGTTCAAAATAAAAATAATAAACATGCTCATGGAGGTACAGAAAAAAGTTCAAGAACTCAGGGGCAAATTTAGGATGGAGATTCAATCATTAAGAAATTCTGTATCTGAAATGAAACATACAATGGAGTGATTTAAAAGCAGATTACATGTAGCAGAAGAGATGGTAAATGGAATAGAAATTAGAGAAGAGGAAATCAAGCTGAAGTACAGAGAGAAAAAAGGATCTCTAAGAATAAAAGAATATTGAGAGAACTGTGTAACCAATCAAAATGGAACAATATTCATATTATAGGGTTACTAGAAGAAGAAGAGAGAGAAAAAGGGATAGAAAATGTCTTTGAGGAGGTAATGGCTGAAAATTTCTCCAGTCTGGGGTAGGAGGTAGTTTTTCAGGCCATGGAGGTGCACAGATCTCCCAACACAAGGGAACCAAGGAAGACAACATCAAGACACATAATAATTAAAATGGCAAATATCAAGGTTAAGGACAGACTTTTAAAAGCAGCTAGAGAGAGAAAAAAGATCACATACAAAGGAAAGCCCATCAGGCTATGATCAGATGTCTCAACAGAAGCCTTACAGGCCAGAAGGGAGTAGCATGATATATTTAATGCAATGAAGCAGAAGGGCCTCAAACCAAGAATACTCTCTCCAGCAAGAATATCATTTAAATTTGAAGGAGGGATTAAACAAATTTCAGATTAGCAAAAGCTGAGAGAATTTACCTCCCACAAACCGTCTCTACTTCCATTTATAGCAGTCCCTCCAAAATGCACTGTATTCCTAAGGCTAACTAGCTGTCACCAGGGGAAATAAAACCACAGCAAAGAAAGTAGAACAATTAATTACTAAGAAGATTCAAAATCAAATCAACTACCCCCAAAGTCAATCAAGGCATAGACAAAGAGTAGAGAATATGATACCTAATATATAAAGAATGGAGGGGGAAGAAAAGGAGAAAAAAAATATTGAGCTTGTGTTTGTAACAGCATATTACATGAGTTAAATTAGACTGTTAGATAGTAAGGGAATTACCCTTGAACCTTTAGTAACCATGAATCTAAAGCCTGCATTGGCCATAAGTACATACCTATCAATAAACACCCTGAATGTAAATGGTCTAAATGCCCAAATCAAAAGACATAGAGACACTGAATGGATAAAAAAAACCAAGAACTGTGTATAAGAGACTGCCTAAAGGAGACTCACTTCAAACCCAAAGATATACACAGACTGAAAGTGAAGGGATGGAAAAAGATATTCCATGCAAATAATAGGGAGAAAAAAGCAGGGGCTGCAGTACTTGCATCAGACAAAATAGACTTCAAAACAAAGAAGGTAAAAAGAGATAAAGAAGTACATTACATAGTGATAAAGGGGACAGTCCAACAAGAGGATATAACCATTATAAATATCTATACACCCAATACAGGAGCACCTACATATGTGAAACAAATACTAACAGAACTAAATGGGGAAATCGATGCAATGCATTCATTTTAGGAGACTTCAACATACCACTTACTTCAAAGTACAGATCAACCAGAAAAAAAATAATAAGGACACAGAGAACACAGAACAATGTATTAGAACAGTTGGACCTAATGGACATCTACAGAACACTCCATTCAAAAGCAACAGGATTCAGGAGGCAGAGCCAATATGGTGGCTTGAGTAGGACAGTGGGAATCTCCTCCCAAAAACATATATATTTTTGAAAATACAACAAATACAACTAATCCTAAAAGAGAGATCACAAGACACAGGACAACAGCCAGACTACATCCACACGTGTGAGAGCCCAGCGCCTGGTGAAAGGGGTAAGATATAAGCCCCGGCCCGGCGGGACCTGAGTGTACCTCACCCCAGCTCCTGGTGGGAGGAGAGGAGTTGGAGAGGGGAGAGAGAGGGAGCCCAGGACTGCTGAACACCCAGCCCCAGCCATCCGCACCAGAGCGCAGACACAGTGCATGCGTGGGGTCCTGGATACTAGGGAAACAGGGCAGCAGGACTGGTGAGCAGGTGCCATAGCTGATGCCCCTGTGACAAGGAAAAGCGAGTGCTTTTTGAAAGTCTTAAAGGGACAGGGACGTAATAGCTGGACGGGAACAACACAGGTCACAGTCCAGTAGCTGGAAATTACAGGGAAAATCAGGCGCACTAACCCCCTGGGCAACAGCTCTGAGATCCCTCACGGAGGTAAAAAGCCAAACACCCCCCCATCCATTACCCTACCGGGGCGAGGTGAAAGCAGAGAATCAGCCTAAGGCTGGCCACACCCTCAGAAAGGGAGCTTCCTCCATATGGGCTGGATAAGACACAAAGACCCAGCCTACATGCAATTACCCAACACAAGCCACTAGGGGTCGCAGTTGTCCCAGTAAAGAAAGGCCAGTAGCAAGTGGAAAGTTTGGCCCCCGCAGCTGACAGTCAATAGCACCTATCAACATGAAAAGGCAAAAAAATATGATCCAGACAAGACTAACCCAGACAGCTTCGGCATCTGCTACATCTTCCCCTGAGAAGGAACCACGGGAGATAGATTTAACCAGTCTTCCTGAAAAAGAATTCAAAACAAAAGTCATAACCATGCTGATGGACTTGCAGAGAAACATGCAAGAACAAAGGAAGGAAAATACAGAAATAAAACAAGCTCTGGAAGGACTTCAAAACAGAATGGACGAGATGCAAGAGACTATTAATGGACTAGAAAACAGAGAACAGGAATGCAGAGAAGCTGATGCAGAGAGAGATAAAAAGATCTCCAGGAATGAAAGAATTCTAAGAGAGCTCAGTGACCAATCGAAATGGAACAGTATCTGCATTATAGGGGTACCAGAAGAAGAAAAGAGAGAAAAAGGGATAGAAAGTGTCTTTGAAGAAATAATTGCTGAAAACTTCCCCAAACTAGGGGAAGAAATGGCCTCTCAGACTGCAGAGGTACACAGAACTCCCATGACAAGGGATCCAAGGAGGGCAACACCAAGGCACATAATAATTAAAATGGCAAAGATCAAAGACAAGGAAAAAGTATTAAAGGCAGCCAGAGAGCAAAAAAAGGTTACCTACAAAGGAAAACCCATCAGGCTATCATCAGACTTCTCAATAGAAACCCTACAGACCAGAAGAGAATGGCATGATATACTTAGTGGAATGAAACAGAAGGGCCTCGAACCAAGACTACTGTATCCAGCACGATTATCATTTAAATATGATGAAAGGATTAAACAATTCCCAGACAAGCAAAAGTTGAGGGAATTTGCCTCCCACAAACCACCTCTACAGGGCATCTTACAGGGACTGCTCTAGATGGGGGCACTCCTAAAAAGAGCACAGAACAAAACACCCAACATATGAAGAAGGGAGGAGGAGGAATAAGAAGGGAGAGAAATAAAGAATCATCAGAATGTGTTTATAATAGCTCAACAAGTGAGTTAAGTTAGACAATAAGATAGTCAAGAAGCTAACCCTGAACCTTTGGTAACCACAAACTTAAAGCCTGCATGGCAATAAGTACATACCTTTCAATAATCACCCTAAATGTAAATGGACTGAATGCACCAATCAAAAGACACAGAGTAATAGAATGGATAAAAAAGCAAGATCCGTCCATATGCTGCTTACAAGAGACTCACCTTAAAACCAAAGACATGCACAGACTTAAAGTCAAGGATGGAAAAAGATATTTCATGCAAACAACAGAGAGAAGAAAGCAGGTGTTGCAATTCTAGTATCAGACAAAACAGACTTCAAAATAAAGAAAGTAACAAAAGATAAAGAAGGACATTACATAATGATAAAGGGCTCAGTCCAACAAGAGGATATAACCATTATAAATATATATGCACCCAATACAGGAGCACCAGCATATCTGAAACAAATACTAACAAAACTAAAGGAGGAAATAGAATGCAATGCATTCATTCTAGGAGACTTCAACACACCACTCACTCCAAAGGACAGATCCACCAGACAAAAAATAAGTAAGGACACAGAGGCACTGAACAACACACTAGAACAGATGGACCTAATAGACATCTACAGAACTCTACATCCAAAAGCAACAGGATACACATTCTTCTCAAGTGCACATGGAACATTCTCCAGAATAGACCACATACTAGGCCACAAAAAGAGCCTCAGTAAATTCCAAAAATTGAAATTCTACCAACCAACTTTTCAGACCACAAATGCATAAAACTAGAAATAAACTGTACAAAGAAAGCAAAAAGGCTCACAAACACATGGAGGCTTAACAACACACTCCTAAATAATCAATGGATCAATGACCAAATCAAAATGGAGATCCAGCAATATGGAAACAAGTGACAACAACAACACAAAGCCTCAACTACTGTGGGATACAGCAAAAGCAGTCTTAAGAGGAAAGTATATAGCAATCCAGGCATATTTAAAGAAGGAATAACAATCCCAAATGAATGGTCTAATGTCACAATTATCAAAATTGGAAAAAGAAGAACCCCTAAGGTCAGCAGAAGGATGGACATAATAAAATCAGAGAAGAAATAAATAAAATTGAGAAAAATAAAACAATAGCAAAAATCAATGAAACCAAGAGCTGGTTCTTTGAGAAAATAAGCAAAATAGATAAACATCTAGCCAGACTTATTAAGAGGAAAAGAGAGTCAACACACATCAACAGAATAAGAAATGAGAAAGGAAAAATCACGACGGACCCACAGAAATACAAAGAATTATTAGAGAGTACTATGAAAACCTATATGCTAACAAGCAGGGAAACCTAGGAGAAATGGACAACTTCCTAGAAAAATACAACTTTTGAAGACTGACCCAGAAAGAAACAGAAAATCTAAACAGACCAATTACCAGCAACAAAATTGAATTGGTAATCAATATACTACCCAACAACAAAACCCCCGGGCCAGATGGATTCACCTCGCAATTTTATCAGACATAGAGGGAAGACATAATACCCATTCTCCTTAAAGTTTTCCAAAAAATAGAAGAGGAGGGAATACTCCCAAACTCATTCTATGAAGCCAACATCACCCTAATACCAAAACCAGGAAAAGACCCCACCAAAAAAGAAAACTACAGACCAATATCCCTGATGAAAGTAGATGCAAAAATACTAAAAAAATATTAGCAAACTGATTTCAAAAATACATCAAGAGGATCGTACACCATGACCAAGTGGGATTCATCCCAGGGATGCAAGGATGGTACAACATTCGAAAATCCATCAACATCATCCACCACATCAACAAAAAGAAACACAAAAACCACATTGTCATCTCCATAGATGCTGAAAAAGCATTCGACAGAATTCAACATCCATTCACGATAAAAACTCTCAACAAAATGTGAATAGAGGGCAAGTACCTCAACATAATAAAGGCCGTATATCATAAACACACAGCCAACATCATACTGAGCAGTGAGAAGCTGAAAGCTTTTCCTCTGAGATTGGGAACTAGAAAGGGATGCCCACTCTCCCCACTGTTATTTAACATAGTACTGGAGGTCCTACCCACGGCAATCAGACAAAACAAAGAAATACAAGGAATCTAGATTGGTAAGGATAAGTTAAACTGTCACTATTTGCAGATGACATGATATTGTACATAAAAAACCCTAAAGACTCCACCCCAAAACTACTAGAACTGATATCGAAATACAGCAAAGTTTCAGGATACAAAATTAACACACAGAAATCTGTGGCTTTCCTATACACTAACAATGAACCAACAGATAGAGAAATCAGGCAAACAACTCCATTCACAACTGCATTAAAAAAAATAAAATACCTAGTAATAAACCTAACCAAAGAAGTGAAAGACTTATACTCTGAAAACTACAAGTCACTCTTAAGAGAAATTAAAGGGGACACTAACAAATTGAAACTCATCCCATGTTCGTGGCTAGGAAGAATGAATATCGTCAAAATGGCCATCCTGCCCAAAGCAATATACAGATTTGATGCAATCCCTATGAAACTACCAGCAACATTCTTCAATGAACTGGAAAAAATAATTCAAAAATTCATATGGAAACACCAAAGACCCCGAATAGCCAAGGCAATCCTGAGAAAGAAGAATAAAGTAGGGGGGATCTCACTCCCCAACTTCAAGCTCTACTATAAAGCCATAGTAATCAAGACAGTTTGGTACTGGCACAAAAATAGAGCCACAGACCAGTGGAACAGATTAGAGACTCCAGAAATTAACCCAAATATATATGGTCAATTAATATTTGATAAAGGAGCCATGGACATACAATGGGGAAATGACAGTCTCTTCAACAGATGGTGCTGGCAAAACTGGACAGCTACATGTAGGAGAATGAAATTGGACCATTGTCTAACCCCATATACAAAAGTAAACTCAAAATGGATCAAAGACCTGAATGTGAGTCACGAAACCATTAAACTCTTGGAACAAAACATAGGCAAAAACCTCTTAGACATAAACATGAGTGATCTCTTCTTGAACATATCTCCCTGGGCAAGGAAAACAACAGCAAAAATGAACAAGTGGGACTGTATCAAGCTGAAAAGCTTCTGTACAGCAAAAGACACAATCAATAGAAAAAAAAGGAACCCTACAGTATGGGATTATATATTTGTAAATGATAGATCCAATAAAGGCTTGACGTCCAAAATATATAAAGTGCTCACATGCCTCAAGAAACAAAAAACAAATAACCCAATAAAAAATGGGCAGAGAAACTGAACAGACAGTTCTCCAAAAAAGAAATTCAGATGGCCAACAGACACATGAAAAGATGCTCCACATCGCTAATTATCAGAGAAATGCAAATTAAAACCACAATGAGGTATCACCTCACACCAGTAAGGATGGCTGCCATTCAAAAGACAAACAACAACAAATGTTGGCGAGGCTGTGGAGAAAGGGAAACCCTCCTACACTGCTGGTGGGAATGTAGATTAGTTCAACCATTGTGGAAAGCAGTATGGAGGTTCATCAAAATGCTCAAAACAGACTTATCATTTCACCCAGAATTCCACTCCTAGGAATTTACCCTAAGAATCCAGCAATCCAGTTTGAGAAAGACAGATGCATCCCTATGTTTATCGCAGCACTATAGCCAAGAATTGGAAGCAACCTAAGTGTCCATCGATAGATGAATGGATAAAGAAGATATGATACATATACACAATGGAATACTACTCAGCCGTAAGAAAAAGGCAAATCCTACCATTTGCAGCAACATGGATGGAGCTGGAGGGTATTATGCTCAGTGAAATAAGCCAAGCGGACAAAGAGAAATACCAAATGATTTCACTCATCTGTGGAGTATAAGAACAAAGGAAAAACTGAAGGAACAAAACAGCAGCGGAATCACAGAACCCAAGAATGGACTAACAGGTACCAAAGGGAAAGGGACTGGGGAGGATGGGTGGGTAGGGAGGAATAAAAGGGGGGGAGAAGAAGAGGGGTATTAAGATTAGCATGCATGGGGGGGTGGGAGAAAGGGGAGGGCTGTACAACACAGAGAAGACAAGTTGTGATTCTACAACATTTTGCTATGCTGATGGACAGTGATTGTAAATGGGTTTATAGGGGAGACCTGGTATAGGGGAGAGCCTAGTAAACATCATATTCTTCATGTAAGTGTAGATAAGTGATAACAAAAAAAATGGAGGATTATTCCCTGATAGGATAAAACTAACTGTGAATCAACGATTAATGCATGATTTCAATATCCTTAAGTTTGATCACTTAAAGAGTGTCAGATGATCAGCTATGGAGATACATTTTTCTGATAATATTCCTTTCTCTTAAAAAAAAAAAAGAAAAGCAGTTCCTGTGTGTTGACCTCCAATGAGTTCTACACAATGGTATAAAGGGCATATCAAAGTGAGGGCAAAGGGTCTCTTTGTGTTTATTCAGAGGATCAAAGCCTAATTTGGCTACCCAGAAAATAAACTAAGATACAATATGAAGACGAACTTCCAACATCAGCACTCTCTGGAAGACTCATACCAGAAGATGATCATCAAAAAACCTCAACAAATATCCAGGCGCTGCTACAGCTGTAGCTGCATTCATCCCACCAGTTCCTGGACTTGCCATTGGAATGAAGAAGGAGATATTTAAGCTGGCCTGTGCATACAGTAAAACAACAAATTTGACTGAATCTATACTGTTGGAACTCAACCAAGAATTAGGAGAAGTGCAAGTTGCAGCGCTCCAAAATCTTGCGACTACAGACTATCTACTGTTAAAAGAACATATGGGATGTGAACAGTTCCCAGGAATGTGTTGTTTTATTTTGTCTGATTTTTCTCAAACTATTCAAATTCATTTAGACAATATCCATCATATCATAGATAAAGTTTCACAAATGCCTAGGATGCCTGACTGGTTTTCTTGGTTTCACTGGAGATGGCTGGTAATTATAGATCTGCTTTGGTTATGTAACTGTATTCCTATTATGTTAATGTGTGTGCACAATGTAATTAGTAGCTTAAAACCTATACATGCTTAAGTTACTCTACAAGAAGTTATGTCAAAGAAATAATCAATCTTCCTATGTTTTCTTCCATCTGCTACCTCTATAGCTTTTCTTCTTCCTTCCTAATTACAACCCTTAAATAGAATTCCTGCCTCATATCAAATTTACCGAGTATCATAATTCCTCCAAGTGGTAAAGATACCTCAAGACAAATGCTGGGCATAGAAGCCACAGGGCATAAATCTGCAAAGAAGTAAAAAGCTAACCTTTTCAAACAGTATGGCCTCTCTCTCACTTACCAACTTTACATTTCCCTGTATGGCCCCGGATGATGACTGGTTAGCCAGAGATGGCTAAGTTTCCTCAAGAGAGGAACAACCTAAGACAGGCACAGTTGCAGGGTGGCCATCAGGTGAGAAATTGGGGATCAACAGAGGTGAGGTTTAGAACTTCAACCCCCCCTGTTTTGAGAGAAATCTTCTGCATCCGTGGATGTTTGATTGCCCTTGTCTAGCTTGGATTAACACATAGTCTACAGGCACACACCTGATCATCTACATTTGCTCTCTTACAACACTAAACTATGTTTTCTACCTTTATCTTGCATCTACCTACTGCCTCAGCATTTTATTAAAAATAATAATAATAATAATAATAATAATAAAAATTAAGGGAGAAATGTGGAATCCACATTAAATCAAGTATAAAAATCAAACAAATAGGGGCTCTCTTGTCCCCTCCTGGGTTAAGCCAGGAGCTCTGTCTTTCCACTTTCTCTCTAAATAAAAGCCTCTGCTTTGCTCTCCTAAAAAAAATAATAAATATATAAAAAATAAAACAAATATCCGTATTTGACCTGATTGTTTATAGTTCATAATGTGTGATCAAAACCAAAAGTTTCTGTGATGACTGCCCTTGTACTGTTCACCATGTAAGAACTTATTCACTATGTAAGAATTTGTTCACCATGTAAGAACTTGTTCGTTATGCTTCAGAAGATTGGAGACTGACGAGAATTAGGCTTGAGATGGATTAATGATTGTGCACTGAGCATTGACACCCCTATACAGAATTTTATTATTGTTAACAACCATTTGATCTATAAATATGAGAGAGGCCCTCTCAAAAAAAAAAAAAAGCAACAGGATACACATTGTTCTGAAGTGCACATGGAACATTTTCAAGAATAGATCATATACTAGGCCACAAAAAGAGCCTCAGTAAATTCAGAAGGATTGCAACTGTACCCACCAGCTTCTCAAATCACAAAGGTATGAAACTAGAAATATATTGCACAAAGAAAATGACAAAGTCCAAAACAAATAGAGGCTTAATGACATGCTCCTAAATAACCCATGGATCATGATAAAAACTCTCAACAAAGTGGTTATAGAGGGCAAGTACCTCAACATAATAAAGGTCATATATGACACGTGCACAGCCAACATTATACTTATCAGTGAGAAGCTGAAAGCTTTTCCTTTAAGATTGGGAACAAGGCAAGGATGCCCACTCTCCCTTCTTTTATTCAACATAGTTCTGGATGTCCTGGCAATGGCAATCAGACAACACAGAGAAATAAAAGGCATCCAGATTGTAACAAATAAGTTAAATTGTCCCTATTTGCAGAAGACATGATTTTGTACATTAAAAATGCTAAAGAATTCACTCCAAAATTACTAGATCTAAAATCTGAATTCAGCAAAGTTGTAGTGTACAAAATTAATACAGAGAAATCTGTTCCATTCCTATATACTAATGATGAACTTGGAGAAAGAGACATCAGGAAAACAATTCCATTCACAAGTGCATCAAAAAGAATAAAATACCTCAGAACAAACCTAACAAAGGAAGTGAACGACCTATACTCTGAAAACTACAAAACACTCATGAGAGAAATTAAAGAAGATACCAATAAATGCAAACACATCGTGTGCTCATGGATAGGAAGAATTACTATTGTCAAAATGGCCTTCCTGCCCAAAGCAATCTACAGATTCATTGCAATCCCTATCAAAATACCAACAGCATTCTTCAACGAACTAGAGAAAATAGTTCTAAAATTCATATGGAACCACAAGAGACCCTGAATAGCCAAAACAACCCTGAGAAGGAAGATTTAAGCAGCAGGGGTGGATTATGCTCTCTGACTTCAAGCTTTACTACAAAGCTACAGTAATAATGACAATTTGGTACTGGCACAAGAACAGATCCATAGACCAATAGAACAGATAAGAGAGCCCAGATATAAACCCAAGCATATATGGTCAATTAATATATGATAAAGGAATCATGGATATACAATGGGGAAATGACAGCCTTTGGGGAAATGACTGCCTTTTCAACAGCTGGTGTTGGGAAAACTGGACAGCTACATGCAAGAGAATGAAACTGCATTATGTCTAACCCCAAAGACAAAAGTAAACTCAAAATGGATCAAAGACCTGAATGTAAATCATGAAACCATAAAACTCTTAGAAGAAAACATAGGCAAAAATCTCTTGAATATAAAGATGAGCAACTTTTTCCTGAACCCATCTCCTTGGGCAAGAGAAAGAAAAGCAAAAACAAACAAATGGAACTACATCAAGCTGAAAAGCTTTTGTACAGCAAAGGACACCATCAGTAGAAAAAAAAGGCATTCTACAGTATGGGTGAATATATTTGTGAATGTCGTATCCAACAAGGAGTTAACATCCAAAATATATAAAGACCTCACATGCCTCAACACCCAAAAAGCAAATAACCCTATTAAAAAATGGGTGGAGGATATGAACAGACACTTCTCCAAAGAAGAAATTCAGATGGCTAACAGGCACATGAAAAGATGCTCCACATCGCTAATCATCAGGGAAATGCACATTAAAACCTCAATGAGATATTACCTCACACCAGTTAGGATGGCCAACATAGAAAAGACAAGGAACAGCTAATGCTGGTGAGGATGCAGGGAAAGGGGAACCCTCCTACACTGCCTGTGGGAATGTAAAATAGTTCAAGCATTGTGGAAAGCAGTATGGAGGTTTCTCAAAAAACTCAAAATAGAAATACCATTTGACTCAGGAATTTCACTCCTAGGAATTTACTCTAAGAATGCAGCAGCCCAGTTTGAAAAAGACAGATGCACCCCTATGTTTATCGCAGCACTATTTACAATAGGCAAGAAATGGAAGCAACCTAAGTGTCCATCAGTAGATGAGTGGATAAAGAAGATGTGGTACATATACATAATAGAATATTATTCAGCCATAAGAAGAAAACAAGTCCTACCACTTACCACAACATGGATGGAGCTAGAGAGTATTATTCTCAGTGAAATAAGCTGGCAGAGAAAGACAAGTATCAGATGATTTAACTCATCTGTGGAGTATAGGAGCAAAGCAAAAACTGAAGGAAAAAAACAGCAGCAGACTCACAGAACCCAAGAATGGACTAACACTTACGAAAGGGAAAGGGACTAGAGAAGGTGGGTGGGAATGGAGGGATAAGGGGAAAAAGTGACATTACAATTAGCACACTAATGTGGTGGGGGGTGGCATGGGGAAAGCAATATAGCACAGAGAAGACAAGTTGTATCTCTATAGCATCTTACTACACTGATGAACAGTGACTGTAATGGGGTATGTGGTGGGTACTTGATAATGGGGGGAATCTAATAACCACAATGGTACTCATGTGGTTGTATATTAACAATACCAAAATAAAAAATAATTGATCATGGACTTTCATATAAGGTGTAAAATTACCAAATTTTAGGAAAAAGGGAGAAAATTTTCAGGATGAAGTCCAGGCAGAGAGTTCTTAGAATTGGCAACACATACAACATGACCCCTAAAACAAAAACATGGAAGAATTGGGCTTCATCAAAATGTTTTTAAAAGTTACTTTATAAAAGAATGAATGAAAAGACAAGCTGCCAACTCAGGGAAAATATTTTCAGACCACATATTTGACAAAGGATTATTATCTGGAATATATAAAGAACTCTTATAAAAAATTCAACAGTAAAAATATCAAGTAGTTGAGTTAGAGCTTGGGCAAAAAACATGAAGAGAGAGACATACCACAGAATAAAATACACAGATGAACAAAAAACACTTGAAAAGTTGATCAACCCATTAATAATTAGGGAAATTAAAATTAAAATCACAGATTAGCTAAAAAAAAATATTGACAGTATAAAATGCTATTGAGATTGCAGAGAAACTGGATCTCTCATACATTGCTGATGGGAATTAATATGATACAGTCATTCTTAAAAACTCTGGCAGTTCTTAAAAAAATTCAGCATTCAAATACCAAAGTCAGCAATTGTACTCCTAGGCATTTCTCTGAGATAAATTAAGATTTATGTTTATATGAAAATCTATGCACAAATATTTATAACAGCTTTATTCATAATCACCAAATCCTGGATACTACCCAGATATCATTCAGAGGCCTGAATGGTTAAACAAACTGGAGCATATCCATGTCGTGGAATACTACTCAACAGTCAAAAAGGAGCAAACTGTGGATATCTGCAACATCCTAAATGAATCTCCGGAGAATTATGCTGAGTGAAAAAAAAAGTCTCAAAAGGTTATGTACTGTATGATTCCATTTATTTGATTTTTGAAATAATAAAATTTAGACAAAATTTATAATGATAAAATTTAAAAAAATTATTGGCTTCCTAGGTATTAAAGAGAGGGTAAAGGTAGGAAGGGAATTGTGCATGGCTATGAAAGGGTAACATGAAGGAACCTTGTGGTGATGAAAATAGAAGAGGAGAAAACACTATTCTTAACTGCATAAATGTCAGCATCCTGTTTATGATCATTGACTATGTAATTTGTTAAGATGTTACCTTTGGGGTGAAAATTGGATAAAGGGTATACAGAGCTCTCTGTATTCTTATGCTGCATGTATATCTACAATTTCCTCAAAAAAATGTTTCATTAAAAACAAACTAAAATAAATTTAGGTAATTTTGGTAAGTTTCTCCTTATTTTCAGCAGCACCTAGACTGTTCCTAATGTTTACGTATTTCAAAACTAAGAATGTTGAACAAGTGTCCTAGGAAATGAAGCAAAACATTAGCTGAAACAGATATTGTACATTCTGTATTTTTCCTGCTTTCCTCTGAAATTGATTGTTAAATTGTCTGCAACAATATCCCTTTAGAGGTGTGCACAGGGAGTAAAAATGGGTCTTAACTCTTTCAAATTGCTTTTGGCTCATCTAATTTCAATAATTCAAAAAATCATTTTCCTTCAAATATCAGATTCTCCTTTTAGAATAAAATCTCTCTTATTTTTTGTTGCAAAGTAAATGCATGTTTTCTGTAGTAAATTTAGGAAGTTAATAAAAAGTATAAAGAAGTAAAAGAATTTTTTTAAACCACCCATAATCTATTTTAGCTAGTATTTTGGCTTATTTTTCTTAACTTTCTTGTTTCTTCTGTACTTATTTTAAATAGTTTAAATCATGCTGTGCATAAAATTTTATAGATTTTTTAATTCATAATTATATTATGAACATTTTAATATACATATATCATATGCTCATATGCTTTTCTTCCAATTTTCTTAGCCAATTTCCTAATTTAAAACAATTGGATGTTTAATATTTTCAGTATTATACATGCAGTTAGAAACACTTCTTTACATCAATAACTATGATTATTTCTTTATTTCATATTTTAGCAGTGGAATTAATGAGTCAAAGTGTGTGACTATTTTAAGGTTCTTCATCTGTATTACTATCTGCTTTAGTCAAGTCCCCCTGATGGTACTAGAAACTTGATAATAGTTTATGGAAGTATTTTAAATATACTTTCTCAGGAAGGAGAGGAAAATTAACAAGCTCGACTGTTTATACCTGCTGTTCTTAGGTTATCTCAGGATCCATGTACCCTTTTTTCAGTATTTGATTTTCACTGATAAGAGAAAAAATCACCCTTGGAGACTGTACTGTTGGAGATTATGCTGAATACACCAAGCATTTAAATCTTTTTTGTAGTGTGCTTTCTGTAGTACAGAGACCAGTAAGCTAAAAAATATACTTTATTTCCAAGACTCTCTTGCACTTAGGGTTGTGGGTGCAAAACATATTTCACTAATTCAGTGCTCTTGTGCAGAATTTTGGAGAAGGTGGAAATGAGGCAAATGCTGTCTTTCTGGTGTCCTGGCGGTTGGTGCTGGCCTGGATGGCCATGGAGATGTTGATTATCTCTTTAGTGGCATTCCGATGTCTAGCTTCCTGTTTGCTGAAAGAACTTTGTGGTAGTGGTAGCTTCTTGATGACTTTCCTGCAGCCACAAAACAGTGTGTTTTAAGGCCAATAGTTTTAGTGGTAGCCTCCTGATTACCAAAGTTGAATATAGAATATATGCTGGACCATAAGGAAAGCCTTAAAATTACAAAGGACTGCAATCCGTTTGTTTTCACAGTAAAGCAGAAGGAAGTTAGAAATAATGTCAAAGAGATAACCTGAAGTCTTCAATTACATTTAAACTAAACAACATACTGATAAGTATTCCAGGGGTCAAGAAGTTCTAATGAATATTAGTTATTTTACTCCTTAAACTCACTATACATATTTTCCTCTGAGGTTCATTCTCAGTCTCTTTTTCTTAAGGACTACATGTCAAATGGTAAGACATTGTAAGTCAGAGATATTGTGTGTATTAAACTAAAGCATGTGACAAGCCAAACACTGAATTTCTGGCTTACTGAGAAGGAGCTAAGTGGAATTTCAACTCTTTGAAATAGTTTCAGGTTGGGAAGAAGATATTTTGAGCTAGATACTGAAGATGTGGAGTCAAAATCTGTGGGATGTAGCTAAAGTGATGCTCAAAGGAAACTTCAAAACTTCATATTTAATATTAGCAAATAAGAATGATTAATCATTAATGGTCTAAACTCTTTCCCATGTCCCTAGAAAAAGAATGGAGAATCAATCCTAAAGGAAGTTGAAGGAAAGAAGTAATGACATGCAGACCAATAAAACAGAAAGTAAATGTATCATAGAAAAATTAATGAAGCTCCAAATTGTCCTCAATAAATCCTTAAAAAGAATGGTTAAGAAAAAGAAAAACAAAAGGAACAAAACTACAGTTCCTACAGACTTTAAAAGAAAGGAAGAACATATAAATATATTTACAAGAGTAAATTTGAGAATTTGGATAAAATGAACAAATTTCTTGAAAAACAAATCTTATCAAACTGACAAAATATAAACAATTTAAATAGTTAAATGTATATTTACTAAATAAATTAGCTTAAATTAAAATTTTAAGTTTATTTTCTAAAGAAGCTGAAGCTATTATTAAAAACTGACCCACAAGGAAAACCTCAGGATATAGGTGATTTCACTGGCAAATTCATCAAAATGTTGAAGAAAGGAATAATACAAATCTCTCCACTTCTTCCAGAAAATGCAAACGGAAAGAACATTTCCCAACTTATTTTATGAGGCTGGAAAAACCCTGATACCAAATCTGACAGAGATTTTACAAGAAAAGAAAAGTATAGAACAACCATTACCATAAGCATTGATGGAAAACTTCAAAATAAAACATTAATGTTGGGAAAAAAATTCTTCATGGGTCTCATGTTTCTGCATATCGTGTCAGTGAAGTACTAACTGGGAAGTTTTATTCTCAACTATGTTTTTAAGGATGCTTATAGAACGAATAGCCATCCTTGGAAGATAAGTATAGTACCTCTCTAGAGCAAAGGGCAGGTTTCCTTACAGCTTGGCAAGTCAGAGATAACTTAAAGGAAGCCCTTTTCTCTCTTGTCTTTAACCCTTTTAGATGGAGGGAAAAGGGTATGCAAATAGGGAATGATTGAAAAAATAATGAATTTGTAACTACCGGAAAAGAGTATATCAGTTTGGGGAAGAGGTGGAAGAACAATTCTGGTACCTGGGGCAAGAAAGTCTTAGGTTCTCAGAAATTTGGGAGGGAGAAGGACATTACTGTTTTTTCTTTTAGAGACACCCTGAAACATTTCCCTTGAAGGAAAATGCCCAGGAGTATTTCTCCTAAACTTTGCTATCATTTTAAATTTAACAGACAGCTGGGTCTGCCAACTCCTGCCAGAAAGCTTAAACACAACTTGATTACCTTTTACTTTAACCTTATGGAGAAGTCTGTCAGAAACAGGATCAGTCAGGCCCTGTACCTCTTATGCATAAAATCTGTCAACACATTTGGATGTCTTCCCAAACCCCTCAGATTGCCATCGCTCAGTCATCTTGTGGGGCAGACAAGCCTACACAATTGATTGGGTGGACAAACAAGATAAGATGGGGCAACCACCCTAGAAGTCTACCCAAAACAAGGATTAGATTCAATTATTCAAATTGAAGTGGGAACCCTAAAGTCTACCAGCTGCATGTGAGGACGGCACTTGAGGAGCCCTAATTGTAAACAACACTTTTATTGCCAGAAGCATGAGCTGAACTCCAAGAGCTAAACTTATATGGAAGCTGGGCATTAATTTGTATCATTTCCCTAAACACAAGGATTTATACCTTAGGAATGGTCATAAGGAGCCTTTGAATATTTGAAGAAACACCAGTAGATCATGCATCCCTCATATGATTGTGCAAATCTCTCTTATGAGGCTAACTTTAGTGAATTGGGAGAGCTTCCTGGGGGAATATGTCGTATATTAAGTTTTTAGGCAGTTATCCCTATGATGACAATCAGGTATTTAAAATATTTGGTATGAAATTTGTCTCTGACTTTATCTGAAGTAACGAATGCCATACTTCAGCCCTGGAGTCTCAGTAGCTAGGGATTTTATGGATGATAGACTTGTCCTAGGCATCATTCTTGCAAGCCAAGGCAGAGCTTGTGTAAAAACTAATACATCCACTTAAAGCTGTAGTCATACCTCTGATCAAGGGAAAGTTCGATTCAGATATTTAAGGAGAGGACCATCTGGTTTTCTAAAGTAGACCCTAATGGTTTATGAAATTTGTTCACTTGCTTGGGCCTGGGAATATGGGGAGCATTGTTGAGGTGACTATTTCAGTTGGCCTCATTCTGCTGCTTGAAGTCCTGTTAGTAGTACCCCTAGTTAAATGCTAAATGAGGTCAGTTGAGAAGATCTGGCCCCAACCTCTGTCAGATTTATCATTCTGCTGCATTTATCATTGTGCTGTATCAAAAGCCAGGAAGGTAAAGAAACAAGGAATAAATGTTGGGAGACAATTTTCCATGCCTCTCTTCTATTGCTGCACATCTCATGCATGAAGCACCAGTTGCCCTCTATTTTATTTTAATTTTTTTGATGCTGTTACTGGCCAGATTGTGTCCTCCAAACTTCATGTGGTAAAGTCCTAACCAGCAATGTGACTGTATTTGGACAAGACTGTATCTGAATTGAATTTTAAGGACGTAATTAAGGTTAGATGAAATCATAAGGGGAATGGAACCCTAACCTGATAGGATTGGTCTCCTTTAAAGAAGAGAAAGAAACAGCAGAGGTTTCTGTCTTCGCTGCACATACAGAGAGAAGGTCATATGAGGATATGGCCATCTGTGAGCCAAGAACAGAGCCCTCGCCAGACACCAGTTCTGCTGGCACTTTGATCTTGGACTTCCAGCCTCCAGGACTGTGACAAAATAAATTTCTGTTATTTAAGCCACCTAACCTGAAGTATTTTGTTATGGCAGGCCAAGCAGACTAATAAGGACACTCTTTTCAAGAATGTTTGTACAGTGAACAGTATTAGAAGATAGAGATAATATCTCTAGTCAGAGCAAAGGGCAACCTGCTTACTTCTCAGTGTATTTGGATTCTCAAAATTCAGGACCTTTTTCTTTGGTAATGCAACTCACTGCATTTTCTGCAGGTTTCTGTGCATTGTTGGGTGCTCTTTGAATTGCCCTGTGTGAATTAGGGATCAGGGCACCACCATGAACCATGGTACTCTGACTACTGCTATTACTGTAAATAAATGGCTTAACTTTCTCTGGCCTATCTATTTACGAGAACCTAAGAAACTGTGGCAGGCTAGCTTATTAAGTTTAATAAGTTTAGTGAGGTAAACTCTTAGACTCTTCACTGTTCCTGGCAATCAACAAATCTAATCCAGCAATACATAAAAGAAAAGAATACTTTACAACCAAGTGGGGTGTATTACAGGAATGTAAGGATGGTTTACCATTCAAAAGTCAATCGATGTACTTCATTACATTAAAAGAGAAAAATAGGAAAAAAAACATGTACATTGTACTAGATACAGATAAGCCTTGGATGAAATTCAACACTTACTTGTTCATGGCTTGAAACTGCACACACAAATGCCTTAGTAAACTATAAATAGAAGAAAATATCCTTAATTTAAGAATGAGTGTGAAAACAAAGGGAAAATTATACTTAATGGTAAAATATTGAAAGGTTTTTCTCTAAGATTATGATGAGACAAGGATTCCATTAGCTATCGCCAATTCTGTTTGGCCTTGTACTGCAAATCCTGGAAGATGCAATCAAACAAGCAAGCAAGCAAACAACAGAACAGTAAGAAATAGAGGAAAAGGCACACGAATTGGAAAAGAATAAATAAAATTGTCATTATTTGCAGAAGACAGGGTAGCATTGGCAGAAAATCCAATAGAAGTTACAAATTCTTAGAATTAATTAAATGAATTTAGTAAGTTGCTGGTCACAAAGTCAATACACAAAAATATAAATGTGTTTCTATTAAAAATGATGGTGCTGACAGTTGCATTAAAAAAATACAAATATGTGGGAGTGTTCCTGAGGAAGACAAAAAATTAAATGTGCTACTGAAAACTCACCAGAATGAATAAAAATAAGATATATTCCCAAGTATTGGAAAGGGTATGGAACAATCAGAACTTCCAAACACTACCAGATGGAGTATAAATTAGTATAATTTCTTTTTGGAATACCGTTGGCAGTTTCTCCTTAAAACACAGCAATTCCATTGCTAAGTATAATATATGCAAAGAAGTACACACATATGTTCACAAAGGAAATGCATAAGAATGTTCATAGCAACACTATTAGCAATATCTCCAAAGAGGAAATTACCCAGATGCTTCTCAGCACTGAAATAAGTAAAGTGTGGTATATTCACATAGACCAGAGGTTGGCAAACTTTTACTATAGAAGGCCAGATAGTAAATATTTTAGTTTTGTAAGCAATATGTTTTCTGTCACAACTCTACACTGCCACTGAAAATGGTGGCATGAAAACAGCCATAGACAATACATAAATGGATTAACCTGTTATATTCCAATAGAACTTTATTAATTGGCATTAAAAATTCCTGTTTTATAAGATTTTCATGTATCCTGAAATTGTGTTTTTTTTTTGATTATTTTCATCATTTAAAATGTAAAAGCCAGTTTTATCTTGTAGGTCGTACAAATAGATGGTAAGCCAAATTTGGTTCATGGGCCATATTATGCCAACACTCAATGTTGAAGAATACTATTGAGAAATGAGAATGAAAACTAAAACTATATGCAAAAATATGGAAGGATCTTATAGTGTTGAGTGAATGAAGTTGGACACAAATGAGTACATGCTTTTGATGCCACTTATATGAAGTTCAAAAATAGGTAAAACTTGTTTATGATGTCGGAAGTTCACTTAGTGGTTACATTTGATAGAAGTGATTCGAAGGTGGCAAGAGGGGGAGCTTGGGGATACCGGTGATGTATCTTGGTATGGGTACTAATCAAAGGTGTGATCCTTTTATAAAAATTTACTGAACAGTGCCTTCTCATTTGTGTAATATTCTATTTTATATATATAAAAACTCAAGAATGCTTATAATAAATTTTCCACTATCACTTTAAATTTTTTTCTCTGGGAAATTTCTTTCCCTTTCTATAGATGAAAAACTCTGACAGCCCTGTGATTTTCTAGTCTCTCTTGGCTAATAGATGGTCCTGTGTAAAATTACAGCTTTGACTTAAAAATTATGATATATTCATCACTCATCCTTCTTTGTTCGAATGTGTACTTCTCTCATCCCTTTCCCAACTGTGGTCTGTAGAGAATCACTACTTGATTTCAGGCACTGGAATTTCGAGTTTCCTTGTTTCATTTACCTTCTCCCGACTTGCCAGTAATTCTTAAGGACCATTTGGGTTCATGTACATACGGAAGAGAGAAGGGGAACAGAAAACTCTGGTTTGGCTGATACTGTTGTAATATGTGTTTTGACTTTATGAAAGTGTCAGAAAAACTGCTCTTTCCCTCGTATATGCCTCCTTGGGGTTTGAAAACTCTCCTACTAGGATCCTCCAACTACAACTCAATTGTCTTGACTTATTTTATTTCTTTGGCAGATGCTTCACTTAGAAGCCCTGGTTCTCCAGTTGCCTATTCCACACAGACTTTCTCAGTTGTACCCCTATAGCGCACCTCAGGAGTCTCTTTGGGTAGAAGTCAAAATAACTCCAGGCTGGTTGTCTCCCCCACCTGGCCCACATCTTGTCCACAGAAAACACTGGTGCATATTTTGTTCAGATACATCCCAGAAGTACAAGCACCCAGAATTGCATCTCCCCTTCACTCTGCACTGCTTGGCAGTCTATCTGCTCCCTCTTTTGCCTGACAAAAGTCAGATACCAGTGATTGTCCTTTCCAAATTCTAGAAGTTCTCGAACTCACAGTGTTCTATTACCATTCACATCTCCAGACTTAAGGAAAGTATTTTTCTACCCATCCCTAACCCCTGTGTATATGTAAGTATGTGTATGTGTGATGAGTGGGGAATTCATATATATTATCAGTTCTCTCCAAACAAATTTCTTTTCAGATGCACAACCAACCAATTCCTGACCCTTTTAATATCTTCTTGATGTTGAAGAATTTTTAGAGTTGTGCAACCATTTCCTAGATATTCCTCTTGAAAGTCTACATTTTGAGTTATCTCATAACTTTCTTGGTAACACATTTGAAAGTAGTAAGTTAACTTAAGATTACATTAAACTTCTTGCTATAAAAGTAAAGCAGATCCCAGAGAAGGAATTCATTCCAGATTTTAGAAAGTTCTTAAGATAATTCAGTTCTCAGCTTGCCAAATTAAATTTCCAAGAATATTTGTGAATTCCCAACTCATTTCAAAAAACTATTATTTTTAACTTCCTAATTTGTCACTTAAAGATTAGTACCTTATCTTTGCTTAAAATTGCATTTATTTGCTGCTAGTGAGGTTGAACAATTTTCATGTTTGTCTAAGACCTCTTGCTAGAAAAACAAAATAGATGAACTCTTCTAGTTCTATGATTTGCCCATCTAGGTATCTGCAAGCCTTCATAGTGAAATCAACTAAAAATATTGGATAAAAGACTTAAAAAAACCCAGAGTTTTAGACTTATTACATTCTAAGAATGTAACTGAAATTCTCCTGGTGAATAAATTCATTCAAATGCACTGCAGGACTTTATTAAGTATCTTTGTTCCCTAAAATTCCTAATCCCAGAGCTACCTAAATCTCAAATTGGCATGTAACTTCAGATTGAGGCCAGATTACCCAATCATCCTCTAGTTTAAGTATGTATAGATCTTAAATTGAGAGAAGTCTCTTCAGGTTCAGATATTTTTCTGTATAAAAAGATGGTAATTATATTAAAGTCTGGAAATTTAAAAGCATTTATTTCTATCAGGTAATGTGCTATTCATCACAATATTTCCTTGATACTTCTAGCATATATATTAACCTCTATTTCTTTTAAAATTAATGCACAATCATGTGAAATATTCAAGCAACAAGTTTTGAACTTCCAGATCTTATAAAGATAGGGAATTAATCCCAGGCTGTAGATTTGCTTACTCAAAATCAATCCTGGAAAAACCATAGAAGTGAGGGACAAACATGAATTTCAGAAATTGACAGAAAAAAACTGGGAATTTCCTGGAGAGAATGAAAGGTATCAAGTATTGCTGTGGAGAAGTTAATGATCACCTGAAGTGTATACCATAGTTTACCTTTTCCATAATTATTTATGTTGACTTATCTTGTGTTTGGTTAGATATTATCATGAAATACCTGTTGTTGTTATTATGATATTACAGACAGGCTCATTCGTACTATAATCCCTTAGTTTTGAAATTTTTGAGACTATCTGTTACTGTTATACTTGAAAGATACTTTGGCTAGTTATAAAATTCTTGGTTGTCCTGGTTATTCTCTTTTTGCCCCCATTCGCTGACATCCATTCTCTACCTTTATCTACCCTGACATGTAGCCTGAAGGCAGACCTCTGTACACTGCAATACTCACGCATCTTACTTCAGGGATTCTGGTTGGGTTTGTCAAATAAGAGGTACCAGACAAAGGCTAGCAGGCAAAAAGTGAGAGCAGTTGTGATATTTGTTTCCAGTCCCTCCTGCTACCCCTCTGCTAATTAGGGCTTTTAAAGTGGCTGTGTTCTTCTATGGTGGTAGACCCTATCAGGTGGTCCCTCTCATTGGATTAAGTTACACTCTTTCCTTTTTGCCCTGTCAAGTCTAGAGGTAGCCGTGACTTCCTATTGTTGCTAGTCTCTGAATGACTTCTTTTTCCTAGTTGGTCACTTTAACCATCCTCATACTTCTGTAAATAATCCTGTTATTAAGCTTTTATGATTAAACCATTTGTATGTGTCACATGTTTTCTTTTGTTTATCAACTGATTGTCCAACTTGAGACTGACAATATATTGGATCACTCTTCTCCACCCAGAACTCTGTAGATGTTCCTCTACTCTGTTATGGCTGAGTGTTGCTGTGAAAAAGTTTTCCACCAGCCAGATTCTGAAAACCCTTGTTGATACTCTGATATTTCTGTCTATACACCTGAATACTTATTTATTCTGGAAGTTCACCAGTTTCACAAAGATATGCTCCATTATTTTCTGGAGATGTCTTTTTAGTCTTCATATCTAGTCCTTTCTTTATTTCAGGAAAATTATTTTTACCTTGTTGTGTGCACTTTCTATACCATTATTATTTAGTCTTCTTATATTCATTAAATACCCTTAAGCTCTGTTATTATTACCCATTTGACTATATCTGTTTTCTTTTTTTAAATGGAATTTTATCATTGTTATTTTCTTCTGCCCTGTTTGTGACTATCTTGAATTTTCTGTCTATCCTTCCAATTAGGTTTCAGCCATGACTATGCTATTTCTTGATTACTCTAATTTACATATCAGTTTTGTAGTACTGTTTTATTTTTAACTGACTGAAAGCTCTGCACTATTCATCACATTCTGGTGGTATAATGTCCCATTCTGTTTCATTGATTTAATTTTCTTTTTAATTTTTTCTGTGTAAAAAACAAATATTTATGGAATAGTCTCTCCTTTTCTCCTTATTGGATTGCTTATCTGTCTTATATAATTGAGTTTCTTTCCTCTATTCTTCTTCATCTAAGTTTTTACATAATTGTCATTTCTATCATTCACATAGTTACCATTTTTCTCATGATTATTTCTTTTCATCTTATCATACTTAACAGGGTCAACTCTGTCCAGAACTTCTCTTTGCCCAGGTACAGAATGGATAACTTTTCCTTATCTGGGATCTACTGGTATTTCCCTCAGAGCACCTGGTGTTGCATGTTCTCTCAGCTTGTCTGTTACATGTGCATGAATAGGATTCAATTAGGGATATGGGCAACTGCTGTTGACATGTAACTCATATTTTGATAATTATGTTAAAAACCTTGTATTGCCATTTATTTCACTGTTCAAACACCTATCATATTTCTGAAGGGACATTGGACCATTCAGGGTTCAATCAGAAAAGCATAAACACTAGAATATATTTATTTGGGATTTGGCCTTATGTAGCTGATGAACAGTATCTGCAAGGTTATTTTCTTCATACCTGGTGCTGGAACTTAGAGTCTTCAGAGCAAGCATTTGGGAAAGGAAGATAAATGTAAGGTTGGGGAGACCAAAAGCAAACTGGAACTCAAAAGCCAGAGCTGAAACTCCACAAGAAAGGGCTGAAATTTCACCATGTCAGTTCTTGTTGCCTCTTGTGCTGGTGATACGGGTGTTTTGCATAAGCCAGACCCTTCTTCACAGAACTGAACACACGTACATAAGGACCAGGAGTCAGAGAAACTGGAGACAGCGCTTGCGGTCTCGGTTGTGCTTCACACCAGTGAGATGAGTGAACACATTCGTAACAAAATATTTGAACTACAAAGTGCTTCCTCCCTTTTTCTCTTGAAATCTGCTTGGAGTCTCTCTCATGGACCATTCTAACTGGAAATATAGTTAGGAAAGGAACCTTGGGAAATATAGCTCAACACAGCTAAGTGACCAAAAATACAAAGGTACCCTGATTTTTTATTATTTTCCTCAAGTAAAATGGAACTTTGGTTTGAGGTCTTTATTTTTGATCCACACAATCACACCAAAGTTTCATTTCCTACTTCACTTCTTCCCTGAAGCCAGTCCAAAAAGTGACAAAAATCTAAGCAACCATGTTGTAAATTAAGTTGTATTTGCATTTTCATGAGAAAATAAAGAGAATAATGGTCCTTGTGATTTATTGCATTCTGTATTTTCATTTGATGTTCAAATTCATACAAATTCATTCCAAAAACAAGTATTTTATTGAAGGCTGCCTGTGAAGCTGGCCTGTGCACAACTGTCTTTTCCATGTGCAAAGTGAAGCACAAAGGACAGTTTAGCCAAATTTACCTTCACTGAGCCTTTTTTTTTTCCTCAGAAACTTTGTATAATCCTAAACAGCAAAGTCCTCATCAAAAAACTTCTCTGAAATTACTTAGCTACCGGAAAGCATATTATTACTCAATGAAAAGTTTTGAAATGACTCAGCTTCATTAGACAGTTATTTCAAAAGCCACAATTAACATCCAACTGTGAAAAACACAATGGTGGTTTAAAACAAAATTCAACTGGTGATGTGAAAACATCAGCAAAATCTTAACAATGAAAAAAGGAAAGAGAGTTGCTGCCAAATGGCCAAACTATAAAGAAATCCATGCACCTGATTTACTATTGCTGAAGATCTCAAAACAGTCTCTATTTTATTTTCTATACTCTGCAGAGAATGCTACAGCCAAGTCACTTCTGAATTGCCTGGTAGAGTATGTGAAATTTCTCAAGATAAGGCCCTGGCCTTTTGTTTTCTTCTGTGTATGTAAGGTAAGGGTAATAATATATGTATCTGATTATTTCACAAGACATTTTTAGTTTTCCAAAGTGATATTATTAAAATTGCTTCAAAGTGATGTTTTGTAAAAATGAAAGTGAATCATCAGCTTCACTTCATCAACTAAGCCTAGGCTAGAAGAGTTTTTTAAACCTTTGTGTAGGAGACAAACAGAACTCTTTAACATTTAAGTAGTTATCTCTCTTCTGAGGAGTGAAGATTTGAATTTACATATTTAGAGACTCAACTGAACTAGTGAATGAAATCCTTGGAAATATCTGGAACATACTGAAAATGGTAATTTCCTAGCAATCAACCCACACATTAAAAGGGAATGAAACATTACTATGTAGTCAAGTTGGTGCATTTAGGACATTCAAGTATGAGAATTGTACACTATTTTATCTATTCTTTCCCTTTGATTAAGGTGAATTGTTACAGTTGTGACCTTTTAGCTTGTCTTCATAAAGCAGGCAGCATTGAGCTAACTCTGTATTTGATACAGGGAGTATAAAAATCAAGTTTCTTCAATCACATAATAGAATGATGGCTAAACAGTACCTGAGAAAGGCAATTGGCATCAACTTTTTTTTGCTCTGACCATTTCACATCTTTATTTTTTTTTAATTTTATTTTTTTTTGAAAGCATCTCTCATATTTATTGATCAAATGGTTGTTAACAACAATAAAATTCTGTATAGGGAACTCAATGCACAGTCATTAATCAACCCCAAGCCTATTTCTCAACAGTCTCCAATCTTCTGAAGCATAACGAACAAGTTCTTACATGGTGAACAAGTTCTTACATAGTGAGTAAGTTCTTAAATGGTGAACAGTGCAAGGGCAGTCATCACAGAAACTTTCGGTTTTGATCATGCATCATGAACTATAAACAATCAAGTCAGATATGATTATTCGTTTGATTTTTATACTTGATTTATATATGAATCCCACATTTCTCCCTTATTATTATTATTTTTTTAAATAAAATGCTGAAGTGGTAGGTAGATGCAAGATAAAGGTAGAAAACATAATTTAGTGCTGTTAAGAGGGCAAATGTAGATGATCAGGTCTGTGCCTATAGACTAAGTATTAATCCAAGCTAGACAAGGGCAACAAAACATCCAAGAATGCAGAAGATTTCTCTCAAAACAGCAGGGGTGAGGTTCTAAGCCTCCCCTCTGTTGATCCCAAATTTCTCTCCTGATGGCCCCACTGCAACTGTGCCTGTCTTAGGTTGTTCTTCCCTTGAGGAATCTTACCCTTCTCTGGCTAACCAGTCATCTTCCGGGGCCATACAGGGAAATGTAAAGTTGGTAAGTGAGAGAGAAACAATATTGTTTGAAAAGGTTAGCTTTTTACTTCTTTGCAGATTTATGCCCTGTGGCTTCTATGCCCAGCATTTGTCTTGAGGTATCTTTACCACTTGGGAAGAATTATGATACTCAGTAATTTTCGGTATGAGGCATGAATTCTATTTAAGGGTTGTAATTAGGAAGGAAGAAGAAAAGCTATAGAAGTAGAAGACGGAAGAAAACTGGGAAGATTGATTATTTCTTTGACATATCTTCTTGTAGAGTAACATAAACATGTATAGGTTTTAAACTACTAATTAAATTGCGCACACACATTAACATAACAGGAATACAGCTACATAACAAAATCAGACCTACAATTACCAGCCATATCCAGTGAAACCAGTTAGGTACCCTAGGCATTTGTGAAAACTTATCAATGATATGATGAATACTGTCTAACTGAATTTGAATAGATTGAGAAAAATCAGACAAATTAAAACAACACATTCCTGGGAACTGTTCACATCCCATATGTTCTTTTAACAGTAGATAGTCTATAGTCGCACGATTTTGGAGCACTGCAACTTGCACTTCTCCTAATTCTTGGTTGGTTCCAACCGTATAGATCCAGTCAAATTTGTTGTTTTACTGTATGCGCAGGCCAGCTGAGATATCTCCTTCTTCATTCCAATGGCAAGTCCAGGAACCGGTGGAATGAATGCAGCTACATCTGCAGCATCGCCTGGATCTTTGTTGAGGTTTTCTGATGATCATCTTCTGGTATGAGTCTTCCAGAGAGTGCTGATGTTGGAAGTTCTTCTTCATATCGTATCTTAGTTCATTTTCTGGGTAGCCAAATTAGGCTTTGATCCTCTGTATAAACACAAACAGACCCTTTGCCCGCACTTTGATATACCTTTATACCATTGTGAATAACCTATTGGAGATCAACACACAGGAACTGCTTTTTTTTTTAAGAGAAAGGAATATTATCAGAAAAATGTACTTCCATAGCGGATCATCTGACACCCTTTAAAAGATCAAAATTAAGGATATGTAAAGCATGCATTAATTGTTGATTCACAGTTAGTTTTATCCTATCAGGGAGTAATCCCCCTTTTCCTTCTCTTTTTTTTTGTTATCATTAATCTACAATTACATGAAGAATATTATGCTTACTAGGCTCTCCCCTATACCAAGTCCCCCCCACAAATCCCATTATAGTCACTGTCCATCAGCATAGCAAAATGTTATAGAATCACTACTTGTCTTCTCTGTGTTGTACAGCCCTCCCCTTTCTTCCACCCACCCCATGCATGCTAATCTTAATACCCCTCTTCTTCTCCGCCCCTTATCCCTCCCTACCCACCCATCCTCCCCAGTCCCTTTCCCGTTGGTACCTGTTAGTCCATTCTTGGGTTCTGTGATTCCGCTGCTGTTTTGTTCCTTCAGTTTTTCCTTTGTTCTTATACTCCACAGATGAGTGAAATCATTTGGTATTTCTCTTTCTCCGCTTAGCTTATTTCACTGAGCATAATAACCTCCAGGTCCATCCATGTTGCTGCAAATGGTAGGATTTGCCCTCTTCTTATGGCTGAGTAGTATTCCATTGTGTATATATACCACATCTTCTTTATCCATTCATCTACCGATGGACATTTAGGTTGCTTCCAATTCTTGGCTATTGTAAATAGTGCTGCGATAAACATAGGGGTGCATCTGTCTCAAACTTGATTGCTGCGTTCTTAGGGTAAATTCCTAGGAGTGGAATTCCTGGGTCAAATGGTAAGTCTGTTTTGAGCATTTTGATGAACCTCCACACTGCTTTCCACAATGGTTGAACTAATTTACATTCCCACCAGCAGTATAGGAGGGTTCCCTTCTCCACAACCTCGCCAACATTTGTTGTTGTTTGTCTTTTGGATGGTAGCCATCCTTACTGGTGTGAGGTGATATCTCATTGTGGTTTTAATTTGCATTTCTCTGATAATTAGTGATGTGGAGCATCTTTTCATGTGTCTGTTGGCCATCTGAATTTCTTTTTTGGAGAACTGTCTGTTCAGTTCCTCTGCCTATTTTTTAATTGGATTATTTGTTTTTTGTTTGTTGAGGTGGGTGAGCTCTTTATATATTTTGGATGTCAAGCCTTTATCGGATCTGTCATTTACAAATATATAATCCCATACTGTAGGGTACTTTTTTGTTCTATTGATGGTGTCTTTTGCTATACAGAAGCTTTTCAGCTTAATATAGTCCCATTTGTTCATTTTTGCTGTTGTTTTCCTTGCCCAGGGAGATATGTTCAAGAAGAGTTCACTCATGTTTATGTCTAAGAGATTTTTGCCTATGTTTTTTTCTAAGAGTTTTATGGTTTCATGACTTACATTCAGGTCTTTGATCCATTTCAAATTTACTTTTGTGTATGCGGTTAGACAGTGGTTCAGTTTCATTCTCTTACATGTAGCTGTCCAGTTTTGCCAGCACCATCTGTTGAAGAGACTGTCATTTCCGCATTGTATGTCCATGGCTCCTTTATCAAATATTAACTGGCCATATATGTTTGGGTTAATGTCTGGAGTCTTTAATCTGTTCCACTGGTCTGTGGCTCTGTTCTTGTGCCAGTACCAAATTGTCTCGATTACTATGGCTTTGTAGTAGAGCTTGAAGTTGGGGAGTGAGATCCCCCCCATTTTATTATTCTTTCTCAGGATTGCTTTGACTATTCAGAGTCTTTGGTGTTTCCATATGAATTTTTGAACTATTTGTTCCAGTTCATTGAAAAATATTGCTGGTAATTTGATAGGGATTGCATCAAATCTATATATTGCTTTGGGCAGGATGGCCATTTTGATGATATTAGTTCTTCCTAGCCAAGAGCATGGGATGAGTTTCCATTTGTTAGTGTCCCCTTTAATTTCTCTTAAGGGTGTCTTGTAGTTTTCAGAGTATAGGTCTTTCACTTCTTTGGTTAGGTTTATTCCTAGATATTTTATTCTTTTTGATGCAATTGTGAATGGAGTTGTTTTCCTGATTTCTCTTTCTATTAGTTCATTGTTAGTGTATAGGAAAGCCACAGATTTCTGTGTGTTAATTTTGTATCCTGCAAGTTTGCTGAATTCTGATATCAGTTCTAGTAGTTTTGGGTTGGAGTCTTTAGGGTTTTTTATGTACAATATCATGTCATCTGCAAATAGTGACAGTTTAACTTATCCTTACCAATCTAGATTCCTTGTATTTCTTTGTTTTGTCTGATTGCCGTGGGTAGGACCTCCAGTACTATGTTAAATAACAGTGGGGAGAGCGGGCATCCCTGTGTTGTTCCCCATCTCAGAGGAATAGCTTTCAGCTTCTCGCTGTTCAGTATGATGTTGGCTGTGGGTTTATCATATATGGCCTTTATTATGTTGAGGTACTTGCCCTCTATACCCATTTTGCTGAGAGTTTTTATTATGAATGGATGTTGAATTTTGTTAAATGCTTTTTCAGCATCTATGAAGATGACAATGTGGTTTTTGTGTTTCTTTTTGTTGATGTGTTGGATGATGTTGATGGATTTTCTAATGTACCATCCTTGCATCTCTGGGATGAATCCCACTTGGTCATGGTGTATGATCCTTTTAATATGCTGTTGAATTCTGTGCTAATATTTTATTGAGTATTTTTGCATCTACATTCATCAGGGATATTGGTCTGTAATTTTCTTTTTTGGTGGGGTCTTTGCCTGGCTTTGGTATTAGGGTGATGTTGGCTTCATAGAATGAGATTGGGAGTATTCCCTCCTCTTCTATTTTTTGGAAAACTTTAAGGAGAATAGGTATTATGTCTTCTCTGTATGTCTGATAAAATTCCGAGGTAAATCCACCTGGCCCGGGGGTTTTGTTCTTGGGTAGTTTTTTGATTACCATTTCAATTTCTTTGCTCATAGTTGGTTTGTTTAACTTTTGTGTTTCTTCCTTGGTCAGTCTTGGAAGGGTGTATTTTTCTAGGAAGTTGTCCATTTCTCCTAGGTTTCCCAGCTTGTTAGCATATAGGTTTTCATAGTAGTCTTTAATAATTCTTTGTATTTCTGCAGAGTCTGTCATGATTTTTCTATTCTCATTTCTGATTCTGTTGATGTGTGTTGATTCTATTTTTCTCTTAATAAGTTGGGCTAGAGGCTTATCTATTTTGTTAATTTTCTCAAAGAACCAGCTCTTGGTTTCATTGATTTTTTCTATTATTTTATTCTTCTCAATTTTGTTTCTTCTTCTCAATTTATGTTTATTTCTTCTCTAATCTTTATTATGTCCCTCCCTCTGCTGACTTTAGGCCTCATTTGTTCTTCTTTTTTCTGTCTCGATAATTGTGATGTTAGACTATTCATTTGTGATTGTTCTTCCTTCTTTAAGTGTGCCTGGATCGCTATGTACTTACCTCTTAAGACTGCTTTCGCTGCTTCCCACAGATGTTGGGGCTTTGTGTTGTTGTTGTCATTTATTTCCATATATTCCTTGATCTCTATTTTAATTTGTTTGTTGATCCATTGATTATTTAGGAGCATGTTGTTAAGCCTCCATGTGTTTGTGAACCTTTTTGTTTTCTTTGTAGAATTTATTTCTAGTTTTATACCTTTGTGGTCTGAAAAGTTGGTTGGTAGGATTTCAGTATTTTTGAATTTACTGAGGCTCTTTTTGTGGCCTAGTATGTGGTCTATTCTGGAAAATGTTCCATGTGCACTTGAGAAGAATGTATATCCTGTTTCTTTTGGATGTAGAGTTCTATAGATGTCTATTAGGTCCATCCGTTCTAGTGTGTTGTTCAGTGCCTCTGTGTCCTTACTTATTTTCTGCCCAGTGGATCTATCCTTTGTGGTGAGTGGCATTTTGAAGTCTCCTAAAATGAATGCATTGCATTCTATTTTCCCTGTTAGTTTTAGTATTTGTTTCACATATGCTGGTGCTCCAGCGTTGGGTGCATATATATTTAGAATGGTTATATCCTCTTGTTGGACTGAGCCCTTTATCATTATGTAATGTCCTTCTTTATCTCTTGTTACTTTCTTTGTTTTGAAGTCTATTTTGTCTGATACTATTACTGGAACCCCTGCTTTCGCCTCTCTGTTCTTTGTCTGAAATATGTTTTTCCCTCCCTTGACTTTTAGTCTGTGCATGTCTTTGGGTTTGAGGTGAGTCTCTTGCAAGCAGCATATAGATGGGTCTTGCTTTTTTATCCATTCTGTTACTCTGTGTCTTTTGATTGGTGCATTCAGTCCATTTACATTTAGGGTGATGATTGAAAGATATGTACTTATTGCCATTGCAGGCTTTAGATTCGTGGTTACCGAAGGTTCAAGGTTAGCCTCTTTAGTATCTTACTGCCTAACTTTGCTCGCTTATTGAGCTTATATACACTGTCTGGAGATTCTTTTCTTTTCTCTATTCTTATTCCTCCTTCTCCATTCTTTATATGTTGGTTGTTTTATTCTGTGCTCTTTCATGTTTCCTTTAACTGCTTTTAGTGGGTAGTTGATTTTATTTTTTGCCTTTCATTAGTATTTGGTTGGTCTGCTTTCTCTCTGTGATTTTATTTTCTCTTGTGACATCTATTTAGTCTTAGGAGTGCTCCCGTCTAGAACAGTGCCTCTAAAATACCCTGTAGAGGTGGTTTGTGGGAGGCAAATTCCCTCAACTTTTGCTTGTCTGGGAATTGTTTAATCCCTCCATCATATTTAAATGATAATTGTGCTGGATACAGTATCCTTGGTTCAAAGCCCGTCTGTTTCATTGCATTAAATATATCATACCATTCTCTTCTGGCCTATAAGGTTTCTGTTGAGAAGTCTGATGATAGCCTGATGGGTTTTCCTTTATAGGTGATGTTTTTCTCTCTAGCTTCCTTTAAAACTCTTTCCTTGTCCTTGATCTTTGCCATTTTAATTATTATGTGTCTTGGTGTTGTCCTCCTTGGGTCCTTTCTGTTGGGAGTTCTGTGTGTTTCTGTAGTCTGTTCGATTATTTCCTCCCCCAGTTTGGGGGAGTTTTCAGCAATTATTTCTTCAAAGACAGTTTCTGTCCCTTTTTCTCTCTCTTCTTCTTCTGGTACCCCTATAATACAGATATTCTTCCTTTTGGATTGGTCACACAGTTCTCTTAATATTGTTTCATTCCTGGAGATCCTTTTATCTCTCTCTTTGTCAGCTTCTATGTCTTACTGTTCTCTGGTTTCAATTCCATCAATGGCCTCTTGCATCTTACCCAGTCTGCTTATAAATCCTTCCAGAGTTTGTTTCACTTCTGTAATCTCCTTCCTGGCATCTGTAATCTTCCTCCAGATGTCTGTAATCTCCCTCCAGACTTCATCCCTTAGCTCTTGTATATTTCTCTGCATCTCCATCAGTATGTTTATGATTTTTATTTTGAATTCTTTTTTGGGAAGACTGGTTAGGTCTGTCTCCTTCTCTGGTGTTGTCTCTGTTATCTTTGTCTGCTTGTAATTTTGCCTTTTCATGATGATAGAGATAGTTTGCAGAGCTGGCATGAGTGACAGCTGTAAGAACTTCCCTTCTTGTTGGTTTGTGGCCTTCCTCTCCTGGGAGAACAGCGACTTCTAGTGGCTTGTGCTGGGCAGCTGCGTGCAGAAAGGGCTTCTGATTCTTGCCCGGCTGCTATGGAGTTAGTTTATCTCCGCTGTTGCGTGGGCATGGCCTGCCTTGGGCTGCTACTCCTATATGGTGGAGTCGTGTTGGAGGGGGAATGGCCAGGAAGCTATTTATCTCTGTGAGGGGCCTCTGTGCTCCCTGCTGCCCAGGGGGTTAGAGTGCCCAGAGTTCCCCAGATTCCCTGCTCCTGGACTAAGTGTCCCAGGACGCTTCCGTCCATCTGTGGGGTCCCTGTCCCTTTAAGACTTCCAAAAAACACTCGCTTTTCTTTGTCCCAGGTGCACTGTCTGCAGGGACCCACTCACAGGTCTTACTCTCCTGTTTCCCTAGTTTCCAGCACCCCATGCATGCACTGTGTCTGCACTCTGGTGCGGATGGCTAGGGCTGGCTATTTAGCAGTCCTGGGCTCCCTCTCCCTCCCCGCTCTGACTCCTCTCCTCCCTCCTGGACCTGGGGTGTGGGGCACTTGGGTCCTGCCGGGCCGGGGCTTGTATCTTACCCCCTTCATGAGGTGCTGGGTTCTCGCAGGTATGGATGTGGTCTGGCTATTGTCCTGTGTCTTCTGGTCTCTCTTTTAGGAAGAGTTTTCTTTGTTGTATTTTCAAAAACATATGTGGTTTTGGGAGGAGATTTCTGCTGCTCTACTCATGCTGCCATCTTGGCTCCACTCCCTGGCATCAACTTTTAAGATACAATTTTCTAGAGGTTAAAAACCATGGCTATTATAAAGGCATAAAATAAAAATGTGTTAAAATTTTTATTTAAATCACCTATTTTATTTAACTCATCAATTAATGAGGGAGCTGGTAAGACATTAAAACTGGTTCAACAGGCTTTCATGCGAGAATCAAATAAAAGCCCTGATTTATAGTATCTGCCAATTTTGTAGTGTAAGTACCACCTCTATGGTTGATTTTAAGCTACAAATGAGTTTTCAAAATTCCTGCAAACTATAAACAGTTGGGTCTCATGAGCCAGTCTAAGCTGGCTACAGCACTTTACTGTTACAGACACATGGGCTATTTAATAAAAATAATGGTAAGAAAAGATATAGTTTATGAAACTGGTTATCTCTCATGGAGAAATAAACTTTCAAAGTTATTTTTCCACCAAACAAGAATTATTTGCATCTCTACTGAGCAAAATCTATCAGTTAACCTCTGCTCTCATGGAGGTGTAAAATAGCCCCCTCTACACAGTCAAGCCCAGCACTTCACTGAAAGAACATCTAATAATTTCTTTTGTCTCTTTGAAGTTATGAATAATATTTTCTAACAGATTGTTACATCTGTAATGAATTAATATTTCTCTGACTCAATTAAAAATAAATGTTCCTTTACTAAGCTGTGATGTACTTGAAGGTAGAAAATCTTTTTTAGTCCTTGTTTCTTTAGCTCTCAGTAAGTATCTGGTGCTCAATAAATATTTGGTAAATGGATGGTTATAATTTTGTATGGGAAAAGTCAAAGCTGATTTCTACAAATAGACAATCTACTCATTCTTCTCCTTCCTTTTTAGATTACTGCCAATAAATAGGACTAGGCCAAGTTAAGGGTAATAAATGTTCTCTGACCTCAAGGAAACTTTAAAGGCACTGAAAACAAAGATTTTTAAAGGCAGTGAAAAACATGGGATAAATGGTGAACCAGGTGGAGGTCATAAAATGATGTCAGTGTTTAAACTTATTATTAATGCAGTTCTTTGAATTTTGACCTTGATTCATCATGAGAGTATAATGGAGAGTGAGATTAAAATAGAATCTATAATTTTCAATGAGAAGGAAGTTGAGGATTAAATTAACATGATAAAACCATTTCTTGGCCCAGTGTTGAAACAACAGTGTTCCCTAGGCTAATTATAACTAAAAACTAAAACAAAACGAACAAACAAACAAGTTGTTACATTAGGTGATCACTCATAAATTTAGTTTAAAGAAAGCTTAAAAGAGGGAATACATTGGTACAGTAGTTTGTATTGTGGTCCATTCATTCATTCATCAAAGATTCATAGAGACATAGTAGTGAAGAAAAAAAAAGATAAGGTCCCTATTTTTGTAGAACTTTCTAGTGTGTGTATGTGTAAAGGTTCAGAATATAAAGACAATCCAGAAGACCTTGAGAAAGATGTAAAGCCTGTTAGGTCAGAGGAGAACCAAGAGTGAGTGGTATCTGAGAGTCCAGTAAAGAAGTGTTTCAAGGAGGAAGGTGTGATCAGCCAGCTGAATCTAACGTAGTTAATAGATTGAACAAAAATGACTAAAGATGGAGAAATTGTATTTAACAATATGAGGATCCTTGGTGAAATGAGAAGAGCACTTTTGGTGCAGCAGTGGTGAAAGCATTATTGGAATTGGTGTTGAAGGCCAGAGTGGGAGGAGAAGAGGAGACAGCAAGTTATGACAACTCTTTTCAGAGTTTTGCTTTGAAGTGAAAGAGAAAACAAAAGATTATCAGAGGGTAATGTCAGTTTCTTTGTGTGTGTGTTTTTTTAATAAGATGAGGAATATTACATATTTATATTGCTCAGAGGAATAACCTACAGGAGAGAAAAAGTGGTGATGCAGGAGAGAAAGAAACAAAGCCCCTTAAAAAGGAAGACAGGGATGGAATATAGTATACCAGTGGTTACAAATATATTTACTCAAGTCTTCTGTCTTCAGTGATTAAAAACAACTTTACAGATACAGAGTTATTAGTGTATATATAATATTTATATTCTTTGACAGTGGTGACCCATGTATTACTGTGAACAGTAAAGTTTGAACAATTTTAGTACTTTTGTTATCTTAAAGAGAAAAGTTTATGAAATCAAAATGTAGAGCCAATTATTTATTACCATCTAGGTCAAGAAACAGAACGTTGATAGCAATCAGAAATAACCATTGTGTCCTTTCCCAATCATACTCCCTCCTCCTCCCTTCTCCCCAAAATAACCACTTTCCTGACTTCAATGGTAATCATTTCCTTGAATTTCTTTTTATCTTTATCACGTAGTATAAATCACAAACCATTATAATTTAGTTTTCACTTGCTTTTTAAATGTTGCATAAGTGGAATCGTATGTATGTACTCCTGTGTATGGTTTCTTTAGCTCACTTTATGTTTTTTGTGTTCACCCATGCTGTTTCTGTGGGTGGTTTATTACCATCGCTTTTCAGTACCCCATCGTATACCATAATTATTATCTCCTTTCTATTGCTGAAGGATATATAAGATTTTTCTTTTTCAAATAGTGCTACTATGAACAGTCTTGCACTTCTCTCCTGAAATATGTTTGCTTTTGGGTTGCATATATACTTAGGTGCAGAATTGCTGTGTCATAGGATTTATGTATTGTTGTGTTTGTAAACAATGCCTGCGTGTTGTCTAAAATCGTTGTACCAATTTATGTGCTCATCAGCAGCATGTAGACCATTCCCATTGTTCCATTTTCTCTCAAAAGCTTTGCATTGTGAGTCCTTTTATTTTTATCCTTTCTGGTGAATGGGTACTGATATTTCACTGGGATTTTAATTTGCATTTACCTGATAATGAATGAAGTTGATCATCTTTTCATATGCTGTCTTTTTCCATTTGTTGAACAGCATTTTCTCTCTCTTGCTAGGGTCTTATACGAAGTTTGTAATTTTAATGTAGCCCAATTTATCAATGTTTTCTTCTTAATTATTTTTATGTCCTAAAATGCTTTTATGTTGGTTTCTGGAAGTTTTATTATTTTTCCCTTCAGCATTCGATCTTCATCTCTCTGGATTTATGCACAGGATATTCATAGTGAGTGTAGGGTGGGAAGTGTTGGTCAAGTTTCATTTTTTTCTGTGTGAATATTTAATCAACTAAGTATCCTTTTTTGAATACAATGAATGTGTCTTTCACAACTGCTCTGCAGTGACATCTTTGTCATATATCAAGTTCATTATATGCATGCATATATTTCTGGATTTGCTATTCTAATCTAATTATCTGTTTATCAATTCTTTCACAAAAAAAATATCTCTTAGTTGCTCTAATTTGATTTAAAAATCTCAAAATTCAGTATAGGAAAACTTTTTTACTACTTCTTTAAAATTTTAAGAATGTCTCAATTATTCTTTACTACATATTTATGTATTTAAATATCTTGACTATATTTTACTAGTGAAGAATGTCTTTAATTCTTTGCTATCTTGTCACTGAACTCCAAACATCTTAGCACATATGTCCATTCATGCCAGCTTTCCTAATTATCAACAAAAGGATTGGTCCTTTCCACCAATACCAAAAATGCAGAAAAAAAAATACCTATGTATGTGGCAGATATAAATCTGGCATATATATGACACATTTTCTAATATTCAGAACACTTCATCTATGATTACTAAAAACTATGTTTCTTTTAAAAAAAATCTCAAATTACTGGTTTTGACTTAGAAAGAAGCTTAAGGTCTCATATTTTCTTTTTTCTCATGTCTGCTTCCTGCCCCTATCCCTGTCCATAAAAAAGTTCTTTTTTAAGGTCTGATTACTGACTTATTTTAAGGGGCATGACCTAGCACTGACAATATTTGTGGAGAAATGAAGAAAAGGAAAGTGCTATGTCTGAATACGCCTCTGTCAATTTAATGTCATGTTATTGGGTCCCTCCTGCTTGATTTAGAAAATCACAATGAGGGCATAAAAGGCTTTTTTTGTATGAACTGAGCTATGAATTGTTGATTCCCTGAAAGTTTTATTCTCTTTCCTACAGACGCATGAACACATATACAGCCTAGGGGAAAAAACTGTGTTTGGTGGTTTGACTTCAGGGTTGTACTCTGTGATTTCTGTTTCAGCCATCTCATGTCTGTTTCCTGCATTTAGCCCAATGCATTCTGTAAGCCCCAGTGTTCCACCCAAGTGCCTTATCCATGTTATTCACCTCTACTCCTTTCTCTAGCTCCACACTGGTACCAAGGTATATTTGCCATTGTAACAACATCCTGGCATTACTAGCACTTTTTATCATATGTAAGTCTTAATCTTTGGCCTTTGACTCTTACTGTAGCTGCAATTATATGCATAGCAACTAAAAATAATGTAAAAGAAACATAGTCTATCTCTATAAATTCTTTCTCCACTTTAAAAATTTCCTTCCTCCATCTTATTGAGCTGGTAACACACAGTAATTACTATAGTAAAATTATACCTAAAATATAAAAAAAAGAGGCTGTCAGTATGTTCCAGATGAGATCCTCAGTAAGTGAATATATTTTGTGTTATAGAGTTTAGTTGGTCTGGGATCTTTCTGCTTTTTTGAGTGCTGAATTTTTGAGGTTACTAGGTATTTGGTCTCTGGTTTAGTGGACTATTAACACATTAGACTTTGAACATCCATCTCCTAGGGCTCTGAAAATAATCTGATTTGTAATCCAAGTAAACAAAACAGGGATTAGCTGATATTCCTTGTCATGAAAGAGTTTTAAGGAGCAATAATTTAAACTCAAAATATATTTTACAAAATCCATTTCTTGACAAATCTTTGTATCAACTGTTGAAGTGATTTACATATCATTTTAAAGCCTGCTCCTAACCATCATTTTAAAACACAATTTAGTCTTTAAAAAATTACTGGAAATAAGTCAATTATAATAGTTGTAGGCAGAAATCTGTCAAAATTAAGATGATATTTTCTTTTATTAGAGGAAAGGCTTTGAGTTTATTTGAATTCAACATATCTCAAAAAATGTCATATTTGGCATGCTAGTGAATTTTTATTTCCTGAATTTTAGCTAGATTATCCTGTAGATTCCAAGAGATGAGCTTAAAGCAAAATAACATTTTCTTGGTATTTCTCCATGAGGGAATTTGACAATGATTAGACCTGAGAGTTTTCAGATATAGGTCTTGGGGAAGCAAAAACTCTGTACATCAAAAAATGTACTGACTTTTATAAAAGACATCTTTGTAAACTTCTTTTCAAACTCAATTGTTTGATATAAGGACTGTTTACTTCACATCATCTTCTGACTAAAGCTCAGTTTCTTGTATGTCATGTCACTTGTTTCTGGAGTCATAATTCTCCTTTCAGAGTTTGAGAAGAAATCAGTTGTTACAATGTTGTTATAGCTGAGATATGGTAGTTGCTTTAATTTGGGAAAGAACTGGTGCTTGCTAAAGAAAATGTCTATGCTTATCTCCCTCAAAGTTACCTAGATCTAAGTCTGTTGTGATATGAAGGACATCCATTTTAGTTGAAAGAAAGTGTCTCATCTTCAGAGACACTTAAAAATCACAATTCCATCACTTACTAGCTTTGCTGCGGGACGTTTACTTGGTCTTTAAAAGTCTCAGTTTTCCACATTGTAATGCAGATTATTACAGCTGGGGACATAAGAAGACCATGCAGCTTATGGCTCTGCAAAGTGTCTTAAATAAGGAAGAAGCAAAGACCTAACCTTCACAAATAAATTTGCTAAATATATTTAAGAATGACCAGTGCTGCTAGCAGTGACTCTGAAGAATAAATGTTTTACTGGACTTTTAAAAGTTCGTTAGTTCGATACAGTTGAGACTTTGGTGGTTCCTGTTTGTGGTAACAACAATATGCCTCACCAAACATGTCCTTTACTTCCATGTATTTTCCAGCATCCTTGCAGTTAGCAGAGCCATGTGATTAGTTCTGGCCAATGAAATGTTAGTTGGGTGACCCATGTGACTTCAGAGATAGAAGCAGTGAAAAAAACAGTAAAAGACTCAAGATTCTCCAGCATTTTTGTTGTGCCACACAAACCGAGATTACTTGATTTTAGGTGGTGCAGGAACACAATGGTGGTGCCTCCACCAGCCAGAGTCCCTGCCTGACCATGTGGAGTAGAGTCTCCCACCAAACTGTGATGAACATGTAGTGTGAGCAAGAAATAAACCTTTATTCTCTGAACCCACTGGGATTTTGGGCTTATATTTATTACTATGCATAAAGTAGCCTATTATGACCAATACCCTGGTTTAGAGTGGCCACATCTTCAAATGTATTTTCCCTTATGAATTGTTAAATTTAATTAATGGATTTTTGTTAAGGATTAGAATTAAGTGCACTATGATTTCCAGATTAACACAATTGTGGGATAGTTATTGAGTATTATCCTGTAAGCTCTCACATATCATTAACATGCTCAAGGTCAGTGGAAATGAGGGATAAATCCAGGAAAGCCTATGAATACAGCAATGAAGCATACTAACACCAACACAAAAGCTGATTACTAATTGATAATGATTATATTTCAAGTTTATATAGCAGTTTGTAAAGCATCCAATTCACTACTTATCTTCAGATGAAACTTTGGATCCAAGGGCGGCTGAACTTAGTGGGAGACACATCTAAGATTAGCATATTAAACTGAAAATGAACTTAAACCTCAGGTGTTAAGCAGTTAAAATCCTCTTCATGGAAGCAGAGAGGACCCTCAAAATATCCATTGTATTTGTAAGGTAAAATTTCCATTAATACCTAAAGAAGGTTTCAAAGCAGCCCAGAAACATTACTTAACATAGTATCAGAACATACCTATGAAGTAGGAAAGAACTATTTGTCCCCATTTCTTAGGCCAAGAAAAGGCAGTGGGTAGTAACGAGTTCACCTGAAGATAATTAATTTAGTAAAAAGATACACAGGCTTTTGATTTCTAGAAATTAGACCTTCTGGGTTCTTACAGCAGTGACTACAGCACAGAAGATGAGTGCTGACTGCATCAGAAACCTGATCTCAAATCCCAGCCCTGCCCCACTTACTTACGGTGTGGTCCTGGACAAGTTTACTTCCATGTAAATGGGAATAATCACATCTCAAAAGGTAACATAAAACTTAAATGGGCATGTATCAAAGCATTTCATATAATGATTGACCTATTATAGGCATATTATAAATGGAGTGTTTCATCCTTTATTTATTTACCACTTATTCCAATAAGAGAGCTAATAAGTTCACTTCTGAGGGTACAAAAATATCAAAACAAATGTTCTCATTATAGCCATCAGGTAATCCTCGACTGATACTTCTCTGAATGTACATGTGAACTAGTTATTTAACAAATTGCATTATTTTAGGATCCACCAGGTTCTGTCACATCTGATCCAGAGTTTTGAACAAAAGGATCCATTTTCAATTTACTAAGGAAGACAGACTCCCAATTTGAAAGCAACAGTGTATCTACAATGATGTTTTAAAAGTGTCACCACAAATGTCTTTGTGTAATTCTCCCTTTATGTAAACATATTATATTTTGGACTCAAGATCCCTGTATAAAGAATCTTCAAATATCTAATTCCTTATTTCCTGCATTGCTATTCTGTAGGTAAAAGCTAAATACCTCCCTTTCATAAAGTTACATGTTCAGGACTGGTTAGTTTAGGCACAGTCCTGGAATGTGGAAGGGAAAAACATTATTTTTGTGACAGAAACTATTTTAAGTCATGATATATTAGGTAGAAAAATTTAATGGTATTTTGTTTCTGGTTCTAAGAATGTATGAAAGTTATATATATTGTATTGTAATTTTTTATTTCTTGTTGGTTTGGGATTCTTCTGCCTCTTTTTTTGTCTATTGCCCCTGCCTATTCTTGTGAAATTTTGTTTTAGTTTTGTTTCCTACAGTGTGACAGTCGGATTTAAGTGCTCTTTAACATAAAATCCACATTATAGAGAAAGAGCACAAGGTTATACGATTTATAAAAAGAGGCTCTAATGCTGTCTCTTGTCTGTTCTGCAGTCTCCTGTCTAATTACACATCCTTTTGGCTGACCTCAAACTCTTTTTTCCAATGAATGGCGATTCTCTAATGTAGATCTTTACTTTCTTTAAAAGATAGAAAGCAAAGCTCTTGTCAAACAATACAAATTATGATGTGGGTGTGAAATCTGTTGGGATCAGGGGACCCCATAGGTCATCTATTAAGTCACCTATTTTGCACATATGAAATTGAGACACAGACCAATGAAAGGCAAAGCTGAGATTTGAACTATCTTTTCATTTGGAGAAAGAAACAAAAAAAACTCATTTGCACTACAGCTGTATGTTTATTAATAGGACTGCATATCATTGGAAAGATTTAGTTGGTTGGAATTATATCAGCAAATATAGTCTCCTAGGAATTTCTGCACCTCCTCCCCCAACCTGCCCAACCAGAAGTATCCATTTGAACAAGTGTCTGTGCACATAAGTACCTTCACAAGAGCCAGAGATTCCAGGTGAAGGATTATTGCACCTTGGTGAAGCACAGAAGTAAGGACAGGTTGATGAGAGTAGCAAGGATAGATTCACACTACCATTACCCTCCTCCCAAGCCTGGTCAGCTCATTGCAAAGACACCTTTCTCATGGGAGAAGGACAGGATAGTGAGTAGCGAATTTCATGGCAGACTGCAGATCTGGTCAATCCCAGCACCAGCACCAGACCAACTCCTGCTGTTCTAGGTGACTCACTGTGGGCTCCCAGGAACCCAGGCTTCCACTCACCTTGGCACTTGTTGGCTCCAGCAACACCACTGTTGCCTGCCAGTTCTGGTGGCCCCATTTAGCTCCAGTGGTCCCAAATGGCATTCTAGGCACCAGGCTCTCAATGAGCTCCCAGGAACCCAGTCCTTTGTCTCACTTATGCCTACCAACTCCAGCAGACCCAGGTGGCTCCTGTAGTTCCAGGTGGCTCCCATGATACCAGTTTCTTGGTGGGCTTCTGTGCTCCCAGGTGTCTCAGTATGGTGTCTAATGGCTCCAGCAGCCCCAGGCAGTGTTTGTGGCACCAGCCTCCTGGCAAGCACCTGCAGATCCAAGCCCTAACTCAACCTGGTGCCTGCTGGCTCTAGCAGTTCCAGGTGGTTTCCATGGCTCCAGGGAACTGTTAGTAGTACCAGGCTCCCAGGGAACCTCTGAATCTAGGCTTCTGGCTCACCAGTGCTTCCAGCTCCAGCATCCCCAGGCAGCTCCCACAGCTTCAGGTAGCTTCTTTGGCTCCAAGCTCTCAAAGGGTCCCTGAAAACCAGGGCTTCTGGCCCATGGCCCATCGAAGCACTGGCCAACTCCAGCAGCCTTGGGCAGCTGAGTGTCCTCAGGTGGCTTCTGCACCTTCAGGAAGCTTCCTTGACTCCAGTCTCTTAGAAGGCTCCCATGAGCCCAGGCCCCCAATCCACTCTAGCATCTGCCAGCTCCTGCAACCCCAGATGGATCTAGTGAACCCATGTTCCCAGCTCACCCCAGTGCCAACTAGCTCCCATGGCACCAGGAATCTGCAGGCTCCTATGAACCCAGGTTCCTGGTTCATGCCAGCACTGACTCTCTCCTACAGCCCTAGGTGGCTCCTGTGGTCTCAAGATCCCAAGCATCACCAATGATCACAGGCTCCAAGGGCCACCTCTATAACCAGCGTCCTAGTAGGGACCAGCATAAAGCTAACTATTGCCATCCCAAGTCGTTAACACACCCCAGCACAGGACACCCAAGGACTCCAGCAGCAACCCCACCCGTGGACACCACCAGACTGCGCTTCCAGAATCTCCCAGCCTACCAGGATAGACTGACTGGTAAAGGGCTTTGCCTACTGAAGCCACTCCTTAAAGACTGGAAGAGGAGCCTGTGTCCTGAAATGCATGCACACCAATGCAAGGCCAAAAGGATCATGAATATCAAGGGAACATGGCACGACCAAAGGAAACTAATAAAATTCCAATGACTGACCCCAAAGAAATGGAAATCTATGAAATATTTGACAAAGAATTCAGAATAATCCACTTAAGAAATTCACTGAACTATGAGAAAACACAAACAAAATTAGGAAATAATACATGAACAAAATAATTTGTTCAACAAAAAAAGAAGCCACTAAAAAAAAATCAAGCAGAAGCCCTAGAGTTGAAGACTATAATAACTGAACTGAAAAATTCAATAGAGAGCTTCAACAACAGACTCAACCAAGCAGAAGAAAAAAAAACAGTGGACTGAAAGGCCATTTGAAATCATACAGTCAGAAGAGAAAAAAAAATTAAAAGCTTATATGGATTATGCAATAACATTAAATCAAACAGTTTATGCATTATTGGAACCCCAGAAGGAGAACAGAGGGAGAAAGAAGCGGAAAGTTTATTTAAAGAAAAATGGCTGAGAACTTAACCAAATCTGGGGAGAGATTTAGATAAGCAGCTTCATAAAGCAAATACATCATCCCTAAAATTCAACCTAAATCGATCTTCTCCATGACACATTATAATAATATTGCCTAAAATTAAAGACAAAGAGAAAATTTTAAAAAGGAGCTAGAGAAAAAATTCTTACATATAACAAAATCCCCATAAGGCTACCAGATTTCTCAGCAGAAACTTTGCTGGCCAGGAGAGAATAGGGTGATATACTGAAAGTGTGGAAAGAAAAATGTGCTAACCAAGATACTTTACTCAGCAAGCTGTCATTCAGGAATGGAGAGGCAAAGACTTTCCCAAGCAAAGGCTGAGGGAGTTCATCAACACAAGATTTGCTTTATAAGAAATACTAAAAGGAGTTCGTCAAGTTGAAATGAAAGACTTAGTAATAAGAAAACATATGAAAATATAAAACATGTTAGTAAAAGCAAGTATATAGTCATATTTAAAATATTTGAATACTGTAATATGGTATTACTTCAATTTAGAATCAAAGTTTAAAAAAGAAAACATTAAAAAACTATAGCTACAATAATTTGTTACTGTATACACAATATAAAAAGAGGTAAATTATGACATAAAGAAACAAAATATGGGGGAGAATAAAAAATTTATATGTGATTGAAGTAAACAGCAAAAAATATATTTATAATATATAAGATGTTCTATATGCTTCATGGTAACCACAAAAACCTATAATAGATACACAAAATATATAGAGAAAAGAATCTGAGCATATTGCTAGAGAAAATCATCAAATCAAAAAAGAATAGAGCATGAGAAGAAGAAAGGAACAAAGGAATTGCAAAATGACCAGAAAACAATGAACAAAATGACAGACAATAAGTCTGTAACTATCAATAATTACTTTAAATGTAAAAAGACTAACATGAAATCAGAAGGCATACAGTGGCTAAATGGATTAGAAAGCAAAATACAACTATATGCTGCCTGTAAGAGACTTTAGCTTTAGGATAAATATAGGCTCAAAGTGAAGGGATAGAAAAAGATATTCTGTGAAAATGGAAAACAAAAAGAGTGGGAGTAGCTATTCTTATATGAGACAAAATAGACTGTAAATAAAAAATATAACAAGAGACAAGGTCATTATATAACAATAAAGGGATCAACTCATAAAGAGAATGTAACATTTACAAATACATATGTAACCACCATCAGAATATGTAAATATATTATGCAAATACTAACAGATCTGAAGGGAGAAATAGACAACAATACAATAGTAGTAGGGAGCTTTAATACTCCATTTTCAACAATGGGTACCAAATCCACACACAAAATCAATAAGGAAACACTGAAAACTATACCTTAGACCAAATGGACCTAACAGATATAAAAAGAACATTCTACCCAATAGTAGCAGAATATATTCTTCTCAGGCACACAGTATATTCTCCAGGACAGATCATATGTCAAGTCACAAAACAAGCCTTAGCAAATGTGAGAAGATTGAATTCATACCAGCTATATTTCCTGAACACAATGGTATAGAACTAGAAATCAATAACAGGAGGAAAACTGGAAAATTCACAACTATGTGGAAATGAAACAGCACATTCTTGAACACCAATAGGTCAAAGAAGAAATCCTGAGAAGTCAAAATGATCTTGAAACAAGTAAAAATGGAAACACAAAATATCAAAACTTGGGATGCAGCAAAAGCAGTTCTAAGAGGATATTTATAGCAATAAATGCTGACATTAATAAGAAAGATCAGAGATAAACTACTTAACTTTACACCTCAAGGAACTAGAAAATGAAGAACAAAGCCAAAGTTAGCATAAGGAAAGAAATAACAAAAATCAGAGCAAAAATAATTAAAATGGAAACCAGAAAAATGATAGAAAGATTGATGAAAATAAGAGCTGTTTTTTAAAAAAGATAAACAATATTGACAACACATGATTAACACCATGATCAAGTGGGATTTCTCCCTACAGTGCAAGGATGATTCAACATATGCAAATCAATAAATGACTGAATGATAGAAATCCTATGTTCATTTCAATAGATGCAGAAAATGTGGTCAACGAAATTCAATATCCATTTAAGATGGAACTCTTAACAAGTTGGGTATAGAATGACACACCTCAGTATAATAAAGGCCATACCTAAGAAACCCACAACAATCATATTCAACGATGAAAGGTGGAAGGCTTTCCCACTAAGATCAGGAACATGACCAAGTTGCCTTTGATTACCACTCCTATTGAACATAGGACTGGAAGAACTAGCCACAACAGTCAGGCAAGAAAAAGAAAAAGAAAACACATCCAGATTAGAAAGGAAGAAGTAAAACTGTCTGTGTTTACAGATGATTATGACCTTACTTGGAGAAAATCCTAAAGAATCCACCAAAAAACTATTAGAATGAATCAACAAATTCAATAAAGTTTCAGGATACATAATTAACAAAAATCAGTTGCATTTCTATACACTAACAAAGAACTATATGAAAAAGAAATAAGGAAAACATTCACATTTACAATAACAACAACAAAAATACTTAAGCATAAATTTAACTCAGAAAGTGGAAGATCTATACACTAAGAATCATGACATTGATGAAAGAAATTGAAAAAGATACAAATAAATGGAAAGATATACCATGTTAAAGGATTTAAAGAGTTATTATTGTTAAAAATGTCCATAGTACCTAAAGCTATTTGTAGATTCAGTGCAATCCCTATCAAAATTTCAATGACTTTTTTTTTATACAAATAGCAAAAACAAATTTCAAACTTGTATGGATTCACAAAAGACCCCAAATTGCCAAAGCATTCTGAGAAAGAAGTACAAAGCTGGAGGCATACCAATTCCTGATTTCAAACTTTATTACAAAACTATGGTAATCAAAACAGTATGGTACTGGCATTAAAATAGATACATAGACCAATAGAATTGAACAGAGAGTCCAGGAATAAATCCACACATATATGGTCAACTAATACTTGAAAAAGGAACCAAGAAGACTCAATGGGGAAAGGGTAGTCTCTACAATAAATGGTGTTGAGAAAACTGTGTAACCACATACAGAAGAAGAAATTGGACCCCATTTTACACCACTCACAAAAATTGACTTGAAGTAGATTAAAGACTTATATGTGAGACCTGAAACTATAAAACTCCCAGATGAATACTAGGAAAAAAGCTCCTTGACAATAGTCTTGGAAAAGACTATTTGGATATGACATTAAGACTGCAAGCAACAAAGGCAGAAATAAACCAGGGGACTCACCAAATTAAAAAGCTCCTGTACGAGAAATAAGCAATCAGCAAAATAAAAAGGCAGCCTGCAGAATGGGAGAAAATATTTGCAAACCATCTGTGAATCCTGGGGGGAAAATATTTTTTCCCAGCCTGGGACAAATTACCTTTGAAACCAAAATCAGTCAAAGGGAGAAATAAAGTGGGAGAAATTCCTTTATTGTTTTCAAGCAGTTGCCCACTACTGCTCTCCCGTGTCTCTCATGACCCAGCTACAAAAAGGAACCCCATCTAACCTCTCTGGTCCAGATATGCCCTCAGTCCCCCATGTAATCACTTATTGAGATGGAGATGGATTACTTCTCTTCACCCACTGGAAACACCTATTGATATGGAGATACATAAAGGTCAGGTGAGAGATTCTGGAAATATTGCAATTTTACCCACAGCCCACCACTCCAGAAATCTCACTTAACAAGGAACTCACTCCCCATCTTGTGTAATGACCCCTGTGTGAGAAAACTGGAGCACTGTAAACAGACTAATAACATACCATAACAAATAATAAAATCATGATAATCCTCAAGCTAGAAGATTCAGATAGGTTCAAGTCCTATACAGATTAAGTCCATAGCTGGCCCATTCCACAGGCTGTCAGTACCTGAACGGGTAGGGAGTTCAGAGCAATCATCATGCAGCAGCTGCAGCCAGGGGGTGGGTCCAGGCCACAGGGACTGTAGAAGAAAGTAACCTTGAGGGTGATAAGACATGTTTTAATGACACCAGCATAGGTAAATCTTGTCCATCAGGTAGGTGCATGCAAAAGAGTGGTCCTGTAATAAGACGAAGGCAGAAATGGGATCCCGCCTTGGTCTAGCATAGCAGACATTCACCCACTTCCCTGTGGGAGTTATAGGAAGGTCAGTATATACGGCTATTTGAGGTATATTCACTGACCATAAAGGTAAAACAAAACTCCCTGTAAGATGCTCTTACCTCCCAGATGTTTTGGGTACACTACCATGATCTTTGGGGACCACGCTTCTGTTACATCAGGAACACACAGGAGGCTAGTTTCTAGGCCTTTTCCCAAAGGTGCCCGAAGGGCCAGCTATCACTGATCCATGTGTTGAAAAGTCCAGGGCCATGTCCACTCAACAAAGTCTCCAGGGTTTAACGCAGTTGGTGCTGGCAGCAGAATGTTGCTCTGCTGGCCATATCCTGGCTTCAATAACTCCGTTTTAGTTGGCACATACAGTTGTATAGGAGAGGCAGCTATGTGAGTAAGTGTATCCACAGGGCTCAAGGCTCCTCTTTAGAGCTTCTCATTCAAATGCCATAGCACTGTCCATAAGTGAACTGATCAGCCCTTCCCCAGTAGGGTTATATGGTACCTGAAACTTCCACTTTATTCCTAATTGCTGCAACCATTCTAGAAATGCGTGACCAGTAATGTAGGTGCCTTGATTGCTCTCAGTCACCTGCAGCTGGCCATAGGCTGCAAAGAGATGCTCTAGGCCCCTTTTGTTCATTTGCTGATCTGCGCAATGAGCAGGAAAATCAACCAATTGTCCAGTAGCTGTGTCCACACAAGTCATGGCATACTGATATCCTTTTGATATGGGCCGAGGACCAATATAGTCTATCTGCCACATGACAAGGGTATCAGCCCCTCTACTATTGTCTCATGTTGCTGCAGGACTTGGTGTAAGTCCCTCTTAGAGCACACAAGGCACTCCCTCTGGGCTCTGCTGATTTTTTCAAAGGTTACAGCCCACATTGTCTTTTGTCTTGCATGACACAAAGGCTGGTGTAACCATCAGGCTACATCAGAGGCAGGCTTTCCTTCTAGCCAGTGCACCTGAGCCAATATGTCTGCTTCATCATTCCCTGGAGATGCTGAAGGCAAATGGCCAGTCACATGATATATGGTAACTATCTTAGTCTGACCAGAATCCCATAGGTATTGCCAATTCCTGCCCCAAAGCCACTGGTGACCAAATATTCAATTGGCATGGTACCATATCAGTAGCCACAGAGTCAACAGCTGATAGATGGCCCAGCCGTCAGTGCAGACAGCTAGAGGGGAGGGCTCCTGGGTGATCATGAGCCATGCTGCCCACAACCCAGCCCATTGCCTGGTCTTCTCCTCTCCATCCTCATCCATATTATCTCAGTCTTAGTATGGAAAGCCACAGCCCTGAACTTCGGGGACTGCCCATGACTGGAGCTGTCTGTGTACCAAGCATCTTCAGATACAGGGGCTTTTCCATCCTGATAATGACTCTTGGCTACCAATGGTCAAAAGCAAGTTCTTCCTGCTTTCCACTGGTATATGTCACTGCTCCCAATAAGCTTTGGAGTTCTCTACTTCAGGGGCTAGTAGAGAAGGCTCTACACTGCTGTAAATGTACACCCTATTTGGCCAGTGTAGGCATCTGTGCCACGCCACTCCGTGGCCTTGGGTCCAATCTCGCACCCACCCTGCAATGGGATTAGGTGGTTATTACCTTGGTTGAAGCTCTTTCAGTGATGGGCTCCATACCCAGCAAGTATCGTACACAGTAGCCAGTTGCTTCTCTATCAAGGTATACCAGGCCTCTTCTCCATTTCATAGTTGTGACCAAAATCCAATAGGTTGGCGTGTCTGTTCAAGCCATTACCAAAGGTTCCATCCATAACCATCTTCAGAACTGCCTTTACCACACATACTCTGAACTCACCTGTAGTGGTCTGTAACCACAGGCCCTGCAGGATATCAACTCCCAAAATATATTCAGGATGGGAGGAATGTATACAGTATACTCCTTTGGGGGTAAATGCCCCATCCCCAATGGGATTTGGGCTTTCTTCACTCTAATTTCCTTATTCTCATAGCCATCTATCACAGCAGAGGTCCCAGGAAAATGCTCAGGGTTGCCAAAAATCAGAGAACATTCTAGCTCACAGGGCCTTGATAAGTCCATTACACTCAAGCCCTGTATGGCCTTGACTGCTTGTTTAGCAGCAGTAAAAGCAGCTGCACATTTTATCCCGGTCCCACTTGTTGCCCTTTCGTACCAACTGGTATAAGGGCGTCAGACTTTGTGCCAAGTGTGAGATAAACACTGTCCAATAGCCCCAAAATCTCAAAAACTGTTGTAATATTGCCACAGTGGTAGGGGTTGGGAAAGCCTGGCCCTTGTCTATGACTGCTTGTGGCATACCTTCAGTTTTACCCAACCAGACAACCCCCAAGAACTTTACTGATAAACTAGGTCTCTGACCCTTGGTGCTGTTCACAGCCCATCCTTTTTCTTGTATATGTTGCAGCAGTCTAGGAACTGCCCCTTCTAAATCTGAAAGAATCAAACATGAGCATAATATCATCAATGTAATGAAACAGACACAGCATTGGTGGTTTCCTCCATGTGGCCACATCCTGGGCTATAAGTCTGTGACAAATGGTGGGACTGTGGAGGTATCCCTGTAGAAGGACAGTGAATGTCCACTGCCAGTCTTCCCACATAAAGGCAAACTGTTCCTGACTTTCCTGTGCTATGTCAATAGAAAAGAAGGCATTAGCAAACTCCAGAACATAATGACATGTCCATAGTTCAAAACTAGGGTGTCCATAAGGGCTGCTGTAGAAGGGACAGTAGCATGCAAAGGGGGTGTGACTTCATTCAGTTCCCTGTAATCCATTTTCATATGCCAAGAGCCATCTGGTTTTATCACTGGCCACAATGGGGAATTAAAAGGACTATGAGTGGGATTTATGATGCCCACCTTTTTCAACTACTGTAGTTTCTCCAATTTCCTTGTGCCCCCCAAGCAATTTACACTGCTTAGCATTTGTTGCCTTCTGAGGTACAGGAAGAGCTACAGGTGGGTGGTTAGCATGTCCTCTCAGAACTGCCTTTACCACATGTACCATCACTCTGAACTCACCTGCAGTGGTCTGTAACCACAGGCCCTACAGGATATCAACTCCCAAAATATATTCAGGGATGGGAGAAATGCACACAGTATACTCCTTTGGGAGTAAACACCGTATCCCCAATGGGATCTGGGCTTTCTTCACTCTTATTGACTTATTCCCATAGCCATATATCACAGCAGGGATCCCAGGAAAATGCTCAGGGTTGCCAAAAATCAGAGAACATTCAGCTTCTGTGTCCATCAGCACCAGAACACATTGTACATTCACAGGGGACCAATTAATTGCTAATTCTACATGTGGCCTTCCATCCCCACCACATCCCCCAAGGTGGGGGCCTTAACCTGCCCTTAGTCAAACTGTGACACCCAATCATCCTCCTGTGGGAGTGAGGGCCCAGGTGAATTCTCAGTACTATCCCCCAGGAATTATTGCAGGGGCACAGGCCAGACATGATGCTTTGACTCTGGCTTCCATATCCTAGACCTCAGCAGCTGGAACTACTGCTCTGGCTTTAATTGTTGCCATAGTTCTGACAAGGTCCTATTGGGCTGCCCATCAAGTTTTTCTTTCATTACTCTGGTCTTTATCAAATCAACCCACATCTGGGTCCTTGAGACCTTCATGGGTCTTTTAGTGGTACCCTATACTTCCTTCCATGCTCTTATTATTTCAACCTCCCCTAGATCTGCTAAAGTACGAGTGTCCTCACTTATGGGTTGCCCTATGTCAGGGGCAAGAATAGTCAGAGAGAGATGGGGAAGCTGTACAGAGCACCAGATTTCTCAGTCCTATTGTGAACAACTCCTCATAAGGTCCCTGGGGCTCCATATTCCAGGTGATATTTTTCATGTCCATCTCCCTTAACACCTGCTGAAGCTCTGCATGTTTTCTAGATAGTGGGTAAATATAGTAAATCACCCTGATTAAGCCAAACTGCCCTGATGGCTGCTGTCAGCCAATCCAGAAATGCCTGATTTCTTGAAGTGTGATGGGCACTTTGCAACCACTGCCGGAGGAAAGGGTGTCACCAGGGAAGCTAGTCTACGCATTTCAGAACCCAACATATCAATGTTTTCCACCCTCACCCTCACACCCCAAAGATGCAGGGGTTCTGATGGCTTCTGCCAAACCCAGATTCTCATGTCCACCAGCTCATCCTGGGTATGGGGCAGAGTATGGACTGCTCTACAACCTGGGGAGGGTGTGGCTCCTTCCCCTGAGGAGCCCATGGTTCTTGCATTTTTATTTTCTTAATTACAACCGGGTGGGCCTTGGGAGAGGCTGGTTGCTCAGTGATGACCTCGGCAACAGATCGGCCCTCAGCCTTAGCCCCACCTCCTCGTCCTCTCCTCTACCATCTCTGGGAATGAAGGCACCACTCCTTCCTCCCCCTCCCTTACAGCCCCTGCAATGCAGATTCTCCTGCTGCCCCCTCACTCACTGCTAATGTATATTCCAGGAGCTTGTCCTATCTTCTTAGTAACTGTCTCACTCAAAGGCATCACATAGGTCATCACCCAGGTCCTCCAGGTGGCAGCAAAGTCTGTCTCTGTCCTTGATAATCCTTTCCACTATCTGGATTAAGAGGCATCCCACAATCCCAGCTTTTACTCAACTACTCAGGGCTTCTAATCAGTCTTCTATTTCACGGAGGGCTAATTTCACAGCTTCTGGTGTCTCCGTCCTTTCCCAATTCTGGGGAAAGGCCCACCCATCTAGGAGGTGCTTTACCCTATACCAGTTCCCCACTAGGGGCTCCCCAGTTGGAACCCATGGAAAAAGGGTTCCCAGGGATGCTGTACCTTCCACTGCTGCAGCCACTGGGGCCTCCCCACCATCCACAGGGGGGTTCCAGGCATCTCCCCACCATCTCTAGGGGCAGCCAGCCCAAGGGTCACACCCATCAATACAGATTTTGGGTTCAAAGGTTCTGCTGGCTTACCCCAGATGTAACTCTGGCTGGGGGGAATCTTTTCCCATCCCATGGCAAATTACCTTTGAAACAGAAAATAGTCAAAGGGAGAAATAAAGTGGGAGAAACCCGTTTATTGCCAAGAATCAGTTGTCCACTTCTGCTCTCCTGTGTCTCTCACAAGCCAGCTGCAAAAAGGGACCCCAGTCAACCTTTCCAGTACAGATATTCCCTCACTCCCCCATGTAATTACATATTAATATGGAAATGGACTACTTTTCTCTACCCTTTGGAAACACCAATATGAAGAAGATGCCCTAAAGTCAGGCAAGAGATTCTGGAAATATTGCAGTTTTACCTATACCATCTTTTTGATGAGGTTAATATCCAAAATATATATATAAGGAATTTATACAACTCAATAGCAAAAAAATAAACAATATGGTTAAAAAATGGGCAGATTATCTTAATAGACATTTTTCCAAAGGAGATATACAGGTGGCCAACAGGTACATGAAAAGATGCTCAACATCACTAATCATCAGGGAAATACATATCAAATACACAATAACATATCAATTTATAACTGTTAGAATAGTTATTATGAAAAAGGCAAAAGAGTGTTGGTGAGGCTGTGGAGAAAAGAGAACTCATGCATTATTGTATTATTGGTGGAAATGTAAATTCATACAGCCATTATGGAAAACAGTATGGAGTTTCCTCAAAATATTGAACAGAAAACTACCATTTGATCTAGAAATTCTTCTTTTGTGTGTGTGTGTGTGTGTGTGTGTGTGTGTGTGTGTGTGTGTGTGTGTTGGGGTTTGGAGAAATAGAAAGATATTGGATATAAAAGATACAAGGGTACAAATTCCAGCTTCAAGGTGAATAAGTTCTGGAAATCTAATATACAGTATGAGTATATTTAACAATATGAGTATGTTTAACAATACTGTATTATATACTTAAAACCTTTTAAGACAGCAGATTTTAAAAATTAACACAACACACAAAAAAATGGTAATTATGTGATGGGTTGGAGTTGATAACTAACATTATTATGGTACTCTTTTTGTAATATATATGGTTAACAAATCATCACATTTTTCATCTGAACTTAAGTATGTTGTATGTCAATAATATCTCCAGAGCTGGGGAAGAAAAAAGAGAAATGGTTAGTTGGTTGGGACTGATCATTAAGCACTCAAATGTGCAGAATATGCAGTAAATGTGATACCACATGTCTCCTTCATATTTAGTGCACTCTACCTTACAAGCAGATCTTGGTTAGAAATACTGAAGAATGCAGATGGAAAATATTGCATGCTTTTAAGTAATCTCATTTCACATTCTGGAGGATTTTTGCTCTTGTACACTCTCATCTGAACTTGACAAGAAATTTAGTATGGGGCAAACTCAACAGCAGTGGTTTATATAATGCAATATGGGTCAAACTGAAGATTCCTAATTTGCTTCATGTAGAATTTTTTGTGCAGTTAGCTGAGTAACAGAGAAAGTGTCGTGTTTAACCAACTGAGCCCCTATCGCTCTTATCTCCCAAGAAAAACTGCTGGAATATTCAAAGTTTCTCAAGACTGAATGCATCTTGCAGAGAGTTTGTGTCTAACATTTGGAAAATTTTAGGAGATCCTAATTTGGAGAGAAGTCCCTAATTTAGTCCTCAGATCTCAATGCTGTTTGTGGTTCTTTTCTTCCAATATGCAGAATAGAACAGACAAATTAGAATTCTGAACATTTGAGAAATATTCCTGATAGGAGACAATTTTCTTACTTCAAAGTGGAACTGAATCTGTAACATGAGATGTTACTTTTATAATAGGTTGTACAATCCTTGGTTTATATTTTAAAATAATTGAAAAGCCTCTCTCTCCCTCAAACAAAATATTTCCCAATATTAAACAAAAAATCAGATGTAATATTAATTAAAAATCATTTTAATTAGTGCTAAAACAAGCGACATAAATGAATTCAACGTTGGCAGTGCAAAGGTTTATCTAAATCTGATAAATGTACTGTGGCTATCTCAAACATAAATAGTACTTAAAATAAAAGATTATTTTCCTATCCTGAGGATCCTTTTGTAATAAATTATTTTCCTTCTTCAGTATCTCTTCACTTCCATTTGCCATTCTCACCAACATAATCTGGAAAAAATTATATAACTTAAAATATCAGGCAAATAGTTAAATGTAAAGTTATTTATGTCTATTATCCACATTGTTTAATCAATTACAAGTCATGCTTTTGAGTCATAGTGAACATCACACTTCTCTGCCTTATTCGCTCTGCTTCTGTAGGGCAGCTAGGAATCTAATGTTTACTGTAACCGTACTTTAGACTCAACTCCAGGAATTGTGACTTTTTTTGTTTCCTCTGGGTTCCAAGATCTTTATTTTTTTTTATGGTCGCCCAGAGAGTGACGTCTTAACTATTAACGGTTAGAACATATTTTTGCTCTGAGCCTCAGTTCCAAAATCTGCATCCCCTATTCTTTTCCATCTCTTTGAGGCTGTCAGCTGTCTCTCTGCCCCTTGTTTATTTTTACACCTAGTTCCCTCTTCAGCTCCAGGAAGGGTCTGCGCACGCGTGGTTTTGCCTGCACGCCCCGCCTTCGCCTTTATCCGCGGGGCGGTGCTGCACCCTAAGGCTTCTCTAAACTGGGCGGAGATTTGGGCAGGAGCAGATTTCACGTGTGTAAACCGCTGATTTGTGACAATGATATCTAGAGCGAAAAGCAATCTGTACATTGCTCTCTTTTTACTATTTCCATGGAGGATTAAGAAAGGTTGAATTTAAAGGCTCTTGAGAAGCTGTATCTCCTTGCCCTCCCAATACCTGGATGTGGGGGAGGTTTCTGGCAGAAGAATGTGGAATATCCCCTTGCTCTTTAGGTTTCTGACTAGAATATCCGTTGATACCTCACATGCGTATCCAGTGACACACCGCCCACCCTTGCTGTTTACCATCTTCTGGGTCAAGCAAATATTAGATATTACTTACACTGCTCCTGCACTATTTGAAGAAAAGAGTTATTTCCCTTACTATGAAATATTTCAGGCAGATGCGATGGCATATATATGAAAGGTATTATAAATCACGGTGAAATAAACACCTCTCTACCTACTGCACTGCTTTTAATAAATATTTCATTATCTGGCAATAAAATTCATAGCAGACTCACCTACACACAATTTTTAAATAGTGTAATAAAGTAGCTGTAAGAGAAATAGCGGGAAAGCAAAATAAAATGTGTTTCAATCTGTAAATGTTGGGCAACACGTTTGCTAGAGATCTCATAAAGCAGATACATATCTTCCTACATACTTGCCATACCTTTGTTGAGATGTAGGGTCCATAAGATCTGAAGCCATTCCATATGGGAGCCGAGTGAGGATGGATACTAGACAAAGGAAGGAAGGGACATAGGGAGGAAGGTAAGGTGAGAAGGAGGGAGGGGAGGAAGTCTAAAGTTGTGGGAAGTAATGACAGACAAGATTTGCTAAGCTGAAAAAACAATTAGGGATGACAGGCCCAGGTAAAATACACACTGCCAAAGTGGAGAAAATAATCATATTCTCTCAAGTGATCTTCTGAGCTGGATTTGAAGCTGCAATGTCAAAATTATTCCCTTTGTTGTAGCCCAGGATGCAGCCTGAAGTGCGATATACTGAAACCCTTTTTATTTACGTATGTAACTGAAAATGCTAGAATATATTAAATGGGAAGAATGTGCAGATTGAAACATTGAATAGTTTCAAGAGGATATCTTTATTTCATTTAAGCTTCCCTCTTCATAAAATATGTTAACATTAAGTCATTTCTTTTTAAAATGTCTTAGTATTATCACCTCTTAAAATGCTACCAATTTCTATTTGTTAAGACAGTTGGAAGTCCAATATAGTAATGCCAAGAGTGTGCACCTAATCTTGAATTTCTGAAATGTCCCAGAAATGGATGTTATGATCCACTTATCTGCGTTGAGGACTCAGAACTCCCCAGTGTTCCCTTTGTCCTCACAGACTCTGTGTTCCTGAGGAATGCTATCCTGAATTTTGTGTTTGTAATTTCCTTGGTTTTCACTTAGTTTTAATATGCATGCCTGTATTCCTAAGAATATACTTTTGGATATTAAGGAAATTGATATATATATAATATTACACTCCATGCTGTTTTCTTGTGGCTTGCTTTCTGTCACACATCATGTTTGTGAGAGTCATCCATGTTGATGCTTGTAGCTTTTAGTTAATTCAGTGTGAGTCACTGTTTTCTATAGAATGAATATAACATGTATTCTCAGAACATGTGTGTTTGAGTTGTTTCCAGGTTTTTTTTTTTAATGTTATGGAAGTATTGTTAGTAACATTCTTTTATATGTGTCCTCATGTCAGACATGAGAGCTTCTCTAGGGTGTATATTTAGGAATAAAATTCATGGGTTATAGACAGGCTCATGTCTAACTTTAGTAGGTAATGTCAAGTGATTTTTTTTTCAAAATGATTGTACTGACAGTCAGACCACCTGTTTATATATGTTCCTATACCTCCTCACCAACAGTTGGTATTGTAAGACATATTTTATTTTTTTATTGAAAAATAATTGACATACAATATTGTATTAGTTTCAGATATATAACAGTGATTTGTTATATATACATTACCAAATGGTCACCATAATGTGTCTAGTTACTATTTGTAAGGCTTTTATTTTTGAAAATATATGATGTGAAATGGTATCTTGTAATTTAAATATTAATTTCCCCAAGTACTAATGATACTGAATATCTTTTGAAATGGGTATGAACTATTTGAGTTTTTCCCTTTTGTGAATGCCTGTTTATATCTTTTACACATTTTTCTATTGGATTTTTTACTGTTTTTTCATTCTTTATATGCTCCAGATACATATCCTTTGTTGTTTATATGTGTTGTAAATATTTTATCTCAGTTTTTGGCTGTCTTTTCATTTAGTTGATTACATCTTTTGATGGACAGAAATTCCAATTTTATTTAGTAAAATTAATCAAACTTAAAAAAAACTATTGCAATGTTTGTGTTATTTAAAAAAATTCCTTCTTCAAAGTGACAAATACTTTTTCCAATTTTTATTAAAGTTTGAAAATTTTGGCTTTTCTATTTAAATTGAAAATCCATCAAGAATTGTTTTTTGTGCATGGTATGAAGTAATCAATTGTCCCCTCACCATTTACTGAATATCATTCTTTCCCCTCCGATGTGCAATTCATCACTGTTGTATTAGAATACTACATGTGAGTAGATCTTTGCTTCTGCTTTCTATGTAACTGCATTAGCTCTGTAACATACATTTTAAATACTAGATTTTTAAAATATGTCTTGATATTTTCTAAACCCCTCAAGTAGTCTACTTGAAGAGTATCTTAGCAAATTTTGGACCTTTGCTTTCTATATGCACTTTAGAATTCACTTATCAACTTCCATCCTAATATATTTTTATTTATAGAAGTCCTATTTGGCTTTTTCTCAGATCTGTCCAATAATATTTGACAATCTCTTGTTCCTAGTTAGTTTATACTTAGATATTTTTTATTTCTTTAAATATATTAAACATATTTCTATTTGCTTGGTTGATTCCAAAAAATGTCTCTGTAGATCTGATTCTTTGTTTCCACCGGACTCATGGTCCTGTCCATTTGTTTCCTTACCATGCTTTGCATAGATCCAAGATGGGCCCCAGCCTCACCCAGGCACAAGTCGGGAGAAGAAGACATTGCATTGATTTTCTGCAACTTCTCAGCTCCTGGCCTAGGATTTCTTGGTGTATTTTCTAGGTTTTGTTTTGGATATTTGGTCATTCTTGGTACAAATTCTATGTGACAATATAATTTCAAAATTATATACCACAAGATATTTTGTTTTTCTTTGTCTTCTTTACTCTGAGACAGTACAGAGTAGTGGTTAAGACTATGGACAGTATTATCATACTGTCTGAATTCAAATCTGGACTTTATTAATTACTAACTCCACAAAGTAAAATTTACCTATATGAGCCTCAGTTTCTCACAGTGAGTTAGTATTAGTACCACAGTTCAGTGGCATATTGGACTATTGGTATTAATGAATGAATGCATGTAAAGCTTAGTGAATGAATGCATGTAAAGCACAAAGAGTGCCTAGTACATAGTAACAACTCAATAAATATTCATTATCATCAGCTCTGTTGTTTCTCCTGTAAGACCCAAACACTGAGTCTTTCCTATACTTGATATCGATAAGGGTATGGATGGATTGACAGGTGCTGAGCGAGAGAATCATTAGGTCCTCCAGAAAGTACTTAACAGTGTTACGGTAGTTCTTATTTTGTGTTACCCTTAAATTCAATCTCAAAAGAGCAGATGAATCATCTTAATTATCTTTTCCTCTCTTTAGTTCCAAAGAGATAAATTTACTGGAAACATTTCCAGTGAGAGATCCAGATAGAATCTGGATGCAAAATAAATGAACCCTGATCTTAAGTGGTTTTGCTTAGAATATTGAGAGTCTATGTGTGATTTTACTGCAATGAGAAATGTCCATTTTTTTCCTAAACCCATATGTAAACATTTTAGATGAAATTAAACTTGAAAATGTAATTTAAAAAACCTTTTTGTTTTTTAAGAGTATCCTTCTCCTGGCATCCCCTTCCTTTGGATTCGCCATGAGCTATTTGCTGCAACACTACTTGTTTCCTCTGGTGTTTGAAACCAGAGGTCCTCAACTAAAGCAAGAAGGATTTTGCAGCTCCCGCTACCTTTCAGCACTCAGCTCAACTGGTAATTTCCTTGGGGATTCTCATGTACTACTACTGTTAAAATATTTAGCACTTTGGATCAGACCTCTCAGTATAAAATTATTTCAAATCTACTAATTAGTCAAGGTGAGACATTTAGCACATTAAATTACTTCTACGTAGTTTTATTACTAGTAATGATTCAGCCTGTTATACCTGAACAATTTTTAAATCCCTTTAAAAAAAATCTCTGCAGTTCCTTAAGGATCTACTTATACCTTTAAAAAAAAATCTCTGCAGTTCCTTAAGGATGTACTTATATTGTCTAAATTTGGGCTTCATTTATTCTTCTTTTTGTAGTTCTTGAGGTATAAAGTTAGATAGTTCATTGAGATGTTTTTTGAGATTTAAATTTCCCATGCTTACGATTACTGTTCTGCTATGTACTTAACTTTCGCAGATTGTTAGAAGAGACTTGCGAAATAAGAATTCTCTACAGATGTTTTGTTTGTGAACAGCATTAAGGAAGGCCAGTTTTGGGGTAATTGCCCAACTAGTGTGTGTCAGGGTTATCGATTCACTTTCTACGTTCACCCCCATTAATTTGGTTGATGTAGTCCTATCCCCCCAGGTAGAAGGAAGGAGCATTTTGTTCTTCCAGGCCAAAAGCTTTGAGATTTATGCATGATTCTGGGTTTATATTCCAAGGGGTCTCAAACCTACCAATGAAGAGGTGACATCCTGGAACTCACTTCTCTTTTAAAATCTATTCTGCTATTTGAAGCAAGACAGAAATTACTTTTAAAGGATGAATATCTTTTAATTTAATTCAATGTAGTTCTTAAAACTACATTTATTAGCAATCACAGGAGATTTTAACCATTCATTGAAATATATAATTTTTGTTAAATGATAGCTAAATGCATTGTTCTTTATTAAGATAAGTATTTGTATTATAGGTTAATCATGAGATTGAGACCAGCAATGGGAAACAAATGTGTTAGAGTGGTTCTATGATGTATATTGAGTGTGTTGTATTCCTGTGACCTCTCTGAGGTGTTGCATACAGTTTTCATTCCATAGTAGTGGGGAATTTTACTAAGTTTGCTCCTGTTTATCCAGTGTCAGTTCATGACCCTCACTCATCTCTTTAATAGTCTAACTCAGGGCTTACCTGTATATGAAAGACATCACTGTAATTATTTTCCCCAGGTATCCCAGTGTGGTACAGTATCATATTTAAACACTGACTGCAATCTGTAGTGAGATATACATTTTATTTCACAACAGCATATATACATGTGCACTCATGCAGTGCAATTGAAAATATCAAGAAACAATGTACACTTTCACTATTTAAAATGTTCTAGATATTTCTATTTTATTTCATTTTAAAAAAAGCTAGTTGGGGCATACTAAATTAATTTAATGATCCATAGTTTGAAAGATTTGCTATTCTAAAAAATGTCTGCATATGAAAAATATACATTTAAGTACTAATTTGTTTCCCCTTTCTTAATTAATTACAGTTTGTATTGTTGCCAGTCAGAACATAAGATAACCAGTGTTACCACACTCAGTTGATAAAACTCAACCCAAAACAAAGCTCTCATTTTTATTTCTGTTATGTTCTATGACATAATACAATCACCCATTGACCTAAGACTTTCTTCCCAGACCCCAAGTCTAAACTGCTGTCCTATGGGTTGTGGGTGAAGTACCTTAGGGGTCTTCTTATAGTTGGGAAAATATATTTACCCAACATCTGTAGTTTAGTTATTGCTTTGTAAGCCTTGGGTGAAAAGTTTCTGACATTTAGCTATAAGGCACACAAAGAGAAAAAGAAGTGTTAAACTTATTACTTTCCTGCAGAGGAAAAGTCATAAACAAAAAGGTAAACTTGTTACATTTATATTTGTCTATCAGTTGTCTTGGTTGTCATGAAGAAGAAAATACAAATCTGTCTCCTATGTGTTTTTGAAAGAGAAATTGCTGATGATGTGACCATGCTGCAGGGCTATGACCAGTCAGATTCAGTTATTTGCTGTTTCATTCAAATTTTGCTGTTAGATCAGATGAAATTGACCCCAGGGAATGGGAAGTGCTTCTTACAGTTAGATCACCTGGTCGGAGAATCGAGAAAGAGGCAATTTTTGACTTCACATCTTACGGGTCATCCAAGTACTCTTAGAATTTAAGGCAGGATCTCTCATTTTTGTCCTTTTTCACTGTTTCAGCAAGAAAAGAAAAATTAGATTTAAATGCCTAAATCACAAAAAGCTTAAAACCAAGGTTTATATTAGGTAGGTTTTTATAGCATCTTGGCTCCTGTATCATTTTGGGTGAAAATCAAAGGAAAGGATTGAAAAAATTATCCTTGACTTGAAGTGAGAAGGGAAAAGTGATGACACATGGAGTTTTTAACTATTTAAGTCCCCATAATAACCAATCTGTCCTTCAGTGGTTATATCTAGGCTCAATTTGTCTGAAGAAATTTAATTTTGAGAATATGGAAATAAAAATGAGATGAATAATGTTTAAACTTTATTGAAATAGCTCACAAATTATGGACAGCATTTGATTAGTCATCAGAATATCCAGGGCTTTTCTCGGATAGTTGTACAAAGGGGCTATCTGTTTTTTGGACTTTCTTGCAAACGTACCATTTAAAGTTGATATAATCGACATTGACTTCCTCGTTCTATTCAGCTTGGGCTTATAGAATAACTATCTCATGCAATATATGAAATACAGACAATTTTCCTTCCACTATAATGGAAGTTTTCAGTTTCAGAATTGACTCTAAATTTATACATTTTCAAGAAAATAGGAGCTTTCAATGTTTCAGTTTTGTAAACCTTCATAAAATAAAATGCCCTTTCTGATAAATGAGAAAACATGAGAGAAAAAAACGGCACACCAATCCTTTCTGAGGCATTGCACATTTATTTTACTGATTTAAATAAATAGGGTAAAGCCTTGGTCACTTCACTTGGGAGCTCCCATCCCAGTCACTCAGAACCTCCTGGCACTATGTGCTATGCTGAGGCTCAGCCCTGACACCAGAGATCTGTCTGTTTCAGCCTCAAATGTGGATAATTCCAAATTACTGCCACTCATAGTCACCAGTTATTTAGTACTCCTCTCCTGTCTTTTAGTCTCTCTCATACTCTCAGCCTCATGATGCTCTTGTTTCGTTCACCATCTCATTACTTACTCCCTTTGCTACCAAACCTTTCAGTTGTAGCTTCTAGAACTCCTTTTCCACACTTAACAAACTACTCTAATTGCTAAACCTTTTTCACATAATACATTTTTAAAAAACATTTGTTGCCCTTAGTAAACCCTACCCTTCCTTGTGAACCCAAATGCCCCCCCTGGAGTACTCCAAGTAGAAGCACTCATTCTCTCAATACACCATTTATGACAGATTGAGTGATGCCCCCTGCCTCCACATTTTACTATCCAGCGCCTGTGAATATGTTACCTTACATGGTAAAAGAGACTTTGAATATGTATTCAGTTATGGATCTTGAGCTGGGGAGATAATCCTGGATTATCTGGGTGGGTCTAATAAAATCACAAGGATCCTTATAAGGGGGCCAGGAGGATAAGAGTTAGGAAGAAGTTGTAAGGAAGCAAGCAGAGGTCAGAGAGGAGAGAAATGCAGTGCTTCTGGCTTTGAAGATGGAGGAAATGGCTGCTCACTAGACTCTGTACGGAGGGAGCACAACAGGGAGACTGAAAGCTGGGCCGAGGGAGGAGGAACCTGCTTCCTCCGTTTGCCTCCTGTGCCTGTCCTGCAGCACCACTCCAGCAATGGCCCCTCGGTCTGGCATTGTCAGTTCCATTTTGTAGCTTTGCCCTTTTTCCTGAAAAAGTAGACTCCTTGTGCTCTCCTTTTGCCCAACACATTCAAATCCCCATAGCCAACGGGTACTCTTTCCTCAGCGTGAGCCCTGTAAGGTCTGATTTCAAGCCTGTAAGCTTTAAATTGTGATTAATTTTAACCTCTTCCCTTTCCCTTCCCAGTTTTTGGTGTGAAAACTCTTTTCAATAGTTACTGCATCTATAATACCCACTTCCTGCCTTTTCCCTTCATTCCTTCCTCTCTCCCTCTCTCCTTTTCTTCCTTCTTTCTTTCCGTTTTGTTTTTCATTAAAAATTTTTTAAGATCCATTTTATGTAGGTATAATTTGCATGCAATAAAATTCATGAATTTTTATTGTACAGATCAATTATAGTTCACTAGTAAATTTACCCATCTACCTACCACTGCAATCAGGATATAAAATATTTTCAACACCTGAGAAAGTTCTCTTTTGCCCTGGCAGTAAACCATCATCCACTTCAAGCCCTAGGCCACATTTGATGTGTTTGACACTTTATATATTAGTTTGTCTGTTCTAGAACTTCATGTAAATGGAAGCATACAATATATACTTTTTAGGGTCTTGGTTCTTTTGCTCATAATAACTTTGGGGTTATTTATCAATGCTTTGCACATATTAAAATTGTTTATTCATTCATTTGTTGATAGACATTTAGATTGTTTCCAGTTTGATGCTACTATGAATAAAATTGCTATAAGCAAATCTTTTTGTATGCATATATCTTCATTTCTCTTGGGTGATATCTAGGGGTGGGATCGCTCTATCATATGGCAAATGTATGTTTCATTTTATAAGAAATTGCTAAACTTTTTCAAAATATAAAATGAAGTAGTTTTACACTCCCAACAGCAACATGCAAGAATTCTGGTTGTTGCACATCTTCACCAACACTTGCTTCTGTCAATTTACAGAAAATTTGTCATTCTAGTGAGCACACAGTGGCTTATCATCGTAGTTTTACATTTTTATTTCCCTAATGACCAATGATGCTGAGCATGTTTTTGGTCATTACTAGCCATTTCTACATCTTGTTTTCTAAAGTATTTCTTAAAATCATTTGACCATTTTTAAAATTGAGTTGCTTGTCTTCTTATTACTGAGTTGTGAAAATTCTTTTTAGATATCAGTCTTTTGCCAGATATAAGCATTATATTGCCTTTTAATATTATGAATAGTATCTTTCCAGGAGCAAATTTTTTAATTTGGATGAAGTCCAGTTTATCAAATTTTCTTTTTCATTATGATTTAGTGCCTCCTGTATTCTAAGAAATCTTTGCCTAATAAGGTACTGAATATTTCACCCTATGTGATATGAGTAAGGGGTTGAGTTTATTTTCCTAATGAACATACAGTTGTGCTTATGCCATTTGTTAGAGAGACTGTCCTTTCCTATTAATTTATCTTGGTAACTTCGTTGAAAATTAATTTGATTGTATACATATGTGGACCTATTTCTGTACTATTTATTACTTTCCATTGATCTATATGTTGATCCTTACACCAATACCATAACCATATCTTGATTACTGTAGTTTCATGGTAAATCTTCAAATTAGATAGTGTCAGTCTTCCAACATTTTTTTTTCTAAAATTGTTCTAACTATTCTAGATTCTTTGCATTTCCGTGTAAATCTTAGATCCAATATGTCAGTTTCTACAAGAAAAAACCCCACTGGGGTTTTGTTTAAACTGCATCAAGTTTATAAAGCAATTTGGGGAAAATTGGTATCTTAGCAAAACTGAGTCTTCCAAACCATGGAATTGATATGTTTATTTATTTCGGTCTGCTTGAAATTCTCTTAGCAAAGTTTAGTAGTTTACAATGTACATATTTTACACATATTTTATTAAAAATGCTAGGAATTCCATGTTTTCTTTGTATCACGTAATTTGTCAAACCCACTTAATTCTAATAACTTTTTTTTCAGATTCCTTGGCATTTTATACATAGAAGCTCATATTGGTAGCAATTAAAAAATTTTTTATATGTTTCAATCTGTATGCCTTTATTGCTTTTTCTTGACTTACTACACCAGATAAGACCTCACATAGTGTTAAATAGAAGTGATTAAAGCAGACATCCATGTCTATTTCCCAATGTTAGAGGAAAGGTGTTCGTATTTTTACTACTAAGTATGCTGTTAACTGTAGATTCATCATAGGTGCTGTGTTAGTTTCCCAGAGCTGCAAGAAAAATTACTACAAATTAGGTGCTTAAAACAACATAAATTTATTCTCTCAAAATCTGGAAGCTAGAATTCTAATAAGAAAGCTCATACTCTTCCCAAAAGCTCTAAAGAAGGAGAATTTCTTGCCTCTTCCTAGTTTTGGGTGGTTGATAGTCAATTCCTTGGCTTATATCTGCATTACTACAATTTTTGCCTCTGTCTTCATGTGGCCATTTTCTCTGTGTGCGTATCTTCACATTAACTTCTCTGTGTCTTCATGTGGTCTTCTTACAAGGACATTGGATTTAGGATCCACCCGCATCCAGTATGACCTTTTTTAACTTAATTAATTATAGCTGCAAACACTATATTTCCAAAATAATATCACATTCACAGGGAGCAGGAATAAGGACTTCAGCAAATCTTGTTGGGGGTCACAGTACAACCCACGACAAGTTATTTATTGGGTTGAGAAAACTTTGCTGAGAGTTTGTATTATTAATGGGTATTGAGTTTTGTCAAGTGCTTTCTCTGAGTCTATTGAGATGGTTATATCAATTTTCCTTTGTTTTTAATGTAGTAAAATACATTGATTAACATTTTATAACATATGAACATTTCCGAACATTCAGCTAAGTTGAAATAATTTCACAGTGAATGTTTGTATACTCACTATCTATGCTACAATTAGTATTTTACTATAGTTACTTTATCACATATGCATATCTTACTACCTATCCCTCTCCCTTTCATCAATCCATTTTTTTGATGCATTTCAGTGTAAATTGCAGATACTAATGTACTTTTTCCTAAATCCTCCAGCATGCATAGCTTTACTGAAGTTCAATATTTGTTTAATCTTCTTACTTTTGAGAGAGTTTATGTACACAAAAATCAATCCAAAGCAGATGTGAGAGGGAAAAACAATATTTCTATACATAATAAAAGAGAATATCTTCATAACATTGGGGTAAAAAAATCATTTCTTAAGCTGTATACAAAATGCCCTAATTATAATGAAAAAGATAGTAGTTAATTAGTAAATATTTCTTTCTACTCATTAGAAGATGCTATTTAGAAATGAAGACATAGCAACAGAGAGGAAGGAGTATATGCAATATTATGTTCAATAAAGAATATGTCTCATGATGATATAAGAATTCTTAACAGTTACTAAGCAAAGGACAACCCAACGTAAAGAAAAAAAACCACAAGTCTGAAATAAGTCCTCCACAAAATAGGATATCCAATGACAAATGAAAATATTAAAACATGCCCAATGTTATTAATAATTAAAACCACAAGGAGTAACTTCTAAAGCCCACCAAAACAGTAATAATTGAAAATACTGACTACATTAAATGTTGGTAAAGATGTAGAACAATGAGAACTCTAATATACTGCTAATTTTTATAATCACTTTGAAAACTGTTTGTCATTGTCCCGAGCAATAGCATACGTTATGATGCAGAAGTTTTCTTACTAGGTACATATCCAGCAGAAATACATGCAAACATGTGCCAAAAGTTATATAAAAATTGTTCATATCAGCATTATCTGTGATAGCCCCAAATTTGAAAAACCCAAGTGTTCATCAAAACATAAACTAAATTGCCTATTTTCATACAATGGAATGCTAAACATCAATGAAAGTGAAGTAATTATAGCTACAGGAAACGATGCAGATGACCATCACAAACACAGTGCTTAGTGAAAGAGGACAGCCAAAAGAATACATACTGTGTGATTCTTTTCTTTAAAGTTCAAAACCAGGCAGAGGTTATCAAGGGTGTTTGAGAAATAGAAGAGGTAGGAACTGGGAGGGGACATGGGAGAGGCTTTTGTGCTTGCGGGGTTGGGGCTGGGAATACTATATTCTTTAGTCTGGTGGTAGTTACATTATTCACATTGCAATAATTAATTGAACTGTTTCCATACAATTCATGCAGTTTTCTGGAGCTATTTCAGTCTCCAAAAAAGCATTTGAAAAAACCAAACTGCTTTTATCATCCCCTTACTCCTCTTTTCCACCATCTTTGGTCCTTAAGGCATCACATAATGTGGCCCCTACTTTTCAACACTTCTCTTTGGCCTTTATTCTCCAGTCACAGTCTGTACCTGGAGCACATGCAGATTTTTTTCCATTTCCCTGCCTTTGCTCTTTACCCCCTCTTCCTTCAAACACCCTCCAAACTGCCTATAACCAGTTTTCAAGTCCCATCCCTAATGCCAGTGATTTATCACTCAAAATTTTCCTAATCCTTCTATTTAAGCATTATTTTTTTTTCTAAAATGGTGTGCTATTTTCTACTTCTCTTTTGACCATTATATTCTATTTTTAATGTCATTTTAGTATTTGCCATCTCCCATCTCCCATCCAAATCCCAAATAAGGGAGGACGTGTGGAAAACTAATGTATGAAATAAAAAATGTATAGGCTTGGGATTTAGACTAAATTTGAATGGAAATCTATTACGGTAAATTTCAATATTTGAAATTGTATAATAATAGAAAATAGTATAGTAAATTCCCATGTACCTAATGCCCAGCTTCCACAGTCATCATAATTCTGGCCCCAGGCAGTTTTGAATCCCTTATTAACCGAGTGACTATGGGAAATTGATATGGAAATTAAGCAGTTGCCCGCAGATGGGTATAAAATGCATAGAAACAAGTGTAAATTTGAACTGGGACATGGTTATGTTTAAAAGCATCTTATTTGCATATATGAATTTCATTTGACATGTTTTCACTTTAATATTGTTGTATAAACAGTTTGGTTTTAAAGTTTCTTTTCCTTCCTTACATGTGAGAGTCCACATTCCAAAAGCTTCATAATGGGATGAACAAATGACTTTGGCCTGTAGTACAGAATAGTGTAGTTTTCATCCTTCCCTTCCTTACCTCTTCCTCTCCTTACACCTTCCCTTCTTCCTTCCCTCTGACATGCTTTCTCGGGGTATATCTTCAGAGCATTCAACTCTGCAGAACAGAGAACCCAATGGATTTCTGGTGCATTACAGGTAATGGGACTTCAGAGCAATAAAGTGAGTTTCCCACTCCCATCCCTTCAAATAATGCGTGTGTGTTTTTTATAGTTAGCAAGTGTGAAACATAACAGTGGGAAAGACCCATGGATTATTATGTGCTAAGAAACTAATTTTTAAATGTCTATAAGAAGGTGGTGATTTTTTGTTGTTGTTGTTACCATATTGAAGACTACTAAAATCCATGTCATTTAGAACTGAGGAGTTTGGAACCTAATAAAATGGACAGAGAACACTTGCATCTTTGTAGGGTCCTTTAAACAAGTTTTTCATGTTTTTAAACATATATAGTTAAAAGTAAGAATGCACTATGGAAAATGTAAAGAAGAATTTTGATAATTTAAAGATGTAGGGTTCTAGCTTTCTTACCTGGAGATAAAAAATATTTTTCTCCTAAAAATGAAAAAAAAAAGCCTAAAAAATGTAAATCTAATAGACATCAGTCACCATTTATTTTATCTATTATTGAATAAGTGCATGAGGAAACATTGTTCTCACTTTTCTTACAGTAAGAGCTTTTCTGATAAATGATAATACCACAAACTACATGAACAATATAGGTCAGCAGCCAGTTACATAATAAACTCTGGGTAAGAAATAACTTTAAGTGATTAGTACCTTTAAAAATACTTGAATATTAGATTGAATCTTCTGGGATTTAGTGGTGGTGGCTTAAGGGAGAGTGATGAGTAAGTATTTATAATGTATTTTCCATGGATCTATAATGCCCAGCAGAATAGTGGTCATTGAAAATGTTAAGTTACAATCCATGCAGGTTGGTTTAGATACTGGGTAAGCACAGAAATATACACGTTTCTTGTTAGCATTCCTGAGATACTTCATTTGTTACTATTCAGTTCACATAGTGAAGCCTGTCTTTTCAAATGCTTTTCAGCACAGCCCATATTTTTTTATCCTTTGAATTATTTTCATTTTCTGTTGAACCTTGCTGAGGAAGTGACATTTTGTGCTACCCAGCCAGTGACTCACTCACACATTTTGTTTTGTCCACACTGGTTCAGTGACTTTTGCCATCCTACTAACACAGTCATTATTCTGGCTTGCATTTACATTGAACGATTTAATTAATGCCTGTCCCCTTCCATCTGCACTATTATAACAAAAGCATTTGTACAATCATTTTAACAACCACATTACAGATCATAAAGATAGGAAAAACATTAGGGCAATATTTGTTCCAGAGCAGCATAGGATTTTAATATTATATTGTTGCTAGGCAAAGGAATGATACGGAGGCAACTGGAGAACTAGATGATAAAAGAGCATCTCTAAAAATATTAGATATAATCATTTTGCCCATTTTAGTTTTAACTTATGGTTTTAATGTTCTGCTCAAGTGTTTATTTAATGGGCTGCAGTCTTCTGTGAAAAATACAACTATTGTTTTTAAGTGACCTCAAAAGAAAAACCCTGAATTTTAAAATCACATTAGAAAACATATACATGTTTTATGTATAGATTTATATTCAGTATGTAGTTTCTCCTCACCTTTTTATATGAAGATAGTTCTAGTCCAGTGTTTTCCCCAGGCTTTTTAACAGGCTTTTCCCCCAGGCTTATTTAAATAAACCTAGAACTTTTTGGGTCAAGATTCCATGATTTATTTTCACTCCTAGCTTCCCTTGCCTAATAAAGTAGGGATGCTATTTTTGCCTTCATGCTCAAGTTTACATTTACTCCTACATCTCTTCCCCATTATTAGCAAGCTCTAAAAACACATGTTCGTAGTAGCTTCCTATGTATACTATTTAACCTCTCTGATCCATGTCTGCTTTATTTTATGACTCCAGGAGAGTCAATCTATAACACATTCACCTTAGTATAATAATGCCTATTATTTAGTAAGTATGTACCACATTCCTTTCAGGTATTCATAGCTCTTTAACCAGTGTTACCATTAACAGCTCCTTAAATGAGTAATAATGCCAATAATTTGTATATGATTATATAGAGAACATCTTTTTCAGGGCTTATTTATTTCCAAAGAATAGCAAAATGCTGGCACTTCCAAAATGAGAAAATTTAACCATTCTCTGTATCTTTCCTGAAATATTTGCTATTTTTAGCAACTTAATTTCTCCCCAAGGCAGTTACTATTACACTTAACTAATTTTGTTATTCATCAGTACAGCTGAGTAAAGGATTACTTGGTAAAACTATAGCTGAGAGGACAGATTCACTTAGCAGTTTCATCACTCCTTGCTGTTTCTAAACAGAGGAGAAGAAAATTTTAAGCTAAAAGAAGTTCCAGTAGTCTCATAATTCAAGTTTAGGATATTCACCTTCCTCTCAAATTAAGTATGGACAAACGTGGTGCAAAGGTGAAATGAGAAGGTTCAACAACACGTAAAACAGCCCCAGATTATCCATAATACATCGTATGAGAATAAAAATTTGGCCATTCAGAGTGTAGTAAAATTGACCTGGCAGTATTCCAGCCTGTAAAAAGTGAATGATGATAAGAGAGGGGAAAATGGAGGGGAAATTACACAGTGGAAAAAGGAATATGCAGTTGGGACTCAAAATGTTTTCAAACAGATTATTGTTAAGCTAGGTAGGCATTCCCCAGTTAACTTGATCACATGTTAATCATTTCTTCATTCTGCATAATCAATTTATATTGTTTTCAATATATTGGTTTATGCTCTAATCCAAATAACAAGTGCCCTTCATTATTACAACTATCCCAAGAGTTTATTATCCAATTAACCAGCTATCCACATATTTTAGATATGCTTGGAAAGTTCTGCTTCTTGCTTCATAGGAGTTTTCTGTTGCAATGAAAAGGGGATCACAAGTTCAGCCTCAGATAGGGACGTGTTCTAAATATTTTGTACCATATTCTTGCAGTTGTATTTCATAAATCACTGGGCAAGAACTAAGGTTGCAGCTATTAATGGAATACTTTTGCTAGTGAATCTTCTTTGCAGGACCAGCAAGTGAAGAGAAGGGCAAATGAATGGAAGCTACCATCCTTAAAAAGCAAAGTTAATGAACATAGTATGGGTGAGCAAGGAGTGCTCCATGTTTCTAAAAATGTATTTGCAAATTTTGCATATTGAATTTCACTCTTGAAGATATCTAATATGCATTAGAATATTAAATTCTCAGATATTAAAGTTTGTTTAGCCTAGAACTTCCCACATTTATTCAGCCACATAATAGTTTCTTTCACCATGCATTTATTAGCATATCTAGGACCTTTTGGTTTGTTTTACATATATTTGGGAAAGAGTATATATCATCATCTCTGAGAAACAATAACAAAGAGAAGATGTCTAGAATGGAAGTAGAAGTAGCTGGCTGGTTATAGACTACAAATGCATGGGGTGACATGGAGCACCACTCCTGAGGGTGTGGTGGAATGGGGAGCTCTGGTCCAGGCAGAATAGGAAATAGCTAGCTGTACAAACTACATTATTTGATTTCTGCTTATGCCCTGGATGGGCAAATACAGTGCCTGTAGGAGAGAGGTGTGGGAGCAAAGAAATGGGAGCCTTTTGCAGAAAATTGTTGCTAATCAGATCTTGAGGGGTACTTTTTTGCTCATATAACTTTTTCAAATTAGACCCTTTATAAATAAACAAAAAAACTTAGAACTAGGACATCTATCATCCAGATCACCTCCAGTATAAGTAAGCATCTTGGATAATCCATTGGTACTGTTGTGGCCTTTCCCATTGGGAGGAAGAACCTGTGTGGGAGGAGAGGAAGCATCAGGACCAGGCTGGCTCAGGTTGAAGTCTGGATCACAACTTACTAATGCATGAACTTGAGCAAGATATTTCACTTCTCTAACACAGTATTTCCTCAAGGGTGGGTAATACCATATACATCACTACACTGTCTTTTGCTCATATTTCCTTGATGCCCCTGGACAAAGCAGTAGGATAGTTCATGTATGCATTATGCTGAATGCTTTGATGGTATTATTTCATCTGTTTTCTTCTAATAACTCTGTGATAAGTATGTACTATCATTATCTCCATTTTAAAGAAGAGAATACTGATACATGGAAACTGTCACAAAGTTACCTAGTGTGGATCAAGTGAAGGTTCCTGTGTCCAGGATTCTTACCTGGCCCTTGTCAGCTAGCTCACTACACACGTGTGGGCAATACGTTGTTATTGATTCTACATAAAGAGCCCCGCCCAGTGCTCTGGGTGATGTGGTGGCACAGCTGCAAGAGAGCAGACATAAGAGTGGAGTGCTGGCAGCGCTGAGGACAGGGAGACCCAGAGGCAGAGACTGGCTTGCTACATGCAGACTCACTGAGTGGACGGGATTCTAGTGATTGACCTGCCACCGTGGGAATAAAGTTGGGTATAAACCTTTCACCCCAAGAACATTCCATTGTCATTTTTCAGTCTCATTGAATTCATAGTGAACTTGCCAGGGGCTGAAACCCATTGGCAAGAAAATTGGTGATAGTAGGATTCATTGTTGACTAAAGAAAAAGTCAGGCTGCCCTCATGGAAGGAGTGTTTCTGCGGGCTGCCCCTATGGATAAGGACACATTCGAATGACCCCCAGTGGACATGTGGCCCAACATGGCTTGCCTCCTAGAGGACTGGGCCCCACCCCAAGACTGGGAAGGGCTGGAGGCAACACCTGAGGCAGTAAAGTCGGCCCTCAGCAAAACAGGGAATTCCTTAGATAAACTGAGTGCCCGTGAGGCCTCAGGAATGGTAGAAAGTTTTTTTCTCACAATGAGGCCATAAGGGAGAAAGATGTCCTCCTGCAGGAAGCACAAGAAGAGGCAGCACAAGAATTTGAGCTGCAAGGTGCCACTGAAGAAGTAAAAAATTTGTTAGTGACTGAAATGGCATCACTGTGAGGTGCTGTGGAAATGGTAAAGGATGTCATGGTAGCCTGAGAGGAAGCAGCATGAAAGTGCAGGCTGCCAGGTGCCCTGGAGCAGGTGAAGGCTGTAGTGGAGCCTTCAGCGCGAGGAGCAGAGGTTTGATGAACAGGTTGGGGTGGAAGGCCTGCCGGTCCCAGAGGCATCAGCCCCTCCTGTTGAAGCCTGGTGAAAAGCCCAAAAGAAAGTAAGACTTAGCAACCGCGGGTTCCTCCAGGAGAGGTGCAGCCCTCTCCCCAGGTCATGGAGCACTCCGTGCTCTGCTTCTGTCCTCAAGCTTAAGCAATGAAAGCACAAAAGAAAATATGTTCTGCTTCTCGAAGGAAGAATTTAAAGGGCCCTGTGAAGGTCATGAGGACCCAGATGTGGGTTGATTTGATAATGGCAGCAGCAGACAGAAAGAAATTGGATGGAAAGTCAAACAGAATCTTGAGCTGTGGCAACAATTGAGACCGGAGAAGCGGTTCAGGCCACTGAGGATTAAGCAGAAGCCAGAGACAAAGCAACATGATTGGCCTGTGTTTCTGCAAGACTTTCTGCTGGAGAGGCTGGAGAAGGCGGGTATTGTAAGGCCCACCCATAGTTCTTTCTGTTGATTCATTTGCATAGAACTGGTTTGCATACAGCCAGGATGACCACTTTGTGGCAATGGATCTCCTCAGGCTTGAGGATTATTATAATTTGTATTTGTATATTGTATTATGTTATTATGGAATTTGCTTACAATATTTCAGCTTCCTTGCACAGGGACCATTGCAGAGGATTGAAGGCACATAGATTGAAAGGGAAGAATCCTGGAGGGGTAGAGTGTGGATAAAGTGAAGGTTCCTGTGGCCAGGATTCTCACCTGGTCCTGGTCAGCTAGCTCACAACACACATGTGGGCAATATGTTGTTATTGACTCTGTATAAAGAACTCCACCCAGTGCTTTGGGCAACACAGTGGCACAGGTGCAAGGCTGCAGGAGAGCAGAGACAAGACTGGAGTGGTGGCGGCACTGAAGATAGAAACTGAGACAGCTGCAGGGGTAAAGAGGCCCAGGGGCAGAGACCAGCTTACTGCATGCAGACTCCAAGTCAACAGGATTCTAGTGATTGACCTGCCACTGTTGGATGTAATGTTGGATGTAAACCCTTTCATCCCAAGAACATTCCATTGTCATTTTTTGTTCTCATTGAATCCATACTGAACTTGCCTGGGGCTGGAACCCACTGGCAAAACACCTAGATATTGAAGAGTGGAGTTGGGATTTTAGTCTCACTCTAAGTGTATTCTTGAGACTATGCTATTTTGCCTAGATACTCAGTTGCAGTTGCCTGAGGGAGAAGATGAAATCTAAATTATCTGCCTAATGTTAACATAGTAGCAGTCAAACTGGCATCCTGATAGTTTTAAACCTTCAGCTACTCAGTCTGGAACTCCAATCTCTACCACCTTTCTTAGTACTCTTACCCATTTCCAGATGACCATTCTGATAATCAGCTCTTTTCACAGTACCTTTCTCAAAAGCAAAAATGGACTCTCCCTGACTTTACATAGTGGACCTTGCAGCATATCTGATCCTGAATTTAATGATGTGAAACATTTAACTTACTAATACTATCCTTTTCTTTCCCCTGACACAAACTAGCTGGGTCTACATAACTTTTCATATCTGGTCTCATTCTGAATTGGACTAACAATATCAACTACTCTCTGACTTTTAGGGTTTATTGCTGAACCCAGGTCATGATAGAAAGCTTTTCTTGTACTGGCTTCTCTCTTAACATTACTAAAATATCCTCTCTTACATTTTATATCATTAATGTACAATTACTTGAACAACATTATGGTTACTAGATTCCCCCTATTATCAAGTCCCCCCTACATACTCCATTACTGTCACTGTCCATTAGTGTAGTAAGATGCTATAGAATCACTACTTGTCTTCTCTGTATATACTGCCTTTCCTGTGTCCCCCCTCTGCTACATTGTGTGTGCTAATCGTGATGCCCCTTTTTCTCCCTTATCCCTCCTTTTCCACCCATCCTCCCCAGTCCCTTTCCCTTTGGTAACTGTTAGTCCATTCTTGGGTTCTGTGAGTCTGCTGCTGTTTTCTTCCTTCAGTTTTTGCTTTGTTGTTATACTGCACAGATGAGTGAAATCATTTGGTACTTGTCTTTCTCTGCCTGGCTTATTTCACTTAGCATGATCCCCTCTAGCTCCATCCATGTTGTTGCAAATGGTAGGATTTGTTTTCTTCTTATGGCTAAATAATATTCCATTGTATATAATGTACCACATCTTCTTTATTCATTCATCTACTGAAGGACACTTAGGTTGCTTCCATTTCTTGGCTATTGTAAATAGTGCTGTGATAAACATAGGAGTGCATATGTCTTTTTCAAACTGGGCTGCTGCATTCTTAGGGTAAATTCCTAGAAGTGGAATTCCTGAGTCAAATGGTATTTCTATTTTTAGTTTTTCGAAGCACCTCCATACTGCTTTCCACAATGGTTGAACTAGTTTACAATCCCACCAGCAGTGTAGGAGGGTTCTCCTTTCTCCACATCCTTGCCAACATTTGTTGTTGTTTGTCTTTTGAATGGTGGTTGTCCTAACTTGTGTAAGGTAATATCTCATTGTGGTTTTAATTTGCATTTCTCAGATGATTAGCGATGTGGAGCATCTTTTTACCTGTCTGTTGGCCATATGAATTTCTTCTATGGAGAAGTGTCTATTCAGGTCTTCTGCCCATTTTGAATTGGCTTATTTGCTTTTTGTTTGTTGAGGTGCATGAGCTCTTTATGTAATTTGGATGTCAACTCCTTATCAGATACATCATTTATCAATATATTCTCCCATACTGTAAGATGTCTTATTCTACTGATGGTATCCTTTGCTGTACAGAAGATTTTTAGTTTGATATAGTCCCACTTGTTCATTTTTGCTTTTGTTTCTTTTTCCCAGGGAGATATGTTCATGAAGAAGTTGCTCATGTTTATGTCCAAGAGATTTTTGCCTATATTTTCTCTAAGAGTTTTATGGTTTCATGAGTTACATTCAGGTCTTTGATCCATTTTTAGTTTACTTTTGTGTATGGGGTTAGACAATATCCAGTTTCATTATCTTACATATAGCTGTCCAGTTTTGCAAACACCAGTTGTTGAAGAGGCTATCATTTCCCCATTGTATATCTATGGCTCCTTTATTGTATATTAATTGACCATATATTCTTGGGTTAATATCTGGACTCTCTATTCTGTTCTACTGGTCTGTGGGTCTATTCTTTTGCTAGTACCAAATTATCTTGATTACTTTGGCTTTGTAGTAGAGCTTGAAGTCAGGGAGCATAATTCCCCCTACTTTATTCTTCCTTCTCAGGATTGCTTTGGCTATTCAGGGTCTTTTGTCATTCCATATGCATTTTAGAACTATTTGCTCTAGTTCATTGAAGAATGCTATAGGTATTTTGATAGTGATTGCATTGAATCTGTAGATTGCTTTAGGCAGGATGGCCATTTTGACAATATTAATTCTTCCTAGCCAAGAGCATGGGATGAATTTTAATTTATTAGTGCCCTCTTTAATTTATCTTAAAAGAACGTCCCATAGTTTTCAGGGTATAGTTCTTTCACTTCCTTTATTAGGTTCATTCCTAAGTATTTTGTTCTTTTTGATGCAATTGTGAATGGAATTGTTTTCCTGATTTCTCTTTCTGCTAGTTCATCTTTAGTGTATAGGAAAGCAACAGATTTCTGTGTATTAATTTTGTATCCTGTAAGTTTTCTGAATTCAGATATTAGATCAAGTAGTTTTGGACTGGATTCTTTAAGGTTTTTTATGTAAATATCATGTCATCTGCAAACAGGGACAGTTTGACTTCTTCCTTGCCAATCTGGATGCCTTTTATTTCTTTGTGTTGTCTGATTGCCATGGCTAGGACCTCCAGAACTATGTTGAATAAAAGTGGGTAGAGTGGGCATCCTTGTCTTATTCCCGATCTTAAAGGAAATGCTTTCAGCTTCTCACTGTTCAGTGTAATGTTGGCTGTGGGTTTGTCATATATGGCCTTTATTATGTTTAGATACTTGCCCTCTCTGACCATTTTGTTGAGAGTTCTTATCATGAATGGATGTTGAATTTTTTTCGAATGCTTTTTCAGCATCTATGGATATGATCATGTGATTTTTGTTCTTTTTGTTCATGTGGTGGATGATGTTGATGGATTTTTGAATGTTGTACTATCCATGCATCCCTAGGATGAATCCTAATTGATCATGATGGATGATGTTTTTGATGTATTTTTGAATCATCCTCCTCTTCTACTTTTTGGAAAACTTTAACGGGAATGGGTATTAGTTCTTCACTAAATGTGTGATAAAATTCAGCAGTGAAACCATTTGGTCCAGGAGTTTTGTTCCTAGGTAGTTTTTTGATTACCAATTCAATTTCTTTGCTGGTAATTGTTCTATTCAGTTTTTCTGTTTCTTCCTGGGTCAGCCTTGGAAGGTTGTATTTTTCTGGAAAGTTGTCCATTTCTTCTAGGTCATTCAGTTTTTGGCATATAATTTTTCATAATATTCTCTCATAATTCTTTGTATTTCTGTGGTGTCTGTAGTGATTTTTCCTTTCTCATTTGTGAGTCTGTTTATGTGTGGAGACTCTCTTTTTTTCTTGATAAGTCTGGCTAGGGGTTTATCTATTTTGTTCATTTTCTTGAAGAACCATCTCCTGCTTTCATTGATTCTATTGTTTTATTCTTCTCAATTTTATTTATTTCTGCTTTAGTCTTTATTATGTCCCTCCTTCCACTAACTTTGGGCCTCATTTGTTTTTCCTTTTCTACTTTTATTAATTGTGAGTTTAGACTGTTCATTTGGGATTGTTCTTCTTTCCTGACGTAGACCTGTATTGCTATATATTTCCCTCTTAGCACGGCCATGGCTGCATCCCACAGATTTTGTGTTGTTGAATTATTATTGTCATTTGTCTCCATATATTGCTCAATCTCTGTTTTTATTTGTGACCATTGATTATTTAGGAGCATGCTATTTAGCCTACAGGTGTTTGTGGGCTTTTTATTTTCTTTGTGTAATTTATTTCTAGTTTCATACCTTTGTGATCTGAGAAGCTGGTTGGTTGATTTCAGTCTTTTTGAATTTACTGAGGTTCTTTTTGTGGCCCAGTATATGATCTATTCTTGAAAATGTTCCATGTTCACTTGAGAAGAATGTGTATCCTGTTGTTTTTGGATGGAGTGTTCTGTACATGTCCATTAGGTCCATCTGTTCTAAAAGATTGCTCAGTGCCTCTGTCTCTTTACTTATTTTCTGTCTGGTTTATCTGCCCTTTGGAGTGAGTGGTGTGTTGAAGTCTCCTAAAATGAACACATTGCATTCTATTTCCCCCTTTAATTCTGTTAGTATTTGTTTCACGTATGTAGGTGCTCCTATGTTGGGAACATAGATATTTATAATAGTTATATCCTCTTGTTGGACTGGCCCTTTTATCATTATGTAATGTCCTTCTTTATCTCTTGTTACTTTCTTTGTTTTGAAGTCTATTTTGTCTGATACAAGTACTGTAACTACTGCTTTTTTCTCCCTCTTAGTTGCATGAAATATCTTTTTTGATCCCTTTACTTTCAGTCTGTGTATGTCTTTGAGTTTGAAGTGAGTCTCTTGTAGGCAGCATATAGATGGGCCTTGTTTTTTTATCCATTCAGTGACTCTGTATCTTGTGATTGGAGCATTCAGACCATTTACATTTAGGGTGGTTATCGATAGGTATATACTTATTGCCATTGCAGGCTTTAGATTCATGGTTACCAAAGGTTTAAGGGTAATTCCCTTACTATTTAACAGTCTAATTTAACTCACATCATGTGCTACTACAAACAACCTAAAGGTTCTTTTTTTTTTCCTCCTTTTTCTTCCTCCTCCATTATTTGTGTGTTATGAATCATATTCTGTACTCTTTGTCTATCCCTTGGGTGACATCTGTTTAGCCTTAGGAATACTTCCATCTATAGGAATCCCTCCAAAATGCACTGTAGAGGTGGTTTGTGGGAGGTAAATTATCTCAACTTTTTCTTATCTGTAAATTGTTTAATCCCTCCTTCAAATTTAAATGATAACCTTGCTGGGTACAGTATTCTTGGTTTAAGGCCCTTCTGCTTCATTGCATTAAATATATCATGCCACTCCCTTCTGGCCTGTAAGGTTTCTGTTGAGAAGTCTGATGATAGCCTGATGGGTTTTCCTTTGTATGTGATCTTTTTTCTCTCTCTAGCTGCTTTTAAAAGTCTGTCTTTATCCTTGATCTTTCCCATTTTAATTATTATATATCTTAATGTTGTCTTCCTTGGTTCCCTTGTGTTGGGAGATTTGTGCACCTCCATGGCCTGAGAGACTATCTCCTTCCCCAGATTGGGGAAGTTTTCAGCAATTATCTCCTCAATGACACTTTCTATCCCTTTTTCTCTCTTCTTCTTCTTCTGGTACCCCTATAATATGAATATTGTTCTGTTTTGATTGGTCACACAGTTCTCTCAATATTCTTTCATTCTTAGAGATTCTTTTTTCACTCTGTCCCTCAGCTTCTTTATATTCCTCTTCTCTAATTTCTATTCCATTTACCATCTCTTCTACTATATCTAATCTGCTTTTAAATCTCTACATTGTATGTTTCATTTCAGATATGGAATTTCTTAATGATTGAATCTCTGACGTAGATTCATTCCTGAGTTTTTGAATATTTTTTTGTACCTCTATAAGCATGTTTGTAATTTTTATTTTGAACTCTCCTTAAGGCAGATTGGTGAGTTCAGTTTCATTTGATCCTTTTTCTGGGGTTTGTGAGATTTTGGTCTGAACCATGTTCTTTTGACATTTCATATTTCTGTGAGGTTCCCATTAGTGCCCAGAAGCTCCAGTCTCTGGAGTTGCTAGCCCCTAGAGTGATGTTGGGGGTTGTAGGGGAGCAGAGCTGATGCCTCGGGTGAGGAAAGATCTGTTTCCTGATTCTCGTCTGTGGTTCCTGTCTCCCGTGTCAGAGCCAGTAGGCCAAGCACACAGGTGTAAGCCTCTGTGCCTTTGTGTCTCTAGCTGTTGTAGGTGGGGCCTCCCTCTGACTGGCCTGACGCCAGCACAGTGACTGCTGGTTTGCGAACTGGTGCCAGCAGGCCAGGAGGAAGGCGTAGTAGGCTGCCTGTCACAGTGGGGGGCCTCAGAGCTGAGTAGGCAGCCAGGGGGATGGGGTGCCTGAAGCTCCTCAAAGTTCCCAACCAGCTGGGCAGAGCGTGCCCAGACAACCTTGTCCAGCTCTCCCCTCCCCCGTGCAGCAAGCTCCGTGCAAACCCCGCTCCTTCTGCAGCCTTATTACTGCTAGGAAGCCTCTTAGACCACTTGGGTTCCCTTCCTCCACAAATGACCGCAATTTGTCTCTCAAGCACTCCACCTGTCTGAGCTCCCCAATGTCCAGAGCACCACACAGTGTAGGTTTCTGCTCCCAAAGCAGATCTCCAGGGCTGGGTGTTCCACAGTTCTAGGCCTTCACCCCCTCCCTGCTCCATTTCTCTTCCTCCCGCTGGTGAGCTGGGGTGCGGTAAAGGCTTGGGTCCCACCGGATCAAGTCTTTCGTACGTTACCCTGTTTCATGAGGTCTACTCTGTTTCTGAGGTCTGTATTCAGTCTGGTTCAGCCTTCTTTCTTGTTGCTCTTTTAGGGTTATTTGTATCAATTAACTACATTTTCATACTATTTGTGGTTTGGGGAGGAATTCTCTGTCTCACCTCTCATGCCACCATCTTGAATCTCTGGGGTGCCTTCTCTGACTTTTTTGCCTCTGAGTTCTACACACATATCTGTGTATTTCTGAACCTCAACTGGATAAAACATAGTTCAAGAATATCCCCATCTGAGGAAAGTGCCTCAAGTTCACTGTAAATCAGAATTTTCATATTAATATTTGTGGGGAGACATGTCAAGAAATATGTCAGATGTAACTGAATCTCAGTTTTTACTATTCAGGACCCTGATACACAAACATGTCAATGATTTCACAGTGCAGCACTGGCATTGGCTCCTACTGGCTCAGACGATTATTAAAATTTCCACGATTTATAAAGCCAGCTGGTAAATCACAAGGGAAGTTGAAATCAGCCATGATGAGAGTATGTACACCATGAAATTCAGCAAATACTACAAATCAGTGTTTCCTCCATCTTCCCTCATCCCGTTCCCCAGAGAGCTACTTGTTAGCCATTTCCCAGGGCACCACTACTTCTCCATCTTGTGTGGAGTGCTAATAAAAGTTGAGGGGTGATAATTTAGTTAAGAGGAATGTTGAAAACAGGATGAATAAAGAGTCATCCATTTGTAAATGTAGCTGAGGAATTTCTGAGGAGATGCAGTTCTCTACTAACAAGTCTAGTCTGTCTTTTGATAGTGGTCATTACAGTAGAAGCATTTAGGTGAATGCTGTCTGATTCATTTGATGTGGCAGTTGACAAAAATTTCTGAAATTAAATACATCATTTTATTTTTTGTTGCTGCAATTTCAGTGAGCTAAACCTTTAAAAGCTTGTTTCCTAAGTGAAAATTAATACATGGTAGAGTAATTAAGAACCCAAGATGTTATACTTTAATTTGAATCAGTTTAGTTTTAGAGCAGTGGTTCCCAGCCCTCTGTGTGTGTTAGCGTCAATCTGGGTGCTTAGAGAGCATTCCAATGTCAGGTGCCCCTCCTCAGATCAATTAACTCAGATTCTGGAGGTGGGTCACCAGCTGCCTTTTCAAGTTCCCCAGGTGATTCCAATGTATATCCAGGATTGAAAGCTGCTGTGTAGAGTTTGGGTCTTGGGAATCTTCCCTCCTGACTGAAGGCAGTATGTGTTTAATGCAGGACATTGGCAGTTTTTCAAGATGTGGGCTGTTTTCCTGAAGCATTGGTATTTCCTTAAGAAACTAGAGATGAACACAGAACTGTAAGTGAATTTGATTTTTCTTGCATGCTTTTAATAATGTACTATTTATTGCCAGCACATCTTGAAGTTGTAGTAAAGGCATTTATGTAAAAACATCGGGGAGCAACTGGAAATTTTGTAAAATCAATTGTGAGCCAAATTTATTTGTTGACTGTAGAAATAAACCCCAAGTGAGGAGGTGGCAAAAGTTCTAGGAAAGAATATCCTAAATGTTTCTCTATCTCCGTTATATTCTTTTCTTTAGAGAGATTGTTGGGTAGAGACTGAAGTGGTTATTTCCAGATTTGCATTTTCCTTGTTGCAGTGTTCTTATTTGTAACTCTTCTAGCTGTGCTGCAAAGGTGCCTCCTCTGATCTAGAAGTGTAGGCCCTGATTAATCCTTGTGCCCTATAGTAATGGGGTGGAGAGGGGAGAGGTGTTCTCACCTTAAATATGTTTAAATTAAAAAACAAAAACAAAAACTAAGCATTCAACTAAGTATGAAGAAATCCAAAGAAGTTCTGACTTTTTCCAAAAGATGTTGACTCGGTTGTACACATAAATATGTCTTTCAAAAATATTTTTTGGTACCTCGGTCCTGTTCACAGGCTGCCTATTAGGCTCAGTAACCCTAAATTCAAAATGATTTCTCTATTTTGCTGACCTCTTTCCCAGAGATTTGTTAATCATGAATTTCCAGTTCTTGATAATGACACAGTGACTGAAGTTACAGTCTGAAGATGATAAATTATCATGTAAAAAATGATAGATTTTGAAGGGAGAAGAGAGAAAAGTCAAAAGAATATTAGTAATCTATTCCAGATGACAAATGCTGAAATATGAGACAGCTTTGCCAGTTAATCATATTTATTTGAAATGTCATAGAAATGTTTAAACCCATTTCGTTATAAAAGCATTCTAGTTTTAAAAATTCTTAACTACATGAATTTAACTTATTTAAGAACTGAATTCAAATTTCAAGAGTAGGTTAAACTCTTATTTGATAGGCTTTCTCTATAACTCACCTCTGTTTTCATATCATGCCTACTTAAGGGATAAAACCAGTTAATTGGCAAAAATTCTCACTAAAATATTAAATTATAAAAGCAAATATGTTAGTGCAACTATCATGTTAGCTTCATACATATTATAGTGGTTAAAGTCAATTTAACTTTGTTTTTAGCATTAAGTGGTTCCTATTTAGAAATTGGAAAGTCATGCTGAAATTCAATCGCACTGTAAAGAAGGTTGAGTAGTTTTCAGAAAGGTTATAAAAGTATTTAGTGTCCTATCAAATGTGATTTTCAAACTTCATGAAGAATTTGAAAAATGTAAGAAGCATGTGTTGAAAATGACATGGTGGATAGCTTTCATATTGCAGATTTCTTTTGGTCTTTATTCTTGAATTTATCTTGAATATGATAGTTATGATTTTTATAAAGTTATTTAGTGAAGCTGACCATCATTTGACAATTATGCATCTAAGGATTTATTCTGAGAGGACAGATCCCATACCACCTAAGTAACAAGATGGCTGCAAAGTGGTGTTAGAAAGTTAAGGTTCTGTTGCTTACAAAAGAGAATATGGGAACACACTCAGATGTTTGAACTATCTGTGGCTATGTCCTTGAAATTTAAGTGTTTTCATTAAAAAGATAACATACCTAAAGGGTGAATGAAACCTACATGTGTAGCTTGCTGTTTTATGAAATGGGCACACCTGTGTAACTGTTAGCAAAGATCTGGTCAGGCTAAACAAAATTTTATTCAGGGTGTGTTAGTCCAGGAAACAGAGTCAAGGTATACTTAAATGGTGTTCCTCCAGACTACAAAATGGAGGAGGTTTATAAGGCAAAAACTGCAAGGTTGAGAAGAATCAGCTAAATTGTATGTCAAAAATTATGAGTGGTTCTGGCAACAGGTAAGGGTGCTTCTTGTTAAGTGGGGATTGGTTGGGAGAAATCTTAAAACTACAAAGTTACTGATTGCAGCTGGTATTTTGAAAAACTGCAGGGTTTCAGTCAGTAGAATTCAATCATGTCAGTTCTTGAGACATTGTGGTTTATCACAGTTTAATGTTCACATTGTAGTGAGGACATGTTTGACCCTGTCTCAACAATGTCATCCGATTCCATATGAATTATCTGACAAATGTAACTCTAATTCCTAAAGACAAAAATATATTCATATAACCACCACCCAGATCAAGATATGGAACACTACCAGCACCCCAGAGGTGTCTCACATTACTCCCTATAGGTAATTGCTATTCGGACTTCTATCACCAGAGATTTGTATGTCTGTGGCTTTTATATAAAAGAAATCATACTAGATGTTGTTTGTGTTCCCTTTTGCTCAGCACTCTATCTGAGATGCAGTCATATTCATGCATGTAATATTTCTTTTTCTGTACTACATAGCATTCCATTGGAGGACTACACCACAAATGTATCCCTTCTGTTGATGGACATTTGGGTGGTAGACATTGATACAGTGACAGAAAAATGGTAGAGTTTTGTTGCTTTGATGACTGATGTTCACATGAATGTACTTGCCTCTTGGTGCACGTATGTGCACGGTTCTATTGGTGTATGCCAGAAAGTAGAATTCTGAGCTGTTAAGTGCATGTTCAGCTTTTTTAGATACTGACAAATATTTTTCAGAGAGGCTGTACTAATCTACACTCACAGTGACAGTATGTATGAATTTCATAATGAGGTCAGGAGAAAATTTGTGTATGTACAACCAGCCATACCAAAGTAAACATGAGGTAGTGGAGACAGTGTTAAAGCTGGGCATGTGGATTTGGGGACATGGATGCTTATATAGGCGGCAACTAGGAAAGAAAAGAAAAACCCTGAGAAAAGCTGAGGAAATGCCTAAATTTAGGGGGAAATAGAAGAAAGGCAGGAAAAACAAGTATTGGATTTAGAGCAAAGAAAGTTCAGTGTTAAAGTAGACTAGAGAGTAAACTACGCAAGTAGTAAAGAGGAGCCCACTCTGTGGCATATAGCAGAGTGTTTGAAATGAAATAATATTGGTAAATTGATATTAGATTTGGAAATCTGGGTGTCCTGGTTGACATTAAGAGAAGCATTTGAAAATATGAAAAGCAGGGGGAGAGATAGAAGCCTGTTTGCAATGGAATAAAGAGTGGAAGTTGGAAAGGATTGGTAAATACAGATGGTTTTTCTAAGCTGTCAGTACCAGAAAGACTGAGAGGCCAAAAAGATGGGGAGAGGGCACTGGATAACTTAATCTGATGAAATGGAAGGTACAGTAAGGAGAGAGATAGGACACAGGCCAGAAAAACTATAATGGGCTGATTCTTGAGAGACTTGATTGGCTGATCAATGTGTCTATTTTTATCCTTTGAGCCAGAAGGGTTTCTGATAAGGTTTAATGAAAGAAAAGAAAAAATATTATTCTCTGCAGGGCTTAATAGTGTCCCTTTTTCTGCTGTTAAGCATACCTTCATTAAATACTTTTTGGAAGAACTAACATACTTGAAATTCAATGAAAATGTAGATTGGCTAGTGAAGAGGCAAAAAAAAGTGATGTAAATCTTTCCAGGGCCTTTTTCAGAACTCTCACTTCTGGGTATTATTTTAATCCAGGATTTTTCCATGGTAGTAGTGACATTTTGGGCTGGAGAGCTCCTCACGGCAGAAGGGCTGCCCTGTGACCTGTAGAATATTTGGCAGCATTGCTGGCATCTCCCTCCTGGAAGTGAGTAGCCCTCCTCCCCACAGTCAGGACAGCCAGTGACTCCAGACTTTGCCAAATGTCCCTTGGGGCAAAACTCTTCCCCTCCCCCTGTAGGGAAACACTGGCAGAGGTCTTACCAATGAGATAGATGATACATTTCCCAAGAAAAGAAGGTATTCAGAAAAGAGTTAATTAGCCCCAGACAATCAGTGGTTCTCAATGTGCTGTACCAAAGGAAGTATTGAAACAAAAATGTTGATATTTTTTCTTATTAAACTGAATTTATTGTCCACTAATGGAGAACTGCACTTGTGCGACAGTATCTTTGAGCAAATCAGAGCTGAACTTATAACAGTGTTTACAAAATCCTGGTGTTCCAGAATTGGCAGACTTCAGAAGCAGAAAATATTTAGGGATCAGTTGCTCTTTAGTGATGGAACAATCATTACTATCAGGGAATGCTGATTGACTTTTTTTCTCCCAGATGTGTAGTTGCTGAAGTGCGTTGTACTGGTGGGTTGGGACTGATTTGTAACTAGTTCTGCTAGTTACTTATTTCTATAGCCAAAAACAGTCATTTCCAGGTGGGGTAGGGATTTTTATTTTCAGCTGTATAATGTCCTAAAGTTCATGAAGAAATTTTAAAGAGCAAAACAAATATTTCATTTCAAAATCTCCAGGCTGTGGAAGACAATACCTATAATGCAGCCTGATTACACAGTGTATCCCAAAGTTGGGTGTGCTTTTTATTTTAAACAAATGTCAATTTTACATTATGGGGTTTATTAAACTCTTTACTGACTGATCCAATATATGTAGGGTATATAAAATATTATAAAATTAATTATTTATGAAACAGCATCTGACCACTAATGATCTATTGCAAAACCTATTCTTAATAATAATTCAAGTCAGGGTTATGTGAGACATGGCATTTGAATTAAAATATATTTTTTAAACTTTTTAATGTTGCCTATTTTATCTAAGACATGCCTAGTGTCTTAAAACCAAAGAACATTTCATGTTTCCCACTCCTTGACCTTGCAAAAATGAACATTTAACTAATAAGGAATATCTTCATTTCTTAGGGAGAAGGCTCCTAATGCTACTGATGGCAGATGGTGGCCTGTTAAATTTTCTCGAGTAATAAGAGGAAATTAGAGTTCTTAATGGTATTTGCCTGAGAAATCGGTAATAAGTTCTTTCCTTGAACTAGCATTTCTCAATGTGATCCTTCTGCCAGCAATATTAACATCACCTGAGAACTGGTTAGACATGTCCATATCCTTCCATCCTCCAGCTGAATCAGAAATTCCACATCCAGATTCCAATGTGTGCTAAAGTCTGAGGACTTCTGGCTTCAGTGGGCTTCATTAGGGCTTCTTATATCATTCATAGGGCTGCTTCTATGGAGAAGCCTATGGCATCTGTTGTTTCTTTTACCTCTTTGTTTCCAATTCGTTTGTTAATCATTCAAGTGCTGTAAAATAAAAATACTTATAAAGCACTTCACTTATAATTTACCCTATCCTGTGCTATAATACATTCCTGAACACAAATAATGTGCAATTACTAGGAGGGTGATTTATTTGACTAGTGGGTTACCCATATGTTTGTGGCTTCCAGTGTGGCAGCAGCCAGCTCTTGCTAACAGTTAAGCTGCTGAAATATTGCTAGGAGCAAAAAGCAAGATCTCCATTACTTTTGTTTTCCTTTGCTGGAGCTGTAAACTTGACAGTCTGTATTAGAGTTTCAGAGAAAAATAACCAATAGGATATATAAGGAGACTTACAGGAATTGGCTCATACAGTTATGGAGACCAGGTAGTCTCATGATCTGCCCTCTACAAGCTAGTGAATCAGGAAAGCTGTGGTGCAATTCAGTCTGAGTCCAAAGACCTGAGAATGGAGGGTCTGATGGTGTAAGTTCAACTGAGTCTAAACCACCTGAGAACTGGAAATGAGAATATGAATGTCTCTGCTCAAGCAGAGACTGATTTCACCCTTCCTTTTTCTATTCAGGTCTGAACAGATCAGATGAACTCCCACCTTATCAGTGAGGGCTGTCGTCTTTACTGATTCAAATGCTATTTTCTTCCCAAGGTACCCTCACAGACACACTCAGATATGTTTACCAGTTGTCTGGGCATTTCTTAACCCAGACAAGTTTGGTCCCCTGATGAGGGTTCTCTTCCAGATTTCCCTCTGGCCATCTTCTCTGTCCCCAGCTAGCAGGGAGTGAGAGAAGCAAGCCAGCAAGCTCTCTGGCATCTCTTCTAAGGGCGCTAATTTCATCATGAGGGACTCACCATGAACTCATTTAACCTAATTCCCTCCCAAGGACCACATCTCCAAATACCATCTTACTGGGGGTTGGAGCTTCAACGTATTAACTTTGGCGGGGGGCAGGGCACAATTCACTCCAAGCAGTCCTTTGAGATACATTTTTATCTCCACAGAGCCTTTGCAATCCTGGTTAATTGATATCTACATCCTAAGTAGAGAAGAAGAATATAGATATTTTTAAACACTGAGTACATGCCTTTCTAGAAGTTTGGACACATTACCTCTTAAAGTTTCTGCTGTATTGACTAAGCATTTACTAGTATTACAGTTCATGGTGTTCAGCTTAGCTTTTCCCGGGAGAGAAAAGGGCTAGGAACAGCAGCACCACTGAAAGCAGCCTTGTTCAAAAGCTCAAGACTGCAGTATCTTTATGATTTATCATTTGCTTGCAGACCTGAAATAAAAAGCAGATAAATTGAGGGTTGATTTTTGTTTTAATCTAAAATAAGTCTTCCATCCTGTGCCTTATTCACTCAGGATCTAGCTCTATTCCTGATAAAGCTAAAACAAATCTTTTAAAGAACACTGAGCTAACCCTGTATACCAGATTTACCCTGCTATACTGATAACTAGAGGGAATTACCTGCTTCAGGAAACATTAAGTCCCCACTTAACCCCACAGGTATGTGAACTTATTTTAGGGACCAAACCATACCATGTGGAAAGCAAAAGCAAGTATCTGCAAAGGGACCTTTGATATTCATAAAACATGTTGGTCTTTCTACCTGCTTATACCTTTAAGAAGAAACAAACACTCTAGTTGTGTTACAGTGGGTACATTTAGTTCCTCAAGTAATGGTTCTGCTTTCCCTTTGAATATGAACTGTGGATTCTTGAACAAAAATCATGTCTATCACACTATAATTTCAGATTTTTCCAGAGGGCCTTTGCGTAACTTATTTTTATCAGCCATGAAACCCTCCTGAGAATATGGTGAGCTCTATTTCCTCACTGTGATACCAGAGCTGGGAGTCTGGCAGAATTTCCACCATCTACCACCCATAGCCTTTGATTTTTTTTAATTTTTTAATTTTGATTATCATTAATGTACAGTTACTTGAACAACATTATGGTTACTAGACTCCCCCCATTATCGAGTCCCCCCCACATACCCCATTACAGTCACTGTCCATCAGCGTAGTAAGATGCTATAGATTCATAACTTGTTTTTCTGTATATACTGCCTTTCCTGTTATGTGTGCTTATCATAGTGCCCCATTTTCCCCCTTATTCCTTCCTTCCCACCCACTCTCCCCAGTCCCTTTCCCCTTGGTAACTGTTAGTCCATTCTTGGGTTCTGTGAGTCTGCTTCTGTTTTCTTCCTTCAGTTTTTTCTTTGTTCTTATACTTCACAGATAAGTGAAATCATTTGATACTTGTCTTTCTCTGCCTGGTTATTTCACTGAGCTCCACCCATGTTGTTGCAAATGGTAGGATCTGTTTTCTTCTTATGGCTGAATAATATTCCATTGTGTATATGTACCACATCTTCTTTATCCATTCATCTACTGATGGACACTTAAGTTGCTTCCATTTCTTGGCTATTGTAAATAGTGCTGTGATAAACATAGGGGTTCATCTGTCTTTTTTAAACTGGGCTACTGCATTCTTAGGGTAAATTCCTAGGAGTGGATTGCAGCCTTTGATTTTTAAGTTACCCTCAATAAATGAGACCAGTGATTTCTAAAAGCAGTCATATCCAAGTTTCTTCTGGATTTGTCATCTGGATTTTTCTTAATGTTGTATTTTGAAATTTAAATTTATGGAAGAGTTGCAAAGATTTTTTTCTATGTATGCTTCCCCCAGCTTTCTGTTATGTTAACCATGGCATAGTTAGTAAAACTAGGAGATTAACACTGGCATGATACCACTAACTAAACTCCATATTTTGTTGTTCTTAGTTTGTTTACTAATGTCTTTTTATCTGTTCCAGGATACTATGTTGCATATAGTTATCATGTCTCCTTAGACTCTCTCTGTCTGTAACAGCTTCTAAGTCTCTCCTTGTCTTTGATGATCTTGATGACCTTCTGCTGTTTTTAAACCTCTTTCCAAATGCATCTCTTTATATATGTAAGATATAACCATTGAACAGAATACCTTATTTATATATACTTAAAAATAATTCACACATGGTGTTTATTGAATACTCAAAAGAATCCTGAAAGATAGGAGCAAAATAATTATTTGTTGAATGAAAAAGAAAAAAAATTACCAAGGAAGACCTCACCTCCAGTATAATTGCCTTTTAACTAGCTTTCCTGCTTCTAGTGTCACTGTAAACCAATGGATGCATCTCAAACATTTTTAAATATTCAAAATAATGTTAATGTATGGATTTATTATGTGATAATTTCATTGACAGCTCCATGATCATTTGCACAAATTCCTGATTTGTTAGCATGGCTTGTAAGGTGATCTGGCTCCCACCCATCCCTCAAGAAGCACCTTTATCTATTCCTGATCACTTGTCAAATCCTCTGTGGTAGGCAGCCTCTGAGATAGCAACCAATATTCTATCTCCTTTTACTTATGCCCCTGTATATCCTTTCCCATTGAGTGTGAACTGAACTTGACTGGTTTCTAAGGAATAGCATATAATAAACATAAAAGAATGTCACCTTTGAGATTGTTAAAAGACTGTGGTTTCTGTCTTAGGCATTCTCACTTATTCAAGAGAAGCCAGCTATCATTTGTGGCCCCCCTAGTGAAAGGCCTGCTTGAGGAGGGATTGTCTCTGCCGGTGGCCGGTAAGGGCCTGGGCGCTGCCAGTATCCATGTAGGGAAGGCTGGAGGTAGAGCCTCTCCAGCAGAGCCTGGACATGACCGCAGCCCCGACCCACTACTTGACTGCAGCTTTGTATGAGGCCCTGAGCCAGAAGACCCAGTTGAGCCATGCCTAAATTTCTAACAGAAATGATGAATTAGTAAATATTCTAAGCCACTAAGTTTTGGGTTAGCTTTTAATGTGTAACTAATACATGGTCTGTCTGGTTGGATTACCTAGAATATCCCACATTAATTATGTTATATCTTGGTGCCTAGGTATTTAATTAGTTATTTTTGGATTTAATCAATATCCACCAAGCCTCTATTGTATGCCAGGCTGTGTACAGGTGCCTGAACCAAGGACAGCAAAATATGGTTTAGGGAATCCACAGTAAAGTAGAAAAGACAATGGTGTTGTTTACTAGTAGTGATGTGGCAAGTGGTAGTTGAGAAATGAATGTATTTCTGGCAATTTAGGAAAAAGAGTAGTTACATTTACCTGAGAAGCAGAGGGGTGCTAAGAAACTTTCGAACTAGATTTTGAAGGTTAGGGGGTGTCATTGCATAGGAAAGGCAGCAGAGGGAAGAGCATGAAGAAAGGAGAGCGCGGGAATTGGTGTTCTGGACGACAGCAAATGTGGCAGTGTACGGGTGGGTGGAGGTGGGTAAGGTGGGCCCTGTAGGGGCAAGGCGGTTTTCCATTCTCCTCCCTGACTGTTACACTCCCATCCATCCCTCAACAACCAGCTCAGTTTCATTGTTTTCTCAAAATCACCTCTGACTACCCCTGCCCTAAATGATTGGGGCCATTCAATTACTTACTGTCTCATATTGTTAAAGTGCTCCCCTAGAAAACCCCTTTGGAATGCTGTCTTCTCTTCAGCGTGGGTATCCAGAACATGGCTGAGCATATAAAGTTAGAGATATATTATTACTGATTAATTGAAGATGGCCTATAACTTCCATGTTTCTTAAAGTCTGTTAAAATGATTAAGTTGGATATATATGTGCAACCAACAACTCTAAAGTAACACTGAGCTACATGGCTAATAGTGATACTGGAGATGCAAATCTGGGGGCATTGTGAAATTTACACTGATATTAAGTGTAGAGTTGATGTCAGTAGGCAAATGATGACTCGGGTGTGGGGAAAAGCATAAGAAAATGCCTGGATAGGGCTGAGCACTGTGCAGACGGGTGGCTGTAGCCCAGCTGGAATGGAACTTTGTTCCAGGAGCAGTGTGAGGTGATGAGGTGGCACAGGCGAGCCCGACACAGAAGATGTAAACCCTGGCGCTTGACAGACACACCAGCTTGGTTTCGCCCTAGGTGGTCTGTCCAGGGATCTCAGAAGGGATTTATATGGTTGTGGCACCAAGAGTCCTTTATCCTGGCCAGAGTTCCTGTTCTAGAAGAGACATATCACTGTAACCTGCTTTTGAATTCTCCTATTATTACAGGATCATATACTCGTGAATGTTCCACAAAGTATTTCAGGATATCACAAGAAGTGTTTACCTGAACTCACAGATGAATCTAAACAGATACCTTGTGGCATCCTGTTTTGATTGCTCTGTTGCTCTTCCCATGTCATCCAGCCCCTCCCTAGAATAGGACACCATTCATTCCTGGGTGTACCACCCCTCCTACAGAGCTCCCAGGAGGTATGTGCTGGGGGTACTGTCCCTGGTGCCTCTGGTGGATGGAGCTCAAGGTCCTCAAGTTTCTGGCTTTCTTTGTCATTATAGTCATGACCTCTATTGCAGATATGTGGTGCCCTGATGTGTTATACTAAAGAAAACTTAGAGCTTTACATTCCTACTCATACCGCCTGCTTCCCACGACTCAACCATGAGTCCAGCCAGGGGTAAGCAGAACAGGAGAGGAAGCTGCACCTGAGGAAAAATCTTTTGAGGAACATGATGTTCTGTTCATATTTTTCTCCTCCTTACCACTAAAGCTGAATTCTTTATCAGGTGCATTGTGTCAGCTCCTTTCTTTATTCAGGAACTCCATAGTCCCTCATTTGTAGACTTCTAGTGAGTTGACCAGATATTCTCAGGCATCTCTAAACTGGTGGGGAACACCACTGGGGCTTAGGCCAGAACCACAGCCATACCATAGTCATGTCTGGACAAGGGGTGTCAGACTGAGAGGGAGTTGTATAACCCATTCAGGGACAGGACTAGACAGTATAAGAGGGGACCTTATTAATTGCTGGGATAAACAAGGGGAGAGATCTGATTGGGTTTTGCAGACATGGGTCTATTGACTTCGCTGGGCATCATTTTACTCCTGATCTGTACTTAAATGCACAGTACCATTTAAAAGTGAGAGGTAAGCAAGGGAGTAAACCTGTTAAATATGGTAAGATACTGTTTTGTTTTGCTTTTTCATAAGTGATCTGACAGAGGTATAGGTATGATTTTAAACTAGAGCAAGTAGGAAGATCAGCTAGGAAATCGTTGAAATCATCCAGGCATGGAGTAGTGGGCATGTTTACTTTTTCCCTTGCCTGGAGTTAAGTTTTGTGTTAAGTTTTTGTGCTGTCATTCTATCCAGATTTAGAATATGATTATCTTTCATCTTCATTTTTCAAATCACATATGTGCTTTCTTTGATTTACTGGTCTTTAGGTTTTGTATTACTTGATCTTCTTACTTTTTGAAGTAGACTATTAGTAATACAAATGCATGCATGGGAAAAAAAGTTTATTGGTATTAATGACAAGAATGGAGATGAATGCCACCTATTTGACAAGAAGCCTTTATAAAGAGCCAAGGATTTTACTTAGTTTAGTGTCATTTAGTAGATGAATACTGTTGGTGGAATGACTAGAGAGGTAGAGAACAAGGGTAAGATGGCATAATAACTTCTAAACTTCAGATGACAAGCTGGGGCTATGGTTCAGAAATTGCTGAATTCTGAAGATGGTGCTGTGTCTCAACAGCCACTTTAAAGATCAGCGTTCACAACTGGATACTGGCTGAGTAATACAGAGCTTACTTAGTAAAGCTCTGCAACTTTACAGGGCTGGTCAGGTGGAAGAGCGGGAAGGATGATGTGATAAGAGTCCCCAGACAGTTCAGAGTGATTGTTCTCATTGTTAATACAGAGCAGTGATTACATGGGGAACTCAGTGATGTGCTGTGCATTAGAACACATTCATAGTGAGGATTCCTAACCTTCAAAAGATTTAAAACAAAATACAAAGTAATGAAAGATTAGCAAACAGGAAGGTGTGATTACCAAGTTCTTGGAGAATATAGCCCAAGAGTTTACAAACTCAAATGCCTATAGGATCCAGGCACGTCATCAAAATGAGTGAAGTAGGCAAAGTGTAATACCAAGAAGAGTGGAGGGGCCCACGGCAAACCGGAGGGCACTTGATCGCCAAAGAGGGCAGCCTCAGGTCGGCCCCAACTCACTCCCGTGTGCAGTGTGAGTGCTGTACTCCCAGATATTCCGATTCTTCAAGAAAAGTCAGAAACTCAGACTTAATTAAACAAGACTATCTAAATGTTGGCTTAATGTTATAATACAATGTGTAGACCAAATTGGAACAAACTCTGTGATGACTGTGTTAAACCTGTGGGTCTTTGCTTTGTGGTCTCTGGAAGAGGATTGTGGAGTCCTATCTCTCTAGGACTTTGGAAATACTGACACACAGAAGAGGGTGGCTAGGAAAAATGAAGATAGCACTTGCTTTGGTTATGGGAAAAGGGATAGCCACATGTGGGGCATAAAATCCCATCTCTGGGAGGTAGGCTCAAAAGAATGGTGTAGGGGCTCTCATCTGAAGTAACCCCTCTGTGACTGCAGCGCTAATAAAAACATTTCAGCAAGGCTACGCCTCAGTCAATGCACAGCTGAGGCTGTGGTGTGGATGAGGGCAAGGAGTCTGGATTTATTGAAAAGACAAATAAGCTTTTGGAACAGGCTAAAAAAAATGTGGCTGCTGCAGCTTTGTAACATAATTGCTAATCCCAAAGTAAGGAGAAAAGTGTTGTTAAACACACATCATTTAACTTTCACTGTATGTGAGAAAGACAATTTACAAAATCTCTCAAGCTTCAAAAGCTTAGATCATGGGATGTGAAGTTGGGTTTTGGGTGTCAATCTTAGTTTTATGGTTGTAAAAATAGCAGTGTTTATGTGGTTGCTATATACTAGAAAGCATAGTATATTTGCTGCATGGATTATCTTGATTATTTAGGACCCCTGAAGCAGGTATTATTATCCCACGTTTGTTATGAGTATAGTCCAGAGTACTAGAGCCTTGACAGGTGAAATAACTTGCTCGGGGCCACACCTAAGTGGGAGCATTGTGTCCAGGAGCTGAGCTGGTCTGATTATAGACTGTGAGTTCTGTGTAGACTTCCTCCATCGGCTCGACCATGACAAGTTTCTAACTTTCTCCGAGTGTGAGTTGTGAAAGTGAAATGTGGGGATATGTGAGAAATATTTTTTTGTAAACTATAAGACAGTTGCTGATTTGATTGGCACTTATAAGCATCCTACTGTGTGCCAGGGAAGTTGGTGATTTAACTTTTTATGACTGTAACTATTTTTTTTTCCCATATGAAATTCTACCTGTAAATTGGTTCCCACTGCCTCCATGCAAAAGGAAAGATCACTTGCTGTACTGCTTTTGTTCTGGTATTGTTCACATCTTTGTGTGTCCACTTTAACCTAATTATATGGTCTCCCTCTGGGACCAGCTGGGGATGAAGATGAGAAGAATCTGACGCCACCTGGGGCTCCTGTTCACAGAATGATGATCTCACCAGTGTTCCATGAGCCCCACACTGGAGAACTTTGCTTCTAAACAGTGAACACTTTTTTTCTCGTGGGCTTTTAAAGTAAAAAAAATCACGGCCTACCACTGAGTGCATATCCAGAAACACACAGTTAGTTAAAACCACAGGAAGAACTATTGCAGAATGTGAAAAATTTGTCCTAACACAATTTCATCTGAAATTTTATATCCTTTGACTCTCTGGGGGAGAAAAAGAAAGGAAGTGAGAACAAATGAGAGACTAGGAATGGATATGAGGGGGAGTCCAGCCAAACAGTAGGTCACCATACAGGAACACAGAATGGTTCCCGCAAGTCAGACAGAAGCCTGTCGAAGGACCAGGAATCAGAGGAGCTGGGCCTGAATAAAAGTACCATATGTCATTAAAAAAAAAAGAATCAATGTGAGAAGAAAAGTAGGGCAGGTATTATTTTCCTTTCCTAAATGGTTTGGTAACTACACTGAGCTGGCGAAGGAAAGTGCCCTTTAGTAGTTCTGGTCAGTGTGGTCATAGCAGGTCAGTGGAAGAACACCCTCCTCCCCTTTGGTTTTTTTCCCCCATATTTTGAGGAAGGAAAATAGATACTAGGGAAAGGAGGAAAAGCCTAAAAAACATCGTGTGACAGCAGGGGTCTATCTATTTTGAGTCTGATTTTATGTTAGACTCTTAAGTAGTCTAGAAATTTACTTCAGAAGATTTATACCTGGTTGATTGAAAATAATTCAGTACATCAGGCCCAGGAATCACTTGTCCATAGGTGCATCTCATGATATAAACATATTCAGCATTTAAATGTGGTAGATATATCTTTAAGATAAAGAACATCTTGAATGTAACATACATAGAACTCAAATATGACACTCCTCTATTCAACACATATTAGACATAAAGCAGAATGTTAGATGCTGTAACTCAGATCATGTCAATCCTTTAAAATCTTTCAGTGTCTTCTCACTGAAGGTGGAGTAAGTCTAAATGCGCACAGCAACACCCACAGCCCTCTGGAACCTGTTCTCCACGTCATCCAGCCTCAGCTCTGCGGCTCTCCTTCCTGCCCCTGCTGTCTGGCCTCTCTGGCCTCCAGTGTCTCAAACATTCTAAGACTTCTGCCACTTTAGTTCCTTTCTACTTGCTGCTGCTTCTGCACGGGACTCTGGCTTCCTGTCTGTCTGTCTGTCTGATGGGTGGCTTCCTTATGCCCTTCAAATCCCTGCTTAATGTTGTATTCTCAGAAAGACCTTCCCTGATTCTCCTTTATACAATAGCTTTTCCACCAACCCTCCCCTCCATGCTGTCTTCCTTGATGGTTCTACAACATCATCCTTTTATTCCCTTCATGGAACTTGTCACAGTATATTTTGTTGACTCGTTTTACTTCCTCAGCTGTGTTATAATCTCCATGAGGGCAGAGACCCTGTCATTCTTCATTGTGTCAAATCCCAAAATGCTACCTGTCACATTAGACATATACTACTTATTTGCTAAATAAATATGAGGGATGGAAACTAATATGTATAGAACCCCAATTTTAAGTCAAGCATTGTGCTAAGTATTATTTAGTTTACATAGTTGCTGTGAGATAAGTATTTTTTTTCCATCTCATTGATGGAAAAAGTAGGAATTTAAGTCTTACAATGCTGCAAAAGTCCTTAAGGAACACCCACTCTATATCATTAGAGAGCTCAGTGTATAATGGATTCAAGCTTTGTGTTCTTCTATGGCATATTGAAATACTATAGAACATGCTTAGATTAAATGGTTGCATTTAGCCCTGCTCTTCCTGCCTCCAGTGAGTTATGCCTGTGTTTTTGGGTATTCATACGTCTTTATTAAATATCTCTTGGAGCATGAACATTGTCTCTAGTCTCCGTAAAAGTGAATTGACCATTATATCAACATTTGTGATCCTTGAACTACAGTTCTTTGTATTCATATAGCTCTTCTGCAAAGAATTTTCAGGCATGTTAGCTTCTTACACTTCCTTTGTCGCCAGAAGGCAGGCTGCACAGGTGTCATTTGCCACCATCTTCTGCCACAGCTGCTGCTGCTGAAGCTGTGTGATTACCAAGGGACTTGGTAAGGCGGTGGAGAGGCTTCTTGGTCCATCTTCTGTCAGAGCATAATTACTTCGTCCAAAAGCTCAAATATCCCTTCCCTGGTTTTCCTGTTCCTCCTTCCCACCCTAACTATCCTTTTCTCCTCTTTGAGTTTTTTTCTGAAAGTTGGCACTATGACATATTGAGAGCTTCAAACAGAGGTGAGAATTCAATTTTTGGTAGGAAGAGCAGTTGAGCAAATGGATTTCTCTGCCTGCTTCCCATCTCTCCCAATGTACCCCCTCCAAAACAAAGTAGGGGGAGTGCCTCCATAGAGCTCTCTGTTGTTTTCCCACTTTATTCTGATTTGCCTCCTTGCCTTCGGCTTAGCCACCATCCATTCAGTTCTCCACACTGCAAATTGGACTCCCACTCTAGATCACAGGTCCAACATACTTTCCTCCTCACAAAGGGCTCCCCATTGACCATAGCCTAGGTTCAAACTCTTCAGTATGTCCTCTGAAGCCCTTGACCACTGAGCGCCTTGCTCTTCCAGCTTCCTTTCTTGTTTTGTATTTTCTCATTTTAGAAGACTTCTGGCTATTGTCTGCGCATGCCACATAGTATCATTCCCTTGTGTCTTTTCATGGTGTTTCTGCCTCCTGGAATGCCCTCTCCCCACTTCTCTGTAAAGTTCAGCTCAAAGATAACCTCCCATTTGAAGTGTCCTTGGCCTCTCGTTTATTTATCTTTTTCCGAAGTTGTTCTTCCAGCTTTGCTCCCATGGCTGTTTGCTTAGACATCTATTAGGGCTATAGCTATACTTTGTTTTTAATATGACAGTATGATTTGTCAATGGAATAGAAAGTTTAATAACTACTTCTTGTTGCATTCCATTCTGTATCTTTACCTGCAGACAGACCATGATCCCATGGAGAGCAGGGGCACTGTGGGAATTTTCATGACTTGGGGCCTAGCACAGCCTCTGGCATGTAGTGATATCAATGTTTGTTGGACTCAGGCATTCTTCTGGCACCCTATATACTCTTGATTCTTACTGTGATCCCCCAGGGTGGCCATGATGCCATTTTGCAGATAAGAAAACTCAGATTTAAAGGAATTTTTTCATAGGGGTAGCATTTAAACTAAAAGATGTGCCTGATACCTAATCTGTGCTCTTTTCCATTATATGAGGTATTTGCCTATACAAAATTGATCAAACATGAAATATCATCTCCCTTCAGTATATAGAAAGTATCCCCCACCTTGCTTCTTACAAAAGCTGTTAAACGTGAGTAGGGATTAATTTAGTTCTCAAAGTGATTGAGCATGAAAGCCAGAAAATGGAGATTGGAGGAAAAAAGTTTAGCTGGAGTGAGACTGGTAAACACAGACTATGTGGGTATCAGCCAAGATGCTTGTAAAGAAGTAAACTGAGTATGTGGCTTACTGGGATTGCTTTTTGCCACCTAAGTGAAAACTTACCTTGAGTAACACACACTGGTTGAAAATGGAAAATTTTACAGTTGACAAAAATGTTAAGTATTTTACAAGTGTTTGAACATATAACCCTTCAGAATCCTATATTCAGTGATGAGGCTGGCAGGTTCAACCTATTGCCTGTGTTGTGTTTGCTTGATCCTCTACAACCTCCAAACCATGCAGTATTTGGCAAATTCCACAAACCAATCGTATACCTTAATCACTGAACATCTGCAGGGCTCTCATTTGGCAACAGGAAGTACAGGAAAAATCAGGTGGGACCTTGGATGAGAAGTCATAAAAATCCCTAATAAATTATCTTACACAATGATACCATTCAAAGAGGTTATTACAAAAATACCTCCAGATTGGTTTGGGGGTTTTCAGAATTTTCAATATTTTAAGAGGAACAATACATTTCCTTTTCACAAAAAGGGCATTTCTGACCAAGGAAGCCACAGTGACATGCTTTTCCGGAGATGAGAGAACAGCTCACACACTGCTTACCAATGATTTTAGAAAAATAAATGAGATGTTGGGCAAATGTTCTGCTCTCAACTTGAGAACGGTTATGAAGGGAACGGAAAGGGCCCCTGTGTCTTTAAAGGAAGCAAATCAGTTTCAGGCAGCCTCAGACAAGCTGAAGAAACATCTGGAAAGGCTGATAATAGAGTGACTTCCTGAAATGTGGGTTTGACTATGATGACTTCAAACAGGAAGAAGCTTAAGTTTTTTACTTTTGGAAAAAGACATGAAATTACAAAATAAAATTAACTGTATACAGAATTGTAATTCTCTAAAAGCGCATTTTATAAGGTTATAGAGGTTTAAAATTGTTATCTTCAGAAATAACTAACAGTTATCAAAACTTTCATCTACTTTTCTTCATAGAGAATGTTTAAAGAAAAATGTATACTTGTGTCCAAGTCCAAATGCTATAATCTCTTCTCTCTAGCAAATCTTAATAGAAATGACATTTCATTCCTACAAAGCAGAATTCTGATATGGAAAAAGTTTTGACTAAGAGTTGAAAGCACAGGGAAAAAAATTAATAACCAGCAAAGAAATTAACCATGTTTGTCCAGTGATATGGCTGTTGGCTTTTCTAAGGTAAAGACAGAGCCAGAAGAATAATCCTGTGAGTTATCAAATATATATGCAATTTTTTAAGATTCTATACACAAACCTGTCAGTATCATGTGAATATAAATTATTCAGGGCATTCTTTCAGGATATAAGAAAATCCTTTAGTGCTGTATCCTACCATATTTTGTTTTGTGTATTACCTACTAAATGAAGGGCCTTATTTAAATGGCACCCCATATTCTTAGTAGCAGTATTTTTCTTTGTTTAAAAGGAATACATATATTTTTAAATGTCTAAATGGTTATTCTTTTGGAATTACAAGAACATCTCTTTATATGTGAAATTGTAGAGCAGCTTAACTTTCATGTTGAAAGGACAAAAGTTATCCTTCATCTCTAGTTAGGTAGAGACCTGTGGTTCCTAGCCTTGGATCACAATTTTCCTAAAATTAGGAAAACCACAATTCTTTACACAATTGCTGTTAATGAGGAAGGGTGCTTTTCCATGAGTGCAGAGAGCACAGTGTATTTAAATATGGCTGTAAATGCATGCTTTTGAAGCATATACAAAGCCTACACATCAACAAATGACCAGCTCCATTTATTTTTCACTAAAAATTGTTCAGTTCTCAATCACATGCAGATGTTCCACATTTGTTCTGTACCTATTGGTCCCACTTGTACTACATGTCCAGTCTTCCCAGTCTCCCCCTGCGAGGCTATTCTTCTGGTCAATGTGTCTTTGTCCACACTGTTTTCCCACTCACAACATGTTTTCTTATTTCTCTACTTATCAAAGTCCTTCCCATCTTTCTAGAATTAACCAGCTCAGATGTAATCTGCTGTTTGAAGACATGTTCATCATCTCTACAATAATTTGCTCCTTCAGTTAAGCTCTTATCATTTAGCACATTTAATTCAGAAAATACAGTGAAGGTTTGTATTTAACATCTGCATTCTATTTAATTGGAAGTGAATGGTGTGAAGTTAGACATGTGTGCACGTGCATGTATGTGCCTAGTAGTGGACCTGGAGTGATTAAATAGAAATTAAAGACATCTCATAGATTTCATGGCATTCATGCTTTTGCTCAGTAGGGGATTCATTTAACTGTTAGATCTCCAATGATTGTTTGGCTCAAAGGGAATTTAAAAAATATATTTATGACTTGTACTTTATTGCTCCAAGGAATAACAAATGTGTATTATAAAGTGATTTGAATAATGCACAAGCTTTTAATACAAAAGGTGAAAGTATTTTATTCTCACTCTGTCTTTAGGGGTAAACATGTAGACTGTATACCCTGTCAACTTTTCACTACTCATAATTTGTGCATGTACACACAAAACAATGTGTGTGAAAAACAAAATATCAGTGTACACGTGCAGGTATTCCAATGTAGCAGAACTAGGATTAGAACCTAGGTGGTCTGGCCCCAAAGTCCATGCCATCTTTAAACTTGCTCTGTAATGTTTTGATAATTCTCACAAACTTTAGTTCCATCATTCTAAAAACACTTTGGTCCTTTCAGTGAAGTCCTGGGATGCTTTTTCCAAAAAACAAAAACTGTTTTTAAATAAATCTACCTTGTGTTTTCCCTAGTTATACTTTATATATATATATATATATATAATATTATGTATATACTCTATTATATATATATTGCATCCTTTCTCCACTCTAACTCAGGAGACTGAGTGGAAAAGAGGTGGGCTTGGTTTCCCTCTGAATCCTTCCGAGTGCAGAAACATGCCACATGTAACTTCCTTTGCCTTTAGAGGAGGCAGAAGGCAGCAGAGCCCAGCAGAGGACGCTTCTGTTGGAATTCAGAATCTCCCCAAATGTAAGCATTGTTCTACACAGTACTTAGTAGCCTTAAACCATAATGGATCTGCAGTCCCCTGGTTACAAGGTGGTAACTTTCAAGTATATTTTGGATATCTCTACACTAATCAGAGAACTTTAAAACTACTGAAAACATTCCTATGGTAAATATGTCAAGTACCAAACAAATGACCTTCACACAAAGCTTTGGAAAAAGCCCTTATATGGAATACATATGTAAGTGAAGTATAGGTACAAATTATACCCAACTTCATTTTACAAAGAATTTCATAGTCAGAGGAATGCAAGTGAACAGTGAGTTTGGTTTTCAAATAGCCCAAATGACGTTTGTAGAGGAAGTTTTGAATACTGGCTTCTTTTAAAAAGAATGGAGAGGAGGGAGGAAAAGATAATGGTGTGAGCAGGGTGGCTGAAATCTCCTCCCCAAACCATATATATTTTGAAAATACAGCAAATACAACTATTCCTAAAAGAATGACCAGAAGTAACAGTACACCAGCCAGTCTACATCTGCGCAGAGAAGGGTAAAGTATAAAGCCACAACCTGTCAGGATCCAAGCACTCCCACCACCCCAGCTCCCCAGTGGAAGGAAAAGAATCAGAGCTGGGAGGGAGTGGAAGCACAGAACTGCTAAATAACCAGCCCTAGTAATCTGCTCCAGGAGCACAGACACACATTGCATGGTGCTCTGGATATTAGAGGAGCTGAAAAGCAAAGTTTGAGACTAAGACTGTGAACAGGTTCCCACAGCTGGCTGTCCTGGGACAAAAGAAAAGTAAGCACTTAGAAAGTCTTAAAGGGACAAGGGTTTAATAGGTAGACAAAATCGTCCCTGCACACTCAGCCCAGCAGGCTGGGAATTAATGAGCTTCAGGTGCCCTATCCCCCTGGTTGGCAATGCAACTCCCAGGCCCCTCATAGCGATAAGCAGCCTGCTGTTCCTTCCTCCATTCTGGCACCTGCGTGCAAACCAGCTGCCCCCACCATTGCTGCAGACCAGCTGGAGAGCAGCCCTGCCTACAGCAACTACACAGCTTGACACAGAGGTTTTCCCCAGCACACAGCTAACTGATCCAGACCCAGAGGCTGTTGACTGGCACAGACAGTGGAGATGGGTGCAGAGACTGGGATGCATGAAGGGGCTCTGTTCTCATGGCAGAACACATGCTGCTGGCATGCGAACCCCACCAGTGCCCTAGGCCATCCTGAGGGCCGCCCCACCCATAGCAATTTAGGGGATTAACCCAGCAGCTGCTGCCTCCTGTGGCAGACCGGCACAGTGGAGAGGGGCACAAAGACTGGGAGGCGCAAAGGGGCTCCGTTCTCACAGCAGAATACTCACTACTGGCCTGTGAACCCCACCAGTGCCCTAGGCCATCCTGAGGGCCATCCTGCCCACAGCAGTTAGGAGATTAATCCAGAGACTGCACCCTGTGCACCATCAACCAGCACAGACAGCGGAGATGGGCATAGAGTTTGGGAAGCACGAAGGGGCTCTGTTCTCATGGAAGAACACATGCTGCTGGCCTGCAAACCCTGCCAGTGCCCTAGGCCATCCTGAAGGCCACCCCACCCACAGCAGTTTAGGGGATTAACTCAGAGGCTGCTCCCTGCATGTGGTTGACCAGCAAAGACAACGGAGTCAGGCAATGTGACTGGCAAGTAGGCAGGGAAATTGTTCTCACAGCTGACACATATGCCACTTGCCTGCAACCACTCCCATCACTCTAGGACCATGAAAAGGCAGAAGAACTTTGTTCAATCCAAAACCCCTCAAACCTCTGAAAGAGGGCTCTGTGTGACTGAAATCACCAATCTTCATGAAAAAGATTTCAAAATAAAAGTCATAAACTAGCTGATGGAGCTACAGAAAAATATTCAAGAGCTAAGGGACAAATTTAGGAGGGAGATAACAGAAATTAAATAAACAATGGAGGGATTTAAAAGCAGATTAGATGATATGGAGGATACACAGAGTACAGAATAAAACACCTAACATATAAAGAGTGGAGGAGAAAGAAAAAGATAGGAGAGAAAAAAGAATAATCAAACAGTGTTTATAATAGTGTAATAAGTGCATTAAGTTAGACTGTTAGATAGTAAAGAAGCTGCCCTTGAGCCTTTGGTAACCACGAATTCAAAGCCTGCAATGGCAATAAGTACATATCTATTAATAATGACCCTACATGTAAATGGTTCAAATGCACCAATCAAAACACACAGAGTTACAGAATGGAAAAAAAAAAGACCCATCTGTGTGCTGCTTACAAGAGACTCACATCAAACCCAGAGACATATGCAGACTAAAAGTGAAGGGATGGAAAAAGTTATTTCATGAAAACAATAAGGAGAAAAAAGCAGGTGTTGCAAACTTGTATCAGACAAAATAGAATTCCACACAAAGAAAGTAACAAGAGACAAAGAAAAGAACATTAGATAACGGGGTCAGTCCAACAAGAGGATATAACCATTATAAATATCTATGTATCCAACACAGGAGCACCTACATATGTGAAACAAACACTAACAGAATTAAAGGAGGAAATAGAATACAGTGCATTCATTTTAGGAGACTTCAACACACCACTCACTTCAAAAGACTGATCAACCAGACAGAAAATAAGAAAGGACACAGAGGCACTGAACAAGACATTAGAACAGATGGACCTAACAGACATTATAGAACATTGCACACAAAAGTAGCAGGATACACATTCTTCTCAAGTGCACATGGAACATTTTCCAGAATAGACCACATGCTAGGCCACAAAAAAGAGCCTCAGTAAATTAAAAAAGATTGAAATTCGACCAACCAACTTCTCAGATCACAAAGGTATAAAACTAGAAATAAATTGTACAAAGAAAACAAAAAGGCTCACAAACACAGGGAGGCTTAACAACATGATCCTAAATAATCAAAGGATCAATGACCAAATTAAAACAGAGATCAAGCAACATATGGAGACAAATGAAAACATCAATACAATGCCCCAACTTCTGTGAGCCACAGTGAAGGCAGTTCTAGGGTGAAAGTATATAGCAATCCAGCCCTATTTAAAGAAGGAAGAACAATCTGAAATGAATAGTCTAAATTCACAAGTATTGAAACTGGAAAAAGAAGAGCAAATGAGGCCCAAAGTCAGTAGAAGGAGAGACATAATAAAGATCAGAGAAGAAATAAATAAAATTGTGAAGAATAAAACAATAGAAAAATTAATGAAACCAAGAGCTGGTTCTCTGAGGAAATAAAATATATGAACCCCTAGCTAGACTTGTTAAGAAAAAAAGAGAATTTACACACACAAACAGAATCAGAAATGAGAAAGGAAAAATCACTGCGGACACCACAGAAATGCAAAGAATTATTAGAGAATACTATGAAAAATTATATGCTAACAAACTGGATAACCTAGAAAATATGGACAACTTTCTAGAAAAATACAACCTTCCAAAACTGACTCAGGAAGAAACAGAAAATCTAAACAGAACAATTACCAGAAATGAAATTGAATTGGCAATCAAAAAAATACCAAGAACAAAATCCCTGGGCCAGATGGATTCACCGCTGAATTTTTTTCAGACATTTAGAGAAGACCTAATATCCATTCTCCTTAATGTTTTCCAAAAAAATAGAAAAGGAGGGATTACTTTGAAACTCATTCTATGTAGCCAGCATCACTCTAATACCAAAACCAGGCATACACCATGACCAAGTGGGATTCATCCCAGGGATGCAAGAATGGTACAACATTTAAAAATCCATCAACATCATCCACTATGTCAATAAAAAGAACATCAAAAATCACATGGTCATCTCCATAGATGCTGAAAAAGCATTTGACAAAATTCAACACTCATTCATGATAAAAACTCAACAAAATGTGTATAGAGGGCGAGTACCTTAACATAATAAAGGCCATATATGACAAACCCACAGCCAACATCATACTTAACAGTGAAAAGCTGAAAGCTTTTCCTCTAACATCAGGAACAAGATAAGGATGCCCACTCTTCCCACTTTTGTTCAACATAGCACTTGTGGTCCTAGCCACAGCAGTCAGACAACACAAAGAAATAAAAGGCATCCAGATTGATAAGGAAGAAGTCAAACTGTCACTGTTTGCTAATGACATGATATTGGACATAAAAAACCCTAAAGAATCCACTCCAAAACTACTAGAACTAATATCTGAATTCAGCAAAGTTTCAGAATACAAAATTAATACACAGACATCTGTTGCATTCTTATACACTAATGATGAACTAGCAGAAAGAGAAATCAAGAAAACAATTCCATTCACAATTGCATCAAAAAGAATAAAATACCTAGGAACAAATGTAACAAAGGAGGTGAAAAACATATACCCTGAAAACTACAAGATACTGTTGAGAGAAATTAAAGAGGACACTAATAAATGGAAATTCTTCCCATGCTCTTGGATAGGAAGAATTAATATTCTCAAAATGGCCATCCTGCCATTAGCATCTGCAGATTCAATGCAACCCATATCTGAATACTTACAGCATTCTTCAATGAACTGGAACAAATAGTTCTAAAATTTATATGGAACCACAAAAGACCCCGAATAGCCAAAGCAATCCTGAGAAGGAAGAATTAAGTAGGGGGAATTATGCTCCCTGACTTCAAGCTCTACTACAAAGCCACAGTAATCAAGACAATTTGGTACTGGCACAAGAATAGACCCATAGACCAGTGGAACAGAATAGAGAGTCCAGATATTAACCCAAGCATATATGGTCAATTAATATACAATAAAGGAGCCATAGATATACAATGGGGAAATGATAGCCCCTTTAACAGCTGGTGTTGGCAAAACTGGACAGCTACATGTAAGATAATGAAACTGGATTACTGTCTAATGCCATACACAAAAGTAAACTCGAAATAGATCAAAGACCTGAATGTAAGTCATGAAACCATTAAACTCTTAGAAAAAAACATAAACAAGAATCTCTTGAATATAAACATGAGCAACTTCTTCATGAACATACCTTGCCGTGCAAGGGCAACAAAAGCAAAAATGAACCATCCTTATGCTAAAATCTTCTCTGTACAGCCAAGGACACCATCAGTAAAACAAAAAGGCATCCTACAATATAGGAGAATATAAATAACATATATGATAAAGGTTTGACATCCAAAATACACAAAGAATTCACACACCTCAACAAACAAAAAGCAAATAATCCAATTAAAAAATGGACAGAGGGGCTGAACAGACACTTCTCCAAAGAAGAAATTCAGGTGGCCAACAGGCATATGAAAAGATGCTCCACATTGCTAGTCATCAGAGAAATGCAAATTAAAACCATAATGAGATATTACTTCACACAAGTTAGGATGGCCAACATCCAAAAGACAAACAACAAATGCTAGTGAGAATGTGGAGAAAGGGGAACCCTCCTGCACTGCTGGTGGAAATGTAAATTAGTTCAACTATTGTGGAAAGCAGTATGGAGGTTCCTCATAAAACTATAAATAAAAATACCATTTGACCCAGGAATTCCACTCCTAGGTATTACCCTAAGAATGCAGGATCCCAGATTCAAAAAGACATATGCAGTCCTATGTATATTGCAGCACTATTTACAGTAGCCAAGAAATGGAAGCAATCTAAGTGTCCATAAGTAGATGAATGGAGATAGAAGATGTGGTACATACACACAATGGAATATTATTCAGCCATAAGAAGAAAACAGGTCCTACCATTTGCAACAACATGGATGGAGCTAGAAGGTATTTTGCTCAGTGAAATAAGCCAGGCAGAGAAAGACAAGTACCAAATGATTTCAGTCATCTGTGGAGTATAAGAACAAAGCAAAAACTAAAGGAACAAAACAGCAGCAGACTCACAGAACCCAAGAATGGACTAACATTTACCAAAGGGAAAGGGACTGGGTAGAGTGGGTGGGAAGGGAGGGAGTATAAGGGGCATTACGATTAACACATATAATGCGGGGTGGGGGGTCACGGGGAAGGCAGTATAGCACAGAGAATACAAGTAGTGACTCTATAGCATCTTACTATGCTGATGGACAGTGAGTGTAATGGGGTATGTGGTGGGGACTTGATAATGGGGGTAATCTAGCTCACATTGTATATTAATAATACAAAAATAAAAAAACTGATAAAAGGGCTTTACTAATGCTTTGGGGGGAAAAAAGGATATTGTTAGCCCAGGAAAAGATTAAAATTCAAAATCCAGAGTATAGTTTCTATTGACTGTGAGTCACTTTTTGACCATCATAATGTAAAAAAATCATTACGTCCAACCATTGTTAAGTTGGGTGTAGTCTGTACTTTTTAACCCCATAGGATTGTCATATGATTAAACAAGTTAATGTATATGAAGCAGAGCACCAGTCAAATACAAACTGTTAATTTTCATCATCATTTTTAGCACTGATTGATCATGCTCAAACCCTTATGGAGAAACACTACATAGGAGGCTCCTTCAGGCACCAGATGACAATCTCCGGCTACCCCCTGAAAATGCCTTAGGCTGCTGTGTCTGAACAAACTAATCAGTCTTTAAACCTTTTTCTTTAAGGGAAGGGAGGAAACTGCAAAAATTCTACCCCTCTTGATTGCTGTTGAACGCTGGGTTTCTTTTTGAGGGAGTAGAAAATGTTCTAAAACTGGGTTGGTGTGATGGTTGTATAACTCTGGTAACATAATAAAAACCTTTGAACTGACACTTTAAATGGGTGAGTTATATGAATTCTCAAAGCTCTTAAAAAGTCTAATGCTCTTACATTTGTCTAGGTGTTAAGGGAATATACCCTGTCTATTTGAAAAGGCAAATTAGAATTATACTGCCAGAAGCTTTTCAAGATAATTTTTTTTTTTGTGAAAACATACATGTAAACTATAAGGTCTGAGCATAAGATCTGGTACCAGTTTTCTGAAAAAGTTAATTTGTATCTGAATAACTTTAGTATTAAAGGGAGTTTTTTCAAATAATTTCACTAAGGAACTCATCTTTGTGTTTCTAATATTAGTGATGTGAGGTTGTTTTTATTTTATCTAAATGAAAAGTTTCATAGAAACTGAAGTCAGTAGTCCCATTGCTCATATTCTGAAAGAATAAAACAATAAAATAGGATTCAGATCAATATGGCCTTCACCAAGAAGTTCTACCATATATATATTTTTTTAAGTAAGGAATTCATACCACCCATTGTAAGGGCTCACCAAGAATGACCCCTACCACACAATCAGTCATGGAAATTAAACAGTGGAGATACATTTCAGATCTGTTGTCTGACTGAAGATCAAATTCCTCCATAGGGGTGGCTGTAGAAGCATCGTCTTATTTTTATTATCTGCATATTTAGCTGGTAACTACTGAGGTTGACATAAGCCCAAGTGAAAGACTTAGGACATCGTGACCTCCTTTTCACCCTGGCTTGTCAGCAGCTATAATTTCAGAGGAGGCTGTAATCTCCTCAGTGGAGGAGAGATACCATTTGGGTTCTGTTTTCCACTTTGTGAGGTTAATCACAAGAAATGCCAGTCATGTTTTTGTGAGGATGGAACCTGTGGAAAAGTGTACTTCAAACTGTTTGTCTATTTCCTGTTTTTGAACCTTTATTTTGTTTTTAGTAGTTCTTCAGTTTCTTTGTCTTATAGAAACACATCATATCCTGCTTCAAAAAAAATTTATTTGTACATCAAAGTCAAGATCAATGGAGCCTAAAAAAAAAATGTAAGAGTCCAGTAGTGTCTGTTAAATTCCATGAACAATTTAGAATATCTCAAGTGATTTAGGTAATTAGAAACAGTTTCAGTATATGACTATAAATCAAAGTAACTGGCTATTTATTTTGATTGGTTAGTTTTCTGCTTACCTGACACTCAATTGTCTGATTTCCTCCATACAGAGCACACTCCTAAATGAATGAAATCAGTCTTTAGTTTGGACTTCATCCACTTTTCTGCTTGGATCCTACCCTGGATTTATCATCTGTTCATAGGGAAGGGAGGGCCCTGCCAGCTGCAGTGTCCCGTGGTGGGAATAGAAGTCACCAGATTCACTTGGGGATATTGGCTGCTCACTTGGTTGTCCATCCTCCTCAGTCATGGTGGCTGGAGCTCTGACTCATGTTACTCTTCTAAACAAGCCTACTTATTACTGTAACACAGTCACTGTGGTAGGGGAAAAAGAAACATGACTTTCCAGGCTCATTCCACTGAAGCCAACTTTTTATCAATTGCTTTTTAAAGTCAATATTATAGATTTATTTTATAAAACCCACAGCTGAGCCATGTATCTGTGATTACTATGGTAATTATTTTCTTTCATGTCCAACTTTTTGTTTTCCCTGGAGTTAATAATTGCTGCTGGTTTTGATTGGTGGTTAGTTTTCTGCTTACCTGACACTCAAATGACAATTTTCTGTTAATACTAAAAATCTGATTCTGAAGTTTCAGACATCAAGTAATCTCGTGTGTTCACTCTTATTCTAGAGTTGTCTGTTCCTGTGCTCCAGTGTGGGTTGATAGATCTGTAGACCTGCCCCACCCCTGTCAACTAGAAAGCTCTCTAAGTCGTCATCCTAGGAATTCCCTCGTCTCTGTCTTGTGTTAGATCTTCTGTTTCCTGAATTTTCTTTGTTAATTTTCTCCTTCATTTTCATATATTCTGTCTTCTAGCTGCCTCATCAAAAGGAAGATAAATTGTGAGATGCTGTATTCTGGGAGTACCTTAGATTCTACTCTTAATTTGATCTTTTGCCTAGATATAGAATTCTGTATCAGGAATGTTTCCTTCAGAGTTCTGAAAGCATTGCTCAATTGTCTTCTAACTTCCAGATTTACCATTGAGAAATCTGATGCTATACTTATATTTAGTATATGTGACTTTTTTTAACCCTTTTATGGAAAGTTCAGATCTTTCCATTATAAAGATTTTTTCTTAAGTAAAATGTTTACAATTTTAAAAGTCACTTTACTATAAAATTTTTATTTCCTTTGAAACTGGAAATTCACATCCTTTGGGGAGGGGGAGGAGGGGACTTCTGTGATAGGAAATGCTGCATATTGGTTTCATCTTCTGCTTTCAGCTACTCTCAGCTGCTCCTCCTGCATCCGGTCGTCTGCCTCTAAAACTTTTTTCCATTTCTCACCTTTTGTAATCTTGTCACCCATTCTCTTTGACCTTGGAAATTTATGTCTTTTTAAATACCTTAACTGTCATTGTAGTGGAGTTTTGGGAGAAAGTAGAAATAAATATAGGTGTTCAAACTACCAAGTTTAACTATACAGTCAGAATTTATATCTAATGCTATTAAATGTAATCCTGTTGGTTCTAAGCATCAGTCTAGCTTGTCAAGATCTTCCAGGCCCCTGTACTGTCATCCACAACACTATATAACCAAGTTTTGTAATATCTGCAACCATGTCCTTTTGGGGAGTCCAGGGTGAATACAGGTATTTCATAAGTTTTCTAAGATTTTCAACATAACAGATACTCAGCTCTGCTCCCTCATACAAATTTGGCTGCCCTGTGTGAAAACTCCACCAAGTCAGTATATATCACGTTTTGTTCTTGAGTTGTGACTAAAGCTTCTTAAAAGTTGAGAAGGATATTTGAAGCAAATTTCTCCCAACCAGTCTCTCTGTGTCTGTTTCTCTCTCTCTCACCCACTCATCTATCTATAACCAAAGGCATCTATTAGTTCTGGGTTGGGGTCTGTGACCTTAACTGGTATGGCTACTCAAAGTGCAAGTAGCTGATAACTTTTAATAGTATATCATTGCCTCGCACATTTTGGACCCTTCCACTATGCCTACTGATAGCATCTGCTTGCTATAGATTGAAGGTGACCCATAAGGCACACGGTGTTCCTGCACATACCTTATGTCTTACAGAGAGGGGAGTTTAAATCACTTTGATGGGAGATGCCAGAATCTTCTAGAAAGAATCAAGATGTTCTCAAAAAATTCAGATTGAAGCAAAATAAGTTCTGAATGTGATGTCATATCCTGTTTCCTTCAAATGTCTAAAATGAAATTGTATAAAGTCAAAGAGCTACAATCTCTAGAAATTTTGTGTTTTCAACTTTAAGGTGAAACATTCAAGTTTACCTGGAACCCAGTTTCCCTACCATAGTTCATGACTCACCTATCTTAAGGTTGATATTTGAGTTCTTTTGCTACTGAAATCATCATTGCATATACCATTTCTCTCTATGCTTTGGTGAAACAGTTCACAGGAAGGCACAACACCTAAAACCTGAATATCACAAATGGTCGTACTTCTTACCTTTCACTTTACAGTCACAAAGGCATTTGTCCAGTTAAATTATATGCTAAAAAAGACTTAACAATTCTCCTTTTTGAATACTCAGCACCTGAGAAAGAAATTTGAATCCCATCTATTTTATTTTTAAATAGATACGCATTTTTTGCTTTCATTCAAGATTCAGAATTTTAAAAATCATGAGTAGGTGATCTGAATAAAATGAAAGGAAAAATGTTCAGATTCACAACAGTCTTGCAGGAATAATAGTGATGTTGGGAGAGGAAATGAAATGCACATCAACTCAAACTCTAAATAGCAATGAATTCAGTTACAACAATGCATAGTACTCCTTTATACTTCCTTAGTTCTGGTAAGTCTTTCTTAACATAGTCCCAGAAGACCTAGGAGATGGACATTCTCACCTGCCCCTGCTGTGCTATCGTCCTCAGGAAAGCAGTTTGTCCTGCTGATAGTTAGAAGTTTCTCTGAGCAGACACTCTGCCTTATAATATTAGCTTTCTGTTGGATTTAAACAGAGAGTACCTGACTACATGGTGTCACGTTAGAAGTACATGCTGGTGTTTCTTAAGTACAGTACAGGGAAAGTGAGTGAGACAGCACAATGCTTGACAATACACCAAAGATGGTGAGAAAGCTATCATGCTTTTATTGTAAAGGTTTTTCTCTCCATTTCTTAACAATAGTAGTTTATGAAATGATGGTATATTGTACTTCTTACATAATGTCATGAGAAGCATAAGGTGCTCAGACACGTAGACACATTATTAAAACAAAATGGTTCTAATGTATGAAACAGCCCATAATTATATATTACAACTAGGTTAGGACAGTTCAGGTGTGATCCATTACCTCACTAATGCTGCTTTTTTAATGATTATAGTGGGAACTCATCAAATAGTGGCTTGGGAAATGGGGGGTGGGTAAAGAAAAATACCTGACAATTTTTCTTTCAGGAAACAATTGAAATACAATACATTTTTAGCAAGAGATTAAAATGAGTTTTAGCAATATTAAATTAGGCTAATCTGAACAGAACTACTTATGTAGCATATGTCATTATTACCAACACCACAACCAATAATAACAGATATTCCCATTAGCACTCAGAGAACACAGTACATATGTACTTAATGTGGAAAGATTTTGTAAATACAATGTAGTAAAGTATTCTTCCCTCTAAAACTGTGTGCTTATAGTAATTGGGTTAGGTTGGAAGGGCATAACATGTCATATTTTCAGAAATAGTCCAAAAAGTTGGGTTTATACTTTTAAATGCCTAGAGGCAGTGAGTAAAAGGGTTTAGGTTTATAAGGTCCTTAGATATAATTCTATCTTGGGAGGAAGGGATGGGAGAAAAAAATCAAGACTGTTGCCTGAGGGAGAAAAACATAAACTGTTTCCAATTACCTGAAACTGAAATGGGCATATGATAGGGTTTAGCCTCAGAAGGGAATATGATGGATGGAGAGCCCAATGTATATTCACACTGTTGAATTCTGCCTCCTCTCCCTTTGGGTACAATGTGTTCAATAGTGCATCTGCCTTGACCACAGGAAATCTTTTGCAGTGTTATCTTTGTGACCTCTGTTCTGCTTGCTGCAATTTCCTTCACAAAAATTTGCCTATGGGAATGGAAGAGCTGATGCAGAGGTTTCTATTTCTATATACTATCTTATAATAAACATCATTAAATTTTCTAACTTATAGGTTTTATTGGGTTTTCTGTGAACAGGCCTATCATCTGAAATTATTAATGGTCTTATTTACAAAGATATTACAGCAATTTTTAATAGAAACTTGCAGGCCTCCTTGACTCTGCCCTGACTTTCTGAAGAGACTATTTCTTTCTCAAGAATGCTGTTTGCTGTAGCATTTTTTTATAGATACCTCTCACTGGGTTAAGGAAATTTCCTTTTCTTGTGAGGTTTACTAAAGTTATGCAACAATTACATAAAACATTCAGTAAAACAACATTTATTGAGATACTTGTGAGGTTTACTAAAGTTATTATGAAACAATTACATAAAACATTCAGTAAAACAACATGTATTGAGATACTCTTGTATTCTAGTCTCCTTTGACTTTCTTTAATGAGGTGGATTTAAGTATATTTTTTCAGAGCACACTTTTATTTAATAGCTCATACCTTATCTTGATTTGTTTTTTTCAAAAGTATTAACTTGCTGATAATTTGGTTAGGATTTAGCATCTAGAATGGCTCAGAAGTTTCCTTCTCATACTAACCTCGATCATTGTTGGTATCAAGATCTTATTAGTCTTATAAAGTGAATTGGAGAGAAACCCCTCTTTTTCTATTCCCTGAAATAGTTTGCACAAGTTTTTAATATCTGTTCCTTATAAATTTTTTAGTACTCACCTATAAAATATACTAGATGTTTTTGGTGGTTTAAAAATATAATAATAGAACAATTTGTGGTTTCTATTTCTGTTTTGGGGAGGCTTATTAACTAGAGACAATCTTCTTGAAAAATGTTTTCTTTTATTGACAAAGTATTTTTCACTCTGTGAACTTTTAAAATTATCTACCATCTGTAGTCATAGTTTTTTTCCCTCAATATTTCTTATGCTTTCTTAATATTTTCTCTAATTATCCTTGTTGGAGAATTATCTATTGTTTCAAAGAAACAATATTTAGCTTTGTCAATAATATTCTTTGTGGTCCATTGGGTCCATTTTTTGTCTCCGTCTTCCTACTGTTTTTTCCTAAAACTTCTTAAGTGTGTTAAAGACTACACATTTCCTGCAAAATAGTTTTCAGTGCATTCTAAAAACTCTGTATAATTTTCAGTTTTATGTATTTCCATTATGGTTTTTCTTTGATTCATTATAAGTATTTCTAAAACTTATAAACAAATGGTGTATATATTAAAAAAATTATTTGGTATTAATTTCTAACTGAATTGTCAGAAAATATGTTCTGTGAATTATCAAACCTTAAAATTTGTTTTGCTTATAAAGTAGAAAAGTCAATTTTAGTAAATATGTGTGTTTGGGAAGAACGTTTTTAAATTTTTCCTTTAGAGTTCTGTGTATGTCATATAGTCAACCTTATTAATTTAATTATTTCTCACTAATTTTGTGTCTACTTAACATGTCTATAATTGAGGTATATTGCAAGATCCCACTATAACAGGGGATCTGTCAACACCTTATTTTGAGCTAAGAAATATTCTGGGACTATTTGGTTGCATAACTTAATATTTTTGTTTTTAATAATATACATCTATAAGTTATTTTGATAGTAATACAATGTTAATGGGAATTAATATTTATCACTAGTTACCTTTATCACTAATTATTTTACTCAGTCCATTTTGTTTGATGTAATATAGCCAAAAGTGAACTTTTCATTTTGCCGTTAATGTTTGCTATCTTTCCCATTATTTTATTTTAAACATCTTTACTAAGGTATAATTCACATTTGATAAATCATACATTTAAAGTATGTACTGTGAGACTATCCCTATAATCAAGTTGACAAACATATACATTGATCATAAAAGTTCCTAATGCCCTTTTCCATCTTTCTTCTCCATTGTTTCTTATTTTTGAGGTCTCTTATAAATGCCTGGAGAGCTACATTTTGTATATCTAATATCTGTCTAGCCAATCTAATGTATTTCTCTTTTAGTAGGCTAGCGTTCTTTTCTTTCTTCCAAAGGTACTTCCAGAAGTACAGTTCCTGTATAAGAGTATGTTGGTACAAACCCTTCTAAGTTTTTGTTTATATGAAATTGGATTTATTTTACTCTCATTCTTGAAAGGTAATTTTGTAGGATATGTCACTCTAGGTTGGCGGTTCTTTTGGCTAATTATTTTGCAGGTGATATTTCATTCCATTGTTGCAGCTGGAATTGGTTCTGCCAATTTAATTGTCCTCTGTCCCTTATTCTCCTTATTCTCTTCTGACATTTCCCTTCGACATGTTAGGCCTTGTCACTTGTCTCTTAAACATACTCATAAATCACTAGACCTGTCTTGAAGTTTGACAGTTCTCCTTTAAATTATGTTTAATGTGATATTTATACCATATTTTCCAAAAAAAAATGTGTTTAAAATCTCAAAGTTCTATATTTTCCAAATGGGCCTAGACATTTTTAATGCCTGCTCATTTTTCTCTTACTGTACTATAAAATTTCATAAACGGTTTTAAATTCAGTATCTCAACAACATAATTCTAATCATTGAAATCCAAATATACTGGTTTTTGTTCTGGATTTTACTCATGGTGGCTTATTTCTCTGTAAGTGGCTGAACTTAGAATTTTTAGACTCTAAACTGAGGATGCTTTCCCCCTAGTGAGGGTTTCTATTTTCCCTGGCTCCAAGCAAAGACATACTCCTCATCTTGGACCACATGGCAGGCATTCTTGGATTATTGTCCTTCATGCGGCAGTCCGGTCAGCTTGTCCTACAATGTTGCAGCTTAAGATTTCTTCTAGGCCTGAAGCTGGTATAAGTGCTCCTCTTTCCTCCTGGGTAATACTACTATTCACATTTGCTTACAACCGAATTTTGGTGTCAGCTCACAGTTCTTTTCCCTCCTCAAGTATCTTCAGAGTATGCCTAATGATCTTTAACATCACTAAGATTTAAAAATATCTACCCATTCTATTACCTAGAAATAAATTTTTGTTGGTTTGGGAGAAACCCTTGACACATATAGTTCCATATGAGATGCAGCAGCAGCATCCTCTCATTTTTAATCTCTTTCTGAGTTATACCAATGTATTTTGCAAATAGCACATAGCAGTACTTTTTGTTTTTAAAAGCTAATTGGTAAATATATTTTAAAGAAATAAGCATAGTCTATTTATATGTACTTATATTTGGATTTAGTGCTGCCTATTTTGTGTTTTTCTTTTTACAGCCTCTATTAGATTGATTTGCATCCTATTATTGTCTTCCATTTGCATTCTATTAAAAATGGTTTGAAAATTTCAGTTGTCTTATTTTGTTAGTAGTTACTAACTTTGTGATAAGTACTTTGAGTCTGAAATTAATGTTTACTTTGCTCTCAGGGTATTTTTGGAAACTGGGGAGATTTTACTCCTATTTATAGCTTCCAATTATCTGCATTTTTGTTGATCAGTGCATTGGCTACTGATGCACAACCACCCCAAACTGTAGTGGCTTAAAACAGTCTACTATTAATCTATGGATCAGCAGGGTGGTTCTGCTTTGCTGGTCCTGTTAGGCAGGTAATGGCTGGACTCGCATATCTGCATTTAGCTGCAAGCAGAGCAGTTCAGTTGGTGTCTTGGTGGAAGAGGTCAGCCTAAGACACCTAGCAGTTGGCTCAGTGTAGGCTGGGTTGGGGGATGACTGCTTCATGTGTCTCACAACTCAGCAGACTAGACTGTGTTTGTTCACATGGCATCAGTAGACTTGCATGGGAGCAAGAAAAGGAATGACTTGTCTTTTGGGACCTAGGCTTAGATCTGACACACTATCACATCACATTTTCTTGGACAGATAAATCACAAGGCTAGCCCAGATTCACTGAGTGGGGAAAGAGATTCCACCTCTTTGTGTGAAACTTCAGTCATGTGGCTTGGGAAAGAGAAGAGTAGTGACTGTTTTGCAATCATAGTACTCTAGTTCTGCCTTGTCTCTGAATGCCAACTTTAAATGAATCATTAAAAATATTTAGTGCTTATTTAATAAATTTTATATCTGCCTACAGCTTTATCAATTTTTTGCTCATTATCTTTTGTATTTTTTATTCTTTCTGAGGTACATACCTATTCATTCTTTTAATCAGGGTCCCTAAATAGTATACTCTAAATCTCTGTAAATAATTTTTGACAATTTTTTTAAATGATCATTTAGCTACATAAAAATATTCTATGTGCCAAATGTTTATAGCAGCATCATTCATAATTGGCAAAACTTGGAAGCAACCGTGATGTTCTTTGTAGGGGAGTGGATAAATTGTGGTACATCCAGATAATGGAATATTATTATGCAGCACTAAAAAGTAATGAGCTATCAAGCCATGAGAAGACATGGAGGAAAGTTCAGTGTGTGTCACCAAGTGAAAAAAGCCAATCTGAAGAGGCTGCCTACTCTGATTTCAACTACATAACAATCTGAGAAAGGCAAAACTGTGGAGACAGTACAAGGATCAGCAGTTGCCAGGGGTTGAAAGTAAGGATGACTAGACCACAGAGGATTTTTAAGGCAGTGAAAATATCCTGTACGATGCTTCAATTATAGACATGTCATTATACATTTTTCTAAAACTCATGGAATGTACAACAACAAGAGTAAACTCTTAAGGTAAACTGTGGACTTTGGGTGATTATATGTGTCAACACAGGTACATCATTGGTTAGTGATGTTGATAATGGGGGAAGCTATGCACGTGTTGGAGCAGGAGGTGTAAGGGAAATCTCTGTATCTTCCTCTCAATTTTGTGGTGAACCTAAAACTGCTCTTAAAAAATAGTCTTTAAAAATCTATGTTGATGTTTCTTTCCCTACACGTTTGAAAGGTATTATTCTATTGTGTTCAAATAAGTGTTAGATTCTATCATGTTTGCATATAAGTAGTCTGCCATCAGTCAAGTTCATTCATGGAGGAAATCTTTGGTTACTTTGATTATTTTTCTATAGCTTGTAATGTTCCTACAGTGTATCTAGACATAGATTTTTTTTTTTGCTCTGGATTTATGGGGCTTCATTAACACGAAGGCTCAAGTTTTTCTTGATATTGGTAAGTTATCCTTCATTATTTCTAGTTTCTCTTTTTTTTTGGAACTCCTTTTGATGCATGTTGGACCTTCTCATTCTGTTCTCCACATTTCTTAGCAACTCTCATTTTCCAGTCCTCTCTGTAGGAGGCTCTGAATTATTATCATCATTCCTCTAGGTATATTCATTGCTATTGGTTTTTCATTGTTTCTAGATTTTTTTTCCATGGGCAGTGCTAGTAAATACATATTGTCAATATAATGCATCAAGATTATATCTAATAATTAAAATTTCAGGATCATTCATGGTTTTTACATAAACTCATTGATCTTACATCTGTACTTCCTTTTCCTCACATTGAAAATCCCAGTTCTCAAAACAATGACTCATTTCCTGTATCTTTCAATTCACATGATAGTCTTAGAATAACAATACCAACAGTACCACCAAAATGAGTTTTGAAAACAGTGTCATATGAATATTTCATTCTTTTGCTTCTTAGATTATAGGCCTCTATACATATTGTGACTTAAAGTCACTTAGAAAAGTTATTTTGTGTATACTTGGCCTCCTGTAGAACACAGAACTGGAGGGCTTTCTGTCCTGTTTCTCTGCCTTGCATGGCCCTGAGACCAAGTTTGGTGTCCCTGTGTGGACACTGGGAGCCCAGCCCCTAGCCCCCAGGCCAAAACTGAGAACCAGAATCCTAGCAGCCACATGGCCTCAGCTATAGATTTAAATTCTAACTTTAATTTCTTTCTTCATTTATGGTACCTGGGGATTTTCCTGTATTTCAAGCTTGGTATCCTCATTTTCTTACTTTTTTTTTTAAGTCAGATTTTTGTCCAGCATTTTTGTGTTTAGAACTGCAGGGTGGGTTTGTCCCATCATCCTTTTCTGCTATATTGCCAGGAATCTTTCAGCTTATTTCTTAAAACAATTCATCTATGAAAAATGTAAATTAATTTTAACATATTAGGGCAACGTAAGAAACATATAAGCTAGTGTTTTCTTTACCTATAAAATGGTTCTTCTTTGTATATATGTGATAATTTATATAAGCATGTTTATGATTATACAATAACATAATTTTTGGGGGGAAACTGTTCCTAATGATATTTAAAAGGTTATTTTAGCAGAGAATGTTTTCATTTGGAAGTGATACGAATCCAGAGGTTCTGTGGTCCTTATACTTTTTATGCTCCTTCCTCCAATTTTAAGGCAGTAGGGAATGTTGGATTCTTTTATTTGAAGAATGTAATTTCCCCCTCTACTATTACACACTTAAGTTTTTTTTTTAACTTGATGGGGCAGAATCATGTATTTCATGACTTATATGGCAATGGTAAAAGAAGATCATTTTATTCCATAGCAAGTAGTTAGGATAGATTACATTCATGCTCATAAATAGATTTTCTCAGGGCTTTCCCCCAGTGAAAATTCTCTATGTGTATGTTAGTGTTGAATACTTTAGACAGTCAATGCACATGCAAATACCCCAGGGTAGTCCATAATTTTGTTTAGCACATTATTGGAGGAAAAATAAATGCATACTCTAGTAGTAAGTGCTGGTGAGACTGTCAGCTGCATATTAAGAGAGCTGAAGATTATCTCACAAATTCCTCAACAGCCAGTTCAGTGTGAGCCTGTGCCTTGCCAGGCCTGGGTAAAGAGATAGTGTTGCAGATGTTTGTTTGGGGGCTGATGATACCAGCTTACTTGGTAGGCATATCAGCACACATGCTAGGTTAAGGGAAATGAACAAAGCATTTTCAGAATTTCACTATGAATGTTGAGCAGGAAACTTATCTTCCTTAACAATGGAAAAAAACATGTCTGGCAGTTACTTATAACTGCCTGACAAAGCCAGTCTAAGAAATGAAGGTAGCCAATAGAAAAATATTTGGCTTTCCACAAAGGATTCATTACTAGGGACTGAAATTACATTCTCAGTACCATGAGATGCTGACTAATGGCCCCAAAGGGACTCAGGTCTTGAAATAAGCTGCTGCTATCTGAAAGCTGCAACACTTAAAACTTTGCTTAAATCTATGTAATAAAATACCACCTTAGAAGATCCAAATTAACAGGCTATTCTTATTTCTGCATTTGAAAAAAATCTTAAAAATACAAATACTGGGATAAACTTAAATTCTTAACTACCTGGAAATAATTCAGAAAAGGATCTTTATTTCACTGTTATCTGAAAAAGGCAAATTTGAATATGGACTAACTTCTTATCTCTATCAATTGAGAGGGGGTCAGATGATACAGAAGTGTGTGGAGTCATGGGCAAAGTGGGGGAGTATGTCTTTAGGATGGTCAAGGGAGAGAAATAATGTTGAGTGTTTTATATATTACAGGAAACTTTTTAGAGGCTCCCACTATTATTTCCATTTTACTGATGAGGAAACTGAGACACAAATCTCATAAATGAATTTCACAGTTAAGTGATAGGGTTAGGATGCACCTCTCTGGTGTGAGTGGCTCACTGTCAGAGTTAAGGAAAACGGTGCAGGGTTGACAAGCCAAGAGTCACATGGGTTCCTAAGTAGCTGAGGTAGGTTTTAGCCTGGGGTTTTCATGGCTAATCATAGAGGTGCCAATACATGATATACATTTTCTTTTCCTCATCTTCATGCTGCCCATTCCCCTTCCTTATTCAAATTAATTTGAGGAATACTTTGATAGAATGTAGATGCTCACTGTGTTGTTACAGCGTACTAGGTCAGCTCCTATCATGGAAAAAAGATGCTTTGGCTTCAGAACTGGGCCATTTAAAATTGTGGGCTGTTCCTCTGCCTTGTGGGCAGTGTTGCAAAAAAGAACATAGTGATTTAATCATCTGATTCTCTTCACTTCTCTGTATCTAAATCTACATTTCTGCAAACTAAATTTTCTCTACACTCAAAACTTTGCTTTCTGCGGAGGGGAGGAAGAAACAAAAGTAACTTTTTTCCTTTATTTTACTTGTGTGTAAATTTTATATCGTACCCTAAAGGGAACTGACACTGATTCTCTGCATTTACTACAGAGTATCTTCAAGAAATTCTGGCTTTGTAATGCCTCTGTGACAAAGCAAAAGCAATTACAGGGTTGTCTTTTTCCCCCTTTCAGTTGCCAGCTATGTAATGCTTCTATCTATAGTGCAGAGGCATTCTGTGGGTCACAGAAAGTCTCATTTCCTTTTCAATAGCTATACTTGTGAAGTTGTTAGATATCAACTCAGTAAAAGGAAAAAAACACTGTTAATCCCTCCTATTCCATGGGGTTTTGCTTCCAGTATCATCAAACTCAGTGTGGACTTTGTCACCTGATTGTGATTCAGATATTTTCAATCAGCTGACAGGTAGCCTCCAGCTAATTTTTTTTTTTCAAGTGAAACATCCTCAGTTTCTTCAATCATTGTACAGGTGTAGTTTTCTTACCCTTTTTATAATTCATTACCTCCTCTCAATCCAGACTACTTTGCCAGCTGCCCACTAAGGGTGCCTTCCAAAGGCAGTGCAATTCCGCAGATTTAGTCTGACCAGCCAGAGTGCCCAAAGACGGAACTTACTCTGGATGATTCCTTCCTGTTAATGCATTTAGCTAAGCCAAGAGATCTATGAACAGATCATGTCTGTGAGAAGAACATGCTGAAGAAGAAACTGTATAGTCTGGATTGTGAAACCAACTTGTATACATTTTTTCTTTTTTAGATCTGGAGGCCAATATGAAATTAATCTTCTAGGCCCTAGGCATTGAGTACTCACATCATTTTGGTTTTCTCTCCATGGAATGTTCTCCGTCTTATCCAACTACTTGGCAAACATCTGCTCATCTTTCCAGCTCCTACCTTGTTAGTAATTTTTGCCTGCCCACACCGTTTGCTAGGTGACTCTTCCCTAAACACAGCAGCTGATGAGGGGGGCAGTTGTGTTCAGTTTGCAGTCACAGCTGCTTGGGCCAAGGGGTATGACGCCCAACTTAATGGCATGTGTGGTGTGGTCCAGCTCAAAAAGCTGAGTGCAGCCTAGTAAGGGTTCTCTTTGGGGAATGCAGGAGACGGACTGAGCCTATAGCTACAGTAGCAGCCAGGTCCTGGGTTCCTTGGGGCTACAGTGGCCCTCTTGTGCCATGCGAGTTGAGGTCCTAATGACAACAGTCCATAGAGAGGAAAGCAGAACAGAATCGTAGGCAGAAACAGAGATTCCATGAGTGAGAGAGTCTGGCCTGAAGAAACTGCCTAGCTTCATGGCTTTCTGGTTTCTTCGATTCCTAGTCCATGATTGTGTTATCCACAAAACCTACCTTGCCTGAGGTAAAGTGAGGGCCTCATTACTCTCTGAAGCTTGAAAAGCCCCAGCCAAAGCATCGTGCACATGGAATTAACATTTGCAGGCTGCACATTCCTGCTGTACTTTGTACCGAGCTCTGGATAATACCTGCCACCCCTCCTGTGTGACTATAGACTATAGGGTTTCTTGACTATAGGATTTCTTGAGAAATAATATATTCTTGGCACCTGTCTCTTGGTGTAATAAGTCTTTTCTGTATGAATTTGTTGTTATATAAAATAGAATTTGTGTTTGAAGTTTGTTAAATGTTTGAAAATATTTTGTTCCTATAAAGATTGAACTTTGTTCTGGGATGCAGTTAGGACACTTGGAAAGAGCTTGACCTTCTTGGGTCTAACATTTAAGATTCATTAGGTGGGATCAGAGCAATGCTTAGGTGAGGGCTAATTGTTTTCCATTATTACAGCAAAAGCATTCTGAGTTGTCTACTGTTGCCTGTGAACAAGGAGATTTTTCCAGTCTGCCTGTACGTACTACCAGGTACTATTTCAGCCTGTGTGGGTACTAGTCACGGTTTCTTCCCGCCAGTACCTTCAGACGGTTCTTTTCCTGGCTTCAGGTAATTTCTTCATATGCATTTGCTGACAGTCCTCTACTGAGGACTTGAAGGAGACCCTCCGTAGATGTCTATGCCATGTTCTCCTTTTTGATATCCTGTCCTGAGATATTGAGCCACCTTGCCTTCCCCAGACTGTCAGCCCCGTTTTCTCAGGAAGGAGTGCACCAGGCTCAGCTTGGCTCCTCTCCCCGACCAGGCGGCTGTGGAACCGGCTCAAGGCTGTGCTGGAGCAAACTTCTGGCTCCCCTTGTCTCAGGGCTCACTTCATTTCCTCCTGTCCAGTGTCTTAGAAACTTTTTAATACATATTTTGCCCTGTTGTAGTTGTTTGAGGTGAGAGGGTAAACCAAGTTCTTGTTCTGTCTTGGCTGGAAGTGGAAGTTATGCAACTTTTTGGCATTTCTTTAGGACTGTCTGATAAATACCGCAGCCAGTACACTTGCCTACATTTTGTCCAGATTTCTGATTAGTACCTTCATCAAAGAGTATCACTCTCACAATTTAAAGTAGATCCTTTGTGCTAGAAGTGTCTCTGATATGAGTATAGTATGTTAAATCTTTGTTTGCAATGCTGCTCAAAGTCAAGGCTAAAGTGAAAGGCAATGAATTAATAATGGATTATGTTATCACATTATTTAAAGGAAATCCATTCCAGTGAGCCATTTGAGTAAAAATACTTTCCCAAGAAGAACTTAATTCTGGAAAGATAATGATCTATTTTAGATGCCAACTATGTTTCATTAGCTTCTGAATTCTGAGTATAGGAAATGTTGTAAGACTTAGAAAGATACGTAATTCATGCAGTTTGTCTCTGAATCTCAGGGCAGCCAGCCATGCTTAGGAAGAGAGCATGGACCTGTATTCAAGCAAGCCATTCAAAGAGAGCCCTGTATGGCTCTGTGAGCAAGTACTGCTAATTTTCTCAGAACTAGTAATATACTTACATTTTCTTTAAAAAGAAGGGAAATGACAAGATGATTTATATCTCTACCTAAAACAATATCCACTAATCTGTGAAGTCCTGAAGGAAAGGAATCCTTCTTGCCAAGTGCTTATGCCTAGAGAATGAACTCCAAAGTCACACAGTTCTAAAACGCAGACCCTCTATAACCAAGCAGAACAGCGGGAGGCAGGCCACAGTGAGTCCTTCCACCCAAGAGCAGTACCCAGAGTCTCCTCTGTGGACAAAGCCCCCACCACTTAATGGACGCAGCAGACACTTCCCCTCTTGTACCCTGGGCTGAAGGAACGCTGGTACTGTAGGCTGGTAGGTATGTAAAGCCTGTGGTTTCTCCAAGCTTCCTTACAGAGGACTAATCTCAGGCCATTGAGTGAGAAAAGAGCCCAGTGACAGGCAAATAATAAATAAGTAGTTCGAGGAAAAACAAAGCATTTCATCACAAATAACCAAGTGGTTCCTGAGGGTAAGTGTAGAAGGTGATTCGTTGGTTGCCAACCTCTGCCTGATATCACTCAAGCCCAGCTTTACCACTAAGGATCAAATTAAAAATTAAACAACACAACTCTTGGATATATGATTTATCTTTTGTTAGCCCTAAAACTAAAAACCTCTAAAATGCTGCAGAGTTAAATGTCCTTGATATTCGCAATGAAAATTTTGATCATTTAATATAAAAAGTTAGGGGTAAAGGCCCCAGCATAGCATAAAGGCACAGATATGTGAAACTATGGTCTGGGAGCCAGGCCAGCCACACACGGGCTGAGGAGTATTCTTCCCCATGGACTCTGGAGGTCCAAGGGTGACAGAAGCTAAGAAATGACTCACTCGTGGGGAATGGAAGCCATGGGGGTAGCCATGGGGTTTTGCTGGCATGGTTTATACCCTGGACTGAAGAACTCAGACCCAAGACAGTGAACTAAGGTGTACAGGTTATAAATTAAAGGTGAAATAGTGGGCGAGCTGTTTCCTCCATCTAACCTGGCTGATCTTGCAAGCCCAGCAATGTGTTTCGTGAATCTTATTTGTGTTTTCTTGAGGGTAGCACTGGCCATCCCAATATGGCTAGCAGTTCTTTATGGAAAAGACTCACATCCACAGTGGATCAGAGGGGAAGGTTCTTCTTTCTCCTGAAATGCTGTACATTGGTTTTGAATATAGTAGGCTCTGGGCTGATAGTGAAGGACATCATTTAACAGACTGGCAATTCTGGCTAGCACTTTGCTACTGAAGCCCTGTTCTCACTGTTCAGTCTCCAGGCATGGATTCCTAAATCTGCCCATCTAATTCACCTTTCTAAACTTGAATACTGTTACCTATAAAGATCTATGAAATCTTTACCCTGCCAATGTTTCTCAATGGGAGCCCTACTGTTATACTGGTTAGACTATTCTTCAGTGCATAAGATTCTCATTGCTCAACCTGTACTATCCCTGGTCTCGGCTCTAAATGCCAGTAGCAGCCTGTTATTGTGAGAAGCAAACATACCCACATATTCTTAAATATTCTGCTCTCATCCAGTGTAGTGTCCTGTTGTATTTAAGTCCAAGATTTAGTAAACCCCTCACCCCCTACCTGCTCTGATTTCCAAACTTCTGTGCCCACTCCAGATCATTCACTTTAGTTCCAAATCCCAAGACTTTTCTTTGGGTAGCCTAATTCTTTTCCTTAACTTGCCATCCTGTCACAGCTATCCCTTCTGCTAAATTTTCCATCAACCATCATCTATAAACTCAATGTTTTTTATTACATGAAAATTCAGAAGGGACTAATGCTTACTTCAGAATTTCAGGGTTTATTTGCTTTGCCTATTTGAAGTCAGAACTAATAACCCAAATGGTTCCCAAGAGCTTTAAATACTTCTTTGCACTTGGTCAGCTCCGTTACATCGAAACTACTAATTTGTGAAGAAAATTGATTTGGACGTGTGTGTGTGTGTGTGTGTGTGTGTGTGTGTGTGTAGAGACAAAGGTAGAGACTAAAGTATAATAAAAACTAAAATATAATAAAAATTCTCAATATCATCTTTAATAGTGAAAAGAAAAATAGAGCCCAAAGTGTAGTGGACTCCTGCAGAGGGAGAAGCTGGGACTTTAATTTCATAAAGAGTAGTGTCTGAAGTGGGCCAAAGAAAATATTCTCTCCTAATCAAGAACACATGCAAGAGCCTAAATTAAAGCAATTGTGAAGTCACATATGACATTTTCTTTATCTGTGATAATGAGAATTTGAAATGGATCATGATGGAATTAAGTCTTCATCTCTTGACCACAGAATATGTTATATTCATCTTCATCTGTGTCTTTAAGTAAATCTAGGTAGGAGCACAAAAATTCTGTCACTAGAGAGGAACACAGTTGGTTCCAATATTTATCTAAATATTCCATGAATATTCTCTTTAAACCCATTAACACAAGTCTGAGTGCTAGAGATTTCCATGTATAAGGCTCTTTCTTATTTTTTTTTTGTACTTATAATAAGCTTTTCTTGTATCTCATTCAAAATATTGCTCACTACCAAGACTTTAATATACTTAACAGTAAACCTGGGGCCAGAATTGAGGCTCTAGGTTGGGGTCCAATAATCTACCCAGTTCCCCAAATTACATATGTGATTATAGTCCCAGAGAGACTGGTTTATGCACTGCAACACAGTGGTGGAATCATTTGTCTGCAAAGAAGGAGAAATTTTATAATAGCAAATAAAAAGCAGAAACAGACAAGTACTATGAGCCTGCCAAGACATTTGGAATCAATTTTTTTACCTGGTGATCTTTACTTAATTTTTATTGACATAAAGTTGACATATAACATTAATATCAGGTGTACAACATAGTGATTCAATGATTATACAATATGAAATTCTCACCACAGTAAGTGTGATTACTATCTATCACCATACAACATTATTACAATATTATTGACTATATTCCCTGTGCTGTACTTTCCTTCTCTGTGATTTATTTTATAACTGGGAGTTTGTACAACTTAATCTTCTTCACCTATTTTGCCTATCTCCTAACTCCCCTCCCTCTCTGGCAGCCATGAGTTTGTTCTCTGTATTTGTAAGACTGTGTATTTGCTCCTTGATTAGTTTTTAGATTCCACATAAAAGTGAAATCATATGATATTTATCTTTCTGACTTATTTGATTTAGCATAATACCCTGTAGGTCCATTCATGTTGCAAATTCCAAGATTTCATTCTTTCTTTTATGGCTGAGTAATACCGCATTTTGTGTGTGTGTGTGTGTGTGTGTGTGTGTGTGTTTCACATCTTTATCCATTCATCTATCAATGGACACTTAGATTACTTCTGTATCTTAACTATTGTAAATAATATTGGCTATTGTAAATAGCATAGTGTATATCCCTTTTCAAATTAGCCTTTTTATATCCCTTGAGTAAATACCCAGAAGTGGAATTACTGGATTGTATGGTATTTCTATTTTTAATTTTGAGGAACGTCCGTACTGTCTTCCATGTTGGCTATACCAATTTACAATCCCACCAACAGTGTACAAGTTCACTTGGTAATTCTTTTTGATACTAGCCATTCTTACTGTAAGATGACATCACATCGTGGTTTTGATTTGCATTTCTCTGATGATTAGTAATGGTGAGCCTCTTTTCAGGTGTATCCTGGACATCTGTATGTCTTCTTTGGAAAAATGTCTGTTTAGGTCCTCTTCCCATTTTCTAAACAGATTGTTTTTTTTGATATTGAGTTGTATGAGTTCTCTACGTATTTTGGATATTCACCCCTTATTGGATATATCCTTTGCAAATGTATTCTCCCATTCAGTAAGTTGCCTGATAGTTTTTTTGATAGTTTCCTTCATTATGCAAAAGCCCTTAAGTTGATGTAGTCCCAGTTGTTTAATTTTGCTTTTGTTTCCCTTGCTTGGGGAGAGAGAATCAGAAAAAAATCTGTTAACACTGATGTCTAAGAATTTACCCAGTTTTAGAAGTTTTTATGGTTTCATGTCTTACTTTTAGGTCTTTAATCTATTGAGTTTATTTTTGTTTATGGAGTAAGAAAGTGGTCTAGTTTCATTCTTTTGTATTAGCTGTCCCAGAACCATTTATTGAAGACACTGCTTTTTCCCCATTGTATAGTCTTTTCTCCTTTGCTGTAGATTAAGCATGGGTTTGTTTCTGGGTTTTGTATTTTGTTTCATTGATCTATGTGTCTATTTCTATGCTAGTACCATACTTTTTTTATTACTATAGCTTTGCATTATAGTTGGAAATCAGAGCATGCGGTGCCTCCAATTTTCTTCTTCTCTTCTCAAGATTATTTTGGCTACTCAGGGTCTTTTGTGGTACCATACAAATTTTAGGATTATTTGAGTTCTATGAAAAATGCCATTTGGTATTTTGATAAGGATTGAACTGAATCTGTAGATTGCTTTAGGTAGTATGGACATTTTAATAGTATTCTTCCAACTTATTCCATTAGCATGGTTTATCTTTCCATTTGTATGTATCTTCACCTTCTTTCATCAGTCTCTCACAGTTTTCAGCATACAGGTCTTTCACCAGGTTGGTTAAATGTATTCCCAGGTATTTTGTTTCTTTTTGATCCAATTGTAAATAGGATTGTTTTCTTAATTTCTTTCTGCTAGTTTGTTATTAGTATTTAGAAATGTAACAGATTTCTGAATATTGATTTTGTTTTCTACAACTTTACTAAATTCATTTGTTCTAATAGTTTTTTGTTGGAGTCTTTAGGGTTTTCTCTATATGCCATCTGCAAATAGTGATGGTTCTACTTCTTCCTTACCATCTTAACTGCCTTTTATTTGTTGCCTGCTGCTGTAGCTAGGACTTGCATTACTATCTTGAATAAAAGTGGTAAGAGTAGACATGCTTGTCTTGTTCCTAATCTTAGAGGAAAAGCTTTTTTTACCACTGAGTATGTTAGTCATTGGTTTGTCATATATGGCCTTTATTATATTGAGAGATGGACCCTCTACACCCCACTTTGTTGAGTTGTTATCATAAATGGACACTGAATTCTTTCAAATGCTTTTTTTTGCACCATTGAGATGATTTGTGATTTTTATCCTTTTTGTTAATGTATCACATTGATTGATTTTGAAGATATTGAACCATCCATGCATCCTTGGAAAAAGTCCCCCTTGATTGTGGTGAATGATCCTTTCAAGGTATTTTTGAATTTGGTTTGCTAATATTTTGTTCAGTAGGTAACTTATAGTTAACTTTTTTTGGAGTATCTTCAACCATAAGAACTGTGCTATGCCCAGACAATAACTATAGTACCACATTTTCCAAACATGCCAGAATATTGCTGTTTTATGAAGTTGGATGTGTATTTAAACATTTTTAATATAAAATTTATATTTCCAGGAAATGGAAGGCATGTAATGGCTTAACCAGGCTAAAGCCCATATTCCATAAGGTATGCTTATATTGTCTCTACCCATTGGGCTCAATGGAAAAGTTAGTAAAGCATTCTGAAGTGTTTTTCTTTTCCTGTTAAACAATAAATGCCTCTACATAAATCCAGCTGGGAAAATGAGAACCCTTATTTAATCAAATCAGTTTCCTCTTGCAAAGAGAAAAAGAATAAAATCAAAATGAAATCAATAAAAATAATTATGAGGTTTTATGTATAAACAAATATGTTCCAAGAGCAATGTTTTCACTTGTAATTGCTTTTAAATCTCCTGATCATCTTACTGTGATGCAATTCTTCTGCATCTAAAACAAGTCTTAGCTCTTTTCCAGTCCTACTAATGGGTAACCTTGATGTTCTGGTTCCAATTATTCATCTATAAACATAAAAAATGACTTTTTTGTGTTTACCTGTGTTATCAAGTTAAAATGAACAATAAATTTATCCTCTGTTGAGCTTTAACCCATAATTGCAGAATTATTTGCTTAGAGCATATGGCAATAATTGATATTTGAGTTGTAAAATGTGAGCACTTTATTCATTTTATTACCTATAATCTTCCATAGGGAAGAGGACCTGTTAAAAATTTTATGTAGGCTAGTAAATTTTCCATTGTTATTAGTAAAGATGGTTTGTTTAAAAAAAACAACAAAAACTTGCATAAATTTTATGATTTAGGAATATATGACTGAAGTTAAATGAATGCTAAAATGCAATGTTCTCTTTTATTTAACTGGAATATGCCAGTTAAATCTATAATTTTTATTTTTCCAATTTTCAGAAATGTCCTCAGATATTATTGCATTAGTGTTAAAGATGCTTTTGTTATTTCTGAGTATGGAAAGGTGCTATTGTTCCATAGTCAGGAAATGATCTCCTTATTAATGCTGATTTTAATTTGATATTAATAAAGATTAAAAGTTAGGCAATAGGAAGCAAACTGAAAAATCTAATTTCTGAAACCAGAGGGTAGAATATACTACATTTGAATTTTCATTCTCTCAGTATTAACTCAATAATTAATTTTTTATTTTCAGTTTATATATACAGTTTGACTTAACTTTTTAATTACATGATTTATCTATTAACAACTCTGTGACGTTTTTTGACTGCAGAGTGTGATGCCTTATTCCTTCAGCATATAGAATTCCTACAGGATCCTTTAGGCAAAGTAATTCTTCATCTTGTAACGACTGAAGTAAAACTCACATAAAAGTAAATTGAGATTGCTTTTGACAATATCAAGTTTTCTATTAGAGTGATTCTCGCTATGGATGTCCTTGGACCCTGTGTCTGATGCTGAACAGCAAATTTTATTTTAATGACTGATGTTTTGACATTCATTTCAACATATCCATACTTTTGAACTTGACTATAGAAAAATCTCATCAAACTCTGCCTCAAAGGAACATCTCCACTGACTAATATGTAAAATTAAAGTGTGTGTTCCCCTTTGACTTTAGAGGCAGGAAAGATCACAACGTGAGGCATAGTTGATTTAGCTTTAAAGGCCTGTACAAGGTCCTAAGATACAGTGTACCTATATAAATCGTATGGGCAATGGCCCAGTTGAAACTATTCCCTTTAAATAATAAGGTTACATATCTACTCATTACCTAAAGACCTTTGGAGGCTCATCTAAAACTTCCAATGCCAGTTATATCATTGGTATATTATGGAATAGTTACTAGATAATATGGGAAGAATGAAGCTATAAAATATCTTTTACATGTAACTAATACGTGAATATGTAGATAGTTGTAATTTAAGAGGGACTATGCCTAGTTTTCTATGACCAAATGTGAGCGACATTTCTACCATTTCTGCCTTATAATTTTGTTAACCCTAGTTTATTCCAACTAAACGTCATAGTCCTAAGGTGTAGTCTGTAGGGCAGGACTTGTCAACCTCAGGACTACTAGCATTTTGGGCTCGAGAATTCTTTGTTGCTGGGGATTGTCCTGTGCATTGTAGATGCTTAATATCATCTTTGGTTTCTACACACTAGATGCCAGTAGCCACCCCCTCATGGCTACCCTCCAGCCTTATAGCAAAAAATGTCCCCAGACACTGCCAAATGTCCCTTGAAAAGCAAAATCATCCTGCTTGGGAATTATTATAAAACTAAGAAGGGAAGAATTCCTTTCTCCCATCTCATTCTTTCAGTGCTCTTGGAAGAGACTGCCTCAAGATCACTTGGTATCCCATCTAATTAATTATTGAGAGGTTATATTCCATGCTTCTATTAAAAAATATAACTATATTTTACTGAGGGCTCAGGAACCAAATGTATATTTCAGGACAATGTCATGTTTTTTTTTTTACTGAAAACTTGTTCTTCATTTACATCTTTTGGAATATAGCATAAACAACTATTAGTCATTTGCTTTCTTCTTTAGCTTTTGATATGTATATCAAATAAGAATGTGTTTGTTTGCAGATGGCAGTAATCACAACCTGTTGTCTGAAGTCAAGGGCAACACTAGCTTTGGGGCAGCTCACTACAGGAAGTGGTATGACTGCCAGAACCTCTGTCTCATGGTTTACATCTGTGTTCCTTCATGTGTGGTGTTGACTACCTTTCCAGATAGGTACTCTCATCATGCTTGTGAGAAAACTGTAGTTACAGATCTTAAGTTCTTTCAACTTTAGATCCAGGAGGGGAGAGATCAGCTGCATCTGGGATGAAGTTTGACTTACCCAGACTGCTTAAGCCATTATGGAGGGATTTGATACTAGTTGGCTGGAAGATAGTTAAATGGTTTTTGAGAACAATTAAATGATCATTTTTAGGTATTTCTATTCTGAATCACTGAAAAAAAATGAGGCCATTGAATGCAGGGATCCTATCTTAAATGTACTTTGTTTTATTCCCCTTGAACCTTTATAATGTTTTTTGCTCAACAGACATACAAAGCAGAATATGTAGGTCTATGTGGGCTTGGAAATCATGTACCTCATTATCACAAAGAGATCAAAGCATTTTTTATGTTGAAAACAAGGTACAATTCTCACATAACTGCCAAAGAATAAAAGTGTTGGGAAAAAAGACGCTATCAGTCTTTAAATTATAATTTGAAGCAGTAATCATTCAAATGACTTAACCTGATGTCATAATAAGGTAATAGAATTTCCACTTATACCAATGTCAGTCTGATAGGCAGGTCAAAAAATAGTTTATAAGTAATGGAAAAGAGAATTCAGATATTATTACTAAGGATTTCATTTAGTAACAAAGTTGAGTGTCCTATATGATTAGAGAACCATAAAGGAGGGCTTAACCTCTGGACTCTTAAGATCTAGAACAAAAAGATGCAGGTATTTACAATCAGATCAAACAAAGTCTATTTACATCATATTTACTTTGAGATTTATTTGGGTAAGAAACTTTGGCTTAGAAAATGTGCAGTCTAACTTCATATCCAATTAGGTATATTTAGAAGCTACATTGTTTTGATACCAACCTCCTTGGGGTGGCGGGGGAAACAGCCACTTAATGTATCATCAACAAGAGTACTGGTTTTGATCAATACCATGCTTCATTCACCCCAGAAATGATAACATGGTGCCCACATTGTGCTTCCTAATGGTACATCTCTGCATGTAAGAAATGCAATTGTCATTTCTCAAAATACGAAGCACATTATGTTAGATGAAGTGTTCATATTTCCACATTTTCGCAAAAGCAAGAGCATTCTCATTTGTACAACAAATGTGTTTAGTTTTTAAAACACAATTATTTCTTCCAGTGCAGTGAAGATGAGATTTGAAGTAATTAATACTGAAAGCTGTAAGTTTTTATTTATGGAAATACATGATTCTAAATTACTTATGTAAATATGTTCAGATGCACTCCATATACATGTCCGAATGTGATTCATTGCACACTAACGATTTTTTGCAAACACAAATAACAATAAATCTGATATTTCAAAGATTCCTTTTTCAAGCTGAAGGCGATTACATGTTTATAACTTAGAAAAGCAGATACTAATTTACATAAGCAATTGAAAGAATAAAAGTCCTATCAAATGTTAGGAAGAATTGTAGAAACACCTTTGGTATATTTTAAATAGATTTGATTTTTTTGTTGTTTTTTGAACAAGGTCATTCAAATCTGCTATTTTGCAGTAGCCCTATTTGTTATCTGGGAAAACTTTATTTACAGAGACGATTGCTGTCCTGCATTTAGGTTTCTACAGTTTGCATGATGGGTACCGGTAAGAAAGTCACAAGTTCTTTGAGGAGGTGCTATAGCGTTTACCTTCTGGACAGAGTTAGTAACCTTGACGCGTTTAGTGCTTGAGGAAATGTTCTTGCAGTTAACCAAATACTTGAAAATGTTTTGGTTATATCTTACTTGTGTACTTAAAAACAAAAATAAGACTAAATAAAGGGGAGCTGGGTTGGTTGTGGTTTCTGCTACTTATGAGCAGCTGCAAGTTTTTTACCTGCTCTGATCCTTGCTTTCCTAATTGTTAAATCAAAATAGGATAACTATAGAGTTGTTTGGGGCATCATATGAGAAAAGGGGTGTGAAAGAGTTGGAGGCTCGTGGATGTTAGTTCCCCTTCTTCTCCCTCCACGTTTCCACTGTCCCACCCGCTTAGGTGACTTCCAGCTTTGGTTCTCTCTTGTTCCTCCCCACCTGAGTCTGCAACCACACGACATGACTTTTTCCTGGAAGTATTTCTGGTCCTACTGACCAATGAATGGTGTTAAATTTTCGGAGTAGGAGTATAGGCATCATTATATTCCCAAACTTGCCTAAGGAGAAAAAGTCTTGTTATTAAGCCTAGAGGACAAGCACCCTCTCAACGTGTCCCTTCAGAAACTAACTTTCCCTCACCTTCCTATCTTCTCCATGGCTTAATAGGAAAGAATACCTTTACATCCTTGACTGAACTTTAAAGATTTTCTTGGACACCAGTGATATGTCCACTCAGGCCATTTACTGAAAGAAAGTTGCTCAAGTTGAATCAGTACCCCAAAAAGAAGGACGAGGTCGGTGAAGATCTAGAAAGTATAGAGTATGTGACTTTGGCAGTAGTCGTGGAATTTCTATAAATCCTTATTTTCTATAAATACTTTGTGATAGTGTATGAGATTATTCCCTTCCTTTTCTGATAAAATAATGACCAGTATGTTGACTAATTAAAAGTTCATTAAAAAAGACAAAAGAAACCTATTTACCATTTGAAAATGATCTTCAGCATAAGAAAGCACCAGTGGAATAGTGACATCTATGTGCCATAATCTTAATAGGTATTTTATCATGGACTTTAGCAAGTAGTCAAAAACTAAATTAGTGACATATTAAATTTTCAGTTGCCACAGAATTTAGAGCAGAATAGTAAATTGCTTAATGACATGATTTAATATAATAAATTACTAATTTTTAAATTTCTAAATGTAAAATAATGAAAATATGGGAAAGTATTTGAACTCAAAGTATTTTTTGATACTAGAAGCTATTGTTTTCACTGAATTTAATAATAAGCTTGATTTTCCTAATTACTAAATGTGATTTTTTTTCCATACCATGAACAGTTCTGTATACATTTTATGGATAAGATGCATTAAATCATTATCAGGGATCTTATATACAACTTGACAGAAGAAAACTATGTATAGGTGCTTTCATAAAAGTCAGACATAAAAAGAATCTTAAAGATATATTTTCCTAATGTATTGTGAGCCCACAGGCCCAAGTAGAGTTTTAATTGTGAACATTTTTGTATTTATAACCTTTCAGGAAGAGAAAACTAGACTTCAAATGAATTAAAAAGTAAACATACAGAAAACTGAAAGTCTGATATTCTCTGTTCTATACAACCCTTTGATGGAACAGACTACCAAATTAATGTGTGTGTGTTTGTGTGTGTGCCAAAGATGAGGCACGTGGAGGTGAAGCTGGATAGGGGAGGGAGAGTGGAAGAGGGGGAGAGCACAGTTGACAGTAGTTGAAAATTACTAATATGTATGTTAGTATACTGTAATACAATATGAGTTGCAAGTATATAGTGATTCAACAATTATGTACATTACAAAATGCTCACCATAAGTGTAGTCTTCATCTGTCACCATACTAAGTTATTATAATATTAACTATATTCTCTATGCTATACTTTTCATCTCTGTAACTTATTATTTTTGAAAGTTTATATCTCTTTATCCCTTTCACCTATTTTACTCATCCCTTCTCCCCTATGACAACTACAAGTTTGTTCTCTGTATTTATGAGATTACTTGTTTTGTTTGTTCATTTGTATTTTTTTGGTTCCACACATAATTGAAATCATATGCTATTTGTCTTTTTCTGTCTGACTTATTTCACTCAGCATAATTTTCTCTTTGCCCATCCATGTTGTTGAGAATGGCAAGATTTCATTCTTTATGGCTAAGTAATATTCCACAGTACATGTATACCACATCTTTATCCATTCATCTATCAGTAGACACTTAGGTTGCTTCCATATCTTGACTATTATAAATAATGCTGCAACAAACATAGGAGTGCATATATCTTTCAGAATTAATAATTTTGTTTTCTTTAGGTAAATACCCAGGAGTGAAATTATAGGTTGTATGGAATTCCTATTCTTAATTGTTTGAGTACTCTTCATACTGTTTTCCATAGTGGACATACCTTCCCACTGACAGTGCATGAGGGTTCCCTCTTCTTCATACTCCTGTCCTCACTTATTTATCTTTATGATATTAACCATTCTGACTAGTATGAGGTGATATCTCAATGTGGTTTTGATTTGTATTTCACAGCTGTGTAGTGATGTGAAGCATCTTTTCATGTGTCTATTGGCCAACATATATATATACATATATATATATATATATGGGTTTTGGTGTTGAGTTATTTGAGTTCTTTATATATTTTGGATGTTAACCCCTTATCAGCTATATCAATTGCAAATATATTTTCCTATTCAATAGGTTGTCTTTTTGTTGATGGTTTTCTTCACTGTACAGAACCTTTTTAGTTTGATGTAATCCCAATTATTTTTGCTTTGGTTCCCCTTGACTGGAGAGAAATATCCAGGAAAACAAACGCTAAGGCTTATATCCAAAATTTTACTACCTATGTTTTCTTTTAGGAGTTTTAGGGTTTCAAGTCTTACACTTAGTTTTTAAATCCATTTGTTTGCCGTTGTGTTCAGTGTAAGAAAGTGGTCTAGTTTAGTTCTTTTGCATGTAGTTGTCCAATTTTCCCAACACCATTTATTAGTGACTGTCTTTTGCCCATTGTATATTCTTGGCTTCCTTTTCAATACTTCTAGATTATATATGTGTGTGTTTATTATGAGTTGTCTCTTCTGTTCTATTGATTTCTGTGTCTATTTTTGCATCAGTATCATACTATTTTAATTATTATAGCTTTGTAATATGGTTTGAAATCAGGGAGTATGATATTTTGAATTTTACTTTTCTTAGGATTGCTTTGGCTATTTTGGATTGGGGTCTTTAATAGTTCTGTTCAAATTTTAAGATTATTTACTCTAATTCAGTGAAAAGTTCCATTGGTATTTTGATAATATCCATTTGCATTGTGTCTGTAGATTGCACTTGTTGAGAGTTATTATGGAATGGATATTGAATTTTGTCAAATCCTTTTTCTGTGTTTATTGAGGTGATCACACTTCAATATCTCAAAAAGGTTTTTATTCATCCTCTTGTTAATTTGATGTATCACAATGATTGATTTGGGGACATTGAACCATCCTTCCATCCCCAGAATAAAGCTCACATGGTCATAATAATGAAGTATTATTGAACTTGGTTTACTGTATTTTTGTATTTAGTTTGCTAATACTGTGAGAATTTTTACATCTATGTTATCAGGTGTATTCATTTGTAATTTTCTTTTTTTGTAGTATCTTGTCTGGTTTTGGTATCAGGGTAATTCTGGCCTCATAGAATGAATTTGAAGACATTCAAGTTTTGGGGAATAGTTTGAGAACCTTCATTAAATGGTAGAATTCACCTGTAAAGCCATGTATTTCCAGACTTTTGTTTTTTGGGAGTTTTTTTGGATATCAATTCAATTTATTTACTGGTTATTAGTCTGCTCATATTTTCTATATTTTCCTGTTTCAGTCTTAGAAGATTACATATTTATAGGAATTTGTCCATTTCTTCTAGGGTTGTCCAATTTATTGGCAAATACTTTTTCACTGTAATCTCCTATAATCACTTGCATTTCTGTGGTGTTGGTTGTAAATTCTTTCATTTCTGATATTATTTGAATTCTCTTTCTTTCTTCATGAGTCTGGATCAAGGTTTATCAATTTTGTTTCTTTTTAAAGAACCAGTTCTTAGTTTCATTGATCTTTTGTATGTTTTTTTATCACCTATTTCATTTTTTTCTCTTGATGTTTTTCTTCTAAACTTGGGCTTTGTTTTTCATTCCTTTTCTAGTTCTTTTAGATATAAGGTTAGGTTGTTTAGTTTTTTGTTTTTTTCCTTGTTTCTTGAGGTAGGCCTGAATTACTATAAAATTCCCTCTTAAAACTGTTTTTAATATGTCCCAAAGGTTCTGAATCATGGTGTTTCTATTTTCATTTGTCTTGAGGTTTCTTATTTTTTTTATCTTTGATTTCTTCATTGACCCATTGGTTGTTTAGTAGCCTGTTGTTTAGCAACCACATGTTTTTCTTCCATGTTTTTTTTTTTCTTCTTGTAACTAATTTCTAGTTTCTTATTGTTGTGGTTGGAAAAGATGCTTGATATGATTTAAATCTTCTTAAGTTATGAGGCTTGTTTTGTGGCCTCACATTTACCCATGGAACATTCTTTATTGTCTTTTTTAAAGTATTCTTTTAGGCAGAAACTGTATCTTATCTGCTGTTTTATTCCTTCAGTGCCCAGTACTATAAATACCTGCAGAGTGAGTGAATGACCTAATAGCATCATTCCTTTCAATAGCCCCAAGGTTTAAGTTAAGAGCCTATAGGAAACATTTTCCTTGATTTTTTTGCTGCACAAATACTGACTGAAAGCTTGTGAGATGCCAATATTGGGGCCTTCAATACGGAATGTGAGCTACATTCACTGCCCTCTTGGATGTTATATTCTATCTTTCTCTTGCCTCTCTGCCTCTACTTGTATAATTGAAAAGGTTCAGGAAAATTAGATATTCCTCTCATATAAATCATGGGAAAGAATTAAAAGGATCTAGATTCCTGCTCAAGATATAATTGCTCTTCACATTTGTTTTTATTTTCTTTATGCAAAGATTTTTGAAATAGTGAAAAGAACATGGATGCCATGTCAGGCAGACTTGGTGTGAATCTTCATTCTGCTGCTAATAGGTGTGTATTCTCGCCCAGTCTGCAAACCTTCTCTAAATCTGTATCAGAAAAACTGAGCTCGCTAGGGTAGCACATGGCATTGTTGGGTGTGCAGTGTATAATATCAGTTTCCCATTCTTATTATATTCTATAAGGACTTTGATATCTTCATGTGATAAGCCTAGTGATGAGAAGAACTCATTGTTAGGACATCTGAGGACCTCCCAATTTCAGATGTTGAGTTCGCAAAGTAATTTCAGGCCTCATACCATGCTGCTCAACGATGGGAAAATGCCAGCACTATCAGAGCAAACTGCTAATAAGAATAGAAGTTTTATTTCTTATTTTATCTGCTGTGAGTATGAAATGTCTAACCCCAAGAGGCAAGTATAATTCATCTCCATCTCCATTTTGCAGATGAGAAAAACAGGCTCAGAGGCGCTAACTTGCTAAAAGTCATACAAAATCTGAGATTTGACTCAAAGCTCCCACATCAAAGGTCCAAGCTTTCTGTAAGAACCACAACATACTGCTAAATATACTCTTGTCAATTCTGAAAAAAAAGTGAAGTGCTACTTTCCATGTTCTGGTCTACTACTGATTTTAAGAGATAAAAGGCAGAGACATGTTTAACAAGTCTAAGAAAAAATGTCAGAAACTGTGCCACAATGGATTATGCTCAGAAACACAAATCAGCAGATTGAATAGGTTAAATTCTTTCAAGAAAACTTGAACACTTGGGCTGAGGAGCATTAAGCAGAGCAGTGACTCAGTTAAAACTGTAGCTCAGGCCCTTGATATACATCTCGATAAACAAAACTTTGACTTATCTTGTGACACCAGAAGTTCAAAATATTTTCCGTTCTTGTGTTTTTAAAATACGTAAAATGTAATTTGTATTGATTCAAACTATTAGCTTTCATAATTGTATCCTATTCCTTGAAAAATTATGGAGTAAATGAAATTAGAACTTAGGAAGCCATTAGTTCTTTTACATGAATCCTGTTTACCTACTCTTGATACCTCCATTTTCCATGTCCATAACCTGAGTTTCCAGTTCTGCTGTGTAAATTTATGACCTTAAAGTGCCATTCAGCTGTTCCCTCTGCCCACAGTACCACCTTCTATTCTAACCTGGTCTGGAATTGACTGTTCACTAAGAAGAAAGCAATTTATTCTTAAATTAACTCACTCTATGGCATGAGTAACAAACAGAACCCAATGGGTTTCTTCTAAGCACATTTGCACCGAAGGAGAAAAATTGTGGAGGAGCGAGAACTTGAACCATGAGGGTGTGTGTGTGATTAGAAGTAAAGGCATGTTTGCATGAGTACTGGAATATTCCATGAGGAAGTCTGTAGTACAAAGATGAAGAGATGAGATAGAAACTACTGATGTAATTTTACTAACTTTGCATGTCCAGGAGAAGAAAATACATTTGCAAAGATCTGCAAAAATGTGAGTTAGTGATTTCTTTGTTATCAAATCTGGAGGAAAAAAATGTGTTTTTAACAGGTGCTTGGTATAAACATTTTATAATACTAATACATATATATATATAATATGTAAAATATGTATTATACATAATATATGAAATATATATTATTTTAACTATAAAAGGAGGATTCTCATGTTCCAGATAATTTTGTCTCCAAGGAAGCATAGAGAGAGGCAGGAAAGTAGTCCCACAGCAGATAAACTTATGCGACACATCAGCTGTTGCCTAGTTTTTCCTTGTCCCAGTACCTCTGGAATATATGATCTTGTGTGTTAGGAACTCTGGGTTCATCCAGCTATCAATGTCGGCTTCTCTGAATAGCTTCCCTCTCTACATCACTTGGTTAGTTGAAGACTGTGATGGAAACTGTTTTCTCAGTTATTGCAAAATGTTTAATATGTTCCAGAGCCTAAGAGGCATACTCCTGAAGTCAGTGAGGAGCAGAACTCCAGGGAAGTTTTACAGAAGTGGCAGTGACTTTAAATGATGCTGGAAAATGATTCCTCACAGCTATGCTGGAAGCCAGCAAATAACTAATTGTGCCATCACTCTGTTAACAAAGGAAAGGCATCAATTTTAATTTGCCCACCCCAATGGTCTCTCGTTTCAAAGCTCCCTGCAGTTCAAATACTTAAGAGTGTAGGAAAAAACAGAAAACTAAACACCTCACTTATCTCTTAAAGTCTTCTAAACTGCATAGCACGCTATATGAACTGTCTCAAGTGTGCTGTTATTTTCATAACTGCCTCCTCTTCTCAAATGCCACATAAACTATGTGTGTAAGGCTGGCTTTCTGCAAGCTTTGGCCGGCAGCCATTCACAGGGCCTCCCATGACAACTCTGGCTTCTGGATGCAGAAAAGGGTTTTCTGTCAGTGAGATTCATTTACATTCTAACTGACAAGGTTTCGGCATCAGAGTATCCATTTTATACTACGTTGTCTGTTCAAATTAACAGTAAGCTCAGTTGTGCTTTTTTGACCAAGGGTCACATTCTCATCTAGTGACTTGCTCTGGGTGGATACAAATTACATTACAACAAAGGCCATGACTGTTAATGTGCCATCTTTTACAAGAGTATATCAGAATCTCCTTTATGCATAAAATTATCCCATTGATTTGTGTTTGTGAGCATTAATTTTACTCCATTTACAGCTGTATCTATTCATTTTTCTTGTAGGATTGAAAGTTCTATAAAAGAGTGTGGGGTGATTAGGAACTGAATATCTTGTATGATTTCTTTAAAAAAATAATTCTGTGCCAAACTGTATGATGATCTATTTTACTCTATCCAATATGACTTGGTTATTACTATGGTTTCAATTCAGATGGTTTCAATTCTGCCTTGTGAGCTAATGACTCTACATGGTTCCCTAATAGTATCATAATCTGTGCCAGCATATCAAGGGTAAGTCTGGGCATATGAGGTAACTATATGTCAGTGCACAGGGCCAGGCAATTCCTGGGGCCATTGTGGTGAGGAATGGGGTATATGTCATGTGAACAAATCAGTGGTGTCTTCAGTTACTGATATTTGTGAGACTTTGTACGTCCTTCCAATGCCTAAACCTACTCTGAGCCTCATATATATAACTTGATCCATCTGAAAAGGGCCAAATCATTTGCAAATTAGAAGAAAATTCTCATGTTTAAAAAATACTGATTTACAATTTAAGAAAAAACCTTAAGCCTAGAAACCTTTTAGAATTTTCAAACTTAAAAAATTGTTAAATGATAAGTTGTCCTAAAATCATACTTCCATTAACTTGTTTTTGAGTTCTTTTTTAAAATTCAGTAATATCCTGTGCTGAGACATGTCATAACGGCCAAACTTGCAAATGTAATGTTTCACTTTAAAGGGGGAAGTTTCTTTTTACGAATGGGTTGATCTCTCTCAGGACAGATATGGATATAATTGTATATATTTTGTCTAGAGCAAAGTTCATGGTTCAGAAAGAGCTCTGTCATACTCATGGCCATTAGTAAATTACTCTTTCAGCTTGAACCTGATGACTCTTTTAGCTCACATCAGGGGGACCCAATCATTTAATCATTATATTCACATGGTAACTATGGTGAAAAAGCAGTGGCTATTTCCCTCTTCTACCTGAGCAAACCACTAGGACACATACTTCACTGTCCTTTGAGTCGGGCATGACCATGGAACTAAGTGAACGCTGAACAGAACAGATGTGCTCCATTTGTGTGCTCTGAAGAAGCTGTTGTGTTTTTCTTCCTTTCCTCTTCTAGCAGCTGACATACAATATGGACTTGGAGGTCACAGAGCCACAAAATGGAAGGAATTTGGTTGCCTCTTTGAGTAGGGGAGAGCCATATTTGCCAACCAGCTATACCATATTGGACTATTACATGAATGAGTATTTTCTATTCTCTTTGAACTATTATATGTTTTGGAATATGTTTTTGTGCCAGGAAGTTTTATATACATTTTCTCATTTAATCTTCAGGTAGAGTTGCAGTGACATAAATATTATTCCATTTCTGGAATAACCAGAGATTTCCAGTGGTTATAGGGCAACTAAGCATTAGCACTGCAATCTTACTATAGCTCATAACTATGTATGATACTCAAACCTTTGGGAATTCAAATCTGAACATTTTTCTCTAATTAGAGTTCTATGTAATGTTTATTGTTTAAAATCTTGTTTTTTGCTGTTTTTTCATTGAAGTATCATTGATACACAATCTTATGTTGGTTTCAATACACAACACAGTGGTATAGCAGTTACCCATATTATTAATCCTTACTCCCACTACTGCAATTACTATCTGTCACAAAGGAAGATGTTACAGAATCATTGGCTATATTCTCCATGTTGCACTACTATCCCCAAGACCAACTTATTTTATGACTGAGAATTTTTGTGCCCCTTAAATCCCCTCACCCTCCTCACCAACCTACCCCAACCCCTCACCTGTGACCCCTCACACTATGTGTACTAAACATAATACCCCTCAATCCCCTTCTCCCTCCCTCCTGACCTGCCCTCCCCCACCCCTCCCCTTTGGTAACCACTTGTCCCTTTCTTGGAATCTGTGAGTCTGCTGCTGTTTTGTTCCTTCAGTTTTGCTTGCTTGTTATACTCCACAAATGAGGGAAATCATTTGGTACTTGTCTTTCTCCGTCTGGCTTATTTCACTGAGCATAATATCCTCTAGCTCCATCCATGTTGTTGCAAGTGGTAGGATTTGTTTCTTTCTTATGACTGAATAATATTCCATTGTATATATGTAGCACATCTTCTTTATCCATTCATCTACTGATGGACACTTAGGTTGCTTCCATATATTGGCTATTGTAAATAGTCCTGCAATAAACATAGGGGTGCATATGTCTTTTTGAATCTGAAAACTTGTTTTCTTTGGGTAGAAGACTGTATAAATATATTTAAGGGAAGATAGAATTTTCAAAATGACTGTTTTTAGTACATCTCAAAACTGGACCTTGTGAAAAAAGATCAATTTTTAGTTTGTGTTAACAGTAAGATGGCTTGATAGTTAATAAGCCAGAGGGCACAACCTATTAAAAATAAAATTTGAAAATTGACACCTATTCTTCAACATCATTCATTTAAAATTTTTAATAGACTGTTACTTTTTGGCAAGACATGTCCTTTTCTGATAATCATTTTTGAAATGCAACGGGCATCCAAAATGGACATATTTAAGCTTGGTATAAATTTCAAATCTCTATTACTAATTTGGCTAAAAGAGAACTGTCTGTATATTAACAATTCCAATTTGTGTGGATAACTTCCTGCAATAGGTATGAATGCCACCCAGACAACTGTTTTGCAGGGACTTCATGAAAGATGGCCAGGAGAAAGACGGTCTTGTAGAGAGGTGCTTATTTTACAATTAATTAGGAGATTCTTTCTGACATAACTTAGTCTAATTAAATATTTCTTAATGAAGAAGGAAAGTAAGGAAAGGAAACAAGGGTAAAAGAAAGAAAGTAGATGTTTCTGAGTTAGGAGATTTTATGTATCTATTTATTGGGAATAAAGCAAGGCTTAGTAAATAGTCATTGTTACTACCCTCTTAGTTTTCACTGGGACCAAATAAATGTAAGGCATTCAGGATGGAATAGAAAACATCCATGGAAGAGCAGGAAGGTGACACTGTCAGAAGATCCTTTTTACATTAGGGTGACTGTCATTCTAGTTCTTTCACTTCTTCCTCATGAAGAATCTTTAGATACAGACTATATTCCATAAAATGTTTAGTTTGTGTAATTTATTATTGCCTTTTATAATAATGAGTCATTTATAAAATAGATAAAAAATCACATTGATACCTATTTTAATAAATCATTTTGGTGATTTTAACCTTCAGTTTGGGGCTAGGCAATGCTGATATCTTTGAGGAGACCTCAGGTCTTTATTTCAGTAATGACGTAATGGCATCCTCCCATTATCATTTAGTTTCTGAATGTCTTGAGTTTTCTTTCTCTTGTCTTTTGTTTGGTCTCAGTCTCCTAATACACAGCTGCAAAAAAAAAAAAAACCCCAGTTCAAGTCTGACACTTTCATGTATAGCCCAACCTTGAAAATTCTGGTGTCCCCTTCAACTTGACAGCAGGAAAGTTTGCAGCAAGAAATGGATAAACAGGGTACAGAAAAATGCCACTTATATTCTTGCCAGTTCATGGTAATTACCTGTAGAACAGCCTTTGTAAAGTTACATATTCCCACCTCTTTTATTTTCTCAGAGCTTCCCTCAAAACTTTAATGTCACATGATACCTTTTCCTGCCATATTTAGAAAACACTGCAATAAATTCACAAGGATGCCTTTTCTATAAGCAGATATTCTTCAATGATAATTATTTATTCATGGAAAAATATAAATGTTTTATTACCTTTTGTTAGAGTTATGCCACAATTAGACAGTAGGTGAGCATTTACCAAACTAAAGGAATGGAGAAACTGTCACCTTGAAAAAACAATCTTTCTAAATATTACATGCTATTTATACAAATAGTAACCCTCATACACATCATGCCAAGATAAACAAAATCAGAACTAGGTAGCTTATTTCTGTGCATATTCAGGAGGGTGCACTTTAAATATGCAGCCATATAGTACTTTGAAAGACTTGTTTAATAAACCTGTATTTCAAATTAAGAATGTATTCTGTTTTGTAATACACAAAGAATCACCTCTGGATGCTCAGAGTAAACCTCAAAATTCTTAAGGAAACAGTCTTGGAAAGATGCTTAGTTCTTTGTTTTTGTGAGTAGACCATAAGTATATTCATTTTTCTTAAGTTTCCTATACTCTATAGAATTATTTCTAAAATTAAGTTCCTAAAACCCATAGCCATCACTTCTGCTTTTTCAGCAGACAAGAAATTCACATTATTGTTTTGTGTAGATCCAATAGGCATATCTGTACTATTGTAGGAAGCAGGGGAGAAAACAGTCCCCTCAAACTTCACTGAAGTCTTGTCCCAAATCAGCTGCCACTGGAGATGATTTGAGAATGATGTGCAACAACATTTAAGGCATGTATTACTGAAAAACAAAATCCTTAATATTTTACATTAGTGATAAATAAGTGATAGTGATAAGTCAATCTTAGATAATTTTCAGTTTCATGTTAATTGTTACAGTCTTAAAAATAAGTTTGGCTTCTTTGCCTTTGCACTCTAACAGGTCATTAATTACACTGGCATGCTATTTTTCCTTCTATTCTATTGGTTAAATGGTGAAACTGGGTGAAGGTGTGTAGTTATCAGGATGATTTCCAATCTGTTTTTACTTTCTAACCTCTGCTACTCTATAAATCTGATGGCTATGGCAGGTTCATGGTATAAAACATTAGTTATTAAAAGCTGATGTATGAGTCCAAAAATTCATAATTAATGGAGATTTCTTCTACAAATTTTCCAATAAATTAAGCACAGCCTTCATGATATAGATAAGTTTAATTGAAGAAATGTGTAATAGACTTTATTAGCACTGATTTCCGCATTTATGTGCCTTCCAGAAGAAAATTAGTGGACATTATTAAATGACTGTTCTCTTGATAAGTTTATTCAACACATAAAAAGGAAGGCTGAAATGAAGATGACATCATGTTTGATCACTACTGGGAGGCAGAGGACTTGGATTTGGGTTGTCTTGCAGACATTTTCTGCCTCTATAACCCTTTCCAAGTTATTTTAGTTTCTAACCAAAAGTCTGTTGATATTTGTGAATGTCTGTTCCCACGGCCCTAAATTCTGATGCCAGACACCTGTACTCCACACGGCTGTGCGGTGTTCTCACTTCTGAACTACATCCTGTTCCAGACCAACACTGGTGATGTCGACAGGAGTTGGAACAGAGTTGAAGTGAAGGCCACTTCAAGGTTTTCCACCCTTAGTGCAGTTCAGATTTCAGAGTAAAATCATATCTAGGACAGTAGAGCATTGTATCTAAGTTCTTGGGCTCCAGAAACAGGTCATGATTTGAATCCTAGGGTGCTGCTTCAAACCAAGTGAGCTAGGGGTCTTGGAATCTCCATTTCCTCTCCTTTGAGAGGAGGTATGGTGATGTAATAAATAAAAACAACAGAAATGATTTATAGATTATAGTCGTTACTCTGTGCCAGGCGTCATACTAAATTTTTCATCCATAAAACACTTATGACAGGAAACTATTGAGAAGAGGAAACAACACAGAGCACAGAGAAAACACTTAATAAATAGCTATTTTTCTACCACCATTACTGTCATTAGCTGGTGCCGGTGCTGCTTCCTCCTCCCTTCTCGAAGACATCTCTAACCTGAAATGACCTTCTCGATGCTGTTGCTGGAGAAAATACAGGGCACTCAGTAAATGCAAATTTCAGATAAACAATAAATAACTTTTTAGTGTAAGTATTGTATGGGATATACTCATGCTATATTGCATTGTTACATGGGACATATACTAAAACTCTATCTGAAATTCAAATGTAAAGAACTTGTGCTTGCATTTGCCAATCTGGTTACTCTGCTTCTCAAGCATTTGTATAATATGTCCTAGTAGAAGATTGGGGATTGCTCATGTAACTTAGTCATCAGCACTGTAGAGTGTTTAAAAAAAAAAAAAGGCATTAGTTTGGGAAGGCAGTGTCATCCTCTGCATCTCCAAGAGAACTTCAGCAGCATATCTCATACTAAGTTATGTCTATTCCATGCACAATGTATTTCTTAGGCTAATAGAACATCTTTTCAAGAAAATGAACTTTATCCCTGGTTGCCTGGGTTACTATTTTAATGCAGTGGTTTCATGTGAATGACTATGCTAAATAACTAACACTAAAAAAAAAATTATTAAAGATATAAGGCTTTAAACTGTGTTCTGAATTCATGAAGCATTTTAAAGGAATTTTCAACTGTTGATATGGAAACCTCAAAAATTTTTGCCAATTGTAATATTGATTATAAAATTCATCTGTAATTAAAGGAAACTTAAGCCATCTGCTTGTTTCTAAACCTATTTATCTTTAAACATAAGAATGATGATTATGTAAGTTATTTTAAATATTCTTAATACCTTTTGAGTCTTTTTTTTATTCCCAATGTCTTATTTTTTTCTAAATTATACTATAAGTTATATATTACAAATTAGTGTTTTTTTCTGACATTATGGCAGAACACTACACACTAGAAAAGGACTCTGACAGAGAGATATTTCTGTCCCTCCTTCCATATCACACATTAATCTAAAGATAAAACATGCCTCACACACCATTTGGAAGTTATTCTCTAAAATGTCAGAATCGAGCATTAACATTATGTGGTTATATCTACAAAATCACCCCTTTGAGCATGGATATTAGTCTAGTCAGGCACTTCTTAACATAACCATGAAGTTGCTGTTTTTATAGTGCCTTAATTGGCCAATTGGTCATAAATCAAATGAAAACACTTTCTCTTCTAATGACAAACTTTTATATACTTCTAAAACTTTTGACAGTATAACATTTACCATTGTTATCCCTTGCTTCCCTTTTGGAAATCAGTCACATTTATGGTATTCTCAAATCAATTCCATCTTTATTCATTACTTTGAGTGTGGGCAAAATCATGAAGTCAGTTAAGTTGGTCTCTTGTGACACCCTCCCACATATCCATGACCTCGTTTAATTTTCTTGACACCTTCTCAAATGTGTGGGAGGCATAAATAAATGAATATAGAAGCAGTCAGATGGTCTCTGTAGAGACAGCAAGTTTCAGAATGACTGATAATATAGTCTGTTCCTTTGCTCAGGCAACTGTTTCCAGGAGGGACTGAGGGAAAGGGTCGAGTACCTATCACTGCAACATCTCCTGTCACCTCTAAAAACTGGTAGGAAGAAACATTTTCCAAACACTGTAGGTTCTGTTCAGATTTTTGAAAACATTTCTTTGCTATAAAGAAATCTACTGTGAGTGGTTCCTATTATCCTGACATTTGTTTGGTATTTTATGGTTCATAATGTTGACTGAAGTTAACAGAACTGTTGTATTTAAGAAAGATGGAGTTTATTCATAGTCTTACTGAGGACCATGGCTGGAGAGCAGCCCATCAGTGTGCTCTGATAAACTGCTCTAAAGCCCCTTCACTTGAGTCTTAAATAGTTTTTCTGTAAGAGAGGATATGTGTGGGAAATGGGATTACATTTTATCAATTAGTGTGGCAAGGATACATCTAGTTAGTGTCCTCAAGTATCATGCTATACTCATTCTGATGCTACTGAAGTGTATGAGGTATGAGGGAGGCATGGTGAGAGTCTCCTTAAGTGGGCTACCTCATCTTCCTTTGGTAATGGAGAGGGCTTCTGTGACGTTTTCTTATTCATGCTGACCAGAACATTTCTGAGAATGTTTCTGGGAGAGGTTGAAGCTGCAATTAGATTAGGCATTAAGCCCTGCTTTGGTGACTTGGCCTAGCAGAAGTGACCCCATGTTGGACCTGTGTCTTTTCAACAGTTAAGAACTCTTACAAATAATTTTGGGGGAATTATTAGCCAAAGATGGAGAAAAAAACCTCTCCTCTCCCTGTGAGACTCTGAATTAAACTTTTGTTTGCTTTGTTTGTATTTGTTTAAGACAGGAAATGTTCAGAATCCCAAGGGTCGTACCACAGCGAAAAGTATTTTGTTTTCTAAGATATTATTTTCTCCCAAGATAATGTTAACAATCAGACATTATCCTCAGCCCTCTTTCTCGGCTGGGGTTGTTACTTTTGTTTCAAAAGAAATAGTGAAAGATACCTCCTATCCTCTCCTTTATTGGGGAAGGAAGAAAGGTTGGGACAAGACAATTCAGCCCTAGATATAATCTCTTTCTGTGACACCTAGTCACTATTTTCAAGTGGCAAGGTAGCAAAACTTCATTTCTCAGGTCTAGGCAACTGGTAGTGATCATATTCCATTTTAACTTTTCTCAGTTGGGAAACACTTAAAGGTATTTCCTTTTATTCTTTAGCAGGAAAATGAAAAGGAGTACCATGCTTTATTTCTTAAGACAGGTAGGAAGTTAAAAATGTTTTCAAAGCATCTCAGACATCCCTTTTTCCTTTTGTAATGCACAAAATATCTTTGGGTAATAGAATGGCCCGGCCTATGTAGAACTCTGCCCTAGTACAATAATGACGTTCATCAAGTCCTGTTTGCCAAGATAAGGAGAACTTGTCACATAGCAAATAGCCAAGAAGCACTCAAACTCGAAGTGTAGGATTTTCTAGGAGATTCATAGCATGTGGCCCCTGGACCAGCAGATCAGCATTGCCTGGAAATTTATTAGACATGCAGAAGTTTCTTATTAGAAATAGCCTACCCCAGACTTACTGAATTTCAAACTGCATTTTAAGACCCCAGGTGATTCATAGGCACATTAAACTTTGAGAAGCATTGTCTTAGCACAAGCATAGTATTTTAATAAAGCCTTGCAAGAAACCCATGAGGCAGATTATCGCTGTTATGCTTAGCATGATTATGAGAAGACTGAGGCACTGAGATATTCAAAAGAATCTTAAATTCTCCAAGAACATAGCCAGTAGCCATAATATAACAACTAAGGAAAACACAGAGCAGCAGTGCAACAAAGTAAGTGGCCAGGAATCCTGGCTCTGGAGTAGACAGCCTGGGCTCAAGTGCTGACTGTCCTGCCCACCAGGTGTAAAGTTTTCAGCAAGTTGCTCAGCATCTCTGTTTCAGTTTTCTCAAGAGTAAAGCAGGGATTTTGAAAGAACCTACTTCATGGTGTTGAGAATGGGTTGGATAAAATGAATAAAATGCTTAGAACAGCGCCTGGCACATAGGAGGGACTCCTTATACATCAGAGAGTAGTAGCATTTTTCCCAGTACTTCCCACATGTTTTATTTGATTCAGTCCGTCACATAGCCCTCCTGTCACCTCTACCATGTGGTAGAGGGACTAAGAAGTAGTTCTGCCTGAAGTTGCACAGCTGGTGAATATGATGTTCATATTAAAATCTCACGACTTGGCTCTACATTATAGTATGTTGCTCTTTGAGAGCCCTAAATTCAAGTCTTTTGAATGCAAGCCCTCTATTTTTCTACCAAACTGCCCTTCTCTCCAACCATGGATGAGAAGAGTATTTTTAGATAGATGACTCATAAATGTCATTTGATTCAGAACAGCAATTATCAAGCCTTTAGATCTGCCTCTCTGTTTTGCTCCAGGTCCTGTTCCTTTCCTTTTTGCTCTTACCCTAGAGAACACACTCATTCTTTGCTTGCCTCAGGTTTCAAATCAGCATCAAAATACTCTTAGAAGGTAATGGAATCCTGAGATGAGAGTTCCAACTTCTCTTCCTAATAAATAGTCTTTTAGCATGGGTTTCATAGCCCTTTGAGGGAAATTTGCATTTTGATAGAGAACTTCTGAAGATTGGAGAGCCTTAATCTATAGAACGACTATCTAATGATAGTGTATCAGGGACAAGAGGGCAGTGCCCTCTGGGGTAAAACACAATTAAAGAGGAATAAAAAAGTTTTTCCAGAGAACCTCTCATCTCAGCCTGTAGGGAAGTGGTGTCCCAGATAACAGCATACCTGCAGAAGTCTCTCCTAAGCAGTGAAGTAGAACATGGTGACCTGCACGTTTTAGGAGATGGCAGTTCTGATTCTTAATTTAGATACTTAAACTTAATTCAATAACTGAAACTTTAAAAACTATCTGTGATGGTTCATTAAGATGAAAAAGTAGTGCTCCACACCAGCTTGGGCTTGAGCACGTGTGAGTGTACGGCTAGAGGACATAATAGTTTTACTCTTTCTTAAGGGGAAGGCAGTCTGAATTGAGAAGGCAATACAGACTCCAGGGGTCTAATACAGTCTTGGAGAAGACGTCCAACTTTAGGAAATATGGAATTATTGGCATAATGGAAACATACACATGTAAAGTACCTTTTCTGATGTTTCATAATATGAAGGAATTGGAATTCTGGGGAATAATACATTTCGTTGTTCTTAATGAGTACATGTGTAAAAGAGGCTTGGCTGTGTTGATTCACTTAAGAATTTATGGTGTACTACTGAAGTGCAAACTTTTTGTTATACCATTGAGGTCTTTGATAAGACTAAAAATCTTAAGTGATTGAATAAGATGGAAAAAGATCAGCTGAATCTTGAAAAAGACAAAGCCATCTACTACTGTCTGAATGATTTGTTGTTTGAGATGTAAGAAAGGGAATTGGGCTAGAGGCTTAATTTTGTAACGATCCCTCTCTAGAACATTAGAGGTTTCTTTCTTTCTCATAGATAAAAGAGATGCTACAAGTTGTTTAATAAGACTTATTACCTAAGGTCAAAATAACGAGTATGTGTATGCTTAGGGATCAGCGGTCCAGAAAGGAACAGCCAAAAAAAAGTCTATTATAAAAGTATGGCAACAAAGAGAGGCGGAAAAAAACAAAAACAAAAAAAACCCTCAGCAAACCTGATTAAAAAGAAAATGGGACAATGGGTTCAAGAGACTATCATTCAGTTTCACACATTTCCTCAAAATATGAAATAATGGAATATCATGACTGGTTTTTCTTTTGCTTTAACCTAATACATTATTGTCATTCTTTCCCAGAAGTGAGTGGGATGGGACAAAGGTTTCTACAGTTACACATTTTTAATGATTTTCAAGACTGGTAATCCAACCAAATAGCTCTGTCTCACTCAAAAGCATTACAGAATACTGAAGGGGAAAATGGTGACTACAAAATGACTCATCACAACACTAATACAGAAAAAATATGTTAAAATAGTTAAGGAATAAAATTATAATTTATTGAACCAGGGTTTATTCTCTAAGTCTATTTTGTCAAGTACGTGATTTGAGGACATTTACATAACACTTATTTGACTAAAATGTATTTAACCCTTAACTGACTTTTTTCTGTTGTTGCAACTTTATAATGCTTGGTGTATTTATTAATAATAAAACATGGTAAAAAAATTCGAATACAATTTACAGAAATCAGACTATACTGTCATTTTAGGAAGCAGAAAGTTTCATAATATTTAGCTGTCCCAAATTTTACACTACCTTTCACAGACAAAAAAAATAAAAATGATTCTACTATAATTATAAAAGACTACGAATGAAATTTCTTTTGCAGAAGTGAATGAAGGATGTTCAGAGAAAGCGTCAAAATCTCCTTATTAAAGGGAGACCAAAATAAGAGAGGATAGAATTCAACTAATAAAGTGATTTCAGATATCTTTTCATAAATCATGATAGATATTTAGTATGTTAGAGGCCTACTGAAAAATTACTGATGAAGACAAAATGAGAAGAAATTGGCCAAGATAGGTTATGAAATATTCATGACGAAAAACATTAACTCTTTCAGCTGGATTTCTGGTAAAATTCCATTTGATTTTACCTCTTAAAGTGAGCACAGCTGGGGATAGACTATAATCATGGCTTAACTAAAACACATTTCCATATCTTTACTAGTGTAACAGGAATATTTACATAAATATTGCTTAAAATAGTTCTAGAGCTACAGAAATGCTAAAAATGACATTTAGGCCCACTGCTCAATAGGAACATTCTCATTTATTTGATCAGTTTCTTTTTACCTTTTAAATGTAACTACTAGAAAATTTGAAAATAGATATGTGGCTCACATAATATTTCTCCTGGACAATGCCAACTTAAACCAAAGAGGTCCTTAAACAGGAATTATTTGTTGGCAAAATCAGCAATTTGGCCTTTACTTTTTCCCTCTGAGAAACAACATTACTAGAAGTTTATGGGATTCCTGTGAAAGTTGGCAAAGTCTGCTTAGCTCCTATTGCACCTAAAGTATAATAGTTCATGTCACTACCATGGAACAATTGATAAAATTGTTTCTATTGGGGCAAAAAATAAGTACTACTTCTAGCTAAGGACACCAGCACTCATGTTCCTGGGTAGGAAATATTTGGCAAAGGAATTGTATGTACATGTACATGCATGTGTATGATCATGCATGTGTGTTAGGCATGACTAGAAAAGTAATGTGAATAGGTGATTGCACCTAGATAAATAAGGGAAGGTGGTTTCTACCCCTCTATTGTGTTTATAAGAGAACAAGTCTTTATTGCACCATTTTTGCAAATACTCTCAAATCTAAAATGGAGATTGGGTAGATTCCATAGGATAAGATCTGCCGGCAGAATTGTACTTTATCTCCTCTCCTTAATGTTTAAAAATGTATGAGTCATTTATAAATTCATGGTTAACTATGAGGTACCTGTACTAACCTGATGAGGAATTACTTAGAAACCATTTTTAACTTAGCAACTATCTACTTAAATTCCTTGGCATACATGAAGTCTAAGAAGCAAAATGTGAAGGAATTATATAATGTCAATTAGGCTGAATGGAAAAATAATGTTTGACATAAATTTACATTTCTCTTATTAATCACATGTAACAGTAATTAAACTTCATTGAAAATCTCTAATCCAGTGGGAAATAGTCTAAATCAGTAGTTCTGAAGCTTTGGTGTACATCAGAAATATCAGGAGGGTTTACTGAAATACTGAGTGCTGGGTCACCTATCAGTTTCTGATTCATGGGGCTGGGCTGGGGCCTAAGAGTTTTTATTTCTGAATTTCCCAAGTGGTGACACTTCTGTTGGTATGGGAACCACGTTTTGAGAACCACTGAGCTGATTTTTTTCCTTAGTGATCCAAAAGCATATCCATAAAAACAGTTTTCCTTTAGATTTACCAATTTTTGCAACTTCCCATAAAAGAATAATATACAAAAATTATGTAAACAAACTTCTGTTATAAAACTAAGCATAATTAGACTAAAAAAAATCATTGTTGCATAAGGATTTCATCCTTCAAGTTAATGTTTATATAGGTTTTATTCTCAACAATCAATTTGTTCTTTAAAAGCTTCCTTTTATTTCTAACATAAAAAGGATGCCAAATTAATTCTTTCTGCTTTACATGAAACAAAATTAGTTTACATAATGTCCCATGTTGAGGCAATATATGGTTATATCATCCTGTGAAGGAATTAGATTTCCTAAAGGAAAAAAAAAAATATCAATGTATTTCAGTGCCCCTTTCTCAGTTTATAACCACACATTTTCTTTCAGGACTTCATCACCATTTTATCACTCAGAATTGAGGTTTTTGTATTAGTAATTCTGTGGTTAAAATCATTTAAGTCTCTAAAACAAATGAGCGAAATGAACCTGTCATGTTCAAAAATCAAATTCATGAAAGTAACAATGTTACGCATTTTAAAAAGCATTTTCACTGAATAAAACTGATTTTTTTTCTTTAAAAATGCTATTGGGAAACAATTTTGCATTCTATATATTTAAGCCTATTAATAAGTATCATTTTATATTTAAGACCATTAATAAGTATCATTTTGAGAGCCATTCCATTTATATCTAGTTCTAGTGTTCAGTATATAGTACTTATCTCTTTATACTTTACAACTTTTTATATTTGAGCCATTATTGAATAACTAGTTTAAACTCAAATTCCTTTGTTATTCAGGTTCTCTACAATCTGAATGTAGTCCATTTGCTCACGATTATTTTCTCAACACACACCTTTGTAAACTTTTAGTTTACAGATCACCAAATTTGGCTTGTATTTTCTTGCCTTTGAGCCTCCACCTGAAATTCCCTGCTGTCTTCTCTCTTGTCATATAAATCTACCCACCTACTTCCACATAGTCTTTCCTTACTAAGTCAGGTCTTGTTGGACACTTAATGTTGAACCTGTATCATTAGCTAACTTTGCCTGTGTTAACAATAAATAACTACTATTTGCATTATTACTAGTTACCAGGACCTTAAACAAGTCATAATCATCAAAAGGGTGTAGGTACTGTTACCATACCCAGGTAAATAATGAAAACTCAAGCTCAGAGAGGTGAAGCAACTTGCCCAGTCAAGTTAACTCTCAAGCAGCAGAGCTGAGACTTCCGTATCTTGCAAGGTCAAGTACACATGACCAACCACTCTATGATATTACATGGCAGATTCCAAATCATGAATGGTTATCACATGTTTTAATGTGTAGGCAGCATTTTAGTACATAGAAATGAATACTTAGAATTACTTGAACTTTGATTGGAATTCAGCTTATTAAAATTGTATATTTAAAAGAGGCATGTAATTCTTTAATCTTAAAGCTCAAATCATTAAGCCTCTATGAATCTAGCAATTTTGTGTAATAATTAAATTCACTTTGATAAATACCTAATCAATTTGGCAGATTAAATCCTCTGAGGTATTTAACAGCATGCACAATAGTTTAATTAAATTTCTTTAGACATTTCAAACTATAGTTCCAAGTTTGATTTCCTCAAATCCTACAAACAACAGGACAGATTTGTAAATCTATACACCTACATTCTTCTAGGCATGTAAGCAATCCTTGTAAATCTGATAAAGCAAACTTTAAAATTCAGTAACTTATATTCATCTGAGTGTTATCACATGTTTAAAAGAATAAAGCATTCTTTAAGCTGCACAATGATTTCAAATTTAACAATACTTACCCGCCCCCCAAGTCATTCTCTCAATTATTCATTTTTTTCATCATTATTTTCACACTTTGTGGAGGTAATTATATCATTTATGGAAAGAGAAATGTATTAAGAATAAGGTGGTGGTGAAAGGCAGAATCACCGTCTCAACAGGACTGAAGTCATTGGGCTGCTTGGCTGAAGATGCAGGACCATGATGGATTCAATGATCCTTTAAAATTAATGCCTAAAACGGGATGCTGGACAATCTTTCCAGATTGTGTGACCTGATCTGGCATTGATTGAGTTGGATCTCTTTTAGGAATACAAATCTTCAAATTCTCTACCCTGTAGTTACTGCATTTGGGTGTGTTATTTACTATCCTCATCTATCCATTGAACCACAATATCTTTCATAGATTTTTATTACATAATTTGAGTTGAGGAGATTTCCCCAATCACATTGCAATTCTTGTAATCAGTCTTTTGTGATGTTTTTCCCTGAAGGGATTTGCAGCCTAGGTGTTTCTGTACATATGTTTATAAACTCATTTCCACCTTTTTTAGCATACCTCATAGTATTTGTTATGATCCTGCACAAAATTACTGATCAGATTGTCATAACTTGGCCAATGAGGGTTTCTTTAAGTTGACCTCTTTATGTCTTGATGGCAGCAAATGTCATGGAACTATTTTTTATTGCCTGGACCAGACAGTCTGCTTGTCTCCAAGGAACTCTGATTCATTATAGTTAAGAGTAACATTAGAGGCCAACGAACTAAAGATGAGGTCCTAATGAGAGCTGGTACTAGACTCTGTAACACTAAGAACAGTCCATTTTGTACATCTGTATAATTACTCCCTTGGGATAAACTACTTATAATTGGCATTTAGGCATTAAAAACATACTATATCCATAAAGGCAGTTGAGCTTAATGGATAAACTCCAACACTCACTAGTGTGGGACCTTGGGTAAGGTGTTTGCTCTCCTATGCCTTACTTTCCTCATCCCTAAAATGGGGTGATAAAAGTTAATACCCCATGGAAATCTTTTATGATTAAACTAGTTCATAAGGTGCTAAGAACATTTCGTTGTTTTTGCCATACATACATACATATATATATATATGAAGCCCTAAGCCATATATTATTTTGAATATTTTTTATTTTTTATAAAAGTTTTATTTTATAAAATTTGTTTCTGTGGCTATTTGCTTTCATTACTTAGTTTGTGAAATACGTCCATATCGATACACATGGCTATATTTCATTAATCTTCTCTATAGTATTCCATTAAATAAATGCAACAAAATATATCATATATTTACAATTTTTCCAATTTTTATTTTCACTATTACTATACTTCTAATATAGATATTCTTGTACAGTCTTCTGGAGCACAGCACAAGAGTTTCTTTAGGTATATAGTTGGAGTATATATACACAGGCATTCATGTTATCCAGCATTTATACTTCTATCTCCAGCTTTACTAAATTATAGCCACTCTGGGAAACAATCGGTTGTACCAATTTATATTCCCACCAGTGGTATGAATTTGCATTACTGTGCCAACTTGCTAACACTTGATTGTTGAAATTTTAATCCTTGCATACTAGAAGGTGTAAAATGCTTTCTCCTATTGGCTTTAATGTTTATTTTTACTACTAATAAAACTGAGGATCTTTTCATTTTTTTCCCTCTTTGAACTGTCATTCATGCCTTAAACCCATTTTTTCTGCTAGGTGGCTTATATTTATTTTTTATTTATATGACTTCTTTATATAATATGTACACTAATCCCTAAACATTTATATGTGTTGGAAGTATTTTCTCTGTTTTTAACTCATCTTTTCACTTTCTTCATCAGGTCTTTGATTGACATTAGTTGTAATGACATCAAATTTATCAATACTTTATTGTTACTGCTTTTTATGTAAGAGTTCCTTCCTTTCAGGAGGTCATTAATATATCCTTCTTCTTTTTAAGTTACAAAGGTTTGCCTTTCATATATAGGTATTCAATCCACCTGGAATTTTTTTGCATATGTTTATGAAGTAGAGATCCATTTTCATTTTTCCATTTTTTTAAATTCTCTATGCTGTTTTTATCATCCCCATGACTAACTGATATTAAGATTGAGATTTTGTGCCTCTTTATCCCCTTCACCTATTTCACCAGCCCACTGAAACCCTTCCCCACGGTAACTAACAGTCAGTTCTCAGGGTCCGAATCTATTGCTGTTCTGTTCATTTTATTTTGTTTTGTTTTTGGATTCTTCATATAAGTGAAGTCATATGGTATTTGTCTTTCTCTGCCTTACTTATTTAATTTAGTATAATACTCTCTAGGTCTATCCGTGTTGCTGTAAATGGCAGTATTTCCTTATTTTTTTATGGCTGAATGATTGACTGTGTATATGCACCACAGCTTCTTTATCCATTTATCTATTGATGGACACTTTGGTTGCTTCCACATCTTAGCTATTGTAAATAATGTGGCAGTAAACAAGGAGTACATGTATAATTTTTAATCAGTGATTTTGTATTCTTGTAAATTCCCAGAAGTAGAATTACTGGGTCATATAGTATTTCTAATTGTAGTATTTTGAGGCATCTCCATATTGCTTTCCATAGTGGCTGTTCCAATTTACATTCCCAGCAATAGTGTGGAAGGGTTCCCTTTTCCTCAACCCCTTGCCAACACTTTTGAATATTAGCCATTCTGGCTGGTGTGAGGTGATATCTCACTGTGGTTTTAATTTGCATTTCCCTGATGATTAGTGATGTGGTGCATTTTTCATGTGCCTATTGGCCATCTGTATGTCTTCTCTTTTTCCACTGATTTTATATCGTTTATTGAATAGTCTTGTATTTTCCCACTTGTGTTCCCTCATACACCAGACTTCCATACATATGAAACTTTCTTTCTATCCCACTTATCTCCTTTATCCTTATGCCAGTACCACACTATCTCAAAGCTTTAGTTTTAAAAATTGTGTTATATGATAGTATAAACTCCATACCTCATTCTTTTTTAAGAGTATCTTGATTTTTATTTTTTCATATAAATTTTTTAATTAGCTTGTCATGTTACCATGAAACCATATTGGGATTAAAAATTTTTTTATTAAGGTATTATTTATATACATTCTTACGAAGGTTTCACATGAAAAACAATGTGGTTACTACATTTATCCATATTATCAAGTCCCCCCCCCCCACATATCCCATTGCAGTCACTGTGTATCAGTGTAATAAGATGCCAGAGTCACTACTTGTCTTCACTGTGCTACACTGTCTTCCCCATGATCCCCCCAACACGATGTGTGCCTATCATAATGTCCCTCAATCCCCTTCTCCCTCCCTCCCCACCCACCCTCCCCAACTCTTCCCCTTTGGTAACTGCTAGTCCCTTGGAGTCTGTGAGTCTGCTGCTGTTTTGTTCTTTCAGTTTTGTTTCATTGTAATACTTCACAGATAAGGGAAATCATTTGGTACTTGTCTTTCTCTGCCTAACTTATTTCACTGAGCGTAATACCCTCTAGCTCCATCCATGTTGTTGCAAATGGTAGGATTTGTTTCTTTCTTTTGGCTGAATAGTAATCCATGGTGTATATGTACCACATCTTCTTTATCCATTCATTTACTAATGGACATGGAATTTTTATTGGAATTACTTCTTTAGATCTTTTGGTAGAAAATTGGCTTCACAAATAATGGAATTTTTCTATCTAGGCGGTTCTAAAAACAATTAAGTATCAAAGTATAGATATCAATCTGTCCAACTGATGCCAGAACTATCAGGATTGATACTGCCTGTAAGGAACTGGTGTGATCATAGGAAGGCATACTGAATGAATATTATCTGTGTTCCTGTCCACACTCAATTTTTGGTGCCCTTGAAAATAGTTTTGTGCTTGCACAAGATTTCTTAGATCTTTACATTGATTTTCAATTCATTAAAAAACTTGGTTCTTCCTTTAGTCTACAATTGCATCTTATAAATATGATCCTCCTGTATACCCAGGAAATACCTAAGAAGCTTTTGATGTGTAGCTGCCTCTATGAACTTAACCAAATTCATAGAAACATTCTAACTACATACATAAATTTTATATCATCTGTTTATTTTTAAGGACTTCTACTGCTTAACAACAAAAATACCATGCTGAATACTTAAGTAATTCTTATAACTCTAACATATATAATTACTCAATTTTATTTGCTACAGTGTTATATATACTCATTTCAAATTAAAATTGTAAGTCTAAATTGATTGTTCAGTAACACAATTGCATTAGAATTACAATGTTACCTGCTATTCTGGTAGACCATTTATTTAAACATCAAGAATACATAAAGTACCAAATACATAAAAGTCCTTAATATAAAAACATTAATGGTATTTAATTTACTTAAAATTTGTTAATTGTGAGTCATTCAGGGATTAATAGGTGCTTACCACCCTCAGAGGACTGATTGAAGTTACAGTATAACTAGTGATAGATTATTTTCTTTTCTTATATTTTACATATCTGGTGTTTGTACAAGATTATTATTATTTTTTTTGGAATACTTGGTAAAAGTTACTTGTAAAATTGTCTAGATCTGATATTTTCTCTCTGGGATATTTAATTACTGAGTCATTTCCTTTAATGATCTGCATAAAAAGCATTTAGTTTGGATCTGCATCAATAAATGTGTTCCTCTTTACATTTCTGTTAACAACGGTTTCTTCTCTTTTCCTTAACCAATATTTCTGGTTCACATTAACTTTCAATTGTTTTCTTCTCCAACTACCAATTTTTAAATTTTTTGCCCTCTTATTTTAGTTTTCTATTTCAATGACTTCTGTTCTGATACTGCTTTTATACTTTCTTTGGGAGTATTCTCTTTCTCAACTTTAAAAGTTGGATGCTTAGCTCATTACAGTTTAGTCTTTTCTTATGTGAATATAAGCCTTGTTGACCTTGAAAATAAAACATCTGTTTGTTCACTGGAAAAATGGGTTAATTCAGGAATAGTAGAGGGATTACAGTTTAAGATATGCACATTATGGCAATTTAAGACATGCAGGCAAGTCCAGAGAGGAACATAACTTTGTAGAGGAAAAAGAGGAAATTGGGAGGGATTGCTTTGAATGAAAGTCTTTTGGAGTGAACTGGGGGTTGGAGGCACAGTGGCTTTTCATTGTCTGAGTTGTGACAGTCTCTCATTGGCTGAGCTGTTTCGGGCTAGTGGGAAAATCTTCATCTTGTGTTTTAAATTGGCTTCTTCCTGTTGGGAACACAAGGTGCACCTCTTCCTGCTGGGTCTGCAGTGAGTCGGTGAGGCATGAGAGCTCCTCCTTCTGGCCTGTTGATTCCATTTTAAGTGAAGTTTCTTTTATTCAGTTTCATAGCCTTTAAGATTACACATTTCTGACTAAATGTCTTTTTATGTCCCTCAGATTCTGACACTGTCATTATTCCACATTAAATCATTGTGGTCTTTTCTTTGCATGGATTATTTAGAAGTATTTTTTTTAATTCAAATATCTGTACTTGTTTTCTTTTTGTCTCAGATTCCAAACGAACTCTGTTGTGGTTAGAGAACATGGACCGGGGTTTTCTGAAATTCTTTAAAATACATTGACAATCATTTTATAGTCTAGAACATGGCCATTTTTTATAGGCATTCCATACCTGATGGAAAATAATGTTTGTTCTCCAATTATTGGAAACAGAATTCTCCATATGTCCATTAGAACAAACTGTAAGTTCCTTTGGGTAGAGGGAAAATGGTCAAATTTATTATCTATATTTGTTTTATCTGCACTGTAAGCATGAAGTTGTGGGATAAGATAGAGACTGTTTCTTTGCTCACATAGCAATTTTAGTGCTGGTTCTCCATGCTTCATTTCCCTTTTGAGGTAATATGATGAGGACATACATCACCCCATAATAAAGAGTAGAGGCTCTTTACTCAAGGAGTGGACCTGAATATTATGAATCTTGGAGGTTGCATAGGATCTGTTACAGAAAAGCCTTTCCTCCCCTGCTGAGGTGAGAGAGAAACCTTTGCTCTCTGGTATAAACAAATCCTCTCTAGGAAGGAAAGGGAAAGATCCCTAGGGCATTAACAGTCCTTTGCAATAGGAACAACTGGCTCTAGGGAAGAGAAATGTATATATTTCTCCTGGATATTTCATTATGTTTAAAGCCTAAGGTTTGCTTCCTGTTCACTCATCTTTAACCCAGGTTGCCAATAATGTTTGTTCAGAAACCCTGACCATACAGAAATATCGAAATATTAGTTCCCCAGCAGAGAGACCCTCCCCTGCATACCAGCCTCAGCAGCCTGCATCCAGTGGGAAAGAAGCCCCTATTCCACATTGCTCGTCACTATTGGACAAAGGTATTACCTTGGGGTCTCAGTCACTATCAGTTTGGAGGTTTAGAAGTCATCTTTCTTACCCCCAACTACTCCACAGTATGTCATTCTTTCCACCTCCACTCCGTTCATGTTGTTATACAGGCCATGAGATGGGACAGGAGTAAGGGACTCTCCTATAATTTGGAAGTAATGTCATGCTCTCCCCACTCTGCCTCCAGTTACACCATTTGTTACTAAAATATCTCAACATTGTAGAAAGATATTAGAACCTTGAAAAGTGAAAACAAAAAATTCAACTGACTTTATGCAAAGGTAAATTAAATGAACTACATAAATATTTGAGTTGGTAAAGCCTGATTTTACATTAGCATTTCTTTTAATGACATCTTCTTAATGTGTTTTTCTCTCTGGGCGATAAGACAAGGCGAACTCAGTAAAAACTGAACTCAAAGGCATCAGCTTAAACAATAAGCACAGGAATATTCACAGTGAATAGTGATCAAGACAATGAAGCTACAATTTAGTGAATAAAAATGAGTCTTCTATAAAAACAATAATAAGCAAACAATCTTATTACATTAAGACAAAGTGGCATTTCTAATTTACATTTCATGAAAAATCACAATAACAGTGCTAAAAATCTCAACTTCCTAGCATTCCAAGCAATACAGGTATAGATCTAAATGATTTAATTTACCCAATGGGAATTTTTTAAAGCACATTTTATACCACTGTAAAAAATATAAAGGATAACTTGGGTATTTTTAAAGTTTTATTTTTTTATTGCATAGTCATGGAATATATCTTAAAATCTAACAGTATTTTTTCTTAAGAGAAAATAATTACAGTTTTAAAAATGCAAAAGATTAACTATATTTGTTCATATTGTACATTAGGAATTATATTGAACAAATCTTATTTTGTTTTTGAAAGGTTGCATTGGTTGTCAGCAATATATAAACAATTCACTTCCATTATGAATTTCAGATATGCCGGTGGTTTTTGGTTTATTTTGTATAGTCAGTCCTAATACTGGATTTTACACAACACAAGTCTGTTTTTGTTTTTTTTATTAAGGTATTATTGATATACACTCTTATGAAGGTTTCACATGAAAAAACAATGTGGTTACTACATTCACCCATGTTACCATGTTCACCCCATACACCATTGCAGTCACTGTCCAACAGTATAGTAAGATACCACACAGTCACTATGTGCCTTGTCTGTGCTATACTGTCTTCCCCATGATCCCCCCCATACCATGTGTGCCAATCATAATATCCCTCAATCCCCATCTCCCTCCCTCTGGACCCACCCTCCCCCACTGCTCCCCTTTGGTAACCGCTAGTCCCTTCTTGGAGTCCGTGAGCCTGTTGCTGTTTTGTTCCTTCAGTTTTGCTTCATTGTTATACTCCACAAATGAGGGAAATCATTTGGTACTTGTCTTTCTCCACCTGGCTTCCTTCACTGAGCGTAATATCCTCCAGCTCCATCTATGTTGTTGCAAATTTTGTTTCTTTCTTATGGCTGAATAATATTCCATTGTGTATATGTACCACTTCTTCTTTATCCATTCATCTACTGATGGATACTTAGGTTGCTTCCATATCTTGGCTATTGTAAATAGTGTTGCAATAAACATAGGGGTGCATATGTCTTTTTGAATCTGAGAAATTATATTCTTTGGGTAAATTCCTAGGAGTGGAATTCCCAGGTCAAATGGTATTTCTATTTTTAGTATTTTGAGGGATCTCCATATTGCTTTCCACAATGGTTGAACTAGCTTACATTCCCACCAGCAGTGTAGGTGGGTTCCCCTTTCTCCACATCCTCGCCAGCATTTGCTGTTCTTAGTCTTTTCGCTACTGGCCATCCTAACTGGTGTGAGGTAATATCTCATTGTGATTTTAATTTGCATTTCTTTGATGATTAGGGATGTGGAGCATCTTTTCATGTGCTTGTTGGCCATGTGAATTTCTTCTTTGGAGAATTGTCTGTTCATATCCTCCAGCCATTTTTTAATTGGATTATTTGCTTTTTGAGTGCTGAGGTTTTTGAGTGCTGAGGCCTGTGAGTTCTTTATATATTTTTAATGTTAACCCCTTATTGCATATGTCATTTACAAATACATTCTCCCATACTGTAGGCTGCCTTTTTGTTCTGTTATGGTGTCCTTTGCTGTACAGAAAGTTTTTAGTTTCATGTAGTCCCATGTGTTCATTTTTGCTTTTGTTTCCCTTGCTCAAGGAGATGCATTCAGAAAAAAGTTGTTCACGTTTATATTCAGGAGATTTTTACCTATGTTGTCTTCTAAGAGTTTTATGGATTCATGACTTGCATGCAGGTCTTTGATCCATTTCGACTTTACTTTTGTATGTGGGGTTAGACAATAATTCAGTTTCATTCTCTTACATGTAGCTGTCCAGTTTTGCCAACACCAGCTGTTGAAGAGGCTGTAATTTCCCCATTGTATGTCCATGGCTCCTTTATTGTATATTAATTGACCATATATGATTGGGTTTATATCTGGGCTCTCTAGTCTGTTCCATTGGTCTATGGGTCTCTTCTTGTGCCAAAACCAAATTGTCTTGATTACTCTAGCTTAATAGTAGAGCTTGAAGTTGGGGAGGGTAATCCTCCCTGTTTATTCTTCCTTCTCAGGATTGCTTTGGCTATTTGGGGTCTTTTGTGGTTCCATATGAATTTTAGAACTATTTGCTTGAGTTTGCTGAAGAATGCTGTAGGTATTCTGATAGAAATTGCATCGAATCTGTAAATTGCTTTAGGCAGGAAGGTCATTTTGACAATATTAATTCTTCCTATCCATGAGCATGGGATGTGTTTGCATTTATTGGTATCTCTTTTAATTTCTCTCATGAGTGTCTTATAGTCTTCAGAGTATATGTCTTTTACTCTCTTGGTTAGGTTTATTCCTAGGTATTTTATTCTTTTTGATGCAATTGTAAAAGGAATTGTTTTCCTGGTATCTCTCTCTGCTAGTTCATCATTAGTATATAGGAATGCAACAGAGTTCTGTGTATTAATTTTGTGTCCTGCAACTTTGCAAATTCAGATATTAGATCTAGTAGTTTTGGAGCAGATTCTTTAAGGTTTTTTATGTACAATATCATGTCATCTGCAAACAGTGACAGTTTAAATTCTTCCCTACTGATCTGGGTGCCTTTTATTTCTTTGTGTTGTCTGATTGCTGTGGCTGGGACTTCCAGAACAGTGTTGAATAAAAGTGGGGAGAGTGGGTGTCCTTGTCTTGTTCCTGATCTTAAAAGAAAAGCTTTCAGCTTCTCACTGTTAAGTATAATGTTGGCTGTGGGTTTGTCATATATGACCTCTATTATGTTGAAGTACTTGCCCTCTATACCCATTTTGTGAAGAGATTTTATCATGAATGGATGTTGAGTTTTGTCAAATGGTGGAAAGTCTCATGAGAAGTCTTAGGTACTGTTAGCAAACTGCAGAGCCAGGAGAGCTGGTGGTAGAGGCTTTGTCTGACTCTGAATACCTGAAAAGCAGGAAAGCTAATGGTGTACATTCCAGCTGAAAAGCTTGAGACCCAAGAAGAGCCAATATACTATTCAAGTTCAAAGGCCGGGAAAGACTGATGCCCCTGTTCAAATAAAGCAGGAGGAATTCATTCTTACTCGTCTTTTCATTCTATCAGGACTTCATCTGATTGGATGAGACCCACCCACATTAAGAAGGGCAATTTGCTTTTAGTTTACTAACTCAAATTTTTCTTTTTTTTGGTACCATTCATATTCAGGTTTTTTACATTGAGATCATTGACATATAACATTGCATTACTATTAGCAATACAACATAATGATTTGATGTAGTTATATATTACTAAATGATTACCACAAAAATTAACAGCCATCACCACACATAGTTACAGTCTTTGTTATTATGAGAACATTTATGATCAACTCTTAGCAACTTTCAAATATGTAATACAGATAGTTAATTATAGCCACCATGTTGTACATTAGATCCCCAGACTTCTTTATCTTATAATCAGAAGTTATAATAAGCTAACACAGACACGCCCAGCAAAATGACCAAATGTGTGGACACCCTGTGGCCCAGTCAAGTTGGCACATAAGTTTAACCATCATGACTCCTCAGCCTAAATACTTCCTCAGTGTACCTTCCTATCTCTGTAGTTTAAAACAGTCCATCACCTTCCCTGGGGCCGCGTAGGAGAACATTATCCTAGTTTGTATCTTGCAGAACTCTTACTATCCCAAATTATTCTGTTTAAAACAATTTTTTATTGATGTAGGAAATGCTAATGATACAATACAAGGCTTAAAACCAAGATACAAAACTGTACATAAACTATTCCAATTATAATCATTTTATATACTTACAGAAGAAGAGAGAAAATACTGAAATCTATTAAAATGAGTGTTTTATCTTCATGGTGGTTTTCTGGGCAATTTTGTTCTTATTTTTATATATTATGTATATTGTAGTAAACTGTTAACAAAAAAAGTAAGTTATTTTTAAAAGGATGTTTGATTTATGTTTCACTTATGGCTCTAAAATGATCTTGCTCATACATCTATTTACGTAGAGCACTATTTAGCAAGCTCATAATAAGAGGTTACATCATTGGTTGAAAAAATTTAAAAATATGGAAAACAAAGACCTGATTCAGATCACTTGTTTTTAAAATAAGAGGCTTGGAAGGTACAATTATTGTACCATATTTAATATTCTGTAAACAATTTTGAGTATATTATAGGAGCTCAAAATTGTAATTACATGAATCATGAAAACATTTAGAAAGATATTATCTTATAATTCTTTTGTTCCTTGTTATTGAACATATATCTTACTAAAGTACAGCTGTATATAATTTTTTAAACAAAGAAGCATAATTGTATTTTAAAATACTAATCAGGGGGTATAATAATAATATTTTATAATAATGAAATGTATGAAAAATTTAAGAAAATTAATAGAAAAACCTATAACTTAATAAGACAATAAAAACCTACAAATAGTATTATCAAAATAAGGATGAGTCAAGGCCCCCAAAATAAAAATTATCAATATAATAATTCCTAAATCAGTTTGAAGTGTAAAACATTCTCAGACCTAAATAATACATGGTATATTTTGTGCCATGTAAATGTTCCTTTGATTTTCAAGACAATTATTTATGAATAGAAGTATTTCAGTCATCGTCAACAAAGAACAAGATGATTACTTCTAGATATTGTTCCTCAAAATGACCTCTTGACATTCCTAGTTTACATTTTAGATAAGCTGATTTCCAGATTTTTTAGACTCATACTTTCTGATTCATGGCCTGTAGCAAATGTAAGAGGGGCAACATATGTTAGTATATTAGTCTCAAAGTCTTCTATTCGTACTTCTGACCTTAAGGTTAAGGTGGCCTTACTGCTGTGGAAACTGCCTGGCCTCCACTGTGCTGAGTTGGCTAAGAGAAGCAAATTAAAGATACCCAGAGCGGCAGTTTGATCCACCTTCAAAGAGGCCAAGAGTGTCTCAAGACAGAGCAGCAGAGAGATTGATGTCCAAACTGACAAGAGGACAGGAAGCGGGGGAGATGAGCTGGTTCTGGTGAAAGGAGAGTTGAGGGAAGAGGGACTCAAGCAAATGTGTATACCTATTGAGAGCCATGTAAGAAGCAGGGGCGAAGATGAGAAGGGTTTGTAGGAGAGTTGGTTGTGTGACATGAATTATCACTTTGGTACTTTCCAACAGAATTCTTTAAAAGTTTGAGTTTCCTACAGTGCATTTTTTTAGAATGTAGTATTTTGGTTCTCTGAATGTGATATCACATAGGAAATGGACCAAACAGATGACCTTCTGTGGCAGGTTCACAAAAACTTGCATTAAGAGTTGTATAACTTTAAGAGTTCAACTGATAATCTAGCATCCAAAGACCATCATGAAAAACTATGGTCTCTCTTTTGAAGCATAGTGTAAACTGACCAGTTCTTATCCCTTCGTATTCTAGACTGCTGCAAAGCCTTGACCACATTCCTTGATACCCGTCTTGCTCTACTGTATAATAGCTAAAATGCTTCTTTGAAAATGTAAGTCACATCACTTTCTTCCTTTGCCACAACCCTCCAATGACTTCTCATCAAATTCAGAATAAAATCCTCACCAAGACCTCTAAGGCCTTCCATGAGCTGTTTCCTTTAAAGTTCACTCTCATCTGCCTCATGTTTGTTTTCACACACCAACTGTCTAAAATGTGGGTCCCTGCCCCATCATTCTCTCAATCCATACTCCTTTTCTTCATAACATTCATCAGTACCTGCAATTATATCTTTTTATTGAAGTTTAATTGATACGCAATCTTATATTGGCTTCAAGTACCAGTTATATATATATAGCTATTGTTCTTTGTATCTCCTAGAATATAAGTCCCACAAAGGTAAGAACTTTGTGCACAGCTCTAGGTCCACTGCTAGGCCAGTGTCTTTCATTCTAAGGTCAAATTGATGAGTCATTAATACAAAACTAAGAAAATTTCCCAGAAGTTCATCCGTAGGCACTGTGATGCAGGGACATAAAAATAAACAAGGTAGAACCTATCTTCACAGGGCTCAGTCTGCTAGAAAAGCCAGAAATTAAAAGTTTTAAAAATAATGACAATTACTTACATGTATAAGGAGTGCTAATGAAACTCAAGAAAGGCAAACAATTTAAGTCGAACCTAAATTAAGCTCTTTTGAATTTCAAAGGTTTATTTAACAAAGCAGACTGATTTTTTCTATGAGATTTGCCATTTTTCATCTTTAATGTTTTCTTTTAGGAAGGGAAGAGGATACATTGATATCAGGGAAAAATGGGTTTGAATCAAACAGTGTGAAGAGAAAATAAGATTTTTGAAAATGGGAAATTGGAGAATGAGGGGCAACAATACATCATTGTATGTGGGCAGGATGGCCTTAAATTCATCATTCTCATGCTTCATGGAACTGCAGTTCAAGGACCTTAGTTTATCAAGTTTCTCTCTGTTAGCCCCCAAAATGATTGTGGGCTTAAATGTAGTAACGACCCCATAATAATGACTTCATAACATGTTACATTTAATCATTTATCAAATGACTTGGAAGATGTAACACAATCGTGATGAAGGTAAATGGTTCTCAAATAATTCTTACAATATCAAAAGTTTCATAGGCAAACATTGAAATATATTTATGTAACTACTGTCCCTACTTATTATTTCAATTCGGAACATCCTTCCCTCTCCTCAGATTTTATTCTGAATTAGTCCAGAAATGAATGATTAACCTCCTCAGGTATACTTTCTCCTTACCTTGCCTGTTATCAGATGGTTTACAAAAATATAGTCAATTCTCATAATTAACTGAAACTTTGAATTAGAAAGATGTTTGCTTAAGAATGTTTATATGTTATAATTATACAGTATGTGTGTTTTTTAAAAAGTATTACATTTAATTTAATTCTGACAATTCATCCTAAATGAATTCCAGCAGCTAAATATTTCCTTAACCGTGTCTGGGTCCTGCTTTTGGTTTACTTGTCTTACGGAAGGAAGAGCTCAGCTAGAAACTTGTCATTCAGTTAGTGTCTTACTGTCTGACTACGAGGAGGGTTTTGCTGCCCTCCCTGCAATTTCCTCTAAGTTTACTTTCCCTTTAACCTTTTCCTGTGTTAGCTTGGCTGTGCATCTCCACTTTTTGGAAGTTGCCCAAGCTTTGCATGCCTTGACTGTTCTCTGGCAGGCCGAAGATCTCCAGCCAATGGTCATAAGACACCTGCGCGTGTCCTCATTCTGTTAGATTCTCAGCACCCTGAAGTACCTCTCTCTTCACATCAAAACTATGCACTCTGTGACCTTTGCCACCAAGCCCCCAAGGACATCACCCCTCAAGAAGGTCTCACTTTCTGCACACTATCTGGGACAGTTTTGTCTTTTTCTGATACAGTTTATGTCCAGGATGCCACCAGAAACATATTTTTGTGCATTCCTCAAAAATTTATCATGTGCTATCTCAATGCCTACAATAATCCTCTGAAGGAAGTATTATTATCAGCATTTACAAATTGTTTTTCCATAATCAAGGCTAGAACTGACAGGAGTAAAATTACACCAAACATTTTAGGGAACTGATTACATTTTAGGGAACTGGAAAGATTTAGCACTTCTTAAACTCTTTTTTGCTCAGCTCTTTTTTTTGTTAATTTAAACTTTTCAATTTCCAGATAGATTTTTTTAGAAATTTTAAGATTCAAAATAACAACCTTCTAAAAAATATTTGTGACTTCTTTAACATTTAATTTTATAGCATAGTAAAATAGGTTATCATTAATGTAAAAGGCATGCATTTAAAAAAAAATCTAACGATGGGACTGGATTTAACTTGTTGCAGCAAACAAGTAAAGTGCAATTTCAGCACATACTGATGTTAGCTGTACAGCCTGATTCACTGGCATGCTAATTACAAGTGATTTTTGCTTATTCAGCAAAAAATACAAAGCATTTGAACCAGGTGTAAGAAGACTATTCTAGGTACAATGTGATTCTGACAGAGGGATTGGGGAAAAACTGAAGTTCAAAAATCTATCCTTTTAATGTTTTACTAATACTGAAAGTATTAGCCTTAATTAGCCAGAATTCAGTTTTCACTATGCAATGATTGAGATCAAATTATTAAAAAAAAATGAAATCCATGCAGTGCAAAAATGTTTTGATATAGTAACTGTCTGTTTCCCCATACTTTTAATCATCTTTCCTCTTTCAAGTAGTAATAAGTAGTGAGTCTAATCAGTACTTACTCTCTACCAAGAAGGGGTAACAGCAAAACAGCAGGCAAGACAAATTCTTGACTTTTGAAACTAAAAAGCCAAGGACCTGGCATAAGACAAGATAATGGAAAGGGACATATTATCAGTGCAAGTCTATTTTTTTACTGTCCCTAAGACTAAATAAATTTTGCTAAGTGAAGAATAAAGAAGAGAGTCAGAGGGAAAACATGGGAGTTGGATACTTATGGTCAGCAAATATTGTTCCTGTTCCCCATGTTTAGGCAGGCTGCAGGGCTGGTGATGTGGAAGGCGATAGGGGCCTTGGGACCTGGGTCTCCTCTCTGAAGTGCATCCCAGATAAGGGCAAGCCTTGCAGCATTCTCTTGGGCTCAGCCAAACAGAATCAGAGGAGAAATGGCTGCAGAGTATCCAACAGACAACTTGAGGCAGTCTCAGGAGTCACTGTGCAACCCAGGGTGGTGGAAAGAATTGCAGATGTTTCCCACCTGGTCAGAAGTAGCACAGATAATGGTATTGGTAACCAGTGAAGACAAAGAAGATGCAAATTTGATGTTTGTGGAACATCCTAAATTGTCATGGAGAAAGAAGGGTCATGTTTATGAGACAGGGACCATGGATGTAGTCAGAGTAGGGTGAGAGCCTCCAGAGGGGGCAGGGCGGGATATTTGCAATCAGAGCAGTGTGACTACATGCAAGGAACCCCCCCTGCTAAAACTCTGTTAAACATTGAGCTCTAGAATCATTCTTCAGTGAGATCAGTTACTGTTCCCCAGATAAAGAAGAGTAGCACATGTTTCATTATGCTAATCATTTGTAACCATGTGTAAGATTCACGTTAGCATGCTAAAAGGCCCAGGCCTATGTGCTGTCTTTCCTCCTTCAGATCTGACAAAGTGATTTTGCAAACTGAGCAACTAACTTAGCATGCAGACCCAGCTGTAGACGACATGGTAAAAGGCAGGAAGAATTCCATCTTAAAGATAAATTGCATTTTAACACCCAGGAAGTTCAAGAGGCAAGATTCTTTAACAAGTAGACAATACCTCAGCCCACCTTGGGGGCTGGGCAGGCAGCCTTTTGATATGCTCCCAGACCAAGGCTCTGGTGTCCCAGAGAGAAATCAAGGCAGGAAATTCCTTATAGTTAAGTTAATTTTTAATATTAAGGGACCACTTAACAAGTCCCCACCCCTAAGTTTTTTCATATTCTCTAAAAAATCCTCAACTGCCTATAAAACCCCCTAGACAACGCACCACAAGGGACTCTCTTGTCCCCTCCTGGTGTGAGCCAGGAGTTCTGTCCTTTCACTTTATCTCTAAATAAAAGCCTGTACCTTGCTCTCCTACCTTGGCTGTTTGTGAAGCTCATTCTTTGGCTCCGCAAACAAGAACCCCGGCATCATTTATACCCTTTGTCTGGTAGAATTAGACTACCAATTGGTAAAAGTTCTGGTTGTGTATATTTTTCTTGGAAGCCAGATCACTCTTCTCTCTTTAGTTAATTCCCTGTGACCATCATCCTCCCACAATGTTTCAGAACCTCTAATTCTAACAAGAGTTAACTGAAGGGACCTCAAGATTCCAGATACCTCAAGGACTCTGGGCTTTTCAAAGATACATTCATAGCTGAATGAAAAGCATAAAGAGCTTTATAAAACTTATTTTCTGCCATAGGGAATGTTACCAGCCAAGAGACTGAAAAAATAAAATTAAATAAAATGTTTTATATGACAAATCACAACATAATGGCCCACCCAATCAAGTGGCTTATTTATACCAAGTAAGGAGTAGGTGGATGATCAGTACAACTGCAAATATGTACATCTGAACATAAGCAAGATGCTCAGTGGACTGAAGCCATTGTATGCATATATATGAATGATCTTATGAAGGAATTGATGTCACTTTACTGAATTTGTCCATTCTGAGCAAACAAAAGTCTGATGCCTTTAAAGTAGTTCACAAAAAACTGGGACTGATATAAAGATGTGCTGTCAGTTGTTTGATCAGTTTACAGTACCTTAGATATAAGAGTGGTAAATGTAGGAAGTTGACTTTTAAAATCAGCAAGTGAAGTTTGTGGCCAGTTGTAAGTCATGCACAGTCATTTGGTGTTTAGTGTCTTTTTGCCAGTGCTGTGCCTGCACATGGTCTAGAACAGCTTTAAAATAAAGTAATGGACAAGCAAATAATGTAAGAAATTGAGGTGAAAATGTTTATGTAGATAACAAGCAACTCAATTTTAAGAAGGAATATTATTGAATTCTAATTAAATTCCACACACGTCTATAGCATAGAATGATGGAATAATGATGTAACCACAAGAGATGACCTAATATTGGTGGGACTTGAGGCTGGCAGGGACAGGAAAAGTTAGTGAAGAGTTGCAAAACAATATGGCAAGTGTTTTATACAAATGTACTCTGGCAGAAAAGGAAGGAGTAACATGTTCAGATGCGCATGTTCAAAAATTCACCCTAGAACTGTGATTTTGACGTAGAGGAGGATTCCAAAAGTACACCCAGGATTTTGGCTTGGGTCACTGAGCACTTTGGAGGAAGATGGTAGGGTTTCTTTTTAGCGATGTTGAATAGAAGTCTGAAGGATATATCCAGTGGAGCTGTCCAGAAGGAAGTCATATATATAGGACTGGAATTCAGCTTTACCTTTTGGCCATGGATAATAATTTAGGGCATTTTGCAGTTCAAAGTTGGAATGTGAATTTAACATATTCTGTGAAGTAAATATAGACTAATGATAGCCCAGGGATTAAAAGCCCAGGCATCAGAGCCAGAGAACCTGGTTCTCAAGGTCTAAAGACTTACTGTGTGACAGGAAGAATAGTCCTAAACCCCTCTGTGAAATATTTTTGTCATCGGTAACATGGAGATTATTATAATACCCACCACCCTGCATAGCTTTAAGGATTGAGTGATTGAATACAGATAATCCTTAGTACTCAATAAATGTTAGCTATTAATGTTGGGTTAAACAAAATGAATTTGACATTTTGAAAGTAAACAGTCAAATATTAATAATTCCATGGGATTTAATTTTATATCTGTCAAAGCATGCATCCAGTGGCATTTTCCCTAATTTAGGATTTACAGGAGTAGATCCATCTACTCTGCTTTTGATGATATAAAAAAGTGCCACAAGTCATCTGGGAATATTATTGAATTAATAATGCAATTCTTTGAATACAATTGAAAACTTACGTCTCATTTTCCCCTTAACTTTGGAAAGTTTTTCAGTGGTATAAGCCAAATGAGGTCTTAATTCATTTCCACTAAGAAATAACAACAACAAAAAAACCCTGACAGTTATTCTCAAAATATGTGCTTTGTTTAAGCCCAATTCTGTGGTGAAGATAATCTTAGTATCAGCACCTTTGGAGAAGATTCAGATATGCTGTCTCTGGGAAAAAAACAAATAAACAAAAAAAAAACACTTTACCAATGAATCTTGGGGATGCAGATATCTAAATAATAATGGAATCGCAATTCAGGTGTTTATTTACCCACTTACCATCTGTTTCCTTGAGGCTGTATTCTAAGTAATTGAATCAAGCGATGAAAAACATGAACCCAACATAGAAAGAGCAAGATGGACTTGAAACAGTATGTTCTGCAATATTATTATATTCAAGGGCAAAAGTAAATTTGTGAACTGGTAGTATTTCTATACCCTTGAATATTTTGATGGAGTCATTACTGCAAATCCGTTATGTAATAAAACACTGAGGTTTGAGGTTCTATTCAGAGCAGAGATTATATGAATTTTAAAATCTAAATTGGGTAACTAATCCAAATCCTCTCTGTCATCAAATGAATGTGGCAGTAGGGGTTCCAGCCGACAAACTCAGATGTGTATTTGAAATACCACAGAAAAGACCTGTGTGGGCAGGCATTTGCTGTATTTTAAGAGATGGGAATTGCAGAGGATTGGCACCCAACATGTAAAGTAAACTGAGAATATGTATGTAGTACTTAACAGCTATTTGACTTCTGAAAGGGAATCACAGATATATGTTTCTTGACAGGGAATATAACGAGAAAACATCTCAGAAAAATCAAATAACCTATTTTTCTATTGCTTCATCTTTTGATGAGTTGATACTCTTATCCCCTTTATTCCTCATTTCTTATGAAAGGTTTTAAATGAATGATGCTTTTCCTTTCAAATAAAGGCAGTGGCTTCTTTACAGTTACCACGTAACTTATAATTATTTCATGATTGTGTTAAATTATCCAGCCTTCTTTTTTTAAAGCAAAGAATAGAAATCCATAATTAAAAATTAAATGCTGGACTGGAAAATTTAGTTTGATACATGTACTTATGGATTTCATTTGTATTATAAATGTCCCTGTTATGTATTAGAAAGAGGTATGTTTAAAAGACTCACAGCCTTTTAAAGCTTATGTATGTTAAGTTTTAATTTATATATCTCTCTACTAGCAGTCAGTGACTACTTCTGTGACTTAACTACAGTAAAATCTAATGATGACTGATAACACATACTTTCCACTTTCTCCTCTCTTAATAAGAAAGGGCATCTACCAAAACTCTGAAGCAAATATCATCCTTAATGGAGAAGCTTTTGATTCATTTCTCTTATAGTTAACAAGAGAAGCAAGGCTACTGGGAATGCTATTGAACATTGTCCTGGAGGTCAAAAATGATGCAGTAGCCCAAATACAATTTATCTACAGATTTGAAACCCAATAGTTTCAACAAATACTTCCAGTGTTTCATGGAAATTGAAAAATAGGTTTTTAAACTTCATTTGAAAGAATGAATGGAAAAGAATATCCAAGAAAAAGTTAAGGAAAATAGTGGTGTTTGCTTACCAGACATTGATTGATTATGATATTAAAATCTTGCATAAGTTATACATTGAATCAGTGGTTGAGAGTAGTCCAGAAACAGATCTTGACACATACATAATCTTGGTATATAACATAACTAATGCTACAAATCAATTAACAATTGATGGCGGAGCAAATACAAACAATAAGTAAAACTCTGTATACCTCACACTACACACAATTCCAGATTGATTTAAAAAAATCCTAGAGTTTAGGAGTCTATCTGTAGTATATCAAGACATTGAAGGAATTATTAAATCACACCATCAAAGATTAGCCATGAAGGAAAAAAAAAATTGGTAAGTTGAACTGCCCTGAAGTTTTGACTTATATGTGAAATTATATTTATAAGAAATAGAGTAGAAATACTTATGATGTAAGTAACCAAGAAAAAGGTTTTATAATAAAGAACTACAAATCTGTAATAAAATGATCAACTCAGTAGAAAAAATGGATTTGAACAGGTTGTAAATGAACAGTTTGCCAAAGAGAATCTTATGAAAACATGCTTTCTCCAGCTACTAAACAAGAAAGGGCAAATTGAACAATGTGTTGGCATTTCAAACTCATCAGAATTTGGCCAAAATCCAATGTTTTTTCTGACTGTTGTTGAGGCTATAAAAAAAAGGATGGTTTATATGAACTGTAGAGGGTATACATATATGCAAACATGAACAGTACTCTGGCAATAGCTAATAAAGGTGATGACCTTGTTCTATAACCACTTCTAGATGTATACTCTGGAAGTAAATCCATGTCTCAGGATATACTTTAGAGATAAGCTCGTGTGTGCAGATGCAAATATTGTGAAATGGAATTTATTGCAGAATTTTTGTTCATATCAAAAAAATGGAAATATACTAATGCCTATCTTAGAAGACTAGATAAATAAGTGGCTGCATATTCTATGTTTAGGGAATCATACTTGGTACTTGTCAAAATAAATTAAATAGATGTAATGTGGTAACATGATAAGCTCTCAAAAACATTGTTCATTGAAAATAAATGGCAGGGTAGTATATAGTATATAAATGTACTATTTATAAATAAAAAAATATATAAATATTGAAGTTTAACAATATATATGATATTACACAGACTTTATAGAAACATCCATAGTAAAAGTATGGAGCATTCTAAAGTTATACAGAAAAAGGTTTCAATTCCCACCTCTTCCTCATATTTCTGTGACCTTATACAACTTATCTCTCTCAGGTATCTCAGGCAAGTTTTCTCATTTGTAAAGTGGAGTGGTAGCCTATAGTTTAGGTGAAATTATATAATGCATGTGAAATGCATACCAGTGTCCTGCTGCATAGCAAAACTGAATACATAGTAGCTGTTAATTAGTCCCTGTGATACACACATTTAGGATCACTAAAATATCTAGGAATGGTCTAGACTAGGACCTAACTCAAAAAGTTTTTCCATGGGGCTCTTCCAGCCCGTTTCAAAATACTTCAAGCAAAAGCAAAAAAAAAAAAAAAAAAATGGTAGAATAGTTTGAACATGCAAACCCAAGGAAATAAGAATTAACTTATCATTCTTATATAAGAAGCTGTATTTCGATATAGCATAATTACCTGGAAACATAACACTTTTGGAAGGATTTGGCCATTTTATTTAGGGTGAGAAGGAAGCATAGGAGAATTTGTCCCAACCGCTGAAGCTGATAAAAGCCCTATCTCAACATACAGTCACACTGGGGCAAGGGCTTCAACATAGGAATTTGGGGGCGATGGGGGGAGGGGACAAAAGTTAATGCATAACAGCTTATAAACTAAGTGAGCCTTGCAAAGCAGACATTGATTTATCTTGGGTAAAGCTCAGGAGCAGACAGGAAAAGGTAGTGAACATCTAGGGAAATGCAGTGTATGCAGTCGGGATCCTGATTTTCTTCTTCAGAATACAGGCCTGCCCTGGTGCTTGCTGTGATTTCCTGTTCATTCCCTGAGGCTTGAGAACATGCCACAGGCCTCTCAACCCAGCTAGGCAAAGTCAAGACTGAACCCCTCCAGGGTAGGAACCACACCACTCATTTTTGTTTCTTTAAAATCTAGTTCAGTGCTAGGCATCCAGCAGGTCTCAACAAATGACTGAGTGAGCAAATAAATAGGTCCCTAATCCAATTTATTATTTCATCCTTCAAACTTGGGTACTGCTTATTGTTCTGTGCCACCATGGATCAGAGGCCTTACCATCTGTGCAGCTGAGCCTCTGAGTGAGTCTTAACTCCTTAGTCCTTGTCACACTCCATAGCCAGACTCTTATACCTACTAAGTCTTCTCAAAATTTTCCTTTCCCTTTGATTTCCCCCAATTCAGATAATCCCCAACCCCCTAACAATGATTTCAATACAATTGTATATAATTTTTTGAACTGTATTCTCTCTACACACATTCATCCTCCACACTGATAGTAAGAATTTTTTTTATGAAAATCTCCGATGGCATTCAGTGTCTATCAAGTAAGATTCTTATTTCTAGCATGGCTGTCCTCCAGACACATTTAAACACATTTACATCCTCTTAGCACAGTATACTTTTCCATAAAGCTTTGCCTTTGCACAAGCTGTTACTACTTCTCTATTTAGCTAACTCCATCTAGTCTTTAAAGTTCAAAAGTAACTCCTTCTATCAAGCCTCCTCCTAATCCTCCAGACACAGCCCTTTCTTGTTCTCACCACATTGTATACATTTCTTTTTTAGTGGTGAGCACATTGTGAATTGGCTGTTTTTTTCTTTGTCTTATTGATATATAATTGACATAGAGCACTATATGAATTTAAGGTATATATAGAGTCATGACCAGTTACCTGTATTGTGGAATGATTACCACGGTAAGTTTACTTAACATCCATCATCTCATATAGATACAAAAAAGAAAAAAGAGTTTTTTCCTTGTAATGACAGCTTTTAGGATGTATTCTCTTGGCAACTTTCAGATACACCATACAGCAGTGTTAATTATAGTCATCATGGTTTACCTTACGTCCCCAGTACTTATTTATTTTTAACTACAAGTCCTATCTTTTGACCACCTTCATCCAATTCCTCCAACCCTAGTCTCTGGTAACTACCAATCTGCCCTCTGTATCTATTTCCTTTCCTTTCTTTCCCTTTCCACATATAAGTGAGATCACGTAGTATTAGTCTTTCTCTGATTTATCTCATGTACTGTAATGTCCTCAAAGTCCATCCATGTTGTTGCAAATGACAGGTTTTCCTTCTTTCTTATGGCTGAATAGTATTCCATTGTATTTATATGCCATGTTTTTAAATCCATTCAGCTGCTGATAAACATTTAGGTTGCTTCCATGTTTTGGTTATTGTAAATAATGCTGCAGTGAGCATGATGGTGCAGATATCTCTTCAGCATAATAATTTTGTTTCCTTTTGATACATGCCCAGATGTGGAATTGCTGAATTATATGATAGCTATAGTTTTAATTTTTTGAGGAAACTACACACTGATTTCCATAATGGCTGTATCAATTTACAATCCTATCAACAGGCCCAAGAGTTCCCTTTTCTTCATATTCTTTCAGCACTTGTTATCTTTTTGATAATAGCTGTTCTAACAGGCATAAGGTAATATTGCTTGATTTCCATTTCCCTAATGATTAATGATGTTCAGCACTTTTTCATCACCTGTTGGCCATTTTTGTCTTCATTTGAATAAATATCTAATCATGTCCTTTGCCCATTTTTAATTGGATAATTTCTGCTGTTGAATTGTATGAGTTCCTTATATATTTTGGATGTTAACCCCCAGATATATGATTTGCAAATATTTTCTCCTATTCTGTAACTTGCCTTCTTATTTTATTGATCATTTTCTTTCGCTGTAGAGAAACTTTTTAGTTTGTTGTAGTTTCACTGTTTTTTTTATTTCATTGCTTATGCTTTAGGTGTCATATCCAAAAAGTCATTGCTAAGACCTATACGAAGATTTTTACTTCTGTGTTTTCTTCTGTAAGTTTATGGCTTCAGCTTTTTCAGTGAGTCTTTAATCCATTTCAAGTTAATTTTTGTGAGTGATATAAAGTAGGAATCTAGTTTGATTTTTTTACTTGTGAATATACAATTTTTTCCAGCCCCTTTTGTTGAAGGGGCTCTTTTTTCCTTTGAATATTCTTAGCTCCCTTGTCAAATATCAGTTAGCCATATATACATGGGTTTATTTCTAAGTTCTCAATTCTGACCCTTTTGGTGTATGTGTCTGTTTTATGCTGGTACCATACTGTTTTGATTACTGTAACTTTATAATAAAGCTTGAAATGAGGAAGTGTGATGCTTCCACTTTGATCTTTCTCTGGATTGCTTTGTTTATTCCGGGTCTTTTGTGGCTCCATATAAATTTTAGGCTTGTTTTCTCTACATCTGTAAAAAATGCCATTGGAATCTTGATAATGATTGCACTGAATTTATAGATGGTTTTGAGTAGTATTGACATTCTAACAATATTATTTCAATCCATGAACACAAAATCTACTCATTTGTGTCTTCTTCAATTTCTTTCAATATCTTCTGGTTTTCAGTGCTTTCATTACATTGGTTAAGTGTGTTTCTAAGTATGTTACTGTTTTTGTTGCTATTCTAAATGGGATCATTTTCTTTATTTCTTTTTCAGATTAGTCGTTATTGTAATGCTATTGATTGTTGAATGTTAATTTTGTATCCTGAAACTTTACTGAATTAGTTGATTAGCTCTAACAATTTTTTGGTGGAGTCTTTAGAGTTTTTTATATATATAAAATCATGTTATCTGCATATAGACAGTTTTACTCCTTCCTTTCTAATTCTAAGGCCTTCTATTTCTCTTTCTTCCCTGATTGCTCTATGACTTTCAATACTAAGTTGAATAGGAGTGGTGAGAAGGGCTCCTTGTCTATTCTTGATCTTAGAGAAAGAACTTTCAACCTTTCATGATTGACTATAATGTTAACTGTGCTCTGGTCATATATGGCCTTATTATGCTGAGGCTTCCATATCTAATTTGTTGAATTTTTATCATGAATGGATGCTGAATTTTGTCAAATGCTTTTTCTGCCTCTATCAAGATGATGATATGATTTTTTTATTCAAGTGATGTATTACCGTTATTGATTTGTTAATGTTGAACCATCTTTGCATCCCAGACGTAAATCCTGCTCAATCATGATGAATGATTGTTTTAATATGCTATTGAATTTAGTTTGCTACTATTTGAGAATTTTTGTCTGGGTGTCCTTTATGGATATTAGACTGTAGTTTTCTTTCCTCATAGTGTCCTTGTCTGGCTTTAATATCAGGGTAATGCTAGCCTTATAATATGAGTTTGGAAGAATTCAATTCTCTTCTAGTTTTTGGATGAGTTTGAGAAAGATCAATATTAATTCTCCTTTAAATGTTTGGTAGAATTCACTTATGAAGCTATCTGGTTTTGGATTTTTCTTCATTGGGAAATTTTTTATTGCTGATTCAATCTCCTTACTAAAAACTGATCAATTCAGATTCCTATTTATTCCTGTTGTACTCTTGGTAGGTTATATATTTCTAAGAATTTATCCATTTCTTCTAACTTGTCCAGTTTGTTAACACATAACTGTTCATGTAGTCTTTATGATTCTTTGTATTTCTGTAGTATCAGTTGTAATGTCTCCTCTTTCATTTATAATTTTGTTGATTTGGGTCTTCTCCATTTTTTCTGCAGTGAATCTAGCAAAGAACTATTAGCTTAGTTAATCTTTTCTATTTTCCTATTCTCTATTTCATTTATTTCTGCTCTAATTGTTATTATTTTCTTCCTTTTGCTAAATTTGGGCTTGGTTCTTCTTTTTCTAGTTCCTTAAGATATAAAATTAGGTTGCTTATTTGAAATCTTCTGCTTTCTTGATGTATGGGTTTAGAGCTGTAAACTTACCTCATAGAACTGCTTACTGCATCCTGCTTTAGTACGTTGTGTATCCATTTTCGTTTGTCTCAAGATACTTTTTTATTTCCCCTAATTTCTTCTTTGACTCACTGGTTGGGAACTGGCTATTTTTGTTTTTTAGTAATTAACAACTGTGGGAGAGGTTAGTATGGTAAAGTTAACCAGATGGAGTTTATTCCTCTTTAACTGAACATTGGCTGAATGTAATACTAATTTGACCAATAGATTATAGCAGAGGGACACTGCCAGTTTGAATCCCAACTATTAAGGGAGTGGGAGCTTCTAATTGGGGGCCCAAGCTATCCAGAATGTTTTACTACCCTAAGACCAGTATGCTGTGAGACAGTCCAAATTAGCACATCAAGAGACTAGGTAGGTAGAGATGGACAGTGCTCTAGATATGTGGCCCATTCATCTTCACATGTTCAAGCCACCCTACCAGACATAGCAAACCACCCCTACTTTGTCTTGCTGGCCCATAGCATCATGTACATATTAAATGATAGTTGTTTTATGCCACTAAATTTTTGGATGGTTTGTTATGCAGCAATAGATAATTAGAACAACCTTCAACATCTTAATTCTACTCCTAGTTCATAAACTGCTGTACTATCATATTATTTGTCCCATCATCTAAACACTGAGGGCTCAGACCTGCAACCCTGTGTATCTACACTCATATTCTGGAGAAATTTCCTTCAGTCTTAAGACTTTAAATACTGTCCTTATACTATGACTCCCTAGTTTGTATCTGCAGCTCTCAAAGTATACATTTCCATTTTAATATCCAATGGGCATCTCAAAGTTAGGTTTGAATGCACTGAGTCCTGAGCTCCTTCACCAACATGGAAACTCTCATGGTATTTCCCATGTGGGTATATGGTACCTAGAGTCAACAAATTTTCTCAAGTAAACATTATAGATATTGCATTTGATTCCTCTTTTTTTCCTGTACCTCAATTCAATCCATCAGTGAAGCACTATTGACTCTACCTTAAAAATGCATTCCAAGATGAAGGATCTTTCAGATTACATCATTTCCTGCATTCAACCTGCCAGTGACTTTCCATCATGTTTACAGCAGAACCTAAAGCCTAATTTGTCGGGAGCCAGTCTGAACCGCCCATCTGATGGCCCAGTCACCCGGAAAGAAGGAACCGCAAAGCGGACTTCTGAAACAAACATCCCTGCTATCTCTCCTTATTATTATGGTGTTTGGAAATGTTGTTATTGGTCACTTGTACACCTAAATTAGAAAACCAAATTTAAAATACTTTGGGAGAAATGTTAGAGGCAAGACCCCTCTAATTCTTCCAGGTGGTAAAGATACCTCAAGATAACTGCTGGGCATAGAAGCCACGGGGCATAAATCTGCAAAGAAGTAAAAAGCTAACCTTTTCAAAGAACATTGCTTCTTTCTCACCAACTTTACATCTCCCTGTATGGCCCCAGAAGATGACTGGTTAGCCAGAGACGGGTAAGATTCCTCAAGGGAGGAACAACTTAAGACAGGCACAGTCACAGGGGGGCCATCAGGTGAACAATAGCATGTCAACAGATGTGAGGCTCAGAACCTCACCCACCCAATTTTGAGAGAAATCTTCGGCGCCCATGGCTGTTGTTGCCCTTGTCTCTCTCGGATCAATACCCAGTTTATAGGCATGGATCTGACAGTCTATACTTGCTTTCCTACTGCACTAAACTCTACTTTCCATTTTTATTTTACATCAAGATTTAAGTATCTTTTATGAAAAAGTAAACTGTGTTAAACAGCTTTTTATTAGAAATTGTAATCTTTATCACTTTTAACTACTATTTCAACATTTTATTAAAAAATAATAAGAGGGGGATACAGAGAAGATATTGGAAACAAGTATCAAGTTATAATAAATAATTGTTTGAGTAGGTTCCAGTTCCCTCTCCCTGCCCAACTCAGCCCTGTGAAGAATTTCTAAATGACTCCTAGACCTATTGGGTCTCAGGGAATAATAGAACAATAAAGGAAGGTCAGCATGAATGATGGCATGTAAAAAGGCCTGCCATGATTACAGAGAGTCTCCCAATAGAAAAGATCACTACCACAGATATTACTGTAAATGGTTTAAGGAAACTCTGAGACAGACATGCCCTGCTTCCCCCCTAAGGAAGAGAAGTGGACTCACTATATCCCATCACCTCACCCCCCAGGTGCAACGCTTTCATCTCTATGGAACTGGGCACCTACCCAAGAGGACAGAGTTTTCAGTTCCTGCAATTGCAATTAGCTTAGTCTTGCTATACGACTTTCATGATACACTGTTTTGATACTTTTCTTTAAATCTGCAGGTAATGCTCTAAACCTAGAAAAATAGACTTAGCTATATTTGTTAATCAGATGAATAGTAAACATGGCTATTTTAGAATCAATAATAAGGAAACTGCAAGTAAGACCCAAGCCAACCAGGCATGAGGGAACAAGTCACGTTTGTTCCAAGACCACCAGGGAAGCCAAACAAGCATAACTGCAAAAAATTAATGATTGCTAAGATGCCAATAATTCTCTAATCTTTAAAGATTGACCTTCATGTGAACACTTTTTCTGAAAGAATCAAATGATCTAATCTTTGTGAAACTGCATACCCAAAATATATATAACCTTGTTAAATTTCAATAAAACAGGCCATGCTCTGCTCAGCAACTTTGGTAGTGTCTGTGTCCTCATTTACTTCATCAGTCGCCAACGCCATTCATCCTTCAGGGACTCCTGGACTCGCCGGGGCTGGATCCTGGCACCCATTATGACTCAATATAATCTGGTTCCAGGCGAGTCCTGCAGCCTCACAGCTCGTCCACTCCCTTTCTTTCTCACTCCATTCTAGCACATTGCCCTTCTTGCTGGGCCTAGGCAAAGGTTCCGCACCAGGGCTGGAACTCTCCTTTCCTTGTTTCTTCACATCTCACTCCTGGAATTCACTGAGGTCTTGGTGACAATGCCGCAGGCTTTAGAAGGTCCTCCCTCTCAGCCACATCTACAATAGGAACCCCTATGCCCCATCACTCTCCTCTGAAGTTGCTTTATTTTTCATCACTGAACATTTCACCCCTAAAACAAATTGTTACCAGTATTTATTTATCTACTTGATTGCTTTTTTATTTCTAGAACATTATTATGTAAACTCCTGGAGGCCAGGTACTTTGTCTTGTTCACTATATCCCCAGTCCTAAAACAGTACCTAGGGACACTATATATTGATTGGCTGAATAAACTCCTTGAGATCAGACTGTTTTATTCATCTTTAAATTCTTCCACCCACAACCTTGAATATTCCTTAATACAAATTAGATAGTCGAAGAATATTTGTGAACATGTTGAAATCAAGCCTGGAAGCGATTCATAACAACTTCTGAATCTGTCTTCTTCCATTAAAGTCTTTTATCAGGCAGTTTGTGAAAGCAAATTTCCATAATTTCTGGGTAGTAGAGGCTCCATTTTCCATCTTCTTAAGTGCTTAGCAATTCTGAATGTTCAATGTTCCTGATACTGAGGAGCTCCTTGAGTAAGGTTCACTTTATTTTTTTGGATAAGTGTGGAAAAATTATGATAGTTGACTATCTTTGGTTCTTTTTTTGTAGTCATTTGTACCATGCATAGAAGTATTCTGAGTGAATCATTTCTTACATTTTAGATGCAAATTGGAGTTATAATAGAATAATGGGAGAAAATGTGTTCTCTTAAGACATATTTTTAGGATATTATCTAATTGGTAAGGCAAGGTACATTTATATTCCTATGAAAAGATGTACATTTTAAAAATCAAAAAATTGAAATCCTCAAACATTAGGAGGAACTCTACATACCTCTTTTGAGCCATGTGTATATTTTAAACTTGGTTTCTAGCCCAAAATGTCTTCTTTCTAGGGATTTCTTAATATAGTAGGTACCTGACATGCATCTATTCGTGACAGTCCTGTGCTATCAAAACATGTCAGCATTTGGATTATTATGCTTCACTGATAACATTGTCTATCTAAACCAACTCTACATCCTCCTTTGTATTTCAGTTTTACTACAATATTAAACACTGCAGAAATGACAATGTTAATTTTTCACATACTTCTTTCACATGCTCCCTTTATTTCACATGCCAAATAAATTATTGAATACATTTCCATGTGATTCATTAATCCTCAGTTGTGTACCTCTATTTTTTTTTCCCTTTGAGGTAAAAATATGGTGTTTTGTATTTCTAAGTAAAGCCCTTTTGTGGCTATTCATTGTGCCCTTTCTCTGAGGTGTGTAATTGTATTCTTCAGTTGTAATATCTCAAAATATACACCACCAAGTGAGTTGGAAAAATGTAACATTACTAAGTTTGAATGCAACAACTTTATGCATTCAAATAAAATACTGCACTGAGAAGATGTATGATCTTAGTCTGCCAGAAAGCCACTTTAGTGTTTCAGACAACAAATTGCCCATGGTACATTTTCTGCTCCAACATATTCCAGAACTGAACAAAAATAAAAGGTACAATTTTCAACTGCTATCACTAACAATTTGCTTTTTTTTATCACACATTTTAGATTTTCTTAAAGTTGGGTGATTTAATTTCACAGAGAAACTATGTTTTTATCTTTGTGTCTGGGTGAACCTTACCTATCTATCGTGTTTCTGCAGTTATGAAAACGAGTAGATGCCAAGCATAAAAACTCATATTTTTAATCCATGAATTATCATACATTATAACTTACAGTTCTTTGAAACAGTGTTGCATAGTGTTGAGAGCAATTATGTTGGAACCAGCCTGCTCAGAGTTTCATCTCCACTCTGCCATCTGCTAGGCTTGGTTTAGTTATGTGAACACCTTATGCCTCAGTTTCCTCATTGGTAAAGCAGATGCAACAGCACCAACTTCACAGGGATGTATTGAGCTTTACATTACAGGTATGTGTAAAATACTGAGATGATGTACTAGGTAAGTAATAGCTAGTTTTATTTCTAAAAACTCATTTTCTATCATAATATTTATTAGATCCTTTTTATGTATCAGCTCTCATACCAGGCACTCGGTAATACAGCTGTGCTCATGACAGACATGGACTGCGTACTTGTTAGAAAGTCTGATAGAATATAAAACCATATAAAAGGTGCAAAGCCCTCTCTGGAGGACTCGTGCCGGGGGATGATCATCAAAAAGCCTCCACAGGGATCCGGACGATGCTGTGGTTGGGGCTGCATCCAGCCCACCGTCTCCTGGACTTGCCATAGGAATGAGGAGGGAGATGTCTAGGCTGGCATGTGCATACAGTGAGACAACGAATTTGACCGGATCTGTACTGTTGGAACTCAACCAGGAGTTGGGAGGGGTGCAAGTTGTAGCACTCCAAAATCTCATGACTATAGACTATCTATGGTTAAAAGAACATATGGGATGTGAACAGATCCCAGAAATGGGCTGCTTTAATTTGTCTGATGGTTCAAGTACAGTTGGACAATATCCATCATATCATAGATAAATTTTCACAAAAGCCTAGGGTGCCTAAATGGTTTTCTTGGCTTCACTGGAGATGGATCGTAATTATAGATTTGCTTTGTTTATGTCACCGTATTCCTATTATGTTAATATGTGTGTGCAAATTAGTTAGTAGTTTAAAACCTATACATACTTAAGGTACTCTACAAGAAGATATGTCAAAGAAATAATCAATCCTCCCATGTTTCCTTCATATGCTACATCTATAGCTTTTCTTCTTCCTTCCTAATTACAACCCTTAAATAGAATTCGTGCCTCATATCGAATTTACCAAGTATCATAATTCCTCCAGGTGGTAAAGATACCTCGAGACAAGTGCTGGGCATAGAAGCCACAGGGCATAAATCTGCAAAGAAGTAAAAAGCTAACCGTTGCAAGCAATATGGCTTCTCTCTCACTTACCAACTTTACATTTCCCTGTATGGCCCCGGAAGATGACTGGTTAGCCAGAGACGGGTAAGATTCCTCAAGGGAGGAACAACCTAAGACAGGCACAGTCGCAGAGGGGGCCATCAGGTGAGAATTTGGGGATCAACAGAGGTGAGGCTCAGAACCTCACCCCCCCTGCTTTGAGAGAAATCTTCTGCATCTGTGGATGTCTTGCTGCCCTTGTCTAGCCTGGATTAATACTTAGTCCATAGGCACACACCTGATCATCTGATCATCTACATTTGCCCTCTTACAGCACTAAACTATGTTTTCTACCTTTATCTTGCATCTACCTACCACTTCAGCATTTTATTAAAAATAAAAATAATAATAATAATAGGAGAAATGTGGGATCAACATATAAATCAAGTACAAAAATCAAACGAATATTCATATTTGACCTGATTGTTTATAGGTCATAATGCATGATCAAAACCGAAAGTTTCTGTGATGAATGCCCTTGTACTGTTCACCATGTAAGAATTTATTCACTATGTAAGAATTCGTTCACCATGTAAGAACTTGTTCGTTATGCTTCAGAAGATTGGAGACTGACGAGAATTAGGCTTGAGATGGATTAATGATTGTACATTGAGCGTTGACCCCCCTATACTGAATTTTATTGTTGTTAACAACCATTTGATCAATAAATATGAGAGATGCCCTCTCAAAAAAAAACAAAAAAACAAAAAAACAAAAAAAAACAATAAAAAAAAAAGGTGCAAAGCCATATACCTGACCTCTTCTCATCCGTACCACTGCTACTGCTTTGCCCTGTCATCTCTTGTCTCCAAACTGGTCCCCTCTTCTGCCTTTTACTCCCTTGACCCCTACAGTCTATTCTTAGTGTAGCAGGTAGAGGAATCCTTGGAAAAGATTACTCTGAGCATGTCATATTTCTACTCCAATCATAGCAGTACCTCTCATTTCACACCTGGTAAAAGCTGGATTCCTTAAACTGGCTTGCAAGATTTAGCATGATCCGCCTATTCCCCTCTGGCCTCCTCTGCCTCTTCTCCACTCCTCTCTCTCTCTGTCTCGGCCACACTGGTCCCTTGCTATGTCTCTACCCCGCCAGGCACACTACCAGCTCAGGGCCTTGTACTAGCACTTGTCTCTTCCTCCAGACCCTCTTCCCCTAGAAAGCCACAAGAATACTAATGTCCTTAACTCCTTCAAATTTTTGCAAAAATACTACCTTCTTAATGAGGTCTACCCTGACTATTTAAACTGCCATCTGCTTCTTGCCCCCACATTTTCAAGCCCCCCCTTAACCTGCTCTACTTTCTCTTTCTATAACACTTAGCATCTTCCAGCACAGTATATAATTTATGTATTTGTCTTATCTATTTTCTGCCCCCCTCACTCTCCCACCAGAAGAGTGAGAGAAGAAATTTCACAAGGGTTGGAGATTTGTTTTGTTTCCTGATGTATCCCAAGTACTCAGAACAATGCCTGACCCTTACTATGTACTCAATAAATATTAAATCAAAATCTTCAGTAAATATGTTACATCAGAGTGTTTTAATTCATTGTATTTTCTTTTCAAAATAAATGGGCAGGGAAGAAAGGAAGAAAGGAACTTTACACATTCCAAAGTGTATCATTATATAAAATAATATTAGGGTCTGTTCATCTAGATATATTTTTTAGGCCTATGTATATTTCTGTTTAATATCTTCAAAGTTGTTGAATATTGATCTTTAGGGGATCATTTCATTATTTGGAAACAACTCAAAGTGAATATGATAAATGAATAAATTATTTAAAACAATATTTTCAGGAAGGAAGGAAGGAAAGATGTGGCTCAACTAATGAGACCAATTAACTTGGCTCACTACTGAGTTGGCAATTTCAAAATACTCTGGACAATAGAAAGAGCACATTTGTCAGCATCCCAAGAAAACTACTTTGAATGTATTTATTTTGATACATGAGACTCAGTAAGTTTTCAAAAACTCAATAAATTTTACTTTTCCAATGCATCATAAAAACCATTGGTATGAGTGTATCATGCTGATTTACCAACTCAGAATTTCCCCATGAGCTCAAAATAAACATTTTAAGGTTTATACATTTGGATTGGAGCCCAAGAAAACACAGTGTAATATAGCAGAAAAAGCACATACTTAAAAATCACATTCTCCTGAGGTCATTTCCCACATTAACCACCTTGTATTGTGTGATGGGTAATTTTTTCACTGTAAAATAAGCATAAAAATTCCCATAGCAATAAATACAACCAGCAGAATGAAAAAAAAATGAAGTACATATGGTAACAAGAATCATGGTGAGCTCAGGAAATCCATTAGTAAGCCATTAGTGCCTATAAGGTATTAGGTCAAGGGCTTTATTCACATTATCACATTCACTCCTTATAACAAGCATATGAGGTAGGCAGTAGTAGTATTTTTATCTTGCAGATAAGGAAATTGGAACTTAGGTTAAAGAAAACAAAGGGTTGTGCACTTGTCCCTTTCCTCAAATTTTTCTAATATTCATTCAATTTTATTAGGCTATTCTTATAGTATTCTTGAAGTTATCTGCACACCTGTTTTTCTGCAACAAAAAGCAAAATTGAAGAAAGCTGTTAATTGAAAAGAAGCCCAATCCACAAAATATTCTGCTTTGTTTTTAGGTCAGTGTGCATTTTGTGTTTATAATGCCTATAACTTTAGCAACTTTAGCTTTTTTATTTATAATTTCAACTTATACAGGTAGGCTACTTTGCATTTTGGTGCTTATCTCTTTAGTTCTGTAAATTTGGAAATAACTCATCACTCTACTTAAGACATCTTATGGACTAAAAGCAATTATAAAACTCACTCAATTATTTTGGAAATAGTTGTGATAATTAGTGTTTTGCCCATTCTGGAAAAGATTCAGAAGTCAAGAGAAATATAATATGGAGAAAAGCTTGAAATGGTTGAAAATCTTTTTGTATAAGGAAAGAAATAGTTGTTTAGATTCATGTTATCAACTTTAAAAGCAGTATTTTTATTCCTTTGCTTGTTGAAAACAATACCAGTAGGTGTGGCATGAAATAGGAGCAAATACCTGATTTTAAGCTTCTTAGAATAATGTTCAATTGTTTGTCTCTGAAGGTACCTTTGAAATGATCTGTTCCAAACTCCTCATTTTGTAAATGAAAATTCTGGGTCTCAGAGGAAGTATCATTCCAAAATAAATCCAGGGCTCTGGCCGCCCACCCTCCCCTCTTGTCTGCTTTCCTGTCCTGGACAGCTTTCCCTGCAACATTTCTCAATAAAACTTAAATTGACAGTTCTTGGGCTCAAGGAAGCTTGGAATTGGCCAGAACAGGAGAAAGGTGTGATGAGCAACATCAGACAAGGTCATTCTTCATTTTAAGGGTGAAAAAACCCACAAACAAACAGAAAAACTTACATTTAGAAGCTCCCAAATCTGCTGAGAAGGACCTCTTGACCCTGACAAGCACAGATAAGATATTCAAAGTTTAGGAGACACCAAAAACTTAGGGTTTGGTGTTTCAGGATCTCTCTGGAGGTGAAAGGCCTCTGGGTGCCCTGAAAAAGAATGAGATAACCAAGACCAGAAGGTTAACTTCTTAGTATTTAAGATTGTCCAAATAGAATCAAATGCCTTATTTCTCTCCTTTAGTCTGTGAATCATTGAGGAAAGTGACCTTGGGCTTTGTGTTTTCTAACACTCAAGGCCTAACTCAGTGTTTTTTCTCCACAGCACCTAATAATGATGGATTAGAGAAATGGTCAGTCAGTTGCCTCTAACACACACACGACCTTTGTTAGAAGTTCTTCCAACAAAGGAAATATTAGAGCTGTTTATTAGCAGGCTACATTCTACTTTCAGCCATCAGGACATTTGCCCCTTTGGCCCTTTCCATAGAAAAGCTCTGTCCCAAAGGTCATGGCTGTAGTTCCTCACTGGGGTGCGTCCGGGCTGTTCTCGTTTTGCCAGTAATCAGTTTCTCCCTCTGAGGACTCAGAGAAAAGTCCAGGCTGCTGTTAAGTTCGCAAGTCTGTAAATATTCTGTTACAAGAAACTCCAACATATCAAATTCCAAATTTTAAGATAATAAATTGTGGGTGTGTGTGAAAAATAATTATTTTCCAAGAATATTTTCCAGATGAATCATTTCAAATTTTGTCTAATGTGATATGTAAGAATACCAACTCTTCAGAATTAGGATTGGGAAAAACCTGTGTCGCATTTTTAACAAGCACTCTGAATTTCTGATGCAGTTATTTTTCCCTTAATGCACTTAAAGTACGTGATCCAATACACATATTTCAGGAGGTATCTATTGAGTAAAGTGCTCTGCTCCTTTCTCCTTGCCATTTTGTAGCATCAAGTCTACCTCATTTAAAATGTTCTTCCTTGACAAAAATATAATCAAAGCTTCAAGAAATCATCACTATCTGTTTGGTTTTTAGAAAATCAAAAGTACAAATGCAAGTTTAATTATACTGAGGAAAAAACTTTTATTACAGTTACTTTTAAAATGGTTTTCAGAGACAGTTGACCTTAAAAGTCAGAATATTACAAATGAAATCTGACAAACAGTCCCTTGAGGAAACACAGGAACAACAGAGAAATCTTGGCCTATGTGGTCATGAGGTCAAAGTGAGATTTCCTGAATGTCAAAGCAATGAAGCAAGCAGTAACATTTTTATTGTGAAAAGGTGATCAGGGAACAACCTGCATATTGATGGGAATGATATAATTTCCTTTGACCATTGAGTTCTTTCGGCCAGATTTGTGTGTCAATAACTGCCATGTGTGAATACTGTCGGTGGTAGTAGTAAAAGGATTTTTTAAATACATATTATCTGTTTTGCCATAGAAAGACATTCCCATCGAAATCATTGTCTGATATTGTTGCTGTTACTGTTCTGATATTGCTGAATTTGCCCATTGCTTCTGATCTTGTTCTGAAAACTGCTCTTTACATTTATCCTGGACACTTAAGATAATTTAGAGAATTTTTGTAACCCTAAGCAATAATGAAATTTGCTGTCATATCTTATATTTCGTGAATGTTGAAGTCAACCTCAAAGAATGTGGGAACAGGTGAAACAAAACAGAGGTTTGAGTTCTACAGGGGGAAAAAACACATGAGAATTAATTCTGAGCTTTATTATTAAATAATCATGAGACATACAAAAATTCTATGAAAAATAAGTGTACTTGATGTGAATCTTAAACAAAATTCCACCGAAGATTTTTCAAAATATGATTTTTTTTGCTCATTACATAAAGAAAATGTGCTCAGTAGATGGCAGAGAGCCCACAGAGAGACTAACATCTTTTGTTTTTGTTTTTGGTATTACTAGAGTTGTAATAAGGGAAGGACAATAGTTGAAGAATATCTTGATTTTGACTTGTAAACATTTATCATTCATTCATCTGAGCATGGCAAGATTGTGAGCTAGTAATTGCAGAACTGGGTAGATTTATAACTGATTGAACCATGAAGATTTGTAAGTGTTAACCAATTAGCCAATGTCTGTTTGGAAGAAAGTCTCTAGAAATGGCCCACTGGACTCAGCCTTTGGCTTCTTCTACAATGATCTAATTATCTGAGTAACAACTCATGGAAAATGTAAATCTATCCATTTCATTGATAAATTCTTAGGCCAATAATATTTAACAGTCTGAAATAACAGTCAAGGCTTAAAAACCTGAAACTTATAGGATATATACAAAAAATTTGAAGCCAGAATTCACCTGAGGAAGAACAGGATGGAGAGTCATATACTATTATAAGGTGCACAAAAATTTTGCTATGCAATTTCATACAAGTTAATGCTGTCCTAAGCTGCATTAGCAGAAGTACAGGGGAGCAGTTGCCTTGTTATACCTAATTGTTTTGGAACTTGATTTATTGTATTTTGTTCAGTGCTGGCAAGCAGGTATCAAACCAGAGTATATGCAAATGAGAATGGCCAAGGTGGTAGAGAAAACCCAAACCATTTTACACTATGAATCCCTCCCAGAGGAAATGGGGTTGCTTAAGTGGAAATGAATCAATAAATGTGGAGTTGGACTTCTTTCAGTATGCTCTAGTAGTGGACAGAACTAGGGGTCAAAGGTCAATACCAAAAGGTGGATTCCATTTCAACAGAAGGTAGAATTTCTAAATGATTTGAAGTAGCTTTATAGGGCAGCTAAAGGAGGTCAAGCAAAAAATGGCCTTAAGATGGTGGAAAGGTGGCACTGAAGGGTCACATCTAATATGGTTCTGGGTTAGATCACTGGGCTGTGGTGCCCAGGTTCACAGTGTACCTTTCCGGGTGGTGACAGATAGGAGATGTTGAGGGTAGATGCCTGAAGTTTACAGTCCATCTCTAGTTGGGTTTTGGTTCCTTATAAGAATTTGATTTTTCTAAAGCTTCTATGGCAAAAAAAACAAATAGAAGAGAAAAAAGAAAATAAAAAGTTAAAGAGAGAAAAAAAAGAATCAGATAATAATTTAAGTCTCTCTTAGCCTTAGGTTTCTATATTATAGCAATAACTGAGATGTATTTAAAATGTGTAAAAAATATCTGAAAAACATACCTCCTCAGAGTTTTAGAAAATTCCTCATGTGCATATCTGTGCACACAACGCTCATGTGTGCAGGCTCTCCTATACATAAGTGTGCATCTTAAGAACCCTCATTACTCAGTGCCATGCTCCCAATATAATTTGCTGATTTGTCTCATACATCCAAATAGTTTTAGAAAAAAAAGTAAATGTGCTCCTGTGTTACATACTTGAAACCAATATAAGATTGTATATCAACTACAGTTAAGAAAAAGTTCTCATATAATTCCAATATCTAAATACACTTTACATACAATTAAGCTGAACATCACACACCCAGTTATCCCTTCAGGGTATTTGAGCTTCTTCCCCTCATCATCAGTGTGGTTCCAGATCACCAGACTAAAGTCTATCTAAGGAGGGGGACTCAGGTGAACCCAAAGCTCAGAGTAAATTCTTTTAGGTCAAGAGAGTGTGTGGATATGCATTTCTGCATTTCCAAGCTAAATACATATTTAATTATATGTGTTGTAACATTCTGTGTATAATTCGATAGAAACATCGATCATTATACAGTAGGCTTTTCAAAAATAGAATCAATCAAGTGAAGAGTATATCAGTACCTAAATGCACATCCTGTCAACAAATACATATTGATCATCTTTAATGTGTCAGGCACAGTTCTAGGCATGAAGGACACAACAGCAAAGCTTGACCTTATGAAGGTTATAGTTTACTAGAGTATTTTAGGTAATATACAAATAAACATGTCAGATGGTGATGAATGCTATTAAGAAAATAAAGCAAGGTCACTAGATAAGGAACAGTGGGGGACTGCTGTTTTCTGTGGATGTATGAAAATGTAAGGTCTATGTGCAACAGCAAAGAGTTCCTCAGGGAGGATGCTGATGAAAAATAGGTGTCCCATTTTTATAATGGTCCTGTTTCAAACATTTTGTGTAGAACAAGCAGCACCTCTCTCCTCTAGCTCCTCTCTACCCTTGCTGTGAATCTTTCACTTTGTGGTTTGTCTGGCTTTCTTTTGACCTACCTCTTCAAGAAGTCCAGGGTTCTGCAGAATGGGATGGTGTTACTTGCAACCCCCCCCCACTCCACCCTCCACCCTCCACCCACCAATCCCCGCCCATGATCATCTGCTAGGGGTGGGATGGGGAGTTGGAAGTAACACCATCTCTAAAATGAAACCATCTCTGAAATGGTTTCACTTCTATTCTTTTTAGCCCACAAATGTGTTCTCTTCAATATTCTTTTCCAATTTATGTATATTTTTCTACTTAAGAACATTTACTCTCATATTTTCTTATTTTTATAAACATTTAACTATGTCACTGACATATGACCTTATTTATCTTTTTCTTTCCTGCGTAATAACATAATGAACAGATAAAGACAGCATCTGCTTCAAGAAAGGGGTAGAGGTCATATTTGTTTCTAAAAATGATAAATCCAAGAAATGTTCTGTTTATCCTGGAAGAAATTTAACATTAATTTGGGTTTTTAAATTAATTTCTTCAAATGTTACATTGTATGAAGAAATTATACAGAGAAAGAATGATCGTTAGAAGACAATTGAATAAGTATAAAAACAAATTGTGTAATAGGGTTGCTTAAACTATAGATTCTTAGCAAGATTTGTATTCACTGTGAGATAGACACCAAAGTTCATACATAACTTTTCCAACTTTTCAATAAACTAGCCTACAATAATCTCTCCCTCTGCCTTGTTAAATGCTTTTTACTACAGTGTGTCTTTGTCCTCCAAGCATAATTTATTTTGATTTTTAAGCATTTGGAAAAGGTGAAGGGATAAAGAGATGACATGGGAGCCTTTTCTCAAGAGTTAAAGGACCTTTGATAATATTTTAAAGCATGATCCAGGAATGTTTTACACGAAAAACACATTCAATTGTAATTTGAGTCCCAACAAAATCTTTTTTTGTTGTTAGCTTATTACTGATGCCTAAAACATTTCATGATTCCAGATTCATTTTTCTGCACTATTATGAAAACATTTTTGGAAGGTTAACACACCAAAATATATATATATATTGTATCTATTATAAAATATGATTTATAGTGTGTACTGTACACTCACAAATAACCTTGTAACATCTAGTTTTGAATCTGTTGACTTTGACCTTTATTACACTGTGTTTGGGTAAAGGAAGCAGGCTGGCATATGAAAAGAATTGTTAGGTTAAAATCCGCTTGAGAAGGCAACATATTGAAATGAAAGAGTCTGGAAAATAAAATAAATCAAACAAAATAAAAAATAAGACCTTCCAGTTGGGCCTGGCAATGTCGTGAAGGGAATTCACTGTCATCTCAGGTAACCCAGGGGAGGCCTCTGTAGCACAGTCCCTTGGGGTGTCGGTCCAGGGGGACAGCTGTGAGAGTCTGTAGACCGAGTAAATGTGGAAGTGGTCAGGGCTAGGCAGAAGGGATGGGCCCTCTGGTGAACTGGAGACTACACGTTCTGCCCAAAGACATTAGATTCAAATTTTGAAACATGATTAACTCTAATATCCCTTTCAGGTCTAACATTCTGTGCTGTTGTATTGAGTTCTCAAAATCAATATGTGTTTATTAGGTTCTTAACACATAAAATGCTGTTAATGACTTGAGAGGGACAGTATAAAATTATGAATAAAGTTTTCTGCCTTTGAAGGGCACAATTTAGCTAAAGAAATAAAACAAGGCAAGGAGATTAAGAGGCTAGTTCCTCCAGGGAAAACACTAACAAATAATAGCTTTGCCACCTCTCAGAAAAGCTTCTCTGTGTGTCACCAAGTGCTGTAGAGATTTTAGGAATGGAGATAGTCGCTAGTATGTGTAGCTGAAGAAAGTTGCTCAAGTCCAAGATACAGATATTGGATCTGGACTGAGAGAGAACATTAGGAGTTAAACTTCATGAGCCAGGAGTTTAACCTCAGGAGACCGACTGTAAGCACTGTTAAAGACTCTGGCCTTTTTCTTGGTTTGTTTTTTGCTTTTGTTAGAAAAATTAGTGGAAAAATTGCCACTTAGACTTTTCAGAGTGTTTTTGATACATTCTGATATCAAGAAACATTTGGTTGTGGTATATACATTTCAATGTTCAAGCTGAAAACTTTGCACAGATTTTCTTAGTAAATACGCTCATTTGATCACAACAAAATAAATTTATCACCATTGTATTTGTATTTTTATCCTGCTAAGCAACTGTTTTCTCTATACTGTTGTCTCTAGTTATATAATCTTTCTTTCTTCAGCAAAACATCCTCCACCATTGTACCTAAAAGCTAGGAAATGTAAGATGCTGAAGTAAAATGCACCCAGATAGACAGCCTTCTAAGGACTAACACTAGTATTACTCTTTTAAATTTACAAGCATTTTCACATTTATTTTGAACATTTTTTTCCTTTAAAGCATTCCACTGTGTACATCATATTATTCCATTTCACAATAAAAAAAAAAGATTCAAAATAGAAGCCTTTCCATGTCTGCTTAGTATGAGCAACACAGTCACTGCACATAGTAGGACTGCTATAGAAGTCATTACAGTGAGACCTAGATGACAGCATTGTCCATACTTGTCATGACATTTGTTCAGTAACTATTCACTGAGCCCCCACGACGTACCAAGCACTGTTTTAATTTAGGAGCACATAACAGTAAACAAGTCAGACAAGGCTATTGCTTTTTACATTCTACAAAGATATGCCCATAGTTTACCTATCTAGGAGCTAGATCTTATGATTACAAGGCTGTGTTCTTCTCTACTATACTGACGGTATGCACAGATGTAGTTGGTTGAATGGTTGCTCAGGAATCCACTTTGATCCAGGGTGGATAAAAAAAATGTTCCAGGGGTAAAGTGAGATCTCTGAAATACGTGTTGAAAATAAGTAAAATCATCAAGATATTTATGAGAGAAATCAATGCTCAGGGCAATTCCAGCTGCCAGGAATGGATCTTACTTTGTTTCCATGGTTGTGTGACCAAAGAACTATGTACACAGATGCACTGCTGTATGTCAGCTTCATACTGTTATACTTTAATTTGGTAGCACTATATAACAGAAAGGTATTGTGCAAGAATAAAGAGGACTGTGCATCAAACATAAAAACTTAAGAAATAAAGGAGCTTTTTATGTATGTGTGTGAGTGTGTGTATATACATAAATAAACACTATCTTATAAAAATTTTTTTGGATATGTCCTTGTCATTTCACTGTGATAATATAATGGGAGGTAAGCATTATTCAAAATTAAATGACAAACTCATCTTAAATATAACTAAGGCTCACTTAGGGATTATTTCTGCTGAATAAACATATAGAAAAAAACACTTTATTACTTTAATTACAACAGCAAGATCACACCTGGTACTGGATGCATGGTTCAAGAACCTTCGTGCATTAGCACAACGGTCAGGTTATTAATCATGAATGTCAAGTCCTTTCTGCTAATTAACCTTAATTGAGCTCTCTGTTATAGAAGCACCATTTCCAATGAAACATTAGTAGTGATACCAAAATAACAGAACATGGTAAAATCCAGGATTAACATTATTTCCTGTACTTGATTACCAATGCCTAATGCACTTTGTTGTAATACAAAGTCTTATATCTTCTATCAAAGTTTAAAAATTACATGGAGCAGAAATTGGTAGAACATAGGAATTTGCATAACAAAATGATGTAGGAAAGCATTTTTGACATGTGTCTGCATTTTATATTTACAAGCAACTAGAATATATCGATTTTAGTAAAAATGAAAAACTCTTAGAGATTCAAAGATTAAGATCTCATATTATTCATTAGTTAATGTGACTGTGAGCTTAGACATGCTTGAAACTAAATCTTTATTTCATTTATGTTCAGTATTATTTCTAATAGTACCACAAAATGTCCATTAGAATAGAACTCGGCCACAATTGGCAGCTTTATCAATCTGCCCAGAGAAATGCAGTGCAATTAATTCTAAATTTGATAACCAGCAAGCCCTTCAAATGTTCAATATGTATTTATTAAGAAGCAAATCAAAAATAAATAAGCTTTACCACTGAGAAACAGAATGCTTGGATTTAAAAATGGCCAGAAGGCTACTGGTATTAATAAGCTTTGTCAAATTCACTTTCAGGTATGCATGGAGGAGTTTGTACTATTTTTGTTCATGTTACAGTGTCTGTCAAGAGGAGAGCTTGGAGTCCTTGGGGAAAGCTTTGGGATGTGTGAGAATTTGAAAATAAAAAGGCAAAGGCAGACATTTAGTAGATTGACAAGGGAAAGGACACCCTGAAGAATCTTGAGAAAAATTAAAGCAGGAACAATAGAAGTGTTAGGAAAAGGTTTAGCCATTGATATAAATTTGGGCAAGAACAGCAAATACAAATAGGTGTTAAAAATAATAGAAACTCAAATTAAAATCAGCATGAATAAGGATTTGCATAATATGAATGAGGCAACCTAGGCCATGAGTGAATGTGTTTCGTGGACCATTGGTTTATGCTATAAAGGCACTTAAAACCTAGGTTCAAATGAACGGTCTGCCACTTAACAGGTATGTAACCATAGACAAATTAAGCTTTGGTCTGTCGTTGGCATTATACAGTAGATCTTTCTATGATGGAAATGTTCTACATCTGGGCTGTCCAATAAGATAGCCAGTAGTCATATGTGGCTATTGAGCACTTGACGTCTGGATAGTGCAACTAAGGAATTGAAGTTTGAATTTTAGTTACTGTAATTTATATTTAAATAGCCACATGTGGCTGGTGGCTACTATACTGGACAGTGCAGTTCAGCCTCAGTCAATTTCTTCTATGAAATAGTATAGTAATAGATCTAATTCAATTATGATGCTGTCAGTTCCAAGGGAGAGAAAACTCAAAATTTAAACAATAAGGGGAATAATAGTACTAGCTCATATGAACTGAAAAGCCCAGAAGTGAAAAGTGTTAGGCATAGTTCTATCAGGGCTCTCACTCCATTTTTTCCCAATACTCTTGCTTCTCCTTTATTTTTGTGTCTGACCTCTGTCCTTAATGCTGGTTTCCCCAATAGCCACAGTCTGGCTGCTGGAAGCAACAGGAGTTACTTTGGCTGAGCTTTGCTCTGACAGAAGCAATCTGAAACAATCAGTAGGTCCAGAAGAAGGCTATGTGTTGTTTGTCTTGTGGTTGGTTTTGGGCCCATCCCCAAATTAATTCATTTTGGCAAGTGAAAGGAGATTTATGATCTATGTTGGAACTAAAGTTTGAATTGAGGTAAGGATATTTCCCCAAAGGAAAGTCTGAAAGCTATTAAGAAGCAGAAGGGAGGTGAACACTAAGTAGGCGACTGATCATTTTCATCCAGTGGTCTCAAAGGATTATAGTAATATAAGTGAAAGATGTAAGGTGGATAAAGCACCTAACAGTGCCTGATATGTTACATGCCTTCTTGTTCACATGCACCATCCCCTCTATGTCCCCATGTGTCTTAAGTTTTCTTGCTTGGGCTTACATGACTACTGAGTTTCCTTCTAGCACTAAAAATCTGTTAATAATACCTACTACTGACATTATGTTAACTCAGAACATAGGAATATGTATGTCAAAGGAGGGTTAATTGTATTGGAAAGCAGTAAATGGCAGAAGGTAGCTGACAAAACACCTTCAGGTCTTCTGTAAGCTCTCTGTGGAAGTGGCCCTGGTTCAAGTTTTTCAACATATAGAAAAAAAGATACAGTTTCTGTTCCTCAATTCCAGCTTCTCCTGGACCCTGCTCTATCTCCACTCCCTTTGAGCAAATGAAGGATAATAAAAAACAATGAAGATAAGTTAGAAAAACATTATAACTGTAAAATTTCAAAAAGAGCACAAAAATACATTTTCATCTAAAGACAAAACAGATAGCTGCTTGATACTGTCAAGATTTTTAAGTCCTGTGAATTCTATCAAAGATTAGATGATATTTCATTAGCAGAGCTAAGGTAAGAAATGACAGAGGAAAATAAAGCCATTAACAGACATTAAGAGCAAATTAGAAGTAAAAACAGATCTGACAATTAGAAAATCAAGTCAGTAATGAGCTAGAAGTGTTAAAAAAATAAGAAGAGACAGAGGAAAAGCCCCACAATAACAGTTAACAGAGATGATGAGATTGGAAGGACAATGAAAATCCATGTAAATTGAGGGAGAAGAATACAGTGAAGAAAAAATTACATTAGTATTATAGAAGATGATTTCCATGAAATGGAAGAAAACTCCAGGTTAATAGGCCCATCATGTGCCAAAAATAATCTTAAAAATTGTAATCATATTCTTGTACACTTACTATATTTCAAGGATAACCAAAACCCTTAAAGTCCATGAATGCCTGTTGTCTATTGTATTTCCATTTATCTAGGCTGATACTTTGTATCAAATAGATATCTGATGAATATTTGAAAAGACAGATCTTTTAGTAAGAAAATGTTCAGCTGGTATGTTAGATCACTAATAATGCAATTTCTTTTTTTTTTTGTAGAAGTGGATAAGTCATCTATAAATTTAGAAATTTTATTTCCACATATAAATACATTTTCAAACACAGACATATCTCAGGGATATTACAAGTTTGGTTCTATTCTACTGCAATAAAGTGAGTCCAATGCACCTTTTGATTTCCCATTGCATTTAAAATGTATGTTTATACTGTAGTCTGTTAAGTGTATAATAGCAATATGTATAAAAAATAAAATAATGACTTAAAAATACTTTATTGCTAAAAAATGCAAACAATCATCTGAGCTTTCAATGAGTTGTAAGCTTTTGCTAGTGGGGGCCCTTGTATGAGTGTTGATGGTTGCTGACTTAATTGGGTGATATTTTTTTATGGTTGCCCATGCTGCAGTGATTTCTTAAAAGACAGTAAGGAAGTTTCCTACATCAATCGACTCTTCCATTCATGAATGATTTCTCTGTAGAATGAGATGCTATTTGATAGCATTTTATCCTCAGTAGAACTTCTTTTAAGTTGGAGTCAATCCTCTCAAACCTTGCTGCTGTTTTACCAACTATAAGTTTATGTAATCTTATATATCCTGTGTTGTCCTTTCAACAATCCTCAAAGCATCCTCACCAGGAGAAGATTTCATCTCAAAGAACCACTTTCATTGCTCATCCATAAGAAGCAACTCCTCATCCATTCAGCTCTTCAACTATTATCCTGAGATTGTAGCAGTTGGGTCACATATTCAGGCTCCCCTTCTAATTCCACTTCCCTTCTTTTTTTCACCATATATTTTAGTGATTTCCTCCATTGAAATCTTGAACCCCTCAAAGTCATCCATGAGGGTTGAAATCAACTTATTCCAAATTCCTGGTCATGTCACTATTTTGACCTCTTCCCATTAATAGAAAAATGTTCTTAATGGCATCTAAAATGGTGAGTCTTTTCCAGAAGGTTTTCAGTTTTCTTTGCCTAGATCCACTAGAAGAATCACTATCTATGACACCTATAGACTTATGAAAAATATTCAATAACAAGACCTGAAAGCCAAAATGACTCTTCAATCCATGGGCTGCAGAATGGATGTTGTGTTGGCAAGCATGGAAACAACTTTCCTCTCATTGTACATCTCCATCAGAGCTCTTGAGTGAATAGGTACCGTGTCAATGAGAAGTAATATTTTGAAAGGAATCTTTCTTCCTGAGCAGTAGGTCTCAACAGTGGGCTTCAAATATTCAGTAAACCAGGTTGTAAGCCATGTGCTGTCATCGAGGCTTTGTTGTTCCATTTATAGAACACAGACAGAGTAGATTGAACAATCCTTTGAAGCTGTAAAGCCAACATTAACTTTCCCTCTCTAGGTATGAAAGTTGTAGATGGTGTCTTCTTACAATAGGAGGTTGCTTGGTCTACAATGAAAATATGTGGTTTAGTGTAGCCCCCTTCATGAATTATCTTAGATTCTCTGAATAACTTGCTACAGCTTCTCCATCAGCACCTGCTCCTTCACCTTGCACTTGTATGTTATAGAGATGGCATCTTTCCCTAAACTTCATGAACCAATCTCTGCTGCCTTCCAGCTCTTCTTCTGCAGCTTCCTCACCTCTTCAAAGAACTGAAGAGAGATAGGACCTTGCTCTGAATTAGGCTTTGGCTTAAGGGAATGTTGAGGTTGGCTTGATCTATCCAGAGCACTAAACTTCTTCCATCTTAGCAATAAGGATGTTTTGCCTTCTTATCATTTGTGTGTTCATTGGAGTAGCACTTTTCATTTCATTCAAGAATTTTCCTTTGCATTCACAAATTGGCTAATTGGCATAGGAGGCCTATCTTATTAACTGGCCTAGGTTAATATTGAGATGTCTCAGGAAATAGGGGAGCAAAGGAGAGGCAGAGGAATGGAGAAACTGCCAGTCTGTGGAGCAGTCAGAACATACATATCTATCGGTTAAATTTACCATCTTATGTGGGTGGTGTTTGCAGTGCCCCCAAAGTAATAGAATATTAACATCAAAGATTACTGATCACAGATCCCTATAACAAAAAATAATCATGAAAAAATGTGAAATATTATAAGAATTACCAAAATGTGACACAGAGACACAAAGTGAGCAAATGTTATTGGAAAATTATGCTGATAGATTTGCTGGATGGACTGCCACAAACCTTCAACTTATAAAACATGCAATATCTGTGAAATGCAATAAAGCAAAGAGCAATAAAACACGATATGCTTGTCATATATCTCATATACCCTATTAGTGTACTATGTTCACAGTACAGTGCTCACCCATACACTTTCTGGTAAAAGTTAATTTTAAGATGTAATCTATCTAAAAGAAAATATAAAAATATGTAATCATGATTAAAGTAAGTTATATAATCAGAAAAGAAATAAGCATAAGAGAATATTCCATAATTATTTTTTATTATACTAACAAGTACTGTCTACTTTATGAATAATTTAAAGGACTGGATATTAATTTTCCCCATTCACTATAATTGACTCCATTCTGCTGTCCTTAGGTTTATTTTGTGATCTTTTTCAAACTTCTTGAGCACTTCATTTCAGTCACTTCTTGTTTCTTCTGTGTGGACCTGTAGTCTCATAGGTTTTGATACGGAATATTTTTATCATTACTTACTAGACATGATTTTCAATAGCAGCTTAATTCCTTTGATTCAGTAATTGAAGAAATTGTTGCTTTTCTCCCTTATTTTCTTATTCCCACATGTATTGCTTTGTGGTCTGAAAATGTGGTCTCAATTTGTTAACTGCAAGTAATAGAAGAGCTGATGGAAAGTAAATTAAACAATAACAACTTATCATCTTAAGTTCAGAAGTAGAGATTTCCAACGTTGGTTCTGCAGTTCAGTGACGTCATCAAGAATCTCCTTGTATTGGTAGTGTCTGCCCCCATGTGCCCAAGACAATTGTATTACAGCTCTTCCAAGTATCATTTTTTTCCTCAAGAGAAGGTCCAAAATCAAGGGAGAAAGAAGGGTTCTTTTCACAAGTCTTATGTCAGGGGTAAAAATATTTCCCAGAAGCCCCAAATGTGTTTTCCTTCTGATCTTGCACAGCCATCACTTACTAAATTAGAAATCAGATCATGTCGATTTAGACCCATCATGGTTCATAACAGTTAAAGATGCTCAAATTGGCTCTCCATTAACCAGAAGGAAGGATGGATTATTGCTGGGTGGGTGGCAGCCAACAATATCTGCCTTACAAATACTAAATATGATGTATCTGTGTAGATAATCTCATATATAATCATATATAATCTCATTACAATTACGTATAATTTTATATAACATACAATAATATGTATTATACACTATAATTATATATGTAAAATCTCACTAGTAATATTTTTGGATCCTCTCTTAATTTGACTTTTGATCTATTCAATCTATGAAGAATTCAGAAAAGGGCTGCTATTCTATACCTATATTGCCAATGGTTTTTTATTTTATAAATTTCAGTGCTATATTTGTTGCATAAAGTTAATGACAAAGTTTTATACTTTATGTAACATGTTTTATTGCAATAAAGAGACCTTTAATAATTTTCACATTGAATTTGATTTTATTTTTGTCTGCTACAGCTTTGTTATTCCTTTAACCTCTCTGAGTTACTATTTGTATATTTTTGTTGTTTCAGTCTGATTTCTTTGTTTTACTTTTTAAGAGGTAGGTGTCCCATTCACACTAAGATGAGGAAAATATTTGGTTTTGGTTTTATTTTACTGGATATATATTTTTTCTTTTTATGGCACTGAAATATTTCCTTTATACTCCTTTTGTTATATGATCTGTGCTGCTAAGGCACATCTCACTTCTAGTAATTTGGAGTGTGTGAATTCTTTTATTTTATTATTAGTTGCCTTTGTACATTACAGTAAACTGCTTCAGCCTAATTTTATTAATTTATTAGCTTCTGAAGCAACAACTAGTATAATTAGTTCTACTCTATGGAAATTCAAAATAGAAGCTATATATTAACACATGATTCTCAAAATTATGAGCGAGTGGAGAAAAGGGGCTCCTGTGGGAGTATAAATGGTCAAAGCCTTTTTGGAAGGCTGTTGGGCAGTTTATTATACATTCATAATTCATGATTCAACAATTTCACTTTTAAGAATCTAAAATAAATACAGAAATGCAAAAATACATTTGTATAGTGGTGATTCCATTGTGAACAACCTTGAATGGCATGGCAAAAAGTTTAGAAACAATATAAACGCATATCCACTTAAGGATTATAAATATATGAGTGTGCATGTTGAATTTATTTATCTTGATAAAAACATCTTAATGAGGAAAACCTCTGTGTTGACATAGATCTCTGAAACACAAAGTTTTAAAAAGTCAAAAAGAGTAATAATTGTATGATTTCATGTATGTTTAATTTGTACAAAACATGTTTAAATGAATAGAGAATATCTAGAAACACAAAAGTATTAGCAATCATTACTTTTGGGGAGAAAAGTAGAAACAAGTGAGGTAGTAATAGAGACTTATGTTTTATCCCATTTTCTGTTTTAAATGTTTACAATGACAATATATCCGTATAAATATTTTTAAAAACTATTCTGGAAAAGTAAACATGAAAAAATAGCTAGGAGAACTCTAAAGGGGAATAGCAGTGGAATGAAAAGGATTTATATCCTAATAGATATTAAAGTAGTATGTTTGACAAAGAGATCAATTTGAAAAAGATTTGATCACTACCTTGCACTGTACAACTAAGTAAGTTCTAGCTTTATCAAATAATTATAAGGGCAAAACCATAAAATCAATGGAAGGAAATAGAGCTTGTTACTTCAATTATTTGGGGTTTGGAATGGTCTTTTTCAACATGAAACTCCAGCCAAAACCCAGATAACAACAACAAAAATTACATAGTTTATCTACATACAAGTTAAAGCATTCTGTATAGAAAATAAACCTACTGTATATAGATTATAAAAGATAAATGTGTCAAAAAGTACAACATCCATAATAATACTTTCATATGCAAAAGGTTCTTACCAATTAGTAGAAGATAGATGTGCCAAAAGAAAAGGGCAAATGGCATGTGTGTACAACAGGCTATCTTTTTCTGTCTTCATAATTACACATTCCAAGATTTGCTATCATTGATCCTAAAACGCCTATGGTATACAGACCACCAATGATGTTTAGAATTCAACCTGTAGTCAATTTTCAAACTCTTTTCAAGAGGAAATTAAACTTCAGGGGGCTTTTTCTTAACACACATTTGCCCTTCCCTACACAAAGCTTACCTTAGCAACTGAAGTTGTTCCAAAACAAAGTAAAACCTTCTGGCCTTAATTTAAACAAGCATCACCAATCACTATTTTCATATTTCCTCTGATCAATCTAGATAGTTTATATTGGAAAGCTGAAGACAAACATCTTTTCCTCACTGATTCCTTCCTGTATTTGGCAAATACAGATGCTGCTCTGGGATTCTAGGGAGCAATACAATTTCATTTTTACCCATTCCCATTTGGGGAGACATTTCACAGAAACAAGTCTACCTCTGTTAAAAAAATTAATTTCTTTGTTGTTTCAGCAAAAGAGCTCATGAGCTTGCTTTTGATAATGGTGAACTTGGTCAAATGTTTTAACAAGTCAAAGTATTAGTGAAAGCATGAAATTCAAACCCCTGTTTTGAGATGTTTGTTGGAAATAGGGATTACTACTCAATCATTTATCATATGGGAAATATTTTAATTAGTATAGGAGATAAGCACTGGCAGAAAGGAATCATACTGTGTTCCAGGTTCTCTGCCAAATAGTATAGGACAAAACTCCCAGCAGATATTGAGCTTCACCAGAGTAAAGAGAAACACACGTAACAGAGGTAAGCTTATGGGCAAGGAAGATAGCAATTGATGTTAAGTGTTCTGAATTTGTTCTAATGCCCAAGAGAGAAGTGTCATTTCTTAGTCAATAGAATTGATTGTATTTATATATCCTTCACAATAAAATTTGTGCATATATATACAATATATAAATGTATACACATTTTCTGCACTTATTTTAGAAGGTTTACCATGTGCCAAGAACTTTGCTAATCTTTTGTATATATTATTTAGTTTGATCCTCATACTAATTCTAAACTGATAGGTATGGATCTAAATGTAGATAGATGCTTGCTTAAATATGTTTTTATAGCTTGTTTTTTGGCCCATTCAGAGAAGAAATCAAGTGTTATTTGTGCTTTTTCTAACCTTCTTTGTTCTTTTCTAAACTTTTTCCTGCCTCTCCTCTTACATTAAACAGCTTTTCTTTATGACCTCCTCCAATTTCCAGCAATAAGTAGTGTTAAGTTTGGGGAGATAGACAAGCAGGTGACTTTCTGTGCCTTTACATAATACATATATCTAGATATTAACATTGTTTATTTATAAATAAGAATATACTAACTTGTAGCTTGGCTTTTTACTTAATAATAGTACTTGACAGTTGGACTATCTCATTCTTTTGTAAGACTTGTATCATGAAGATACTTTATTAAATCCCCTCCCTGAGATGGACATATAGGGCTTTTGTAGTTTTCTCTGTAATAAACAATGTTGTAGGGCCTCTGTCTTCAAGTTATTTACCGTTGTTGCCATGGGAGCCGCAGTTTCCTTGGGCTTGGTTAGCTGCGGCTGTGCGCATGCGCGCGCACTTCTGCCACGCCCTGGATCAACAGTGGCGCCGAAGGCCTGCGGAGCCCGCCAGCGTCATCTCAGCCTCTTCGCTGGCCTGGACCCTGCCTCTGACTAAGTCGCCACCATGAGAGGCAGCAACTTGGTTAGGAACGACGAGTTTGATGAGCAGTTGCGAATGCGAGAACTGTACGGAGACACCAAGGACGGTGACACCCAGAAAGATCTCGGCGGACAAACCGATTCTTTCCGGCAGCAGCCATCCGACACCCCTTACGAGTGGGACCCGAACAAGAAGGCTTGGTACCCCAAGATCACTGAAGAGTTCATTGCTACCTATCAGGCCAATTACAGCTTTTCTAGTGACGGTGCGCCTAGCTCTACTGTAAATGTACAAAATATCAGTGCTCCGACTGCAGAGGAGCCTCCACAAAGAAAATCCCCTGAACCCAGTGATTCCAAGAAGAGGGGAGAAAAGAGAAAGGCCAAATCAGGATGGTTTCATGTTGAAGAAGACAGAAATACAAATGTATATGTGTCTGGTTTGCCTCCAGACATTACAGTGGATGAATTTATACAGCTCATGTCCAAGTTTGGCATTATTATGAGAGATCCTCAAACAGAAGACTTTAAGGTCAAGCTTTACAAAGATAATCAAGGAAATCATAAAGGAGACGGGCTTTGCTGTTATTTAAAGAGGGAATCTGTGGATCTTGCACTAAAGCTTCTGGATGAAGATGAAATTAGAGGCTACAAATTACATGTTGAGGTGGCTAAGTTTCAACTGAAGGGGGAATATGATGCCTCAAAGAAGAAGAAGTGCAAAGACTACAAGAAAAAGCTGTCTATGCAACAAAAACAGTTGGATTGGAGACCTGAGAGAAGAGCTGGACCATCTCAAATGCACCACAAACGAGTTGTCATCATCAAAAATATGTTTCATCCCATGGATTTTGAGGATGATCCATTGGTACTGAATGAGATCAGAGAAGACCTTCAAGTAGAGTGTTCAAAGTTTGGACAAATTAGGAAGCTCCTTCTCTTTGATAGACACCCAGATGGTGTAGCCTCTGTGTCCTACAGGGATGCAGAGGAAGCTGACTATTGTATTCAAACACTCAATGGAAGGTGGTTTGGTGGCCGTCAAATCACTGCCCAAGCATGGGATGGGACTACAGATTACCAGGTGGAGGAGACCGCAAGAGAAAGGGAGGAAAGGCTGAGGGGCTGGGAGGCTTTCCTCGATGTTCCAGAGGCCAACAGAGGCCTTCAGCATTTAAATTCTGTCTGTGCTTCGGAAAGGGCGGGGCCTTCTCGAGTAAGGCATTTTTCAGAGCAACTGAGCACATCCAAAATGAACATTCAAGAAGCCACAACTGAAATGGCACTTGAAGAACCTGTTGATTCAAAGAAGTTTGAAAAAACAGAAGATGGGGGAGAATTGGAAGAAAATGCCTGTGAAACGAGTGCTAAAGCAAGTGGCCCAGAAAAAGAGGCTGAAGAAGGCTGCCCCCAGGAAGAAGCCAAAGAAGGCTGCCTGGAAAGAGAGTCAGAGGCAGGCTGCCCTGAAAGAGCGTGTGAAGGTGACTACCCTGAAAGAGAGGCTGGAGAAGGCAGTTCCAAAACAGAGTTCAGAGAGGGTAGTCCTGAAGAAGAGAGTGACCCTGAAGGAGAATGCAAAAAGAAAAAACTCAAAAACAATTATGAAGAAAACGACCTTGCAAAGGAGTCTGAAGAAGATGGCCTTGACCAGAAGTCTGAAGAGGGCAGCCCCCAGAAGGAGGCTGAAGATGACTTGGAAAGAGAGTCTGAGGAAGACTGCTCTGCAAAGCAGCTTGAGGATGGCTTTGAAAAAGAATTTGAAGAAAATGGCCTTGAAAAAGATTTTGATAAGTATGGCTCCAACAAAGACTTTAATGAAAATGTTCTCAATAAAGAGTTAGAAGAAAATGACACCGAAAAATCCGAGTATGGAGATGACAGCTCTGAAAGGGTGTTTGATGAGGAAGTCTCCGACAGAGAGTTGGAGGAAGAGTCAGACGGAAAGGATGAGAATGATATGTATGAGGAAGTATTTGATGATGAGTCAGATGAAAACGAGGATGAGGAGGATGCCGATGAAAAGGGACTTGGAGGTGCTGGTGAGAAAGAAGATGCCAATGAAAAGATGTTTGAAGATTCAGATGAAAATGAAGATGAAATAGATGTAAAGGACAATGAAGCTGTAGATGAAAATAGGTCCGAAGATGATGATACTAATGAGACATTGTTTGATGATGAGGATTCCAGTGAGATGCTCTTTAATGATTCTGATGAAAGAGGGACTGTGGGTTGTTTGGGGAATATTAAGGAAGAGGGGCCCTTGTCCACAGACAGCAGCTTTGTCCTCAGCAGTGATGACAGCGATGATATTTAATCCCTGAAACTTGCTTTTAGAGTGATTCCTCCCTACATTTTGCCTATACTCCAGGGTAATTACTAGTAGTGTTACATGAATATGTGCATAGTGGTAGGATGGCATCAGGTAAATGAAGTTTTCATTGTTACCTATACTTAATTTTAAATATATGTTAATTGACTGTTTGATTAAAACTTCATAGTATAATGCAAGTAAACTGGATACTATCCTTTGTCAGATTTGTTAAATGCATGCAGAATAATATTTTTAAAGTATTCTGATTGAAGTTTGTGATATTCAAAAAGAAAATTATTGCTAATATGCAGAAACTAAAAATAAATAAAAATAAACTATGTTGTAGAAAACACCTTTACATATACATGTTTGTATCCACATGGGCATATTTCTCTGAGATAAAATCCTACAAGTGGAATTGTTTGAAGTAATGGAAGATCACTTATTTACATTTTACAGAATTGCTAAGTTGCCTTTCAAAATGTTTCATCAACTTACAGTCCTAGTAAAATTTTTCCATATCTTTGCAACATTTGATAACTATTTCAAAATAGAAAAAGAACACATCATTTTTACTTCTATTTTGAAAACTTTTGAATTTAATTTCTTGTATTTCCACTGTTAGGTGTATATAGTTACATACTTTTTTCTTTGTAAACTGTCTCATATTTTTCTTTCTTAGTTACTTGGGCTTAGTCCTTTACTTTTTTCTAACTTCTTCCAATGTATTTAACATACTGCATTCTAATACTGCTGAAAATCTGTGTCACCGCCATCTATTTGTACCATAAGCAGTGCTTCTGTGAACATACTTATGTATCCATTCAAGAAATTCCCTAGGATATATCCATAAGAATGATTTCCTGGGTATATTACCTACACACTTCAGGTCTATAAAAAATGTTATACACTGCTGGTGTGCAACAAATTACCCCCATATGCAGTAGCTTATTACAGCAAGTTTATTTTAAGCTAAGAGTTCCTGTGGGTCCTGAATTGGGTAGCAGATAAGCTGGGTGGTTTGGGCTCAGGATCGCAGGTTGCAGTCTGGCTCTGAGCTGAGGCCAAAGTTGCCTTAAGCTCAACTGTGGAAGGATTCATGTCCAACCTCACAGTCCAGAAGCTTCAGTTTGTTGCCCCATGGGTGTCGTCTCCATAGGGCTGCTTACGATGGCAGCTGTGTCCCCCAGGTGAGTAGGGCTCTGAGAGAGAGTGAGCCACAAGAGAGTGTCTGAGATGGAAACCACACTCTCTTGTAACCTAATCTCAGAAGTGATACACCATTACTTCTGCTGCATTCTCCTGGTCACACAGACCAACCAACCATAGTACTCAAGTAACCAACGGCCCTGGTTTGCCTGGCACCTAAGGATTTATCAGGCTTTAAAATACAGCTTTCTAGCTTTTAAAAGGTGGGTAAATCCTAAGCACAACCTGGGCAGTTGGTCACCTTACCCTGTACAGTACAGTGGCAATCATACAATGGTATAAATACCAGGAGAAGAGAATCCCTTGTAGACAGACATCTTGGAGGCTGACAGCTATACTGGGTCATTGATTACACCCAAACATAGTTGCAAAATTATTTCCAGATGTTGTTCCAGACTAGCTGGTATAGTTTCCTACAAGTTGTGAAGATTCAAGACTCAGATTTTATTTTCTGCAGATCCTCTAAATGAATGGAACTTGTAGGTTATTTCGTATTAAATTTTCTCTCATATTGTTCCTCCATTCATTAGCTGTTCATTCTGAGAAGTTTTTGATATTCCAACTTAATAATTCACCCTTCCTTTGGGCATTTTCTGCTATTCAGACATTCTTTTGCATAAAGATCTCACAAAGCTTATAGTTTGCTTATTTGTGATGCATAATATGTAAAATATTAAATAGCAATCTAGAATTAGAAGCCAGATGGTCTCAATGTAAGTGATGTGGGAGAGTAGGAGGGGAAGTGCACTTTGAAAACCTACACAGGAAAACAAATACTGAAAATAAATAAGCTGAGCTTTCATGGAAATAGGTTAGAAAAAGTAAAAGAATAAGCCAAGTTACCAAGAAAGAATAAATGATAAAAGTAATTGCAGAATTCACTGATCTTAAGCTCTGAGACAGAGAACAAAGAGAGGAGATTTATAAAAATTAAAGGGTTGTTTGTTTTAACTCATTCTCCTTTGCTCAGTCCCAGATCCCTAATCCCAGCAACTATGGCAGCTGCTCTGTTCTGTTTAATGTGCTTTTTTTTTGTTTATATGTATTTCCATGATGTATGTCCACCACATTTTATCAATTTATTTCCCCAAGAAATATCTTAACTCTCATTCTCCACAAATCTCAGTGCAATGAAGAGCCTCATATTTGTCTTGTAGGATGAATTCTCATTCTCTCTCTCTATCTATAAAGGGGCTGGAGGGACTAGATACCCAGAAAAAGAATTGTTGGAACACAGGTACTCGTATGCTTCATTTGCCTAATTAGCCTCCTTGGTCTCCAAAGGGCCACCCCAGGCTGCATGCCCATCGATGCATGAAGTTGCCTCTGTCTCAGCATTCTTGTCACACCCGGCATTGCTCAGGTTTTGTAAGTCTAATAGGTGTGTAATGATATCTCATTATTAAATTAATTTTCATTTCTATGATTATTAATGTTGAGTATCTCTTTATGTGTTTATTAGCTTTTTGGATTTTCTCAGCTGTTCCTTTCAAAATAATAAAACTCTGGCACTATTAATCCAGGTAAAAGAGAGACGATGCAAAGAAACAATATGCAGACTTTTAAAAAGATGAAATTGCACAGGAAAACAGAAAATTCTAAAAGCTTCTAGAGAGAAAAACAAATAATTACAAAAAAGAAAAGAAATCAGAGCCTCAGATTTCTCATCACCAATACCAGTTTATAGAAGTCAATGTAGCCACCTATTCCATGTTTTGATGAAAAAATTATTTTAAATCTGGAATTCTATGCTGTGTAGGTATCTTTCAGTTGTGAAGGTGAAATGAAGACATTTTCAGACATGGAGAACCTGAAAAAGTTTGCTATTCACGGGCTTCCTCTGAAAGAATTATGAGTAACCAGCTCATCAGTCCCTGTATGGATGACTCGTATTTTTACTCCTTATGGCAGCCCCACTCCCTGGCACTTGCCTGGACTTCTTTCTGGACAGGAAGAAGGGAAGGAGGGAGTGAAGGAAGGAAGTTTCTGTCGTTTCAGAGCATCCATTGCAATGTCTTTCACCAAGTTGAGTTTATTCCAAACACGTTTGGTCTCTCAGTGGCAGTTATGACATATTTAAGAGTTGTTTCTGCTCTTGTGAAAGCTATTCCAGAATCTGGCATCTATTGTTTATCCTTCTCACATCTTTGACCTGCCGAATTAGTACTCCTAAATAGGCCCCACTCTGAGCTGACATTTTCCTTAGGATGTTCCACACAACAGTATGTTACTAGGTTTAAAAAACAAATGTCTTGAGGTTGACAAAGCTAAAGGGACGTCTTTCCTGTGGAATTTCTCAGGCTTGTGTGCATGGCAAATCTCCTTCTAAGAAGGGACTAATATACAATGCCATGTTAGCCAAATGAGTTTGGCCACAGAGTCCTTTAGGGAATGGGGAGCACCTTGCAGGATCTGTTCTATAATTTTGTGATGCTGTCTGACTCCATGATCTCTGATGTTCAGTATCAAAACACTCCAAGCTCTATTCCCCACCCAACACCTCATAAACAGTATCCATATAATATTCAGTGAAAGGATAAGTGGATGAAGGAATTCATTATAAAAGTGCTTTAGAAGTTCAATACGAAATTTGTGGTAAGCCATTGCTTGTATTTATTCTGGAATGTGATTTCACTTAGACACTGAGAGTTTCCAAAGAAAACAAAAAATATTAGCTTATTTCTAATATACCATCTTTGAAACAAAATTCACTTTAAAGCTCTTAATCTGTAAATGTAGTCAAAATCCTCTGCTGCCTGTGCAGTTTGCTGTGGCAGAATCCAAAGGCCATCGTCTTCCACCAGCTTCAGGCCTATCTGGGTGCTGAGCTTTATCTGCACAACAGTACATACTGATTTACATTTGTGTCGTGCTTGATTGTATGAGTCTCAAATGCTTATACATATATGCTATCAGGCTCAACATTTAGCTTTTGTGTTCTTAAAAGCTAGTCTCTGTATCTTCTGTTTCCTCTTTTCCTCACTAAGTTTCATGTGATTTTTAAAATTCCTCAGATTGGTAATGTATTTGTATCCATGAGGATAGAAGTAAATGTTGTAAATGGAAAATTAAAAATTACAGTCAATAGATTGTCATGAAATGAAAGGATGTTTTGAGATTTGGGGATAACATCCAAATGAAAAAATAAAATTTCTTGGTTATGAGACAATGAAAATAAGTTTTGTGAAAAATAATGATAAATTAAACTAACTGGGCAAAATTAATGAATTTGCATACTCTGCAATTTCTCTTCCTCTGCTGCCTTTTCCACAATAACCCTTTGTTTCTCTTGTTAGCAAGAAGCATACAATAAAGTATGGGGGTCCTATAGAACTGACTTCAAGCATTATATTCTGGGTGCTCAAGAAAATACTTCTCTCTTCAATAATAAAAATGTGCAAATTGCTACCTCCCTCCTTGGGTTGATACACACAGGGTTACATGACATGAAGTATGTAGAGCAAAGTCCATTAGTGCTGTGTGAGCTCTACAATTATTAATTCTTCCATTTTCCCATACACCCATCTCAGTATTGCCTATTCAAAAAAATTTCTTGACAAAATGTCTGCTTATCTTAAAATGTCCCTTTCTCTGAAGAAACTCTCACATCCATTAAACTTCCTTTTTACACTATTTTTTTATTTGAACCCCATTTGGACAGAAAAATCCTTATATAATACCTTTGGGCTCTCATCAGCAGACTTCAACATACGTCACTTAAATGTTTTATTCTACTTTATTTGCAGTTCTGACAATTTCAGAGTTCATAAAGGATTTGACATACTAACAACGGGGTTAAGAGTTGGAAATTTGCTACTTTCAAATATTCTCTTTTCAATCTAGATTCAATTTAGTGAAACTGCCCAATTTCAGTTTACTAAGCCTCCTAAGAACTAGGAAAATTCATGGAGCAATGACTTTCAACTCCCCTTAGACCTTCACTTCCCCCTCCCCTTTAAGAATTGCCGACACATTTAGCTCTTCTGAATCTGAGTATAAGAAGGGAGGTTAGGGGAGGAAGCTGGGCAGATGTGTGTGGGAAGAGGTAGGATAGAAGCAATGGGAGGAGAGGTATTCTAATCAGAACCAAATAAGTGACTAAAAATGTTTTACCCTTTGTACTTGTAGTGAATGAAGAATCCTTTATGCTTTCCACACCCAAGTTTGAAGGGGGTAGCTAAATGAAGACATTTTCCTTTAGAAAAGCCACAAATCACTTTTTCAAAGCTTGAATTAATAAGATCCTTTGCAACAATGTTTCTCTGTGACTGTTCAGTTTCCAAAATGGAAATCTGTAGAATGTCAGCTCCTTTTTAGTTTGAAAAAAAAATATGACCGCATGAAGCCCCTTTTAAAACATTCCTCCAGTGAAAGCATTTTAAATAATTTCTCAAAGGGAAGTACTATATTCTGAGTGAATAGCATGACATTATGAACTACATCTAACATAAGATTTTGCTTCGACAAGCCTGTCAATGCTCCTTAGTTCCACTGTGATGAAATGAAAATCATGGGAGCTTGGAAGAAATATCTTCCTCACCCTGATACTCTTTATTAACTGTGGAATGGTGCTATTTTCTTCACCATGGCAACAAAAGCGCACAATAGAGTTTGCTCTCACCTTCCTCGCATAAGGTGATGGGGGGGAAAAATACAGCAAAAAAAAATAATGTGAAGCAAACACAGATTTCAGGAAGGAAGGAATTAAGGAAACCATGAAACCTCGGGCAATGTGAACTCAGTGATCAGCATTAAGTGCCCTGTTACAAACAGAGTTTACTGGACTAGGTAATGCGACCCAGAGAAAAGACTTTCAGTTTATACTTGATTAAATCTCAAAATGGGTGACTTTTAATGTCAGCCAGTCAAGTAAAAGACCAGTTTAAATGCTCTCATTTTACAGTAAGGTTAATATCAGTAAAAGGCACAGATTGACCAGTAATCTTGAAATAAGGCTCTGAATTACTAATATACAGTGTCATTTAAAAGCAAAAAATTTGTTCTCATCAGCACATACAGTTCTTCTAGTAATTTATAGAGAATCAAGGGTAATTTGCACTATGAAACATTGTAGCCATAACTTTTTTCCCCAGAAAATAGAGTTTGGTTTAAAATATCAGATATTCTATATCCTGTTCAATGAACAGTATTTAAAAAATACTCAAAGTTGTCCATCTTCCTCTGACATTCTGAGGCTCTTAATGGGGTTGTCTTTAACTAGAGCATGTTAATATAGACAAAACAACCAGAAATGGGCCAATTGATTATTCCTTGTTTGGGGTAAAGGGGGGGAAATCACATCAGAATTTTATTTTGGCATCTGAAAAGCCATGCAATAATTAATAAGCTAAACAGAAATCAAATCATTGCACTGAGTCAGAAAGCCAAAAAAGGAAGACATTTGATTGAGTTGTGGTATTAGACTAGTGTGGGCTTTTAAAGATTTCTTTTAAAAAATGAATTTGGCCATCTAAAATAAGGTGCTAAATACTATATGTTTCGGTTTTGGTACCTAGATAGTTTTTAGTACCATGTTTTATTAAAAACAAAGTTGGCACTTATACTCAGGGAAAAGGTTCTAAATAGTATTTTAGAAATAGAAAACTACTTTGGGAGAACTTTAGGGAACATGATAGACAGAATGCCTGTTCAAATAACTGCCCTCTTTGAAGCCCAGGAAAATAAAGAAAAATAACCAAAAATAGCAGAAAATAATCCCACTAATATTAAAACCAGACAATGAGACCACTGCAGTATTATAAACATAAAATTAAACTGACCAGTTACAACATGATTTGGAACAAACTGAGCAAGTGTGTTCAGTGTCAGCACATAGGGCCCATAAATGACAACCCTGTCAGCTCTGGAGAGTTAGCAAAGGAAAACAAGACTTGGGGTTAGCAGGTGTTGAGCCCTAACTACATACCAGACATAGTGCTAAGGACTTTATTTCAATGCATCCTCTCAGCAATTTGGCACTATTATCACTTTCCTCTTACAGATGGTAGAATTTAGCTTTTTGCCCAAGTTCACATGGCTGATTGCTAGTATTTGTGTGAGCTGGGATTTTCATACAGGTTTTGTTGACTTTAAAACTTTTTTCAAGTGACTAGCAATGCGTTCGTTCATGGAGTATGTTCTGTAGCATCCTACTTACAATCCTGAATTTGGAAGAAGAGTTGGAAGTATGGTACACTATGGAAAAAAGAGTACACCAGCAGTAAAGGGTACAAGGGCAAAGAGGGATACAACCACTAAGGCAGGTGTACAGCAAGGCAGAGAAAAAAAGGCAGCATGAGAGCCAGTTTTGTTTCATCAGGATCCTTTTCCAACCAGGAGGGACTATGTGCCTTTAGCAGGCAAGTCTGGGCTGGAGAGAGATGCAGACCGATATAGGTCGGGCTCAACTTTGAAGCCATAGGTTTAAGTGATCTGTGCAAAGAAAATATGAACTGAACAACCAGGTATAAGACTGCTGATCCATGAGACATCAAAAAATATATGGTCAGTCCCAAAGATAGCCCAGAAAAGCCAGAGAATGTTACATCTGAGGGGATTCCCACAGATAAGGTTTATATGGAAAGTACATAAAGAAGTCATTACATTTTAGTTATTACATTAATTCAAATTCCAGTTTGGGTGTCTGTAAAAGTCTCAGAATCTCTTGCAGTGGGTCTATGAAGCTTGCGTTTGGTCCTTTCTCCAGAGCAACATTACAGGTAGTTTCCATCCAGCCTCACAGTGCCAGTGATTTACATTGTCACTGAACTCACGGCATTAATCTAGGCCTCCATTTGCCCAGCTGCACTATGAGTAAGTTACTTTTAAGCCCTAAGGCTTTTTCCCAGACAAAAATTCTATGACTCCCTCAGGACTACTAAAGAGTTTATCAGATCCCACAGGCAGACTAGAACAATTTCCCTTTCATGAGAGCCTACAGATTTGGAGAGTTAGGCCTAGGCTGGAGAATATTAACAGCTTCACATTGGAGATGTGACTTATAATTGCAATTACAATTCTGAGGACTGAGAGATAAGCTTTCCTTTTGTGATGAGTCTGTGATGTGCTCAGTGGCTTAACTGTAGCTTATTAAGTTGTACCAATTAGGTAACATGAGGTTAAATTTTAAATGTTTCTACTTATAAGAGTTATGTAGTCTCACTGTACTATATTTAAAAATCAATATATTAAATGAAAAAATATAAATTGCTGAGCAATATCCCCTGATAACCATATTAATGTTTTGATTCTGTGTGGTTTTGGTGCTCCCTGAATAAACCTCCTCATTACAGGGATTTAGTTTCTTTTATCTTTTCTCCTGAGCTTGGCATGAATGTTTAATAAATACAGACTTTCCTCATGTAGCAACAATAAATATTGGTTTTTGAAAAATCCTACCACTTTTTCAACAACTCCTTTTTCTCTTGATATAGCTATTTTTTTCTCCAAAACATAGCTAAATAAATATAAGAAGTGATATTTGAAATTATCTGCATGGAGAAAGTTCGTATTTCAGTTATAATTGTGTTGATTCAGTGCTCCCATCAGACAGACAGGGAACATAATTATACCAATTAATGTGAAAAAGTGCTTTTAAACAGGAATCAAGTGTGTTCTTTTCAGGAGTTTTGAACCCTATCTTTATAATGTTATCCACCCTTTTCAGTGACTTCCTTCATATACCCAAATTCTAGCTCCATCGCAAGTCCATCTTGTTACAAATTTGGAGTGAATGGAATCTGACTTCATGAATATGAATGCCATAAAGAAAGATGCAATTTTCATGTGTTTATAATGTCTTGGGAAATGGCTAGTTGGGATGGAATGCATCATAATTTTTTTTCCACTAAATTGAATGAGAATTTTTTTTAATGTAATCGTTTTCATTTAGAGGCAGATTTTTCAGGAATGAACTAGAGTGGATTGTTGAATTCTTGTATTAATGAATTGTGTTAGGAAGACACTGGCCTGAGCTAATTTAGGCATGTGGTACTGAATGGTTGCCTATGCCCAAGCACTGATGTGCACGAGTGGATTTTCATAGCAGAAAGTCTACCAGGTGAAGGTTAGTGTGGAACTGTCCACTTACAGAAATGAGATATAGTGAATGGAGAGGAGAATGTGATGAATGGCACACTTATGAACCACATCAGCATTCTTGGCTGAGAGGAGCAAAAGTAGGAGCTGAAGGATTGTTCTCGTGGGGACTGTGATGCATGTGCTTCTGAAGTGTGGAGGGTGACGTAGAGTCGGCTGATCTGCTTGTCTCCCCCTGACACACACACACCGTTTGGTTGGTATCCAGTGCCATTCCAGCACTGTGAGAATTACAGGGCATTGGTGGTGGTATTTGAAAGGGCAGCATCAGTGTTGCCAATATCACCTGTTTCATAATCTGAACAATGGTCTGCCAAATATATCAATATCCTAATTCCCACAACTGAATATATTACTGTTATGGATTGAATGTTTGTGTTTCCCCACCTCCAGATTCATATGTGGAAGCTCTAAATCCCCAAAGTAATGATATTCGGAGGTAAAGCCTTTGGGAGGTAATTTGGCTTAAATCAGGTTATGAGGATAGAGCCTGCATGATGTAATTAATGCATTGTAAAGAAAGAAAGCGATAAAAAATCTCTCTTCATGTGAAGATCTAATGAGAAGGCAGCCAGGAGGAGGACTGTCACCAAGAACAGAACCTGCTGGCACCTTGACCTTGGACTTTCCAGTCTCCAGACTATGAGAAATAAATGCTTGTTTAAACTACCCAACCTATAATACATACATATAAAATTATATATAATTTTCCTTGTTTCCTTGTTCAGGTTATATCCTGATACACCCATTTTAAGTTGAAAATATGGTTAAGTCAAAATGCATTTAGTATACCTAACCTACTGAGCATCATAGCTTAGTCTAGTCTACTTAACATACTCAGAACTCTTACATTACTTATACTTGGGCAAAATCATGTAACACAAAGCATATTTTATAATAAAGTGTTAAAGTTTATTATAAATAATAAAGTGTAATTTATTGACTACTGTACTAAAAGTGCAGAACAGAATTGTTGGATCAATTGTTTACCTTCATCTTGTGGCTGAGAGCTTCAGCTTGCTGCCATTGCCCAGCATCACAAGAGAGGATTGTACCATATGTCGCTAGCCTGGGATAAGATCAACATTTAAAATTTGAAGCATGGTTTCTGCTGAATGTGTATCACTTTTGCACCATCAAAAAGTCAGAAATCTTAATTTGAACTGTTGTTAAATTGGAGACCCTCTGTAGTTTGTTATACCAGCTCAAACTAAGACAGTTACTTTCCACGGAAAGGGATGCTGTACGTACAATTTAGTTGAGGATCTTGAGGTAGGGAGATTATCCTGAATTTTCCTTGTGGGCCCAATGTAATTACAAGTGTCCTTATAAGGAAGAGGCAAGAAACTCAGAATAAGAAAATGATGTGACAATGGAAGCAAAGATTGCAGTGATACATTTTGCAGATGGAGGAAGGTGCCATGAACCAAGGAATTCAGGCAGCTTCTAGGGGTTGGAAAAATCAAGGAAATGGAGTCTTCCTCAGGCCCCCAGGAGGAACACAGCTCTAACAACAATTTCATTTGAGCCCCATAAAACCCATTTTTATACTTCTGACCTCCACAGTTACACAATTAAAAAATTGCATTGTTTTAAACCACTAAGTTTATGATAATTTGTTAACAGCAGCAATTGGGAAATAAGGCATTTGCTTATAATGTATTATTTCCCAATAATAATGCTTATAATGGCAGACATACATGGTTGGTGTTCAGCAGACATGGAAATACCCCCTGGAGGCTTGGTGGGAAAGCACTACTGCCTTGTGGGAGAGCACTTGTGAGACACACCCAGGGGCCTCCTCAAAAGTCTTGGGCAGGGGGACTTGGCAGGGGACTGGGACTCTGTTGCGGTCTGGAGCAGTGAGCTGTCAAGACTGGAATGTTAGTAAAAATCTGGCCTTAGTTGTATACAGAGCCCATTTGAAGCCTTGGGACATTGTCATTATAGAGTATTTCAAGCACATGTGACTTGCATACAAACTCAAGTCTATCACCAGCTTTATCTTGAAGAGCTTATCTGTCATCAATAGGAACAGTGTGTCATCATTGCAACTTTCTGCTCCTTCCTCTCTACCCTGTGATCTGCCATCCAGACTTACTTCTCCTATAAGGCATGTGAGGTGTGAAGAGCTCAATGCAGTCAAAACCAATGTCTCATTCTAGGGAAAGCAAGTTGGTTTCCTGACACTATTGCTGGTTTGAGGAGGTATTGTATAACTAAAGAATCACTGGAGGTCTGAAACTATGGGGCACTCAATCTGGATGAAAACTATGTATCTGAGAACTGGACTCAGTTACATATATTTAGGGTAGGTGAGGGTGGAAGGAGAGCCCTTTGCTTTCACTGATAATTATAGCTCTGGTTTCCAGTGATAACAGCAACTTGGGAAAAGTTTAGAAACCATAACATCTTCCCATGAGAACTACCTGTGACTCAGTGTTCTCTACAATACCTTAGCTCTAATAACAGACATGCCATCATTTGATAAAATTACACTCATGAGTACAGTAGTACTTTTTGATTTTCAGACTTTGCACACTCCCCATTACTTCATACTAGTTATTGGTAACTTAATGAACATCACCACTGTATAGAGAAAACATCTTGTATCACTACATGCACTTGATTTGTTGTGAATTCCTTGGCTAGAGTAGTCTATGTAATTGTAGTCACTTGACATTAGCAGTACTATACACCCAAAATTGTTAAAGAAATTTAAAAAAAATTATGTACCAATCATGTAGACTATATATACAATCATGGTGAAAGTTCTTTATGCTTTATTACACAGCCCATTTTAATAATACATCAAAACAGTGACTGTTTTTATTGTGTTTTAAATTCTCCCCACTTGGCCTACAAGTTCCTAAAATAACATATCAAAATTAAAATTAATTTTATTTCTAAGTTTCTAATTATAATTAAAAGGCTAAATGTTGAACTCAGATTTTTCTATAAAGGAGCTTAGATTGGCCTCAATAGAGGGACCAATAGTGTCAAGTGAGGACCAATTAAGGTTAAGTAGTATCTCTGAATCTTGGTCTAGTTCTTTATTTTTTGACATCACAAGTACTTGCTACTTCAGGGATATTTTGACATTATAGCAACACAGGTGTATTAACGCCTTTGTAACTACTTATAGGGTCATGAAGATGTAAAGTTGATGCTAGGGACAATAATTAAGCTCATCCAGACATCACCACCACCAGGCACATCTATAAAGTAGGGACGGTGTGTGTCTTCTCCTTCTTTGGTGACCTCCCCTTCAGGGTTTTGTCATCTTTCACTGTACTGCACACAGACAGTAATGCCCCTCCGCTCTGGGCCCTCCTGGGGCCCTACCTGGTTCTCACATAAGCCTACTCTCTGTGGTTTCCACCATGACAGCAGAGGGCACGTCAGATCAGAGTCACATACATGTATTAAATGAATGAATAAATGATTGGATGTATATTTATGCATGAATGAATTATACATTGAGTAGACTTCTTTCCCAAGCGTTATCTCATAGTTGAGGTCATTTACTGACTCACCCCTCTTGCATTCATATTCAAAATTATTCTACCCACACATCCCCAGTTATACTATAGCTGGAGAATATATGTGTGTGTGTGTATGTGTGTGTGTGTATAATAAAGTTTATATGCATGACTATAGATAGATAGATATCCATATGACAGTGTAAGAATGCTGGCGCTCTTTTGGTTGTGGGAGGGCAGCAAGGATGCGCTGGCATGTAATGAAGCACAAACTTTAATAGATAGCCCAGATAGCCCTAGGCTTGAATCCCCCAACTAAGTTCCTAATTAAACCTTTAACATGGGCAAATTACTTAACATCTCAGTGTCTCAACTTTCTCATCTATAAAATGTGAATATTAATATGTACCTTTAAGAAAGTGTTATCAAGGTCTTATGTATAGATCAACTCAAAATCTAGAAGTTAGTCCTCCTGTTAAAGGAGGAGGCTTATAAGCAAGCTATTCCCACATTTGTGGGTAGAAAAAAAATGCAGGACATAGATAGTTTTAGAGAAATGACTTGCTTAGAACAGGCATTAACAGAGAATATTGAACAAAGCCCCTTCTCAGTATTATAATTGCTAAACAGCTGTGGTCAAAGGCTGGAGATCTTGTCCTATTAGTAATAAAAGTATTTAATCTAATGAAAAGATTCACAGACAGAACCAAAATGGAACACTGCATGTTCAGCAGAGCTGGGACAACACAAACAGTGAAATCCTGACAGATTAGAAGAAAGGTAATTCCTTAATCCCATTTGGTAAAAGTTTTTTTCAAATCAATTTCTAATGAGTAGATATAAAAAAATCAGAACACTCGATAATTTTATTAACTGAATTCCTACTCCATAGACAATCATAAGAATTCATCTGGATTAATTATTTAAAGTTGTTTTTCACTCAAAGCTGCAAAAATAAGATTTCCTTCCAGAAGTTTCCCACCTGATTGTAGCTCTAGTATCTCCAGCTATCATGGCCATTTCCTAAGGCCATAAAAACAGGGATAGGTTTTTATGTCTTACACAGAGAACTCTCTGTCTTGTCAAGATTAGTTTTACCCTAAAAATCAGAGAAAGGGCTTATTAGCACTAAGTCCATTTTCAAATAAAGTCTGGAAACCTCATTCGGATCTTATCTGAACTTCTGCACACTGGAGTTAATAGTCAAGTTACGAAGGAAATGGTAGTGAGTTTTCCATAATTTCATATTTGGGCAATCAGTAAAGGTGATTCTCAACAAGAGGCGATTTTGTCTTCCCAAGGGACATTGGACAATTTTTATTCGCCGCAACTGGGAAGTTGCTACTGGCATTTTGCGGGTGGAGGCCAGGAACACTAACTTCCTGCAAAGCCCACAACTGGCACAAATGAATTATCTGGTCCAACAAGCCGATCGTATTAAATTGGGAAACCCTGCATTACAGAGTATATTCTGCATGTAATCTATACTAATCTGTTAGAGGCAGAACACCATGTTATCAGGTGGTGCTTAAGAGTGGGATCCCTATTCCCCTAACAGCATTGTTGCATCTATTATATTATAGGGACACTATAGGATTAGATGATTCTCAGGATGCTTCATAGTTAGAAACATGCCTGAAATGACTATCACTTTGAGGCTTAGTAATTTTAAAGAAGCTTCAAAACATTTTTTAACAAATGTTGCATTAGAATGTTTTTATAATTTTTGGAGAGCTGGATTTAAGATCTCAAAACCTAGTATGTAGTCTTACCTTGTAAAACTATCTGGTGTGTAACCTTAACTAGGTCCCTTAACATCTATGAGGTATAATGCTTGCATTTACAAAGTGAGCTACAACATATGGGTCTACTTTATGGAAGGTTTTAAGCATTAAAATCTTAAATGGTATATGTAAAATCACTTTTGTACATGTAACAAGGACATAAGGTATTATTGTAGCTTTTTAAGACATAAGGTTCCTTTTGAATAATCAAGAAACTGATTTTATGACCTTTTTAAATAACGTCATTTTTCTCAGATAATTTAAAAACCTTACACATTTCTAAAATAAGTACCATGTTCCTCAGGATCATAGCCCACACCACCAATTTTACTTCAGTGGAGTGGGAACAAATAATACAAATTTTAAGCTACATGTGATGAAATACACCCTAATAGGCATAGTTTAAATTAAATGGCAATTCAGCTTTTATACACTAAATATTACTCATTTCTGTATACGCATATGTATATGTGCATAAAACTTGGCTCCCAATGACATGACAATTTTAATTTACCTCAAAGGTGGCTGTTTTTGAGACTTTAAGCCAAGAGCTAGCTCTTATTATACAATCATAAATACTGGTTGGAGAATTAAATTTGTAATCACAATATGCAATACAAAGAAATAATGCTAAGTCTATATTATCCACTGAAAAGAGGTCAGTTTATGTCCTAAATAAATCGACACTGAAATACTTAGAAGGAACAGGCAGAACATTGAAGTAGGTATAAAACAACAGGGATCCTGGGAAGGGCACAGGTCACTCCCTTCCAAGCCAGTGCTGTAAAGTGGGATTATAGGTCTAGCCCCTCTAGACCTTAGAGTTTTTAAGGAGAAACCAGCAATTCTGATTTTGTGAGATTTCCACATTTTAAAAGCATCTACAGAGCAAATCTGGCCTAATGGCTTTCTGTAACCACTGCTTTAAATAAACAGTTTAAAGACAATGCATTTTCACCCAATGTCACAATCTTTAAAAAAAAAGAAAAAGTTTGACCAGTGATTATTTCCATTGCTCCTTAGTCAAGTCCTTCTAAGGGACAAAGACAGGAGAGACCACAGTCTCCACAGTGACCCAGAGCCCTCCTTCAAAGCCCTGATACCTTGGCTTCCTCCTCTTACCTCCCACCCCAAGAGCTGTTAGGTGAGGAGACCAGGATCTTACAGAATTTGAAAGCACTCTCCATAGAATGTAGCCCCATTCATGGGAATAGACCATTTAATCATGTTTATATCAACTCCAGAACCATTGCTCCTTTTCAGAACAATTCAGCTTTCAACTCAAGATAAATAATCAAACATACTCTGGCGCAGGTTAAGAGGAAATACAACAGTTACACTGAATCTTTCAACAAGGACATTCAAATAGTCTTGAGGATGCATGCACAGTTTTGATAATTTAGATCAAACTTTCCTAATAAGCATTCATTTTCTGTATAACGTTTCATACTCTGCTCTTAATACCTTTACCAGCTCTACCACCTCTGAAATGTATTGAACTTTTCAACTATGTGATACCCAGTCAGAGCCTCTATTGAGGGATGATTTTGATTTTAATAATGTTGACATATTCTCTAATTTGCAATAATTTCCATTGAATTCACATTTGCTAATTCACTTTCCTATGGTCTTACATCCAAGAAAGAAAAGTCTTTGAAATATAATAGAAAATTTTCATTCTTTTGCAATTTGTCTTTTAAAGAAGTTGTCGATAATAAATACTGAATTGTTCAACTTCATTTCAGATGTGTGTCGCTGCAGGATTAATAACCCATTACTGTGGGATTTTAGGAAAAAAAAATAGTCAAAACCTAGAACCACTGAAGGAAAATGCCAATCACTGACAACTTTTCAAAATGTGCTGAAATCCAAATATAGATGAAGAACCACAAAGCTTGACTTGTTTACTGCACAAACATACACAAGCACACACAACCAGTCACACATTTCTTCCACCCAGCTTTACCTTTCCAGCTACAATTTTCAAGGCAAGTCTTAAGAACTAGAAATTCTAATCAGATAATTACTAACAAGACACTGGAGTGAAAATACCATTGAGATAAAATTAATCCAAGAGTCAATATGCATTATTAATGGTGTATTATTATTGAAATTATTGAAAATCTGGCACTGTAGAAAATGAGAGAGTAGTGGAAATTATGATCCTTGATCTAACAGAATCTAGAGAAAACTGAATATACCTGAGTCAGTCAGAGAGCTACTAACTGCTCTAGCATTCCCAGGGAGCAAACACTGAGAGAGAGGGGGAGGGGTCTGAAAAGGTCAGGGAGAACTTCTTGGAAAATATGAGGTATGCTGTTTACTGTATCCCCCAAGAATCTTTGTTTGCAACAGCTTTGTTACAACCAAGACCAGGTTCTGGGATTTATTTATCCTGCATGACAAAATTAGCCATAAATGGTATGATATATCTAACTTTAAAAAATCTGTGACCCTAAGGTTAGGGTTTTTTATTTGTTGCTTTAGTTTTGCAAGAGAGCCACCTTATTTCTGTTTTGTTGTCTCCTCAATTAATAATAATAGAAATTTTATATATATTTAAATGATATATACTTTATATGTGACTCAAATATGCTTAGTTTTAGGACATAGCCTTGATGGGATCAAATCCCAATTATGTAGTAACAGATTGAGCTTCAATTTAATCTATAATCTTAGTTACCAGTAATGGCAGTAGACGTGGAGAATAAAACCAGTAGACATGGTTCATGTGTGCTACTAAATAGTCAAAAAGAAGATTGTTTTTGTTGTTGTTAAAGCTGTTAGTGGTTATACTCTGGGTGAGCCAAATCATTGTTGGTTAAGAGAGCAACACCAGAACCCAGGGTAGACTATAAACACTCTAGGATGGCATGGCATTCTTTCTCTCTCTCTCTCAAACATACACACATATATATGAAATTATTAAGAGAAAAAAATATTTTCTGATATTTCTTCAAATAAAATAGTTTGTATATGTATATATACATCTGTGCATGTAGTGACCACATGAGAAAATACTAGTATAATGCAAATATTTTTATAAATACCTTTGTTGGGTAAATGAGGGACAGGATGAGGAGGAACCAAAATAATTCAAATTTGAGGAATTCTGTCTTCTTTCCATGAAACAACAAATGAAGAAGAATAAAAATATACTTTTTGCATGCAAAGACTGACATCTGTTGAATAGTTTTTGGGGGAAACAACTTTAAAAACCTGCAATGATTATTTATAATATAAATAGCCAAATGAAGTGAGCATGAATTTCCCCCTCATTTTTACAAATATCAACAAGGTCAAGGGATTAATAATGTTGATCAGATTTTCTATACCTTTACTAATTTTTAAATCTAATTGGCCTACTAATTGCTGAGAAAGATACTAAGATCTCCAAACGATTGAGAGATGGTGTTAATCTACTTTTTACTGTTTCATTTTTTTATTCTATATCACTTTAAGTTCTATTATTAGCCACATATATATTTTAGATTATTAAATCTTCCTAATGAATTGACTCTTCATCATTTACAAATGTCCTTATTTATATCTCATAATATTCTTTGATATGTTCTTCATCTGATATTGATATATCCACTCCAAGTTTTTTATTCTTATTGTTTACATGCTGTATATTTTTCCATACATAACTTTAAACCTATCCGTGTTTTATAGTCAAAGTGCATTTCTTTTTTATTATAATATAACTTTTTTTCTTTTAGCCCAATTTTAACAACTCTACCTTTTAACTGGAGTCTTTAGACTACTAATATTTCATGTAATTTTTTATTTTGTTCTCTTAATATACACAGTTTCACCATATTTTTTTCAATTTGTCAACTCTGTTTTTTGTTTCTCTGCTCTTGCTTTGCCTGCCTTTTTTGGATTAACTGAATATTTTTTAAAATTCCATTTGTAATTTATTTATTAACTTTTAGTTATACATTTTTAAAATTTTTTTTAGTGTTTGCTATGTATATTACAATACACATTCTTAACTTTTTTCAGTTTACAAAGAGTTATTGTTCTGCTTCATGTAAAAATGTGGAAATCTTGCAACTATATAGTTTGATTTAACCCCTTTCTATCACGTTTTTTTTAAATTTTTTATTAAGGTATTATTGATATACATTCTTATGAAGGTTTCACATGAAAAAACAATGTGGTTACTACATTTACCCATATTATCAAGTCCCCACCCATACCCCAATGCAGTCACTGTCCATCAATGTAGTAAGATGCCACAGATTCACTGTTGGCCTTCTCTGTGCTACACTGCTTTCCCTGTGACCCCCCACACCATGTGTACTAAACATAATACCCCTCAATCCCCATGTCCCTCCCTCCCAACCTGCCCTCCCACACCCCTCCCCTTTGGTAACCACTAGTCCCTTCTTGGAGTCTCTGAGTCTGCTGCTATTTTGTTCCTTCAGTTTTGCTTCATTGTTATACTCCACAAGTGAGGGAAATCATTTGACACTTGTCTTTCTCCACCTGGCTTACTGAGCATAATATCTTCCAGCTCCATCCATGTTGTTGCAAATAGATGGATTTCTTTCTTTCTTATGGCTGAATAATATTCCATTGTGTACATGTACCACATCTTCTTTATCAATTCATCTACTGACGGACAGCTTGCTTCCATATCTTGGCCCCTCTCTATCATGTTATGTGGATATATGTATTATGTATGTTATAAATCCTATGATTCAATCTTATCATTTTCTTTTAATAGTCACATGTATTTTAAAGAATTAAGAGGGAGTAATAGTCTATACACTGATGAACACTGAGTATTGAACATGGAGTTAGGAAGAGACATATAGAATGAAGAGACACAGACTCCAGCACACCACTGAAATTCCTATCACCTCTTATTTCCAGAGATGATTTCTCACTTTTCTTCACAGAACTGAATTTTTTAAATTGCCCCAAAATATCATCTGCCATTAATATGACCTGAAACTATATAGTGATTATCCTTCATGATAAATTTTATTAGCAAGCCTTACTCTTTAAAACCCTATTTGAGGTACCTGAATCTGTGAAAATTTAGAGAGACTTGAGGACCCTCTATATCAACCATTCCAATTCAGAATTTCAGAAATTAAGATCCAGGGAAAGAAATGATTTAAGTAAAGCCATACAACTAATTACTACACATATTTAGACTAGAATACAAGTCTCCTGACTTGTAGAGGTAAGTCCTTGCCTGAAATTCAGGTGTTTTTCAACAGTAAATGAATTCTCTTACATTCTAGTGTCTCCTTATTTTTTGACTCTAAAAGCCTTAAGGGCAAAGTGTGTTAGGATTCACTTCATCTTTGAATCCTGAGAACTAGAATGGTGTCTGATGCAGTAGGTCATCAGAGAAACACAATGTGCAACACTTTTGCTTGGCCCCCAGCCTTTTTTCAAATCTAAATTTTAATGTCCTTAGGCATCTGAATGGGATATCTGTAGATGCCTCAGTGTTGCCCACATTTCAGTTCATTTGTAAGAGCCAAGTTATATAATCATGTATCCTGTGGGGCATTAAAATTTGCAAGTATTCAATAAGTGTCAAATGAAGAACCAGGATATCAGATACTTCGGTTTTTATCCTTAGATTAGGTGGTAGAGTGACCAGCCATCCTGGTTTGCCCAAGATTATCCTGGTTTTAGAACTGAAAGTCTTGCATTCTGGGAAACCCTTCAGTCCTGGGCAAATTGGAATGGTTGGCTACTCTTAACTGGCTGTTTTTTCCCCAGTAAAAATAATTTTTTAATCAAAATAATAACATAGTAATGATTTATGTTTCAATCCCTCTAGTACAATAAGGAATAATTTAACACTGTGTGTTGTAATTGACATTTGCTGAGAGACTAGAAATTAAATGTTCTTTCACACAAAAAGATAAAAATGTGTGGTGATGGATGTGTTCATTACCTGGACAGGAAGACCCCTTTCACAATGTATATATATATCAATGCATCACAATGTATACTTTACATATTTTAAAATTTCATCTGTCTATTATACCTCAATAAAACTGAAAAAAAACAATACAAATTGTGACTTCTTTAAAAGAAACAAAGAAAGAATTACAACATCTAGTTAAAATCTGTGTACTTCTCTCAAGAAATTTGTGATGTAATAAATCATGACCTGAAAGTACCCTAGGTTCATTTCTTAATCCTGAAGTGTACTCATTGTGATCTATTTTTGAGAATGAGTGGCTACGCTTCCTTTGGCTCCAGTAATGTATCAGTTTTTTGAGACAAAGCCTTCAAAAAAGGACCTCACGCACCTCAAGCTCTATCAACAGCTTTTGATGGAAGATATTCCACTTCTTCCTCAAGTCCTTCTGATAAGTGTGTCTCCCTGGCAAAGTTCTATCCTGTGAGAATGTGCCGGTGATGCTCTCCTAGGTGGTCTTGCTTCCTATAGAAACCACCTCTCAGACCCTCAACACAGTGTTTTTCAGAGAAGGCTGATTGGTATCATAATTCATTTTGTTAGTTTGTCTCCATTAAGGTGAGGCAGCTAGCTGCAACCACTCCTTCTCCCTCAAGTTTACAGATTTTAATGTACTCATGATTATTGGCACAACCACATAATAAATCCATGCCTGCAGCTTTGTGTGTGCCTCCCACTCACCCTCTCTAAGCTGCTTCAGGTGTTTGGTAGACCTGTGACTTTACAAGGGAGTTTTATGCCTCTCTCTCTCTCTCTCTCTCTCTCTCTCTCTCTCTCTCTCTCTCTCTCTTTCTCAAATATTTTATAGCACATTTAAATTAGAGAAAAGTTTTGGTTTTGCTTTTTCCTATTTAAAACAATATCAGAAGTAGCTCTGAGAATGAATTTTAAAGAATAAGATAATATAATAAGAATTACACCAGAAGGAAGGGGTGGATGGTAGAGGAGGAAGGGGTAGGGGTAGAGATGGAGAATAGAGAAGAGGAAATAATCCTTATTTTCTCTCTATCTTGGTAGAAGTCCAATTCTGTGTCAACTTCTCCATTCATAATTTTCTCATCTCTACTTTGACCCTCACCATCTAGCATATCTGATATGTAATATAATTGGTTTTAAAGTATGACCTTTATTTCAGGTACCATAACCTGAATATTGGATAAGGTAGAATAGTAAGAATTTATATTAATTAATTAAACCTTCTTTAAATATTTGCAAATAGAACTTCCAAATTATGTAAATTTATGCAAACTGCACCCTCCCTGCAAATCAAAAGGTTCCCAGTTTCAATGTACTAAAATCTGGTACTGTTATTATAAACTATAACTTTTCCCCCAGCTCCACTGAAAGATGAAGGTGCCTAACACTGTCTTTTTTCATCCCTTCCCCTTAGAATTCCTGTCACTCTTATTTAGCATACCTTATTTCTTCATGGAAATAGCACTGTTTAGTTTATTAAAAATTCATGGGACACAATTTTCTCTTGAGTACATAAGGCCTAAGGCTTTCAACCATGTCTGTATTATTGCCTAAAAACTTACCTGTGTTTAAAAGATTCTTGAATTTAGAGAGCTCTATTGGCCAAGTGTCTGCAATGCCTTTGTTAGAATTATAGAACACAGAGTTGGCAAAAACAATAAGAGGTCATTCATTCTGTCTTTACTTCTGGAAAGGCTTGTCCTACATCAGTCAAAACAGATAAATAACTAATCTTACTCTTAAAAAGGAAGATGTCAGCACTTCCCTTAGCATTTAGTAGCATTTAGATATTTAAATGAAGGACTTTTTTCTTGTGGAGTTGCCTTTTGTTGCAATAATGATAATTCTTTTGCTTCTTACCCAATAAATGGAGTTTTTAAGTAGCCTCTATGTTTCAGAATTCCTCTTTTCCAAATTTTCATTATATGTTCCACATCCATTCTTAGAGTTTCTATCTCTCTCTTAAATTAATAACCTAGATAATATTTGACATTTTTGATCCCACATCTTTCAGTGTTGCATGAATTTTGTATTGTATAAATTATTATAAAATAATTTATTTTATAACCCAAATATCTAGCACAGGGTTTGCCAGTCAATAAATGTTAAAGATCAAGGACTACAATAAACTGAAGGATCCCCAAAGGAAGTCCATCAGTTTGGAGCCTGAAAGTTTGTGAAATGGAGTTGAAAATCTAAACTGCTCTAATAAGAGCTACATTTTACACTACGATTGTCATCTGCTATTATTAGATTTTTCCAACATCAAGTACTTCATTACTGAGTGCCTGCTCAATGGGTCTTAAAACTAGATATCATTATTTCCCTGGTGACAAAGCCACTTAGAATTACTTATCTAGATTAGTCTATCCAGTTCATCCCTTCAGGGTTATAAGCCTGTCTAGCAAACATATCAAGATGGCAGAGATTTTTACCCATATATAAAGTCAAAGGGAATTTAATATCATTTTTTGAGCATCAGCACCTTGATTGACATGCCTTAATATTAATAATTGTAATTATTTATCAAATACATACTATGTTTTAAATACTATGATAAAAATCTCATTGCAGATGCCATTTCATGTAATTCTCACAACAACCCTATCAGGTCATGATATCACCTTCATTTTACCAGTAAGTAAACTGAGTCTTAAATTAAGTGACTTCCCAAGTTTGAAAAGTTAGGGAGTGGCAGAAATAAGATTTAATCCAGTCTGTCTGATTTCAAAGCCTTTTTATTTCCTACTATGTCAATATTTCCTGCAGATTGAGGGCCTACAATTTACTTGTTAATGTGGATGAAAATTGAATTTTTGGATAAGTGTGGAAGTGAAAACTAACAAACTTCTTTTAAACAAAAGTACCAGAAGTCATTAGGTAAATTACAATGGAAGTTTGATTGATAAAGACATTTCTAATTTGTGCTCAATCTCAAAATTTAGAGGACTCATAGGAATGTGCAGTACATTTCCTTGCCATTAAGATCCATGCTTCTAGCATCACAAAAAACTGGGCTTTTTAAATATATTATACTATGTGTGTGTGTGTGTGTGTGTGTGTGTGTGTGTGTGTATGTGTACCAGTGGAATGCATGTGTTTCCCCAATTCTTGCCTTCCTGAAGGAAAGAATTAAGTTGAGAGCAAATACAAGAAAAAAAAATGCAAGGACTTTACTGGGTTACAGCAAAAAGTACATTCTCAAGACAGAAGAGTGGGCTATCTGGAAACGAGAGGCAGTCTGCTATTAGGGTTAGCTTGGCTTTTATTTTTTCTTTAAGATATCAGGAAGTCCTGTCCTGCGTCTTATGTTATTTGGTTGACAGCTCTAGGTTATATAACCTTTTCCTCAGTGCACAGGCACCTTACCCATAAGTACCTTAGTAAAGCCCACAAGGGGTCCAAAACCACAATGCTAATTAGATTTAGATGTTATTTTAATGAGATGGGGATACTTTCATACAAGGTCTTTGGACCTTGTGCATGCCCTGTAATCAGAGAAGCCCCTGTGGGCTTGGGCTCCTTGACAGTCTAGGTGTCCTTGACTGTCTCGGCCTCCTGATAAGCTAGACATCCTTGACCTTGGAACTGGGAAGTAAGGAGGGCTTAGGGTCTGGCCAGGAAGGAGTCTTCCTGGGTGATGGGCTGGCCCCTTTCTCCTGCTTATGTCTAACTTACTGCCTACTCTAACATATATATAAATTTATATGTTTTATATTTTACATATTGATAGATTTATGTGTCAATATTTTATATCTAGATTACATATAGTTGAAAAAGATTGCATAACCATCTTCTTTTTTTATATAATTGTGCTAAAATACACGTTTACCATCTTACCTTTTTCTAAGTATGCAGTTCAATAGTGTTAAGTATATTCACACTGTTGTGCAACCAATCTCCAGAACTTTTTCACTTTGCAAAACTAAGACTTTATGCCCATTAAAAAACAATCCCTCATTTTCCCCTCCCCCCAGCTTCTGGAAACCACCATTTAACTTTCTACATATTTGTCTACTCTAGATCTCTCAGAAAAGTGGAATCACAGAGTATTTGTGTGTGTGTGTGTGACTGACTTATTTTACTGTGCATAATATCCTCAAGGTTCATTCATTCTACAACATGTATCAACATTTCCTTCCTTTTTAAGGCTAATATCCCATTGTATGTATATACCACATTTTGTTTACCCATTTATCTGTTGATGGATATTTGGGTTGCTTCCATCTTTTGGTTATTATGAATAATGCTGCTATGAGTATGGTTGTACAAGTATTTCTTTGAGACATTGCTTTTGATTCTTCTGTGTATATATCTAAAGGGAATTGCTAGGTTATATGGTAATTGTATTTTTAATTTTTTGAACAATCACCATACTGTTTTCTATAGTAGCTGTACCATCTTACATTCCTACCAACAATGCACAAGGATTCCTATTTATCCATATCCTTACCCACATTGGTTATTTCCTGTTGTTTTTTAAATAATAGCCACCCTAATGGGTTTGCAGTGATATCTCATTGTGGTTTTGATTTGCATTTCCCTGATGATTAGTAATGTTGATGTTTTCATATGCTTGTTGGCCATGTGTTGGTCATATCTGGAGAAATATCTATTTAAATTCTCTTCCCATTTTTAAAATTGGGTGGTGTTTTTATTGTTGCTGAGCTGTAGGAGCCAACTTTGTTCTTACCAGTTTCTGTTGAAGCATCAACAATGTTCATGTAGGAATGAGCCATAATGTAATCCAAATAAAATAACAGAACATTAAACAAAATGGCACTCTTCTCATGTTAAATCTGAGCACAAGCAATTTTTGTTTTTAACTGTATGCTGATTTAAAGGGCATAAACATTTGGGAAACTTTAGGAAGTATTTTACTTCATTTAATTCTGGTTTTTAATATATTCTTGAAGTCACATGACTAAATATTAGTACAGCTAATATTCAGACAAAGTAAAAGTTAGATACCATCTAATTCAATTCCATCCTTTTGCAGATAAGGAAATATTAAAGAAGAATATTGGTTAGACAGATAATTAGTGGCACAGTTGGACCAGGTCTTCAGCTAGTGCTTCTTTTCCACCTCCTGCACTGCTGACACTGAGGAGAATAAAGCTAAGGATGTTGTACTTAAAATTTACTAAATTAGGACCCTGAACATCTGAGTACTAGTCCTAATCTTGCTACTTTAGCAAGACATTTAATACAGGGATGCTTAGTATTTCCAAAAATAACAATCATAAAAGTACTTGCCATGTCTAAGATCAGAGGTGATTGTGAGGTTTACATGATGTAAACTATGTGAAAGCAATCTGAAAACGTATAGTTTTATGCAAATATAAGGTGGTGTTAATATTAACATGATTTTATGAAGCAATGTATTAAGATGAAGGGAAAAATCAAGAATCTAGGTACATTCTTGAATTTTAATCTTATATTTATCTCAAAGTACTTGTGCCTATAAAGTAGCTAATTGTTTCTGACACTGTACACAAACTTTCAACAATTTTTTCCTTTTCTGTTTCTGTATTTCATTCTCCTCATCTGCAAAATGAGAAAGGCTGGGTTAGATGACAGCTACGGACGAATCCAGCTTAACTGCCCATGATACTGTGATACAACAGGTCCTATTCAGGCCATGGCAACTAAAATAATCTTCTAGGTCTATACTATGCCCACTCTGGGCCATAGTACCACGCGAAAGACTGTAACCTAGACATTGTTCTTATGCTCCATTCTAGGCAAACAAACAAGCCCCTTCCTTTTGTAAAGCCCTGCTTACTAGCTCCCTTAATTTCCCTGTCTTTCTTCCAAAAATCACCGTATCCCAAATTTAAAATTAGAAGAGATTTGTCTTAACTCCCTAAAGCAAGAGGTCCTTTAAAGAGCCTATGCATTGTGTTTAAATCCCGGATCATTTGCTCCTGGCTGAGTAGGTTTGGTTAAGGTGTTAAAACCCTTAGGACCTTAATTCTATAAATATATAAAATGGGAGTATTATTCTCTAACTTCCAGAGTTATGGTCAGGACTGAGTGAGATACTCTATACATGACACCTAATAGAGAGCCAGATAGAGAGCAGATGATCATTAAATACTAATTTCCCTCCTTGCCTCTCCAAGTAGTTACCATTTGGAAAACTTCCTGGGTCACCAAAAAAGGGCAGACTCCATACAATGGGGATGCTGCCCATGAGAATTTCTTAAGGAAGAAAAGCATCTAGCAACAGTTCATACTCCAGGAGTTTTTTGTTTTTTCAATTGATGTTTCATAGAAATGCTGACTTGTTGGCAGGGCGAGGCCAAGGGTCAAATCACTCAGACAGCTTGAGTGGGGATACTACTGAAAAAGGGAGGAGGGAATGTAACTGGAAACTGAGCATTCAAATCTCCTATCAGTGAGCCAAGAAAAACGAATTGCTTTACTGTGAGTGAAGTCTGGCAGTTCAGAATCTAGATTTTCAAAAGGTGGTTGTGTAGAAGTCTTTTTTTTTTTCCCTTAGTGCCAGGTGTTTCTGATATAGCAGAGAAAATTCTTTAAAGGAATTAATCAGTCCAAAATAGTCAAATTAAATTGCAAATATAAACTTGACAAGAAGCCACACACTTAAAGGAAATTTTTAGAGTAGTTACATTCATGATCATGCATCTCTATTAAATTATAGATAGTATTTGATCTATATCCCTAGCCCTTCTCTCCACCTCCCTCTCTGGCTAATGCATTATTATTATTTCAAATTGGTTTTTATTTAGAAAATAGGACATAGTAACTACTAAATTATTGATCAAGGTACTTGATTCGTGGTAGATTCATATTGGAACCAGGACCCAGACAGATAATCCCCAGACCTTATCACTGTTTATTCTGGGTGCTGGTCCTCCAAATCAATTTTTCTGTGTCTGGGCAATTAAAATTTTCAATCTCACTGAGGGTTTCCTAACCCCAGCTCTGTAGTGCTTTGAACTAGACAATTCTTTGTTTAGGAGTTGTCCTACCTATTATAGGATGTTTATCAGTACTAGATGCCAATAGCACCCTCCCCACCCCCACCCCCAATGCTGCCTGGCAGTTGTGACAATTAAAAATGTCTCTAGATATTTTCAGATGTTTCCTTGGGGGCAAAATCATCCCAAACTGAGAACCATTGACCCTAACAGAAGGAAAAGTGTGCTCATTTCCAAAGCATAAAATCTGTTTACCTAAGTATGTATTGTCTTACAGAACATGACCAGTTAAAAAAAAATCAAAAAGCATATAAAAGCAAAGGTGGGGACCACATTGAAGAGAAAAAAGCAAAAGCAAGCATCAGAGTCAAACTCAGGTATGATGCAGATGTTGGAACTTTCAGATAGGCATTTAAAATAACTATAATTAATATGTTAATGTCTCTAATGAAAAATCTAACAGTAGACAATATGCAAAATCAAATAAGTAGTTTGAGCAGAAAGATGGACACTGTAAGAGTCATATGGAAGTGCTAGAAATAAAAAACAAATGAAGAACCCATTCAGTGTACTCATCAGTTGACACCGTTAAGGAAAGAATCAATGAACTGGAAGATAAGTCACTAGAGATCACAGAAGATGAAAGTAGCTTGTAACATTTTTTCCCCCACTTAAAGAACAATCTTTTTAGTGTTATGGAGTAATGGATTCCCTCCACTTACATTTTATTTTCCTACATTTCACTGGGTCTTGTTTAGCTGTACCATTTCTTATACTTTATGCCATCCTCTTTGATCCTTCTTGACTTTGTTAGAGTGCTTCCTAAAGTAATATTTTTCATATGGGTGTTTTAGTGGTTAAAATTTTATATTTTCAATATTGTTTTTTGGTTTAACTCTATACTTAATTGAAAATCTGAGCTCAAATTTTGAAGATTTTTCTTTAATATGTTTTATATCTTCCAACATTGCTTATGGGAAAATTGGTACTCTGATTCTCTTTTTTTTGTTAGAAATCTATTTACCTTTTCTGGATAATCTTAGAAATTTCTCAATTTCTCTCATGTTCTAATGTCATCAGGAATTGATGAGGTATAGGTGGTTTTATCATCAATTCTACAATATTTTTGGTGAGTTCTTTTAATCCAAAGCTTATGTTTATTATATACTAGGAATTATTCTTTGATTTTTTTAATCTTATTTTTCTCTGTATTCACCTTCTAGAACTTTGCTTAGATGTCTTTCATATCCCTGGCTCTAATCTCAGAGTCTCTTAAATTTGCCTTAATTTTCAATAACTTTTTATTTGTACTACGAATTCTGGGAGAGCTCTCATTTTCCATTTCATGACCTTGATCATAAGATATATTCACTCCACTATTTAGTTAGCCCATTATGTTTATTAGTTGAGTCATTTTTTAAAATTCAGGTATTATTTCTTCTCTGATCTTCAAGGAAACACTCTTCTGTATTTTTCCTTATTCATAGTAGTGTTTTCTTATTACATTATAGATGAATATTATCAAATTTCTATAAATACATTAACTGGAAAGATTTGAAGGTTCTCTTTTCCCTAAATTATTCATTTTTTCTCATCTGAGGTCAGTTATCCTGTATGATCTGTTTTTGTCTTCTCATTTATAGGTTTTGGTTTTGACTGTGATCACTGTTCAGTTCTAAGGCTTCTCTGCCTTAAAATATTTTTGACCCTTCAGGAAATCTCAAAACAGAAAAGAGGATGGACTGATTTACCTCAGTAGAACATTGTGGGTGAGTGGAGAAAATTTTACCCCTGATTGTTCATCATGTGTGTGATAATTTGCATCACCATCAGGGAATTAAATCTGGTGGCACAGTGGTACATGTTGAGTGGACGTGGAACTACTGGCAGCATCCTGCACAAATGTTCCTGATGCACAGCATGCTGAAGTTCTTGCCCATTTTCTGAGCCTGGTTCTCCATACTTCTGGGAACTAGCAAAACCCTTCCAACAAATCATTCTGTAGGATAAGGCTTCCAGTTTCTGAAAAAGATGAATATCTAACAAGTATGGTTATCCTTCATTGACCTTTATAAACATAAGTGAAGGATTACAGGCATACCTCATTTTCTTGTGCTTAACTTTATTTTTCAGTTAATTGCATTTCTTTTTTAACAATTTGAAGGTTTGTGACACCTCTGCGAGGAGCAAGTCTATTGGTGCCATTTTTCCAAAAGCATTTGCTCATTTTGAGTCTCTGTGTCACATTTTGGTAATTCCCACAATATTTTAATTTTTTAAATTATTATTTTGGTTATGTTGATCTGTGATCAGTAGTCTTTGATGTTATTATTGTAATTATTTGGGATACCACAAACCATGCCCATCTAAGATAGCAAACTTAATAAATAAATGTGTGTGTTCCTACTGCTCCATCAGCTGGCCATTCATCCCTCTCTCTCCCTCTCCTTGGCCCTGTTCTTTGGGACACAACAATATTGAAATCAGGCTAGTTAATAACCCTACAATGGCACTTGAGTGTTCAAGGGAAAGAAAGAGTTGAATGTCTCTAAATTTAAATCAAAAGCTAGAAATGATTAAGCTTAGCATGTCACAAACCAGGATAGCCCAAAAGACAGGCTCCTTGTGCCAAGCAGCCAAGTTGTGAAAGCAAAGGAAAAGTTCTTCAAAGAAATTAAAATCCCCATTCTAGTGAACACATGAATGTTAAGAAAGCAAAATATCTTTGTTGCTGAGATGGAGAAGTTTTAGTGCTCTGAATCAAAAATAAAACCAGCCTCAACATTCCCTTAAGCCAAAGCCTAATCCAGAGCAAAGCCCTACCTTTCTTCAACTCTATAAAGCCTGAGGTGAGAAAGCTGCAGAAGAGAAGTTGGAATCTAGCAGAGGTTGGTTCATGAGTTTGAAGGAAAGAAGCCATCTCTGTGAAGTCAAAGTTTATGGTAAAGCAGCAAGTGCTGATGTAGAAGCTGGAGCCAGTCATCCAGAAGAGCTAAGCTAATTAATTAAGATTAACACTAAACAACAATTTTCGATGTGGACAAAATGGTCTTCTATTATAAGAAGATGCCATCTAGGACTTTCATAGCTAGAGCAGAGAAGTCAATGCATGGCTTCAAAGCTGCAAAGGACAGGCTGATTCTCAGGCTAATGCAGCTGGTAACTTTCTGTTGAAGTCGGTGCTCATTTACCATTCTGAAAATCTTCGAACCCTTAAGAATTATACTAAATCTATGCTGCCTATGCTCTGTAAATGGAACAACAAGGCCCGGATGATAACATACTGCTTACAACCTGGTTTACTAAATATTTTAAGACCACTGTAGAGACCTTCTGTTCAGGAAGAAAGATTCCTTTCAAAATATTACAGCTCATTGACAATGCATCTGCCCACCTGAGAGTTCTGATGGAGATGTATGATGAGGTAAAAGTTGTTCTCATGCCTGTTAACACAACATCCATTCTGCAGTACGTGGATCAAGGAGCCATTTTGACTTTCAACTCTTATATTAGAGAAATACATTTTTGGGGTCTATATGTACCATAGGTGATGATTCTTATGATGGATCTGAGCAAAGAAATTGAAAGCCCTTTGGGAAGGATTCATCACTCTAGATGCCATTTAGAATATTATTGACTCCTGGGAAGAGGTCAGAGTAACAACATGTTCAGGAATTTGGAAGAAATTGATTCCAACCCTCATGGACGATTTCAAGAGGTTCAAGCCTTCAGTGGAGGAAGTCACTGTAGATGCCATAAAAATAGCAAAAGTAGGATTAGAAATGGAGCCTGAATATGTGACTGCATTGCTTCAATCTCATGATAAATTTAATTTGAATGGATGAGGAGTTGCTTCTTATGAATGAACAAAGAAATTGGTTTCTTTAAATGGAATCTATTCTGGGTGAAGATGTTGTAAAGATTGTTGAAATGACATCAAAAGATTTATAACATTGCATAAACTTGGTAAAGCAACAGCAAAGTTTGAGAGGATTGACTCCAATTTTGAAAGAAGTTCTACTGTGGGTAAAATGCTGATAAATAGCATCCCATGCTAGAGGGAAATCATTCATGAAAGGAAGAGTCCATTGATGTGGCAAACTTCATTGTTGTCTATTTTAAGAAATTTCCAGCTACCTTAACCTTCAGCAACTACCATCCTGATCATTCAGCTGCCATCAAGATTGAGGCAAGATCCTCCATCAGCAAAAAGGTTACAACTCACTGAAAGCTCAGGTGTTGGTTAACATTTTTTAGCATAAGTTTTTAAATAAAGGTATGTACATTGGTTTTTTTAGGCATAATGCAATATTGCACACTTAATAGACTACAGTATAGGTGAACATAACTTTTATATGCACTGAGAAACCAAAAAGTCATATGAGTTGCTTTATTGCAATATTTGCTGTATTGAAGTGGAATTGAACCTGTGCTATCTCCAAGGTATGCCTGTATTTTTTTAGCGCAACTCTGGAAATTGTATGGGTCTGTTTCTCCAAATGTCACTTCTTTTTTTGAAGGGATGCCTTCTTCTTCCATGTAAGTGAAGAGGATATGTGGAGAGGAGGACTCCCTATTTAAAGAGAGAAACAGGGCGTCCTATATGTGACATAGCGAGGAGTACTTCACACTGTGTGTGAAAAATTTTATCAATTTTACTACTAAGAAAAGTGCCTTTCTCTACATCCCTGATCTGCTCCCTTCCCCTCCCTGCCTTGTGTGTTTAGCAGAGTTCTGGTAATCGTTGTAATTCCGCTCTATTCTTCAAGTCTCTGCTCACAGTCCTTTTATGTAATAAACAGAAACTGGGAAGGACAAGCCACCCCATTTGTTAAGAATAAAAATAAAAATTCCTTTTATTTTTGTATTGATTGAATCTCAGCTTACAGCTTTCTGGTATCTTGCACTGTAGTTTCCTCAGTCAGATTTCATCACCAATTAACTCCATCTGTTTCTGTGTTACAAAATATCTTATACTTCCTGGACCTCTGATGTCACTTCTTTTCCAGAACTAGTATACTAACATCATCATCATCATTATTATCATTACTTAAACACTTTTCTACATTCTAATGGGGACCTGGGAAAGAAGAAAGAGTAGATGTGCTAATCACTTTCTGGTGTTGTTATTACATGAAATTTCCAGTGATTCTCAATCTTGGCTGAACCTTGGAGAGTTTTTTTTAAAATACCAATACCAGAACGTCAGTCTCAGAGATGATGATTTATTTAGTCTGGAATGGAACCCAGGTGGTTTTTAAAGCTCCCTAGGTGACTATAGTGTGGAGTCGTGTCGGAGGACGACTCTTCTAACAAATAGATGGCCATGTTCAGATAGAGGAGTGAACTCTCCAACTTCAGTGTCTATACGAATACGTAGAGGAGATTCTGGGGCCTGCTCTCAAGATGCTGATTAGGAAGGAGTCTGGTTGTGGCTTGTACTTTACATATTCTCAAGGGAAATGGGGACCTGAAATTTCCTTCAGCAGTTTCTGAAGGAAATTGTTTCTTTCTGTCTTTATTTATTTTTTTGTAGTTTGAAGGGCCCTCACCCTTTTATTTGCCAATGGCAGATGAAGATAATCTGACACAGCTTCAAAGGCCTCAGTGCTGTGAACCAGGAAGCTACCCACCGATATTCAGCTGAAGTTGACGTGTAATAGGCACATTATATGTTATCGCCAACCTGGCCCATCCCAGAAGTTCTCAAGTACCAGGCTGGTTTATCTTCTCAAGACCACTTTAATGACCCATTCCTTATTTTTTGAAGGTAGTCAAACCATTTTTCAAAATTAATCTATCAAACAGTAGACTCACAGACATGATTTTTTCAAGAAAAATAAGGCAGTCAGTCTATCCTTCCACACTTGAAAAGCAAGCTTATAATGTTTTGCCATATTTTTTCAAGATTAAACTAATTTATCACTATTAACAGAGAATATGAATTCCTCAGAGTCAGGAGAAAAGAACTCATCTTTATGTGCTGTATACCAAAACTGAGTTTAGCACTTCTCTATAATTAGAACATATTTACAGAGGCTCAAAGACTCTCTCTCAGAAGACATTGTAGAACATGACGGAGAATCTTTTACCATTCTGTTGATAACTGCTACATAGATTCTCAACCAATATAGGTGTAAAGTGCTTCCTACTAAATGCTAGCCTACCAACTAGAAAGTCAAATATTTTCAAATTTTATAAAATCTTAGAGACATTAAATTTAAAGTTTTATTATAGCCCATTATCTAAGAAAATATGTTTCCTACAAATTAAAATTCTAAATTTTGTCTAAGGCAATTTCAATCACATGACCTTAAAATCAGGAGTACCAAAATAAAATTTAAAAATTTTAAGTACAAATTTTCAGTGTTTACATTAGCATTATTATGAAAAAAATGAGTTTATCTAATTATCCCATTATTAAACAGGCATTCACATTCTACGTAAGTCCTTTATAATTGTAATCTACTTAGCACAACAGCCCATCTAATTTATTAACTCTTAATTATATGTTACAGAGGCAGCCAAAGAAATTTCTTCTGTTATTGCTAGAAAATTTCTCAGGAAAAAATGAAATGCATAACATTTTGAGAGTATACAATTAAGAAATCAGTCTAAAATTGCACTTAAAGAAAAGGTAGAACAAAGGCATGTATTTACATTCTTTCTGTAAAATTCTTAAAATCTTGTCTAGAAAACATTTTCTGCCTAGCAAGGCGGGAAATTCAGATGAATTTAATATATATCATAATAACTAGGTGAGAAATATTGAGATAAAGATGATAGTGACTGAAAGATCAGAAACCAAAAAATATGGGGGAAGGGTGTGTCAAAATTCCCAGGGATAAATATGTTAACTGTGTAACATATACTGGTTTGAAAGAACACCAATAAAACAGATTCATTCACTGATTCAACATGTATTTATCAAATAACTACTAGAACCCAGGCAGTGCATGAGATGCACTGGAGATATAGTAGTGAGTTTTAAAAACAATAACCTCCTCTCTCCTCATGTGACTGTTGGCCTACTGGAGTATGCATACATGAATTAAATGATTGCAAAAAAATAATTACATAAATACAAACTGTGCCAAGTTCTTTGAAGGCACATTGTGCTATAAAGGTATGTAACTACTTGGTTCATGAAGCAAAGACTTCATAAAATCCAATAACAATATTTACAGTAAAAATAGAGTTCAAATTCATCAAAATCTGTCAGAATATATTTCATCAACAAAATGAGTCATTACTGTAGTTGACTTAAGGAGGAGAAAACTTGAAAATTTCCAAAGGTAATCATGAAAAACCTGTGGTTAACATATATTGGAATAGAAAATGTAAGCTTGAACATCTGCTGTTGGTCCTAGAGTTGGCCTCTGAAGGGAATTTCTGTATCTGAAATTGAGCCTTGTAGACATATTTAAGTTTGAAGAAAGAAATGAGAGCTTGATAAGAATGTAAATGAAAAAAATGAATAGGCTTGATCTTGGATGGGAACTCTTGAAGCAGAGTTTGGGCTAATTGTGATTAGTTTCTAGGCTGGGGCATTTCTGATTAATTTATTTCTAATGAGTAAGAAAACCAAATTAAGTTATGTGTATCTGTTTTCCATAGTAGATGCAGGTATATGATACAAAGTAAAATATACAAGGTACTAACATTCATCATTATTTTTGATAATAGTGAGCATGTTAAATTACTCATGAAATTTGTTGACTTTTAATATGTTGATCTATAATGTTCTACAATCTGACAAGGACATCTTAAAACCTAAATATTGTTAAGCTTTTTGATCATCAAATGGATAAAGGTATAAATTTATATTAAAAATGCTCTTTGACATACAGATATTTTTGAAATTTATTTCCAAAATTCAAAGGAAGCCAGTGAACAGCTTACATGATCATGTGCTATACTAACTCTGTTAATTAATAAACTAAACAGTGCATAAAAGATAAATGTAGTGAAAATTTTCCTTAACCAGATCTTTAAAACACCCAGTATTTTATATCTTAGCCCTCAGGGCAGTGAGCAAATATTCTTGCTCACAAATAAAAGCTCCTCTCTACATTAATTATTAAAAGGGCTAGAACAGGAGCTCTTACAAAGCTACAGAAAAAAAAAAATCAAACCAAAGCAACATCATGAATTTTCAGCCAAAGTTACCACCTGTGGCTAATAAAGTATAACCAGTGCAGAATCTAGCATTCCTCACAAATGCCTCTGTCTCTCTTTAACAGTTTAAAGGATTTATTCCCATTAGTTACTTTACTCCACTCCAAATCACTAGGATTTTGATGTGCATATATGCAATGAGTCTGTTTATTTTTTCTCATTTAGAAAGTATCAGCCGGGTCTATAGAAAGTTATGAATGATTGTCTCTATATATATTTTCTTTGTCATTAAGTTAAAAAACAGGGTGAGATTATGTAATTCAATATTTGCATTTTTCTATGCTCAAATTCACGATAAGTAGAACATTTGTAACGAAATTTAAAGTTCGAACACATGGGGTAAACAGCATACTAGAAAGTCAACAAATTTGATAATGCCACAAGGTATTACAAGCCACACATACTTTGTAATAAGGAACCTTTCATTCAGTGTCCCATTTGGACAGTCAGTAAAGACTAGTAGAGAAGGTAATGTCTGAGCTAAGATTATAAGGTGATGATCAATTAGTAACTCAAAATTAACTGTACAGTATATTGGGTCTGACTAGTACTGCTTCATGAGTTAATTTGGTAATTTTGCAAACGGGTTGTTAAACACAGTCTTTGTTAAAAATTAAATCATAGGAGGTAATTTAAAAATTACATAACATGAGGATAATAAATATTCAAAGCTCATTACTTCCTCATTATCACACTGTTTTTCTGACTGTGTATGGTAGGAATACTATATAATGGTGCTGCTTCTCTTCACGACTTTACCTTCAATGCTATCTTATTGGTAACTTGGAATCAGCTACAGTGGCAATATTTAGAGCATGGGAATTGGCAGCCTTTATAAATCAGAGGGTGGTTTTGTTTTGTCTTTCTCAGAATCAGTTGTTAAACATTTACCAGCAAACCACTGGAAAAGTGAATGTGGACTGGGACTATGAAAACATGACTATTCTAAGAAGAGAGGCCTGCTTAAATAATGATGATGAAGACAGCATAGCGGTGATAGTATGAGTGGGAGTAGCAGGCATGTTAACAGTAATGGCAGGCTTAGTGGTGATGGTAATCTTATGATGGTTGTAGCTATGAAAGCTGTCTTATTAGGTGCTAGGACTCTGTTAGATAAAGAGTCTCATTTGATCCTCATAATAACCCTATAAGGCAGATGATACTAATAATTTTCATTTTGTGAGTGAAGGAACTGAGGCCCAGACAGATCAAAGAACTAGCTATGGGCTCACTAGCAGAGTTGAGCTACAACCCTAAGCATATTGAACTGATAAACTCTAAATAACCACATTCTGTGTCTTTTGGTCTGGTATATCAAGCATCAATTTTGGGGTAGGAAATGATGGAAAATTGACTGTAGAGATTAGCAAGGGTCAGAACATCAAGTACTTGCAACAAAATGATAGTAATAATCATTCCAAGAGTCCATTACATGGTGAGTAATAAACTAAGAGCTTAATACACTTCACCACATGATTCCTCACAATTAGCAGTTAGTAGCTACCCTTTACTATATTAGTATGACATTATTGTTTTGATAAAAATGTACATGTTCATTATAATGAAATAAAAAAGATAAGTTAAAAAATATGCAATTACTCTATCCTGCAATAATTATTTTTAATATGTGAACATTATTCTACACATCACTGCATATATACATACAAATGGCTGATATATAGGGAGATACAGAGAGATGTAAATTTTATGGGATGCCATTCTGAATCTATATTAATGAACTTTTGATTTCATATTTTAGACTTACAGCAAAGCTGCAAAGATAGTACAGAGTGTTCTCATACATCTCACACCACCTAAGGGATTTCACTGGTGAATTCCACCAAAAATTTAAGAAAGAAATAATACCCAATGGTCTATAAACTCTTCCAGAGAATAGCAGAGGGAATGCTTCATAACTCTTTTGTTGAGGTCAGCATTACTCTAATAATAAAACTAAATAAAGACATTACAAGAAAAGAAAACTATAGACCAGTATTTCTCATGAACACAAATGGGAAAGGCCTTGACAAAAGATTAGCAAATCAAATCAACAATACTGACAAATCAATAATATATAATAAGAATTATGCATTGTAACCAAGTGAGCTTTATTTCAAGCAAAGCTGGTTAAACATTTAAAATGCAAGCCTAAAGAAGAACAATCATATCATATTGATTGATACAGAAAAAAAACAGTTTACAAAATTCGGTGCTTTTTCATTAAAAAAAAAAAGCTCTCAGAAAACTAAGAATACCAAGTAACTTTCTCAACTTGATGATAAATATCTAGAAAAAAAACCCTGTATAACCTAATTGCAAGAAATTGGATATATTGAACAACTGTAATTTGAAATGTAAAAAATGAATACCATTTATAACAGCACCAAACAAGGAAATATTAGATATAAATATAACAAAATGTATACTAGATATGGATGTGGAAGATTAAAACTCTGTGAAAGTGAAGATCTGAGTAAACAAAGACATACTCCATAATTATGGATTAGATATCAGTTCTTCCCAACTTTATCTATGGATTCAATGGAATCCCAAACAAAATCCCAGCAAACCGTTTTGTAGATATCAACAGACAGTTTCTAAAGTTTATAAGGGAAGGCAAAAGTCTTGGAATAGCCAACATAATACTGAAGAAGAAAACAAAGTTGGGAGACTTACTCTACCAAATTTTTAAGACTTGCTAAAAAGCTGTAGTCATCAAAATGGTATGGTATTGGTGAAAGAACTCACACACCCATTGGAAGGACCAGAATAGAGTCCAAAAATAAACCCACACAAATATAGATAACTTATCTTTGACAAAGTAGCAAAGGCAATTTAATGATGAAAGAATAGTCTTTTCAACAGAAGTGCTAAACAATTGGAAGTCTATATGCAAACAAATGAATCTAGACACAAATTTTACACCTTACACAAAAAATCAACTCAAAATGGATCATAGGCCTAAATGTAAAATGAAAAACTATAAACTTCTAAAGGAAAACAGAAGAGAAAAATCTAGGGAGCCTACGGATTTGTGAAGTTTTAGATACATCAGCAAAACATGATGCATAAAGAAAAACTTAATAAGTTGGACTTTATTAAAATTAAAAACTCTGCAAAATACTGTTAAGAAAATGAAAAGCCACAGAGTGAGTGAAAATAGTAAAACACATATGTAATAAGTGATTTATATAAAAGTATAAAAAGAAATGAGAAGAGATCTGAGCATAAATCTCACTAAATAAGATATACATACAGAAAACAAGCAAATGACAACATGCTCAACATCATCCACCACTAGGGAATTGCAAATGAAACAACATGAGATGCTACTATACACTTACTAGAATAGGAACAATACAAAAAACAATACCAGTTGCTGGAGAGTATACATAGCAAGAACTCTCGTTCATTACTGGTTGGGAATGCAAAATGGTACAGGCACTTTAGAAGATAGCTTGGTAGTTCCTTATACCTTTTAATATTGCCTCACAATTCTTGGATACTCTGTCTGGGACTTTCTTCCATTATTTTTCTCTTTGCATTTCAGTTTTCAGATAAGTCTCTATGGACCTATCTTCAAGTGCACTTAATCTTATATCAAGTCTATTGATGAGCCTATCAAAGATATTCTTTATTTTTTATATTTTTTTGTGTCTAACATTTCCTTTTGATTCTTTATCTTAGAGTTCCCATCTCTGTTTACCCATATGTTCTTGCATGTTCTCTGCTTTTCCTTTATAGTTGTAGCTATTTTAAATTCCCTGTCTGATCGTTTCAATATCTGTGTCATATCCAAGGCTGGTTTTAATAATTTGTCTTTTCAAATGTTTTTTCTTTCCTTTAGTGTATGCTTTTTAATTATTTCTTGAAAATCAGGCACATGTTATCAGATAATAGAAACTGAGGTAAATAGGTCTTTAGCATGAGCATTTATGTTCATGTCAGATGAGGAGGTGGTCTGTGTTTCATGTTTGCTGTAACTCTAGGGGATAGAGACTGCACATTGCTCTTGTGTCCTTGTGTTTTCTTTGTCTCTTTGGGCTCCCCAGTTACTCCTCCTCAGAGAGAGGCTTGTCTTACAGCTTTTTTGTAGCTACAATCCACTGTTACTACACTGGAGAATGGGTAAAGTGTGGGAGAGGAAGTGTATTATAATCATTCAATTAAATGTCAGGGTTTTAGTCAGCTTGAGTTGGGCTTTGACCTTCACAAGTGTTTCTGCAGTGGTGCAGCTTCTTTTCCCTCTCTCTGTTCCCTTGCATGGCTACAGGTTCCCCATCTGTTTCTTTGAAGACCTGACCCTCTTCACAGGGAAGCCTTGAACTTAGGTGAGACAGAAGTTTGGAGGGAGCAGGAGGTGGACAAATTGTGTTCCCTCAGCTGGTGTAAAGGCTCTAGTAAGGTCTTTCCTTTGTTATGGAGAATGCTCTGCATTTATTTCATAGTGATTAATCTTCCCCTCTCCCTACCAGAGCTGGGAGGATCTTTCTCAGATTCTTGACTGTGATAATGTCATAGAATTTTTGTAGGTAAAGCTGAAGAAAAGTATAAAGACTCCCCCTAAGACTGGCCCCCAAGAGTTTCTCATTCTCAGGCTAGACTACATTCAACATCCAGAAATTTATCAAAACTACCATTAATTGTTTCTATTAGTTTTTCCTCCAACATGCCTTTCCTTTCACTCTTTCTTAATTTTACATACATTTTCTGTATTATATCTTCAAATACTTTTTTATTCTATTTGTCTAGTTCTTGACTTTAGTCTGGTCTCCAATTTAGTGTCTTCTAATTTCTTAAATTCGTTTATCTTATTTTGTCCCTTTGATTATCTCAAACTATTATTGTCAGTAATTTGATTTTCAGTCAACAGCTTTGTGTTCCTACTTATAATTTAATTTTTAGTTCTATAATGACATTTTTTGATCCTCATCTTTTTTGTTCACTCTTTTATATCCTCGCTTTCAACTCATTCTGGTATATTTTTGTCTTGTCTTTGTACTATGATTTTCCTGAATTTCTTTTAATAAATTCTATAGAGCAAGGCAGCCATGAGGAATTCTCCTTTGTTCTTTGAGGTATTTTCCCCCCATATTAACTGCCATTTTTTGAAGTTTATAACCCTATCTATACTACTTTTCTTGTTTGACTCTTGATGAAAAATGGATTTTTTGATGGTTTTTACCTTAGAGTAGTTTTTTACTTTGTCTTCATTGTCATTATTTTAGGTGTTTGATGATTAGGAAGATTCTATGATCCAGTACTCTCTACTAGGTTTACTTAGAAAACTCTTAGTAAACATTATCCCTGTTTCACTGAACAAAAAGTGAATTTCAAAGTTAAATAGTTCTCTTGAAATATTGCATGTATATATAGAAGGTACTAGACTGATACATACATACAGATAGACTAACAGTATCAAGAACTTAACTCTTCTGTTTTACTCAGATTGGTCTTACATTTCAACACTTCCCACTGATGAAATACTTGTAATTACACTTCAGATGTCATTGAAAATGTTATTATTTCTGACCCTGTTTATGGTGGCCATGCCACAATTGTCAACATGCCTAATAAATTCTGATATCCACAGGCTGACTTTTATTGACAGGCCTATCTGTCTTGCCACTCATAATGTAAAAAGATGATGTATACAGGTGATCAATTCACAGCAATAGATTAGCTCACACCTCACTCAATCTATGAAGGAGTAAATAGCTGGGACATTAGACAGCAGATGCTTCAGGAAGCCATCATGCACACCAATCCTGTGAACATCCATTTCTATGATAACTGATGAGGAAGATTTCCAAGACTGCTGCAACCACTTTAAATGGGCCTCCTCTATCTTAACACTACCGTTTTTGGGAAAGGAGCTAGGTTTTACTTATTTTCCAGGAATGCAGTCCAGGAATGGAATGGACATCAATAATATGTATCCATGGAAACCTGCAGACTTCAAGAAAATAATATTAATTCTGCACATATGGACAACTACTGGAGTGCTGTGTGTGTGTGTGTGTGTGTGTATACTTGATTTCATTTTATAAATTGTTGAGTCACTGATATTATTAACGTGTGAGCAGTTTTAGGAAAGGTGGCCATCATACAGAGCTCAAGAACACTGCATTCCTAAGTCCTTTATCAGGGCATTCTTAACATTAATCACTTAGTCTTCTCTATCAAAAACAATGCAAAATGATCCCTGTAGATAACTACAGGATAATTCAATTTCTGGCTCCACAGAAAATGTCTATATAGTTCTTCATCTCTGTAACAAATATTATAATAGCAACTGATGTCCCTATCAAAATATGTGGTCATGGATGAAGTCCAAAAACAGTGACAATTATTAAGGTTGTTTCAAGTTATTTTTTAATCAGTTATGGGTTAAGTATCTGAAGTTATCGTATTTGCAGTTCTTATTAATAGTCCTTACTTGGGAAATATCTGGTTATCTTTAATGTGCATTTATGGCCTGAAATACAATCGGTGGCACTTTCTTTCTCTTCATCTGTCATTTTGTCATCTTTCTTCCTTCCCTCTTTGATTTTGAACTATATGAAAATTCTAATTTTAAACCATTCTGACCATCAAAAACAGAGTTTCACATAGTTCAAACCATATGAGATACAAAATAATATTGAGGTGAGATTTCAAGCCAATAATCTGATGTTTATTTGCTAAATATCAAGATAGTGTTTAATCATATTTCTAAAAATATTCTATTGAAAGCTTTCTATGTGCTATGTGATAGTTACTAAGTAAGCCAAAACAATGTAACTGTAGATTATAGTGGTGTATGGATCATGAGTACAGCATGATGTTTTAAATTTACACTATTTTGTTATGCGTGTATCTTGATAAGAGTCAAGGAAGGCACTGAGAATCCATGCCCACTCTAACTGTTGAAATATTGGCCGTGAGCTGTTAAACTATATGCTTTCTCTGAGATAATGAATAAATTGTACCACATAGGTATGTATTTCCAAATTCTTCTTTTCTGCTGATCCACTGCTTCAAGGAGTACTCAGGACCTATGGACCAGGTCCGCTCTGGCTCTCTTTATATGCTGCCATGCTCTGCCTTTGGAGATTGAGACCCAAGAGATTGTCATCCTACTTCACTATTCCAAAGGATTTCCCTGAACCTCTGCTTGCTTAGTATAGGGTCCAAACCTCAGACATGCCCCCTTTGACCTAGAGAATTCTGCACCACTACCTTGACTGTCATGTGTCCTAGGATCTTATATCTCCACACTGATCCCACTGCTACTGCCAGTGTGATTGTCACTGAGAAGTCGCAGCTCTGTTTGCTGTTTCCTTCTAGCCTGCCTCCATGTAGTCAAGAACAGCTCACCACAGCACTCGCACTACAGGGGTAAAGACCATGCCCTGCTCTGTGGTGTCCAGCTCTTTCATATGGTTTGGTTCAATTAAATACAAATTTAGAGAGTTTCACTAAAACTGAATTTGTTTAGTTTCACAGGATTTTTCATGTTGATGGTCTAGGACGCTAGGGTATTCTAGAAAACATTAAACACACATGAATATCTTAATTATGGTAACAGTTCATTTTATGGATAATACTTGAAATTCAGATAATCAGCTAAATATTTAACAAACTACTTTTAGCTGTAACATTTGGAAATAGGTCTTAAAGAAGACCCTGGTTTTGCTGATACTTTTTGATTTTACTTTTCTATGACTGGAGTATCTTTTTTTTATATTGTTTTATATCTAGTAAAAAAATTACAACCAAAATAAGTCCTTATACCTTGTATTTTACTTACATTTTTATGCAAAATGCAGTCCTTAATTATAGAATCACTGAACACAGCAAGAAGTAATCCTCTAAATCACCCAAGTGGTTATTATAATTATCTTTAAGTGGGAAGGAAAATCTAAGGTAGATTGGTATTGGGGAGTTAGTGCTTTTTTTGTTTCCTCTCTGTGTTCCATTTATATATGTGAGGAGGATAAAAGGTTTAACAATTATTTAATTACATCTTAAGGACATCTGAGTTCAACAGAATCTTTGAAAAAGGCTAGAACTTTTACAATAGGATAATTTTGCATTTTCATTATTAATAAAAACCTGTAATGTGCTGTGGTTTTTATCACAACAGTGTCGTTTTGCAGCTTCAAACATCTCAAAAAACAGAATCATATGTGTCCTTTTTGCAGTCTATTGAAAACTACATTTTTGCATTTTTTTGCTTTTTGTTGGTGGTGTCATTGTTTGAAGTGCAAACATACTGCTTAAGTGCTGTCTAGAGTTCCTAAGCACAAGAAAACTGTGATGTGCCTTACAGAGAACATATACATGTTGGGTAGGCAGTGTTCAGGCATGAGTTACAGTGCTATGGCTGTGAGTTCAATGTTAATGAACCAACAGTACATATTAATAAAGTATCTTGAAGCAAAAGGACATGTGAAACAAGGTTATTTTTCCATCAATTGGTGAAAACATGACTGAAGACTTGCAGGAACCTAACTCTGTTATTTCCCCCAAGAGCAATGGTTTATTATTTGCTAATTCAGTGTTCATGGAGATTTTATAGGCCATAACTACTGTGAATAATGAAAATCAACTACAGATATATAATATAGCTATAGAATTGTAAAAAAAATGTGTGTATGATAAGAAAAACATATTTCTTTGCTAAAGGGGGTAAAGAACTAACAGTACTCATTACTTATTCCATGCAATATTATGTATGTATTACATATCTTTGCCTTATACTACATTTATTATCTCAAATCCTTACAAAATTGTTACAATATAGGAATTATGCATATCTTACAGCCAAAGAAAGGGATCCAAGATACCATGTGTCTAAAACCACTTACCTAGTCACTGTTAGGGCTGAGATTTGAATTCCTGTCTTTATAAATCTTGTTTCTCTGATGTGTATACAGTACATGGCAATTCTACTCCTTCCTTTGGGCATGTTCTTGTCATCCCCATGGACACAAATACTATGATTATTCTCTGCAGTAGGCTTATAGGAAAATGGTTATAAGCAAAGTACGAGTGGAACGAGGGAGAACAGACTGTCCAAGCTGGGGGCCTACCCCTTCCCCTGTGTAAGGGAGGCTGTGAAGTCACATTCATGACTGGTTGAAAATCACTTGCACATTCAATCAAGGCTGGCTTTACTAGCAATGGGATCCGAGTTGCCGGGAAAGGTAGGGCAGCCATCTCTTAGGGAAGGCCTGGATTATGGCTCTGGGAGCTGCATAGGAATATGATGCAATCCAATAGCTAGAGGTTTGAAGAATCAAGTTTTCCCTCACCTCCCACAATAAAGTGCATGCCAAAGAGGAGCCAAACCCCTAGTGGAAACTGTGTTGTTGTTTAACATATATGACAATCAAGAACTCGTAATAGAAATCTGATCAAAAGTTAAAGTTTGGAAGAAAGACAGATGCCTGGTGAATATCTGTAACAGACAAGTATTTCAAGCACTCTGTGAGCCAGGCCAATTCCACTTCTACCTACTGATCAGGATTTACATACAAATGCACAGCAAAGACTGAGCCTATGTGTTAAAAAAAAAAAAAAAAAAAGCCAGATGCTCATAGATGGAAAGGGCACAAATAACCCCTTGAATCATGGCTTGTCCTGAAATTTAAAACCCATATTTTTTGAAGTAGCAAAAAAACATTACCAATTACCAATATACAGTAAATTAAGGGGAAAAAAATCATGTTGTGAATGATTAACCAGATAGCATATCTCATTACTAATTCCTTCCATTGTTTAACTGCCCATATGACTCATGCAACATTTATAAAGCAGACTAAGCTTTCCTCAAAAATGCTGAAAAATAATTAAAGAATGCTTTCAAAATGAAAAAACTAAGAGCAAAATGATTTTATGCTCCTCTGAGTAGAGAACAGAACTGAGCAGGTGCAGAGAGCTGCCACCTTTCTCTCTGCTGAGGGTTGTAGTCACCCTGGACTGTTTCCCATTTTCTGGCCTTTGACTTGAGGCGCCTCACATGTGTGTTCAATTTCCCACCACCCAGAATTACTTGTAACATGGCAACTTTTCACATGCAAAAGTAAAATTAATAAACCTGTATTATTCTTTATGTGTTAGAGTTTTTAGAAACATATATCAGAGAGAAATTACAGTATGCAAATTCTCAGCTGCCAGCACAGCACAGATGGGCTTGGGAACAGAGAACAGCGCAGATCGACAGGACCGGAGCAATCGGGGGGGAAGTTTGGGCAGAAGATCTGACACGGAAGACAGTAAAGGACTATTGAATGCTCCATGATAGATGTGCTGGTTCCCCTGCCTGCCTGCCCTTGAGTAGACATTTTGACCTCCAAGGCTAACCTGAGAAACATAGAATTTAATCTAGTTTTGGAAGAAGAGCTCTGCTACACAAACACTGACTCATGATGTTAAAACATATCAACTAAAATACCAGAGGACTTTCATATTTTATTAAATTGAGTATCCTATATGTTTGGTGATTCCATTTAATTGAATATTTCTTAATTCATTTTAAATGTATAGGCCTGCTATGTTGTCTCTGTTTCCTACAGGAATATCACCTTTCAGAAAAGAGATCCAAAAAAAGCACTGTTAACTTGTTTGCTTCTGTTTTTTTTTTCTTTGTCCTACCTCTATGTTTATTCCCAATCTGAAGTTCACACTTATTGCTTTCCATTTGTTTAATTTTCTCTTCTTTCTGCTGCCAGTCTTTCTTAACTATTACCAATTTTTCTATGCTCATTTCATTTTTCTTTATATGTCTGCTGTAGGACTCAGGGTTGTTTTTTTTTTAAACTATTGAAATCACTAACCAGCCTTTGGTTCTGAGACTGAGTATACAGACAGGCAACAGCCAGACCATACAAGAGAACAGAACTCTGACCTACAATCTGTAATAACCAGTCAAGGAAGCCAAACTACTTTTCCTATAGCAAATGGCCCCAAAACAGCCAGGACTCGATTAATAACTGATTTAGAAACTGGAGAAAGCCAAATACGCTCCCCTAACCATTTGCATAGGATGCCCTCCTGGTTAGCTGGTCTTCAGCTTCCTGGTGCACAGCCTCCAATCGGGACAAAGCTGAAGCCTTCCTTTTCTTCAGCTGTGAAGCTTTCCTGCTCCTCTGACGGCCTTGGAGACTGTGCTGGAATGGAAGTGATGGTGGCTGATTTCCTCGCCTGAAGCAAGCCCTGCATAAACAGCCTTTGCGTATCCTTCATTGGGTGGACTTCCATTTATTCCCCTGGCTCTTTCACTCCATGAATTTGCTGATTATAGAAATTCTTTGAATTAACAGCATGGCCTTGGCTTTGGGAGGGCATCAGCTCTCTCTAGCACCTGCCTTCAACTTCTCACTAGGCAGAGGCAAACTACCCTTCAGGAGGCTTTAGAGGGAACCCCCACTTTCCTTTTACTACATGTTTTATTTGACTGAAAGATTGTGGGATATTATTTAAATTGGATGTGCACTGACTATGGCTCCAAAGCTAAAAAATGAAATCATGAATTTGTTTCTGTAAGTATAATAATAGGACATCTAATAATCTTTGTGATATCTACTGATGAACGTATTCTGAAAAGTCATTTGGTCTTGTATCAAATAGGAACTATGCAAATATAATGAGCATTTTGTGTAAACCTGTGGTGTAAGGCCTTGGAGGTTTCTAGCAGTTCAGTGCTTTCCATTCTATTCACGTTTTTGTTGAAAGAAAATGTAAAAGAAAATAACCTTGTATATGCATATTAGAACTTCTAATAGGTAAGGGTTTCCATGGATACTTTTATGCAGCCAAAGAGTTTGTGTGTGGAGAAAGGCATTCATTTCTAGTTCTAAGAGATTCTGTTCTGTTAAAGAGCTCCTGCCAATCATTTCATATGTCTTGACTTTCTAAAGGAATAAAAATAATGTGAATCATGTGTGTTATGTTTTAAATTATAAGGTAGTTCTATCTCACTAACCTTTTCAAGTAACTGACCTATTGTAGGAATGCCTTGGAATTTTTGTTAAAGCTTGAAAAATCTATGAAGGTTTTGTAAGAAAAATTTAATGAGTTTAAAATATTGCTTTCTTGACCTGTATAAAATATCTCCTCTTTTTTTTTCTTTTTCATTATTTAGGCAGTTTAAATTAGCCAATTGCCAATGCTAAAACAAAGGTTTGTCTTTTACCTAAAACAGCTTTTGGAGCAGTTTTATCTTCACTTGGAATTTTTCAAGAGTCTGACTGAATCTTATTTCGTTACATCCCACCCTAATGAAATTTTCTTTTTGAGACACATCAAAAAAGATGCAATTTAGATGATGGGCCTGCTAAGTTAAATTTTAAGCTATGTAGTTTTATGAGGAGCTTGATGAGGTTCTGTAACATTTTAATGAGTGAAGTCATTCTAAACAACATGTTTTTAATATAGCATTGTTTTACACTGACATGTGTTTAAGCAATTGTAAACTGTAGGCATGGCCCACAGCAGTGTTTTTAAGTAATCTAAAAAATAACTTGATTTCATGCTGATTTAAGAGTTGACTCTCAAATATCTTCTATTTTTACTAGTTAACATGGGCCCTGGATAGTACCAAAGTGTAAATCATGGTCAAAATGTTAAAAAGTAAGAGGCAATCAAAATAACACTCAGTTGACAAACTGCTGAAATACTACATTTTTATGACAAAACTTCCATGATTTATGTTTTCAAGTCCACAGATGCAAAGGCTTGTCCATTGAGAGCACTATTGCTGTTGTACATTATACTATTATAACTGAAAGTAAATGGCTGTCAGAACTACAAGTTAAGTAATATGAGGGGAAACATAGAAGTGCAAACTCTATTTAGCACTAATATTAGGCGTGGTCTTGGTTAATCAAGTTGGCATCTTAATGATTTAAGAGATGATTCCTTGGAATGTAATTCATTATTATATATTGATAAAGAGGGGTCTCCTTTCAAAAGCTACTTTAAATAATTGAAATTCCATAATATATATCTAGTGTGTGATTAAGACTACACACAGTTTGTTATAGTACTTATATTCAGCATAGAATTAAGTAAACTAGCCTGAGGTATCATAAAGTTGCTTTTTGATGTTTTTTATTAATAATACAGAATATTCTAGTTCTATTTTGTCTTCCTCGGTAACATCATTGGAGAATTGTATTTTTCCAAAGGTAATCATGAATCCTTTTAGTTTTACACTCACCCTTAACAATTTATCCCTGCTAATGACTTTCACCGCAACCTCTTCACATCAAAAATCTATATCCCCCATCCAGACTCCAAATTACTATTTTTTACCCAGGTCTTTTCCTTGAGTTTCTGATGAACTTATTAACTGCTTTCTGGAGAGTTCTGTTTCAGTATGCATATTAAAATAAATATGTTGCACACCAAGCAACTTGCTTCCAAATTTCTTGGTCCTCCAATATGGGCCTGAGCATGACGGTGGCCTACAGCTTCTGTGTTCCTTCTCGCTTTAACTGATGCTGAAGTCCTGTGAACTCTGTGTCCCAAGGCCCTCTCAAACCTGCTCTTCTTTTCCAGTCCCATTACACCTGCTTTAATTCAAACACTCATCTTCTTTTTCCTGAATTGTTCAAATAGCTGCTGATTTGTTTCCTAGACTTCAGCCCTGCCTCCCAGAATTCATTCATTGTAGCCAGAATAATCATTCCAGAACACAAGCCTAATTAAATAGTTATTTTTTTCTTTAAATCATTCACTCTTTTAAGGACTTAAAAATACTGATATTTCATTTTAATTTAATATTATTATGATCTGGCCATAGTGATGCCATCCTTGAAATTTAATCTCCAGAAAGTTCCTTCCACATATAAAATGTAATCGAGCCTGCTCTTTTCCATTGCACTTTGTTCTTTCATGATTCCAAACCTTAGCATTTTCTATTCTTTTTGCCTAAATATCCTCCCTACCCACCTCACCCTAACCCTATTTCCCAATATTCACCCATCAGATATTCCTAATCATTAGGAGGCAATGGTAAAATACCTTTTCTGAGAAGAACCCAGGATCTGCTGCATTTACTCCCACACTCCCAATAGTTAAAAATCCTTTACTCTGAACCTCAGAATCTGGCATATAGTTCTCCAGTACAGCAGGTGTCATGTTGGATTACAAGTTTCTTCTGATGTGTCAGTTTCTCCACACAGAACTCACATCAATTTAAGGAGGTAACACTGGAATCATGGTCATGAGACTTGAGTGTAAAGACAAGTTCTATCAATTCTTGTATTACTTCAGAGGTGCCAATCTTAAGGGATAAAATGAGGGATCTGGATCAGATGACACCTAAAATCCTTCCTAACCTTAATGTTCTACAATTTTTTGCTTCACAAATAGCATCCAGGGTATGTATGTGTAATAGCATACTTCTTAACAGATAGGTATAGACCCTAACAGTATACCTAGAACTGTGTTGACTTAGAAAGATAGTCTACAAGTTTCTTCATAGTTCATAAACATTAGGCCTATTTAGAGCTACCTTTCTATACTTTAGCAAACAGAATAGTAAAATGTAGGAGAGAACTAGTCAATAAGCTACAAGAATTATGTTTTAATAACTGAAAATTTAACAACTTCATATGTTGTAAGTGAAGAAGTCAAGATATTTGCTTAAATGCTTTTATCAGCTGTGAAAATATGTTTGCAGAGATCCATGAGTTTTGATAAGGCAAATCTATTGATACAGTTTTATTTATTTTGCATGACAAGATGTCTAAAAAAATATAAGTTCTATGTGATAGCATGTCTTTTCATATTTTCAGGGAGTCCAAAGTATGTGTGTATGTGTGTGCGGGGGTGTTAGTGAGGGGTAGGCTCTAGTGTTTCAAATGCATGTAATCCACTTGTTCGGTTTGTGTCGGCCAGTAATAAATTTACTCAACAAAGAGCATGTTTTATCTCCACTTTCTGCACACTACTCCGTTGGCACTATGGAAATGAGATTTACACAAGGCTCTGGAATCTAAACCCAGCAAAAAGGGGGTGCAGGTGCTGAACAGAGTAGCCATGAAGGATCTCTCCTCACCCCTTCCCCTAGTTCTTCCTAGCAACAGGGAAAAAACTAGTAGTAACAGTCATTACTTGCAATGTGCCAAATACTTAAACCTGTCAACCCAATAATCAATAATAATAATAATTTGAGTATCAGTTCTTCCATGATGGCTTTTCTAGGACTTTTTTTTAACTCCAGTAGTGTTACTAATCTTTCATGTTGCACATCCATAGCTTGCTGTGCATACACCTCTAGTACAGCAGCTATCAGACAGGTAGGTATTATTATTTCCCTTGTTTTACAGAGGAGGAAGCCAGGAGACAGAAATGGTAAATAAGTTTTGGAAGTTCAAACTTCCAAAGTGGAAGTGTAACCACTGGAATTTGAGCACAGGAAATAGAGCTCCCACATCAGTGCTTCTGAATACCACATTATAGTTTATCCTGGAGGCATTAGACAAAAGAAATACAAAAGGACACATGTAGCTTTGAGCAAGTGTTAGAATTTATAAAGAGACAAAGCTTTGTCTTAAAGATGTTGAGATTTATGGGCCAGTTAGAGGCATGCAGTTGAACCTCAGGTCTTTTTAGTACCAGCCAATGAACCTGCTCCTCTTTTCTGAGCCAGCGCCTGACACCCAGAGCTCCAGGCATCTGAGACCTGAAAATGGATCAGTCCCTCTGCTGGGATTTGTTCCAGTCAAGAATAGCTCCTCTGCTTGCAGGCAGTGTAAAAAATTCTTAACAAACCGTGGTTAGTTAACTGTGGGGGAGAACACAATATAGTGGAGAAAACCAAGAACATAATGGAAGTTAAATCATAACGGAGACTTAAATACTAGTGCCATTACGAGCCAATGAATGGCACCATAGACAATAGGCAATGCATTGTTCCACTGTTCAGAGCAGAAGAAATCTCTCTGAAGTTCTATGCAGTTTTGAAGGAAATGGAGCCAGGGGCTGAGCCTGGAAAGTCTGGTTGATTTCAATAACTGTGGAGTAGGGGGAACATTCCTGATGGGAGGAACAATGAAAGCAAAGGTGCTGCATGAGAAATGTACTTTGCATTCCCAAAGGAGGATCCTGGAATATCACCTTTGGAAAAGTAAATTGGATTACAGTGGCGGCAGTATAGTCAAGAATGGTCTAAAAGTAGGTGCAAATTTTGAAATGGAAAGACAGAACTCTCAGTGATTCCTAACTTGCGGAGCTAATCAAAACAGGTTCCCAGTTTCCATGCTTTCAAACAGAAGCCTGTTATGGATGCAGCATTCTGAACAGAGAACACATGGCAGCCCTATCCACCTCCTGCCATGGAGCTCAGCGTTAAAGGATTCCTGCTTATCTGTCCTGGTGTCAGAACTGTTGGATGCTTATCAGTGAGTCACTCTGAAAGATTTCAGCCACCTGGAGATTAATTTAGGCCTCCATATTCTGGAAAAGGCATGGAAATGCAGTGACAAACGTCTTGTATATTTTTCTATCATTGAAAAAGAAAAAAGCTAACATCTTTAAATATATTTTTTTAACGGTTACTCACAAAACAAAAACTCATTCTTGTATTTTAGAAAGTGACCCAATCTCCACATTCCTGCTATTCCCACATAAACATTTGCTGCACAGAAAGCCATACTTCAAGGAATTGTGGTATATAAACATGTGTTAGAGGGCATATATAAACTGTTACTTCAACATATTCACATTAAAGAACGGCTACATGACTCAAAAGTTCTATCTCTTTGTGGTTTAAAAACCATGTGTGTTTTTTTAAAAAGCTGAAATAAACATGCAAAGCTCTATAAAATATGTCAAAATATGAAAAATATAGGTAGCCTAAATTTATTGAGGTTTTCTAGAAGTCATGTGCTACTAAGCACTAGCTGAAAACAAGGACAGGGACATAAAAAATGGAGAGAAGGATGGAGTTAATTTTTTTAGATGCATGCCATAAAGTCCTATTCACTAGCTTTGGACAGATTACAAATTTGATTGTATTTATTTTAAATTCTGTTTAAGAACAGAGATTTGGTGTTACTCTGTAATAATGCAATTAGAGTTCAGATTGATGTTTTTATGTTATAATTTGTAATTGCCAAAGAGAGGAGTGAAACATAATGATAGCTCTGTTTAGTATATACAAATTGAAAATCAAATCAGATTATCAAATAAGCAAACTTTTTTTATACTAAGCTAATAAACTAGTTTCTTTTGTGAATATTCAGAAATACAGCATTAAGTAATGGCTTTAAAAGTGACCTTGTAGAAGGCACAATAACTACTTTCATTAGATTGTTTTGAACAGCATCTGCTGAATAGCCTGGTACCTTCAGTGTTTCAACATATTTCTAATGACAGTAGTATTGCACAGCACATTCAATATTATTAAATAAAGATTCTGTTTTTTAACTTAATTATTTCATTTATTTTTGAATAGGTAATATATAGTACAGAACACAAAGAACAGAGTGAAAGTCCCTCCTAACCCTGTCTCCTAGCACCCCAGCTGCCAAGGAAAGATAACTGGTATTTAATATTACAAGAAAAGTTACCTGAAATAAATGAATACCTGGATCTGTATATTGAATGGATACATCTTTTATCTCAAAAAATAAATCCAGAGCAGTCAAGTGTGAAATATATCCTAATAAAATCATTGAACTTTAGAAATAAAAAAAAAAAGATCCTTCTGGGTTTCCTCATAGAATCAAAAAGTGACTAGGAAAGGAAAGAAAATCAAGTTGGCATTAGACTTTTTGTTAGCAACAGTCAAAGCAAGAGAGCAGTGCAACACTCTCTGTAAAATTAAAGAAGGAAGGAGTAAGTAAAGGATTTTATACCTAGCCAAGCTATTCTTTAAACATTAAGCCAACTGGAAGTCTTTCCTGAGTAATGTACCAAAGAATGAACTTCATTTAACAGAGATGATTAAAGAAACCAACAAGAGAACTAGAAATGATGATTAAATATACTTAATTGTAGATTTAAGATTATAACATAAATGAGAAGACAGAGAAAAATTAGTATGTAAATATTCTTTGTCAGAATCAAAGTAACCCACCAAAAATTTAAAACAAAAAAAGAGGGAGAGAGAAGAAAAAAGGAGAGAAAATAGAATACACTCATTCACTACAAAGTCAGTATAACTGCTACACAGATAATGAGTAGAATTAGAAAGAAATTATTTAAATTTGGTAGAATAGCCAACATCTAACTAAGGAAGATGGGGACTAAGAACATTAAATGAAACTATTGAAGTAATAATTTTTTAAATATACATCTTCTTAAACACAAAAAGCATTACCAAATAAAAGAAACAACTTAATTAAAAAACGAAATAGACCACTTAGTGAAAGACACATAGTAAATATAATTCTGTTTTTCCATATTGATAAATGTAAATAAACTCAGCTTATCGGCCTAAAAAAAGTTCATATTGGCTCACAAATCAGACCAGAAAACCGACTTTTCTATAAGACAACTGATTTAATTTCTTCCAAAAGTCATTGTTATTTCTCTGCATTTTCCTACCCTGAGCAAACTGCTAGTATTGCTTTGTTCCTGTTTATACTTTACACATGCAAAATAAGTTTTTAATCCCTCAAATCTTACTGTTCCAAATTCAGATCTTTCATTTAGCATTGGATGTTTACTAAAGCAGAGAAAAAAATGAGCAAATGTTGGTTTTTGTGGAAAAGAGAAAATTCGTTCTATTTAATACATTATATTCTTCAATGCTAAGTGGTGCCAGATCTTCTCTTTTCATTTCTCACTGAATTGTGTCAACTTTTTAAGACTGAATACAAAATTAAAAAAAAAAAAAGTAAACATGTCAGGAAAAGGTATTTATTTAATGAAAATTGTCTTAGAGTCCCTCCATTTTCTTGCTTTGTAATCACAGGCCCCTTTTAAAACTTTCTGCATCCTTCCTACATTGCAGATAATAAAAATCAAGCTCTTTTAAAAAGCCATTTGTAAGCATTATATAGTACTAATATTCACAGTCCTATCTGAGAGTTTTCACTGACCTTTAGTTTAAATAATACTACACATGGAAACATTAGAACATATGGATGGGGAAAAAAGAAACAATGATTAAATCAGAAAAATCCTACCACCACACTATTGCAAATGTTTCAGTAAATAATCACCTGCAGTTACTGTCTGCACCATGGAAAGGAAACCTGCCCAACAGTCAGCAGCCCTGAGTGCAGCCTGTTGCCCCCTCTGCCTCTCTGGTTTGTAAATGGAGTGGAAAGATCGGGCTGGAAAGCACATGGATCTGGGTGGGAAAAGTCAAAGCGAAGGCTCTGGTTGCATTCTGTGAGCGTTGACACCTGGGTGCCTTTAGTCCAGCTTTCACCAGACCAGGAATTTGGAATGAGGGTTAAATACCAAAATAAAAAGTATCCTTCCATAATCTATAATCTACTTAGCCTTTTAACAGGAAGTCATTTGCAACCTCCTAGTTTTCTGGTTATATCAGAGAACCGGAAACAGAAAATAGCCACTAAAATATTAATGCATGATTTTTCTAATCACAAATACTATATTTAATACAAAAAATGTGATACAGAAAAGTACAAACAAGAAGAAATTAAAAATACTGCACTTACCTCATCACCAAACACTGCCACCATCTTTAACATAAATCATTTTGACAGGTTTTAGTGTCCAATAGAGCTGACCCTTAACTGACCTTAATTTAGTATCAGGCAATTACCTATAGAGGGAATGGACTGCTACCTATGACTGTGTCCCCTTACCTTTTTCTCCTTAGGCACAGCAAGGATTGATCCTTAACCATAATTTAGTCAAAATTATATTGTATGATGGCTAAGTATTAATTTTAAGTATTAGACATTAAGTATTAATTGCTCCAGCTAATTTTTTTTTGCTAATGATATAAAAATTAATTAGGTTACTAATATTCAGCTTTCACAATTGTAAAACCTTTCTTAACTTCATATATTTCTGTTTGCATTGGGCTGGATGATCCTTGAATTTCCTTCCAGGACTAAAATGTGATGAGTCTCTGAAAAGTAATACGGAAAGAAGCTAAGACGTGTACTGCAAGTAAGTTAGCTTTTTGTGAGATTTTCTTAAAGTTACCAAAAAATCAGTTCAGACCTTCTCCTCTAATGCATTTTGACATTTACTCTTTCAGTATAAAGTTAGTTACCATGCAAAAGCAGATTCTTAATAATCGATGTTGTTTACTTTAAATGTGATTACTCACAGAAGGCTGGAAAAATGAATCAATACTTGCTTGGCTTTTCCAGAATAAATCAGAGATAATTTTTAAAGTAATGCATGTTAGTTTAGGCTGTCAAATTAATTTCCCAACACCTCCTTATTCTACAAGTCTTAATTAAGAAATAACTAAGGTTGCCTTTTCTTATTACAGGTACTGCTGAGCCCCTGGCTCTAAACAAAGTCACTTAACTCCTTTGATGTATGCAATTTAAAGAACGCCAGAGAAAATCTACAAAGTATTAGTTATACTGTGCATTTGTAAAAAGGCTTTACAGTTTGCAGAATGTTTCCATGTAAACTGTCTGTGTTCTGTGAGTTGTAACCTAAGCCTCGTATGAAACTGTTTCAGTAGTGTGTGGGGCTCTACAGAGGGTTCGATCCCAAGATGTATTTTCTAAGAGGATCACTAAGTAACAGAGTGCTTCCAAGAGAGGAAAGCAAATGATAAAGTCTGTGGAATTATCATATGAGGGAAGTTTGAAGAAACTGGAAATATTTAATATTAAAAAGAAGAGGGAATATCATAACAATTGAGGGAATAGTTTCTTGTTTGAATGTATGCTATACAGTAGAGGATTTAATTGTATATTTTGTTTCAGATGGTGGGTCAACACTAATGGTTAGTAGTTACTAGGAGGTAGACGAAGGTTTGACGTAAGAAACTTTTGATAGCAGGAAGGGCTGCCTTACCCAGGAGTGAGCTTCCTGGTACAAAGCACCCCATGAAAGACCACTTGGGAGTGAGGGCTGATACTGAAGGATGTTCTCTGAGGCCCAGTCTCAGGCTTTCCAGGCTGCCAAACATGAGGAGGCTTCTTCTTCCCCAACCAGCCCACAGCTTGACTCTGGTTATCAACATTAAATGGACATTTCAGAACTCCAAAAGACAGGGACTTGTCAAAAGGCCTTGCGGTCCTGTTACATGTGCCAAGCCATGCTTAGGAGTCACCCACTGCTGTCCCCAGCTGCCCATTGCTAGGGTACAGGCCATACAGAAGAGCACATGGGAAACCAAGGACGTGGTTCCTTCTTCCCAAAGTGAGAGAGCACCACAGTTCATGTACAACCTGCCACACTGTCCATCAATCTCAGCCAGCACTTATGGTATACTGTTTACTTTGTACAATAATATTTACTGACTACAACTTGTACTCACTGACATGGTTAGCTCTTTAAGAGCAGAGACTGTTTATAACTCCATAGCTTATCCAAGTGTTCGCAGATACTCAGTATATATGTATAATGGAGGAATAAATGTGTATTCCATTCTGAATAAGCATTGCTTAAGTGCAGACACTGTATCAATGGCAAGATACACAGAATTAAAGTAAGGCACAGTCCCTGCCCTTAGGTAGTGCTAAAAAACCAGCAGAATAGATATGTGAGTGAGTGAGGATACCTATTATCAGGCGGAGTTTTGCCTTCTAAGATTCCTTTCAATGCTAAGATTCTATAACTCCATAATCCTTTCCTCAATTAAAATACCTTAAATGCAAGAGCAGGAAAGTAACCATATTAGGATTTTCCTAGGCTTTTAATCTCCTGTGGATGATATAGCACAGCTTCAAATAATTTGAGGAGTCAATCTATAGTGAAAACCTGGGATTCTCTTGAAGAGTTGGGGAGCAAAAGGTCTTGGTAGAAATTTGTGTCAAAACCATGCAAAATGCACTTTTCTCATATTAAGACTTTCTGGCTCTGGAATTTAAAGTGTGAGATAATTTTCTCCATTTACCAACTGAAGTATTCAAACTATTACATCTATGTTAAAAATATGAACAAATATTCACATAATGTTTACTCTCCACTTAACATTTAATATTAACATATTAAATCTGTTCATGTATATATAATGAAGTTACTTTTATTATTCCTGCTTTACAGGGGATGAAACAGGACATAGAGGTTAAATCCTTTGTGTATGAATCATGAAGTAGAAGGTGGTAGACCTAGGCAGTTTAGCAACGGAGTTCATGTTCATAAGCACTTCACTGAATTGCCTCTTATACTATACTAATATTCTCCTATAATAATAATGTAATAAATTCTCCTATATCATAAGAATTTTAGTTCTTGCATTATACTAAGATTCTTTTTGCCAGCCATTCCATAAAATAGAATCAGTGAGCCATGCTTAGTCTTGCCAATGATGCAACAGTAGGTAACCTCATGCCTAGGCTTTGAAAAGAACTGTACAAAGCAGTAAGCAAAGAAAGCCCTTTAGCAGAGCAGTGACCAGTATTCCAGCTCCTTACTCAGTTTCTTTGGTAAGATTTATGCAAACCCACACAGTCAGCGCCCTCTCTGTCCCATACGCTACACCAAGGACACAGTTGTATTAAATTATAAGTGATTATTTGATCAAATAACAATATATTATGCTATACATTCACACACATACAAAAGCCAGTGGTTTTTTAAAATCGTTTTGATTTACTAAGATGCTTGCTCTGAGAAGCAAGGTGCGTTTCATTTTGGAAATGAGTGATCTTTTTTTCTTTCATTTAGTTTCACACATATTCTGTTCTTCACTTTGTGCTCTAAATAGTCAGTTAATTGGGACTATTTAACAGATTGTATATGTGGCTGCTGAGAGGGATTGTATCTTAACAACAACTGAAACCACTGAAGAGGTGTGTAGTTAATTTGCCAGTTGGTTCCCGGTTTTCTAGAGAATGACCTCGCCCCCTGCAGTTGGATTCAAAGAGTTAAGCAGAAACTGAAGTGCTCCTGCCTGCAGGAGCTGAAAGTCATTCATATTCTTTTGTAAACAAATTAACAGTGAGTCGCCAGTGTGTTTTCATCCCATAAAATCACCTTGGCAACACGTATAAAAACAGCATGAACTTTCTCTCAGAACCTCCAGTCCTTCCTAACCTGAGAAGTCAACAACAAACGGGACTGGCAAAATTCTCCATTTATTTTAATTCTTAAAATGAGTGTCATAATTTCCATGAGACGGTGTCGATTCCAATGGTAAAATAGAGAGGGGCTACACTGACATATAAAATGATTGGTTATTTCTCAACAGGGATTTATTTTGGCAGGAAACACATGTACCTTTTGCTTTACCAAGTTTAAATTCATTTTAGCACAAAAAGAAAAGGAAAATGTATTTGCAAGCAATTAGGCTAGACTAATTTGAATTGCGGGCCCCACGGTTGCTAATTACAGTTATGTTTAATTCATCTATTTTGAGGACTATGAGCCCTGGAAAATAAAGTTAAAGCCATATTGCAGTCTTAGCGTCCACTTGAGTGCCTGGGGCAGATGAAATCTGCGGCAGGACAAATCCTGCTGGACAGTTTAAGAAATCTGTGGGAAATAGCCACTGAGCTTGCTTTCTTTTGTGCGCTTTCCCATGGACCCTTACCCCTTCCCACAGAACGGCCAGAACCTCTCTGCTTCTTTACGGATTTCTGATTGATGTTTACCCTCACTCTAGAAAGGGGAGAGCTAGTGAAACCATAGCATAAATGTATTTAGGGCCGTACGTCTGTGCTTTTGCCACCCATTGTTTCTACCTTCACTCTTTAGTATCTTGTCTACCTCTTTGGGTCCCTGAGAAGACTTGTTCCTCAAGCAAATGTTCCCATCAGTTCAAAAGTCAGGAGTTTTATATTTACACAGTTCATAGAGGGTTTACCCTGATACCCAAAGATAAAAAGAAAAAGTAACTTAAGAAAAAGTGCTTTTTGTGTCTCCATTATTTATTGCTCATAAACCTGGAAGTACCCACATTTTCATTGCTGCAGTTGGGCTAATTTCTAACCGTAACCTTTTATATTTAAAAGTTTACAAAGTTCCTACAATAGTCCCTTCCCTCACAGGCCCAACACTTCTCAGACCAGATAAGTTGTCTCTTCAATATAGTTTTTGTTGTCTGGCCACCAAGAGGGAAGGTGTAGGTAGATCTGGAAGGGGAATGTGTCTGTTGCAAGGCAAAGACTTTGGAATTGTTCTGCAAGCAAAAAGGGAGTAACTTTCAATGGGAAGAACTGGGTCACTTACACTGGACCAGGTGGTCTAGAAAAACTGGGAGTTTCAAGGTTCTTTAGTGTATCAACTCAGATGTCCCCATTGTAAGTCTCAGGGTCTCACAGCCTCCTGACCAGGTCTGACATTAGCATAATAGGCTTACCTTGCACGGGTGTAAAATTCAACTCTTTCCAGGGATCTGCTACCCTTATAATTAATTCCTCAAGTTTTTCTGCCCTCTCAGAGCAGGAGGCAAATACTTCTTTTTTCGATTTGCTACCAAGAAGACAATCTTTTATATTCTACCTTAAATTGATGGCAAATCACCCACAGCCTTTCATTATGTTTCTCCAATAAGTAGAGGAGGAAAAATAATTTTCCATCTATCCTTTGGAATTCTTGCTGAGATTCCTGTAATAAAGCACAGATTAACAAGAGAGAAACGGAAGTTTAACATGGATATCTCATGTATACCTGGGAGATACAGGAAAAAATAAGCAACTCTGCAAAGTGGCTTAAAATGTAGACTTAAATAACATCTTAATGGGGGAAGGGGAGAGGGAGGTAGGATTCTTAGGAACAGTAAATGATTTGAGGAATGATGAATGGGCCCTTAGAAAAATAGATGGAAGGTATAGTTTGTGACAGTTTGTCGGGGTGCGTTATGGACTTCTACTCTCCTTTAATGGGAGTCAGCCCCTGGCTGAGGCAACCCTCGGGGAGGTCATCTATGACAACCGAGTCCTGCGTGGACAGTCTACCATTAGGCAGATAAGGGGAGTTCAGAGAAAGCGTCTCCTTGAATCTGCTGTTTTTCAAATGCCTACAGCTCAACAAAGTCTATATACCAAAGTGGCATATTTTAGGGTGTTATGTCCTGAACTTTTAGTTATATTTTGGGGTGGCATGTTCTGCTGCTTTTCAAATGCACTGATAGAATGAGCTATGTGATTCCTCTCCTCCTGTTATTCTTCCTCCCCTAGCTTCATGATGCCTGAGATAATTCACCTGCCCCCTCCCATGCCAGTTTACTGCCTGTAAGAGTTAACTGATCGCACCACGGCTCTAGGCCGGGGGTGCTCATCAGCTATCTGTCCCCAGTGACAAGATGCTTATTCTCAGCCAGCTGATAGGTTGAGTCAGCTCGAAAGTCAGAACACACCCTGAGCTAGAGAATCGCATCAAAGTGGTTTTTTGGAGATTCTTCAGCAACAGTTCCTGTAAGGAGTAAAGGAAACAGGTTTTGGGCATAGGGAGATGTAACTGAAAATAGCTGCAATGGTAGTCTCAACTGATCACCTGGGGAGCTCCAAAACTGGGATGCCCACACCCCGCAGATTGGAGGGAGGGGATGAGAAGTGAGTTCTGTAGCTTCCTACATTAAGCAATCATTGCATTTGGCTGCTTGGGGGCGGGGTCCTCATGACACGGGCAGAGCAGCTCCTTTCCCTCAGCGCAGTTCCTGGAGAGAGAGTGCTGTGCGCTCTCAGCGGGCCACAATCCTTGACGTTAGGAGAAGGAATACCTTCATCCTGGAGGGGAAACTGGGCAGTGAACCAAATACTATCTATACTTTTGGTTTTGCCTATTTTATATGATTTGGGAGCAATCTAGTTATATTTTGTTAGCTTACTGTTTTTAAAGCTGGTAAAACCACACACGAACAATATAAGGGGAGATGATCTAGAACTACACAGGGCAAAAGGAAAAATTCAACCTAGAATTACAAACTACAGAAAACTCAAAAGTCGATAACCTTCACACCTGGATAATCAAGGTGGACTGTTGGGGGATCGTCAAGGGCTCTTGCACAAAAATCAGAATTTCGGATTTCATGAGTAGCCAGAAACTTGAATTTTTATAACAAGAGGAAAGGAGAGCTCTGTTCTCATCTGACAATCTTTAGAGGCTTGTGGTAAAGTAGGAGTTCATGGTGAGATTCTTTTGCAGTTAAAAAAAAAAAGAAGATTCCTGAGGAATAGTTGTTGAGTGGTTTGAGACCTCAGGTAAGGAAATGTAGTGTCTGGAGGTTTCAATGTGGCTTATTTAAATAGAAATGGCCTAGAAACTTTGTATCCAAGGCAATTCTAAGTCCCAGAATTTTAATTTATTCTCCATATCGTATGTGTGTGTGTGTGACCATGTCTGGGCAATGACCAGCAATAAACAGACTGAAATAATGGATTAAGAAGGTTTGAGTTATAACTCTTTGATGATTTCTGTTACAATAACGCATGCACAGAAATAAACACCAAGCAAGGTATCCTAAAGGAAACTATATAAGCAACTAAACTAAATGATCAAACAGAAAAAAGATAAAGTATATTTTAGAATGAGGGCTTAACGTCTGTACACAATTGTTCTCTTTAACTCTGTCAAGTGGTATTCAAAGGAACTCAAGTGAAAGAACATGTGGGAACTCAGAGCATCCATTCTCTAGGCTAGAAATCAACTAACTAGTGTTTTCTTTAATGAATTGACTTGAATTTGAGCAAAAAATTACCTAGATTCATTTGGTAGCAAAGTAACTGTGCTTACTCCAAAGTCATGTTACTAATTTCCTTACTTAGACATCCATTTATTAACAGAGCTAATAATATTTAAATGCATCAAAGTGACTCTGTGGCTAAGGCATTCATTTTCCTCTCACCTTTTTCACTCATACCTTCTGCTGCAAACATTGCCAGGTACAGGGGATAAAATATAATTAAAACAATTCCTGTACTCAAGGAACTCACAATTTAGTAGGGTAAATGGACTTATAAATAGATATAATGCAAGCTACAGAAAAATATAGGAAAGAAAGTGAGTTATTAAATGGAACACTTATTGACTATCTACCATGTCCCAGGTTCTAATATTCATAAAATAGAAATAAAACATGGGACATGTTCTCAGTGAACTCATGGGAGGGGCTGTCTGATCTGGGCTGGTTTGCCCTTCAACAGGACATGTCATATTGGAATGATGGATGAGCATGTATGTATTTTAGGTAAGTTCATGCTTAATGATTGCTGTTGTCCATATGAAACAGGAGATTTCTATCCTGTTCTTAGTGCCAAGGTGAGTATTGATTTCTTCAAGCAAAACTCAGTCACCTGGGTATAGGAGTTGAGAAGACAAATAATAATAGATATGTAGACTGGAATAGTGCCATGAGAGTAGAGATGGAAAAGCAGTGTGGATACTGACAGAAATTGGAATAATGGCAGTGATGCTGCTAAAAATAATGCCATGAAAATCAGGAAAATAGAATGAAAAACACCACTGCTATCTCCCCATCCCCTAACCCCAGTCTTGTCTCCCATTGGATGAACCTGCCAAGAGCCTTCTCTGCCACTCAAACCAGGGTAGGAGAAGGTTGGGGAATAGATCTCAAAGCAGACAAGAGATTGACTGGGCACTCCCTAGAGACCCTAAGGGCAGCTACCCTTAAGGGAGTGAGTAACTCCATTGTCTGAGGACTGAGTATTTAGATATCATATTTTCTGCTTTTAATGACTCTTTGAACTTACATAAGGAAAGCTGGTTAGAACACTCAGTCTCTGAAGTGGCAGCTACCCAAGCCAGTCATGATCAGGGGCTCCAGGGCCAATGTGCAACCCCAAATATTGCTTTGCATAAGGTAGTATAGATCTCATTTGTATTTTAAAATATATAAGGTACAGCTCTTACTACTGTCTGATGCATATTCTGAGGGTATATAGCTATCCCCTCTAATTACTTACTTTTGCTACTTTCTAAAGGAGTAAAATTCTATTTCCAGCAAATTTGGGACAAGGGGAGACTTACAACATTCGGTCGTTCTTCAGGAAAAAAAAAATTGACAGAACTACTCTTGATCCAGATAACCCATGTTAGTAACACAGCTTTGGCAGTAACGTACATAGTGCCTGGAAAATGGAAACCAGAATGACAGATGAATAAAAGAGATATAGAAAGTGAAATAGACCAAGAGGGTGCACAGGTTTTGGAAACAAAATAACTGTCCTTTTTATCTTTCATTCCCCATTTAAAAATTAATTTCGGTATTTTAAATCTACTTTTTCGTACTTTTTTTATTGATCACATTGCTTGCAATGAAAGAAATCTAGCAAGTTATTGTAACATTTCTTTCTAAGGTGACTGTGAAAATGTGCACTGTATGATAACTTGTGAGATGCTCATCTATACCTAAAGGAAATGATCTATGGACATTTTGATGAAACGCTTTCTCCCAATCCTATGCTTAGGTTTATTTCCCAGGTTTATTTCCAAGTAGGTTCGTTTTTTAAAACTTTTTTTCCAAAATGTGATGGGAAATTGGCAATTTATAACTTGATAATATCATACATAGGTGCTTCATTGTCTTGGAATTCATATATCTTGATTGAATTTGGAATGTCACTATCTGAACCTCAGGAAGTATTTGGAAGTAGATATTTCTCTTCCTATTTAAGAGGATTAAAGAATTCTGGAGGCAGGAAGTTCTGATCAGTTCAGGAGGTACTGCTTGTTCCCATGAGTAGCCCACAAAGATCAAACCCATGTTTTCATGCAAGAACTTTTTGAAGTGCTTGAACCAACTGTTAAAGCATCTGGGATGTCTGGTAGCTTAAATGGTCCTTTCAGGGAAATATTAAACATTAACTTTCTCAAAATGCATGATTAGAGAAGGAATGAACTGTGTTCATGCACTACAGTGGTCCGGGGGTTAGCAAATCAGTTACAGATAGGGAGAAGCATGGTTTGCTTTATATTTATCCGCCTTAGAAACTCTCCTTTGACGTCCCTAAAAGCATCATTCTTCCTTCTGTTTTAATATTGCACGATGGAGGGAAATGACAGAGAATACTGGGAGGGAAGACTATTGTGAGATTTTAAATAGACTATAGAGGGGATCACCTCTTCCCCACTGTTATCAGTCTGTGTTGCACAATGTGGGCAGCAGAGTCTTGAGCAGAAGGTGGTGTTTTGAGGTCATCCAATTTCTCTTTCATCCTTTCCGCAAAATTGTACCTGAAATAAGATAAAACACAGGAAACACATAAGAAGATCCCCTAAAGTATACTCAACTATAATGAAATGCTCTTCCTGCTGCCCTCCCTATACTCATTATCACAAAAGCTCCATATAGATGGTTTGAGTTCCGTAAGTTACTGAAAACAGTTAACCTGTGAGTTTGCTGACACATCCTAGAAGATGGAAACATGGGGAGAATTTTTTCAAAAAGTCCTTATTCTTGGGTTCTGTGGCTTTTATCCACTTCTCTAGAACTTGACTTCCCTTCCTCTCATCTCTAAGGCCCATCAACTTCATCAGCCCCAATATTTCTTGGCCTCCTGCCTTGTGGGACACACACCGTCCTGCACGATGGGGACACACAAAGGCAGGGAGGTGGAGGCCAGGACATCCAGGAGCTGCCAACATCACTACCGCAGGCTGATGAGGCTCTAACTCTCCTCTTCCACCTTTTAATGATTTGCCACCCTTGAAGACTGAGCATAAATGCTCCCTTTCTATGGGTTCTCTAATCATAATAGTTTTCTTTCTGAATCTCTCTCACTTTCTGGAATCAGAAACTACAAAAATAGAGAAAGGGAGTTACCATAGGCTGGAGTGGCTAGGAGATAGTTCTAAAATAAAAAGATGTTAAAAACTCAGCCTACAAGAGTCAACCGAGTGGGGCAAGTATGGAGGGGCAGGAAGGATCTTCTAGTGATGAGGATGATACATGAAATACACAGCAGTGTGGAGTCAGAAATCCATTCTGTGTTCTGGCTAAACCACTGTGAAAAAAATTCTGTATAGGAAAACAGGGTATACATCACTGATTCTCTAATTTTAAATCAGTGTTGTCCAGTAGAAATGCAATGCAAACCATGTATATAACATCAAATAGTCTAGCAGGCACAATAGAAAAGAAAAAGGTAAAATTCATTTACCCCAACCTACCCAGTATATTATATCAGCATGTTATTAAAATATCACTAATGTGATGGTTATATTCCATGTTTGCACTAGATCTGCAAAATCCATTGTATAGTTGATACGATAGCCTTTCTCACTCTGTATGAGCCACATTTCAAGTGCTCAGTAGCCACAGGTCCTTAGTGGCCACCCTATTGGACAGCACAGCTTTGAAGTACATCAGAATCACCTGGAGGGCTTGTGAAAATTCAGATTACTGGTCCTCACCCCCAGAGATTTGGATTCAGTAAAGCTGGGGTGCGGTCTCATAATTTGCATTTCTAATAGGTCCCCAGTTATGCAGATGCTATTGACTCTGAGAACCACTAGGTTAGGTAAGTGGTTCTCAAGCCTGGCTGCAAGTTAGAAAAACCTAAGAGTTGAAAGCAGGGAAAACAAATATTCATCCTCCAGGCCACACCTCAGGCCACTTAGACCAAAAACTCTGAGGTCAGGCCCAGGCATTGCTTTTTTAAAAAGTTTCCCAGGGGATTTTAATTATCAGCGAGGTTAGATATCCACAGAATTGTGAGAAGACTAGAAAGATGTTTTAGTAGACAAAGGAGGACTAAATAAAAAATGAAAAATAAGCTAAATCTTATAAGTAACAAGGAAGCTCAGTAGGTTTTAAACAAGGGTAATCTATAATGAAAACATTATTTTGTTGAGTTGCTTGCACTGGTGATCACCTCTTTCAGGAAAGGGCTAGGGAAAGGTTTAAAATGGTTCAAGAGCTTGACGAGGCTGGTATGATGAAAGGCGAGTGTCTGGTTAGGGGGGCGGGCAGGGGGATTAGAGTTCTGTACATGCAATTCAGTTACATAACTATTCTACAATGTGAAGGCATGAAGGGAATGAACTCTTTATCAGTTGGCAAATTATGTTATATGTTTAGTTCAGTGGAGAGCAGTAACACAGTGGTCACACACTGAAAAGCCCACAAAAATCATGTAAGAAATGTACCCTCAAAAAGGAGGGTAGGTGGCAGGGGGACCACTAGCAATAAATTCAGATGCACACACTGTGAAAGACAGAAGCTACATTTGATTAAATTCGGTAGGCCTGATTCCTGGGGGGAAGCACCTTCCAGATATTGTGTGTTGTTTGTCCCCCCATTTCTATCCCCACCTCCTGCCCCTAAGCTTTGTGTTTTCCTCAGGCTAGACTCTGCTCTCTCTTCAGGGATCCTCCTCTCTGGGCTGTAGAGTCTTTCCTTATCTGAGCCTCTGGCTTCAGGTTGAAACTTTGTAAAAATGAATTATCAAAGTCATTTTGTAGTCAGCTGAAACTGTGAGCACCAGCCAGGAAAAGTCAGCAGTTCCTGGAGAACCGGCCCCCAGTGGGGCTATGCAGGGGTGGATGAACAAGCATAAAGTCATGATGAGAATAAGATTTCACAACCTTAAACCACATTCACCATCAAATATCACAGGCACATTCTCTGTGAGAGCAGAAATGGACTATTACCAATGTGCCACAGATTTTAGATCACATAAAAGTAATAGAGGAAAAGCCACAATAATAAATGAAGCTCCTGCAGTTATACGTCCCCCCCAAATCACCTCATATATGGAATTTAACATTGTGGCTAAATACATGCTTAAATACAATGAGTAGCCAACAGAAAATGTCTAAAGTAGTAATTGTAGGTTTCAGCCACTGAGTGTTATTTCATGTTGATTGTAATTTATATCCATCCTTTCTCCTCATTTCAGGCTGATTCCTTCCTATGTCAGAATTTGGGCAGATCTCCAAAACCTGTTAATAGAAACCTTGATGAGATTCTTAACGAGTTTTTAAGACTAAACTGCCATTACCATTACTGAATCCTGGGTTCCTTGTTCTCCAGCTGGTATTTTCTTTCTGTTCTCTTGGCATCTCCCTTTTCTCATCCATATTCTTAAAACATTCCCACTAAGCCCATTAACAGATTGCCAAGCCAGATTGGCAATTAAATTGCATTCTTGAACCTAAATTTTAATTCTGAAGAATCTCCTTTCTCTTTACAACATGCCCCTAAAATCGCTGGCTCAAATCTTGCTTTGGGTGAGAGATCCTATTTTCCTGGAAGGAACTTACCGCACTCCCAGACCCATGATCAGTACGTCACAGAATACCCCCATGTTCATCTAGGAAATCATCATACTCTCTTCTTTTGTAATAGCTGAACTCATGTTGGTGTTTATCGACAAATTCAAAAATCACTTTGACTCCTGGGGGAGGAGTTATTTTGAAACTAGTTAACCTCAATTAAACATTCTGAATCTTACTAATATCCATAGTCCCTGTTAGCTCTTACTTCAGAGTTTATTTCCTCCATCCGTTTATACATGTCCTACTTCTGATAGTGATTGAAAGTAATCTCTGTATTATAAAAAGTAAATTTTTAGCCATCGTAATCATTAAATCTCAGACTAAAACAAGAGGCCGTGAGATATTCATTCCCACCTCAACTTTTCAAAGTAAACGTTTATTTGGATGTAAGGCTTAAAAGACAGAGATGATGAACATGTTTACTGCTTTAAATGATGTTAATAAAGTATTCCATCAAGCCCTTGCCAAGATGGGAGGGATTCAGAACATTTACATTGTAAAATTAGTAAATTTTTGAAAACCTCATTTCTTAGAACTGCACAGGGGAATCAAATCTACTCTAAGGACTTCTTCAGATACTTGAGCCTTGTTATAATTCAAATAAGTCTTATGGTTCAGTGCAATGCAACTCAACAAATAGTTCCCAAAACAAAGTGGCTTCTTTGGGTTTATTCAAGGTGCTGCACTCAGTACTCATGAATATTGAACATAAAACTCTTAGAAGTAATCAGTACCCTATAAGTACTTGGTTAAGCAAATCTTTTGTATCTATCAGCTAATTCTCAACTGGATCTTAATTCTTTTCAAATGAACTAGCTCCCTGCCAGGATCTCATGCAGATCACAGCATGGGAGTGAACCTACGCAGAAAAATTAAGCTATACAACTATCACTCCACAATATGGTGCTATCAGAAAGACCTTAACTTACATTGCAGTATAGAATGGAGCCCAGGAGGCTTTGGTGGAACCACATTGGTGAATTATATACTTCAAATGTGGCCTGATCAGTTAAAAAAAGAAACAAGTTATTAGAGCTAATTTTAATCCAAAGTCTAGAGAACTTTTACTAATGGGGAAAAAAATCTAAACTCAAAGGTAAACTATAATGCATAACATTCAGGAGTCCAGACACAAAGGTACCTTTTTTAACTTTCAGGTGTTTTTACTAATTGTATAATGATGGATCAATACTATTAGTTATTGAGAAAGATAAGTACACCAGGCTGCAGGTAATTTTACCTTACTAGAATTCATGTTTTCTCTCTTTCTTCTATAGTTTTGCTTCTGTCTATTCCAGAGCCACTCAGTGTTAATGTTCAGTCAAATGGGTAACTGATTTTTATCACTACGCTTCAGGCAAGATTACGCTTACCTTTGCTAGATAACATTGACATCTAGCACAATGTCTAGCACACAGTAGATCCTCAGTAAACATTTGTTGTAAGGAATTTAACTTGAGCAAATGGATACAGATGACATATGATCTACATAAGTTTATGGAGTCTTATAAGAGACTACCTCCAGTGCCATCACTTCTGAGTTGGGTTGTGGACTCCCAATGCTTGAATAATCTATTTGTGCAGGAACTGAATCTGAGTACAGAGAAGAAAATAAGTCTTAAACTGGGGCTGTGAATTGACTGTTAAGAAATCAGTAATGATTCATAAAACTGCAAAAAAATTAGCTATATGCAGCATTTTGGTATTGCTAAATAACTTACATAAACCTTTAATAGATATTTTTTTGCCTTCAGACATTTTCGACTGGCCTAAATTATTAGAGTCTGTCTTAAAAATCTTTCTGTGGCTGTGACCTTAGGTATTATTTATTTAAATTGACAGTTATTTTTTAATTATTTAAAATATAATACATAGTTAATGTAGAACCTTTGGATTTGGAATATACAAGAATCTTTGAAAAAATTCTAAATCATCTTTATCCTTATACCCTTAAGGGAAATATTAGCATTTAATATTTAAAGGGCAATTTAGTTATAATCTTCCAATTTTTTTTAATACATGGAAACTATAACTTTCAAGGACATGGATAACTCAAGCCAGAGTCCCTACAGGGGAGCCTTCTCATAAAGATCTCTCTAGGGCCTTACTCTTATGTACTGACAACCAAAAATACATAGAAAAAAGAATGCAAGAGTACATACATATCATAGGTTAAGAGTACTTCTGACAGAGGAGAGTAGAATCCTTATTTTATTGTTTATGTTTTATACTGCTTGTACTTAAGTGAGTTTAAAAGAGTTAAATAGTTTATAATGAGGGGTAAGATCACTTAAAATATAAAAGTACTATTTATTTATTAATGATAGAATTGACAAAATATTTTATTAGTTTTACATGTATGTAATGGCTTGAAATATTTGAAATATGTGTCCTGAAATTTAACTTCCTTCTTGATTTCTGTGGTGCCTCTTGGCCGATCAGTTCAAAGGTAGCCATCAGCAAATGAAGACAAAAAAGTCAACCTGTCTAGAGAGGAAAGTGAGTGAATGACTCCGACTCTGAGTTTGGAAAGAATTTCTAACAATCACCATATTCAAAAGTCAAAGAAGAAATAATGTTTCAGTGAAATTAAACTTGCTGTAGCTTAATTGAAAGCCTCAGGGTAAACCTTTATGTATTTTTGGAAATACTCTAAACTGATCATAATCCAAAAAATGTTACCACAATAATTAAACTGTTTCAAAATGCTAAGGAGAGGATATAGTGGTCCTCTAAGTTTTTATGGGTGGGTGGTTGATCTTTTCTAATAATTCATTGGAAAAATATGCTCAATATTTCATGGTAAGAAAATGCCATTGAAAAGAGAAATATTAGCTACTTAGTTTTATGTTTAAAAATGGAGTCTAACTGACTGCAGAATAAAAGATAACATGCATAACCTTTTAAAAAATTATCAAAAGCATTGTCCTTCATGTTAGCCTGACATTTTTCTCTTTGATTGGTCAAAAATAACATCATGGATTTATATTCCATTTTCCTTCAAAGAGACCAAAGAACTTGCCTTAAAAAAAATGTCAGTCTCCCACTATCTTTATAGGGATGAAGGTGAAAGCAACTTGCGTTCTTGCTAATGAATAGAGTGGCTGTATGGGAAAAAAAAGAAATAAAAAACAAAAACTAGTAAGTTCATCTGTGACCCACCCATTTCAGCTCCTTACATTCTACCTTCCTCCCATGCCCATCTCACAGCAGGTGACATACCCCCAACCCAGTTCAGCATCTCTTACTGGGCCATAGTAAAATATCAAATCCAGGCACAAATGCCACTATTAGGAAGGCATTTGGCCTGCAACTTTACCAACCATGGAATCCAAAGACACTTTTAGGAACAGCAAATCTCAAGTCATATATCAGCTCTTTTTCTCATCATTTCTCCATTTACTCAACTAATATCTACTAAGCCCCTACTATGTGAAAGGCTCCATGGTAGATGCCAGAAAATCAATATTGATCAAGATACACTAGGGCCCTGCCCTCATGAAGCTTGCATTCTAGCTGGAGAGATATCTATTAACTAATTAATCACATAATTCTAAAGTAAAATTGTAAAGAGTGTTATGAAGTGGCAACAGTGGGTCTTATGAAAGCATAGAATCATAGCAGAGATCAGAGGTTGCCTCCTTGGGGCGAAGACATTTGTTTTGGGCTCTAAAATAGCAGCGAATATAGGAGGAAGAACATTCTAGGAAGAAGCTACAGATTGCTCTAAGATCCTTAGTGGAAAGGAAAAACAGTATTGATGATCGTTGTATTGAGGAAGACCAAGAATATAATGTCTGTAAGTTAGGTCATGTGAAATTGCTTCATAAAAGACAAAACTCTGAACAAAGCTTAGTAATTATTTTTACTAGTTATTACTATTGTTGTTATTGTCTGATTTGAGTAGAAAATTGGGGCTATATTTTTCTCTCATTGCCTATTTTAAAATATCACCCTATTTTACCTCTAGACAATTTCATGAACAGATATGGTCTTTTAGGAACTCACAGTTTTAAGACTAGTCACACTTATAAAAATCCAGACAAAATCAAAATTTTAATACCATACCTAATTCAGTATCTACCCCCACAACACCACCAATCCTCTCTTACGCCCCCACTCCTAGCAGCCCAGGCCATAACTGTGCCTTGAGAAGCTGTGCCGATCTTTATCCTTCTTCTCCTTTTTGACCTGGTACTAGCAGCGCCACGTCATGAGAGTGGAAGAAGGTTGGAAGATGAGGTTAGCTGCTTGAAAGGGAGTTAAAAGGGAACAGGCAAAGTCTTACTTGTCTGGACCTGTTATAATCTGTTAATGTCCTGAGCTATGTCAGGTTTTACATGCAGCCTCTTTTCTAGAGAACATTTGAGGGTTGCTGGAGACTCTCTAGCACCTCTGCAGGGTACCTTTCCCTGACACAGGTGGTGACCCTTCCTGCTGACTTTTCATGGCACTGCTCAACTCTACACCTTCCAGTCTCATCCCAGCGGTGACCCAGAGATTGTCAGCTAAGATCTTCAGACTCCATAAACAGCCTCCTTCAACAGGGGGTCCTGTCAAGAGGGCTTAAGTGGCTATTTTTCAATGGATTCACTTGACCCATGGAAATTTGCATCTAGGCTGCTGATTCCCAAACTCTCTTCTTTGCTCCTCTGGCTGTAATGGACAGCTTTAAACTGCCTCAAACTTCAAAATTCCCCAAACAGGATGCAGACACCAGTCCCTGTGTTAATATACCTTCCCAAATGCTCTAAAGTGCAGCAAAGGTAAGCATGAGGAAGGACAATGTGCTTCTGCAGTTTAATAAGTATCCAGCTGGGCAATAAAATTCTAGTCTCTTCTCTTGAAAAAAAAAATCTAGCACAAACAAAAGAACATCAACAATAATAAAAGAAATCTCTTTAGAAAGCCCCTTATTTTGTCTTAAGGGAGGGAAGACTATGACAAAACACTTTTTCTCTTCAAATTTCTCATGTTCTCTTCTATAGGCTATTGGAGGTAATGAACACAAAGCTCCATATCTTTTAGTAAGTCCTGCATGGAAATGTCACTCTTTAAAGTATGTGATTTTGGATGCCTTAGGCTCAGCTGGGGACTTCAGCTGAAATTCTGAGACAATGGGAAAAGTACATTTTTTACATTATGTTACAGAAATGTCAGATCTTCTAATTTGTTGTTTTCTTTTTCTTATTATCATCATCATTTTTATTACTACTGATGTGCTTATTGTTTAGGGAATATTAAGGCACACATGTTTTGAAATGAAAACCTTTCCCCATGAAAGATTATATAGCAGATGGTGTCCAGATAATCCTTCCGAACTGAAAGACTTATTACCCCTGTCTTTGGGAGTACTTCCGGTAGAGAACCCTTAATTAGCCACCCCCTTTAGGAATTGCATTGACTGAAGTGAAGTGACCTCATCCAAAGTCATATTGCCTTCCTCACCTGGATGTTCCTTAATCAATTACTGGTTGGTAGAGATATAAAACCTGGTCCCCTTCCCTACTTAGAGCAATTTGAAAGAAGTATCTCAGCTTCAGAGCTGCTCATAGGTTGCCGGAGGCATTCATTAAGATCACATCCTAGCCTAGCTTTCTTGTCCTCCATTCCATCCACATGGGTAGACCCAAGAACACACCTAACAAATCTCCTGCATGTTAATATCTATCTCCAGATCTCCTCTGAGGGTACCCAAGCTGTACCAGATTATAAGTAGATAAAGAATATCCACTATTTCCATTTCTGTTAAACATTCTGCTGAAGGCCCTAGTTGATGAAAAAAGACAAGAAAAAGAAGTGAAAGATATAAAGGTTGCAAAGGTACAAATAAAATAGTCACTATAGACAATGTGATTGTATACAGAAAATCCTAAATAATATAAAAATAAAAAAGTAGACTAAAAATTTTTAGCAAGACTGCTAGATACTATAACTTCTACATTCTACCCAAAAATTAAATCTGAATTTCTAAAAATATACTATTTATAAAAACTTAAAAATCATTGATTAGATTTATTCTTAGGTCATTTTAAGACATTCACTCAGAAAACCATAAAATATTATTAAGATTAATTAAAGACTTAACAGAAAAATTAACCACAATTATAAATTGAATGACTTAGTACTTTACAATAATTTCAATTCTCCTAAAATTATTGTAGATTCAGTGCAATATCAACTGCATAAATTAGTAATCACCATGATAAAGCTATGTAAGAAGCCATCCCCAAACTCATTATCGCATGACAATAATCATTTGTTTTTCTCTCAGGGGTCTGTGGATTAGTGTTTAATCTAGGGGAGGCTCAGCTCTATCCCATTTGGCACCGAGAAGAAGGTTGCGCGAGGTTTGTTTCATGTGTCTCATTGCTAAGTATCCATGGCTACCCAAGTTATTTTGTTCTCATGTAATAGGAAAAACGCAAAAGTCAAACTCAACTGTGGAACCCCATTGCAAGCCTCTTCTGGCATCATGTCTATAGACATCTCATTGATCAGAGCTAGTCACATGGCCACACTTAACATCAAAAGGGTGAGGAGTAGTATCTTTCTCCCATTAAGATTGTGGAGGAAAAGGGAGAATGAGTGAATATTTGCTGAGCAACAATTAAATTTGTCAAACACCTTTGAGTACTTTCTGCTTCTATACTATAACAATAAAAATGGAAAATGAAAAAAAATTATAAAAATTAAAAAATTATAAAAACATAAAAAATTTTTATGATATTGAGCAATAAAATCAAGAAAAGGTTTTCTTAACAAATAGTATATATTAAAATTCTAATGTAATAGGCTTTTACTGAATTCTTTATACCAGGCCTTGAGCTAGCAAGTATTGTGCATGACACTGCATTATGGAATAGAGAGGGTTCTTTATCTCAAGAATCTAACAATTGGGTTGAGAAAAACAAAACACATTCAAAGTAACTAGTCTGGGTGAGGAGAGGATTGCTTCCATCTGAATAAGCGAATGTTTCTTAAGGATATTTCCACAAATTTGAAATGCTACTACCTCATTGTTACATGTCTTTTTAAAATCACTTTTAAATGTGAATATGGCTATCTTTTGAAATTTTTATATTTCAGAGTAAACATGCTATTATGTGTTTTATTTTTTTCAAATTTCATTTATGAATGATTTTCCCTATAACAAGATATTCACACATTTTTGAATCTTTAATGACAATATAGTATCCACACTTATTTGTGGACTACTCAGCTTATATAGCCAGTTCATAATTCTTCAGATCTTATTTATTTTCAAATTCTCACTGTTAAACTTTTCCTCCTTCAAAAGTGTGTATATATATGTGTGTGTGTATTCTCATTCTGGATTATTTTCTTAGAGTTTATTTTAGAATATATTTAGATTTATAAGGAAACCTGTGAGGATAGAATGCATACAAAAAACATGATTTATCTCATATGCATACCAACCTTTTCTCACAGTGCAGGGGTCTAGAGGGAGGGTATACTCTTGCTATGGTGAGCTCTCTGTTCTGGAATCTTTTGCCCCCAGAAATCCATGAAACTTCTAGAATCCTGAATAACAATCTCCAATTTTGATTTAAGGCTTGAATCGTCAAGCTCACATACATGAGCTTTCTTTCTTGCATATTTTAAGTGGTTGTATAACTGAACTAAAGTAAAAATAATACAAATATGAAATGGGACTAGCATTGCCTGAGAATCTACCAAGTGTCAAGCACTGTATTAGACACATTGCCTTTAATATAGCATTTAATCCCAACCATAACTCCAAATAGAGTTATTGTAACAGAACCTCATTTATAAGGAAGAGAGCTCAAGGTATCTGCTTGTAAGTAAAGAAGTCAGGGAATTCCTTGAGTTTAACTAAATCACCCTGTAGTTTCATTGCAAACTAAATATAGTTTGAAACCAGGTAATGGTCAATAATTCTATTTTATAATTTGTTAAACATAGTACTATACCTTGAACACAGTGCCATATGGAAATAAAACAAACTAAAAATATTGGACCTTACCATGAATCTACTTTGTTCATAACCTATGTTGATTTGTAGCCTAAATCCTTCATTAAATTTAAAGGCACACACACAATTTTTAACCACATGCCAGCTAATTTACACACTTGACATGTTTTGTTATTCTCAACAAAGACTGATCTGGTCATAAATATTTTATGAAGTTTTCATGTATTACAGCAGAGTTTAATTTTCATACACATTAGAATTTAACTAGGACAAAGCACTGTGATATGTAGGCTTTATATTTACAAAAGCCACATGATGATTTATCAACATTAAAATGCACTTTAATATTTCCTGAGACTGTGTATGCAATCTATAGAATAACTAAGGATCTATCTTAGCAAGGAAAACAGCGTTTTGTTCCTTTTATGTCTTTTAGTCCATCTTCAGTTTTCCCAAATGCCATGTGTGGAGAACACCCATATATCCTTATGGAGATTTTATTTTTTAAAATAAAAATACATTTTACTTCTCTACCATTTTATTTAGCATTTATTTAAGTGGAGGCATATCTTGGCTGCTAAAAACTGTAGCTCAGTAACTACAAACAAATCTTTGATATGTTCCCAGGAATAAAAAAAAAAAAAGAATGTTCCATAACTGATTTGATGCTCTAGATCTGTCCTTTTAGAGGACTAAAAAGGATTGCGACTAGATACATTCTTGTCCCTCTTTTGATGTAAGTGGGATTTAAAGAAGTAGACAAAGCACAAAAGCTAGAGTTGGTCTGATGGAAGCATGTATGTGGAATTTTCTGATGCATATGTAAGGCTTATTATACTATAATCCCTAAATCAGTTCCAGGAGCAGTGTCCCTCCTGTGAAATCTGAACCCAGAAAGTAGTATAATCTTCATACATGTTTCTCTCCATTTTTAGGAGATACAAATACTAGGCCACAGCAACTTTTACTAACATATAGCATCCCAGATTCTCAGGAGTCTCCTCTCTTCTATTAAACAGAACTTTCTCATTCATCCACCACCTGTTCTTACACCTTCCCAGCCTATACCGCAAAATGCAGACTTTCTCACATATACTTGGGACATTTCCTCACTCCCTGGTGCTTGACACCCAAGGGGAAAAGTTCCTTTGGCTCTGAATGCTCTTCTTGAAATCCATTCATGAAGTTTGTCCCTTCTTCAGAGGGTAGAGAAGGAGAAAAGAACTAAGAGGGTAAAAGGGGAGGCAGATGTCTATGAATACCAAGTTAATAATTTTTATCCAAATTAGTGTGGAATAAATGTGTTAAGAGGAATATATTATAGTGAGTTAAAAACTTTGAGTTTTAGATATGCAAAAAATAAAATCTCTTTTTTTTCTTTATTATTAAGGCAAACTTTAAAAGGTGGGACACTCCCTTCAAGTTTTATGGTTTATTTTTGGTGGACTCCATTTCAGTCCAGGGTAGATTCAGTCTGTTGTATACCAGCTTCCTACAAGTGCTAACCCCCTCTCAATGGAGAGCTCCCCAGTCACCTCCTTTCTAAGATGGGTCCTGATTCAAAAGGCAAGCTGGGTATGGTTGGATTTCTTTCACCTAGATTCACAAGTTATTAGTATACAAACTTGATTTTATTTTTTATTTTTTGCTAAACCATGTAAAAGTAGACAAATTAGATATAACACATAAGTTCTTAATACTTAGGTACATATTTCCTAGAAATAAGGGCATTATCCTACCTAACAAAATATGTGTATAACACCTATTATATTTAATATTTATGTAATATTATTTAATATTCAATTCACATTCAAGTCAATTCCAGTTGTCCAAATAATGTCTCTTATAGAGGAAATTCTTTCACTTCCTCCCTCCTCTCTGCCCAGCCAGGATCTGATCAAGGATTATAGAAATCTCTTTCCTCTAACAGTCAAATGAGATCATTTAATATGAAAACTCTGAGCCTTTTTAGTGTAAAATTCAGCTCAATTTTTCACATATTCATGGGCATTCATTCCCAAGATGCTTCTGATTGGCATACTCCATATTGTGGTAGCTAGACTCCAACGATGGCTCCAGCAGTTCCTGTCTTCTTGTAAGCAGACCACCTCATTCCTCTCTCCTGGAATCAGGGATGTCTTTGTGACTGGCTTGGACCAATACACAGTAGGAGTGACTTTATGGGACTTTTGAATCCAGGTCTTACGAGGACAGGTAGCATCTACTTTTTAACTCTTGGAATGCTTCTCCTTGAGAGTTAGTTGCCATGCCAAAAGGAAGCCCAAGCAGCCATGTGGAGGGGAACCAAGGCTCCTGGCAGACGATAGCAGCTCAGCCCCAGCTGGTGACCAGCACCAACTATCATTCATGGAATATGGACATTTTACATTTTTCAACAATTCCAGCACCCTATCGACATTATATAAAGGAAAATTTTACACAATCCTGAAAGATAGTAAGTTGTTATTTTTTAGCTATTACACTTGTTTATGCAGCAATAGAAACTAAAGCATATGCTTTATAATTTATTTTTTAACCATTACACTTGTTTATTCAACAATAGATAACTAAAGCGTATGCTTTATAATTTATTAATCACAATCTATAATAGAATTTAGCATGATATTATAGTCCAAAAATGTTCTGTCAGGAAAAAATAGGATGCACATAAGTTTAAGCCAGTGATAAAACCTAAAATATTATTCAATGAGTTAAAATGAATTTTTATTCATATATACCAGCAAATGAAAAAGAAGTCACCAAAATGGGATCATGCTTTAAATATTATTTTGTAGTTGATTTATAATTTCAAAACATATTTCCATGTCATTAATTATAAATCTTTATTATCATTTATATATACTACAAAGTATTCTATTATGTGAATGAACCATATTCAACGCTTCTCTATTTGTGGTTCTGCAGGCTCTTTCCAGATTTTATTATCGTAAACATAGTGACACGATACATGAATTATATAATTCTTATCATTGATCTTCCAATGTCCTTGAAAAATTGATGAGTCAAAGATCATGAGTACTTTAAAGCTTTTGGATATGAATTTCAAATTATCCTCCATGGATATTTGTGACAATTATACCTTCAACAGCAGTATATGGAGGTCCTTTATTCTTGGCATACTTACTTGACATGAATTAATATATAAATATACACACACACACACATATATATATATAATTATCAATGATTTCTATCTAAAATGACAGTGAAGCATCACCATTCTTCCAACCATTCAAGCTGACCTCCAGGAAATAGAAATTGCTTGGGTTTGCTCAAATAAGAATGGATTTTCTTAAATATATGCCACTCAGATTACTTCTCAAGATGTACACAATTCCCAAGGCTCCATTATTTGCAGAGCCTTTTTGAATCTTCGTGTCAATATCCAGACAAGTATTCAAAAGAGCATGCAGTTCTGAACTTACCCTTGCAAGAAGTCTTAGAAGTGTCTGTTTTCAGCTATAGCATAGCATTGATCTGAAAGATTCCTAATCATTTTTGGCATGAAATGTGTCTTTATGAAGTATGGATACCTCAACATTATCATGGGGATTTCTGAAAACAAAATTAAAGGGGCAGAGGCATAGCGTAGTTTGCTAATACGTATTTCATCCAGAAGCTGGGCTTTGAAACATCTGTAAATCAGTTGATATTCTGATAATTATGTCTGTTTTTTCTTATTTTACCATTCCTTATTTCAGAATTTGCTATAGCTCACCTGATGAACAAGAATATACCTGAGCATATTTATTGTGGTAACTTTTTTTTAAATTTCCTCTTTTCAACTCTGGGATTTCCCCAGTTTGGATTTTCTAGTGGATTTCTGCCATCTGGGTGACAGTTGAGACCTTTCCACAGCACTGGAGGAACAAAACAGAAACTGAAAATGAACTTTGGCAAAAGGTCAGCATGCAATAATAAAGAAACTAGGACAAGCAGGCAAGTTAAAAAAAAAGACAAAATACCCCCAGAATTGTAAGACAAGTTACTGAAATAAGATCACATAGAACAAACACAATATGATGACCTCTTACAAATTAAGAAGTGAAATGTTAAAAGCACAGAACACTCTGGTCATAGAGAAGAATAAGGAACTAAGTTGCCTTTTTTCTGGTCTTTGTTATTCCCCTGACCACGTGCGAGAAAGTGGGCAAAACAAGGTGGAACAAGACAAACTCTAGGCCGGAGCCTGGAGTCCTTCTGTTAGAAAACAAGGTAATTCATAGCTAATTTTATCTGTTTTAAAACCCTTTCACAAAGGTGCTGAACAGAACTCTAGGCAATTTTGTGCTCACTGTAGAGATGGGGAAACTAAAATGCTATGAAAAACCACAATCAACCATAGGCGGAGTTGGTCACAGAACTCTGCTTTTATTTTCTCCTCCACAAATCTCTGATAATTTAGAGTCTGGAGTTTCTCTTTACTGAGAAAAATAAGGATGGAAAGGAGGGACCTGTAGGAATATTTTCACCCACCTGAGTCTTCAGTTTAAATGAAACCATCATCTCAGAGCATGATTCAATATATTTTCTTAAGTGAATCTCTCTTCTATTTTTCTCTTGTTTGTGTGAATCCTTATGTTCTTCCCTGACTCCAACTTTTATTTTTGAAGGCATTGAAGAGCTTATAGGTACAGAAACAAGTATGAATTGAGATTTCCTAGAAATTGTTCCACTGGGCTGTAGTCTCACAGCCACCTAAGTGTTACTTCATTCCCTCGAGTATTTATCTTTGACTTAGGATTTACTAGTGATTAAGAGTCCAGAATATGAAGTTATTACATGCTAACATGAAGGCTGCTGTCCAACTGAGATACCCTTGGGTTCTATCTGCCAAAGAAGATAACCCTAAATTTCCCAAATAAATCTATAGGATTTAACTAGTTTTGTCTCTAACATAGCCAGTTTACTAGAATTGAGATTTCCTAGAAATTATTTTTTTAATATTTATTAAAGTCATCATTCAGGGTCTCCAGACCCCCACGTAATCTGCCCCCAATTAGTTCTCTGAACTCATCTCCTTCCACTCTTCTTTCTTCTGCTCCACACACAGGTCTTTGATTCTTCAGTGCTCAAACCTCATTCCTGTTGCAGGCTTTTAAAAGCCCTGATACTGTCCGCCCAGAGGACTCTGTCTCCAGTTCACATGGCTGGCTCATTCTTGTCATTTAAATTTTAGCTCAAATACTCCTTTTAAAGGGAAGTTTCTCTTTCATCCTCTAGTTAAATTATAATTTTCAAAAAGTGAAAATCAAGGCACTGTCATACTAATGCTGAATGAATACTGAACTTTTTGTCATTAATAAGAAAACAATAAAGATGGTAAAGCTTTTTCCACAGAGAATTTGAGGAATAGATGCTAATATATCATTAGAAAGGTATACTGAAGTAAACTGGCTATGTTAGAGACAAAACTAGTTAAATCCTATAGGACAATAAAACCATGAAATTTAGGGTTATCTTCTTTGGCAGATAGAACCCAAGGGTATCTCAGTTGGACAGCAGCCTTCATGTTAGCATGTAATAACTTCATATTCTGGACTCTTAATCACTAGTAAATCCTAAGTCAAAGATAAATACTCGAGGGAATGAAGTAACACTTAGGTGGCTGTGAGACTACAGCCCAGTGGAACATTTAAAAATACACAATTTTTCTTTAAGTAAGAAAGGCTCTCACCTCTTCACCACTCTCCTCCATATCACCCTTTTTTATTTATTTTTTATTGTGCTTATTACCATATGAAATCATCAGCTCATTCTTTTTTGTTTGATTTCTTCTTTATTGGCTTTCTGTCCCCCATAACATAAGTTATCTAAAAGCAGATTTTTTGTCTTTCTTATCCTGTACCTTGAGCCTTCAAAACAATGCCTGACGTCTAATAGGTGCTCAATAAATATTTATTGGATGATAGAGGACCCAACAACATTTTAGTGAAAGTGGCTAATGCATAGAACTTAGAAAACCGAGGAAACTGATTATCTGGTTGGGAAAGGAAAGCATGCATGAATGAAGAGAACAGAAAAAAAGAAGGATATATAGAGTAGTGTGGAATAAAATACATATTGACTATCAAGATGGTAACTTCCACAGGAAAATATTCTAACTTCCAAACGTTGAAAATATGTCAAATCCACCATAAATATTTATGGGTAAATTTGATGCTAAAGTAGCCCTGTAATGAGAGAACCCCTAGTGAAGAGCATTTAGGGAGAAGTATTAGAGGATGTTGTAATGTTTATATTACAGAATTGTATTATGGTATGTATATATATTTTTTAAAGAGGCAATTGTAGGTGAAAATGTGAATGAAAACTTCAAATTTAACTTGGAAACTTGAAAGCAGATAAAACGTTTAGTATCTATTTTGTTTAAAGCAGACTCTATCTTATGATCGGGATGCCGGGGTTCTTGCTCACTGAATGGAAGAATGAACTTCGTGAACAGACAAGGCAGGAGATTTACTGAGAGTTTTTGTTCAGTTACAGAAAGAGAGTTTTATTCAGGATAAAAGAATGTATGGAACTCCGCGCAGGTGCAGGGAGGGGCAAGGTTGCCCTTTGGGGTCTAGGTGTCTAAGGTTTTATGCTTACTGCAGTGGGAGTTTTCTATATATTCAGCCAGAATGCTAGTTATACTTCAACCTATGTCCGTGAAGGTTTCCCTGATACTCTATTGTAAGCTAATGGGCCTACATGACTATGAGCAATGAGCTGTTCTATACCACTGGATCCAGAGGGGAAATAAATTGTTACATTGTTTCAATTTCAAGCACCCTGTTTTGTAAGACTGTCCTTTTCCAGGGTCCACACCTGCTCTAACTGGGCAGGAGTTACGCCCTGCTGCCTCCCTGTCTCAATAGTTTATGACATCTAGCTTCTGTTTTTTTCATGAAAACCCCTTTCTCTTACTCTGGTGGTGGTAGGTAGACCTTAATCATTTATCTATTAGGCAAGGCATGGCATTTGCCTGTGGTGGAACAAAAAAGGAGTTAGAACTCCCTTTCTCCTTTTTTTTTGTCTGAGAAAAAAAAAATGTATGCAAGATATGACAGAAATTCCCCAGAATGTTAAACATGTATACCATCTCTCTCCCAGTGAAATGATATTTTTCCCCAGTAGTGTTTCCCTTACTGTATTCTCTGCATTTCACTCTTATATCCCAGAAGTGAACTCATGGATATCTGAAAATAGACTGGGAAAAAAAGGGGAGTTTTGTAAGATGTATAATTCGTTAAGAAATTTTTCAGCCTTCCTCCCAAAACAGAAGTAAACAAAGAAGGAAGGAAATGTTAGGTTGATAAGTCGGTTTAAAGTTGAATGGATAAATAAAAGGAAACATTTTATCCAGTTCAAAATTCTTAGTTTAAAATGTGTGTGTTATAAAAATAAGTGAGAAGCTTGAAAGTGTTTATTACTTCAATTCCTGCTTAGTTTTATAATCTTTAAAAACTAAGTTAAACTTAACATTTAACTCATCTGGATTGAGTAGCTGGCATTGGATTTACAGGAAGAATAACAAACAGTATAAAAGTGCTGCCAGGACAAAAGAATTTGCATTTCTTTCTGTGTAATCATGAAAAATATTTTTTTCTACTTTGGGGGACAGTTAGTCAATACCAAGCTTTTCAACTGAACTTTCATTTCCAATAAAAGGAAAACACAGAAATTCCCAAGCCCCCTAGTAATTATTTGTTTTATGGTGCTTATTTAATGACATGATTGTTCTGTGAATAATGGTTAGTTTATTTTTAAGGAACTAAAAATCTTTCTGTAGAGTCTCACAAATAAAAAAAAAAGTTAGTTGTAGGTAAGTTACACCAGTATGATTTTTATATAAAGTTTGAAAACATGCAAAAGTAAACATTATTTTAAGGGATATTCACACAAGTACTAAAATCTTTTAAGAAAATCAAGGAAATATCACAAAATTCAGGATAACTGCTATCTCCATTAGAGAGGGAAGGCTATGTAATCATAGAAGGCCAGCGAGAGCTTCAAGTATATTGAAAACATTCTAGTTCTTGTATAGCTAGTGGAGCATGGATATCATGTGCATTATGTTTTATATTGTATGCATTATAAATATATGATAAAATAATACAAAGCTTTAAAAAATGCCTTGTATTTCTGCTGTCAGTACTCTGTTTCTATTGTTGTGGTAAAAAAACAGTGTTAAATTTTCTCATCTATAAACAGTTAAAAATACCACACCAAATATTTTTAAATTGATGAACTAGTATCTCAAACAGATTGGGCTATCCCCTGCAGTCAGGAGCAAAATCGAAGCAGAAAATCCCAGCAGGTGGGAGAAACTGAGTGTGCCACATCACCTGAGGGTATCTGTGGGACTCAAGCAGGCACCCTGGGGCCTTAGGCCCAGTGGAGCGCAGGGTGGAAATCTGAACTCACCCCACGTAAATGTCAGTACTCTGGTTATGCATGTAAAAGCAGGATGATCTATAAGAATCTATTGCTACTATTTTTAGCCATGGTAGACTAAAAAGAAAACTGTCTAATCTCTGTGTTTTAGTTAACAGAAGAAAAAAAAATCGAGGGGGTTTAGCTAGGACAAACCAGCCCACCAAGCCTGCAATCACATATTTGTATGGTCCTAAAATACTCCAAGAAGAATCTTAATAAAGAGGAGCAGTGATGTAGTGTCCCCAGGACCATAGCAGAAGTAAATGTTGATTCTCTCTCAACTCAGTTCTCACAGCATTCCTACACAGAATTTGAAAAATTAAGAATTTATAATTACCAACATGTGTGCATGCACAACATACACAGACACACACACACACAAATAGACATCAGCAGCCAAACGAACAACAATGCTTGATAAAGGCTTCAGATACTGGAATTACATACTGAAAATAAATATATATTTACTACATTTAAAGATATAAAAACATTTATTTTATTTTATTTTATTTTGATATCATTAATGTACAATTACTTGAACAACATTATGGTTACTAGACTCCCCCTATTATCAAGTCCCCCCCCACATACCTCATTACAGTCACTGTCCATCAGTGTAGTAAGATGCTGTAGAATCATTACTTGTCTTCTCTGTATATACTGCCTTTCCTGTGTCCCCCTCCCACTACATTATGTGTGCTAATCATAATGTCCCCTTTTCCCCCCTTATCCCTCCCTTCCCACCCACCCTCTCCAGTCCCTTTCCCTTTGGTAACTGTTAGTCCATTCTTGGGTTCTGTGAGTCTGCTGCTGTTTTGTTCCTTTAGTTTTTTTTGTCGTTGTTATACTCCACAGATGAACGAAATCATTTGATACTTGTCTTTCTCCGCCTGGCTTATTTCACTGAGTGTAATACCCTCTAGCTCCATCCATGTTGTTGCAAATTATAGAATTTGTTTTTTTTTTATGGAACTTTAATGAGGAGAAATGAATTATCAAAGATGACCAAATATATTTGAATAAAAACTTTTAGGGATAAGCATACAATAATTGAAATAAAATAGATGGTCTAAACAGCAGATTAGGTTATACTAAAAAGTGAATTCACGAACTGGGAAATAGACCTGATGATATAATGTGATGCGTGCCATGAAAAAGCAGAGCAGGGTAAGGGGGATCAGGGGCACAGATTCAGGGAAGGAGGCTGGGTGAGATTTAAGAGAGCAGTCAGAATAGGTGTGCCAGAGACAAAGGTGAGGGAGGGAGCCAAACGGGTACTAGAGGTATCCGTGCTCCAGGCAGAAGGAACAGCCATTATTCAAAAGTAGAACCAAATCAGTATAGGTCATAGTGAAATTACTTAACACTGGGGATAAAACAAAGATTCTGTAAGCTTGCAGAAAGAGAAAAAATATCACAAAATACAAGGAATCAAAGTGACTTCAGACTTCGCCATAGCTGCATGGAAAGCTAGAAGATTCTAAGCATGCTTTTCAAAATCCAAAAGGAAAATTCAATGCAATTCTACACAGCCAAACTATCCCTGTCTGTGAAAATATTTTCAAACATACAAGTCTTAGAAATTTACCTCACATGCTTGTATCCTCGGAAACCTTTGGAAAATATAGTCCAGCAAAATGAGGAAATAAACCAAGAAAAGAGAAGTCCTAGAATAGTTGGTCTAACAGAAGAGCATATTGAGGGGAATCCCAAGGCTTGTGCCTAAGGATTCCTGGGTGGTGCCTATAGGCCAGATGAAAAACACCCAGGGTGCTTGTGGAATAGGTTTGATGCTATAGAAGGCACTTCTGCAGAAAGATGAAACTGAGAATACCAGAAGTGTTTGATATCATAAGTAAAGATCTAGAGAACTGGCAAAAGGTTGGGAGATGTCTTATTTATAAGTATGTCAAAAACACAGCAAATGAAAGCAAGAAGGCACCTATTAGTCCCAAGGAAGCCAAAAAGTTGTATGGAAGAGGGAGTTAGCCATGGTTCCCCACCTTCCTCAGCTGTGAATGGGGCTCTCACAAGCCATGAAGATGCAAATATACTGCAGTGGGATGGGAAATAATCCTTGGGCACTGAGGGAGGAAAGAGAGGGGACTGAATGTAAAGTCAAAAGAAAATGTCTGAGGCTGAAAAATCAAAAAATAGCAACAGGAGTATTATTTAGAGATGAAGTGATAGTTCCCAAATCACCTGATCAGTCACCTGGAAGAGGTGAAAGTGGATGCAAGGTGTGGAGGTGTGGAGGTGTGGAGACAATGGGGAAGAGGGAGGTGTGCTTCTGTTTTTCTTAATAAAACTCACTGCTTTAAAAGAAATATAATGAGAGTCCCACATATAAGCTTTCTAGGAGCCACATTTAAGGAAAAGTAAAAAGAAACAAATGAAATTAATTCTAAATAATATACTTTAACCTGATATATCCAAAATATTTCAGCCAATAATCATTACAAAAAATTATTGAAGAGATATGTAACTTCGTCTTTTTACATACCAAGTCTGAAATTCCGGGTGTACTTTATACTTGCAGCACAACTCAGTTAGGACTAGCCACATTTCAAGTGCTCACTAGCCCCCAAGGTAGGCCTACCTTATTTGATAGTGACTCTTGGCCAGTAGCATTAGCTCTTAGCTTCATGGGCCTCCATTGGACTACTCAGGACATGGCAACTTGTTTCCCCGGAATGAGGGCTCTGAGGGGTAGGGCTGGGCAAGCAGGCCAGAAATCATAGTCTTTTCGGAAACCATCTCAGATGTGACATCCCATCACATTTGCTGTATTAACTAGAAGCAAGTAAATAGGTCCAGCCCACACTCAAAGAGAAGGGATTACAAAGGGCATAAATACCGGGAGGTAGAGGTCATTAGGGCCAGTCTATACTGCTTATCACACGACAAACATTTACTCAACACTTTACTCTTGAAAAAATGTAATTTCTTTCATCATTCATCCATCAGTATTCATTGAGTATCTACTTTGTGCTAAACCCTGGAAATCTGGGGAGAAAAACGGAATATTCTCATGGGCTTCTTACAACCAATGGTCTAGTGTCCTCAAAATTAAATATATAAATAATTCTGATTAAAAAATCGAATGTCTTAAATAGTAGGAAAACATATTTCAGGAGCTTTTGTCTCACTAACTGCTTTTTCTTAACTGCTACACTTACAAATCAAATGCTGATGACCTTTCAGTAAATATGAAGAATTAGCCCAGTCTTCCTAGGTCATAATCCTGTTAGAGCCCCTTACTTGGATCTACAGACATCCCAGCTCAGTGAGAGCTGGAGTGATTTACTTTAATTTCTGTACTGCCAATACAGCGTAAAGCCTGCAGATCAGAAGTTTGAGTTCATTCAGCTTTGGAAAGAAAAGCCGCTTAAGACTTTATCTCTTTGTCCCTCTAAACTATAAACAGAAAAAGTAAGACTCTATTCAGATCCCATGACCACTCCTTGTTGTCCAACAAAAAACTTAAGAAGTTTTTGACCAGAACTGAAACCAGGATGATTTCAGTGATTGTAAAATAAATAAACACACAATCAGTGATTAAAGAAGCAAGTTTTATTTCTAGAATTCTTGAAGTTCTGTTACCCTTATCGGGCTCTCCCTTTAGTGGATATTTCATACAGTGCCAAGTGTCCATTTCTCAGACTTTGGTTTATTTCTCAAGAAAGCATACTTAATAAGCTGTGTTTTCATTTCATAACATCTTCAGATTTTTTAAGTCATCAGTTTGAGCAGATAGACAGTAACTTCATACACACACGTGCGTGCACACACACACACATACACACACACACACACACACACACACACTATTCTCTGCTCACCTGATAGAGGCAACATTGGAGATGTCTCAGCCTGACTTACTTTCTACTTAGTTGGGTTTAAATAATCTGAGTATTTCAAGGTGACAGAAAAGAATGGCTCATAAAAAATTAAAACATAATTAAGCTTTGAATAATACCACTGAATATATGTGAACCAAGTTTACATTACAAATCATTTGGCTTAATTACACACAAGAATGCTGACATAGTTAATAAAAAGAAATACGCCATATATTTGTGATGTACATGTTCTGTAAGAGGAAGTTGACCAGATACCCATGCATTTAGATTTTATAAAATTCACTAAGACTCAAGAATCCATCTAGTCCAGACTTCAGCAGGAGCTTCAATTCTGAATGGCTTAAAACTCAGTTATTCTGATCCAGATCTGAAAGTTGTCACCAGGATTATATATATGTGTGTGTGTATGCCTATTCATAGCTCAGTAAATCACTTTTATAGATTCTAGTCTGTGAACAATAATCTCTGCTACTTGAGAGATTTTTAATGTTTTTCTCCACTTTAATTAAAAGTATACTTTAAAGACATGCTTTTTTTTTTTCCAAATAAGTGAGACACTGACAGGCTAATTCTGAAGATGTGCTAATGGGCTCTGAAGTATAAGAATTAAATTAACTCTGATTTGTTAGCAACAAACATGGTTTAAAAAATCAGTTCACTTGTTTCTTAAAATTAATGGTCAGATAGTTTATTAATGAAGGCACCTGTAACAGATGTGTATTCCAGAACCAAGGCTTTTGAACCATAGAATATTCAAAACCAAAATAATGCAGAACTCTATGAGCTCAAAAAAATTTATTTGGCAGCTCCTAGGAGATGGTGAGTTGGAAAATATTTGCATTCAGAACAGACTGACTTCACTAACTGCAAAATAAATAAATCCATGATCAGTGATTGAAGGAGCCTGCAAATTTTATTTCTATTCTAGGATTCCATCTCCTATAGAAGTTTATATGCTAGGCAAAGATATATGTGCAAAGATATTTAGTGCGGTATTTTTTTTTTTTTGCAAAGGCAAAAGGCATATTAAAAAAGTGAAAAACTTCAAAGAAACCTAAACATCTATTAGTAGGAGAATAATTACAACTATAGAATACTTCAGAGCTCTTACAGCATATGAAATAGGGCTATTTGTACTGACTGGGAAGAATATATTATGAACAGAAGAAAAAAACACATTTTGCATAAAACAACATGAATGTGTTCCTTTAAAGATAAAAATAATGTATTATCTCATTAAAAATGTAAAGTGTACTACAATCTCATTAAAATAACTATGTAAGCAGAAAAAATTTAAAGGATATATGTCAGCTATTAATAGTGCTTACCTTTGAATAATAAGATTAAAGCAGCAGTAAAGAGTGTAATAAATTTTACTTTTATACTTTATATGCTTCTGTATTTTATTTTTACAAAGTTACATATTATAATTCCATTACTCTGCAGTCTTCAAAGCTTCACTTTTTATATATTGGGATCTTGTACCTCATTATTTGCATGTATAATTAATTAGATATGTTGGAACATAACCTATAAATCTCAGTGATATTAAATGGCAGTGTAGTAATGCCTAAAATACTTTAACAGATACAATGTGGTATTATGTATATTTGTTTATGCAATAATCCTGAGGCTGCCAACTATAGAATAAGTAGTCTGTATGTTGGCCCACTAGCCTTCTAATCAGGAAGAGCTCTTCAAAAGTGCCTACTGCAAGAAATGTTTCTGTTATCCATATCCCTATCAGTAATTTCCTACAAATCAGGGATTGAATTACAGTTTTAAGAAAGTGACTGAAAAATGTTAATAAGCAGATTAAATTTAAATGTTACATCTATAGCCATTATACTATAAATAATACAAAAAATTGAAGAACTATCCTAGTATTCGAAACTCAAATGATTCAGCAAAGTCACATACATCACTGATGGTAAAAGGAAGTTTCAACATACATCTTCAATGATTTACTATTGTCTTACTCATTAACAAAAGCAAAATACTAATATTTATGTAGGACCTACTTATTTATCAATTGCAGCTGAAGAGTTTGGTCAAAATTAAAGAATTCCATGAGAATCAATTGACTATATGGAATCCACAATAATGAATATTATGTATTTTATTACTTGTAAATTGCTTCACATTTTTTATATCTCTCTCTCTCACATACACACACACATTTTTCAGAGCTGGTTGTGTAACATTTATCAGGACACTTCTGAATTATAGTTGCATAAGTAATGCTCACCCAGCTCAAAACTTCATTAGTAGATACTATCATACATTGTATGACTAAATTGGCATAGGTAAATTCAAAGCAGGGAGATGATGGCAAAAAGCCACATCTTAAGCCCAGCAACAACTTTTCTGTTTGGCTGTACTGCTGAAAATCAAATTTTTTTACAAAGGTTGTTAATAAGTATCCTTATACAATAGTTCATTAAAATTTCATACACACCCACCAAAAGGTGTTTTGAAAATAAATCTGAGGAAAAATGGATTACATTTTTTAAATAGTCACAAGTAATTGTTTCATGTTGAAAGAAGTGAACTTTATTTTTTAATTGAGTTAGGTTTTAACTTCCAAAATAAATATTCTGTGCATATATGCTTCCACGGCCAAACTCTATGGCCCTGAGGGTTCAGGGAGGAGGGAGTTTTCATAAAGCATATTGGGCTTTAGCAGCACACATTGGAGGAAAGGAAATTACTGAAGGCTAGAGATGCACTTTATCTCAGTGAAACATTTTGATTTTAAATCTGAGGGATAGAGAAAACACAATAGATGCATTAGATTGTCTTTCGTTGTCTTGGTGGCTGAAACGTAGACTAGCTGCTAGGAAATTTTTTCTTTTTGTCTACTTCAAATGCAGTATTCTTCTGAACACGCATGAAAAATGGTCGGAAAAAAAACATGTACAAATCAATAACAATAAAATACAATTACTTTAGCCCATTTAATACATCGCCCTGCTCTTGCATATTATTTGGTCCAGAATATACTTGAGACTAACCAGTGACTTGCTGAATTCCTCTCATGCATAAATTCCAAATGCTCAGCATGAGCAGGAGGGCCCAATCAGCTTGTTCACAGTCTGAGCCCTCCAGTCCTCTTGCCTTTAGCTACTGCTTAATACCAGCTGTTCGTTCTTTCTCGGTCCTCCCCCTTGCCTACCTCCTCCAGGTCTCGTTTGAAAAACCTACCCCATAGATACCCAATTCAGTCCTTCGGAGTTGCCTTGGCAACTCTCAAAGATAGGATAGATCACAGCTTCCAGTCTAATTCTATCACATCCCTCAATTAGTTTAGTTAACTTAAGCCTTTTACAAGCAGTCAGATGTTCCTTACAACTATAATCAGAAATTGGCTCGCTCTAAATTATGTTTATAGATCCTCACGGGTGCTTTCCTACGCACATCCTCTGGCTCTTTTCTTGAAAGGTCCTTTTCCCTGATAACCAGAGGGCAGGACTGGATTGTTATACAACCCATTTTAATGCTTCCCTCCACCATCTGTCAACTTTACCTTGACGATTTACTTTTTTAAAGTCTTTTGGCTGCCCTGCCCTTTGGCATCTTCTAAAACCTAGCAGGTTCCTTGGTTGGCAGTACTTTTTAAGGTTGTCAGGTTTTCAACTTCAGATCCTCAGATGAGATTCAAAATGTTTTTATGTTTTAAGCCCAATATTCCACTGCATATGATGTTTGCAGAGCACACGGTGAGAGGTCATTCTTTGTTCACATTTTGAGAAGAGAAAGTAACCTCTACCTTTTTACCCAAGTACTGCTACCACACAACAGACATTATTCCTACCAAACAGGGCCAATCTAAATTGATTTGCCTAGCCTTGCTGAGGAATGCTGCCCAGATGGAATTTCCTGGCTCGTCAGATCTGTAGAAAGTTATTTTAACTGAAAAAATCAGGTGGGGACAAATTTTTGTCATGAGAATTTGACAGCACTCCTTTGAAAATCTAGTTATTGAATGCATTTAACATAATAAGGCACAGAAATGACTAGGAAAGTTGGTTACTGTGGGTAAAATTGCAATATTTCCAGACTCTCGCCTGGTTTGAGTGCATCTGTATATCAATAGGTGTTTCCAAGGGGTAGAGAGCTTGGTCCATTTACATATCCATAGGTAATTACAAGGGTGAGTCAGGGTTTATCTGGACCAGAGAGGTTGGGTGGAGTCCTCTCTCCTGCTGCAGCCTAGGTCAAGAGAAAGATGGGAAAACTGCTTGTAAAAAATAAATGGGTTTCTTTATTTCTCCCTTTGACTGATTTTGGTTTTAGAGGTATTTTGCCCTAGTATTTTCCCCCTGGAGTTACAGTTATTTTAAAACATTGTATAAAATATATTAATTAATTAAGCACTTAACACCACACTAAAGATGGCTAAATATAAAGACACATATTCTTGGGGTGGCTTACTCTCTTATGTAAACAAACAATTAAATTTTTATCCAGTAACTTATGCTGAATTAAACCAATAATTTGCTATTACACATTTACAATGAATATAAAAGTAAGGCAGTAAACGAAATTATTATTAAGTAATAAATCACATCTATAACCTGATGAATGGGACATTTTCTAGAGTATTAATTCAATTTAGAGTGGCTGTTCTTGGGATCTGTTATAATGCCTCTACAAGTCTAATGGAAGTTGTGAAGTCATACATAACAGAAAATAAATGTAGGTTTCCATATTGACCTGGCCAATGGGCATTTAGGAGAACCGAAATTACAATCTGTGGCAATCTCCCCTATTCCTGGGAACATTTTTCAGTGAAAAACTACTTCTCTCTTTCTTACATTTCTTTCCCTTCAAAATATGTGTATACTACACATTTTTGGCCAAAGCTAAGCAAAGATGAGCTGATCAATATTTACTGCCTGCAGTAAATTTAGAGAAAAGCAGCAAACCTTACTTATCTCTTCAGTCCCTGAGGTGGTCATTCTGGAAAATTTTACAATTCTGCTTTCCAACAATTCCTTAATTTTCAAAGAATTGAGGGCATCATAATTCAGTTGAACTCACAAAGACCACTTGAAAACAACTAACATGCAATGGGCTCAACAAAAAGCTATGATAATACAGGATTTGTTCACTTGTTTTTAAAGTCATAAGCCTGTGAAAAATTAGATGGTTACTTTGATTGTATCACAGTCTGGGAGATGTAGACATATATCAAAGCTGCATGGAACTGAGAAAAAAAAAATTGACACTAACGTGGGAAACAACAAAAGATCGTCCAGTCCCTCTTTTAGGTTAAGAAACACACTTCAATTTACTGGTTTTATCATGGGAGGGGGACATTCAGAGCAAACCATGAAAAAATGTTGCCGAAGTTTGCTTATACACTAAGCAACCTCAATGTTGTACGTTAGAGATTATTTCAACAAGTGTAATGAATGGCCCTCAAAGATTCTCGTGAAACTGTCAGCATTACTGAAGATAGTTTGGTTGTATTTTCAGGTAAATAGAATTATTCCCCATTCCTGTCTTATACAATAGTAATTACAGGAACAGATTTCTAAGGAGATAAAATAAAGTGGATCGTTTATCAGCCTGTTATATAAAAACGTTTCATGAGAACACAGTCTCAGTGGCTCCTGCGAACATCTACTTGCTTCTAAGATGGATCTGCTGCCCAAGACTCTTCCTCTGTGTCTAACTCCCGTCACTGTTTCTATAATTTTTCTTGTTATTTTCTCAGTGAAAGGAGAGGTGACAAGTGAGTCTTCATCATATATAACTTGGCATGAATACAGCTACTTTTATATTTAAAAGCAAGTAACACTCCCTGGTTGCTGGTTTGTTTTTCATTATGTGTCCATAGAAAAAAATAAATTAAAAAAAAACCTGTAAATAAACTCTTCTGTATTTACTGAAAACATTATCCAGTTTAGCTTGTTGAGGACATACACAAAAGACTTTGAAGTTTTTTCTGATGTTAAGAGATATAAATCTATATCTTATTATGAGCTATTTGGTTCTTCTTATGTTCCCAAAGTAATAAAAATCCTTGCAAATAGCTTCTAACGTAAATATGCATTTTTGCCAACTGTGACTCCAGCAGCCATTTATCATGATTAACTATTGAAATTGTAGTGGGGTTTCTTTATCAAAGTGAATTAACTTTACAAAAACATAAAAACATCCTTAAGGAATTTTGATCCCTAGTTGTGTTAAGAGATCATTTTTCTGTTAACATGTGGCATAAATCTGCTTTTATCTTAGTCCTCACCATCCCTGCGTCACTGGACACATTGTGCAAGCCCAGGCAGAGCCACAGCCCTTGCTCGCTCTTCTCCCCTCAGGCCTCGTATCAAAATCCAGCAGTGAGGCCTGTCACTGTGTCTCCAAACTAGATCCCCAATCTTACCACCTCTCACCACCACTTACCCTCTTTGTCTGCACCAGTGTCCCCTCTCTCCGCGCTTTCCTCCAGCCCATTCTCCACTCAGCACTCAAAGGGGTCTTTCAAAAACATAAATCAGATCATTCCTTTTCCTCTGTGTAAGACCAACCAGTGACTTCCTGTGAAGCTTAGAACAAAGTCCAAATTCTTGTCCATGGCCGCCGTGACTTGGCCCTGTCTACCTCTTCAACATCATATCTTCCCATACCACTGTTTGCTCACATGAGCTCAGCGACAGTGGATTTCTTACTGTGTATTACATTCTTGGAGATGATGGGCCTCTGGGCCTTTTTCCCTGCTCTTTTTTCTGCAAGAGGGTTCTTTCCCTACAACTTTATCCTGCCATACCTCATCATGCAGATCTCTGTACAAATATCACCTCCTCAGAGATGTTTCTGAACATTTTCTCTATCCTCCTATACTTATCCTGCTTAACTTGTTGAATAATGCTTGTTCCTATAGCAATTACCTATTTGGGTTTCTGTTTCCTTATCTATTTCCCATACCAGAATGGAAATTTCATGAGCACATGTACTCCTATATATTATTGCTATATCCTCCAGGTCTCGAATTATGGTTTACTAGTAAACACTCAATAAATATTTGTTGATTGAATAAACAAATGAGAAGAACTTAGTCTTTCAAATATGCGCTCTGCTTTTTCAATCTCATTCACTTCTTTTCTGTGTCTTCCTTATCTACCTCATGTCTCTTAGAAACACAAAAATTACTTTGATGTTCCTTTAAATATCTGTTAGCACTGCTAAGCACTGTAAGTGTTGCTAATGACAGCATTCAGAAAAATCCTACCTAATCCATAGTGTGGTGTGAAACAAAGTATTGCACCAAAATGTCTCTAATAGGTGAATTTCTGTTGTTCTTAATCTCAAAATTACTCAAAGGTAAGTGTTTAAAAAACTTCTTTTGATACTGGCTTTAAGGCCATTTCTCTCTTTGGCAGTTTAAAGTCAATTAAGTATGTCATTTGTCATCACCAAGGATGTTCTTGACCAGGTGTCCTACTAGTAATGTGTCAGTCTATAAACTGATGAGTGTCAGTCACAAATAGTTCAGATATCATATTTTTCATCAATATATTCAACAGGGACCATCTATAAATCTCAGAAAAAGTCTCACTAAACCCCGGATGAATAGCATATTCAGATTTATTGTTTCATTCTTTTCGTTTCGATCAGTTTGTTCTTTTGAACTTAAATCAAGGCACTTTTAATGAGTTTTCCAAAATCATCATTATTGTAAACTTAATACACATAAAATGGATTGAGGTGACAATGACTGAAGAATATACAGTCTATTGACCCAAATCTCTGGTTTATTAAGAATTTAAGTTGTGATGATAAGATGATAATAAATGAAAGTAATAATAGGTCTATTTTTGGGGTATGATGAGTAAGAAAAGTTACAGCCCTTAGTTTCTCTAGAACTTCTATGTCCCTTACTCATATTTTTACCCACTTAAAGTTATGACTTGATTGAAGTGTTTTCTTTTCATCAGTGCATTCTGGCCTGATACTATAAATCAGTATCCCCCAAGTGTGTCCTGTAGAACACTGATCTTAGAATGTGAAAAGGTACTTTGTAAATAATGATAGCGATGATGATAACGATAAGTTTCTTTGGTCAGAAAGCTTGGGAAAGATTGAGCTAATCAGAATCTAGTTTATTTGTTGCAGGGCTCCTCTGAGCCTTGAATAGACTAAAATGAATTACATATTTTCAAGAGGAGTTAAATATTGGTTTCCCACATTATCTGACCACTGAGCCATTATTGTAAAGAATATATTTTAGACAAATATTCCAGAAGATGCTTCTGTGATTCATTATCTGCAAACCTTTGACCCTTCGTTGTGGCATTTTTCTGATGCTAAGACTGGTAGAGCTTCCTCACTGACTTAGTGGACAATGATTTCAGTACTGACCATAACTGGTCTCTTCTCCTTTCTGCTTGATGCCCCAAATTCCAGTGCTTAGTGCTTATTATGTATTGTTAAATAATATTCATTATTAAATGTTACTCAACTCTGTAGTCCCATGACCTTCTTAGTGACAAATCAAAGAACTCTTTACATTCCTCATCCAGTTTAATCTCTTAGGGCATATGATACAACTGATCACTCGCTATCACATGAAATTCCTGAATTCTCGGTTCTACTTCTTTGACTCCCTTGTCTCAGTTTCCTGTATGATTCGTGTTCTCTATTTACCCCTTGTATGTTGTTTCCAATTTTTTGTTAGCCTTCTTTTCTCTCTTTACACTCTCTCCCTGTTGTGTCTCAATCATATTTATTGCTTCAAGTGCCATTATAGACTCATGGCTCACAAAACTGAGCTCTGAGATCTCTCACTGCCTACAAAGCCTCTCCATTTGAATGTGGAACCTCCAGTCAATTAACAGCCCTCTTCACTATAGTGTCCACAGGCGCTTCAAATTCAACTTGAAAAAAACGTAATCTTTCATCTCCTCACCTACCATTCAACAAACTTCTTGCTTCCTGGTATTTCTTACCCTTATTCAGTGTTTAATTAACAGAAATGATCATGGTTAATAGTATGATACAGTGGGAAAAACAGTTTGGAGATAGATTGCTTGAGTTTGAATTGTATGGCTGAGTTAATAATTTATGCTTGTATAACCCTGGGTAAGTCAGTTCACAATTCTGGACCTCAGTACCCTCATTATTAAATATTAAAGAATCCTATATTTTGTTGCAGTCTTTCACTAACTCTATATTATTTCCTTTAATTCTTGAAACATTTTATCTCCTAGCTCAACGGCACTCTAACACTATCCCTTAGTATTGCCCTCCAACATCCTTATCACTTAATTCTCAGAAATCCTCTGCTCCAGTGTTTTTATCCTCTGTAATACCTCAGACACTTGCTCCCATTGTTGAATCCTATACCTTACCACTGCAAATAATGCAATCCCTCTAAAATGTTAATTCCAAGCACCTACTCAAGCATCTACTTCCTCGGTCCTTCAACCGCACTAGGACTACAACCCATTGATCCAAACACTTTTTCTCTGTCATTCTTCCCTCCCTTCCCCCTCTAAATTATTTACATACTTCTCACCCGAGAAGCTTCAGTTCTATGGCCAAATCTAAAGGCATTCCCTTGCACAGACCCTGAATTCCTTACCCTTATGTTCTTTGTACTCACAGGGCAAAACTCCTACTCTAGTTAAATTCAGTTCTCTGCCTAATATCTGCTTTGATGCAGGTAATGATGGCTGGAGAAAAACATACAATTATTTAATATATTAACTTTCAATCACCCCTTATTGAAATGTAAGCTCCATGTGGGCAGGAATTTGTTTTTTCCATTTGCTTCACTAATTATATCTCTAGCACCTGGAACAGTCTTTGCATATAGTAATTACTTAATAAATATTTCTTGAATGAATAAACAAAGCGTGTGTGCTCATAATTCATATATTTCATTGACTTGACATGTGAATATGTAACCCATTTCTTCAACTGTAGAGAACCCATATGTTTAGAAGAGTCTCATCCTACTTTCAGAAAGATAGATTTGTAAATTCTTTGTAAATATCTTTAAGACAGCCCTAAGCATATATGATATTGATATTTTGACTTTGGAGCTTTTATATCAAATATGTGATGATTTGCAGGAACCATAGTATTTTCCTGTCTTAAAGCTTTGAAATAATTGTATCTTTAACTAATTCATTATTGTAACTTTAGGCTAGAATATTACAATGTTGGTGCTTTAATGATGGGAGAAGGTCCACAAGACTGCATGATCCATAGCAACATGAGGTTCTTCTTTTCATCTTTAAATGACCAAAGGTGATTATTCCTTTTCTGCACATTGTTGTATCACATGGTTTATCAAAGAGGTAAAGGGCACGTGCTAGCATCCAAGTGAGATGAAGATATTTAAGGCAGAAGTAGATACAATTCCCACTGGACACCACCCCAGTCCCCCAAATGAAGGAATTATAGCTCTATTCAAAAGCAAAGGGGTTTACAAACAAGACTTGCAATATTACTCACCAATTAAAAGTTTCAGCTAGGTTGGGAAGGAAAACAACTATGATATTCAATCTTAATCATTAAAATGTTGCTGTAAAATCTTAGGGAAGTGGAAGGAGTACCAGTGAAATCCATACACGTTCTCAGAAGTTCAGCCCCATTGAAATAAGGCAGAAGTTCTTTGGATGGTAGAATTTGCAAGTGAAAAGAGAGAGATAATGGCAAAGACACAGGGATACCTGAACACAGTATAGCAAAAGTTAATAATGAGAATGATAGATTTTTAAAAGATAAGAGTTATATTATTTTCATTATTTTATATACATTTGAAATCTTTCATAATTGAGATAACTTTAAGATAAAGAGAGAAATCGTGAGGTGGACTTAAGGAGATGGTTAATTGTAGGAGTAAAGGTCTTGAAAACTGAGTTCTGCTTGAAATGTCTTTGTCACATATGACTTGTTAGTATATATATATATAATTAATAGATGTCTGGGAAAGAGTCCATCAAGTAATTTATACCCCAAAACTGTTTCCATCTATTTTTTAAAATTTTTTTCACTTATTTATGACCAAACTAATTCTTTGGTGTTAGTGGATGCCACATACTTACAGACAACTATTTGTTATTTTCTAGGAACCAGTATTAGATTGCTCTTTATTTTACATCCATAAGATTCATCAAGCTTGAAGCTTCCATTTCTCAAAAAAAGTGACAATGGCAACAGTGTTAATAATAATCACAGTAGCAAAAGTACTGTCCTAAGTACCCCATATTTAATTTATTTAGTCCTCATATTCAACCTTAGGAAATAAATACTGTCAGTATCCTCTTTTTACAGATAAGGAAACTGAATTACATAGTGAAAGGAAAGGAGCGACACACAGCAGCAATTCACCGGAGAGTTCCACTGTATTAGGGAAAGGTGCTGGGTTATATAGGAAGGGGCATAGGGTGATTGTGGTGTTACTTCTACGGGGCTGTTGGCTGTTGGCTAGGTGCTGGGATTGGGAGGGGGGCGAGAGGTGATTGGGCTTCAGGTGGCACCAGCGGGAACCGAGGACCCCGAAGAGAAGCCGGAAGTTTGCCATCTTACTGGTGGGGGCCCTTCATTCCCCCCTTTCTCATCTATGGGGTTGTGGACGTTGCTTTCTCTCTGGCTGCTTCCTGCTGAATGGGGGTGAAGAAGGGAGTGAGGGCTTGAGGATTGGGAGGAAAGGGTTGATAGTACTCCTTACAGTAAGAACAAGTAGATGTGGACTTCTTCAGGTTGGAAATCAATGAAGGTTCCCTGTAACTATAGGTCGAGGACCTGTTGATTCCAATGGTGCCAAGAGGATATGGGTGTCAGGAGCCAGGCGTCTGCAGCCATTGTTTCCAGGAACAGTTTCCAGTGGAGAGAGGGGTCCATCTCAGCATGTGGTGAGGAGGTCACGTGAGGGTGAGGGATCTTCTGTGGCCAGAAGCTGGTAGTTCCTGAGTAAAAGCTGGTTGAAAGCTTGATTAGAGATTTTTCCGACTTGGGATTTGATAAACTTTATTATACAGGGTAAGAAGAGACAGGTGAGAAGAATGATTATTAGGGGGCCTGCAATGGGTCAGAGCCAGGTGAGGAGGGGGTTTGTTAGTATTGAAGAGAATGGGTTGGAATTGGAAGCAGAGTGGAGGCTGGAGGCAAAGTCAGTGAGTTTGGTGATGTAAGTTTCTACAATGCCGGATTCGTTGGTGTAATAGCATAATAGCAGCACTCTTCCCGGAGGAAGATGCAGGTGCCGCCCTTCTCGGCTGTAAGCAGATCTAGGGCCCGCCGGTTTTGAAGGGTGACCTTAGCTAGCGAAGTGACCTGTCTTTGGAGAGAGGCTAGGGAATTGGCAGTGGATGTCAGGGCTCCCTCAAGTTTGGCGTTGAGATCTCTAACTGCCCACAGAGAGTGACCCAAGGCTCCTCCTGAAAACCCTGCCCCAATGGCTGAGGTGATCAAAGAGATACTGACCATGATGGGAAGGAAAGCAGCCCTTTTTGTGCATGAGGGCAAGGGAGGTTGGGGCTCAAGAAATTCTGCCATGCTGTAAAGTGTAAGCTGTGGGATTAGGGTGACGAGAATGCAGGGTGTATCGGAGTTGAGAGGCAGTGAGTTGAAAAGACTGCCATTACACCAAAAGAAGTGTCCTGGTTGCGCAAAAGTCTTAGAGCCGGAGGTAGGGGTGTAGATAGAGAGGCAGTGAAGTGCGCTGGAGTGGGGTGGAGTTGGGCCTACACAGTGGTGGATGGTGAGATTATCTGCGTATTCTGGTTCCCATAGGGGTATGTCTGCCAGGGGGTGGAGGGGTTGTCCTTCTGCATGGAAGGAGTAGTTGGAAATATTAAGCGGCACGGCGGCTAGCAGTGGGCGCTGTAATTATGCGCACAAGAAACAATTGGTGGTGTTGAGGGTGTGGTTGAGAAAGATGGTGGTGTCTTGAATGAGCTGTAATGAAGAGTAGGAGAAATGGGAAGAGGGGTGGGGATAAGAAGATGAAGAGGCGCCATCAAGAGTTTGGATAATGACTTTTTCGGAATGTCTGATATCTGATGCAACTTGAGAGATCTGGGAGTGAGAGGGAACATACTCTCGAGAAATACAAAGGGTACCGTGGGGGGTCGAGGACCCCCCGTAGTAATCTGAGGCTGTGACTCCGGCGGCCCATCAAGAGTCCCAGGGATCTGGGATTGATAAGGAGAATGAGCCGTTGGGATATTTCATGAAACAGTTGGAGGAGTAATACTGCGGGTACTGGAAGTTACCCATGTAGTGAATGGCGCAAGACTAGTAGGGACATCTCCTGTAGGTGTCTGGCCATCACCTGCAATAGGCTTGTTTTTGGTCATAGAGGAAGCAGAGGTAGGGAGAATAAGGGTAGCTGCTAGTGAACACTTCGGTGGAGGGAGGAAAGTGGAGGTATAAAGGCTCAGAGCAGCTTTTCAGAGGGCAGTCTGGTGTGGCAATGAGGGCAGTAACTTTTGTTTGATGCTGTGTGTAAGTCTTTCTGACTTTGAATCGCCATACAAAGGAGGCTGGGGTGGTGGGGAAGACAATAGGAATGAGGAAAAAAAGCAAGAGAGCAGTAAAGGAGGAAAAAGTCATGATTCGGGTATGGATGGCAAAGGGGGTGAATGGGATTTTGGAGGAAAGAGGACAGTAAGGTCAGGAGTCTGGAGGGAGGGAGAGTCTGTAAACTTTTGTAGGTTAAGAGATCTTTTAGGTGATGTGGGGACAGAATGGTAAGGGGCACCCTGAATGTCAGTTTATGAACTTCTTTCTGCAAGAGCTGTCTAGCGGCTAATGCTCTTTAGCAGGGGGCCCATCCCCGAACTGTGGGGTCTAATTGCTTGGAGAGATAAGCTACTGGGGCAAAGGATGGGCCATAATATTGGCCTAGGACTCCTAGAGCTTGACTGGACCTCTCATGAATGTATAATGAGAAGGGTTTCGACAAATCAGGGAGATGGAGAACTGGAGCTTCCACAAGGGCTTGACAGAGCTTAATGAAGGAGTGTCGGGGTGAGGAGGATAATGGTTCTTCAGGGGGGCCCTTGCTGAGGTCATATAGGGGTCTTGCCAATAGGGATATGTTAGGGATCCATGCTCTAAAATACCCAGCCAGGCCTAGAAAGGAAAGGATTTCTGTCTTGGTTTTGGGAACGGGCAGGTCAGAGAGGAGTTGTTTTCTGTCTAAGGTAATGGACTTTCTTGGTTGAGACAGAAGGAATCCAAGGTAAGTGACAGAAGGTGAAGAGATTTGAGCTTTGATGGGGGATACCCGGTAACTTCTGGAAGCTAGAAGGTTAAGTAGAGAGGCAGTGTCAAGTTGAGACTGTTCCCACGAGGGACTGCAGAGTAGAAGATCATCTACATATTGTAATAAAGTGGACTCGGGGTGATCATGATGACACTGTTTGAGGTCCTGAGCTAGGACTTGTCCAAAAATATGGGGACTATCTCGGAAGCCTTGTGGCAAAATTGTCCAAGTAAGTTGTTCAGAATGTCTTGTGCATGGGTCCGTCCAGGTGAAGGTGAAAAAATCTTGGGAGGAGGGGTCCAGAGGGATAGAAAAAAATGCGTCCTTGAGATCTAGGACTGAGAAGTGGGATGCCGAGGCAGGGATCTGCGATAAAAGGGTGTATGGATTTGGAACTAAGGGATGGATAGGGACAACGGCCATGTTGATAAGGTGAAGGTCTTGGACAAGGCGGAAAGATCCGTTGGTTTTTTTTAACAGCTAATATGGGGGTATTAAATGGGGAGTGAGTGGGTCTGAGGTAATTTTTGTTCAAGAGATCTTGAATGATGGGTTGGAGCCTATGAGGGCTGAAGTGGTTAGGGGGTATTGGGCCTGACAGATATACTGAGAGAGATCACATAATTTGATAGAGGCAGGGGGACATAGGGCCACAGAGGGGCTTGTAAAGTCCCAAACTTTGGGATTTACAGGGTGTATGAAGGCGGAACTGGAGCTTTCATTGGGTAGAGGGGGGTCGTCGGCTATGAGGGCCATCAGAAAGGGAGTACTGGGGGCTGTGGGAGTGGATATAGTTATGGAAATGTGGAGGAGGGAAACGATGTCTAATCCTAGTAAAGGGATGGGACACTGGGGCATAACCAGGAAGGAGTGGGAGAAAGGTATGGGATTGTCTAGGATTGTGCATAAAAGGGGGGGTTTTAATGGGAAAATCTGTTTACCTCCTACCCCAACTATAGGAGTAATGGCTGGCATGGTAGGGCCCTGGTATTCTCGCAAGACTGAGAAGGTGGCTCCTGTATCTAGGAGGAAGGAGATGGGGCGACTGTCTACTGTTAAAGTAACTCTGGGCTCCTGTTTGGTGACGGAAATGGTTGGGCGAGAAGCTCCCGGGCCCCGTCAATCTTCTTCTGCCAGCCCCACTATGGCGGGCTTAGGATGGGGGTTGTTCGTCCAGCCTCCCCTTCGGGTGGTTGGGCAATCAGACCCCCAGTGGCCCTTTTTGTGGCCTCTGGCACATGGAGTGGTAGGAGATCTGGGGTAGAGGCATGCCCTTGACCAATGTCCCTCTTTTCCACACTTGAAACAAGCTCCTGGGGGGGGGGGCTTGTTTGTAGAGGGGTGCCCAGGTTGTGGTTTTATCAGCTGGGCCAACATTTGGAAATTGGCCTGATCAGCCTTTTGTTTACGGCGTTCTTTCTCCTCCTCCCGGTTATGGAAGACTTTAAAGGCCACTGTTAGGATCTCAGTCTGTGGGGTAGCAGGGCCCTGTTCTAACTTTTTGAGTTTAGCTTTAATGTCGGGGTAGCTTTGAGCTATGAAGTATGTCATAAGGACATGTTTTCCTTCAGGTGTTTCTGGGTCCAGGCTGGTATACTGTAATAGGGCTTGAGTGAGTCTGTCTAAGAACTCGGAGGGGGTTTCGTCTCTCTTTTGAATTATGTCTTGGAGCTTTTGAAAATTGACTACGTTACGAGCTGCCTTTTTCAGACCTGCTATTAAACAGGAGGCAAAAATATCTCGAGAGCAGAGACCCATGGCAATGTTATAATCTCAGTGTGGGTCTTGTTCGGGGACAGCAGTGGGGCCAGGGGGATAGGTGGGGTCAGTCCTGTGGGTTTCGGTAGCGTGCGTTTGGGTGAAGTCCCAAACTCGTCTACGCTCTTCAGGGAGGAGAGTATTGGCCAGGAGCATGAAAATGTCATGATGTGTGAGGCTGTAAGACTGGATGGTCCATTGAAACTCCCTGATGTATGTCGTGGGATCAGTGGAAAAGGAACCTAGGCATTTCTCTAGTTGGGCTAAATCTCCTAAGGAGAAAGGGACATGAACGCGCACGATGCCTTAGGATTCTGCTACCTCCCGGAGGGGGGGCAATAATTTTGGGAGGCCCTCGGGACCGAGTCTGAGGGGGACTGAAGGGTTCTGGCTCAGTCTGTGGGGGAGTGACGCGGTCTAGCCGCGCCTAGTCGAGCAGGTCCTGAAGTGCAGAAGGGGATCAAAGAAAATAAAGAAAGATAGAATCAGACCCACGTGTCGCCAGCTAGCAGCCCAGCTGCTTGCCTCTGCCGCTCTAGTTGGGCTTGAACTCATGACTCTGAGGTTAAGAGTCCCACACTCTACTAATTGAGCTACAGCAGGGCTCCAGTTAATTGCTTATGGAATGCGTAAACAGAATGTTCTTTCTTCTCCATTCCTGCCACATCAGAAAGTGGGGGAAGGGCATAGCTAGAAGCAGGGGCAGTGTTTCTACACATCTTCAAGGTCTCTCTATTTTCAGAGTAAGGAGTCTTGGCTCACCTTCGAGGACAAGATATGTTTTTGTGGACGATAACTTCTAAGGACTGCACCAGTTGTTCTCTAGCTTGTGCTTTCCCATGCTGTGTTCAGACATGGGGGAAGGTGCTTTCTCCTTCTCCCTACAAACATGTGAGAAGACAAAGGCGGTCCCTAACAGGGGAGAAACAGGTGATGAGGGCAAAGACAGAGGAGGCTCCCGGGACCTAGTTAAAGGGGGTCTGAAAGGCCCAGGCTTAATCTGTGGGGGACGAAGGCGGAGGAGGTGAGATGGGGGAGGAGATGGTGGGGGAGGAAGGGAGAAGGGCTGTTGTAGGAGAAGAAGGGGAAGGGAGTGAAGGGAGGCTTCTGCGGGGGCGGTGGCTTGCAGGCTAGGAGAACTTGGGAGGGGGCAGGGGGAGGAGGAGGCGGAAAGCTTCGATATAGGGAATCTCCTTCCATTTTTCAGGCGCTGGCAGTAGTTAAAGAGGTTGCAAGTGATGTTAGGACCAAGAGTTCCCCCTGCGGGCCATTGGTTGTTATTGTCTAGGGGGTATGTCGGCCAGTCTTGGGAGCAATATTTACGGAGAAGTTTTGGTTTTATATCAGGCATCAGGGAGAGGGTAGCCAGATGCTTAAGCAGGCGTTCAAGAGGTGAACTTTCAAGGGAGGGATGAGGAGGCTCCCATGGCTAAAGGACAGAGAAGGAGACAAACAGGGGAAGACAAATGGAGATCCTCGGACTGGAGGCAGACCACAAGGAGACAAAGGGCGTCCCCGATGATCCTTGGTGGTCTGTGGAAACTCGTATACGAGTCGGAATTTCTTAGGAAGTGTGGGTCGTCACCCAGACTTTCCTAAGATGGCAGAGTGCCGGAGTCACGAGGTACCTAGTGCTAGGGATTTTCAGCAGAGAGAACAGATTTCGGCGGATGGAACAGAAGGAGGAGGGGGGGAAAAAGGGAGCGTTCTCATCCGCAAAGGAGTCACCTCGTTTATGGCTGTTGGAGGGGGGGCCTGAGGGTCTGCTGCAGCTGTGAAGGCCTGAGGCAGGGATTTATGGCTTTTGGAGGAGGGGCCTGAGGGTCCGCCGCAGCCGTGAAGGCCTGAGGTGGGGAGAGTTCCCTCCTCATCCCCGAGCATCAGGGCCTTGCCGGACGATCACAGTCAATGGCACTGTGATAGCTTGGGGAAGAGTGGCCCACTCTGGGGGGGAAAACTTACCTAAAGGCCAGAAAGGAGTGGTGAGTGTGATGAGCCAGCGCCGGAAAAAGAGGACGAGGGCAAGCTGCTGCTGGTGTCGGGGGAAAGACGGGGCCCAGTTGGGGTGTCCCGTCTCCCGGGTTTCGGCACCAATGAAAGGAAAGGAGCGACACATAGCAGCAATTCACCAGAGAATTCCACTTTATTAGGGAAAGCTGCTGGGTTATATAGGAAGGGGCATAGAGTGATTGTGGTGTTACTTCTACGGGGCTGGTGGCTGTTGGCTAGGTGCTGGGATTGGGAAGGGGGCGAGAGGTGACTGGGCTTCAGGTGGCGCCGGCAGGAACCGAGGACCCCGAAGAGAAGCCGGAAGTTTGCCATCTTACTGGTGGGGGCCCTTCACATAGAAGTAAGAAATTTGCACACAATCATAGGTGACTCCAGAGTTTTGCTCTTAAACATGCCTCTTGATCATGTCTCTAGGAAGTAAAGGATTTTTTAGTAACCATACACTATAATTTATTAATGCTTTCAATAGTTATTCTATTTCATTCTGCTCAGTGTTATGGGACTTTGGTGAATCAGAAAGGTCCCATCCCTAACTCCAGGAAGAGAGCATTAAATAAGCAATAAAACTTTGACGAGGGCTGTGGGGCTGGAAGTATAGGGAGCTGTCAGCAACAGTAGGAGGAGCTGATGTAAGGAGAATGTGATTTCTTGCCAAACAGAATTCATACTAATTATTAGAAAAGGCAAACAGTCCATTATTCCATGCTCGTGGCAGTGAGCTCTGCATAAGTGAAGCAAGAGAAAACGTGGTTAGAGGGTGATTATGCACCAAGCTATACCCAAAGACAAAGAAATCACCAAGTTTACTAGGCCCAGTTAGAGCATGCTGCTTTGCCAGGGTCCTTGCTGGAAGTGGGGCAAGTTCGGACTTCTGACTCTGGTAGACACAGAGATGTGCTGCCCAGCATCCTTCCCATGGAAGGACTTGCTGCTCAACTGTGTGATCAGTAGCACGCTCCAGCCATCAACGTCTTCAGGTTTATCTCAGCTGCAAAGGATGACCTTCTCTAAACTGCCTCCTCCCCAGGGTAGCTCTCAAATAACCTAAAGATGAATAAAGAAACTTAATTAATTAATTCAAGATAAAAAAATAAGTGTTAGATTTATTTTATATTAAAAATGCATACACTTAGGTAGTTTCCTTCAATTTCTGGGCTTTGATTTTGACAGTTAATTTGGATAAGATTTCATTAGGCACTGCCCATTCAACAATATCTAAATAATGAATGTATATGAGTAACTTCAAAGTCTGTTGCCCTTCAATAATTATTTTGATATTTTTGTAAAAACAGATGCTTGGTGTTGAGATTTTTCTGTTTCTATGCTTGCAAAACTGGAGGGGCTTGTGAGCATTCATGCACAGTTTACCTGAGTACAAATCCCCAAGGCTCCTGTAGACAGCTCAGATTTGTTTTTCACACGTCTTTCCTTCTGTTCTCAGTTGGCAGTGGCACAGTCAGAGCCACCTGATTACCTGTACATTGTCTTTAGTAGCCTTTTCCCGGCCACCTATCCTCATTCTAAATCATTCCTTTTGAACTCATAATCATGAAATCAGCACTGTCTCTACACTTACCATAGAATGAAAAAAAAATGAGAGACAACAGAAAATTAATAAGTAGAAAACCAGGAAATTACTGTCCAAACATCAAGTAAAAGGGACTACTGAAAGGTGAAAAGCAGATGGATGGTAAATGTATAAATGTAGCCGGTTCTTTTCAGAACAGTTCAAGAACACGTCAAAAGTCCAGAAGTCTTCAGGATAGAGTATCATTGACCACAAGTATTTTCTGAATGCAAATAAGAAAATCACTTATGTTTGTAGCCAGACTTTGGTTTCAGAAAATTTCGATTTTTCCTATTTCCCTCTCAGAAATCACCCCAAATGCACAAGGAGAACAAAAAAAAAAAAACAACCCCGAAATGCAGACCCCCTGCTTGATGAATATAGAGAATAAACAAAACCTCAAATTAGGACATAAGTGGAAGGGCCACCAAAACCCATAAAGGCTCAAATAAGTGTGTATATGCAAAAGCAAGATTCCTGCTGCCCCTTATGCTCAGGAAATGACCACAGGATTCATTCTTCCAAAAAAAAATAGTGATTTCAGAACAAATAACCTCTTGACCATGAGAAGAAAAGGTGAGAGAGCTGGTGGTGGGAGCTTGTCTGCCCCCCATGTGACTCAGGAACAGAGGCAGGGCTGTGTGATAAGCCACATGGCACCACGTGTATGGGAAGTGTTAATCCTGGTTGGTCTTTGGGGGAAAAATACTAAAAGAATTCATGTGTGCGGATCTTGAGACCCACAGAAAATGCTGCTGTGAAATAATAGCCAGCCCCTCCCTTATGTGACCTTCTAGCAATGAGCTCATCTAGAAACAATGTACCTAACTTAAAGATGAAGAAAAATAAGAACTAATTTGGACATTAACACAGAATAATTTAAGATAAAAGGGACAAAAATCACAAAAATAATGGGTAAGGAAATTAGAAAAATAGCTGCCAGGAAACATTAAAAATGCAATCAAACTTATGGGTGCAAGTTTAAAAAAATTACAAAGAACATTAACTGCTATATAAGAACTCAGGATGATTAGACAGCAAAAGGAGATGCAGCTGAGCTCGCAGACCTCAGAAAAGATAAAAATGTTAAACAAATGAAGGCCAAGAAACACAGAAAGTAAAAATGCAGTAAGCCATATGAAGAACAGAACTGAAAAAAGCCAGTAACATGAAACATAAATGAGCAAAATACCTTAAGATATTTTTAGAAGGAAACTAACAAATAGGCAGATGGGCAAAAGATGGACAATATATATGTGCATAATTGGTGTTCACAATAAAAATAGCTGAAGTAATGACGACAGCAAATACTAAGGGGTTAATGTCAAGAAAACTCTCTGGAAAGAAGAGTCTCTTGACTGAAAGGGTGCATTTTATACCAAACCAAAAAAAAAAAAAAAAAAGCACAGAATGGTAAACTTGGAAATATATCCTAGTAGAATTTTGGAATTCTAAAATAAAGAATCCTTTGAACCTACAGGCATAATAATAATATTGTCTATGATGAAGGAACACCATGCTGGCCTCAGATATCTACAGGGAAACATTCAACTCTAAATAGCACTGAGCTGTACCCTCAAAGGCCACAAAAAGTAACCCAAACATAGTATTTGTAGCCAAACCATGATTCAGTGTAAAGGCCATTGAAAAAAATCTCTGAATACATGAGAACCCAAAGAATATATATCCCACAGTTCTTCATAAAACTTTTAGATCACAATATATGAGTATCAAAATCATCACATTGTACATCTTAACCAAACACAATACTGTATGTCTATTATATTTCAATAAAACTGGAAAATAAAATTAAAAAAAAAAGACTGTTAGAAGACAAACCAGTGAACCAAGAGGTGCTTGAAAACACCATAGAAAATCGGCAGTAGCATTAATTCCGTTTATCAATAGAAACTCAAATAAGCAAAAAAAAGAAGGGATTATGGTTGAATATAGAAATGATTTAAAAAGTAGCGATAGCTGGAGGTAAAAAGGAAAAGCGGAAATGTAGGGTAAAAATACACTTATTTCTTCACCTATAAATATCATTTAAAGATGATTAAGTGATACATATGCATTTATACCAGTTCAAATATGAATAGCAAATACTTAGCTTAAAAAATACTTTCATATCTTCAATAAAATGGCCAAGTAGGATACAGAGCAGTAATTGTATTTATCTTAGATTCAACTAATATTTATCAAGACTTCCATAATGGTCAGAAACTTTTACATGTAATATTCACCAAAGTCCTCTGAAATTAGCATTATTATGCTTATTGTTTAAATTGCAAAACCGATATTTTTTTAAGTAAATCAACCAGAGTCAGGTAGCTAGTTAGTATATGAGCCAGTATATGAAGACAAGTGCTCTGATTGCCAAGTCCTCTTTACTTTCTGGGCTTAATATCCTTCAAACCAGTACTGGCAGTACAATGCATGAAGGTACAGAGGACAGACTTTGGTTGGAATTCCAGCTCTACTATTAACTTGCTGTGTGATCTTGGAAGTTACTTAACATCTCTGTGCCTTGGCTCCATCATCAATTCACCTATAAAATGAGGACAATGAAAGTACCAGTGTCATAGTTTTGTTGTTATTTGCTGCTGTTGCTTTTTCATAATAATTTAGAAAAAATGTGAAAACAAAGTTGTGAGTTCATATCATATGCAAACAAACTAAAGACCTTAAACTAAGTTACTGAGCTAACAAAGTATTTTTCATGGATTTTTATTATAAAAGCAACACAGACACTGTATAATTTAGGGAAATTATGTGATTATAATCTGTGTAATTATCTAAATTACATAATTTTCTAAGTCTGTTCCCCCAAAATCACTTAAAAGCAGCTGTTTTTAAAAGCTTTTTTTTCTTTCCAAAGTCTGTGCTTTTTTTCCCATAGTTGTGATCAAACTATATGATGTTTTATATTACATCATATAAATTTCCATACAGTATTCAAAATCCTTCCTAAATATTATTTTACTGCCTGTATAAAAGCTCATTCTATAAGCATGCTCTTGTGTCTAACTATTCTTTTCTTAGTGTAATGCAGACTTTTTAGAGTCAGTCTTTTTTCATTTGTAATTATATACTTAGAGCCCCAGAAATGCAATTACTTGGTCAGAAATAATATTTTTAAGGCTTTTGATATATATTTACAAATTGCTACTTGATAAAGCACGTAAAGTACTTGAAATTGTGCTTGAAATAGAAGACTGATTCACATATTAGGAATACTGACTTTATTTATTTACTTGACTTATTTCCCTGTTGGTTTGTCTTTTAAATATATTTATGTGGTCTCATTTTAATGTAAACTGTTACATTTTAATCAATTCTTTTAACCCTTTTGTTTATAACTTCCTTAAATAATTTTCATCTAATGAAATCTTTCTTCAGCTAGATATCTAACATTTTCTTCAATTTCCTCACTTAACAGTTTTAAATAATAGACATTAGAATATTTTAAATTCCACATGATTTAGCTACATTTTTCTCTAAAATTCTACAGATGTTAATGAGACTTCGGATCTGGGTTAAAAACCCAAGTTACTAAAATTTGTTTAGTCTTAATCACAATTTGCTATGTCTCTAGCTCAAAACAAAAAATTCCTAAGTGGCTGAGAGCACTGCCTTTCAAATTTTCTCTGGCCTTCAGTTTTTGTTTTATTTTTTCTGATCACTTCAATAATGTCCTCCAAAACTACAAGACATGTGAAATCCTAGGAAAATAGGAAAAAGTTAGGTTGCTTTTAGATTATTAATTTTTAACTCTTGCACATAGAAGATGAGGAGAGGGACTTGCTGTTTTCTAAAAAATTTGACAGGTGTTATTAAGACTCGTTTATTCCACCGGTAGAGAATCATCTTGAGAAGAATTGTTGAATTTAGAAGGCCTTTCAGAATTATCATCTCTAGAGACCTACGATTACTGTGTTGTGCTGTGAATACAGTTAAAAATATGAGCTAAATGCCTGGATATGCCAAGAAACTACAAAAAGAAAAACTCTCCTTGTTAGTACCCGAAGAAACCAAGTCAGCCGTTTCATAAACAAACAATCGAGTGAAGCAGAGTGGACATCGCTACTGTTACAGAGTGAATCCACATAACAGCTACAAAAAACAATGAGGTAGATAATGATGATAAAAATATTATCCATGTAGAAAAAGCCTTGTTTTGATTCCAACTGCTGTTTTAATTTATCTCCTCAAGAAAATGTAGCAAGATGACAAGTTAGTTTGCCAGTTCTAACGTGACTCACTCTCACACCACTTTCTGGCATATATGTGAAATATGGTTAGCTTATCAGTAAAATTTTGGTGTTTTATATCCCAAAAATACTACATTAAATGGAGAGCTTGAAAATCAAAGACACTAAGTAATTTTTCTAAGCTCTTCAGCAACATTGCTTTTAGGATTTACATTAAACCATATTGCCAGCATCCACGTCATAATAACCAGCACTATAGTAACAAAAGGTCAGCGCAAATGAGTCCTAAAAGAATCATATTTAAAATAGATTTTAAGTGGAAAAAAACAACAAACAACAAAAAACCAACCTGAATGATTTCAAATTATTAAATTATTTGGGAACCTAATGGTGATATTTTTACAGAAGTTTTTTTGTATAAGATAATTTGATTTATTTATTAAGTAAATATTTATTGAATACTTGCTGTATGCCAGACTGTTGGAATACATTAATGAATTAAACAAAAATTCTCAATTGATCATAGGGAACTGTTCTGTACCTTGACTGTGATGATGTTCACACAAATCTACACATGTGATACAAGTGCATGAAACTAAATACACACACAAGTGAATTCATGTAAAATTAGTGAAGTCTGAACAAAGTGTATGAATTGTATTGATGTCAGTTTTCTGGTTGGGATATTGTGCTATTGTTTTGTAAGATGTTATCCAATGGAGAAAACTGGGTCCCTTGGGTAGAAGACCTCTTGCATTATTTCTTCCAGCTGCGTGTCAGTCCACAGTCATGTGAACATGAACGTTTTTTTAAAAGAATTCCTTACCAAAAAGACATATGCACCCCTATGTTTATCACAGCATTATTTACAATAGCCAAGATATGGAAGCAACCTAAGTGTCCATCAGTAGATGAATGGATAAAGAAGAAGTGGTACATATACACAATAGATTACATTTGGCCATAAGAAAGAAACAAATCCTACCATTTGCAACAACATGGATGGAGCTAGAGGGTATTATGCTCAGTGAAATAAGCCAGGTGGAGATAGACAAATACCAAATGATTTCCCTCATTTGTGGAGTATAACAACAAAGCAAAACTGAAGGAACAAAACAGCAGCAGACTCACAGACTCCAAGAAGGGACTAGCAGTTACCAAAGGGGAGGCATGTGAGAGAGTGGGTGCGGAGGAAGGGAGAAGGGGACTGAGGGGTATTATGTTTAGTACACATGGTGTGGGGGGTCACGGGGAAGACAGTTTAGCACAGAGAAGGCAAATAGTGAATCTGTGGCATCTTACTACACTGATATGATAGACAGTGACTGCAATGGGGTGTGGGTGGGGACTTGATAATATGGGTAAATGTAGTAACCACATTGTTTTTTCATGTGAAACCTTCATAAAAGTGTATATCAATAATACCTTAATAAAAAAATTAAAGAAAAAGAATTCCTTACCAGCTAGAGAGTATTATGCTTAGTGAAATAAGTCAGGCAGAGAAAGACAAATACCAAATGATTTCCCTCATTTGTGGAGTATAATAACGAAGCAAAACTGAAGGAACGAAACAGCAGCAGACTCACAAACTCCAAGAAGGGACTAGTGGTTACCAAAGGGGAGGGGTGGGGGAGGCTGGGCGGGAGGAAGGGAGAAGTGGGTTGAGAGTATTATGATTAGTACACATGGTGTTGGGGGGATCATGGGGAAGACAGTGTAGCACAGAGAAGATAAGCAGTGACTCTGTGGCATCTTACTACACTGATGGACAATGACTGCAATGGGGCATGGGGGGGGCCTCGATAATATGTGTGAATGTAGTAACCACATTGTTTTTCATGTGAAACCTTCATAAGAGTGTGTATCAATGATACCTTAACAGAAATTTAAAAAATAAAATAATTCCTTACCCTCAGAGCTTGTAATTCTAGTAGCGGGAGACAGACAAAAAATAATAATAATAATAACAAACATAGTAAATAACTAAATTACACAGCAGGTTAGAAACTTATTATTATAGAAGAAAAAGGGTGGGATAAGCAGAGCCGGGAGTATCCTAGGTCTATTAGAGAGATGATATTTGATCACAGGCAGGAGGCTGGAGCTTGCTGTTGGAGACGCATACAATGGAGGGAACAGCCAGTGCATAGGCAGGAATGAGTTTGGGGGAACTTTGGGAAGGTCTTTGAATGGAGTGGTGTTCTTGTAAAGGATCCCTCAAGCTCCCATGTTGAAAACAGAGTGTAGGGGAGTGAAATAGAGTCCCCTGTCAAGAGGCTGTTGCAGCCAACCAGAAGAGAGAAAATAAAGACTTGGATAGGAAACAATGAGAAATATGACAAAATCTAGTAACTGACTACTTCTGTATACTAGCTCATACATCAGTGCCTAATATGACAATTATAGTGTCCACAAGTCACCAAATATTTCCAGGAAGAACTGCATATAAGTAGATTATGAAATGCCTAATTGCATAAATTGGAGTTTTGCTCTTTCTAAGGGGAAATCATCAAGATCCTATTTGTGAATGATAGGACTCTTCCTTATGAAACACCCAAGTACTGAATGAAAGTCTTGCCATATCTGACTCAGAAAACTTCTGCTACCCTCACCACATCTATGCGATTGTTCAGAACACAAAGGCAGGCAGCTTGCTGGCTACATCCCCCGTCTCGCCTGATTGAAGCATGCAAGGTCAGGGCGCTGGCGAGGTAACTCTGGCTCCCTCTGCTGACTCAGTCAGAGGGCCAACAGGAAACTAGTTTCATCAGCCCCATATAATGAGAAAGAAAAATCCAAAGAAGACATTTTTTCTGTGTGTTACCCAAGTGTGGTGTTACCCAACATGAGCATGTTTACAGCTTTTGAAGAACACAGATGCCTGCATTGCCTCTTATTTGGAAACTGAACATTCTTATAGGTTGAATACCAGAGATGCAGAGCTCATTCTGTGCTCTAGAGCCTTTTGTTACTCTCTCTCTCTGCAGTTTTACTCTGAGTATATTACAGGTGTCTTATTAACTGTTTATATGGTCCATAAACAATACCTCTCAAAAATCATTAAACTATACACACTTGCTGGCTAACACATTAGATCAAAGTTTTGCAACAATTCAATCTCTTCAGTATTCAGAAACAGATGTTCCTTTCAACAAGTGGTTTATTCTGAAGTTCTGCCAGCCAGGTGGAAAAGTTTTAATTCAGTTAAATGTGACAAAGCTGAAGCAGAGGAAAAATGCACTGATGCGGTAGAAATTAAAAATCAAATTCTACTGGAAAGAATTCTTGAAAGTAACAGAAAAAGCCGTATATTCATATATTGAAGAATGCTTCTACTTGATATTTTGTAACAGGCTTTAACAATGAAAGTGTTTACTCATCTACTCCTGGATATCAAAATAATCTCAGCACTATTAATTCTGTGAAAACCTCCACATTTTTAACATCTCTCAAACACAGGCTTCTGTTTTCTTGTTCCCAGACATCATGGCAGGGGGCGTCACATCCTACATGAAGGTTTTCTTTAGCTAAAAGGTGTTTCATATGATAGAATGTTTCTTTATGCTTTTCCAGATGTCATAATCCTTAAGAAGTGAAACTAAGTGAAGGTTTTTAAATTTCTTGTAATTTTCTTATCATGCTCACAAATTAATCTATAAAGTAGACCATGAATCTGTTGTAAAAGAAGGTACTAAGGAGGAAAAAAAATTTATCTCAAACACGTAGATTCCACAAACTCAGTGGTTTTAACATGCTGAAACATAACTTGATTATGCATTGTTTATTTGCCCATTAATTTTGTAAATTACTTATTAATTTACAACACCATCTTATTATATCAAATGAAAAGTGATATTGCCTGAGGTTTTAAGTTTGGAGCAATAAAATATTATATACCCTTTGGAAACATTCATATATAATGAATGTCAGTATTGGCAATAGATCTTCAAAACCTTTTAAAACCTTTTAAACATTGTGGAAATAATGCTTTACTTAAAAATTGTTATAGGAAGTGCTTTCCTTGGCTTATTCAGCAACTGTTTATAGCATAATTAAGCCTTTCTTTTCAACGTTTAAATAATCAAAAGAAGAAAATAATCTCATTTGCTACTTTATTGATTGTATTTTTCCTTAGAGTAGTAAACATGCTTTGTTATCTCTATATCTGAGTAAATCTTTTACAATTAAGAGCCCCAAACTGTCATTTAGCTCCATTGCATAAGAAAAAATAAATGCTTTGATCTCTGCAGTTCAAAATTCCCTTCCTCTCCCTTTGCTGATCTCCAAGCAAGTTAACACATTACAGCAGTCTGCTCTTTACTCCTCTCCTACAACGCTAGTCAAACAAAGTGAATTCACTGCCCTTTCTGCTGCTAGTCACCCCTATGTGTCGTCATCAGCACATGATACTTTTCTGTTGTCCCTGAAATAACTCAGTTTTCAAGTTGCAATCCTAAGTGGTTGATATCATTAGTGCGCCATCTCCCTATAATTTCATAACCACTCCTTCTCTTTTACTTTATTAAGATCGTTGCTGCTCTCTCACCTTGACACCTATTGTATATAAGTTTCCACAATTTGGAAGACTTTGCCCACACACGCACTCTTCTCTCAGCCTCTTGTTCATTCACTGTACTGTCTCCTGCTGCCTACAATGTGACTTTGCAAACATGATCCTCGTACTCTGCAAATAAAGCCTTGTTTTCCTTCAGGTTCCTGGTAAACCAAATCCATATGCCATACTTAAAATACTCTATGTTTGCCATTGACTGATCCATCTTCTCACTCTGTTTCTCAAAGAGAAGTTCTACTAATTCACATCGCTTAAACATGGGGGCAGGAAGTCAGGAAGCCAGGAGGTCACACTGGGAGATTGACACAGGCAAGAATGCAGAACTGATCAAGCAAGGGCTTTTGTGCTGTTTCATCAGCAATACTTCTCCTTCCACCAGGTTCTCCACACAGTCTCCAAGTACACTGGGCACGAAAGCAAAACATGAAGAGTCAGTAGCTGATGTGGTGAGCTCACATTGACAGCCCTATTGAACAATATGCTCTACTAATGGAGGAACAGCTAGAGAAACCACATTCAAACAGTAGTTAATTATCACTCTCTGAAGTTACCAGAGGTGAGGTAACAATAAGGGGAGAACATGAGTCAAGCCAGAACTGCCTCATGAGTTGCTGGATAGAAAAAGTATACTCAATCAGATTTTCTTATCTAAATAATGAAAACATAACTTCTCAAGGAGAACTAAATTTATGAATATTTTCATTTTTATATTTAAAAAATATTAACATTTCATATTAAAGCTCTTAGAAAAATAAGAAGCAAAACTGTAACCCCTCGATCCTCTGTACTTAAGATGACTGCACATTCATCCTCTCCTGAGAACTGGTAGCATTAACTCGGTTATTTAATGTCAAGCTACATCTTATTTTCACTTACATTTTGGAAACAGTATCGACAGTGAAAGTGCTTACTACATCTTTGTTTCTCCATCTTTGTTACTTTATTCTGAGTATATTATAGGTACCTTAGTACTTAGTAAAGTACTAAATATACAGATGCTATTATAATAGAGATAATGTTCTGTCAGTGCATGCTAGGGAAGAGCCATTGTTGACTTTATACCTTTTGAATCTCCCAACAGATTATTCTGAACATAATAAACTTATATCAAATGAATCAAATGACAGCATGGTGTACACTGCCAATTCATGTGATTTTTGTTCTCTAATCCATTACATATTTATGTGATTATCATTAAATCATGATTTTTACATATAACTCCTCTAATCCAAAACAACACACACACACACACACACACACACACACACATACTTTTTTTGGTAATTTTAATCTTATATTCAAGGCCTTCCCACAATCAGTTCCTTGTTGATTTCTCTGATCTCATTAATGCCAGGGTTGTTGTTTGTGGAGCCAAAGAATGAGCTTCACAAACAGCCAAGGTAGGAGAGCGAGGTACAGGCTTTTATTTAGAGATAAAGTGAAAGGACAGCTCCCGGCTCACTCCAGGAGGGGACAAGAGAGTCCCTTGTGGTGCGTTGTCTAGGGGGTTTTATAGGCAGTTGAGGATTTTTCGAGAACATGAAGAAACTTAGGGGTGGGTACTTGTTAAGTGGTTCCTGAACATTAAAAATTAACTTAACTGTAAGGAATTTCCTGCCTTGATTTCTCTCTGGGACACCGGAGCCTTGGTCTGGGAGCATATCAAAAGGCTGCCTGCCCAGTCCCCAAGGTGGGCTGAGGTATTGTCTACTTGCTAAAGAATCTTGCCTCTTGAACTTCCTGGGTGTTAAAATGCAATCTTATCTTCAAGATGGAATTCTTCCTGCCTTTAACTATGCCGTCTACAGCTGGGTCTGCAGGCTAAGTTAGTTGCTCAGTTTGCAGAATTACCTCGTCAGATCCGAAGGAGGAAGGACAGCACATAGGCCTGGGCCTTTAGCATGCTAAAGTGACTCTTACACATGGTTACAAATGATTAGCATAATAAAACATGTGCTACTCTTCTTTATCTGGGAAACATTAACTGATGTCACTGAAGAATGATTCTAGAGCTCAGTGTTTAACACAGAGTTTTAGTAGGGGGGGTTCCTTGCATGTAGTTACATCGCTCTTACTGCAAATATCCTGCCCTGCCCCCTCCAGAGGCCCTCACCCTACTCTGACTACATCCATGGTCCCTGTCTCATCATCTCTCTGTATATCTGCAGAAATCAGCAATTATGGCAGCAGGCACAAGGAGAGTGGCTTCTCACCTTTGCCAAGTCCTGGGTTTTGGAATTCTAGGGTTTCTTTATAAACTTTGTTTATAGGCTTCAAAGGAGACTAGACAAGACAATGTGGATACAATACTCCAGGTTTCTTTACCCAATAATGACAGTAGCCAAAGTCTGCAGCAGTACTTTGGAATAGGTCAGCATTACCTGGAAGCAATAGGTCAGCAGTACCTGGAAATTCTCTCTTCTTTCCCCTACATCTTATTTACTTTAATTGTATTTAATGCTGTTGTTAGAAGGCAGAGATTCTATTGGCAGGGGAAAAGTTATATGCTTTGGATGTGCAAAGCAGTTCTGACAAACACTTAATTAGGTCTGGTCAAAAGCCCACTGTCTCTAGGCTGTAATCACTCTTTGAGTTAAAAGAATGCAAACCAGACCAGAGTTCTGCCTGTTTACTCTATTGTTTTGACTCCCTTCCCACAAAGTCTGACTGACCTCTGGAAAGATTTTTCTAAATTTGCTAGCCTAACTTTTCTTTATTTCTACTAGCTAAACTGGATGTCTTTCACCTCACCTTATGCAACAGATTCATATTATAATGAAAATATACCATTCAATACAGGTATTAGTCTGGGTTCCCCATAGAAACAGAACCAATAAGAATTATATATAAAAAATACTCTATTATTATATATATTAAGCATTTATATATTTTCTATAATTTCTAGTTTCTATTTATGTAATATATATACTTTATATAATTTGTAAAGTTTCTATATAATTTAATTTATATATATATTTATGTGTGTGTGTATGTGTATATATATATATATATATATATAGAGAGAGAGAGAGAGAGAGAAATTTATTTATTATAATATTACAAAGAATGGGCCCACAAGGTGGGTATGAACACTGAAAACTCCCAAGATCTGCAGTTGACAAGTTGCAGACCAGGAGAGCTGAGAACCAGGACAGCCAAGAATGTATATTCCAGTCTGAGTCCAAGTCTAAAGGCAGGAGACAGATGTTCCAGATCAAAGACAGTCAAGCAGAGAGTGCATTACTTCCTTACTCAGCCCTTTGTTCTACTCAGGCCTTTAATTAATGAGACCCACCCACATTGGGGAGGGCAATCTATTTTAGTCAGGCTACCAGTTCATATGTTAATCGCATCAAGAAACACCCTCACAGATATACCCAGAATAACTTATAAACAAATAATCTGGGAACTGTGTGGCCCAGTCAAATTGACATGACATTAACATCTCAACACATTTGCACAAATTCGCGTGCACATTAAATGGTGTTTCCCATTATTTCTACTTACTTCAAAGCCATACTTTTGTTATTGGGCAGCTGTGTCTGGGGAGGTCTCTCCCTGTGCACCAGGTGAAACTTCAACCTGGACAGGGGTTCTTGACTCTGAAGGAGAAAGAATTCTCACACAGATTGGGCAAGTGTAGGTAAGGAAGGAATTCATTAAAGTGAGAGTAGCAGGAAATGGCAGCAGTCATGCAGGTAGCAGGCAGCAAGGAAAAGCAGAGGGAGGAAAGGGAAGCTCACTGAACTTCTGCTCAGCACAGGGCAAATCCCTTGCAACTCCTGAAGCCAGGGTCACCTGGAGTCCAATGTCTGCTTGAACCTTCACAGCATGGGAACTAAGCCCCTACCACCCCAGGGTTTGGAGGAACTGCAGACCAGTAGAGAAAGTGAGATTATGTTCTGAGAACTTCCCAAAGGCAAAAAAAGGAAATTTACAGGCAGGCTACTAAAAAACATGATTGCATAGCTGCAGCCCTGTCTGGGTCATCAAGGCAATGGGAACTTGCAAGCCCAAATCAGTGATCTCATTAGCCCCTCCCTACTTGTCTGAAGTAGGACAGAGACAGAGAGAAGATAGTACTTAAGTCTAGAAAATATCAAAGTAACAAAGATGCTTACCACTAGAAAAGCAGAGACAAAACACAGTAAGTTGAACAGTGAGAAGTCTTTATTTAAGGCAAAACGTACATACTTGAAGAAAGGGGAGTGTGGGCAACCTCAATGAGGAGGCACACTCAAAGGTTTAGGAAAATTCTGTCTTTTAAGGCTTTCAAGAATGGGGCAAAGGATAGGGGTTGCTAGGCGTAAGGTTGACTTGTGGTTTTAGGATGGCTATCTTGGGTGAGAGTCATGTCACCATTCATAGTCTGTCTTCTAGATATTCTGTAAGATAAACCTAACACAAGGAATTTCTTGATCTTGTTCCCCTTCAAGGTGGCAGCTACCCCCAAGCAGTGGAGATGTATCATTGAGGACTGCTTGCCCTGCCCTAAGATAGGTTGGTTGCTGGCTGATAACCATATAATACATTAGGAATCTTACCTCCTAACTCCCTGGTTTTTAAAATGGAATCTTAGCCATAAGGTGGAGTTCCTCCTGTTTTTACTATACTGTTTATATCTTGGCATTTTTCATTATAGGCAGGAAAACTTAATCATGATGCTTCTCCCATGTCCTTGCCTGATTCTTGATTCACTGGGGTCGTAGACTCTTGATAATATGAGCAGAGACCTGAACTCCTATGAGTCCGTTACAAACATAATATTTTGTATACAGTTAATAGATTTTACAGATGCCTTAATGACCATTGCGTCATTAAGCCTAAGACTCCATATTTCATGAAAGCCTTCTCAACCATACTTGATCCCTGCTCATTTTCTTTTTCCTGTTGAACTCTCTTATAGCATTGATGTGTAGAAACATAGTATACACATATAAAAAGTATATACATATACATCATATAAGATGGCATATGCTAAATTCCAACTGAACACATATACATTAAATTAAATTATTATCTTAAAATATTCAGACTGAACAATCTTCAGGGCTTCAGGTAAGGTCAGATAAAATATATGTTTTATTCACAGATCCTGCAAACTATACTTATGTGTCATTTCCCAGAATCAGACTTCTTTTCAAAGCTATATACTTTCAGTGCTACATAGCTACCTCAACATTTCTATACTATGACTCACTGCACCAGAAATTCTAAATCTAAACGTTGTACTCTCTACAGACACAATGGTCATTAAGGCATCTGTAAACTCCATGTAACTGTATACAAAATATTGTGTTTGTAACGGACTCATGGGAGTTCAGGGCTCTGCTCATATTATCAAGAGTCCATGACCGCAGTGAATCAAGAACCAGTATTCTTGGTCATTTTCTACTATATTTGTGGATATGATGCTTTTCTCTTCTAACATTTTTAATGAATAATTTTTTTTTCTTGGTAGAATAAATACACTTGTATTGAATGGTTTTCCCATGTAATGAACTCAGTTTGATTTAAAGCCTATTGGAATATGGCTATTAACTGCTTTATCACTTGGTCATTGCTGTGTAATATCCACAAAATCTCAAAGTCTTAGAGGAACAGGGAATTGTTTTATTTTACTCAAAAGTCTGCACATTACAGCTTTGCTCCACATGTCTCACATTCTTCTGGGACCAGCAGGCATGTATTCTTTTCAGGACAATGTCAGAGTGCAAGAGAGCAAACCCTATCATGCAATTACTATTCAAGCCTCTACTTGTGTAAAATCTGCTAGCACGCATGTCCAAAATAAGTTATGTGGCCAAATTTAAAGTCAGTGGTGGAGGTGGGGGGTGAGGTATAGAATGTCTACCTTTAGAAGGAGAAATTTCAAAGCCTTAGACAAAGGAGATAGATATGGGAAAGTATTTAGAAATAAGGCCAAGAAGTCAGCCTACTGCATTTTCTAACAATGCATAAACCAAGTGTGCCACAGATAATAATAATAGGTATAATTTAGAGACTGAGTTGTGTATTTTACATACAGCATCTTTAATCCACACAACCATCCCTCTAAGTGAATCATAATAGAATAAATATTATCCTTAAGACAGATGACAAACTGAAATTCAGAGAGTTCAAGTAACTTGCCCAAGGATCCACAGCTAGTAAGTGATAAAACAGGAATTCTAATAGAATACTATGTATTGTACAAAATATGTTTTTTTTATTTTGCAGGTGATAAAAACTTAAACCAGCTTAAGCAGGAAAAAAAAGTGGGAAGAAAGTGATTACTGGCTACATATTCAAAATGTGGGAAAGGAAGGGAGAGAGCTGAATGGTCTCAGCACCACAAGTTCTCACACTGCCAGGACTCTCTAGGTTTCTTCTCCACCTCTCCCTGCAAGTGGACTACACTCTGACAGACAGGCTCTTCTGAGAAGTCGGAGATCTGGCTCAGAAGCTCCTGATTTATACTTTACTTCCCTGTGTCCGAAGAGGAAACACTTATCCACAACCCCAGATATAGACACTGTGGAAGGATATTTCCTGGCTGGATAGAGTGACAGGTCTACCCCTAGACTAATCACTGTGCTTTGGAGTTCAGGGCACTGTGATTGAACCAGCTTGAGTCAGAGACCAGCCCTACCAATCACTGGAGCCAATTTGTTGATTAGGATGAGCTCTCATTACAATTACAATGATCACTAAATTGCAATAATTACTTAGCATATTAATTTCAAAATGTTCTCAAGTGGTCGATTCAATGATTCATTTTCCAGTGTTTAAAAATTATTTTTTGCAAGTGTTTATTTGATTGGAAGCCATATTGCCTTTGAAAACTGTCATAATCTCAATTTGCATTGCTTCTGAATGTTCCACTAATCAGTTCTGGGTTTGTGATATGAATCAAATCTTCTTACACTCATCCAGAGTAACCTAATACAAAACTGTCGTTGAAAACAGAATTAGGGAAAATAAATTCTTTCAAGAAGGAGCTTTATCCACATGGAGGGAAGAGATGAATAAGAAACAGCAGTAAAGATAACAAATTTTTTAAAATCAAGTTAATTTATTTGTTTTAGCAAATCATGTATCTTACAAATCCTTAAGAACATGACTTTAGTCAAAACTGAAGGAAGAAAATTTTGATGGACAAGAAATCCCTCTCAGAGAACAGAATATTTGTTCTGCAGAGAGAAAAGGGTATGTACTTGATTCCACCTTCTCAATCTGGTGATACAGGCATGCCCTGGAGACACTGCACATTCGGTTCAATAAACTGCAGTAAAGCCAATATTGCAATAAAGCAAGTCAAATAAATTATTTGGTTTCCCAGTGCATGTGTAGTTTACAATATACCATAGTCTATTAAATGTGTAATAATCTTGAATCTAAAAAAAATGTATACGTTAATTAAAAAATACTTAAATGTTAACCATTATCTGAGCTTTCAACAAGTTGTAATCTTTGCTGGTGGAGGGTCTTGCCTTGATGTTAAATGGCTGCTGACTATCAGCGTGGTGACTGTGATTTCTTAAAATAAGACAAGGAAATCTGCCACACAGTGGTTTCTTCCTTTCATGAACAATTTCTCTGTATCATGAGATGCTGTTTGTAAGCATTGTACCCACAGTAGAACTTCTTTCAAATTTGGAGTCAGTCATTTCAATCCAGTCATTGCTTTATTACCTAAGTTTATGTATTACTCTAAATCCTTTGTTGTCATTTCAACAATATTCAGAGCATCTTTACCAGGAGTACATTCTATCCCAAGAAACTACTTTCTATTCTAATTTATAAGAGGCAGCTCCTCATTCATTAAAAGCTTTATCACAACAATTCAGTCACATCTATAGGCTCCACTTCTATTTCTAGATCACTTGCTATTTCCACCCCAACTGCAGTGACTTCCTCCACTAAAGCCTTGAACCCCTCAAAGTCATCCATGAAAGTTGGAATCAATTTACTCCAAACTCCTGGTCATGTTGATATTTTAATTTCTTTTCAGGAATCATGAATGTTCTTAATGGCATCTAGAATGGCAAATCATTTCCAGAAAGGTTTCAATTTCCTTTGCCCAGATCCCTCAGAAGAATCACTATCTATGATACCTAGAGATTTATGAAATGTTTTTCTTCCATAATAAGACTTGAAAGTCAAATGACTCCTTGATCCATAGGCTTTAGAATGGATGTTGTGTTAGCAGGCATGAAAGCAACTTTCATCTCATTGTCCATCTCCATCAGAGCTCTTGGGTGACCAGGTGCATTGTCAGTGAGCAGTAATATTTTTTCTTTAATTTTTTATTAAGGTATTATTGATATACACTTTTATGAAGGTTTCACATGAAAAAACAATGTGGTTACTACATTTACCCACATTATCAAGTCCCCACCCATACCCCAATGCAGTCACTGTCCATCAGTGTAGTAAGATGCCACAGATTCACTATTTGCCTTCTCTGTGCTACACTGTTTTCCCCGTGATCCCCCACACCATGTGTACTATACATAATACCCCTCAGTCCCGTTCTCCCTCCCTCCACACCTGCCCTCCCCTACCCCTCCCCTTTGGTAACCACTAGTCCCTTCTTGGAGTCTGTGAGTTTGCTGCTGTTTTGTTCCTTCAGTTTTGCTTTGTTGCTATACTCCACAAATGAGGGAAATCATTTGGCACTTGTCTTTCTCCACCTGGCTTATTTCACTGAGCATAATATCCTCCAGCTCCATCTATGTTGTTGCAAATGGTAGGATTTGTTTCTTTCTTATGGCTGAATACTATTCCATTGTGTATATGTACCACTTTTTCTTTATCCATTCATCTACTGATGGACAGTTAGGTTGCTTCCATTTCTTGGCTATTGTAAAAAGTGCTGCAATAAACATAGGGGTGCATATGATTTTTTGAATCTGAGAAGTTGTATTCTTTGGGTAAATTCCAAGGAGTGGGATTCCTGGGTCAAATGGTATTTCTAATTTCAGTTTTTTGAGGAACCTCCATATTGTTTCCACAATGGTTGAACTAGCTTACATTCCCACCATCAGTGTAGGAGGGTTCCCCTTTCTCCACATCCTCGCCAGCATTTGTTGTTCTTAGTCTTTTCAATGCTGTCCATCCTTACTGGTGTGAGGTGATATCTCATTGTGGTTTTAATTTGCATTTCCCTGATGATTAGTGATGTGGAGCATCTTTTCATGTGCCTGTTGGACATCTGAATTTCTTGTCTGGAGAACTGTCTCTTCAGATCCTCTGCCCATTTATAATCAGGTTATTTGCTTTTTGGGTGTTGATGCGTGTGAGTTCTTAATATATTTTGGATGTTAACCCCTTGTTGGATATGTCATTTACAAATATATTCTCCCATATTGTAGATGCCTTTTTGGTCTGTTGATCGTGTCCTTTGCCTTACAGAAACTTTTTTAGTTTAATGTAGTCCCATGAGTTCATTTTTGCTTTTGTTTCCCTTGCTCAAGAAGATGCATTCAGGAAGAAGTTGCTCATGTTGATATTCAGGAGATTTTTGCCAAGCAGTAATATTTTGAAAGGAAGTGAGTCTAAGAAGTAGGTCTCAACAGTGGGCTTCAAATATTCAGTAAACCAGATTGTAAGCAAAGGTGCTGTCACCCAGGCTTTGTTGTTCCATTTATAGAGCACAGGCACAGGTGATTTAGCATAAATCTTAAGAGTCCTAAAATTTTCAGAATGGTAAACATTGCCTCCAAGTGAAAGTCACCAGCTGCATTAGCCCCTAACAAGAGATTTTGTCTGTCCTGTGAAGCTTTGAAACCAGGCATTGACTTCTCCTCTCTAGATATCAAAGTCCTACATGGCATCTTCTTAAAATAAAGGCTGTTTGAAAATCTGTTGTTTAGTGTAACCACCTTCATTCATTATCTCAGCTCAACCTGGTAGATCTGGATAATTTGCTTCAGCTTCTGCATCAGCACTTGCTGTTTCACTTTGTACTTTGATGCTGTGGAGGTAGCTTCTTCCCTTAAACCTCATGTGCCAACGTCTGTGCCTTCAAACTTTCCTTCTGCAGCTTCCTCACCCCTCTCAACCTTCACAGAATTGAAGGGAGGTAGGGCCTTGCTCTGGATTAGGCTTTGGTTTAAGGGAAGGTTGAGGCTGTTTTGATCTTCTATCCAAACCACTAAAATTTTCACCCTATCAGAAATAAGGATGTTTAGCTTTCTTATCATTCATGTGGCCAGTGGAGTTGCACTCCTATTTACCTTCAAGAACTTGTCCTTTACAGCTACAACTGGGCTAACTGGTTTAAGAGGCCCTGATTTTGTCTATTCTCAGCTTTTGACATGCCTTCCTCACTTAATTATTTCTAGCTTTTGATTTTAAGCAAGAAACATATGACCCTTCCTTTCACTTGAACACCTGGAGGCCATTGCAGGGTTATTAACTGGCCTAATCTAAATACTGTTGTGTCTCAGGTAATAGGAAAGCAGGAGGAGAGGGAGAGAGTTGAGGGAACAGTCAGAACACACACAATGTTTATTGATTATATTCCCTGTCTCATAAAGGCATGGTTCATGGTGCCCTAAAAGGCTTACAATAGTAACATCAAAGATTACGCATCACAGATCACCATAACAGGTATAATGAAAATGAAACAGTTTGAAATATTGTAGAATTGCCAAAATGTGACCCAGAGACAGGAAGTGAGCAAACAATATTGGGAAAATGGTGCTGATAGACCATTTGCCACAAAACTTTAAGTTGTAAAAATGAAATATCTGTGAAGTACAATACAACAAACTATCATAAAATGAGGTATTACTAGCATAGCATTACAAGCAAGCTGTGTCAGAATGCATGTGTGCGCATGATGAAAAAAATGTTCTGAGCATCAGTAACTAGTCAGATTAGGAATGGGTGACACATTCTTTTTGACCTTTGCACTTCACCTAAGTGTCTGAAAGTCTGACCATGGAGAATATGGCATTATTTGCAATAATGGAAGAATTCATGGAAAAACAGTGTCATTAAGTGAAATGGCCCAGAGTTCTTGGGGACTGACACAGACCTTGCAGGTCATTCCACCTCTGTGAACGGTGGTTTGTCTTCTTTAAAATGGAGATGAATCCAATAATAAGCAATTTACAGTATTGTCTTAAATAATGAAATAACTATTAGGAAAGTATTTTAGGTTGCAAAATACAAAACACTCCAAAAGTTGTGAAAGGAATTAATATTATCTGATGACTCTGTTAGGAATCCTTTTCCCATCAGACTTAAAATTCAAGGTACCATTTTTTCCCATTATTAAGTGATAAGGGCATCCTGAAAAAAATTAATGGTATTAATTAAAAGGCTTGTTTAATCCATTCTAAGGAATAAATTTATCATTTATTTTTATTGCATGATGAGACGAATGACCAATTTCAAATGAATCATCCCTTTATGACAACAGATCAAATCAAGATCTACCATTCTAAATGAAAATTTAGCTTTGTTAGCAAATTCTGGTTACTAAATATAACTACAAGTTGTAAAAGTAAATTTCGAAAAGAATAGTGATATAATTTTGGGAATCATGTTTTAAAAAGTATCTTATACATAAATATTTATAATAAAAGTTATAAAATCTAGGGTTTCATAAAAATAGGAGGAGAGAATAAGTGAATAAGAGTATAAATGAAAGAAGATGGGCCATGAGTTGACAGTTGCTGTTTACATAAATTATTGTTTATATATAATTGCCATAATATAAACAAATGTTATTTATACATGTTTGCAAATTCTACATTTAAACAATATAATAAACATGCAGGGATCACATTTCCTTAAATCTGAAACTGCTGAATTTATATATATATAAATACATGTTAATGATTTAAGTTTTTATAAGAACTTTGCCAGGTAATTGACATCACAGGTAATTTTACATAGACTAAAATAACTGGCAATAGTCTTTCCATTGTGTTATAATAAATTATAACACACACACATACACACACACACACATGCCCTTACATAGAGAAAGAGAAACCATTAAACAGGTAGTTTCATGAACCGTAGGCCTTAGGTTCCCCCACATTTTGTAAATCCATGGAACACATTTACTTTGGCATCTAGAAATACTTATACTAGTTTTACCTCCCCTTGGATTGCTAACTCACCCCTGTAAGGTGGCCTTACAAACAATGCATATTGTATATGGGAGAAAATGAAGGATGGGGTTTCCCGATTAATCCAGCAGAACTGCCACCCATCTTCTCTGCACCCAGGATATTTCTTATTATTTTCCATATCTGTGTCCTCCTTATACAGTCAACTTCAGCATACGGAAAGATTCTTAAATGCAGATTGGCCACGTGTGATGTTCCTACTTTTAAGACAATTCAATACTGCAAATGCATTAAACACTCACAGCATGTCAGGCACTGGGCCACATAGCGTGGGGTACAATGAAACACAAGAAGGACAGGTGCCATCCCTGTCCTCAGAGAGTGACTTCTCTTGGGAAGTGAGTCATTTTAAGTGTGCTGAGCTTTAAAAAGGTGAAGTTTAGGGAGCTGTGGGAGCATAAGCAACATTTAAGCCCTGCCATATGTTGGACTACAGAGATTTGTTTGGGCCTATGAATCCCATGACACATCTCTGGGTTGCAGACACTCAGGAAACAATATTATATGTAGTGCATCAGATTTCAAGTTGTACTCTTTCTAATGAAATAAACTTTACAAATTATTCACTGATCTTGTTTTTAATATAATTGGTGATTAAAATAAGTAAATATAGTTTTTGAGTCTTTAGCAATATGCGTTGATATTTTAGGGGTGGTGGTGCTTCTGGACATCACATTCTGAGAGTCTCTGATTCTATCCAAAGAATGCTACCTGCTCCTTTCTGGAAAACTTTGCTGACTCCATCCAGCCTAGCCTTCTCCTTCTATGTTGGGCCTCTACACCTGTGATTCCAATGCGCCCATCTGTGGTCTCTGAATGCACTTTCCACACCATTGTGTTAGTCTGAACTCTTGGCAGTTCAAGGGAGCAGAAGTAGGAGTGGCTGGTACAGGTAATCAAATGTCATGATGACATGGTCCCTTTCTCTGTGTTACAGTTCCCTCTATTGTTCTTATCTTCAGGCTGACCCTCTCCATATGTCTATTCAAATGTCTAATCAAAAAGAAGAGCAGTCTTGTCTCTCCCAATATTCATATATCAAATTTTATGGAAGGGCCATGATTAGAATCGTTTGGTTCATGTTCTTTTACCCTTGGACAAATCTCTGAGTTCCATGAAGTGAAAATAGAGGGGTTGTTTCTCAAAGGCACATTACTATGCAGGAAAAAAAGTGTCACTTCAAGCATTTTGTGAATATCTGATTATTTATCTGCTCCCCTAGTGGACTACATGCTAAAATGAAGGTTGGGTCTTATTAATCTTTATATTCTCAGAAATTCATATAGAACCTCCCCATAGTAAGCATTCAGTAAATGCTGATTGTATAAATACAATGTGAAAGAATGTAAATAACCACCTAGGAAGAGAAGACAAGAAGGATCAACTGTGGTGAGATAAGTCCTGAGGCACATCAGACTGTGCAAGGGCAGGATTTGCCAATGCCAGACAGTTGTAAAGGATCAGAACTATTAATAATAAGTAGCTCTTAACCTTTAGATCACTTTGAAAATGTTTCTAAGAGGGTACACTGCCTTATTACTCAGCTGACATCAATCACAGAGAGGCTTCATTTAAATCTCTATGTCTTTCTTTTTAATAACAGATAAGAATGCTCAGGGAATGGTTAAAATTGTACCACCTCCCTACTGTTTTGCACTAAATCTGCCACTTAATCACTGTGATACATTAGGGACTTGGGGCCCAAGGTACCATCTGCAAACCAGAAGCGTAGTTGACTTCAACTTAACTTTCAGGAACTTTGATGGTATAAATGTTCAAAAATAGATAATCCTATTATACCCTGATATTAAGTGTTTACTGGCATAAAAGCAGACAAATAGGCCAATAGAATAGAAAAATGAACCCAGAAATAACCCAGACATATAGTAAACTAGTATTGACAAGGGAACCAGGAATACTAAATGGAGAAAAGAGAGTATCTTCAATAAATGGTGCTGGAATAACTGGATATTCACATATAAAAGAATGAAACTGGACCCATGTCATACTACTCACAAAAATTAACTTGAAATGGATCAAAAACTTAAATGTAAGACCTAAAACTATGAAGCTGCTGGTAGGAACATAACAATAAAGTTCATTGACATGGGTCTTGGTAGTGATTTTTGGATATGACACCTAAAGCATAAGCCACAAAATAAAAAACAAACTAGTGGGACAACACCAAACTGAAACACTTAGCATGGCAAAAGAGACTATCAAGAAAGTGAAAAGGCAGCCTATGGAATGGGGAACAATATTTGCAAACCAGATATCCAATAAGAGGTTAATATCCATAATATATATAAAGAACTCATACAACTCAATAGCAAAAAAACAAATAACCTAATTAAAAAATGGGCAAAGAACCTGAACAGACATTTCTCCAAGGAAGATCTATGAAAGGCCATCAGGCACATGAGAAGATGCTCAACATCACTAGTCACGGGGAAACATAAATTAAAACCACAAGGCGATGTTAGAATGGCCATCTCCAAGAAGACAAGAGATGATAAATGCTGGTGTGGATGTGAAGGAAAGGGAACCCTTGTGTACTTTTGGTGGGACTGTAGATGGGTACAGCCCCTATGAGAAACAGCATGGAGAATCCTCAAAATGTTAAAAAAAGAACTACCATATGATCTAACAATTTCACTTATGGGAATATATACAAAGAAAACAAACACAACTTGAAGGCATTATTTTAGGTAAAGTAATTTAGAGAAAGAGAAATACAGTATGATCTCATTTATACATGGAATCTAAAAGAAAACAAAAACAAGAAACCCAGGCTCATAGAAAATGAGATCAGAGTTGTGGTTACCAGAGGCAGAGGGCAGGGAGAGGGGTAACTGGAACAAGGTATCAAAAGGATACAAACGTCCAGGTATAAGATAAGTAAGTACTAAGGATGAAATGTACAACATGATGACTAAATCTAGCACTGCATTATGATGCATATGAAAATTGTTGAGACTAAATCCAAAGAGTTCTCACTACAAGAATTTTCCCCCCATTATTCATTTCTTCTTTGTTTACTTTTTATCATATCTATATGGAAAGATGGGTGTTAGTGTATTGTGCAAATAATTTCACAATATATGTAAATCAAACCATCATGCTGTACCCCTTAAACTTATACAGTGATGCATGTCAATTATTTCTCAATAAAACTTGAAGGAAAAAAATGCTCAGATTACAATGGAAAGATTCTGTCATAAAAATGGTTCCTTCAAATTGGGATATTATGAAATGAAAAGGATAATATAAGTATACAATACATATATATGGAAAATGTAAATATACTACAACATTAGGAAAATAAAATAAGCAGATTATTCAAGCAGACTAATTCAGAATATTCAGAGTCAGTGCCCCAAGTAACAAAAATACAATATAAAATTAAAACACATTAATACAAAAGTCATTCCTAGGTATTAGTATTTGTTAGTGCATTCACGGAATAAAATAAAATCCTTCAAAGAACTCAGTGCCTTTCTTTAGGAGAGTGACCCTATGCACACACAATAAAGGTAGAAAAGCCGGAAGAAAATGCTTCTTTTTAATGCTTTATAAGGAAACAGCCTCTACGTACCAATAGAAAATAGAGGGAAGGGAGAGGGGAAGGACTCAATTATCTGCTCTGGGCAGGTGCGTCCGTTGTTTGAGATCAGTTGAGTTTTTTCTATAAACTAATTTCTTCAGGGCTCTAACGCAAAGGTTATTTTCAATACGAAATGAAAGGATAAAATTGGGAATAGTAATTTGCCTTTAACTCTTATGAAGGAGCATAAATGAATTTAAGGCAGTTCTCTGAGAAACAACAAAATATCAGACCATCCCTAGAACAGATAAATGCCTAACTACTTAACGGCAGTTCTCTCTATTTTTATTCCTGTGTTGGGAAAGGTTTGGATTATATAACATAATAAAAATAAATCAGACAGACATGATCATATTAAAGTGAAAGCATGAGCTAATCAGTCAAAAATGCACTATGGTTATTTTCAAACTGTCTCCACACCTGGGAGCAGACTTAGTCACCATCATCTAAATGCTAGGAGCGTTTTTGAGTGACTGCCTAAGACAGGAGCCACAGAAGTTTTAAAAGACCAAGATTCAGACTGATAAAGTGCTAAATCTTACTATTTAATGAGGTGTTTGGCATTATTTAGATCCATTTAACTCGGAGAAACTACTTAAGATTTACTGTGACTGAGTCTCACCTATTCTAAAAAGTTGCTGAATCCACTAAACAAATACATTTTAAAAATTAATATACACACTCATTTTCCACATTTAATTACTGCCAGCCTGTGTATTAAGTTCCTCCTGCCTCACCAGCCTAGAGATCGAGTGAGGTCACATAACAAAAGTTCCCTCCTAACAGAGGTCTCACCCCAGTATTTTGGGTAGTCCTCGGACAACTCTCTACTGTCTCCAAACAAATCCAGTCTAGTTCTTCCACTGTGGCTGCTTAGGGATGCCTGCCACTCATGACACCACCTGGAACACGCTGATCACCACCTTCTAGGCCCCCTGTGAGGTGCCAAAATGTCTCTGCCTTCCCTGCAGGCTTCTGACCTCAAAGGTGCATGGTGCCTTCCTTGCTCACCGAGGAGTGAATCCTTTCCTGCCTTACTCTATGTGAAGGTGAATATATAATTTATTTTCTTAATTTAAATAGCTTTGAAAGTGAAAGGGGGCTGTAATTAATAATTGACCCCAAGACGGCTGACTGAACTGGACCAGTCCCAGGCAAACGGAGACATGCAATCAACATACACATGGTTCCTTTTCTATCCAGGACTCCCATGCAATGGGCCTGCCTCCGTGTTCCTGACCTTAAGATAAAACAGCTCCTTTAGCTTCTTTTTCCCAGGCCTCAGACACACTCCCCAGCACTGGGTGGGGAGTAGACACCATATAGTCCTCTCCATTTTTCACTGGGTTCACTCTGGCTGCCCACACATCAACTTTCATTTCATGGTCCTGGCTCCTCCAAGACACACCCAGGCCCAGACACCCAAAATAAATCCAAAAATAAGACACCACAGGGTGGCAAGCCCAGTCTCAGTATAGTAATCAACATTATTCCAGAGGGAAAAAAAGCAGAAAGGATAACCTTTCCTTTGCCAAGGACAATTAGTCAATGTGCCTCTTACTGATGTATAAAAAGAAATCTTGGTTATTACTTTTCTCTGTTATTAAATATTGATATTGCATCTGCTGTATTTGGAAAAATTTACAACAAAGCAATTTTAGTGAAATAATACCTATACAGCATTATTGATTTCTGGGAAAAGGAAATTACATTAATAATAATAATAATAATATTGTCTTCAAAAGAGAAGTTGAGATGGGAAATGAAATATTCCTACCAGAAAGCCTCCATGAAACTCATGAAATTTCTTTAATATTGATTATTCAAAATGGGTATATCAGCTACATTTATTAACAGTTACTGACTGAGGGTAATCCATTAAAAAACTAATGATCACAGTCTAATAGTTGTATGTGTGCATGCATCATAAGAGACTCCAATCTGTGACATATTATAACTTAAAAAGAAAATAGCTTTAGTGGAGACCTTAACAAAGAACTTACTTTGCTTCCTATTTGCGTTCAAAATAAGACCATGATATTTGGTTAAATATTAAATAACCAGACTACCAAATGGAAGTTAGTTCCATGAATCTAGGCTGTCCCTAATGAAACAGAGAAAATGACAACATTGGGCAAACATAAAGCACAGGACTTTGTACATTTTGGTTGCTCGATGGCTATTTATTGACTTGATCACTTTAGAATGTCCCCAACCAGATGGGCAATGTCACATCTCTTGAGATAAGATCCTGACTTCACCCTAAAACCTAAGGACATCATTTCTGAAAATGCAAGAGTCATGCAGTTTCTCAGACTGCTTTTCTAGGATCAACAAGAAGTTTCACAGAGAGGAGCTCAGCTCTGAAGCTGGGGAGAGGAGGGACAAGTGATAACATGAAGTCTGTGAATAATAGGACAATTCAGTTTGAATCCAAATCATAACAGCATACTATAAAACTAGAGCTCTTAGTATGAGCTCCCATGAGGTCACTGGAAGAGTCAGTGTTATCAGGCAGGATACATCAGACCAGTGCCAAAATAGTCTCTCCTCCTCTTCACAACTTTCCTTTCTTAATATCTGAAATTCTGCAATTAGAGCACCACTCTTTTCAGTCATGAAAGCTTTTGGTCTTCCAGAATTCCCCATCAAAACAAAAAGCAGCATCAGGATTGAGGTTCAAGATGGTGGCATGAGTAAGGTGGCAGAAATCTCCTCCCAAAACAATATATATTTTGAAAATACATCAAATACAACTATTCCTAAAAGAGAGACCAGAAGATACAGTACAACAGCCAGGCTACATCGACATCTGCGAGAGCTCAGCATCTCACAAAAAGGGTAAGATACAAAGCTGTGACCCGGCAGGACCTGAGTACTCCCCCAACCCCAGCTCACCACCAGGAGGAAAAGAATCACAGTGGAGAGGGAGTGGAAGCACAGGACTGCTAAATAACCAGCCCTAGTAATCTGCACTGGAAGCACAGACACACATTGCATGGTGTAATGGATATTAGAGAAATGGAAAAGTAAAACCCAAGATGGAGACTGTGAGCAGGTCCCCACAGCTGGCTCCCCTGGAACAAAAGAAAAGCAGGTGCTTTAAAAGTCTTAAAGGGACAAGGGTTTAACAGGTGGACAAAATCATCTCTGCACACTTAGCCCAGCAGGCTGGGAATCTTAAGGAACTGCAGGCACCCTAACCCTCTGAGTGGCAACCCAGCTCTGAAGCCCCTCACAGCAATAAGCAGCCTGCCGTTCATTACTCCCCCACTGACACTGCAAGAAAACCAGCTGACCCACCATTGCTGTGGAAAGCTGGGTAGCAGCTCTGCTCACAGCATCTACACAGTCTTCTCCCAGTGTGTGGTTAACCAGGCCAAACCTAGAGGCTGCCCCCTGGGGGCAGCTGCCTGGCACAGAAAGAGGAAACCGGTGCAAATTCCAGAAGACACAAAGCGGTGCAGTATGCGCAGGAGAACACACGCCATGTGCCTGTGACCCCTGGCAGTGCTCTAGGGTCACCCCACCCATGGAAGCTCAGGAGATTAACCCAGATACTGCTTCCTGTGTGCAGATAACCAGCACAGGCAGCAGAAAAGGGCAAGGTGAACAGCAAGCAGGAAGGGACTTTGTTCTCCCAGATGACACACCCAGTCCAGTCCAAAATCACTGAAACAACGCCAGAGAGAGGGCCTGGAAAGATACATATAACCAATATTCCTGAAAAAGAATTCAAAATAAAAGTTATAACCATGCTGATGCAGCTGCAGAGAAATATGCAAGAGCTAAAGGATGAAATCTGGAGGGAGATAACAAAAATGAAACAACCAATAGAAGAACTTAAGAACAGACTGGATGAGGTGTAAGAGACTGTTAGTGGAATAAAGTCAGAGAACAGGAATACAGAGAAGCTGAGGCAGAGAGAGATAAAAGGATCTCCAGGAATGAAAGAATATTAAGAGAACTGTGTGACCAAACAGAACAATATTCTCATAACAGGGGTACCAGAAGAAGAGAGAGAAAAAGGGATAGAAAGTGTCTTTGAAGAAATAATTGCTGACAACTTTGCCAAGCTGGGGAAGGAAATAGTCTCTCAGACCACGGAAACCCACAGATCTCCCAACACAAGGGACCCAAGGAGGACAACATCAAGACATATAATAATTAAAATGGCAAAGATGAAAGACAAGGACAGGGCATTAAAGGTGGCCAGAGAGAGAAAAAAGGTCACCTACAAAGGACAACCCATCAGGCTATCATCGGACTTCTCAACAGAAACCTTACAGGCCAGAAGAGAATGTCACGATATACTTAATGCAATGAAACAGAAGGGCCTTGAATCAAGAATACTGTATCCAGCAAGATAATCATTAAAATTTGAAGGAGGGATTAAACAATTTCCAGAGAAGCAAAAGTTGAGCGAATTTGCCTCCCACAAACCACCTCTACAGGGTATTTTAAAGGGACTGCTATAGATGGAAGCACTCATAAGGCTAAATAGATGTCACCAGAGAAAATAAAATCACAGCAAAGAAAGCAGACCAAAAAATACTAAATAAAGGCAAAAAATAAAATCAGCTATCCACAAAAGCAGTCAAAGGAAACACAAAAGAGTACAGAATAAAACACCTAACATATAAAGACTGGAGGAGAAAGAATAAGAAGCGAGAGGAATAAAGAATCATCAGACTGTATTTATAACAGTGTAATAAGTGAGTTAAAGTTAGATGGTTAGATAGTAAAGAAGCTACCCCTGAATCTTTGGTAACCACGAATCCAAAGCATGCAATGGCAATAAGTACATATCTTTCAATAATCACCCTAAATGTAAATGGACTGAATGCACCAATCAAAAGACACAGAGTAATAGAATGGATAAAAAAGCAAGACCCATCTATATGCTGTTTATAAGAGACTCACCTTAAACCAAAGACATACACAGACTAAAAGTGAAGGAATGGAAAAAGATATTTCATGCAAACAATAGGGAGAAAAAAGCAGGCATTGCAGTACTTGTATCAGACAAAATAGGCTTCAAAACAAAGAGAGTAACAAGAGAGAAAGGAGGATATTACATAATGATAAAGGGGTCAGTCCAGCAAGAGGATATAACCATTATGAACATCTATGCACCCAACACAGGAGCACCTACATATGTGAAAGAAATACTAACAGAAATAAAGGAGGAAATAGAATGCAATGCAATCATTTTAGGAGACTTCAACACACCATTCCCTCCAAAGGACAGATCAACCAGACAGAAAATAAGTTAGGACAGAGAGGCACTGAACAACACACTAGAACAGATGGACCTAACAGACATCTATAGAACTCTACACCCAAAAGCAGGAGGATACACATTCTTCTCAAGTGCACATGGAACATTTTCCAGAATAGACCACATACTAGGCCACAAAAAGAGCCTCAGTAAATTCCAAAAGATTGAAATTCCACCAACCAACTTCTCAGATCACAAAGGTTTAAAACTAGAAATAAATTATACAACGAAACAAAAAGGCTCACAAACACATGGATGCCTACCAACATGGTCCTAAATAATCAGTAGATCAATGACAAAATTAAAACAGACATCACACAATATATGGAGACAAATGACAATAAAAGCACAGTGCCCCAAATTCTGCAGGAGGCAGAGAAGGCAGTTCTAAGAGGAAAGTGTATAGCAAACTAGGCCTATTTAAAGAAGGAAGGACAAACCCAAATGAATAGTCTAAAGTCACAATTAATGAAACTGGAAAAAGAAGAACAAACAAGGCCCAAAGTCAGCAGAAGGAGGGACTTAATAAAGATCAGAGAAGAAATGAATAAAATTGAGAAGAATAAAACAACAGAAGAAAATCAGTGAAATCAACAGCTGTTTCATTAAGAAAATGAACAAAATGGATAAACCCCTGACAGATTTATTAAGAAAAAGAGAGAATCTACATATATAAACAGAATCAGAAATGAGAAAGGAAGAATCATGACAGATAAAAATGAACAAAATGGATAAACCCCTGACAGATTTATTAAGAAAAAGAGAGAATCTACATATATAAACAGAATCAGAAATGAGAAAGGAAGAATCATGACAGATACCACAGAAATACAAAGAATTATTAGAGAATACTATGAAAATCTGTATGCTAACAAGCTGGATAACCTAGAAGAAATGGACAACTTTTGAGAAAAATATAACCTTCCAAGACTGACCAAGGAAGAATAATCTAAAGTCACAATTATTGAAACTAGAAAAAGAAGAACAAACAAGGCCCAAAGTCAGCAGGAGGGACATAATAAAGATTACAAGAGAAATCACACAATATATGATATCTTATGTTAAATAAAGATTAAAACAGAGATCACACAACATATGGAGAAACAGAAAATCTAAACAGACCAATTACCAGCAAGGAAATTGAATTGATAATCAAATAACTACCCAAGATCAAAACCCCTGGGCGAGATGGATTCACTGTTGAGTTTTATCAGACATACACAGAACACACAGTACCCATTCTCCTTAATGTTTTCCAAAAAAATAGAAGAGGAGGGAATGCTTCCAAACTCATTCTATGAAGCTAGCATCACTCTAATACCAAAACCAGACAAAGACACCACAAAAAAAGAAAATCACAGACCAATATCCCTGATGAACATAGATGCAAAAATAGTCAACAAAATATTAGCAATACGAATTCAAAAATACATCGAGAGGATCATACACCATGATCAAGTGGGATTCATCTCAGGGGTGCAAGGATGGTACAACATTCGAAAATCCAACAACATCACCCACCACATCAACAAAAAGAAGGACAAAAACCACATGATCATCTCCATAGATGCTGAAAAAGCATTCAACAAAATTCAACATCCATTCATGATAAAAACTCTAAACAAAATGGGTATAGAGAGCGAGTACCTCAACATAATAAAGGCCATATATGACAAACCCATGGACAGCATCATACTTAAAATTTAGAAGCTGAAAGCTTTTCGTCTATGACTGGGAACAAGGCAGAGATGCCCAGTCTCTCCACTTTTATGCAACATAGTACTGGAGGTCCTAGCCATGGCAGTCAGACAAAACAAAGAAATAATAGGCAATCAGATTGGTAAGGAAGAAGTCAAACTGTCACTATTTGCAGATGACATGATATTGTACATAAAAAACCCTAAGGACTCCACTCCAAAACTACTAGAACTAATATCTGAATTCAGCAAAGTTGTAGGATACAAAATTAATACATAGAAATCTGTTGCTTTCCTATACACTAATGATGAACTAGCAGAAAGAGAAATAAGGAAAACAATTCCATTCACAATTGCATCAAAAAGAATAAAATACCTAGGAATAAGCCTAACCAAGAAAGTGAAAGACCTATACCCTGAAAACTGCAAGACACTTGTAAGAGAAATTAAAGAGGACACAAACAAATGGAAATTTCATCCCATTCTCTTGGGTAGAAAGAATTACTATTGTCAAAATGGGCATCCTGCCTAAAGCAATCTACAGATTCAATGCAATCCCTATCGAAATACCAACAGCACTATTCAATGAACTGGAACAAATACTTCTAAAATTCATATGGAACCACAAAAGAGCATGAATGGCCAAAACAATCCTGAGAAGGAAGAATAAAGCAGGGGGCATCTCGCTTCCCCACTTCAAGCTCTACTACAAAGACACAGTAATCAAGACCATTTGCTACTGGCACAAGAACAGATCCGTAGACCAGTGGAGCAGAATAGATGGTCCAGATATTAACCCAAATATATATGGTCAATTAATATATGATAAAGGAGCCATGGATATACAATGGGGAAATCACAGCCTTTTCAACAGCTGGTGTTGGCAAAACTGGACAGTTATATGTAAGAGAATGAAACTGGATCATTTTCTAACCCCATACAGAAAAGTGAATTCGAAATGGATCAAAGACCTGAATCTAAGTCATGAAACCATAAAAATCTTAGAGAAAATCATAGGCTAAAAAATCTCTTGGACATAAACATGAGCATCTTCTTCATGAACATATCTCCCCGGGTAAAGGAAACAAAAGTGAAAATGAACAAGTGGGACTACATCAAGGTGAAAAGCTTCTGTACAGTAAAGGACACCATCAATAAAACAAAAAAGCATCCTACAGTATGGGAGAATATATTCACAAATGACATATCTGATAAAGGGTTGACATCCAAAATATATAAAGAGCTCATGCACCTCAACAAACAAAAAACAGATAATCCAATTAAAAAATGGGCTGAGGAGCTGAATAGACAGTTCTCCAAAGAAGAAATTCAGATGGCCAACAGACACATGAAAAGATGCTCCACATCTCTAGTCATCAGAGAAATGCAAATTAAAACCACAATGAGATATCACCTCACACCAGTTAAGATGGCCACCATCCAAAAGACAAACAACAACAAATGTTGGCGAGGATGTGGAGAAAGCGGATCCCTCCTACACTGCTGGTGGGAATGTAAATCATTTCAGCCATTGTGGAAAGCAGTATGGAGGTTCCTCAAAAAACTAAAAATAGAAATACCATTTGACCCAGGAATTCCAATCCTAGAAATTTACCCTAAGAATGCAGGAGCCAGGTTTGAAAAAGACATATGCACCCCTATGTTTATCGAAGCACTATTTACAATAGCCAAGAAATGGAAGCAACCTAAGTGTCCATCAGTAGATGAATGGATAAAGAAGATGTGGTACATATACACAATGGAATATTATTCAGCCATAAGAAGAAAACAATTCCTACCATTTCCAACAACATGGAGCTAGGGGGTATTAAGTTCAGTGAAATAAACCAGGTGGAGAAAGACAAGTATCAAATGATTTCACTCATCTGTGGAAGTATAAGAACAAAGAATAGCCTGAAGGAACAAAATAGCAGCAGACTCACAGAACCCAAGAATGGACTAACAGTTACCAAAGGGAAAGGGGCTGGGGAGGATGGGTGGGAAGGGAGGGATAAGGGGGGAAAGAGGAGCATTATGATTAGCACCCATGGTGTGGCAGGGGGGCATGGGGAGGGCAGTACAGCACAGAGAAGACAAGTAGTGATTTTATAGCATCTTACTACACTGATGGCAGTGACTCTAATAGTGTATGTGGTGGGGACTTGATAATGGGGAGAATCTTGTAACTATAATGTCTCTCATGCAATCATACATTAATGATACCAAAAAAAAAGCACCTTTGGAAGATTAGATATTTAATCCAGTATTACCAAAATGTGTATTTCCAGGCCCTCATGATGCTTTGTGAGGAAAAAAAGAAGCTCTGTGGTCCAAGAAATTTGGTAAATGATCCATAGTTTAACTTTTTAATAAGATTCATGATACCAAAGAACATATTTAATAAAGGCTCTGAAACATATTGGAGAGAAGAAAATTATAATTGTTTAATCTAGTATCTGCAAAATTATTTTAACTAGAAAATAATTTGGAATACTTTTGGTATCCATAATATTATAATGTCAACTAATAGTGAATCATCGGGCTGGAAACATGGACAATGTCATCAGCAGTTAGGGAGCCAGGAATAGTTATGGGCTGGCTGAATCTGTTGTCACTGCAGGTATTCATCAGATAGTACTGAATAATAGCAACAGTATCAGTGTTTTTCTAAATATTTTGGCCCCATAGAAGAGTATTTATTCTGTCCCATACATTTAAGAATTTATCATGTCTACTATAAGAGAAATACAATAGGTCCCACATGAAATGTCAGTGAACTGGATTGAATGATGGATAGGTCATACAGTGTGCTTTCTTAATTCTGGAGAAGTGGTCAGTGGGATTAAGATGAGCTTTGAAGTTTGGGCATCAGAGAAGGAAGTAGTTTCCTGAACAAGGGAAAGATAAGAGCAAAGGAGTAGTAGTGGACACCAGGAATCTCTACTAGGAGCAGACTACTCCTGAGACTGGGAGAAACACCTGGAGCCCCTCATGTCAGGGACCACCACTGTAAGACATTCTGTGGCCCAACTTGGGGCTCACCAAGGACCTGACTCCATAAAAATTCCTTTTCAATGGGACTCTGGGCAAGAGCTGCTGCCCAGAGGCACAGGTGGGAGCCACTGACACGAATCTGTAGCCACCAGGCAAGCAAATAAGAAAACTACCTCTGACCAGCCTTTGCCAAAGAGAACTGTCATTTCTGAGATCAGCAAATGAATTAGGCTGAAGTTGCCTTACCACTCAAGAATTCTAACCCTCTTATGATCTCCTGGCAACACCCAACATTTGTTCTGGTTTTGGCACAGTCATAGCTGTGAAAAATACACTACTCTTGCTGGGAGCATGTTGACTGATGGCCCAGGTGCTGCCCTCTGGATCCACCACCACACTTCCTGTGAGTGCTCCTATCAGCGACTGAGTATGAAGAGGTTATTAGTGCAATCTTGTTCTTGGACCTGGAACTCTTCTGATGGGCAATTTTGGTGCAAGATTTCCCCTAGATCTGGCTGAACATTTCTCGGAATTGTGCAGAAGCCAGAGAGTCTTCCTATCCAAACTTCCTTTCTTTTCTGTCTCCTTTATAGGAGACAGACCAGCATTGTGTCCTGGAGTCCTTGCCTTCTCTAGATCCTTCACTTTATCCTTCCAGGGCATTTCCTCTGATACTTTTCTTGAACATCCTGTCCTAGCTCAGTGTCTGCTTCTCAGAAGACCCCAAGTAACATAGATACCCAATGCTGACACAATCCATTCTGAGCTTCCGTTCTGTTGAGCTTTTAGGTGAAGTCTTCCTGCCTTACATGCATCCCAGCTCTCAGCAATCACCCCTACGAGTGCCACTGCTCCCTTGATACTGAATGCCAGGGCCAAATCTTTCCTTCCTCCTAAGTGAAGTTTGCTTTGGAAAATATCTTATCATTTGATGAATGCAAAGGAAAGGAAATTAGCTGAGGAATTAGCTACTCAAATAGAAGGAGAGACAATGTACATGCAGAATAGTAGGACTTGTCTAAATTATATATGAAAAACCTAATAGAAGGTATTACTGGTTTTTCAACCAGTAAATATTTACTGTTTTTCCATACTTAGTGTATTAGATTCATAGAGCTGTGTGACAAGGTACCCCAAAATGAGTAACAATGAATGACAGAAATTTATTTTTTCACAGTTCTGGAGGCTAGAATCTGAAATCAAAATATTGGCAGGGCAATGCTCTCTCTAAAGGTGTGAAAGGAGAATCTGTTTCGTGCCTTTCTCTTAACTTCTGCTGTTGCCCATAACCTTGGGGTTTCTTGGCTCATTAACGCACCAATACAGTTCCTGCCTCAGTGTCACATGGTGTTCTCTCTAGCTGTCTCTATGTCTCTTCTCTTATGAAAGGACAGCAGTTGTAATGTATTAGGGCCCACCCTGATGACCTCAGCTTCCCTTGATTACATCTGCAAAGACCTTATTTCCAAATAGGTCACTGGTACCTGGCATTAGGACATTGATATGCCTTTGTTGGGAGACACAGTTCAAACACTTGGGTAAAGTCTCATTTCTTTGAATAGAAAAATGGAAAACTGTATAATTAAACAAAATTTCTCAGTGATTTTGTAGATAAGGAAACAAACAGGTCTACCTTTAATTAGTGAATTGTATTGCTGTTTATATTGTATCTTTATTCTATGTCAGATGTACCCATGCTCTTCACATCTTCATTTGTAGATAGCACTTAGCACAGCTAAAGATTGCTGGATAGATAAAGAAGCCTTTGGATCTTCTATGTGTCAGCTTGTTAATGATATGAATTGACAGACATATTTGTTATAACTGGTAAAAATATTGCTGATTTGAAGTAGTGGCCTTTCTAGCTGAAATTAATTGGGTCTCTTCAGTGATACTACTGGTACATGGTGATACCTTCCTAATTCAAAGAAAACAGAATAAAGCAATCACCAAATCAATCTGCTGGAAAGGATTTAATGAAGTACTTTCTATATAATAAATCACAGTAAACTAAGACTTCACATATATATATGACTAGACATTTTTAGCAGCTCCCAAATTCCTGCTCTAACCACCTGTCATAAAAAAATGGCTGAACTAGGGTGGGAAATTTAGCAAATACTGCAGGTGGGCTATTTAAAGTCCATTCACAACCACCTTTCTCTCTGACTTCATTACACAGACTGTAAAAGCTAGGAATTTGAACTCCTAGCTTCTTCTGTGATTCGAGGTGGCCATACAACACACTTCTGGCCAAAAATATGTAGGCAGAGTCACTGGAGAGGGACTTGCTCTCAATAAAAAGACAGCCTCTTTAAGGGGAGTGTGTTCACTTCTCATTATCTGCCCATCTCCCATCTTCCTGACAGAAATGTATATGTAGTAATATCTGGAGTTGCAACAGCCATCTTACCACCCTGAGTTCAAAATTTTCCATAGAAAGGTGGAGTCATTTCTATTCCACTAAAGGTGGAGTAAAAAGTGCTCAAATTGGATTTTAGTATTTGAATGTCCAGTAATTGAACTTAGTTTGTATGGCAGTGATTATCAACACAGGACTCTTTTGCCTGCCAGGTGACATCTGGCAATGTCTGGGAGCATTTGCAGTTGCAGCAGCTGTGTGAGAGGGGAGCTGCTGGCATCAAGTTGCAGAGAGAGCGGGGAATGCTGCTCACCAAGCTACAGTGCACAAGGCATCCCCCAGCAACAGAAAATCATCCAGCTCAAAATGTCAATAGTCCCGAGATTGAGACACTCCAGTCTACAGGTCTCAATTTCTCAGATGTTAAATAAGGGAGTTTTTAAAAGTTGACATCAAGGGCTCCTTAAAAAATAGAAGATAGTCTGAATCCCCCTCACAAGAGAGTACTTGCATTTTAATGTCCCCACTTGATAGCAATTTAAGCTATCTTTCAAAATAACAGTTCTGAAGACTATGTAATAATAGCAATTGTAGCATATTTATTAACTAAAAAAAAAATCAATATACAAAACTCTGGTGTTGAAAAATTGCATCAGGGCCACCCCCCTCTGGATGCGCTAAGGGCAAGTCCTCGCCTCTTCCGGCTTCTGGCAGCCATGGGCATTCCTAGGCTGCGGCCTCTACTCTCCAATCTCTGCCTCTGTCTTCCTGTGTCCTCTCTGTGTTTGTCAAGCTCCCTCTGCACCTCTTCTATGAAGATACACGTGATGGTGTTTAAGGCCCCCACAGATAATCCTGGATAATCTCCTCATCTCAAAATTCTTAACATAATTGCATGTTTAAAGATGCTTTTTCCAATATAAAATAAGGGAAAAATTCCAGATATTAGGATATGCTCTTGCCATTATTCAAGCTACTGTAATATTACATAAAGAAAACATAAATCTAATTACTAATCTCATCTGAAAAACCAATTTCCTCACACCTAGCTAGGATTTACCATCTGGCATTTAGATCCAGGATCTTAATTCTGGGAAAGTAAAGTAAGAGTAAAGAATCTACTATTCCTAAGTGAGAGAACCATGAAATGTTAAATTTGGAGGCAACTAATTTTTAAAAATACATCAATGTAGAATTGACTGAAAAATTTTATTTTGCCTGTATCAACATTTGAATATATACTGGCCCCTTATATGTAAAAATAGAAAGTTGAACATTGTTTTACCATATTTCAGTAACTATAAAGTGTTCTAAAAACTAATTTGAAGATTTAACCTCAACAGCACCATTGAGTAAACATAACGTGGTGAAATTAATAAAAAGAGAGGACCGTACTCATTTTGCTTGAGTTGACTAAGAAGCTGAAATATCTTAGTTAACTCTCCAATTAAAATATGTTTTAGCAAAGTAATGAAGAGTATACAAATCATTAAATCCCTAGAGCTTTTATTTCTTCCCCATTTGGTTTTAATTCTTCAGATTTAATTTCAGAATAACAATAACCTGTCAAAAGGTTAAATTTAGGGGTAGTTCCATATGATAACTGTTTTTACATTTCTGTTTCTGGCTCAGAATATTTCTAAATATAAACATTAATTTCCATATACTTGGAATGCTTTTTATCTCGGCATTTAAGAGCCTTTAAATTCATTTACATGCAATTAATCAGTCAAACCTACTCCAGTTATTTCCAAGGAAGCTCCCTGCTGAACTTTAAATAAATCAGGAGAATTATCCCCTGAGTTAGGCAAGTCATGGTCCAACTTGATGGCAGTTAAGGCTGTCAATGTGCCACCTAACAGGAAAAAATAAAAATCCCTTGGCACAAAATAGCCCTGGTTTGAACCCTGGTTTGTGTGAACCCTGGTTTGTGGCTTCTCTGTCTTTCAGGAAAAGCCAAATGGGTTAAATAATGTGTTTTTTTAAAAACAAAAAAGAGGGGTATTTCATATTTGCTCTCCATGAAATAAAGGGACAAGAATCGGAAGTTTCAGAAACCATCCTCCCCATACCCTAAGTGCTAACTGACTATTATTAGACTAATATTGATTAAAGTCTAATATCTTTCTATATCCAAAGTCCTTTTCCTCCCTGTTTCCAGCTCCCTCACCTCTCCAGGGCTTTTGCTCTCCTTCCAGTCTTTGGAATCTGATTCCATCCATCCATCCCTGTGTTTCATGGCCTAAATTTCTCCTTCTAAACTGGCCCCTCTTATCCATCTGCAGACAAGCCCTATCCTATCTGGATTTGAAAGAGCAGAAGTTCCCTTCTCCCTCACTACCTTTCCACACTATTGTCCTTTATTCCTCCCCAAAACTTGTTGCTGAGTGGCCGAGTTCACTCACTGCTTTCATTTTTTTGCCTCCCATTTATTTGTTAAGCCTTTTGTAACCTACCCTTCATAAGATAATAGTAACTCATGACACTGTGTTTCTTTTTAGTTCAGAGTATTTTTTAATTGCAGTAAAATAGACATAACATCAAATGTATCATTTTAACCATTTGTAAGTGTACAGTTCCATGGCATTAAACACATTCTTATTGCTGTACAAGCATCATCATCATCTCTGGGACATTTTCATCTTCTCCAACCTGAAACTCTGTATCCATTAAACAACAAGCCCAACCATCCCACATGTCCCCACCACCACCACTGGCACCCAGCCCCTGCCAACCATTAATCTACTTTCTGTCTCCATGAATTTGACTAATTTAGTTACCTCACATAAGTGAAATCATATGATATTTGTCATTTTGTGTCTGGCTTATTTCAGTTGGCATAATGCTTTCAAGATTTATTCATATTGTATCATGTGTTAGAACTTTCCCCCTTTTTAATTAAGGCTGAAAAATATTCCATTGTGTATATATAGATATGTGCATGTGTGTAAGTATATATAGAGATATATGTCACTTTTTAAAATTAATTTATCTGTTTATGGATGCTTGGGTTGCTTTGACTTTTTGGCTATTATAAACGATGCTGCTATGAATATGAGTGTACAAATATATGTTCAAGTCCTTGCTTTCACCTCTTTTGGGTATATACCCAGAAGTGGAATTTCTGGATCCTTTGATAATTCTATGTTTAATTTTTTGAATACGTGCCCTACCATTTTCTACAGCAGCTGCCCATTTGACATTCCCACCAGTGATGTTCAAGGATTCCAATTTCTCCACATCCTCACCAACCCTCGTTATTCACACAGTTGCTGTCTCAGTCTCTCCTGGCTCCTGCTCAGCTCCCGCCTGCTCTCCAGCAGGGCCTCTCTTCTCCCTTCCTAGCACAGGCTGGGCAGCTTCTCCCTCCTGCTTCCTCTCTCAACCACCTAAGCTCTCTGCTTTCCACTCCCACTCCACTCTTGACCCTCTCCTTCCCTGCCCCTAGCATCAGGGGAACTGTGTGGGCAGATCTCTATGGTGACTGGCAATGCCTGGCCAGTCACACCCAGGCCCTTGTGTGTTTCCTCTCCATCCCTTCCCTGGGCCTGTACTTCTACTTGCCCAGGTGCTTATGTTAGCGATGAACATCCTGCCACCCATAGGTATGCAAACAGTCCCTTTCATGTACACAGTGGGCTGCGTTAAAGTCAGATGAGAATCCCAGTCATAAAATTTCCCTTTTCTTCACAATAAGCTGCCCCAACTAAGTGCCTCAGGCACTGTTACAGCTGCGCAAAGAGACTTAAGAACCTGTGGGGATTGTCCCAGAAATGCATCACAGACACTTTTTATAAATGAGTAGTGGCCTTCTGATAACTAAATCCAGTTATCTTTTCTCAGTCCTCATCCTACTGCCTTTTTCTCTTTCAGAATCAGGGCCCTTTCTCTGTGAAACTCCCTTCCTTTGGCTGCTACCTTTTTCTCAGTTCTCCTCATATTTCCAAGAGACAGCTGAATCTCTTTCCTCAGTCTTCTGGGTCATCTTCACGCTCACAGCTTCAGATTGGTTTATGTGAGCCTCCTCTTGGTTTATGTCACACTCCCCAAGAACCATCTTTGCTCTCTGTTATGGGTTCAACTGTGTCCCCCCAAAATGTTTATCTTTACTGCTAGTACCTTATTTGAAAATGGGGTCTTTGCAAATGATCAAGTTAAGATGAGGTCATTTGGGCAGGTCCTAGTCCCATATGACTATGTCCTTATAAAAGAGAGAAATTTGGACACAGACACAGACATGAGCAGAGGGAAGACTATGTGAATATACAGAGAAAATGCAGTGTGTGAGCCACGGAACCCCTGAGGCTATCATAAGCTAGGAGAGAGGAAGGCAACGGACTCTCCGTGAAAGTCTGCAGAAGGAACCACCCCTGCCCACACCTTGATTTCAGACTTCTGGCCTCCACAACTTCAAGACTATACATTTCTGTCATTTAAGCCCCCAAGACTGTGTACGGAAGTCCCCGGAAACTAAACAGTTTCCAAGGGTTGGAGAAAACTATTTCTTGAACTCATACCTCTGGCCCTAATTTTCCTTCTGAGTTCTAGGCCTACAATACCAACAGCATTTCATGAGTACTCAATCATGATCTTGCCTTTCCAGAATACTACTCTTCTCTCATCACCTTCTTTCTCACCTTTGGCCCCACCTTGCAACCTTTGTAAATGAGATGTCTGGCCCCAGCCATTGTCGCTGAAAACCACAGGGTCACCTTTGAATCCTCATTGTCCAACACCTTGAAGCCCTCTCCATTTCTGTAATCTGATAATCATCTGTTGTCCATCAGTTTGGGAGTGTAGTATCAGGTACCCAGAATTGGCAGCCCTGTACCCCATGCTCAAGAGCCCTATCTCCAGATTCAAATCCACCTGTTAGTCAATAGGATTGAAGGCACCTTAGCCCAAATATTGGGATGCAGACTCAAGGAATCCTTGCTGTTCTCGCAGACAATTATTATGACCCAGTATATAGGCACTGGTCTTGTTTCCTCCTATTTAAATTACCAAAGTGCCACCTAATGTATTAATACACTTTAAACTGGACTTGCTGCCTGAACCCCAGCCCAGTGGCTAGAGGTCTGATAACTGCATTGGATTACAGACATCCTTGAGATCTACAATTCCAACTCTTGCTCTGATCTAGATTACTCATCATGGCATTTGACCCCTGGCTAGGACACCACTATTACGCCATATCAGGGATTCAGACTCAGCTTGTTTATCTAATTTAATGCCTGCTGTCCATCTTTTTTTTTTAATTAGCTCAAATGAATTTAACAATTTAGAGTTAAATACACAGAGAGTATATTTACATTATTTCTTATTTAATCCTTACAGCCTTAAAGAAATCCAGAAATCTGAGAGGTTAAATAACTCATAGGAGCTCATGTGGTTAGCACGTGGAGTGCCAGCACTCAGCTCCGGGCCTCCCTGGCTCTGACTTCCATGCTCATTTTCCTCCACAACATTGCATGCCCCTGTGTTCCCAGAATCTACTGGTTAGAAAGAACTTCTTCCCAGCCTGTGTTAGTCCATGGGGGCCTCTGGCTGCAGATCCCTGTCTCTTCTCATCTGCCCTCCCCTGCTGCAGCTGCCAGACATGTGGGAAAAGCAAGGTGGTGAAGAATATGGGCTCTGGAAAATGACCAGGAGTAGGAATCCTGTCTCCGCCATTATCCACAGCAACTTTGAGCAAGTTACTTAATCTCCCTACACATTATGATCCTCACTATGAAGTGTAGCTGTTGTCTCAAGTGTTGTTGGGAGGATTGAATAATTAACTAGAAGGAAAGCAACTAGGACAGCACTTTGCCTATAAAACTTGCTGTTTGACTATTTGTTATTCTGTACCTGTACGTACAGGAAATGAGAAGTAAGCGGCATACCCAAATCCCTGCAGGAATCATTACTGCTAGTCAGGGGGGATTTAGAAAAATGAGGACTTCAGAAAGCTCACTCCATCAGATGCCCTGGAGTATGTCTATAGGCCTTCCTTCCATACAATAAATGTGAATAATTAGTTTTTATATGAGACAGTCCTTTCAACCTAATAAATATGTATGACCCTCATCGTGTTAGTCAGAAGATGCCTGACTTAGATATAGAGGGAGCAAACACTTGCAGAATAAGTAGTTGGTCATGAAGAGAAAAATCTGGCAATGGGGATAGGTTCAGAGCAGCCTCCCAAATACAATTTCTTGAAAAAGATGAGGTGATGGCCCATTAAGATTTGTCTCCAGTGGCCTACTTATAATTGTTAACAAATTAAAGATCTGTGATGAGTTATACCTTCCTGTGATTTCTTTGTATACTCTAAACTTACAATCTAAGTTAATTAGCACAGAATCAAGAAAATTAATCAAAACAACAATAGCATAACTGCACCATAGCTTGTGCTTCTGAGTTACTTCTTTACAAAGAAAAAAATGTATTTCCTATGATAGTGTCAGATTATACAGACTCCTTAATAATATAACTTATACAGAATTATCCTTATTGTTGGATCCACTCATTTATTAATTTTTGTAAAACCTGAACCTGTAATAGGAAAGATCCAGGAACCTGGATTGCAATTTAAGTTTAAATATTGAAATATGAACACCATTTAGATATATGAGATCATATTATAAAAATACAATTATTTTAAAGCTGACACAATTATATCGATTATCATGTAAAAATTATATAGGTACATTGTCAAGGAAAAGAAAGAGCCAGGAAATATATTAAATCATCTGTATGTTTAGGTATAAAGGACTTTTAGTTTTTTATAATACTCCTTATATATTCCCTTTAAAAAAAAATTGTGCCTGAAAATGAGTGTGTCACTTTTCAAAACCCTATGCAGAATTACCAAAAAAAGGAGATATTGATCAAATGAAATTCCATTGTCTGAATGAATTAATTTCAAAGTTCTCTTATGATCTTGACCTACAGAATGTTGCAATATATCCTTACCACATGCAGCATTGTACACAAACCACATAGTAATTCTGGGAAAGGCTGATTGACCTGGTTGTTTTTGGATTTTTAAATGCTAGATTGAATGTCTAATGGTAAAACTGTTCTGATAAACTCTTCTTTATCTGAATACCAGCCTTTCTCCTAATCTCTGTTGACTCCGCCAGCCCTGAAGATAGCAGCTGTGCCATCTGATAGAAGATAAACCCTTGTGCCTGTTTTCCACCCTCACTGAAGAAAACTTTTGAATTTGTAACTCGGGCTAAAGATGCTTATCACACAAACCTCAGTTGCCAGGAATTCAAAAGTGGGCCATGGCGGCTACCTCTGGAATCTGGCCTCTCTGCTTCTATTTGTTTTATAAAAAAAAAAGTATCAGCATGGAATACTTAACTGAATTTTAGTGCACTTAACCAGAAAGATCCTGCAATTACCTTCCGCAGGAATTTATTTAAACTATGTGGAAGGTATGCTGAAGAAAATCTGTTCAAATGTTACTGATAATGCCCTAGATCTCATTACAGTTCTCATTTCATTCACGCTCTGGATTCTTTTAAAATAGTGTGTGCTAACACTGTTTCTAACCCAACATGACACAAAATAGATTTTGCTTTTGAGGAGTCAAGTCAAAGGAGGACCAGGGCAGAATCTAAAGTCAAACTGACATTTTAAAGTTAAACTAATCAAAGTTTGGTTCAGGACTTTTTTTTTTCCTTCCATGACTTTCTAAATGCACTTCATGTCAGAGAACTGTTTTTTTTTAAAATATACTAGCTTACTAGCATTTATTTCCATTAAAAAAAAAAGATAGGAAAAGAGAAAGGTTTCATTTCCATGTTCCAAAGACCCAAAGATCCTGAGTTTAGAGTGTTTTTATCATCAGGCAAATTTATCCAGCGAGGAATTATTTTCAGCCATTTTTCTTGCCCGAATTTTGCTCTGGCCTACTATTTAACCCGTGATGCTACTGCCCTGCTCTTCCTGTCTTTATCATAACTAAGGCCCCTTGGCTTCGGACATCAAACTAACCTGATTAATAAAGAAATCCATGCTGATATCTGAAGGGGCCCCAAGAAATAAGAATTCACCTAGGCTTTTTCTAAACATACTACTTCTCCCCTATACTGTTAAATCCACCACTTTTCCTCAAATAAGAACTTCCCATTTTGGCAGTCAGTGAGTCATTTATTTTTAGTTCACTAGCTACCACCTACATTTAGTATTTACCTTTCTTTCCAGCATTTTAGAACACTTGGTCTCCTTCCTCTATTAATATTCAAACAGGATTTATTGAGAACCAAACTTAAAGCAGTGTTGAGGTCTGAGAAATAGAGAAAGCTACCTAAACAGACCAGAGGATAAATAATGCAGAAGAGTAAACAAGGATGTTTCATGAAGGCAAGGACTGGCTGTCTTTTTGGCTTCTTAGCAGTGCCCCAGTTTCATCACTATGAACACCTGCTATACACTCATGTAAAAATTACCTTGTAATCCCTGCAATGGAAAGATGAAATGAGTCTTCAATGTATTGTTTAATGAATTAAAATAAAACCCATGTTTAGAAAGTTGTCATCCACAGATAATCCAATCTCTACTTCTCAGTTTCAAGGATGTCTGTCAAAATCAAAATAATAATTAAAGTGAAACTACGTTGCTAACCAGAAAAAAAATTTTATTCATAAGTGGATAACCATTTTGAAATATCTGATGAGATTTCCTTCTGTTGTTTTTATTTTTCCTTTTGTTTTTCCTTCAAAGTCAGATGAATATGTCTAATGGGTTGAGATGTTTCCAAGGAGAAATCAGAATTTTTAAAATTGTTTCTTTTTGACAGGACCTTCACTGAATCACTGGCATTTTTTTTTTTTTTTTGACTAGCAGCTGTTTATCTCTCTCTCTAGCTCTTTTGTGTTCAATGAAATTGTTTAATTCTAAGTGACACATTTCAGAGCCTTTGTCACTCCCATTAAACCTTTCTCTGCTCCCCAGATGTGATAGATAAGGAAACATGGTTGGACCAGGTATTTCACTTTTAGAAGTGTATATTTGTTAACTCAAATGAATTTCTAATTGGCAGAAAGTCACTAGCTTTCAAACAATTTACAATTGACTAGTGGTTCGAATGACAGTTTCTCTTGCCCCAGCTTCCCTCTCAGACCTGAAACATTACCCATGGTAGCCGTGGAGACATTGGATGTGACAGTGGGCCTGCTGGTGCAGAAAGAAAAAGAACTGCAAACCCTTAGCAAAGCTGACCCTGAGGACAAAGGGGGATGGCTCTCCTGCTATAACGATTTAGCCTCTCGATTTGAATATAGCATTTAGTTATTTTTTTCTGCCCTATTTCATTCATTTCACCAGAGCCTGATATTCTGCCAATTAGAAATTCATTTGAGTTAACAAATACACACTTCCAAAAGTGAAAACACTGCTGGGGGATTGAATATAATGCCTTTGAACATACTATGTTGCAGACTTGTGCTAGGACCTGCCTGTGGAAGAGGAAGATAGCTGTGAAAGAGAAAAATCTCTGTCCACCAGAGACCACAATTTGGTAGAAAGAAAAGACAGATGGTTACACAGTAACATGTCATATCTTATGATTATTTTAAAAGGTGATTTCTCAATATATTAGCAAAGGCTTCACTGTAAATGTGACTTTAAAGCCAGATCTTGGAGGGTCAAGTGAAGTTCCACAGTCCAGGGTGAGGGGTCAAGCATTCCATGCCTACAGTGGTCTGCATCAGGGCAAAAAGGCAGAAAAGGGCCCGGCTTAGCCAGGAGGAGCTAGGGGGTCTGGCCTTAGGATGTGCAGTGCCCATGGGGAATCATAGACCTGATAAGAACAAGGCATGATGGGTAGATGACAGCCAGACTGCACATGACCTAATGAGCTAAATGTAAAGGATTAAATCATTTCTTTTAATCAAGGAAAGATAGGAAAATGTTGAAACTGAGGTAACAGGTCCAGATTTGTATTTTCAAAAGATAATTCTGACAAAAGCACTTCTTAGTGAAGCACATTGAATTTTTCTTAAGAACCAGCTGTGAAGCTGTACCCAGGAAAGCAGCAGGAAGGAAAGGCTAGACCCATCAAAGCATGGAATGCAGGTGATTTAGGGCAAAGTAGTACAGGGCACATGAAGGAGATGGTCTAGGAAGCAGAAAGAGATTTTAGCAAATTTGAAGTTAAACATGGGTTGTTTTAAAGCAGAGTTGGCAAACTATAGCTTATGGACCAAATCCAAGTCTGGTTTTGTACAACATAGCTAAGAATGCATCTTCATTTTTAAATGGTTGGGGGGAAAAAAATCAAAAAGGAAGAATATTTTTGACATGTGAAAATTACATAAAATTCAAATTTCAGTATCCATTAATAAAGTTTTATTGTAACACAGCCATGCTCATTTATATATTTATATTCTATGGCTGCTTGCTTCTTAATATACCACCAGAGTTGAATACCTGAGACAGAGACTGTATGGCTTGAAAAACCTAAAATATTTACTCTCTGGTCCTTTATAGACAAAGTTGGCAGGGATGTCCAAAGAAAACTGTGTTTAGAAATAAGCAAACCAACCCTCTTCCTTCATCCTGCTGTTGGGTTGATCAAGTTATATGTGGCCTGGAAGCCAGGTAAATGTCTGTGTCCCATGCATCACTGATAGGATGTGCAGACTGGAGGCTTTGTCACACTAGCCTCCTCAGGTCCTCAGGGACATGTGTCTCTATCTAATAACCACATCACTGCTCCCCAGTTTTTTGCACCATAGGTCCATGACCCAGGATCAGTAAGTTGGACTATTAGCATTATGATTCAGCTATTGTTTTAATGAAATTTAAAAAAGGATTTAGTGGCTGATTTTGGAACTTAAGAAAACTCTCTCCAAATTGCAGGCACTGATGTGAAAAAGGACTTCTACATCCGACTCCTTTGTAAATTGTGGGCCTACATGCAGATAGTGGAATTTTCATTCATGCAGTTCAGCCTAAATCGACGTGACTTAGCAATATTAAGGCTCATAAACGATGACTAGGGCTTGGAAGCCCGCCAGTAGAGGTTTCCTGATTACTACCTGCTGACTACTTCAGATTATTGTTGCAAAGCTAGTGAATGAGGCAGACAGGATGTAACACTAGAGATTAGTTTTCTGAATTGGACTTTATCACTGACTTCAAATTATGTCTGGGAGAAAAGATATTGGGGTGGGGATCCAAGGAAGTGCAGAGTAGTTCATAGGACTTAAACTAAAATGCCTTTATTGATAAAATTCAAATAGAACCACTCTGCAAAATCATTTCTAGTTTCTCACGCTTAAAGGCACTATATTAAATGTTTTATAGGAAAGTTTTTCATCCATTACAGAAACATTTATGGAGTGCTTATGAGGAGTGCCATGACAGGTCCCAGTGATGCAAAAATAAGTAAGACATGGTTCCTTTCCTTAAAAAACATACTCTTACAGAGTACAAACCAAAAGGGTAAAGAAAAAGTAAGGACAATAAGGCAATAAAGAATAACATACACAAAATGAAAATATTGTTTAGTTCAGTTTTGACACAAAGAGAGCAGTTATTTCAAGATAAGTATATTAATATCTATGAATCATTTGGAGTTTCTTAGCAGAAAGACTCTAAACAAATATGAAGCTATTAAAAACTAAGTCAATCTCTGTTTTTGATTCCAGACACAGTAGAAAAGAAAAGACTTAGATGGTAGATGTTGGTCATTGATCCTAAAGTTGCAAAAGCAATTATGGTCAAACCAGCAGTATTTTGACTATGCTGAGTGACAAAACACTGCAAAGCAAGAAGGTTGCCCAGGCAATTATTAACCCTCTATATTGAACAGGACGAGAGGAGAGAAGTTCTCATCCCATCCCATCATTGGAATTTATTAATCTATGTCTCCTTGAGAAGCATAATGAGACTTTTTGAGACACTTGGGCTTGTGAAAAGGAACTGCTTTAAAATATCCAGAATGAGCATTATTTACTCTCTGTAAAATGGAACTAGTAATAGCAATAGGCGTAATGATAATAAACTTTACCTAATATAATAGTAGTATAATGTAATACAATATAATAATGTCCTATACAATGTGTATGTTTTTTTGTGTGTGCTTGCCGTGTCTGGGACGTAAAAATTTCTCAGTATGGGTTAGTTCCATTGTTATTGTTATCCACACTTACTGGAAAGAACAATGGCACAAAACTATTTTCTCTGAAATTGGAGATTAATTGCATAAATTTTCATTCAGCAATAGATTTTCTTTCCTTGAATTAAATACGCCCTTGTTGGTTTTACTTCTTTTTTACACATTCATTCATAAATTTGTTCCATAAAAACCATTCATTCAAGAGAACATTCAGTGAGCTCAGTCTATGCTGACTTCCCTTATATTTGTAAGGCTAAAATGAACCTTCAAATATATTTGTTCCCTGCCCTGCAGGAGGTCACAGTCAACTACGGGAACCAAAGAACTGATGTGACTGCTATGACACGTATGTTGGGTAGAGTGAGGTAAAGCTTCCAGTCCACAAATCAATGTTAAGAAAAGCTTCCCTTAAAGAGGAAGTGCTTGGGCATAACTTTAAGAAATTAGTAAAATTTAGCCAGGTAAGGGAGGAGGGTGTCAAAATCATTCCAGGCAGAAAACATGGAAAAACATGACATTTTAAAAAACAAACAAAAATTGCAATTCTGTTCTCTTTTTTGGCTGCAACAAGGATACATGTGAGCTATCTTATTTGGCTTCCTCAAAATCCAGTACAGGGACAAGGATTCAGGTGAGGTGATCCCAGGGAACACAGAGAGGGCTGTGGGAGAGAAAGCTGGGGAAAAGGGCAGCCACCACAGCTGCTTTACCAAGCTTTTTACCACTGTGGGGAAATGGAAATCAGCTACACGGGAATTGATGCAATACCCAGGCCTCAGTTATCTAACCACAGGCTAAGGAAGTCCAAATATTTTTCTGTGCATTAACTTTTTATTATTTTTTATTTTATTTTGGTATCATTAATCTACAATTACATGAAGAATATTATGTTTACTAGGCTCCCCCCTTCACCAAGCCCCACGACATACCCCTTCACAGTCACTGTCATTTAGCGTAGTAAGATGCTATAAAATCACTACTTGTCTTCTCTGTGTTGCACAGCCCTCCCTGTGCCCCGCCCCCCCACTACACTATACATGCTAATCGTAATGCCCCCTTTCTTTTTCCCTGCCCTTATCCCTCCCTTCCCACCCATCCTCCCCAGTCCCTTTCCCTTTGGTAACTGTTAGTCCATTCTTGGGTTCTGTGATTCTGCTGCTGTTTTGTTCCTTCAGTTTTCCTTTGTTCTTATACTCCACATATGAGTGAAATCATTTGGTACTTGTCTTTCTCCACCTGGCTTATTTCACTGAGCATAATACCCTCTAGCTCCATCCATGTTGTTGCGAATGGTAGGATCTGTTTTTTTCTTATGGCTGAGTAATATTCCATTGTGTATATGTACCACATCTTCTTTATCCATTCATCTACTGACGGACATTTAGGTTGCTTCTGTATCTTGGCTATTGTAAACAGTGCAGCGATAAACATAGGGGTGCATCTGTCTTTTTCAAACCAGGCTGCTGCATTCTTAGGGTAAATTCCTAGAAGTGAAATTCCTGGGTCAAATGATATTTCTATTTTGAGCATTCTGAGGAACCTCCATACTGCTTTCCACAATGGTTGAACTAACTTACATTCCCACCAGCAGTGTAGGAGGGTTTCCCTTTCTCCACAACCTCACCAACAGTTGTTATTGTTTGTCTTTTCGATGATGGCGATCCTTACTGGTATGAGGTGGTATCGCATTGTGGTTTTAATTTGCATTTCTCTGATGACAAGTGATGTGGAGTGTGCATCAACTTTTGATATTGTTAGTTGAGGACTGCAAAAGGAAAAAGACCTCAAGCAGTAGGAAGTCTGTCTCAGTACAATGGTAAGGCCCTTAGGATGGCTTTGGGGATGGGGAGCTGTGGGAACCACCGCCCCTTATAATCTTTTGTCCCAGAATAACAGTGTGTCTACATGGCCTCTTCTTTTGGGAGGTATGCTCGGTATTTGATGCCCTAGGGCTGGCCAAGTCTAGGCCAGCCTTATCAATGGACACACCTTATTAGGAGGCAAACTCCTCTGTCAAAGGTTTTGTTCCTTGGGGCGGGAGATGCACAAGAATGATCCCTTCTAGTATATCACGTAGTCTAGTCATAAATCACATGCCCCTTGCCCCAGCAAACATGTAGTCTTTGTCCCCTTATCCCATAAAAGCAGTTCCCTCTCCATCCATAAGAGCGGTGCACGGGCTCCAGCCAGCTGTTCCTGGACTCTCTGTATGTAAGTCCCAATAAACCTTCATGTCTCATATGGTGTCACCAGGTCTTTTGAGCCTTTTCCATCCCAACTTGCCTACTTGGGCATGCCATCTTGGGATCCCACAGGGACATCGACTGTGCTTGCTATTTTGGGCATACCCAGAAGCTAGACTCTGAGAGGAGGGAGTGGATAATGGAAAGGTTTTGATGTATGACAAAGAACTTGAGCTTCATCCTTAGCATATAGGAGCTTTTGAAATAGTCTTTAAATGAGGTAAGTGAAATAAGTTTAGTTTTATAAAGTCAGCTCTCTACCTTCTCTTTGGAAGATGGGCCAGAGGCGCTCAACTCAGGGTAGGTAGCTGTGATACAGAAACTGTTGCGGTCCTCCTGACAAAGACTGTGCTGGTCTGAGCTATGGCATAAAGCAGTGGCAGGGGGAATGTAGAACGGTGGGTGGGCCGAGTATAAAGAAATGAAACTGGAAAGAGGAGCAAAGCTTAAATTCTGAATTCATGTGGAAGGTGGAGGAGGGGGAGGAATACAAGATTTTCCAGGTTTCTATCTTGGATTACTGGGGAGAAGTTTGTACCCTTCACCCAGATCAAGAATTCCAAGGGTAGGGAAAAGGTGAGGGAGAGGTCCGTGAGATCAGATTTGGAAATTATGTTTGTGCAGCAGGCTGTGTAAATCCAGATATCAACAGACAGTTTCTGAGCAGGACACACAGCTTTTCAGCATTGTCAGAATATAAATGGTGGTTGAAACCATGTGTAAGACATTGTCTGAAGAAGTTCTAGGCTCCTGGAAAATGAAGAAGAAAAGATGGTCAAAGTCTATCGGGAGCAAGGCAGGTAAGCAATCATAGGATGGAAGTATTGGCATAAGATGCCACAAGAGACTCAAGTTCCCTGGGGAAGCCAGAGAAAACTCTGTCCAGAGAGTCTTTTGGTCTTAAACATAAAAGATGAGTTGATGTTTATGAGGCAGATAAATGGGGGATGGAGCCTTCCTGGCAGGACAACCTGTGCAAAGACAAGTGGAAAAGGGCAAATCGTGGAACTTGTTATAAAACTTAATATACAACCAGGCTAAGTTTGTCTTTCCATTACCTCTAAAGAAAAGAACTGCCTGAAAATAACTGTGAGCTCCCTGGTGCAGAGGCAACCTTTTTATCCTCGGTAGCTAGCACATGCGAGGTGCTCGGTAAAAGCTGGGCTGAAATGATAGGGTCTGTTCAAATAAATAATGTAATATACCAAAATATAATTCCAGAGAGACTACTCACATACTAAAAAGGGAGAAAACCTTGTAATCAGGTCAGTGTATTCACTCAATACCGACTAGTTTAAACCAACTACTGTACAAATTGCCAGCCCCCTACTCCTTAAGTCAGCCCCCCATAAGAAAACCCAGCAAGCAACGCAGTGTTTGCCAAACTGTCCTCACCTAGTGGAAGCAACAGTCTATTTACACAGGCTCTTCCCTGCTTAGTCCTGCTTAGAGAAGTCTTATTATAAACATTCTATCTAAACTAGCCCACACACTGTTTGCCTTAATGTGTTGCTCTTGACCTCTAATAATTTCATTGATATTCCCCTAACACCCGGCATAGCTCAGACTCAGAATAGTAGGTGTCTAAGTATTTGTGGACCAACTCTCAGGCATTAGCTGACTTCTGAATGAAATGAGGACTTGGCATTCAGTATTCTAATGTTTTTGGCTGTGTGGCAAATCTCTTATTTTTTACTACACAGAACTCTTTCTTTATTTGTGCAATAGTACTGCTATTTTGTTTTGGAGATCTACTCCTCAGTCACCAGATATAGCTCTGGAAAATGCCTGGAGTCACACTCCCTCCCTTGGCCAAAATACAGGCACATGACCATGCTGGTAAAGCCAATGGTTTTTAAACATTATTTGAAATTTGAATAAAGTGACCTAATATTCAGGAACTGAATATCATCATTCCTTCCTATTGTATGTATCTGGAGCTATTCTAGTTCTTATCTTTCCTAATACTGGGTCTTCAGATTTACTCTTGATTTATGAGTTACCTCCATAAATTGTTATAAGTTTTGTTTTAGCTTAACTTGTTCAGAATTGGATTCTGTTGCTTATAACCAAAGAATTCTAATCACACATAGTTCTAATATGCTATGAGACATAGGCAGCAAGAGGAGAGAGAAGAAGAGAGTAGGAAATGATGCAGAAACATATTGAGTAGAGAGACTTATTGAAATATAAATCCAAAAGATGAATTTTATCAGCTTTGTCTTTTTTTGTTGTTTTCTAAGCAAAACATAATTGTGTATTTTTAAATTATTAAGTGTAGCCTTTGGGTAATGGCTTTCAAACTTGGTGAGTGTAATAATCACTTGGGACATTTGTTAAAATGTAGATGTCCAGGCCTGGAACCAGAGGTTCTGATTCTACTGGCCCACATGGGAATCTGCATAACTTAACAAGTTTTCTAGATGATTCTCAGACCCTGCTTTGGGAAACACTGCTTTAGTTCTACTGTATATGGAAAATGGCAGCTAATCAGATCTGTGAGCACAGCAAAATCTGTCTGTTCCCAGCTCAGTTTTCCTAAACAATCCCAAACTTCTAGTCAAAATGACTGTCTTACAAAAGACTCCATCTTTGCCAATGACAATGGTGGCCTATAAATGGATTGTAAGATAAATTTATGTATAATAAAATAACAAAAACCAATTTTAATTTTCATTGCATTGAGCAAGAGGCAATGAGATTACAAGAGGGAGAATATAGCCTTAGTAAACTAAAACCACCATCTTTACTTCATAATACAATTTTTGTAATTTAGATAGAAGCACCTTCATATGGGTCTGATTTAATTTCCTGTAATCTTTTATATATACTTATGTTCATTCCAAATACCACCATATGCCTGAGAAGAAAATCTCTATTATACAGGATGAAAATTCATTATTACAGAGTATCCCTTAAAATGGAGGATGGGTGGTGCCAAGACCTTAATACGTTGCTAGACTAACTCCACAGGGAAGGTCATCTAGGGCCTACATGCAGCATGTTCCATGTGAGTTCCACAAACTTACTTGGAGAACTGAGTTTACTTTATTAAAAGCCAAGGCAACAGAAATAAAGGATCCCATACGGCTGTATCTAAGCATTCTTATACACAAGATATTCCAATTACTTTTTAAAAAAATGTGGTTAATGCTTTTACAGATGTATCTTTATATAAAAGGAATAAAACAAATATGTTATAGGAAACAGTCAAGGCCTGACTGTGTTTGTATGCAATGCCCTGTTTGAGTTCAACTGCTATTTTACTTACCTATTTTTATAATGCTTTATATTAATTTATAACAATTCCTCAGTTATAGTATTACTCCATACATACCATGCAAAGCTTTCATCTTGGGAAAAAAGAATCTTATTTTTAAATTCCTTTTCAATTTTAAATCCAATTCAGCATGATTTGACAATTGTTTATTGGAAACCTACAAGATGCTCATTACTACACTAGACACTGGGGAGGATGGAAAATGTATAAAGTGAAAAATTTTATAATGTAACTATATAAAACAAGATATTCAAAAGTAGATTTTAAAAACCAGAAGATAGCCAAGGCATTGTGTAGAGGACTATGGGGTCACATTATACAGAGCTGAGCACACCACACTTGAGGGAGCTCATGTGACAAGACTAAGTTAACAGAGGACCTCTGTTCCCTGCCCTACTTTCCGCACGTGACATACACAAGATTTACAAGAGGGAGGAGAATGTGCAGTAAAAACCAGTGTCTGAGTACTGAGTTCATATTTAGGAATTAGTCATGGACTTGGAGCAATATTTTCATTACTTATACACAAGCTTACTAATCAAAAAATCAAAGAAATAATAGAAAGTAAACACAGAATTTTTTATTAGAACTTCAGGCTTAAAAAAACCTCTTTTGCTCGATGCCACTGCTACATGTGACAATCGCATTAGACCATGTGTGTTGTAACTTTCACCAAACGTTTCCCAAACATCCCCTTTCTGCAGCAGATGGTATTAAGCTACAGGGAAATTATTTTTCTTCTAACCCTACTTTGTGCTATATTGCACTGATCTCTGGCTTTTACTGCCCAGCAATCTTCACTTACCTTACTTTTGATGATAGTTCTCAAGCTGTAGAGGGCAGGGGTAGGTTTAATTGATTCCCTGATTAGCACCAGAAATTTGGAAATTTTTAATTCAACATGACTTGGCAATTGTTTATAGAGTATGCCTGTGATGCTCAGTACTCCTGTGGACACTAGGAAGGATGCAAAAGATGCCTAACAGGATCACTGCCCTCTAGGAGCTGGAGATCCCGTTGACAGGTAGATAGCAAGAAGTAAATGGAACAGTAGGAGGTGACAGGTGAAGCTTTCAGGATGACGGTGTTGATGGTAGCAATGCCCTTTAGCAAAGAGTTGTCTTGTGTACAATACATTTGTTTTTAATACTCAAGAATAACAGGAGTATTCTTAAGAAAACTAGGGCACAATAACATGGATGGATCTAGAGGGTATTATGGTCAGTTTAATAAGTCAGGCAGAGAAAGATAAATACCATATGATTTCACTTATTTGTGGTGTATAAAAACAAAGTAAAACAGAAGGAACAAAACAGCATTAGACTCACAGATACTGAGAAGCTACTAATGGTTATCAAGGGGAAGGGGCCTGGGTAGGTGTAGCAGGGAAGGGGAGGGGGACTGTTGAACCACTGTAGTGTATATTTGATGCAATTAATTAATTAATTAAAGAAAAAACAAAACAGTATTCTGCAGAGTAGAAATGTGCAAATTATGAGTTGGTGGTTGTCTCGGTACTAGGAGAGGGCTGGCTTACATAAAACAGATGTGGATAATAAAGGAAAGAAATTCTATACTTGTTGGAATGTACATCTGGAAGATTCTCCTGTCAAAGAGGAGTGATCTTCAGATCCCCTAAAGTCTGAAACATCTTTAAATAAAAATAACACATGGTTGGCCATTTCAAAATCTTGCCCAACCAGCATCAAACATAGAATAATCAGTAATAAGTAATAAACTGAGAAATGAAATTTGAAGAACTATAAAATGGAATTGAGCTCCAGGGAAACGATTATTTTCCTCCAGTTTGGAGTTAAGGCAGACTTAAGTCCCTATGACTTTGTTTATTTTTTTTCAAGGACTGATCACAAAGTTGTCACCTATTGTCCCTCTGCTAAAAATGATTGGCTAACTGGAGGTAAAAATCAGTTTTGTATTAACACAAAAATGAGGTTTTTATGGATGAATTTGTTCGTGGTGTGTGAGAGCCATTTGGCCCTAATACAAACTGCTCCAGAGCTTTGGCATAGTTTTTCGTGATGGAGGAGGCAGTTGGTGATAGAGAGCAACTCTCTTAGGAGCTCACGGGTCAGCTCAAAGGATTTTTAAGTACTAACTTCAGCAAGCAGAGAGACTGTGGAAAGGCATTCTATGAAGAAGAGGGTAACAAACATTTAAAGGCTAATTAGTAATCAAGATAATAGAATACTGTTTTTCTAAAAACAACCAGGAATTAGACCACCTAGAAAATGACTTGTAGTAAGTTGATGAAATACAAGAACTGGTTAGAATAGTAAGACAGCTCAGTTTGTAGGATAAAATGCTCCCTTCCATTCCATACCATTTCCCCTTGTAGGGCTCTTCCTAAACGCTGTGTAAATAATATAGGTTCCCAGACAGTAGAGGTTCCTCGTCAGGCCTTTACCACACCATTCAAAGCCATGTTCTGTGTCCCCATCTTCTCCCAAGCACCAGTGTAGTCTCTGAGGACACACAGGACATATCGGAGCCTCTATGCCGAGTTCTGTAGGATTCCAATGAGGAGGCAGATCCAGGGGGTAGGAGTACAGCCTACACTCACAGGTAATTTGAAAGTACCTCCCAAGGACTTCAGCACCTTTCTTCCCTCCTCTCCACCCTCAAACTACAGCCACTGCACATGTGCATACGTGGACAGGAGCCTCCACTTCTTGTTAATCATGGTGCTTCGATTCCTTGTTATGCCCCATGCAGGGCCCAGGGTGCAGCCAGAGAATACAGCAAACAAAGAGGCAGCAGCCCTGGACTAGAGAGCTCTTGCTCAAGTAGCTTCAGGAAGTCAAATCATGTCTTCCATACCCTATCAAACGTCTGTACCAAAGTAAAACGCAGAATGGTGACGGTGTTCAGCTAACATTTGAAACAATTAATTAGCATACCACAATCAGATTTTTTTCATAGAGCTGTCCTTATTCCTAAATTAATTTGATATGAAGAATATGGGATTGACAGCACACATGAAGGAACAAAGTCATTTTACTTAACCTAACAATGCCTCCTAAGCCCTGTCATATCATGGTACACAGAAAGTAACAATATTTGAATGACACAGTGGGGTAAAGGAGCACTTTTGAAGACGGACTGCCTGGGAGCCCTGAAGCCTCAGGTTCAAGGGAACCAACATCTCAGCATACCTATAACCCTTCACGTAGGTATTTGTGAAGCTCTGATCTAAGGATCTGTGGTGTATTTTATTTCATACGCAGAAATAACTGAGGTGCTTTTTCTAACCCCTACCCTCCAACACTTTCAACACGGATATGTCATCGGAGGAGAGGGTCACAGTTTGACATGGCTGTGGGAATGAGCCTTTCTACTGATGGGATTGTGCCATAAATTCTCAGCTGTGGTGGGCAGAAAAAATACTTGAGAAATACCAGCTCACCCTTGTTTTACAAATGAAGAAACTAGATACGGAGAGCACACATTAGCATTGTAGTGGAGAAAAGTTATGAAAGTAGACAAAGGCAAGCTTTTATGGCTTTCAAATGCAGGCTTTTTGCTCCAGCCCAGTGGTCCTCAAAGGTGGTGGGGGTGTCTCCAAATTGGCAGCAGCAGTGTCACGTGGGAACTTGTTAAGAGACGCTACTGCTCAGGCGCCACTCCAGTTCGGAGTCAGGAATTTCGGAAGCGCACCCAGTAAACTGTGTTTTAACAAGCTCCGTAGGTGGTCCTGAGGCACGTGAAAGTTTGAGAACCACCCCCCGCAGCCTGACGTGGCTCTGCAGTAGAAGGTGCGAGTTGCCTATTTGCATCCACACTGTACCTGCGGAGTCAGAAGGCCAAGCACCCAGCAGGAACGTTGGCAAGCGGAGTGAGGGTTTGATCTGAAAGGGAAGATAGACTTTTGGGCTAAACAGTAGAAGAAATAGCAGGTTGATGGTAGAAGAGAGACTCCGAGTTCAGTGTCAAATTGGGAACTTCTGTTCTCTTAGTAGTACCAGGTCTGTTACGGCTCAGGCCTTGCTGCTGGCTGACCTCCTCCTGTAAGTATTTGAGAGCTTAAAGGGAGTATTTCATTTAGTTCTAAATGAAAACCAGTAACAGAAAAACATTTTACTTCTCAGAATTGCCCTTTGTTGCTGCTTGTGTTAAATATAATTATTTTGAAAATGACAGGCCTCTCTAGATTTAGTTTGCAGATCACGTGGAAGATTAAGGGGGAGGGAGGGAAAGAATAATTCTTGGAGGAGGCAAGGTTGAGGTTGCCCAGTTTACATCATTGCTGTTAAATTCTTTTGCCCTGAAAAGCACCCAAATTTCTTTTCACGTGATTCACAACCAAATCTCTCTTCTTTAGATGTGGGTTCTACACTGTGTGGATCAGGGATATCAAATAACCAAAATAAGAAAAAAAAATATGCACAGTTTATATTTTAATCTAAGAATAATTCTATCATAAGGAGCTAAACAAGTAGAAAATCCCCTTTCATGATTGGAAAACTCATGTTAAGCTTAGCAATATTGGTAGCATTAAAATTTTTTTCTGTTATATCCTCAGGATATTCATGGATAATAAAAGCTACAACCAACACTATTGTCATTAGTTAAACTTGGTTCATACAAAGATCTTATAAACTGCTTCTTAATGAGGAAGACACTACATTTCACTCACTTTCTTTCATCCCCTTCTATCCTTTCTAAAGATGTGGACTTAGATTGCCTGATAATGCCTTTTAAACTCTCTACCAAATATTTACTAAAGAGATATCAACTATCAGTCCCTGTATTTCTTTCAACCCCTGAAACCATAATATACAAGATAACTATCAGGGCCATGTACTCAATTTGTCAGATAGTTTTCTATATTTTCTACCCATTACTGGAGCCACTCTAGTAGTAGAGATTACAGATAGAGTAAGAATTTTGTTAGGATATATACTGTGAAATAAAATGAAGACCTTGTAGTAAAAAGTTTATTATTAAGAATATTCTGGTCATTGGGTCTTTCCTTTGCAAAGTATGTTTTATTTTTAGTTGTGCAGGTATAATTAGAATGCAGTGTTTTAAGCTTACAAAATTGTGGGAAAAAGTGCCACCTATTTTTACTAAGTCTTTAGGCCTAACACAATAATACATTGCTCCAGTCTTTAAAAAGCTCACCTGAACAGAAAACTGTAATACTTCAGCCTTATACCAGGGTGGTGCCAACACGTTTGTTGAGATAGTTCTCAGGACTGTTTTGTTTAGCACAAGCAGTCCTTAAATGACTGACAAACTTCACTGACAAACTGTAAAATTTTCCATGAAAATAGATAATGTTGTGAAGTGTATTGAAAATAACCTGTGCTGATATAAAAAAGGAACTACTATTATTTTCTACTCTGAATGGTTAAGGAAAGATTGGGAAAAGAATTATATGTTTAATCAAATAATTATCATTTTGAGAGCTGACCCATCTTTATGGATAAAATGAAGTTTAATTGTATGAACAAAATAAAATATTGACAGTGTCTTAATTCTCTGAAGTACCACAGTGATCAGTATATAACTTAGTCTGTCTCCTCTAACGAATATACTGTATAAGAGGCCAGTTTCTGGTTTTCTGAGGCAGCTGCTTAATGACTAGCAATTTAAATTCATTCACATCACAGCTAATTTTATTGCGCACCAAGCTCCAGGAGCGTTATGTTGTCATGATCAGACGATGTTAAGGAAAAGATGCATTTTGAATAATTCCTCTTCCATGCCTTTCTCCCGGGCTGCCCCTCAGTCAGACTGGCCCCTTTCAGGTCTTTTTTTTCAAATCTCTAATATAAACAGTGACTTTCAGTATACTTAATGGAAATAATCAGACTTTTTTCCTCATGGGCAGCAGACTCCTTCATCTATAATACTGTTTTTCCTCTTTCTTATACCTGTCTTTCTCAGTATTTCTGCAGGCACTCTGAAAAATTATCAAATACCTAACTAATGTTTCTAAGGATCTTTGTTCTATTATCTCTAGGAAAAATGGGAACGAAAAGGGAGTCCATATTTAAGGTGAACCTACTGTGTGTCAAACAGAGTTGGGGAATTTTTCTCCAGAAGCCTAATGAAGCTATAATCCTAAGAGGTAGTAGTATTGTACCCATTTTACAGGGAAGAAAATTGAGACCCAGAGAGACTTAGCAATAGCCCTACAGATATAATGAGGCAAAAATGGTATTTGAGCCTAGTTGTGTGTCACTGCAAAGCTCATGTTCTTTGTAAAGTAAGTAAAATATTATCCCTTGAATTTTTATCAATGTTAACTATATATAAGAATACCTTTATTTAATGACTAATATTTTCAAAGCATTGTCCCATACACCATCCCATTTCAAGGCAGCTGGTGGAATGGAGGGTTTGTGGGGATAGTTGTGGGGATTAGCAAAAATGTATATAAAGCATAATATGGAGTCTAAACAAGTGCTCCATAGCTGCTGCTGTGATTCTACTGCTTATGATTGATCCTCCCAGCAGGCTTAGAACTGCTACCATTCCTTCTTGACAGACTTCGACAAAGATTAAGGCCTTTCACATTATACTCCACAAGCAAGAATTACTTTAAAATTTTTATTTACAAGGCATTTACCTACAGAATTTCAAACCCCCATATTCAACTTCAGTTTGCGCAATGCTGGCAGGTAGGGAGCGGAAGGCAGGTAGGTGTGCGACAGGCTTACAGTCTGTCCCTGCCGAGTCAGAATTGGAAATGCCGCGTTCAGTCTCCAGAACGAGTCTCCTTTCCACCGCGCCGAAGCGATAGCTAGGACGTTCCCTGGAGAGACCTTGGTGGGCGCGCCGCGGCAGGGAGGGGGCGCGCCCGGGAGCCGCGCGGGCGGCCGGGGTGAGAGGCCCCGTGCGCGCCGCCGCCTCGGCGCGCTCCCGCGAGCACGCAGTGGAGGGCAAGGGAGGTGCTCGGTGATCAGTGACTCACCGCGGGACAGGAAATCGCACGCGGGTCCGCCCTTCCTTCCTGCCCTCCCGACCCCCTGAGTCGGGGAGCCACAGGCCCCCAACCAGCCTGGAGTCCTGGTGAGAAGGGCTGGGGCGGACAGACCCCGGCCGCGGCAGCAGGCTCTCCCCGGGGATCAAATCCGGGGGACCCGCCGCCGCAGGAAGCACACTGTGCATCCTAGAGAATACTTTTTCCCTTGAGATTTTCTTCTCGCCTTACCCATTTTCTCCCTGGTATGTTCTGGCCTTTGTGTTCTTAGACGTGAACAGAGTGGGCCTGAGATAATTCAGGTGAGTGGCCCTCGGTTGCGCCATGTTGTCAAAGCAAGCGAGAAACAACAGTCATCATTAATAAAGGCAAAAAATGGCAGAATGTGTCTCTCCAGCAAAACGTAAACATTTACAGTAGGTTTTTGAGCCCAGTGTAAAATTCCTTCAATAAAGTTACCCCATGTTTCCCTTCATAAGAGCAACAAAGGATTATGAAGATGCTGAAAGCTAGTGATTACGCCAAGGACTGCTCTAGGCACTTCCTACGTTTTAAGTCATTTAAGTCTTAGGACTACCCTTCGAGATGAGCCCTATTACTGTTCCATTTTGTAGATGGGAAGGCTGTGCGAGTGAAAGAAAACCTCTTCACTCTCTCTCAAATTATCTGTAAATCTCATAAATAATAAACTGATGGGGTTCAGATAAAAAAAACAAAAAATGTCATCAACAAAGCTGCACTTGCAACGGTGTGTTGTAAGAGTCAAATAAATGATACAGAATGATGACATTCACGTTTACCACATTTGGCCAAGCTCATTCATTAAACAACAAAAAAAAATCTCTACAAAAAGATCAAACTCTAAAATAAGTTGTCACTACAAAGCAAATTTGTCAGCACTTTTTATCAAGGCCACTTCCTGTCTTTCTGCAGGGCAGCAATGTCAGAAAGTGGCAAAAGTCTGCATTTCTGTGTGTCAGTGAAGAAACTAAGACTGATTGAAAAACCATGTAGTGGCATATATATATATATATATATATATATATAAAACCTTGCAGTTCTCACCTCCTTTTATTTTACTGGTCTCTCCAAGCTCAACTCACACCCTCTGTTTCAGCCAAGCCAAAATATTTCTAATGCACTTGTTTATTGTTCTGTGTCTTTTAATAAGGTGCTGCTTTCTCTGTCTGAAAAGATATTTCTCCTCTGTGTTCCACCCAGCAAAACCTGGGAATCCTCCAGCACTGACAATCCTATCCTTTTGTTCATACACTCAAGGAGCATTTATTGAACACTTATTTTGAGGCAGACACAGGGCAGAGGGGGTCAAGGTCACTGTCCTGGTGGAGCTTTCATTCTAGTGCAGAGAGACACAAAGTTAAGAAAGAAAAAAAGAAAAAGTGTGGAGGAGAGCATGAAGGAAGGAAAGGAGTAAGGCAGCAACAGGGGAAAAATAAGGAGGGATGCACTCATCCATCATGGTCAGTGTAATGGAGGGCCACATTAATCGGGTGACTGCTTTCATCATGTGTCAGAGATCCACCCACCTAAGCTGAGCTCTGAATTCCAAGAAGGAGCCAGCTTTGCAGAGAAGGGAACGAACCTCTAGTTCCAAAATGTAGTTCACTGTATCAGCTAGATAACAGCCCTGGGTTCCCGAAGAGCTGAAAGGGGCCAGTCTGACTGAGGTGCAGCCCGAGAGAAAGGCAGCTGCCAGATCCCATTGGCTTTACAAGACCAGTAGGAAGTTTAAATTGAAAATTTAAAGCAGAGAATTGATGGAATCTATTTTAGTAAATTCCTCTTGCTGTTGAATATGCACTGGATTTAGTGAGCCAAGTGTAGAAGGAGGTAGGTAGGTGAGTTAGGATACAGGTAAACGAGTCCCCACAATTCTTCTATTCTTTGCAATCACACATGTTGTAAATACTTAATATTAACATTACACATTCCTTAAAACCTTATGTTTTCTCTCTTCTACTTAGACAATAAGATCCTTGAAAGCAGGGATGCACCATCATTATGTAAAAAAAAACATTCTCTTCATAAATATGAAAGAATGAATGAATGAAACAAGGTCCCCACACTCAGAAAGCTTAAAGTCTGAAGAAAACAGTAATCCATTCAAATCACCAGATAGCACAGCAGACTATTCACATTGCAGAAGAAATAGAAAGCATTATATTTGAGGGCAGAGGAGGGAGAAAGCATATTATCCAATTGAGGGTGAGCCAGAACATTAGGGTCTGCTGTTCTTTAACATGGTAGAATGTTAAAACAAGGTGGCAGGAGTTTGACAGAGAACAAATTGAGCCGGCTTCCCCTTCTGATGTTTCACAGTTTCAGATAATGGCTATATTTATACCTAGAGTTCTGGGTCCGGATGAAACTCAAATGAATCTATTAAGAAATTATTTATTTCTGCTGGACTATTAAATAAAAAGTAAACAAGAGTGTCAGGTTTCTTTTGGAGTGTTCAAATTACAGCAAAACCTTGACACTCGGGTAAAGTGCTTACAGTCTAAATGTTTCTTCTTGGAGCTATAAAAGAATCAATCATGAGGGAGAGTGATGATTGTTTGTAATGTATTTCCCACCTCTTTTTCTGTATTTCACTCTCCTCCGAACTCTGTGGCCTCCACCCAAACATTCAGAACCCTCAGGTTGCACAAATAAAATCAAGGCCTTCCTCCCTCCCTCCCTGCTGTTTCACTCCCTTTCCCCAACCTACTTCAATGATAGATGATAGATTGATAGATGATGATGATAGATGATTGATAGATAGATAGATAGGTAGGTAGGTAGGTAGGTAGGTAGGTAGGTAGGTAGGTAGGTAGGTAGGTAGATGATAAACAGATGCTAGATAGATGGATGTCCATTAGGCTTTGCCCCATAACAAAGCATCACAGAACTTACTAACATGAAACAACAACCCATTATAATGTCCCAGTTCTGTGAATGATCTGACTGGGTCTGCATTAGGCCATCTCAGTGCAGCTGCATGATCTAAAATGTCCTCCCTCTCATGGGGCTACAGCAAGGACGCCTGGGACGTGAAGGCCTTTTTTCACATGGTCTCTCATGCTCATGGAAACTGGTTCCTATGATGCAGAATTGTTTCCAGAAGCAGGAGCAGGCCACCCTACATGCAAGCACTTTTCCACCCCCTAAACACATTTTTAAAAGTTCTATTGACCAAAAGAAGTTGCCTGGCCAACTCTAGGTTCAAAGGATAAAGAAATAAACTGAACCTTTTGATGGCAGGCATGGCAAAATTCCACTGCAAAGAGAAATGCATATGGGGATGTTAAGTAATTTGTGAACATTTTGTGGTCTATTACATTACTGTTTTAAAGAAATCCCATAAATTTAGTTCACACCAAGGTAATAAGGATTCCTAGCAAGGTAGTATACTTCTCACTTTGGCAAAATATCTCATATCAAGGGAATGGACCTCCTGATTCAGAATTACAGGCCTAGTGGCAGACAAGAAGGAGCTCATCTGCAAAGGACTCTTTCACAGACATGCAGTCCAGATCTACAGGCAGCCACCCACCAGAGCACAGATACCACACCCTTAGACAGTTACATCACAGAGTGCGTGAGAGGCATGATTTGACTAATGGGAGGGGTGTATCAATCACTTGAAGCTACCAATAACCTGGTACACAACTGCTCCATAAGTTATTGGCTGAAATAGTTAATTTATGTGTGCGTGTATGTGTGTGTCTGTGTGTCTCTGAGTGTACTGAAAGAGAAGGAGGGAGGAAAGGAGGTACATTTCAAATACTCCCCTATGGAGTCAAGAGACCACATGGCAGAGTGATATTGACATGGACTTTAAATCAGAGGAACATACTACCTGTGGGACCTTGAGCAAATGTCTTGACCTCTCTAAGCATTACTGTCCTGATCTATAAAATGGGCATGATAATAGCTTTACTACAGGGTCATTGTAAAAATGCAACAGAATGGTATACACAGAATCCCCAGAGCAACACATGATGCATTAGAGATGTTCACCATCACCAGGGAGCAGGAGCCAAACCTAGTCTCCCACACAAATCCCATCCTCACTCCCTCTTCAGCCCTCGGTGCCACTTTCCCTTGGTGGTCTGCCTCCTGACACCCACTGGCCCTAGATGAGCCCAGTCAGAGAAATGAGCAAGGCAGGGAGTGGAGAAATTCATCTGCGCCTTTAGTTCTATCAGCGAGAAGTTGTTCCAACTGTGGCAGGAGAGGGTAGTTAAAAAAATGGGGAACAGTGACCAGAGTGGTCTTACCTCTACAAGGAAGCCTCTGCCTACTCACTGTCTGCCATTGTGGTGCTACATAAACTCAAAACAGAAGCAATTGCCTACAGATTTGGCCAACAGCATTGGTGTATTTAGCATTTAGGAGGTGTGGATGGATTTCAGGTAAAGGGTGCAGACAGAACACATGCCTTTTCTTCTCATCCTTCCCACATCACATTTCACTGAAACAATTGTTAAAAAAAATATACATGAAAGGAAATAAGTTCATAATAAATCTCAGGATCAGAAAATGAAAGATTTCTATACATCCTTCCATGATGTATGGAGGATGGGATCATAGACTGTCCAGATTAAAATGTCAGCTTGGCTAATCATAAACTGTATGACTTTGAGCACCTCTGTTTCCACAGCAGAAAATGCAGACAATTAATGGGACCTATCATATTGGGTTGTTGTGTGATACAGCCAAATTGTGGGAAGTACCTGTGACATTTCCTGGAACACAGCTCAATAAAAGTTAGATTTCATTGTTATAAACCAAAGCCAAAGAATTTACTGCTAAGAAATTACACAGAAGAAAAGCTAGAAGTTCAAAGCTGGGAAATGGCAGTAATTCCAGGTAAAAGTGAAGCAGAAACAAAGAATATTAGTTTAATGTCTACAAAAAAACTATGGGAGTCCATTTTCACCCCATTCTCTACTCCCATATCTGTATTTAGTGGCACTATGTATCCTAATTCCATTAAAACCAAAGAGTTTTTCTCTAAAGTTGAATAACTTGTATGTGAAAAGCTAGGGAGGCTGGCACATAACGGGCAGCCTCTCTATTTTTGGTTGACTAAACAAATGATTTAGCTTAAGGGGATCACCAAATAATACATGAGAAAACAGGGATACGCCTAGGCACCTTCTCTGAAACTTCACTGTCAAAAGATAAGAGCCTACAACTTTCTGAGAGAAGAAACAGTTATCTATAAAGAAATGAGAATCAGTCTGGTATCAACTTTCTCCCCAGCAAAGTCAGTTGCTAGAAGATAATGGGAAATGCTTTAAAAGTTCTGAGAGGAAATTCTTTTAAAAATGGAATAATTATACCTATCTAAATTATTTTTCAAGTCCAAAAGACACTTTTACACATGCAAAAGCTTAGAAAATTTTGTCTCCCATGCATACTTCCTGGGGAAAAAAAATTTGGGGATATACTAGAGCAAAAGAAAAAGTAATCCAAGAAAACTAAAGTCACAGCAGCCAAGGAAATAGTGAACTTGACTTAGAAATCTATGAAAAATAATTATTAGATAAGAGCGGCTCAGCAAGCTTAGAAAATCAGCAGTCCAAGTAGTAACAGGAAATCAGAAGACTTCCAAGATTAAGTCTTTAAGTAGAAATATTTCTGTAGGAAATATTCTTATTAAACTATGATCTTTAACAAGATTAAAACATATTATTATTCTTTCCACAAGAAAAAGAAAATCAATTAGAAACTACAAATAGCAGGATGTATAAAGAAATCATGGCCTAAATATAAAACAAACTCTAATATTATGTGATATTTGATAATGATGAAAAAGAAGAATCAGTTTTATACTGACGTTTGGAATGTTCTTCAAGTAGTACAGATTTATTAAAATGGAGTTAGAGCACCTCCTTTTTTTAAGCTTTATACTGCAAATTTATTGAAAAACAAAAAATAAATACATTTGAAAGCCAAATTGCACACTTATTCATTCAATAAATACTGAACATCTTCTATATGCCAGATATATCCACTGTGCTAGTGAATTTTTTTAAAGTTTTGATTTCTCGTATTTATTGCTAGTATTTAGAAGTATAATTTATCTTGTATATTGACCTTGTTTTTTTACCCCCAAGTGTATTCGACAGGAATGTTTATTTGACAGTACATAAACATAGTCAACTACTAGTCCTGTGAGATACTTTGAAGGGGAAAAAAACAAACAATTATCCCATGGGGCAAATTGTGTCCTGGTATGTTAAAGGACATAAGAAGTCCCATACTGAAAGTATCTGTTTAATTTTTTCTAATCCAAAGCTTATCAAATATGGGCATAGAACCCCACATTTTTCCCCATAAACTACTTTTTAATATTAATTCTATGGAACACCTTTTGGGGATTGGATATTTATGCTAAGGAATTTTACAGAGCACAAATAATCAAACCTCTGGTTAATCTAGGGTAGTCTTTTTCAAAGTGGCATTTGTGGATATTTAGGGGGGCATAAATATATTCTCAGTGCTACGTAATTTCTCAGGAGAATTTTTAAATGATGTGATTTTAATTACATGATAACCTTCAAATATTAATACAAGCATGTTCTGTATCATGATGAATACATTCTAAGAGTATTGCTATGGAATTTCTCTTAAGACTTTCTTGTAATTGTCTTACATTGATTTCTTTAATTCAATTTACTTAAACTTAAAAAAGAAATACTTCACCCATTTCTCCAGATCTCCTTCTTTATGGGCCTAATCATGCTGTTTTCTGCCCTAAGTAATAATATTCACGTTTTTATTGTAGTGAAAAGTTTTTACTTAAAAACTTTTTTTTTTACTCAGCCTATTGGCAAAGTGTAGAATAATCAAACATTTAGAACAACCCAAGTGATAGTAACATTAACAATGTAAAATGTTGGGACATGTAAATGGAGCAGAGATGGAAGAAAACACATGGGGCATTAATTTTCTCATTTTATGTAATTGTGAATAGAAATTTCTGAAATTGATTGATTAAAACAATATTTACAGGTATAAAGGTCACATCTCATGGTGTTTTGTTTCCTGAAAAACTGGGTTGATGATAATATGCCCTATGTATCTCCCAGTGGCTTTGCCATGAAAGGTATGGACACAATGGAGTATTATTCAGCCATAAGAAGAAAACAAATCCTACCATTTGCAACAACATGGATGGAGCTAGAGGGTATTATGCTCAGTGAAATAAGCCAGGCAGAGAAAGACAAGTACCAAATGATTTCACTCATCTGTGGAATATAACAACAAAGCAAAAACTGAAGGAACAAAACAGCAGCAGACTCACAGAACCCAAGATTGGACTTACAGTTACCAAAGGGAAAGGGACTGGGGAGGGTGGGTGGGAAAGGAAGGAGAAGGGGAACAAGGAGCAATATAAGCACACATAACGTGGGGGGGGGGGGGCACAGGGAAGGCAGTATAGCACAGAGAAGACAAGTAGTGATTCTATAGCATCTTATGACGCTGACGGACAGTGACTGTAATTGGGTATGTGGTGGGGACTTGATTATGGGGGGAATCTAGTAACCACAGTGTTGCTCATGTGACTGTATATTAATGATACCATAATAAAATAAATAAAATAAAATAAAAATGAAAGGTATGGGAGTAGTTGGGGAAATAAAAGTATTTTTATCATCAAAGTTTATAGCTTCTATAGAAATTTGGCTATTTGCTTATTCATCATAACTTCAAGCCATCAAAGCATATTTAATAAATCTAGCCACTTTCATCAACTTTCTGCTCTATGCAGCTCTCATCATTTCCATTTAGGCTTTTAAGGTTGAAAGGGTCCTGGAGTTCACCTGTCTTTCACAAGTGAGAAAATTGAGGCCATAGGAAGCTTACTGACTTGATAAAATCAAACAGTTCTTATATAACAGAATAGTTCCAAAAATGAACTGTCCTGAGTCCTAGAGCCATGCTTTTCTGCAGCATCGATAGATGAATGGCCAAATAATAGTAATATAAATCCCTGTAATAAATTGAGTCTACATGGCTTCAAGAAAAACGTTAGAATCTTGTAGTTTCATATGATCAGGGAATGCCCATGGTATAAATAAGTGTGCACTCCTAACTTGTAAAGATTTATTCCATAACTTGTATACAACTGTAACTAGATTGTTATATAAGATTCACTCATTTGATTGTTTTATATGCTAATGTAGTCTTCTCAAGTAGATTTTAAATTCTAATGGGGAGTTTGATGTTTCCTAGGAATTGTATCCAGAGTAATGGGGCTATAGTAAGCATTCTATGAAAGTGAGTTGGCTTGTTGTCTTCTGCATTTTCTTCCTTTTAAGTTTCGGTTTGAAGTTATTTCAAACTTAGAAAAAGTTGCAGAAAAATACAAAGAACACCTGATTACTCTTTACCGAGATTTATCAAATTTTAACATTTTCTTTATCGCTTATCTATTTTTCTATGATCCATCTATATTATACATATACATATATATTACACATTAAAAAATATACCTACCTTTCTGGCCCATGTGAGAGTAAGTTGCACACATCATGTCTCTTTATCCCTTAATACTTGAGTTAATATTTTCTAAGAATAAGACTTTTCTTTTACATAATCACCGTACAATGATCAAATTCAGGACACTTAACATTGATATAACACCGTAAAGTCCATATTTCGATTGTACCAATTGCTCCAATAATATCTTTTATGGAATTTTTTTTTCTGATTTAAGATACCATTTAGGATGACTTATGGCACTATTGTCATATCTCATGAGTCTTTGTATTTGGAACTGTTCTTCAACCTTCCTTTATCTTTCATGCCTTTAGCATTTCTGATGAATATAGGCCAATAATTTCATTAAATACCCTGATTAAGACTGGGGTTTTTCAGTTGTGTCCTCTTGATTAAATCCAGATTACCCAGTTTTGGCTGGACTGCCTCATGAGTAATGTGTCTCATGGTTTCACACTTGGAAGCACAGGATGTCACTTTGCCTCATATTGGTGATGTCAGCGTTGATCCACTTGGTTATGATCTTATCCCATTTCTCTCCACTGTACACTATTTTCCTTTTTATAATTACTAAGTAATTTGTGAAGAGATATTTTGAGACTATGTAAAACATCTTGTTCCTCATCAGACTTCCCTTCCCTAGATTTAACCTGTTGATCATTCTGGCTTGAATCAGTTGTACTGGGATGGTGGCAAAATGGTAAATTTCTAACTCCATTTTATCTCTTGGCCTTCTCTACCAGGCAGTAAGGAGCAGCTTTCTTTTCTTCTTTATTCAGTTGAATATAGTAGTGCTCAATTGAGTATCAATTTGGATCCATGAATTCTTGTTTTATTCAAGTATATTCCATTAATCTCTCTCCTTCTCATCAGCCAGTTGTCCTATATTTGGCCTGTGGGAACTCATTCAGCCTAGCTTCTGTGTACTTTTGATGTGTTCTCATCATTTTTTTAGCATTTCTCTGGTTCTGGCATAAAAAGAAAAACATGTCAGGCTCACTGTGTACCTTCACTGTTGCTGCCCAGTGAGCTGCCATTCTCCAGAAGCGCTCATTCCATTTAGTGGGAATGGGATTTAGCCTGAGTGATTTTTGAAGTTGCTATAATGAGGGTCAATCCTGTCCTTCTAAAACACATCTCCTGGTTTTAGTAGGAAACAGAATCAGAGCTGAAAAGGCAGTAGGTTTCATCTAGAATGGAAATACTCAGGGCTTGACTTTTAATTTTTTTCCCCAGAATTAGGAAGTAGATGTGAGAAATGAATCCAGAGCAACAAAATGTACGGAAGTATATGTAAGATAAATTCTAGCCTAAATAAGCAGGCGAAGAAAGGCAACAAAGGGCCAGGTAATTTATTTGAACGCAAACACCCGGGCGAGATTTCCTCAGTCTACAGAAACAGAGGCTGGGGAATTCGCACGCATAAGCAGACAGGCAGCAAGATTTTAAAGAAGGTAGGGGGAGGCAGAGCTTAGATTTACAGCGGTGCGAGGATTGGCTAACGTATCAGGTTGGGAGGGGGCAGCAGCCGGGGACTTTGACACGTCCTCAGGGTCCGACGTGCTTGCTCCTCCCATCAGTGCTCTCAGCCTTACATTTCAGCCTTTTGGTTATAGTGGGCGCCAACTCAATCTGGCTACTTCTGGCTGAGGAGGGGCGATGTGGGGGGTTTAAGGCTGGTTGATGGCCAGAGGCTCAGTCGGGAGGGGCAAGTACTCGCGCAGCAACAGTTGATTAACTTTTATGTGTGAAATTTCTGCTATGCGCTGTTGAAGGAACTTGAAAACACATGGGGCGATTAAGAGTAAACCACAAACTGTTATTAAGGGGCCTAGCAGAGGCATTAGCCAGGCCCTTATGGGAGACTGAAGCCACCCATAAGGGCTGCCTTCAGGTACTCATGTTTTGTGGAGGTCTTTTTGTAATTCTTGCAGTTTTTTTACGCTTTGCTTTATGACCCCAGACTCATTGATACAGTAGCAGCATTCTTCTTGCAAGAAAATACAGGTCCCGCCCTTTTCTGCAGTAAGCAGATCTAAGGCCCGCCAATTTTGAAGGGTGACCTGGGTAAGGGAAGTAAATTGTTGCTGGAGGGAAATAAGGGAGGTTGAGGTTTCTCCTAAGGTTAGGCTCACTCTATTGTCTAATGCTGCCAATTGACTTGCTAGACTTTGAGAGCTCACCAAGCTATGGCCTAACGCTCCTGCCCCTGTGGCAACCGCAGATATTGCAGTAACTAGACTCACTCCCACCAGCACCGGTAGAAAAACTGCCCTCTTCTGTCTAGTGTTTTGATTGGTCTAGTTGATTGGTCTAGTTGACTAGACCATTCGTCTAGTGCCTGTCTTAGCTAAGGTTTGCTGTACAAAGTTAGTTGGGGCACCAGCATTACCGAAAAGCAGGGTCCTACCGTGGTGCTGTTGATGCATTGGGTAAGTGTGCTGTTGCACCAGAAGAATCCACTCCTTGAAGGGAAATTGGAGTGTCTACAGTCACCCGCTGTCAGCATTGGCTTCCCATTGGCCATTCTGAGATAGTGGAATGCTGGGTCAGGTAACAGGTGAGCGGGGACGATGGCTTTTCGTGCCTTTTTCTGGAGACCCCGGGCTTATGCTGAGTTTTGGGCTCAAGGCTTGTTTTCCACATTGGTACTTCGCTTAAAGGGAGGCCGCAGTCTTTTTCAGAGTTTACTGGTTGAGCCTGGAAAAAACTAATGGGAACTGCAGCTACTGGGAGGCGTTGGAGGGAGGTGCAGAGGAAACAATTAGACACATTGCTGAGGGTATGTGAAGCATTAAGAAACTGCACTGTTTCTCTAATGACTCTGGCCCAGGAAAGTTGTGTTCCTGCTGGTCGTAGAGAGTAGGGGTAGGGGCCTGACTGGATCCTCTGTTTTAGTGCCTGTTCTGTTTTTAAAATATTACTTGATACCCGTGCTTGGGTGTCTAAGACCTCTATGGGACTGGGGTTTACAGTGGTCCACTCTCTTTTGATGTCGATCGTGCCCCGTGGAAAGGCTTGACCGCTTTCGTACAGCTTGCCCTGTACTCTTTTTCCAGTGTTGGTCCCATGGGTCACTAACGGTAATGTATAGCCTATTTTGTATCTTAGTAAACATTTTGTCATTCGTTCCCCTTGTCATGTCTCTTACTGTATGGACTTTACATTTGTTTGCTTCAGGATGGCATCCTCCATACATGTCGGACTGGAATGTACATGTACTAGAGGTCTGTTCATAAGGGAAGCATAGCATTGGGTTTGAGAAGGTATTTAAGATGTCTGTATATACCGGTATTTGAACTGGTGCCTGACAACCCACACGCAGGCAGTTTTGGGTGCCTACTTCTCGGGAAGGGTTAGGTTAAGCTTGAATTTCCTTGCGAATAGCTCTGCCTGGAGACTATAGGGTCATCTATTTGGCTGGCTGTACTTGACACGACTAACCCTTAGCTTAAGAGGACCCACTTCACAAGACACCAACCCACCATGTCTGGTAGCCGTTTGAGCCTAGAAAGGTGATACCAGGAGGAGTGCCCATGTAGTTTGGCTGCTGAGGGCGTAGTGAGGATTACTGTATATGGCCCTGTCCAGCAGGGTTGGAGAAATTTTGGCTGGAGTTCTCTTAGGAGCACTTCATCTCCTGGCTGAAGGATCGCTATGTCTCCTTGGTTGCTGGATGATGTAGGTTGGGGTAAGAGCTGGTCTGCATGTTCCTTAAGAAGATGCCTCAACAGTGTAATGTAAGGAAGGTAGGAGGCTAAAGGAGGAGAGGTAGCGGGCAGGCCTGTGTTTAATAAGAAGGGCCTGCCATACATCAGCTCAAATGCACTTAGTCTAGCTGGTCCCCGGGGGGCAGCACGCAGCCAAGTGAGAGCGATGGGGAGAAGATCAGGCCACGAGAGCTTTACCTCTAGAGACAGCTTAGTTAGTTGGTCTTTTAAGAGACTGTTAGCCCTTTCGACCTTACCTGACGATTGAGGGTGGTAGGGTATATGGAGGTTCCAGGTGATATTGAGAGCCTCAGCTGTTAGCTGGGTGACCCGAGAGACGAAAGCAGGCCCATTGTCCAACTGTAGTGAGGCAGGCAGGCCAAAACGGGGGATGATATGCACTACTAATGTCTGTGCCACCACCGAAGCTGTCTCGTGGTTGGTGGGGAAGGCTTCAATCCATCCTGAAAAGGTATCAACCAGAACTAGTAAATACCTGAGTTTTTTATGTTTAGGCATGTGGGTGAAATTGACCAGCAAGTCCTGTCCGGGGATGGTTCCTCTCATCTGGTGGAGGGTCATCTGGATTTTTAGAGCACCTTGAGATGAGACACAATGAAAAGTAGTGCAGCCTTGGTGTACCTCATCTATGGCCTTGCGGAGACCATAAGGGACAAATATGGGGGAGAGAAACCGGTGCATGGCTTCTGGCCCAATGTGCAGAAACTGATGAATTTTGGATATGACATCCCTGCCTTGGGCTTGGGGGAGGGCAATTCGTCCCCTGAGATATATCCATCCCTGATCTCCTAACACTCCCCCTTGATGTAGGAGCAGTTGTCATTCATCATCGGGGTATTGGGGCAGCAGAGAGGAGGAAAGAAACAACACAGAGGGTGGGCTAGACCCGGATGTTAACTGTCGGGCCGTGGTGTCTGCCAATGCATTACCTCTGCTTACTGGATCGTTTCCAGTTTGATGTCCTTTACAATGCATGATGGCCACCTCCTTGGGGTCCTGTAGGGCCTGTAGCAGGTAGCCAATAGCCCTGCCATTGATGATTGGGGTTCCCTTGGTGGTGAGGAAGCCCCTTTCCTTCCAAATTGCTGTATGAGTGTGTGTAATCAAGAAGGCATATTTAGAGTCAGTATAAATTGTGGCTCTCTTCCCGGCTGCCAGCTGTAATGCTTGGGCAAGAGCTACTAATTCAGCTTTCTGGGAGGTGGTCCCAGAAAGATGGGAGTAGGTTTGCTTCTATCACTTGTGACAGAGTTACCACTGCATAGGCTGTCCTTCGCACTCCATCACTCCCCTTCACTGAGCTTCCATCTACGAAAAAGGTCAAGTCAGGGTTTTTGAGGGGCATGTCTTGTAGGCCCTCTCTAGGTTTTCTAAGAGCTTCTACAATCTCTACACAGGAATGAGTGGGCTTATCTGCCTAATCGCTGATGGGAAGCAAGGAGGCTAGGTTAAGGGGTGGAGAGACTTGTAGGGTTACCTGTGGATGTTCAATTAACAGGAGGTGAAATTCTTGTACTCTTGAAGGACTTAAGGAGGCTAGGGATTTATGACTCAAAAGATCTTGTAACTGGTGTGGGGAATACACAGTAGTGGGCTGTTGGAGCATTAATTTCAGGGCTTCTCGGGCCAGACTTCCCGCAGCTGCCAGGGCTCGGAGGCAAGGCTGCCACCCTCTGGCGGTGGCATCTAACTGTTTGGAGAGAAATACAATGGGATGGCACTCTGGCCCCACTGGCTGTACCAGCACTCCGGTGGCCACTCCTGCCCTTTCTGCTGTATGTAGTGTAAAGGGCTTGGTTAGGTCAGGGAGCATCAATGAGGGGGATGAGAGTAATGCATTCCACAACTGACTGAAAGCAGAAGCTACTTCAGTGGGTGAAGTTAGCGGCCCAGTAGGAGTCTCTGTAGCAGCTGCATACAGCGGTCTGGCCAGAAGGGCAAAGTTAGGCACCCAGTGTCTGAAAAACCCTACTAATCCTAGAAAGGATAGTATCTCGGTTCCTGAAGTAGGTGGCAGGAGAGCTTTAATCACAACTACTTGGTCCGCCATCAGGGCTTTAGTGGTGGGAGTTAGAGTCAGCCCAAGGTATGTAACTTGAGGTAGAGACAGCTATGCTTTGGCTGGGGATACCCTGTACCCCAGGTCTGCTAGGAAACTGAGAAGGGATGTGGTGTCTAGGACCAAGGCCTCCTTTGAGGGGCTGCAAAGTAAAAGATCATCCACATATTGGAGGAGTGTACTCTTGCCCATTGAATGTCACGAGAGGTCCTCTGCCAGGGCCTGTCCAAAAAGATGGGGGCTATCTCTAAAACCTTGAGGTAGAACTGTCCAGGTCAGTTGTCTAGATCGACAGGGATCAGGGTCTTCCCATGTGAAGGCAAATAGCAGCTGCAATTCTGAGTGGAGGGGTATAGTGAAAAAGGCATCTTTAAGGTCTAGTACAGTAAAATGAGAGGTACTGGATGGGACCTGAGATAGAAGAGTGTATGGGTTAGGCACTACTGGGTGTAGAGGAATAACAGCCTCGTTAATTATTTGGAGGTCTTGAATGAGGCGGTACGCTCCAGAAGGCTTTTTTACCAGCAAGATAGGAGTATTGCGTGGAGAGTTAGTCAGTACTAAAAGCCCTTGTGAGAGTAGACGATTAACAATAGGCTGTAGTCCCCTTCGGTGAGCCTGAGAAATAGGAAATTGAGGCCGAGAAGGGAAGTGGGATGGGTCTTTAAGGTGTATTAAACCTGGGGTGTGGTGGGTTGCCACCACAGGGGTGGAGATGTCCCACACAACTGGATTGACAGCAGTCCAGGGAGTTGGGAGACTTAGGTCTCTGTCGTCTAACTCTCCTTGGCTGACTAAAGCAACGAGGGAGTTTCTGGCATTTTGTAAGCATTTAAAAGGTGGGAGGGAAATAGATGCTTCTAACTTATAGAGCAAATCTTGTCCTAACAGAGGAGTAGGACAGGAAGGCATGACAAGAAAGGAGTGAGTAAACGGGATGCTTCGAAAGGTGCAGGCTACTGGGCCCGTCTCCAAAGGCTTGGAAGAGGTTCCCATGGCTCTAACTACGGAGACCTTGGCAGGGTATAGAGGTCCTTTAAAGGAGGGGAGAACAGAGTAGGTAGCCCCTGTGTCCACCAAGAAAGAGATGGACTTACCCGCTACCCACAGCTTAGCCCTGGGCTCGGCAAGGGTGATCGGGGTGTCCAAGTCCAGGTGTCTTAAATCTTCAAGGATGCCCAGCACGTCTGAAGGGCGTCTACCCCCTGTGGGACTCTGCCGCCAGGGGAGGACCACCCTCTGGAGGACAGTCTACTTTCCAATGACCTTGCTTACCACAGCTGGGGCATGGTTTGGTCAGTTTGTGTGGGTTGGGGCACCTCCGTGCCCAGTGCCCATCTTTGCCACACCAAAAGCAAGGGCCCGGAGGTTCGAGTCGATCTTCAGGGACACCCCAATGATCTCTACGAGCCGGCCGCAGAGCAGCTGTTATAGCATGAGTTTGTTCTGCCATTCGGGCAGCTGACTTCCTCTCATTCTCGTCCTCTCGGGCATGAAAAACTTTAAATGCCATATCTACTAGGTCTCCTAGAGGGGTTCGGGGACCATCTTCAGCCTTTTTAAGCTTGCGCCTGATGTCAGGAGCTGACTGAGTTATAAAATGCATGGCTAGGAGAGAGGAACCTATTGCTGAGGCTGGGTCAATCTTGGTGAAAGCTCCTAGAGTTTCTTTGAGGCGCTTGAGGAATTCTGATGGGTTTTCATCAGGTTTCTGGGTAATTTCTCTAAACTTATCGTAATTGATAGCTTTTTGGGCAGTAGATTTCATACCTGCCAATAAGTAGAGAATCATATGATCTCAGCATGCTTCACCCTCGGGAGAATTATAATCCCACAGGGGTTCTTTAGAGGAATAGCTCCTCTGCCCATAGGTTTCCGCTAATCCATGGCATGGGCTTCACTGACGTGACACGGTAATATTCCTTCAGGGTTAGAGTGGATTGGAGGACTACATGTACATCGTGCCAGGTGAGCTTGTAAGCTCGAGTAAGATATTTAAACTGTTTAGTGAACATTACAGGGTTGGAGGAAAAGGATCCCAATCGCTGTTCCACTTGGGACAAGTCTGCCAGGGAAAAGGGAACATGAACTTGCACCACTCCTTCAGCTCCCGCTACCTCTCTTAGAGGAGCTATCATGTGAGCCCAAGACCGCTGTAACTTAGGGCGAGTTACAGGAGGGCTAGACCATGTGGGCACCAGCTGCGGCGAGTAAGACGGTGGTGGATTTGAAGGAGGGGACGGAGGAGGCGACTTTGGTAGTGGGGGTTACAAGTTGGGAATCGGTGCAGAACTTGAAAGCAGGGGACTAGGATATGGGGGAGTTTTATCTGAAGTGGAGTCAGCACTTGTGGAGTAAAATGGTGGCCAGACTGGAAGAGAAGGGGAACAAGGCGGAGGAGAGACTGGGAGAGAAAGGGGAACAAGGCGGAGGAGAGACTGGGAGAGAAGGAGAACAAGATGGAGGAGAAACCAGAAGAGAAGGAGAGCAAGGTGGAGGACATGAACAATGAGGAAGGGAGATGGCCCCCACAGTGGGCCTGGAGGAGCAGGAAGGGGGGTAGCCGAGATCCTCCACCAAGTCCATCAGAGAAGAGCCTCCCAGTAATAGGAGTGGTAGAGCTTAGCGGTCTTTGGTGGAGGCCTGGGCCAACAAAACTTGGGAAGGAGAACACTTAACATATAGATCTGGATGGGTGCACAAAGTCCAAAAGGCCTGCACATATGGGATTTCATTCCACTTTCTGCCCCGGTGGCAATAATTAGTTAAGTTGGTGAGGAGGCCAAAATCAAAAGTTCCCTCAGGGGGCCAGTGAGATTGATTGTCCAAGGGATACTGAGGCCAGGCCTGAGAGCAAAGGAAGACTAACTTCCATTTGCAAATTTCCTGGGACAAATATAGAGTAGTCAGATTAGAAATGAGACACTGCAGTGGTGTCTGAGCCTCTGCTTTGGAGGACTGGTTCCCCATGTCTCCTCTCACTTCCCAAAAAAACATCCCGCTGAGAGGAGGGCCCAGTGTCCCAAGCACACCAAGTCAGGAAAGACGTCCTGGGAGCCTGGGTGAGGGACGTCTCCCCCACCACAGGGCCAGGGGCGAGTATCCCAGATACTCACAATGGATGGGCTGAATGCCCAGACCTGGACGTAGCTACAATTTCGGACGGACCAGGTGAAATGGAGTTAGGAAGGGAAGCAGACTGGGGGAAACTGAGGGACTCACCAGAAAATAGTCCACGCAGCAGAGAGCAGGCTGAAGTCCTGGGTCAGGGAAGGAGTGGGCGGGGCCGCCGGTGGCCAGTCGGGGCCCGTACTCACACTCCTCCCGGGTTTCGGCACCAAATGTAAGATAAATTCTAGCCTAAATAAGCAGGCAAAGAAAGGCAACAAAGGGCCAGGTAATTTATTTGAACGCAAACACCCGGGCGAGATTTCCTCAGTCTACAGAAATAAAGGCTGGGGAATTTGCACGCATAAGCAGAGAGGCAGCGAGTTTTTAAAGAAGGTAGGGGGAGGCAGAGCTTAGATTTACAGCAGTGCAAGGATTGGCTGACGTATCAGGTTGGGAGGGGGCAGCAGCCGGGGACTTTGACACATCATCAGGGTCCAACGTGCTTGCTCCTCCCGTCAGTGCTCTCAGGCTTACAGTATATATAAAAGAAACATTTTTATTAACACATTCAATTAGTCTATAAACAAATTCATTCAACTAAAAACCTAGTATTTTAAGTGAATTGAGACCATTATTATTCCACTGAACAGTGCGAATGAAGATATAAGTTGTAATTTGGAGTTCTTCAACAAAGTCAAAATTGCTCAGTTTGAAAATAGTATGTAAACACAATCTCAATATGTACTTTTAAATAAACGATATGAAAGAGCCAATCATGAAATATGACACCTTTAACGTCTGGCATATTGTAGGTGCCAACATTTGTATTGAATAAGTTAAAAGATTTAAGAAAAAGGTAGCCACCCATAAGAATTCAATATAAACATGTATATGAAAAGTGTAAAATTGCATAATTACATGTAATAGAATGCCATATATGCCCTTTCTACCAGAAAATTGTGTGGTCAATTTCCAATTTCAATACCCTTTCTTTTAAAATTTGACTTTTGTTTTTTTGAGAAACAGTTGAGAAAGCAAAAAATACAGACGAAAGAGCAGTCTGTCAAACATGGTATTTGGAAAGCAGGCTGGAGTTCCCGTTGTCTTTGCCCAAGGAAAGCAGACCAGGCCTCCCACCAGAGCATCCCAGCAGTGGCCTTTCATGCTGAAACCAGCTTGTGACAGTACTTCTCCTCCAGCCGTGAGGCAATTCAATATCTAAGAATGGACAGTCCTCCAATTGCCTCACAAGTGTTAAACCAGCACCAGAGCATGTTGTTGCTCACCATATGTGGTAATTAAATGTGGGAACTCACACTTCTGTGTGGCCATAAAACCTCCGTTTGGGGAGGGGGCTGCCTCATCTGCAGTTGTAGCCCATGTGAGGCCGTGATCCTGGAGCCACACCTGGTTACACACACTTACAGACATATCCTCATACAGGCCCTTGGTTTATTTCAGATTCCCCAGGCATCTCAGCTGCCATATTTGTAATAGTGAGAAAGAAATTTAGATCAAAAGAGACCACAGGGCAAGACAGGCGTCCAGGAGCATGACTGGGCTGGAGCTTCCAGGTTCTGCTGTTTTCTTTCAAATAATGAAATAAGTGAACATAAAAGAGGAGGCTGGGTTAAAAATCAGAGAGGAGGCTGGGCAAGAAGCAGCAATAAGACACCAGCCAGAAAGGATCAAGGTTAGCTATGCCAGACCTGCTGAGTGTTGCTCATTTAGTGGGAGGCTTCTCCTAATAGTGAAACGACAGAGCTTTAAAATAAAAAAATGGTAGTGTTCAAGGAGACGGCAGCATACTACAGTGAAAATATTTCAGGATGCAATTGTAACTGGTGCAAATATGCCTCTGACAAATGGTCTTAGCTGGAGGAGCTATTTACTACCTGGACTCACTGTGAGCAGCACCTTCATAAGGCACTTAACAGGAAACCCAGCCTTCCCTGAGGATGCAGCTCAGCAGGAAGCTGCAACTTTGTGAGAATGACCTGACTTACCTGCTCAAAAAAGTGGCAACAGAGTGGATGAACTCTAGTTACCCTTTTGTAACCGAATGGGGAGGAAGTGACCCAGAGAAAGCAGGCCAGGAAGCTGCAGCGCTGGGGCTGTCCTCTCTACCTGGAGCTGCGGAGGAGGGAAGCCTTGCACACTGGCTCACCGCCTACTGCATTCCTAGGAGGGCACTCAGCAGGCCTGAGGGGAAGCTGGGCTGACTCAGGATGGCATGAGGCCCTGGACTGTAGCCCTGCAATGTGTCTTATCTTTCCACAGTCTAGCAGGCACTGAATTCCAAGGGATGCAGGGACTCTCTGTGGGGTGGAAGGAAGTGAAGAAATTGACTGTCAAGTCATGACGTGGTGACTAAGCTTGAGAGTCTTCCACTTATTGTTTGACTTCAGCTCCCTAGGAAAGAAAAGAACATGTTGGCATTGTCCCATCAGTGAGATCATATAAGCTGCCGCTTGCTCTCTGTCCCTGCCTATCATCGCATTTATGATGGGTCCTTGTGGAAACTGACCAGTGTCATTATTTTATTCTATAATACATTTGCAAAGTAAAGTCTATATCCCACATACCCACCTACCCGCCTCTCATTATCTCTTTGCCCACTCCCTTACTGCCGTCCCCTGTACAGGAGACAAGTAAACAAGTGATAGAAAGCGTTCCTTTTATCAAACAACTTCCAGAGTACTACAGGATGAAGGCTGTTTCGGTCCACTTCCTATATTCTTTATAGCTGCAATGTAATTAGCATTGATGTTCGTAATGGAGGTCTGCACAACCTCAAATTCTGCATCCTGAAGGACTGAATTATGTTCATAATAGGTGTATTACCATTCATTTTATTGCATTCAAATTTTTGACAATCCAGGTGTAACATATTCAGCTGTAGTGACAATGAAGTAGAAAACCTCATTCTTTCAGAAGCTTCCCAAATAAATTACTGACAGGAACAGAGGAGAACAATAATGGTCTGGGGTTCCTCTGGGAGTGTTGTTTTTACAAAACAGGATGAATGGCCAGCAACTCTTCTTTCATGTCCTTCTGTAGATGAACAGAAAAACAAGGCCAGAATTTACATTCTTTATTTGATTCTTTAATTTTAAAAGAAAACTAAAGAATGATCATTAAAAAATACTATTCCAAGGGTCCATACTCTCTTTAACTATACATCTCAATTCTTTCTGTGAGATTGGGACAGGCTGAGAGGTAAACCATGGCATTTGAAAATAGAATAAACTATGGAGTCACCAAATACTCTTTTAAATAGGCTGAGCTCCCAAGTGCAAGAAAACTTAGAGAAACTCCAAGCAAATTTTAAATCACAAAACTGGTGCAATAATAGCTAATTTGGCTTTTACCTCTTCTTGGAATTTTGTGTATCTATAGGCACTTTATCGCAAAAAGCAGTCAAGCTGCACAGTCTATAAAGAAGTGCAAGTTTTTAGTTGATTCAACCAGGCAGACCTACCACAGTGGAAACAGACTTAGAACTTTAGAGGCAAGTATTTAACTGCTGTTTCAAAGTCAAAGGCAAGATTTTCCTTCCCCAAATTTACTGCTGTTAGAAAAACTATATGTGATATTTAAGATTTGACAGCAGGATTTAGAAGAATCGTTATAAATACTAGTTGAGGGGGCTAGGTTCACAGCTCATATTCTCACTGCCCTGAGAAATCTTCACTCACTTGCTGAGCCATGTTTTCAAATGCAACCTATGATTGGCCCCTGAGTTCTGTAGAGCAAAGTTTTCACACATCCCTGAGACTGTGAATCTTGATCACCTTTGAAGATGCCTGAGGTTAACAACCAGATTGACCTGTCAGGGCCCCTGCCTGTCTTCACTTTTGCAAGCAGGTGAAAGGAGCGGTAGACACCACATAGACAGCAATTTTGTGCTAAAAGCTGGGAGCCAAACAAGTAAAGGCTTGCCATCTCCTAACATTGACTTCTGTTTCCTTTTTATGGTGGAAGAAATCTAGATTTCAGTATACACTCAGAAATGATTGAAAATTGAATCAGTCCTCAAATAGGTTCAAAGTATTCAGCGACTTAATAATTCATCAAAATAATAGTTCAGTAAATAGTATTAGTATGGACTTGAAGAAATTATAAACAAGAGGCTGTTAAATGTTGCTATTTATTTTTAAAAGTCAATCATTTAAAAACTTAGGATTCCTAAGAACTATATATATATATATATGCCTTGAAACTGCCCAAAGTTTCATTCTGAATTTTCTATTAAATTTTATTTAGCCTCACTTAAGGCTGAAACCTGATTTTCAAAGTGTGAATTTAAGGTAGCTAGCTCTCATCTATATATCCTAAAAGTAGAAATGTACCATTAGATTTCAGGTCCTATTTTAGTTTAAATAGTATGTCTATGTTAAAGTAGATATGTCACTGGGAACTGTGACTGTGGATGATTATTTTTAAATTCTTATTTGTTCTCCCTTGTGTTTTCTAATGGTTACACAATGGTTATAATATTTATGATTACATAAAAATATGTTAACAAAAAAAATCCAGTGCTGAGCCCAACCCTAAAAAGAGGCTTCCACCTGCCACCACAGCATGCCCAGGGGTGCCCATGCAATGAATGGCGGAGAGGGAATAATTCATTGTTCAATCTATATTCAGTAAAAGCCTGGATACATGTCAGATGTGTGTTAAATTCTAAATAGTTATCGAGCTCTTTAACCTCCTGAGCCCATCTCCTCTTTCTAAAATGCTCTTTATTCACATGGATAGCTATTATGTAGACCCAAATTTCAAATCCACAAAAGCCAATATCAAAATTCAAAATAAGATCTTGAAACTAACTGAACCCTGAGTAAAAAGCAGGGCAGGGCAACATGAAATTAATGTAAACCAAGTACATATCCATAACTATTGTATTTATTTATTAGTTTTTCTTTAATGGGAACTAAATGAGAGTTACTTTCATTAAGTATCAACTTCCTGCCAGGTGTTAGGCATTCTAATTTACAAGCTGAATATAATTTAACTCTCACAATACTTTTATAATATCAATCATACCTTATTTTTCAAATGAAGAAAATGAGTCCCAGATTGCTTAAGAAACTTGTCCACTTCTCCCAGCTGATGGAAGCAGAGCTAGGAAATTGCTATCAATTTCTTATAACAAATAAAATTGGGAGAAGAAGGAATATGATCTGAAATACCAAATTATAGATAAATAGAAATGATCATTTATTAGGCAAAAGTTTCCTGTTCATAACTCTAAATCCTCAATCACTTATTTTACCAGGGCAACCAAGGAAACAGAAAATAAACGGTAATTATTATGGACCTTTCTCTGCCCACCTGTAGATAACAACTTAGGAGCCTTAAATCACTAAATATGGGTGCAGGAGTCTAAGATCCCAGGCAACTCACAAAAAAAAATGTGACCATGAAAAATTGAGTGTTCTATGATAACATTACATAAAATATTATTAACACCTCTTCTTTGAATGAATTATTCCTTCTGATAGTCATTACCACTTAAAAAGGTAGGCTTTATAAGACCCTGAAACTGAAAAATAAAACTAAACAAAAGCAAAACAAATTAAGCTTCCTTATCTGAGTTTGCAATAATTTAAAAGTATTATGTGTCTCAAATTTAAAATGGCGAATGAATTCCCAATACCTGGTCCAGCCATAATCTTTTTTTTCTCTTTTCTTTTTTTTTCTATTAAGGTATTATTGATATATACTCTTATGAAGGTTTCATGTGAAAAACAATGTGGTTACTACATTTACCCATATTGTTGAGTCCCCCCCATACCCGATTGCAGTCACTGTCCATCAGTGTAGTAAAATTCCAGAGTCACTATGCGCCTTGTCTGTGCTACACTGTCTTCCCCATGATCCACCCACCCCACACCATGTGCACTAATCATGATATGCCTCAAACCTCTTCTCCCTCCCTCCCCACCTGCCCTCCCCCACCCATCCCCTTTGGTAACCGCTAGTCACTTCTTGGAGTCTGTGAGTCTGCTGCTGTTTTGTTTCTTAAGTTTTGCTTCATTGTTACACTCCACAATGAGGGAAATCATTTGTATTTGCCTTTCTCTGCCTGACTTATTTCACTGAGCATAATGTCCTCCAGCTCCATCCATGTTGTTGCAAATGGTAGGATATGTTTCTTTCTTAGGGTCCAGCCATAATCTTTTAAACTACAGTTATCTCCTTTTATTGGGAGTCAATTTCATTTGGCCACTGAATATGTGATTTTGACTAAATATATTCTGTCTCTGGAGTATAAGTTTCCTATTTTAAAACAATAAGGATTAGGTAGCTAATAATTCATTAACTCTTCAAATAGTATATCTATCCATTTTATTCTGATTTTCTATGTAGGTTGTGGAAAAAAAAACAGGAGTTTTATTTTTGATTCAGAAATTTGTTCACACTGCATCCTATTTCATGATAAAGAGAGGTACAATGTATTTTAGAATATTTAACATATACATAATATAATGTAAATAAAAAATTTACATAATATAAATTATGTGAATTTATTTATACATAATATAAATAAAAAATAAAAATTGACCTGGTTGTAATGATATCCTAGCCAGAGCTGGGGATATGAGATAGGGGAGGTGGGTGACAAGGAAGCCCTGGTGCGCTCACACATGCCAGCTGTCTCTTCTTCCTCCATTCTTAACACTCCTGCCAACACGGACAGATAGCTCAGCCCCTTTCCCTTTAGCACGAATCCCTCTATCATTATGTTCTCATTCCTCCCTTCTCCTCTGACACAGAACCTGCTGTTCTTTGAGAAGTATTCCTCCTGGAGGAACAAGGCATTTGTCATGTGACACTAGAAAGGTACAGTGTCTCCCAAAGGGGGTGTTATTGTTAGTGGCATTTGTGGTAGGACTTACTGTTTGGGAGGTCATTTAGCAACCCTGGACCAGTGTATTGAATGCCAGTGAACTCCCTTCCAAACTGCAACAACACATTTAATAAAACAACATTATAGTACATATTCCCACAACTCCTAGGGAGACAGTGTTTTCCTGAGTCTCAATCACTAATTTAAGCCAACTGCTTTATTTACCACCTAGGAAATTAGCCACAGAATGATGAGCAACTTGCTCAAGATCACACAGGTTAATTTTTTTTAATAGACTCTTCTTCATATTGAGAAAAGACTTCTGATGCATAACTAGGCAGTTATTTGAAGTCATTTTACCACAGGTGCATATGGTTTTGAATATAGATATTAACCTCTATGACAGTTAGTGAAAGAAAGAAAAGTAGGTACTGTTGTAATGTTTGCTGAAAACAACTAATATCAAATATATGTGATGGGTACTATATAAGAAATATTCTATTAGATCAGTGGTTCTCAAAGTCAGATCTGCAAAGCCTTGACGGTCTCTGAGACCTCCACAAAGCCAAAATATGTTTATAATAATATTAAAATATTACTTTCCTTTTCATCATGTCAATACCTTAAAGTGATGTTGCAAAAGAAATGTTGGGAAAAGTTTTGCACTAGTGCCTTAGTACAAACCAAGACAATGACACCAATTGTATATACTAGTAGTCATTGTATTCCACACCGCCAGGCACTTGGCATTAATTTTTTTTAAGAATATTTTACTTAAGAATATACTTTAAAAAAATATTCTGGGTGATAAAAATGGGACTATGCATAAAGCACTTTTACATACAGATATGCAAATGATTTTCTCTAAGAAAAGCTCTTGTGTGAACAGGTTATGAGCTAAACTAGCCTTGTTAATATAGCACCCATTTATACTTGAAAGAATAATTGACAAGCTATTGTTATTCTGACTTGAGTATTTAGAAATATTTTCTAAAAAATGTGAGCCTGTCACTTAGGGTGACCAACCATCCTTGTCTACCTGGTTCTTAAGGATTCTGGAAACACAGGACTTTCAGTGCTAAAACTGCAAAAGTCCTAGACAAAGCAAGGCATAGTGGTCCCTTTACTGTCATTTCAGGAAAAACTACTAGCCATTTGTGTTACCAATGATAAGATTGAATGTGATGCTAGTAATAAACACTAAAGTAATTTTTTGATATTATATAGTGAAATATGTTAACTTTTGGAAGATCTGCAAAATTAGTAAACCAATACTTTCCAAATGACCTATGCATGATGTTGCACAGATAATGATCCATCTAAAATGCAAGATAGCCAATGGACTTTAATGTAACAGAGAAAAGAAGTTCATTGATACGGTTTCAGATCCACATTGAAATCAACCACTTGACATATTTGGCTATAACATCAAAGAAGAATATCCACAATTATCTTTAAAAAAAATTAACAAAGAGGTTATTTCAACTTCATATCTGAATGAGGCCAGATTTTCTTCTTATATTTCAATAAAAATGACATTATCAAAACAGATTAAATCAAGCAGCAGATATGAGAATCCAAATATCTTTTACTAATCCAGACAGTAATATTTGAAAAAATATAAAACAGTATCAGTCTACTCACTAATTATTTTAGAAAACAGTTACTTGTTCATTAAACATTATTATAGGTTTTAGTATGAAATGATTTATTCTTTAATTAATCAATTATTTCTTAAAATTTCCTGGATTTCTAGTATGGTCAGTACTAAGAGATACAACTTACAAAGACAAAAACAAAGGTTTTTAGGATTGGCAGTAATAGGTAAGAGCAAAAAGGTGTTTTAAGACCGAAATGTTTGAGAACTACCTTGTAGGTGTTTATCCCATACTTTTTATCCAGTTCCAGTCTTCCCAAAATATTACTCTTTCAGAATACTAACATCTTATTTACATGGGTTTTTTAGTCTTAATTCTGAGAATCAGCTGTTATAATAAAAAATGTTCTAGGGGACCTTTGACCCTCATAATCATTAGAATTTTCCCAAAAAGGAAGAGAGAGACTCAATCTTTTATATGATCACATTCATGTATAAGTCCTCAACACGGTAAGAACCACACTAGGAGAATGTTTGAAGCTTTCTGCAAGATTCTACTACTAGGTTCCATTGAATCAGTAAAAATAATGTTTGCTGATTTATATACCAGATTATTTAAAAAATACAATAGTTAAGTCTATATATAATAGTTATATTATAGTTAAGTTATATATAATAATTATATAACTATAATTAATTTCAATATTGGCTTCTTGAAAGACAAAGTTTGATGAATTTCTAAGGGATATCATGTTTTCTGGGGGAAATTTAGCCAAACTTAACTGCTTCCTGGCATCACCAAAGTTCATTGATTGGTGCCCTAGAAACTGTTTCCACTACCTCCATAGCTATTTTTAACCACTCAGTGGTATCACTGTAGATGGACACTTTAGCTCTTTCAAAGGAGAGAAGTTCTACCCTCCTGGGAGTAAGACTTCATAAGAGGTCATATAATGTTGTACACCCCAGTCAGAATGCCTTCATTTACTACCTGTGTTTTCATAGGCAAGACACTTAACTTCCCTTGACTCAGTTTCCTCATTTGTAAAATAGTATCAACATCTAGGTAAATTGTTTAGAGAATGAATAGTGGCAATATAAAAAATATTCAATAAGTATGAGGTCTTATTTTATAAATAAGGAAAACTCAACTTTCAAGAATGAACCTAGACTAAATTCGTAGAAATGTAGAGATCTTCTGAAAATATTATGCCCACTATTGGAATATTTACAAGAACAGATTGTCTAGTAGGGCCTAATGATTTGATAGACTGACAGCTCTAGAAAATAACACGTAATGAGAAGTTTGTATCTAATCAATATTTGCAAAAATATTTCTAAAAATTCTGAGTGTAAAGAATGTCTTCATTCTTATGTAGATTAACACTGATATTATTTTTATACCTTTTAGTCTCTGAACTACTTTTATATATAATGAATTGCAACTAAACTTGAGGAGTTAACACAAAGTTAAAATTCAAATTACTATGAAACTCAATATTTAAAAATATCAATCTACACATTTTACTTTGTTCTCTTTTTCTATAGAAGATACATATTACTTATTTTCAGCCTATAAAAAAATTAAAGGATTCATCTCCAAATATTATACATTGTCATAAATGCCTTCTACCTTATTGTTTCTACTGTTTCTTTTGCCAGATGACCTCAGTTTGTCAACACTAAAGAAAAACATTAAAAAAAAACTTTCCTAAACAGTATTCTTATTCATACAGCACATAAAGATGTACTTATGTATCATAGGAATGTGACAAGCTGCTATTAGAGAATACTTTAATTTTAATTGGTGAAAATAAAAAAGCAAATATAAACAGTGTATGATATTTTTACATGTAACCAAATGTTTCACTATTATTGTACATAAAATTTGATATAATCGTGCCCTTATCACATTTTAGATTCTAATATATCAGTGCTGCTGTCAGAAATGAATATGAACTTGTTATCATTTTTGCTCCTCTACCTGGTACCACGTAAATGATGACCTGGTTCCGGAGAGAAGTTGTTATATTGCTTTTTCATCCTTCCTTCAGATGGGAAAATTTTAGGCCTGGCTGTTATGCTCCATCATCTTGAATAAGTGATTAATAGTTTTTCAACATTACTAAAACAACTTCAGTTATATATGGCTGCTGGTTTGGTTTGCAAACTTTAAAATTATGGTGATAAACCATTTAAAGTTATGGTTTATCTTTGTAATAAAACACCAACTGATTAAACAGGAATATTCCTGGGAGCTGCTGGATGAATATTCTCCCCTCCTAAAATTCAACAGAAACATGAATTGTGGAAACACATTATGTTGAGAATAACTATCACATAGAGCGCTGTATATACAATAGGACTTTCTCCATTTCTAATTTCATAAATGAGCATTTGAGCCAAACCCTGACCTACAGAAGTCAAGCACTTGTTATTTTTAAGATCACTTATTTTTCTTTTCATAAATATTCTATAGAACTCTATGACATAAAAGTTGTTTTTAAAATAATATGGTATGCATTGCTATATCAACATACTAAACATTGTATTAAAACAATGTTAGAACGTTAACATGAATTATGTTAAAAGAAAAGTTACACATCATATCAAATCTATATTGCAAAAACACATGTTTTTGCTTAACCTGGTCTCTCTCTAGAGCCCCTCTCCCCACTAATTCTGAATCCATGTCCTGGTGTGATAACCTCAAACCTGAATCCACACAGGCAGGTGAGAATTCCAAACCCTAGTAACAGTAGCCACAATAATTCATTCAGACTGAGCCAGTCAAATAGAATTTCAATTATGGGCTGGAATTATGACAGAAGCTAAAGTAAAAGGGTGTATGACCTTTCCCAAGAATAAAGCCAATCAAGAAGCCTGCAATGCTAACTTCTAAAGAAAGAGAAATCAAATCCTGTACCATATGTGAGGCTCTGAGTTCATCATTGCCCAAATTCAAATAACCTCAGAATATTTTAGTTACACAAGAAAATAATTCCCTTTTTTGTTTTAAGTTGGTTTCTGCTGCTTGCAAGGAAAATCACCCTCATTAATACAATCCATTACTCTAGCAATTTTAAGAAAAAAATCTTTATACACAATGTAGGTTAGATCGTGATGACTCTGATTTCCCAAATACTCCAAGGGATTGTAAATCATTTTCAAGTTTTAGAAAACAATATGTATACAATGAATGACATATTATGTCATAATATTTTGCTTAAGAATGCAAACTTAAGAAGACAGGTGAATAATTGCTAATTGCAGTGTTACATATGGCTTCAAAAAATGAAATGCAGCCTAAGACTTAACTATTGTATTTTTTAAATAATCTGGTATATAAATTGTATTATAAAATTATGCAAAATTATATTCCTGTTAAATTCTAAAGATTATACAGAAAAGAAATATATAATATCTGAAAAGGGTCAAAAAAGCATTGTAGTCATTATACTGATTACAGCTATATAAAGTGATACATACATGGAGACAAGTGATTCTCAACCCTAGTTGCATATTAGATTCTCCTGGGGAGCGTTGTTAAAAATGTAAAAAATGTTGATGCCTCAGAAATTCTGATGTAATTGTTCTGGGATAGAGCCCAGTCATTGGTATTTTTCTAAATCTCCCTGATATGCAAGAATTAACAAAAGCTTTACAATAGGAAAAAAAATTAACAAATAAACCCTTCACAAATAAGCCAATAAGTATTTCACTTTTATACACTGACTTATTCATAACTTGGCATATTCCCATATTCAGAAGTACTACATTGTGTTGATATTTCTCATCTATGTTTTAACTTCAAAACAGTTCAGGTTTTAGTTTCTTTGAAGGTGAGACAGAATGGTAGCTTAATTATGCCCTGAAATAGAACAGGGGAGGAAAGGAGGATTAGAAGGCCTCTTTTTAAGTATAAATTAATTCATGAATAACCCAAAATCTCAGTCCCTTGTTTTAATAATTTTAATGATGCTCCTAGGGCATTTGCAATTTAAACTGTTTTGACTAGGCAACGTGTAATTTAAACAGGCATGCATGGGTTTCACCCTGCCTCACTGGTGCCTTCATCTGAGTCTCTTTCATTGGACCCTCCCAGCCTAAATGTCGGAGAAACTCAGAATTCAGGTGTCAGCTCTCCACACATCTACTGCCTGGATGATTTAACGTAAATATGACTCTCAGCTACTTATCTCCAGGCCTGACCTCTTTCGTGGATGCCATATATCCAACTCTCTCTCAAAATCTGTACTTGAACGTTTAGTATGTAATAATCTTGACTTTTACCAAAACAAAACTCTTAAGTTTTGCACCCAGACTTGATCTTCCCCAAGTGTTCCCCATCTCCTATTCATCCCCATTCACTTTCTGAACCAACCCTCAGTATTACTGTTGATTCTCAGTCTTGACCCTGTCCAATTCATCAGCAAATCCCTTGGCTATACCATAAAAGTATATCTTGGGCTCAAATCACTTCTCATCAACTTCAGTGTATTCCAAGCCATCAGGATCTAATAGCCATCCTGCTTTTACTCTTGTCCTCTGTTATGTAAAAGAGGTCAGAACTTTTCTTTCTCTAACTTGTAACCCTCCAATGATTTTTCTATCACAACCAAAATAAAATCAGTGTGTTCACCCCTGTTGATCTGTTGTCTGGCTAAGTGTGGACTACTGCTCTCCTGCTCTCTCCTGACTCATTGAGCCCCAGGTCACAGGCCACCCTGCTATTTCTCACAGGTACCAAGCCTGTTCCAGCTTCAGGGTCATTTTCTTGCTACTCCTGCCTGAATTTCTCTAACCCCATTATCTCTGTGTGGCTCCACCTTTCCTACTTTTCTCCAGTGGATGTCAAAGTTCACCTCCTCAGAGAGGCTGTAATTTTTCATATGCAATAATGATAATGTACAGCAGTAATAGTATACACAGCAGTATAACTCCTTTCTGGTTCCTGGGCTGGATTCCAAAGTGTGTGTAGGAGAGGGTCTTCCCACACACACAACACCAAGTAGATCTCAAACACGGGCAGCGTGCCCAAGAACTCCGTTCACTTCTGATGCTATCTGCCTAGAGATAGCACCAGATTCCCCAGGTTAAGGGCTCGGTCCTAAAGGACTGCCCTCCACCCTCCACTCCAGACTCTAGTGGCAAGCCCCAGGCAGTTACCTGTGCTTCTGACCTACTGGCTACATATTGGAGGTTCCAAAGGCCATTCCCTCAGGTTCATTAATTTGCTAGTGAGGCTCACAGAACTCAGGAAAACTCTTAAATATACCAGTTTCATAAAGGATACAAGTTAACAGCCAGATGAAGAGATACATAGGGAAAGGTCCCAAATAAAGGAGCTTCTATCCTTGTGAAGCCTGGGGCCTGGCCTGGTGGCATGTGGGCTCACTCTGGTTCCCCAAGCATAGAAGCCTCTCTGATTGAGAAGCAGGATCCATGAGAGTGATAAGCTCTCTCAGGGGTTTTTGTTCATTGCATAGTCCTGATTGACTAAATCATTGGCCATTGGCTGATTCAAACCCCAGCCCCTGCCCTTGGGTGTGGTCCAGAAGTCTCTCATTAACAGAACAAGACACCCATTGCACCTTTAAGTCTCTGAAATGTTATCAGTAACTGTGGATGAAGACTAAATGTACCTGGGAAATATATATTTGGTCATATGAATGACCAAATACATATTTCTTATAACTCATTATATATCACAGAGGTCTTCCCTGAAAACCTATCTAAAAGATAACTAAAAGAAAAGATATCTGAAAACCTAACTAAAAGACTCCTCACCACCCATATCACTCTCTATCCCTCTAAGATGCTTAATTTTTCTTCATAATACTTATCATTACCTGATGTTATATATGTATCTTCTATTGTTTGTCTTCCCCACAATCTCCATGAAGCCACGGATTTGATGAGTTTTATTCACTGCTATATCCCCAAGCTTTAAAAAATAACCTGGCAAATAGGCAGTCAATAAATGTCTGTGGAACTACTGAATGAATCAATGAGGAAACAAAAAACAACAACAAAAAAATACACTATATATATATATATATATATATATATATATATATATATATATAGTATATATACACACACATATGTCTGTGAATCAAAAGTAGCAGGATATACAACCCTGCCCAAGAATAAAGCCAATCAAGGATCAATATATGCACTCTTTATTTAGAGCAGTTTTAGGTTCATAGCAAAATTAAGCAGAAGGTACAGAGATTATCCATATATACCCCAGGCCCCTACATACACAGTCTCCCCCACTATCAACATCTGGCACCAAAGTGGTGCATTTGTTACAATCAATGAACCTACACTGACCCATCATTCTCACCCAAAGTCCATAGTTTACAGTAAGCCTCACTCTGTTTTTAACTTTCTATGGTGGAACTCGGAAACATTAAACCAATGGTCTTCTCTGGCCAGTCTGAAAGCCATCTTCAGCAACTTACTACAATTGCTTCTAATTTTGGTGATTCAATCACTAGTTCAGGCTACTTCAACAACTTGCTAAATCATTTCTCTGCCTCTAGTGTGACTTCCTCAAACCCATTGTCCCCACTGAGAAGTAAATATAACTAAGTGACATCTTCCCTAAATTCCCAGCACCACAGGTACATGTCCCACCCTCACTCACACCATTCCCTGGAGATGCAGGCTCGCACAGAAGTGCACACACACCCACGAGCAGGTGTCCTCCTTTGCAATTCCCTAGTCTGTGATAGTACTTAACTGTAGCTCCGGGAGCAAATTACAAGAGGAACCAACAGAAACTTAAGATATGGAGGTTATTCCAGCTTGGTGCCATATTTCATACCACTTAGGAGCACAGATCCTAGAACTAGATTGCGTTCACACCATGTCTGCCCCCTACTATTTGTATGGCCTTGACAAGTCATTTAACCGTTTTGGCTTCAGTTTCCTCATCTGTAAAATGAAGATAATTATAATTCCTAGATCTTGTAGACTTGTGATGGTCAAAAATCTTGATAAATGTGAAATATTCAGAACAGTATTTGGTGCATAACAAGGACTACGTGTGTTAGTGATTACTTTATTGTTAGTTTTTCACCTTAGTTTTCAATTTGCATCTGTATTTTGACTGGGTTACGCTATAAATTCTCAGTAAGTTCATATGCCTCCTCAATGCCCCTTACAACAAATTTGAGTTTTAAAATATTCTTTTACTTTCACATAACTACATGGTTATGTAGGTAAAACAACATCTAAGGAAATTATGCTATTTAAACTTTGAAATTCCATTTCTAATTGGACTCATTTGTTTTCTGGTCTTAAAACATGCCTGTATTAAGTCCTGGGGCTGCCAAAGCACCATAGTCTAGGTGGCTTAAACAACAGAAATTTCTTTTCGCACAATTCTGGAAGCTAGAAGTCTGAGATAAGGTATCTGCTGTGTTGGTTTCTCCTGGGACACATCTCTTTGGCTAGTAATGGCTGTCCTCTGTGTCTTCATACAGTCTTCCACTGTGCATGTCTGTGTAAATATCCTCTTCTTATAAGGATACCAGTCAAAGTACACTAAGGCTCACCCTAATGACCTCATTTTAACTTAATTACTTTTAGAAAGGGCTTATCTATAAATATAGTCACACTCTGAGGTTCTGGGAATTAGGACTTCAACTTATGAATTTTGGGGGACACATTCAGTCCACAGCCAGCCACATCACTTATTTCTATCTAATTTTCTGTAGAACTGACATAAATTATTGATATTTAAATATATGAATTCTATCATAAGTCATTGGTCCAATGAATTAAAAATTTTAGAAAAAACATAATTGTTGATACTTAAATCCATGTGAAAAGAGGTCTTCCTCAAATTAAAAATAATAGAATCCCAAATTACAGCCTCACTGTAATGATGAAAAGTAATATAAATAAGCAAATCATATTTCCCTATTTTACATTGAGAAAATTATATTTTTTAAAAGGAGAAGTTATTTGTAGACTGTCAAGTGCCAAAGCCAAAAAAATGATGGAGCTAAGGGATTTTTTGAAAAGCAAATTTAAAACAGTGACTTAAAAATTAATAAAACTTGAAAATGCAATTTGTGAACTTAATGGTATTAAGGACATTACTTCAATTTGAAATTTTAAGTTAGTTTAATAAATATTTTAGGTTTTTTTAAATTAACATCATTACTTTATAAGCTCTAAGTCAACTTCATCTTGCTATTATCATCTCCCAATTTTCAGATGAATTAGTCCCTGAATCTATGTACCAGTGTCAGACCTGGGAAATAACAGAATAGAAGTAATCAATAAAATATTAAGGGTTCTTTATTTTAGCTCTAGATTCCAACCAGATTTATTCCTTTCCTTTAATATTTAAAATAGCCATAAAAAATAAAGGAAATAGCTGGAGAAAAATATTAATCAAAGTAGGTATTATAAACTTTAGGATAGGGTTTATCTAGGGTTAAATAAATTTGTTAAGGAGCTATGTTCAAATAAGGTATTGGGTAGAAATCATTTTAAAACAAAAACAGACTGTAGTATTACCTGCTCTCCTAATATATCACTTGTCCCATAGCAGTAAAGGACAAAGATCATCTGTTATACATTTTCTTGCTTTCAATGATTAATACAAGGTATAGATAATAAATCAGATTTCCCCAAATCCTTTACCTTCTGCCACTGCAAAAATAAAATTTATTGATAAAACTCCATAATTTGTAAAGCATGTGACTTTGATATGCAGCAAAGCTTTAAGAATTTCTGAATGAAAATTTTAAGCATGGTAAGAATTACTGATGTGGAGTTTAACCTATTTGCAACCAAGAGCCAAAGAGATGAATTCTGAAGTTCCAGGCCTGAGTTATTCACCATAATATGCCTTGTTTAATGTTTCTTTAATGAAATCAAATTGTTAAGATAATGAAAATAAAGTGAAAGGTCAAGTCACTGAGGATAAGCCACTTAACCTTATATCTTATTGCATATAACAGCTCAGCATAAGAAACCAATCTTCATAAATTGAATTTATTCCATATTCCTAATGCTTATGAATAAATCATTTTCTGTAATTAAATAATGTGTGCTGCTTTTCTGAAACCCCTGTGTCAGTTGTTGGGGTTGGTTTGTGTTTTCCAGATGTGGTATCTATCTGCTGGGGCCCTCCCTGCAAAGCAAGTGGTGTGCTTACCACTTGGCACGTACTGAATCTGTCTGAGTATTTGAGAAACAATAGGAGCAGGAGAAGCTAATAAGGACTCCAGCAATACAACAGCTCAGGATAATGCTTACCATCCCTACATTAGCCTGGAATTAACTTTCATTTCTCACAAAAGAAAACAGCATGTCATATCACCATGCTCTTATAGCCCCCTCCCCCGTATTCCACTTTCCAGAAATCTAATTCAGATGCTGCCTTGGTGGGTGTTTGGTCACATACCCTCATAAGCACACAATTAAAAACCCTATTTCTTTGTCTTTTGCTCCAGCTAATTTTTTCTATTTCTAGAATATAATTTTCATATTCTAAAATATACTTTAAATGAAGGAATTCAGAGGTTCGTGTTATCTTAGCAGCACACTTAAAGCGTATTTACAATTCATCTTCATCCTTCTGGAATTTTGTTGATTTTCACCTAAAAAAAGTTCAGGCTTTTCTTTTATTCAAGGCTCACTCTTTATTCATCTGAAGCCAAATGGGGATGGTTCAATTCTATTTTTGGTAGCTAAAATCAAAAAGAAAAGGTAAGCATTTATTTCACTATGTAAAATTGATCCCACTTCCCATTGTTTTCACAATAGGACATTTCAAGATAAAAAAAGCAACTTTCACTGTGGCCACATGGCCTACAAGAGCAGCTCTCTGCTTTTTTTCTGCAGTAAATGCTCAGGTCTGGTGATGCTCACAGTGCAGACATGCTTCCAAGCACAATTCCTAGAATGCTCACTCTGACTCCATTTCTTCTTTTGCCTTCCATCAGAAGGCAAGTGAATGAGAATAAGAATAGCTAAAACTTTGAATATACTCTGCTTTGTAAAGGGAACAAAGTAACCATTCCACCAACTTTCATAATGTAATTCCTATTGGTAAATAATCGTGTATGAATCATTGATGTATTGCAACCCTACAAAGGGAAATCAAATTTTAGATTTTTTAAAACACGATTTCCCTGTATATGTTTAATTTCAAACACTAGACCTCACTCTGTTAAATATGTCTGTATTTTTAGACTTGTATGTTATAGCTATTAAAAACAATTTTTCAATGCAAAGACTAAGAAAATACATTCAGTTATACTTCCCAGTATCAACATTTCACCTCAGTCTTATTTCAGGTTATGTCTACCATCACCACAATCTTTCAAAATTATCTGACCTTGATACCAATTATTTAAAAAATCTGAAGTGCTTGAATGGAGTGAGTTCCTAAGATTAGAATTTTTTTAGCTACTTCCTGTTACTCTTTAAAAGCTAAAGCATAACTGACTGATGCTCTGCTCAAATTAAAACACTGCACATTAGTGTGTTTCAACAGGAAAATAAATGAAAAGCTTCCTTCAATAAAATAAAAGGTCTCAGCTGCCTTTGCAAACATCTACCCAAGATATTTAATAAAAAATAAGATTAGCTTTTGACTCTGGCTAAGAAAGCCCTTTTGTTAATGATGGTTAGGCACCCAAAATTTCATTTTTAGAAAAAGTTTGTGCTTGCAGCATATACACTTGGACACTCCCATTGCACTGAAATAATTGTTGCTAATTAACAGTGACTCCATTAATCATATAGGGTAAATTAGTTCTAAAAAATAAAAAGCCCTACAAAAAAATGCAAAAGAAGTCCCTAAGCAGTGAAACAACTTTAAAGAGCCAGAAAGTGGGTATCTTGCTTACGTGAACATAGGATGAATATCATTTTCTTCAATGAGATGATGACTCCAGTTGAAAATCTAAGAAACTAATGGGGGAATAAAGAATAAAAGCACATCAGATTAATGTGTTTGATGAAAAGCAAACAAATGTAATTTGCTGAACAATATTTTCTAGATTGCACTCCCCTTACTCTCCTTCACAGCCACATAAGGATAGGTGATCATTTTATATTTGCAAAGCAGACATAATTTCCAGGGAAAATTTCTAGCTACACTTTTACACATGATTAGTAAATAAGAGTTCTATTAGTGGGTGGGAAAATTTCTTGGAAAAAAAAATTAGAGAAATACCTTCCTGGACAAGTGATTCATTTGCTTGAAAATCTGTGTCAGAGTTAAAATTAAATAATTCATTTATAGATTAATTTCTAAGTAAATTAACTGAATCACCATTTTTCAGCTATTTTCCAAGAACAGTGGCTAGCTTTTACAAACGCTTTTTGTTCATTGGGTAGTATGTGATAAGTTAGAGTTAGATTTTAAATGGAGATGAATAGATAGAGTAGTTAACAGAAAAATGTATGTGGCTTCACCAGGCACAATTTGTATTCTTTTTCCTTGACACTCTGTGTACATGCTTGGTTTCATAAAATGAACAAGATGAAGCACTTTATCCTTACAAAGTATTGAAGAGGAATCTGTAGAAACCAACTAATATGAAAAGGTTAATTGTAACATAATAGTTTTACTGGAGAAATTAGACCTTAAACAAATCTATTTACTTATAAATTAATGACTGAATTATGTTTACACTGAACATTTATTACTATTAATAATTACAAAAAATACAGTAATGAAGAAGTGCTAGTAGCTATATCCAGGGCAGAGATTCAGAGATAATGCCCATTGTTGCCCCTAATGAACTTCCAGCATTGGACTAGCATTTTTAAAACAATTCGTATGAGGGTCATGTAATGAAAAACAATTACATACCCTTAATTAACAGCAGAAAACCATAGGATAAGAAAAAAGAAAAATACAACAATCACAACATGCTAATAATTTGCTTTAGAATTTAATATAATGTGTTTTTTTTCTGCAATCGTAATAACATGAATCATAGCTGAATTCTTTGCAGGCAGATATTTAGAATTAGTTGACATTTCAGGAGCAGCAGTATGGGAGTCACATGAGAGTAAAACATTATCTTTGAAGACAGAGCAGACACATTAGAAAACCAGCCTAATGTCTTTTTATCTGGACAGCCTCATAAATTACTTAGGTTCTCTGGATTTGGAAAAGGAGGAGTATTATCTACAAGTAGGATTATTCTGAGGCCATATGAGAACATATATGTAAAGTACCTGGCACATAGTAGGTGCTCAAAAAACCATGCAAATGATCCTTATAGTTGATAAAGGTGTCCGTCAATCAGCCAGAAATCCAGCAGAGAAACTACCTAGATATTAGAAAGGGCAGCAGAGGGGCCACCAGAATTTAAATAAATTGCAAAATAACTTCACCAATAAAAACCTTAGAATTATATATGTCAGGAGGAATGAACATAAGTTTACATAACTCATTTAAAAATTTATAGCTACCTAAACAGTTGAGAGAGATTTAATTCAATCATAAAGATTCAAGTATACAGGCTCTAAATATTGGAACAATCAAAATGTTGTAAAATGTACCTTCACATTGAATGCAAAACCTATGTTATACACTTATGAATTTGGGGGAGGGAGGTTGTATTTATTTTTGTTTTTAGTATTCTATCAAAAAACAAACATTTTTCCATGGGGCTATAATAAGCAGTGCATTGCTCAGGCCATGCAAGATAAAACTATTATGGAAATAGTTAACTTTTAAATATAACTTGCTTAATTACAACAACTTTTAAATTTAGACTCAGTTCATGTAAATTATTAATGAAAACCATCATAGCTTATTGGCTTAAACTGTGTTATATTAGTAAGGATTAAAATCCTATCAGCAGCTTAAAAGAACTGTAAAATTTCATTGATGCATATGTCTTTTTGGAAATCACCACATGGATATGAACATTATAACCTAAGTGATTTAATTTTATCTGTAAGGCTTTGGCCTGCAATTTCATTGTAAACTAGATGCAGAATACGCCCTTCTTCACTGTACTCCAAATTTCCTGAGTCTCTAATATTTCCTCAAGTGTATATTTTATTAAGAGGAAAAAAAAATGTGTATTGAATGGCTCACTGGCATTGAACCATGGCCTATTGAGTTGATATCCTGACTGTTAAAACATAACATTCTAAAATTAAATTTAGTCTGAAAAGTCACTCACTAATATACATAAAATGGGACCTGATTTTGAGTGACATTAACTTTCTAAGTGCTGACATTCATTTCTAAATAAGAACTGAAGAATTCAGGATAGTCAAAATGAATCATTAGGAATTAGACACATTTTCAAACTTCGATTAATTTAAGAAAGATGCCAAGTTTTCAATTTTAGTATCTTGTTTCCATGATTGGAAAAAAAAAATCTATCACCTTCTAACTTCAGTTCTTTACCTTGAAAAACAATTCTTTTTTAAGCTTTTTTGTATTATTTTTCTACAATGAAACCCTTCAATTCCAGAGACAATTTATTTTATCTTGAGTAGTTATCTGCATGTGAATCAGAAGATAGGAAAGAGAACAAGATAGCTAGTTAGCAAACTCATTTATGTGTTACAGTGTATACGTTCTAGACGCTCCAAGTGAGGTCCATGGCGGACCATCAGCGTTATCCTGGAGCTTGTCAGCGTCACAGAACCTCAAACCTACTTGATCAATCAGAGCTTGCATTACAGTAAGATCCAAGAGTGATCAGCCACCATGGTAAAACAATCTGGTATACTGATATTAGAACTATCTTATTCGTAAATCTTGTCAATAATGAAATTAAATTAATTCAGTGACAAAGCTACTCTATAGACTTAAATGCTAGGAAATAGGTGTAAGGACATTTCAAAGCTATAATTTCACCTTAACCTCCACCCCTGGAAGAAAGAGGTAGGAGGAAAAAAAGATCTATTAGAGATCAGGTTCATCCTTAGTTTATACTCTCTCTTTTCATTTACTCAACCGTAACTTGTATTTTTCTGTTTTGAGCCCAAGAAGCCAATTTCAGGAAACTGAGCCTAATGCATTAGAAATCAGCTTTCTGCTGAGTAGGATTATTGAAGGCATTAAAACTCTATTTTGAAAGGAAGACTGTTTGGCCTTATTTCAGAGGAAGAAGCAACTTTGTGCTATTTCTAGCAACACAATATAGGTGCACTAAATAAACTTTTTCATTTAATTCTAAGAATGCTATATTTAGGGACAAAATAAACCTCAGTTGTTCTCCTCAGCATGAAAGCAATAAATGGTCATTCAAATTACTCAAGAAAGTAATATTAAGTTTTTGTCTTCTTTTTAAAAAGTGGATGATTACTTGAAGTTCTAGAGAATCAGAAATAGTTCAAACTGAGCTCCACAGGAAGTAGGAAATAAGGCTCATCATGTCCTTACCCAAGAGGCTCTGAACAGCTGTTCTTTAATCTGGGAGCCTGGATGATGACTGTGACAAGTGAAAGTGCCTAAGATTTAACTGCGTTGGAGTCTGAACATTCTTTATACCCTATTTTACAAAATAGGAGAAAGGAGAGATTAACTACAGGGAAAAAGAGAGATCTGGAGGCAGAGATATTCCCTCTATCCTTTATGAGCTAACATTGATTCAGTGGAAGGAAGTTAGTGTATATTTATTTATTTATATATGTGTATGTTTATGAAATGTGTCTAAACTATACTCTCATTCCTTGATAGGCCATTACTCACAATGGGATTAAGCAACTATCCTTCAATATCCACAAGAATTCACCCACTGAGGCTAAGATACCATCTGGTTGCTATTCTTCTTCCTCACTTCTAGTCCTTAGTCAGAATAGTTTCCCTTCAAGACTTGATTTAAAATGAAAGCAATGAAAAACAGACTGAAATTTTCAGAGGAAGTCATAACACAACGCAGAGTATACTATTTTCATCCATGCCCAACTTTTCCACATAATCACTTAAAATGCAGTTACATGGTTTGTGCTGAGGGGCCTGAGTTTCTCATGTAATCATTCACGAGTGAAAAGTAGTTTAATTACATTTGGGGGCCATCTATCTTCATCACCACTCAAAAGGAAATTAATGTATTTTTTTCTCTAATTTACAGAATTAGAGACCTTAATCATGAATTTATGGATAAAGTGCACATGCTTCTGAAATAGAAGTGAATTATCAGCAAAGAATTCACAGCACATTATCTCCATTAATTGGCTCCCAGTACATACTGTAATTCCTTACCCTCCATGAGCACAGTAAGTTTTTTTGTTAGCTCCACCATCAGTGATCTAACAGAGAGGTACTACAGAAAGAAGTGTTTTTGTAATAGAGCTTTAACCTGAGAACCCCCTATTATCAGGAAGATATTAGCAAGTTTTAGAATTGCCTTTTTAAAATGATACTGTGATTCAAATGTTATTTTTACATAAGGACTGGATCTCCATACACAAAATAGAATGCTTAGTATTTCAAAATTGGGATGGTAGATGTCAAGAACATGATTGATTTTGGAATAAGATATTAAAGTACAGCATAAACAAGGGCCAGATGAAATATCATCAAGTTATTCTTTACTCCTATAGTTGCTCACTTAGAATTACTGCCAGGTCAGGCAGGCATCCACTCTCCAGGGTATCCCAAAGGCAATCTTCAATGGAGGTTATATTGAATTGGGAGTTGACAATCTGATTTTATTCCCATTTTAGCCCTTAGTTGACTTCTCTGGGCAAGTCATATTTCTGGGCTTCAGCTTGAAGTTATTGACTATATCCATGATTCTCACGTTGAGGACGTGAACAAGCAGCAGAATATCCCAGGCATGCTCATGCTTCCCAGGCCTCCCCATACTTACTCAATTAGAAACTCCGGGGATGGGCTTCAGCAGTATGTGGTTTCACAAGCCAGCCAGGTGATTCTCATGTACTCTCAAGTTTGGAGACCAATGGATTGTGTGACCTCTAAACTTTCTTCTAACTGAGGTAATCAGCATCGATTGGGGATAACATCTCCATAGTTAAGTAAACTCTTCTCTCCCTAAATTTCAATTATACTTCATCTATGACTATTTTATGCCTTTTCAACAAGGTGCTGCTGAAGCCGTTGGTCTGGGAACCCTTCATTGAGAACCACTGCTAAGGACCTAACCCCATTGGCACTTGGATGACTGTAGAGCTAACTGAAACAGTATGGTGTTTGTTGAGAGTGAGGAATTAAATGTTATATTTTAAAAATTGAACAAGTCTGAAACAAGGATAGAGTAGACACACATATGTTTATAATACAAAGTATTTAATATTTATAGGTAAACTATTTTTCTAAACAGGAACATTTACTTTTAACAGTCTTTGATGGGCACCATATAATGTATCCTTTTTATTTTTCATTTCCTAAGTGCCATATCTCTATTCACAAAGAAACTTCTTTTTTGCAGTGGGGGAATCAAACCATTTTATTGAGGGGATTTGGAGGAGGATGGAAGGGCTAGCTGTCAATGGGATCTGAACTCCACAGCCTGGCCAGGACCTCCCCAGATTCACAGTCCCAAAAAGCAAACAACTTCTTGAAAATCTTACCATCTTACCATCTGAGAATTCAATTTGTTTCTACTAGTTTATGTATTTCTTGGTTCTCTCTCAACCTAATTACTTTATGGGTTTCTTGAAAGGTTTTGAAACTATTGCTTAGAAAATTATTCTAATTCAGTACTGGTTATTCAAAAATGCTCTGAGTTCAGATAGGTTTGAGTTTCAGCAAACAGGCTGGGAAGACACAGAAGTGAGAAGTCAAGTCACAGATTAGAAACGATCCAGACAAACATGACTAGGGTGAATACCGCTGAGTTTAATAAGGGTCTGCCATTCTGAAAAATAGAATTCCAGGTGTTCAAAGTAAAAAGATAAAGTAATTTAAGAAACAAATGTCTAACATAAGAAAAGTCCAGTGTGTGAATATACAAATTTGAATTGTTAGCTAGTGGTTATTTGAATTAAAAATAACTTATTTGCTTTCAAATAATTCAAAGATGTGCCCATTAAGTAGTAAGTTTCTTAATTGTACTTTAAATTCCATTTAGCTTTCATACAGTTATTTCATAATCACATCCACTGCATAAATCAAGGCATATCTGCTACGTGGAAAACCAGGGCAGAGCAGGGCACTGGTTTAGAACAAAATACACTAATTTCTCTAAAGTCCTGGAATGTTTTTGACTACTTCTGACAGCTTTACAGAAAATTTCAGTCCTATTAACAATAACACCATAATTGCCATTCCAAGCTATAGATATGCAGGATTGATGAATAAAATGAACAGGCCGCAAGTTTTCATTTCACAACATTTTTCTGCAGCTGATACAGAACTTTGAAATATTCCAACTTCTCTGGTCATTGTTACTTATTTTTAGTGTTGCAGTCAAGCTTACTCCTTTCCTCTTGTAACTAACTGTTCATTCATTCATACAACTAATACTGAGTTTTGGTTCATGCCAGGCTGACTTCTATGCACTGGGGTAAAAAGATGAGGCCTTGCCCATATACACCTCTAGTGGAGGAAATCAATAATAAAATCCAATGTGAGAATACATTTTAAATGTACTGAAGGCACAGACGGCATCTAATTCTTGATGTAGTGCTTATTGCTTCAGAAATGCCTTCTCATGGTTTGTGGATGGCTATGTCCTTCAAATAAAGTAAGGGAAACTAGCATATATATATATATATATATATATATATATATATATATATATATACACACACATATTTGAACTCATCATTTTATAATACTGTATTCTAATTAAGGAAGTTTACCAGATTTTCTGATACATATTTTTTGAGACTGTAGTTCCATATCTATGATATCACTTAAGAAATTCCATTCCTGCATACTATATATCATGAATTTAAATGCACACTTTAATATAATTTTTTTGATTCAGAATGCAAAAATATTATGGCTGAAATCCTAAGTAAATCCTCCTTCTATTACTTAGCAATCTTCCTGTTCTCAATATGCAGATTGTACAAATACAGCACTACTCCCCACCTTCCTTCACTTTCTATTCCTGGAAACCACACAATTAATCTAAAGTAAGATAAAAATTAATTAGAGTTACATTGCATATATTAACCATGGCATGAAGCAGGGAGTTAAATAAGACAGTAAATTATAGTTGCTATGGGAACCATAATTTAGTATTTTGGGCAAAAGCTTTAAGTCTATTCAGGTCAACTATAATTTAAAGAATAATATCAAGAGAAAATACTCTGATAGATCAATTTTTAAATAACAAACTTTAAAAGATTTCATCTTTGCTCCAAAATGTACATAGAATAGCCAAGAAAATATCTGTTTCACAAACTTGATTAAAAGAATGAAATTTCAGTGACACTAATACTGACAGCAATCACAAAATCCACTTACTTTCTTTACTATATTCCTTATTCTCTTTAATAAAATACTACTGTTCTACTGTTTAATGAAACTGGACTTCTATACAAAGTTTGTATTCTGATACTAAAAATGTAAAAAAAATCAATTCCCTGTAATCTGCCTAAATTCTGATATGTGGTGCTCTACACTCCATTTGGAATTAAGTTCATACAACAAAATCTGTTCATAGTCCCTGGCAAATGAATGACTATTTTCCAATAGAGTGGGCCAGCCTTGAAAAATAAGAAAAAGAAGATAATTGAAGTGGTCAGAAAATTGTTTAACATGTGAAAATTGGTGATTCTCACTGTATGGCACTGTGTTATCATGCTGATACTTTTCATCATATATTTTTTTAATTGCATATTAAATGACTAAACAAAAATGCTGTAGGAGGCAACTTTTTTGTTTATTTATTTCTAGTGTGTTATCTCCTTTATACATTATCCAAAATTGTTAACAGCAAAATGGCACTATAGTCCCACTGTGCATGCATTTTTTATGCTTCCCTATAGCCTAGCACAAATCATATACAGTACTTGTAATTAAAAGGGTAAATATTTTGCCAAAATCAACAACACCATGATAAATCCAAACTACTGTATGACCTTTGGATAATTCACATACATACTTTTTTTCTATCCATAAATTGTTACTCTTCTGAGGAAAACATCAGAAAGGAAAATTGTTAGTGTTTTTGCTACAAAATGTAAATTAGAGAGTTTATTATCGTACTTTAAAAAAATAATTGCTTTTTTTCAAACAGTAGTCAAATGGTAATTAATCAAACAAAAGTGTGAATTTCATTTCCATTTAAAATATTGCAGGAAAATCATTCTAAGCTATAAAAAGTAAAAGCAAATAATGACATTGCAAAACATCCTACACAATTAATTTATGTGTTTAAATTTATGAATACATATATTTTCTTGGCTACTGCCTACAGTGATTCATAACTGAATATTTCCCTTGTTACAGACTTTAATTAAAAAGAAAATATAACACTCCCCAAAGGCAATATAACCTAAAGATAAGAAAAAAGCAAAACAGCACAAATGATTATAAGAGAGGAAAACAGTATCAGAAAAATGGTATAAAACAGGAAATTTTGATATACCAAATCTATTTTCTCTGTCTTAATTGCGATCACATTACCAATTACATACGATGTTTCCATTTTCAATTTAATACAAAGATACTTCAGAGAATAAACTATTTCTGTTAACACTATCCATTCTAAAAAAAGACTTCTTAAATTTAAGAAGCAAGTTTCAGCTTTTACTTTTTTACTAAATCACTCATTTACTTTCACCAAACTACTTTTTATCATAAAGAATTCATTTACTGCCTACTATTCTTATAGAGACTTTCCAACTGGTTAGAACCTTTTGATGGACTTGGAGATTGTTCTTGCTAATAACAAAACTGTTATATTTCCTACTTACTAAATGGTAGGTGTCCAAATGTGCCCCCTGTAAAATGTAGAATCATACTTGCCCCACCAAGTAGGGTGTCTAATAGTTTGGTTGCTTAAAGTGTTTAGGAGTATATTGCACAGAATATAAAATACCTATTTCATTTAAAACTTAAGAACAAGAACAATCATGTCTGGCTTAGAATAAATTAAAGATCCATGGTCATTAATTCCTCATTAATGAACTTGCTGACAGGATACTTAATGCTGTATTTCAGGGGTTGGCAACCACAGCCTCTGTGCTGGCTAGAGCCTGCCAGATTCCAGAGGCACTTCATTACCAAGCAGTCACCCTGCCTCTGTCACCCACTTCTTGACAGCCCAGCTAAGGCACTGGAGCACAGATAAGCAAGTGCGGTTAACTAGCAGGAGTCCACACTGGACACAGTCATTTGTTCTGAAGGTAGCTGAGACAAAGGAAAGAAGGACAGGGAAGGAGTTGTAAAAGTGAAGATGAAGAGAGACAGGATGCATAAAACACATCCTTTCTACCCCAAAGTAAGGAGTCCAGATGTTGAATAGGAGCTTGGATTAACTGGAAAGAGATGGTGAGTGTAGTGGAGGGAGCTGAGAAAGGCTGAGAACTTCCCGCCAATCCAAAGAGGCCCCAGGCAAAAGTGAAACTGGTCTGGACCTCCCTTTCAGGGTTCTTTCTGTACTTCTAGGTTCCTCCACTTGCCCAGTAGCTGCCCTGAGGTACTCTCTGACCATGTAAGTTCATCACCCCAGCCAGAGCACATCCTCCTTTTGAATGGTGTTCTTTTTCCTTCCAGGTAACTGAACTCCCCAGTAAATCTCAATCCCTGAATGTTGTGTTTTTCTTCAGGTGTGCATTCAATCTATTGTTCCAAGCACAGCAGACAGCATTGATGTTTTGAAATATAAGCATTAATTCCATTGCTTGGGAGAAAGGAAAATTCCTAAGTGCTCCTAGTTTACTCAAGGTTCAATCCTTTTTCTCCTCTAGTTTGGTTTATGCCTGCCTTTTCCACCTCCACATAGTCAGGTTCACCATGACTGTCACCCCTGGGGCAGGGAGAGGGAGCTACTGGCATCTAGTGGGTACAGGCTCAGAACGCTTCTAAATATCCTAAAATGCACAGGACTGCTCTCCACAAAAAAGAAGTATCCAGTTCAAGATGCCTATAGTACTCAAGTTGAGGCTCCTGAGTTAAGAGTGAAATTTATTATAGTAGCATTATTACTCCATCCCATAGGTTTCTTCTCCTTTGGCCAATAGTAGCACTAAGCCTCAGTAAACACTGAAAAGCAATGCGTAGCTAATCTGCACACAGGAAATCCTCTAGTGTGGGCGGACTGCAGGAGTGGAGGTGACGGCTGAGGAACAATTCCACCTCAAACTGGAGTTGATTCTCCTTCTCAGCTCCATTACATTCTCCTTAGCAAGAGTACCAAGGCCGCCTGCTGAACACTACCAAAATGATTAAGGAAAAGATTTCATTGTCCTTTCTACTATGCTTCCTCAGATACAAAATAAAAACTGGTTTGTAGGAAAATGCAGAACAGTTTTGCTCTTTGGATTAGGTTTTTGTTTCTTGTTGGCCCTGCCTTTCAAGGTATAAGATTCTCTTAAAGAAAGAGAAGGCATTTGGGTTATTTCTCACTTTTTGACCTCAGCACAAGATTAATGAGAAAGAAGAGATGGCCTGGAAATATTTTTCAGCAATCCTTAGTATACTATGACAATTCCTATGATTGAATTCATTTTTAAAAATCTTCTTTTATCTGTTTTAAAAATGAAATACAGAGATTATGCCTCAACCCGAAGGTAATGTCTGTTTAGTGGGCAATCTTCTCTCACTAATTGGGTCTCTTTCAGTCTGGACCTCAAAGTGTGAAAAATACTTCTCTCTTTACACCATTACACAGAAAACACATTTATATATAGCCATTAGTTAAGCAGTTTGTAGATTTTTTATCAATGAATATAGATTACATTTGTGACAGAGAAAATCGTTTGCATAAATCAGACATGGAAGAATGAAATGATATACAAAAAGAAAAACATCAGGTAATATGACAAGTAAAGCTAAGATAACCAAACTCAGAGTAAAGAGCTCCAAATTCAAGACTTTTTTCTACTAGATGATGAATGATGTTGAAATCAAACTTAGAAATATACTTGTAATTCTCTTACCTAGTGAATGTTGAATGTAATTCTATCTTAAAAAATATTTTAAAATATATTTCATTGACAAATATGTTCTTATAGAATTATGCTAGTACTGATCTCTATAGAGGCTCTTTTCTTGAATGATATATAATACAATATAATGTTTGGGTTTAAAGAGAATATTTTAAAATAGTACATTAATATGTATAATAGTAAATAACATTAAAATATTCTGAGTTCATGACTAAATGTCATGATAAATGTAAAACTACTTTAGCTATAAAACTATAGGTAATAAATCTGCATCTCATAAATGGTTCTATAATAATCAGATTTAAAAAAAATAAAACAATGAGGTACCTTCAGATGAACTCTTTTGCTATCCCTCTAATTTTGTAACTTTCCACATTTAAAAATTAGTTTGTTAAATTCATGACATAGTCTATACAAAACTCACTAGAAATCATTTTGCAAAGTGCAGGTTAATAATAAAACTCCCTTCAATTTATATGGTTTTTAAATAATTGCTACTATTGTACTTCTTACAGCTTGTTGCCCAACATTTCTTTCTCTGAGCTGGTTGCCTTTTTCCAATAAACACTAAAGGCATGAGAACAAGAGCTTTTATATAAAATAACTATAAGCTTAGCAAACTTAAAACTCAGCGTAATTCTTTGGCACACTCATTTTTAGAAGATTACCTTCTACAAAAGAAATACCCTACTCTGAATCTTCCTCACATGAGGAATCCCAAAAGACTGTACTCTAAAAATTGTTTCTTAATATAACCTCAATCATCTTCCTTTTTTGCTTCCTTTATTTAAAAAAAAAAAGACAGTAAATACATTGTGTCTTTTCCTCATTTTTCCCTCTTCCCTTTAACATGAAAATATGAAAGCAAACTGATTTCTTACTTCTCAATGTTCAATTCTAGCTAATCTCAAACAGGAAGTTGGAAACCGTGCATAAAACTGGAGTTCCACATGCAACAAAACAAATATTAGTTACTTAAACCTCATGGGATCCAATTTTATTTGCAATATCCACATACGTTTCAAAGTAAAGTTCCAATTTGCCAACAAATTTACCTACTCTATTGCCTGCCAGACAGACCCATAGTATTAAATTATAATTGGTGGCATATGTCACAATGCTTTTCCACATACTCCTATTATGTAACATATATTATTCTCAGTTTTTGGTGATAAAAGCACAATGTCACTCTTCTGTCTGACTTCTTCATATTGAAGCATAAGTCCTTATACCACAGCTGATAGTATGTGCTCAATAAATGTTGAATAAGGAATGAATCAATTTCAGATGTTTACCAGTTCCTATTGCAAACATATTCTTAATCAAAAAACAAACTCAGGCCTTTTTTAGGCACCTCTATTCTCAAGGCATCAAAAATCTTTCTATTTTTAAAAAATGTTTTTGCTATATTTCCACAATTACCACAAATAAACCAACCGTACATTTTCAAACCTCTGATAAACTAGGCTACACATAATTTTGCCAGGTAATTAATTTAAATATAGTAAGTGTAGTCCATTGGACAAAAAAGCACATACTTTCTACACTTTAAGAGAAACATCCTCAAAGATTTCAGCTCCTTCCAATTTATAAAACAAATCAACCTCACAGTTCCCAAAGATTAAGATTCATAACAAAATAGATGCATGGCAATTTTAGGGTATGCATTGTCATAGAATGGACAACTGCAGAACTGCATGACACTGAATTGAGTAATTCATGGGCAGTCTGACTAGAAAATTGAGTTTATGTATTTACATACACACATATAGACACATATAGACACCCACATGGGGTTTATCATGACCTGAAGATTTAAGTTCCCAAATACAATTTCTTGTTTTGAATCCTTGCTAGGAAGTGTGAAAAGTTAAAGTCCTTGCCTTTAATTTTTAAGTAAAGAGAAGACAAATAATTCGAGGTATTCTTTTATCAAAGATAATTTTTTTCAACATTGTTTTATGAGGGAGGAGATGCTGATTCTAATTATTTAGGCCATGCCCTTTTCTAATCATCTCATTTTAGTCAACTTCTCAAATACCACCGCGAAACTGTTAACTTAATGTGAAAATGGTCAGCGTCTAGCTGCAATATGTCTATTCCATTTCACCCTCAACGGTTTAAAGATTCAGTGTCAATGGTCTTTGCCTTCAGCTATAGATTTCAATCAAGATTAGTCTATGACTTAGTGGTAGGCAGCGCCCTAAAATATCACACCCTAAATATCTGGGTAGCTCTTGATTACTCATGTGGAGTTTGGACTAGATTATTGGTTCTCAAAGTGTGATTGTCCCTGGAACAGCCATATGCATCATCTGGAAACTTGTTAGAAATTAAAAGTATGAGTTCATACTCAGACATACTGAAAAAGAAACCAGAGGGAGGGCCCAGAAATATGTGTTTTAACTTGCAGGTGATTTTGATGGTGGTTAAGTTTGAGAACTTCTGGACTAGGTGATCTCTAAAGACTTCTCGGACCACCAAAATCCACCATTACTAGTTATATATCTTCTACAATTAGCACCATGTTCAATTAAATGCATTCAATTATTTCTAGTATCTGAGTAAAATATGGTAAGAAATAACATTCTATCAATATTTAAAAATTTGCTACACTTTCACAAGGACAAAATTTGTATCCCAATTAAGGAGACACTGTGACAGATGTTTGATATCATTTTAACTAATGATGGTCATCTCCAAACTCAATCTTTATTTCTTTCATATTTATATGTATTATTCATAATGATTCCTTATTATAATTTCATCTATTGTGAAAAATATGTGCTTTTATGACAGTTAAGATACAGGCATTCTGCATCTATTTTTCAAGAGCAGCATTCTTGTACATACAGCGTTCTCTTTCCCATCCCACCTGTGAGAAACATTAAATTATAACTCAAAAGGGGGTGCAATTATCTTGCTAGTGGACACATTTATAAAACTACCTGAACAGTTCAAATGGATTAGGCATTTTAGGACGCCCACCTACAGGAAAGGTGAACTAATCAGGAAGCATGAAGCCTCATACATTTAAAGAATTCTAACCCCAAATAGATCTGATCCTAAAATGTAATTCAGTGAAGTCTATTTCAGCAGTTAACAATATGGAACTTATTTTACCTAAGAGCAAAAATGTTAGAGTTAAGGTACCTTCAACTTGTCTGAGGCAGTTACAGAGGAGAAAAATAATCCTTGGAAATAACATAAAAGCTTGGATGACTCAGGAACCAAAAGGAAAAGCTGTTTAAAAACAGCAGGGGTCAAGTTTAAAAGTTAACTTTTGCTCCCCAAGATAAAGATTTATTTCCCACCAGTTTGTTTGGACAGGTGATTGCCAACAACAAACTCCCTCACTTCCTTTAACACTCAGAAGTCAGCCCAACTTTTTCATGGAAACAAATGTTCTTATCTTTTCACACCATAATACTAAAAGGGGTTCTTAGCAGCCAAATAAACTGATGCATTTTTTAAAACAATGTCCTTAATATCTCTCAATTTTGTCAAGAAACTAATGGAGAAGACAATAAAACTCAAGACTACTATTTTCCTGCTCCAGGCACACACACAAAATTACTTTCATTGAGAATCCAAAAAGCATTTATTTTACAGTACTCAGTAAAAGCATATTAAAATCTTCTGTCCTGCCACCTCAGACCTATAAAGAATTTAGTCATGTAAGTGACTAAATCCTGAGTGCAGATGATTAATACACCCAGCAACCTATTTCATTTCCATTTTTCCATTTTCAAATATACCGTGTCAGGAGGATATACATTTCTTAAGTTAGTTAGGTACTTGACAGCATTTTATGTCAACAACTTCCATAAAAACAAAGCAAAACCATAAAACCACCAAGTGCCTTTTTAAAAAAAAGTTTTTCACATAGTACCTGATGTATGTCTTCAGAATTTTCAACACTTTAGATCTACTTATGCAACTAATTTCAAGTGCAAGAATGAATCCTCGCCAAGGCAAAATTTTGAGTAGCTTCTCAATTTCTGTATTTAGAATATATGTATCGCCTTCCAATTGAGTTTGATACTAAACTTAAGTGAGATCAGGAGTGAAAAAAAAAATGGTCATAGGACCATCACAGACAAATTTCTCTATTCCTCTTCCATGCTGGACTATGTCACTTGGGTTAAGGACACATTTTAAGGCAAGAGGTTCATACGGCTTGAAAGAAACCTGTGGCCTGTAATTTCTTTTGGTTTCCTCAGCAAAGTAAATTCCTACGTCAAAAGACCCTTCGGGGGACTTCATCTACGCTTCATAGACTCAAGCTAAACCAAGCTCTTGATATGTCATACATCTTCTTTTATTCTACAGAGCTTTTATTTGTAAAGTGGCCCTTAAAAGTAAATAGAAAACAAAAAGCTCACACTGCCTCCTACTGTCAGAAGGAAAATTTCATGAGGTCAAAATGGTCCACAAACTGCAATTTAATGAGAGCAAGGGGTTTGTCTTTAGTTTTTCCTTTTTTTTCTCTTTTTTAATCAAACGACCAATTCAAAACCTCAAATAGGGTGAGGTTCTGTCTACAACTCATACAAATGTACTGCAGAAAACACTATTAGGTATGACTTAAGAATTGGAAATCATCTTCCCCAAACATGTTTTTGACTTGATCTGTGATGTAAATGAAAAAAAGGAAAAAAGAAAGAAAATTAAAAGTGCTACCCTACCTGACCCGGTTGGGTTGTGTTTAGTCTCCCAGATCAAAGGCAGTAGTAGTAGTTGGCTTCTTGCCTCCCTACCTGCTGTGAGGTAAACTGCTCCATGTCAGAACAGACAGTATCCTGCCCATCTCATAGTCTGATGGTATGGCCATACTCCAGGGCTTTCTAGACCTTGATGATTTTTTTCCATACTTAAGGTTAGGAATAATGTCACCTAACTTGTCAGAGATACTTGTCTTCAAAATTTGATAAACAATTCTTAGTGGCATCATGTACCTGCCTCTGTCCACCTCAACCATGATGCTGCATTGAATCACTGAATATGAAACACAGAAACACAATAGTTTGGGTTTCTTTAAAAATGAAGTTTGTATTAAAAGTCTTAAAATGAAGAGACAATGATTAAACGCATGTCTGGAATTAAAAATTACAATTAGAATTCTTGTGGTACATCACAACAGTAAAATTTTGCTCTTTGCTTCTGGAGAAACACCCTAGAACAGATAACCAAAAAAACCTAAAAATATAAAAGGGGAACTAAATACCTGAACATTTGAAAAATGAAGCAAAAAAAATTATTTTTTTAATTAAAAAATTGCAAGACATGGAAATTACATTTTAAAGGCTAGAATAATAAAGAAATTCACTGAACAACAGGACCTATTGTCCTGGCTCCTTCAGGAAGATTACTGAAAGGAAACTGGGAAGTGGTCTGGGGTATAACAGATTCTAGGATGTGGTGGGGAGTTCACAGGTTGGCACCGGCTGGAACAGCTGAGTTTTGAAGGCACTCTGCAGACACAGGGGTGCTGGGGGCCCTGAATCACATTTTCAACGTCTTTGTACTGTATTTTAAAGAGCTAGTCATCAAAACCTGTTACTGCCAACCAATAACAAAAAGCTAAACTTAAGAAAACACACATACATACACACACACACACACACACACACACACACACACACACAATAATAGTACACACAAAAAATGTGCAGATCTGTAACATTTTTTCACAGCTGATAAAAAAAAGAAAAAATACTACCGTTCTTCCCCAGACTCCCCTTTGATACAGTAGGTAAACAAAATAGATTTTTTTTCCACAAATATCAGCAGACACTTTCTGGCACCTCACACTGTATTGGCATCAGTGTTAATAGTCCCCAGTTCAGATGTGCATACTTCAGATTGGATACACTGTAACAAGAATCCAACTTTGCATAGACATCCTCGGAATCGCAATCAGTCACGGGGTTGCCCTTCCAAACTGGCAGAAAAGGAACCAGATCTTAATTTCCAGCTACTCCTGAAAACAAGGGAAGAACAAAAGTTTCCTCCTGTCTTCCTGCTCCTTCATTTAGTTCTCCCGGACTTCCTTCCATGTATTTAAAACTTGGAACCAGAAAACGGTTGTTGAAGAAAAAAAAAAGTCCCCCCCCACCTTCCACCTTCCCGTCCTCTTCGTCCCCCACCCCATTCTCTTTCCAGGCTGAAACTTTTGCTTGCCGGTGTTAAGGCTGCCAATGCAGCACCCTACGGCTACTTAAACGGGGAAATATGCGTCAACCAAAATCAGTGACAAACGTACATGCTGCCAAGAGCCACTTTTCCATCGCGTCTCGGATGGTCAGGACGGGGCACTCCCTCAGACACAGGGCAGAGGCAGGGGGACGCCGGCCGCAGAGGCCAGCCGGGCTCCCCGGATACCCCGGCCAATGCAAAGTCGTCTCCAATCTCAAAGCTAGAAGAGAAATCACATTTAGAGAGTCGGGTGCGTTTGGCTTTTGTACGCAGAGCGCGGCCGGCGCGCGGCAGCCGCGGGGGCCTCAGAGGATCACGCAGGCCGAGCAGCAGCCCTCGTCGCCGTTGGGCTGCGCAGCATAGTTCATCTGCCGCACGATCTCTGCGAAGAGCTCGTCCACCGAGGCTTTGTTTTTGGCCGACGTTTCCATGAAGGGGCAGCTCCACTCCTCGGCTAGGGCCTTGCCCTCGCCGTACGAGACCTCGCGCTCGCCCTCCAGGTCCACCTTGTTGCCCACCAGGATCATTGGCACGCGCTCGTACCGCTTCACGCGGATGATCTGGTCCCGCATGGGCTTGATGTCCTGGAAGCTCTGCTGGTTGACGAGGCTGTAAACGAGGATGAAGCCCTGGCCGTTCTTGATGTACAGATCCCGCATGGACGCGAACTGCTCGGTGCCCGCGGTGTCCAGAATCTCCAGCACCGACGGCGACGAGTCCACCTCAATCTCCTTACGATAGAAGTCCTCGATGGTGGGGTCGTACTTCTCGATGAACGAGCCCGTCACGAACTGCACGGTGAGCGCGGACTTGCCCACGCCGCCCGAGCCCAGCACCACCACTTTGTACTCTCTCATGGCTCCGTCGGCGCTCTAGCCGCGCCTGCCGTGGCCCCGTCGGGGCTGCGCGCCGGGGAAAGGCTGGGTTTGGCGGCCGGACTTCTCCCTTCCTCACCTCTGCAGGAAATACCTACGAGAAGGTGGCTGGAGAGCGCAGGGCGCACAAGTCATCAAATGGGGGCCTGGGGCCCGGCCGGCCGGCGGCGGCGCGTCCCTGGGGCGCGGGCCCGGTGCCCCGCAGCAGCTCTTGGCGGAGGCGGCAGCCGCAGCCTCGGCGGCGGACCGGGAAGACAATGCCGGCAGCCTGTGCGAGGGGACGGCTGCAGCTCCTTGCCGAAGCAGCCCGGGAAGGCGAGGAGACGGTGGCGGCAGGCTGCGGAGGTGGCTGCTAATTGCGCGCCGGACTGGGACGCGCGTGGCATGAGTCCCTGCAGAGCGTGCGCCCACCGCCGAGGCCCATCGAGCTCTCCCGCAGCCTCCGCGGGGCGAGGGCTTCCTACTCGCCGCGCGCACCCCGGCCCTCCCTGGCCCGGCGAGCATGCCCAGTGCGCCACCGGCCGCGCCCGCCCCATCCGCCGCTCCTGGTTTTCAGGGAGGCCTGGCGGGGGCGGAGCTGTGGGTGGGGCTCGCGATTTGAGTCTGGTGGAGCGGATTCAGGAGAGGCACGGGTGTAGGAACTCGTTGAAAAATGTGTGGGCGTGTGTAGGTGTTTAAGAGGAACTGGGAAAGTTTGGGTGCGAGGATGTAGACGGGAAGAATGGGTTTATGCAGGAGGGCCTCGGCTCCGCGAGAAGCGGGTGGGCGCGGCGGACCGCCCCGTAATCGGGTGGGCTGAGCTCTTGCGAACTCCCGTTTTCAAAAGCCCGTGCACTCCACTCCGTGAGGCCCCAGCGGGTGTGCGCCTCAGGGCTGCAGACTCAGAGGGCACTTGGGTGCCTGAGCGGCGTGGGGAGCATCTTCCCGCAACCCGGCCGCAACTCTGTCTAAACGCTCCTCGGGCCTTCTCTGGCCAACTCCTCCGACACTTATTCCCCCGCCTAAAGAAAACAGGTACACTGGGCCTGAAACACTGTCCTAACGAGGTAAGAAGCAGCCTCTGATGACTGGAGTCCTCTTTGGGCTGGGACCTACCGGTCCCACCCACCTCCCCCTTTGGCTTGGGTCAAAACCCGGAGACTGCAGTGCAACCCAATTCTGAAGTCGCAGGGGGCCCACAACTAGTCAGGGCATGCTCAGTGGGAAGAGCAGGTTTTCGGGCTTGGAAATAGGAAGCTCTTGCACCACACACCCACACTCCTGCTCAAATTACTTCTCTCAGACTAGGGACTCATTGGTCCCGGGGCGCAAATCTCACACTCCCAAATGTTTTTTCATTGGCTACCGCCAAGGTTTTATCCGTTTGGGCTGCTTCATTGGCTAAAAAGTAGCCTTTGCTCGTGATTGGTTATTTATAGAGATTGAGTTGAGAGGCGGAGGCACAGCTGTTCTTTTGCGGCTGCTCCCCCACGTCTTCCTCCCACTTCCCCAACCTAGTCATTTTGAAGCCAAGAGTGAAAAACTAAGAGGAATTTAGGCGGGGAGCTTAGAGCTAAATATAGTCCTTTGTTAGCGTTTTGAGAGAGTCCGACTTCTCGGTGCCCAGTCACGATTGACCCTTCAAGGAAGCAGAAAGGGCTGATTACAGTTCTTGGTCGACAAGCAACAGCAAACTATCCAAGTGTTTTGCGGGGAGAGGAGGGAGCTAGGATGAGGAATAGTACGCTTTGGAGTCATTTCACACGGAGTGATGGGGGAATGCCCAGGCTTGCCCTTAGAGAACGTCTTCGCTTCGGGAGGGCAGTCGCTCGACTTGGCTCGGCTCGCACTCGTGGGAGGTGCGAGCGGGATGCCTGGACTTGCTCTGAGTCTCCCTCTTTTCTCTCAGTGGAGAGATGTTAAGACCTGTCAGAAGACAGCGAAGTTAGCCTGAGCCCCAGAGTGAAGAGGGTGGGAGGGGACCGAGCAGCGTCGGCCCTGGCTCTGTCCCCTGCAGTTTTTATCCGATGCTACTTCCCACTGGTTTAACCGTCTGCATTGGAGGGATGAGCCAGGCGGTGTGCTAACACTTGGTTTCAGTTCCTTAGTCCCGCTGTGACTCAACGACCACGTTAGCGAGTTAACTTCTGAACCCGCGGCCTTAGCTCTTACTGTGTGCGTCTGCAGAGTCCTCGGCCACCGACCCGGCGGGATGTGGGCAAACAGCGGACGCCTTGTGTGGGGGTGTGGTGCCCACGCTGCGCCCGGCCCGCTGTTCAGGAAAGAGGGGTTTAATCTCGAATATCAGAGATTGGATATAATTATGCTTATATAATTCTTAGCAAATCCTCTCGGACAATCACCTGATAGAGCTGGAGAGACCTGCCCCCTGTGTCTGAACATATACTGTTTGATGTCTGCCAAGCGGTTTACGTGTGCTACCTCATACATTCTCCTCATAATAATAATTACTATACATATGTTAAAGATGAGGAAACTGAGGCCCTAAAATGTTCAGTAACTTGCCTGAGATTTCACAGCTAATGAGCGGCCAAGCTGGGATCCCAACCCAGGTGTTTGGTTGCAGCTGGTCTTGTAACTAATAAACCATACTACATTCTCACAAGAACTTTCCTGGATTTTACTCTTTCTTGGGTTCAGTCTTGAGGTGGTGTGATCAGACTGTCTCTTCAAACCCACCCAAGAGGGGCCTCTGCCTTGCTCACAGCCCCCTGGCTCTCCTCTGGCAGTGTCCCTTCGCACAGGATCAAAGAACTCAAACACTTCTAGACCATGCTCAGAATTCTGGAATCTCATGCCAATAGACCCAAACCCTCTTCCAGTTCTCTCTTGGGCCCCTAAACTCACTCTTGTGTCCAGGAATGGCTCTTTGTCGGAGCGAGGACAGTACTCGGACCTGTGGGAAGGGGTGTGTACTCCCAGGCACTTGGGAACCCTTCTAAATGCAGGGAGGTGGCTCCCTTGTAGCTGGCTTTTCCTTCCCTGCCGCGTTCTAGCCTGGTCGTTGGGGGATCCCAAGAATTGGTGATTCACACATGGCCATCCAGGTCCTTGTGAAGAAGTATTTGTCAAGGTGAAAGATAAATCATATTTTGTTAAATTTGTTATCTTGATTTATAAGTTAAATACTTGGATTAATTATGTGGACCTCTATTTGTCCTCTTGCCCACAAATACTAGGAGTGGTTCTGACTACCATGTAGTAGAAAAATGCTTGGTCCTTACAGGCCTGGTGTTTAATCTCAAGTATTGGTTATCAGTTGTTATCTTAGACCTTGGGCAAGTCCCTTAAGCTCTCCTGACCTTAGTTTCACTGTCTATAAAATGGTGATAATGACATCTGCCCTATCCACTTAGCTACACAAGGAACTGTGGAGAGAATCTAGTGACCAGACCCATCATCTTACATCAGAGAGAACTGAGCAGAATTAGAACCCTGGTGTCCTGGCTGTCTTTTCATGGTGCCAGTCTGTCTTCAGGGATAATGATTAACAGAAGATGGATGCAAACATGCTTTTAAAGCTGCAGCGCCCCATGTATGCATGACAATTACTACCTAGACCTAGGTGGCCTGACAGCCCCATCTAGAACAGACCATCCTTAGAGTTCCTGGTAGCCATGTGGATGGGTAATATTGAATCTTGGTGGCCTCTCCAGTACTAGAAAGATGCCACAGCTTGAATACTTTCTATGAGAGATTCTTCTATAGCAAGTTTTATTAAATTCAGATGGTGTCCCCTAAAAAGATTTGCACTGGGGTTTGGGGATTCAAAATGAAGTAATGAAATTGCAGATGCACAAATTTTTAAGGTTAGTCACTTCTTCCTGTGAAATCTGTTAGGAGTCATTTTTTAACTCACATTTGCCACAAATAATTATCCTGTGCCATAATGATTTACCTATCTGGGTCTGGTCACCCAGCACTGTGTGAATTAATTCCTTGAGAGCAGGATCCATATTTGGCTTATTTTTGGAGACATCTCTGTCCTTCATAGGAGGCCCTCAATAAATATTTATTGATGAATATATGAAAGGAATTCTATTCCTTTCCCCAACTCTGCTTGTGGTAAAGTTATTAACCCTTGACGAGACATAACATTTCCTGAACCCTTAGAAGAATGTATAATAATGTTGAAATCTCTCCCTGAGTCATAAAGATGACTTTTAATATGATAAAAGTCTACCTTTATTTGGGTGGAAACACTAAATAGGCACTATCTTGGAGGTAGATATCAAAGAATCCAATGAATAAACCCTTTCTCTGCAGAAGACTTACTGTTTGCAGATAACATGCAAAGGCATTTCTAGAAAACAATCTAAAGTAAAAGTTATCAGGTAGGGACTGCTTAACCTTTGGTACTGAGTGTTGCGTAAACAGGGGTTGCATCCCTGGCCTTTGCTCACACGGGGACTGCTGAACTTCTGTGACAGTGGGGGTGGGCCTTCAAAGAATTAGAAGGTTCATTGGAATATTAATCTTTTAAGTCCTCAGAAAAACAACTCCCTACCTGTCCTTTTCATTTATACAATGTAGAGATTTATTTCATCATGTTTATAATTTTAGCTGGTGCCACCTGTAGGTAAACAATTCTAAATACATTTCCTGACTCAAAAAAAAACCTTGAAAAGCACAAGTTGATAGTGACCTTATATCTTATTTTAAAGGAAAATGTAAGTGTCAGATTAACTGCAAAGTTCTCAATATATTAGTTAAGTACCTGAACATGTTTGAATCAGGTATCCACCAGCAGGCTTACTGTATCAGTCATCTTTTAAAAATAATCTCCAGTAGTGCCCCCTAAAATATTTTGTAAGTCATCCAAATTATCATCATTTCATACTATTCATATTATACTTTGGGCAGCCAACTTGTAAGAACAATGACTTCTTCGACTTGCAATGAGATTTTGTATCTTTGTTTTTAAATTGTTACCTTATATATTTAAATTTTTATTAAAATATTAAATATTTATTAAAATTATATTAAAATTGTTACCTTATATACTTAAAATTATCTCTATATTTAAAATTGTCTTTCTTTAGTTACCATACTGAAATCCTAGTAAAGAGAGACAAAGGTGTGCCTAGTTTAATGATTCAGTGTCTGCTTCTGTTACCTGCACTCTGATTGGTTCTCTCTTCCTATTTTAATTGTTTTTTGAAGTAGAGTATAGGGGAGTCTTAAACTTTAAAAAATAATATCCTAAAATCATTCAAGCTTTTTACAAACTTTTGATAGGCTAAAACAAAGAAAAAAGTGAATCAAAATAGCTATTGTCTCAAGGCTATTTTTAATCAGGTTAGTACTGAATAAATGATCTCAGCATTTAAATTAGTGTACTGTGTTATTTTTTACAATGAAAACCACTCATATCTCCCTAAAGTAGTTACCTTGGACTGAAATGTCGCTACTGTGAGTCTAATACCACACAACTTTGCAGTGCATTTGAGGTCTATCATAAACTCTTATTAGTGGTTTGGCATATTTTCATTCTTTTAGATGATTTTTTAAAAAGGAGAAAAATAAACAGTGTCTTCTCTCTAAGATAACTAATCTGACCATCTCTATTAAGTCTCAGAATTGCCTGAGACCCTGACCTGGAGAGAAAACAACCCACTTGTAGCACTGCTTTTATATGATTAATGTACTCTCCCTCATGGGACATTTTAAAGATTTCATGGATCCTGTTTTTCTTAGTTGAAAGTTTAAGTTCAAATCTAAGTCTATTTAAGTTTGTCTCCTTAGAACCTCTGTTCCAGAGAATGAAATATAGGAAGAACTGAAGAAATTTCTTAGTTCCATTAAAAAGAATTTTCTTCTTGCTTGGCTTGCTTTTTTCTCACCAACCAGTAGATAAAAGGAGCCCCCTTTTCTCCTGTAGGTACAATTATCTACCACTTACCCTGATGCACAGTGGAAGCCTATCACTCCTTGTCCAGCAGTGCTAAGTCTCAATAAGTCCTGAGACTTTGTAGATCTGATGGAGACAATGAGAGTCTATATTGAGGGAAAGGAAGTTTCCTTCGAAAATTATCCTCATCATCAGGGTTTAGATTAAGGAATCTGCCTAAAGGGGTTCTGTTTTACTGGCAGTTCCACTATCTACTAATCTGGAGATAGAGAAAAGGATCTGTGGTGGTAGCTTAGAAAGATAACGTGAAACTACAGAACTCAGCCTATGTAAATAATTTTGCCATTGTTATGTTCATTTCTGTCATGGATGTTTATAATTCATCCCAAATGTTTTCCTTCTCTGTTTTAAATCTTAAACATGAAAGGAAAATTACTTCTATTATTCAACTATTGTAATGTGGACATACTACCCCAAAGTATAAAAACTAAATCCTTTCTGTTAAGAAGTTTATGTCTCTAAAAAAAAATCCTTATTGCCTGGTAGAATATAATTTTATGGAATTAGAAGGGAGTAATCCCTAGGAACTGATCAGATATTTCTGAGTTTCATATAAAATAAGCATTCTAAACAAGCAGTTGACAAACTTTTTCTGTGAAGGGCCCAATAGTGAATAGTTCAGTTTTTGCAGGTCATATTGTCTTTGTGCAACAACTCAATTCTGCCCTTAAAGCTTGAAAGCAAATAAATGGGCATGGCTGTGTTCCAGTCACACTGTCTACAGAAACAGTTGGTGGGCTGCATTTGGCCTACAGGCCCATAGTTTGCCAATATCTAAACCATGTAATCAAAAAAAGCCTCATTTATTGCTGGAGGCCAAAAGTTGCTATAATCAAAATGAACTAATCTGTTAATACCTATAGCCATAAACCTTGACCTTACTCTGTAGAAAAATGCCACTCAAATAGTGGATATATATCAACAGATATGACTGTAATTCCATATAATTTATGAAATGCTCAGATTGCTATTTTTACACATAAAATGTAAAATTTGTTTTTAACTATTAAGGCAACAGCAATTTTTTTTTATTGGACTTCTTTTTCTCATTGATTTATAATTATTAATTATATATCATGGTTATGCTCTATACTATATAAGGATATTATCTTCTGTAAATCAAAAGCCATGCAAATAATTTTATCAGTTTGTTATTAGCCTTTGATTTGCCTAAGTTTTCTTTTCTCAATAACTTTTTAAAAATATTCCTATTTTGAATTTATTGATCTTTTCTTTTATGAGTTTTCTGCCATAAAAAAGACATCTCACACTCTGAGATATTTTATACAACTAGTGGTTTCTTCTAGCATTTTTAAGGTCTGTATTTTTTTTTTATGGTTGCATTTTGGCTTGATTTTCAACTGAAAGGAAAGTATCAGTAAAAATGGAGAGACTGAAATCCAAACATTGGATGTCCACTGATAGAGGTTTCCGAGGAAAGGGCAGAGGAGGAGTTAGGACTCTGGTGGGAATGCTGTGGGAGCTCATTTCTCTGGGACAGGAAAGAAGAGCCAAAAGACCTGAAAACTGGAGCTGAGAGGGTGAAAAGTTGAAAGAGTTCAAGCTGCAAATAACCTCTCCATAAATAAAAATGGCATGGCACCTGCTGAAGGAGGGGAACCCAGGTGTGGGTTAGGGGTTTTGGAATCAGAGTAGAAATGAAACTGTTTCTAACAGTGACTGTGCAGGAGACAGCATGAAGTTACTAAACTGCTAAATTTGGGTTACATGAATTTGCAAAGATGCCAAATTGGCTTTTTTTTTTGCTTTATTTTTTTTAATGAATAAGAATCTTGATAATTCTTCTTAAGTCTGTACCATTAGATTCTGTTAAAATCTCTAATGGCTGTTATCAACACATACAAGTAAATAATTATGAAATTGACTATGTGTTTCCCATATACACATGCGAACCTATGACTTCTGTGATTAAAAATTACATTACTAGTGGAAAATTAAATGAACTCAATGAAACTGTCTCACCTACATAGTCTCTGAGTTTCTCTTTCTATTGCATGCTAAATTGTAATAAAACCTAAGCTCAATGAGTAATTTTAAGTACTTGAATATTCTTCTAGAAAATGTTGCAGTTGTATAAGGTGTTCTGTCCCACACAATAAGAAAGATTTTATATATTCTTTCATTAGATAAGTAGTGTATGTTTAATAAATTGGAATGTATAAAAATGCAGAAAAAATAAAATAAATATAACAAATTACTCCTGTGCCTACTCCCCCCAAAATAACTTAACATTTTGGTAAATAGTCTTCTTGTCTTTTTATCATATAATTGTTGAAAATATAGAAAACTGGTTCCAGTTTTCTCATGACTGTTTTCACTTACAGCTCAGTGTAGGCCTCAAGTATTTTCTAGCTGATTGGCCAGAAAACAAAAAGTCAGATAAGACAGATACCTTAAGAACTTACTTAGCAAATAATTTTCCTCCGTTATTTAATTGTTTGATGGGAATATTTGCATCTTGTATACCAAAATCGTCCTGGAAGTTGCTTTCTTGAGAGCCTGGTCTGAGGTCGCTCCCTGTTTGTCCTGAAGGTGGGATGAAACATGTCACCTCTGGGCAGCAGAACATAGCAGCCAGTCTGTACCATGAACTAGGGAATCAAGGGCTTCAGCAGCATTCTTCAAATGTTTTTGTCTCTCTCCAAAAATGATTTTCCTTTTTGTGGCCAACAGTGCCCTTTGATGTGTCAGCACCATTCAAAGCCCCGTGACAGTGACTTCTGCATCATCAATGCACTGGTGCTTTTGCTGTCATGTTGTACACAGGCTTCCATCTCTTTTGCTCTGTTTTCTGAGGGCCTAAAAGAGATCTGCCCCTCGCTCTTTCCAAAGTGCACCCTAACAGGTTTGAGACATAACTTATTATCAAGGCTGAAAATGTTTTATTGGAAGAAAAAAAGGATACTTTTGCTGACATGGTTTCAAGGCTGAAATTTTCTCTCAACTATTCTCAGTGTTTGAATTGAATAGAATACCAAGCATAAGCAATATTTAAAATTGTATATTCATTGTAATAATGGAATGGAAATTTCTGAAAATTACATGCTTGATAAATCTACTTTTTCAATAAACCTCATATGAAGTGAAATTTCCTATCTTGAATAACATGTTTTCTATACACTGACCCAGGGAGTTAATGTTCAGTGGCTGGGAGATAAAAATAATGTTTGCAGATACCACTGTACTTCCTCTGGGTGAGTTGAATAATTGCATAGAAATGGAGTAGTTTTGTTATCTCAGGTAGGCTTGTGGTTCTGAAAAGATCCTTCCTTAAATGTAAATAAAAATGGTAGGAAGAGGTTGGGTGTGACAAGACACACTAGCTTTGACTTTCCAAGCATTATTACCCAGTAAGCAACAGGTAGCATTCCAGGATGCTTTAGGACTGTGCCATGTCATTTCCTAAATATTAGACTGTCAGCCTATCCTTATTCTGTTTAATTCAGATAGACTTTAGTGTTTGAAGCGACAAGTTAAATCAAACCAACTTTATATGACTTTTCTATATCAAGAATTAAGTTTGAGCCTAAGGTTGTTTCACTCCAAGATGCCTGCAGGCCAGGTTAGGAAGGTCCAGGACCAGTAAATCAGGCCAGTAAATGCACTATTCTGTAGGGGACCCAGGAACCACTTGAAAGGGAGAAGAAGAGATGGTTGAGGCTCATAAATGTGATTCAAAGATAGCAGAAATCATTAAAGAGAAAGGCAGATGTCTGTGGAGCATTGTCCAGTGCAGATTACACTTTGGGACTGTCCCAGTGAGGCTCCCTAGGGGAAAGAGACTGTCATAGAGCAGCAAAGTCTCTGGGCCATTAGATAGTGAGGTGCCAGCAGCATTTGGGCCCATGGCTTCTGCAACAGTCACTGCCAGGGCCTGTCATTTTGGTGGCTGCTGCAGCTGCAGAGGATGCTGGAGCAGACCTCCACAGCAGTATGCATCTTCTTCTGTGGATATTGGCAGAAAAACAGTCATTTTGGGTACTGGAAGCTGCAACAAAGACCTCAACATAATGAGTTGGCACAGGAGCAAAGGGGATGGTGGGAACCACAGAGCAGTAAGGAGGCTGGTCAGGGAAAGGGCAGGGGAGACACCTCTGTGGAGTCCCAGTGCTGTTTGCAAGGAATGAAGATGGTCTGGACTTCCTATGCTGTCGTTAGAAACTAAGGCAAAATACTACTACTACTACTACTACTAAGATACGTAATTGTGGTTGTCTTACCCCTCAACTGATACAATGTAGGATGTAGGAATCTAGGTAAGTTTTCTTAAGAATCCACAAACCTTTTCTAACATCCCCTCTTCCCTCTGGATTTGCTGACTTTACATTTAATGTCTTGTAAAAAGTTGCCTTACCCTGAAAGAATTAGGAATACTTCCTGCTGCATTTAACTGGATACTCAACTAAGAGATGGTGGGCCTAAACAAACAAAGATTTATTTCTTACATACCAAGAAGTCTGGCATTAGAGTTCTTCTGGCCTTGGTTTGATAGCTCAGGGATAAGAAATGTGTCCTAGAAAACAAGTCTCTTTTATGGCAGGAAGAAGGCGGGGCTGGGAGGGTGGGACCAAAGGTGCATGAAGGACTTCCTGTTGTATCAGGAAACAAAAGTGCTGGGGGACGTCCAGTCAAAACATTTCTTTGTCCAGAACCGTACTGCATGTTATTCTAGCTGCAAAGGAGGCTGGGAAGATTAACGTTTAACTTTTCCACCTTTTATAGTGAAGGGAGACAAGGGAGAAATAAATGGAGAATGGTGATGGGTAAACCAGCCTATAATGTTTATCTCAAACACCAAACTACTCTTCAGAACTCAGAATTTTTCAGGCATTTGAATTTGCATATTATTTTTTCGTGTCTGTTCAATAAATACTGAATGAAAGATAAATATGATCTCTTATCTTTTCATTGAATGTCACAGTTTAAAGACCTTATTTGTTTTCAAGTTTGGCTGTGTATATGAACATTTTGGTTAAACCAACTTCAGTTTACATAAAAATCTGCAAAAAGAAAAAAATAACTTATTTGCATTTTTGACTCTTATTGTCCAACAACTCATACACAGTAGAAGGAGCACTGGATATTTATCCTATAGACTTACTTACAAATTTTGGCTCAAGTCACTTTCTAGTTGTAAAACTGGATGGCTTGCTTAATTTCTGTGGTCGCCAGTTTCCAACGTGGCTCCCCACGTTCCCACGTCCTGGCATTCATATCCTTGAGAAGTCCCTTTCTACAGTGTGTCAGGGTCAGTCTGTAAGATGTGGACCATGAGAAAAGTGATGGTATGTCACTTCCAAGATTATAGAAGACTGTAGTTTCCATCTTGGGCTCTGTCTCTTGAATTTCTCATTCTAGAAGAAGCCAGCTGCTGTATCTTCGGTACATCCAGGCTACCCTGTGGAGAAGCCCTGGTGACTAGGAGCAGATTTTACTCTAATTGCTGTGAATAATTGAGGCCTGCCAGGCACCCAAAAAGTGGACTTGGACATAAATCCTCGGCATAGCGATGACCACTACTCTAGCCCACAGCTTGACTGCAACCTCATGAGAGATGCTGAACCAGAACCACTCAGCTCTCTGCTCTCCGAGTCCTGAGCCTCAGATACTGTGAGTTAATAAGTTTCTTTATATTAAGCTACTAAATTCTTGAGTCATCTGTTGTGCAGCAAAAAATAACTAATACCACTGCTTTAAACTTCAATATTATCATTTATAAACTGGGGATATAAGTGGTTGTTATGTGAATAAGAATATGTGAAACTGCCCAGTGCAGTTCCTGCAACAGGAGGAGGCACAGAAAAAGTTAACAAATAGTATTTGTTTGTGATCATCTTCACAGTTTGTCCTTGTCAGAACTCCTTTTTCTTTTAGACTAGCACAATTTTTAAAAACGTCCCTGCCCTTTGCTTTTCACGACTGTCGGCATGGGAGACATGTAGTTGAACACAGCTGGCTCTGTCCCATTGCCTCAGCACTACTACCCTGGGGATGTTTTGTTCATTAAGGTCACTTGTGTTTAATAATGAATGTGTTCCCCAGAATGCTGAGCTGTAGAGTCTGATGCATCTTTAGTGGGATACCAACTAAATAAAATATGGCCCATTGCTGTAAATAGCTCCTGTCTTCCACTAGAAGGCTTCTGTCAATCTTAGTATGCCCCACTCAGGGAAGGCACCCCTGAACTGAATCCCTGAGCCAGGGAATAGCTGGTGAGGATGTCTGCCTGCTGCACACTCTGCACAGTTGTCCTTACTGTGCTTTGCTTCTAGTCCTTGTGCCTTCCTCTGAGCCATCCATTTCTCATCACGGACGCCATGATCATAGCACAGCTGCTGCCAACTTTGCTACACAACCTCAGATCATCTCTGCTGTTTTTCCATTTCCTTTTTAAAAATTCCTTTCTTGTCTCATTCTACTTGTGTAACAATGTATTCATGCCAAAAAATGTGCCTGTATACAAGTGTCTATATCATACATATACATGTGTGTGTATACGTATGATTGTGTGTGTATATGTGTGTGTGCAAGTGTGTGTGTGTGTATGTATAATCAGAACACTCTTTTTTCTTGGTCAGCATAGCATGCTGGGAATAATTTTTGGTTCAATGAACTCTCTTCACTATCATTTGTTGCTAGATGCTCAGGGCGTGCTTCTTTGCCCCAAGCAGGGTTTTATCACTGTTATTATTTTGGAATTTTTTAGCTTATTCTGCATCTTCAGTAGTTTCAAAGTCTGAGGATTCTGAAATACTGGTTTCTGGAGAAGAGAGATTTTCCTTTTGTATTACTTATGGCTTCCACCCTCTCACACTGTAATGTCAATAAGCCCTACATCCTAACTGGTCTCTCTGCTTCCAGCCTTGCTCACCCCCATGTACTGATCTATCCTGTGTAATCCAGCAGATAGAGCAGTAAGAATATAACTGAGAAAATGAACGAATCACAATATGATGACATTTAAGCACATAATGTTGAGTGAAAAAAACAGACACAACCAAATACATACTGTATAATTCTGTTTAGATAATGTTCATAAAAGACAAAATAAAACTATTTTGTTCATGCATGTGCAATTAGGGAATAATCTATAAAGAAAATAAAAAACAATGGTTTAGCACTCAGGGGAGAAGTGCACATTTGAATGTTTTGCAGAATGAGGGTTGGGGACAGGAAAAGCTGCATAATTTGTGGAGCAAACACAGAGTCCCTTGTTCAGAATTTATTAGGAATTTCAAGATGCAGCAGCAGAGCCTTAAGCCAAGCAGGGACTCTGCTCAGAGCCAGGCCTTGTACCAGTGCTCAAGATATAGTCCCCTGAAGCCAGTCCTGATTTGAGAATTTCTGGGGCTCTGCAAATCCCTTATCTTTTTTTTTAACTTGGTAGGAGGAGAGTCACACAGGAATTTTTGCAGAAATAGCCAGAAGTAAACATTTATGACATGTGTATTCCTGTAAGTTTGTTCTATTTTACAACTTAAAAAAAAATGTGAAAAACAGAAACAAATTGGAACTGATCAGAACACTTCCTGCTCCATAGGCTATGAGATGGTTTCTCATGGATGAAAATGTCTGTGGCCGGATGCTTTCCCCTGGATTTTCATCTGTTGCAGGCCCAGCCTAAATGCCAGCTCATGTAGGAAATATCCTAGATTTCCTCCTTTAAAATTAACCACTTCCTCCCCTCTGCTCCCTTCACACTTTTACTCTCTATTATAGCACTTCACTTCTCTGCCTCAAATCAGAGTTCTTTGAGATTGTTATTTTCTGATGGACATAAAATCTTGGGGAAATATTTCAGTCTTACTCATCTTCGTATTTAGGACCTGAAAGGGTGTTTAGATAAGTGATTGTTGAATTTAATTAAAGTTATATGCAAAGATTATCATAACCCATTATACAACCTAAAATGCTCAAAATTCTTACACAATACTAGTCCTTAAACCATGCAATAATTCAGGTCATCTGCAAACTAATACACCTTTATTAACCTGAGGAAAATGTGAAATAGGCACCCAGTGTCTCATGGTATCCATCAGCATTTTACTGTTTCATATCTGAGATGATTACAGAGCCATCTTAAGATTGTTTTAACATCATAAATTTAATAGGCTGTGAGGCATTTTTTTATGTAACATACTCCCTAGATACCATTTTTACCAGAAACACATTTTAAGACACTATTGCCCACTATTTGCTCTGATTTTTGTTGTTGTTATTCTTGGCATATTTTAGCTCTTACTAACATTTTGGGTTCTTTTGATAAACATGTGACTTGGACATTTTCTTGCAACAGACAGATGGGTGTGTTCTCTGTGTATTATTTCTAAAATGAAGAAAATGTTCCCCTTTACCAGCATCTGGGTAAGATTTGGAGTTCTGTCACAGATTTAAAATATAGACAGAAATAATCATCTCTCTCCCACATAAGGTGTCTCTGTAAGTAATTTCTTCTATTTATTATTACTTTTCTATGCCATGCTTTGAAATCACAAAGGAAGTTTGGGTTCAGAGAAAAACACTATATAAAACCGTTTCTGGACATTTCTTTTCATCATTCATTTTTATGGATGTTCTCCAATCATACTATCCAGATGGCCAGGTTACAAGTCTGTGGTAACATAAAAGCCTTTTTATATATAAGTAAAACACTGATGAATAGACTTCTAAATGTGTATACAACGAAGTATATTTTGTTCATCTTTGCATGTAATTTCACTGTAGAAAGCCTACCCAAGTGAGTTATAACATTTGGCTGGCAAACATATGGTTATGTGCTCAATGACATAGACATATAGTAAAAACATTCAATAGAGGATGTCAACCATTGCTACAGAATAATTCATTTTAATCGATGCAAAGATTTTAAATGATTCTTCTCTTACTCTGCCAAGTAATCACACACAAAAGGAAAAATCTAACCTATCATTCTTTGTCAGAGACAATGACAGAGAATGTGAAATTTCATTAAAGGATTATTTATGCCATGTTTATGCCATCCTTTTTATAACATTTATCACCTAATGACTGGAGATCAATGCCTGTAAATGCAATGACATTTATTTTTAGTTTTTTGCTTAAATATTTCATTCCCTAACAAACCTTGATATACAACATGGGGTTTCCAGGGCTCTTGCCACTTCAGGGATTTTCATTTATTGTTTTCTCTTGCGTTGGGTACTCTTTTTCCAGCTCCTCCCACAGCTAGTTTCCTCTCCTCTGCTGAGATGTCCTCTTCAGGCCAAGCTCAAAGTCAACTGCACTGCCTCCTCCCTGAATTATGCAGCCAGGAATCAACACAAAGGGCATGTATTAGTCTGTTCAGGCTGCTCTAGCAAAATACTACAGACTGGGTAGCTTCTAAGCAGCAGAAGTTTAAGTATTCAGTCTAGGGGCTGGAAGTCTGAGAGCAGGGTGCCAGCATGGTTCTGGAGAAGGCTGTCTTCCAGGTTGCAAACTGCTGACTTTTTGCAGTGTCTTCACATGGTGGAATGCTTGGGAGCTCCTGGGTCTGTTTTGTAAGAGTGCTAGTCCCATTCCTGAGGGCGCCACCTTCATGACCTAAGCACCACCCAAAGGTCCAAAGGTCTTACTTTCTAATACAATCACATTGGGCTTTAGGATTTCAACAGATGAATTTACAGGGTAGGGAAGGGGAGGAGCAAACATTCAGGCCATAGCAGGGCATGTCTACAGACCAAATCTGACCCTCTAGTTGCTTTTGTATAGCCCAGGAGCAAAGAATGATTTAACATTTTTTTAAATGGTTAAAATAAATAATATTCCATAACATATGAAAATTATAAGACACTAAAATTCTAAGGAATATATACAAAGTTCTTTTGAACACAGCCAAGCTATTCCTGTATATAGGTTATAGGCTATGTTCAGGCTACAAGGACAGAGCGGAAGGGTTGCCACAGAGACCATCTGGCCCACACGTGGTCTTTGTGGACCTTTACTGAAAAAGCTTGTCACCCTTGATGTAGGCTATTTCAACATCCACCTTGTATTGATCAAATCTGTAATTATGTTTTTTATTTATTAAATCACCTATTTACTTATAAGCCTAATAAGGACAGAGACATTATCTGTTTCCACTATGCCCAGGTCAGTAAGTATGAGGAGGTACTAAGAGGAACACAATAAATATTTGTTGAATGACTATAAAATAAATAAACGGGGCTACAGCCTCTGGGATGAATGACTTTCCTTATTTCCATATCCCTCTATATAGGTGAGAAGAATGGAGGAACCCCATTTCTTGTTATAACCGAGAGCCTCCATTTACAATATTTTAAACCATGCACAGAAAGACACATTCACAGAACAAGAACAGCACTATTTATGGACATAAATTTTTACCTTGAGCTCTAATTTCTGGATGGCTTCCAGGGTATGATGGATGCCAGGCCCATATAGAAGTTGGGTGGTTCTGCTGTGGTTTCACTTCCAAATGAGATGCAAGCTCCCAAGGAAGAGTACAGTTTCCTCCAATTTCATGGCCATTAAACACCTTCTCCCCAGCAGTACCTTTCATTAATGATACCCTTTTTCACTCCATGGGCCTGACTCCCATATCTTCTCTATTATTTGAAATTAATCTGTTTCCTAGCAATGTCAAGAGGACTTGAGTTCTTACCTATTAGAAATTTAATCCTAGAAATTAGCTCTAGTAGAGCTCTAGTAGAGCTAATTTCTAGGATTAAATTTCTAATATGTATGTATATATCTATCTTTTAACCTGTACTAAGATTTACGAGATTTCCTACATAGATCTGAATTTCCAGAGCCCCTTTTCTTCTAACTTTAAGTAGGGAATGAGCTGGCACACATGCTAATGAGAGTGGGCTCAAATGCCCCTCCTCATCCCACACTCACACTGCACATTGACCTGTCCCTTATTAAGCTATAGAGTCCAGACAAAAGAGTGACCTGAGGCCAAGGAAAACTTGCTAGTCGGGAATCACAGAAGTGAGGTTCAGCATCACAGCTGGGAGTCACTATTTTGTGAGGCAATTCCACAAAGAGAAAAACTATACTGTCACCTACGTAATGACATAAAAATGGAGTTGATCCTGCTTCTGTGAAATCTGGCTAGAGGGTTTTGCTCTTTGGTCTGGAGCTGTGTTGGGGAGCAGGTCATGATGAAGGAAGGCTACAGCTTAATAAACCTAAGTGATTTATTTCAATTCATTTACACATACAGAATATTAACTGGTCTACTTGGTGCTGTTAAGTGACTCATGGGCCACAGTTTAATAAATGTATCCCCGCGGCTTCTATGAAGCTTTGCTTCATGTTCATAAAAACCATGGTTTGTTTTCTATGTGCAGAACAACATCTTGATGCAAAGAATGTGTCTATCTCCAATGTTCAATGGGGAAGGATTGGGGGAAGATTCACAAATGGCCTCTCTAAGAAGATGCCTAGCTATAAATTTGAATAATCTTTAAGAACCCCTCAAGTGAATTTCATGTATGCCTATAATAGAAACCAGACCATCCCAAATATATTCTCCGTGTTTCATAAATGAAATCCGGCCAGTCATTTTTGAATCATGAGTAACTGAGAGAATCTTTGGTTTGTTTATATGTATTCCATAGCCTTAGAGTTTTATAACCTAAAACCCATGAAAAAGACATGTATATACACTCAGGGGTAGGGTAATTTCTGTAACCTCATCTCAGATGTTCACACTTCCACCATGTATGATTTGTGAGATGTACTGGCCTGAGAATGCTAGGTTCGATTTTAGGGAGCCGGAGGCTTGGGGGTCGGGAGTCGGCAACATTGTATGCTGTAACTTCCCCTTGAGGGGTTGGCACCTTTTTTCCTATGGACAGTGTGAATCCTGCTTCCCCTTTCTTTCTCTTTGGCCTCCAGGAGTTAAGTTCAGAGCTCATCTTTAATTCTGAATTTTTAAATGCGTGAACGCTTGAGGGACTGCCTCTCTGCATTCTGACTTTTCCCCTTGAGTGTTCTGGAAGTGGGCCTGTCACTCTGCATCACCAGGCCCGAGTGTTCTCCTCAGTAAAATGAAGGCATCAGGAGACACCCTGGTTTCCTATCGTCCTTTAACAGTGCTTCATGGCTTCCTCTGCAGGGAGAAGCTGTGGGGCTGAGGGGGGCCCTCTGGCTCTATCTCTCCAGCTCAGAAGCAATGACTATACCACTTTAGCTAGCTTACACCCTAAGGTAAGACTGCCTTGGGGCAAAAATTTAGTAGAATTTGAGAACTCTGGTGCCCCCAAATTTCTGGGACCTCTTTCATTTTTGAATACTTTTAGATTGAGATTGGGAATCAAAAGACTGGAATTCTAATTCAGCATCTTCTACGAATTTGCTACGTGATTTAGGCAAGTCACTCTCCCTCTTTGGGACTTCGTGTTTCTCCTTTATAAATGTAGGGCATTGAATGCAGTGACATCGAAAGATTCTGCTTTAAAATGCTCTATCTAGTCTCTCTCATCTAATTTTACCAAGTACCTGCTCCTGTAGAAAGTGGTCTCTGGTCGAGAAATAAATGGGACACAAACAGAGGAAGCCCACACAGCTTCCTCCCTTGTTTTCCTTTCTGTCACCTTGTATTACGACTGGATCCCTTTCAAGAAAAGTAAATAAAGGAAAGGATAAGTAGAGACTGGATAAGCAGAGACATCACATTTAAATACGGCATTATTGTGCAACTGTTTTATTTACTCAATGGAAGATTCATGAAAATGATCTGTGAGTTCTGATAAAGGACTGAGTCAGACTAGGATTACCTCACAACATCGCAGATTCATTTGTTTACAGCCAGACTGACTGCTGACCTGACAGAACACGTTGGGGGTTTTCCTTGCTGCGGGCTTCCGCCCTGGTAATGCTCAGTCATGCTTTCCCTGCCCGGCCTGGGTTTCTGTCTCACACGGGGCTCTGTGTCATAGTGAATGGGTGGGGCAGTTTCACCAGAGCTCTTTTCAAGTTTTCTTCCATGAGCTTCCTACACTGTATCCTTGGGGCAACATTCTTCTGAGTTATGACATGAAATCAAAAGGTTATCCCAGATTGTGTGCATACCTTCACTCCCTCGAAGCTGCACATATTCCATCCCAGTCACTGCAAGGAGGAGGGGGATATTTTGGCCCTAGATGGAGTGTTGAGCTCCCAAAGGGAAAGCTATTGACTCAAGGGTTCTCAAGAGAGCCCTAGAGGTGCCCACTAAGTATGTGCTGGCTCAGGAAAGGAGTCACACTTTAGAAGGGAGGGTCTTTGGCAAATTGCTCTTGAGGGTTATTACCTGGCCCACTCACCTCCCATACCCACTGGCATTTGGAGTCAGATTTCAGGGCCTCTGAGGTTCTTTCCAAAGGTAAGAACTTCCCAGTCACTTCCTGTTTGCATTGGGATGTGCCTTGAGAAGATTTTTAAGAGGAGTTCCTTAACTACCAACATTTCCTCTCTCCCAATGGTACCTTCTGTGCGCCCTCTTTTGCGTATAACTTTTGCCTCCATGTCCTTGCCCCCTATGCCACATCAGTCTCACCACGCTTCCCCTAGTTCTGTGATCATACAAGACAATCCCTTGACAATACTGGTGAAAGATAGATTATTACAGTCAGATTCATCTCATGTTGAATGGGGAGGTGGTGCTTTTCATGGACATCAGGACATTTGGAGGCTGGGCAGTGATTGCAGAGGTAACCACTGGAAGCTTGGAAACATTAACCACTAATGTAACTTAATGAAATAAAATAGTTTCTTCCTCTTCTATGCATGTACAAGCTCTGGATGGTCATGTTAAGCTTTGTGATGTTTCTCTCCTTTAAGATTGTTCTTGAAAATGTTTGTTTATCCTCATTCTTAACCAAGTTCAATCTAGTTACTAAACCAAGATGTTCATTAAACCAAGTTTTAATTTGACAAGAGGGAATTATCAGGTTAATATACCTACATATCCTTATTTCCTTAAAATTGGCTTAGGACCTTCATGACTTATTTAAAAGTCTAGTTGTAGATATTATTTCTACTCCAGGCATCAATTTGACCTGCAGTATTACCATTACAAGAATAAACTCTGAAGTTTTTCTGTGTAACACAATTCAAAAGAATCAAGTCTGCTTTAATTTTGTTTTAATTCAGGACTAAGTTTTCTACTGGAAAAGTAGAACTTAGGAGAAATGTTAACACTAAAAAGAGGAAGCAGCACAAAGGAAAAACTGATCAGAAAATATACTTTGTGTTTTTATTTATGCAGTATTACCCCTTAAGTGCTTATATGAAGATGCTAGTCTGCTGGAATATTCAAAATCATAGATATTCAATATGAAAACTGTTTAAACCATTACTTTGAAGAGCTGGCCATTCATTGTATGAAGCAGAAAGGGGACCTGAATTTTCTTCATTAGGATGTCTTTGTCCACAGGGTTTCTGAAGGGTTTCTGGCATCAACCAGTCTGCTTCAGCTGTCAGGTTAGCCAGAAAATAGTTTCTAGTAGTATTTGCAAATACTGTATTCTAAATTGAAAAGCAAAGCTTGCTTTAACAATGGGTATGGGAATGTAATTTTGAGAAGACAAGATGCTAGTTTCCTCACACCCATACAGTATTATAGCACTTAACACTTATCCTGCATTGTACTTTACAAAAATTTGTTCATTAGCAAGTCTTGACCAATGAATGAATTAGCTCACTGAGACTGATAGATCCTTGAGTCATTACATTCTTCCCACAGTACTTCCTTTTACTAATTTGTTTCTCCAAGAGATTTCATCTCCTCTGCAACCCTGATGTATATTATCAGCTATTGCTTTCCCAGACAGGCTCATCCCCCCTTTCCTCTCAACTAACCTTGAATCTCATCGTTCTCTAGATTTTCCCTTTTTTCCACCAGACCCAATTCTTCTCTTGTAAGATTTTATTATAGCACCATGAGAGAATGATGATACCTATAAGGTCATGGGGTGGGCAGCCATGTAGGCAAATGGGCATTAAAATCAGGGAGAGATACAGCAAGAAAACGTTAGAAAGGCAATTTTAAAACCTTATCATTTTTCTACTTCAGGTAGAATCCACATAGTATGGTTATTATCTTTTATAAGAAAGTGTCCCCAAATTAATCTATTCTGTAGTAGAATTGGGACTCAAATGAGATTATACCATTTTCTTAGGTGAGATCAAGACAAGCCAACTAAAATATGATAATCTTCAATTAGAGAAATGGAGTTCAGTATAGAGGTTTACTTTGGGGGATGAGATTAACATGGAGAGGCGCTAGGAACCCTTTGGAGGGCTGGGCATGCTCTGCATTTTGATCTGGGTGATGGTTACATGGGAATATATATATATATGTAAAATCTACCAATCTTTACACTTAAGATCAAGTACTTTACCACAAAAAGCTGTATTACAGTAAAAGTAAACAAGTATGTAATCAATGTAAAATGAGCTGTAGAACTGAGAATTATAATTCTGACAGTCTGCTCTGAAGGAGCAATGACTGGTAAAATAATAACACAATAACAGAGAAGTCATGGGCCCTGGAATCTTGGAAAAACAGCCAGAGACCCATCATTTGGTAATTTTCCCAGTTTCTAAGATGGAGTGAGGACCCTTGATACCCAGAAGCAGAGAGCAGAGAGGCAGTCTACCAAGCTTTGCCCAGAGATTTTGTACACTCAACATTTTAGCCCTTCGTTCTAAATTAGTAAGTGAGCACTGTGGTAGATATGTCCATTTTGAGTCTGAATGGCTTCATAAGCAGATTTTTCTGAGTATGCTTCCCACTTCATGAAGCAGTCTTCAAAGATCTGGAGTAACTGGGCTTTCATAATTCCTGGATTCATAATGGCCCTACCAACCTGCAGGTTCCAGTGTCCTATTAGCCTTCCTATTGTAAATGCTAAGGGTAGAAATCCTCTTGCTGAAGATTTGGGAAGAATTAGGGAGTGGAAGTGGATGACGTGGAATGTTACATCTTTCCATCTTACAAGGAGGAAAAAAGACAAAGCCAATAATTAAAGTAGTGTTAAAAAATGCAGTTCTCTAAATTCAGCATTTTTCTTTGTAAAGTAATATCGCTACAGACAGTAAATATGTTTCAGAACCTTTGTGTAACATGTGGTAGGTTGGTGTTATCCAGTAAAAGAAATATAAAGAAAAGCATCTGGAAATGTGAAGATGGACTTCATTTCAATATGTTTAAAATGCAATGGTTACCAGATGTCATTTTCAAGGAATTTTTGGAAATAGTATCTTATAAAGGGCTGTGAGTTCATTCAGTATTTTCTCTTCTAGAATTTCCTCTGGTCAATTTTATGTTACTATTTTATTTATGGAATTAAAGAAGCCAAACATTTTAAGCATATATCTAATGCCAAGAATAATATGAAACTCCCTAGAACAAAGCAAAACAAATCCAAACATAATGAAAAGCCTCTAATAGGAGGTCTCAGGAAATAATTTACAGTATAGATTTAAATTTACTCCAAATCCCAATAGAATCAGAACTAAGCTGAAAGAAAACCGAAAGTACCCTGGATCCTTTTGCTTAAATATCACTATATATGATAATCTATTGAATGTGGTAAGATCAATGCAAAATTGCATTCTCTGCTGCTTGAATGTTTTTTTTATTGCCATATATGCTTTTTATTAACAATGACAATATTTTAGACCTCTTCTGTTTGTGCCTCATAAAGTTGCCCCAATTTCATCCATTTTGTCAGCTGGCATAAACCTGTAACATTTTTTAGAAAATGTCGAGAGAAAAGTGTTCTAGTCATTTACTTACTAGCAAACAGTATATGTATAGACACTCCTTTCATATCTGCTGACTGGCTGAAAGTGAAATTCATTTCTGATTGTTATGCTGACACGTGCAGGAAATGGAAAACACTCATCCATACGTGGTCTAGGCAGTCATTTATGTGTAAAGAGGTGATGGAAATTTAAGAGAACAATTTTCTCAAATTTCATAGCCTCTAGAGAAGCCCGTATGCCACAACTGTGAAAGCCAAATACTTGTCATTTAAACAATCTTCTTTGCTATTCTCCTCTGGGAAAAATCTTACTGAAAAATAAATAAGAAGCTAATAAAAATTGAGCAAAAAGAAAATAGTTCGTATTTTATAACTTGCATCTCAAATATAAAATATAAACCAAAGTCATCATAAAATATTCTTTCTATCAGATTTCAGTAACTTTGCTAAATTATGACAGCGCAGAATCTTGGATATCACACAATAGCAGGAGACTATATAAGAGACAGAAAAATAGTGAAGAGAACTCTTCAGTGCTGCCTTCAATCACAGGAAAGCTAGAAGTTAGGTAAAACTGAAATAAAAGGGTCTGATCATTTTCAAGGATGTTACAGCTTTATGTTTCCTAAAATTTGTCAGTGACTCACAAGGCAAACAGAGGGTGGTCCTGTGCTGAGGCTTTCTCTATTTCTGGACCCTGATGTGGACCTAGGGATCTTTCTCAGCTCCTTCTCTCATCAGTCTAGTGAGCCGATTTAATTTTACAAGCATTTATCAAACTGCAATTCTGTAGGTCCCAGGACAATGAAAGGGGAACTAATAAAAAATAAGTCAAAACAATGTGAGCCATAACCACAAAAGCCCAAATGGGAAATTGGAAACTGGCTTCTTATATCTTCTTGGTAATTGAGATTTGGTGGAAGCTTCCAAAATATTTGATAGGTACTCATTTTGAGGTGCTTATCAGTTCCTTATTAAAGTATATACTTTGGCAGAATATACTGCAACACTTTTTTATGGAGTACTCCCACTGAAGTTACTAAGATAATTATGTTGTAAGATGGTTGTGAAACCATGGGCTGACTCTCAAGATTAGAGCAGATCCTAACATTCACAGTATTTTTTTAACAACATGTTGGCATGTGTCCAAGCAGCCCAAACTTTTCTTTAGAAAAAGAAAAAATATCTAGATATCTTCAAAATAAATTTACTATGTTTCAATTGGGCCTGAAGAAGTGTTGATTTTAAGGATATCTTAAGGATGGGCTAGCATATTAGAGTTGATCCCACCCAAACCTCCCTGTGGGATAATAAAACCCAGTCAACAGCTCCTTAGAAACACTTAGGCATTTAACTCTACATAAATGTTTTAAAAGAAGTATACTACATAAAATACATTTTTAGTTAAGACATTTCAATAACAACTTGTGAAAAAATTTTCCATCTCTCAACAACCTTTCACTTCTTGACATGGTATCCTTGAAGCATTGCTATGCTGCTGGAAGATCTTAATGTTTTTATATAAACATATATATTTACATATTATACAAATATTTATTTACATATTATATAAACATATATATTTATGTAAAACTTATACTTTGTTATATTTAATGTTATATTTATATATTATGTAAAAAGTTGTACTAGATATAACATATCTATAATTTTTGAAAACTGTGCCTCCAGAGTTTCACAGAGACTGAAATTGAAACTCAGAAAGTTGAGTGACTTGGTAAAGGTTTTGATCAAAGCTTTTTGGGTTTTCATTTGGAGTGGAGCACACTGTCTTATAGCTAGCAGGATATTTCAGCTGGCATCTTCTTTGTCATATTTCTAAGATTAGAAGGAATGCTGTCTTGTCATCCACAGGAATTCAATAATTGAAGGCCATGCCACATAGATACTGTAAAAATGGGTATGGAATTCTGATTCAGGAACTAAAAAAAAAAATAATAAGTTCATTGACTCAACACAGAGTAATGGGACTGAACCTACTGTGCCAGTGGTTTGTAACTCTGAACCAGGGTGTGGCCAGATAGACTTGCCAATGAAAAGTCAATATTTGACCAACATTTTGGCTCAACGCCCTGGTATATTAGCATGAGTCCCACCTCAGGGAAGGCGCATGATCAGAAGAGAGGTTGCTGAAAACATTTCCTTGTTCCTTTATTATGTCTACATTAGGCTCCCCTCTGTTCCATTCCTTAATTATCAATTAGGTTCAAGAACTACATGCCCTTTCTCTTTTCTTCTGGATATGTTTTCTAGTCATTGATTTTCAAACAGGGCTACTGATTAAAATAGTGAAGAAGTGAATCCCTTCCATGTAAAAACCCTGGCTGAAACTGCAAACAATCAACAGCTGTGGGTATTATATGGAATTTATATATAAAGTATGAAAATCATATGTATAAGCACTTTTGCCTTGATGGTTTGTTTATGGTTCATGCTTGTAGTCAAGACAGAAACAGTAGCCAAGACAGAAAGAGTTTCTGTGTTCGTTCACCAAGAGGATTTGTTCCTTATTCTTCAGAAAGTGAAACTGTTGAGAGTTGAACTTAATTATTGTGCATGGAAACCCCAATATTGTTGTTAACAACCATTTTATCAATAAATATGAGAGATGCCTTCTCGGCACCACTCTTGCGCTGTCACGCCTTGAGTCCCCTGGCTGGTCCTTAAGATCTTTGATGAACAATCGCGTCTCTTCCCTAATCTGCGGGTCAGAGACAGGGAAGGGACCCGACAAGTGGCGCATGAACAGGGACCTGAAAGACGGTCAAAACTAAGGGTGGAGAACCTCCGCTCAGCGGCACTTGCAATTCTAAGGCGGGGAAAGCTCCGAAGATCATCGATCCGGTAATATTCCCGGGAAAGCGTACGTAGGGAACAGGATCAAGACATCAGGGACAATAAAATGGGCCAAACAGAAACTAAAGCAACTAAAACAGAGGATTATTTAAAATTACTCCGTGTCCTCCTAAAAACATCAGGGGTGAAACTTCTAAAAAAAGATTTTGCTCAACTCTCTAAGTATATTAAAAAACATTGTTATTGGCTACCACCACAAGGGACACTTAAACAAGCTGATTGGGATAATGTTTTAAGAGATTTTAAAAAAGCTCACAGGCAGGGAATCTTCATCCCTGTGCCTGTTTGGTCTTTATGTAATTTGATCATTCTTGCCTTGCAGCCTTTGCAAACTCCCCCACTGTCTGAAACTAAGTCAGATACACAAGAGTGCGAGAGAGAACTCTTAGATGATGTGGAAAAATCAAGTAGGCGATCTCCATCCCCACATCTACCTAACTCCTCTTCATCCTCCTCTTCCTCTTCTTCAGAGACCGATGATAAGAGTTCTGTTCATTCCTCTCATCATAAAAAACTCCCAGTCTCTGTTCCTACTACATCTGCCTTCGGGCAGGAATATGTAAAGCACAGAGGGAAGGAGATATAGATGCTTATCTGACACCCTTAATAGCACCAGTTAGTTTAACTCCTTTTGGGCCAGGTGAGGATCCTGATTTTCCACAAGGAGTCAAAGCACTTTATACACCTATTCCTTACAAGACATTAAAAGATTTTAAACAGGCTATTTCTTCCTATGGTACTAATTCTCCATATGTTGTGGGTCTCTTGAGGGGGTTAGCAGAACAGGAAAGGATGATTCCTCATGATTGGGATTTGTTGGCTCGTACTTGTCTGGACTCTTCTGAGTTTTTACAATTTAAAACCTGGTGGTATGAGGAAGCAAAAGCACAAGCTTTGAGAAATCAGCACGCCAATCCTCCAATTCTTATAACTGCTGAACAACTAGCAGGACAAGGAGACTGGCTGCAGATAGAGAGACAAGTTAGTTATGAAGACATAGCAGTAACACAAGTACGTTTGTGTTGCTTAAAAGCCTGGGAGAAAATACAAGCAGCTGGAAAGCCTGTCTTGCCATTTCGTAAACTTAAACAAGGGCTTAATGAGTCCTATGTTGATTTTGTTGCGAGATTGCAAAATAATTTGAGAAAGACAGTAGCACATCCAGAGTTGAGAGATCTGTTGTTACAGATGCTAGCCTATGATAATGCAAATACAGAGTGTCAGAGAGTTCTTAGACCTTTAAAAGCAGCAGGAGCTAGGATGGAAGATTATATCAAAGCCTGTGCTGATATAGGTTCTCCTACATATCAAGCTAATTTACTAGCAACTGCTATGAAAGGAAAGTCAAGGAGAAATGCAGGAAATTTAAAGTGTTTTGGTTGTGGCAGACAAGGGCATATGAAAAAAGACTGCTGATTGCAGAAGAGAACAAGAGTCAAATTTTAAAATAAACTGCCGTCTGTTTGCCCAAAATGTAAAAAAGGGAGACATTGGTCTAATGAATGTCATTCAAAATTTGATAAAGATGGTAATCCTATCAATGAATCTCAGCCTTTAAACCTCCAATCGGGCCAGACTCTGAGGCCCTAGAAAATAATACAGAGGCATCCTCTCCAAGTGAAAGAACATGGCATGATTTACAAACTGCAACTAAAGGAAGTGCTGCTGTAGATCTTGCCTCTTCTCAATCTGTGTATTTACACCTATCACAAGAAGTTCAGTTACTTAGTACAGGAATTTTTGGTCCTTTACCAGCCAATTCTGTAGGATTACTTTTAGGCCGTAGTAGCTGGACTCTAAAAGGATTAATAGTAAGACCTGGAGTTATTGATCAAGATTATATGGGTGAGATTAAAATAATGGTGTCATCTGATAAGGAATTATATATACCTCAAGGAGAAAGAATTGCTCAATTACTTTTAGTTCCCTATCTCCCACCTTCAACACCACCTTATGAGAGAGGACAAGGTGGATTTGGAAGTACAGATAAACAAATATGGCTTAATACAAAAATTACATCTGATAGACCTCAGTGCAAGATCAGTATTCAAGGCAAGTCTTTTACAGGATTGTTGGATACAGGAGCTGATGTAATTGCTCTTAAATATTGGCCAAAAAATTGGCCCAAACAAGAGAAGCATATTCAAGTTTCAGGTATTGGTACAGCTTCTCAAGTATGGCAAAGTTCAGCTACCTTGCATTGTCTCGGTCCTGAAAAACAATTAGCTCTGTTAAAACCTTTAATTGTTGATGTAGCAATTAATCTCTGGGGAAGAGATTTAATGCAACAATGGCATACCTCATTGTCTTTTAATGAGCCTTCATCAGTTCAGTCTTTTTCTTAGGGGTCATTGATAAACGGCTGCCAGCTCCTATACCATTACAGTGGACCACTCAGATGCCTGTTTGGGTGGATCAATGGCCCCTCAATAAAGAAAAATTGGCAGCCTTACATACATTAGTTCAAGAACAACTTCAGCTAGATAGGTTAGAATTTTCCACAAGCCCATGGAATTCTCCTGTATTTGTTATAAAAAAGAAATCAGGAAATTGGAGACTTTTATAAGATTTAAGACAAATTAATGCAGTTCTTAAACCTATGGGACCTTTGCAACAAGGCCTCCCTTCTCCAACTATGGTTCCAAAAGACTGGAACATGGCTCTAATTGATCTTAAAGATTGTTTTTTTTACAATTCCTTTAGCTATAATGGACAGGGTAAAGTTTGCTTTTACTGTCCCTTCTTTAAATTTGCAGGCACCATCAGAAAGATTCCAATGGAAAGTACTTCCTCAAAGAATGTTAAATAGCCCTACAATTTGTCAAAATTATGTGCATAGAGCTCTTCAGCCTATACGTGAAAAGTGGTCTTCAGCTTATATCATTCATTATATGGATGATATTCTCATAGCCCTGCCTAAGCATTTATCTCTTACCAATATTCTCAATGAGACTGAAACTGAGTTAAAACAATGGGGATTACAAATAGCGCCAGATAAAATACAAATACAATACCCAATGAATTATTTGGGAAATAAAATTCAAGAAAATTCAATAATTCCTCAGAAAATTCAAATTAGGAGAGATCATCTTTAAACTTTAAATGATTTTTCAAAAGCTCTTAGGAGATATTAGTTGGATCTGACCATTATTAGGAAATCCTACTTATAAATCACATCTTTTTAGTATTTTAAAAGGACCCTCAGATCTTAATAGTACTAGAGACTTAACTTCAAAAGCTGAGGAAGAACTCAAGTGGATAGAACAACACATTCAAAAAGCTCAATTATCAAAAATTGACTTATACAAACCCTTACTTTTATTAAACTACTTTACTCCTCATTCTCCTACAGGATTGCTCTGTCAATATGATGGTTGGTTAGTATGGATATTTTTGCAGTATCAAACTAAACCCTCCTTATAACCTTACATTGACAAAGTAGCCTCCATTATCCTTAAAGGACGCCAGAGACTAAGACAGATGATTGGTCAAGACCCTCACTCTATTATTCTTCCTTTATCTAAACAAAATATTATGCAAGTATTTCAAGAAAATACTCATTGGCAAATTGCACTTTCAGATTATTTAGGAAATATTGACTGTCATTACCCTAAGAATAAGTTATTTTCATTTTTTCAGTACCATCAATGGATCCTTCCTCAAAAAACTTCTCCTAATCCATTATTAAATACTGTTACCTGTTTTACAGATGGTGCAAAATCTTTTAAAGCAGCCTATATAACTTGTTCTGGTTTGTCAAAAACTTTTCAAACATCTTTTACTTCTGCACAACAAAATGAGTTATATGCTGTGTTGCAAGCTTTGCAAGATTTTCCAGGTCCTGTCAATATTGTTACTGACTCTGCTTATGCTGCCTTTTCTGTTCCTCTATTAGGAACTGCAACATTGGGCACCGTACAATCTCCTATTAACACTTTATTTTCTCAATTACAGGTGTGTATCCGTCAACGTCTACATCCCTTCTTCATTACTCATATATGATCACATTCTAATTTACCAGGTCCTTTATCATATTATAATGATAAAGTAGACAAGCTTGTTACTTTAGTTAATTACTCACCAGCTCAACGATGTCATGACCTGACTCATGCTCCTTCTTTCACCTTAGAGAAGCGTTTTTCTCTTTCTGCATCTGAAGCTCACAATATCTTGAATTCTTGTCCAACCTGTTCTCAAATTAATTCTCCTCGTTTGCAAGTAGGAACTGTTCTCAGGGGAACGCATCCTAATGTCCTATGGCAAATGGATGTTACTATTATTCCTGAATTTGGAACTTTTAAGCATGTTCATGTTTCCATTGATACTTATTCTTCTGCTTCATGGGCAACAGCTTTACCAGGAGAACGATCTCATCATGTTATTACTCATCTTTTACAAGCATTTACAATACTAGGCATTCCTGCCAACATAAAAACTAACAACGCTCCAGTTTACCTCTCCTCTATGCTAAAGAGATTTTTTCAGCTGTATAATATTAATCACAAAACAGGCATTCCTTACAATTCTACAGGTCAAGCTCTAATTGAACGTCATCATCTTACTCTTAAGCATTATTTGTTAAAACAAAAAGGGGAATTACTCCCGGATATGATACGGTTAACAGCAAATCAACGCTTAATGCATGCTTTACATGTCCTTAATTTTGATCTTTTCAAAGGTGATGGATGATCAGCTATGGAAATACACTTTTCTGACAGTGTTTCTTTTTCTGAAACAACAGCAGTTCCTGTATGGTGGTCTCCAATAGGTTCTTCATAGTGGTATAAAGGTCATATCAAAGTGTGAGGCAAAGGGTTTGTTTGTGTCATTACAGAGGATCAACGCTTGACTTGGCTGCCCAGAAAAAGAATTAAGATACGATATGAAGAAGAACTTCCAATATCAACATCCTCAGAAAGAGCTGCTCCAGAGGATGGCCACCAACAAACTTCATCACTGGAATGAAGCTTCCTGGATAGTGAAGTTTCTACTTTTATTTTTGGTGATAACATTCATACATACACACACTGCACAAGCTTGCACTATTACAGCTAGTGTGAGCAGTCCTTCATATTTAGGCCGAGGAGTAGTCCTTCAGTGTGTATCCACCTGTTCTACTCCTATAGGTCCTATGGTATGGAAAAAAGACGGTGAAGAGATATATAGACAAAAGTATGGAGGAAAGCTTGGATGGAATAATGCAACTGATCAGTCTAAAAGAGATAATACTCGCTATGACATTTACAAAACAGTTTTGACCAGAAATGATATTGGCAATTATTCTTGTGAGAAATATCAAAAAGGATCTCCTGATATATTATATAAAAGTAGTTATGTCTACTTAGACATATCACTCTCTCCAGAGCGGGAATTTTCTTCACCTAATATGTGGCTACAACTTGCAAGTCGAGGACTGAACAAGTCATCTTTTTGTGTAGCAGGAGATTCCTCTATTAGTGGATTATTAAAGAAGAATTTGATAGGTATAGGACTCCCTTTTTCTGTTTTCACTAATATTTCAGGAATAAACATTACTCACTCTCCTAAAGTTCTTAATCGTGAAGTTCAATTGAACTTACCTGTCAGTACTACTATAGTTTCTGAATGTATATGTATTAATTGCACTCATATTCCTTTCTACTGTAATTCTACCATTCATGTAAAATGGCCTTTTGGATATAGACTTCCAAATGGCTGGGTATTTTTATGCAATAACAAAACATATCAAGCCTTTTCTTCACATTATCAAGGCGTTTGTGGAGTGGGGCGAATTCTTCCTGTTCTTATAGACCATCCTGGATATAAGCACAGACAGGTTTCTCAAGCACTGCCGCCTGATTGTGATGACAACTTGAAGTTGTTGGATCCTGTTGCTGTAGCTGTCGCTGCTGCACTCATCTTACCAGTTCCAGGACTCGTTGTAGGAATGCAGAATGAAATATCCAAGATGGCCTGTGCATATAGTAAAACAACAAATCTGACTGCTTCTGTATTATCTGAACTCAGTCAAGAACTGGGAGAAGTACGAGTTGCAGTACTTCAAGATCGCGCTACTATAGACTATCTATTGTTAAAAGAACATATGGGATGTGAACAGTTTCCAGGCTTGTGTTGTTTTAATCTGTCTGGCTTTTCTCAAACTATTCACAATCAAATAGACAATATTCATCATATTATTGATAAGTTTTCTCAAATGCCTGAATTACCTAAATGGTTTTCTTGGTTTCACTGGATATGGCCAGTAATTGTAGGCCTGTTTCTTTTGTGTATTTGCCTTCCAGTCTTGATAGGCTGGATGCGTCATACAGTCACCAGTTTGTTGAAACCGATGCTACTTTCCTGGAAGTGATGTCTAAAAACTGATTGTTCTTTGTTTGCATTGTTACTCATGAAAGTCCGTGCACTAAATCTTTGTATTTTGTGATTTCTACGATTACGGCTGGACATAAGAGTAAGAATATAAAAACAAACATAAACAAACATCGGTCTACTCCTAATGCCTCCTTTTTCCACACATTCTCTCCCTGTGTGGCCCCAGGAGATGGCTGGTTAGCCAGAGACGGGTAAGATTTCTCATGGGAGGAACAACCTAAGACAGGCACAGTCATAAAGGGTCAACAGGTGAGGAGGTGGGGGCCAACTGAGGCGAGGCTTAGAACCTCATTCCCCCATTTACATGAGGCATTCTCTGCTGCTTTTGTCCAGCTAGGTTGATATTTAAAAAATTAACAATGGATCTTTTGCTTGAGTTACAACAATCATTATCTTGAAGCCTTTTAAAAACAAAAAGGGGGAAATGTGAGAATTATATGGAATTTATATATAAAGTATGAAAATCATATGTATAAGCACTTTTGCCTTGATGGTTTGTTTATGGTTCATGATTGTAGTCAAGACAGAAACAGTAGCCAAGACAGAAAGTTTCTGTGTTCGTTCACCATGAGGATTTGTTCGTTATTCTTCAGAAAGTGAAACTGTTGCGAGTTGAACTTAATTAATGATTGTGCATGGAAACCCCAATATCGTTGTTAACAACCATTTTATCAATAAATATGAGAGATGCCTCCTCGGCACCACTCTTGCGCTGTCACGCCTTGAGTCCCCTAGCTGGTCCTTAAGATCTTTAATGAACAATCGTGTCTCTTCCCTCATCTGCGGAAGGGACCCGACAACAGCAAAGGAAGAAAACTGATGAACTGAGTAATTACTCATATCCTGTTAAAGTTACACACAGCTTATGGAAACCAGGGCACTGTATCAATTCATATTTTGACATCATAATGTGTCAAGGGATTCAAAGTGCATGGTAAATTGACCTTTTAAGGTTGGTGTGGTCAAATAAGCTGTGACACATATCCTATAACCCATTGGTTTTGATCAGAACTGCCCATATTATTTATATTCAAGCTCTTTGGTCTTTTTGAGGCATGTCTTTAACTGCTCATCATGTTTCCTGGACTGAAGTAAAGGAGAGACACTACATAGGCCATGTTGCCTACAGGAAAGAACTGGAGGGTGACAGCCTTAAGAGTCAGCTTCCTCTAGTTTTGACTTTGCAACCAACTAACACAGGCAGGTCACAACCTCTTAGTATCTCATTTTTTTCATCGGTCAAATGAGGATAATATTCCCTGCCCTGCCCACTTGCCTCACAGGGTGATGATGAGACTCAAAAGAGAGACTAGCTTTAAATGACTGTTGGGTTAAAAGTGCGGTGCAAATGCACATGATTATTATTATAAAAAAAAAAAGTCTGCAGCAGGCACCACAGCTGGAAAAACCATAGGCTGGTAGAGCTGCTAGGAACTTGAGAAACTGAGTTCCAACCCTCTAATTTTTCAGATGGGAAAACTTTGGCCGAAAGAGTAGTGAAATACACAGATAATTCTCATCATGTTAGATAATAACAATAATTAGAGGGCTTACTCTGGGCCAGACGGTGTGCTAAGTGCTTTACACACATTATCTCATTTAATCTTGTCAATGTCCCTATTAAATAGTTGTGAGACTCAGGTAACCAGCCTTTCCAAAGTCCTATACCCAGGCCTGTGATTCCAAGTAGAGAGCTTCTGATGTCAGAGCTAGAGCTCTTAACCACCTGTGTTACATTTATGAACCTTTTTTTCCAGGGTGGCAGATAAAATTTAGAAAGAAATCCCTCTCTGAGAGAATCTACTCAGCCAATAGACAGAAAACTAGAAGAGCAGCAAGTCAATATATGGTGCATTACACATATAGGACAAGGCATAGATCCTATTTCTTAAGCGTTAACCACACATCTGGGATAGCCTTCCCTTTGGCGTTGTAAAGCTACTACCAAGCTATCATTAGCAGATGCTGCAGTACTTAAGCAACAATAATTATTTACAATATATAAGCTCTTTAACATAAAACCTATGCACTTGAAAATGGGAAGCTTTAATAACGTAAGAGTTTCCTATGCTTTGCCATTTAAGATGTAGTAGCCAGCATCCCACACCAAATAGGGTAACCAATAGGATATTGCAGAAAGAATGGATAGTGATTTCTTTTCAAATTCAATGCGTACAGAAATTTCCAGTTCCAGTATTAGCCTGGAGGATTTTCAGAACTCCTATGAACCAGCAACCCCTTTTGTGCCTCTGGTTTCTCTTGTTTTCAAAGGAGAGTGTCCACAGCAGTCATCCTATGCCTGCTCTACCACTGTCTGATAGGCATGTGGTGGGGAGCAGGAGGCAGACGCCTTGTTTCTAGGGCTTTCAGATCACAGAGGTGCTGTACTCAGAGACCAGTACCTAAGGTGCCACACTGTGAGGCTCCTCAGCATCTGAACTTGACTTAGATGAGTCCTGGGCTCTGGCTAATACAGTATTGGAATGAGACTTTTGGGGGCCTTGGGAGGAGTGAGTGTCTTTTGCTTGTGGGAGGGGTATGTATCACCGGGTAACAAGGAGGATGGTGGTAACTAGCCCCCATGTTAATTCCACCAAAGATTCTCACTTACTATATTACTTATGTCCTTGTGCAGTCCATCTCTACACTGAGTAACACTGACCTCTAAAATCAACAACACTGACCTCTAAAATCAACAACTTCTTGGGCAAATGGCAGACTGTAACTTTTAAGACTAGATCATGAAAGTCATTGCAATTTCCACTTGCTTTCTGGATTTCTTGCTTGGAGGGAAACCAGCAGCCATGTCCTTAGGACACTCAAGCAACCCTACGTAGAGGTCCATATGGGTACACCACCAATCAGCATTAATTTGCCAGCCATGCAAGTGAGCCATCTTTGGAAAAGATACTCCAGGCCCAGGCAAACTTTCAGATGGCTACAGCCTCAGCCAACATCTCATTGCAGCCTTATGAGAGACTCTGAGCAAGAACCATTCAGCTAAGCCATTCCTGAATTCCTGACCCTATGCAAGATCATACATTTTATTGTTGTTTTAAGCCATTAAGTTTTTGGTCTGATTTTTTACAGAGAAATAGATACAACAGAACGTTGGACAATGCTTATCTCAACCATTTGACTCACTTCAAAGATTATGTTTCATCATAATTTTAGGATTGTGGGAACTGAACTGTTAGGTTGGAATATTCATTTAAAATTGTGTGTGGGGGGGTGGGTATCCCTGAACTATTACCAGTCATTATGTGTCTGGATCTGCTGATTTACCTTCATTTTTTTCCTATTAATTTCTTCTGAGATTGCCTTGAGGATGAACAAGTAACTTGACAACTAAAAATTCTCCAAACAATGGGAATTGTAGGAAATAGAAACATAACCTGTGACAAGACTGAATGTATGTCTGTGCCCAAATTCATTCAGGGTTTTCCAAGCAAAAATTACCTCTTTTTACTGTTTGTTCTTGAGGGAAGTGATTAAAGAAATGCCAGCCTTCCCTCAGAATTTTTGGAGGCAGAACTAAATGTGATAATGTGCAGCCAATAAATAAAACTGCATGAGCTTTATCTTAGTGCTTGGCTCTTCCCAGCCCTCCATTTCATAAATATTTGGCTCATTTTCCACTCCCTAAAATCACGAATTTTGTTTTTGTTTTTTTCCTTTTAAAAAGGCTTTCTTGTCTCTGCGATCAAGATTCCAAAATATTTCAGAGAAGACTGTTGGCAGTGGTATGGCAGGATTCATTTTGTTGTGGTTAAGAGGTCATTCAATTCATAAAATATGCTCAACACATTTCAGAGACTGTAAGATCCCCAAATACATGTAGAAAAAAAGAACAAGGTCTATGAAGCAAGACAGGAGGTTATGAGAATTTAAAAAAAAACAACAGAAATACTTAAAGGGGATTTATGATGATTCTCTTCCCAGACATTTCCAAAAATTTCCCATAGGTGATAATCTTTTTTCTGGTTGATGCCTAGTCTATTTCCTGCCTTGGGGGGAATAAAAATCTGTTGGGCTCTTTCTAAGCCCTGAACCCTTTGATTTACCATGCTAAAAAATAACACACACCCTAGAATGTCCTAATACTCCTAGCCCAGAACAGAATTAGAATCCTAGAGGATTTTCACTGTGATTCAATTCCAGCCTTGTCCTTTTTCCGAAATGGCAAATGGTCGCCCCCACTGAGAAAGTAGAGTAGCTTTTCTGTTGTTGAAAAGTGAGTGTGGAGAACAAAAGGTAGGTAGAAGAAGGTCAGAAGTATAGTATATAATATCTCATAGAGTAAATGTCTAATCTTTCTCCAAATGGGAGTTGAACAGAGAAGAAAGTCAATTTCACTTTTACAGATATTATTTCACTACTGGTTAATAAATATCCAAACATAACATAGACTTTTAGTCATTTATTATTTATTGGTATTATATAAGAATTGACCATTGAATCAGAAAAATATGTCCTTGTAATCCAATTATGTCTGATTCTCATATGAGCTTAAAGCTTTTTGGTTCAGTTTTTACCACTATGTATATACATACATAAGCCATGATGTATGCATATGATGCATTTACATATATAGATATACACACACACTTTTTTAAAGTATATATATATATAAAGGACACCAATTATTAAAGTACAGCTAGATGAACTGTACATGTGCTTCACATGCAAATTTTTACTCAGAACGAGATAATAAGAAGTACCCTTGGGGTCTTTCCCACGTGGTAACTAGCCACCTTCATCCTAAGGTAATAGCCATTCTTGCTGCAATCACCAAAGATAAGTTTCTCATGGCTCTTTTTAAAAAAGATGATAAATCTCAAAACCTCTTAAAATTTAATTTATTTATTGTTTCATGGCTTATATGAACTGGAAGTAATTACTATAAAGCTTGTGAAGAAATATTTACTATACGATCTTCCCCTTGTAGGATGCAACCTCCTTGTCATTCTGACAATTTAAGGAGAGCAATGGAAACTGTTAAAAATCCACACCTGTCATAGGGAGAAAGGAAAATACGTACGTGTGTTCATTAAAAGAAAGTTTACCCTTGTCCCACAGGTGATACTTGAACCTTGTAAGTAGATATAATTATGTTCAAAATTGTGATGAATAAAAGTGAAAATAGAAGTGCATTGCACAGGACCAACTGGTCATTAATTTTTTTTTTGACAACAAGAAATCCAAAACCCAGACATGCAAACTTTCCAGGCAGACAGACAGAGACAGAGATCAAGGAATTATGATGTTTTAAAATCTAAACACTGTTCAGAATGTTTTGTTGTTGTTTTGAAATAACTTCACTTAGCTTAACCTTCATACATTGAGTTTGATTCACCCTGACGCTTTATGTCCATCATGGACTTTATCTGAAATTTGCTTGGTTGAGAGAGCACTGCTATTGCTGATGCTGGAAATCTATTTTGAATATTGCAGAAGAAAAATGCTCCCGCTATATCCATAACACATTTTCAAAAGAGGTCCATTTTGTTATTCCTAGGGAAGAGAAATGTTAAAAATAAAATACTCAGTAAAAGCTTAGTGTTTCACCTAAGCCTTTGTAAATAGCTTGCAACTTAGAGACAGTGAATTAAGAATTCCATGGTGAATTAGAAATTAAAAATAGATGCAGTAGTGAGAAATGTATTTAAGGCACTGCCTGCACTGCAGTAAAAATTGTGTTTGCAAAATTAGGATGATTCTTGCTAGCATGCTGTTAACACAATTTCTCTGGCCAGGAAAGATAAAAATACAGGGGATTTTTTTTGTTTATTATTTTTAAAACTTATTAATATTCTTACTGCTAGAAATGCCAATTCATGGTTTTATCCATTAGTATGTATTTATCCTTTTGTCCATTTTATAATGAATTAGACTGAAGAGAGTATGAAGTTGTGACATTTAAAATATATGTGATATTTTCATGTAGTATAACCTTACATTAGTGTGTTTGAACTCAGTTTTCATTATCAGTTTTACATATGGAGTCCTGAAGTGCAATTCCAGTGAAATCATTTATGGGCCTGCTTAAATTATAATACCGTTATCTAGAAAGAATACGCATGTCCCTTCTTTGCACACACACATATAAGCAGGTGTATACTTTGGGATGTATTATCAAATAATAAAGGGAATACTTCTATAGGAACCCATAACGAAGAGTTACATCCTCTAATATCCTATATTATAAAGGTAAGCACTCTTCACAAATTAAAGCATTACACTATTTTGCCAGTAGATCTCAGAAAACTATCCTTTGCTAGAAAATATGTAGTTAATATTTCAATAAATTCTGGAGTGGGAATTTCATTTCTACCACTGAAGTAAGTTGAAGTGAACACATTTATAATTGTTCTTCTCCAAAGTTTCCAAAAGGACATTTTACTCTTTATTAGCTGTAAGAAAGTAGGGCAAGTCTATTGACAATCAATTAACTCGTAGTGTAAGTTTTGTCCAAATTAACAAACCCTGACTTATAAAGTTACCATTTATATACTTTATTGCATGGTTCTCTGTCTCTCTTGTCCAATGCTGTGAAGCACTCATCATGCAATCACTGAAAAAAGTGTTTTTTCTCTTTTTTCACACTGATTCTCTATTCTCACTGAAGTGAGCCATGCATAAGTTGTGGCCTCTCATTTTGCTATCTTCCACCTGTCACAGCTCAGTTAATTCCACTTTAGCTGTGTTTATTATATACACAATATCCTCCTAATTCCATTCCTCCCTCAGCTTTATTCCAACTCTTTTACCTCGGGACAAACCTCTTAAGTTTTGTTTTTTTTTTCTCCCTCATGTTCTCCCTTTATCTTCATAATCTCAGAGATAAATTTACACTGTGAGTTAATTAATTGTAGGTAATAAGCCCCATGCTATTGGAGTAGAAAGTCATGAATTTTTAAGGAAGATTAAATATAACCCAGAACTATTTCCTTTGCCTTCTAAAGCTCTTGAAAGTATCTGGAGGTTCCCAACAGACATTCTACAAATCTCCACAGAACTCTAAATCTTTTAATAAAGCCAGCTTTCCTTCGAATACCTGCACAGAGAGGATCAATAAAAAATCATATTAAGTAATATTGCTTTTGTTTTATTTCATTTTTATTATAAAAATAGTGCTTCTTTATCTTTCATTGTAAGTTAAAAATCTTCAGTCCTATTATAGTTTAAATAGCCATTTGTGGGTTAACTTGACTCTTACTGTACATGCATTACTAATAGTTTGACTCAAAGTGTGCACTAGGATTCGACCCAGTGTTCTCCTTGACTTTCCAGCAGTTTTTCACTCAGCAACGTGATTATTTAAAAGTGTCATCAGAACTGGTCACTCCCATGGCCTTAACCTTCCAAAGATACCATATCTAGAATAAAAGCTAAAGGCTTCATAAAATCCATAGCACACCAGATGCTAAATAATGTGGTTCTGTATTAAGGCTCCAGTCAAAGCCCTTCCATTCTGTGCCTCTCTTGCCACACTTCAGACAAACTGAACCATTTGCTTTTCTTCCAAACACCAAGTGTGTTCCCTTCTCTAGGAGTCCCCCCCTCCAGATATGCTCAGATCTGGACTCATTTGTCACTTTAGGTTAAAATTTTGAATAATTCTTAAAAAGCCAGGGACCTTTTAAAAAGGTGAGGGACTGAATTATGTGATAGGGGTCTTTTCAAAGTAAGAAAAATTTGGAAATCACTAGCATCTTGATAGCACCAAGGCAGAGTGTGGGTGACTGTCTCAGGTAAATCATGTGAGAGAGGGAAGACAGGGACCTGCTTTGGAAACACCCCACAGTTGAGGCCTCCCGGGAGAGGAGCCAGTAAAGTGGGAAGAGTGAGTGAGAAAACTCCAAAGTGTGGTGTCACTCAATATCCGTTTTGTGGGAATTAAAAAAAAAATGACAGTGTAGATGAAAAATTAGGTGAAATGTGATACAGGTTAGGAAGTGTAAGGATCAAGGAAAAGCCATTGGCTTTACTGATTTATTGGATTGTTTCAATGTGGAAAATGTCTTTTGTACTTCAAATATCTGTCCTAACTATGAATTTGTGGACTTTTGGAAGTATCCGGTATGGAGCCAACTTTCTCTGTGCCCAAAACCACATTTTACTGAATTCTTATTTATTCTTGATTATCTTCACAGTAATTAGAAAGTCTGTCCACAGTCCCATTTGTCCCTTGAAGGTTTCTGTGAAACTGCTGCTTATAGAAGACAGGAGCTATGATGTCTAAGAGATTTGGGGTTATGAGGAGACATTCACAGAGTAAGAATCAAATTAGAGAGAAAAAATTTCATTTAGTTAAAGATATTTTATTACTCTTTGAATGTTTTGGTGGAAAAGTCTACAGAGCTAAGTTGCTTTTATCTAAAACATTACCATGTCAGACTAAATCAGTGTACCAGTTAGTAAAAGAACCACTTTTCACCTAGTGTCAGTATCATGGAGGTCTTATATACTCTAACAAAATTACAATTATATAATTAACTTTTCTATTTTAAACTAATTAAATTAGAAGAATTCCTGGAAACCTATCATCCCTGTATAAGGTACTGAAGCTCAACTGTTTGAACATTTAATCCAAAAGGCGTATCACTTTGACTTCCTCTTATGCCTCTTGTTAACAAAAGTAGTCCACTGGCTCTAGAGTAGAAATGCCAAGTTTTGAAATTATGTGGTGGTAGGTTGAGTATAGATTTGCTGTCATATTTTAACACACATTTTTAAACTTCAGATCTCAAAAGAATCTAAAGCATTATAATTTGTAAACTGGAAAAGACATAACTAATACAAAACGATTCCAAGAACCAAAACAGGAGATAAATCTTCTGAATAACATCTAAACAAAGACAGATGAAGAGATATCACATCTTTACTGGTATATATATATATATATACTGCTAAGAACTAGAATTTTTTTCAGATGTCATGAATGTTAGAATTTCAGATGATAAATTCTGTGTTATTGATAGGGATACATGGGAATACTTTACATTTTTGACATGGTACAATCCCCAAAATGTATATAAAGCACAACATTGCCATCAAGATGGCAATGACTTTATTTACAAAATGTAAATTAAAATTGATGGAAGAAGAATATCTATAGGGAAAAATTATTATTGCAGTAATTTGCTTTTTGACATAGGAAAATTTTAGTGAAGAATGATATTTTGTGTGTATGTGTGTCTGCAATAAAAGGTATATGTTTGTTAAAGACTGAAATGACATGTACCAAAATACAGTATTTTGGAACCACAGTTTAATTTTTTATTGTTTATTTGCATTTTCTGAATGTTCTGCAATGTACCTATATTACTTTGGTATTCACTTTATAGCCATATGAGACTATGTAAGATAGTTTATTCAAAAATAAACCAAACAGACACAGTCCCTGACTATAGAGGACTGATATTTATAATGTACAGTTTACCTTTTTAGGGGTTAATAGCACAGACCTTGGAGACAAATTGCTTGTGGTCGAATGCCAGCTTTGCACATAGTAGGTGTGACTTTGGACAAGTTATTTAGACTCTTCCATGCTTCAGAGACCTCACAAGTAATAGAGGGATAATAATAATACCTCATAGAAGGTTTTGAAGAAATAAGTTTGCTGATGCCTGTAAAGCACTTAAATCAGTGCTGGCATCCGGTAAATGCTTTGTAAGTATAAGTTATTGCTATTATTACTAATTGTGCTTTTAAATCCCTGATATTTTATAGATAAAGAGTTTCATTGTTCTTTTGTTTAAAAGAGGGTGGCTGACCAGGCAAACCCAAAGCATTCACTCAATAAAATCTATAAAGTACTGTGGAATTGAAGGAGTTATACTGAAAAAAGGAGCTTTAATATAATGAAAACTTAATAAGGAATATGTTAGTTATACTGTGAAATATATCACTGTAGATACATTAATATATTCATATTTCCATTTCTGTGTTTACACAATAGTCAGCACACACTTGGCCTATCAAAAATTAAAAAGAAACTCTTCCTACCCATCTTTAACATGGGAAGAATAATTTTACTTAATGAACTTGATATAAATTGGAGTTATAAGGTATGGGGAAGGAAGGATGCTTTGAAGGTATAATATAATTATTCTTTAAAAAAATGTGTGTAATTTCTATGTCCATACTTACCTGGTTTAATTAATTACTGTGCTCACTATGCTCAGTGATACGCAGTTCACAGTATGTATATGGCTCTGAAAATTGCCAGGTCCTTTTCTTTCAAGCTGCTTTTGAAAGTTTTCAAATTTTATCCCACTGAGAATAAATAGTCAGGAGGTAGAATGATGCGAGGGATGGAATATCAACCATAGCAAATGGTTTGCCTTTAGACAGCTGTTTTGGTAATAAACAAAACAAAAACACTTTTGCTCTGTTATATGTTGTTGCTAATGAAAAGTAACCAGAAAAAGCTGGGCCTGAGGGTAACATGGTGCCTCTTAAACTTATTTATTATTTAACCGTTTATCATTAATTACTTAGGTTAGAGTCTTAGGCGTGCTTCATTCTCACTCCCACTGAGATCTGCTTTGTGTGGCAGGCAATGTGCTAATGCTTCTCTGTCAACAAAAATGAATAAGGTCTAGTCCCTGCCCTCAGGAAGTTCACCATCTGGCATGGAAGGAGACATGTGAACAAGCCATTACTGTTCACTATATTATTAATAGTGAAGAGTTTGAAAGGAGCCATACTTCTCTTCCTGGAAATGAATATGTGAAAGTTTTTCATGGCACCATATGTTATTGTAAACTTCTGTAGAACTTGTACATTCTTATGCATAATAGCACTGATTTCTATAATATATGTGCAATTCAAGCAATAATCAAGGTTTAGCACATGGCTTGAATCAAATAAGAGGGTTGTGGGGTTGGCGGCTGCAAAAAGACAAGGTTATTCTAGGCAGAAGTATTTTTTTGTAAAACTTAGAATACTGGTGTCCACGTCTCCACGTGCTGTGCTCATTTCTTGATGGACTTTTAAAGCCTTCTTCTCTACTTCCCCTATCCTGGGACACCCCTCCTTCTGAAGAATGGAAACTTAATGTCTCTACAAATGAATCAGTCAAAACAGAAACATTAATTTATTTGAGCAAAACTGCATCAATATCCTAAAGGGAAACTGTTAGAATTCAGGAACAGTGTATGAAACTACCACCAAACAGTGCTATTGTTAAGAGCATAGTGATCTTTCTGTAAGCTGGTATATGAGGCACAGACTTCCTAAGTAGGTCATGGGCCAAAGTGTTATCCTACTAAAAAATAGAGTAAATGTGCTCTTTCATTGTCCACAGTTGAGTAACCTCTTCGACACTTAAACTTTGAATGTTAACTTTGCGATGAACTATTTCAAAACTGACACATGCACAAAGCAATGATGTTTTTCTATCCAAATTATCTTATTCAGGAGATCTCAGCAGAGTATGCCAAAAGAGGAATCTGTGATAATTTTATTTTGAGTTTATTGTCAATTCCCATTCTTATTTTAAGTAAAATAGTCTATAGTTTTGATCCTCATTTTGATGTCAATTTGACCATTTCTCTCGCTTTATGCAAGTTTTAAGATTAAATAACTTTTAATTGGCAAAATCACAAATAAAATGAATACAGAATAACAAAGGGACCACCCAGAGTCAGCACAAATGCCTCACAAAATTTTTTACGTGAAAGGAATTAGAAATTATTAGGAGTTCAGTATAGAAATATATATGCACAATGGAAATGAGTGTTTCCCTTAAGAGACTATGTCTTATAATTTTATTGCCCAAACTGTGAACTTAAAGAGTTTTTAAATATTTCTAGGAATTCTAGAGTGGAAACTTCTAAAAAAAAGAACTGAAATGAAATCCTCTAGTTATGAGGGAAGAGGGAATTATCTACTAATCTCTCCCCAAATTACTATATTACTGCTTTTCCTCCATCCCCATGCCCACATTCCCTCACCCCTACACTCATAAAGCTAGATGAAGCCCGCATTCCCTCACCCCTACATTCATAAAGCTAGATGAATTCCTGGTTATATGGGCACAGATGGTGGGATTCAGGTAGAAAAATCACAATGAGCAGAAACGTTCAAACCATTGTGGTCATATCCATCTTGAAAGACATTAAAATAATTCTTATGATAAGGGCACCTTCACTAGTATTCTGAAACAGAACATGTTAGTTTTTGACCCCTGTTTCTGTTGTTATGGTCAATCTTATGTGTCAGTTTGGTTGAGCCATGGTCCCCAGATAAATAGTCAAATATTATTCTGGATGTATTTGTGAGGGTGTTTTTGGATGAGATTAGCGTTTAAATGGGCAGACTTTCAGTAAAGCAGATTGCCCTCCGTCACATGAGTAAGCCTCCTTCCATCAGGTGATGGCTTGACTGGAACAAAAGACTGACCTACCTTGACCAAGAGTGTTCTGCCCACAGCTGGCCTTGAGCTTGACCTACAACATGGACTCTTCCCTGTTTCTCCTGCCTCACAGCCCACTCTGCAAATCTTGGACTTGCCAACCTCCATAATTACACGAGCCAATTTCTTAGAATAAAACCTCTAGCTATATACATACACACTTTCTATTGTACATATCTCAATCTGTTTCTTTGGAGAATCCTAATATACTTGTCTAGATAAAATTCTAAATTTAATGCTGAAGATGATAGACATGACATATATAGTGGCACCAGAGAGAGACAGTGTTAGAAATTCTTTTAGAAATTCTTTTAAAAAGTACCAGAGGAGTGGGTGAGCAAATTAGTCTATAGTCTATCCATTTGTCTTACAGAGTATAGTTAGTGCCCAGGATGGGACATACTTCTTCAGGTAGCCTAGCCAATGTGGAACAGGTAGCGGGCCCACACTTAGGGCAATAATAGTGGGACCTGTGGTGTGTGGTAAACTTGACAGGTACCAAATCTAGCTGATTTCCCTTCTCTTCTTCCTCTTCCTCCTCATTCTCATTGTTATTTTTTATAAGTTAGCACTCTGCTAGTTGAATACAAAAAAAGACATCCCATAAACCATATTAGGTTATCAATTTTTGACCCCAAATAAATTTAAACTTGAAATTTCAAGGACCTTGATCCCACAGATATTGATATTGGTCTGGTACAGGGCAATGTAAGGGCATGCTGTGTTAAGTAACAAATCTAATCGATGGCAGAGGAGGCGCCTTGTAGATCAGACTGTGAGGACAGAAGTATCATAAAGACCAGAAGGCATGAGGGGGTGGCACAGAAATGATCACATGGACGTGAGATTTTAAAACCCTAGTGCTTGAGTTGGAAGCTTTCCTTAGGTTTGAAAATGAAAGTCCCCAAAAACGGAGACTTTCCCAAGTTCACAGCTTGTGCAAATATATTAGAAAACAAGAGAGTCAACTTGGACAGGGACAGAATTTAGTTTTCTCTGAGAAAAGAATCAGACAAAGGGCAGCCATATTAAACCACAAATTCCCTGAGAGCTTATTATTTCTGTACCTCTAACAGCTTTCTATCACACTGCCTTATAAGAAGTAGGTACTTGATAAACATTAGTTGTTCAAATAGAATTTAATAACAAATAAGTAGTCAATTTGCTGTCTCAAAGGTCTTGTCAGTCCCGGAGTAGAGGAAGGGAAATACCTGTGAGATGCAGGACTATTTCTGGGACCTTGAGCCTTGAAGTACACCTCAATGCATGGCTCCCTGGCAGGCCTTGGTTCAGATGTATCCCTCTCTCAGCACCTTGTGTAAGGTGTTATTTTTAATACAACATTCCAAATTCTTCCACCCAGAGACTTCATTTGGGTAGGGCATCCTCATTAAAGAAAAACCTACATTTTTTAGTTAATCTGACATTAGTCAGACAAAGATGAAGCAATTTAAATTAGGTAGTTTTCTTCTGCACACTAGCAGAAATCAGCTTTATTTGTAGAGATGGGGGATTTTGTGGTTAGCTTGGGACTTGGACTTTAAGAGGAGAGATAGCAGGTTGTCACAGTAAATTGAGAGAACAGTCTGCAAAAGTAGGCCTGGGCAGAAGAATTGCAAGTACAGACGTCTTACAACTAGCTAGGCAAGCTAAGGTCTTGTCACTCAAGGATGGTCTGAGGATCATCATTATATGGCATCACTTGGAGGTTTGTTAGAAATGCAGAATCTCAAGTTCTACCTCGGGCCTAGTGAAGCAGAACCTGCATTATAACAAAACACTCAGGTGTTTTTATTCTCATGAAAGTTTGAGAAACCCTGCTCAAAAAGATTATGTTTTTTATTTCCAGATATTAACTAATGGAATATCTATGACCAGGAAAGTCAGGAAACGCTTCTGTTTTTCCTTCTTCTGCTCCAAATGGCTTTCTGCTTCTAGGAACCAGGACTTAAGCCTGTGCTGTTATTAATGTATTTTAATTGCATTATGGGTTAAATGAGCTTTGAAACTAGCCTAAGAGTCAAACCAAAGCATGCAATATAGTACCCATGGGAAATGTGTTCTGATTTAGGCAGCTAACTTACAAATAAACTAATAGAACACAATTCCTTTTTTATATGTGAGTTGCTTTTAGTCATCCACAAAAAGGGCTTCTTTTTAGTTCAGAAGGAAAAACTGAATTTTCATGCACCAATTTATAAATAGCAGAGTTAATAGTATTAGGATTTCCATATCCAGATGTCTGTGACAGTGAGAGAAAATCAAATGTCTGAACAAAAAAACCCCTCAATATCATAAATTTAGATATGGTAAATCATCCTTAAATCAAAAAACAATGAGTAAATGGAAAAATAAGATTTCTTTCTAGATTGGGCTTGTGGTTTAAAGACCGAGACATATCATATTCAGCTATTCCTAGTACCCAGAAGTGTCCCCAGAACAAAGAAAAATCTCACTAGGTTGTGAATGAATGAATGAATGAATGAATAAATCAATACCCAGTATAATACCATGTTTAAAATAGAGTCTAAGAAAATATTTGTCAATCAACAAAAAGGTATGAGAATGTATTAAATCAAAAGATTTGTTTAGTTAATAGAAGAGGGTAAGTCAGGGTGACTAGCATTTATATACTAAGTTGAAATGACATGTTTTATATAACTGAGGATGGAAAGTAGAAAAAAAAATCTTCAACAACTGCATTTTTTTTTTCATGTAATGAAATAGTCTTAATAGCAATGCATGTAAAATTTTTAAAGGATTACTAAAAAGAGTTGATTTTTTTGAAGACCTTCAAATCTAGGTACTCTTTCATTTGTGGAGTACTGCCATCCATGTTCATTGTCAAATTTTTAACCTCTAAAAATACAAGAGAATAGAAACCAACTTGTTCATTAATATGTATTTTGAATATTTTGTTCTAAGTCATATCCTCTAAGATATAACTATAGAATCAATTTGTTTTGACAAAGTTAACTCAAGAGTTCCATATTCCAACATAAGTCTGTTTAAGAGTTCTAGTAAATTATTGTCCCATGGCAAATCAATTAAATAAATGCTTGAAATGTGAAAATTTTCATAAACCTTTAGTTTTAATCCAATTCATATTAACTCAGAAATCTGTCAAGCTTATCAGTTTTATGAATGGAATGAAAACTTAATAGACTTCAACTGTAACTAGTAGCTAAAGTCAGATTGACTTTTCTTAAAACTGAATTCAGGTTTGGCATTTACCTTTCCCTGATTTGTATACAGTGAGCATTTATTTGTAGAAAAGAACCCAGCACCTAAATCATTCCAATGTTTCTTTTCAATGGCAGCACAGGTCCTCATAATGGCTACATTTCCAAGACTCTACTTGAATCTATGTGTTCAGATTGTTTTCTGAGTGTACATAGTCATCAATTCTTTATGAGTCATTATTTTTGTCTTAAAACTACCACTTTTAAGAAGTGCTTCCCCTTAAGCCTAAAACACTGCAATTATGTGAACAAAGTTCAAAGTCCATATTTACACTAAGCACACATTACATATGCAAGTCATTTATATCCCACTGTAGCTCTTACCTTGCCAAAGTAGATCACCATACCTTTGTGACCCTACCTAAGCTTCCTTCTATATCAGTACTCTAATTAAAAGATGTTCTGTAAGGTAGGCACTTTAGGAAATGGGATATAGTCGTGAATAAGACAGGCAAGATCATGACTCAGGGAATGTGGCTTCTCGAGGGGCTGGGAGTGGGACACAAACAAAAACCAAGAAACAATGACAACACAAGAAACAAATGAGGAAATGCCGGTTAATGAGAAGGGCTGTGATAACAGTAAAATAATCTGATATATAGTACCTGGTGGGTAACTTCAGATTGTGTTCTCAGAAGAGGTCTAAGGAGATTGTAATTCAAAGAGAAATGCAAAGAAGTTGGCAGGGATGTAGACATCTGGGGGAAGGGCATTCCAGGCAGAGAGAGAACATCTAAAGCAAAAATCTTAAAATGAGGAAAAGCTGGGCATGCTTTCAAAACAGAAAGTAGGGGGCGTGGGATACGGTGATTGGAAATGAGGTCGGGGGTCGGGGGGAGTTAGATCACATAAAGACTTATAGGCAAAGGTAAAGGATCTTCATTTTTTTCTAACTGAAAATAGGAAATCTTTGGTGTATTTTAAACACAGGAATAACATGATCAGATTTAGGACTTAAAAAGACCACCTTGGCTGTTCTGTGAAGGATGGATTGTAGAGGGGCAAGGTTGGAGGCCAACAGCTACTGCAAGTCTGAACAGGAGATAATAGGGGCTTGGATAGTGTGGTAGGAGTAGACTTGGAGTGAAGTGAATGTATTTTAAAAAACAGTTTGGAGGTAGAAGCAATAGAGGCACCTGTGAAGTGCAAAGATTCTATAGCTTTCTACAAGGATGTTTTTACTGTTTTATTTCTAATACCACAATTAGCATTATTAGAATTCTGTTGATCTTTATGGACCAAACTAGTTCATAGAATCAATGTCTTCACAGAACACTTTACAGAGACTCTTAACGTTCCTTCTCCTTATGCCTCTGGGAAATGACAAAACATAACACACCACCTTTTTGAGAAGTTTGGGATATTTTTACAAAAATGTATGGTTTATTGTTTGCCTTTGAGCTCTTTAGGAGCAGGGACTGTGTTAAATTTATCTTTCTATCAGTTAGGCTCAGCACAGAAAGCACAACAGATCCTGATAAATACATATGCAATAAATGAATAAATGCTGATGTGTTAAATTTCATTTACTGCTCTTCTGCTTATATAAACTTTATACTGGCTCTTTCAAAATGTTCTCCATTTGCTATTCAGCCTGTCAGAAAAGATTTTTTTTTCAAGATAAGTCATATTAACTTCTCCATTAAGATTATTTGACAATGGAATATTTTCTTTCAAAAATATTTAATTAAATTGATGTCAGTACCAATACGTAATAATGTTTTCATTTTGTATTGGTCTGCTAGGAATCATAGCACATACCACAGACCGGGTGGCGTCACAACAGAAATTCACAATTGTAGAGGTTGGAAGTTCAAGATCAGAGTCAGCAGGTCTGGCTTCTCCTGAGGCCTCTGTCCTTGGCTTGCTGATGGCCAGCTTCTCCTTGCGTCCTCACAGGCCTTTGCTCTGTGCACACACGTGCCCCTAGAGTCTGTCTCTGTATCCAAATTTCCTCTTCATCTGAGGCCACCAGGCAGCTTGAGTTAATGCCTGTTCCAAAGGCCTCATTTTTATTTAATAACCTCTTTAAAGGCCTATCTCCAAACTCAGTCACATTCTGAGGTGTTGGGGGCTAGGGCTCCAACACCATATGGGGGATGCACAGCTTAGCCTAAAACATATTTCCTTATTAGAAATACTCATTAACAATAAGGAAATAGATGCATTTTTTAATGATGACTCTATGCCAGTCACTAAAACACACTGTACACACACACTCCATCAGGTAAATAGTACTATTTACCAATAAAGAAACTGAGGTTGAGAGAAGACAATATGGCAAAGATCCCAGAGATAGGGTGTTGGGGCTAAAAGTTAAACCCACATCTTTATGATTTTTTAAGTCCTGTTCTTTTAACAATCATATACTCTTGCCATTGCTAATAGAATGATTTTGTGAATGTATCTAATAAAATAGTGTATGTAAAGTACTTGGCACAGTGTCTGACACATAATGACTCAACAAATGTCCGTCACTTCCCCTACCACTACAGGCTTAAGGGACAAAAGCTTTTTAATCACCCCTTTCTGGATCTCCTGGTTTTTCTGGAATGCTAGTTTGGAGCATGCTTCTTTAAATGATTGACCATGGTGGTTATTCCTCTGGACTCTGTGTCAAAGCCTGTTCTCACTGTTTCAGTAGATGCCTCTGTGTGCATATGAATTCATAAGAGCTAGATAATGAAAATGCTTTTAAATTTAAAAATAGTGTTCACAATTCTAGTGCTTAGCAACTAGCATTAAAAAGGGAAAGAAAAGCACAGTAACATTCCTTTCCCTTTAAAGACCATTCTGTTTATGAAATCATCTCTGGCTGGGAGTGCTTTAAATCAGCAGGAATTAAGGCAAAATATAATAAAGCAGTAAATTAACTATTCAAGATCCCTATAGTGAATAGTATTTACCAATTTATAGAGGTAAAGGTTGACAGTAAAATGAAACATATATGGTGAAATGAGAATTAACTCTCCAAACTAAGAAAAACCCCAAAAGGTTTAGAAATACAATCAAAGAGAATTCTAAACAGAATTTCTCCTTTTATTATTTCTTTGGTTATTGCTATAAATGCTACTTCATAATGTCTAAAAATGATCAACATAATCAAGGCTTGGTTATGAGATCTGTAATCTATTTTAAAGTGCTCCAACATAGCATAATATCACACATATGTCTGTTAGTTTCAGATTTAACTCAAGGGGCAGGGCAGTTAATCTCCTTAATGGAGATTCCAGAGATGGGCAGCAAGCCATTTATCAGAAAATGCCACTTTTCAGAGGTAGCCAATACAAGTGCTTCAGCTATCTGTATCTCAACACCTGAGGCTTGTTTAATTAGCGTACTGAATGTCAGAAGTGGTTTTTATCTGGAAATTCATGACTTATTTACAGGTATGATAAGTATTAGAAATGGGCCATGATTGGTGACATCAAAGGTATTCAAGGATCGCTAAAGAATGTGAGGAACACTTTCTACTTCAGGATGAATCTGGTGGCTCCTGGAACTTGTGCCAGTCAGGAAGGGACCCATGGCTGAACTCCTAGATGACCTTGGGCCCATTCATTGACTCAGCTCTGTGTTTACTGGCTGTCCAAGGCAGACTCCAAAGGCCAGAATCCTGCCTGTGAAGTATTTATTGGTTTATCTCGAGTAAATTTTCATGCAGAATACCTAAAGAATAGAGAGCTGGCATGTCTTCAAGCTTCTGGATCAGGTTGTAAGAAAGGGTTTTTGAACCTGCTTGTTGATAAGCGTTTGTTAAATAAATGTCTATATATATAGCAAAATTGGGTCTGAGATTTATTTCCTTTGTAAGGTGGTAGCCAGTTTGTTGGGGAGAAGCCAACCCTTTCCCATTCAAGGTTTTTGGGGTCAGATAAAATTCCAGAGTTGAGTATAATCAAAGTGGCTTAGCTTAGTCAGAGCAGCATTTTAGGGGATTCTTTTTCTTAAGTTTTAATCTTTAATTTCTGTGGGAGTGCTAAAATGGCTCATAGGAAAAAATGAAATTTATTAATACAAGTAGAACTTTAATAGTACTAAACATGAGGCCCTTTAAATGACTGTTTTCCTTATTTTTTCATTTTCAATTAACATTCTTTTCCATCTTTCTAGAAAATAGGGGGGAGTGACTAAAAGTTGCTTTGAGAATTTAAATTTTATAAATTAAGAAAAGCTTTGTCCTCAAGGACAAAGAATTCAGAGAGAAAAAAGGAGGAAGCAGTGCTTTAGCCTTAGTTAAATTTCATAAACCATTTTGTTTTGGATTTGGCAGAACACAAAATGCTCTTGCCAAATTTTTCCCTCATTATTTAAAGCCACATGTTCTATGAAGGGGATTTAATGCATATGCTACAAATGCTTTTATAAATATGTTTTACTAGTAGAGATTACTTAGCTAAAGCAGCCAAGCCTAAACATTAGCCCAGTGTAACATAAGCCATGAGATTGTTTTAGTCACTTTCATAAGGTATGATGGAACGGAATTTACCTACAGAGGAAATGGATTTTAGTTGAACCATGAGGAACTGATGTTGAATATATTTATCACCAGTGAGATTTATTAAACCTTGTAATATATGAAATGCTTAGGAATGTAACATAGATTGACTAGACAAATAAAAATTCAGAGTTGAGAGGGGTCTCTGGCAAGTTGCAACCTTATTTGGCCTCAGTTTCTGCTTCTGTAAAATTTAAGGGTTGGTGTATGTTGACAAATACCAATCTATTCATATTAAGGGCCATTTTTATTATTCACTCATACATCATGGGCCCTAATTTTGCTAACCAAACTACATGGAATGACTAACAAATCTGTGTCAGATTTTTATCAATGAGACATTAATTGTTGCTTCTGACCACTGTAAGATACCCCAAATTGCCACAGTGGGTGGATATGCTATTGACCAAAGCCAGAGAAATCTGATATTTCTGTTAACCTGTGCAGGTTGACTGTGGTGAAATTTATATTTCCATCAAACATTTTAAAACATAGGCAGTGCCTATTATGCAAGGATAATTGGTTCCAGAAAAGGGCCATTTAAAGTGAATTGGAGGTCACTGTGCCTTAAAAGTTGGAACTTATAATTATGAAAATGAGTTTATTTTATTTCTGCTATACCTGGCAATTAGGGTATATCTGTACCTAAAAATAACAGAGAAAATAGAGTGACAAGAATGTTGTTCAATTTTGATGTGATTCTTTTCTGGCAAGCCTTCACCTTACATTTAACTTTCTCAACAAGTTTGCAGAAAGGGTCATTTTGGAGGGTGGGTGAGGGTGGCGTGCAGAATAGTTAAGGCCCAAGGACTTCCTTAATCTTCTGATACCCAACCATTCTCTTTCTCAGTCCCGTCATCCCAGTGCTGAATCTTCACCTTCAGTTTGGAGTTGTTTTTTGTATTGTACCTGTATTTTGTAGTTGACAGATTCCAAGCATCATGTCACTATCGAGAACAAAAACATCAAAGGCAAGGTTAGATCTAGTCGGAGCATGAGAATAGATTGGGGATATTTTTAAATAAATGGTTAATTTATGAGTGACCTTTCTTCATATTATAACTCCTTTCTTCCCCTTGCAACTTTGTAACCTGGTACTCCTGCCGGGGGTCGCAGAAGGAACTCCTGTAAGGAAAGTAACTCATTGTCTATTATCATTGAAAAGCATCACTAACTTGACTTGTCCAGGAACGCTAGGCTGGGAACCACCAGACTTTATGATAGTCCTTCTGTCTCTAATGTTCTATATATTTGGTTATACACTCTTTTCTCTGATGTGGAAAGTGAGACCCTGTGGAGTTGTTATTTGCCGTAGATCACAGGGCTTACTACTGGCCAAAGCAGGTCTAGAATCTGAGTTCCTGACTTTTTTCTTTGGACACTTGAATATAATTTGTTGTTGCAACTGTTTATGATTTTATTCATTCAATTTGTGCCTTGTCTTTAAACTCTAAGATAGTATAATTTGATTAAATAGAAATGCTAAATATTAAAAGCAACTGTCTATTCCTCAAGAAACCTCATGGGATTTAAAAGGATATCCTTTAAAAGATACATTACATTCTATTAATTTTAGTCATACCTTTCTAGTCTGGAGATCAAAATTAAGCTGAAACTTCAGACACTGGCACTTCAGAATATGATTTGGCCCACCACACCTAAGGGAATTTTATTCCTTAAAGTGCTTTGAAGAGTTAGTGTCACAGGCCTAAATTGTAACAGCGCACAGTATGTTAAATCTCCAAGAAGGGTACCTGGGGTAGGAGGGAGGGAGAGAATCTTCAGGCCCTCACCCTGGGACCAGGGGAAAATGGATGATTTGAAGTATTAGAACCAAGGGATGAAATTCAGTGTTACTGGTCTGTGACCTTTTGAAACTTACACAGGGTTTGGATTTACCTTAAATTAAATTATGGGACATTTTCCTTATAAATTGATCAATCTGAGCCTTCTTTTCTTTGGTATCTTGAACGGGAACTCTCAAATAGCAAACATGCTATTCTTCCTAATCTTCCTCTCTGAGGAGCTACTTTTTTGAACCAGAAAAGCATATCTGCCCCTGGCCACATCTGAATAGTGTTGTGGGAGAATCATATGCATCTAATCAGCTCTCCATGATCAAATTTTGATAAACTCTCTTGAAAAATATCAGGATTTTTTTCTTTCCTTTTGCTTTTCCAAAATTCATGGGAGGTTTATTTTTCCACTAACCATCTATCATATGATAAACTAGGAAGTGGAGCTCTTCTTGATTTATGCTTGTGAAAGGTCAGTGAGAGATAGGCAATTTAAGAGTATTTGAGTTGCTTCTTGCATAATAGTGATACTGTTAAAATTTAGGATATGCACATAGTATTGTGGAACATCTTATGGAAATTCTGAAAGGTTTTAAAAACGTAAAAAGTCACTAAGATACACAAATAGCTTTTAACTGTTCCAGATCACAGTAGGATGGAGAGTGGCTAGGTGCTTGAATCTCAACCCAGATTGCCTAGGCCCCAGGATTCATGAGCTGTGTAACTTGGGCCAAGCTTCTTATTCTCAATAGGCCTCATTTTCTTTCTTCAGAGTGGAAATGATGGTAATCCTACTTCACTGGGTTATTCAGAGGACTTAAATTTGTTCACATATATGAGGTTTTTACAACCATGTCTGGCACATGGTAACTTCTAGAGTAGTGTTATTGTTATTATAAGTTTATCCTTATAAATCCCTGATAGATACATAGATGAAAAATTTCATAGATCCTATTTTATAATTAGGGAGACTAAGAAATCACTGATAGAATGTATTGATAGTAAGGATCAAGGCTAATCTGTAGCTTTGCATTTCTAGAATCTAGTGCCAGTAAAAAAAAAAAAAATGGGCATGACTGTAAATTTCTCTAAGTGTTTGAAAAACACCGCATGTGAGAAAGGATCTTGTGAGGTTGGTGGAGAAAAGTCCAGAGTTGATAAGTGGTTAAGAAATAGGTATCACAACAATCTGGGAGATTTCACACAATGCAACCCCCTTCATAGAGCAGTGGTTCTCAAAGCCAAGTCCCAGACCGGAAGCAGCAGGGTCAGCAGGGAGCTGGGTAGGAATGCAGATTCTCGGGTCCCACCCTGGCCTTACTGAGCCAGAAACTCTGGGGGTGGGCCTCACAATCTGTGTTTTTACAAAGCGTCCACACTAAAGTTTGTGAGCACTGAAATAGATCATATGAAGATTGAAAAACCTCCTCATGATTCTACTGCTGACATATATTTGCACTGACCCCCCCGACCCCCAAGTGTTAAGAACTGCTGCATAGGCGAAAATCACCTGCCAGTTAAAGAAAAACAAAATATGTATAGAGAAAGACATTTTATCAAAGAGGCAAGAGGGTTTTTAAATTATTTCTTTCTTTATGGACAAAAGGCTCATGTTGTCTTTAAGTTAAATCAGAAGTCAAAATCACCCAGCTTTGCCTTAAAAAAAAAAACCCAAAATAGTTGAAAAATCAAGTACTGTTCTCTGAAGGGCTTCTGTGTCTCTGTGGTTCTACTGTCTGAGCTGAATGAAAGTATTTGCTTTTCTTCCTGCCTAACCTACTAGCCAGCAAGCTACAGAGCAGTTTTCATGTCTTGAGCATCTGTATAATTTTGATGCTGATCTAATGTAAGCACTGATAAATGTTTCTCAAAACAACTAATTAACTGAGCCAAATGCTTGTTACGTAGGGAAAATCATTTGCTGAATTAATAATAAGATGGTAGAACTAACATTGTAATTTCCATATACAATTTAAAAAGTAATTTTATACAGCTTTATTTAAATTTTTTTTTTAATTTAATTTAATTTAATTTAAATTAATTTAAAAGGAATTGTGTTTTTTAGCAGGCATGTGCTTTTGAAATAAGTGAGGGAAATAAAATATCTGATTAAACCAATATTATCAGATTTTTATTGTTAAGGGACAGTTGAAATGAACTGCTTCCTAGTGTACATGTTAAGATTCTTAGCAGAATTTATTTTTATTTCCATCAGTGACATCGCAAATCACAGTGGAAAATATACATTTCATCTTCAATCTGGTGGCAAGACAAATTGAAAATATTTCCCCAAATAAAAGGAAATTTTATTGTTTTGACGGCTGGATGTGAACTATTATTTTAAAGGCTAGGAGAATGAGAATATTGGGGAAAAACAACATTAGAATCACTTGAGTCACTGGGCTGGAGTCCTGGAGAAATGCTAAGCTCACAGACTTCCAGGGCAGAAACTGGCATTCACGTGCATGTGTTCTCAGAAGCGCACAGCCTCCGGCCAGATGGTGACAGTCTGGGGAGAAGCAGGGCTGTCAGCACGAAGAACGTTCAGGTTGCATACAGATGTTCTCTGTGGGCTGGCAGAGAGGGAAGCCTTTCCTGAACAAAGATAGAACCTTGGTTAAGGAATTATTTAGGGACAATTCACCTAAATAATGGGGAAAGCAGAAAAATGCTTCACAATATGTAATGTATTAGGTAGTAGCTATAAAATAGAGGAAACCATGTCTGGATTTTTGAGGTCATACTTCTTGAAATTCTAATGAATGTAGTAAGGAAAATGTTGCTTTAGTCAGCTGGCTAGAATGTAGCAGAGTGCCTTGGGTATCTTACAGGTTGAAAGAAAACAAAAATAGCTCTATATGCTGTATTCCCATCTTTACTGGATTCCAGCCTGAAAGTCTAACAATGAGTTCCTCATATCCTGGCTAGTGATACGGGCACTGTGAGGAGCATGTACTTGGTGCAATGGCACTTTCCAGAGGCACAGTGCGCTCCTATTTGGTGTTGCATGCTTAACCTTGCTGTTGTGCCGAAATCTTGCTCTTTTCATAAAGGCTGAAAAATCAACTATTCATGTTGAAGTGTGCTGAGGAAAGGCAGGGAGACCAGAGAGAAAAAGAGGGCAGTGAGAGCAAATGGCAGGGTAGTGGCAACTGAATCATAGAAATATGAAACCAGAAGGAACCAATGGCTGGAGGAAAATCCCTTTTCAGTCTGGTTTGTCTTGGCTCAAAGCACCATTTGAGTGATGCTTCCTTCAGATGGTTAAATTAGTAGAAATCTGTGGGCCTAAAATGGTCAGCAATTCCATTTTGATGTGTGAGTGGGGAGGTTGACTTTAACTAAATTGCGTGGCGGAATAATGTCTGTGTTGTACAGATTCTGCTGGGGGCCATGACTGCATCCACTGAGCTTCAAAAATAAGGTGGCTTTCAGTCTTCTTTTGAGATAGCCTCAGGGATCCGGTCTTTGGGATTCTATAGCCATTGACAAAAGAGTTTCATTCACTTTGTCATGCTTGGAAGTGCTCTTTCTCTGACCTTCAGAGGGGTATGATTTTGGCAGGATTGTGGGGCATGCCCTCTGGCCAGGAATCCCCCCCACCGCACTCCTTGTCATGCTTGAGGATGGTGAGATGAAAACGTGCTTGCCTAAAATTATATCCATGTGCCTCTTGTTTTTGGACACAACCTATAGGTCAAGAACATTATACAGATCTGCTATTTTGTTAACTCCTGGCCATCTTGGAGGCTAGTATAGATGAAAAAAACTGAGGTCAGTCAGCTGTTTGGTGAAGACTTTAGGAGAAGAGCAAAAGCTTCTGATCATAGTGTTTCCCAAAGTTAGGCATTTCCAGGACTTTGGAGTTTGGAGGGTGTATGGGGATTTGACTTTAGCTCTCCACTAACCCCACTCTTGGTCCAGAACAGATGTACAACCAGTTTTCAGTATTCTTGTCCTTAGAAGCAGGAGTGGAGTTATTCCTATCCAACCTACAAAGACTGAGAGTAAGGGAGGGAAATCAGGGTGCTCTTATCCAAGAAAGGGCAAAGAGCTGCTAAGTAAACACAGCAGGACACTACAGATGTTAGCTGATTTCTTCCAAGGAAGTTTTAGATTTGAAAACCTTAAGAAATTGTACTTTTTTTTTACTTTTGCATGTTTAAACTTTTCAAAACCTTTTACCATATATTCCCTAACTTTAACTTCACAGTTAGCACGCTATTTGAAGAGGCTGTATAGAACACTGATTCCCAGCACAGGTGCTGTGGCTAGCGTGCCGAGCTGGTTAAGCTCTATGACCTTTAGTGAATTATTTAGCCTCTCTGTACTATAGTTTCTCATATGTAAAATCAGGATTTTGTTAACAACCTCCTCATAGGTTGGTTGTGAGGGCTGTATAAATTAATATACGTAAAACATGTAACTATCAATAAATGTTCATTTTTATAAGGAAACTGGGGCTCTGAGGGGAGAAATAAGTTAGAGGACTAGACTCCACCAGAATCTCAAGGTCATAATAAGTGATGATGTCAAAACTTGAATGCTAGTTTCATTATGTCAACTCTAATAACCATTTTTAACAGTAGAACACCATATGAATATTTAAATATACACAGAGAGAGAGAAAGGGGAGGGGAGAGAGGTCCACTGCATTTGTACAAAATCGTAATGTATGTCATTGTGCTGTAATTCATGTGTGATTATTTTTGTCTGTGTGTGCTTTAATCATGAGGTTTTGGGGGGCAGAGATTAGGTCGTTCATTTTCATGTCACTGGAACCATGTACATTCGGTACTTGACTGTATATATAGATGTGATGGAATGAATGAAGGGAAGAACAATGGAAGGAAGGAAGGAAGGTAGGTATATGCAAGATTAATTATTAAAGAAACACTCTTAATATCATAAATTAAAGCAAATAGTTTGGAGAGGTTGGTGTAATAATATGCCCTAAACCGTGTCACCATGCTACGAGTTGATGCAAGAAATGTCAAACCATCAATGGAGCCTCAAGTGGGGTTCTAAGAGCACATATTTTTAGTAAATGTTAATGAATGGGACTAAAATGGCCAGGTAACTTACAACATTAGAATTCAGTGATTCTTCAACACTGTGAACCCTATCTCATCATTTTAAAGGACTAGATTTCCTTTTCTCTATGAAGAGTTTCCTTTTAACCGGAATCTTCAGTGGGGGAATGAGGGGCTGTAAAAGCTACGCTTTAGTTATCATCTAACCTCTGCATCCAGTTTTCTGATACCCCAATCACTCAGATCTCTGTTTCTGCCTCTACTAGACAAGAAAGGCTTCTATGATCTACCTCCCAACCCCTCTCAAATGAAACCTCTATTTCTTGCAATTCCATGGCTGGCTACTTGGTGGGCTAATCACTAGCAGCCAGTAAAGGTTTGAAGTCTGTGTAAATGAACACTCTAAAAATAAAAGTCTGTATGAGCCCTATAAAATTTCCTAAGTCATCCATCCCCTTAATTCAATTTTTGTCAAAATTATATATCTCATAAATGGCATTTTGATACCAAAGAGCTGGATGGCATGGAGCTCTGTAGCATCCCACTTATTAGGTATGTGACTTGACTATGATTTGTAGATCTTGATATCACTGAATTTTAGATTCCAATTTAATTTAATTAGTTCTCCCCATAAAACCATGATAACTAAATTTCTGCAAAGTCTTCCTCAGAGATGCATAGTGAATTTCCCTTCCCTTCTTTCCTCCTGCCCTAACTCTTCTGGGGATAAATTTTTGCCCCCTGCTCCAGCACTTCACACTTGAGAAAGTCAGATTTGAAGTTATTATCAGGACCTTCATTTTCTCTCCCATATTTAAATAGCTTAATCTACATGTTAAATTTGTACAATTCACAGTAATGAGCATGTGAGTGAACTTTGGAATGCTATATATAAAAAGTTGGGTCAGAATATGCCACCAAGAGCCTGGAGAACCAGCTATTTATTATAGACATAGCTCGATCACACAGCTCTTAAAGATCTTAGCATTTCCTCTGATTTACAGTAATTTCATAATTCCATCTACTTTTCTCATTGTAATTGTCATATAGGTGGCTGCGTGAATTAGTCTGATGGCAAGAACTCAGAATAAGGAGTTGGGAGACATAATGTCAACTTCTGGTTTTATCGTTGACTCATGTTTTGGCTTATGGCGAAGGGCCACCCCGTTCGTAAAGAGAGGGTGGACACTTACCAAGTGTAATTTTCAGTACTATTTTCACACAAGTGTCATACACAGTGCCTGGTGTTCTATTATTGAAGGTCAATTTTTTTTGTGTTAAGTTTTTTTTTCTCTTTTAAAAAGCAAGGGGAAGTAATGCATTAAGATCCTAATAACATACTATTTGATATACAATATACTGCATTACTGGGCTCTGAGCAACATAACGTCAATGTGTATATAAATGTGTGTAGGGGGAAGGCATGTTATGCTTGGAGTATGAGTGAGTGGGGGTTAAGGTAAGAGGGCAAAAAAGCAGAGTTGTTTTAGAACATTGAGGACAAATTATCCTTTTCAGTTTCTTAAACTAAAAAACAGCAGAGAAGCCCTGAATCTAGTTATTTGGAGACTTGTCAGCTAAGGGTTGCCAAAGTCTTAGAGAAGAATGTGAGACAAATAAGAGGCATCAGTCATCTAATTGAGAACACCTGACACCCTCAATGACATGCTACTCTTGACCTTTAGTACCTGGTAGTGAATAGAGTGTGCACACACACACACACGCACACACACACACCCTTCTAGTGCTGTTATATAATACCTTTCACAGTGAGCTAAGTTACCAAGTAATCATGGCAGTTAATATTTTTTTTTAAAACCAGAAGTCATTTCTCCTCCTTAGATTTATATTTTTTGATAAAATGCTATTCTATTTTTCAGTCCTTCCAATAAGACTTGTAGAAGGTAATGACAGGTTGCAATTTTAAATCCATTTAGCTTTCTTTCCTCTGAATAATCCTATTTGACAGGCTCCCTCAACCCTGTCTTCTTGTCATTAAGAACAGCGTCAGTTTGGACTGGGTAAAAAGTAGATTAATTGTTTAGTTCTCAGAACACAACTGCCAGGCCCTGAGAGGTGAAGAAGGAAATTTCAAAAATAGCTTTGTCGTTATTAGGAAGAAATAGAGTAAATGACACCTGCGGGCCAAAGGTAGTAGTCACCTAATTATATCATATTAGTGGACTATAACATTTTATGGCTTCATTTATAGTTTGAAATACAGGGAGATGTTCAAATCTTTAGGTCAGGATCTCAAAAGTCTTCCCAGAATTCTATTTTGCCTTATTATTTGGGAAGCGACAGGAGCAATAAATATTTATCATCTTAAAAACTTCCATTTTTAATGAAGTATTTCATTTGGACATAATAAATATTTTGAAAACTTCACCAAGTTCTGGGGTTTCATTCTCAATAGCTATCAAAGACCATTTCTTATAGGAAAAATAATTTTTTCCCATTTCAAAAGGAAATTTAAAAAATAATTTTGAGATGAATTAGTTGATTACAATAGGTGCATGCATTTTAGCTATTTCCTCAAAAAGCTCCAATTGAGTTCATGCAGCATTTCAGGGAGTCAGGAAGAGGCTTGTATTACTCCTGGAGAAAATAAGTTGTTATGTCATCTAGAGGCTTGCCAAATTCGCTAAATCGAGTAGTGGGATTGGGAATAAAATGATAGGTTCCCTGCCTTCCAGATGGTAGCAGAGTGGGATGAGATCTATATATACATCAGGTGTTTCTAAACAGAAGGAAGGAGAGAATTCTTCAACAGTAAAGGCCCTCCCTATTTCCACAGGGCTGCTGAAGCTTGTAGTCCTTGTCTAGGTCCAAGAATAGCAGGGAGATTTTTTAATTAAACAGTAAGACTACCTATGGGAAATGGCCTGTGTTTCACTTCTTGAATAAGCGTTCCGCAGACACTCCTACTACCTCTGCAATTGTCTGGAAAGTTTTAGTGGCTGAGTGACAGGTGGAGAAGCAAGGGACGTTTTTGCTGCTCTCCCTCTTAAGGATTGAAGACTAACACACTGGAGCATCACACTGACCTCCATCCCTTTAGGGCAGTGGCGCCCTAGGGTGCAGTGCTTTATCACCAATGCATAGAGTCGGTTTTCCCTAGCAGCCCTGGAGGGGTGGAGGAGAGAGGCCAGTGATCCTAAAAAACAGTTTCAGCCAGCCAGGCCCAGTATGCTGCATGGCTCAGGGGCGCCGCTAGGGCACTATCTCTCTGAAACTTGGTTGTAATAGACCACCTGGGGCAAGTGGTTGTTCAACAACAGAAACAGAATAGAGGAGGATGAGGAGAGAAGGAATGTGCTGGAAGGTACAAACAATTGGAGCCCAGTTTTTGTGTAGGTAATCCCATCTGCTCAGTTTAGAAATTGTGTATCTAAATGGAAATGCAATGACTAGATTCCATTTATCGCACCTGGTTTCCAAAGATTGCTGAAGTATTTTAGGAGATATGAGGTGTCTCTGAAAGCTTTGCTGGAAAATAAAATTCTGGTTAAGCAACTTTTATTCAGTGGCTTCTTGTTACTCGCCTTGCAAGACATTATCTATAGAGGGAAGACATCTGGAGAAAGTCTGAGGCTTTAACACTATTCCTAACGTCCAGTCCCTCCCTCCTTAGACATTTCTCTAATCCACTCTGCTACCCTCACCCGTCTTCTCTTGCACACTCAGATGCCCTTTCCACTCCAAATTATTTGCTGTTTCCCAAACCACCAGGGTCCCTTTCTTACCCATCCCATCCTGGGGTTATCTTTCCTAATCTCTACTTATTTGTCTGCAAATAGTAGCCACTTTCTGTATCAAGAGTCAGCTCCAGCTTCACCTCCTGTATAAGGCCACAAGCACACCGATAAAATTGACCATTTTACCTTTATACCCCCATGTAGTTCAATAGACTACACCTATTTGTTGACAAGTCTGTTTTCCCTGGCTGGACTGTGAGCACCCCTGGCTCGAGCCTGGGTCCTATCTTTTGGTCCCTTGAAACTAACACTAGTGTCCCAGTGCCTAAATCTGCTGAATGAATGAGGATCAGTGTCCTCTGCTGTGTTCTATCTCCCCTCCGGATAGAACAACCCATACGCATGGTTTTTAAGCAGTGAGGGATTTGGAAGAATGGAAGGGAAAGATTCTGGAAACTCAAAGTCCACAGCTTTAGTTTTTAGACAAGTTTTTGTCACGATGGAACAAAAACCTAGTGTAAGAAAATTCAGTGGAAAAATTCTCTGTTATGGTGAACTACATTTAAGTCAAGTCCCAACTGTGCTGAATACTGTTTAGAAGGAATTCACTTCTTACTATTATTATTAATATTTTGACTATTTCCATGCTCAGATAAGTATAATCCAGAGAATTTATATGATTTATAATTTATAATACTCATCCCTGGGTTCTGCCCCATATATTCTGGTTAAAGTGTCCTAGAGTAGGGTCTGGATTTGGGGTTTTCACTTCACCAGGTGACTCTAATATGCAACCATGGCTGAGAACCACTGCTTTAAGAGAATTTACCCAACACTAGGGCTTACAGAGCCCCTGGATATTGATGACTACCAACTTCACAGGTCCAGCTTACACCTAATGGGCATCTCCAGTCTAACATGTCCAAAGGCAAATAGCAATCATGTGCCGAGGTAAAATGGCAACTCCACACAAAAATCCCTGCAGCAGAGAAGATGAAATTGTAAATTCAGTGGTAGGGGAGGAAACCAGGTAAGTGGTTTGAGAAGTGAGAAGGAGGTAAAGGAGGGGAAGACCTTAGCTCTAAAAGGAGAAGGAACACAGGGAGCTAGCTGTATGTGGAATTAAAAGGGACTGGTTTGTAGTTTGTTTTCTGAATTTGGTAAAAGGTGATAGGGAATCCCAGTGAAGGAGTGCTCAGAGCAAACTGCCTACTTTCTCTGAGTCTCTTGGTTATCATGTTTATCAGGAGTATATAGGTGATAAAGCAGATGAAAAAACAGATGAGTTGGGAGGGCTATTTAGAAGGTATGTTCACAGAACTTGTAGTTGGGTGTGGGGTGAGGTAAGGGAGGAGTGGAAAATGACATTCAGGGTTTTGGGGGGGATGAGTGGCTGGTGGTGCCTTTCACTGAGCTACAGAACAAGAAGAAGGAGATTTCAGGGAGAGAAGGAAAAATACGGTTTTAGACATGGTATATTCTAGGTAGTTTTATTATTCAACATTACTGCAGCACTTAATCCCTGCTAGGGGCTATATGGCTATTAGGAATGAATAAATCTCAGTTTCTGTCTCCAAGAAGCTTGCAAAGTTTTAATGAGGACAGGAAAATAACCACAATAAAAGAAGAATAAGGTAAGCGCCATAAGAATTATGCCAAGATCTAGAAGTATTCAAAGAAGGTAAGAGTGTTTCATGTGTGGGAGGTTATTGGAGATAAGACTCAGCAAAGACTGCAAGGAGGAGGTGATGTTTGAAATGTCTCAGAGAAGAAACAACATTTCTTCAGTCAGTAAGATAGGGAAGAACATTCTGGGTGGTAACTGTCTCCAGAACAGCACAGAACTGTGGCAGTGCCAGGGATGTTTGGCAGACTAGCACCATAGGATTGTGATAATACAGGCTGTAGATGTCCTAGTGGTGAGAAATAAATCTCTGGCTCCTGGAGTTAGGCAGGCCTGAGTTTGGATGCTGGTGCCACCACTGGATAGTATCCAACATAGGGTAAATTATTTCACCTCCGTCAGCCGCGGTTTTCTCATTTCTAAAATTGGCCTAATCATATATTTCCCCAAATTGTTTTGAGATAACTGTTCTGTAATAATTTTTTGGTAAATAGCAGGTATCATTATCTTGCAAAGTGAAGAATACCATGGTGAAGAGTTCATTTTCTTGGGCAGTTTATGGAAGGTTTGCACAAGGTAACTGCAGGGGCATAATCTGCCAGCAGTAGACGGGATGGAGGGCAGGGGAGAGAGGGGAGACAGCAGGACAAGGCAGGAGGCTATTCTGTAGTCAGCTGGCGGATCAATAACTAATCCTCAGGGTGATGCTATTCAGGGTCGATCAATGATATCAAAGCTTCATTTGTAAGTTTTCAGAATATACAGATCTTTTTTTATTTTCTCCCTTTTCCCTCCTGCTGTTTTACCATTGGATTTTTCTGCCAGTGGGCATAAGGAAAATCAGTGAAACTTTAATCAACCAGTGTTACCTTAAACAAAGAGGAACGTAAATATCTGTGGCTAACAATGAATGTAAGCATCTCTGAAAGATTTGGATGGAGCAGGCTGAAATTAATCACTTGACTTTAATATTTTATGTAGAGTATATGTTCCAATAATTTTTAATTTCCTTTTGTTCTGATGATATAGCAATCATGATTGCATCTCAACACTTCCATATAAATAATTTTCTATCAGTTAATTTAAAAAGGCAGTAGGGCAGGGCTCATTCAGTCAGAAGATTTATCATGGACCAGCCACATCGGATCTGGACAACTCATTTAATTTTCCTGAACCACAGATTCTACATCTTTAATTTTGGGGAGGTAATTTATTTCCTGCCTCATTCTCATACATAAATGCTTATGTTTTAAAAGCCACAAACACAAAAGATTGTTAGACAAACTTACTTCAACATCAATAAGGTACAGTCATTATAAACTTCATTCTAAACTTTCCCACTTTGTTTTCTTCCCTGCCCTCTGACGATCTGCTCGATTTTTCCATTTTTCAATTGGTAATTGGTAAGCATTTTACTTCCATATGTTGACCACAGTCAACCTCCCATTTTTGGTGAGGTTTCCAAAGTATAATTCCAACTAAGTAGTCATTTCATCATTTTGAAATTGTGTTGTTTGCCTTCCCCTGTATTTTGGGAAGAGTATGGCTGGGTTTAATTCCATACTTAAATTGTTTTACCAAGAGCAATTTTGGAGGAGGAGAAGTTATTTTTCAGTCATTTAATAAAAACTTCTTGTACAGCAAACTCTCTCTCATTAAGGGCTGTGCTGTAGACTCCAGGGATGATTTAAGAGACTGAGTCAGCATCTATATCTTGTGATACATTAGAAGATGTGTTAGTTCCTCCAGGGAAAAAAAAGGAAAACTGAAAATAAAATCTCAGTTCACCCTTTTTGGTTGGTTTTCTATTTTTTCCGACAAAATCAAGAAGTTACTTCTAAGATATAGGCACACAGATGAGAAAATGTGTGTAATTATTTAATAAGAGTGGGACTTGTATAATTAAGCTGCAATTCAATGCATTTTAAGGAAAAGGGAAGCATTCCAACTAAGTTTCTGGCAGATAATAATGAAGAAAAAAAATTGAAAACACTTGAGGCTCTGAAGTCTCACTTCTGTTGACACATATGGCGTTAATGGATTTTGAGCTCCTCTGCCTCCTGGTAAACAGATGGTTTTTACTTGTGCTAAAACTAGAGGTTAGATGACTTGGTGGAAGAAAAGCAATGACCTTTCATCTCAAGTTTAGCTGTGGACCTGATGACTTGTGGATTTAGCTCTGTTAAAGGATGAAGATGACAAACTTTTCAAACATGTGTTGTCATGTTTAATCCTGTTTAAGATATTCAAACACTGACTCACTGACTGGGCTTGGTAAATAAATTACAGTTGATCCTCAGAGTTATATATATATATATATATATATATATATATATATATATATATTTACAGTCCTGTCTGAAATCAATTTTTGTAACAGTTAGTTCTCTTATCCTGGGCAAAAAGTTAAATCAGGGAGTTGATCTCATCAGATAGCCTGTCCAAGTATATAAGTGCAAACAATAATAGCATGCTAAAAATATATACTAATTTCTGACAGGTTAACTAGAAAATAATATCCCTGTGAATAATCATGCTGTCATGGAACAGCAGTCATAATTTCCTTTCTCCTACCACTCACACATATTTTATTAGAAAAATACTGGGCCTATTCCAATTCCTAACTATTATATACAGTGATTACATATTTTTTAGTTCACTAACCGTGGTACCATCAGCTCCTACTTTTTATGAATGGGAACAGCACTTCTAATTGATAAGCATGGCATGCTTAAAAATGAAGTTTAAACAACAGTGACATCCTGGGAAACAAATACAGCCATTTGACCAGTTCCCAGAATTGGCTTGTTTAGAAAAAAATCCCCCCTAATTGTAGATCTCTGCATTCAAGATGCATGGCTGGAAACTGAAATGTACATGAAAGTTAAGAAGGAGGAGTTGATGCTTGTGCTGGGACTGAGGTGCTAGGGGCAAAATGAGGCGGAGGGATGAGTTAGAGGCTAGAGAATTAAATCAATAAACACATTCTCACCTAGGCTCCCTGGGTACCTGGATGCCAGGATTCTTTCAACACCAAACACAATTATTGTGAGACAATTCCATAAGAGAAGGAACTCTCACCTTTACAGCTTGGTGCTTATAAAACACTCTAGAAAGATTGAATGTAAGTATATACACTAGTTGATTAATGTTATTTGAATCAAGAGATGATTGGATAGAAAACTGTGATATATTCAGAGGAAAAAAGCACATTATAAAACAGCATGTGCAGTACAATTCTTTTGTGTCTATGTAAAAAACAGTATAAATGTACATCAGAAAGACTACAAAGAGACATAGCAAGTAGACAACCTATATGGAAGGAATATAGATGACTTTCATTTTCTTCTGACATCTGTATTTTCAAACAATCATATATTACTTATAAAATAGAAAAATTTCTTTAAAAACATGGAAAAAATATGAAGGTTATGAAAACATGGGGCAATAATTATTACTTGGACTAGTAAATCTCTAGACTTACAGAAATAGCAAGAAATTAAAATTTAGACATAAATAACACAATATTTATATTTTCTTTCACACCCTGGAATAGTACATAATTGAGAAGTGAACTATTTAGCTAGGTCTTGCTTTATATATTCAAGGAATCCTATATCATTATGTCTGTTAGCATGTAAGAAGAGTTACTACGTGAAGAATAATGCACTAAACTAATATGAAGTTCGTAAAATACCATACCATGTTATATAAAGATAAGTTTAGCTTTAAAAAATAAAAACTGCTCCCTGTCTCTCTGAAATAATTCAGGATTTGAATTGAAAAATATTGCCATTAATAGCTATAATATGTTAAGACCAGAAAACCATCAGAAACTGTAAGGATTAAATAAAACTGAAATATGCAGTAATGGAGAAGTTTTAGGAAACAGGCCATCTCACATGCTAATGATAGAAATATATATTTCTAAAAGGCAATCTGGTAATATTCATCAAAAGCTTTAACACTGTGGCTATCATTACAACCAGCATTTCCATTTTAGGAACTTACCACACAGGATGTATAAGAATGTGAACAAGGGAACAGGGATGCTTATAGCCACATTGTTTATTGCAGTGAGAAATTAGAAATAATCTTAATGTCCCATAAAGACCATTTTTGCTTCCGTGATTGATTAAACCATAGTAATCCATTCAATAGCATACTATGCAGCTATTAAAAGTTTGTGCATGAATGTACCTAACAAACACAATGCGGAACAAAAGAAGCCAAACATAAGAGTATATACTGTATGTCATCTCTATCAATTCAATTTCTTGGTCTCAGACCAAAATGTGGGGATGTTCACTGTGCAAATGTTCATCTAACTGCACACTGATAATTGTTTACTTTCCTACATGTCTGCTATGCTTCAATAATATTTACCAGAAGAATGATTATAAGTAGTAATAACACAGAAAGAAGTTCAGCATATATTACTAATATAAAAGATTCTTTTCTGTCTTAAAAGATTTTATAGAAAAATAAATGGATGGATGTTCACTAAGTGGCATGAGTGGATATCTCTGGGTGATGAGATTATAGGTGATTTTTATTTTTAATATTTTCTAAAACTGTTACAACAAATACCTTTCTTTTGTAAGAAGAAAAATGTTATAATAATATCATTATAAAAATGAGAAAATACATCAGTTTTTCTAAAACAGAGAGGAGTTAATAAGAATATGCTAACAGTAAGGACCTAGAGAAAGAGTTGACAGATAAGTTAGGATTAAATAACTTGGCATTTTATGAAGCCTTAGTTCTAAAGTAGAATACTTTTCATTGTGAAAGTACATGTAGCTTCAAAATAAAGGTAAGATGTTGAAATTCTATAACAAATGTATAATAACTTGTTTTAGGCTCTGTCCCACTAGTTTGCTAGGTGATATGAAGCAATCTGGACCTCAGTTGTCCTGACTGTAGAATGGGTTTAATAATATCTTGCCTGCACTGTCCTGGAAGTATTTAGAGAAAAAGTTATATAAAGATAGAGGAATAGCTTTTATCTTTTCAGAGATGTTGTTTGGAGATATTATTATTACAAGGTCAGTTTATGAAATATACCAGATTGGAAACCACTTGAAAATTTTGTGAATCTTGTGAAATTATACCTTTAAGAAGTGTCTTTATATTAATTAGATTTTAGGATAACACTATTCATTTTTCAGATTTTTATACAAGAACATTTTCATTAAGAAATAGAAAATAATGTATTTTCAGCTTGAGAAAAATGGAACAATTTTAGAGATCCAAATTACTTTTAAAAATTGGATGATAGCACTAATTCTTCAGTCCTCATGATAAACTAAATATTTCCTACCAGGAGGGATAAAGAGATGACTCTTTTTTTTTTTTTTGAGAGGGCATCTCTCATATTTATTGATCAAATGGTTGTTAACAACAATAAAATTCTGTATAGGGGACTCAATGCACCCCAAGCCTAATTCTCATCAGTTTCCAATCTTCTGAAGCATAACGAACAAGTTCTTACATGGTGAACAAATTCTTACATAGTGAATAAGTTCTTACATGGTGAACAGTACAAGGGCATTCATCACAGAAGCTTTCAGTTTTGATCACGCGTTATGAACTATAAACAATCAGGTCAAATATGAATATTCGTTTGATTTTTATACTTGATTTATATGTGAATCCCACATTAAGAGATGAGTCTTTTAACTCAGAAAGCTCATTTGCCTCAGTTTATGTAAGAATCTTAAATATCTCCTATTGTCTTTAGGTTCAGGTGCACTGCCTTCCAGGATTAGTTAGATAAATACTAAAGAGCTGAACAGATAACACAATCTTAAGCCTAGAAATTTTCCTTTCCACCTCTGACCTCTACCCCACCTGCATTCTATGCTCTTTATTTTCACTAGCTTAGGGACTTGGTATTGATATGTATTTAACATTTTACAATCAATTCTATTTTGAACTACTACTTTTCATTTGCCAAGTAGAGTATTCGAGGTTTGTTTGTCCACACACACTCTATCCAGAGGGCAAGCCATACCCCATGGCATTCATTCAGTGCAGCGGCCCAGTGAAACAGATCTCACTGAATTCTCATAATTACTCGAGCAAATATATCTCTGCAGCATTCTCTAGATCAATGATTCTGAAGTGTGGTCCCTGGACCAGCAGCATCAGCCCCATGTGGAAACTTGTTAGAAATGCAAATTACTGGGCCGCACTCCAGGCCTTACTGAATCATAAACTCTTGGGGTGCTGTATTTTAATAAGCCCTCCAAGGTGATTTCAATGCATGCAAAAGTTGGAGACCTGCTGCCCTCGAGGAATAATACGTGAGTTTCCTAGAAGCATAGGAGGCTCCCTTGAGGGATCTGATGAAAATTACCAGTATAACTGGCTTATTCTGAAATCATTGAAATCGCAAGGTACATATTCATCATAAAAACATATGGTAGCACTAACAGCTTCACACTGCAGCCATTTGACCATTTTTAGTTTCCCATTATGGTGGATCAGAAAAACTCCTAATTTACAGACAAGAAAATAAATCAGAAAGGGCAGGGTAAAGAACTCTTAGAAGTTGGGTGCAGCTCTGAGTATCATCTGAAAGTTTTTCTAATGTTAATTGTAGTAGAGATGGTTGTTAGATTACTTTTCAAAGCCTCTGTCCATGGCAGAAGTGAGAATGAAAACCTGAATACTGGTCTTATTTCTGCCAGTAAATCATCCTGGTCTTTGAAGTAAGATTCAAAATACACGAAGCCCCTGTTGAACTGCAAATCTTTACAAGGAAATCATCAGCCCCTGTTCAGTTTCTCAACCTAACCACATCCAACTGTGTAAAAGAGATTTGGCCTTGCCTAGAACTTCCTTGAAACCAGACACAGAAAAAAGAAGGCCTCTTCTTCTGAAGTAAACTCAGTTTGTGTATGGCAAGCTTGCTCTTTTTCTTACAAAGGAGGTGGAAGGTAAAACCAGGAAAGAGATAACAAACAACACTAACATTATTGCTGAAAATTTTTTTGCATTTAAAAAATACTATCTAACTCAACTCTTCCCCAATTTTAATTTAACAGTTCTTTTCATATGAAGATTTTGATGCATTACAGGCTGCCTCACAAAAGATTGGATTTGATTATCTACGTCTTATTTAAATACAACTGTGTAAACTGAGTAATGGGAGAGGCTCTAAAAAGATTAATTCCCTGCTATGTATTTGCAAACAACTTGTGCACAAAATTACCATCTTGACTCTGGGTTGAGAATCAGAATAAATGGTAACTGATTTCCTGACAAACATAGATAATAGTTTAAAGTTTTTAACAGTGAATTAATTTCAGAAAGTTATAAATATAGTGGTAAGGCTTTGAAATAGTCAACTTAATTGTTCTGAGCCTAGTTTTCTCATCTGGAAAAAGGAATAACAGGACTGTTGTGAGGATAAATGAGATAGTTCATGTTAACTGCTTAGGATGGTGCCTAGCACTTAGTAAGCACTCAAAGTGTTAGCTATAACTGTTATTTTTAACTATAAATATCATTCTGTTTTCAGATTAAATTAGCTACAGAATACTGAAGTCAATACAAAGAGATCAACTAGATTCAGCAATTTAGTAATAGAAAAATTTTCATGGTAATGGCTATTGTTGCCTTAACCAAATGTACTACTATTTACACCAGGAATTCAGATAATAAAATGTACTGTCTTTTAATCATCGCAATTTGACAACATCCAACCTACCTAAGTCTCTGATATACGATATCCTATTGGAATCTGGCTTATCTACTATAAAAACAAAAACGATTTTTAGGCCCTTAGAAACTTCAAATTCACAGACACATGCAGGTCATATTTAAAAGAGAATCCTGGAGTAGGATCACTCCACAGGGCATTTGGCATTTGTCCAGTTGGCCCCTGATGGAAAGAACTCTGGTTTGGTCTGGGAGACTTGCAGCAGGAGGACAAGGTCTCAAGCAGAGTAGTGTCAAAACTATTTTTTTTTTTATTAATTCAGTATAATTCTATAATAAGTTCCCTGTTATACACAGATATACTTCAGTTTGGATAGTCTTAAAATGCACACATCAAGAAGGAAACAAAAGGAAGAAAAGTGACCCCTTTTTTTAATAGTTTGTCTCAGTTAATCCATACAATAATATTGAAATGTGCCACATGTGTGCATTTGTGTGTGTGTGTGCGTATGTGTACACATGCATGTATGTATAGTTTTATAGATGAGAACACTGGAACACCAAGAGTCTGGAAGACAGGTGAAAATCAGAAACTGCACCAAAAGGGCTTTTAGAATGAGAAATGCCTCGGACTTGGACCAAGTTCATTTCACAGTCAATGAAGGGCCCTTCATTTTTCTTCCTGTCTTCCAATGTCTCTCTCCCCCCCTCCTCCCCCTCTTTCTTTCTTTTTTAAATAGATGATAAGTAAAACTTTAAAACCCACTTTTCAGAGCTCCAGCCAACATATAACAAATTGGTCTCCAGGCTTGACTTTATTGATCTTCAATTCTGGAAATGCCTTAAGGCAATATTCATTCCTGAGCTTGAAGCCTGAGAACACACAACTCGGCTTAGGTGTCTTCTAGTTTGGCACTTGGAGCCCAGGTTCGTGGGTCCAGGTCTTGGCTGTTCTCTCTTTCTGACTGAAATATCTGTGCCTATCTGGGTATTCATGTGAGATTCACATAATTAAGTGATCACGAAATCACTAAATTAGAAATTACTGCACAAATGTTCATTTTTGTTGTTATATTTTACAACCTGAAATTCTTAGTACTGCTAGTTAATCTCCAAAAGAAGACCTTGAAAATATGCTATTTCAGACCTTTGGTATATCAGATGTTATACAACTTCAGTTATCTCTAATTATCAAACAATATACATTCAATAAAAGTACCACATGACCACTGTTTGAAAGTACCTTCTACAGTGTAACTATCAGACAAATATGGATTCAGCCAGTCAGAAGCCTGCGAGAGTCTCAGCCTTAGTTTTAGACTAAAACTAATGTTAGGAACTACACAGTGGCAGACTGGACCACAGTCCCTGTACAGTCTCAATTGGCAATTTTTGTTTTTGGTAGAACTCATAAGTTTTATGACCAACAATATACTGCAGTACCAAGGAAAAATGGAGCACTTGAGCCATTGTCAAGGGCTGTCTCATAAAATGCACACTGTAATCATCAAACTGAAGAGAACAATTCCTTCCTAATATGACATGGTGGGGGCTCTTGTTTATATTGCTGCTGTTATTATTTTAAAGACAGGGAATAGGTATAATGCTACATCTTCTAAAATGAATCAGTATGAATGCTACATGTTTGTGGGTAGCCAAAAGTTTGCCTAATACTGTCAGAACTAGACAACCAAGAAAGAAATTCTATTTCTGGGAGTGCCACAGTGTCAAATGTTTAATAAAGGTGTAGTTTTGATTCATAAATGTGGTTTGAGTAAATAGAAATATAAAAGAACTAAAGGTAAGAAAAGTCACTGTGGATTTATATTTAGTTTATCAAGTTTAAACTCTGGGATAGGTAATTTAAAGTTTTTAATTGAACTATGGAAATGTACAAATTTGCTTTTCCATATTTTAATCATATAAGCTGTAAATTTGTGAGTTGTTAAAATACTACTAGTTTCATTTTCATTTTTTATTGTTTGGTAGGATTATAGTGATAGTCAAGGATTGGTTCAGACTTAGAAATAAAAATTAAGCAGTATCTACAAAACCATTCTCTTTTATTCCCACCTAGCTGTACTTAGGTCTCCACTTAAATTGATAAGGTTAGGAATACCACTATTCAGAAACATTTCCATGAAAAATTCACAGACTGATGGAAAACATCTCAGAGATAAAATTTCCCCAAATTGAAGGTCTGACTTCATTTGGAAAGAATAAAAAAGTTGGTCTGCTTGACATTTTTGTATTAAAAGTATAGACTATGAAAGGCCAAAAGAGAATTTTAAAGTTAGATGAAGAGTTAGTTTCCTGTAAAACTGAAAGACAGCCCAGAAAGTACGAAATGCTTTCTTTTGTAACCAAAACCCTCTTCTACTCCAAATGATTCATTTCTTACCTTTTTTTTTAACTCTGTCAAATCTTGTTGTTTTCTTCTTAGCACTTATCACTATCTGAAATTTTCTCTGTGATACATTTACTTGTGAATTAGCAATTGACTTCAGCTATGTTCACAAACAGATCCCCAACACCTAGCACAGTAATTGGCACATAGGGACTCAAAGATATTATAACATTAAAACTCTAAGTAAAAGAAACATCAGTGGGCATTCTCTTTAGATCTCTGTTCTCTGAAAGTTTTATAAATGCCATTCTTACTATTTTTAAAATTTTAACTTCTGTTTTTCTTTTTCTTATTTTTTCTACTATCTCCCTCTAGCTGGGGAGGAAGAGAAACATCTTGTTAGGAATGACAACTAAAAAGTGTTCCCTGACTTAAAAGTTTAGAAATAAGACCACAGAAACATGAACTTTTATTTATAGATGATAGAGTCTGTGAAAGATATGTATTGATAAATTCTAAGAAAAAATCATTAGTCAACCCTCTCTTTAGTTAAGCCAGAAGAGAAAAGTTTGGTTTCTTCTTCAAAAAGATGACACCCAGTTGCAGGTATAGATTCTGATTAAATACACATTCATACAATAAACAGTGTTGTAACTTCACTGTTAGGCCTTTTGAACCACAGTAGTAGAGTAACTAAAAACATAGGCTTTCTATGTTTTTAGCCAGGATAGCAGAATTTAACTTCTGGTTTTTCTCTTTAATAACTGTGTAATTTTAGGGAAGTTAAACCATCTCTTTGTTTAAGTTTCTTCATCTGTAAAATGGGGATAATAATGGAATATTTTTAGGGTTGTGAAGAATAACTAAGTTAATACATCTCAAGTCTTTGGAAAAGTATATGGTATATAGCAGGTACTCAAAAAAAAGTTCTCTGTTATTATTTATTCCAAGATAAAAAGTTCAAAATGATATCATTAGTGCAAAATTACTTACCCTAACAAATATCAAACCATCTTAAAGAACTTCAGACCAAATGTAATTTTAACACATGTTCATAAGCTGTAGGCCTGTAGAGCCAAGTTTCCAGATGGAGATGAAACCCATTCACTCAGTCAGTCACTTAAATAACCAATATTTATTGGGTGACAACCTATAGTATTTCCTTTAGACGCTCAGAAGATATAACAGCATCTTCCAAAACAAAGTCATAGAAGGACAATAAAATAAGGGAAAAGCTTGAACACCAAACCAAGATTTGTTTAGTCTCCCTTTCTGGCTACTGTCTTCTAAGACAGGTCTTGAGCAACAAGAAAAATTCCCACTACACTATCAAGTTTCCATGTTGAGGTATCACATGCCCCTCCAAGTAAAGAACCATTAAATCCTGGTGTAATTGAATATACTAACATGTGGATCATCATAATTTCTCCTTCAACAAATACTTATTGAGTGCCTACATAATGTGCTAGGTTTAGTGCCAGGCTGTGGTTCTAGAACTGGAAAGAAACATAACAATACAAACCCAAAAAACTTATCTTCCCTACTCCTTTTTAACTGCTGAGAATGTAGACAGATGAACGGGGATGCATATAGAGAGAATGATTCCACCTCTGACGAAGTAGGGGATTTTGATTTCAGAAATAAGGAAGGGTAGGGTTAATTTAGTAAAGGGGCAAAAAGGAAAAGCTGTTGTGAGCAGGAAGAAAAAAAGAAAAACACATAAAGAGCCCAGAGGCCAGATGCAGCCAGGTGGGTTCTGGATGTGCAAGGAGTGGCGACGCCTGACTTCCGGCAAGTAGCGGACTCTCCCAGGGAGGTAGGCTCCCGTCCCTCCCTCCCTCCTGTCCTTCCCTCCTTCCTGTCCTTCTTTTCTCCCTCTCCCTCTTCCTCTCCCTTTCTCCCTTTTGCCCTTTCTCTCTCTTTCTCTTTCTCCTAGAACTCTTTTCTGATTTTCTCCTCTTTGCCCCCAGAGATTTTGAAGTAACTGGTCCAGGGGTGGAGCACTTGCACTGACATGTTTAAAAGCACCCTGGGTGGTGCTGAAGTGGAAGGCAATGGAAACGACTGATGGGGGCCCCAAGCAGAAGGCATGACCTTCACTACTACGGAATGTAGACGGAACACCATTCCTAGGGCGATAGGCTGACCTTGGAGGGCTTTGGTGTGGGCAGCCTACAGTCAGAGATTCACTGACTGTATTACTCCAGCCGGCCTGTAGAGAGAGGCCTGGGGCCCGAGCTCGCAGGCAGCCACCACTCAGAGGCCCACCCAAAGGCTGTGGCTTTCCTGGCTCTTTCTTAATCCTCCTCTCTTAAGTGTAGCCATTTCCTTTCAAAAACACATAGGCTATCCTGGAGAGCTGCAATGTGAGGAAAAGTCACTGAACTACAAATTCTCACAAACCAAGAAGGCAATCACTCAAACAGGGTTTCGTAGCCCTAGTGGATTTCAGAGTTTGATAGATACCTGAAAATGGTATAATTTTTTTTATCGGGGTGTGTGTATTTTCCTAGAGTAGTGGTCTACCAATTTCATCAGCTCAGCAAAGGGCTGTATGGCCCCCAGAAGTCAACAGCATGTAATCCAGGAGTGCACAAAGCCTTGCTGGGATGAAAGATGCATATTTAGAAATTCAGTCACCAAATGTGGCTCTAATATAATATATGAGTGTTTTTAAAACTGTCCCTTAACTTGAATTCCCTTGTAGCATCTAAACTAAAAGTGACAAAGCATAGGAATCATCTAGGGTAATGTGAGAAGTACAGAGCTGCAAACCCCAGCCCAGAGTTGCTGACTCTAGACCTATAGGAGAAGACCTAACTGATTTTGATTACTGGTCATGTTTAGGAACACGTGAGATACTTCTTTACTTAGAGTGAAAGTATTTACTTACAGTTTCTATTATCTCATTTTATTATTATAAGCCTTCATTATTTATGCAGAAAAACTATACCAGGAGCTTTCTTTAAAAATAATACAACATCATGAGATGGAAGCTTTTATTTTTTATCTGTATCTCTGCTCCTCTCTCTCTCTACCAAAAATTGCCATTCAATCCTCTTCTAAGAGGACTGTTTCTACTTAAGAGTTTTGAACTAAGGTGAAAAATCATTCTAAATGCCTTATCTCAGCACTTGAAATGAATGGATACTCTTTTTTTTTTTTAAGAAGAGGCTTCCTGGTTTGGGGAAATTATTTCCACTCATCTATGAATCTGGCCCTCCCATGAATAGCCTTCTTATTTTCCTCTCCTTATGCTATCTGCTCCACATCTGGTACCCAATACAAGGCAGAAACAGCATGTTATCAACCAGGAGAAGAAACATACGGCTCTTAGAAATCTTGGATCTCATTTATTGTACTATTGAAGGGGCACTCTGGAGTATCTGAAAAGCTTTAGATGATTAAAAATGAAATGTAAGAATGTGTTGTCCTAGACAATTATGAAGGTAGAAAGGACAGCTTTTGTATGTTGCTGGGCTACAGCTATCTCTAAGGACAGTTTGGAGTGGCAGCCAGTACATTATGCTATTCAGAAGGACTGATTATGTAGGATTAATACATTGTTTGGTATTATTTCTTATTCTATCAGATTTAAAAATGTAAATTTGACATAGTTAAGTACTCTGAACAATAGCAACACACTTGTTGTTTTGATGCAAAACTTTCTGAAAGAGAAATATGTTAAATAAGTTCCACAAAATTAATGCATGCTGTGAAAATGCAAGTTTTTAAAAATGATTTTTCTAGGATGTGGGCTACAGTCCTCTGGCAAGTTTTATTTTATACCTATTCCATTTTCATTTGTACTTTCTTCTCCTGCTTCCTCTGTGTTCCTTTTTTCCATATTTCTACATCTCATTGTTGTCCTTCTCGTCCGTCGTTTTCCCAGCTTCTGCCTCGGAGCTCGGCACCCCCAGCTCTGAGGAGCTGGGCAGAGGCTCTCAGCAGGGAGGGTGTTGTGTGCTTCTGGAAGGACACCCCAGAAGAAGGCAGACCCAGGAATCTGAAGGGGATAGTCTGCATGTGGACTCACTTTTGTCATTCCTTTGCATTATAGGAGCTATCTTCTCCTTTTTTCCCCCTGATTTGCTGTATAACTGTATAATTTATTACTGTAGCTTGTAATAAAGACTCTTGCAGCTGTAGTCCTTGCTTCAACCAAAAATACTATCAGGTAAAGGAAGTCTTCCTCCCTCCCTCCCTCCCTCCCTCCCTTCCTTCCTTCCTTCCTTCCTTCCTTCCTTCCTTTCTTCCTTCCTTCCTTCCTTCTTCCTTCCTCTTTCTGACGATTTTTAAATTTACCTTAAGAAACATGCTCCAAATCCCAAGCACACTTCCCATCTTGCATGCTATCTTTCCCCTCCTTACACTTAGAACTGCCCTGTGAGGGAAACAGTTGAAGGACTTCCCAGTACAAAAAAAGTTGTCCTTTGTAGCAGGGGTTCTCAGTGGGTTTATTTTGTCCTCACCCCCTGCCCTGGAACATTTAACACTATCTGAAGACATTTTTCGTTGTCAAAACTGAAGAGGTGCTACTGGCCTCTGGTAGGTAAGGGCTGGGGTGCCGCTAAGCTCCCTGCCATAGCCCCCTGCCCCGTGCCCCCCTCACCCTCTGCCAGTAAGCAGAGAATGACCAAGCCACAGTGTCACTAGTGCTGAGGTCACGAATCCAACCTGTTCTCCACGCCAACCGGGCGCTGTTACAGGCACTTGCTTAGCCCCCGGGCAGCACCAGGGCAGTGTGTCCGTGGGACCTGACACTGACTCACCGATGACAGCCGCTGCGTCGGGGAAACTGGCTTTGCTGGTTAGACTTGGTGGGTGTTTGTGTGTCTGCCAGACGCCTGGATTATAATGGAAAGTGAAATGGAGTCTGGTAAGCAGGAGCTGGAAGGCTGGAGCACCACCTATTTAAAGAACGCTGGACGGAGTCAGCGGCCCTGGCTCTGCCTTCAGCTGGTCATGGGGCTTGAGAGAGTCACCTCACCACTCTGGGCCTCCGTTCTTTCCTCTGTCAAATAAGGATTTGAACTAGCTCGTTGTTTTCTGGTCCAAAATTGTATAATGCATGAAAAAAATTACCTCGCAGTTAAATGGAGCTGTTTAACATTGGTTAGGCTGGGCATCTTCTTAATCTGTAGTTCTCTAAAATTTTTCTGAAAAACAAGTCATCTCTAAATATCTGCACTGCAGATTTATTGTCTTGAATAAGCTTTATATCCTAGGAAACTAGAATATCCATTGGTGTGTAAATGTTGCCTCTCTGTGATGTGCTGCTTAGGAAAGTCTGTTTGTCTAGACACATACGTAGAAGAACTATCAGTGTTTTTCTGCCGAAAATGCACCGACCTGGCTGGCCATTAAAGCTCCCTGGAAACGGCACTAGAGTCAAGTCTATAGAGAGACACTGGGATTCGTGGCCTTTGTAATGACCTCGGTCCTTTCCTACACCGCTCCCTTCTCTGAAAACTCCCTGGACTGAGGCAATATTGGTCTGACTCACCAGTACCCAGAAATTTGTAAGGGAAGAGGAAAAGAAAAGGAAACAGGATTAAATAGTTCCTGAATGCTCAGCACATATGATGTGCTTTACAAATGTTATCTGATTTAATCATCACAGAAACCTGATAAAATGGATAATGTCAACACTCCTTTAAGCAGTAAGGAACTGAGGATCCGAAAAGTTGAGAAAACAATAGAAAAAGCTGTAGAAGACCCGATCCAAGGGGACTGAAATAATAAAATGAGTTTATTGGGTTACACAACTGAGAAGTCTAGAGGTAGATGTGGAAGTGGAGGTTGGTCCCAAGCCTTAGCACATATCACCATTGTCTCAACTTCTGTTTCTCTTGTATGTGTTCTGAAGTGTCGGTTTTGTCTTTAGGCCACACTACCTCCCAGATGCTCTAGGCTCTTCCTCCAGACCTCAGACCTCACCGCTTTTGAGTAGATTGTGATTCCCACGCAAGCCCAGGAACTTACTCTCACCTGCTCTTGTTGAGTCCCATGTTTTTCCCAAGCTATCCCTCTGTGTGAAGGAGGTGCACTGGTGCTGGGAAATGTTGATCAGTCAAAGCCCACTCCTGGTGCTGCTGGGTCAAAGGCACAAATTAGAAATTGACTAAATTCCTAAAAGGAATTATCTGGGTACTATTGTCAGGAAAAATTTGAAGGACTACTTACTGAGATGATAACTCAAAAGTCCACCAGTAGTTTAGGAAATTACCAAAGTGCCTGGAGTTTGTAGCACAAAAAGTTTTTTTAAATAAATCTAAAACAAACTTTAAATTCAAGTAGCAAATAAACAGAAAGATTATTGTCAGAACCTGGGCTAAAAATCTTTAATTTCCTATCCTGTTGTAGAAACTCTAGAGATTTTATATTAACAATTAGAGTTTATTATTTAGTGGTATTTTGATGTTGGTCGAGATAAGGCATGGAGACTAAATAGCAGTTCCACTAAGCATGTTGTTTTTCACTTTTCATATTACTAAACACATTTTTTCTCACTGATCAGTAGAAATCCTCACTGAAAGGTAACTAGGACAGGTTGGTTCTCAGCATACAACCCTTCTCATCATCTTGCAATGGAATCATAAGAAAGCATCTGAAAGGTCTCCAGATCCATCTCAATATCTTTTATTTCTCCCAAACATCTCATCAGTTTCCAAAATGACTCTATTTATTTTCAACTATGAAGTATTTCTTCATAATTAATAATAATTTTTAAAGAAATCAGAGTCAATTCCATGTGATTTAAAAATAATGAAGCTATAACTTTTAAAAGGAAGACTGTGATATTATGCCTATTAAAGATATTTTTCTTTCCACAATATATAAACATCTTTAATTAAGAGAGTTCACGGATACTGAGGGACATTATCTAAGCAGCAACCACTTACCCTGTAGAAATGAAAATCATGGAATAGAGACAATAGACTTGATTGTCCTCAAGAAATAACAGGAACTCAGTTAACTTTAATCGGAAATGGTAAGATTTATATTATTTGGATATTGGGGCATTTCACCTTACAGGCGGACATCAGGTAAAGATAAAAACAGGTTTCTGATCCATCACATTTACCAATATACCAAAATAGTCTTTGATTACCAACAGCCCATGTGGATCGAAAATGTATCCTCCCTTTTTAAAAATGACTTGTTTTGCTAGTTGAGAAGCCTAAGGTTTAACAAAGCATTGCTTATGAAGAAATAAGCACAAATATTTCCAATATTAATGTTTTGGTTGACCTCAGGCTACCTTTAGACCACAGCTGTAGAAATAATTAATAAACAAACCTAAACAAAACATCCTTTATGTTAGTTTTTAAAACAGGAAAACAGACCACAGCCCTAAAATGGGTGAAGAGGATAATGAATCCTCTTTGGTGACCTGTTTAGCAGCACTCACTGACTGTGGGCAGAAGTCACAGGTGGCCTCCTGCTGCTTGGTCCTCTCAGGCTGCCTGGTGTGGTTGAGGACCTCTCAGTTTGAGTGACCGAGATGTTGATGGCATATTCAGAGAAGAGTGACTTTGGTGGTGAGAGGCCTCCAAATGAGGTCATGTCCACGGTCTGGACCTGCTGGAGGGTACTTGGATGTTTAACCAAGGAAATAGCAAGGCTTTATTTTTTTCTCCAAATAACCAAAACGTTGACTTGACATATAGAACTAAGTGCACTATTCTCTAGTACCTTTAAGAAAACCAGAAGCAGTGAATGGAGGCTCAAGAAAGTGGTTAAGTACACAAGCAAAGGAGTCATAAAGTTGGTGGTTTAAATACCTGTTCCACCACATATATACTGTATAAGCCTGACCAGATACTTTACCATTCTGAGCTTCAATTTCTCTGTCTGAGAAGTAAGGAAAATAACTAACTTGCAAGGTTATTATAATGATCAAATGAGTCAGTGTGTGCAAAGTGCTAAGTGTAGCAGCTGACATTAACAAGGATTCGACAAATGATGACTTAATAGTGGCTTCATAAATCATCGTCACACTGTTACTATTATTTGTCAGAAGTACCCAATGATAAATTTTTGCCTTTGAAAGTATCAGTTTCAGCCATCACTGAAAGAATTCAAGTAACTTCTTAAGGTGTAAAGAGTATGAAGTCTTCTGGTCTGGATTTGGATTTCAGTTCTTAAATTTATGAGCTCTTTTATGTTGTATAATTTGTATGAACTTCAGTTTTCTTTATCTTAACTTAGTATAATAGTATCTTCACAAGTTTGTTTTTTCCTGAGTAATACGTAGCATAATCAAAACAAGAGTATAATTTTTTGAGCATATACCAAGTACCAGGTACTATTCTAAATGCTTTACTTGCATTTACTTATTTAAAGCTTATGACAAAACTAAGAAGAGGTTATTAAAATTATCCCCATCTTACAGTTGAGGTGGAGGGGGCAGACACAATTAAGTCATTTGCCTAAGGTCACACAGTTAAAGGGGTAGAGCAGGAATCGCGAGCACAAGCTGGTTCCTGGGGCCATAGTCATGAGCATTCCCAGCATGGTGCTTGGCACTGAACATACATTTGTTCATTCTTTCCCCACACCCTGGAAGACCACTGAGCTGCCATAACCATACAGGAACAACAAAACAAAGGCTCAAACTTGCTAGGGGTAGTCATTCAAAAGTCCAGGCTTACCTTTCTTGAATACAAATCCATGAACTAAGGTCAGATTGCCTGTTTAAATGAAAGATTGCTTTGAGAAATGAAACATCCTGGGCCCACCTCTGGAAATTATGAGTCAGTAATCTGGGGTGGAGCTAGAAATTTGTAACTCCCTAGGGATCCTGTTGTGCAGCTAGGGTTGATAACTGATGCTATATATGACTCTATATGTCTTCCAAATAGGAGTTTCTACAAATCTCTAAATTTTATGAATAGATACAGGCCTTTGATTGATCCTGAATTTTCCAGTTGTAGTTATGGGTACCTCTTTCCTCCAACTGAAAGACTTAAGATAAACAGACAAACAGACTTTACTGTATTTGCTCTTTAGAAAAGCTTCACACCTCCCTTTCTAAAAGGTGTGTTTTAATTGAACATTACAGTCACCTCTCTGGTCACCCAATACCTTCTCCAGTAAATGGAAGATGGAGTTGCAGAAACCAAAAGAGCAAGTTCCAAACCTGAGTGCAGGCTCACCCCTCAGTCTCTAGGAGGTACTATGGATAACATAGATAAAAAGAAGCAAAATGTAAGGCATACAGAGTTTATAAAATAAATGGGTATGGAAACTCTTCCTCTACCCCAGGCATGCAAAGCTGTGTGATTTAGAAGGAGCAGGAAGAACAACATCTGGGCCCAAAGAAGATTTTGTCTATGAAAAACATCCTTAATTACAGTCCATATACAATCAGAAAAGGGTGAACTTTCAGCTCAGGGCATAACCCTTAGGAAAGAAAAACAACTGGTTAGGAAAATGAATGAAAGACCCTGATTCAAGTTCCGTAAAGCTAGGTCTCATGAAGAATTCTGTTCCTATAGTTGAGTGGCTGTGACTCTGGGTAGAAGTGACCAAAAAAAAGATTTTCTATGTATATATATATGTGTGTGTGTGTATGTGTGTACTCTCACACAAAGAAATGCACATGCTTTCACACACACACAAATACCCATATATTTCAAGATTATACCTCCAAAAATAATTTCAGTAAATCATCTGTCAGTTACTCCTTGAATCATTATTTGGACATAGGAGTTTCCCCAAGTTTTAGTACGGAATACATAGGAGAAAAAAAGGTTTTGTAATTCGTTAGTTAGAATTGGACTCGCAGCTAAATTAGTTTCTCTTTCCAGTTTTTTTGTTTTCCCCTTCACTAAAGAAGCTTGGGAAATGACGAATCTTTTTTCATAACAGCAAACACACATATTTTGGTTCCCTAGGTTTTATCATGGTATAAACATCTAAAGGAGGTATCAGTGTTGTGAAAACTCTGAAGTAGCTGCCAGGCAGAAGTGCAATGGGGAATTTTTCAGGATACACTTTGACAGCAAGCTGTGGCAGAATGTTGAGCAGGGAATACAGGAATGACGTTTGGTGATTCTCTAAGTCTCAAGAGAAGAGACTGACTCAAATGTTTTTAAAGAAGCAGAGCAGTATGTGTTTCAGCATAAGAAAAGGGCAAAATAAATAATTGCTGTTGTAGAAGATAAAGAAATCGAAGTGACTTAACTGGGAAGGAAAGGTCTTTACAGAATCGTAGGACTTGAAAAGACTTTTGTAAATGTACGGTGAGTGCCAATTAATAATGAAAAACATCTGTGCATCTTTGCCCAAATAAGGGATAAATAAAATAGAAAGTGAACAGGCAGCAGAGACTTGGTCCCTTTTACAGTGGGAGGCCTTCTGGGTTAGCGGCACTTTTTTCTCCCATAGGTTCTTTGGGCTCCATCTAGTGATTAAGTGAAGGAAGGCAACTAAAAGAGTTGAAAGGTTTTGTTTTCATTTGTCCTACATAGGAAAAATGAGTTTAAAGATACAGTTGAGTCTCAGGTATACCGCATTAGTTTGAATTTACTAAGGAAATCCATACTCAGCGGTCCGAGCAAGAATCTGAGGTGATTCAGCAAAGGCAAAAGCTTTTGCGTCTCAGGTTTTTGTCAGTCCCCAGCACCGAGAATGACATCTAGCATGATGTATAAGCTTCCTGTGAATCTGAACAAAGTGAACAAGTGGAGGATTATCATGCTAATTACAGGGTTTCAGAGACAATATGTATCTTGTTCCACATATATATTTCATCTACCTAGATTTTTTTTGAAGGATGATGTAACTTTAACAAATCATTTTGAATAACAAAATTAGATTTCTTTACACTAAAGCATTATCATTGCTGTAGGTTCTTCAAAATCATGTTAAGAGTTCAGTGCAGAATTTAAAAATGAATATCAAAATTTATAACATTCAAGCTCTAAAATTTTTATTACTTGGCTTTATCTAATTTATTTTCCAATTTTACACATTCACAGGGAAAGAGGGAGATTAATATATATTGCATTTCTCTGATGAGCTAAGTGTCTTATTTACATATTAATTTATTCAATCTTCACAAAGAAGGCAATTGGATGGTTAAAAAAACGGAGGCTCAGAGATTTAGTTTATATAGTCATAAAGCCCATCCAAGTTTTTTGGCTTAAAACACCATAGTAATATGTTAGATAAGAGTAATTTTGTTTGTTTCTTAGGTGTGTGTGTGTGTGTGTGTGTGTGTGTGTGGCTTTTCCATAGCCTAATGTTCCTCTTACATAACTGCCTAAGCTGGTCATTTTGGTACCATTGCCTGGGACCAAGGAATTGGTTTAAGATGAGACATATAACCCTCTGATGACTAATGAGACAGAGAACAGTTCTCCTAGGAAAGTTTCGCATCCTGGATAAAAAGAAATGTAAGAGAGAGAAATGCTTTTTTTTCTGCTTTCTTGACATTGGTTTCTGAAAATGTGATGCCTGGAGCTGCTGCAGTCATATTGTGGCCATGTGGAGAAGGATTTCACACATCAAGGATGACAAAGTGAACAGATGGCAAGATGGGCATATTTGTGATCTTGTAGAGCCACTGAGCAACCAACTAGAGGCTGCCGTGATACTTGTTATATGGATAATAAAGAACCTCCTCTTGAAAGCCATTTAAAGATGATTTTTCTACTGTATGTAGTGGTAAACATCTTCCTTAAAACATATAGGTGGAATAGGAAATAAATAATCAGAAATAGTCTATTTAACACCATTTCAGGCTATATACAATAGGACTAATACTACTGGAAAAGAGAATTAGTATGAAAATGAGTTTTATTTTAATAAATCAGAGAGGTAATCCTGCATTTTAAAAAACCAACAAATGGCATATTAAAAAAAGAGTCTAACAAAATGCATGGGTGAACTTTAAATTGAGACAAAGTGGAGCTAAATTCCACAGAGAGAAGAATAAAACATACAAGAAAAGTGCAACTCTTTTTACGAATTCATGGGTGTCACAATTTAATAGACTGTTAAAAACTAAGCTTTAATAAGTTCTTCAAATACTCTATCATGCAAATGGAAAAATAGGTAAATCCAGATTTCAGTGCACAGGATCCATGTTGTACTAAGTTTGCTGTCTAGTTAAAGTGGAGCTCTCATATTTTATACATTGATAATAGATGTTAATCCAAATTCACTTGTTTTTCCTATTTCAGGGTAGGGTTCTTTCTGCCAAAGGTGAATTTTCCACATTGAGTTGTAAATTACACTTATGAAATGTATTTTCCCCACAAATTAAAGGAATCTGCTTTTTAGCTCTCTACCTTAACTTTCTGGAAATGAAGTCAAAGAATGGAAAACAGTAATAAAGAACACTTCAAACTGAAGTGGAAATTAAAAATGAAAATAGTTTGTTTTTAAAATTCAAATAAAAGATGAAAATAATAGAAACAATTTCAAACTTAATTGGGGTGTTGATTTTAGTAAGTATAACATTATTTGGATTAAATTAATGTGGCAAAACGTGAAACTTACAGCTTTTTGCATTGTAGCCTGTGTCAGCACATGCACACACACACATATACAAATACACGCAAATACAAAACAAACTGAAATGACAGCTCCTTTTAGATTCTGACAACTATCACTTCCTTTAAAATGATTTTTTTTGATAGAATATTTAAAAAGTAAACACTTTGCTCTTCTCTACCCTTCTGTAGAAGTGGTGACTGATGGCAGGGAGACACTGATGCCTGGAGGCACCGTCAGACATCTTGTCATCTTTTACTGCATCCATTTGACTGTGAGAGCCATCTTGTCTGCCATCCAATCAAATTTCAATAAAATCTAACTTCCGTGTATCTCAAGCTTATGAAAGTATGTTTTACAGTTTGGTATGACTTTGGAGGAGCAGTTCTGTTACTTTCCTATACTTCAAAGCAGCTATTTTACCACTATTTTTCTGTGATCTATAATGTAATAAATTTCAAGTCTGAAAGGATTTATGGGTAAAACATCATTACCTCACATGTTAGAGATGTTCGCAGAATCTTCTTACACATTGACAGAGTCCTAATAAAGTATGCAGAGTTTTCTATTCACCTCCTTTCTTCTTTACAATTATATAATAAACAATAATAAATCAAACAGTAATTACTGTTATATCTTCAGATCATCCCTGTTAGATACACACATATTTTCCCCATTCTAGAGAGAGAGAAATAGGTGGTGTGGAAGAAAACCTGATCTGAGATCACACAGCTATTAGGTAGTAAACTCAGAATTTGAATCCAGGTCAACTGACCATGAAATCTCTGGTAACAGCAAGCAATCTTAATTCCATTGCTCTGGTAAGACAATAGTTATTTTAATTAGGTTGTTAAAATTATGTCAGAAAGGATCACTTATACATTACTGGCGGGAATCTAAAATGGCAAACACTCTTGCAAATAGTTTGGCAATTTCTCATGAAACTAAACATGCAGCTACCATATGGCCAAGCAATTGCACTCTTGGGCATTCATCCCAGAGAAGTTAAAACTTGTGTTTCATGCAAAAACCTGTACACAAATGTTCCTAGTGGCTTTATTTCTAATAGCTCCAAACTGGAAACAACCCAGACACCCTTTAGCACGTGAGTGGTCAAAAGGACTATGGTGCATTCATGACAAGCAATACTACTCAGCAATAAGAAGGAGCAAACTGTTGATGTACACACAACTTGGACATATCTCAAATGGATTATGCTGAGTGGAGAAAGCCACTCCTAATAGTCTAGGTACAGATTTTAGTTATACAACAGTTTTGAAATGGCAAAAGTTATGGAAAGCAGATTAATAGTTACCAGTGTAGGATAAGTGGGTGAGAAGGCAATAAATAGATGTGGTTATAAAAGGACAATACCAGGGATCCTTGTGGTGACAGAACTATTTCATCTCACTACTGTCATGGCAAAATCTACACAGGTGATAAAACTCCATAGAACTACATACACACCTAGAGCTGTAAGTAGAACTGAAGCAATCTGGCTGAGGTCTGTGAACTGCATCAATGGTAGTATGTGCTTGCGATAGTGTAGTATATTTCTGAAGATGTTATTGTTGGAGGAAAACTGAGTAGGGGTACATGGGATCTCTATTGCTTTTTGCATCCATGTGTGAATCTATAATTATCTCAAAATAAAAAGTATAATTAAAAATTATTGTGGATAATCCTACTATCCTAGTTATTTTTCCACATATCTAAGAAAAGTGAAATAACACTTTTATACATATTTTTAGCCACAAAGTAAGATATAAAAATAAGGTTTCACTCAGCAAATAAAGCAACCATTTTCCATTGGAGCACCGTGCCTGTTGCTAGCATTACATCCACTAACTAGTGAGTCAGTAATACCACGTCTCTGTGGTATATGGACATGCATTATACAGTGTTTTTTTGAAGTGTGAAAAGAAATCCCTTAACGATATAGCTTTTCTCTTGCATTAATTCATTATCTGAACCTGGGCATATATGTCTGTTTTTTATGTTCTTTGTGTGGCTCTTGTCAAAGATATCAAATTTCAAAATATGTCTTTATTTGTCAGTGTCCACTGATCTTAAAAATATACAGAATTCAAGTCATTTTTTAATAATATGGCATAATAGTTGTCACCCTTTTGATCAGGATGGAGGAGAGGTATCTGAAAAAATACATTTTAAAGTCTGATTTCTTCAAACAGTACTAATGAATCAAGGCAGTCTTAAGTCACACAGCTTCTAGTCTGCGCTGTCATTTCCTTTACTCACACTTTCTCCAAATTCCCCAGCTTTTGCTCCCCTGCCCCTCCTGTTCAACCTGGCCCAGCTGTTATTGGTGTTGCTATAATGCACACAAAGCGAGCTGTGCCTTTCTGGTTACCATGGAGACATTGCTTATTTAGAAAAAGGCTTTCTTATGAAAAGAACTGTGACATTATGTATTCATCCAGGTCTGGAAGCAAGTTTTCTACATTCTGAAATTACATATTTAATAAAGAAGCAGCTCTATAAAATTAACCTTTGGCATTTACGGCCCACTTCAGTGACCTTGTACGGTCTCACCAATATGGACTATTTTCCCAAAGTTGTGAACACATCCTTCTGGCCATAGAAAACTAAATATAGTAAATGAAACATAACAATTCTCCCTACACTACCCTCCTCCCAATTAAAAACCTACAGCAATGATTTACATCTCTGCCTGCTCTATCTCCATTCAAATTTATGGCTGGACATCCTTTGTACATTTATCAAATATCATGGTGCTTGAAGTTGGCATAATCTAGTTGAGAAATGTATTGCATGTTGTCTTATACTGTGTGTCAGGTCATGTATATTCACACTGTCACTTCCCTGAGACTATGAATGAGTCAAAAGACAACATCACACTGTCCTTTGCTAATTTGATATTCCTGTCTTCCTTCCCTCTTCTTTGGCTCAGTAACTCAGGATTGAAGAGCAAATCACTCAATTGACAAATGTTTATTGAACTGCTACTATATGCCTAGTACATTCTGGAAACAGGAGATACAGCAGTGAGTAAGAAACATCTCTGGATTTTAATTATGTTTGGAGAAGAGTTGATTCTCTGCAGGTATAAATAATCTACTTTTGCCCTTTTGGATTAAAAAGAAAATGCCACCAAAACTTTTGTTGGTACTGTTCATCACTGAGACCCTTTTGTCCTTCATACTCCAAACATGTAAAACAATAGTTATAATACAAAGAGAAAAGTTAAAAGGATAAAGCATTGCTCAGACACAGTATCAGTAACTTTGATAGGAAGGAAGTGGGATGCAAGTAGGCCTGTTGAACTCTGCGAACAGGAGCTAGAGAGATGGTGGTAACTTATTTCTCCTGGTTGAAATAAGGTCAGTGAGGAGCTCTCCAGTTTGTCAAAGGAAGAAAAAAGTCCCGCATTTGACTAGTAGAGTTACATTTATATATAAAGTTACTTAGCTAGGGTGAAGATGGGGGGAGAAAAACTGCTTTGCGCCCGGGACTTGTGCCCGCGTGCTTACTTTCACACTGTCTGGACTTGTATGTGTCCCAGTACCATCCCTGAGTAAGCTCAGAGTCACCTACACATGACCTTGTTTTGATCTGGGGTGCCCAGTGGTCCAGGTGCTGTACAGTAGGAGAGGTAAATATAAAAATAGAGCATAAGAAAACAAAGCACATGGGAGAAAGAACTTCCCATCAAAATGATCTCAAAGACCACAATTTCAAAGTACATCAGAAATATTATATTTGAAAAGAAAACCAAGAAAATTGAAGATTGGAATATATAATAATCATTCTGGATGAAAGAAAAATAATAGAGCAACCAGACAAGAGAAAACAAGTGTGTTCAAGACTTTAACAAGGTTTTGCAGACAGATCCTATTAGTTTAAAGATTATGGAAAACAAAAGTGGTAGCATTATGAAAAAGAATCAAATAATTGGAAAAATATCATTACATAAAAATAATAAGTGAACTAACTCAAGACTAAGAGAAAAAATTTTTAAATGTTGGGAAAAAGTTCCTGAGAAATATACATAAAATCAGAGCCCAGAGATAAGTCACTGAAAAAAAAATTAAAAAGCAGTTAAGAGGTGTGGAGAGACTTGAAAAATACATATGAAATCGCAGTTGTATGTGAAAAGGCTCCAAAACTTGTTTATTAGTTTTTTTGGAAGAGAGAACAGAAGACATAGCTGAGAAGCAATAGTTAGTATTATACAGAACTGAAAATAATAAAATTTCTTATTGAAATACCACATAGTACACAGCAGAATATATTTAAAAATAGATTCATTATGTATTCTAGTGAGACATTTTCCCCAAATAAGCCTTTTGTCCAAACTGTAAACTTTAAAGAATGTTGATGAAACAGTGAATTGTCTGCTTACAGAATTGAATACTTTAACCACACATATAAATTACATTTTATCTAAATATGGTAATTTAGAAGTATTACTTTTTTCTACCATCACAATTAAAACATTTTTCAGCCTCTTCCAATGCACCTTTGACATCAGCATCTTGTCATCACCAGAGTATTTTTAAATCATCATAGTGGCATCACTTACATTTCCGTTGTTTTGAGATATAGCATTATGTGATTGCATGTGTAATGTTGAGGTTCCTATTCACATGCATTAGTACAGTTTTTTTCATTTTTATTTTTCCTCTAGGTTTATATTCCTCATTTTAATAATGCAATAACCATTACTATTGCTTTTTAAAGTTATCTTTAAAAGCCTTATTTATAATGGCCTCCAACCCTTGCAAATGTAGTATCAGAACCTGGGAAAAAATACTGTATTTTTAACTTTCTTTGCCTTTTTTATACTAATTTTAACAATAATCTTGTAAACAACAAAATTAACATTATTTTGTAGAAAAAAGATTGTAGAGTATACTTTTTGGCTAATGTCGTTGTTCTAAGCAGTATTTTATGGCTAATGAAAGTGGTCCAAAACGTTAAAGATTCCATAAGGACTCGAATGTAGGTGGTTATTTTCTTTTCTAAAAATTTTGGAAAATTTTTTTATGTTACATTTAGGTTACAGAGGGTTTTTATTGACCTATTATTATGTATCTGGCGTTGACATTGAGTATGTAAGAGTGAACAAGACAGCTAATGGTCCTAATCTCTAGGCATCTACAATCTTCCTTGATGATAAAGACAATAACCAAACAAATAAGAAAATATCACATAGTGATGAATGCTATATAGGAAATTAAAAATAATTTCAAGAAATTGGATGACATTTATAAACAATCTAGAGAGTTTCCAAGGAATCTGAGTATCAGATTGAAGGGTTTGTGAGACGAGGCTGACCTTAAATCTCACTTACAGACCAACTCAGCCCTGAATCTAAATCCAGTAGTTTACCTTTATACCATTCCCCTTTTTGTTTAAAAGATTTGACTTCACATAAAAATGTACAATATAGAAAGAAGTGACAAATCTAGAAAAAGTAGGAAGCAGAAGAAAATTATAGAAAATCAAAAGTAAAAACAATCAAATCAAATCAAATGCTTGACTCTGATTGGCTCCTAGGCAGAAAGATGTAATTTGTATGTGAATGAGTTTTGGTCACCTTAGAAGGTTTGGTCCACTTCAAACCTGCCCAGTGAGAGGTATGAGTACTCTGCTTCCCTCCTCTCATTCTTTGATTTTCTAAAATAAGCATGAATTACTTATATAATCTAGGGAAAAATAAAATAAAATCCACATCATTTTAAATTGGGACCTTTAGATTTCATGTAGTATTTCAGACTTCTTTTTTCCCCTTTTGCATTTGATGTGATTGGAGTGACATTTTTCAAGCTTAAATCTGAAACTTCTTATAAATACATTTTAATGGGTATATTGCTTTGTTGATTTTGTTTTTCTCAGTTAGTATGTAATAATAGGAGAATATATTTAATGTAATTCAAGAATACTGATTTAAATGACTTCTGACAGAAAGATGGTTTGCCTACCTTCAAAAGTTTCCTAAGAAGGCCAAGTATATTCTATTCATTACTTTCAATTGAGTGAAACACAGCCATTTCCCACCAGTTATTATCTCATGGTCTATTGTATATTATCAGCTTGATTTCAGTATGTTGAATTACTAATGTCATGAGGTAATAACTGAATCTTGGAAAGAGATGCTCATTCCTTCCTGAAACTCATTTAATGTGGAAAATATATGTTAACCTTCTAACTTTACTGCCTCTGACTACCTGAAGGAATCCAATTGAAAATACTGCTAATAACAGATTCATAATCAACCCAGATAAAATCTTCGCTCTACTTCCCTATGCTCATATTATCCTGTTTTAGACAATAGAGACACTTACAGTAATTCCCATTCTTTATGGGGTCAGAGTATTTTTTGCTTGGGCAATTTTTCTGCCATAACTGATATGGATTCATTAGATTCTCAATGTCTCCTGTACAATTGAATCACAGTAGGTTTTAGAAATGTCACTTTTTCTTACACTGTGACTCTGAAAAGACATGTATATTATATCGCTTAACTCTAATTTCACTCGTCTTGTAGACTGTAGACTTTAACATATTTACATTAGATTGAACTGTTAAGGGGAATTGAGAATTTCTCACAATACTCCTGGTACAATTTTATGTTGCCATCAAATGCACTTTTTATAAGTACATGAAATTAAAAGGTGAAATAGAAGTTTTCTTTTAGCTCTAGAAACATGGCATTCAGTAAAATAATCTTTTGAGGACTTTGAAAATGTTTAATCTAAGCTGGGATATCGGACTGTATTAGCATGAAACAAGCGATAGGTGTTTTAACTGCCTTTGAAAACCATAAACATTACATCACCAAAGTATAGTAACAAGGTTATACTATAGAGATGTTTTATGGAAAACTGTCCAAAGAATAGCTTAGGTCATGACAAGTCATGAAGGCATTTCTCTAGTACACACCGCACACACACACACACGCGCCGTGCGCGCGCACACACACACACACACACCCTGCTGTGTGCTGCCTGGAGCAGGTCCAAGCAGCTGTTGGGGTGGGTGGGATAAGACAGCTGAAGTTGCCTTTCTCAGAACAGCCGGCGGTGGATGGAGACATGCTGGCAATGATGCAGGTGAAAAATCCAGTTTTTCCTGCCAAGTTTTTGCCTGAAAATAGTGACACCACCACCAAGTATGCCCCCACTTGAACTTTATGAAAAGGTGAATATGGGAAAAGAATCCGCGAAGCATGAACTAAGACTAAGCAAATGATGTCTCTAGAACGCAAAATTCAAGGTGGCGCGCTGTCAGGCACAGACCTGCCCTCGCACAGCCTGTAGAGGGCGCGCCACCCTCGATGTTCTGCCTTGCGTGTCTCACCCTGGTCCCTGCCAACTCTGTTTTGCAATGTTTAGTATCTATGTTCTAAGCCACCTGTGACCAGGTATACGTCAGGTGACAAGGAAATCCCACTGAGGTAGCAAGTGTAGTTGTCTTCCATTGTGATGCATCTGGGAGATAATGGATTTGATGATGGATTTATAAAAAGGATGGAGTTGAGAATTCTGAGTATCAGAACTCTGGGTTTACTCACTTAAGCATGTTTTAAAACTGTATTTTGTCTACATACACGTTCAAAATAGAAATATGTAACTTAATCAAACTGTATATATTCTACCCTTTTATTTGTCCTTTGTTCTGGGTTTGTATTCTCAACTGATCCCAGCTAGGCTGCTTTTTTGTATCATTCACTATCACTAGTTAAAGAAAATTCTCTATTTGCGATTACTGAAGCTCTAAGTAATGTGTGTCTATGACTATAATGCTCAGACTTACACCAAGCTTAATGAAGTTCTTTCTGCTCCCAGCTTTATTAACAAGATGCTTGCCCTTGCTGCCATTTATTCTCCTGAAATGATGCCTCTGTATGTGTGCAGTATCCAGATCTCTGATTGATCTCTCATTAAGAACTTCTCATCCTGCTCTGGATTTTAGCAATTTCTGGATTTGCTGTAACCTGAGCAACAACTCCATTGTGATGAAGCAATTGCCCCTCCCCTGTTGCTTCCTGACTTCTATTACCGAGAACCACACCACTGGGTCCTAATATTGAACATTTCATCTTCATTATCACATGTTTTCCACACTACATATGCCCCTTTCGGTTGTTAGTTCTGTGAAAAATGAGTGAGAGAGTCTCAGAAGGACTCATGGAAGAACCCTTTATCTCCTTTATTCTTCTGACCATGAGATCTTCCGTGCTGTTGAATGCCCTTAGATGTACTTGCCCTTCCTGGCCTGATCCAGAATCCCTAAGGCTGGGGTCACGACCTCAAATGCATTGAGTCCCCTCAGAATATATGAATGAATGAAGCCAACAACTGAAAGAGAAGAGGGTAAAACTGTGGTAAACAGGCTGACAGGCCTTCTCTTGAGGCCCTGCATCAACCCCAAGTTCAAATCAAGATGTTAACAAGAGCACAATCCGTAGATATAAAAATGCCATATAAGTGATGCTTGCACAAATGTGTGTATTTACATGTGTCTGAATCTGTGCTGTGTCCCAACTACCCTATGGGAAGGGCTTTGTTTGTGTAAAGTATTATATATTATGAAATGTACATGTATAACATACATCTGTTAATAGAGCCAAATGAAAAGGAAAAGTTGGGGCTAAAAAAACACATTTTCACAGTTGGTCTAGAAGTCCACGCTGCAGGCAAGCTAAGAATAAGCCTGCAGTTTCTCCAAGAAGAGAGATGCTGCAGAACTCCAATTTCTAGGAGAAACAAAATGCTAAAAATAAACTCCCAGCAGTAAGCCTGAGAGGAGGATTTAACAACAGTGTCAGAGTCTCACTCACAGTATTAGGGGAGATCAATGAGAAAGCATCTTTTCTCAGAATTAATAGTTGTACCATTTCAAACCGAAAAATTCCATGGTAAATGAAGGCAGCACTGAGATGTACTGAGACTGAATACGTTGATGCTTCTACTGTGCTTATACTTTTTTGTATTAATTTTTAACTAAATACATCTGAATCACAAGGCATCTTGAACTAGAAAGCAAATTCTTTAAAAAGCATTTTTGAAAACCATGTACTTATTTTGAAAAGTAAAGCTCAAAAAACTGAAGTGTCCTGAAAGCAATTTTATAAATGAAAACTTAAAAAATGAAAAGTCCTTCATTCTGATATTCTCTAATAACTAGATTTTTGGTGTTATTTATAAAAATAATAAGTAGTGTACAAACTTAAGTATACAGTAATCAAAAGTGTAATTTCAGATAATAATATCAATATTGCAAAATATATAATTGAGTATCAACCATGATAAAATAATCTTTAGGGCTATGTTCTTCATCTGACATTGTACTTACCTTAACAAGAATTCAGGAATAAAAATAGAAAATGAGTTTGTTTTATAGTGCTGTGCTTCTTTTTAAAACAAACCAAAACATTGTTTTCATGGTATTTCTTGAAAAAACAACTGTTTTCATGAGAACGGTAATTTAATACTTGGTAACCAATAGAAATGGTCTGGAGCCACCCTGTGGTAGTCGCCTGTAATTGCGACATTTAATTTAAAATTTTTTAAAACAATGGTTTCACTATGTTCTAGAATAAATAAAAGTGTTTTACAGCTGAAAAACTATGAATTTATTTCAGAACCCTAGCCTTCCAAACAGAGACAATATATTTATATGGTAGAAGTGCCAGACAAAAGTATATTTGTAATGGAAGGTAATAATCATAATTAATCATCATTTATTCAGGGCTTCCTGTGTGCCAGGCACTGGACTGTGGATGCCATTTGTTCACCGGAATGAGGGAGGCTTTGGGGAAACAAAGGTTAAGTAAATCAATTTCTTAGCCAAGGCTATACATACTTAGCAAGGGGTGGGGGTGGGATTTCAAAGTGAGATCCTTAGTAACTACTAACCTTTTAAAAATGCCTGCTATACATCTTACTATGCTGATGAACAGTGACTGCAGTGGGGTGTGGGGGGAGCTTGATAATACGAGTGCATGTTGAAACCACAATGTTGCTCATGTGAAACCTCCCTAAGATTGTATATCAATGATACCTTGATTTAAAAAAATAAAAATGCCTGCTATATACCAGGCATCATATTAAGTACTTTCTATTTGTTATCTAATTGTGATAACATTCTTATGAGATAAATATTACTACATCCATTATATAAATGAAAAGATTTGGACAGATTACATAAGCTGCCTGAAGTCACTTAGCTACAATTGACAAAGCTAAAGCTTGAACCTAGGAATATTTAATTCTTAATATCATATTCTTACTTATACTATGCTATGTCCCACAACACCAACTACACCATGATGCTTTAAGATATGTATGGATTTACATACATGTGGAATGCTTTATATATGTGTGGATTCATTCATTCATTTACTCACTCATGGTAACACATACACACACACAGTGGAGGATAAAAACAGAGAGATTAAGACACAGATTGTTGGGATTGAGGCTCAAGAGTCCATCTGACTGGGTCTACAAAGAATTTACTTCCCTAAAACTGGTAAATCTGTTTAAAATGGCTTTAAACTAATTATGAAGGAAGAAGACTATGTAAAAACCTGCATAGATATATAATCTGATTATTATGGAGGATATTCTGAGTCTTTCTCACTTTTACACCTTGGACTTTGGCACATTTTCCCTTTAGCTGGCATATTCTCTCCTTTGTCCTTAGATAACTCATTCCTTTTCCAAGGATGAACTTGAACACTGGCTCTCTGAGAGGTTTCCCTGGCCTGCTTTCCCAGTCTGTGCACCCCTGCAGCTTCCACACACCCCACCTGCTGCCTTTAATAGTTCTTGGGAGCCTTCCCTGGGACTGTCCCCATCAGACCCCAAGCTCCATGCGTCTCCATGCCACTCCCTCCATCAGTGGACCTCCAACATTCAGTAAAAACTTGTTGGCAAATAAATTAAGATTCCCAAAGAAATCACAATATAGGTCATAAAAATAAAAGCAATACGTAGCACTGCAATATGGTGCAGAAGTATGAATAAGGTAAAGTGGATGCACAGAAGGGGCAAAGGTGAATTTTACCTGGAGGAGAAAGTTGAAAAGATTTTCTTTAAGGACATGCTGCTTGATCTGTGGAGGGACAGATGGGAGGGACCGAGGGTTCATCATAAAGAATGAGATGATTAATAATGTATGTGATAAATAAATTGTGTGGGGAACTGGTTAAAATGCAGATTCCTTGGCCAAATGCCCAGGTGTTACATGTCAGTAAAACCTTGGAGACAACAATATAAAAAGGCCTTCACTGATTCAGGTGCTGATGGGCTTCAGACCTCTTTTTGAGGAAACCAGAGGCATGGAAAAGCATGAGGCCACACAGAAGTTCATTGTAGCAGGAAGGAAGAGTGAAAGGTATGGCTAAGAAATTAGCTGAGACCAGATGATGTAGAGCCTTGTGAGTCACACCAATAAATTTAAACTTTATTCTGTAGTACTCTGAAACCACTGGTAAGGAGGGAAGAGATATGATCAAATATGATTTGGCTTCACTGTAGAGTATGGAATTCACGGGAGAGAGACTAAAGATGGGGTGTCCACCAAACATCCCCCCATGTGCCCTACTGCCTCATGAACCCAAGCAGTTTTTCAAACATCTCCAAGTTTCCAGGCATATTCTTGGGATCCATAAATTTTCTATGATTCCTTTAGCTCGTGTTTTCCTGTCAATAATTCTCTAGATTAATGTAACCTTTCTCCAAGCCTCTCATTGGTAGTTGTGTAACCAACACTACTACAAAGTTCTAGTATCTGTTTGCGTTTGTGTTTCTGTTTGTATCCTGCCTCATAGACTAGCAAGACAGTTTAGGTAAGTGTGCAGTCTAGTCACAGGCTGTATGGGTTTAAATTCTGACTTTGTCACTGACGAGCTGTGTGACCTTGGTCAAGTCACACACGCACACACACTTCCTATGCCACAGTTTCCTCATCTATAAAATGGGGATCATAGTAGTGCCTACCCTATAGAGATATGTGTTGATAGTGCAAATGTGAAGTGTTAGAACAGTGCCTGTTTCAGAGTGAAGATTATATGAGTTTTTACTGTTTTATGTCAGAAACCTCTCCTGAGCTGTGGGGCATTATTTTTTAATTACATTATTATTGATATACACTCTTATGAAGGTTTCATATGAAAAAACAATGTGGTTAACTACATTTACCCATATTGTCAAGTCCCCAGCCATACCCCAATGCAGTCACTGTCCATCAGTGTAATAAGATGACACAGATCCACTATGTGCCTTCTCTGTGCTGCACTGTTCTCCCCGTGATCCCCCACACCATGTGTACTAAACATAATACCCCTCAGTCCCCTTCTTCCTCCCTCCTATGGGGCATTGTTTTACTGACATAATTGTGACTACTTCAGCAACTGCCTGACTCAACCACCATCCACTTCCAAAACATGACATATATGTTGTGACGGCCTTCTGACGTGGCCTTACTTGAGAGTTCATTGTCATTTCATTGTTACAGAAGGAGGCTCTCAAAGTTATACCACACTTTGTAGCTGGGATCCCCATACATTTCCATCTTGACATCACTTACATGATTAATTACCCAGGGACATCACAAGAAATTTGAGATAGGAGGAAGCTAGTTTGGGCCCCAAATTTTATTGTCTTCATTCCTAAATCCAAAAACTCCAAATTACTATCATAAATATTCTTTATTGTCTCTCCTCCTGCATCTGGGGTTGGCAGAAGTTTATAAAAATAAAGCTTTTGGGAATCTGGGAGTTTGTGGAGAATATCAGAGTTTAAGTATCAGGTACTCAGACCCTCCTCCTAAAAGCAATCCTCTCCATCATCTTCACTGAATCTAGTCCAGCACCTTGAAGTTCACAGACTAATTAGAAAGCATCAGAAGCAGACGTGGTGGTATGTATAATTCTTAAACTAACATAGACCGATGAGAAAGGGCCTTGACATTAATAAGTCACACACACACACACATACACACACACATAAAACCCTGGAGGATGTTACTTCATGCAGCGTTTTCCTAGTGGCTTCTTTGCTTTGTTGAGCCTGCCATGGCACAGGCTGTTAACCCTGGATTCTTGGTGCATCTGCTATGGAAACCCTTTGCCTGGGGTCAGCAGGGAGCATCTCCCCTGGGCTCTCTCTCTCAAGGTTTCTCTTTCTTCATCTTCCTCTGCCTCTTCTACTTGGTTTTTCTTAGCAGTATCCCCCATACCTAGAGCTGGATCTCCTGATTCTGCAGGGCAGGGCAGGACTCACCTGGGTCCTACTAAAGAGCCACTTGTTATTCTCACCTCTGTCTGCTGCTGTCAGTGTCCCAGGGTGCTGTACTCTGCCTTCATACTATCACTGCTTATCTCAGTCACACTTTAGAAACGGGCTGAAAGCTTCCCCAGTCCACCACCAGACACTGGGTCCTCTTTACAGCTCTCCCATGACTCTCTGTGATGTCCATGTTCTACAGGAAGATTTGGTGGCTGATTCTGTGTGCATGGTGCATTAGTTTCCTGCCTCAGGGTATCTTGCTGGAGGCATGCAGCAGCCAGAAGGAAAGGATACTCCGAGTTTTTTCTTCAACTAATGTGAAGGAAGGTGGCTATTTTTGCCACCTTGTAACTAAAAAGAGAAAAACAGCCGAGGCTCCTACCCAGATGTCATGAAATGAAAGTGAGCAGGGAGCTATTGACTGTAATGTCAAGGAAATCTGTTCTCTTAGCTCCATTATGTTTCAGCTCTGGGTCTAGAGTGCCTAGAAAGTTCTATTAAATCTCCTTGTTAGGGGCTCCCCTGGGAATAATAGGATAGTCTGTGTCTTAACTGAACACACCTCAGGGAAAGCAAGTTCTAAGATTCCTTCCTTGAAGGGATGGGAATGGGTTCAAGCTGGGAACCTCAGGAAATGGAGCAGAATTTGAAGTGGCACCTGATGGGAACCATGACTAGACAGCTCATTCAGATGGAGGCTCTCTGGTTTATTTTGCTTTAGAATAGAATTTGAGTCAGATGAGAATAGAGGATCGCTGGTTTCTATTAACTTCTTCCAGGCCACCAGTGCAGGCAAAGGTTGTCCCTGAGCACCTGCGTAGGTAGCTGACTTGGAAGGGATGAGCAATGGGAGTTCTGCCTCCTTAAATCTGACCCTACAAGCACTGGCTTCTCCTTAGCAGCCCAAGACATCCTGACTTGGAATCACACTGCCTGTTCAGTGTCTAATAATTTACATACTCCCTCTTTTTATATGTTTTTTTTCTTTTTACCACCATGATAAGTTATCTGAAATGCAAATACATTGCCAGTGACAAAAAAAAAAAAATGCCTTATGGTCCGTTAAATCATTAAGTTCTCTGAAAATGCTTTCTGTCTGGAATGCTTCCTTAAAGGTCACAGTCACTTAATACCATTCAGCTCTGTGCTTCTCTTGTCCAGCCTTTGCTTTTCCTTTGGAAGGCAGAATAAGCACCTTCTCCAGCTTGTAACTTTAGGTTTTATCTTTCCTTCCACTTCCCACACAATTCAGCCAAGGTGAGTCAGCTACAACCTTCTTTGCCTTCCAGGGTGCCTCTGATGCAGACCACTCACCATGGCATCTGTCCTGGGAACCTGCAGTGGACAGGACACTGAGGTGACACTAATGTTGCTACTCCAGAGGGACGTTTGGGGTCTCAGCTGGCTCCACACACAGTGGCCACAGCCTCCTCCAGAATTCCCAGACTTGGCACAATGTACTGCACCTGTAAAGTCCTCCCATCAGAAGAGCAAGAGGCCTCAGCTCTCAGGCCTTGCAAGGGCATATGGTCAAAGGTCTTTCATAGACTTGAAAGAAAGAGATTTTTTGCCACCTCCTGGCCTGCCCTCCATCTGTCTGCACTCATATCTCTTCTTGTGGAATTAGTGGCTTCAGAGGAAGTGGCCTGGTGTTAATGAGTGGCCGTTCTCGAGGGAGGAGTCTGGAGAGGTCAGGTAGGTATGAGCCTAGGAAAAGGCCTGGGCCTGTGGCCCGGAGGACTTTCTTACTCTGGCTTTCAGCATGTTTCGCCCTACAGTGAGAATATTAATAGCTAATGCTTCCAGGCTTACACTGTGCCAGGCTTTGTTCAGAATTCCTCACATACATTAACTCAGTCCTCGGACCCCCAACACTAAAGAGAGATTTATGAGGGACAGAAACCCCCATTTCATAATCTCATCCATAAATCACTCGAAGTGCAATCAAACTTTTTAAATTCTTTGTTGAAGCAGGAGGCCAACATACTAATGCCTATTGGTTGTTTTCTTTGGAATTTCTACAGGGCAGCTCATGTCCAAACGGGCCCCACCGTCGGCCCAGCTCTGACTCCCTGACTTTCTACTGAATGGTGACTCAGCTGCACGTCAGGATGCCTGCCCTCCGCCCCCATCCCCCGCCTCCATCCCTCAGAGGCGTCTGGTGCCCCTTTACCATCCATCCTGTGCCCACCTGCCCCACAGCACACTCAGCTAAGCTTGGTCATTAGAGTAGTTTGTCTATTACCTCCAGTCTGTGTGGTGATGGAATTTAAATAAGGTGAAACACTATCCAGAAAGTTCAAAAATCCCAGGCAGTAACTTTTCAAAAATGTAACTTCATCATATTGCTCCTATATTTCATCACTTAAAAAAAATCTGTTTCCTCTTCAATCTTTGATAGAGATTACAAAAGCCCTCTTTAGTTGCTTTAGAACTCCACCTTAAAGCCCTTCTTCTTCAATTCAAAATAAAGCTATGATGTTGCACTCCAGGAGGTCATCGGTCTCATACACCCAGCAGTCTGGATGGCATTTCAAGCCCAGCTGGGATTCTCCATCTACCAAAATATTCAGCAGTTGGCTGCATGAAAATAGTGGCATGTTGCAGAAATTAGGTGTCTGTTTACTTCCTCTGATGGGGCGGCCAATAGCTTACTTAGAATATGGCACTTCTTTGCGCCTGTCTTTGTCTTTGTTCTGTGTGTTTCTTCATGCATATAATCTTGCATTTGCGGACTTCTACACACAGAGATACATTTCTTCTTGGTAAACAATACTGATTGGCTTCTATTATTCCATCATTCTATCAGCGAGGATGTTTGGTACCACCTAACAGAAAACCTAATTCAAACTAGCTTAAGCAATAAAAACAACTTATTGTTTCATATAAAGCACAATCAAGAATTGGTTTGAGCCCTAGATAAGGCTGGATCCAGCAGGAGCAAAGGTAGCCTGTGATTAACTGCTTTGTCATCCTGACGTGTTACAAATGACTTTTACCTACGAACTTGCAGGAACTTGCAGGCCCAACTCCATAGTCATATCTAGGAGTCAGATAGAAACCCTATGTGAATTTCAGGGAAAAGCAAAGAATTTCTTTCCTCAAAAGCCCCAATGCACATTTTCTTGTCTCTCACGGTCTAACTGGGTCACACTGTTGCCGGGCAGCTGCGTCTGGGGAGGTCTCTCCCTGTGTACCAGGTGAGACCTCAACCTGGAAAAGGGTTCTTGACTCTGGGCAAGAAAGAATTCTCAAACAGGTCAGTGTAGGTAAGGAAGGAATGTGTTAAAGCAAGAGCAACAGGGGATGGTAGCTGCCTTGCAGGCAGCAGAGAATAGAGGGAAACTTGTCGGCCTAGGGCAGATTCCCTTGCCAACTCTTAAAGCCCGGGTCACTTGGCATCCTGTGTCCACTTGGATCTGCACAGCTAGGATTTGGGGGAAGCTGTGGAGCACAGGATGCAGTGAGATTAGGTTCTGAGAACTTCCCAAGAAAGGAGATTTTCAGGCAGGCTACTAAGAGCAGATGGCACAGCTGCAGTTCCGTCCAGGTCACCCAAGCAATGGGAACTTGCAGGTCCACCTCTCAGCAGCCCCTTCCTCCTTATTAAGAGGAAAGTGGAGGCAAAGTGAAGACTTGGAAAGAAAATGAAATAGCCAAGAGACAAAATGCAGTAATCTGAGCAGTAAGACATCTTTATTTGAAAGTATGCACTTAAAGAAAGGGAAGTGCAGGCATCCTCAGAGAGGAGGCGCTCTGAAAGATTGGGGATTCGGTCTTTTAAGGCTTTCAAGAATGGGGCAAAGGGTTGGGGTGGGGGGTGTTGTTGGGTGTAGGCTTGACTTGTGGTCTCAGGGTGCTTATCTCTGGTGAGAGGCACCAGGTCTCCTCTCTGTTGTTGGTCCTCCAGCTAATTTGGCTAAATAAACCCAACTCAAGGGATTTATTTATCCTGTTCTCCAAGATAGTGGTTGCCCTCAAGCAGTGGGGATATATCAGTTAAGACTACTTGCCCTGCCTTATGGCTGTTGGCTGATTACTAAAGAGTATGTTAGGAATCTTACTTCTCAACTCTTTGCTTTCTAAAAGGGAATCTTAGCCATAAGATGGAGTCCCTTCTGTTCTTACTACACTGTTTAGATCTCAGCATTTTTCATCATAGGCAGGAAAAGTTAATCATGATGTTTGTCCCATGTTCCTGCTCTATGTCAACATGTCCATCTCTAAGCAAGCAGTTTCAGCTAGTAAATGACACAAGCTGACTGTCTTACACTAAGCAGGGCTCACCTCTGATGATGGGGGTGGGGTCAGCTTTTGCCAAGCACAGAGGCCGTGTTGAGGAAGGTACTTTGCAACAGAAGGACATGGGGCTTGGATTCAGCAAATTACCCTACAGCTATATTTCCATCATAAATCTAATCCCACCAATATTCAAGGAAACCTGTGAAGTGCTTTTTATCAGCCCTTGGTAGCTCCTGTTTCAAATGCAGTTTGTATACTTTTAGTTTCTATTTCTTTTTACCTAGAGTTATTGAAAAGAGAGGCTTTAATGTGACTTTTATTTTTTTAGTTTTATTGCAGTAAGATCTTAATGCTGCCTGTATCCTGTATCATTTTTACTTTCCGAAATTTATAGATTTTTTTTGAAACCAGTATGTAGCCACTTTTCCTGAGTTTCATGAGCACTTCAAAAGAAGGTGTAGTCTTTATTTTTTGGTAGTATTCAAGTGTAATATGTATGTATACTGTATTAATTCCATTTTATAGATCATCTATGTACTTATATTTGTCCATTTGATCTGTCATGAAAGAGTAAAATTAGCCTCATACTGTATTTCTATTTCACTTATATCATCTATGATTTCTGCTATATATAAATACTGTGTTTCTTGGTTCACATTGATTTTTAACTATTTTAATTCAAGTATAACATATCTACAGAAAAGTGCACTAAATATATTTGTACAGTTTAATGAATTATTTTAAAAGGAACACTCTTGAGTAACCACCAAAAAAAAAAAAAATACATCATCTATAACCAAATAAGACTGGCTTTCCAAATTATTATTATTTTTTTAATGGAAGCTTAGTGACTTCACTATGTAGGATATGTCTCAGTGCTGAGCATGTGGGAGACCAGAATGTGCTTCTTGGCATAAGGATTGTTTTGAGCTGATTATTCTGAGGAACAGCAGACACAAAAGAAGCTCTAAAAACAGAGTAAACATCAGTCACCCTTTTATAAGGCAAATCTACATTTATTAAGGAAATCTCCATATTTAAAAGAATCTCTCTCTGCACCAGGAAGGATTACATACTTTAAATCACAGGAGACTCTTACTGATGGAGAAGGCGAGGATCTAAATCCGCATAATACACTTTATTCTGGTTTACCTTACTCTTCGTGGTCACCTTCCCATAACTGCACACCCTCTCTTCTTTGTTTTTAGCAGAACTGGCAGTTAAGCCTAAACGGTAATTTAGTTCTTTGAATTATCTCATTCTCTGGGTTTCTCTAATGTATATATGAGACAGGCATGTTTATAAACCTCTGTTTGCTTTCCTCCTGTTAATTTGTCTTTTGTTACAAGCTTCCCAGCCTAGCATTAGAAGGGTAAAGGGAAAAGGATTTTTTTCCCCTCCTACAACTATTTTTGGTCCACATTCTCTGAGATATGGTGCACCCTTGCAGTTTTACATCAAGGAACTTGACTTGAAGTAAATATTTTATATGGACACTGTTTTATTCTTCTCTTCTACTTTGGGAAATACAATTATGCATGTGTTGGATCTTTTGTTGTCTTCTACATTATTTTCTCTATAATACCTGTTAGGTCTTTGTTTCTGTTACAGATTGAGTGTGTTCTCCTCAGTTCTTGTTCCTGCTGCAAACAAGGATTGAAAGGCAGAGGCACAATAGCAAAGCAGGGGAAGGTATGGGCCAGTCAAGGCAGATGAAGGCACCAAACTTTCTGGGGAGGGTCTATTGATTGTGTCTTCACTGGGACAGGGTGAGGTCATTTGATTGACAACTCTGCTTATACATCCATTCATCTTGATGCATATGTCTTTTCCCAAAGTGCAGGCAGAAAAGCCCATGGGGTAGGGGACAGGGAGCAAAATTGCAATTTTATTTTAATGAGATTATGATGAGTTGTGGTGTGTGCAGTTTTTAGTTTTGTTTGATTGTGCCTGTGTTGGGACCTGGTTGGGACTGGTTTAGCCTGGTCCAGATAGCCAAGGAACTTATCTCCCTGCAAGCCTTTGTGTCTTCACATGAGACTCCCTAACTGAGTGGTTTTTCTTTGAACTTTATCTTCCCCTTTCCAAGCTGCTCTTGTCTATCCTTCTACCTAAGATTTCCATTTTATTTTGCTCACATTTTCCATTTCTACCGTCTTTGTCCCAGGCTTTGCTTCTGTGTATTTTTCAGCCCTTTGCTTTCCTTCTAATTTTGCTTTCACTTCTATTATAATTTTTTTCTTTAGCTTTTTCCTAAAATCTGTCAGACCATATTTCTTTTTCTGTAGTTTTTGTCACTTCTTTTCTGAGTTCTTTCATTTCCTGCTTAAGGCCTTCTTTCATTAAGGAACTAATTCATTAACTTGCTAATACAATTCATGGTGACATATACAATCATAATTTTCATCTGCTTTGTTGACGTTTTCTTGATAAATGCTTTCTTTGTTCCCAGTTTTGTGGCTCTACCTCCTTTCTATCTTACAGTATTTTTGTATCAGTCCTTTACTAGATTCTTTTTTATTCACCTATCATTGAATTAATGGAGTTGTCTTGGTCTGTTCAGGCTGCTATAACAAAAAGCACAATAAACTAGGTGGCTTAAAAACTACAGAAATTTATTTCTGGAGGGTGGGAAGTCCAAGATCAAGGTGCTGGAAGATTCAGTGTTTGGTGAGGGCTGTACAGACAACTGTCTTTTGCTGTAACCTCACATGGCATAAAGGTTTAGAGAGTTCTGTGGGATTTCTTTACAAGGACACTTGTTCCGTTCAGTCACCTCCCAAGAGCCACACTTCTTATTACTGTAACTGTGAACATTTGGTTCCACAGTCACCAGATTCTGCCAGTATACTGAGACAGAGGGTCTAGGAAAGGAGGAGCTTTATTCAGTAAGCTGGCAGGTTGTCACAAATCAAAATTTCTGGACACCAAGAGATCTCTGAAATGCAAGTGTTCATTGAAGCTTTACTGATGCCAGCCAGATAAAGAACTGAGTCTTGCGGCAAGAAGTTTCTGCTCTACTAGCAGCAAGGCCACTTCACAGAAACAACTTGTCCATCAGACTTAAGAAATAGGGCACATTGATGAGGGGTCTCACGGAAAGAAAGTTTGCTAAATTCGCAGTGGCTACAGATAAGGAAGTTGGACTAACATGAAGTAGGGAAAGTCCTGGGATAGGTGGTTAGCCCAGACAAGGCTCATGAATTGGTGGCTGATGATGACCAGACACTGCTCACACACAATGGGGATGCAGTGGTATGGGGCCCTTCTAAATGCTTGCTGAAATGACTTCATCCAGGAATGTGGAATTTCTGGTTAGGTGCAGCTCATGACTTTTGACTGATGACCTTCTCTTGTGTCTTTCACTCATTTTTGGCCCTAATGTCACTTAATTTCAAATTTAGGAAATTTCAGGATTTTTTCTTTGTCAGTTGTATGATGGGAGGATTGTTGTCCTAAAGACCCATCTTGCCAGCCTGCTAGAGTGAACAGTTACATAGTGTAATTGAGCAGAAAAGGGGAAGGGGTGTTTTCCAGCCGTCATGTAGCTAGCAGACACTTACATAGTCATCGGTCTTTTGCAGTCAAGGATCTGATGTATATTCCTGGGTTATTTCATGATCACCATGTGTAGTTATTTCTGTAAATCTAAAAGGGTGTGTTGATTAAGGATCTAGTGGCACTCTTCATTTCCCCTCCTTGTCTTTAAACTTTCTATTTACAAATTCCAGAAACAAAACAGACCCACAAGGAAAGTTGCAAACTTTACTCAGTCAACTGTATCTGCTATTTTTCACCTGCAATGAGTTAGAGAGTTGGTTTTAACTCTTTCAGGCTCAGTTACATTACCATTACTTTGGGGAGTAGGATTTCAACTTATGAATTTTGGAGGGACACAAATATTCATTCTATAGCAGGGACTTCCCTTGGATCTGCTCTGCATGTTTGGGATGTGGAGAGGGGCATGCGTGGTGCTCCACATCAGATGGTTCACAGAGCACAAAAGTTCTTGGTGCTCCATTGCCATGACTTCTGTTAACAACTGAACTCAGAAGTCAGTGCCAGGGTAAGAAATTATGTTGCATTTTGCCAAGGACATAACATTGAAAATTCTTTTGCTTTTCCTCCACAAGAGAAGAATTATGCTGGGGAATGTGGGGGTGGGGAAGTGTATATTTTGCAAAGCAGACTTACAGGGGAAAGGTCTTAAGTGACTCCTGAGTTTGGGGCCTTCTGGGAGTCTTGTGAGCAGAGTATGGCCAGAGAGCAGGTCTTGATGTGATAGTCTATAGTGTGCGAGACAACTTGATGAGCAGACTCAGAATATTTGAACTTTAAATGATCATAATGCTCATTAAAGTCATTTTGCAAACGAAGAAACTGAGGGCAAGAGAAATTAATGGATTCTTTTAATGTTTCAGGGTAATCAGAGACTGTGCTGGGACCCAGACCATGAATTCCCATTCAGAGTTTTTCCCAATACACACACTCCCTCAAGAAGACAGTGGTGGAACTGAAGAAGGCTTTGAATTCCAGGGAAGGAATAGGGAAAGACCTGGGATAATAACCTCTATGGTTAACATATGTTGGAGGGAAGAGGTAGTAAATGCAGGAATTAGGTGAAATCTGGGTCATCACAAGAAAAACCAAGCTCAATTCCACCTTGAGGTCTCACAATGCCCTGAGCAGCTAGCATGTTTGCTAGAAGCCCTTCTGCCCTTGTAGTTTAAGGAACTGTTTGGACAAGCAGAAAATAGAAGTAGTATTTATGTCTGTATTTTCTGAGTGGGGGCATTGGCATGAATAACAGAACCAAGAGCTACCTATTTAATATGAGGTCCAGCTTTGCCCTCTGAGTCACTCTGACCATGTCACATATATTGCCTCCACTCTGAGGATACTCGTCCAAAAGTCCACTCCTCCAGACACTGACCCTTAGGAAGGAAATGGCAATCAAAAGCAAAAGAATCTTTCTGCAGGCATAAAATCAACATATGTCATTTAATAATCAGACTGAAACTCATCACTATGGGCTTCATTCAATACCAGCACATAAGGACAGCCTTTCATATTTTATCACCTTTTCCTCCTCCATCAACAGCTGAATATGTTTAATCTTTTGTACAAGCAATCTATTCTTGGGCAACTGGCTGTCAGGCCTACAGCTTGAAGAAAATAAAGAAAAGAAGAATATCAATAAGCTTCCTGCTGCTTTGTCCTTTATAAGTGATGAGATTTATGGCTGGTATGCCTGCTACCTATTTTCTGAAGCTAAGCAGTTGGCTTCCAGAGAGAAAAAGCCACTTTAAAGACCTTGCCATTTACCTCTGAGATTAGTTAATTACCTTTTGGGGTTTTCTCATTTGAATAAAAGACAAATTCAAATAAAGAGGCATTCAATGGCATTATGTTTCTGACTTCATTATTGCTTTTGTTTCGCTTGATGTGCTTGGCTTCCAATCTAACGGCCAGAAAGCAGGATTCACCATTGAGACAATAGAGTGACCCTATGAAGTATAATAACTTCATAATTTGGTTTTTATATCCACTACTAATTACTATGCACTAGAATTGTTATAGTTTAAAAGTAATGAAAATAATTTCCACAGTTGATAGCTTTTTGTTGAAATACATATGTAATTTTCCAATAGTGGGAGCTCTGAGCTGATTCCAACCATAATGAATTTAGCGATCATTAAAAGAATTTTGCATTACAATCAAACAATGACCTTTGGGAACTGATGCAAGTCCACAGTCCACTGGATTTTTGTCACAGTCATGCTCTAAGTAAGAGCTTTTCAATTGCTACCAAGAAACCTACTCTCTTTGAGAGATCAAAATTTCAAGGCTTCAGAGAGGATATGGTTTAGTTAACACCTAATCTGAAAGTAATTGATTTCCTTGAAGTTTGATAAGTCTGAAAATGTGAACTCCATTGATTTCCCAGTAAACTGAATAAAGGAAAACAAAAGATGTTGTAGATGGTTTAAGCAGTCAGTATGTAAATCAGATTCTTCTATGGCAACGGTTGCTGTGGTGGGTCAATCACTGGAGAAAGTTATCAAAAGATGCATAATAACAAATTGAAAGAATTCAAGAAAATGTCGTCTTTGCCAGTTTTAGAAAGACAAATACACCTTTCAAAAATATTCTTATTTACTAAGAAAATCAGATACTATTCTCAAGCAGTGGATCTTGAGTAGGAAGAACAATGACAGCCATATGATTACTTCTCTTTAATTCTCTATTATGTCTCCATGTGCATAACATTCATCTCTCCTTGAATACATGGCTTTTCCAAGTCTGAATCTACCATTATGCATAAGAGGAGAGTAGTACATCTTATATACAGAGATGAACCCAGGGAAGAGTGGGTAGTTCAGAAATAGCTGCTATGTTTATACTAGAACTTAAGTTAAAGGTTCCAGTAATGGACCGTGGAAATGCAGAAACAAGCCATCTCTTGCAGCCACTGATGTCAATCTTATGGGTCATATTTTAGCTTTATCGGTTTGGGGTTAGGTGGTGAGCATTAACTTCCTTCTCAACTTCACCTAGATCATGAGGTTTGGTTTTTGCAATTGTTTTGAACGTAAGAATAATTACTTCTCTCTGAAGTAATTGGCAAACTACAGTCTAGGATTCATATATGGTCTATGTGTTTGTTTTATATTTTTAAAGGATTGCAAACAAAACAACCTAACAAAAAACAGAACGTGCTACCAAGGCTGTTTATAGGACTGTAAACCCTGAAATATTTACTGTCTGGTCCTTTACAAAGTTTGCTAACCTCTGCTCTATAGGCTTAATCAATTTTCTAAGTATTTAATCATGTATTTTTATTCTTTATTATTTCAAGTCTGTATTGTAAAGTATTTTTCTCGGCTCCAACCTGGCAATATTTGCAGTCAGCATTATAGCCACTCATGTTTCAAGGATGTTATATTATAAAGGCAGCTCATTGCATAACAAATGTTTTAAGAATTTAGAACACTGATCATACTGTATTTTGTAGTTTGAAGCTGTCAGATTTTTATGTATATCTCTTGTTTAGAAGCTTAACATTAGAATCAGTCAATTACTAGACTAAGAGCAAGGGTAAAAAAGTACATAATGTCAATGGATCTAATTTGATTTTGAGCTTTACAACTCATCTGATGTGTGACCTTGGCCAGTGTAACCAAGTTCTCTCAGCTGTTTGTTCCACACTAGCTATATAGTCTAGGAACATCTTCCAGAATTGTGTGGCTTTTAAATAAAAAATCATAGTTAAAAGCACCTTGTTCAGTTTCTAATGCATTGACTCTCAGAAAAATATTTGTGGCCTCTTTATCTGAGGTCAGAACAATGATGAACATTCACAGATTTAACTCCATGTTAGACCACAAAATAATAATACCTATAATGTATTGCACACTCAGGAACTGATACATTTTTTTTCCATTCAGGTTAATTTTTACCATTTTCCTTATAATGTTTCTATTGACTTAATTTTTTAGATATGCTAAATTTTATGATATATGTGGTTTTCTATATTCTGCACTAGGAAAATCTTCACCTTAAAATGTTACTTAATATGCAAAGAATTTCTCTTATGCACATTACTTTTATTTTTTTAATTAAGGTATCATTGATATACACTTTTACTAAGGTTTCACATGAAAAACAATGTGGTTACTACATTCACTCATATTATCAAGTCCCCCCCCCATACCCCATTGCAATCACTGCCCATCAGTGTAGTAAGATGCCACGGAGTCACTACTTGTCCTCTCTGTGCTACACTGTCTTCTCCATGATCCCTCTGACACCATGTGTATGAATCATAAAACCCTTCAATCCCCTTCTTCCTCTTCCTTCCCCCATGCCTCCCCTTTGGTAATGACTAGTCCCTTCTTGGAGTTTGTGTGTGCTGCTATTTTATTCCTTCAGTTTTGCTTCGTTGTTATACTCCACAAATGAAGGAAATCATTTGGTATTTGTCTTCCTCTGTCTCACTTATTTCACTGAGCATAATATCCTCCAGCTCCATCCATGTTGTTGCAAATAGTAGGATTTGTTTCCTTCTTATGGCTGAATAGTATTCCATTGTGTATATGTACCACATCTTCTTTATCCATTCATCTCCTGTTGGACACTTAGGTTGCTTCTATATCTTGGCTGTTGTAAATAGTGCTGCAATAAACAGGGTTGCATATGTCTTTTTGAATCTGAGAACTTGTTTTCTTTGGGCAGTCCTAGAAGTGGAATTTCAGGTCAAATGGTATTTCTATTTTTAGTTTTTTGTGGAAGCTCCATACTGCTTTCCACAATGGTTGAACTAATTTACATTCCCACCAGCAGTGTAGGAGGGTTCCCCTTTCTCCACATCCTCACCAGCATTTGTTGATCCTAGTCTTTTCGATGTTGGCCATCCTAACTGGTATGGTGTGATACCTCATTGTGGTTTTAATTTGCATTTTCCTGACAATTAGTGATGTGGAGCATCTTTTCATGTACCTGTTGGCAATCTGAATTTTTTCTTTGGAGAATTCTCTGTTCATAGCCTCCACCCATTTTTTTTTTTTTTTTTTTCTGTGACAGATCAAGTCTTTGATCACATTATAATCCTTCTTTCCACAGTTACTAGTTTAATTCTGCAGGAGTAACACATACATTTTTAGAAATTCTATAGTGAGAGAGAGGGAGAAAGTGGTTTATGGAAACACATACACCAGCATAAATCTAGTCTATTATAGGACTTAGCCTGCTTAGTGAAATGGTAATCATCGAGATCAGGTATCACTCTAGAAGAAACTCAAAACGAATAAACTGCTACATGACCTTATTTATAGTCGCAAGTAGTACGTCCAGCCATGGGAAAATCATCCTTGCAAAATAAACCTTCGAAAACAATTTTTTTTTTATTTTTATACTTAATTTATATGTTGATCCCACATTTCTCCCTTTATTATTATTATTATTTTTATTTTTAATAAAATGCTGAAGTGGTAGGTAGATGCAAGATAAAGGTAGAAAACATAGTTTAGTGTTGTAGGAGAGCAATTGTAGATGATCAGGTGTGTGCCTGTAGACTATGTGTTAATCCAAGCTAGACAAGGGCAATAAACCATCCACGGATGCAGAAGATTTCTCTCAAAGCAGGGGGGATGAGGTTCTGAGCCTCACCTCTGTTGATCCCCAATTTCTCACCTGATGGCCCCCCTGCGACTGTGCCTGTCTTAGGTTGTTCCTCCCTTGAGGAATCTTACCCGTCTCTGGCTAACCAGTCATCTTCCGGGGCCATACAGGGAAATGTAAAGTTGGTAAGTGAGAGAGAAGCCATATTGTTTGCAAAGGTTAGCTTTTTACTTCTTTGCAGATTTATGCCCTGTGGCTTCTATGCCCAGCACTTGTCTCGAGGTATCTTTACCACCTGGAGGAATTATGATACTTGGTAACTTCGATATGAGGCACGAATTCTATTTAAGGGTTGTAATTAGGAAGGAAGAAGAAAAGCTATAGAGGTAGCATATGGAAGAAAACATGGGAGGATGATTATTTCTTTGACATATCTTCTTGTAGAGTATCCTAAGTATGTATAGGTTTTAAACTACTAATTTGTACACACATATTAACATAAAAGGAATACGGTTACATAAACAAAGCAAATCTATAATTACCATCCATCTCCAGTGAAGCCAAGAAAACCATTTAGGCACCCTAGGCACTTGGCCTCCACCCATTTTTTAATCAGGTTATTTGCTTTTTGGATATTAAGCTCTTTATTTATGTTGGATGTTAACCCCTTGTTGGATATGTTGTTTGCAAATGTAATCTCCCATACTGTGGGTTGCCTTTTTGTTCTGCTGGTGGTATCTTTGCTTCTTTGCTGTGCAGAAGCTTTTTAGCTTGTGTAGTCCCGTTTGTTCATTTTTTATTTTGTTTCCCTTGCCCAAGGAGATGCGCTCATGAAAAAGTTGCTTGTGTTTATATTCAGGAGAGTTTTGCCTATGTTTTCTTCTAAGAGTTTTATGGTTTCATGACTTACATTCAGGTCTTTGACCTGTTTTGAGTTTACTTTTGTGTATGGTGTTAGACAATAATCCAGTTTCATTCTTTTGCATGTAACTGTCCAGTTTTGCCAACACCAGTTGTTGAAGAGGCTGTTATTTCCCCATTGTATGTCCATGGCTTCTTTATCATATATTAATTGGCCATATATGTGTTGGTTTATATCTGGACTCTCTATTCTACTCAATTGATGTATGGGTCTGTTCATGTGCCAGTACCAAATTATCTTGATTACTGTGGCTTTGTAGTAGAGCTTGAAGTCAGGGAGCATAATCCCCCCAGCTTTATTCTTCATTCTCAGGATTGGTTTGGCTATTCAGGGTCTTCTGTGGTTCCATATGAATTTTAGAACTATTTGCTCTAGTTCACTGAAGAATGCTGTTGGTATTTTGATAGGGATTGCACTGAATCTGTAGATTGCTTTGGACAGGATGGCCATTGTGACAATATTAATTCTTCCTATCTGTGAGCATGGGATGTATTTCCATTTATTGGTATCTTTAATTTCTCTCATGAGTGTCTTGTAGTTTTTAGGGTATAGGTCTTTCACCTCCTTGGTTGTGTTTATTCCTAGGTATTTTATTCTTTTTGATACAACTGTGAATGGGATTGTTTTCCTGATTTCTCTTTCTGCTAGTTCATCATTAGTATATAGGAATGCAACAGATTTCTGTGTATTAATTTTGTATCCTGCAACTTTTCTTATGTACATTATTTTTAACTGAGAAACAACTTTACAAAGTTAATATTTAAGGAGACATATTGAATATTTTTGAGAATATAATGTGTGATGCAGAATTGGTTACTTAGTGTCTCCAGGGGGACCTATTTCTTCCCATAGTTATATTTATTTTTTAATCTGCCTTCATTTGGAAACATGCCCAATAGTGTGGTAGCAATAATTGCTAGTAGCTTCCCAGTATTTATTTTCTCCCTTTCTCTGTAGTAACAGAGTATTTTTACCCTGGCATATTGGTACCTAGGAAAAGACTACAGTTCCCCATGTCCCTTTCAGCTAGATATGATCATGTTTCTAAATTCTAATCAATGGAAAGACTGCAGAGAAATTGGGTGGTGACTTCTGAATAATCTCCTACAGGAGAATGGCTACATCCTTCTTCTCTTTCTTCCTTCTTACCTCCTGGAATGAAGATAGAGATGACTGGAACTCTAGCACTTATTTTGAAACATGAGGTTGAGAATCACACCATAGAGAAAGGAGGGGGAAAAACTGCAAGACTTGGTTTCTGAGGTTTTGAAATTTTCCATAAAACCTGTACTATTTCTCTCCAGACTTATTTTGTCTGAGATGACAATCAGCTTATATCTTGTTTTTGTTACTATTATTTATTTTCTGCCACAGATGGTAAAATATAATCCTACTTAGTATAGATATTAGTAGATTCAATTCATTTGTAATAAGAGGAAAACTCAATTTATTTAAAAAGTAGGAGCATATTGATTCTGTAGCAAGGATCATTCTGTAGCAAAGATCTAAAATGTATTTAGATATGCATATTGACATTGTCTTCAAACACATCATACATACTACTTAATAAATTATTATGGTGTATTTGTAATGATGAAGATTCAAAAAATTTCATTGTATTTAATAACTTAAATTCCAAGGTTGTGATTGGTGTTGGGCAGAGATGATTAGCCTATCAGAGATCTTACGTCTATAAAACAAAAGTAAACAATATCATGTACATTTCTTTAGCTCAAACCAACTTTGTCATAGAAATAATTAAATTCTGCCAAAAATGTGTGGATTATATTATTTTGAAAGAAAAGCTGTGTTTTGTGTTCCATTTACATCTTGTTCCTTCATTTACAACAGCACTTGAATTGATACTAATTAATTAATTGCCACCAATGAATAAAACTGCCCCTAAACAAGCACTGAGTATGTCTTCCATAGGTTATATAGTATAGTTATGTCCCTGAAAATAATACACATAAAATTTTTTATTCACTTAAATATTTGTAATCTATGAGTTTTCACAACCTGGTGTGGCAAGAAGTTAGACCCTTATATGAAATAAGAAAAAAATACACATGTACAATAATATCAAGAAATTCTTTTCATTTTGGGGGAATAATGGATTTAAGGAAAATGCAAATTACTTATAAAAATATAAAATAAACAACTTCCCTATAACTAATTCAAAGTATAAGCATTAGTCTCTTAAAATAGTAAGCAACTCTTTAAGTATCAGGAAACAGAATCATAGAACACCTAAAAGTAGCATTTAGTAAATGCTGGAGATGGGAAGGGAATCCATATTTCTTCATTTTCAAACTGGTGGGTTCCCTTGGATATGCTAGAAAGAGTTTTAGAAATGATGAATTATTGATGATGTCATGCTGTTGTTGACTCTTCTGAGCAAGAGATTTAAAATTCAATTTCAGCTTGTATAAAGGTTTTGGAATTAATTCTAGACACCTGCCAATTTCCTTGCTCTGTACCTTACCTGAGGAGATTATCACTAAACCTATGTCATTCATCTTGTTATCACATTCTGCCCCCAACTGGGTTCCGTGGCTCACTCATCACAGCAGACCCATAATCCTCCCACAGCCCAAAGGCTGAAAATGGTACAGAATCAAATCACACTCAAGGAAATAGGAACTCTGTGAAGTTTTAATGAAACAGCTTGTTTGGGTTTTTATTTTTTATTACATTATTAGAGTGTCATTAATATACAATCTTATTTTGGTTTTAAATGTACATCACAGTGGTTCAACAGTCGCTGTGATCAACTTAATTGTGATTGCAAATTTTTGTGCCTCTTCATCCCCCTCACCTTCCCCACCTGCACCTGTCCCAAGCCCTCCTGCTTAGTAACCAGTAATCACTTCTCAGTGTCTATGAGTCTACTACTATTTTGTTCCTTCTGTTTTGCTTTGTATTTATATTCTACAAATAACTGAAATCAAATGGTATTTGTCTTTCTCCACTGGTATTATTTTACTGAGCATAATACCCTCTACCTTCATCCATGTTGTTGCAAATGGTAGGATTTGTTTTCTATTTAAGGCTGAATAATATTCCATTGTGTATATGCACCACATCTTCTTTATCCACTCATCTGTTGATGGACACTTAGGTTGCTTCCATATCTTGGCTATTGCAAATAGTGCAGTGATAAACATAGGGGTGCTTGTATCATTTTTTAAATTAAGGTATCGTTGATATACACTCTTATGAAAGTTTCACATGAAAACATTGTGGTTACTACATTCACCCGTATTATCAAGTCCCCCCAAACCCCAATGAAGTCACTGTCCATCAGTATAGTAAGATGTCATAGAGTCACTACTTGTCTTCTCTGTGCTACACTGTCTTCCCTGTGACCCTCCCCGCCAACACCAGGTGTACCAATCATAATACCCCTCAGTCCTCTTCTCCTTCCCTCCCCACCTACCCTCCCAACCCCTCATCTTTGGTAACTACCAGTCCCTTCTTGGAGTCTGTGAGTCTGTTGCTGTTTTGTTTCTTCAGTTTTGCTTCATTGTTATACTCCACAAATGAGTGAAGCCATTTGGTACTTGTCTTTCTCTGCCTGGCTTATTTCACTGAGCATAATACCCTCTAGCTCCATCCATGTTGTTACAAATGGTAGGATTTGTTTTCTTCTCATAGCTGAATGGTATTCCATTGTGTTTATGTGCCACATCTTCTTTATCCATTCATCTACTGATAGACACTTAGGTAGCTTCCATATCTTGGCCATTGCAAATAGTGCAGTAATAAACATAGGGGTGTTGAGGTGTATGAATTCTTTACATATTTTGGATGTTAACACCTTATCAGATGAGTCATTTACAAATATATTCTCCCATACTATAAGGTGCCTTTCTGTTCTGATGATAGTGTCCTTTTCTGTACAGAAGCTTGTTTGATGTAGTCCCATTTGTTCATTTTTAATTTTATTTCCCTTGCTCGAGGAGATGTGTCCAGGAAAAAATTGCTCACACTTATGCTTAAGAGATTTTTGCCTATGTTTTCTTCTAAGAGTTTTATGGTTTCATGACTTGTATTCAGGTCTTTGATCCATTTCAAGTTTACTTTTGTGTATGGAGTTAGACAATACTACAGTTTCATTATCTTACATGTACCTGTTCAATTTTCCCAACCCAGTTGTTGAAGAGGCTGTCTTTTCCCTATTATGTATTCATAGCTCCTTTATCATATATTAATTGATCATGTATGTGTGGGTTTATATCTGGGCTCTCTATTCCATTCCATTGATCTATGGGTCTGTTCTTGTGCCCATACCAAATTGTTTTAATTACTGTGGCTTTGTAGTAGAGCTTTAAGTCAAGGAGCATAATCCCACCAGCTTTGTTCTTTCTCAGAATTGCTTTGGATATCTGGGGTTGTGCGGTTGCATGTGAATTTTGGAGCTATTTGTTCTAGTTCATTGAAGAATGCTGTTTGTATTTTGATAGGGATTGCATTGAATCTATAAATTGCTTAGGACAGGATGGTCATTTTGACAATATTACTTCTTCCTGTCTGTGAACACAGAATAGATTTCTATTTATTGGTGTCTTATTTAATTTCTCTCAAGAGTATCTTGTAGTTTTCAGAATATAGGTCTTTACCTCCTTGATTATGTTTATTCCTATGTACTTTATTCTTTTTTGAGGCAATTGTAAATGGAGTTGTTTTCCAGATTTCTCTTTCTGCTAACTCACTGTTAGTATATAAGAATACAGCAGATTTCTGTGTATTAATTTTGTATCCTGCAACTTTGTTGAATTCAGTTATTAGTTCTAGTAGTTTCTGAGTAGATTCTTTAGGGTTTTTTATGTACAACATCATGTCACCTGCAAACAGTGACGGTTTAACTTCTTGAACAGTTTGGATATCTTTTATTTCTTTGTGTTGTCTGATTGTTCAGGCTAGGACCTCCAGTATTGTATTGAATAAAACTGGTGAGAGTGGGCATTCTTGTTTTGTTTCTGATCTTAGAGGAAAAGTTTTCAGCTTTTTGCTATTAAGTATGATGTTGGCTATGGTTTGTTGCATGTGGCTTTTACTATTGGGGTACGTACCCTCTATACCCATTTTGTTGAGAATTTTCATCATGAATGGATGTTGAATTTTGTCAAATGTTTTTTCAGCATCTATTGAGATGATCATGTGGTTTTTATTCTTCTTTTTATTAATGTAGCATATGATATTGATTGATTTATGAATATTGTACTATCCTTGCATCTCTGGGATAAATCCCACTTGGTCATGATGGATTATATTTTTAGTGTATTTTTTAGTTCAGTTTACTAATATTTTGTTGAGGATTTTTGCATTTATGTTTATCAGAGATGTTAGTCTGTAGTTTTCTTTTTGTGTGGTGTCTGTCTGACTTGGGTATTAGAGTCATGCTGGTCTCCTAGAATGAGTTGGTCTGGTCTCCTCTTCTACTTTTTGGAATACTTTAAGAAGGATGCATATTAACTCTTCCTCTACTGTTCAGTAGAATTTGGCTGTGAAACCATCTGTACCTGGCCTTTTGTTCTTGGGAAGTGTTTTGATTACCAGTTCTATTTCATTGTTAGCAATCAGTCTGTTCAGATTTTCTGTTTCTTCCTGGGTCATTCTTGGAAGGTTGTATTTTGTAGGAAATAATCCATTTCTTCTAAGTTGTCCAATTTATTGGCATAAAATTTTTCATAGTATTCTCCAATAATTTTTTGTATTTCTTCTATGTCTGTTGTGATTAGTCCTTCATTTCTGATTCTGTTTATGTGTGTACATTCTCTTTTTTTCTTGATAAGTACTGCTTGGGGTTTATCTATTTTGCTTATTTTCTTAAAGAACTAGTTCCTGGTTTTGCTAATTTTTTTACTATTGTTTTATTCTTCTCAATTTTATTTATTTCTTCTCTGATCTTTATTATGTCCCTCTTTCTACTAAATTTGGGCTTCATTTGTTCCTCTTTTTCTAAACCCTTTAACTGTGATTTTAGACTGTTTATTTGGGATTGTTCTTGTTTCTTGAGGAAAGCCTGTACTTTCTTCTTGGAACTGCCTCTGCCTTCTCCCACAGATTTTGGGCTGTTGTGTTTTTGTTTCATTTGTCTCCACATATTGCTTGATTTCTGTTTTAATTTGTTCATTGATCCATTGATAATTCAGCAGCATGTTGTTTAGCCTTCATGTGTTTGTAGCCTTTTTTGTTTACTTTGTGTAATTTATCTCTAGTTTCATACCAGTGTGGTCTGAGGAACTGCTTGATACAATTTCAATCTTTTTAATTCATTGAGACTCTTCTTGTGGCCTTGTATATGTGATCTATTCTGGAGAGCATTCAATGTACACAAGAAAAATGTGTATCCTGCTGCTTTTGGGTGGAGTATTCTGTAGATATCTGCTAAGTCCATTTTATCTAATGTATTGTTCAATGCCTCTGTTTCCTTGTCTTTTTTTTTAAATCAATTTTATGATATAAGTACTGCTGCTCCTGCTTTTTTCTCCTTATTATTTGCATGGAATATTTTTCTCCATACCTTTACTTTTAGTCTATGTATGTCTTTGAATCTGAAATGAGTTTCCTGTAGGCAGTATATAGATGGGTCCCATTTCTTTGTCCATTCTGCTACTCTGTGTCTTTTGAGTGGTGCATTCAGTCCATTTATGTTTAAGGTCATTACTGATAGATATGTACTTATTGCCATTTTATTATTTTCTGGCTATTTTCTTAATAGCTCCTTTCTGTTCCATTCTTCCTCTCCTGTACTCCTTTCTTGTTACTGATGTTCTTCCTTAGTGTTGCAAATGGATTTCTCTTCTTTCCTTCCTTCCTTCCTTCCTTCCTTCCTTCCTTCCTTCCTTCCTTCCTTCCTTCCTTCCTTCCTTCCTTCCTTCTTTCTCCCACCCCTCTTTCTTTTCTTTCTTGTGTATGTGTATTTATTGTAGGCTTTAGTTTTGTGGTTACAAAAGGTTCATTGAAAACTTCCTTACTGTATAATAGTCTATCTAAATTACTAATTACTCTATTTCAAATGCAATCTAAAGGCACCTTTCCTTTTCTTCTTCCTCCTCCACTTTTTTCATATTAGTTGTCATAATCTGCACTTTTTGTGTACCCCTTGACTGATTTTGTTTATAATTTATTTTGTTTCTTTTGTTTTGTTTTAATTTCATACTTGCTTGATAATTAGTTGGTCTACTATCTTTACTGTGGTTTTATTTTCACTGGTGAAAGCTATTTAGCCTTAGGGACATACCCATCTACAGCAGTCCCTTTACCATATCCTATAAAGCTGACTTAGCAGTGGCAAATTTCTTCAACTTTTATTTGTCTGGAAATTATTTAATAACTGCTTCAAATTTAAATGATAATCTTCCCAGGTAAACAATTCTTGGTTGGAGGTCCTTCTTTTTCATTACATTGAATATATCATACCACTCCCTTCTGGGCTGTAGACTGGGCTATAGAGTTTCTGCTGAAAAGTCTGATGATAGCCAAATGGGATTTCTTTTATAAGTTACCTTTTTTTCTCTCTCTGGCTGCTTTCAACACTCTTTCTTTATCCTTGATCTTTGCCATTGTAATTGTTATATGTCTTGGTGTTGTCTTGCTGGGGTTCCTTTTGTTAGGGGCTCTCTGAACTTCCATGACCTGAATGTCTATTTCCTTCCCCAGATGGGGAAGTTTTCAACAATAATTTCCTTTAAGAGACTTGCTATCCCTTTGTTTTTCTCTTCTTTTGGTACCCCTATTATGCAAATATTTTTTCATTTGGATTGGTCACATAGTCCTCTTATTATTCATTACTAGAGATCATTTTGTCTCTCTGTTCCTCAGTTTCTTTGTTTTCCTGTTCTCAATTTTCCATTTCACTTACCTTCTCCTCTACATGTTTTAATCTACTTTAAATATCTCCATTGTATATTTCATTTCAGATGCTGTATAAGTGGCTCTTTTTCAGGTCTTCTATCAGTGTTGAAGTCCTCCCTGAGATCTCGAATACTTTTCTGTAAATCTGTGAACATGTTTATGAAATCTTTATCAGGAAGATTGGTGATCTGCATTTCATTTAGCCCTCTTTCTGGGGTCCTGTAGTTTTGTTTGGATCATTTTCCTCTGCCTACTCATTTTGTCAGGGATTCTGTGTTTCTTCCTTTGTATTAGATAACTCTGCTATGTTTCCTGTCCTAAAGATTAGTAGTTCTATGAAGAAGGCATCTTATGGTGCCCAGAAGCTCAAGAATTCTTCACTCTCTAATGCCTGGTTCTATTTTGTGGGGGCCCCAATGTTGGCATGCAGGACATTTTTCTGTCTGTGCTGGCAGTTTGCTTTAGCCTCTGTCTTTGTGATCAGCTCAGGAAACTCTGTTGCAGTCACTTTGGGTAGGGCTGCCCTCTGCCTGGCCTGCAGCAATGGTGGAACTGCAGGGATAATGAGGTGGGCAGGCTGATGTGTGGCTCTTCCCTGGCCATACTGCAGTACTGGGTTTGGACACCTGCAGGGAGGAAGGAGTCCCTGGGGCTGGCTCCTGCAGGTACCTCCCCAGTTGGGCTGAAACAGAGCCAAGGAAGCTGGGCTCTCCCACTGCCTGCCACATGGCAAAGTCCACAGCTACTACTGGGTCCAGCAGTGCATGCAAGGAGGAGCCTCAGGGTTGTGCTGTCAGCAAATGTGATGGAGTGTTTGGAGCCCCTGAGAGTTTCCAATCCGTTGGGTTAAGGAAGGGTTGGAGAGGTATCTTCCACCTGTCCTTTCTCCTGGGGAGAGAGTGCCATCCAATCTTCACCCCCCTGCTGCTAGCAAGTCTCTCAAATAGCTGCCTCTGCTTCAGGTCTCAGGACTGGCAGAGCCCATCTGTCCTCCTCAATGGCTGGAGTCCCAGCCTCCAAGAGTGTTCCACCTGTCTCAGGTGTCCAGCTCTGCCTGTCACTAGAACCCAGCGTAATGTGGACCCATGACCAGGGCAGATCTCCTGGGCCAGGAGTGCAGCACTTCTGGGCTCCTACTCTTCCCCTGTGCCATTCCTCTTTCTATAGGCCAGGGAGGGTGTGGGTCCTGCTCAATCTCAGCTCTGAAACTTTCTCTTTTCTGTGTGGTGTCTTCTTCCTCATGTGTAGATAGTCTGTTATGCAGTCTTCAGATCGTTTTCAGGCTTAGTGTATTTGCTGTGTGGTCTTCTTTTATGTGTTTTTGGGAGGTTTCCACCTTGCGTTCCTGCTCCGCCATCTTTTTCTCTGCTGCTCTTCTTGTTGGACCTGGGACCCACCACTGCTACTGCTGCTCATTACCTGCCAGTGTGCCTGGTTTAGTTATTTTAAATTCTCTAGTTAATTAATAAGAAACTTGTACTTTCTGCTGCTATCCTAAAGCCTATAAATATTGTAAAACATTGAACACTTCTCAGAAATATCAATAGTATTTACTAAATATTTTACAAAGTAATGAATGATATTAAACCACAGAAAATGGAGAGACAAAATTTAAGTCATAGTGGAAATATTCTGACCAGTTGATTTGGAGAAAACTCAGAGAAAAGCACTCAGAAGGTAATTTTATAAAGAGAAATGATGATCTGGACAATTCCTAGATATTTGTTTGTATGAGGAAAGCCTTCCAGAACAAAGTACCATACCAGATGGGTGCCCAATGGGAGAGTGTGGCAACAGAATGGGAGGGACAGAGGCCAAGTTTTGGCTCTCCCTTCACAACAGCCTTTCATCCTTCCACACAATTTGTAACCATATTCACCCCTTCTTGACTCTGTTTCATTGTCATGATTTCTATGTCTTTGGCAACATATTTTCTTTTCTTAAGGAGAAAACCATATTAGCTACTTTACTGTCAGATGGCCAATATTGTTAACCTTTTCTTTCTTTCTGCTGAGAGCTTCAGTTGAAGAAGTCATATGGGTTATTGATAAGTGAAGGAGAAAGATAAAATGAGCTGAATGAGCTAATTGAGTGATATTTTGGAAATCTGCCAGGATCTGAATTCATGGAGTGGCATTAAAGTCCAAGAGCTGGTAAGGGTTCACAAGTAAACAGAAATCCAGGAATAGTAATTTGACATAAATGATGTTTGTGGGTGGAACAAAACAAAAACATTATCTGAAAGGAAAAAAAGATTATGAAATACGTATTGTAGAAAGTCCAAACAATAAGTAAAAGTATGATTTTTAACAGAGAAATCCTTCTGGTCTCCTACCTCCCACCTTTCCCATGAAATGTTTTCCAATTTGTTATTCCTATTCCTATCTGGTGCCTGAACTCACCTGCCAAATTAGGTCTTCACTGTGGGAAAATTCATGAATCATTTTCACACATCACCTCTTAGACATTTCTTGATAATATAAACATGAGAAATAATTAGAATCAATTTGAAAAAGTTTAAAATTTTTAATCCATAAAGGTAACTGTCATCTCTGAAGATGGAATTGAGCCTGTGTCTTTCCTAATGTAAATGTCAACAGAATGAACTTTTCAGAGTTGCTTTGCTGTGTGAAAGTATTTTGAAATAAAAGTTATGTTTTTATATTCATTGTCTTAAATTTTATAAGGAATATATTTGAAAGTATGAGCACTGTCACTTTATATGATAAACTGGGGCCTCAGAAAGTTAAATCTTCAGCAGATATAAATGCAAAGCAGACATGGCACGAGTCCAGAGCTTCGTTGCTTTCCCAACTCTGCATTGCTGAGCTGACAGAGATTAAGCAGAAGTTATTGTTGGAGAACTAAGATAACTGCAGTGTAAATAACATTGTTCCCATTCTGTCTGTTGTCATTAAATGCTGCTTGTTATTTACAGAGTAAAATCTGTCCCCTTTTGAACTCTTTTCCCAAAGAGTTAAGAGACAAATTGAATGAATACCTAACCACATTTTGTCACAAAAAACTTTTGTTGTAATTTAACCCATGGATTTGTATTTCAGGATTTCATTTATTAATAAAAAAAGAAATACGAAATCCATACTGAAATCTCATTTCTCACTTCTCTGATTGTCAAAAATCCATAAATTCAGAATATACTCTGTTGTTGAGGTTGTGGAGAAAAAGGGCTCTCATATACCACTGGTAGAAATGCAGACTGGTACAGCCCCCACAGAAGGGAAACTGGCAATATGTACTAGATCTTCAGATGCATCTGCCTTTGACCCAGTAATCTCACTTCTGGAAATCTGTTCCACAAATATACCTATGCATTTATTAAATTATGTATTTATAAGGCTATTTATTATTATACTACTTTTAATAGCAAAAGATCAGAACAAACCTCAATTGTTTGTCAATAGACCACCAGTTACCTAAGTTACAGCACATCTGCACAGTGAACCTTTATGCAGCTATAAGAAAGAATGAAGAGGACATCTAGTGACTGATAGAAATTATCTCCAGACAAGATGGTTAATGAAAAGAGCAAGGTGCAGATCAGAGTAGATAGCGTAAGAGGGAGGAGGGGCTAAGTATTCATATTTTCATGGGTTAAAGAATCATGGAGGACAGACAGAAAACTAATGAAATCATTACCTAGAAAGCATAGAGGAAAGAATGGGGAGAGCAGGTAGGGGTGGGGGCAAGACTCTGCGTACTTTATTGTTTTGCCTTGTCAATCATGTAAGTGTAGCTATTAAAAATTATGTTAAAAAGGCACTGCATTTCCAAAAAGAAATTAGCTATGTATATTATTAGCTATGTGTATATACTTTATGTTTGTTTATTCAGAGAAGGTCAGTTATATATGCAGAAATAAATGTCACAATATTTAAATGTGCAAAGAAGAGAGCTTGATATAGTAGGAAAAGCATAATTTTAGTGCCAGAGAGATCTGGGTTCAAATAACAGCTCTCCCATATAATTAGGAATTTGACCTTGGCTTCTTCCAATTTTTTTTCTTCATCTGTAAAATGAAGGTAATCACTTCAGCCTTCTAAAACTCCTGTAACGATCAAATAAAAGATAGTATTTCAGAATCCTAAGCATTCCCTGGCCCATCAGTCACACATCTAACAGATGCAGAATCTGGAATTGGAATCTGTCTGCTTTCGAGAAGCTCTCTTCCTTGTATATGCTCATATACTGTGACAATTCTCACATTACTATTAGGCATTCTCTTATTTTCTCCTCATCTTAACAACCTCTTGGAAACTTAGCCTAAATCTTACTTCTCTATAAAAATTTGTTTTGTAGAGATTCTATTTCACTTACGGTTAGTACCACAAACTTTGTAAATTTTATATTTTATGTACTGGTTTGTCTCCTAAGAACCATAAGATTCTTTATAGTCTTTCCCACATTTTAAAACAATAACTAAGCACATAATAAATTCTCAATAATTTTTTGTTTATCTATTTTTGTTTCTAAATATGACAGAAAGCCTAAATAGTTAATGAACTCCAAGTATAGAGTACCAGTTATTTCATTTTTTAAATCTGTACATCCTTTAATTAATACCTCTTTTGTAGTCTGCTAAATATGTTTCTCTATGTATCTGATATTGTAATTATTAAGATTATTTTTAATGAAAAAGTAGTGTGCTCAGGAATTGTTAAAGTGCCTATGTAAAATTTTTGACAAAATATCATTTAAATATTTTCCACTCTTGTGTTTTATAATATCACTGTAAGTCAGGTCATATCACTATTAAAACTGACATTTGATGATAGAAATGGCAATCTTTCATAATTTTTCACTTGGCTACTCTTTTAAAAAATATATTTTTATTTGTATTATTCCTTAACGAATTTATTTTTTAAGAGTGCGTTTAGGTTTATAGCAAAATTTAGCTGGATGTGCAGAGATTTCCCATATAGCCACTATCCCCACACATGCATCAACTTAACTATCAATAGCATCCTCCATTTAGAGTGGTATATTTGTTAAGACTGATGAACCTGTATCGACATGCTGTAATCACTCAAACTCAATAGTTCACATTAGGAATCACTATTGGTTTGTGCATTTAATGGATTTGAAAAATTTGTAATGACATATATTCAACTTTACAGTATCATATAAAGTATTTTCACTGTCCTAAAAATCCTCTGTTTTCCTCTTATTGATCCTTACCATTCCCCTAATCCCTGGCAACCATTGATCTCTTTATTGTCTCCACAGTTTTGCCTTTTCCAGAATATCATGAAGTTGGAATCATACAGTATGTAGTCTTTTCAGATTGGCTTCTTTCACTTAGTAATATGCAGTTAAGTTTTTTCCATGTCTTTTCATGTCTTGATTAGCTCATTTCTTTTTAGTGCTGAATAATTTTCCATTGTCTCAATGTACCATTGTTTATTTACCTAATCATCTATGGAAGTACATCTTGGTTGCTTCCAAGTTTTGGCAGTAAAAAATAAAGCTGCTATGAATATCTGTGTGCAAGTTTGTGTATGTGTGTGTGTAAATATTCACTTCATTTGGATAAATATCAAGGCGTGCCATTGTAGGATCCCATAGTAAGAGTATGTTTAGTTTTGTAAGGAACCACCAAACTGCTTTCCAAAGCAGCTTATCATGTTGCATTCCCACCAGTGATGAACGAGAGTTCTTCCTACTCCACATCTCTTACTCTCATTATCTTCCGCAGCATTTGGTGTTGTCAGTGTCCAGATTTGGGCCCTCTAATAGGTGTGTAGTGGTATCTTGTTTTAATTTGCATTTCTCAGATGCCATATGTTGTGGAGCATTTTTCATATGCTTATTTGTCATCTGTATATCTTCTTTGGTGAGGTTTCTGTTAAGGTCTTTGGCCCATTTTTTAACGGGGTTGTTTGTTCTCTTACTATTGAGTTTTAAGAGTTCTTTGTATATTTTGGATAACAGTCCTTTATCAGATGTGTCTTTTGCAAATATTTTCCCTGGTCTGTGTCGTGTCTTTTTATTCTCTTGACTATTTTTTCAGAGCATAAATTTTTTTTTTAGAAAGATGTTATGGAACTATTAACTATATTGTCCATGCTGCATTTCCATTCCCATGACCAACTTATACTATGATTGAGATTTTTGTGCTTCTTTATCCCCCTTACCATCCCTATGCTCCCCCATGGTAACTACCAGTCACTTCTCAGTTTCTGTGAGTCTACTGCTGTTTTGTTCATTTTGTCTTGTCTTGTTTATATATTCTCCACCTGGCTTATTTCCTAATAATACCCTCTAGGGTATATTAATACCCTCTAGGTTCATCCATGTTTTTGCAAATGGCAGGATTTCTTTCCTTTTTATGACTGAATAGTATTCCATTGTGTATATGTACCAGCTCTTCCTTATCCATTCATCTATTGAGGGACACTTTGCTTCCTTATCTTAGCTATTGTAAATAATGTGGCAATAAACGTAGGGGTACATATGTCTTTTTGAATCATAGATTTTGTTTTTGCTTTGGACAGGGTGGCCATTTTGACAATATGAATTCTTCTTATTCCATGTGCATAGGATAGATTTCCATTTATTCATGTCTTCCTTAATTTCCTTCATCAGTGTCTTATAGTTTTCAGAGTATAGGTCTTCTGCCTCCTTTTAGGTTTATTCCTAGGTATTATACTCTTCTTGATGCATTTGTAAATGGGATTATTTTTCTGATTTCTCTTTCTTCTAGTTCATTGTTAGTCTATAGGAATGCAACAGAGTTCTATATATTGACTTTGTATCTGCAAATAGTGACAGTTTTACTTCTTCCTTACCAATTTGGATGCCTTTTATCTCTTTGTGTTGTCTGACTGCTGTGGCTAGGACCTCCAGTACTATGCTGAATAAAAGTGGTGAGAGTGGGCATCCTTGTCTTGTTCCTGATCTTAGAAGAAAAGCTTTCAGCTTTTTGCCATTGAGTATGATGTAGGAATTTTTAATTTTAATGAAGTGCAGCTTATCAGTTCTTTCTTTTGTGTATCATGCCTTTTGTGTTCTATCTAAAATGTAATTCACAAAACCAAGACCATCTAGGCTTTCTCTTATGTTATCTTCTGGGAGTTTTATAATTTTTCACTTTACATTTTAGTTTGCAACTCATTTTGAGTTAACTTTTGTGAAGGGTCTAAGGTCTGTGTCTAGATTCATTTTTTGCATGTGGATGTCCAGTTGTTTCAGCACCATTTATTGAAAAGACTGTATTTGCTACATTGTGTTGCCTTTGTTCCTTTATCAGAGATGAGTTGTCTATGTTTATGTGGGTCCATTTTTGAATTTTCTGCTTTGTTCAATGATCTATTTGTCTACTGCATTTGATTACTTTTTAACATGCAGTTATTGTCTTTTAGCATTTGTCATTCTAATTTATCTGAAGAAATACTTAACCATCCTGTTGAAAATAGCATATCACTAAAACAAAGTAAGAAGGAGTATGCAGACCCCTTGTTGGCTATGAAATTTCTGTATCCTGCATAGAGTGCTCAGTCTTACTATTCCATATTTCTTGATTGGCAGTTTAGTACTATTGTAACTTTTCCCTTCTTACATGTCAAAAATGGGTTTTGTTTTTTTGTTTTCTTGTTTCTGATATATAAAATGGCAATTCAATTGTAATGACATGTAAGAAACAATTTAAAATATAAAATTAATATTAATTTTATATAAAAGCTGATATATTTATTTTTGCTTGATGAATGGAGTACAAAATCAAGGTGAAAACTGGTTAAATGACCATGATCAGACTTAAAGCTACACCTCAGAACTTCTTTACCTTCTTCTTTTTAATCACACACTCTCCTGCTGTCAACATTTAAATGTTTTGTGGCTTTCAACATGGAGAACTGACAATATCTAGTTTGTTGAGCAATTATAAGCCACTTTTTATTAAAGTAAAAATAGTCATTAGTTTAGTATATTAAAATTAAAATTGTATTTATTAAGTATTTACCATGTTCAAGATTCTGTGCTAAGCTTTGACCTATAAACCTTTGATTAAATTTGTAGCAACCTAATACCAAATAAGCTAGGTGCCATTACTATCTACATTTTAGAGATGAGATAATTAATGTGTAGAGTGGTTAGAAAGCTTGTCTAAGATTCCCCACACTTAAGAAGTGATAGAGCTGACCTAGGCTGACTGGCTTTAGTGCCTATAATCATCCACCTAACTGAACTAAGAAGAAGCTCTACATTTTTTGGAGTTAGAAAAATCAGTATCATTTATTTCAATGGAGATGATATGATTATCTTTAGCTTATGAAATTTCTTATTCCTAAGTTTAGTACTTCACAGTATCCATTTTTTCTGGAAACCAAACCAGAAAGTACAATTAAAAGTAATGTCATTGAGACCAATTAGGTAACACATATATAACATTTTGATTCATTCAAATTATTTTTTATTGATGACATAGTTAGTATAACAATGCTGAAGAAAAATCATTATATGTCACCTAAATGATTAAGTGGGGCTTTCCATCTATTGAATAATTAATATTTCTTCCAGCTATAAAGATCACTGTCTTTATATCTTTCTAAATGAATATTTTTATGCAAAGTATTGATAAAAGTAAAATGGGACATATTTTTATGGGGAATATGAATATGAAAAAGTAAAATGGGACATATTTTTATGGAGAATATGAATATGAAAAAGTAAAATGGGACATATTTTTATGGAGAATATGAATATATGAGCTAATTTTCCTGAAGTAAAATGGAACCTGTCTCTTTCATTTCTCCCATGTCAGTAAAATTTCTAGGAGCAATTTAAACTTAAATATCTCTTAAAGTATACATATTTTGAAATTATCAGGAATTTGGAATTGAAAAGTTTGTTTTAACTTTTAGACAATTTTGCTTTTTATGCATATTTAAAAAAGGAATTTGCAAGTGGGGAATAAAGAAACGAGCAATCATGAGCTTTAATAGTAGTTACTATTCCAAGGGAATTTTTATTTAATAAATAAATTAATGAATTGAAAGTTACTGCTAGACTTTAAATATGTTATATCCACTATATGCTAGACACACTTCAGTGCAGGAGACATTATGGTTTTCAAGATAGGTAATATCACTGTTTTATGGAACTTATTCTCTATGTGAAGTAAGGGTACATGTGTGTTGAGGGGAGATATTTATTAATAAGTGAATAAATAAGTGTTATGGACTGAATTGAATTTCCCTTAAATTCTTATGTTGAAATCCTAACCCCCAGTGCCTCAGAATGTGACTGCATTTGGAGATAGAAGCTTTAAAGAGGTAATTAAGCTAGGCTGAGTCCTAACCCAGTATGACTGGTGTCCTTATAATAAGAGGAGATTAGGAAAGATATACTCATAGAGGAAAGACCATGTGAAGACACAGGTAGAAGGCAGCCATCTTCAGGCCAGGGTTAGAGATCTCAGAAGAAACCAACCCTATTGAAACCTTTACTTTTTACTTCCATCCTCTAAAATTGTGAGAAAATAGTTTAAGTTATCCAATGTGTTATATTTGTTATAGAGTCCGAACAAACGAATACACTAGACAAGTATTCTAAGATTAAATTAAATGTGATCAGCTAGAGAGTGATAGAACAGTTATGTTGGATTGGATATTCAAAGAATATTTCTCTGGGGAGATATTTACACTTGAGTTTTAAGTGAAAGGAAGGAGTCGGTCATATGATGCTCAGAGGAGAGTAGGATTTGTGTTCAAGAGCAAATGAATGGAGGCCAGTTACATCATTACCCTGGTTGTCCAGGCAAGAGATGGGGTGGTCATGTGGAGATGGAAAGGACTGGTTAGACCAATGGTGCATATTCTGCTCAGAAACCACAATTCTTATTGCCAAACTGTAACTGCGGAGAAGAAGAGAAAGGGGTCAGTGAGTTTCAGGGTAAGTAACTTGGTGAGATTGGGAAGACGCAGGAAGAGGTAGATTTGGGGACAGTTGAGTTCTGCTATGGCTGTGTTACTTTTGGATATCTCAGTTAGGCAGCTGAAAATAAGAGCCTGAGTTTCTGGAGTGTGTCATGGCTGGTGATAAGAAGTTGGAAGTCATTGGCATAGAGATAGTGTTCATAGCCTGGGGATAGGATGAGCTCATACAGTGTATCATAGAGTGGAGACAGCGTCTTGTTTCACTAGGGGGCAGTCATTTGGAATGGTCCCTGTGGATAGGACTCAGTAATATATTTTTTCAAAAGAAATGATGCACTTAAGGCCTGTGTGGACAGTAAGTCTGCTCTTACACGTAGAAGGATATTGTCTTGCACATGATCTACTCCCAGACCCTCACTGAGATGTAGCGAAACACTCATTTAAAAAATTAACCTAGGATGTCTCATTCCTCTTCATACATATTTTTATTGCAAACCCTCTCAATATATTCAGAACTCTCAGCTCTTCTGAGTGCTTTCCTGCTGCTTCTTGCAGTCATCACTCATATGAAAATTCAAGAGACCTTTGAGGAAAATGAGAATCAGCCTAGTAAGTTAACAAATTACATACTGCCTCTTCGTAATACGATCCAACCCAGTCCAGCCTCCTCCATTCCAGAGGAGGATAAACAGGGACTGAAATAAAGTGGAGTTAGTTATAACGACCCACCGAACTGATGACAGAAAAAAATGACCTCTGACTCACATTAGCACTACTCTTGAAGGTGTCAGATAATCAGATGAAATTCAGAATGTGTTCTTGACAACTAGAGTAGCTCAAGCAAAAGATAGACTTATGACAACATCCAAATTCATTCATTAATCCATCATTTAATATTTTTTTTAAAACCAACTGTGTTGTAAGCACTCCCTAGCCACCCAAGGTGATCTGGAAACATAACAGAGACTCATCCATCATGTGTTTCTACAGGGAACATTGAATCTGAAGCAAATGAAGCTGGTAGCTTCCTGTTGAGATGATTCTTGCAAAAAGACAGTTTTTTACTTGTTCTTTATAATTCTCTGACACTATCTTAATTCTTATTCAGTTCCAAAGCTTGGTCTCTAGCCTGTCATTCACTCCATAAGCCTTTGCTAGACATATTATTAAAAACCTCTTTTGTTTAAGAGAGCTAGGGTCAATTTCTGTCATTTGCAAACAAGATTTCTAGTTGCAGTATGTTACAATTGGAGAACTACAATGGTTAAATCAGACTTTCAAAGTCTAAATGTATATACATTTAAAATGGCTATATATCAAGAATTACTATCAAGTCCCATATGCGTTAAGAATGAAGGATGATTTTCCTTATGACACCCTTTACTGATTCAAAAATAGGTAGAAGACAAATTCTGCTTTGTATTCAATTATTTCTCAGATTAGCTCTATTTTACTGAATCCTAAAATAGCAAATTATATCTTGCTGTCCATCTTGCCATAGTTGAAGAATGGAAATTTGGGCTAAGGGATGGGGACAAGTAGAACTAATTGCCAGCTCAGGCATATTAAATTAGATGCAATGTCTAAGTGCTATTAAGAGAAACTCTCCCCAGAAACATGGGATTGTAGGGCTCAGTGCCAAAGAGAATAAAACATTGAATTGGTCCAACCATTTCCAATTTAACAATCAAGAAACGAATACACTTGAGGGAGTCTATTTACAAGCTCAGAATTTTCTGGTTCTCTTTCTTTGTCAGATCTTCAGGGTAGACTTTGGACTTTAACAGCCAGAAGTGATAGCAAGTCATTCTAAAGTGTGCAGAAATGGAAGCATGATGAAGCATGAGCATCCGGTTTTCTCCTTAGCCTTCTGAGTGGAAAAGATAAAGAAAACTAGTAAAAAAATGACAGTATCTTTTCTTTTCCTCCAGCCATAGGCACTTTCATCTTTTGCTCTTAAAAGAAATACCACCAGAAGGCATTTATATAAGAGGGAAAAAGAAGTCTTTTTTCTAAGTTTCACTGGAAGTTAGAAATAGGAGTTTTACTTTGCAACTTGACCTGCATGTAAGAAATAACTCTGGCGGTAGCACACATTGAGACCAGTAAAAGCCATATACTTCTATGTCATTTTACAGCTCTTACCACTCTTTTATATTCATGATCAAATATGAAATATAAGGTAACTTGCCAGGGGCAATATTCTCTCCTTTTTGCAGCAAGACTTTCAGCTCAGAAAAATCAACTTGCTCTAAATCATAGAATTCTGGAGCCCAGCAGAAGACAAGTCTTCAGGATCAAAATGATTTTTAAAAATAATGATAGCTTTAGTTTGCCTTATCATAGATAAAGCATTATGATTAGATATATAGAAGTATAATAATACCTACAGAAGAGAGAAATGCAACATTGTCAACACTGAATCCCCATTTCTGGTCTAAGTGACCATATGGGTTAATTACTATGTGTGACACAGTCATGATTAAATGGGATGCCATCATCAAAATAGTTCTTGTATGCCCAAGAGTAATTGTTCAAAGGCTTATTGTTTGGAGATGATTATAATAAAATTTAAAATTGTAGAAAGAGACATTTGGTAAAGTTAGACAGTATCTTTACAGGGCTGCCATTATTCATTTGTTTTCAAAGTATCAAACTGTTTGTTTTGTAAGGGATAAATAATTTTTAAAATTATTAAGTGAACTATTAAAATGGATTTGTATATTATTGCATTGAATTATATATTATAGTTTAATATACATAAATTGTCAATGGATTTAAGTCCTTCACACTGTCATGGGACTGGATTTGCCAAAGAAACAGTATATTGAGTCCTTAATTTCAGAGAAAGCTTATAGAGCAAATGCTATCTGCTCTCTGAATAAAAATAAATTAACTATAAAAGCTTATAATTATTGAGTATTAATTTGGATCATATCATGTAATCCCTAGAGCAATCTATGAGACTGGTGTCATTATTCCCACTTTATAGTCAACAGAACCAAGACCCAGAAAAGTTAAGTAAATTGTCTGAAGTTACACAGCTTGTAAGTAGATGAGTGGAGAATTTAAACTTAGGTAGCTTGACTCCATCATCTGTTCTTTTGATTATTATTTCCTTTATGAGACAAAATGTGCATCAATAAAAGTGCATTTCATTGACTAGACAAAAGGGATGTATTTTAATGAGACATTTTGTATTTGAGATAATATAACCTGAAAGGTGTATAAATAACCTGTGCCCCACTGTGTGCTATTGTAATGAGAACAGTCTCATGCTGTCATCTCAGAAGGCTTGCTTTTCACATTGCAACCCACCACTCAGGTGGGTAGTTAGGGCAAATCACACAAATTCCTAAGCTGCAGACATGGAAAATAGGTGTAGTTCTTCATGATCATCATCACACTTATTTCTTATGAGATACTTTATGAGAAAATATTTTTTAAAACTATAAAATAATATATTCTGGTTTTTAAATTAATATTTAATTATCATTGTGAAGAAAAACAGAGCCCGAGAAAGGTCATGTGCAAAGTATTATGGCTGAATAAAGAAGCATATTCTTAAGACTATTTGTTTTCAAAGATATCAACTTTCCTCTTGACAATGTTATTTTCTCACTGTCAGTAAGATTTATGAGTCATTTACAGTAGAAATGGCACTCACTGAACCATTGTTATCTGTGCCCCAAAGCCAGCCCCCTAAAAGGACAACTGGGGAAGGTACCAGTGCTTCCAGTCTGGTCAGTGATATCTTCTGAGAACGGTTGCCCAGTTGCATTATTCAGGAAATTCACATCTCTAAGAGAATGAACTGCCATTTTCATCTTTAATATAAGGGACTTGAGAAAGTGATGGGAGAATTGGAGGTAAAAGCAGAAGAAGAGATGAGAAAGATAAGTGACTGTAAAAATCAGAAGTAGAGAGCTTAATAAAAGGGTTGATGAACCAGAAAGAAAAGGAGCTCCATGTAGCCGAGAAACAGACAATGGGGCAAATAAAATGGCAGATTGGGAAAAGCAGGGAGGGGAAATTGACACATTCATTTGGAAATTTAAATGGAAATTTCATAATTAGTGAAGAGCCTGGAACTGATGAAGCATCATAATGTGAACGGTGCTTCATCTTGCAGGGCCATCCATAAAACTGAGTGGTTATTGTGACAGGGGAAAGTGTCAGCTTTGAGGTTTGGGAGATTTGGGGGGAATGGAATATTGAGGAAAGAAAGTACTATGACTCAGCAACTTTTGTTGGCTTTGTAAATCTCTAAGGGAATATTTTCTTCATGTGAAGAATTGACAGCCTATTTCTCCCCTCCACACCACATTTTATCCAACAGTATACTTTATCTCAGCCTTAAAAAGTATATGATGCATGTATATATACAATTATATACATATATATGCATATGCAAACATACATATATGTACATATATACATTCATGTGTGTACACACACATATATAAACACATACTCATGTAAATTTTCAGAATACTTAATTACATATTCACCTAGAATTAAATGTTGTCCAATGGAAAATGTAAGCTTTCTGAGTACAGAAACTAATGGCCTGTCTGTACACTGATATATGCCCCATGTCAGGCAAAGAATCTTATAAATAAAAGATGCTCTATAGATATTAGCTGAGTGAGAAATGCCATTCATTATTGGTTTCATAGCAAACCCTCTAATTGTATGAGTTGGGTTAAAATCTCAATTTCATCCTGGAAAGCCTTATTTTGAACTGTAAACTTCTTTGAGAATAATGAAAAACAAAGCACTTTTTAATTTATGAATATAAAAATCCTAATATTTAATAATGCTCCTTCATCACATAAGTAGCACATAGTAATATCATGATCTATATGATGAGATGTCAGAGCATTCAACTATTTGGGAACTTTACATCTGTTCAGAATGTATAGAGGTTGGTGTGTTAATTTTCAAACAAATTTCTTTGTGAACTAATGGATTACTGAAAGCCATTATATATTACAAACTGACAATATGCAAGACTCAGTTAAATAAAGATATACATGAAAAACAACTTTTAGAAGCTAATACTGAAATGTCACTGATGTCAGCTTAGCTCAGAAGATATTAAAAGTTTCTCAAAACTGACGTTTTTAATCAAAGTAATATTTTTAATAACAGTTCTTCTGTAATCATGGCAATCACTCGTGTTATTTAAAATCTATTTTTTGATACACTACATAGGTGCAGCTCTAAATGTGGGTAGCATAGGCAGCAAACGGTGTGATCCAAAGTTCACCAAAAGGGCTGTGTCCTCCAAATCCAGCTGCATAGCCAACGTGGTATTAGGTTTGTCGGGAACTTTATAATAGTATTTGAATATATTATAATATTAGTCTTATCTCCAGCACATCAAGCAGGGTGAGTAATAGCAACAGATGCTTGAACAACTTAAAGTCCAGCTTAAGGTCACATAATTAATAAAAAATGGAGCTGGGACTCAATCCTGTCTTCTTCCTCATCATCTAGTGTTCCTTCCATTGTCCCTAAATCTCCTGCACTAGGGACCTTCTTTTAGTTTAGGCACAGTGGTGTCTCTAAAAGATCCTTGTTAAGTTTATGTTTACTTGAGAGATGTGATGCATTAAGCATTAACCCCCTTGAAAAAAAATTAGAAGTCTAATGGGATGAGATGCAAAATAAGTCAATTTTGATAGTAAAAATCAGAGGTCCACAGAGCACTGCTCTGGTTGGAGACAGCTAGACCAGCCAGGTAATACCACAGGAGTATTCAGGCACATAAGTCCAGAAAGCAGAGAAGCTCTGGGGACTGTCACTGGGAGCTGAAGAAACTGGTCTAGGGCGTGGGTCTGAGGAGGTCTGGGGCCAGGAGTGATGCTTATTTGTTTTCCATTATAAATTACTCCCATATATTTTTATCAAGATACCTGATTTGCCTTGAAAAGAGACACTTTCTCTTCAGGCAAAAAAGGAAGTCATGCAATAAGGAATAAAAAGGTAAGGCCACTATAAATATGCACCCCCCACCTCTGCCCCACAAGGCACACACAGGCCTAGACACTAAAGCTGAATATCTTCCTTGGGAAAAATCCAGACCAACCTCCTTTCATTCTCCAGGGCTTCAAGTGCCCCAGTGAGGGCTCCATGCTGGAGCATGTTGTTTGCTGATATGGACGACATCAGTGGGATGTATTGTGGTCCATGCCCTGGGGCACCTGAGAAAGAGATTTGAGCCCAAAAATGGACACATGAAGGCTGCAGACCCAGTCACTTTGGGCAAACAAATGCTTGTTCAGAAAAGCCAAATGAAGATCTAAGATTTAGTGCTATCTGTTTAGCCATTTTACCTTCCTTGTATGACCTCATATCAAAACCTCTTTCCATTAAGAAACTAACAGTTGATAAAAAGCCTAGATTAGGTGTTGCTAAGAGAAAATCTAACTTAATGTCAAGCCCTCTTGGTTCTTTGTGTCATTATTTTCAGGAAACTCTCCAGTGTAAAGCAGTGAATAAGCTATTCAGTGAGGAGAGGCCAGGGTTGTTAAATGGGATGGCTTTTATGTAAAGAAAGCATTTTGAAGGCTGATTTTAAAAATAAGGTTTGTGTTTTAATATCCACTGTATATTTTATTTTTATTTCTCTGTTTAATAAATTTTCATCTCAGCTGACCAAATTTCCAGCAATAATCTGGCATTTTATAAGATACTGAGACCAGTTTATTTGAGGACCGAGACTTTTTGTTTTATTTTTTTCCAAGTCTGAACCTCTTACTTTAACATGTTTTTTGAGCAACTGGCAGAGAGATAAATTTAGTTAATGAGGAAAAGGATGAGATGGAGAACTTTCTGAAACATGGAATCAGCATTCATTTAACAAAAAATGATCGAGCACCTGTCATATGCCAGGTTGTTCTAAAAGGTAAGGACACGTCGTGAAAAAATAAAAAACAAAACAGAAATCTCCAAACTTGTGGGCCTCATTTCTTAGTGGGGGTGGGGGGAGACAGAGAATTAAGAAATAAATAAATTACACAGAATACTAGCAAGTGGTAGATGCTATGAAGAAAAATAAAGCTTGAAAGGGAATAGGATGAGTGAGCATCTGGTATAGGCTACAGTCATGTAGAGATCCACTGGGGAAATCCACATGGAGAAAGGGGTATTTCAGCAAAGATTTTAAAAAGGTAGGAGTTCAGTTTACATTGGTGGCTAAGGGAGGAGGTTTACAAAACCAGGAGACAGTCAGTGCAAAGAAATGAGGCAGGGGATTGCCTGGCAGTTTCCAGGAGCATCAGGGCAGGCTGTGTAGCTGAAGTGGAACGATCTAGAGAGGGCTGGGTAGGAGGTAAAGCTGAAGAAGCAATGGATAGCCCAGACCATGTGAGGCCATGAATGCCACTGAAAGGTCTTCATGCTGAACAAAATGGGGAGCCATTACAGGATTTTGGAAAGAGAATGGACAGCCTGGACTTACAGTTAACTGCTTCACTCTGGCTGCTATGTTGAGAACAGACTGTTTGGGGGCAAGGGTAGGAGCAGGGAGGCCAACTAGGAAGTCATTACAATAATCCAGAGGAGCAATGATGCTGATTTAGAATTAGTGAGAAGGGGTCAGATTCTGGATACAGTCTGAGCAGGTAGGCAAAAAGGTTGCTCAGGAACTGAGTGTGAGATTTCTAGGATGTGTCTAGAGCATTCTAGGATGGCTCCAAGGCTTTTTCCTGAGCTATTGGAAGGATATAGTAGGCAGAAAGATCAAGTGCTCAGTTTTGGACACATCAACTTGAGATACCTATTAGATATCCTTGCATCAGCCTCAAGCAGGAGGTGGTTGTCAGAGCCTGAGGTTCTAGGGAGAGGTCTATGCTGACCCATTTGGGGATTTAGGGCCTATCACAAAGCATTTATTTATTTATTTTAATTATTATTTTTTTATTTTTGCTATCATTAATCTACAATTACATGAAGAACGCTATGTTTACTAGGGTTCCCCCTCACAAAGTCCCCCCCCACACCCACTACAGTCACTGTCCATCAGCGTAGCAAGATGCCGTATAATCACCACCTGTCTTCTCTGTGTTGCACAGCCCTCCCCTAACCCCCCACAACACTATACATGCTAATCGTAATGCCTCCTTTCTTTTTCCCCGCCCTTATCCCTCCCTTCCCACCCATCATCCCCAGTCTCTTTCCCTTTGGTAACTGTTAGTCCATTCTTGGGTTCTGTGATTCTGCTGCTGTTTTGTTCCTTCAGTTTTTCTTTGTTCTTATTCTCCACATATGAGTGACCAAGAAATGGAAACAACCTAAGTGTCCATCAGTAGATGAATGGATAAAGAAGATGTGGTACATATACACAATGGAATATTATTCAGCCATAAGAAGAAAACAAATCCTACCATTTGCAACAACATGGATGGAGCTAGAGGTTATTATGCTCAGTGAAATAAGCCAGGCGGAGAAAGACAAGTACCAAATGATATCACAAAGTATTTAAAACAATACAGCTCACTCACACAGAGTGAGTGAGCCCACAAGTCCCAAACCCTTAGGCACTGATAATAACAAGTTGGGGACAAGATCAGACCCAGGACTTTACATTGAGATAGAACAACCAGTGACCAGCAGGGAGGAAGAAAACAAGAGGGTGTAGTATCCTAGACGGCCAGCAAAGAAAGTGGAAACACCGCTCATAGGTTAGGTAAAATGGGCACTGACCTTCGAATTTAGCCCTGTGAATTTACTTTTCAGGTTATTATCAAAGTTTCTTTTTCTTTGGCTTTTGCTCAGTGTATATTTCAGCAGGCAGTTCTGCTTTCTGAAACCAGGTCTGACTCATTCTGCAAATGGAGCTCATAAATTCTGGCCTGGGGCTAGATCACGTGCCCCTATATTTTCCCTGCCTTTTCAAGTCCTGAAGCCACCAATCTCTCTGATAGGGTCAGGCCAAAACCTCTCCTGTGTCTGGTGGGTGGTGGCCCAGAAAAGGCCAAGAGGCATTGAGTTCCATTATCCCAGAGCATTTCCACTGTGGTCCACTTGGTATGCAAACTCTCAGAGAATGCAAAGGACCCAAGTGTACCTACTCAAGAGCAACAGGGTAAGTGGCCCTTCTGCTGTTTATTCAAGAAATATGAAAAACTGAAAAAGATGGGAGAAAAAGTATCACAAACTTGGAATTTAAATAATAATTTTGTACATCATTTATTATGATATAAGTATCTCAACATCCAATCTAGTCTCCTGTTATTACAATAGCTCATAACCAGTTATTACAATAGCTACACATTTCTAGATTGATAAAAAAAATTATGTAAACTGTGGCTGAACAAAACTTTAATGATTAGAAGCAATTTAGTACTTCCTAAAAAATAAAATTCCCTCAGGAAGATAGTGTTTTCATCACAGTGCAAACATCAGATAACTGAAATCTAATAACTAGTTTGTAGTCTGAATTAGGGAAAGTATTTTTATATTTTGACTAAAGAATTAATTAAAGAGATACAGGTCACAAATTATTTTATTATGTGTGTATTTGTCTTAATACTAGTTTTTCTACTTAAGGGTTTTCTTTGTATATTATTTTAATGAAGGAAACTGTATATACATGTATACATATATAATAAGCATGGTTGAATTTCATAATCTATTATATACTGAATGTCTAATAACAGAATACAAATTTATTTTTCATTTATTTGTTGCTACATACTAAGTCACCACAAAATTTAAGGGTATAAAGCTACAATTTTTTTTTTAAATCTTTGCAATTCTCTTACTTAACTGGGTTCAGCTGGGTGGTTGACTCTATTCAGCTGAGTGTTTTTCTGGTTCTCAGCTAGGGCTACAGTCGCCAGGACACTTAGCTGGGCTGGAATACAAACTGGTTCTCTCACCTGGCTGGCAGAGGTGCTCGCTTTTACCTGGAGCTCAGCTGAGGCTGTAGCGTGCGTCGGTTCCTCCACATCACCTTCCCAGGAGTTTTGGGATTCCAAGAGGTGGAAAGTGACAACTGTCTGTGCTCTTAAAGTCTGGGCTTGAAAACTCAAGAATGTAATTTCTGCACTATTTTATTGGTCTAAACCAGGCACAAGGTTAGCCCAGATTCCAGAGGACAGGAAATTACCTTCACATCTTCGTATAAGGAGTGGCATGTGTGTCCAAGAAGGGAAGATATGGTTGAGAACCATCTTTGGAAATTAGCTACCACAATTTGCCCCCTGACCCCAGTTCATGACCCTACTGAATGCAAAATACCTTTACCAGCACCCTGAAACTCCCAAAGCCTCATCCCACTTTGACAAGCCTCAAGGTCCAGGATGACAGACAGTCATGTCATTTAAATCAAGCCGAGATGTGGGTGGGGCTCCTTAGGGGCAGTTCCTTGGGTATAGAGACTTTTAAAAGACAAAGTGTGTGTTGCCCAAGCTCCTAATTTGCAACGATGATACAGGTTAGCGTAAATGCAATAGGTACTCCAGTTCAGAAAAGGAGCAGGTTAGGCAGCCCCTAGGAGGCAGCAGCCCACAGCAGTCCTCAGATGTAGCTGGACACAGGTCCCCATTTCCTGTGACTCTAGGCAAGTGCATCCTGGAAGTGAAGTCTGTGGTTCTATGCTTCTTGATTGCCCCTGGTCCTTGAACTCTTCATTCTGCCTTCTGCATTATCTTCTTTTTCCATAAAAATTGCCCACATTTACAGTTGAATAGCTTTCTCAACCTGCTTCCTACTCATAGGAACTGGGGGTGTCCAGAGGCCCAGTTTAATTTTAAACTGTCTCTGTATCATTTGGTCCAAGTCTGTATAATTCTTTTTAAAATGATATGTGTTTTCTGGGCATCAAATTATAAATTACTCCATTAGGAAAAAAAAAACAAACATCTACCTATTTCTTGCAGGGAGGATCCTCTCTACTTTAGACTATGGAAAGCACCTAAAAGATTTTGAAAGTATTTCTAGTGTAGAGGACAGGGTATAAGAACCATACCTTTATGATTTCTGGAGGCCCAATTTTTAAGTTGAGAGGCTCCATAGACATGTCCTCAGCGTCTTAGAAGTTCTGTGGGCTAGTCCAGAGGGTATACAAAGTACTCAGTTACATCTGTAGAGGTTCCAGCGAAGGATCTTCCAGACATACCCTGACCTGGTCTTGACCCTGAGGCTGTATTTTACTGGCAGTGCCTTGGCATTGCCTCTGATTTTTAATTTACCCTGAGTGTGTTTTATGAACTGGGATTTGGGGAATGAAAAGGGGTTTTATTTTCCAAACCAGTAATTCTGGGGTTGGAAGTATTTCCTCTATGTTCTACTTGAAAACTAAGCAAGCCTTTCTACAGTTCATCTGTTTTTAACTAGCATACATAGTTAAAATATTTGATGCTTTCAAAATAGTGCCTGGAAATGTTCTCAGCTATACATACAATTTCACTAAGAATATTTCCCATCTGCCATAATTACTACAGGTAAGAATATTGCCAAAGTTTCTGTCACTGCCTAACAGGGTTAATCTTTTCCTCAGTCTTCATTAACAATGTCCTAACTGTCCAGCCACCATTTACAATATCCTTGAGGCCCTCCAGTACTATGCTTGCTACTAATTCTAAAGACAATGTCACATGTTTTATGATTTTGTTATGGTAACACCCTACTTCCAGGTACCAGTTTTAATTTCCACTTTATAATGGTACCACTAATAAAAATGAAGGACATTCAGAAAGAACATTTATCCTTAAAAATAGTAGTGCCAAGGAAACCAAAATTCACAAATTTGCTAATCATTCTCTGTGCCTATCTTTATCAGAAGTAGTCTTTTAGAAACAATATACACAAGAGTTATGTAGCCTACATGTGAATTTTTGTCCAGTGATGAATTGGACTGTAAAAACTAGTAAACAAAAGTCAAGGCATCAAAAAATTTGGTTTTAGGGACTTTTTGCAGATTACTTTCTGTAAAAAGGTGTTATATTCTCCTCTAGTCTCCCACTCCCCTTCAGGCTTGAAAATGTGAAACTGTCATGACTTTTTTCTGTCCTTCAGCTAATTTCCGATCATGTTGTCTAGATTCCACCTTTATGGTATCTCTTATAACCATCCCATCCACTCTGTGGCTTTTACCTCAGTTCAAATTTAGGCCTCCATGTCTCACATCTGGTCTAGTTCAGTAGCCTCTTCATTTCTAGTCCCTTGCTGTGCATATCACCTGTACACGCACAGTTTCCTTATCATCTTTGATTCAGTAATTTGAGAGAAGTGTTATGAAGCATCTACTTGTGATAGCTGGCAGACACTCACGGATAAACTAAATATGGGCCCCTCTCTTGAGGAACTCAACCCTATTGACAAAGAATTTTCTTTAAGCACAGACTGAATCTCCTTATTCACAATTCAAAAACAATAGAAAAAAAATCAGGTCCTGTTCCAAGATCTGATCCAAGATTCCACACTGCGTTGACTTGTGGAGCTCCTTGGTCGGCTTTGATCTGCCATAGTTCCTAGGTCTTTGTCTTTCATGATCTTGACACTTTGATCAGTACTAACCAGTTACTTCATAGAATTTCTCCCGCTCTTTTTGTCTAATGTTTTCTCATGATTAAATTTAAGTTTTGACTATCACAAACACCATGGAGTGTCCTTCTCAGTGCATTATGTCATGGTTATATGATGGTGCTGTGTCTTAATTACTAGAGATGTCAGCCCTACTCACTTGGCCAAAGTGGTGTCTGCCAAGGCTCTTCACAGGAGTTACTACTCCTCCCTTTGTGATTTAAAAATATCTTGAAAGCAATTCTTTGAGACTATGAATAAACTATTTATCCTCAAACTTTCACCAAGGAATATTAACATCCTCAACAGATCTTGTCTGCAGCAGTTACTACTGTGATGTTTGCTTAATGTCATTTTGTATATCCCTCATTCCTTCTACATTTATTAATCAGAATTCTTCTGTACGGAAGAGCTTCTCATTTTTCCCATTTACTTTTTTATTCAAATGCATATTGATGTAAGCATGGATTCATGGTTATTTATTTTGTGTATAATGATCAAGTACTGTATTTGTTTTGTTGCTCAAATTTCAGAAGTCATCTTTTTAAGGAAGCTTTCTTCTTGAAATACTCTAACTGGATATTACCTTTCTGTTGCCTGAACCTGCAGATCTCTTCATTTGCAGCCCTTTTGTGTTGCTTTCTACTTTTTGCCTTATATTATAGATATTTATGAATATGTCCATTCTTATAATTCCACCTCTTTTTCATGCACTGGATTATTGAGGTTAGCGATGACATATGACTAACCTATTTCCTCCACAGTCAAAGTACATTGTAGGAAATCAGTGAATATGTCTTGAATTCAACTGGCTAAAGCACTTATGGCTAGGACATAGCTGAGCAATACTCCTAAGATCCTGACAGTGTTGTCTTACTCATTTTTATGTCCACTTTTTATCTCAAGGTTTCTTTGTCTTAGAATTCTTAAATATTTAATTATTTGTGTCCTGATCTGTCAATGTCCTAGAATATTTGTGTTTAAAAAAGAAAAAAAATGCTTCTCTTTAAAATACTCAAAATTGTTAACAAAAGGCTGGGAATTCAAGCAGGAACACAAAAGTTCAAAACAATGAATAGTCAAAACAAATACTAAATTAGATACAAATAAAGATAAAGCATTAGGGAAAAATAGAAAATGAGACATAGGCCATTAAAAGAAATAGACATAAGCATTAAAATGACTAGAGTGTACATTCTTATGCAATTAGAACAATTTGATTCTGAATGTGGAATTTGGATTTTTTAAATTTCTAATTTGATTCTCTTGACTTGTTTGATCATGGATCAACTATATTATGTTAAGGATAAGAATTGTGTCTAGGTCATATCATAATATAATGTATGTGTGTGTGTGTGTGTGTGTGTGTATGAATGCATGTATATGCAGAGATTATTCTTTAAGCCTCTATGTCATTAGTCTTATGGAAGACTATTTTAAATTATTTGTTCAAATTATGTATTAAATTTTTATTGAGAGCAACATTTAAGCACTTAATATTGAAAGAATACAATATCTTGCCCTCCATGTTGTTCTCCACTTTTGGTATTTGTGTGCTGTTTTAAAAATACAAAGCTAGTTACTGATACATCTGGTCTATGAATCCAGGCAGTCTGATCCCAGAGCCTAACCACTGATTTTAAACAGCTTCTTATTGTAAAATGTTAAGTGTTCCTTTAGAATGACAAAAGGAATGCCATGTAACACTAGTGGGCATAGCCATATTCTGTGATTTCTTAGAAACTCGATGAAGTACAGAAGTGACTATAGTACAAAGTAAGGGTCACATACTGTGAGAATGGGTGTTACAATGAATTGCTATAGGAGATAAGAGAACAAAATAAATATGTCCAGCTGTGGAGGAGTTGGCATTAGAACATTTGATTTGTATGTGTAGAAGGTGGGCATGAGAGGGGGACATTCCTACCTGGGGGAGAAATACACGCTATGTATGAAATGCAGCTAGTAGATGATTTCGCTGGAGCACACTTTGTGTGAATGGGACTAAAGGGAAGTAAGGTTGGCACAGCACTATATGAAAGCATTAAAGGACCTTACATTTGATAATGATTCACTGTGTTAAGGAAAGTAAATGAAGCATCTGAACAGATGCCTAAAAATCTAGAAATGTATCCCAAAGCAGTTTGAGTTGGCAACATGTTTTCGATTTATAGTTTGAAAGTTGTACTGATCAAGGTATTTACTCAAATAAAAGAAATTTTAACCTGGAATTTGGGTAAACTACCACCAGGTGGTAGCAAATATGCTGATTTTGCAGTGAGGTGATTTAAACTAGAAATGTGTGTGAGAGAGCCAGCTCAAAATTCTAAGTTACCCAGGTTCTTCTGTGTGTATAGGTGTGATTGTACGGCATATAATTACATCAAGGCCCAGATTTGTGTAAAATTATTTGCTTCTAACAATTACAGCAGCATCTTTATTTATAAAAACAACACAGCATGTTTCTTTGCCAGACTTTATTCTTTGAAGTAGAATGTACAGGGATATATGTTAATCCAAGAGGGTGGTTGGAAATTACCATTCCAAATATTATTTCAAACAAATTGGAAAATAGAATATGTGTATCTGGAAGTCTTGTGGTTGAAGAGTGAGGCTGGAAATTGGGTTAATTAAAATTGAGAGAGACTGGGGAGAATTCCAAACTTGGCTAATTCAGATAGTGGGTAGAATCTAAGGGGCTTTAGCCTATATAGGCAGATCTGCTTCCAAGATGCAGCTAGTGTCTACTCCGTTTACCATCTAATTTAATCCTCCCAACAGCCCTATGAAATAGAAAGTATTATCTCCATTTAAATATAAAGAGAGCATGGCTCAAAGAGCTTAAGCAATTATCTTATTTATTTGTGTAAGTATTTGTACAAGTATCTAATGTATTTCTATGAAATAGAAAGTATTATTTCTATTTAAACATAAGGAAACTATGGCTCAAAGAGCTTAAGCAATTATCTAATTTATTTGTACTACAAATAACAGATCTGGAATTTGAATTCTCATCTGGTTTCATTTTCTGTTCAGTAGCCAAGAGACACATGTTCTACTTACTTTAAAACCCATGATGTTTTATGTTTTATACTGGGTAATTAATCATTTCTTTTTTCCAACATTTTATTATGAAAGTCTTCAAACACACAAAAAGTTGAAAGCACTTCATAAGGCACCCTTTGTAGATCTACAACCTGCATTCTACAAATTGCATTTTACCCTACTGGGTTTATCACCTATCTACCCACCTCTTCATACCCCTATCTAATCATTAACCCAGTTCTATACATATTTCACAATAAATTGAAGACATCAGTACACTTCACCCCTAATCACTTCAGCATGTTTATCGTTAACTGAAATTCAATATTGTTTTATGGATTTATCAAAAAATTGAGATAAACTTTGCATACAATGAAACGCACTAATCTTAAGTGTATCATTCAATAATTTCAGACAAAGGCATGCAGCTATGCAGCCCAAATTCCTCTCCAGGTATGTCGTGTGGGCAGAAACTGCTTTTATTTGCAATGAACTTCTCGGGCCTGGGAAGAAGAATTGTTTTATGGTGAAGTTGTAATTGCTGGTTGTTTGCTCAGATGAGTTTGGTACTATGTGGACAACTGGTAAAGGAAAGGGTAAAAATTGATGAACAGCACAATTTGTTTTAATTTGGCAAGACTCAAATGAGCAGAAGAGCTAAACCTAGTTACCTCTGTTAAACTTTGTGATTGTTAATCTGGTAGTGTTTGTAACTCATTGTTAGTGACAGGACAAAGGTTCTTTGTGTTTTACCTGCTTGATAGTTATGAAAGGGAAAATCTGCTACAAGGCTTCTTAAGAGGGCATTATTGAAGTTTGAATATTACTTTTTTTTTCAGTTGCTACTGATTATTTGTAATATTTTATTCTCTGCCAGTGATTAAAATAGTTTTAACTGATTTGAAAAGGGCAGATACCCCTGCCAGAATAAGAATTTTAAAAATGACATTTACAGGAGGTTTCATAACATGGACTTTAAATTTAATAATGCTGCAAGAAAGTAATAGTATATATATTTCTACTTTCACTAAGGAGACATTTCTCAACAACATATTCTTGTGTCCACATTTCTTTGAAAAAAAAGGAAAAAAGAAGAAACAAGAAAGCTTCTTGGTCTGAAATCTTGACTCTTAAGTCAGGAGAAGAGCTTATTAGCAAAAGAAAAGAAAGTAAACGAGAATTGAATTACATGATGTGGGTAAAATTGCAATGTTTCCAGAATTTCTTGCCTGGCCTTAGTCCATCTCCATATTAGTAGGTAATTACAAGCACAGAGAGAGAGAGAGAGAGAGAGAGAGAGAGAGAGAGAGAGAGAGAGAGAGAGAAAGGGCTTATCTGGACCTGAGAGGTTGGGTGGAGTCTCTTCTGCAGCCAGGTCAAGAGAGTCACGGGACAACTGCTTGTAAGAAATAAGTAGGTTTCTCCCACTTTGTTTCTCCCTTTGATTGATTTTGGGTTCAACCCCAGGATTTTCCCCCCAGAGTTACACATGAGTAATATGTTAGAAAGCAGGGAGATAACAGTAAATGGAGTCACAAAACAATCATTGGCTATCAGAGTAGACTCTTTCATTTTTTAGCTGTGACATCTTGGGCAATATTTTTAAATTCATTGAGCTTCATAAGGTGATTCTGAACACCAATAAGATAACAGTCTACAATTTTTTTTTCACCACCAACGCTACAGAGTACCATTATCTTCTTCCATCCCATTTTATAGATGAGGAAACTGGTATTTAGTTATTTACTCAGGATCATAGCTAAGTGATTGATAAAGCTGGATCTATGGATGAAACTGTTAGAACACAGATATAAATAAATTCTGAAAATCATTATTCTTTCCATATAAAGTACTGTAATTCTGGGAGGAAAAATCCCTGGTCAAAATACCTTTCAAAATCAGTCAAAGGGAGAAATAAAGTGGGAGAAACCTGTTTATTTCTTACAAGCAGTCCAGTTGTGCTTCCCCTTGTCTCTTGCAGCCTGGCTGCAGAAGAAACCCCACCCAGCCTTCTGGCCCAGATAAGCCCTCCCTAGCCCTTGTAATTAGAAGGTCCTTGTAATTACCTATTGATATGGAGATGGCTACTGTTCTCCACCCCTTGGAAACACCTATTGTATACAGATGCACTAAGGCCAGGTGAGAGATTCTGGAAACTGGAAATATTGTAATTGTACCCACAAGCACCTAACAGTTCCTTAGAAATTAGTGAGTGCTTAGTAATTATGAATTTCCTAGGCAGGAGAGAGACAGAGACAGAGAGAGGAGAGGGAGAGACATAAACCAGAGATATCTGAAAATGGAGTTAATATGTACTACACAGAGATGCTCTCTTTCAAGTTTTTTTATAAAACAAAACCACTGTAGACCAGGGATTTTACACTCAAAGTCCACTTGTCTGTGGTGTCTGTGGATAGTCTGAGAGAAATAATTTAGGAATTTGGGAGGCAAAAATTGTGTCTTTATTTTAATTTAGTTCTTAATGAAATTTAGCACTTCTTTCATTTATGCATGTCGGTAACAAACCATCAGTAGAAATCATAGATACTTTCATCAAACTACAGTGGTTGCACATGCATTGAAGTCTTGTATATGTCCATGACTACTTCCAAATAATTGTATTAGATCCACCATGAGATACTATTACTTAATACATTAATAAAGAAGTACCTATATTACTATATGGCATATTTAAAACATTATTTCAATAAAACTGGTTTCCTTTGTAGTTGTATGTGTTCTATTTTATTAATTTATCTATCTATATAGCTTTATCTTTGTGAACATTGCATATATACTCATCTGTGTGTGTATATATATATATATATATATATATACACACTATCTTTATAAACTACTGTATATACATAAAGCTATCACAAAGATGAAGATACAAAATATTATTAGCACACAAGGAAGTTTCCTTCACCTACATGGCCAATAGACACTCAGAGATAATCATTGCTCTGGTTTATATCATTCTTGTTTAGTTTTGTCTGTTTTCTTAAATTGAGGTATAATTTCATATATTATATTAGTTTCAGGTGTACAAAATAATGATTTGATATTTGTATACCATGTGAAATGATCACCACAATAAATCTAGTTATCATTTGTCACCATCATGATTACAAAATTTTCATGTGATGAGAACTTTTAAGATTTACTTTCTTAGCAACTTTCAAACATGCAATGCAGTTTTATTAACTGTAGCCACTATGCTGTACATTATATCCCCATGATTTCTTTTATAACTGGACGTTTGTACCTTTTGACTCTCTTCTCTCATTTCACCCACTTGCTACCCCAAGCTTCTGGCAACCATCAATCTGTGCTCTGTCGACGTTTGTACCTTTTGACTCTCTTCTCTCATTTCACCCACTTGCTACCCCAAGCTTCTGGCAACCATCAATCTGTGCTCTGTCTCCACATGCTTGTTTTTTTGTTTGTTTTGATTTGCTTGTTTATTTGGTTTATTTTAGATTCCACATACAAGTGAAATTATATGATATCTATCTTTCTTTGCCTGAGTTATTTCATTTAGCATAATGCTCTCAGGGCACATCCATGTTGTCACAAGTGGCAAAATTTCATTTTCTTTAATGGCTGAGTAATATTCCATTGTACGTATATACCACATTTTCTTTATCTGTTTATCCATTGAAGGGTACTTAGGTTGTTTTCGTATCTTGGCTATTTTAAGTAATGGTGCAATGAACATTGAATGTATCTTTTTGAATTACTATTTTGTTATCTTCAAATAAATATCCAGAAGTGGAATTGCTGGGTCATAAGGTTGTTCTATTTTTAATTTTTTTAAGGAACCTCCATACAGTTTTCCAGAGGTGATGCACCATTTTACATTCCCATCAACAGTACATGTGCGTTCCCTTTTCTCCACATCCTCACCAACATTTGCTATTTCTGTCTTTTTGATGTTAGCTATTTTAACAGGTGTAAAGTGATATCTCATAGTGGTTTTCATTTACATTTCCCCAATCATTACTGATGCTGAATATATTCATGTGCCAGTTGGCCATCTGATTGTCTTCTTTGGAAAAATGTCTATTCACGTCCTCTGCCCATTTTTAAATCAGATTGTTTGCTGCTATTGAGTTGTATGAGTTCTTTATATGTTTTGGATATTATCCCCTTATCAGATATATGATTTGCAAATATTTTCTCCTATTCACTAGGTTGCCTTTTCATTTTGTAAATGGCTTCCTTTGCTGTACAGAAGCTTTTTCTGTGTGTGTGCAGAAATTTGATATAGTCCCATTTGTTTATTTTTGCTTTTGTAGTCAGGTCCAAAAAATCATCACCAAGACAAACCAATGTCAAGGAGCTTTTTGCCTATATTTTCTTCTAAGCGTTCTATAGTTTCAGGTCTTATGTTCAAGTCATTTTTCTATTTTGAGCTGATTTTAGTGTGCGCTGTAAGATAGTAGTCTAGATTCATTCTTTGCAGGTGGCTGACCAGTTTTCACAACACCATTTACTGAACAGGCTGCCCTTTCCCATTATTCTTGTCTCCTTTTTTGTAGATTAATTGGCCATATATGGGTAGGTTTATTTGTAGGTTCTCTATTCTGCTCCTTTGATCTATATATGTTTTTAATGCCAATACCATACTGTTTTGATTACTATAGCTTTGTGATATGGTTTGAAATCAGGGATCATAATGCCTCTAGCTTTGTTCTTCTTTCTCAAGATCACTTGGACTATTTGGAGTCTTTTGTGGTTCCATACACATTTTAGGTTTGTTGGTTATGTTTACGTGAAAAATACCATTAGAATTTTGATAGGGATTGCACTGAATCTGTAGTATGGGTTGTATGGACATTTTAGGGATGTTAATTCTTCAATTCATGAGCACAGAAGATCTTTCTATTTGTCTTTTTCAATTTCTTTCAACAGTGTCTTGTAATTTTTAGTACACAGGTCTTTCATGTTCTTGGTTAAATTTATTCTTGGGTATTTTATTCTTTTGGATATAATTGTAAATGGTTTCTTAATTTCTCTTTCTGATAATTCATCATTACTGTATAGAAACACAACAGATTTTTGTATATGTTTTTTATCTTACAACTTTACTGAATTCACTTATAACAGTTTTTAGTAGTCTTTAGGGTTTTCTATATATAAAATCATGTAATCTGCAAATAGTGATAGTTGTACCTCTTCCATTCCAATTCAGATATCTTTACTTCTTTTTCTTATGGTATTGCTCTGGCTAGGACTTCCAATAATATGTTGAATAAAAGTGGTAAGAGTGGGCATCCTTGTCTTCTCCCTGCTATTACAGGAAAAGCTTTTAGCTTTTCACCATTGAGTGTAATGTCAGTTGTGGGCCTGTCATGTATTACCTTTATTATGTTGGAGTATATTCCCTCTTAACCTACTTGGCTGAGAGTTTTTTAAATCATAAATGTGTATTGAATTTTGTCAAGTGCTTTCTCTGCATTATTGAGATGATCATATTACTTTCATCCTTCATTTTGTTAAAGTGGTGTGTCATGTTGATTGATCTGTAGATGCTGAACCATCCTTGCATCCCTGGAATAAGTTTCATTTGATCATGGCATATGTTCCTCTTACTGTATTTGTCTGTTTTTTAAATGAATTTTCACAAAGCGCAAAATGTATACCTTTTAGTGTCCTGCTTCTTTTGTGCAAACTTACATATGAGCAATTCAGTCACAATTTATTCATCAGAGGTAGGGTTCTCAAAAGACAGATCCTGAAAAGGAGTTTGGATTGCAAGATATTAGTTAGTACTTTATGCCTGTGAAACAAAGGGGGTGGAAAGCAGGGCAGACCATAGGCAAAACACCTTGGAATTCAGGTAGATTCTGAAACAGGTGGGCAGGTGGAAGCTGTTTACTGACTGCTTGTAACTGGCCAGTCACTCCTAGGAAAGGATTTATTGAAGAAAGGGAAAGAAATGAGCTGAAAATAAATGATCTGAAAGGGGAATTAATATCTTACTACATTGAAATAAGTGAAAGTTTCTCTTTCAAGTTCTTCTGTATATAAAGAAATATATTTTGAAAGCTGGGTCTTTTTGGCACATCTTGGTGACACAGTACCATATTTTTTATGTAAAATATTATATTGTGTAACTACAGCTTGACAGTGGGTCTTGGTTTCTGAAAGTTTAAGCCTATAGGTTTAACTTCTCCAAGACTGCTTTGGCTACTTTTAATTTCTTGCATCTCCATATGAATTTTAGAATTACTGGCTGGCAGAAGCTAGTACTTAGGAAAGGCTGTCATCAGGGAAAAGGCATGGGAGCTGATGAAGATAATGAGCTGGATCTCATCAGGAGAATAAATGATATGCAGTGCACTTTAACTTCTTATTGAACTCTAGTAGAACTTAAATGTTTCCACTGACTTGCATTAGAAGACTTATTATAGTAGAGTTTGGTTTGCATGGTGAATATTTTGCAAATTTTAATAGTTTTGTCCAGTATTGCTATAATGTATATTCAGATATTCATATATTCAGATAGTGAGAGTTTGTATGTTAAAGAAACTTGTATTCCATATGATTATATGTCACACACACAAACACATGTATATACACTTCTATTCTCTGAATTGTATTTTGTGACCTACAACTGGGAATATAATAAAGTAGTGGTTAGTAATCCATTTTGTTTTTATTCTTGTAATGTAGCTCTTTTTAAATTTGTGAACAGAAGCCTACAGAACCGAAAACAATAATGAATATAGTTAGCCATTTCATGCTTCGGTGCTTACAGCTAAACATGTACTAAGGAAAGTAAATGATAGAGCAGACTTCCTTTCTATAGAGTCATTTCCAGTTGAGGAATGTAATTATGTTTAATTGAGTTGAGATACATTATTGCACTGATGCATGCCTCTCTTCATTGTAAATAAGAACTCTGTGGTATTTTATAACAGTGGAAAAAATGCTTTCAATCTGGTTGGAATACAAATTAGTATGAAAGCCAATGTATGTTTAGTCCCAATAATAGACAATTAAGATGGATTTTTGATATTGTTAGAAGGCATACTAACTGCATAATAACCTACTACTGGTTAAAGCATAGGTCAGGTAAGTAAAAGATGTATGTAGTGTACACAGAAATCTGTGTAGACAGATGATATGAGGAGAAATGTAGAACTGAAAGAAAAGTGTAGAGTTACTGAAGACCTGAATCTCAGGTAAAATATCACGACCCACTAGCTTTATTTGAAGGTTCTCAGTTACTTCATCAGTGAAATGAAGTTGGTCAAAGTGCATCTTAAAGATTTCTTCTCAAAAGTTTCTGGCTATATACACAATTCATATTTAAAGGAGAATATCCTGATAAATATATTAATGTTATTGACTATCATTTAATTTACTCATAATGCATTATTTGAGGAAAATGTAAATGTCATGTAATTCTATGTTTGGTGCAATGAAACAACCTCTTCATTATTTTTGCATTGTTTTAAACAACATTACCATATTCTTTCCTGTTTGTGATTATATCAATTGTATTTTTACCTTAAATACACATTGATATATAGAGTTCATACCCTATATATAAACTCACCTATTGTGCTTTTTTTTCATGAGGGTTAGGACATAAGTTACTAGAGTTTCAGACTGTTAGTATTCTATTAGTTTCCCAGGATTAAGAGTGCTCAACATATCCAGTTAATCAACTTTAATAACTATAGAGCATAAGAAGAAGTGTTAGCAGATTTATCTAATTGCTTTATTTTGTTTATTGCTTTGATAATGAACATGTTTAACAATGCTTCCCTCACCTCCCATTTTCAACTAATAATCCTATAGGTCTGGGTTGACTTTTGGTTCTATTTATAATTTTGGAAGCGGTTGGCTTTAAGGCCATGTTGAAAAGAGTCCTCCTCTGGGCTTGGTAGGAAAGTGCAATATAATCAACAAATGATAACTGCTTTAAGAGTGGGAGGATGTTGTCTTGCCAATGGGTTTCAGCCCCCAGCAAGTTCGCTATGGATTCAGTGTGACCAAAGAAACTGACAGCAAAACGTTCTTGGGGTGAAAGGGATATACCCAACTTTATTTCCAGGTGGCAGGTCAGTCACTAAAATCCTGTTCACTCAGAGCGAGTCTGCATGCAGCAACCTGGTCTCTGCCTCTGGGTCTCTCTGCCCACACAGCCATCCTCTGGGCCTCTTGTCCTTGGCACTGCCACCACTCCAACCTCTGCTCTGCTCTCCTGCAGCCTTGCAGTCCTGCCACCATGTTGCACCCAGAGCACTGGGCAGAGCCCTTTTTATAGAGTCAACAGCCCAGTATTGCCCACAGGTGTGCAGTGAGCTAGTCAACCATGGCCAGGTGAGAATCCTGGCCACAGGAACTCTCATTTTATCCACAGATGTCATGGCGATTCCTGATGCATTTACTACCTCATGAATCACATTTAGCATAATGAATTTTTAAATGGAAAATAAATCATTATCATTTGTTGAATATATTTCATATCATATACTTTACAATAACAATCTTTGTCTCCTCCGCTTTCTTTCTGCCATTAAGCTGGAGTGAGACTGTAGGGAAATGGAAGTTACCATAGCTAGGATCCTAGCCTGACCCTAATCTACTTGTTCTTTGCACACCTGCAATGCTCATAGGCACATGCTCGCACATCTGTTGGTGATGAGCCATAGTTATCTGTATTGCTATATGAGGAGTGCTCTGGTGGGGAAGGTGTTGCATGTCAGTGGAGAGGCCCAGAGGCAGAGATGAAGATGGATTGTGAACTTGCCACTTTCCAGAGGTAGATGTGATTCTCGCACTTGACCTGCCACCGTGAGAATAAAGCTTGGTATAAAACCCTTTTATCCACAACGTTCCATTGTTGTTATTCAGTCACTGAATCCAGAGTGAACTTGCCCAGGGCTGAAATCCTCCTCAGGTGAGACAGAGGCATGGGTTTATAAGGATGGTAACACTGTAGACTCTCTCATGTGCGAGAGTCCTGAATGCCCAACTGAGTAGTGTGACCTTCTAGTAAAACATCTTAGCCTAATGCAATTCAAAGATTCAATTTTCTTCTCAACAGAGCTAATGTCCTAAGAGTCCCATTCTTTTCTATATAAAAGAAAATACAAGAAATAAAAAATAAAAAGAACCCACAAAACTTTAAATAGCATTTAGCACTCTTTAATGTCTCTCTAAGCATTGATTTTTCCCTGAGTGCTTTAAAATATGCTTCCAAAGAAAATCTGCCAAAATACACAGGTGCTAAAGAATTCAGATTCCCTCTGGTAGAGTAAAAAAGATCTTGTTTCATTAGGCTTGGTAAATACACACAGACTCCGAGACACAAACAAAATCAGTGTTTTCAAACTATTCCCTAATTCAGAGATCATCTTTGTTTTCTAACAGCTAGAGTAGAAACTAGCAAAAGTTACATTTCTTCAAGAATGAAGAATTTGGAGGAAAAAAGTGCTACAAAAGCTCACCAACACACAAGGAAATCACTATGATAATAAAAAGCAAGTTATAAGGAGATTTAACAATGTGTTATACCTAATGGCTTACTCTGAGCCTAGTGTGGGTTCTACAAGAGACTCATCTTATCCTCAAGCATTTATGGTATCATTTGGTACACAAAAATGTGTGTCCTAAATTATTGGAGAAAAATTAAGGACAGAATTACAAGCAAATAAGTGTGGAAGACAAGAAACAGTCCCATAATTGATACTTTACACAGAAGTAGAAGTGGCTATGAATACTTGCAAATCACCTGTAAAAAAGAATGTGTATGGATAAAGTGAAGGTTCTTGTGTCCAGGATTCTCACCTGGCCCTGGTTGGCTAGCTCACTACACATGTGTGGGCAATACGTTGTTATTGACTCTATATAAAGAGCTCTGCCCAGTGCTCTGGGAGAAATGGTGGCACAGCTGCAAGGCTGCAGGAGAGCAGAGACGAGGCTGGAGTGGTGGCAGTGCTGAGGACAGAGATTGAGATGGCTGTGCAGACAGAGAGGCCCAGAGACAGAGACTGAGTCTGGCTTGTTGCATGCAGACTCTGAGTGGACGGGATTCTAGTGACTGACCTTCCACCATGGGGTTAAAGTTGGGTATAAACCCTGTTACCCCAAGAACATTCTACTGTCATTTATTTGGTCACATTGAATCCATAGTGAACTTGTTCAGGGCTGAAACCCACTGGCAAGACAATGTGTTAAAAATCTAATGGAGTTTTTAGGGACCTACTAAAGAGTCTTTTCTGCATGTGGGGTGATTTACCACAGCATGGAAGCTAACAGTGCCTTTTTAGGAAATAAAACTGGTATTCAAAGTATGACTCTGCCAATTAATAGTTTGTTGACCTTGATTAAGTTATTTAATCTCTGAGCCTATTACCTAACTTATAAAATGGGTATAATACCAGTATTCAAAAATCCAAGAATTTTATGTATACTAAATGAGATACTAATGCAACTAACATTTCTTAAATGTGTACTATATGCAAGATGCTGTTGTAAGTTTTGTAAAACAAGCAATAGCAACAAGGCAAAAATCCTGCCTTCAAGGAGAGAATATTCTAATGAGAGCTTTATTAATTTATCTAGTCATTTAACAAACATTCATTACATGTGTATCATATTTCAACAACTCCCTCTGCTTTGTAGTGTTTACTTTGGAGGCACAAAACACAATGTTTGTGGGTAAAAGCTAAGGACGAAAGAACAGGATGCACTGAAGAAAAACAAGGGGTGGTTATTTTAGTTTGAATGGTAAGGAACAGCTTTTCTAATAAGCTAACATTTAGACAGATTCTTTAAAATATTAAAGGATATCAATCCTTGAAAAAGAAGAAGAAAGGGATTTCTAGCAGGGAAATGGAGGGAAGAAGATGCTAAAATAGGGAAGACCATGTCAGAAATGTCCTGAATTGAGAAAGAGTTTGGTGCATTTCAGGACCTGAAAGATTTGCTTGTCTGAAATAGAGTGAGCTAGAAAATGGGTGAGAGTAATAGAATGGGAAAATGTTGGAGAGACAGGCAAAGGCCAGATCTTGTACAATCATTCTATGCCATCTTTGGAGTTTGTGTCATTGAAGTGCCATTGAAGCCATTTAGGGATCTCAAGAAAGGGAGGAACATGATCCAAGTTACCTTTTAAATAATAGCTCTGGAGAATGGATTGAAGGGGCCATATCTGGCAATGCAGAGACAAAGAGGCTATTGCAGATGTCAATTTATATTTGGGTGGTGCTGGTAGATTCTGAGGGAAAGAATGATTTTGAAATATGTTTCAGAAGTAAAATAAAGTGGTGGATATTACACCAGACTTGATGGATGATATGGAGTCAGGCCTAAAGAATGGTACCCAGGTTTCTGTCTTGAACAACAGGTTGAATGGTTCCATTTGTAGTGTACACAAAATGCTTGGCATGAAATCTGACATATGTTAGGTGTCCAATAAGTGCTGGTTTTGAAAAGGTAATCAATGATAATATACCTTAAGGAATCAGTCCTTCTTGCAAACCTTGCTTTACCTAGCTGTGTAGCACAGGAGCCTAGAAACTTGCTTCTCAAAGTGAGGTTAATTAAACAGGAGCATTGGCACCATGTGGGAATGTATAAAAACTGAGTCTCAGGTCTTTTCCCAGATGTAATGAGTGAGTCTGCACTTTCAAAGATGCTCAGAGGATTCTTGTAACAGGTTGGAGAGGTACGGGTCTAGTGCAGGGAACAGGAAACAATGGTCTGTAGGCCAAAAGGTGACCCACTGCCTCTTCTGTAAACAACATTTTATTGGAACACAGCCAAGCCCGTTCATGGCTGCTTTTCCATTAAACTGGCAGAGGTGCGTAATCATGACAGAGGCTATATGACAGAGGCCTTTTATGGAATAAGTTTGCCAACCCCTCATCTACTGCACAGATTCTAAAGCAGTGTGGATTTTAATACGAGCTCTTTCATTTACTAGACGTATAACATTGAACAGATTATGTAATTAATCTGTGCCTTAGTTTCATCTCTAAAGTGAGGATAATAGCAGTACTCAACTTGTAAGACAGCTATTAGAAGGAACAATCATATAACTCCAGTAAGCTGTCCAGCATATTGAAGACGTTCAGTAAGTACTAGCTATTGTTGCTTTTACTTGGTGTATGTTAATTGGTTAGTGAATTTTAGTGAAGCCTACTGACAATGTTTAAAATAATTTTTTGGGTGTGCTTTTCTGCCTAATCTCTTCCATTGTGAAGAGACCATCTACCTTTTTTTAGATTTGAATTCACTAAGCCGATGGCAGCATAGATACCTGTAAGCAGTAAAGAACATTCATTATCCTGAACTTTACTGGTGGAAGGTTGGTTTTGTGGGTTTATTTTAGAGAAATTAAATATGATTTATTCTCCATCATTTATTGACTTATTCATTGTGGATAAAGTGAAGGTTCCTGTGGCCAGGATTCTCACCTGGCCCTGGTTGGCTAGCTCACTACACCCATGTGGGCAATGCGTTGTTACTGACTCTGTACAAAGTGCTCCGCCCATTGCTCTGGGTGACACGGTGGCACAGCCACAAGGCTGCAGGAGAGCAGAGATGAGACTGGAGTGGTAGCAGAACCGAAGAGAGAGACAGAGACAGCTGTGCAGGCAGAGAGGCCCAGAGGCAGAGACAGGCTTGCTGCCTGCAGACTCGCTTTGAGTGGATGAGATTACAGTGACTGACCTGCCACCGTGGGAATAAAGTTGTATAAACCCTTTCACCTTAAGAGCATTCCATTGTCATTCCTTGGTCTCTTGAATCCATAGTGAACTTGTCTGGGGCTGCAACCCATTGGCAAGACATTCATCCAGCAAATGATTATTGAGTGTTGTCTTGCCAATGGGTTTCAGCCCCAGACAAATTCACTATGAATTCAATAGACCAAAATGACAATGGAATGTTCTTGAGGTGAAAGGGTTTATACCCAACTTTATTCCCACGGTGGCAAATCAGTCACTAGAATCCCGTGCACTTAGAGTGAGTCTGTATACAACAAGCCGGTCTCTGCCTCTGGGCCTCTCTATCCGCACAGCTAGACATCTCCATCTCCTTCTCTGTCCTTGGTGCTGCCACCACTCCAGTCTCTGCTCTCCTGCAGCCTTGCAGTCCAGAGCACTGGGCAGAGCTCTTTATATAGAGTCAATAACCATGTATTGCTCACATGTGTGTAGTGAGCAAACCGACTAGGGCCATGAGAGAACCCTGACCATAAGAACTTTCATTTTATCCACACTTGGAATACGCCTTAAAGAAACACTGATTTGAATAACCAGCTGGAATTTGTCTTACAGGCACTGCTTTTGGGAGATTTGCTGTGATTTTAAATGTAGCTATTGGGAGGGGGTTGAATATGGTGCAAAAATGCAGCTCCAAATTTTCAAGTCTTGTTGATATCTGGGCAAGATAGTTTTCTAGACCAAGTGCAGACTTGCAGCTTGCTGCCTGTTTTTGTACAGCTGTTGAGCTAAAAATGGTTTTTACATTCTTTAAAAGTTGTGAAACAAAACAACAAAGGCTAGATGATGGAGCCTACTTGTGGCCCACAAAGACAGCAGTATTCACTATCTGGTCCTTTACAGAAAATGTTTACTGACCCCTGTTCTAGAAAAAAGAAAGTACTTTAAGTACTAAGTTTGTTTTGAGACTATCTTTTCTTTTTTGGGTTATAATGTTTATGAAATTAGTTTTATTTTGTCTACATGTAGCATAAAAGTTATCTTGTTAAGGTTGATTATCCCTCCAATGGTAACATCACACTTGCCAAAAACCGGTATCTGTATTAAACAGTACCATTTCTTTTAATACTATTATAAAGAGAAAATCTAAGTCTGCTGAGTCATTTATCTATTATGCAAATTGTTTGCATCTGGGTAAGGCTAGCAGGTTCTTAAATGGCACACTTCTTACTTTTCAGTATCTAATTGGTCCCACCTTGGAATTTGCAAACTTAGAAAGGTAATCAGAATTCCTAAAGCAAATTTTCAGTATACTCAGGAGAAGGAAGGTAAGGAGGCCTTCAGGAAACAAAGAAGAAGAAAGTAGCGGACACATTAGGGCTGCTTCGTTGTTATTTCAGCAGGGTCTCTTAAAGGCCCACCAACTTTCATTAAGACATCTTTTTCAATCTCTTAGGATTTGGGGTTCAAGTAAGACACACAAGGACAGTAAGCTTGAGTCTCCCAGGACCAACTAAAGCTATTGTGACAATAAAAGGATGTGCAGTCTTTCTTAATGTACCCACAGGCATTTCAGCTATAGGTCTACAGGGGCTCGCTTGTACATCAGGCGTTATTTTTTTCCTTAAAAAAAGTGTGGTTTGTAGCTTATTTAAGGCCACTCTATAGTAAAGCTATGCATGGCTAATTTTCTAAATTAGTTGTTTTAACAAGTATCTGGGAAAGAATGACTTGTAAAGAAACTCATATTTCCTAAGACAAACTTTTGATAAATACCCCGTAAACTTATTTGAGGCTCTTAAACAGTATTCCAGATATCTCAGTAATTGCCATTTAGCCAGTAGGCCTAAGGTTTTGCGGGGAAAATGGAAGTTCCTATGACCAGGATCCTCACCTGACCCTAAACCACTTGTTGATGTAACTGGCCTACTGCTAGGCTATTGCTTCCACACTCATAGACAATAAGCTATTGTTTACTGAGTCACTATAAAAAGTCATTATATAATGCTCTGGGCAGATGCAGAGACAAGGTGGGTTATGGAACTGCAGACTGCTGGATGCAGATGTGATTCTCAACCTGCTGCCATGAGAATTCAGCTGAATATAAACCCTTTTACCCTGAGAATGTTCCATTATCATTTCTTGGTCTCACTGAATCTGTAGTAAACTTGCCCAGGACTGAAACCCTCAGGAAAGACAGGTTTCCAAATGGCATTGTAATAAAATATATAGTAAACTTATTTTTTAAAATTTTTCCTCTGTTCTTTATAAATTGCCTTATAAGACATAAAAGTTATAGACATGGTTTTCTCTCAGAGTTTAATAGTAGAAATAATGAGTAAAATATGGTTTTAGCTTATGAGAAAGAACTTCTAAAACTGCCTTATCTAATATGATAGACATTAATCACATGTGGCTATAGAATACTTGAATGTAGCTAGACTGAGAAACTGAATTTTTAATATTAAATTTTAATGAACTTAAATTTTAGTTTAAATGGGTGCTCAATTAAGTATTGAAAAAATTTTAAATAGGTTCGCAACAACTTCAACTGTATTACAAAATTAAAATACAGATCAAATATTTTCTTTTTTAAATTAGCTGTCCAAACTGAAATGGGCTGGGAAGACTTAGTATAACAGAAGAGAATGTAAAATACCTTTATATATTGATATTCATTTTAAAATGATATTTTGGGTATGATGAATTAAGTAAGATACATTATTAAAATTTCACTTTTTTTTTTACTCATTTAAACATGGACACTAGAAAGTTTAAAATGACTTTATGTGGCTTGTATTGTGTTTCCATTTGACAGCACTTATCTATAACAATTCAAAATGGAAAAGCAGCTTCTAGAGACAGTGAGCTCGACATTGCTGGCTGCATTTAAATTCTTTACTGAGCACCTGACCCAGCTGAATTCTCAAGTCCTTCTCAAGACTACCTCAATCCTGCTTCATTCATCATCCTTTTAGCATGCATTTATTGATCACCTAATGTGTGTCATGCCCTTTCCTATGCATTGGCCCCTGATATCAAGATGGAAGTGCAAACTAACATAATATGAATTATAAATATTAAAAGCAGTGTGTATAAACCATCCCACTAAGAATGTCAGAGAAGGAGCATCAGGATCTTCCTCGGGACTTGTCATCTGAGATCACATTTGTAGGATCAGTAGGAATTTACAGTGGCAGAGAGGGAATGTTGAAGAAGGAAAAATAAATGTAAAAGTAGCAGGGAAAGACTTGAAATGCTCTTGGAACTGCATGTCCAGTGTTACTATTCCTTAGGCAGCAGAAGGGCTGGAGATCGAAATTGGAGAAAGAGGAAAAAACATTGTATCATGAAGGGTCTTCACACCATTTAAAGGACTTCAGATCTTACTTTGTAGAAAACAAAGTCACTGACAATTGTAAATACGGTTATTTGATTCTAAGAATTATGTTTCAGAAAGATGGTTTTGTTGATTCTGAGGAGAATAAACAAAAACTTTTGGCTAGAAATAGAGTGGTAAGCTATTGCAGTGGTCCTGGGAAATGATGAGGGCCCAAGGAAGGGCGTACAAAGAGGGCAGATAACTGCTAAGGGAAAGAGAGCACACTGCTCTAGCCCAGGGATCCAGCTAGGGGAGGTGCTCTTCATACGAGGGCACAGTGGGGAGGAAGAGAGCTGGAGGAATAATAGTTCAATTTGGGGCATCTGAGATCAAAATAGCTATAGGACATCCAGGTAGAGAAGTCTGCTAGATCATTCTCTGTATATTATCAAATAAACCAAATGAAAGTGCAGAGGAAAACATTGAATAACTTTAAAACTTTAACCATCAGAAGAAAAAAATACATGATTTTATCTCAAAATGAATGGTCTTAAAAGTGTACTGTGTACTTTGTCTTGCTTCACAATCAAGGAAATTTAAGTGAGGGTTTAATCTCATGAAGGTCTGTACGAGCAACTGCTGAGGAAGTTACATAATAAGAAAAGCATTGGCAGCCTCCTAAATGGGCATTATTAAGAGAATGGTTAGGTAAACAGTAACATGTACCATCTTTGGAATATTATGTAGTTATTGAAATTATATTTTGGAGAATATTTAATCTTTAAAATAAATATAGTATGATAAGTGAAAAAAACAGGATGCAATATTGTATAAACAGTACAATTCAATTTTGCCAAAAACATATGTACAAATTATAAAGATGAATGGGGAAGAACTCTCTTGAGGAAATAGGATTATAAGTAATTTTTATTTTCCCCTTGCTTTGCTTTTATTAAATGTTTTACACTGAATATCTATCAAAGACACTAGAGAATAAATGGTTTGTATGAAAAGAAACATTCAATTCCAGTGAATTCTAAAAATTATATTGATGAGCTGTAGATAAAATATAAAACTGAAATCCATTCAACAACCACATTTTGGATGTGAATGTACAGTATACTTCCTGTTACTATTATCTTGGAAGTACAAAAATTCACTTATCTAAACAAGCTAATATACATGCTATTTCCAAATTATAAACGTCTTGCCAAAAATTAGGGAAAGCTTTTGATTTCTCACTGAAACTTCGACAATTTTGAGAATGAAAAGTCCATGAATAATAATTACACTGGGACAACAGGTACAAATCTGGGCAAATAGGTACAAATAGGGTCACGCATTCACCTGGATTAAATCAGGCCTCCTACTATGAATAAAAAGTTACCCTTTAGCATAATTTCATTTCTTTCTTTCTAAGAGTAAACATTTCATGGATAACATGTATGAGTTAGCTAAATCACACAATGGCTTGCCCAGGCAGCTCTCTTTGCAGCAATTTTCTCACTAGATTGCAAAATCCAGCTTTGAAAGTAATTCATTCAGCCTTGTTGGGCTGATATAATAGGAGAAGAAGGAAAAAGGGTAAAAATCCATCTGTTTCAAGGGTGATTTATACTAGGAAGGCTTTTCTGGAGTTTATAAAGTTCCATTTGAAACTGAAAGACAGGGTGTTGTACATTATATTTTGACCTTCTAACATATTTTATCCTCTGATCTCCTAAACACTAAAATGGGAAAAAAAAGTTTATGATAATCATTCATAAATGTTAATATCTGATGTCCTAGAGTTGCTCTATCATAGATGACACAAAATTTCACAAGGATTGATGTGACCAAATAGAAATTCATAGTCATTTAAGCAGTTAAGGTTGGTACCAACTTCTGGAGTTAATGAAAAAAAAAGACAGTGTCTGGATAGGGAAAGAATCCTGTGAAATCATAAGGATACTAAATGCCAGAGAATGCCTAAAAAAGATCATGTCTCCCCTTGGTTAATCAACACTATTATAAATAGGTGACAAAGGAAAGGAAAATCTGACAACCCATAAAATCCTACACATAAATTTATGTACAATGCTTTTGATTCTTGAATGGAACCCAAATCATAAGCTGTTAGCAGATTTTAGTTATATGCAGCTAGTAATGTATAAAGTGCAATTTATGTTTTGCTTTTACCAAATTATCTGGAAAATTATGGCAAACAAGCTTATTAAATATTGGTTTAAATTTTAGAATGAAGTTTGGGTGGTACTGGGGTTAATGGGTGAAAGAAAACTATTGTTTATTCATCTCCTATGCTGTACCACAAATGGAGCCAGGAACTCTAAAAAGCCTTATTTCTATTAAACTTCAGAAAAGTCTGAGAGGTAGCTTTACAGATGAGAAACCTGAGAATTAAAGTATTTAAGTGTTATTGCTGAGGTCTAAGGCTTCAGGCTTTGGTATACATGTACTTAATGATCCATGTACCCCTAATTTCTATGACGATCTCCAGGCAGTTAAAAGATTTAAATAACTTTGTCATTTTAATTATAAAAATAAGTTTATGGTGGCTTTGGGAATAACATTATATCCACTCTGATAATAATGTTCCAAACTGAGTATCACTCAAAGCCTCTATGAGGAACTAAACAGATCAAACACTGCATCAAGGCATGAAAGCCAATTTTGTGTTGTTTTTATAATTCATAATATGTGCACTGGGATGTTAACAGAAGGCTTATGTGGCAGGGACATCATGGCATGACTGGAAAAAGGGCATCTTGGTGGAGGACACAGGTGTGAGAGGATACCTAGATTGGAATCCACATTGTGCCCTGACCAGTTTTCTGCCCTCAGATAAACAGCTGATCCTCAGTGGCCTCTTTCCTTTCTGTCGATGATTTCTAACTTCCCATCCCCATAAAGTCTCAGCTTCTAAGGAAGGAAGTCACAAAGTAAATGCTCACCAAGTATGTTATAAAGTCTGAAGGAGAAAATGACAGTAGCTAAGATGATATAAGACTGTTCTCTAAAGCTCACCCAAGCTTTGAAAGTACAGTGTTCTGTGGTTCGTTCCTGGCTTTGTTATGAGAAGATAACTCATACTTAGTAAGCAGGTCTGTGATTCTAACCACTAGAGGATAGTAGTAAATGTGCACAGATGTACTCAAAATAGTCACAGTGTGGCTCACTGAAATAAAAACTTATCTTGCAGATAACAAAGAAAAACTGAAGGAACAAAACAGCAGCAGAATCACAGAACCCAAGAATGGACTAACAGGTACCAAAGGGAAAGGGACTGGGGAGGATGGGTGGGTAGGGAGGGACAAGGGTGGGGAAAAAGAAAGGGGGCACTACAATTAGCATGTATAGTGTGTGGGGGGCATGGGGAGGGCTGCGCAACACAGAGAAGACAAGTAGTCATTCTATAACATCTTACTACACTGATGGACAGTGACTGTAATGGGGTTTGTGGGGGGGACTTGGTGAAGGGGGGACCCTAGTAAACATAATGTTCTTCATGTAATTGTAAATTAATGATAACAACAACAAAAAAACGTATCTTGCAGAAAGGTACTACATCCAAAAAAACACAGAAAAAAATAAATTTAGGGTCAATATTCTAAATCAAAGCACAGTACTAGAGGGTTATAGGAACTTCTGATCTTATAAACGTTTGGATACCATAGTGAATACAAATGGGCAGTTGCCGTGGGCCAAGCCCTTAAGCCAGCTGTGTTGAGAATGAAAGGTCCCTGAAGTCATCCTCAAACATCCGTGGCCCCGACGCCATCCTTGGACAGCTCTGTCTGCTCCTAGCCCAAGGCAGGCTCAGGTCTTCTCAAGGTGTACAAGGTACAATTCTGTCTCTCTACAGCCCAGCCCACCCTAGCATTTTATATGGAGTAAGTGCTTAAGCAAAGCTTGTTAATCAATCCTAGGCATCTCCTGGGCCTTGTTCCCTGTTTTGCCACTTCTCAGTTTTTTGATTCTTGGCAAATCACTTCTCTCAGACTCTCGGTGCTAGTTTTGTGGATTCAAGAATTTCTAAGGATGCTTAACATCCTAAATGATGTGTTTAGCAACCTTACCCTTTAGGACTTTATCTATTTCCATACTGCTCCATGCTCTCCTGTAAACAAGTCAGACCCTCTTATTACACATTTTAATACACTTTCATTCCAGATTACACCTTTTTCTGATGTAACTGGTAAAGTAAATTCAGTGGCAGATAGTTCCCAAATGTATGCCTATGAGTAAATGTCTCAATATTTTTGAGACTCACTTTCTTGAATAGCAAGTAGGGGTTCTATCTGTCTTATAGTATTTTCAAGGATAAAATGAGATAAATGGTAAATGCGATATTTAAAGTATCTAACACAAGAGTACACCTTTGGTTGACTTCTGTACTTTTGACAGATTTAATAGTCTGGCTATATTATCTTCTTTCCATTTATAGGTAGGAATTTATGGTGAATCCTGTTAAAATAGGCTGTTTTTAGTACATGGTGGGTCATATTATGCCCTTTGTAATGTAGCTACTAAATATAGAAATACCTTAATATCATTTGGATGCAGGTAAGCAAGTCTCCCTTTTTCAAAAGAAAAACTAAATTACAGTATGATTCTAAATTTTCTAGAATAACTGGAATAAACATGTACTCTATGTATTAACCAAATTGGATAGAAATATTTTTGTTGATGAATCGGTAACAAAATTAAGGAGAAATGTTCTGGGTTTTTAATTATATGTGATTTAAACAAACTTTTCTCTGCAGGATGTGCTTAGCTACTCTGTATTTCCTGCACACATGAGTGTCCATTTTATTAGAATTGGCGTGTATCGTTGTCCTACTCCCAATGTGAGGAGATGGAAACAACCTCAGTGCCTGAGTTATTTATCCATTAGTGGCAGTGAAATAAACCCACAGCTGAAATAGAGTTAAGAAGTTAGTGTTTTAATTCCAACATAGGCAAAATGACAGACTGGTTTTAGAATAGCTGCTGACAAGGTGAAGATATAATGCCTGTGACCAATACAGACATGACATTTTATTATTTTCTGATTTTGAAAGTACATGCGGTGTGTGGAAATCCCAATTCTTCCTGCCCCATCACGAGAAATGAAGAGCTGTCTGAACAACTGGAGCTGCTTCTTGCTGCTAAGTGCCTTGTTTCTTTCTGTAAGAAAAATCAAACAGCACCATAGGCCTGGAAAGGGCCATGAGAGAGGGAGAGAGAATATTCACACACAATGGGGCAACACAGAAACTTATGTTTGCCCAAAAGCTGCTTCATGTTTCTAGACTTTCTCTTTCTCTCACTTTCATTCAAGGTTTCTCTCAAGAATGGACTCCTCTTAAACATAAATGACTGTAAAACATTTTTTCAAGGGAATGAAAATGGGTAATGGTAGTCACACCATAAGAGGGGATGTAGATTGTATCTGACTTAAACCAAAGAAAGGAGCTTCCTTAGGCACTCATGCAAGCCAGGTGGGTAAACAGAGCTCACTACATCAAACCCACACGTTTTTGAGAGGTTCAAAGTACAAACTCAATGCTGATAAACCAAGATATGGGTGCCAAAGTGAGGTGTGGCATTTTTCTCATTAGGGGAGGCCTATTACCGAGAATCCCTGAAACAGAAGACATAATTCCTCTCTTGACAATTCTCTAATACTTCTGGAGCCAAATACTTTATAGCCTGGTCTACAGGCATTTCAGTTTTGTCCGACCTGAACTTTACAACTCTTTCTTTGCCACTACCAGTGCCCTCTGTATCTACATTCCTTTCCCACCAATCACTCAACATTCCCAGTGCTTCCTGCGTTGGGCCTTCGTTTTGGCTGCTTCCTCTGCCCATAATACCTTTCTTCCACTTCCAGTGAACTGTGACTCAACCCTCAAGGTCAGCTCAAATGTCAATTCTAAAATAAGGAGCTTCCTCAGAGTTTCTTCTCCCCATCCCCATGCAGAATTTAATTCTTCCCTCCTCTGTATTCCCATGACCCTTGCACCTGTCTACACATAGCGCTTGACACAATGTATATTATAAAACATATGATATTGCCAGTGTCATTGGTATTGAACTTTATTGAGTTCTTTATCTTCCTATGTTCACAATGGCTAATAGCAACCATTAAACAGCAATGTGTATACTTGAATATTCTTAATATATTTATTAGAATCCCTATCATCCAAGTGCAAAAAATTTAAAGCCTTCACATGCAAATAAAATGGCTTCTGCCAAACTGTAGATTTTTTTTTTAAAGGAGAGAGGGCTGTGTAACTGCAGATATTTGTTCTCTGAATATTTGTTTATTTACTGATGAATCATTGGGCACTTTTAGTATATCAAAATTGAATTTATTGAACTTGGCAAAGTGATAGGTTCATTTATTTCCTTCTACTTCTCAAGCTAATTGTTGCATGTGTTTTATTTTTAACTCTTTTTTAAAGGAGTAGACATTTACACTGATACACCATTTAACTATCAACTGTTTCTTAGATTCAGGTTCAAGACACACGGTGTTGGTGCGGAATGATTGAAGATAAACATTACAGACACACCAGGGTCCCAGGAAAACATCTAAGTTAAATTTAAAGTATTTTGAAAGTCTGCCTATTATTGGCTGATTGCAGATTCAAATGAGTTGTGAAGAGACATAATTTAATGTTAGAAAATTAATACACTTTTCTTCCTCCACAATTAGAATGGCCTGGAAGTGTAGCAGGCTGGGAAATACTCAGAAGAGATAAGGAACAGAAGATTGTTGAGAGGAAGTCAGATTGGCCAGATATTTATAAGTGGAGATCAGAATCAGAGAAAAATCCCATCCAACAAATATGTATAGACATCAGCAATGGGACCCTAGAAACAATGAACTAACATGAATAATTAACTAATATGTTAAATTAATGTTAAAAAACATAGAAGATTTTGACACCACCATTAGGGAAGATGCTCTATTCTTGCAAAAAAGAGGTATCAATCTCCTTGTAGAAGTGGCTCCTTCCTTAGGTTCAATGGGAGAGCCTGCACTGTCTGGAAAGGGCCTCTTCAGTCATTCGTTGTCTCAGGAATGGGAGATAATCGTGTTAAGGGCTGAAACAGAGCTATGGGGAGCAGATATTTCAGCCAGAAGGGGCAGCAAAAGCAGTGTTGGAATTATCAGTAGTTCAGTGTCACTGGACAGGGTCAGGTTGCTAGAAGCATGGCTGAGATGAGGCAGAAAGGGTGGCCAGGTCTGAGTCTTGTTCTGTCCCATAAAAGCAAAGGGATTTAAGGGAAATCCTTGACTTGGCTTTTCTGACATAACCCACTGTGTGGAGAGGTGGAATAGCTGTGGATATACACATTCTTTTCCAAAAAATTGAGTGTTATTTTCTGGTTTTTTCTAGGTGTCAAAATTTGACAGATCATTGTTGGGGAACATGGTATCTCTGCTCTCATAAAATGTTTATCAAAATGCATATAAAGGTGTTTCATGTCTCCCAGCGTGAGACTATCACAAGGGACTTTCTGTCAATTGTAAGAAAGAAGTTGTGCCACATGTGTAAATAAGGAGGGTGTGGTTTATGGGCACACAGAGCTATTTCCAAGAAGTAAATTCTGCCCAACAGGTTTAGACACAACGTTTTGGATGTACACATGGCTAAATATGCTTGGTTATGACATGTATAGAGTTATTCCAAGCCAGCAAGGCCTGACAACTTTAGGGCCAGAAAGACTGAGGGTCAGTCTTAGCCACTGGAAGTTATGTTTCTGAAATGCACCTTAGTCTGTGTAGAATGCTAGCTTTCTCTTGTTCTGGTGTAAGTTAAGTAACCTGAGAGAATGTGGGATAACATTTTTTCCAGGAGCTTCAGTTAAGGCTTTCTGTAATCATAGGTTTCTACTGAAATAATGAGTTTGCCCACATTTACTTTCCAAAGCCCCTTCAACAACACACTCTTATGAGGATCAAAACTATAAAAGGTACAAGCAGCAAAAGCAAGAGATTTTTAAATCCATAAATCTATTATCAGACATAATTCCATTGGTCCCCATTTAGTTCTTTAAACAGTAAAACATACATGTAGATTCTCAATTTCTTTCCTCCCCACCTACCTCCTACCCTACACATAAACACACTTGCACACACAGGCACATGCATACACACACACACACACACACACACACACACACACAAAGGTGGGTAAAAATAGTCTTCCCAGAATTATTTCTGATGGCACATTAAAAAGGGAGTGCCTTTGGCTCTTAGACAAACATACCTTTTCTAGATAATAGATTCTCCCCAGACAGGTTTGGACACAAAAACTCATCTACCAGCTGATTACAGTAGGCAAAATTAGGTCTCTAAACTGTTATCATGATGTTTTAGCATTCTTAACTTAGATTTTATTTTATTAAAAGTTATTTGGTGTGACAGAAATTTCAATACCAAAAGTTTATAGAGAAATACTAAATAGTCTTATAGGAAAGTGCATTCTAAGAATATAGTAATCAATAAGGTGTATCTCTCATATTTAGTATGTACACATACACAAAGATAAAAGCTTGGTGTGGGCCATTATTAAATCCTAAGATGGTTCATACACCCTTGCCTTGCTCATAAAAATGAATCTTTGTAACCATGGAAATGGCCTCTGTTCTTCATCCAAAGGGAAAGTGGGGAAATAGCTCAACTAACTCTAAAGAACTTAAAAATCTTGTTTTGTTTTTACAATTTGACTCTTTGGGTATCTGTATTCCCTAACTCATTTGTGATAAGGATCGGTGCTGCTGAGGCAGCAGCCACCGGCAGGTTTCTCAGCTCACGCTATTGTCCCATCCATGCTTGTAATGGGCGATGTACTGAATTGACCTCATTGTCATACTGAGGGGGAATTTGTCAATCCTGCAGAAATTATAATCCTGAGACCAGGAAAAAAGCTCGTGGTTACCAGGTTCCTAGTATAGTACTCATTCCTCCTCTGATGTCCCTGTATTTCTTTGGGGAAACAGCGCAGCTTACATTTCAGGCCATGTGGTTTTTCTTACCCTCAGCTTCAGGGCTGAGCATTGGGTTGGTCTAAGCCAGTCAACATTTCACATCCCTTTGGCTAGAGTAATTGATTTGGGGATTTTCTTGTGACCACATTTGGGCAATGAACAGGCCCAGTACTTTCATTTATTGTTAGCAGAGAAAAGTTCCACTTTGCGGACTTGAGGCTACAATAGCCATCTAGAAACCACAAGGGGAAAGCTTACCTGAGAACGAATCAATGCATTGAAAAGTACCAAGTTCAGAGATGTAGAGAATGAGGCCTTGGTGACTTCATTGGAGTCCCTGATTTAAGACAAGACACATGAAAGCCAGCCTTACTATTGGACTTCTCATTATAGGATTCAATAGTTTCCTTATAATGTTCAGGTCGGTTTGGTTGGGTTGTAAGGTACTTGCTATGGAAAGAATCCTGTCCAATACAGTACATCTCCTTGTCGCTGAAGCACCAGTTTAGACTTTCACCTTCTTGGCTGTGACTCTGTAAGAAAGATGGTGGCAAGGAAAACCATATTCTGACAGTTGTCAATGACATCAAAGACTGGGATCTCCACTTTGTTGATGTGTATGTATATATGTGTGTGTGTGTATCTATATATTCATTATTTATTGAAACATAGTTCTTCCTCGTGAATTAATAAATGTCTTTTTGTTTAAGCAAAAGGAGATTGGGGTTGCTAATTTTACTTCTAGCAATCTGTAAAGCGTGAAAGTACAGCCATGGAATTTCAATGTGGAAAATAAGTTGTAGGAAGATCTGGATCTAATATCTGGAGGATTAAGCAGAGTTAGAGCAGGAAGGCAATGCTGATTAATAGAGACCCCCTTAGTGGCCATACACAGGTACACAAAGGAAGTCAAAATCATATTTTCTTACGTTTACTGTTCAAGTGTTTTGCATCTTTTTGTGCCCTGTAGCTGAAATTGTCTCATTGTGTCCACCTAAATTCAAATAAAGCTGGACGATGAAAAATTGCTGCCCATAGTCAAGCCGCAGTCCTGGGTATTGGATTGTAGTTTGGAAGCTGACAGACTTAAAGAGATGGGGTCAGCTCTTTACTGTGTAAAATTCAATGGCATTGTGAAAAATCCACAAAAGGAAATGTGACATCTTGTTAAGTCCCAGAGCACAGCTAGGAGAAGAGGTGTCGGTGATATGGTTTTACTGCATGAATATGAAGTTTATTTCAAAGATCCTCTCAGTTCCTCTGGACCAGTGCTAAGGATGCAAGTGTTCTAAGAGATGCTCAAAGGAATTCTACATTGCATGTTTGTACAAAAAATGTTATAACAGATCTGCTATAAAAATAACAAATAAACCTAGATAGTGAAGGCAATAATAAAAATAATAATAAAACATAAATGATATATTTAAGTCTTCTTCCCTTCATCATATTTTTGTGTGACTGAAAGTATCTTAGACTATTCTAGTGTCCCTGGAACTCTATTACCAATTGAGATAATTTGAACTTGTTATTGGGAAATTGGGGTAGAGTGAAAGAAAATAAGCAAATATAATAAATAACTACACACATTTATTTTGATAATAGTCTTGAGTTTCTGAAAGAATAAATAGTAATTGATCAGAAACAAAAACAATTTAAGGCTCACTCAAGATAGTATAAATGTAATAATTTGAAATTTTTGTTTGATGGAAATTTTTCAAGATGTATTTGGCTACATGGTGTGGTTCTGAGAACAGGTTAGCAGAGTTGACCCTTTCGTGCTTATGTTAGTAGAAGTCAAAGATAAGTCTGACTTACAGAATCTTCAAGGAGTTTAATTCATATTTCTCACAGCCTTGTAAGAGCTGCACTTCAGTTTTACCAGCTCAAAGGATATGTAATCTGACATAGAATGTATGGTTAGCCACTTATATAAATCATTTATAATACCCTCTTTACTGAAACATCATCCATCTTTTCACAATCCAGTCCCTCAGACCACCAAAGGTATTATGGGGCAAGGTGTCAGCTGGCTGGCTATAACTTGGAAATATTTGCACTTGGATGTGTTTTCCTATCTTCTTGCTGTGAGTTACTGGCACCTTATGACATTTAATATCAGCTCATAAAACCTTTCCAATTCCAATCATCAATAAATCAAAAAATACATTGCATAATTCTGCAAACAGGTCATTGGAAATATGGACAAATTAACCAAATGTAGGTTGTCTCTGGGAGTTCCTAATAGATGAAGAAATGCAAGATTTCTACAGAGGTTTCTGCAGAGGACTACACTATTGCCTAATGAACAAATAGGATAAGATCAGAACAAAAACCACTGCTTCAGTGGAGAGTATAGATTAGTTTCCTCAATTTTGGTGCTGACAAAAAAGAAAGCCAAGAAACAGAAATTAGATGAATTTGCCCAAGACATGGAGCTGAGAAATGGAAAAATTAGGATTCCAATTCAGGGAATGTGACTGCAGAGATCTCCCAGGTAACTGCCAAGGCTTAGCACAGCAAAACACGTGCTGCAAGTATGTTTTGGGGTACACTAACTCATTCAGAAAATTATTGACCAAGATTTTTAAATAATTAGATTTGAAGTTTCTGAATAGACTTACAGTATGAATTTATGTTTCAGAATCATTTTTTTTATTGCTGTCATGTTATCATAAGAAGATTTTTCATAATGTTATTTAAATTTGCATGGTAATAATGTACCTGCTTGTCAACATATTTTCAGTATACCATTCATTGAACAAATGAATGCCTTCACTGCAGTCAGGCACTCTTCTACATACTGTGGGTACAACAGGGAGCAAAACCATAAGGACAGTATCCCTGACTTCATGAAGCTTACATTCTAATATGGAGAGATAAGAAATAATATGAGCAATGACTACATTGTACAGTATATGATATAGCCAGAAGAGCTAAGTACAATAAAAAATTAAACATGATAAGTAGGTTTGAGCTGCTGGGGTAGGGGATTCATTTAATAGGGTAGAAAGTGATGTTTCAGCTTAAGGAAGTAAGAAAGGCACCACATGCTTATTTGGTGGAAGAATATTATAGATATAGGAAGCAGCAATGCAGAGATTATGAAGTAGAAATGTGCCTAGTATGTTTGAAACATAAGGAGAAAGTCTATGTATCTGGGGCAGAGTAAACAAGGGGTATAGTAGAAGCTGATGGGATCACACAGGTGTTAGATGAACTCTTGTGGGTCCTTGTTAGGATTTAGATTTTTAAATCCTTGTAAGGATTTAATGTACATGAAATAAACTAACAGAGGGTTTTAAACAGGAGAGTGACATGACCTAATTTAGTGTTTCAACAGTTTCCCTCTGATTGTATTGAGAAGAGAATGTAAGAAGGGAAAGGTATAAATGGGTATCAGTGATTATAATAGTCCAGGTGAGAGTTGATACTGATTTGTATCATAGTAGCAATAGTGACGAATGATATAATTCTAGATGTGGTTGGAAGGTAGAGCTAACAGGGATTCTGATGCATGAAATGAATAGTGGAAGATAAAGAAAAGAGGTGAGAATTATCACCAGGTTTTTGGCCTAAGCAATGCAAATTTGGAGTGATCATTCACTGACACATTGATACAATATGTGGAGTGAGTTTGGGAGTAGTTAGATGAATCTGGAGCTCAGAGACATCTTGACTGAGATGTCAATTTAGAAGTCGTCTGCTTAGAGTCAGGAGACTGGAAGCATGATGGCAAAGAGCTAAACACAATTTTTATTTTAAGCAGTTGGCCGGACTAAATATCCAGAGAAATTCCTTCAGGTGTATACCACCTAAAATGCTAGATAAAATCTAATAAACTTTAAATGAGTTTGAACTCTAGAAATGAAAACAATCAGAAAAGCCAGACAAAGAATAAAAAGTGATTACACAGTAGGAAGTCAAATCTAGTTTGTTTTGATCTGAGGGCATCTGTCAATTCCTGAGGGCTCAGTGCCTGAATTTTAACTGGCCACACATGTTTAGGACTGGAAACAAAGCTTTGAGCCCCCAAAATATGGTGGTCAGATCAGAGGTGCTGTAGGAAAGCAGAAAACTTAGAATTACAACTTTCTTAGAGAGTGAACTAGGATAAATCAACCACCACTGGGAAGGAGATAGTCTTCGACATGGACTGGTTGGAGGTGTGCACTTTGTGATTAGAGGGCAGGATTAGCACAGCCTGTGAGGCCCATGAGAACCCTTGGTTTGAAAAATTAAGTTTCTAACATAATCCTGGGTTGTTGGCGACATTGGAGATACAGCAAATCAATAGCAGTTCTTCTCTGGAGAAGATGACTTAATTCCTCACATTTTGGAAGAGAACCCAAATAGGCCAATCTTAGGGCGAACATGGCCATATCTTAAAAAGGGAAGAAAGTCTAGTTCAAGATGTTAAATTAGTTTTAAAAAGCTTCTCCATGGTGGAAAATAAAGATATTGTGGGCAAAGTCCTTTCCAATTCTGAAAACATTTAGTTCTAGTATTTCTTACAAGGATACTTGTTTTAAGATAAGGACCACATGAGGCAGGCTCATCTATGTAGACACTTATTGTTTGTTCTTACTGTTGAAGCAGACATGGAAAAATAAAAGATACTTTCCCAGAATTTGGCCAAGCCCTTTCTCTGCAGGGTCTAGATGGCTTCTGTGCCGCAGGAGTTCATCAGGGACATGATGTTTCAGTGTTAAGACTTGGAGCTGGAGTAGACATGACAATGATCAGAACACTGACTTGTTTTGGGACTTACCCAGATTCTTACAGCTCCTCATCTTGCTCTGTTTTCCACCTGACTCACAAGTCTTACTTCAGTTTGTTAAATGTACCAGGTGCTCTCTTGCTCCAGGCCCTTTGCACATGTGATTCCTTCACCATTAATGCTCTTCTCCCATGTGAGACAGGCATCTCTGGCCACTAGCAAAACTGGGTTCTTAAACCCACTTCTACCACAGTTTTCTTAGCTACTTGTTTGTTTCTTTTAGAAAATTTACCAATTTCCAATTATTTTCTATGTCTGTGTATTTGCCTTCTTCCTCTTCACTGGAATGTAAGGTCTATTATGGAAGGGATCATGTCTATGATTTTCATTAATGTGTGCCCAGTACCCAGCAAAGGTTTTGGAGAATATATTAATTTGCATTAATACTTATGAAATAAGTGGAAGAATGGAACATGTGGGTAAAACTTTGCAGGAGACCAGGCTGTAATAGTTCAAAGTGGTACTAGAGCCAGAAAATAAGTGGTGCAAGAAGAATGGCTCTAACTTCAAGCCAAAGAATAGAAGGTATCAGGAAACCATGAAGCAGGTTGGCGCTAACTATATAGCTAGAACCTGGGAACTGTTACTAACTAGGGAAACAGAGACCTTTCAAACAGTAACCCCATCAAGTTATGTGGTTAAGTAAATATAAGTTGATTAAAAAATGTCATGTCCCTTAAAGTAAATTCTGTTATTTAAAAGGTTAATGGCGATATGTAATAAGCTGAAGCTGGAAAAAATAAGTTATCATTAAAAATTATTGGGATGTAGCACTATAAAAAAGACACTGAAGGAAGAGTATAAAAATTCATTTATATAAAAGATGTTGTGGCAGATGAGCTTCAAAGTCAGCTTATGAAATTGAAAGGTGTTGAATATGAAAGGTGCTATATAGAATGTCACTAAAAGAAATCATGGCTGCAAGCATAAAAACTCAATTAGAATGTGTACTGGAAATGTGACCTGAGATAATATGAGGTTTTATTTCAGTAACAAACTTGAGTAGAAATTAGAAGCTCATGACTTCTTGCAAAATTCTTCTGTTAAAATATAAAAAAATCACTGAAATGTATTTTCTGACCATAGCATATATGTCAGACCATAGACCTGGTGATATATGTTTTATTAAAATATGAGAATCAGTTGTCCAGGCAGAATGGATTAGTCATGTGGCTGGTACAGTCTCCAGGGGCAGGAGAGCTAAGAGGAGGATGGGAGTGAGAGGGGGAAGGTCAGATGTTGGCTTTAGGGATGGACACAGTGGCCAAATCTTCCTCAGAGGAGCAGACTGACTTCTAGAAACAGACAGGCAGACAGACAACAGGAAAGGGCAACTAAACTACAAACAAGAAAAATTCTGAGATGTGGGAGTCTGAATCTAGCTCTTTCTTGATCTATCACTTACCTGACTTTCATTCACTTTCTCGTGTTATGGAGAAATTGAAAATAAGCCCAGCAATTTTTCCCAAGGAGGCAAAATGCATGGCTCTCTAGCTTTTGTGAAAATCAAAATGTAATTGAACTGTATATAAGCTATCATAGCAATTTGAAAAGACTTATGAGATAAAATGCATGCACTCTGAGCTGGGGGAGATTGTGAATGTTTGCCAGGTAAGGCTTTTGGAAGTCAGTTACTGCTGCTTCTGATGAGACAATGGCATATGCTGATGTGCCTTCCACGTCAAAGTCAAACTCAAGGGCTCTTCTTTAAAGCCGAAAAATATTTTGAGGGAGATCCCATTAAGGTTTTATTTAAGAATTGGATCTTCCAAGCCTAAAATTAAGACATTAGCAATTATAGAACTAAGAGAAAATGTGAGGTTTTGAGCCATTTATTCTAATGATAACTTGAAGAGTTTTGCCAGATCTTTAGCTCTTCAACAAATCTATATGCAATGACATTCCATTTATCCAGCACTTCCAGGAAATTGGTTCAAACAGATGAACTTTCCCGATAATTGAAGCATCAGAACTATTTTCTGAAATATATAACTTAACACACCACTTTGCCAGTAAAGGATATTGAATTTAATCACTCTTTCCCCTCCTTAGTGGATGACCTCGAGACCACCATCCAGTTTTGTCTTTGGGAATGGCCTGGGACTCCACTGAGGTGTGAGGGACTAAAAGATTTTCCCCAGACCAAGTGGATCCAACATACTCTGCTTCTGTAGTTCCATCAGATTTTAGAACTTTTTGGTCTTACTCTTTTAACGTTTATTTCTCTTCTCCTATGTCCTTGTTTGTAATTTGACTCCTTACATCTGGAATTTTCTACTTTCAAAGATTTATCTTCTTCTTAGGGTAAAGTAGTTTGGTTTAATGGTAACTTTTTTTCATAATGGTGTTCACCACTCAGAGGTATTTTTTATTTAATTACAAGTTCACCACTCAGAGGTTCTTTTTATTTAATTCCAAGTTTGCTGATGGATTCCAAATAGTTGAAGATGTGTGAATTCTGACATCTATATTGGTCACAAGGGAATACATTATTCTTTTACAGTGAGTAATTGGAAAAATAAGATAAACTAGTATTATTTGAAGCTCTACATGTAGACATTCAAGTCCAAGAATAAAGATATGACTATTTATGAGACACTGGGTAGAGTATTCCACAAACAGATATAATCTCACACTTCCAGGCTACTGGGCACAGTGTAAAACCACAGCAGATACCTGCACTATACATCCTTCCATATACATTTCTTTTCTATAAAACTTTGCCTGTTATTCTGAAGCTTGTATCTTGTGTATCACATTATAATCAAAGTAAGGCTTAATATTTATGATAAGTTATACACGATATAGTTGATTGCACTCTAAAATGTGAAAGAATTCTGAACATATTAATCTGAACAACAAACTTAATTTAAAAATCCATAACTAAGGCTTTATAATTATTTCAGGTAGTTTTTGGTTCCCTCTCACTTGAATAACCCCAGTCTGGACTCTGTTCTTTCAGGGAATATGTAGAGAAAAGCAACAGCCAGACCTCAGTATCCTAATGCTTGAGGCCTCCAAAGTGTCACCCTAGATTAAAACCTCTGTTAGAAGACATGCAGTCTGTGTGAAGAAAACAAATTTAATCCAAACCCTGAGCTAAGAGCATTGACCTGAAGTCAGCCTGGAGAAATACGCATCAGTGGGAGACCCAGCTCCTTGGTGTTTTCAGTTGACTCCCTCTTAAGACCCCATCCTTCACTTACACTATGTGCTTATTAACTCACTTATCCTTTTCACTCATATTTTTATTCTTTTCAACTTTATTGTACAATCAAAGATTCTTCTTTACATTCAATCATTTCTTCAAGGAGAACAGAAGTTCTGAAAATATTTCTTTGGAAAAAAGCATGTTCAGAAAGGTCTTTTAACTGTATCATTAATCTTCCTCAAATTTCCATGGGTTGAATAATAGGCAGGTGAGAACTGAAGCAGTTCCTTTCTTCTCTTCTCCTTTTATTGGTGTATATGGTATCCAAATGATTACATATCTTTAATTCTTTATGTTTTCCAAAAGTCACTTTGCCTTAGAGAAAACTGCTTAAAACATAGACATAAAAACCAAATCGAGGATATACCGGTGCTTAAATACTTTAGCTGTCTATAAAATCAGATGTCTGGCAAAATATTTGTTGAGAAGATAGTAAAAAACACGTAGGACATAAAAAAGCCTTCTTGTTTTGCTTAAGCAAATGCAATTTAATAGGAGAAACCTGTTTTTATTTTTTCTATTGACTGATTGACTATTTTATATATTAAGACTATAAATAAAACCTTTTCCTGTCATACATAGGTTTCAAATATTTTCTCCTGCTATTTAATTTGCAATTTTGTTTTTTTAGTTACAGAAGTTGATGTATTTTTACCATCAGAACTATCTATTGTTTTATGTGTTCTGCTGAGTATGATGCTCAGAATCACTAATCCCTCACCAATATTACATAACTACTCTTCTAAATATGCTCTTTGATTTCCTTACAGGTTTACTTTTTACATTTAGCTTTCAAACTCATTTGAAATTTGTTTTAATACACAGCAGAATACAGGGATCCCACATTTCTCATATATTAATAACACAGAACACACACACAAACACAAGCTAATGTTTTTAGAGCACATTACATCTCTCTTTTTATTTAGAGCTTTCAGATTAATTCTTGTAGAGTGAAACAAGAAGCTAAAAAGCTGTGATAAATGAATAAACTTCTTTATTTTCAAGTTAGGAAATTTTTCCTAATACAATGTCATTGTTTTTCTGAGTATAGGAATTCATTTGTTCAAATTCTTATTGAGTGCTAATTATGACCAGGGATTAAGCACTGAGGCTAATGGGGTTACAGGGCTGCAGTATCTACCCTCAAACTCAGGGTCTAGTTTCTGGGGAGGGGTCTCTAAATGTAAACAGGCAACATCCAGAGCACTGTGGTAAAGGATCTGCCTACATACCTTTGTAACAGTGAGGATTCCCAAAGGAGGGGATATTTGAGCTGTGTCTTAGAGGATGAATTGGGACTCACCAAGAATACGGAGGCAGAAGGCATTCCAGGTCAAGGAAGCAGCAATTGGCAAGACACACATGTGAAGTATGCCAGCACAGTGAAAAAATTATGAGAAGTTTACTATAATTGTGCCAGAAAGACATTGCACTTGGAAAGATCAATCTTGTGGCTATTATAAAGGAAGTATTAGAAGACAGGAAAAAGTGGAGCTTATTGGCTGAGAATTATCTTAATAGTCTAGGTGAAATACGATGAGTGTCCAAACTGAAGTTATGGCAATAGGGGTGAAGAACAGAAATGAATAGAAAAGTACTCAGAAAGTAGACTCCAAAGTTTTTTTTTAGGTAAACAGAGCAGATGATGGTATGAAAGTCAGGATATAAGTTAGGGGAGGCACAGCAAATTTGGGAGGTCGTTTACTTCTGCAGATGCTGACTTTCAATCACCTAAAGATCATCCAATCAATAGCGAGTTGTTGTGTTTGGAGTACAAGAGAGATAACTGGACTGAAATCACATCTTTGGGAACCATGGATTTGTAGATTGGCAATTCTAAACTCAAATGTCCACAGGGTACAGTTGCTGGGTAGACAAGTAAATGAGTGAAGTGGATAATAAGGAATGGTGGAGACTGTCATGAGTTGGAGAGAGCATGCCTCATCTAAAGTGGACACCTGCTACTCAGCCCCCAAAGATTATTGATGTGGAACTGTGGGCCCAGTGCTGCTAGCTTTTTTTTATCGTTTAAGAGAAACCAGAGGTCTGGATTTTAATATGAGCTTTCTCAATCTCTAACTAGTTTAAGATTTTTAAAAAACTCTCTGAGCCACAAGTAATGATTCTATAGCACCTTACTACGCTGATGGACAGTGACTGTAATGGGGTATGTGGGGGGGACTTGATAATAGGGGGAGTCTAGTAACCATAATGTTGTTCAAGTAATTGTAAATTAATGATATAAAAAAAAAACTCTTTGAGCCAAAACAAATTAGTTAGCTGGCCACATCAAGTCAATGGACACCTCTGGTGTAGAAGATAATGCTATTGTAAACCTGAATGAAATTCCAAACAAAGATGTAATCTAAAGTGAGAAAAGGAGAATATCAGAATAAAACTCATAAAACACTGAGGCTGAAGAGAGAGCCTTGAATTAGGTACTGCACAATGTAAGTCATATATTGATAGTGGTGGTGAGTAAAAATAATTATTTCACAACATGCAGATGCGTCCCATTAGAATGAATGAGTACCAACTTCAAATAAACCCTCAGTTGTGGACAATCCTACTACTATTTTTATTAACTCACTCTCATCCATCCCAGTGATCATTTCAAATCTTCTCCACTATCTTAAACTTTTGAACCTTACCACTAACACCAACTATCCCCTCTTTTAGCTGGTGACCCCATCTCATGATTTATATAGAAAATAGAAACTATCAGATAGGACCTTCTCATGCCCCTGACACTATATCTGATCCCATCTTCTGCTCTTCTTTCTTGTTCTCCCTTCAGCTTCTCATGAATCTTATGCTCTCAGTGACTTCTCTCTATTATACATTCAGACACCTCATCTTAATCTTTCCCTAGATTTTGGAACAGGTTCAGGGCTCTTCATTAACGAGAATCAGAAAACAACCAGTCCCGGTCCTCCAAGTTTCTGTACTGCTCTCTTTCTTCCCTTTTATAGTCAGCCTTCTTGAAAGAATCGTATACCAGCCCTGTCTGCAGTTCCTTTCCTCCACCCACTCCTTAGACTATCTGATCTAGCTTCTGTTTCAAAACCCTACCAGCCTCGCTCTTGTTAAGGTCACCGTGCTACTGAATCCGCGGGACGTTTTCAGTCCTTCCCTCTCTTGCGCTCTCAGCGCCGTCTGACCCTGTTGGCCGCGCTGCTCTTCCCAGCCCGCTGCTTCCCTGGCTTCTGTGATGCCAGGCTCTCCAGGGCCTCCTCCTACGCATTCTTTAGATTGCATCTTATTCTTCACCGTCCCCTGGGAACCTTGCCTTTACTGGTTCAAATCTTGCTATTATTATATGCTCTGTGAGGGCAGTAAAACTCTCTTTTGTAAGAATTCCCTCTGTGAAATTTTATATTTGTGTGTGTGTGCTCTCCCCCACTTGTAAGCTGAAGAAAGGCAGGGAGCATGCTAGGTTCTCTCATCATTGCATGAATGCACCTGGTTGAAGGCCTACCTTGCCAGTAGAAGACCTGGGGGCTTAATAACTATCCATCTAGTGGATGAGTGATTAAATAACTGACTATGAATGAATCTAAAGCCTGGAACTTGAGAGAATAAAGGCTGCCTCCTTAGCCTAGTCCATAGGAAATGATTAGGAAACAGATGTGTTTCAAGTTATTTCATATTTGAATCACTTTCATTTTGAATTTTTATTAATTAAACACATATATTTCAGGAATTTAAGCAGAGCTATTAAAGTCTATTTAATTTTTGGATCATTTTTCTTTTTTGTTTATATTCTTCAATTCACATTTAATATTTAATATAACCTCTGAGTTGAATGACATAAAAATGAATAAGACTGTCTTTATTCTTAAAGGCATAATTTTTCCTCCTCCTACATATTAAAACTGAAATTGAATGTTTAAATGCCTGTTCATTTAAACAGCTGCAGAGAGAATAACTAACTATATGAATGATGAAGAAAAAAAGAGGCAGAAGTCATAAAAACCTATTGAAATTATATTTTAAAAAAGTTTATTTCACCAAAAATATTTTTACATCATCAAATATGTCCATGTAAAGGTTCTATATATAGAGAAATACATAAAGAAGCCATATTTACAGAATGGTATGAATGAACACTTTCAGTATGAGACAATGCACCAAATATTATTGTTAATGATCATCAGCTATAGTCATTCAACAAGCATTTACTGTGCACTTGCCATTAGCCAACGTAAACTAGGCCCAAGCCCAGTGGGATGTAGGACTAAACAGGGAGGGAAGAGCTCAAAGGACACAGAGGTTTCCAAATGTATTGACTGCAGAGAGAATGAACAGGAATTATTTCTACAAGTTTTGAATCCAGGCCACCAATGTGTAACTAAATTAAAACATCTTGAAAAAATGCCTATAGTGAGAAATGGAGAGTTCTTGACTTATGAATATCATTTTGCTAGTGACTAATAGGTCAAGGGTGGTTGAAGGTCAGGGAGCAGTCAACAGTATTGGACTGTATGGACAGGTCATGCCACCTAATAGATGAAAAAGGCTTTTAGGTTTTCTAATTAAATATGTATGAGAGTTTAGCAGATGTATCTGGAGTTACAAAACAGAATTTTTCTGAGAACTGAGTGTGTCAGATCAACTCAATGCCTGTCAACAGCCTTGTGTTCAAATTCCAGTTTTGTCACCTTTAAAATATGACATTTGTCAAATCAGTTAACCTTTCAAAGCTTGAGTTTCTCATCTGTTAAGTGGAGATAACAATTCCTGGCTTCTAGTGGTTGGGGAAAAATTAAATATGATACTAATGTGTGCCTTTCACATATTAAGTGCCAAATATGGTGAGGAGGAGGACAATGACAACCATCTTCTCTGTGTACAAGGACTGGAACAAATAGAAGAGAAAATCAGAATTTGACTCGACATGAGATGAGATTTTAAAGACCAAGTTGTCTAGATGGAGTGGTGTGCTGCAGGAAGTAGTATTTCCCGCCACTGGAAGGAAGGACTAGATTATCCTTTGGGGTTTGAAGCTGACAATGGGGTTTGAAGCACGAGATAAAGATTGACATTCTAGTTCTATGAATCTATTACTTTCCTAAGGAATAGGCAATAGATATGGGGTGCATACATTGGGGAATATTTGAAGAGGGGAGTGGAGACAAACTTTCTTGTAAGATTGATAGAAAATCTGACATGTTATTTCACAGCAAAAACAAATGATCACCAACTGGACAATGACAGTTTTTCTAGCCAGATGCAGTAGGGTAGCTATTACACTCAAACACATCACAATACCACCTCTGCCCACTCATTTTTATTAACAGTAACCTCATTTCTTTCATTGTAATGTCAAATCTTTAGGATAATAAAGAGAATTTTGTTTTCAAAATATGTTGGGATCCTGACTAATGGAGATGACAGTATGTGTCATTTAGTATGAAAAAAACTGGATTTTGAAAACAAACCATTTGGTGGGCAATTGGTAGCATTATCAAGGAATTATTCAGTTAAGAAAATAATTTCTTATAGAGATCTTTTAAATGGCAACTTTCCAAAGAGAGTTGTACTTCACTTTCAATTTTTGAACTCCACATCAGATGAAGTACTTATTAATATAGTCTTTTCTGAAGACAGTTGATTGTTTTTAGAGCAGTGGCCACGAATTACTGAAGCCATTTGTTCTTGTGACAATTCGTGTTTACTTTTGAGATGACTGGCTAGAACTAAAGGTATAAATTCTAACTCCAAGTCTAAAGGATACATAATCCTGGATGCACTATCACAGGCTCAAAGAAGTCAGGCATTCTAAATATTAGGAAAAGATTTAGCATGACATTATCCTTGTGAGGAAAGCATTTCAGATTAATCTTCTTAGTTGCTAGATGTTAGAAAGCAATAAGATACTTTATATAATAACCCCTCAGAGAAGAAAATTGAAGGAGTCCTATTTTTCCTTATAATATATGAAACCTGAGCATATGAAATCATCTTTATATGTATATAAGGTCTAAATTCTCCAGGGTAAGAACTCTTCTGCTTATAAACATAGTACAGAGAACTGTTCTGGTTCTGACTTCCTCCTGGGCTAGTAGACTTAGATAGAAAGTGGGTTTGCAGTTCCCAGGGTGCAGTATTGTTTATGTAGGTCTCTAAGGACAATATTCCACATGTTCTAATGGGAAATAAAATAATCAGGATAACTAGAGTCTTATAAAGCTATCTCAACATATCTAGCATCTTGACCTGTAACTATTAGAAGTGCATTAAAGCAACTCCTCATTTGTGGAGGATGAAGAGTAGGGACAGATCCTTTTATTCTTGCAGAGTCAATAGGGCTGTGTGACATGTTAGCGACTCGGCATTCTTAGATATAACAGTCATGGTTCTACGCAGTCCTGTGTAATGTTGTTAGACCCAATCAGTGTTGTGTAATTCTCCTGAGGCATACATTTCACTGGAACATGCTGCAAGGCCAGAAAGGTTGGATTAACTAGGGAGCACAATGAATGAGTCTAGCTAACTACTGAGAATCCATGTCTCAGGGTAAATTTGTTTTCTTCTTGCTTGCTCATATTTGCAGTAACTGGAATAAATTTATTTTGTAATAGAGAATTTTTTTATTTATTATGAAATCTGGCCATAAAGTAAAAAAGGAGATGGTGAAACTTGAAATTCAGTTTAATGTATACTAACTGTTGATGGAAGAGTAATTGGATCACATTCTGAATTTTGTCCAAAATTTTTCCATATGTATGAATTTAGAGATTTCCAATGCCTCATGTCCATCAGGGTCTCTTCATGGATATAAAGGTTAACTGTATCTCTCAAAAGAAAAGTGTAAAACATGTCAGGGCATGTGGAAAGGAGTTGGAGGATGAGGATATCATCCTTCCAGTTAGTCTCCAAGGCAATGTCTCCTTTTTCCAATGTTGATTTGATCTTTTGAAATATTTATTTGAAGGCCATAAACATTAGCAAACATCTCCTTCTGTAGGATCATCTTAAATGTTACCTTAAAGAGAGAAAATACCTGAAATATTACCCCACCGTAGTCAATAAAACTCAATTAACTCTAGTAATGGTTCAAACTCATCCTGAAAATCAATTCCTAACAAAATTTTTAGTATAAAATCAATATTGAGACCAGTTGATGAAGACTTACTTACCATTTCATAATAAAGACAATGTGATGAATTTTTCCTATCAAAGTAACTTTTGATTTGATGTAAAATACTTCAGTGATTCCTCATTACCTTCAGGAGTAAGTCCAGGCTCCTTCCCATTGCCTCTAATAACCTTCATTTCCTTCCCCTTGAGTCTCACCTTGAGCTACGCACCCCAGCTCACACTTCTCTAAGCTCCAGTCATATACTGAACTACTTGCAGTTCTCAGACCTTCAGGGGCCTTTATGATGCCTTCTCTGTCTGGAACTCTAAACTCAACGCTGTTTTCTTGAGCAATAATCTTTTGACCTTTACCACTTGCCTCAAGAATGTGTCTTCTGAAGAGTCCAAGAGCCTCCTTGGTCTGTACTCATTGCCCATCAAGACCTTTTCCCAAGCACCCAATGATAAATGCTATTTATCAAAGCACTTTTGATGCTGAATCATAATTATGTACTTGTCAATTTCCCTTATTCATTTGCTCAAGAATTCCATAATTATTTAAATGAACATCTACCACATGACAATCACTTTTCTAGGCACTCAGAATACCAAAAAAAAAAAAAAGTACCAGTAATCATGGACCTTAACTTCTAGTGGGGGCAGCACAAAAAACACCATCACATACACATATAGTAAAATGCCAGGCAATCATAAGTGCTATGAAGAAAAACAAAACAGGTTAATGTAAACAAGGAATAAATTAGTGCTGGTGGGGAAAGTGGTTGCTTTTAAAAAGAAAGTGGACTATTTTCAGAAAGGTGGTACTGGGGACCTTCAATGAGACGGCAGGTTTTTTGTTTGTTTTTTTGATTTTACATAGATTTGAAGTAAGCAGAGATCAAACAATACTGGTAGTATTTAAATGAAGATGTGTTCTTGACAGAGAAACTATAACTGCAAAGTTATATTTTCAAATATTCCTGGCATATTTGGGGGAATATGCAAGGAAGACAGAATGGCCATTGTACATTGTGTGAAGCAGAGAGTAGTAGGAGATGATATTAAACAAGGTGTCTTAGGAATGTTCAAGTAGGACAATGGTTTTCAACAAGGCTGTATATCGCAGACAACTGAAGAGCTCGTAAAAATGTAGGACAGCCAGTCTCATCCCAAGAGATTCTAATTTAAATGACTTGGAGTGGAGCCCAGACATTGGTATTCATTGTTTTTGTTGTTTGTTTATTCTATATGCTTTTTTCCTCAGGTTTTTAAACTGTTTTTAAATATAGTTTTAATAAACTACAAAAGTTTATTAAACTTTTAATAAAATAACAAAAATTCCTGCAGCCCTCACCCAGTTTCCCATATTACCACTTTGCATTTGCATAAGCTTTCTACTAGGTGCTTAGGGGACTAGGGGGGCTAGGGCAGAATTAGTGTGATCAGTTGAGAGATCATTACAATAATTCAGGTAAAGAGATGATGATATTTTGAAACCAGGGCTGGCTGTGAGCTACTTCGTAGGGCAGAGACCTGATTTATTTGTATCTTCAAAGCCCAAAAAATGCCTGATACATATAAAACATGCTCAGTAAATGTTGCATTGTTATAACCAAGAATGCAACCAGGGTACATCAAAGTTAACTAAACTGCACATTTTATTAGCATTTCACTACTTTTTCATCCAATACCCCATTCTATTCTAAGATCACATCCAGGATACCCCATTACAATTCACTCACCATGTTCTATAGTCTCCTCTGGTCTTTGGCCATTTCTTAGGCTTTCCTTGTCAGGACCCTGGCAGTTTGAGGAGTCCTCTCAGGGGCTTGGCAGAGTGCCTCTGAGGCTTTTCTTGCGTTTAGCCTGCAGTTACAGTTTTGGTGGAAGAATACTTCAGTGCTGAGGTACCCTTTTCATTGCATTATATCAAAGACACATGCTATCAACATGACTTAATAATTTATCACAGATGATGGTCACCTTGATCCCTGGGCCAAGCTAGAGTTTCCCAGATTCTACACTTTAAGGTTTCTCCCCCACCTTTCCCATACTCAACGTTTTGGAAGTAATTCACGAAAAGACAGCCAACATTCAAGTGAGGGCCCGGGGTGGAGTTAAGGTTCACCCTTTGGAGGGGGAGGGACCGATATTTTTTAAAGAGCTCCCACTGTTATTCTAGCTTGGAGCTGGTGTTGAGCATACTAGGTCACTTGAGGGTTTTGACTTATATTCTGAATGACAGGAGAAGCATCGAAGAATTTGGGGCAGGTGAGTGATATGATCTGACTTAGGGTTGCAAAGCTTTCCTCTAGGTGCTTAGTGAACTATGGGGACTAGGGCACAATTAGTGTGATCAGTTGAGAGATTATTACAATAATTCAGATAAACAGATGATGGTATTTTGAAACCAGGACTGGCTGTGAGCTACTTCCTAGGGCAGAAATCGTGATTTCTTTTTATCTTCAGGGCCCAAAAAATGCCTCATACATATAGAACATGCTCAGTAAATGTTGCATGAATGATTGTAAAACAGGTGGTTCATTTATTGCTTTCTGGGGGGCAACAAGGCTCACGGGGTAGTAATAGAAGAAGTCTCAGAAGATTCTAGAATATAACATGGCCTAGTTCATTTACAACCAATTGAACAACTGAAAACTCATATTCCTTATCTGAAAAATAATACTGCACAAATTTAGTAGGGGTAACAAATAAGAAATCAAATGTAGGGGTTCCTTTACTCTGCTAATAACCTGCCATGACTCCACAATCCTTACCCACTCCCACGCACAGTGGTGGTAAGGAGGGTGGGATCTGGAGTCCTGCAGCCTTAGCTCTTATTCTAGCACTGGTGGCCCAATTGCTCCACCTCTACAGGTCTCAGATTTTTTCACTTTGGAAATGAAGATCTTAATTCCTATCTCATAAAATTATTGTGAAAATCGAAAGAGATAATACATAAAAGTGCCTAGAATGATTCCTGGCATATAATAAGTTCCCAAGCTGCTACTATTATATCTTCTCTAGAGTGTGTATTTCATGTTCTCACTTAATCCTAGTGTGCTTAGATACCCTCTGCTTTCCCCTCCAGATCCGTTTTCCACCCTGCTCCGGACATGGGCAGATGACGTAAGTGAACTATGTCAGGAAGGTGCCCAGTTGAGAGGCAATCACAGGTGGTAGGATATAAATTCCCCCAGCAACCTCCTCTCCAGTATCAGGTTGACATTGTCTATGTTTGCCTATGGAAAGCCTCAGCTGACCAGAAGCCCTCTCTGCAAATCTCCATGTCCAATAATCCACTAATTTCTTCTCTTCCCTCTGACAGCCAGTAGGTGGTAAGGGCTCTTCCTTATTCCTATCCCAGGGAACTGTCCCCTTTTCCATGTATCTGCTCACACTCTAGTAAATAGTCTCTTTATTAGAAACTTTAACTACCCTTTGGGTATACTCCAATTTCCTATTGGAATCCTGACTAATATAACTGGAAGTAGGCATCATTCCCATTTTGCAGGTGATAACACCGAGGCTTTAAAAGACTACCTAGGATAATGAAAACAGCAGAAATTTCATGCTGGATAGCCATAGATTCAAATCCTGCACAAATCTGAGCAAGTAGCTTAAGGTCCTTTATACTATATGAATTATGGAAACTTATTTTATCTGTGTGATTTGGGGCAAGTTAACTGCAAAAGAGCCTGAGCACAATGGATTTCTGTATTATAAATGATTATGTATTTAAAGTAATCATCATAGTACCAGGCAGAGTGATTCATAAAACATATAAGTTTCATGTCCCAAGAAGTCCATATAAGTCATAGTCTTTGGTAAAATTTTGAATGTATTTAGACATTTTTTGACTCAATAGCAGCAATCCCTTTGAAGGCCAAACTTTCTCATTTTATTATTTTGTAAGCACATCTTTGCACTATTATCAAATAAGATTCTTGTAGGCTTGCCTTTGTTGTTGTTTTAATCTTTGTTTTGTTTTTGCCAATAGATATATTTACATGTCTATTTTCTATTTCATAGTAGTAAATTTAGATGACCATTATGAAAACAAAATCTTCCTGTTAGCCTTTCGATTTAAAAAGTCTCTCCACAGGTTGGCCCAATGCAGAAAGTTTACATCAAAATACCTTTTACTAATAATTATAGCAATCACTGTTACTAAATCTCCCTTTCTGCCAGCCTTTTCCTATTGGTGGACTTGATAATTGCTCATCTTACACAGAGGGACAGATTTAATTCAAAGCTATCTCTACAAGCTTCCCAGAAGATGGAGCACAGTCTTCCTGCATAGCATTTGGCTTGAAATAACTGTTTCCACTTTGGGGATTTTTCAGCTGTTATCAGAAATCACTGATGAGCCAATTGGCAAGGAGATGGCATTGTACTGCTTTATTGATCTGACATTTTGTCCAACAAATATATTGATTGGAATATGTCAGCTGTAGACACATTACAACTTTGTTCCATTGCATGTAACTATCACTTGGAGATTTCACTACAGAGTGGTGCCCTGGGCCTAATTCTACCAAGAAAAAAATTAATTACTTATTTTAAAAATATATATTTTAGACTCTCAGACAACCAGTTCAAAAAGTGCTGTCTTCTTTTATGTTAAAGGTTTATTGTAGATGGCAGAATTGTTGGCATCACCTGGGAGCTTAGTAGAAACACAGAATTTTGAGCCCACCCCAGACAGCTAAATCAGATACTGCGTGTTAATGAGATTCCCAAGTAATTTGAATGTCCATTCAATTTTTAGATGTATCATTGTATACTGCTTAAAGTAAAATTATTCTTAAATGGCTGGTTGAATTAGTTAGCGAAGGAATAGATGGATAAAGAAACAAATGAATGAACAATGAAGAAAATTCCCCAATGGCTTGTCTCCCAGGAAGAAAAAGAGTGAATTTTCTAAATCCATTGTCCAAAGTAGTCTAAGCACTATGAAGAGAGTGGCTTGTCATCATTGTTGCTACAAGGAATCTGCCTGTCTATTCTTTAGCAAACCGAGTGTTCTCTACTTTTTTGGTCTTTTCCAGGCTTTAACCAAGAAGTTCCACACTTTCCTCCCTCTGCCCATTTCCAAATGACCTCCTCTTAATGTTAGTCATGTGGCTTCACTATTAGTACTCTGTAATTTGTGCCAAACTCTGAAATAGGAGGCTGGCTGGAATACAGATAAACAGCACAGTGTAGATTTAGTGATGAACTGGCTCTAAGCCAAGAGGGTAGCAGGTAAGTTTCAGAATTTCAGCTGAAAAAGAAAGAAAAGCTTTTAGAAAATTTAGAGCCAAGTCAAAACATGCCGTCTATGATTTTCTTTTGGCAGATATACTGTAATATAAGAATAGGCCGAATTCCCCGGGTAATAGTAATTGACCTATAAATGTCATTATTGATAGATTGTGTTTCTGGAAACATTGTTCTAAAGCTAAAGTGCTCGTGTGACTCTCAGAAAGGAATTTAGAATTAGGCTTTGAAAGTCTTTCTTATTCTCTCTCTACTACTGATTTACATTTTCTTCATGGAGAGCTGTACTTTTTTTTCTTTGGCAAGTCAGGTACCCAAGCAGTCACAAACAGTTGTCTTCTAGAAAGCTGGAGTTTTTTTGGGAAAAAGTGGTTTTTGAAAGGCCATTTGCTGTCATTTCTTCACGGAGCCATTTCACACCCACGTTGATTCATTTTGGGAGAAATAATGATGGAGTTCACATTAATGTTTGCTTTTTTAACCTGCTGATTTGAGGAAAAGTTGATATTTCACTTGAATAAAATGAATATTGTCTGAAGAGACCGAGTTTGATTTGAGAAAGCAAAGTCACTCACATGCTGCATCCTGCTACACAACTTGAGGGGCATCCTTCAATGTTCCGCTGCCTCTTCTTCTTCTGTTAAATAGGATTGACAAAGTCAACACACTGTCTCCTAGGTGTCTGTTAGATTTCAATAGAACACGTCTAATAACTGAAAGAAAAAGAATTCTCCCATGTCTTTAGCCATGCAATATACATTTCTATAATCACCATTTAAAATAATTTTTATTTTATTTCTGGTTTGAATTTATGTAAAATCAGTTTCCATATTCTAAGTGCTCAATTAAGGCAAATAGGATTCTTGATGTGAAGTCAGCCAGTTACACACATCAGTAGCTTTAGAACAAAGAACAAAATGAACAGCTCTAGATATATTTTTGTTACAATGGGAAATGCTCCTAACCCAAACCCAGGATCAAAAAATCCTCCTTATTTCCTCACACATTCTCTCCTGGTAAACTGCTGAATCACTGTGTGTAGCAGCCAAGCTAAGGCTACTGAACTTGCCTCTGAGCATTGTCAGGGGCACCCAAGGTCTCTCTGCTGTTTGTAGATAACAGGAATAGCAGAGGGGCCTGACACCAGACTCGAAACAGCTGTGTGTGTGTGTGTGTTTGTAAGAGAGAGATATTATTATTTCCTTCCCTCTTATTAAAGCTGGTAGATTCTGTGTATCTCTGTTTATGCAAATCACAGGTTGTACAATTTGAACATAATGTAGGGATCTTGAGAAATCATGTAATGGGACTCTAAGTTGAAGTATCGTCAACTGTAGATAGCTCTGGCTCTGGGTAGGAGAGCTGGGTGCCAGCTCACTGAGGTATGCTTTAAGTGACTTTCCAAGACTAGTGTGAGAAGACATTCGAAAACTAAGATTGTCCTTCTCTCCCATTTTAAAAAAACCACAAGCTGTCAATTAACTCTACTTTTTCCAGTGCTTATTGAGGCTACATAGAACATTCTGGTAATAATATTTTAGAGGTTTCCAATGCTATTATTTAGCACTATCTTTTTCTTCCCCAAATTAGAAGAAAAAATTTTAAATCCATCCTTGAAAAAGCATTGTATAGCCCTTTAATTATTATCCATTAGGACTAGATATAACGACATAGTAAAGGGCTGATGAACACTCAATAAAATTGTACATTATTTTTCAAATCAAGAATATTAACTCTACTAGAAGAAGGAACCAGATTAAGCTCTGGAAATGGTCTGCCTGGATTTGATCACATTGATTCTAACAATGTGATACTGAACATGTTATGCAAACTGTCTGAGCATTAGTTTCTTCTTCCTTGTAAAAGAATAAGAATAGAACCTATACTATAGAGTTGTTGTAGGGATGAAATGATATAAAACACACAATGTTGTTAGCATAGCGCCTGAAATGCAGTAAATGTGAATCTAAGCTGTAATATAGTCTATAATGGTTTGTCAGTTTACTTAGATTGAAATACTATCTAACTGAATGCTTCTTGAAATCCTTTCCAGCTGGGTCTTAAAATCTCTTGATTATACAGAAAAGTATTTTTTGTGTTTTTGTTACAATGGAGTTTTACACATATTGAGGTTTACAATATTGGATTTCATTTTAGCTGCTGTTTATTACTGACTGATTCTTTATATTGTTACAATCTTTAAACCTTTCAGTTCCACAATTAACCTTCCTTCACTCTCCAATTCTTAGTTGGAAGATATGACTGCTTTTTATAAAACAAATTTCAGAAGGTACTATTTCCAACAATGAAGCTGTTTCTTCCATTAGCTGAATGAATATCAAAACTTATATATGGAAAATGCATTTTTTAAAAAGAAGATAATAGAGCAATATAAGAAAATGTTCAGAGTAAGGAAACAATGCAGTTTTCTGAGTTACATAGGGAGAAAAATCTACTTTTTATTAAGTTACATGAAGATCCAAGTTTAAATATCCTTCATCTAAGGTCTTTGAATATCCCTTTACTTACGGAAGTGAAAAAAAAAAGATTTATTGGTGTTAGGGAGATTTTGCAAATGTTAGAACAATCAAATGGAACTTTCTCACTACCTTTTGTTTTCTCCAGCTACCCCAATAGGGTATAAGTTTCAAGATGTTATTGCTGATTTATCTAGAATCTCTTAAATATGTTAAAATCTTGAGAAGCCATTGTAAATAAGTCTGATTGTATGTTGTGAAATAGGTTTTGTACCTTTGGAAATGATCATATTCTTTATTTATTTTTATCTAAACCTCAGGTTATACTAAAAAATACATTCAGTTACTTGGTACCCATACTTTGAGGATGGAATGGAAATTTATTACTGTCATGATAATGGGTGGTAACTATTAAACTCAAGAATAATAGATGTGGAGAAATGAATGAAGTTTGGACAATAGAATTTCAGAGCATTTGTTGAAATAGAGAAGAAACAACTTTTCATAGCTAAGAACTTATTACAAAAAATAGTCTTGTACTAGATTTAAGTTATATCCATAATGATTATTAGGATAGGGTAATGATTATAGAGAAAAACTGGAAAAAACTGAAATGACCACAATAGGAAGCTAGCTGAATATTGACTAAATCATGACAACTACTTATTATGTAATGCCTTTAAGTAAAACAGAATCAATAAAATGGGAGACTCATACAGAAAAGACAAATGAATTTATTTATTTATTGTTAAAGGTATAACTGCTAAAAGGATTAGATACTTGGGTTGCCTAGGTGGTCTTCTCTATTCTAACATAAGAATTTAATGCTACAAATGTTCCTCTTAACAGTGATTTAGCTGTATCCCACAAATTTTGATAAGTTGTATAGTCATTTTTATTAAGGTCTATGTATTTTTTAATTTCTTTTGAGACTTCTCTTTGACCTGTGGATTATTTAGAAACATGTTAAACTTCCAAGTGTTTGAATATTTTTCTGTTGTTGAATTCTAGTTTGATTTTTTGATTCCATTATTATTCAGAGAACACACTCTCATGATTTCATTTCTTTTCACTTGGTTGGGGTTTGGTTTATGACTCAGGATAGGTTCTATGCTCATGAATGTTCTATGGGTACTTGAAGAAAATGTATATAGTAGCTCTCCCCATCTGTGGGGGGACTAAAAGATCCCCAGCAGTGCCTGAAACTGTATATTGTACCAAACCCTATTATACTATATTCTTCCTATACATGCATATTTGTGATAACGTTTACCTTATTAATTTGGCAAGTAAGAGATTAACAACAGCAACTAATAACAAAATAGAACAATTATAACAAATCACTGTAATAAAAGTTATGTGAGTGTTTGAATTCACAAAATATCTTACTATACTAACCCTTCTTATGATGATGATATGAGAGGATTAAATGCCTATGTGATGAGGTGAAGTGAGATAAATCACATAGGCATTGGACATAGTGTTAGGTTACTCCTGACCTTCTGGCCATATATCAGAGGGAGGATCATCTGCTTCCTGACCATGGTTGACCATGGGTAAATGATACTAAGGAAAGTGAAACCATGGATAAGGGAGGTGACTACTGTATTGTGCTGTTTGGGGAGGATTGTGTTGTAAATGCCTGTTAGATCCTATTGGTTGAGGATGTTGTTCAATTCTTCATTATCTCTTGCTAATTTTCTGCTTAGTAGCTCTATCAATTGCCAAGAATGGGGTGTTGAAATCCCCAACTATAATTGTGGGTTTGCCTATTTCTCCTTTCAGTTTTAATAGTGTATTTAATGTACTTTGGAATTCTGTTGTTTAGTGCTATTTTTTTGCTAAAGTCTTCTAATTTTACTTTGTGTCTGGGAAGTTGTCATTTCTTTTATTTTTTTATTTTTTTTATTTTGGTATCATTAATCTACAATTACATGAAGAACATTATGTTTACTAGGCTCCCTGCTTCACCAAGTCCCCCCCCAACATACCCCTTCACAGTCACTGTCCATCAGCGTAGTAAGATGCTGTAAAATCACTACTTGTCTTCTCTGTGTTGCACAGCCCTCCCTGTGCCCCCCCATACTATACATGCTAATCATAATGCCACCTTTCTTCTTCCCCACCCTTGTCCCCCCCTTCCCACCCATCCTCCCCAGTCCCTTTCCCTTTGGTAACTATTAGTCCATTCTTGGGTTCTGTGATTCTGCTGCTGTTTTGTTCCTTCAGTTTTCCTTTGTTCTTATACTCCACATATGAGTGAAATCATTTGGTACTTGTCTTTCTCTGCCTGGCTTATTTCACTGAGCATAATACCCTCTAGCTCCATCAATGTTGTTGCAAATGGTAGGATCTGTTTTTTTCTTATGGCTGAGTAATATTCCATTGTGTATATGTACCACATCTTCTTTATCCATTCATCTACTGATGGACATTTAGGTTGCTTCCATATCTTGGCTATTGTAAATAGTGCAGTGATAAACATAGGGGTGCATCTGTCTTTTTCAAACTGGAGTGCTGCATTCTTAGGGTAAATTCCTAGAAGTGGAATTCCTGGGTCAAATGGTATTTCTATTTTGAGCATTCTGAGGAACCTCCATACTGCTTTCCACAATGGTTGAACTAATTTACATTCCCACCAGCAGTGTAGGAGGGTTCCCCTTTCTCCACAACCTCGCCAACATTTGTTGTTCTTAGTCTTTTTGATGATGGTGATCCTTACTGGTGTGGGGTGATATCTCACTGTGGTTTTAATTTGCATTTCTCTGATGACAAGCGATGTGGAGAATCTTTTCATGTGTCTGTTTCTTTTTGAAGCAATTTTATGTTGGCTGCTTTAAAATCTTTCTCAGATAGCTGCAATATCTGATTCCTTTTAGTACTGGCCTCAAAGACAGAACATTTTTCTCTGGTCTGTCCTCCAGCCAGACAGTGCTGGTGGGCTTTTCACTCTGCAGGGCACCAAGATATAAATATCCACCTAGCATGCTTTCTGCCAGTTGGTGGAGTGCCAGGAGCTGCCTGAAACTGTGGATTCTGAATTGCCTCCTGTGGGTTAGAGGGCTTGTCCTGGATCTTCTTCTACTGCTAGGTGGGTGGCAAGGAGACATTGATTTGATTGCCTTCTGCCAGTAAGTGGAGATGTTGTTTGTGGAGGGCTGGGAGTTGCCAGACCTAGGTGGCTCCCTGTATTGGGTGGCCCTGGGCTGCCTTCTGCCTCTGGGTGGAAGGTCTGGAGACATCAGGCCTGCTGGTGCTACCAATGTACATGGAAGGGCTTATTGCTGTCAGTGAATCTGGGACAGTGAATCTGGAGTGGACACCAATAATTTAATATCACTGATTGGGTTGTATTCTACTAGTTGATAAATCCTAGATTTTTTTTTTCAACTGTTTTATTTTATATTTTACTTTCATTTTTTCAGCTGTTCTTCTTGGCTTGACCTCCTATTTATTAAGGCAGTTTCTTTTCAATGAATATAAACAGTTTCAGTTTAGTTTGTTATGCTAGATGAATAGCATTTAAAGTTATGCTGGATGAGTAAATTCTAGAGATCTGTTGTACAAACCAGGGCAGTTTTGTGCACTTCAAAATTTGTTAAGAGGGTGGATCTCATGTTAAGTGTTCTCAACACACACACACACACACGCACACACACACGCACACACATACATACAAACACAAAGAAACTTTTGGAGGTGTTAGACATGTCTATTACTTTGGTTGTAGTGATAGAATCATACATCTTTATGTATGTCCAAACTCATCAAATTATACACATTAAATATGTATAGTTTTTTGTATATAAATTATACCTTAATAAAGCTGGTAAAAAAGGATGATTCCTGTTGAGTCTAATCTGTCTCATTCTGTGTTGGTTCTACTAATTATATTATTTTAATGCTATTTTAAATAGTCTTAATCTCCCATTAAAATATTAACATAAGAAATGAGAAAAAAATTTGAATGAACACAATTATCGCTAGACATTAAACTAATACAATAGTATTAAAGAAAAGAGCATTTGATCTAGATTTCTTATAAGAATAATGTATTTAAACAAAAAGATTTGTTGCTATGCTAAAAAGCAGAAAAATAATTGTTCCAATAAGGCAGCTCTGCCAACTTTAGCTTGTTCACTCTTCAAATTAGTTTAAGTTTTAAAACAATTATTAGTTCCAGAAAATTAAAACTTGACCAATGGTCAAATAATTTATTCAGTAAATATTAATTGAACAAATATTGGTAGGTTCTAATTTTCCCCTTGCTAGGTTTTAAGCTGCTTGAAGAAACACAGTCCTTTCTGTGGAATGAGTTTTACTGTCTATTCTGTTTTTCTTAGTCACTCCCTCATTTGTTTCCTTGATAGACCAACCTATCCATTTGGAGGTAAAGCCCATATAGACCACTACATCTCAGTTCCTTTCCTAGTAGGAAATAAGTGTCTAGTGCCACAGCATTGATGCCAATGTGACAGGCCTCCTGGAAGTGGCCAAGGAGCCTCTCTGATAGCTGGAAAGACTGTGGGTAATAAATGCACTCAGACTTGTACTACTGAGATCCGTGAATTAGGGAAGCAGGAGAGTGTAGCCCAGCAACTACACAGCCACACCAGCATTTGTGCACCTCATTTCATTAACACACACCTTTTTGGTTTCTTGAAATTTACATAAAGCAACCATTGTTTAATATGAATTATCCTTTATAAAGTTACTAAGATTTTATTTTTCAGAAAGAGCACTCATACTCGCACTTAAGAGAAAGTTTTGAAGTTAGCTTTTAAATACCACACATTTCTTAACATTGGGGAACCTCCTTTTGGTTGAAATACAGTCCCATTTAATGTATTTAATAACTACTCAGATTTTTATATCTAAATGATACTGAGTATACTGTATTTGTTATATAATAGATCATATGCAATATATTTCAAGAAGTAAAATTGAAGGGGGAAGTCACTGATCAGTCAAGACACAGGTATCATATTCTGTTAACATCTTGAACTACCTGTGGCTGACTGTCTCTGGAACTGTAACATGCTATTTCATTTTGTTGTCTTTTAGCTCATGAGCCAAGGCTGCCACTGTTTGGGCCGGTCCTGGAGTACAATGCAGCTGGACCTTCACAACACCAACACACACTGAACCTCAGACTTTGGCAACCCCAGCACCTGAAGGTGGCCTTTGATTGACAGTGTCTTCTGCTTCCAACCTAATTCTTTAGGTCTGGAGTTCCAAAGAAAAGCTCAGTCCAATTAACTGCATTTGTTTCTCTCATTCCTTTCTTTCTCACTGCCCCCAAACTCAACCAGTGCAGTTATGTAAGGGTAGATTACAACCATAATAGGGAACCCAAGTCTTACTCCCAGCCTTAGGTCTACCCACAAGAAGCTAAGTGGTCAAGGTAAGGCATTATTGAGCTTGGGCCTTATTACATAATGAACAAATGGGCCAGAAACTGGCATATAGTGTGATGTGGCCTGTGAACATTCGTCCTCTATTAGCATGGACTACATGGGTTGCTTCAGTGCTCTCCTAAGATTCTTCAAGTACATCAGTCACTTCCCTATCAAAAGGGACTGCCTGGGAGCGGGAGAGTTACATCAGCTGCTCATAAGCCTTTGGCAGGCCAAAATCTAGAATTTCCAGAGACCTACGAGAACCAGCCAGATCATGAATGCTTGTCTGATAGCAAATCTGATGAACCCTAAAGCACACTGCATCATTTTTTAAAGAGTGGCTACTCCTAGGGTGTCCAGCAATCCTGGTTTGCCTGTAATTGATGGGACTTCCAAGATGTGGAATTCTCAGTGCTATAGCTGGAGAAGTCTTGAGAAACGGCATGTGTTGGCCACCCTACCTTCTACTCAACATAACCAATTGTTAACATATTTGAATTTCCTCCTTTCCATCCTTCCTTTCTTCATTCTATACAATCTGAGTTTTTAAATGTTGGGAATTAATTCAAATTTAAAAATACTTGATGAGTCAAAACATAAGATTTGGATCACAGGTCTCCCAGTTTGTGATCTGTTTCTAAGCCGATGAGAATATGGACCTAGGGGGCAAAAAGACAAGTAGATGACCTTGGTTCGCTTTTAGTCTGGGTCTTAAGCCCGAATCAGAAATGAATCATTAGGGCTCAGTTATCCATCATGTTTCACTGGCACTAAGGTTTCCACATAAGCTTCAGGGCTGGAGCCTAAGTTAGTTACAAGCTTTGTCATTTCGTCATTTTCCTGGTCCCTGTCACCTCTGTACCCTCCCAGGAATCCACCAGAGCCGTCTGTGAGGAAACGGAGTTCAGAGCCTCTGCTCCTAGCTAATCACGGCGCTCTGCGTGTCCTCTGCCCTGCGGCCACTGGCCTTGTCACTCTTGCCTTCTTGCCTTCTGGAGTTTGCCTATTTCATCAAAAAGAAGCACCTTTACAACTTCATTTTTCACTCCCCCTGCCTGCTATAAATAAGTTAATAAGTCTAAAAATACTGGGAGCAGTGCCTAGAATGAAATGTGTCAATAAACATTTTTATCTTTAACTGAAACCTGGTTATAGTTATCATTAACTGAAACCTGGTTCTTCCTAGAGGACGTGCTTTCTTTGTAATTTTCTCAAGTGAAGGTTTTCCATTTCCCCATAATGCCTCAGTTCTCCCCAGTGGGGATAAGAGGATTATGTTTCCCCAGCTACCCACTCCCGTTGATATGCCATTATTTTTATATCCTCCTGTAGAAATTCATCACATTTGGAGACTGCTGTCATCAGCCTAGACTCTGTTTCACTGTCAGCCTCATCACAATCTCACTGAGGACTGTGGAGCCATCTCAGCATTTTCTCCACCAGATGCCTGTCAGAATCCTATTAGACCTCATGTTCATATGAATGAGCAATCCAAGATAGCCTCCTGCTTTCTGTATTTCCAGCTTTACGGGGTGGCTCTTCAATCTCATCATTAGGGAACTCTGAAATCCTAAACACCCATATGCCTCTCTCAGACCACAATCACGTTTTTAAATCTCCTCCTTTCCAAAAGGCACTGAAGCCTTTTCCTTTTCATGCCGCCCCCTCTCTCAGCATCATCTTTCACAGAATTTGGAATTTGAAGCTACCCGACAGAAAGAGCTCACCTTCCCTCTATTGCACCTTGAAACAGGTACTGTCCCCACTGCTGCCTGCCTAGGAGAGGGAGCCGTGGCCTCATCTTGATTGAGCTTAACTCTGCCACTTGTGTGTTTGATCTAATCCCCTCCTAACCCTTCAGGGCAATTCCACATTGTGTACCTGCATTTCTCATCCTGTATCAGTCCTGGCCCCTTGCTGCTTGCTGGGAATCCATTCAAATCTCTTCTATCTCAAAAGAAACGGAAACACCTCTCTAGGTCCTCTGACTAGCATCCTACCGCTTCTCATTCCTTCAGGTCAGCTCTTCAAATGCTCCCGTCTGGCGTCCTCACGTCCCATTCCTTCTTAAACATTTTGCACATGGGCATTTTCCAGGATCATTCTAACACCCTTATTGTGCTTGCTTAACATACTTGATACCAAGAGAATCATTTATTTTCTAAAATAATTGCCCTCAAGAGTATTTGACCTGTACTCACACTTTTCCCTGTATTGTTTTATCTATAGAATTTCATATGTGCACATGTCTTCCTCATCCTTTAGCCATTTCTTAGCCTCTTTCATTGTAGCTGCCATGATTTTCCTCAGTTAAATGCATGACCCATTCATTCAGTATAATACATGACCATTCAGTATACTAACCAGCATCCTTGCTGTTCTCACCCACAGCCACAGCACAAAGTACCACTGATGTGTGATGACTCTCAAGTTTACACCCGAGTCTGGTCTCTCTTCTGATTCACAATATGCAGTATGCAGTTCAATATAGGAAATCTGCACCTGAATGTCCTAGAATCCTAAAAAGACTACATATACAAAATTGACCTTGCCTTTCCCAGCCTTTTATCATTCTTGGTAGTCGTCACCAGAATTTACTCCTGTTTTCTATCCATCAACCTGAGAACCCTCTTAGAACCTTCTTTTTCCCTCTCCCCTCCACTTAGTCTTGTGTGAATGTGAGCCCTCAAAGAGGCAGCCACAAAGAGAGGACGGGTGTGCAAGAGCTCACTGAGGGAGACACCTGGGAACATAAAGCGGTGGGAGCAGGAGCTGATAGGGAAAGCTTTCAGACTGCAAAACAGATGTCCTCTGTGAAGCAGAGGGTGGAGGAAGGGAAACTGGGTAGGAAGACAAGAAAGTTTCAGGCAGACCAAGGAGGAGTCCTCTCATTATAGATGTCCTGTGTCCCACAGGAGTCTGCATCTCATGAGACTGGCTTTGCTCCTTCGTTGGCTGGGAGCAGCCATGGGAAGCATGGCCTTGTCATGAATGAAGTGATGGGACTAGTGGGATAGAAACTGGGGGGCATTGGTCAGCTATATTCCACACACTGCAGGAGCTGAGATGCATTTTCCTGGCTGCTGCTTTCCAAACCCTATCAGTTTCATCTCCTACACGTCAAGCGCACTTCTTTCTGATCCATTCATCTGAGCAGGACCTTGTCATCTTTTCTTTGGAATAGTAACTGTTCTCCCTGCCACCAGTCTTGTCTGCATTCCTCTCCAACTCATTTTCCAAGCTGCTGCCAAAATGCAAATCAAATTTGGTAACTCCCCAGCAACCAGATTACAATCATTCAGCAGGCACTCATGGATAAAATCCAAGCATCTTAGCATGGCAACAAGGGTGTACCAAAAAGCCACTGGGCCTGTCTAGCTGCAGCTCCCACCCCTACCCCTGCCCCTGCCCCTCTAGAAGGGAACCGAGCAGCCCACAGACTGAATTTGTAGTTCCTCAGAAGCATCTTCCTCGATTTCATGCCTCATGACATTGCACAGTTTCATCAGCCTAGAGTGTCCACACTCTCACTGCCTCCCCTGCCCCTTGGACTCATGAGCTACTGCACAGCTCAGTATATTCTTCTAAGTCGATAGTACTTGTCTTGGCTGGGAAGTGGGGGGAAATCTTTAAAAACAAAGCAAAATTGATGCTGGAGTTTTATGTCCAAATAATCTTATTTAATTAGTCTGTGGTATAGCTGGCCATTAGGACTATAATAGCTTTCAAGAGAATTCTACTGTGCAGCTACAGCAGAATTGAGAAACATCACCTTACAGAAGCTTCCTCCTGGATTCCCAGACTCCTGGAGTGAGTTTGGAACTCCTCTTCTGGGTAGCTTCTAAACACGCTCTTCATATGTTTGTATATAATCTGTGTGGCCTGGTGTGAATTTAGTGGGTACTTTAACTTAGTGGGTACAAGAAAGGTTTACTTGTTATATTATTATTTTTTAAAGTCATGCTAAATCTGACCTTGATTTCTTACCTAGGAATGAGAAACCCATTATGAGTCATCACTAGAGGATAAGTATATAAGATGGCCTATGCCAAGTGGTAAGAATTGAGGAAGATTCTGTAGACTTCAGTCCTGTTTGTGGACAGGAACCTTCCATTTTATTCCTTGATTTGAACACAGAATGCTGGGTTGCATTTTGTTTTGGTTTGTTTTCTGTCTATAAATTTAACAGTTTTGGACCTGGTACACAAAAGCTGGTAAAGATAAACAGAGTAAAAAGACTTCCTTTTCTATACACTTGATGCTGGCAGGGAAAAATAACTTTTCAATCTTTCAGGAATGAGAAACAGGGTAGAAAATAAAATCACAATAAATTATCCTACTATGTTTATATTGTATTGTAGAATAATTTGGTTAAGTTTAAGTTTGTCTGCTTCCCCACCAGATTGAGAAATATAAGGGAAGGGAGTGTCTATTTTCATGCTGTATGCCCCATGCCTAATGACTGGCACATCAGCTTGGGCTGCTACACCAAATACCATAGTCTGGGGTCTTAAACAACAGATGTGTATGTCTTATAGTCCTGGAGGCTGGGAAGTCCAAGTTCAAGTTTGGCGAGGTTGGGTCCTATTGAAAGCTCTCTTAATGGCTCACACATAGCCAACTTCTCATTGTGTCCTTGCATGGAAAAGAGAGTGTATTTTCATTTTCTTCCTCTTCTTATAAAGCCATTAATTCCATCATGAGGATCCACCCTCATGATGTCATCTAACCTTAAATTACCTCCATCTTCAAATACCAGCATTGATGGTTAGGGCTCAACGTGTGAATCTGGGGTGGACAAAATTCAGTCCTTAGCAGTAGGACTCAATAAGTTATTATTTACTATACCTTATTTTCCATTTGGTATTTTTCTACCAGTTAATCAACTCTCATTTCCTTTATGTTTCTAAAGAAATTTTATATTCTGCACCTTTTCTCTTATCCTCTTGGCTATTCAGACATAATTGCAATAAACTATAAATCCTATTATATGATACTATGTTGACTAGCTATGTAGTAGTTATATTTAAGTGAAGATTTAGACAGCCAACTGCTCAAAAAATAATTGCACTAGAAATCATTGACAAGCAGGGCTCATTGAAAATGAAAGACAACTTCATTTTTTCCCTGATGTAAGTATTCTGTACATTAAAAGTTTATTTTCCTAATGAGAAGTGTCTCTTTTATTTTCTTCATAGCCTTCTCACTGATTATGTGTGTGTATCTGTATATGTAACATATATATATTTTAAATTATGCTTCTATATTTATGCTTTTTCAATAAACCAGAGTGAAAATTACATAAATGAAACAACTTTAGTGATTTTACTATTGGTTACTCAGCATGTAAGAAAGTAATTATTGATGCTTAAGATTGCTGAAGGATGGAATCACATTCTTTATATGATGAGACACATTAATAACTAATGTGGCATATGGAAAGTAATCACTAAAGAGAAATTAGAATTCTAAATACTGAGATTTTTGAAAATTACTTATAGATATATATGTAAATACATATGTTAAATAGGATAAATCAAATGACACTTTATTTTTAGAAAGCTGTTTGTTAAAAATACTGACAGCTGGTATTATTACTGCAGAATTTAGGCAAGAAATTTAAAATTTTAAATTATCAGTATAGGTGGAGGTCATTTGAACACACAGATGCAGAGGTACTCATGAACACACACACACACAGATGCACACACAAAGGCTGTGTATATAAACACATATAATTGTACATAACTAAATTATTAGTTTTATGTAAAGCATCATTGACTAAAATGACACCCTTTATAGCAAGAATCTGAAGCTGTAAGTTTAAGTTATGAAGAACTCAACCAAACTATTCTTTCAATATTCCTGGTTTGGTGGTAAGTAAAGAGACATGATTTGTTTGAATAATTAGTGAGAATATATACTGTTGAGATGGGGTAATTGCTAGAGTTCTTTTGCTAGTGTCTCCTCCCTGGAACCAATTTGAAAATCAAATATTTAGATGGGTCATTTGAAATAAAAGATTAGCAACTGGTTAAAATTGCTCATTTGAATTCAACTGATTTTATTTCTGTATTTATTTATTTATTTATTTATTTATTTTTATTAAGATACCATTGATATACAATCTTATGAAGGCATCATAAGAAAAACAATGTGGTTACTACATTCACCCTTATTATCAACTGATTTTATTTAAACAACCAGTTATTTCTCAGAATTAGTTTTCAGAACAGTTTGGATATTTTTGTGGAAAGGTCATGTATATCAGTTAACTAAAAACTATTGATTGCATTTACTTTAGAAAGCAAAAAACCCCAAAATATTCAGAAAATTTGACTCTTAGGAGTGTCTGGATTCTGGATAAAAAGGATAGAAATAGCTGAGGCCATGGACTGAGGGCTTGCTTTTAACTGGATTGGGCACTGGAACCAAAAGTAGGATGGCAAACAAGGGGGACCCCCCCAACAGGATGTGGGGCAGCCTCCTCACTGAACATGGGTCACAAAGCCCTAAGAAGAGAGGCAGACCCAGGTGTGAGTGTGGGGAAAGGTGACTGGAGGGAGGGGCCTCAGAGAGGAGGCGAGAACGCCCCTGTGGTCATAGCTACATGCCTTTCCTGGACAGCTGCATCTTGACTGTCATGGAGTAAGTTGGGAAGAGCTATAAACTGGTTCAGCTATTCCTGAGAAAGAAATAAAAACAACTGAAACAGTAGCAACAATCAAAAACATAACTAAATGTCTTTCTTGAATGGTGTAAGAGGACTCTTCATATCTGGAATTTTTAATAAAACATCAGGAATTTTTTAATAACAAAGGGAAATGGTCTTAAAAGCATCCAGACAGAAAATGCAGGTTACCTGTGAAAGAAAAGAAACTAGCCTGGCCTGTTTTCTCTTTTTAAAAATAAATGTCAGAAGAAATAAAGCAACGTACATATTATCAGGAAGGAAGAGGTTGTGCCTAGCAGTGTCCTTGTTTTTGTAGGCTGCTAGAAGAGATTTTCAAATATGCAAAGATTTCAAAGCCATGTTACTCCCTTAAAAGTAAAAACCCTTTAACATATGTGTAACCAACTGAAAGATGATGAAAATGTAAGACTTTAAGCATGGAAAAGTTATGGTAGAAAATATTAGTGGTTAGTGTCAATATATGTTAAATACAGAAGTAGGTCAAATACAGTAGGCCACACAGGAAAAGAGAATTTATACAGGTTACATTCCATTTCTACCATACCAAAAAGCCTCCTGCAATGTGCCAAATGCTTTAGGAGAAATTATATCCTGTCATCCAAAAATCTTTTTATGGGCTAGCTTAAAGAACAATCTGAGATATGGGTTATGTATAAACAAGGATGTTCCTTACATTATTTATTATAGTAAAAACTGAACCTAAATATTCAACAGTGGTGAATGGGTATCCAATCACACATGCATTTGAAACTAGAGGAGAAAAAGTGTAAGGCAGAGTACAGTGCAAACTATACAGGCATCCAGCTACAAAAGATGTTGACAATCTACTATCTCTGGGCTTAAAAAATCTGCTGAGCCAGCCTACATTGACCAGATTCCCTGGTAAGGCATTCCCTCCTTCACACTCTTAAAACCACTATTCTGGGAAGGAGTGTGCAACAGTAATTCCTGTTTTTTCCTCATAACTAATTTAAACATTCCTCATAAAATTCCCCCTAACAATGAATTTAAACTGTTTCCAGCGTATATTATTTTCCACCCAATTCTGTACATCCAAACCATCTAGAAGGAAATCCAAAGAGATTCTTACTGAGTTCTTCACAGAGGGGAGAGCTCCAGAAGCAAGGGATTGAAGAGTATTGGCACCCAGTTGGTGTCTAATAGAGCATTTATTGACAATTATTTGAATATATCTAATGAAAAGAATATTTTATCAGTAGAGTTTTGAGTAATTCCAGAACTGTGAAGTATATTAAATATTGTTCAGCAAACTTCCGTCATTGCTCAATGCCCTCTCCTTTCTGGGAGGAATACCTTCCCTGTTCTATTGATGATGGGTTTGGCTGTGGAAATTGTTTTGGCCAATGGGATGTTGGTGAAATGAAACTAGCAGAGTTTTGAGATATGCTCATGAAATTGGATGTAGTCTTTTGCTTTTGCCATGAAAATAACATGTTAGGTAGCCAGCTCAAGAGGAGAGATCCAGAGAGTAGATCTGGATCTAACCTACACTTTGTCACCAAGCACAGCCAACCCACCTAGATCAACCAATGTCCATCAACTTGCAGATTTGTGAACAAGAAATCAATACCTGTTGTTCTAGGCTACTAAGTTTTGGGAGGGTTTCTTGTGCAGCATATAATGGCAATTGCTAACTGATACAGTTTTGGCTGTACATTTGGACACAAGTCAGTGAATTAAAAAAAGATAAGTATTTGCCAAAGTTGAATGAAGGAAATGGAAAAAATGTACTTCTACTCTAGTAAAAAAAATTCAAGAGTAATGGCAAAGTGTATTCAGAGAGTAAGCTCAGGAGAGAAGGAAAATGGAGAAAACAAAGATTATTCAAAGTACAGACCCATTAGCAGTTCAGGGGCTAAAAAGTTTGTAACAAAACCTTCCAAAAATGGGAAAGAAGTGGGAAATAACACACATAATGTCTATATTTTGACCAGGTCAAATATAGGATCTTCAGAGGCAGACCTAACCAATCTCCCTGAAAAAGAATTCAAAATAAAAATCATAAACATGCTGACAGAGCTACAGAGAAATATACAAGAGCTAAGGGATGAAGTCCGGAGGGAGATTACAGATGTCCAGAGGGAGATCACAGATGTCCGGAGGGAGATTACAGAAGTGAAACTAATTCTGGAAGGATTTATAAGCAGAATGGATAAGATGCAAGAGGCCATTGATGAAATAGAAACCAGAGAACAGGAACGTATAGAAGCTGATGCAGAGAGAGATAAAAGGATCTCCAGGAATGAAACAATATTAAGAGAACTGTGTGACCAATCCAAAAGGAACAATACCCACATTATAGGGGAACCAGAAGAAGAAGAAGATACAGAAAAAGGGATAGAAAGTGTCTTTGAAGAAATAATTGCTGAGAACTTCCCCAAACTGGGGGAGGAAATGGTTGCTCACACCACAGAGGCACACAGAACTCCCGAGAGATGGGACCCAAAGAGGACAACACCAAGACACATAATAATTAAAATGGCAAAGATCAAGGACAAGGACAGAGTATTAAAGGCAGCCATAGAGAGAAAAAAGGTCACCTACAAAGGAAAACCCATCAGGCTATCATCACACTTCTCAACAGAAACCTTACAGGCCAGAAGATAATGGCATGATATATTTTATGCAATGAAACAGAAGGGCCTTGAACCAAGAATACTGTATCCAGCAAGATTATCATTTAAATTTTAAGGAGGGATTAAACAATTTCCAAACAAGCAAAAGTTGAGGGTATCTTAGAGGGACTGCTCTAGATGGGAGCACTCCTAAATAGAGCACAGAACAAAACACCCAACATATGAAGAATGGAGGAGGAGGAAAAAGAAGGGAAGGAAATAATCATCCGACTGTGTTTATAACAGTTCAGTAAGTGAGTTAAGTCAGACAGTAAGGTAGTAAACAAACTAACCTTGAACCTTTGGTAGCCATGAATCTAAACCCTGCATTGGCAATAAGTACATATCTTCCTATAATCACCCTGAATGTAAATGGACTAAATGCACCAACCAAAAGACTCAGAGTAATAGAATGGATAAAAAAGCAAGACCCATCTATATGCTGCTTACAAGAGACTCACCTCAAACCAAAAGACATGCACAGATTAAAAGTCAAGGGATGGAGAAAGATATTTCATACAAACAACAGAGAGAAAAAAGCAGGTGTTGCAATACTAGTATCAGACAAAATAGACTTCAAAATAAAGAAAGTAACAAGAGATAAAGAAGGACATTACATAATGATAAAGGGCTCAGTCCAACAAGAGGATATAACCATTATAAACATATATGCACCCAATACAGGAGCACCAATATATGTGAAATAAATACTAACAGAATTAAAGGAGGAAATAGAATGCAATGCATTCATTTTGGGAGACTTTAACACACCACTCACTCCAAAGGACAGATCCACCAGACAGAAAATAAGTAAGGACACAGAGGAACAGAACAACACACTAGAACAGATGTACCTAATAGACATCTATAGAACTCTATATCCAAAAGCAACAGGATACACATTCTTCTCAAGTGCACATGGAACATTCTCCAGAATAGACCACATACTAGGCCACAAAAAGAGCCTCTGGAAATTCCAAAAGATTGAAATCCTACCAACCAACTTTTCAGACCACAAAGGTATAAAACTAGAAATAAATTGTACAAAGAAAGCAAAAAGGCTCACAAACATATGGAGGCTTAACAACATGCTCCTAAATAATCAATGGATCAATGACCACATTAAAATGGAGATCCAGCAATATATGGAAACAAATGACAACAACAACACAAAGCCCCAACTTCTGTGGGATGCAGCAAAAGCAGTCTTAAGAGGAAAGTATATAGCAATCCAAGCATATTTAAAGAAGGAAGAACAATCCCAAATGAATAGTCTAATGTCACAATTATCAAAATTGGAAAAAGAAGAACAAATGAGGCGTAAGATCAGCAGATGGAGGGACATAATAAAGATCAGAGAAGAAATAAATAAAATTGAGAAGAATAAAATAATAGAAAAAGGCAATGAAACCAAGAGCTGATTCTTGGAGAAAATACACAAAATAGTTGAGCCTCTAGCCAGACTTATTAAGAGAAAAAGAGAGTCAACACACATCAAGAGAATCAGAAACGGAAAGGAAAAATCACAACAGACCCCACAGAAATACAAAGAATTATTAGAGAATACTATGAAAACCTATATGTTTACAAGCTAGAAAACCTAGGAGAAATGGAAAACATCCTAGAAAAATGCAACCTTCCAAGACTGACCCAGAAACAGAAAATCTAAACAAACCAATTACCACCAACGAAATTGAATCAGTAATCAAAAAACTACCCAAGAACAAAACCCCCAGGCCAGATGGATTTACCTCGAAATTTTATCAGACATACAGAGAAGACATAATACCCATTCTCCTTGAAGTTTTCCAAAAAATAGAAGAGGAGGGAATACTCCCAAACTCATTCTATGAAGCCAACATCACCCTAATGCCAAAACCAGGCAAAGACCCCACCAAAAAAGAAAACTACAGACCAATATCCCTGATGAACGTAGATGCAAAAATACTCAACAAAATATTAGCAAACCGAATTCAGAAATACATCAAGAGGATCATATACCATGACCAAGTGGGATTCATCCCAGGGATGCAAGGATGGTACAACATTTGAAAATCCATCAACATCATCCACCACATCAACAAAAAGAAGGACAAAAACCACATGATCATCTCCATAGATGCTGAAAAAGCATTCAACAAAATTCAAGATCCATTCATGATAAAAACTCTCAACAAAATGGGCATAGAGGGGAAGTACCTCAACATAATAAAGGCCATATATGATAAACCCACAGCTAACATCATACTGAACAGCAAGAGGCTGAAAGCTTTTCCTCTGAGATCAGGAACAAGACAGGGATGCCCACTCTCCCCACTGTTATTCAACGTAGCACTGGAGGTCCTAGTCATGGCAATCAGACAAAACAAAGAAATACAAGGAATCCAGACTGGTAAAGAAGAAGTCAAACTGTCACTATTTGAAGATGACATGATATTGTACATAAAAAACCCTAAAGACTCCACTCCAAAACTACTAGAACTAATATCGAAATTCAGCATAGTTGCAGGATACAAAATTAACACACAGAAATCTGTAGCTTTCCTATACACTAACAATGAACTAATAGAAAGAGAAATCAGGAAAAGAATTCCATTCACAATAGCATCAAAAAAAATAAAATACCTAGGAATAAACCTAACCAAGGAAGTGAAAGACCTATACCCTGAAAACTACAAGACATTCTTAAGAGAAATTAAAGAGGTCACTAACAAATGGAAACTCATCCCATGCTCCTGGCTGGGAAGAATTAATATCATCAAAATGGCCATCCTGTCCAAAGCAATATACAGATTCGATGCAACCTACCAAATTACCAACAGCATTCTTCAATGAACTGGAACAAATAGTTCAAAAATTCATTTGGAACCGCCAAAGACCCTGAATAGCCAAAGCAATCCTCAGAAGGAAGAATAAAGTGGGGGGGATCTCGCTCTCCAACTTCAAGCTCTACTACAAAGCCACAGTATTCAAGACGATTTGGTACTGGCACAAGAACAGAGCCACAGACCAGTGGAACAGAATAGAGACTCCAAACATTAACCCAAACATATATGGCCAATTAATATACGATAAATGGGCCATGGACTACAATGGGGAAATGACAGTCTCTTCAACAGATGGTGCTGGCAAAACTGGACAGCTACATGTAAGAGAATGAAACTGGATCACTGTCTAACTGCATACACAAAAGTAAACTCCAAATGGATCAAAGACCTGAATGTAAGTCATGAAACCATAAAACTCTTAGAAAAAAACATAGACAAAAATGTCATGGACATAAACATGAGTGACTTCTTCATGAACATATCTCCCCAGGCAAGGGAAACAAAGGCAAAAATGAACAAGTGGGACTATATCAAGCTAAAAAGCTTCTGTACAGCAAAAGACACCATCAATAGAACAAAAAGGTATCCTATAGTATGGGAGAATGTATTCATAAATGACAGATCCGATAAAGGATTAACATCCAAAATATATAAAGAGCTCACATGCCTCAACCAATAAAAAACAAATAATCCAATTAAAAAATGGGCAGAGTAGCTGAATAGACAGTTCTCTAAAGAAGAAATTCAGATGGCCAACAGGCACATGAAAAGATGCTCCAAATCGCTAATCATCAGAGAAATGCAAATTAAAACCACAGTGAGATATCACCTCACACCAGTAAGGATCGCCATCATTGAAAAGACAGACAACAACAAATGTTGGCGAGGGTGTGGACAAAGGGGAACCCTCCTACACTGCTGGCGGGAATGTAAATTAGTTCAACCATTGTGGAAAGCAGTATGGAGGTTCCTCAGAATGCTCAAAATAGAAATACCATTTGACCTAGGAATTTCACTTCTAGGAATTTACCCTAAGAATGCAGCACTCCAGTTTGAAAAAGACAGATGCACCCCTCTGCTTATCACTGCACTATTTACAACAGCCAAGATATGGAAACAACCTAAATGTCCATCAGTAGATGAATGGGTAAAGATGTGGTACATATACACAATGGAATATTACTCAGCCATAAGAAAAAAACAGATCCTACCATTTGCAACAACGTGGATGGAGCTAGAGGGTATTGTGCTCAGTGAAATAAGCCAGGCAGAGAAAGACAAGTACCAAATGATTTCACTCATATGTGGAGTATAAGAACAAAGGAAAACTGAAGGAACAAAACAGCAGCAGAATCACAGAACCCAAGAATGGACTAACAGTTACCAAAGGGAAAGGGACTGGGGAGGATGGGTGGGAAGGGAGGGATAATGGCTGGGAAAAAGAAAGAGGGCATTACGATTAGCATGTTTATTGTGTGGGGGGCACGGGAGGGCTGTGCAACACAGAGAAGACAGGTAGTGATTTTAACAGCATTTTACTATGCAGATGGACAGTGACTGTGAAAGGGTATGTGGGGGGCCTTGGTGAAGGGGGGAACCTAGAAAACATAATGTTCTTTCTGTAATTGTAGATTAATGGTACCAAAATAAAAATAATAAAATAAAATTTTTTTAAAAAAGCTTAATAAGCATTTGGGATCATTTTAAATCTGTTTAGGAAAATAACCTTAGAAAAGTATGCAGAAATAGATGCATCAGACATTTAAAGGAAATCAAATTTCCATTATCTTTGGTAACCCTGACTTCTTTAGTGGCTCCATATTTAAGTAACTAAAAAAGGACACTCATTAATATTATTCAACAACAGATCAGCTCAATAAACAGATAAGATTCTATCTTAATGTCAAAACTGATTTGAACAGATTAAGAGTTTTTTGAGTTAGGTATATTTGGTGAGGTTCCACCCATTTCCTTTTAACTCACTTCCCTGCTAAATGTCAATGTAATATTTTAAGATATCCTTTATATATTTCTAGTTTCCCATGTCAGAGCAACAATTTATCTTCCAACATTTCCTAAGTGAAAATGTACTCTCGAAATGATTTTCATTTAAAGTGTGATAAAAGCAGCTAAGAAACAGAAATTTCTGTCAGTTTTTACCCAGATGATCACTCCATGACAAATTTTTATTCATTTTGTGCTTTTACACAACTAAGAGTTTAGGGGTAATAGAGATTGTAACAGATCCTGGAAGGTCACCTAGTTAATAATACTGAAACCATCCAATTTACTGAAGAGTACTACAAATTAAGCTTTAGAAATTTTTGACACAACATAAATCCAATGTATTACAGAAAATATGACAAAAATGCCTTGCATCTTAATAGCAATTTGCTTTCAAATGGCCACCTGATGGATTGATAGGGCTTTCTCTATCTGCCGTTACCTTCAGGGAAGAATATGAATGAAAAGTGCAAAGCCTCAGTAAGATAAGTCCATGAACAGGGCTTGAATTTTACAAAAGTATCATTGATTTATATCAAAGTTTATTACATTGTATCCAGTTAAAAACTTACTTACCAGTGGAAAATAACTTTAATAATTTAAATATTGCCCAAATCTCAAGCTAAAATTCCTGTTATATTTGTATATTTTTTATTTGCTTGTAGTTAACAGAAAATAGTAGAAAGGATATTGAACTCATCCAGTTACACTTTATCCATAACTCCAACCACTTTCATTTCCTTTAAGTATTATTTTGTTGGTTTGAGCATGAGACACATGACTTCCAATTTTTATTTTATAAGCACAGTTTTCACTTCCTAAAACCTTCAGTTAATCCTGTTTCCCTTTTATATTTAAGTAAACTTTTATCAGTTGCAAACTATTAGGTGGTGGTTGTATTTCACAATTTACTCTTCTGAAGTGGAAAATCATAAATAACTTAATCATAAATTAGAAACAAATCTTTAACAAGTTTCATGATTTAGAATCACTTGATATTTTTTTAAAGAGTAAAATGATGGGTTTAATATGGGAAATAAAAATCAGATCAACATATTCAAACAATAAAAACCATGGTTGTAAAATAAGATTTAGAAATAAAAGTCCGTGACCAGGTAAAAAACTCCTTTTCACCAAATTCTTTCAGCAAGTAAATTTATAAAGGTTGCACATGAGACAGTTATTAGCCATTGTTTAGAAAAACTAAATGAAAAGCACATGACATGTGCTGTATTCTCATTTCTTAGGGACATGAAATTGTAGCTATCATATGGGAGCATTGCAATCCACAGATATTTGAAACAATATACCATATGTTAGCAATGTTAAGAACATTATGTTTTAAAACACTGAATTTTTATTTGTTTTATTCTCAACCCTCCAGGGGATATTCTACTTCATAGAGAGATATACCCCAAAGTAAGCAATAAGAAGAAAGGCAGTAAGATAGACTCTGTCCTCAAATGTATATTGACTACTGAGTGTTCGGGGTGGGATGGATAAAATGTACACACAAGTAACTATAATGCAAGATTGAATGAAAAAATTACACTGTAATACAAAAAAATTCTACCTATATATAAGAGAGAGAGAGATTCCTTGAATAAATATGTATTGATAGTCTCCAATGTACCAAATATTGTACAAGGCTCTTAGCAGACTATAAAGGTCTATAAATATCATTTCTGCACCTCAAGACGTGAAACAGAAAAGCTGAAAGGATGTGAGAAATTGGAGGTAGAACCTGTATGACTTGACATTATAGGGAGAAAGGGAAAAGGAAGTTTGAATAACTGGGAGCACAGCGTAGGCGTGGTCAGGAACACCTAAGTCAGGAGAAGAATGGGGTGTGTTTGGAAGGAAGAGGACAAGTTCAAATTTTAACATGTTGAATTTAAGGTTCCCGTGAGACATGTATCTGGAAATGTCTGAGGAACTGGGGAAATTTTCCAAATTTTTTCCTTGTTCTCAAGGAAAAGTTAATGACTGGCCTGGAAGAAATGGAGAAATGAAGGAAGTCATTACTGGTAGGGGGACCAATTCCCAAAACAGCAGGAGTGGCATCCAAAAAGATGCCAAAGGCAGGATTTATGGAAGCAGACATAAAAGTTGAAGTAAGAAGCCAAAAGTTGGGGCCAAGACTGAAGCAGTCTAATTTCCTTCTCACAGCTTGGGAATATTGAGTGTTGTCTTGATAGCCTTGTTGGTTTAACGTCATTTCCCAAATATGCTACTAATAAAAACGGCCCTAATAGTACTAATTTCAGATTGTTTGCTAACATTTTAGATGTTTATGATAGTAAGGCAATACCTCTGGTAATGTGTATGAAGAGTTATCAGAAATTTACGTAGGGTTCTCTTAAGTTCTCCTGTGGCTTTTCATACATGATACAAACTGCTGCTATGTTTCATTGAAGCAGAAAGACTTAAGTTAAGGTTTACAAGCTATCAGTACTATTGTTTCAACTATCACAGAGAATCAGGAGGGCTTCCTTCATCTTTGTATTAGAATGCAAGATCCCTGGAGTGGTTCTCTTTCACAGAAATTTTTCTGTTCATCTTTATATTTCTTTAGTGTGATTGGTAACGGAGAGAAAGACCAGTAATGTAATTTAAAAGAGAGAATGGAACCCAGATGGTAAGATACAGTTCTTTGTATTTGTCCAACTTCATGAGTAGAGACAGGAAGGGGTAAAGATCTGTCTTTCAGATGATAATGCAGCCTTTGTCACAAACTAAGACAAGGTCCTTTGACAATCAGCATTTCAGGGAACAAAATAACCTAAGATATAAAGATTGTTTCCAGCTCAAAATTTTGAGGTTTTACACAGTGGATTCCTGATCATAAGGCAATTTTTCTACCAAACCTCTCATCCTCTATTATTGAACTTAACAAGTTGGTGATTTAGTTGTTTTAAAAAGGCAAATGCTTATAATTTATATGCTTTCCAAGTCTGTAATTATTGAAAAGTCCTTTAGCTAGAAACTCCTTTAGTTAGAGAATTTTTAATGGTCAATTCACGGTTGTCCTGTGAGATCCCATGAACCTTGAAAGGAAGGAAGGAGGTGCACAAAAAATAAATAAATAAAACACAAAGAAACCAACTGAACAATCTATAGCAGAATCAGGATTGAAATTCGTACTTCTCAAATCTAGTGGTAGGGTTGCCTTTACAGCAAATGGAAGAGAATTAATATGAAATAGACACCTTGACGGTGTTAAGAAATTAACCATTAGCTATAGCAATTAACTGTAGTTAACAATACTCACAAAAGCTATTTTACACAAGCAACTGTTAATAAAAGATGATTCTCTCTGGTGATTATGGATGTGTGACAGGCAAGCCACAGATCAGCTAAGACAATGTGAAAGCGAGTAATTGTCTCAGCAGCTGTGTTTCAAAATACATAACTTTAACCACAAGACTAATGTTCACAGCATCTATTCAATCTACCTTGCTTTACCCTCATCCCTATATGTTGTCTACCCAATGCCAAATATACAGGTGCCTGAAAGGATTGTTTATTTTTCATTTAAATGATGGTGAAGCCAGAATTCTTTTACCTTTAATGTTTTGATCTGAGAATGGATTTTTTACTCCTTTCCTTAATTCTAGTAACACAGTTAAGTGAAGACTGGAAATTAGAACTTGCAGAATCACTGTAAAGTGATCTACATTTTTCTATTGGCACAACATGTGATTGAAAGCTTGTTTTTTTTTACTGTAAACTTAGTATTATAACAATCATAGATGGCAGTGACTATATCATAAAAGCAAAGTGAATGATTACATAACAAGGTAGATTTAGTTCAGGGTCATGAGTTCATGTGTAATAATAATGATGTTATGAATTATAGGGAATATGTTCTTATTTTTAGAAAAAATCAGAAAAAATTTTTGAACTTTTATCATTTATTTTACCAGCTTCAAATTAGTAAATGAATTACGCATGTTGAAAGGTAATCAGACAAATCAACTTTGAGTTCCTCCAATTTATGACTTCATCTATGTTTGCAAATTAAAATTCATTCAGCACAGGGCCTATATGTATGTTATAAAATCATATTTAACTATTTGTATGCTACTAGTTTAATAATACTCTTGATTTTATAAAAGGTTCTTTTGTATAGTGGTTGGGAGTTTATTATCTCAAAGAAGACTGAATTTGAATCCCCACTCCTCTAGATCCTAACAGTGAAATCTTGGTTAAATTACTTAAGTATAACTGTTTTTCCATCTATAAGGTGAGTGTAATAAAAGTACTTAGCTCAGGGATGCTGTAGCAAGTTAGTTAATATATGTAAAGCTCTTAGTCTTTAGTACATATCACATAGGGTGAGCTATGAAAGTCTGACTTTATATTATGAAGGGCCTGTCTTGTATCATATATAACTAGAGGCCAATATGTGGGCAACAAATGCAGGAGAAAAGATTGCAAGAGGTTAAACTTTAATAGTACTAAAATCAAAATCCTATAGAGTATGTATACATTTAAAACATGAAGATTTCAAGAATGCTCTCCTCTATCAATAGGGAGCACTGTATCTAATCATTCAAATAACTTAAGATTAACAACTCCTTTTCTTTACTTATTAATTAAAAGGCTTTTATTTATATTTTTAAGGTTTCCACACTTAAAATTTATGAAGACTAAGTTAAACTGACTTACTTGGAAGCTTCTATGATATTCTAAAGCTAGTCAGATACATAAAGAAGTACATAAATAAGGAAGAGGATAATATCCAAATCTTTAATTAGCTGTGATAATTGCAAAAATGTACTCTGGATAATTTTAATGATCACAGAAAACTCTAAAAGCTTGTTTATTTAGGTCTCTTCCATTTCCAAGTCTTAAATTTACTTTTGCTTGGAACTGCAAACAAAAAAAGTTACAGCTACTTCTCTGCTTTGTATTTTTCTACTATCTCCTTTACTACTGAACATAAATATGGCTCAAATCAGGAAGTAAAAATTGTGTGAGATTTCAGTGGTCTATTACAATGGTATGCTGTCTGAAACACATTCATGTGGGCTTCTGAAAGCATGAAGTTTGGACTGGTACACACCTTAGCCTGATTCTTGGCTCTGCCTTTAACAGCTATTTCATTTTGCACAAATTACTTAAATACTGTAAGCCTCATTTTCTTCCTATGTCAAATAAAGGTAACAGTGTTTACTTCTTATGGTTTCTCAGATTTAAATTAAATTTAAATCTGAAATTTAAATTAGATAATATGCAAACATACATATGGTGATGACAATAATGATGATGATGATGATGGCTTTGGTTGGTTCTGCTCCACTGACACTTTGATCTTTGGTCACTCATAGGTTTACCTATTCTAGCCTATTTTTTCTACATCTATAACTCTTCTTCTTTCTGCTTTATGGGATCTTTCTCTATGTACCTCTTTTAAGTAAATATTCCTCATGGACCTATCTGGTTTCTATTCCTCTTCTCACAGTGCAGTCTCTCCAAGATACCTAAAATTCTCTATACCTATGGACATTCTTTTTCTGACTGGTGGTCCCAAGGCCCTGTCTCTGGCCTTGACTTGCCACCTGAGTCCCTGATCTAATTGGCAAACTTTACAGAGATCTCCCACCATCACTCGCACCCACGATGTGCTGGTAAACCGGCTCTCACAAAGAAGTAATTCATAGAATTTTACAATTCCTATAGTGTAAGTACTCTCATCCTGGACTATTTCAAGGGACCTTCTTAGCCTCACTGAGTGTACAGTTGGAGGAGCCCTGGACTTTCCCCGACTTGCAATACCCCAAACCAAATTAATCATCTTTGCCCCAATCCTAGTTCATAGCACATTATGTACCAACTTGTCTAGGCTAGAAATCTCAGAGTCAGTCTTAATGGAGATTGAGGTATTTCTCTGCTGTTGTTTCCATGCCCCTGAGCCCTACCTGATGCTGCTGCCTCAGACTGAGACTGGACTGTCCATGCCACATACACATCGTGGAAGCTCTTCTTTCAGCTGAGCTCAAGTGTTGAACCCTTTGATAAACTTTCCTCACTCGATTCTCCAATTAGAAGTAATCACTTCTTCCTATGTATGCACAGTAGGCAGGTTTTTTCTTTAAATAGAAATATCCATAGTTGGTTCATTAAGAGAAAACCCAGATTTCTCAAGGTGAGTCAAGGGGAAAAAACTTCATCTGTAGGACGTGAATATGGATTTGAAGTTCTGAGCTCTAATCTGCAGTCAGTCACCTCCTCTTAGAAGCATCTAGTATAAGTTACAGCCAACAGCATGGAGACCTCAAAAGTGATCCTCTTCCCTTAATGTTTTGGTATGAAGATGGATTTTTCACACCTTCCCTTAATTCTACCAACACAGTCGTCGCATGAAGACTGGAACTTTAAAGCAAAGCATTCAAACAAACTCAAGAGAAACAGGGAGGAAACAAAGTGCAGGATGCACAATCAGACAGTGTGGCTCACTCTAGCATGAAGGTTTGAGTTTGTTAATAAAGCTGATCTTTCAAGTAGCATTTACTTATTTGGGTTTTCTGTTTTGCTAATGATATTTCACCAAATACAGCATAAATTCCCATCTGCTAGAATAGCATTTCACTCATCTCTAAACTGCCTCTACTGACATGAACATGATACATTCAGCAATTTTTGAATATAATTCATGAATACTTGACATGAGGACTTTGATTTCAAAGTTTAGCTATATAAGATTGTAATAGGTAGCAAAATATAAATAAATATACCACTATCATGTGGTGCCTTTCCATATGTGACCTTTTCTAACTTTTCTTGGCCTTAAATGTCATCTAATAAATAATAATTTTATTTTTGTTTCTTTGTTTTTCTTCAGAAGAAAAATACATATAAAAGTACGCTATCTAAAACACACGGCAGTTCATTAATGGGAGATATCTTAATTTTTAGTCTTTGTCTGTCCTTCAGAAACACTGAGAGCTGTGAAGTTTTTTTTTTTTCTATCCTAAATCTTCAGGCAATTACTTCTGAAGAGTACAACCTCAGAAAGACATTAGAATTGTGGAAGAAGTATTTGTTCTTTGAACTTTATTTCAAAATATCTGCAAGCTTTAATGGTGTGTTTTTCTGCAGATACTTGAACTTCTGGGACAAAAGAGGAAGAGCAGTTGTGGCAAGGACTGAGACTAACTCTTAACCTAGAAGAGGAACTGGTCAGACACAGACGAATGTGTTTGGTGGGGCCCTGTTCAGACTCGCCGCTCGTTGCATAAACATTCCCATTCTGCCCATCAGACCAGAACCGCCCATTTCTGTCTAGAAGAAATCAGTGAATCATGTCAAATCCTGAGTAGGCCATTGTGATCTTTACCTTTTTGAGGTTTACCTATTGCTTATGCTTCTGATCACCTTTCTCTTGTCCCCTGCGTGTTTGCTGTCAACCTGACATCATTAAATTCTTCCCAGATAAATGGCTAGGGAAATAGGTTTAAAGGAGATTTGAAAATGAAGAGGTGTTTTGGAAATAATTGGCCAGAATTCAGGAAGCCTGGTTTGGTTCTAGCCCTAGTTGCTTCTAAGTAGCTGTTTGGCCTTGAATGAATCCCATTAGTTTCTGGATACAATTTTAAGAGTTACTAATTGGAATAAATAGTATTCATGACGTTTAACTCTCCTCATATTTTATGGTTCTATATAGGTTGTTTTTTTAAAAAAAGGAGACATTTTGGGTATGTACAATACACCAATAAGCACAGAAGTAGATATGACAATACAATAATATGACTGTTTAATGCCAAAAGATTAACAGGATCAAAACAGTTGATAGCAGAAGAGAGGAAAATAGGGCAGAAAATACAGAATAGGTACAATGGTGGGTAATCTTGCCCTCCAGATTTGCCTTGTAAATTTTATTTTGCACAAAAGAAATCGTTTCAAGGGGCAGAATGTGCTGACAACTTAGAATGTTGTTCAGTTGGGAAGGAAGAGAATATGATCCTTTTCTCTTTCCAGCCTCCGATCACCTATCAGTGGCCCCCACTGGGCAAACCCACAAGGAGCCGGTGGGCAGCAGACAGTGAGTGAGGTGTGGAGGAGAGTAGAGGTCCCTCTCCTGGGGCATGTGGAGGCAGGGAAGAGCTGGGAACGGGTCTGGAGGGCTAAATGGAGACCAGCCAGCACATCATCCCACCCTAACATTCTACGGTCACAGATCATTTAAAGAACAGGAATGAGCTCCTTAGCCATGGAAGTAAGGGTAATAATTTTCTGCATTTACATGACCTTACAAAGTCAGTTGTGTACAGTTTGTAAAGTAAAATTGTTTCATACATATTTTGCATGTATAGGCACTCTCATGCTGAGCTGGGCCTACTGTTTCCATAGCTAATGCTTATGAAGTGCTACACGCTAGGGACTTTTCCAAGGGCTTTACATGGATTTACTCATTTACTCCTTAGTAGTAGGTACTATGATCCTCCTTTTTCAGGTGAGGAAGCTGAAGTGCAGACAGTTTGCCTCAAGTTAACAACAAGTGGAATTCTGACTAAACTGGGATTCTAACTTTGGCCTCTGGTGCCAGAGCATTTCACCCTACATACCATCCCCTTGCAGTCTATGCTCTCACTACACAGACCTTGTCAGTTGCTTAATTTTGCAGTCTCATGAATTTTTGCATCATTTTTATTATACTTGAGTAATAATTACCCAGTTGGCTAACAGTCTGACAGAGATGATCCACTTTCCAACTCTGCACAGCATCTGAAAATCAGAATCCAAGATGTTCTGTGTTGCAAGGGGATTCAGCCGACCCTCTCCTCAGTCGTGAGGAGACAATCACAGCCCCACTCTAACCACATTAGTATCTTACTGAGTCACTTACTGGATCAGAGGTAACTCCTCACTCATAAGCTTGAAACTATCCTTCTGGAATGCTCTGCAGTACCTTAACTGTGACACTATGAAGACATTTTGCAACAGATACCATTCTAATGACTTGTGGCAACCCTTTCAAAGAGAAAGAAATTTAATTTTCTTCTTTTGAATCAGAATAAAGAATATGGAGATTTTGTAGAAGAAATGATTTCAGTAGCTTTTCTGAGTGAAACTAGAAATTAACTACAATCACATAGGATTTATCTCTTTAAACTGAAGAGCAGTTTGGGCAATGTCTTAGTTAACTTGGGCTGCCATAACAAAAACCACAGTCTAGGTGGCTTATACAACAGAAATTTATTTTCTCACAGTTCTGGAGGCTGGAGGTCTGAGAACAGGATGTGTGGCTGGGTTCTGACAAACTCTCCTCCTGGCCGGCAGATGGCCTCCTCCCCGCCGTGCACTTACGGCCTTTCCTCCTGTGTGCCTGGGAAGATATCAAGTCAACAATTCTATCAAAATAGGATCCCATCCTTATGAACTCATTTAACCATAATTACTTCCTAAAAGTTATATCTCAAACAGTTACATAAAGAATTAGGGCTTCAACATATGAATTTGTGGTGGTGGGGGACACATTCATTCCATAGCAAGAAAGCACTTTTTTTCTGATTACAGTAGTAAAATAGAATTATTCTGAACTTTATTCTATCCAAGAATAATTTCATCACAGTGAATTTATATTTAAAATAGAAATAATAACCCAAGAAAGCTTATTTTTAAAAAACAGCAATTAGTAATATGTAATTTCTAAATATATAGCATAATATGTTGTATTAGTATTCTTAGCTTACATCAAGTTAAACTGATATCATACAGTTACTAAAACAGACTGGACTGGACAATGCAAAGATCATCAATGTTTTTCTTAATTCTTACCCTTCCCCAATCAATGTAAATGCATCTGACTAGAGTAAATGTGTGGGTAGGAATAGATGAGGACTACTGTGGGTCCTTTGCTCAGGGACTTCTGTTCTGTTGATTTTGGGCAGTGAATCAAAGAGGCGGTTTATTGGGGAAAATGATGAGTTTGATCACCAAGACATCTCTCCCTTTTTTTAAATGGAGAAAGAATATGACCATATGATACTAATGAAACCCCAGGGACAGTTTGTAATGTCATCATGTGTCAAATGACTGACACTTGCATTATCTAATTAAACAATATGATATTTACAGCAATAATGTGCATGATCAGTATTAAAAGATTGCCACTGATTGTAAAAGCAAATTCAAAATTATAATTTTGAAAACAACCACACATTTACAGAAAAGTTGAAACTAATCATACAAGAAAATTTATTTCCCTGAACTATTTATAACAAGATGCCAACTTGATATCCCATCACCCCAGAATACTATGATATGTATGTCTTATGAACAAGGACATTTTCCTACATAGCCACATATAAGAATGAAAAATTACCATAAATGCATCACTAATATTTAGCCCCTCAACCTCATTTACATTTCATTGATTGTCCTAATAATGACTTCATAACAAAAGAATCCAGCTCAGACTTACACGATACATTTAGTTGTCAGTTCTTTTCAGTCTCCTCCTGGAACAATCTCCTCAGTCTTTAACTATCATGACCTTAACACTTGAAATTTACAGGCCAAGTTATTTTGTAGAATATTCTCAATTTGGGCTTGTCTGATGTCTCCTAACAATTAGATTCAGACTGTGCATCTTTGGCAGGAAAAGCATAGAAGTAATGCTGTGTTCTTCTTGTTGTATTTTATTAGCCCCCAATTTTGGTTAGTTCCGTTACTGAAGCAGCTCACTTTCACCACTAAATGAAGATGGAGTCTGCAAAACTTCTCCACTATAAAGTTAATTTTCATTTTAGTAACAATGAAGTGTTTTGTGAGCTGGCACTCTGAAACTGTGTTATTATCCCATTCCACAACAAACTTTCAATTTATTCATTTATTTAATTGTATCTGAATAGACTCATGGCTTCCTATATTATTCAATTGGTTATGTCAGTCCCTGCCATCATTATTTATTTTGATATCTGTATTGATCCTGATTGGGTCATTCAGGGACAACCACTCCTGTGGACCCCTCCTCACTTCCCTTGGGATTTTACACCCACATCTGGCTGCCCTCTTCCACAGATGCCCTAGCGACCGGCTGGGGCTCTCCCACCCTGATCAGGACCGCTTCAACTTCCCCAGACTGGTACAGACGCCTACCTTGCTCTGCTTTACCCAATGGCTTTAGGACTAAATTGTTCAGGAAGGGGAGGGAGGCAAGTGGAGCGAAGTCTAGGGGAAAAAGAGCTAAAATAACAGTTTTACAATAAATTGTTTAGCTTTAAAATTCCACACCTTAAAAAAAATCGATTTTCTCTTATATTTTCTCAACTTCATTTAAGGAAACCAAGTCATTCTTAGGCAATTCATACCTCTGTTTGAGCAGAGTGGTCAGAAACTGCTTTGAAATTTCTTTTAAATAAATCTTAATGCTTGACTATGAGTGCCTCCTGAATCTGTGGTAAAAAAACATTGAGGGAGGACCTAATCATTCAAAGGAGAGAAGACTAATGATGGATTTCTGAAAGGCTTTTTTCAGAAGCTTTACAAGTATGCAATTTAAAGTGTCTGTTCACTAAAGAACAATAGAGCATGGAATAAATGTAGGATCTCTTTGATTATGGGGGAAAAAATTTCCTTTTAAGGTTGTACAGCTGTTATGGTGAAACTGACTTGGGACCTGTTCATTTTCTGCTGTTTATTTGTGAACTTTAATCCTGATCTGACCTCAGTGAAGTGTGTGCTGTTGAACAAACCTGTCTGAACATTCTGAGAAAATGTCCAGACAAGAGGGAGCCCAACGGAGTGAGCTCAGCTTTCTAAAGTCTCCCACCACCCTGCATGATCTGCAGTGTTATATGGCATTCAAAACCTATAGTGCTTCATGACACCTCTTCTGCTGTCTGATATCAATTCTGCTTGTAAACATTTTATGTTTCTGCTTTGTTTCTGCTAGGATGTAAATAAACAATTTTATTATATAGAAAAAATGCATTTAATAACTTTTTTTCTGGATATCATTCAAAAGCAGGCATATAATTGTTTATAGAGTGAATCAATCAATCAATCAATCAATGGTCCAGTCAAACAATCAATCAACTGCAGCACCTGGCAATAACCACACTTTTTAATATGTTAATTAAAAAGTTAAAATATTTTTCCACCCTAAAAAGCCCTTGAGTTTGGTTTTATCAAGAAAGAAAACAAACAAAAAACTCTCACTTTAAATGATCACATTTTCACTTGCTAGAGATTCTGAAACTTAAAAACAGTTATCTCATATTTTCCCAATTTCATGTAGGAAAACCATCATGACCTTCTTAGTCAATATATCTCTCTATCTGCACATATGATCAGAAATTGCTAGAGTAGATGAGGGAGTTACCCCTATTTGTAAAAGTTCAAAGAACAATTTAAAAATCTAGCCCCAAAGAAAATGCTTCAACAACACACAGATATTTGGTACCATTAATGGAGGAGAATTATTGATGTCTTCAGGTAAACTGGCTTCATCAATCATAGTTTGTCTGTTTTTCCAGGTTACCTTAACTATACCAATTATCTTTAATAAGGAGTTCAACAAATCTTAAAATAATTATTATTATGTGGAGACAAATAGAATATTTCTCCAGAACATGAGTAAAAGTATATCATTCAGGGTCAGCAAATGCCATTTTGAGACAATGCTGTTTCTCTTCCCGAAGACTAGCTTTTTACACACATTTTGAAGGTGTTAATGTTGAGTAGTAATACAGTATCTTTAACTTAGATACAGCCTGAAGAAGGTATTTTACATAAAAACACTGAAAGTATAACAAAATGTTTTCTGTTTCTGTTTCTAAATGTACTGTTTTTCTGTCAGTGACTACTAATAATAGTAATTGCACCAGATGATGAGTTGAGGGTTTAATATACAAAGCAGAGATCACGCCCCCATTGCTTAGATCCTCCAATCCTCCTCTGATGGTCCACCAGGCCAGTGCGATGTGCTCCCCCAACTCTTCTCTCACTCCTCACTCCTCCATTTCCTCAGGTGGTCCAGACCCAGGGAGGGCCATGCTCTGCCTGTGTGCCCTTACTTTGTACCGTTTGCTGTTCTCTGTGCTTGGAACTTCTGGTAGTTCAAAGTGCAGCTTGATGAGTATGACAGAGGTGTCCTCAGTCCCCTGTTTTTTTTGGTATTAGTTCCTTCCAGCTCAAATAAGTGCAGCTCAAATAAGTTAACAGTGTTTCCTATGAAAATGCTTCTTCATAAAAAGTTCCTTCAAACGTCTAACCAGATTGCTGCCTCTGTGTAGGAAAGAAGTCTGGAGTCCACCATCTGAAATGTCTTGATTTCTCCACACAGCTGGCACCTCATCATGCAGCATTCAGATAAATGCCTACCCTTCAGTGAGATATAAGGTCACATTCTTCTTCTCTGCCCTCATCTCTCTTTCCTTACTGTGTTCCAGTCTATGTTTTATTTTCTTCATAGAACTTGTAACTATACAAGATGTATTTATTTGCATTGTTGTCTACTCATCACTTATATTTTCACAGACATTACAAACACAATGAAAGCAGGAATTGTGCATTGTTTCACCTACTCTATCCCCAGCTCTTAGAATTGTGCCTGATAGATAGTAGGTATGCAAAATCTATTTGTTGAATGCATAAAAAATGACTTCTTTGCTTGACAAAACTGGATACTTGGCCCAATTCTGAACTAGATGACTCTAGCAATCATATTTAGCAATCATATGCCAATTTCAATTGCCCTTTTACCAGTATTTCTTCAGAATATTTAAATTTTGTCCTATTTATAACAAGACACTTGTAAATAAAAGCAAATGAGGGGGCTGGAAAACACAAAATTACATTTATTAAAACTCCATTTTGGACCCAAATAATTCAAAGTGGGAGGCCTGGTGGAATGGCTTCACCATTTGCCCATTCATTACTCAAGAAAGAAATGTGGAAGTCATATGAGGTCTAGACTCCTCCCTCTCCCTCACTCTCTCCAAATTCAGTGAGTCCCATTGATTATGCATGCCTCCTAAATATCTTTTCTGGCCACTCACAATGGTGCCCACTCAAGTTCTGATCTCATCATGTCTCAACTGGCATGCACTCAGTGTATTTTGTTGAATTAGGAATATTCCCTACTTCGACTTTAAAAACAAATTTTATCTTATTTTAAGATGTAGCTTAAATTTTGCATCTTTTTGCAATATTTCTAAAGGAAGAATCATGCTGCAAAATTCTAGATATCATTGGTAAAGGTTCAGATCTTTAGGCAAATAGACGTCAAATTTAATTTTTAAGAAAATGCACTTTATTTCCCCAAAAGGTCAAACAGATCCCTGAGACACATTAGTGTTCAGAGAACTTGATAGACTTTTTAAATGGCATCAAATATAATCGCAATAAGCTTAAAAACATAATTTAAACTTTTCTTGTTACAGATTGGAGACTGTGAAGTTCTGTTTCATATTATAATTTATACTGAAAAAAGAGTCTGCTGTTGGGTGACAATGTGGTATTTTAATAATAATCAAATATTCCTAAAAAGAAAACAGTTGAGAGAGAAAATTACTTGAGGTTATTTTTCATGAAAGACAGAGTAAATTTTAAGCAATATTTGAAGACATAATAGCAGGAAGAGTTAAATGCATTGTAGGAAATTGGCATTGTTCTTAGAAGTGGTATCATCTAGCAGTTTCATAGTACTATTACGTTCACATAGTTAGGATCAACTATAGTTTTACCTCAAATCAGTTGTTTCCATCAGTTAAAGCAATTTTGAAATTTCTAGATATTTGTTGTATTGAATATTATCATTTTTATTTACTGCTCTTTTGAATCAAAAGGAACATTTGGATATTTCTGATGTGAAGTAAATATATAGAAAACAATGGAATAGTTGAAATACTTTATAAATTATATGCAAATGAGTTGAAAAAATCACTATTGTTTCAATTATTTTTTGAAATGTACAAGTAGGGTTTACTTTTTCAACTGCTAAACACCTAATAAAATGATAATTTCCTTATTATGGAGAAAAACTTCAATATAAGAGAACAAAAAGGCATATTTTCAGCATTTTTAATTTTAAAATGGCATACTTTTATTTTGCTTTTTTATTTGAAGTATAGTTCACATACAATATTATATTAGTTTCAGGTGTACAACATAGTAATTTGGCATTTATGTACTTTATGATTTGCTCACCACATTTACTTATCATGTCACCATACATAATTATTGCAATATTATAGACTATATTCCTTATGCTGTACTTTACATCCCTTGGAATTATTACCTTTTAATCCCCTTCACCTATTTTGCCCATCCTCTCAACCCCCACCCCTGTAGCAATCACCGATTTGTTTTCTGTATTTATGTTTCTGTTCTGTTCATTTGTTTTGTTTTTAGATTCCACATATGAGTGAAATCATATGGTATTTGCTTTTCTCTGTATCATAAGTTATTTTAAAACTCAGCTGATGTGAAAAGAAACACGATAATCTACAAGTTAAGATTTGTTGTGCCATGTAATGGAGTTTGACAAGGCTGAAAAGATTTCAAGTCCTAATGAGTATTGTATGACTGCTAACTGGAGTACCATGGGGAATGACTGAGCTTGCCAGAATTGGATTTGCAAGCAGCAGGAGTAATTCATCCTAGCAACCTGGGTCTGCTTATTCTTTTAGAGTTTGTGACTTGAACAACAGCAATATAAACAAAGACACACACTCAACAACATCACACTTCAGAATCGATACGTTTTTCTCCTTCACCTTTCAGGTCAACTGGTCCTCTTGGTCAGTCCCTGAGAACACAATGTTCCTTCATATTTCCTTCTTGACCTTTTGCCTTCTGGCTTCCTTCGCCTCTACTCTAATCTCCTTATTCCTAAGCCTCCATGCTCACCCTCTTTCCTCTCTGATCATTACTTTCTTCTGGATTTCTTTTTTTTTTTTTAATTTTGGTATCATTAGTATACACGTACATGAGCAACATAGTGGTTACTAGATTCCCCCCATTATCAAGTCCCCACCACATATTCCATTACAGTCACTGTCCATCAGTGTAGTAAAATGCTGTAGAGTCACTACTTGTCTTCTCTGTGCTATACTGCCTTCCCAGTGCACACCCCCTACATTATGTGTGCTAACTGTAATGCCTGTTTTTCCCTTTATCCCTCCCTCAATCCCCCCATCCTCTCCAATCCCTTTCCCTTTGGTAACTGTTAGTCCATTCTTGGCTTCTGTGAGGCTGCTGTTTTTTTATTACTTGAGTTTTTGCTTTGTTCTTATGCTCCACAGATGACTGAAATCATTTGATTACTTGTCTTTTTCCACCTGGCTTATTTGACTGAGCATAATACCCTCCAGCTCCATCCATGTTGTTGCAAATGGAAGGATTTGTTTTCTTCTTATGGCTGAATAATATTCCATCGTGTATATGTACCACATCTTCTTTATCCATTCATCTACTGATGGACACTTAGATTGCTTGCATATCTTGGCTATTGTTGTTTTTTTTTTGAGAGGGCATCTCTCATATTTATTGATCAAATGGTTGTTAACAACAATAAAATTCTGTATAGGGGAGTCAATGCTCAATGCACAATCATTAATCCACCCCAAGCCTAATTCTCATCAGTCTCCAATCTTCTGAAGCATAACAAACAAGTTCTTACATGGTGAACAAATTCTTACATAGTGAATAAGTTCTTACATAGTGAACAGTACAAGGGCAGTCATCACAAAAACTTTCGATTTTGATCACTCATTATGAACTATAAACTGTCAGGTCAAATATGAATATTTGTTTGATTTTTATACTTGATATATATGTGAATCCCACATTTCTCCCTTTATTATTATTATTCTTATTATTATTTTTAATAAAATGCTGAAGTGGTAGGTAGATGCAAGATAAAGGTAGAAAACATAGTTTAGTGTTGTAAGAGAGCAATTGTAGATGATCAGGTGTGTGCCTGTAGACTATGTGTTAATCCAAGCTAGACAGGGCAATAAAACATCCACGGATGCAGAAGATTTCTCTCAAAACAGAGGAGGTGGGGTTCTAAGCCTCACCTCTGTTGATCCCCAATTTCTCACCTGATGGCCCCCCTGTGACTGTGACTCTCTTAGGTTGTTCCTCCCTTGAGGAATCTTACCCATCTCTGGCTAACCAGTCATCTTCCGGGGCCATACAGGGAAATGTAAAGTTGGTAAGTGAGAGAGAAGCCATATTGTTTGAAAAGGTTAGCTTTTTACTTCTTTTCTGTGGCTTCTATGCCCAGCATTTGTCTTGAGGTATCTTTACAACTTGGAGGAATTATGATACTCGGTGAATTCAATATGAGGCACAAATTCTATTTAAGGGTTGTAATTAGGAAGGAAGAAGAAAAGCTATAGAGGTAGCAGACAGAAGAAAAGATGGGAAGATTATTTCTCTGACATATCTTCTTGTAGAGTAACTTAAGCATGTATAGGGTTTAAACTACTAATTAAATTGCACACACACATCAACATAATAGGAATACAGTTACATAACCAAAGCAGATCTATAATTACCAGCCATCTCCAGTGAAGCCAAGAAAACCAGTTAGGCACCCTAGGCATTTGTGAAAATTTGTCTATGATATAATGCATATTGTCCAACTGTACTTGAACAGTCTAAGAGAAATCAGACAAATTAAAACAACCCATTCCTGGGAACTGTTCACATCCCATATGTTCTTTTAACAGTAGATAGTCTGTAGTTGTAAGATTTTGGAGTGCTACAACTTGCACTTCTCCTAATTCTTGGTTGAGTTCCAACAGTATAGATCCAGTCAAATTTGTTGTTTTACTGTATGCACAGGCCAGCTTAGATATCTCCTTCTTCATTCCAATGACAAGTCCAGGAACCAGTGGAATGAATGCAGATTCAACTGCAGCATCGCCTGGATCTTTGTTGAGGTTTTTTGATGATCATCTTCTGGTATGACTCTTCCAGAGAGTGCTGACGTTGGAACTTCTTCTTCATATCATATCTTAGTTCATTTTCTGGGTAGCCAAATTAGGCTTTGATCCTCTGTATAAACACAAACAGACCCTTTCCCCACACTTTGATATGCCCTTTATACCATTGTGTAGAACTCATTCGAGGTCACCACAGAGGAACTGCTTTTTTTTTTTTAAGAAAGGAATATGATCAGAAAAATGTACCTCCATAGCCAATCATCTGACACCCTTTAAGTGATCAAAATTAAGGATATTTAAAGCATGCATTAATCATTGATTTACAGTTAGTTTTATCCTATCAGGGAGTAATCCCCCTTCTCTTTCTTTCTTTTTTAAAATTGTTTTGTTATCTTTAATCTACACTTACATGAAGAATATTATGTTTACTAGGCTCTCCCCTATACCAGGTACCCCCTATAAACCCCTTTACAGTCACTGTCCATCAGCATAGCAAAATGTTATAGAATCACTACTTGTCTTCTCTGTGTTGTACAGCCCTCCCCTTTCTCCCACCCCCCACTATGCATGCTAATCTTAATACCTCTCTTCTTCTCCACCCCCTTATCCCTCCCTACCCACCCATCCTCCCCAGTCCCTTTCCCTTTGGTACCTGTTAGTCCATTCTTGGATTCTGTGATTCCGCTGCTGTTTTGTTCCTTCAGTTTTTCCTTTTTCTTATACTCCACAGATGAGTGAAATCATTTGGTATTTTTCTTTCTCCGCTTGGCTTATTTCGCTGAGCATAATACCCTCCAGGTCCATCCATGTTGCTGCAAATGGTAGAATTTGCCCTCTTCTTATGTCTGAGTAGTATTCCATTGTGTATATCTAACACATCTTCTTTATCCATTCCTTGACTTTTAGTCTGTACATGTCTTTGGGTTTGAGGTGAGTTTCTTGTAAGCAGCATATAGATGGGTCTTGCTTTTTTATCCATTCTATTACTCTATGTCTTTTGACTGGTGCATTAAGTCCATTTACAATTAGGGGGACTATTGAAAGATATGTACTTATTGCCATTGCAGCCTTTAAATTCATGGTTACCAAAGGTTCAAGGTTAGCCTCTTTAGTATCTTACCACCTAACTTAGCTCATTTATTGAGCTGTTATATACACTGTCTGGAGATTCTTTTCTTCTCTTCCTTCTTATTCCTCCTCCTGCATTCTTCATATGTTGGGTGTTTTGTTCTGTGCTCTTTCTAGGAGTGTTCCCATCTAGAGCAGTCCCCGTAAGATGCCCTGTAGAGGTGGTTTGTGGGAAGCAAATTCCCTCAGCTTTTGCTTGTCTGGGAATTGTTTAATCCCGCCATCATATTGAAATGATAGTCGTGCTGGATACAGTATCCTTGGTTCAAGGCCCTTCTGTTTCATTGCATTAAATATATCATGCCATTCTCTTCTGGCCTGTAGGGTTTCTGTCGGGAAGTCTGTTGTTAGCCTGATGGGTTTTCCATTATAGGTACCTTTTTCTCTCTAGCTGCCTTTAAAACTCTTTCCTTGTCCTTGATCTTTTCCATTTTAATTATTATGTGTCTTGGTGTTGTCCTCCTTGGATCCTTTCTGTTGGGGGTTCTGTGTATTTCCGTGGTCTGTTTGATTATTTCCTCCCCCAGTTTGGGGAAGTTTTCAGCAATTATTTTTTCCAAGATACTTTCCACCCCTTTTCCTCTCTCTTTTTCTTCTGGTACCCCTATAATACAGATATTGCTCCTTTTGGATTGGTCACACAGTTCTCTTAATATTGTTTCATTTCTGGAGATCCTTTTATCTCTCTCTATGTCAGCTTCTATGTGTTCCTGTTCTCTGGTTTCAATTCCATCAATGGCCTCTTGCATCTTATTCATTCTGCTTATAAATCCTTCCAGAGTTTGTTTCATTTCTGTAATCTCCTTTCTGGCATCTGTGTTCTCCCTCTGGACTTCATCCCATTTCTCTTGCATATTTCTCTGCATCTCTGTCAGCATGTTTATGATTTTTATTTTGAATTCTTTGTCAGGAAGACTGGTTAGGTCTGTCTCCTTCTCTGGTGTCTCTGTGATCTTGGTTTGCCTGTAATTTTGTCTTTTCATGGTGATAGGAATAGTTTGCAGAGCTGGGACTAGTGACGGCTGGAAGAACTTCCCTTCTTGTTGGTTTGTGGCCTTCCTCTCCCGGGAGAATAGCGACCTCTAGTGTCTTGTGCTGGGTAGCTGTGCACAGACAGGGCTTCAGCTTCCTGCCCGGCTGCTATGGAGTTCATCTCCGCTGTTGCTGTGGGTGTGCTCTGGCTCAGGCTGCTGCTCCAAAGTGGTGGAGTTGCATTGGAGGGGGAGCGGCCAGAAGGCTATTTATCTCCGTAAGGGGCCTCCGTGCTCCCTGCAGCCAGGGGATTAGAGTGCCCAGAGATCCCCGGACTCCCTACCTCTGGACTAAGTGTCCCCGCCATGCCCCTTTAAGATTTCCAAAAAGCACCCGCCAAAACAAAACAACGACCACAAAAAAAATTTTTTTTAAATAAATAAATTCATTCATTTATTAATTAAAAAGGTGGCCACTCGTTTTTCTTTATTCTCTGGCGCCAGCCTTGGGCACCCACTCACCGGTCTTGCTGCCCTGTTTCCCTAGTATTGGGGTCCCTGTCCCTTTAAGACTTCCAAAAAGCACTCGCCACAACAAAACAACAACAATAACAACAACAACAAAAGATGGCTGCTCGCTTTTCTTTTGTCCTCCAGCGCCAGCCTCTGGTACCCACTCACCGTTCTTGCTGCCCTGTTTCCCTAGTATCCAGGGCCCTGTGCATGCACTGTGTCTGTGCTCTGGTCCGTATGGCTGGGGCTGGGTGTTCAGCAGTCCTGGGCTCCTTGTCCCTCCCTCTCTGACTCCTCTCCTCCTGCCGGGAGCTGGGGGGAAGGGCACTCGGGACCTGCCGGGCTGGGGTTTGTATCTTACCCCCTTTGTGAGGCGCTGGGTTCTTGCAGGTGTGGATGTGGTCTGGATGTTGTCCTGTGTCCTCTGGTCTTTATTCTAGGAAGAGTTGTCTTTGTTATATTTTCATAGATATATGTGGTTTTGGGAGGAGATTTCCGCTGCTCTACTCACGCTGCCATCTTGGCTCTGCCCCCATATCTTGACTATTGTAAATAGTGTTGCAATAAACATAGGGGTACATATGTAATTTTGAAACTGGGCTGCTGCATTCTTAGGGTAAATTCCTAGAAGTGGAATTCCTGGGTCAAATGGTATTTTTATTTTGAGGTTTTTGAGGAACCTCCATATTGCTTTCCACAATGGCTGAACTAGTTTACATTTCCACTAGCAGTGTAGGAGGGTTCCCCTTTCTCCACATCCTTGCCAACATTTGTTGTTGTTTGTCTTTTGGATGGTGACCATACTAACTGGTGTGAGGTGATATCTCATTGTGGTTTTAACTTGCATTTCTCTGATGATTAATGATATGGAGCATCTTTTCATGTGCCTGTTGGCCATCTGAATTTCTTCTTTGGAGAACTGTCTGTTCAGATCCTCTGCCCATTTTTTAATTGAATTATTTGCTTTTTGTTTGTTGAGGTGTGTGAGCTCTTTATATATTTTGATGTTAACCGCTTATCGGATATGTCATTTCTGAATATATTATCCCATACTGTAGGATGCCTTTTTGTTCTATTGATGGTGTCCTTTACTGTACAGAAGCCTTTTAGTTCGATATAGTCCCACTTGTTCATTTTTGCTTTTGTTTCCCTTGCCCATGGAGATATGTTCATGAAGAACTTGCTCATGTTTATGTCCAAGAGATTTTGCCTTTGTTTTCTTCTAAGAGTTTTATGGTTTCATGACTTACATTTAGGTCTATGATCCATTTCAGCTTTACTTTTGTGTATGGAGTTAGACAATGATCCAGTTTCATTTTCTTACATTTAGCTGTCCAGTTTTGCCAACACCAGCTGTTGAAGTTGCTGTCACTTCCCCATTGTATGTCCATGGCTCCTTTATCATCTATTAATCGACCACATTTGTTTCGGTTAATGTCTGAGGTCTTTATTCTGTTCCACTGGTCTGTGGCTCTGTTTTTGAGCCAGTACCAAATTGTCTTGATTATTGTGGCTTTGTAGTAGAGCTTGAAGTTGGGAAGTGAGATCCCCCCTGTTTATTCTTTCTTCTCAGGATTGCTTAGGCTATTTGGGGTCTTTCATGGTTCCATATGGATTTTTAGAACTATTTGTTTCAGTTTCTTGAAGAATGCTGTTGGTAATTTGGTACGGATTGCATAGAATCTGTAGATTGCTTTAGGCAGTATGGCCATTTTGACAATATTAATTCTTCATACCCAAAAGCATGGGATGAATTTCCATTTATTAGTGCCCTCTTTAATTTCTCTTAGGAGTGTCTTGTAGTTTTCAGGATATAGGTCTTTCACTTCCTTGGTTAGGTTTTTTCCTAAGTATTTTATTCTTTTTTGATGCAATTGTGAATGGAATTATTTTACTGATTTCTCTGTATTAATTTTGTATCCTACATCTTTGCTGAATTTGGATATTAGTTCTATTCTTCTAGATTTCTTAGATACCATATTTCCTCCTTCTCTTCTTTGTTTCCCTCGGTGGTCTGTCCTGGTCTCCTCAGTCTCACCCAGTCTCCTCTAAGCCTCTCACATTTCCCTCTCTACAAGTAAATCTATTAACTTCCTCAGGCAGCCTCTCCTTGACATCACTTCCTAGGTTCCCAGGCTTATACTCCAGCATCCACCATTCATTGAGTGCCAGGTGGTGGTATAAAGAGTTTCATGCAAAAAATGATCTCACTTACATCTCCCAAAGACCCAATGAGATAGATATTATGTATCCTATTTGGAATGAGAAACTTAAGGCTCAGAAAGGTTATCTTGCTTGATTCCTCATGCTTAATAATTGCCTGTGCTAGGATTTGAATCCAGTTGAGTCTCTTGAATGCTAGAGAATATTGGTCCCCAATTTGTTAAACATTCATATAACAAGACTTGTCCTCACCTTATGCTGCGATTTTCTTCATTTTCACCCCATTCATAAAATGTAGTTTCCATCTTGTACCACCCATCTAGTGACTAGGATTCTTTGTATTTGAATTTATGCATTATAATTCATTTATTCCTCTTCCTAGTTGATCTGGTTGATCATTTTGTGATTTGCTTTCTGTTCTCTGTTTTCTTTTTTCTGCCTTTCTTTGGGTTACTTGAATACTTTTTAGAATTGTTTTGTGTTAGCTATATTGTTTTTGAGTGTATGGCTACAAAAAAAGAGTAATATTGTATAACTCCTTTTTAGTTGTAACTCTAGCTATTACATTAAATGGGCATAACTTTTCCCATTTACAACTGTCATCCTCTTACTAGCCCAAGTGAAATGTAGACACCTTATCACCAGTTATTTCCCTTTACCTTCCCCCACTTATAATTATCTTAAATATTTCCTCTACATCATACATACATTCAGAACCAAACCAAACAATATTATAATTTTTAATGCATCTAACATAATTTAGAAAACTCAAAAAATGGAGACTATGTCCTTTTTACCCATACTTCTGTTTACTTTGTCCTTCTTTTTTGATGTTCCAAGATTCATTCTTTTTAGATATTCCTGCGAGGCAGAAAAATCCCTAAATAGTAATAGTTTTGTGGTGTATCTATGGGGATGGACTGGAAGAGTTCACAGGAATGCCACCAAATGCCTGTGCCCAGCCCCAGAAATAAAATTCTATTATCCCAAGAAGGGCATGGTGCCTGCTCAAACAGTCAGAAAGGAAGGGCTCTTGGGAAAGGCAACAAGAAGTGACTAAGCAGTGCATTGCCTCAGAAGTTGTCAGAATTGAGAGAAGAAAATGTGAACCATGCTAATGCTGTATTTTCAACAACTCAACTCCTTTATCGATTTAAGTCACAACTTCAAGGAGAAGGATAGGGGAACTCAACAAAGAGAATTAAATTTCTTCCAGATTAGCAGAATAGAGGCTCACAAAAATTAAGTGAAAGCATAGAAAAATAAATGGAGTGGTATTTATTGCACAGGGGACTTTGAGTCTTATACATTTTCATGCTTTTTTGCACTTTTCTGCTTCCCATTCCATCAAAATCACTGCCTTTATTCCTGACTCTGCAGAAGGAACCTCAGTCATCTTTGACTTTTCCTTTTCTTTTCCCCATTGTACTCAATGCTGGTTATTTCTTCCAATAAAATATTTCAGGCTTCTCCCTCCTTACTTTACCACTACTTCTATTCTTTGAATGCCTTGTTTACAGCAACAATGCCTTAGCAGGTCTTTGCCTCCCTTGCCGGATTCTCTACAATGTCATTTCCCTAATCTAAAAGTTTTTGTGGTTTTCTACTGCCTACTGCAATGAACGTGAACATCTTTGCTTGTTTTTTCAGTGTGATTTTATTCTGCATAGTTAAAGTTAATGTCTCTCACTTGCAGAGCCACAGTGGATCTATTTTCTCTCTTTCTTCTACCTAAGTCCATCCTCTTTCCAATCTGCTGCCTTTGCTCATTTTTTCCTCACACCCTTACCCCCAAATAAAAACAAGCTTAGCATACCTATCCTTCTTCCTCCTGAATATTGAATTCTATTCTGTTTTTGAATATAACTTCATAATAATTACCTCCATGAATGTATTATATTTTCTCACTTTATTTGAGGTCAATCAAAAGTCTCTTCTTTGTGAAACCCTTTTACACTCACAGTACTAACTTTAACCAATTTGAATGGATATCTGGCCAATCATTCAGTACTCTGTTCCTGTTCATGTACTTGAATATCAATCCTAGTTGGGAATGCATGATATATTCCTAAATTGATCCCACTCCCAAATGGTACTCCTACTCTAGCCATGCTTACCAGAGGACAAAACAAACCCCAATAACTATGAGAGATAACACCACAGTGGCAGCCCCAGTTATGGTCTGTGTTGGGCAGTTCCAGTTTTCTACTGCTGTGTAACAAATTTTCCCATAACCCATAGATAACCACAATTTTATTTTCCTTGCAGGGTTTGTGGTCAGGTTTTCAAACAAGTATTAGCAAAGATGACTTGTTTTAACTCCAGGATGTCTGAAGACTCTTGAGAAGGCTCAAGCAGCTGGGAATAGCTGGAATGTCTGGGCGTTTGGATCAGAGTCTTCTTAATGTGCTTATCTGGTGTCTGTGCTGGTGTGATTTGAATGACTAGAGGCTTTTTGGTTCTTTCTTTCTGCCTCTGTCACTCTTGTTACTCTGACACACACACACACACACACACACACACACGCACACCTCTCTTCTTAGTACCTTACTAAGTATTCCCTCTATGTGGCCTTTCCAATATATGGCCTCAAGGTAGTCCACTTCTTACAAAAACAAAATTTTCTTGTATAGACATGTCCTCAACCCTGTCTGAAAAAACTACCTAGTAAAATATTTCCCTCACTCTTTCTCCCAGCAGATGCCACTTCTGTCTTATTACCCTTACACACCAGAAGAAGGATAGGCATTCTCCATGCTTCCTACTGCTTTTGACATTATTTTTCCACTGTCATATAAACCTCTCTTTTGAGAGTAATGCCAGCTAGGTCTTGGTCCCTTACCCAGGGCTCTCATATGCCAACCTTGAAATCTTTTTCCACTATAATTCCTAGTCTTCCTGTCACTCAGTGACCTGCCCAGTGTCCTAGCCTCACAATTATGACTCTCCTATACTTCCATTAAACTTCAAGAACCATAGCCATGGAAGTCCTAGCCATGGCAATCAGAAAAGAAGAGAGATAAAAGGCATCCAAATTGGTAAGGACAAAGTAAAAATGTCACTACTTGCAGATGTCAAGATACTATATATAGAAAACTCTAAAGATCCCACCAAAAGACCATTATAATTAATAACTGGATTCAGCAAAGTTGCAGGATACAAAATCAATATACAGAAATTTTTGCATTCCTGTAGACTAACAATGAATTAGCAGAAAGAGAAATCAGGAGAAAAATTCCATTTAAAATTACATCAAAAATAGTAAAATACCTAGGAATAAACCTAACCAAGGGGGTGAAAGACCCTAACCCTGAAAACTAAAAGACACTCAGAAGAAAAATTAAAGATGACACAAATACATGGAAATCTATCTCATGCCCATGGATAGGAAGAATTAATTTTGTCAAAATGGCCATCCAGCCCAAAGCAATTTACAGATTCAATGTAATCCCTATCAAAATACGTATGGCATTTTTCAGTGAACTAGAGCAAATAATCCTAAAATTCATATGGAACTACAAAAAACCATGAATAGCCAAAGAAATCCTGAGAAAGAAGAACAAAGCTGGGGTCATTATGCTCCTTGACTTCAAGCTGTACTATAAAGCTACAATAATCCAAACAGTCTGGTACTAGCACAAGAACAGACCCATAGATCAATGGAACAGACTAGAGAGTCCAGATATAAATCTGCATATATATGGTCAATTAATATATGATAAAGAAGCCATGAATATGTAAGTGGGAAAAGGCAGTTTCTTCAATAAATGGTGTTAGGAAAACTGGACAGCTACATGCAAGAGAATAAAACTAGATTACTGTCTAACTCCATATGTAAAAGTAAACTCAAAATGAATTAAATACCTAAATATAAGACATGAAACCATAAAACTCTTAAAGCAAAACCTAGGCAAAAAACTCTTGAACATAAGCATGAGCAATTTTTCCTGGACACATCTCCACGGCAAGGGAAATGAATGCAAAAATGGACAAGTGGGACTACATCTAACTAAAAAGCTTCTATACAGCAAAGGATACCATCAACAAAACAAAGGCAACTGACAGTATGGAAGAATACATTCCTAAATAATTCATCTGATGAGGGGTTAACATCCAAAATATATAAAGAACTCATATAACTCAATACCAAAGGAACAAATAACCCAATTAAAAAATGGGCAGAGGAAATGAACAGACATTTTTCCAAAGAAGAAAAACAGATGGTCAGCAGGAACATGAAAAGATGCTCCAATTCACTAATCACCAGGGAAATGCAAATCAAACCATAGTAAGATATCATTCACACCAGTCAGAAAGGCCAATATCTAAAAGACAAGAAATAAGTATTGGTGAGGATGTGGAGAAATGGGAACACTCTACACTGTCAGTGTGAATGCAAATTGCTGCACCACTATGGAAAGCAGTCTGTAAATTCCTCTAAAACCTAAAAATAGAAATGCCATACAATCCAGTTATTCCACTTGTAAGAATTTACCCAAAGAAAACAAAGTCTTTGATTTGAAAAGTTATATACACCCCTATGTTTACTGCTGTATTATTTACAGTAGCAAAGTTATGGAAGCAACCTAAAAGTGTCCATCAATAGAGATGGCTGGATAAAGAAGATGTGGTACATATACACAATGGAATATTATTTAGCCATATCAAAGAAAGAAATACTGCCATTTTCAACAACATCGATGGACCTAGAGCATATTATGTTAAGTGAAATAAGCCAGACAGAGAGACAAATAGCATATCATTTCACTTATATGTGGAATATAAAAACTAAATGAACAAAACATCAGTAGACTCATAGACACTGACAAGTGACTGGTGGTTACCGTGGAGGAGGGGTTGGGTAGGGAGGGTGTGGGGGATAAAGAGGCACAAAATCTCCATCATAATATAAGCTGGTCAGAGATCAAAGTTCAGCATGGAGAATATAGCCAATGGATCTATAACATCTTTCTTTGTTGACTGATATTAACTGCCTGTTGAGGTGAGGATTTAATAATGTGTGTAACTGTTGAACCACTGTGTTGTACACTTGAAACCAATATAGGATTGTATATCAACTATACTTCAATAAAAAAATTTTAAAAAAGAACCACAGTCACTCCTCTCCTAGGTTCTCTTTTCCTCTTTGTCCTATTGATGTCATCCTTCTACTCCAGTCTCCCTGTAGACCTCGTTTTCTCTGGCATTATCAAGCAATCTCTCTCTTTACACCTTTCTCTGTCTCTATCCCTGCCTTTCCTCAAAACTCTTTCCTCAATCTTACCTCGATCTCTTCACCAAAACATTTCTTTCGTGATCAGTATTTTTTTGGTTTAAAATTACTCTCAATTAAACACCAGTGCATTCTAATCTCTAAATCCAACAGACTCCTTACAGAACAAGCAACACAGATTCACCTCTTCCCTACAACTCTCTTCTGAGACTAATTTCTTCATGAGGCTGTCTGGGATCTTCTATGACTTCAATTCTTGCTCAGTACTTTCTTTGGTCCATCCCCATGCTGGTGTTGCATATGATTCACCCCCTCTCCCTAGCTACCATTTGTACATGGACAATTCCCAGACCCCTATCTCTTGCTACAACTCTGTCCTGAGCTCTGCAATGGCATTGTAATGATACACTGTAACTTTCCAACTGGATGTCTTTTACGTATTTTCAACTTAGAAAGTAGTGAAGCCTTCATGACCCTCCTCCAGTAACTGTCATTGGGAGACATTACTAAAACCCAATTTGCAAAAAAAGAAGTAATAATGGCAGGGAGTGATTGTAAAAGAAAATAAGCAAATGTGAAAATTTCAATCTATGTCCTGCTGAGCTGTCCTGGACAGGCAGAATTTTTTCAAGTACAGGATGGATGCTGATTACCATAACTAATATCTCCAGGGATAGGCAATTCTTCCGGCTCCTCTATCTCACTGGAAGTATCTTTCAAGAACATCACTTCTCTTTGGTAGGCAACTTTCTAATCCATAATTAGATTGAACAAAAAGGCAGATGTCTGTTATTATAACTGGGGTATCACTGTTATATACTCATAAAGTGGCATTCCAGTTGGTAAATGATTCTCTTGTCAGTTTGCTTGGTGTGAGTCAGTGCCCCAGAGTTGGTGAACTCTAGGTGAACTGTTGAGATCAAGTTTCCAGATTTGCAAAACTGAAGATTAGACTCTGGACTGTGGCAACTGAAAATAGACCACGGAACTGAGAGGTGAGGAGCCCAGCTAAGGTCAGCAGACTCTTGTTGTTACATTTTTAGCTGAATACACTTTCACTTACATCTCTTTGTCCCACACAGTATATAACATTGTGCCAAGTATCAAAAAATTGAATATTTGCTTATTATCTGACCTCAGATATTCAATGGAGAGTCCAAAAGAACAGTATCAAATGCACTCAATCCCACAATGAGAATTTTTAGGAGACCCACAAAGCCTCCACGGCATGAAAGAAATATGAATATTAATAGAAACAGAAACAATAACAACAAAACAGCACCTAGAGCAGCAAAATCCTTAGCAGCCTCAAGAATGATATAGTGACCATTTACAGAGTGTGTATTATGTGTTAGGCATTTTGCACATTTTATTTCATTTACTTTTGCAACATCCTGTGAACTGAATATTATGTCCAGTTTAGAGTTGAGGATCACATAGCCAAAAGGGTTTAAAGTAATCTGCCTAAGGTACACAAATAGTAGGTGGTAGAATTCATTCAAATTTAAGGCATTTTGATTGCAAAGGCAATGCTTCTAAACAAACTAGACATTTGCTGTCATATTGTTAATTGTTCAAACCAGAGGGAATAGTATGAAATGTTATCAGTTTACATAAATCTGTGTTTCAGTTACACTCTTAACTGCAAATAGCTGTCCTTACATGTAAACTAAATGCTGCTTTAATAACATTTAAAAGAAAATGACATTTAAAAAAAGAGAACACATATATAATTAATAACTAAGTATTCTCATGTTTATTTAAAACAGTTTTGGAAAACAATTTCTTATTTCTTATTTTTATAATTCCATGCCACCTTTCACTGAGTAGCGTCTGGAAAAAAAAGTTTGAACTTTTTTGACCAGGTCTTCAGTAAGAAATCAAATATCCACTGTGACCCAGGACAGAAGTAATTATAAATTTACATGTTGTGTGTGAGAACATATGTGTGTCTGAAATCAAAATCATGAAGCCTTACTGTGGGGAAAATGGAAGTTCCTATGACCAGGATTCTCACCTGACCCTAAAATATTTGATGATGTAACTGGCCTGCTGCTAGGCTACTGCTTCCACACCCATAGGCAATAAGCTAGTATTGACTGAGTCATTATATAAAGAGCTCTGCCCATTGTTCTGGGTGGAGGCAGAGACAGAGGTGGATCCCAGACCTGCAGACTGCTGGATGTAGACATGATTCTTGACCTGCTGCTGTGAGAATTAAGCTGGGTATAAACCCTTTTATCGCAATAACATTCCATTGTCATTTCTTGGTTTCATAGAATCCATTGTGAACTTGCCCAGGACTGAAACTCTCAGGCAAGATACTTACTAAGATATGGAGTATCTACTTTATTTTATTTCATTTGTTAGTGTTGATCATAGCCCATGCTGCTGGTTCCCTGACCCACTAATCAGTCAAGAACCACAGTTTGAAGAGCCCTGGGAGGTGAATGGAATGTTTTAGTAGGAGAACCCTGAGTTCTTTGCTAGCTCCACCTTTGAATGTGAAAACTTTACTTTCACCAGCAAACCAAAGTCATGGGATTAAAATCTCCAAGGTCTCTTTCTGTTTTAATCCATCATCAAGGATTTTCTACCTTACCTGGTTTGTCCTCACCAGGTAATCAGGCATGGCAGTGCATTTTTTTCTGCTTTGTGCAGAACTGACTGCCCCCACGTGCTCCCATCCCCTTATCCCCTTATCCAGGCCATTCTCCAAGGGTCTGCACTACTGTCAGCTGCTCAGTCCAGGGGCCTGACTCCATCCACAGCTGCTGTTCTACCCAAGCAGATGGTAATAAGTGAGGATTCCTAAACAGTGAAGTCTGGATAGTATGGCTATTTAAGGAATTAAAACTGAATGACATGTATCTTAAGAGATGCAGGAGATTTGCACTTTTCTACCCACAGGATTCTGTGACAGGGGACCTGCCTCAGAAGACAACCAGAAAACCCAACACGGGACCATTATGCACTTACCTTTTCCACTGAGGAAAAATAGTGCTGTAAGCATGCTCTCATTCCATTATACACTTTTCACTGCACAGCACCAGATATATATTTCTTAATAAACTTGAGAGAGGCAGGCAACGTAGACTAATAGATAAACAGAAATCACAAAGGATTATTAGCATGACTATCTCCATGGGTTAAAAATTAGGAAAAAAGACTACAGCTAACATTTTTTTTGGTATCATTAATCTACAATTACATGAAGAACATTATGTTTACTAGGCTCCCCCCTTCACCAAGGCCCCCCCACATACCCCTTCACAGTCACTGTCCATCAGCATAGTAAGATGCTGTAAAATCACTACTTGTGTTCTCTGTGTTGTAGAGCCCGCCCTGTACCACCTCCACATTTTACCTGCTAATTGTAATGCCCCCTTTCTTTTTCCCGCCCTTATCCCTCCCTTCCTACCCATCCTCCCCAGTCCCTTTCCCTTTGGTAACTGTTAATTCATTCGGGGGTTCTGCAATTCTACTGCTGTTTTGTTCCTTCAGTTTTTCTTTGCTCTTATACTCCACATATGAGTGAAATCATTTGGTACTTGTCTTTCTCTGCCTGGGTTATTTCACTGAGCATAATACCCTCTAGCTCCATCCATATTGTTGCAAATGGTAGGATTTGTTTTCTTCTTATGGCTGAATAATTACAGCTAACATTTTAAACATAGAACACACTAATATGAGAAATACATATTAAGATTATATTCCATATTTTCCTCAAAGAATTAGGTCACACTCCTATTAATAATTAAATATTAAATGATGATAATCTTATATATTATCTTGCACCAGCATTTTCTTGACTACTTCACTTTTTACAGCCCAGGCTATACCTTAAGAAATGCTTGTGTTAATTCAATACATTCTAGAGCATTTGCCAGCCACTATAATAGAATGTGTCACACTTTGGAGAAATTCGTGAGTATTAATACTGTAATAACATAGAAGCCATCAGACCACATTTCAAAGTTTTATTGAGACTTTTCAGTTTTAAGTGTCTATAGTATATACAATTCTAGTGACCAGGATCATATCAAAGCTTGGCTGTTATTATAAATAGCAGATACAAAGTTGGTTGCCATGCTTTAGACACACATACATACACACAAACGCACAACACATGATGTTTTACACACCTGCATGCTAACTTATAGGAAATGTACAATTTATTTTATTAAAAACAAAATTACATACAATTAATCTGTAATTTGTTAAGCTACCATTGATTTATATAAACCTGAGAAAGCTCAAAATATCAAGTAACACTGTTTCCATACTGCTCTCAATGGCACTATTAATCACAAGGAAATCTAGCTCAATTATCTATCTTAAAATCACCAATAATATAAAAATAAACATTTTTGCAAAAGCACTAAAACATACTAGAATTCAAATTCACAAATTTTGACATGTAACATATATTACCTTCATATAAATTTGTAATGATGTATATATTACAATGTACAACAGAATAAAAAATTGTAACAGATTTTAGCAGCCAAATAATATACAGTTATATACCTTGGAATTAAAATTATCAACTAGAGAAAACAGATTAAATTTAATATCAGTATTGAACTTGCTGGTAGTGTGTTACTTAGAAATTCCATTTCAAAGAAATTAAGATTGTATTATTTTACCTTAAGAAGAAACACAACACAAAATTTAAGCAGAACTGAGCACAGTAGCTGATTACAACAGCTGCCTCTTTCTCTTCCTATCTCCCTAGTTTTTCCTTAAATTCTAATGTATCTATAATGCCCATCCCACCAGACTTCTAAAATCTAAGAGGTCTACTTTGACTTTAGACAAGACTTTTGCATTTGGAAATGGAAGCTCTTACCATATTTGAGAGCACAATTCTACATCCTGAAAAGATAATATAAACTTTTCTATATCGTATAAAATGTAGACAATACTGACCCAGTCTGGCAAAGATATTTTGTTTTTACTATTGATTTTATAATAGTTCAACACTAAACTGTGTCTACAGAGAAAGAACCCTAAATAAAAAGGTAAACATGCAAAAGCATTTTAGGGAAGTTACCCACTTATATCACAAATCAGATTCTCATATTTCATATAAAACAATCTGAAGACTTAAACATTTCAAGATACTAATATTTAAAAAGCATGCTATATAATAACTCTCATTTTATCTATTCACCATATATTATGTAAAATATACCACTATGACATATTATACATTGTAATAAATATAATTTACATGAGTATGCTGGATCTTTCAAGAAAGTTTTTCAGTCTATACAACTGAAGAACTGTGAGCTTCATCAATAAATATTATTACAATAGGTAAAATTTGACCAGCAAAGTTAATTTTCAATAGATCTCTAGCTACTTACACATCTTTATTGTCACTAGTCCAAGTCCTGCTGCAATAAGCATTGACATCTCTTGTACACCCAAAGGCAGTTTAATGTAATGCCTGAGTAAACTGAGAAAGTCTAGTTCTACATTACAGTTGGTGAACTTTGTGTGAATTTTTAGCCAAGGACTGGAATTGATGAGTCCTAGGAAATACAGTAGCACATTTCATGTACCTCTGGCTGTCTTGTAGTTTTAATGCTTTATCACATCCCAAAAGGCTTCAACAGATGGATGTCATCCAATCTTTTAATCCATAAGTGATTTTGAAGGGTCAAGAGTCACCACAGTTCGCCGAGTGGTGATGTCATAGTTTTAGCTCTGAATCCTACCCTCTGCTGTATCTCTTCCTGATTTGTCTTTTTATGCAAACACACAGTGATGTTCAAAGTGTCAAAAATGCCAGTTTGTGAGCCATGAAACACCATGAACTTGACCCACTTTTATAGTGTGAAATTTAGTTAACAGATAAATTCCATAGTTTGGGAAGTTATTTCATCAAAATTGATTGCCAACTGATTTCTACCTTTACTATTAAAATACCTCCTTATATTATCGTATATCCTGAATCACATTTCCCGCCAATAGATCACTGCCTTCATCTTGACCCTCTGGTTTGGTATGTTTTCACCATTAGCACAAAGTCTTTCCAAATACCTCTTTCTGCCTGGAAGGGGTTGGTGATATCATTCTTGTTACTATTTGGCATGCTTTCACACATCATCATTGTCTACTACATGACATAGGAGGCTAAAGAAGAAACATTCTGGAAAAAAGACATTACAGGAAGTAAGAGAGTATTTCCAGGCATAGTCCACCTCCTCACTGGAACCATGCTCCAAAAGAAAGTTCTCTGGAAGCTGGAACAATGTACTTCAGTAAATCAGGAGACCTAAAAGGAAAAATACTCAAGTAAATAGTGAAGAAATATAGAAATGTGTATCATAAGTCTTTGAGTTCAAGGGTGGTTATAGTTTTCAAAATTTCCATTTTGGTCAACTTGAGGATATTAATCTTGTCTCACTGAACATGATGTTTGACAGAGATAATACAGTAATGATGTATTTTAAACTCTGTCTTTTAGGAGTCCACAATAGACCATGCTGTGGGACCCTAACCAAGTGAGAACCTAGCTAACCTTTTCTCAAAATGAGGAGATGTAGGGAAGACATCTAAAATGTTTCTGCTTAATCTAGTTTCTATAATTCTGTGCATTAACATTGAACATATAAAAAATAACCACTTTTTAGGAAAGCTAAACACAGCTTTCCTTCCTTGGCCTTAGTGGCTGGAGACCATGTAAACTGAAGCAAGTCTATGAAGAAACTAAAACTCTCATACATCTACAGTCCACTCAGGCACTCCAAGAACTGAAATCAAGCCCTGACTTTCCACCCCCTCTGTCCATGGGACACTAAGGTTCTTGCCTTAGGATGCAGCCCCAAATTGCTTTACCTACAAAGTATTTTCAAAAAGTTACTCTACCATCATCTGCAGACTCTGATGTTGGCTTTATTGGAGGTAATTTTGACAAAAAAAATTCCTTAGACACTGGACTTGTCAGGGGTTATACACTGTATTACCTCACCTCAGTATTCTACATTATCATAGAATTTGACTATTTCAAGGGCTACAAGTGCAGCAATTCAACATTCATTTAAGACTTATTAAAATTATTGAAAATTTACAGATTATCCATTACTGCCTGTCAGGGAAAAAACATAAACGAAAACATGGACCAGTAATCATCTTTTAAACTATTAGCAGTCTAAGCAGTTTCTGTAACTTACTTTTCAGTGCTGTGGTCCCTTAGGTACTTAAATTTAATTCTCCATATCTCCCCTTCCCATGTATTTGGAGTTTTTTCCTTTCAATATGAGGATGTAAGATCCCATGAAGTATTCATTCAGTACAACCTATACAAATTCTTCTTTTCATTTTGCATTTAAAGTTTTCTAACATTGAAAAGAATCAAAAAAGAGCCTTTACAGCACAATTTGAATTTAAACGAAAGTCATTCTAAAAATGTCTCTCCCCACTCCCAGTTGCATCATACATTTGAGAAGATGCATGCAGGCCGTGCATTGTGGATGACTGTCAACCACTCTCCCTCTGATAATACTATCTTCTGCCCAACACCCCTCAACTTGCTAACAGTTATTCAACTGTGGTCTGTAATTTATCTGTGAATTTTAAAATTGTTTTTACAGGTGTGAGTGAGCATTTGTATTGGAACACAAAAAGACTCCTAAGGCATTACACAGCAGTGGTGCAAGTAAATGCTCTTTATCAAAGAAAGCTTACCAGAGTGCATAGTGTTTACAAGGAAAGTACATGCACTTGATTATTCTGAATGCATTTTACTTGTAATATAACATATGCAGGCTTCCACCACCAAACATTTGGCACCCAACCTGTAGTGAGCAGTTTTCTAGAAATAACTGGAAAATAACCACTCTTTAATTTTTAAAAATCATTTGAAATCATTAACTTTACTTTTCTATTTAATTCTTCAAAGAAACTCAGCCAGCTGCCACCTGTGCTTATAGAATCAAAAAGGATACCCAGCTGACATCTGTTCATTTGATACTGAATGGAGCTTAGTATTTACTATTCACTATACTGTGCTAACCTTGAGAATGTGGAGTCTCAATTTGTTTCTACCATGGATTAATAAAAACAGTAAAGATAGATGAATCACAAACTCAGGTGTCAGGTGGTCAGTTTTGAAGAAATTATATCAAAATAGCTCTAGTACTCAAGTGCACTTTAAACATATAAGCTTGTAAATCTTAAAGGCAGAAGAGAAAGTAAATATTTAACTAAGCTAGTATTTTATTTTACCTACTTCTGGTTGGAAGGAGGAAGACCTTGAAAAAAAACTCAGATAATCTAAGTGTGGGTGTTGGCATTTCCATTTTTTTTTTTTTTTAACTCACTGTTTTCTTGGTTTGCGTTTTCTCTGGACTTACTAGGAACTTAGAGGGGAGAAAAGCGCTTGGCTCTGTTAAGTATCCTACCATGATACAAAAGTAGGTGTTTGGGGATGCTTTTGTCTTCACAAGCTTGTATCTCCATTCTGCTTGAACTCAGATAAAATATTGAGGGTCATGTCTTCACTCTTGGACTGCAGATTTGCCTCACTTCTTCTGGAAGCTTTCCTCGTCGCTCGGGAGAGTCTTCTTCTGAATGTATCTCCCGCCAAGAAATAGAGAATGGGGTCCACACAACTGTTAAGACTTGCTAGACCTCTTGTCACCTGGTAAGTGGCATAAACCCTGTCATTGAAAGCACACATTTCTGGGGTCTGAAAATCCAGCCGGGCCCTCAAATTCATCGTTTTCATCACATGGAAAGGGATGTAAGACACCGCAAAAACAGTCAATACAATAATCACCAGGTAAATGGATTTCCTCCTCAGAGGTGAGTTGTCCAGGTCTTTGTAAATCAAGGCTCTCACAATTAACCCGTAACAGCCCAGAATCAGCACCAAGGGGACACAGAACATGGCCACGGTCGTGCACATGCTGTAAATGAAATAACTTCGCAGGTACTCGTCTGTGGTGGTGTCATAGCAGGTGGTGGTTTTGTTTTTCCGGACTCCGGTACGGGCATAGAAGAGGATGGGGGAGATGCCCACCACCACGATGAGCCACACCAGCACGCTGATGTAGACCGCGTTCTTCTTTTTGAGCCTGCCCAGGGACTTGAGCGGGTACACCACGCCGCTGTACCGGTGAGCGCTGATGCAGGTCAGGAACAGGATGCTGCCGTAGAGGTTCACATGGAAGATGAACCGCTGCAGCTTGCACATGGCGTCCCCTAAGATCCAATCCGTCTTATTAAAGTAGTAGAAGATGAGCGCGGGCAGAGTCAGGACGTACAAGAAGTCGGCCAGGGCCAAGTTGAACATGTACACGGAGATGCCGCTCCACGGCTTCATGTGGAAGACGAACATCCAGATGGCCACGCTGTTGCCCAGGAAGCCGATAATGAACACCACGATGTAGACAGCCGGCAGGTAGTAGAACTGGAAGCCCGTCTTGGTCAGTGAGCAACTGTACGGGGCGGCGGCGGCAGCGGCGGCGGCGGCGGTGGAGGCGACTGCGCTGGTGTTCCCCCAGTGCGGGCCCGCGCCGGCCAGGAAGGCAGCGTCCGTCCCGTTGGGGCCGGCCGGCCACAGCACCTCGGTCATTCTCTCCCCCCCGACCTAGGCTGCGGCTCCGAGGGACAAGTGGCGGCGAGTGGGCGGCGGCGGCGAGGGGCGCAGCGAGCATCGGAGAGGCGGGCGAGCAATGAGGGGCGGACGCCGGGGCTCCCCGCGGGCAGGGGCGCGCGGGGGCTCCCCCACGCCGACTCCGGCCCCGCGTTCCCCGCGGGCCATGAAATCCGCCCGGGGCCGCCACCGAACCAGGCTGGCGGGAGGGCCGGCAACTTCCCGGTGCGGCTGCAGCGCCGAGGTTACACAACAGCGCGCTGGGCACCGCCGCGGACAACTTTCCGGCCGAGCTTTCCCGAGGGGCCGACGGGCCGCGCTGCAGAGCGCGCCGGGGCTCAGCGAGGTCGAGCCAAACTCCGGCGTGGGGAGGGCGCTCCCCAGCCTCCTTCCCCGAGATCAACTTCGTCTGGGCATCTTCCTTCTCCCTACCTCGCAAGGAAGCAGCTCAGCTCTGGGGTCCATGCCGCTGCCTCCGCACCCGCTGCGCTCAGCCTCTGGGGGCCATCGGAGCGCGCGTGGCAGCAGACCCGAGCGGCCCTGGATCGCGCCGGCTCGTCGCCTGTGCAGCTCAGAGACCTCACTTGAGGCCCTGCTTGGTCCCGAGTGCAGGGGGCAGGCAGGAGAGCCCGGCTCCCAGGCGGGTGGGCGGAGTTTGGGCACCCGACCGAGTGCGCTCTGCTGGGAGGCGAGGGGCGTGCCTCCGCGGAGCCCGCCCGGCTGCCCGCCCGGAGCCGAAGGCTGCTTTTCGGGAAGCGGCTTCGCCGAGGCCGGGCGCTCTCAGCTCCTGCCCAGTCGCTGCTACCGGAGTCGGCGGCGAGGGTGAGGGGCGCGCTCGGCCAGGGCTGGCTGCTCGGGAGCGATTGGCGCGAGCGCTCCTCCGCTCTTCCGCCGGCTGTCTAGGCAAAGTGAAGTTGCTGACACACAGGAAACCCTGCTGACCGCGCAGAGCCTTTTGCTTCTAACCCTAGAGCCGACTGGTCGGAGACAGAAGTCTCTGGAGTCCTCAAGTACCACGCCAGGTGTTTGCAGGTTCCACGCCCTGGCGTTGCGGGCTCCTCGCTGCACCGAGACTGGATTCCTGGCGCTTGCAGGAACCTGCTACTCCGAGAGAGCGCGAGCTGTCGTAGGAGGGAGGGTTCTGAGGCGGGGGGAGAGGCTCTTTCGGCCCGTCGGTGTGCTATTTCCTTTTTATTTCAACGTTGTTCTTCTCAATTAACCAAATGCTAATAAACCGACTTCATTGGTAACATCGACGTGAGACTTCTACATTGTAAAAATACTGTTAGTCGAGTCTTCACGTTGCTTCAGCACAATTTAACTAGATACCTAACAACTACTAACAACGCCAGCTCCCCAAATCCTCCTGTCCAGACAGTTAAGATCAGAGGCTGCAATTAAAAGAAAGTATTGTTTTGGAAATAACTAAACCATTAAATGCAGCTTTATATAGATAGATGACAAGGATAATTACAACTCCAAAGTGATTAAGGTATGGTTTTAGGGTTTTATTATGAATCCTTAATTTCTTTAGGTTAAACTGATTAGTCACAGTTATCCCTTAAGTACCTTAACAGTATAGGTTGGGACTTCCTTAAATTCTATATTTGTTCAAAAACTTGTTTTCATGGCTTAAATGTACCAAATTTTTAAACAAACCACACTTCAACATTGTATTTGAGTAAGTTTAATTGGAAAATAAAATAATTATTAACTGTTTAGGGATGTAGTTAAGTGGGCCCACATAGGAATAGAATCTAGCACTTCTTGAGAATTTATTAGTTAACAATATGTTTTAACAATTATTAACAAAGGCTTTTTACTTAGAGGGAAAAAAAACCCAAATTGAAAATACCTGTAAAGTATACACAGTAGAGATTTCTTTCTGGTCCCAGATGTTTCATGATAGCATCCTGTTAAAAATATTCAAGGGAAAAGTGTGAGCTCCTGGCTTTGATACTACAAAGGAAAATTCCCTGCAAGACCCATATGGTCTTTTTAAGAACACATATGGAAATACATGGCATATCCAAACACATGCCGAACACACGGCATCAGGCACACACTGGTATTTTGAGTATGGTCAATCGAACAGCCTGAAAATGCAATGCAAAACAAGAGTAAATAACTCAAATAAAGGGCATGAATGTGGTTTTGAAAACAGTCTTAACTGAAATGAATGCTACAGGCCTCAGTTTTCTCATTTACAAAATGAGGGAGTTAGATTTGATTATCTTTTATTTTTTACTCCGGTCCTCATAGTATAAGGTCCTATAATTCTGAGCCTTACTATGAAACATTTTCATATTGTTGGATTAGGATGGTAGTAACTGAGATGACACTGTTAAGATAAAGAAGGAAGAAAATCACTGAGAGTTCCATTGGTACTCAATAGGTCCTAACTCCTCCCTTCTTTGCATTTTTCATTTGCAACATAAGCAATATATAACATCACTCAGAAGTCTGTTGCAAATGCATTAACTCATAATGTGAGTGTTTTGAATTGTACACTTAGCTCAAATACCATTAAGTACTTTCAGAAAACTTGATACTTTACTAGGAGTTTGGAGTTAATAGTTGTCCTAATTGCACCACAGACTTTCTTTTAATGATGTTAAAAGGTAAATTTTGTAAACACTGCTTTTACATTCATCATAGTTAGCTACATATTTATAATATATTTGTTATATTTCAAATCAAATTGTGCCTTGTGGGAATAACTTACATGTATTCAGTTATCATTTGTTGACTGTCATCTTTCTATCTGCAATACACTGCACTAGCTTTAATGAAAAGAAAAGTAAAATACCATCTTATAACATGGCAGTATTTATTGATGTTTGAATACCAATTATAAATGCCTTAAAGGTATGAGAAGAATATGCTCCATGTCTTTAAGTGACTTGCCTCAAACGATTCTATATTATTTTGCATTTCATTAATGATGTAAATGCCTCACAAGAGATTTACAGTTTGGTTGGAAATGCAAAGAATGAACATAGTTAACTATAATAATAACATATAATAATAGTAATAATGTCTTTCATGTATACTCAGCACTATGCACCCCTAAAAATGATTATCTCCTCTATTCCTTAAAAATATCCTGTGGTGATAATTAATAATTGTGTCTCTATTTTATAAGTGGTGAAATGAAGGCACAGAAAAGTTAAGTAGCTCATCCATACAAAAGAAATGGGGATTTAAACCTTAGTCTTCTGTCCCAAAATTGCATACATTTAACCACTAGATGAAAGACACAACTACAGGACATTGATAGGAAAATTTACTTTCCAGGGGCCACTATAGATTGAGCACAGAAAGGGTTATTCCCAGAAGCCTTCAAGCAAGTTTTGAGGCAGATCTTGAAGGTGTTGATAGACAGAGTATTTCAGAAGTTTCCTGTATGTCCTACTTTTCTACTTGGACTTTTAAAAAATAGCCAAGAATTTATATGTGTTCTGAGAAGGATGGATAATTATGGGGAATTCAGATGTGTTCAGCCTCAGACTCATAAACAAAAAGGCTGCACTTCTTGTGTTTACAAAGATTCTCATTACCATCTTTAGGAAGTCTCTTCTTTCTCTATTCTTAAAATTACAGAAAATCCAACAATTGCTGAGGATGGACAGATTATTGAAAAATTTCTAATTGAGGACCCCAGCATAAAGAAAACAACTTCTGATAAACATAAAATATAAACTCACCCAACTTTAAAGGTGAGACCAAGAAACATTTGATTAATTAAACACAATACTAACGTTAAACCTAATTTGGGGGACAGTGTGAAAGAAAGGTGAGCTGATGGGCAGGACAACTGTTTTATTTTGCAGGTACGAGACAATGATACCCTGATTTAGGAGACAAGGAGATCTTTTGAGAGGCCCCCCTGAGTATAACACCTAAGACTCTTCTGAGATAACCTTGGGAGAGTGAGAAGACTCACCGATTTCCCAAAAAGAAAATAGGAAAAGGAACTAGGAGAAGAAAGAAGTTTAAGGAATTCACAGCAGCTGTCCTCAGTGAAGTAGGAGGAGAAAGGGCTGAGGCGGCCTGGAAGTGGGAAAGGAGCACACCGAGGAAGAACGGAGGGCTGTCCTGTTCGCAGAGGACCCAGCTGCTCCTAGAAGTCACGCACTTGTCATGGATCCGATCAGTAGGCTTCCTGAAATGTATTTCATTAAGAATCACAGCAGGGATGTAGGGCATGGATTAAGAGACAGCTGGGTCGCTCCAAGGTTGGAACAAGGAGATGAGAGTAAGAGACCCTGGAGGCCCGAGAAAAGAGAGAGAGTAGAGGGGAAAAAGGATAGGGAAATGAAGAAGAGCTAGAGGGAGAGGGAGGAAGAAGAGTGACATGCAGAAGGGGCACCACTAGGTCGAGGAAGAAGAGAAAGCAAGGTAGCTGGAACAAAATAGAGACTTTTGGAAACCTCACTGAGCATTGCTTTTCAATTATTTAGGTTTAAATCAGGGTGGATGTGGGTGAGGGGTCTGGGTGGTGGAGAGATGACATAGGCTATATGGTCCCGTGGTCAGAGTAATGTCCCTACTGAGTACCTGCCCCTGGGCAGATGACATTGATCTAGGTTCTCCATCTGAGCCCTATCATTTGCAAGAATCTGTAAAATCCCAGGCTACCTACATCTTCTTCCATCCTTCAGAAAATTTATTGCTCCCAAAAGTTAAGAATATTCAAGGGAACTGCTTTCTGGTGTTCCCTTCTTAAATATTTACCTGCCTTATCCCCATCCATATGAAGACCTAGGCCCTAGTCTTGGGCACTTTATAACATTTTCAAAAGAACTTTCCTTAAATCCAGAATAAAGATTCCAGTCCTGGGTTATAGTCTCAGTTTTTCTCTAATCGTCTTCATTTGATAAATATTCCCTTTGTTTTTGTCTCTGACCTCACTGGTTTCACAAAGGCATGTTTTACAACATTTACTGATAATAGACTAGAAGTGCTGTATTACATGCCAGTTCTTCTAAAATTTCTTTATATACCTAGCTTTTTAAGTATTGAGGGAAATAAATGTGCATAAAGCTTACAGGTACACAAATACCTTCAGAGCCAGTTACCCATATTGAAGGTCTTATACCATAATCACAGACCCACTGAGTGTTTCCAGGGTAACACAGAGGATAAGAATATTATATTATTTGAGAGCTATTTGTCATCATTATTATATTCACCATAAATAAATTGTTGACTTCTGGTAAAACTATATTTTGAGTAACTAAGCTAAATTCCAAATAGGCAAACAAAAATCATGTGTATAAATAAATGCATGCTCATTTTTCTTATGTTAAGTCATATAGTCCATCAGCTCACTCTTAGTATGTTGATCTCAGTTATATCTGGAGTGTTTCACACCTTTTTCAAGATTAAAGTTAATAGCAGTTGTTTTCACTCACATTTCAAATTTTGGGAATTGACTCTCTGAAAGTTGATAACAAATTTGCACCAGTAGCACTCAAAGTGTGAGCCAACTTTAAATAAATGAACATTGTGTCCAATTTTGTAATCTTATAGTTTAAATTCTTGTAGAAAGGCAGATAGGATGGACTAATCCCAAAGAGCCTCCTTACAACTTTGGACACTCTTCTGGCAAGATATTTGGTGGCCAAAGAGCACTTAGTGACTCAAAATACTAAGGTGAAATAGGTCCATCCCTCTCTGTAAAAACAATAAAATGGAATAAAATAAAAATCAATTTTCATTGTTAGGGTTTTAGCCGAACCTCAAAATCTTATATTAGCTTTGATTTTCATCTTTCAGCTTTCATTCTAGACATGATACTACAAATAAATATTTACCTTAGAGACTGCATCATAGTTATAATACCCAGATGTGTAAAATACTACCTTAGCTCAGTGGCAACATTTACTTTGAGTCTCTTAGTATCTCAAACTTGAATGTGCATACAGATTACTTGGGGGATCTTGCTAAAATGCAGTTGCAAATATGGGGTGGAGCCCAAGATTTTGCTTTTCTAACAAGTTACCTTAGATGTCCAAGCTCGTAATCCAACCATTACATTCTGAGTAGCAAGATTTTTACATGATCCTGAGTGACATTGCTTGGCTACACCAACTTGAAAACACTGTGGCTGCTCCTATCCAGTGACTAAAGCACCTTCAGGGTTTAACAATCTTGAACAGTGTCATACATACACCATCGGCTCTTTGGTGTACTTTTTATGTATTTCAGAGCACACCGTTTTGTAGAAACAGACAGAACTGAGTTCAAAGGTCAGTTACGGTCACTTAACACCTGTGCAACTAGGCACATTGTCAAACTTGTCTTGTATTAATGTTTTATAAAAAACTCCTATATCACAAGTCAGATGTGATGATGTCTTTAAAGTGTTTAGAACTGTGCCTAAGACATAGTAAACACACAATAAATGATAGCTATTATTACTATGGTGATTATTATCATTCTTATTATATTTACCTTAATGAATCTATCTTGATAAGGGGCATTTGGATTAAGAAACCAAATTCATCAAAAACCAGCTTAAGTAAGTAGAATTACTTTATTGAAAGGGTGCTGGAGTATGAGTTTCACAAGGAAGTGGACATAGGAACTTCAAAGTCAGGGATTTTGCCTGTCTATCTACTTCTTCAAAGATATGGCATCTTTGTTCTCTACCTTTCTTGATTTCCTTCCCTCCTTCTTTCCCTCCCTCTCTTCTTTTTCCTCTCACTTTCCCTCTCTCTTTCTACATGGACATGACTCAACATGGCCATTCAAAGCCTAGCATTTTTTCCAATGATAAATTCCTGGGGAAAGAATCTGGACAGACATGGTCCAGTTCACTTTGGCCTGGAGGAAAGGAGGATGGGCCAAGGGATCAGAGCCTTCCCCCTGGGCTCAGTGACAGACTCAAGAAAAGAGAAGACAAGGGTTGACTCCTTCTCCTAGGAGTGGATATAAGGGCAGGGAGGATGTGACCAACTAAGGAACCGATCTGACTGTGGATGTGACTGGTGGGTAGGGAAGGGACAAGGGCAAAAGAAGGGTCTCAGGAAACGGAAGTGTGACAGGCAAACTCCGGGGCCTTGAGGCTGGACGGTCGCACCTGTGGGCATGCAGAGTCGGCGGAGAATCAGAGTTCTCAGATTGGTGAGAACAGGCCCTGGGCAGAGACGTTGGTGAGAGTTAACCGCCAGGGAAAGCACCTGAGTGGAGAGCCCCAGAGCAAAAGGAGGAACTGGCAGAATGAGCTAAGGAGGCAGAGGGCAGAAAAATACTGAAAAATGTTTTATCTATTTTGTCTCTGCGAAGGGTGTGAGGAAGAAAGTACAAAAGAAAGGAAGAAAGAATTTTTACATTCCTGCTAGGAAAATGGAAGTCTTCTTTCAACTAAAGGTAAATTTTGAGGTTCTGCTTCCCTCATAGAATAGTATGGAACCCAAAGCATGGTGTTGTTAATGGGTCCTTAATTATTAATTCAGTTGGAAGGAGCACAAGGGACATATTTGTAGTGATTTGAGTCCCTGGGTATAAGGAGCTTGACATGAGATTCAGAGCAACAGAGCAATTGAATTTTGCTTAGAGAATGAGTGACACAGGAGAAAATGGAACGTGAGGCTAGAAACACTTTTATGGTGATTACATTAACCAGTCATGGCTTAAAGCTCTCTTCATTCTCCCCAGGCATGAAATTTTGGCTCTAGCGTGTACTTTCGGTTACTTTAGGAAGATATCATAGGAGATTAGCATCTCCAGTGAAAGTAGTAGACTGATAAGTGTTTGGATTGGAAATTGCATGTGTGAGGACAGCTGCGGCAAGGGGAAGCTGAGCCTCACTACCGTACCGGCCAAATACTTTTCATTTAGAGACAGGAAAGATTATTACCAGCATTGGGACACTTGGGGATGTGCCAAAGACAGACTTTACAAAGTCATGAAACTAGTGTTCAGTAATTAAGGAAAATTGGTTTAGGAATGGACAATAAAGTCAACTGCTTTAGTTATGAAGACAAAAGGACAGGAAAAGTTGTATATCGTTGAGCTGGGGCAGAAAGTCCTCTTTATGGTTTTCACCCAAGAGCATGTCATATGTTATAATGTAATATAATGTTATATGTTGTGCTATAATCAAGGAAAGGGAAAACAGAAGAACTAAGCTGGGAACATCTGCTCAGAAGAGATGCAGGAACAAGATGTGGGGCTCTAAGGGAAGCGAAGGATGTGAGAGAGGCATAAACAGATGGGGAAAGCAAGGGAAAAGTCAAAGCAAAGCAGCCCCAGGAGGTGTGATGAACCAGAGCTGGGTCTGCAGTCAGCCGGGGTTCGAGGAAAGGAGACAGACCTTCCTCACCTCAGAAAACACCATCTTGGTTAGAATTTCAGAGGAAGGGAAGCGAACCCATTTCTTTTTTCTCTTGGAGGGAAAGACTGAAGAAAATAAATGTAACACCCCAAAGATATAAATATACAATATTAAACATATTAACTGTAAAAAGGTTTTAGATGAAGAAATCAGAGTATGAGGAATATGGTATATGGTGATATACAAGGAGACATATGAGCAAACAGATAGAAACTTTCAGGCAATGAAGAGAGGCAGGGGAAAAAAGGAAGAAAAAGAGAGGAATTAGAGTAAAAGAAAAGTTGGCCTTCAGAGAAACCTTTAAGGATTGATAAACTCCCTACAAGTCTGAACAAAACAGAACTCAGTTATAATATGTAATAAAACTAACTTAAAGCATCAGAAGATTGCTTGTGAAGACCTGAAATGAAAAAAACCTATATGTATGACTGCACATAAACACGTATGTGTGTGTGTGTGTGCGCGTATATGCGCATGCTTGTGTTCATTGTCATGTGTCATGAAAACAAGCAGGAAGAAAAGAGGACTGTGACTTCAGTACGGGAAGTTGGAGAAGGATTACTGATTAGCATGTGGATAGTCTAAAATGTGATTGGAAAAGATATGGCTTAATGCCACGTGACAGCACTGAAGAAATAAATACTTCAATTACTATCAGGCTTCAGTATTTTTAGAGAAGAAACTTTTCCTAGTGTCATGGCCTGTGCTGAATGCCTGCTGTAGACTGCGTGAGCTGACTGTTTTCTGTATTGTTGGCTTTATGACTTTATGTTAGAATGACAAATATAATTAAATGAAGAGAGGCCCCAATCATTTTTAAAATGTATTTCATTTCTAATTAAAATAGCTCACTGAATTATCCAAGAAGAGGATTGTTATGGGAAGAAAGTAGATACTACAGATAAGTCACACACACACACACACACACACACACACACACACACAGGAACACAGATGCAAAATTCCATACTCTGGGGCAACCAATGTTAATATCTACTTATCTGGAGATTTTTCCTTCAGTTATATTCACAAGAATATGTTTATATGTGCATTTTAAGTTAGAGTCCTATGTGGTTATATCCTGCCTCTTTGCTATGTAGGTAACATGTCTTAATTTTTTCTTAATTGTGATAGGATACCACTATCATTGAAAGGGCAAAGGAAAGAAAACTGGGTCTACTGGCACTACTACACAAGAAAGATTACACAATAGCAGAGTATCTGACACATAAAATACAAAGATGTGTTATAAAAGGACAAAGGGGTCCAATTTCTTAAGAGATATCACTGTCATCAGTTAAGTTCAGATCAAGATTTTGGATCAGTAAACCACAATTTTCTTTCTAATACAGACAAAAAATAAAGCTCTTGCCGCTTAAGTTACTGCTAAAACTATATCCTGCTCAGAAGTTTTCAAACAGAAAGGCATCAACATGGCAGATGGCATGGATATGTAGCATTTTAATGTAGTTCTTAGTGAAATGAAAAAATCAACCAAAAGAATTAATTTTTAAGGTACAATATTTATTCTGAATTCCTTTAAAAGGACAGAGATTAAATGAAAAGGATAATTAAAAACACAAGGATGAAATACTTAAAATACACTAATAACCTATACAAGAAGTCGTAATAAAAGGCATCAAGCCAAAAAGAGCAAAAAATATATTTTATGGAAAGTGTAAAGAAGATACAAAGATAAACTGGACATTGGAAACAGGAAAGTGAACATAATGAGAAACTGTAAATCATTGTTTTTGAAAATCAGGTGAGTTAAGCCAAGTGGTTCAAGGTGGGGTGGTTAGTATAGCATCACCAAGAAAGTGAGAAAAATATTCAGTGAGCACTTACAAGTCCACAACAGTTTAAAGCTTCTCTAACTTAATCTTTGGGAATAATACCAAGGTATTTCTCTGTAAAAGAGTCAGTGTTTTATAGAAATGGAAAAGAGACAAAAAAAAAAAGAGAGAAAAGAAAAGGGATAATAAAAGCATTGAGACAAAGAAGACTTCTCATTTTTAAAAGGTATATAAGGCAAATTAAATAAAAGAAATGTCAAAGTAAGTCAATACCCACAGAATAGAAGCTGCTGAGTTTGATGACAAGGGTATGAAAAAATTCATCAAGAAATGACAGGAAATAAAACTAGGGCAAAGCAGAACTACCACACAGAATGGTTTTTAAAAACCCCAAAACTCCTACTTAAAACCAGTATAGGGAAACATGGCAGCTCCCCAAAAGAAGCATGTAAGGACCAAGTACCTCCTAATAAAGGAAGACATTATAGGAAAAGATTTGGGAGCCAGATGGCCAAGATTATTAACTGGAGAAGTCACAGGCAAGGAGCACGGAGAAGCGGGAAGATGGAAGTTTAAATAAAAATTCACTGGGTATTATGAGAAGGAAAAGAAAGGATCCAAAAACCTTAATCATGAGGATAAACTCCTTCTGGGAGGGCAGAAATGCAGAAGCCAGCAAATGAATGAAGGAGACAGGAGGATGTGCCAAGTGGGGACAAAAACCACATTATAGAAAAGATGGGTAAACCCACATCATAGAAAAGAGGAGGAAGAAAGGGTTGAAGGGAAAAGAAAATATAAGAAAATTATTTTGAAATCATGCAAATTGTTGGTTGGGGAAGAATAATAAATGCACACATAAGCAGTACTTTTGAATGTCATCTGTAATAGTGAATATATAAAGATAAAATATTACATATAGAAAAATCAACATCAAAACACAAACTACTACTTCACTTGCCAAATTTTAGAATATAAGTATAAATGGGATCTATCAGCCTCAAGTTATTGAAGATATGAGGGTTATTCAATCGTTCCCCTGTACTGATATCAAATTAGGACTAGAAAGAAACTCGCAAATTGGTTGTCTCTGGTCTCTTTCCCTTGAGTTACAAAAGCTCTTGAGATTGAATGACCACCTTCTATTTTAGCTAGTATAAGCAACTCAGTGATCGCAATGTGATTTTTGCTCTGTCTCAATAATGGAATCACAATATTCCGGATTTTTGGCTTTACAGTAAAGACATTGGAGCTTCATATTAAGTGTAAATCCTGTAAAAAAAAATGATTGAAGTTTCCCCTCTATCCTCAGTGTGGAGAGCATGCCAATAATCATCTAATAATTCTCCACTGTTTCTCAGTAACCCTTAAACTTTGCTTCTCCAAATTCAGCAATTTGAGCTTCCAATATAACTTATGTCCTTTCTCCTGTGAAAGTTTTTAATAGAAACAACTAACAGGATGATGTATTTGCAATGTAAATTTAGATGACTTTGCAGAATGATAAAAAGAACATATATTACTTAGAACTCAAATCCTTGGTATACAAATATCACTAAAGTTGTAAACAGTATAATTAATATTGGATTCTCACCTCAGCTCTTCCCCTGCCTGACAATAGGCTCTTAGCCTCTCCGTGCGCAGTTTCTTTGTAAGTTAGGAGTATTAATTTCAATGTCTACTCATCTCTTGGGATATTTTGAGAATTAGATAATGGACTTGCACTTGAGTTATATGAAAAAACCAATACTATGTAAATTTAAAGAAGATTATTTTAAAACGTTGTACTTTGCAACAAAGCTGTTTAGGTATTTGAGATTCTATACTCAGGCAGTTATGTACTCTACACAGCATCTAACATAAAAGTGATTCCTAAGTACTTGTTTTTACTATTTGTTACATTAATACTTAATAACATGGACTCTGGATTTTTATCCTATTACAAGCTACCTCTTTTAAAACACAAGGAAGTGGGTAGTATGAATCTGTATGCAGCAAAAATATTTTTCATTCTCTTTCTTTTTCCTAAAATAGGACTTTCATCTTGTTTTCTATACTTCAAGGACTTACACCTTTTCCTTATTTCATTAAGTTGAAATTTTTAACGACTTTATAACAGCCCCCAAATCTTCCTTCCCAAACCCTGTCCTCCTATCGAGGTAATATTTTGCTATTCCCCATGTATTCTGTGATAATTCTGACCTCTCAACCTTTCTTCATAATATTTGCTCTTCCTTTCACTGTGTCTCTGCCTTTTCACTGTTTCTATTCTCTAAAACCCTTGAAGATGTAGTGAAAGACTGTGTGTGTGTGTGTGTGTGTGTGTGCGTGCGCAAGTGTATATACATATATATGTTATATGTGTTTTACATTCAAAACTAATAACAAAATGCTTATTAGTATACATTTTAAATTTCCCTATAATATTCAAAGATTTTATTTTCATGAGATTAGTTTCTTAAATGTTCAAACTCTCTCCCCTCCTGCTTTGTCATTTTGTCTGATGTGAAGCCCCCACTGCTTTAAAATGTCCATCCCTGGGGAACCTCTGGAGTGAGGAAGAAGAGGAGAAAATTACAGATTTAATATCCACCAGATAAATGGCAACTCATACAGATTTCTTTTTCCCCAGCATCCTAGGGAAAGTGGAAATCTGTGTCTCATGGATGAATTACCATTTTATCAAAGATCTTTCTACCTCCCTCGTAATTCTGGAGTTTTGAAAATTCTGTTCTTCAGTTGAAGCCAGTAAAAAGAAAAAAAAAAGGTGTTTCTGATGAAGTCAATGTAAAAAATGAGATGTTTATTATAGGTATCTTCATTTTGCTTTGTAAGAAAATTCATTAATTTACTGAAAAGATATTTATTGAATATAGGTAATGTATAGGAAATTAAAGGGCTTATATATTTTGAACCCTCATTCACACACATTAAATTTATTTTTATCAAAATGCTATTGTACATTTTTAAGTGAAAAATCAAAATTAAAAACTTAAATTTAACTATGTAATGATAATATAGCAGAATCCAGGGTAATAGTGTATTCTGTGTTATAAAAAAATCTACAACAGTTGAGCTTGAGATTATTTTTTTAGGATTCTATTTAAATATTATAGATACTGCTTTTCCTTTCCAATATACTGTTAAATTAGTTATAAAAGATTTCTAAAAATTAAGCCCCAAAAGGTAAAAAGAATGAGGGATGAGACATTAAGAGATGAACGATTTAAGGACATTTTTGGCAGTTGTTTGAATTAATTTAGCACAGAAAAGAAAGCCATATCTTAAAGTAGAGAACTTCCACAGGCAAAGGTCCTTATTAAATGGTCATTATTAGGAAACACCAGGTACCAAAAGAGAGGGTAAGAACTGGGATACTGGTTGAGAACCTGTATAGAGCAGAGGAAGGGAAATTGAGGCTGAGCACTCCAGGTTTCCTACCGTACTTTTCACAGTGAGGAAAGCACCTTTTCTAACCACTCTTCTCTTCCCCACAACCACCTGCTCTGAAACGCTGAACCAGGAGACCTCAGGTTAAATAGAAGCCTGTGGTGACATCAGGTCTAGGAACTGATAATCCCCCAGCCTCCACACCTCCAGCTTGCGCCCTAGGCAGGTGATTCATTGATTCGTCTCTTGTATCCCAAATGGTCTCTCTTCCACCTTCCTCCTTACCCAAAGGTAAGATTTCTAAATATAGACATTTCTCAATTTCAAATCTGAGTATATGGGTCAAGGGACTCCAGCCACTTGAGGAAGGACTTCAGTCTGAACGCAATGGATCAAAACAGAGGAACATAAAATCAAACAAAAGATCAAAGATAGTGAAGGAATCAGACATTTTAAAGAAAATCCCAAAACAATAACATCTTCAGTGAGTAAAGAGAAAATATTCTACTCATAAAAAGGCATACAGTATCACAAAAAGAATCATATAACAATAAAGTATACATAAAATGCTTAACAGTTATGTAACAACAATAGTCTACATAAAAAATTCCAATGGGGATTTTTGAGGATTAAATAAAGAAATATTCCTTAAGACGAGGCAGGGAATGGTGGCCACAGCTTATGAAATAGGAGAAAAAGAGAGAACATCCTGCTGAATCAAGAGGCCCAACAGTCAAATGATAAATGGTATCCAAGAAAAAGCAGAGAAAATGAAGGGGAGGAAGTTGAAGAGTGTGAATCCCCAGAATGAAAGAGGCTAATGAATTATCGGCACAAAGCATGAGACCAATTCAAGGCACGTTCTTATAAACCTTCAGGAAACAAGGTATAAGAAGTTCCTTAGTTTCCAGAGGTGGGAGAAGGATACCTGCAGAAAAATAAAACTAGAGTATAATTGGCACTGTCAGTAGCCACACTAATTGTTAGAAGAATCAATAACCTTAAATTCTATTTTCCTGAAATAGTTTTTAACCTAAAATTATATGCTTAGTTAAAATATCATTCAAGTGTTGGGGAGATTAAACACATTTTCAGAAATGCAGTATCTTGAAAATAAACCTCCCATATTCAAGTCTTTTTTCTTAGAAGTCACTACTAAAGGATCTATATAGCATTCATAGCAAAATGAACATGTAATCCAAGAGGGAGGAAGACACAGGACCCTGGGAAGAGGTGACCTATCATAAGAGAAGGGTAAAAAAAAGCCCCAGGACTACAGATGTGTACAGACCCAGAAAGAAAGCAGGCTGATTTAGAGCAGCAGAGATAGATGAAAGCAAAAGATGATTCCTATGAGAAACCAACAGCACCAGTACAATATATGATGAGTGAGTATCTGGAAAAATTACTGCTATTTGAGATGTATGCTGGAAAAATTAAGAAAAATAGTTTTCCATATGTATATAAAGTTAAGCAAACATAAAGTTCTATTATTAATTTATTAATGACAGTGGGAAAATTTGTATAGAATAAGGATAAGAATTTGTGTAGAATAAGGATAAGAAACACAGTGAACAATAATTGCATACATATAATAAAGTAAAAATAAACTATGATATTGTTTTAAAATATAGTGTAGCTAGTTTGTGAGGATAGGGGAGAGAACATGGGTTCAGGTGGTGGTAAGAGAAGTAAATTCTCAGTGACTAAAAGCAACATAAAACGCATATGATTGAAAAAATCAGCACTTAAGACTTTACTGAGTATTGAGATAAATACTCAAGGCAAGAGATTAAAAATTGAAGGCGTTGCTGATTTTTTTTAAAGCAACATTAGTACACTGTGTAGAGCAAGTAATCTATTTCTGATGATTCAATAATACTCTATACTGATTCAGGGTCAGTCTCTGTGAATGTCAATGATGATTATATAAGTAGAAACTGTGTATGACTGTAATGGATATATATCTAATCTAGAACATAAGACAAAAACCCTGTAATTTTTCTTTTGATAAATGATTTGTCTGTTTTTATTTTCTCAGATTGAAGAGAAGCAAATAAGTGAAATGAGATTATGAATTAATTTAGCTGAAGAAAAAATGAATCTAAATTAAAAGAGTATTGTTTTGGTATTTCTTAATGATGAAGTCGATTTTGTTATTATGAATCATTGTAGTTTTACTGATTCCTTGTTGATTACACATAAAATATTTTTAAGATTCATCTACAACTTCAAAATATGTTATTGATATATGATTGATTACTGTTTTAATCACATACCATGTTTTTATTCTTCTACTCAATACATAGTTCTGTGCTTTGTTGTATCTGGGTCAAGTGGAGATTAAGTTTTACAGACTATATCTTTATGAATGTTTCTTTAGTGGTTTAGAAATGCTCCATTTATCATTTGAAATTTGTATTTACAATATAAACTTTCATCCGAGGAAAAGGGAATAATGAAAATAACTTCATGAGTCCCACCTGAAAGTATTCTTAATCATAAAATTTAGATGTCTCCAGGGGCTGGCAAGTTAATATTTCAAGAAGCCACCTGGGAATGAAGCTGATAAATTATACCTCTGGTATTTGATAATCCAGGGGTCACTTTTAAGTAGATATGAGAAACAACATTAATTCTTTGAGTTTAATGAAAGCCAGAGTGACTGTGCTACAGTAAAAATGTGCTCTCCTGCTTTTACAAGAGAAATGGGATGAATATAATTAGACCCGCCCCCCTGGAGTGTGAACGCTGCTGGCCCTGGGTCAGCACTTGGCAGCTTCCTCCCTCCCTTCACAGGATAGGTCGGAGGAGTCGCCAGTCATTAACTGTCCATCTCGATAGGATATCAGGTCAATAGGCAGTTATATTTTGACAGGAAAAAAGGATTGCCATGTTGTTAACTTTTTACTTGTAAAGAATAGCCTCGACAAATGAAGACTTAGAACAAAAACTTCCTGTACTTTTTCAGCAAGGACTGGGTCTTGCCATTTACTGATGCTAGCTGTCATATATGTTCTTTAAAGCAGGTACACATATGAAAATCAAATGATCTGGGAAAATTAAGAGATGTCTATGAGTGACGGGTTTATGCAGTATTCATATTTTCAAGCAAACTTTTTTTTTACTTATTTATTTTATAATTGGAAGTTTGTACCTCTGTATCCCCTTCAGCTACTTCAAGCAACCTTTTAAGAAATACATATATATTTTATATAAACATATATATAATAAATGTATATATATATATATATATATATATATATATATATATATATCTTGGACATTTCTACCATTCTGCTCTCACTCTTCCTTCTTAGAACAATCATCTCTTGGAGATAATAAAGAAAGAATCCCTCACAAGACTATATCCTACAAAAACTGCAGGAACAGCCTGTTGTCTTTCTCATCTCATTAATGTGGCGCATGTTGGATACTTTCACATCAAGTTGTTTACTTCACCCTAGGAACTCTGCAGACTCCAAAACCAACATCAAGCCGGGCAATTTAAAATTTTAAGGCAATATTCATTCTTTTCATGGATAAAATATGTTCTGTGCTGGTGGTGAACGGGGAAAATGAAAAATTATCTTCTCTATGTACTCTGGGATTGAATAACTACACAGTACCAAAAGGAATTCCTAAACAGGTATTTAGTATCAAAGAAAAGGGCTGGTTAAAGCAGTATTTTATTTATTAGGAAAAATTGTTTGGGACTGAATAATGTGTCTAGATACTTTAGGTATGAGAAATCCACAGCAGAATTTGGCAACAGGCTTTCTAACTAAATTAAGACTGAAATTCTACCAAGTGAATTAATCTCCTCCCTTAGGATTTGTCTTCCCAGATCCCTCCATAAGGATTATTTGGCTAGATCTAATTTTTTTCATATAATTTAAATACATAAGGTGTGCTTGTCTGATGTGGCCTCTAATTATATTTCCAGAGTGAAGTACACATATTACCAGTCATACAATTGTACTGATCTTTGTCATTTAAAAAACCCCACAAAACTGAAAACTCCAACCTAAAAGATGTGTCCAAAAGAGCACTTCCACTTGCAAATGGCAGAAAATCCAGCCCCAACTAGTCTAAGAAAAGAGGGAGCTCAATCACTTTGTTAACCAAAAGTATAGGGGAGGGCTAGCAACACCACCCCCGCCTGTCTTCTCTCTTTTGCTCTTTCCATTCACACCCCTTTCAGATCTCCATTTGCCTTCACTTATGCAGGTTTCCCATTATGAACAGCAGATGGCTTCAGCTTTCCCAGATCTCACAGATTCAATCCAGCAGGAGGGGAATTATCCTGTCTCTTCCCGGCATTCCAGGTAAATGCTTTCCTTTGCTTTGATGGGGTGATATAAACCATTACTGAACTATCCACAAGTATGGACAGGAGAATGGGACCTATTGATTAACTTAGAACTAGGTCACATGTTCTACTCCTGAACCCTATCTGTATTAGTTTCCTACAGCTGTTCTGAAAAATTACCACAAACTTTGGTGGATCAAAAAAAAAAAGTTTCTTCTCTTACAGTTCTGGAAGTCAGAAGACCAGTACCAATTTTACTGGGCCAAAATCAAGGTTTGGGAAGGCCATACCCCCTCTAGAGATTCTAGGGCAGAATCCATTTATGTGACATTCCTTTTCTAGAGCTGCGTTCCTTGGCTCTTGGCCCCTTCCTCTGACTTCAAAGCTAGCAGCCGGAACATCCTACTTCAGTGGCCATAATGCCTGCTTCCTCTGTAATCAAGTCTCTCTCTGCCTCTAACTTAAAAACACATCTGTGATTCCATTTAGGGCCCACCCAGATAATGTAGGAACAGCTCCCCATCTCAAAATTCTTAGTAACTACACTAATAGGGGTGAGCATGTAATAATGTAGGTACCTGTTGAATCAGTATGCTGTGTACTTGAAATCAACATAATATTGTATATCAACTGTATGTCAATAAAAAACAAAAAGGAAAAAAAGTCTTTAAGTTACTCACACCAGCAAAATCACTTTTGTCGAAAACAGCATTCACAGGTTCCAGGGGTTGGTACCTGGGTGTCTTTGAGGGACATTATTCAATCTGCCACACATCATCTAAGCATGAAATCAGAGAAGGGAAGATGAAAATACAAATATTGGGAAGATAAATAACAATTATCCAATACTGATGTGTTTCAGAGGCTATTTTGTGTTTTCGTTCCTTTGTTTGTCTTTTGTAATTATATTACCAAAGCCAGGGCCCTCTGTATGCTTCTAATTATAATTTAATGTCAATGACCAAGTTATCAGGGGTATAGAAAATGTAAGTGCATAATGGGAAGCTAGCGAACCTATTGTGACTTCAACATCACATGGCATAAAATGACTTTTCTAAGGATAATTGGGGCATTAGAAGTCTCTTCAAAGTACTAGGTCCTTTCTGTGGCTTGGAGAAGGAACTGCACCTTCCTCACCCCTTAAGAAAATGATTCAAATAAGAAATTTTAGTTAAGCACAATAATGTATCTGTAAAATATGTCGGCGGACAACGAGTGTATTTTCTATTCCAAAACATACAAGAGAGCCTAAATTAGCATCAATTACAATTTGATGTTAAGTAACAGGTATTTAAAAAAATACTTACACTGCCCAGATGCTGCACTATTAAGGCCTCACATGTACAGAAAACCTCTTCTTAAATTGGTTGATCAGTGTACCTTCTTTTTGTGTGATTGGATTAATTACTTTCTGCCTCATTCCCTCAATGAAGTCAAATTCTAACATTCTCTCTTAGTTTTTAGACTCTCAGAGCAAGAGTTTTGCTTGGCTTGGAATTAAACTGTCTATCCTTAAGCTTCCATGGGTTTTGGCTGATCTGCTTGAACAGGTATTAAAAAAATTATAAGGGAAGCAGCACTATGTTGTGGGTGAGAATTGGAAGATTTGGGCTAGTATCAACTGTGAGACCTTAACAAAATTACTGCACCTCTCTTATCCTCAGTTTCCTTATCCATAAGATGAGGGATTATAATTGTTATCCACAGTTACTCTCTGCATTGAATGTGTCAAGCATAGCACACAGCACCCAAAATTATAGGTATTGTTTTATCGTTACATTCATTCTGTCACTTGAAAGTTGCTTAATGTAATTCTATTCAAATGTTTAAAAGGAACAGATATGTATGTGGGTTAACAATTTAGTGAATAGGTACTCTGTGTGCTGCCTTTAGACCCTTCAATTCTGCTATATATAGTTTCTAGTAGAAAGTACACAACCACTAAAAACTGTTTAATATCATCTAACAGAACACATATAAATATGTTTGACATTAATTTAGTCTCTATTTTAAATAGCTGAATACATTTTAAAAGATTTATAAAAATAGCACTATATAATAATTTTCAGTGACTGAAAAAACCTCTGGATTTTGGATACGATTCAAGATTTTAGATACAAAGTGAGAAACTAGGTAGTAAAGAAGTTGAAGACTTCTACATCCCTGAGATTGATATATTTGCATATACCTATCAGTCTTGTGTTTATCTACAGGCATGAAGAAATTATGTGAAAATAGCTATACAAAGAGCAGTTTTAAAAAGAAGCAAAGCTATGGCTCTGTTGTCATTATCAGTAACCTATGTCTGGTTATGTTGGGTTGCTATATGTTACTAATTGTATAATTAAGTTAAATCCTTTGTGTTTAAAAAATTAACTTTAAAATATAAATTCCTTTTTATAGTTTTCCCTCTCCTTACTTTGATCCTATAAATATGAAAAGGGAGTATGAGACTCCAAATTCTGGTTACCCACTATTTCTAATTACCAAATGCATATGGAAAAAATTATCTTTCTTTTTCTGACATAGCATGTACAATATAAAATGTTAAGAGCTTAATAAAGAAATTGATGTACTTAATATTTCAGTCTTTACTAAAATGACTGTGAAGGAGGCCAATTTTAGTAATAATAAAATAATATACTAAAATCACTTTAATTTTAGAACCTCAGGCTTACAATGAATACAGCATTCAGCAATCCATCCATTATAAGCCCCAAAGAGTGTTTCTATTACTTCATAAGGTACCCTAAGCCTTTAATGAATAAAGCTGTGACTTCCTAAAATAACTAATACCTTTCATTTTTAAAATAAAAATGAAAACAACTTGCTGGCATTGCCCCATGAAAAGTACAATGCTCCAAAATTATATAAAGAAAGAAAAGCTCAAATTAAGTTATTAGTCCCTTGTGAAAATTTAATGAGGCTAACATAGGTAATACTCATTTTAGGAGCATAATTTTTGACTTAATAATTTGTTTTTCCTAAGATCTATAATTATTGGAACAGCTTTTTGTTAGAAAGCCACTTGCTTGGGAATATGCTAAGACTTAGACAAAGAGATTAATTTTTTTCATCAGCAGGAGTAAGAGAGATTTTATGTTTTCAAAAGAGAAGGAAAACAGGCAAGTAAAACCATCCATCTTCCATAATAATACCCTTCTACTTATTAACAGCCATGGTGAGGGTCAGCCATCAGTCTGTAGTTGCATTTTTGTGTACTTCATGGCATTAAGGAAGGATGAGTCAGGAAACTTGTTTGGTTAATTTTAGCCTAGTAAGTTATTTAAAATGACTCGGCAGCAGTAAGGAAACAGAGTTCAGTACTGATTTCCTGACCCAAACTAAGGGGCATAAATCACGGTATGCTAAAGTTCCTGATGCTATCAATCCTCTTCCTATAAGGCCATCTGCAGTTAAATATTTTGATCACCAATATGGAAAAATAGATGCCAGAGCCATTTGGAATGGGAGAAAGTGAAGGTGCATCTTTTCTAATGCAATATTGGACCACTCAAATAGATTTCTGTTAAACCACTAAAACAGGAAACATATTGTAGGCTATGTTCATTATGTCACCCAACACACAGCTGCTACCTTGACAACACACAGTATAAAATGCTGCTGGATTTAGGAGATGGATATCCCAATATAAGAAAACAGATTTAAATATAAAGCACATTTGTGAGTGCTTTGAAAATGCACTCTTTCATTTGGATAAAATTGTATCATTTACATCAACTATTCTGTATCTTTGGTCTAATAATTTATTTTTCATTCGATCATGCACCAATATTTTTGACTACCCACTTTGAGTCAAGTATATGCAGAGCATATAGAGGTGTACCATGCAGATGAAGCCCATGACCCTTCGAGAAAGATCAGCATATAAACAAATGAATGAACTCATTTAGGTTGCCGCCATTTCTATAAAGGAAAGAGAGTGTTTAGATAAACAGTGGTTGGGGAGACTCCTTTAAAAAGGATGCTCAGGAAAGTTCTCTAAAGCTATGCCAACATCTGAACAAGGAATTAAAAGAGACTGAGTTTAAGTGAAGGACTAGTGAGCCAGTTTTCCTGGACAAGGAAGGAACAATATCCTGAGATGAAAGCATTTTGGCAACAATGCAGAATTAAAAAGAGGTATCTAGTAAATTGTAAGAATAAGGGAAAATTGCAGTGACTACTAGAGAGGTATTCAGAACTCAAACCCAAAGGGCCTTTCGGCCAAGATAAAAAGTTTGGATTTTAATCCAATAGCATTTATTATGGAGTTATGATAACACATTTTATGACAATATTCTGCTTAGAGTAAGCAAAGAGTTGACTTAAATGTTTTTTAAAAAAACATCAAAGTTATCATTCCTTAGTTGTTGCAAAATGGAGTTGCTTGATCTAAATTTATTTCTAATAACTTGCCAAATAAAATTACTATGTAAATCTCAGAAGTAATATTTGTAAGAGAGATGCAGGAGAACTTTGGAATCCCTGGGGAATCCGCTGGGGAAAGCGTTCTGGTTCTTCCAGGAGATGTGAGCTGGTAGAGGCAGGCAGGGAGTGGGCAGTGAAGCTCACTAGGGTTCCCAGGAACAGGGCGAAGCTCACTTGCACTTCAGTGTCCACTCCTTTCCCTTCTCCATCATTTCACAAGCGGCAGTTACAGACTGAAACATCTGCTTAACTTCACGTAGAACTTTTGAAATAAAGGCATTTGGGTTTTTTTAATTAATTAATTTTATTGAAGTATAGTTGATATACAATCTTATATTGGTTTCAAGTATACAACACAAGTGATTCAACAGTTACACACATTATTAAATCCTCACCCCACTAGTGCAGTTACTATCTGCCAACATAGGAAGATGTTACAGAATCATTGGCTGTATTTTCCCTGCTGTACTACCAACCCCATGACCAACTTAAATTATGATTGAGAATTTTTGTGCCCCTTTATCCCTCACCCTCTCCACCCACTCACCCCAACCCCTCCCCTATGGTAACTACCAGTCACTTTTCAGTTTCTATGAGACTACTGCTACATTGTTCATTTTGTTCTGTTTTGCTTTTATATTCCCCAAAAAGTGAAATCCTAATGTATTTGTCTTTCTCTGTCTGGCTTATTTCACTGAGCATAATACCCTCTAGGTCCATCATTGTTGCTGCAAATGGCAGGATTTCTTTCATTTTTATGGCTGAATAATATTCCATGGTGTATATGTGCCACATCTTCTTTATCCATTCATCTCTTGGTGGACATTTAGGTTGCATCTATATCTTGGCTATTGTAAATAATCTGGTGATAAACACAGGGGTGCATATCAGAGATTTTGTTTTCCTAGAAGTGGTGTTATGGCCATATGTTATTTCTACTTTGAGTTTTTTGAGGAACCTCCATACTGTTTTCCACAGTGGCTGCACCAATTTACATTCTCACCAACGGTGAAGGAGGGTTCCCTTTTCTCCACCTCCTTGCCAATACTTGCTATTTCTTGTCTTTTGGATAGTAGCCATTCTAACTGGTGTGAGGTCATACCTCACTGTGGCTTTGATTTGCTTTTCCCTGATGTTTAATGATACAGAGTATCTGTTCATGTGCCTGTTGGCCATCTGTATTTCTTCTTTGGAAAAATGTCTGTTCAGGTCCTCTGCCCATTGGGAATTCAATTTGAAAGATCCGTATAGTTCCTCTCAGGAATATTTGTAATGAACAAGAATGTGCTAACTACTCAGAATATTCAGAGCGTAGACTCTATAACAGCCCCTATAAGCACATGGACACAGACGTGCTCTTTCCATTAGAACATGGTATACACGGAGTCGGGAAGTTCTTAGTAACATGAGACATACACCAACCAGCTGGGAGCTAACTGCAACAATAATGCCCCCATGGCAGGAAAGAAGACATACTTATCACTGTGGTTAGGGGATAGTGGGAATCCAGTGAGAGAACTGGCCCAGCAAAATTTCTAAACAGGAATGAAGAGTTAGTGGATATAGATACTTTTATTTTCCTCTATGTACTAAAGAAAAGATGGAGCAGGGAATATGATTTCAGTTTGCTTATTGGAATTTAATATGGTTTATGAGAGCTATAATATATTGAAGTGCCTTATCAGCTGGAGATATCAAAGTAGTTGTATAAGTCTTTCACATTGGCTGGGGCATTTTATTTAAACTAAGGAAGAGCTAGAGAACAAATGGTTGTCTGTATTTGAGGTACAAATCAGTTTCTGTTTCAGCCTACTAGGCTGAAATTATTCCAATTATTATTTTCCCAAGAAAAGCATCTCATTTTCTTTAATATTTGATTTCTTGAAGCATGGTGAATATACTTCATCTAAGAGAATATTTTCTACTGTTATAATTGCATTAAAAAGTAATATTTGAAAATAAATTCAATATTTGAGGTAAACTATGCAGTTTTTTCTAATAATGGTTTCTAAAACAAACAACATTCATTTAGTTTTGAGATTGAAAATAATTTTACATTAGCAGCCTAACTTCCATTGCGATTGGCTAGAATGTTAGGTCACCAGGAAATACCAGCTTACTACATTTATTTTTATGGACAGGCATGTCAGTATTTATATTTATTAAAAATAAGTGATGCCAATCATTCCCATTACTTCTGTGTTACTTTTCCACATTCTGTTCCTACCACTTTATGACAAACTTTCCCCCACTTCTGGAGTAATCTAAAGTGACAGGACTGGTATTGTGTTCTTACCTCAATGATGGCAAGAAAATGATTCAGTGCAGTCATCTTCATCTGGCATGAGTGTTGCCCTAGGGGTACACAAAGCTTCCTCACGTGCCAAACAAGCCCGCAGTATTCTAAGAAAATCAACTTACAGATTCTAAACTTCCATGTGAACCTTTGTCCTAAATTTGATCTGACTGTGAGCATTCCTGAAGTAAGAGGGTTACACTTGCCCCTTTCTCCTTTTACAGTTGTCTTTCCCCCACTTGAATTGCTCATCCATCAAGATGCATCTTGAGTCTTTCTATGGTGTGTTGTCCCAAGGGAGGTAAATCTCTGACACACAGTGGAATATTTTAATGTACTGGTGTTGTTGAGAAAGTGAATAACTCCAAAGATTCCATTTAAAATATCCTTTGGAATGGAAGTTGTTACCAATTATTTGCTTTCAAGAAACCTGAAGGAAGATCCAAATAAATTGTTCAATGACAGATCATTAAAAATGTTTCTGATGCATCACTGTGATTTTCACATATATTCTGAAGGAGATCAAAGAACTGAGGAAAGCTGCCCCAACAAAAATCCTTCTATTGCCATGTAGTTAATGTATATATGCACGAACTTTATTTATATGTAGAAAAAAAATTGCCAGTATTTGCCTTCTCAATCAAACAAAACTGAAAAGGACAAATAGGGATGAAATTTATGCTGAATCTATCTCAAGCAACACACTTACCTCAAAATCATTTGTAATAAAATTATATGTTAATATTACCCTGTCAAAACTTATATCCTATTTATGTTGTTTTGGTTAATTATGTATTTTTACTATTTTAAGTGTAACTTAATCCTGAAAATCTATTTTAACATTTAGGCTATTATGGTCAAAGGAAACACTACTATTACTACTACTACTAAAGCTTTAAATGTCAATTTACATATATATTTTTGATTTAGCAAAATATGCTGAAATGATCAATAAAACACTTTAAAAGCATAGGTTTATATTACATAGAAACAAAATTCTGCAGGGGATTTGGAATGCAATAGCAATTCAAGGAATTAAAGAAATTATGTAAAGTTTTCAACAGTTAAAGAGCTTGCTCATGTATCATTTAAAGGGATGTTGTGACTGTGTCACAAATTGCTAAGGCATTAGGAGTCCATTACATCTGAAAGAATAATATAACAAATGATTTTAAATATTTCAATATACCAGAAGTCATATCTTTTGCAACCATTTGAAATAGGAAAAAGTTTAGAAGTCAACTTAAACACATGCATGATGATACAAAGTTTTTCAAAATTCTATTAGAACATGAACGTTTTTGAAAAAAAAATGTGCTAGTGGACAAAAACTATGAAACTTCCTTCAGAAGAATAGTGATCTTATAGAGACAGTTTTCACCAGAAGGCAGGATTATACAACCAGAATCTGAAAGTCAGTGTCCTCACATTGGCCTACAAAGCTCGTATACTATGCCCCTAATCCCCCTTTCTACTATTCTTCCCCCCAGTCTCTCCTCCTTAGTGATTCTGTGTTCCTTATTCTTCAGACATACTAGATAAAGTCCTGCCTCTGACTTTTGCATTGCTTACTCCCTCTACCTGAAATGCTCTTTGCCCAAATATTCTGGTCTGTCTTCAAGTCATTGTCATCTACCCAAGGCCCACCCCTACCATCCTACATAAAACTGCAGTCACCTCTTCACCAACTCATTCCTGCTTAATTTTTTTCCATGGCACACAGTATATTTAACACACAATGTCATTGAGTTATTTATTAAGTTTTTAGTGTTTGCTCCCTCTAGAGTACAAGCTCCATGAAAGCAGAGATTTTGGTTTCTTCTGTTCACTGTTGTGTCTCTAGCTCCTGAAACAGTACCTGGAATTTGGTAGACATTCAGTAAAAGATGCATGGATGAACATGCAAGTTGTTTCTAATATTCATGATCTCCATGTTAAAGGCTTCTTTAGAAGGAAATGACAAAACCTCTTACACATTTAATTATCAGAGAAATTTTCTTACCACCATCAGTAGGAATAATGGGAATCTACCATAATAGATTAAAGAACTGATGAAATAGGCTATCCTTATCCTCTATTAGTCATTTATTGTACATGTAACTTAGCCTCACTCCCAAAAAGAACATAAGCTTGCAGTCATTCTTTCATTCATTCTGTCAGCTAGTTAATTAAGGAACATGAAATCAGCATTAGCTGGCTACTATGCTATTGGTGCAAAGTAAATAGTAATTTGCCCACACCCCTCAGGATAGCAAAGCCTAGTAAAATAGAGCACTAATTTTTCAAATTTATATTCCTTCAAAATGTTTTTAACTTAAAAAATTAATATAGTTCTACCCACATTAATCTATAAATTCAATGTACTCCCTGATGGGAATTTCATGGAATTTGATGAGGTAATCATAGAGCAACAAGAAAGAACAAAAGGCTAAGAATAACCAATATATTTTGGAAGAGAAGGAAGAATCTCCATCAATAAGCCCTATATCTAATATCCAGATTTACTATAAAGCTATATAGTAATTAAACATATGTATTGGCAGAGGGACAAACATAACAATGAGACATAAAGGAAAGTCCTGTATATGTGGAGCCATGCAATATGACAAAAATGGCATTACAGAATTAATTAAGAGAGGATGGACTATTCAATACAAGGCTGGATTATTTGAAGTATTGTTTAAAATTTTGCTCTTATTGTGAAAAAAGAAATCTCTAGCCTTCAACCCAAAGAAAGTACAGATAGTCTAAAAACCCAAACTTAAAAGCAAAAATTTAGTATAATTAGAAGAAAAATTAAGGGAATGTACTTACAGTCTTATGGTATGGAAAAGATTTCTTAAAAAAGAACAGAAAAACAGTAACATAAAAGAAAATATTGATTTACCTTACCAAATTTACCATAAATAAATATAAAAGAAGAGCACAGAACAGAAAGATATAATTGCTTGATATATAAGGAATCAAAAATTATTGTTTATAATATAGAGTTTATATTAATCAGTAAAAAATACTCCAAATCAATAAAAGCATATATTGAGAGACTAAGTTATCCAAGTGACCAATAAATAAATGAAAAATTCTCACACTCAGAAATGAACAAGAATATTCAAGTTAAACCAATAACAAAGCATTTTAAATTCATTGGATTGTCAAAAACTTTAAATAATACCAGGTGTTGGAAAGAATGTGGGGTAAAACTCATGTAATATCGATTCGAGGATACAGTGGTCAAAAAACTGAGAAGGGAAATTTGGAAATGTGTAACAACTTATAGGTGTTCAAACACTGGGACTTAGCAACTTCTTGGTAAATATTTGCAAAGGTGCACAGGAACCATATAGAGGCATTCTCATTATGGCTTCTTAAAGAAGTGCTATGTCAGAAATAAGCAATCAAGAAGAGACTGAATGAATAATGTCTAATTTTCACATGGCAAACCATAAAGCAGTTAAATACATGAATTATAACCATATGTGTCAAGATGATTAAATCAATGAAAAAAAACCCCAGAAGAATAATAAGGAGAGCATGATACTATCTATAAAATGTCTAAAACACAAATCAGTGTTATGTTGCTTATGGTGACATATGTATGTAATAAAGGTGGGTGGATGGAAACTACAGCAGATTTCTCCCAATTCCAGAAGTCCTTTACATCCCGTATGCATCTCATCTCCCCGTCCTTCCTCCTCACAGCCTGAGGTTGCTCTCCCAGAGAATGGCTCCGCCCTGTGGCACACTGCCCCAGGCCACTGCAGACATGACCCCTGCCTGCCTCCTCCCTCTTCCTTCGTTCCCACATTCAATCCACAAGGTACGTTCAGTCCTACTTGCCAAATAGTTGTTTCAGCCTTCCTTGACTCTCCAAATGGGAAACCATGTCCGGGCCCCCTTGTCTTCAGGCCGGTTTATTGCCAAAGACTCATAACTATTCATCTATTCACTGCAGTGCAGCTAACAAGCAAGTCTACCTGCCCAAATTCCAAATGCAATACTAGTATGTAAATATGCTCTCGCTTTGTCACCAGCTTCACTCTTACCGCAGCACCGACTCGTGGTCCTGAGGCTGAAAGCTGGACTTCTCGGTATAGTTACAGGGGTCTTTACAGCGGGATGCTGGCTGCTCTCTCCTCCCCAGCTTCTTATTGCTCCTTCCCCTTCTACTCGACACTCCGACTGAAGTGACCTCCTTTAATTCCTTCTTTAGGTAGGTTTTCTCTGGCCTCTATGCCCCTGTTCTTCTGGTCTTATTTATCACCCTCCTCCATCTTTATGAACTAAGTTCTGCCCGTTGATTAGGTCTCAGTCTGTATGTTGTTTCTTGTCATTCCTAAGCTTAAATCACGTGCCTCTCTTTTGTGCTGTTCTCAGCGCTGCCACATATTAGCGCCCGGGTTCTGCGCTGCATAAGTCAAGAGGGCGCAGTTCACTTCAGATTCTGCTTGGATGGTGCCTCTGGGGCTGTGCCCTGTGGCAGTCGTGTCTATAATGGCTCTATCACAGGGCTGACCACACTGCAATGTCACTGCCTGCTGACCTGTCCTTCTTACTGTCTTCACTAAGTAGACAAGGGAATCATACCTGGGACCAGAAGTCAACACCCCAAAACACTGACTCTTCAGCTTTGTCATGAGACTGCATGTGCACATACTTTCTACTTATACACTAGGATATCATCTTAGGGAAAGAAGCAGAGAAAAGGCAAATCACCTAAGAAAAACTGAGTATTTTTATTTAAGAAAGAAGGCATCTTTCCTAAAAGATATAAAAGTAAGTACCTAAGCAATGGAATATAATGTCCATGATAACAGGGTTTTGTGTTTTTTTCTGTTTGGTCCATTGCTGATTCTCCTGACCCTAGAAGGGTGTCTCACACATGATGGTACCCAAAGAAAGGTTTTCTGAGTGAATGAAGAAGCCCAGTTGCTCTGTGGTTATTGCATTGCACTGTACTTCACCTGGATCTAGGGCCCACAAAGAGGACTAGAATGCAGCTAGCTAGACAAGCAACCACTTTGCTGTAATATAGTAAAGCAGTGGCTCCTCTACATGAATCAGGTAAGGAAATTGCAATTCCTTAACATCAGGCAGCTTTGAAAGTTTCTTGAATTCATTTAGGGACATGGCAGGGGAAAGAAGAAGAAAAAAATCATAGTGGGTAGAACCACAAGGTTAATATACCCTATCAACTGCCTGGCTTTTTAACAAGCAGCATTTCTACAGCATTTTACAGGCTCTCTGAACTTCCACAAGCATTATGTCCTCTGCTACTTGAAGGTGGAGACGGAGAGCCATTTCCTTCCTTTCAGAATAAGACAGACTCTTTCAACCCTAAATGGACTTCCTGTTAAAAGTTCCTTTTGCTACTTAAGGGTCATAAATTAAAAGTTAATTGGCAAGAGGTGTTGTTATCTCTCAGTTTGTGATTATTTTAAAGGAAGTTTTCTGCCTGTTAGAGAAGAACAAGAAAAATAGAAAGAAAAACTTTAATGGAACTGGGTTGCTTCATTAAGGTTTCATAACTTGTTTTTCACATGACCCCAGGATGCCACGAAACTGGGCTGAGATTCACAGATGTATTAACCAAGAAGGGCAACCTTGAGATATTTTAGTGACAATTATTATTTCTTTCCTGTTTCCTATTAAAAATATTATCAAATCTAGCCTTTCCTCTTTTGCCACTCTAAAGTATATGTTTAAATTCACTCTACGGTGATGTGTTCGTTCCCAAGTGCTTCTGAAATCTAAACCAGAAGGATAACAGAATAATGAAACTGATTGGTCAAGTTTCTATTTTTAAACATGTTTAAACTATGCAACTTTAAACATTGGAAAACTCCTGGGTTCATTTTCCTCTTACTGCCACCCACATAAGTTTGTGTCATTTACTGTTAATAATAAATTAACCATTAACTAAATAGTTAATATTGTAAATAGAGTCCTTTTTAACATGTAGAATGTAAATAATGCATTTCTTTTAAGTGGAATATACTATATCTAATAGTTCAGGGATGGATTCCATGTTTGGGGAAATGTGATCTTACTTGTTATACCATAATTTAGTTCAGATTCAATAATATTTCACTCAGTTTATTTGATCTGGGCATAATTTGAAGCAATAAATATGTTTCAGTGCCAGCTTAAACAAATTCTATTGATATTTATCTGCTGCCTCTGGTAAAATGTATCTCGTGGCTGGATGATAGAAGGTCACAGTGTCAGACTAGTTCTTATTGGCTTTTAAATTGTGCTACCCCAGACCAACCGGTGCCTTACATAAAGAAATGTTTCTCAGAGCACCCACTGTAGCACATCCATTCTGAATGAGATTGGGCAACGCAGCCATTTACTGATGATAAGTAGGCATGTTCTTCACTGTTATTCATACATATGAGAAATTCAAATGTTTATTTTTCCTGGCCTTCATTCAAAAATTGTATAGTACTGAATCCTGTCTCCTTAGTTTACTTTCATGATACATTGGAACAAAGCAATTTCTAAAACTTTTGCCCAGCTGTTGTGACTGACAGAGATTTTTGTGCTGACTCTGGCATCTGATCTTCAGTCTCTATATTAGTACATCTCCCTGAAAGGTTAATTTTGCCTCAGTATAATGAAAGCTCAACTTAACTATCTTCCAGCCGAATATTATCTCAGTTTTTGAAAGCAGAGTACAACAGCTTACAGTAAGTTGCCATTACACAGCCACCTTAATTGTTCTTAATGACAATTGGAGGGGTAACTAATTTTCTTCCAACTCGAAAGCTGTCCTGGCACCAAAAGACTTGCAGGCTAGCCCTCAACAAATCTCTCCTCCCAGCTCTCCCCATGAGTACAAATACCTCCAAAGAAGGAGGGAAGCCCAGGATCCAGTTCCTGGTGTTGGGGACAAGAAGCTGCAGGAGCCGCGGAGATTCCTCATGCCCCCCTGGGCTGGTGAGCAGCCATGGGAAAGTTAAGGGAAAGATGGGAGAGAAAGCCTTAGGACTCAACATTTCAACTGCTTCATATTCCAAACCTATCACATACCTGGGAGGCACACTTCTGCTCTTATTGTTGATTGTTGCCTCTTTTACCCATACCTCCAACTCTTCGAGGAAGAAAGAAAGAAGAGAAAAAGAGCTTCATTGATGATCAATAAAGAACCTAGATTTCTTCATTTACCTTCCATTTCAAAGTCAGTTGCATGGAAGGAAATATTTATTCAAGTACTTTTGTGTATGGATAACTCCATGAATGGAGTGAAATGTGTATGGGTGACTTCCTTTAACTATTGACAACCACTGGAAACCATTCATACTACTGCAAAGGTGTTGTTGATTGTCAAAAGGTTGGTATTTAATGTGCAAAAGACCAGATACAAAGCTGGAAATACAGGTATTGTTCTAAAGTGGGAGTATTTCTGAACACATTTTAAAAAAAAAGCAAAGCAAGAAAAACAACTTTGGCTAGATCCAGAATCATTTCTTCTGAACTTTTATTGTCTAAGCGTAGTCTTTTGACTTTTGTCTCCACATAGTTCACAAATAACAGTTGGATGGGAGAACTAGTATATTATGTAAGTGATTATATTAGAATCTGTCTAGGCATAGGCAAGGAACACTTGAAAATGTCTTTTTCCGGCAAGGGATATTCTAATAAATCTGTTCAAGGGAATCAAAATTTATTAGGAGGAAAATGATTCTTAAAGAAATGTGTCAGTTTAAGGGATTCCCTATTTAACATTTATATATTGATAGCTGTAAATATGCCAGGATTATGTTAAGAAATAGACACATAAAACATTGTTCTTATTCTCCAGTGGTTTATAATACAGTGGGAAGGTAAGATCTGTACACAAATAAGCAAGATACTAGGCAGCAGAAACTGCAATAAAGATGCTCCCAAAGGAAATCATCCTAGGAACTCACTAAAGATCATTTGCAGCTGGAACAATAAGGAGAGCTCCCAGTGGATGTCAAAGCCAAAAAGCAATGTGGCATTTGTGCAGGTAGATCTATAGAGCAGAACTGCTGGCTGAGGAGATGTATCATGTGTGTGAGATGAGAATATACGAAACAAGATCACCACCAACTGGGGGTTCAGGACAAATAACTGAGCAGTGATAGTTGGATCAATTGAGCAGAGAGTCTGGAATTGAGGTTAGGATTTAATTAGGTGCCAAGTGGAATTTACCTAGTACAACATCAGGAAAAATTGCTCTGTTGCAAATGGAAGTGAGGATATATTCCATTTGTTGCTAGTCTGAAAATATTATTTGCCCTTATTGAAATAGTTCTTGTTCTGTAAATATTTGAGAACCGCCATTATAGAAAATAATTCAGAATCCTTTACAAACATAATTTGTTGTACCAAAAAAATAAAACGTAAAATTCACAAATTAGGCTTCTCTTTCCATGACAATGCTGTGTAAATACCATGTTTCTTATCAGCATTTATTTCTAGGCATGTGCACAGATCTGAGTAGTCTCTTGCTAAGATAAAAAACAAGAACAAAAATTCAATTTGTAATGTCATCAAATGCAATTCAAAGAGGACAGCCTGAAACTCCATGCCAAGGCTTTGGGGAGCAGCATGTGTGTCAATGCACGTTTCCTGCCTGGATCACGTCTCAGCTACTTACCAAACCTGCAGGCAGCACCACGAGCCAAAGCCTTTCACAGGCAGCACTGTGCTGGGGTGCGAACACAAAGGCTGGAATCTTCACTTTCTTTTTATCCTTTTGTGTTTTGTAGATATATTAATATGAGAAGTCTTTGGGGAAAAATCATTAAGTAAATCTTTGTCTATTTCCTTTCCAGCTGCAGAAATGTTTTCCACACTGAATTATTCCGCTTTAATTAGGTTAATTTTTACCTCATTACTTTTCTTTCTTTTACTTACCTCTTTATTAAAGATGAATTATAGAAAAACCTTTTATATGCTAAGATGATACACTAACATTTAAAATAATTAAAAATCCCAGACTGTAAAAATTGAAACAAACTTTTTATAATTATACATTTCCATTTTCATGAATTTATACATATCTTTGTATAATATCTGGTTGGTACAAGTAGATTTATTGAATCCTGAGGCTAGGGCTTTATGTGTACTATCACTAAGGCTGGAAACCACATTGCGTGCTAGATATTTTTAACTCATTCTACAGAGGAGGAGACTATATCCAGAGAGGTAATTTGCTCAAGGTTATAATGCAGGTACAAAGAAAGGCTAAGATTTTAAAGACGTCTAGCTGTAAAATATGTGCTTTTGTAAAAAAATATTACTTTAAAGGTACTGTTAATTGAATTCTTAATATGTGCCAGTTGTAAAACTTTCTGTGTTGATTTCATCTAATTCTCATTAAAACCCTGTAAGGGGTGTCATACTATGAAACTTGTTCTATAAATGTAGAAACCAAGGCAGACAAAGGCTAAATAAGTTTTCCACATTCATATGCTAGTAAGCAGTGGTTTCTGTTATGTAAATCAACAGTACAAAGTTATAACCTCATTTTTCTATATGAAATGTATAACATCATTTGTCTCCTGCATTAATTTAGCTCAATACCACCATCATTAATATGATGTGGTCTCTTAATGCTTTGGGATGTAAGTATTCTTATGCCCCCAGTAGACCCTAGGCCTTCAGTGGATATTTTCCTTTGCTCTATCTATTTTGAAAAATCCTTCTAACATCTATGGTTCATTGGAATTGCCTCTAATGGGAAAAAAAGCCTGACAGAGGGCAATTATTAAACTAGGACAGGATAAATATAGTACGAGATTTGCCTACCATTTCCTAATCTGCATGTGGTTTATAGTTTCACATATTACAAACATTGATTCTCTACCATTTTAAAATATAAAAAACCTCAGCTTCACTCACCATATATGAAGTAAACTGAATAGATCTATTGATGTTCAAATGCCTTAACTGTTCAGAAACCATACAAGCCAAGTAATCACATAGTTCTTGATTAGTCATTATTCATAGGTCAGACAGGTTGATTACTCTCTCTCCCCCCTCCCACTCTGACTCACTGAAAAGGGAAGAATACTATGCTTAGATGGGCTCAACTTTGTACTTTTTGGTGAAATGTTGGAACTAGGTATTTTAAGCTGGATTCTGAATTCATGCTGCATTTTCTTACCTAGATACAGAATACTTGCTGATTTTGAAAAAATATGAAATATAATAGTTGACTTTGTGCACAATGGTTAGCCCAGGACCCAGCCAAGAAGACACACAGCAGATCTGCCTTCTCTCTGTGTGGCACCCTCTCCACCAGCAGCAATTTTTCAGAAAGAGAGCAGTCTCTGTTACGTCTGAGGGTGTTTAGGGTGTTATCTGAGCTCAGCCCGCTCAGGAACAGTGGTCTTACTGGTGGTGCCATATAACTCGATAACCTACTTATATGGTGACTTCTGTTTCTGAACGTCCAAAAAATATTTCTGGTCTCCAAGCTTGTTTCTAATCTTCTCCTCTTACATACACCATGTGCAGGATAGTTTTTTCATCAGACCAACTGATGTTGCACTGCATCTTCCACTTGCAGCCAGCCTGAGAGAGAACCAGCTAAGTTAATTGTGCCCTCATAAAAAGCTCAGCCTTACTTTGATTTTCACAATTATCATAAAGCTAGCCAAAGCACTCAAGAAATGAAATTTTCATGTGTTGGTAATCAGAGAATCCCAGAAGTTTAAAACCATGAGTCTTTTACAACTCATATAGACCAACTACTCCTTTACTTCTTAGGCAAAGAAACCTAATCCCAGAGAAGTAGACTTGGTCTTATTCACGCCATGCAGTAAGTGAGGAGCAGATTGAGGGTACAGTTCATGTGTTGTGACTGAGCGTCCTCTTCTCTCAGTTCCAGAGGCTTCCCACTTTCTGCATGATGTCACTAGGGAAAAATGTTTACCGCTGGCAGTCGCCACTTTCTCCTCCTTCCCAAAACACTGTGACAGTTCTGGGAGAAGCGGGCACCACTGAGAGAGCGAGACGCACATGCATCCTGATGCCCTACTTCTGAGACTTGTCAGCATAGACCTGTCCCACTGTGTGGGTGCCCCTTCTCTGTACCCATTTAAGTTTTCCAATTTATACTAAGTTGACATTGCTTTTCTAAGGTCAAGAACTGACTAAACAACCAACACAGGAGCGGTTGTACCTAAGCAATGGAATATTGCTCTTAAGTTTAGGCCATGTAGGGGTCACTCTGAATTTGAGTGGATATTAGAGTGAAATGTGAGGGCAGGAGAACACTTTCCAGATGAATCTGTACTTAATTAGAGAGTCAAGCCCATCTAATTATGACATTTGACAGCTTAACTTTCTGTTACTGAAAGGCAATTTGTGAAGTAAAGCTTTTATTAAAAATAAACAGAGGCCAAACTAAGATGTTTACTTTCAAGGTGATGGACAGTAGTATTGTAGAATCTCTAATCTCAATAACATTATAATTATCATACTAATTATACCAACTATATCATCTTAACTTCTCTCAGCACTTAAAAAGGATGTTGTAATAGAAAATCCCATGGATTGTTTTTAAATAAAAGGTAATTATACCCCAAAATATCATCCTTTTAAGTTTGACAAAAAATTACATAGGAAAAATTTTAAATAAAAGGCTGAGTTCAAAGCAAAAGAATCCATCTATATAATTTTATAATATTTATTCACTATATATGGTTGTTTTAATATTTATTCAATTCCATTTGGTATGTCACCTTCCTATGAATTTTTATACCAAAATCTATACCAAGTATAAAAGGAGGCTAGTATCAGTTTATACAATAGGAAATACTATTAGTTTATTTTTGTGGATAGTTATCAAATGGAATTAAAATAATGAAAGATCATTTTATATCCATGTGGCTCATATGTTCTAGTTAGTGTGTTAGTGTATGTTGAAACTGTTTTAACTCAAAATAGGTTGCTTAATAGTAAAGCCATTAGTCCCCCCAAAAATTGACATTGGGCCTAAGAAAAAGTTAGCTATCTTTAAACTGGTAATATCATCCCTTTCAGTTTTGGCTAAAATATACATGTAAGATTCCTCTTATAAAATTCTTTCTTGTATCAAAAACTGGACCTTGCTATCATCTAGTAATTTTGGAATTAGTTAAATGATGGCAAAACAAGTATTAGCATGTTATATGCCATTAAAACTGTAATTTAAAACCAGGTAATAATACAAAAAAGAACTGATGTGAAATATGTTGAAAAATAGAATACATGCTGTTCTTAGAAGTATGTCTAGTTTAGCATGTAGGGAAAACTGAAGGGAAAGATAGAAAATGAGAACTATTGATTTATGCTACATTGTCTTTTGTTGCTCTCATTATATTCCTTAGTTCAGTTAAAAACATGATGCCTCTGGTACCACAGACAAGCTAGAAGATACGCAATAAAAGTTAACATTAAAAAAAAATACATATCAGGACTTTCTCAAAGAAATGAAACAGATTAAAGCAATTGCTTCCAAAATCATGGAAGACAGAATGAATCCCTATAAAAAGACAGTTAACTTAAGCAAAGTCATAAGTTTAAAAAGTAAAAAATAAGCCACAAAACAAATGATGCAACATTTTGATGTTTTTCAGAATGCCATTGACATTTTTATAGGTAGATAATGATATTATTTAAATGGTTTCTACACTGACACTTGCATATTCAATTTGTACATGAAATTTATTTCTCATTTCTCTATCCTGAAGTCACTTTAGAAAAAATACTTTGAGCTAAAACCAACTGATTAATTCTTAGATTTCTGTCCCCCTCTAGCACACAAATTTCTGCTGTCTTGAAACTATGATGAAATCGCTGAAATATTTAGAATGTTACATGTAGACTCTATGTAACATATTAGTGATTCATGCTCATGTGGGAATAAAGATTTAGTTATCCTTTTAAGAAAGAAGTACTTAAAAAAGTATTTGTTGCAATTAAGATTTAAGCAGAGAAAAGTATGTACTTAGTCCATCACAGATTACAAATAAAAGTTAGTGTAACATATTGTATATATATGCCCCTAGTATGAAACTGATGTTAAATGTATAAAATTCTAAGATAGCTTTTTAGTAAAAACACCAGGTGGTTTTGTGGGATTCAAAAATAAAAGGAATCTGTGCATTACTTCTGAGGTAGACATCCAAGAAAAGGGGGCAAGTCTCCAAAAAGAAAATAACTGTACGTTATGTAGGTATCTTGTCATATGGGACCTCAGACAAATTCACAGAGATATCCTGGGTCCAGGACCTGCAAAAGGATCTCTGTGTTCCCAGGAGTGGCAGAAGAGAAATCAGGAAAGCAGCAGTCAGCTTTAAGGAACTATGATGCCAAAATGAATGCCATCTCATTGGTAACATCTGAGGTTTGATGGCTGAGTTCCAAATAAGCCCATGGATGCCTCTGAAGATGCTGATTAGAATGTATGCCATTTAGAGCCAGATAGGCATCTATTCCCTATTCTCTACAACACTCAAAACTAAATGAGAATCTAGAAAAATATAGAGAAGGATCCACAAATTGACTGAAATTAATTTGCTGTCATTTTGACAGTGTGCAATGAATGCTTGCTGAGTGAATGAAGCCTGTAGATGCCCTGTCCTGTCCTGAGAAGTTAACTAAACTTTACTGGCAAAAGTGTACCAAAAATTTAAACATGGTACTTCAAGACTGTAGCATCTTTTTTAGAGATTTATAAGAATAAATGATCAGATTTTTAAAAGCAAACACGCATGGCAAAAACTCTTCCAACAACCAGAAAAAAAAAAGCAAAAAGAAAAGTAAAAACTAAAGCAACTCACAATAAAAATAAGAAAAGATGTGTAGAAGTTCAGATAAAATCTAACCTCTAAGTAGTCAATACATAAAATTGTTTTAATATTTTATGGAAAATGTCAAATACATCATTTTTATTTTAAAGGAAGAAATTTTTCTTCTTCCCATCATCTCCACTCCAAACAACATAGCTTCAGTTAAAATATTTTATTATCAAAGAAATGTTAAAAGAACCATTGAATTTCCAAATTATAATGGCTGTTGCAATTGTTCAGCTCTCTTTCCCAAACTTCCCAATAAGAAAAACCACCTGGAGATCCTGTCAAATGCCTAATTTCCCAGACACTCTCCTGAGAATTCTGATTTAGTGGGTTTGGAATGAGTCTGGGAACTTGTACTTTGAGCAAATGCAAGTACCCCAGGTGATCCTTATCAGGAGGAAATTTTGGAAAATATGGAAACTTTTAGCTCAGCTTCATTTATTCAGGGAGGAAGCGAACAAATCCAAAGGTCCTACGGCCAGTAGGTCAGGCAGAATATGCGACTTCCAGTGCGGGGGCCTGTGATTTCATTCTTTTTCCTAACTTCTTAGTGGCTTTTAACTGTGATCTGAGTAAGAATTCTAGATGGTTGCAAAAAAAATCTAGACAAACTTGATAAAAACACATGGAACAAATAATAAAAAGCACATGGATTTTCATTTACAAAAATTTGTATTAAAACATGCTTTACAGCACAGTTTAATGCTACCATGGCTATCATGTTTACATAATCCTACAGTAACAAAGTTTCTTAGTTAAAAAAGTATATATATATAAATTCTTTTCCAAATACCAGGACATTTAGTTCAAAATCAAACATCTGACATCCTTAGCTCTTAGATTCCCTAGAAGGTTTCTGGGGGTACGTACGTGGGAGAAGGAATGGGGGTATGGAAAAGGACAAGTTACAGAAAAGGAGAGTTTACAGAATAAAAATCCTTGATATCCTAGTTTGCCACAAATAGTTCCACTTGCGTATATTTTACATATCAGTCTTTAGCATAAAATTTCATGTAAATAAAAGAGTTTTTTGACTAAAATTCATCAGGGACTATTTCATTGTAGCTAGGTTGACCACACAGAGGTAGATATTTTAGTCTTCAGTAATAAATCCAGAGCAATTTACATTCCTCAGAAATTCAGGTAAGCAGTAAACAGGATGGATGTAATGATATTCTCCCCAAACTAGAATATTTTGCTTAGGATATCTATCTAAGGAGAATCCAAAAGCAATACCAAAAGAAATGATGAAAGCCCGTCTAAGAGTCTAGGTTTCCCACTCATTTTATCCCGCCATATGGCCAATACCCATCTCTTACTGCCTGGAATTAAGTTTTGTGGATTTGTTGGGCAGAGAAGTGTGATGAAGCAGGCTTATTAGGTTAAAGCTATTTTCTTTAATCTGTGAAGCAAATACCGATCCCTAACACTGCTTTACATCATCAGCACAGTACAGCTTAGGGACCACATCAGGGCGGTGGTTGGTAGTACCCTGCACAAAGCCAAAACTCCACTCCCAACAATTTTTATTCCCAGAAAATCAACTTTTTTATGGGAATGCACATTTTGAATCTTGGACATATCAAAGATTCTAAAATGGTAGCCTGATACACCTATCTGGGTATACTTCTTTGCCATTTTCTTATTTTGTTACTACTTTTTATCTCCTCCCCATAAGGTCAGCAAGGCTTACTGTCTATTAGCTTTGAGAATCATAAGCTCGGTAGAGAAGATTGATAATGCTAATTATTTGCAACAGTTTATTGATTTGTAGTTGCCTTGTAGGATCTTACAGTGCCGTCTTAAATGTCTGTACTTCTTTTTAAAGATGTATGTGGTAATTTTGAAAGTCAAACTGACTGTTGTGGACCTGATTCTCTGTGGATACAAAGCAAGGTGGTTTTTGACTAGGACTTTGTGTAAAAACCTAGCTCAGAATTTCTGGTTGCAAACAACAGAAAATGACTCTGGTTAATGAAAGTCAAAGAAGAATTTCTTGAAATTGTATTGCAGATGCTCATAGAATAAACTGACAATTCTCCTTGGACTTCTTTTCTGAATGTGAGTGATGAGACCTAAGGTAAACAGAAAACTAATAAGTTTACCAAATCCTTAATGATTGTGAATTGAATTTACTTCAAATAATATGAAAAAATAGTCTCATCTCTTTTTGGTGCTTGGTCAAACAAACCTTCGGTGCTTGAAGTATGCTCACTGTGAGTTTTCACTTTGTAAAACTAAAATTTGGTATATTAAACATTACTGCTTTATGAGTAACTCTTTACTTGCCTTATCTCTAGAGAAGTATAAAATAATATTGATTGGATGAGTGTGCATACATTTTTTTTGGTAACTTTTGAATTGCTCCACACTAAATAAACTGAAATGTTACTCTGGAAGGAAGGTGGACAGTAGAGTCCTAACCAAGTGCAATAGAATATGACATGACCAATGGTCCAAGACAAAGGCTCTCTTCATCCCTTCTATGCTACCTTCCTACTACTGAGACAAACAGAGTTATTCCAAACTGGAGATGGCTGAACTCACACCGGAACTTGAAGAATGAAGGTAACTTGGCAGAAGGAGAGAGAACAAACCATTTGTCGTGAGAATGTTTTGGAAAGTGGCAAAGCAGCATGACTGTAGTATAGTTTTTGTTGTGAGATGTAAGTAGAAATAAATCTGGAAAGAAAGGTAGAGGCCAAATTCTGGTGGATCACATTTAAGTCACAAAAGAATTTCTGGGAAGAATGTCATGGATCCTCATGGATTACACAGTAATGTAAAGAGGCTCAAAAATGGTCCAGAAACAACAAGGGCTGGACAAAAGGAATCACCAAGGAAATATCAAAACAAAACAAAAGCGTGTCATTAGGAAGATGCTGGCACTCCGGAAATGCTCCCGCTGATGGCTTGATGTTCGTCAATGAACACAGTGCTCCAGTGTATAATTTCTAAATAGCCTCAGCTCTTGTATCACTTGCACAAGATTCAAGGTGGTATGTAGGAACATCTGGTTAGCAGAATGTAGTTTATAGTCCTGTTCCATAGCTCCCAGGGGTAAGGTAAAGATAATATCTTTTCTTACATTTCACAGAGAAGACAGCATTCAATTTCCCACTAAATCATTAATAAGAGTATGAAAATATGCACTGGCACTACCGAGGGAGTAAACGTAGCTTCCAGTGCACACGGCAGTACCAGAATGACTCTACCCTCCGTCTATATAATCTTAAAGTCAGAATGAAAGCTGCATTTCAGTAGGAAGCCCATTGGTATTCCTGGGAAATTAGTGCACCTGGTACTTTAGAACTCCAGATTTCCCGGTTAGGTATCAACAAGATAGTTGATCTACAGTAAGTAAAAAGTCAAGAGGAAGGCATGTGCTAAACTGGGTTCCTTTTGTCTCTATCGATATGATATTTAACATTAGTGTTTTCCCTCCAACTCGTAAGAAGGCATGACTCTCAATGGAAACGTACACCTTAAAAGTGCCAGCTCTGATTTTCAGTTTGAAAAGAGTGCAAAATAGAAGGAAATAATCATCAAACATGAAACACACAGAAGAAAAGATCTATAGAGAGAGCACCGCTAGGTCCCCTGTGCTGGCTCATCGTGCTGCTGCCTCCAGCTTTAAAATACTGCACAAAGCTAGTCAAATGCTCAGGACCCAAGGGGCTGTTGAGGCATGTTGGTTGAACTGGGTTGACTTGGACTTTCAAGGATTTATCATCTATATTTTTACATATGCACCCTTCAATGATATTTTAGACTTTGAAGTTCATTACCAATTTTGATCAATACATTTTTCTATTATTTGACCGCTGATATGTTATTCAAGTGACAAGAATGAGGCCAGCATCTAAATCCTGACCTTCCTTTTTTTTTTCAGCTTCTTTCTTCTTATTATGATGTTGGTTTAGGCCATACACACAAAAATGAAGAGATGAGACATCACAAAGGCCCTTACAGTTTTGGAAATCTAGATCAGCTATTTTAAATTTCCTTCAGCTGAGAGTTCTCTTTTATGCATAACCATGACACCAGGTATAAAGCATTTCAGTCAGTTACTGGTCAATTTTAGGAGCATTTTAAGGGACATGTTGCATCAACTGCTAAGATATTTTATTTTAAAATTACTCATTCCTTACTTAAATTAAGATCTCCTGCTAGAGGTTAAAGGGTATGTGTGCACATTGATGCTACCACATCTGAAATTTTCTGCATCTCCAATCATGCACAATTAAGCCCTGATACCAAGTATCACAATTTGTAGCTGGTTATGTTTATAAAAAATTATACATAATAATAGTAGTTTTAATTATTGAACATAAACCCACATGCAAAATCCTCTACTTGATAAGACCTTTAATTGTACTATTTCATTTAATAACTTTCATAACTATCATATGAAGAAGATATTATCATTTTCCCCATTTCAAAGATAAAGGAATTGGAATCATGGTAGTTTATTTTTTCTACATATTCTTCTCAGTAAAGAGTGCAAGGATGCATACACATCAAAATGTTCACAGTGGTTGCTTCATGGTGGTGAGATTCCAGTGAACTTAAATATGGAAAAATTTAAACATATATACCAGTAAAACGAGTAATACAGTGAACCATCATGCACTCATAACCAAGCTGGTTTTATCACTCCCTCCAGAGACCCCCTCCAATCCTCTACCTGTATTATTTTGAAGCAATCCAGGCATCATTTCAGCTGTATCATTTCATCATTTCATCACTCCATTTCACCATTTTCAGTGGAAGTATGGAAGTTTAAACAATTTACCCAAGGTCTTACAACCAGAAAACCTTGGTCTGCTAGACTTAGACCATGCTCCTGTAAAGGAAGGCTACAGGAAATAGCCTTTGTCACTGATATTTCAGACCCCAGACTACACCAATGTGTAGCAGATTTATTTGGGTTATGTCATTAATGACTTCATGCAGGTTTTCTCATATAAGTCACAATATCAACCTCTATAATGGCCACACTAAGAGGAGATTCTTCCAGTAGGTTTGGTAAATGGTTGATTGTGTATCCTATAATATAAATTATTCTCACTGCTTTTCAGTAAATGAAGGCTGGTAGTTCAACATATGTTTCAAAATAATCTTATTAGCTTGGGTTGTATGGTAAATCTAGAGTACAGTTTAATCAAGCTACTTTTAGAACACACAAACATGCCTTCATTGCCAATGGAACTGCTGGTAAGTACTAAATCACTCTTTCACACAATGAAACTTGGCTTTCTGTGCAGGACTGAGACAGTTTGAAAGGAGCTAATGGAAAACCTGGCCTGAGAAAGTGCTTTAATGTCTTTATTTCTAACAAAAATCTACATTTACATTCATTCTTATTTGAAGAAAAGAAAATGTTTTTTTGTTTGTTTTTAAATCTGGAGCTTTACACAGGGCCTGATTTTTAACAAAAAGAGCACTAGATGCTTGGTAAGTTTCCCAATGGCTAACTACATTTTACTGAGCTTATTCAGAACTTAATTAGAACATGGAAGAAACCTAGAAAAGAATAGCTTTCAGATACTCAGGTTTAAAATGTTTGTCAATCAAGCTATCTACTTGACATCATCAGCTTATGTAAAATGTGATGCATATACTTAGGATGAGATTTTTCATTAACAATGGTGGATAAAATTCCTATTTCAATGGTCTTCTTCATAACTTCAACTTTTTGGCTGGCACCTTGACACATCTCATTAGGTCATCGCTCTTACCATGATATGACTGAAGAAGAGTAGAATAAATGTTTCCTTTACCATTTATTTGCATTTTGCTTTTGTTTTCATTATTATATTATCTTGTATCTGCAGCTTCCTTGTAGGAAGCTTTGTAAGCCACAAGTCCACATGCACAAAGTTAGTTTAGTTTAAACTAGATCATACAATCTGCAAATCTGTTTACACACAAACACAGATTCATTATTCTAGGCAGAGAGAGCAGAGGAATGCCACCTTCTAGCTCATGGCTTGGTGGCACTTCATCTTCCCTTAGCATGAAAACCTTCTGACGTAAGGACCTAGCAATGGTACCCATGTCCATTCATATTCATACATAAATAATTGAAATTAATGTTGATAAATCTTCATTTCCTTCTTACTTTTAAAGATAAATAATAACAGAGAGCTAAATTTCTGATATTCTCTTCTAGGACTCCAATAGGATCACATTACCAAAGAACAGAGATCCCTTTCCATAATATGTGAAGAAGCCTAGACTCCCTGTGACACTAATGTCTCCTTTCAGGAAACAGGGTGTAACAGGAGGTGGTGATATAGTGCATTTGTTACAACCGTGTGCTCCCTAATGCGACCATCTGGTTTTAAATACTGGTTCCACCATTTGTGGGCTTATATGACTTGGGACAAGTTGTTAACCACTTCTTGTCTCAGTTTCTTCTGTAATCTGGGCTAGTAATGCCAACTTCACACGGTTGTTCAGGGTTAAATGAGATAATCCTATCTAGCACTGAGCATGATATTTGGCAATGCTCACCAACTGATACTTGTAATACTAGGATGTATAAATGATTCTCGACTTTCAAAGGTCAACTTTTGAGGAATACACACTTGCATGCTTTGTACCTTGAAATTCCTAAATTACCATTGTATGCCAAATTTAGATTTTCTGCATTTGAAGACACATGAATAATTTTGGTTAATGAACTGTGCACAACCAATCGACACCAATTCACTTTAATAGGGTCACCCCACCCACTGTGTGCAGCTGTGTTTAGGCAGTTGTTAAAACATGTTATTGATTCTTGGCCTTACAGTGTCATTGAAATTAGTGGAGATTTGAAAGGTACTGTAGATCAGAAGCATAATTCTCCTAGGTTAGGACTACTGAGATCAAGACAGAAAACAAAACTGCTTAAAGTGGTAATCTTTATAACTAGTATATAGAACTCCTTGATCTAGATCCATGTAACTTTAATTTCCCTTTTCTCACCTTTCCTATAGATTTTATTTTATTAAATTTTATTTGTTTGAAAGCCATATTAAAATTCTTTTAAAGGAGTACAAAACACTGTATACAAAAATACAAATGTTACCTAATTATTTGTGGACTAAGACCTGTGAAATCATTTTTATAGGTATTATCAGCCCTTTCTAAGATGGAAATGATCCATCAATTAAGGAATATGTGTCAAGCATTTTATTGTTTGTGAGAGCAAAATATTATAATTAGCCTAGGTGTCTATCTACAGGGGAATGGTTAAATGAATTACGGTGTATCCACATTATGGGAATTCACCACAACTATATAAAGCAATGCAGTTGTTCTTTTATATTAAGAGCAAAAAAATAATGTCCAAGATACATAGTTAAGTTAAAATGGCAGGCAGTAGAGTCTGTAATATGAAACTGTTTGTAGAAAAATGTGAATATGTATTTGGTTATGTACAGACTCTCTCTGGAAGGGTAGGCAGGAGAAAGGCACCGTAAGGTGCCACTGGAGAGGAAGGCTATAAGGCTAGGAGGCAGGACGGGGGAAGAGGGAAGGGGAATTGTCCTGGGGAGTCATTTGCACCTGGTAGAATATTGAATTGTATGAATTTAGGGTCCATTAAAAACAGATAAAATTGTTTTATCTGTTGAAAGAAGAAGATGAGGAGGGAGGCCAAGAGGAGAAATGAATGGAAAAGTTTCCACAATCATGGCAGCAAAGCCAACCGAGTGGCCAGCTAGGTTTTCTAATTATGTAGGTAGATAATAATAACATTCAGGCCCCTTACCAGGTTCATCTGGCCATGTAGGAGAGATTTCCTGCTTTTCCTTAAATTGTCTTGAACGTAGTTTTTAATTGGCATGAAGTTCCTAAGCATCAGCTGAAATACTTAAGATTATTAGAAATTAACTGTGTACAACACAAGCTGATAAAAATGAGTAAAGAAAGACTGTGGCTGGATGTGCCCAAATGTAGCAAGATCATGCCCTAAAATAGTCAAAAGGTATTTTTATCTGGAAATCAAACAAACCACCTTTTAGAAAACTCAGAACTCCCCCACCTCCCAGTTTTAGAATACTCATTTCCCAACAAGTCTGAGACCCAGCAATATTCACTTGTCCAAGGTCATCAATAGTGAGTGGGAAGCTGGAATTGGATCCAGGCAGTTTGACTCCGATGTCTACAGTGGTAACCAGTATGCTGTAGAATAAGGATGTAATATCTACTTCATAAGATTATTATGGGATTAAAAGAATTAGCATATGTATATAATAAGGTGTCTAGCATGGGGCTTGGCTTACTGTGGATGACTCATACCCTGGAGTTTTCACTATGGAGACAAAGGATAAGAATACAGACTTTCAGTCAAATGAACCTTTTTTTTTGGAGCTAATTCTGCCACTTACCAACTGCCTGACTTTGTACAAATTCCTTAGCCTGTTTCTTCTGTAATATAGGAATAATGAATCCATTTACTGATGGATTGCTGTAGAATGTGAGATGAGTAAACAATATAGGAATAATGAATCCTATAGGTGGGGTCAGGGAAAGTTTAAAAGAAAAGAAAATATGAATAATGACTGGTTAAGTATAAAAATTATAGGTATTATTACCACCATTTTACTACTGCTATTAGTGAAAGCTGATTAATTCAAATATTTTGTATTTTTACTGTTTTTTTTATACACAAGGTGCTTTGGAATTACACTAATCACTAATACCAGGAATTTGTTTTTCAAAAAAAATCACTAATTCCACTGCATGTTTTGTGATCAGTTCAGATTATATAACTTCCTCATATAACATGATATAACTGATGCTCATAATAGTCATTTCCCAGACATTACAGATGCCAAAAGTAAATTTAAATTATCAAAGCAAGCGTGTTTTTATTCATTTATTCAACATATATTGAGCATCCTGTGTACCAGACCCAGCACTGAATAACAAGCCCAAATTCCCACCCTCATGGAATTAAAAAATCTGAAGGAGGAAGATAGCCTATAAAGAAAATGAGTAAGTGAAATATATAGTATGTTATTAGATAGTGATGAGTGGCAGTGGGGAAAAATTAAACAGAGAAGAGGAGTAAGATGTGTCAGGAGTTGGAAGTTACCAACATTTCGGACTGAGTTAGGAAATGTCTTGCTGAGAAATTAACACTTGAATGATGACCTAAAGTTGAAGGAAAAAGACCTGTGAATATCTATGGAAAGAGTGTTCCAGGCACAGAGAAAGGCAAATGCAGAGGTGCGAGGCTGGCATAAGGAGGGACCACCTCAGTGTGGCCAGAGTGGCTGAAACAGAGTGGTCAAGGGAACAGTAGGAGATGAGGACAGAGATGTGACAGGAGCAGGCTCTTGACATCATTGTAAGGAATCATGTTCTTAACTCAAGTTAAATTAGGTGCTCCTAGTGGGCTTGGAGTAGAAGACTGACATAATTCAACTTAAACAAAATCATTTTGGTCACTGTGATAAGATTTAAAGAAATAGGGAGAATATTTAGGAGGAATTTGCAGTCACCCAACAGAGAGATGTGGGATGGGGATTTGGTCCCAATTTGGAGGCTCTGCAAAGGTTCCAAGAGTGGACATATTTTTGAAGCAGAGACAACAGATTTACTAATAGATTACTAATAAAGAGAAAACAAAGATGAACAGGTCTTTGGGGAAAGATCAAAATCTCAGTTTTAGACATGTTAAGTTTGAGATGCCTGTTAGATGTCCAAGGAAGTATGTCAATTTCACACTTTACTCTAAGTATCTAGAGAGGTCCCAATGGAGATACAAATGTGTTAAACATAGTTAAATACTGGATATACTTTATTTTCAGGCTATGCAAATTGCTTACTCAGTCAGATTAATGTATGGCACAGCAACTCTTCCTAAAATAGAACAGTAAATTAAACAGGTCATTTAACTCTCCAGTCAACTTGGATAACTTATGAGACTACCAACAGAAAACTCACAAAGAAATATGGGCATCAGCATTTATATATTAAATTGAACCAAGATTTGAGAATAAAGTTGCATTTTATTTTTGCTTGTTTGAAAGCCTTAGGATGAGACACTAGAAAGGAAACTAGAAAGGACACTAGAGAGTGTGACTCCAGAATAAGAGATTAAAGATACTAATAATTGAATCATTGTTGAAGAAAAATCCTTAAATTCAATTAAAATTTGAAAAAGCCAGTAGAAGCAATAGAACTCAGGTAATAGTTCAATTAATATTTAGCAAGGTAGTAATACACCCAAACCAAGTCTATTTCAGTACAAGTGTATGGTGTGCACACATGTGTGTACATGTATATGTACAAACTGACAACATATTTAAGGTGCTGTACTCAAAATAGAGAATTTTTCATTATGCCTTTGCAATAGTCCCAATCCATGTAATTCAATTAAATCCAATAAACATACATTAACTCAAAGCTCTGTGCATCTGCTAGTCATGTATTTCTAGTTACTCGACTGCCTCTCCCCAAGACAACTCCCCTAATTGTCAGAGTTCTTTCCTTTCATGAATTCTTTCCAGAACTTTCTAAGTCTATGTGATATCCTACAACTCTCCATACCCCTGAGCTTTTGAAATGCTCTCTCTGGAACACCTATAACAGTGGTTGACAGAGAATAGACATTCAAGCAGTATTAATTGAATGAGTGAAAACATAAATGAATTAAATAACAAAGCATATTCTACCCTTTCTTTGCAGTCAACAATGAATATTCTCATTAAATGCTCTGAGAAGTCCTGTAGTAAGGATATCGAACTACCTTTGCGTTTCCCAAACTTATTTGTCTGTTCTATCCTTTCCTCTCTTAACCTACTTATATGGAGCACTTTCTGCAAAGCATGCTTTGGGGAATGCAAAAATAGGGGATGGACTACTAATGCACTAGAAAATTTTATATTTAAAAAATAGTGGCAACTTTATAATTTTAAAGTTCAGTCAAAACAGTGATGGCCCAGGTTTTTTGTTACATTCTGTATATCATCATGAAAATATTCATAAACTATAAACATCTATGCCTACTTCTTTATGCATATGATGCATTAGTGGTACAAGAGAAGAAGAAAATATGCATCTCTCTGCACTGTATTAGGAGTAAATTCCCAGTATGTTAAATCACCAGTCATTAGAAGTGATTAAAGGAAGCCAAATACAAATTGATTTGGAGTTATATAACCTAAGCAAGACATTCATTACAAATTCTCATTCAATTATGCCTATAGTGTAGAAACAGCAGGAATGAAAGATATTTCAAATTAACCATGACTCATTACTTTAAACTTTTTAAGTAAAATTTCCTTGCTAAGTATTTAAACTAAAAGTTTGAATTCCTCTGTTTTACAGTTGAAGAAAAGTTAAAAAAAAAAAAAAGGACAAGAAAAAGAAAGAAGAATAAATAAGATAACATATTTGCCATACTTTTCAATGTCATTATCCCTATAGGCCAGGGGTCAGCAAATTTTCTAAAAAGGACTCGATGGTAAGTATTTTAGGCTTGTAGGCTATATGGTCTCTGTTGCAACTACTTGACTCTGCCGTTATAGCATGAAAGCAGCCAATGTGTTAAAGAATGGGAGGAGCATGTTAGTGTAAAACATTATCTACAAAAATAGACTGTGGGCTGGATTTGGCCCAAGGGTAATAGTTTGCTGATCCCTGCTATAGAGAACAGAAGCTCCCCACTCTCTAGCTTTGATCATGTGTAATAGAGCATGTGACCTCTAGGATGCTGGGATCTAAGAGTTCCTCAAAATCAACTGTTTTCCTACATTTGATCAGTCTTGATGCTCTAAGTTCTCATATGGTCTCATTATTTTAGACATTTCTTTAGTTTTTAACACATTCCAACAAAGAATCTTCTTAAACACAGTAACCGATGACTAATCAATACCTCATTCACTCATTCACTGCTATCAGGGAGATCATCAGTAGATGACCTAGAAATGAGTTTTACTGGAGGAGTTTCTAGAAAGATGAGGCAGGAAGGGCAACTGAGGGCCATCCAGGCCCCTCCTGAGGATGCAGTCTACCCTGAAAAGAACCAAGTAAGGGGAGAGACACAGCAAAGGAGAGAGAGAGCGCCTGCTGCTCTCACACCTCCTTGGTTCAGCTTCTCCAAGGCTGTCTGTCCCTGGATTTTCTGTAGAAAGTGATTTGGGCTTTGTTTTATTTCTGTACCCAGAAATATGGAATGTTGCTGTGAGTTGTGCTTGAGAGATGAGAGAGGAGAGGGAGAAGAGTTTAAATTGATGCTCCATTCTGGCTCCTGAGGGCTCTCACTGTCTTATATATGATGTCACTAAATAAATGTGTGGTATTTTGAATTATTTCACCTCCATTTCTAAAGAGGTGAAAATTTCTCCAAGTTCTTTTCTAGCTTTTTGTCTCTTGATCTACTCCTATTTTGTCACTTTCTTTTTGATTCTTTCTCCTTCCTTCTAATGACCAAAGTGATGGAATGGGAAAAGGAGGAACAAGGCGACAATAGAACAATGATTAGGTTCGAGAGATTAAAAGCAAAATTTTGGTTTTCTCATTTGAATCTCAACTTCTTTCCTGACATGAAACATGATGACTTCTACAGAAAAAAGGCAACAATGTACTTTAAAATATCTTATCAAGGACTATCTTAAACATCAAAAACATTATTTTGGTTTATTTAACTTGAAGAAAAGAAAGAAAGAAAGAAAGAAAGAAAGCACTCCAATAAGATGTTAGAATAACTAATTTTTTATGTAATTTTAATATACATAAAAAGATATGAAAAATCTGCCTACACTTTACCAAAGTTTTCAACTCCTCAGCTGTTAAATTCCATTTTTATGCACCTGCATTTGTAAGTTCTCTTTTTACATTTTTTAAAAATGATCTAACTTTATAGAACATAATCATCTATTTATAAATACTTGGCAAATGAAATTCTTTGCTCAATACTTCATACAGAAAGTGCATTATAGCAAGTATGAGTATTATTTATAATATAAAAAAAACATAAAAGGTTAATCTAGAATGCCAGTGAAAAGATAATTCATAGTTTTCCAAATTTTCTTGCTTTCAAGTTTCTTGAGTATCTGTCATGGACTCTGGGTTGCAAATATCTAGAACTAGAAAAAATAAAGCGTGGCCCCGCAAATTCATCCAGATTTCCATCAACTGCAAATCCCTTATCATTTGCTTGCATATGTTTCTGTTTTATTTTTAATATTTTTCTCCTGATTGAATTTTGGACCTCTACTTCCCCATATTTACACAATGTAACACATAGTAGTGAGCTAAAAGAATCCATGAACCAAATATAATAACAGATCCCAGTTAATTAGCCCTATCATGCTCTTGACCTGGCTGATGTGATCTGAAGAAACGTGTTTTCACTTTTTTCACACTTGCTGCAGCTCAGAGGGTGGGTACAACACTGAATTTTTGAAATGAGATCATTGACTTTCTCTTCAAACAGCAAAGAATTCAGAAGTGGTTAGAAAGGATTAAAGAGGTCATCCAGTCCTTCCTCTGTCATCAAATGAATCCCACAAGACTCTTTTCTCCAAGAAAACAAAATGATGCTTGATGTATGTGTATTTAAAGCCAAAAGAGAGGCAATGCAAATTAAATGACCCTGTGAAATAATCTATTACATCTTCCAGGCTGGTCTCACTAGCCAGAGCCTCAACAAACAGGCCGTGAACATGCTCCTCTAATGACCTAATTCACCACTGACAGCAAAGGTGACATTGAAATCAGAACAGCATTTCCATATCCTGACACCAGTGGTAAAAAAAAAAAAAAAATTGCTTTTTCTTCTGCAGGCACTATTTGCATTTGTAATATGGTTTCATTAGTAGTAGGCTGTGCACATTTCACTCTCATACCACTTATATTGCTCATAATGCTCACCTACTTTACCTCAGCTCTATGATTACTCAATCCTCAATATTCTAAAGCCTCACACTCCAATCTTATTTATGAGATTTCCCGACCCTGAAGAAGCTTTCCATTTTTCAATTCTCTAGAACATTTATTGTAATACATACATAGATACTTTAAAAGAGTATTTCTGTCTAAACATTTTACCAGTGTAAATCTTATTTTCCAACAAATGGAAATTGCATTTGATTCAGGTTTCTGTCTTGAAATATATATGGGTTTTGAAGTAGATTATTTTAATGGCTTAAATATAATGGTTCAAACAGGCATTCTAAAGGGGAGAAAGGAGAAGGAAATTGTTGTGCCAGTGGCTTCTTGTTTTAATTCCTTTATAAGTATTTGATATCAGAAAGATCCAGGCTGACTGATGGAATGGAGTATGATAGGAAGTTGTACAAAGAGGAAAATGCTGAATTCTCAGAACTACTTCCTGTTTCACAGTTTGTCTGTCTCTGCAAATATTAAGGGATTTTTCTCCTCCTGTGTTCTTGGTGTTTGATTTGTATTGTTTTAATCTTTGTTATTTAACATATAGACATTTTGAATGTTATTTATATTGATAATTTTGTAAAGAGTTAGATTTAATTTTAACTTATATCAAACTTCTAATTATTATTGCCCAGTTCCACTCTCAAATCTCACTGACTAAAATGATTGACCATAAACCCTTTAATGGTGCACACATCTCTATTATGGAGATAAATATTGGGGAGACAATATTTTCACAGTGTTCTCCCATCAAAATACAAACAATCAATGGCTCTACCTCTCAGGTTTCCAATTTGTAGATTCTGGGAACAAAGTCTGCATAGGAGTGGTTAAATCTAAAAAGTGTGCTCTTAAGTTTGCTAAAGTTAAGCCCTGAATTTATAGAGATATCAATCTGCTTTATAAGAACTGACCTCACAAGTGTTCTCCCTCATTCATCAGAAGCAAATTCTTTCCTGAAAGTAAGCATGGGCTCTTCACCAGAAAGAAAAACAAAAAGGTAAAACTTCTATGCCAGTCATCTATCTGTCCACCCATTCCTTCAGCATTTGCAAACATTCAGGTTTTTCACCCAAAGGATTTAGGTGTACTTAGATTCTATAATCTGCCTAGATGAATAATATGCCACATCTGGCATTGGCAAGCTTCCGATTTAAAGTATAGAATTCAATTCATTCGTTTTCAAATATTTGTGAACCTATTCAATTCAAGGCTATGTCACATGTGTTAAAGATGCCATGTTGAACGAGGGGAGCCTGATCTTGTCCTCTCTGAACTCAAGGTTCACTGTAGAGGACGACACTAAAACCTGAAGGGCAAGAAGAAACTAACCATGCAAAGATGTTGGGGTAGGGCACTGTTGGCAAGGAAATAGGAAGGAAGGAAATAGAAGCTACCCTGTAGAGTAGCTGTAAGATAGGAATAAGAACAGTGTGTTTGAATAACAGAAAGAAGGCCAGTGTGGCCTGTACAAACAAAGTAAAAATAGTATAGTCTTCTTAGATTATAGTGGGTAAACAAAAGGAGAGAGTGTTTTGTGAGAGGATATTGGGGACAGGAAAGCTTCCATATAAGAAATTTCATAATGTGAAACCTTGTTAAATGAGAGGTGAGTAGAGGTACATAGAGTAATAGAAGGGAGAGGACATTCAGACAGAAAGTGGTGCTGGACCTCTTCAGAGAAACAGGAGACATCAAGATACACCTTGGGGAATGCAAGGTGACCTAAGCTGGAATGTAGAGTGATGACAAGAATACTAGAGTAAGGTGGCAAAGAAAGGGAGGCAGGCATATCAGTGATGATGGCTAATGGCTGCAAATAACAAGAATGTAAGCAATAGCAGCTTAAATAATTAGGACTTTAGTTTTCTAACACAAAGTTTTGTGGTAAGCACTTACCTATTTCACCCAGCAGCTGAATTATATCAGGGTTAAAGGTCAGTCTCCAGGCTTTCCCCTCATGGGATCAACATGGCTGCAACAGTTCCAGTCATGTCATCCTCACCCCATGTTAAATGCAGGGAGGAAGGGGTTGAATGGCACTGAAAAGAACTTTTTCCTTTAGAGTACCTCTTTCTTGTCAGGAACAAATATTCATTCCCAGAAACTCTCCAGAAAACTTCCCCTTATACTTGGGTAACATACCCATCTTAGATGAAGAATCCATCTAAAATCAATGAATCTCAGTCCCATAAGTCAAGATTATTTTAGCAAGGAACAGGGAGGAGAAATACATATTGTGGTGGCACCCACAGTGTCTGCCAGAGCAGGAGCTATTGATCAAAGTCCTGAGATAAGCACGAGGCTTTCTCTGCTGGCGGTGGGCTGAGACATCCCCTTAAGGCATAATGCACGTCATATTTTTGTTCCCTTATATTTCCCACTTGAAACAACTTTGCTGTCATTTGTACATGGCTTTGTTATTTTCCTTACTTTTGCTCTCTTTTTATTGTAGACTTTGTGGATAAAATAAATATTGCCTTAATTATTGTATTTTTAAGCAAATATATTCAAATCCAATAAATAAAATCCACTAGAATAGAATTCTTCCTAAGCAGTTTTACAATACAGCTTTTTAATAGACTTTTCTCTTACGCTACAAATGTAGACACAAATATAATTTATACTACCTTATTAATCATTATGTAAACAATGAGTCATATATACTAATTTTTATTTCAGGAAAAGTGAAAATGGCTCTTATCAAAGAACATAGAAAATATAAAGATTGATATCTTATTTTGCTTTCATAAGCAAATACTCAATGACCTACATTTCTTATTCAACCAAAAAAAAGACACAAGACTAACAAGTTCACTGTGCATTGCATTAGCTGTGCTCTTTCATGCTACCCTAACTGAAGAGGTGTAAATAAATTCATATCTGCTCAGAAAGATCCCTCAATTTACACTACAGACCATTTAGTTTGGTGTTTACTTCTGCCTTAAGGAAGAAAAATAGGTGGTAAATTCTTATTAAAAGGCCTATCTACAATTGAATGCATTGTCCATTTACTATTTGTAGCAGTTAAGATAATTTTTTAAAGTACAAACTATAGAACAACTATAGAACAAACAATGCTAAATAGTTTGAGATTCATTTATGGATGTACAATTGAGGGGCTGAATGTCTACTATGAAATTCCAGCCTGTGGCAGAAACTACAGATAACTTTGCAATAATGGGAGTCTATAATTGTCCAACATAGTTCCTTAGCAATCTAGATTCTACCAAAGATTTCTGGGTTCCCCTCTTGTGACCTCTCACCCATAACATCCACATGATTAGGGATTTCTTAACTCTTTCAGCACAAGGACTTCTTCCTCAAACACCTATGTAATTTTTAGTTTATATCAGATTCATTTAGAATCCATGGTTAAGAAAACACAGAATAATAAGAATTTAACATATATCTAGTAATATTTTTAAATGCATTGCTGATTTTGGATTAAATGTGAAGGCTTGACCACAGGGGATTGATTCCTCTTCATCCCAAACACCATAAAAAAATAGATTAAAAGGTGAAAGATATTTTAAGTAATGAGAATAAAGAGAAAAGTAAAAAATATAACCAGAAAAATCATTTGAGCATATTTTTAGAAACTGGAATAAGATAGAGGAGAGATAATTGTTCTAGCAGAACAGAGAATGTCAAAAGCTGTTGACAACACATGGGGGTTTTGGTGGGAAATGAGGCTTGTTTACCTCATAAATCCCCTGAAAGTCTCTGGTGTGGGAAAGCAGGTAACAAGGAAAATGGAAGTCAGTCTAAATACTGAACATTCAGATATTGTTTGAAGTCTCTCATCTCCTCCACAAATGTCCCCTAGGGGGAAAAATGTTTAGTCTTTGGGGAAGTTTACTAAGGAACCAATGAAAGACGAGAAACACAGAAGTTTAAGATGAAAACAGAGTAACAAAATTACTTGACCTTCAACCTCTATTCTACTCATAGCCTCTTTCCTCTGCCCTGCTCCCAGAATACTTATTGCCATGTTTATCTCTGCTTGGCAGAAAATTAGAAGGTAGTCTGTGAAACAAAAAAAGGTATTGAAAAGCCTCAGACCAAAGACCTCTAGATGTTTAAGAGTTTTCCAAACACACATAGAAATTCACTTTAAGTGCAGTAAACCAATTGAATCCTGTCCACCACTCCAGGCCTTTCCCCTATCAACCAAAGCTTCTAATAAGCTTTTTGTGTTTCAGTCATATATATAAATGTTTACTGAAGGAGTAACATACATGAGAGGAAATACTTTTCCACAACAAAGAGAAACCTAAACAAACAATGTATCTAAAAATGGGACCCAGGTAAACCAGAAAAATGGATAAAAAATATCACACCCATAAAATAAGATCAGGAAACTAGCTTTTAAAAAGAAACCAGAAAAAAAAGAAATTGGAAATTAAAACACATTTCATTATAAAAAGAGAATCATTAGGAGTCAAGATAATCTATAAAGTAGCCAGAACAACAAAGAGATGAAAAATAATAATAAAGAGATTATAAACTTAAGGGATTAATTTAGGTGTTTCAACACCCAACTGGTAGAAATTCTAGAAAATGAAGAGGAAAAAAAGGAGGGGAAATAGTCAAAGAAATAGAACAAAAAATATTTCCCAAACTGAAGGGCTTGTGTCTTAAAGTTGGAAGAGTGCACTGAATGCCCAATAAAATTAATGACATAAAATAGTCACACAAGGCATATTATTATGAAGTTTCAGAAAACTTAGAGTTAAAGGGCAGACTTTAAAACACAAAGTAAATATTAATCAGGCTAGTAATTTTAGAATCCAAAAGACAATAGAACAAGAGTATTAAAAATTTTGATGAAAAATTCTTTTCAGCCTATAATTTTATGCCCAGCAAAGGTATCAATTATATGTAAGAATTGAGTAAAGAGATTTTTGGGTGTACAATAATTTTAAAAATGTATCTCTCATCTACCTTTTTTGAAAGATAGCAAAGTTTGTAATTCATGAAAAATGAGATAGTAAAGCAAGAAAGAGGCAATACAGGGACTAGTGTCTGCATTATAGGATAGCATAAAGACAACCTCTGGCATGACTATACACTTTAAGTCTTAAAAAGCAGTAGTTTATATTGAAACAATAAATAGATATCTATAGGAGACAATTAAGCAAACAACAAAAATGAAATGTCAGGGAATTGATAGATGATTTGAAGAATTTAAGCCTTTGGAAAAATATTGCCTGGTATTTGACAGATCTATTAGAGCATTTGCGAAAAATAATCAGTGGTAACTACATAAAAAGATAAATAGGTTTAAATATAATGAAGTAGTAATTACCTTTAATATAAAAAGTAATGTAAAAATGGAAACCTAATAAACAAATACATTGTTTCAGCAGTGAATAATATTTATTTAATACTATAGTCTGAATGTTTGTGTCCTCCAAAATTTACATGTTGAAATTTTATGTTCAATATGATGGCATTAAGAGGTAGAGCCTCTGGGACGTGATTATGTCATTAAGGTGGAACCTTCAAGAATGCTGTCTTTTAAAATGATTAATGTCCTTTAAAAGAGCCAAGAGAGATCCTTTATACCTTTCAGCAGGTAAGGACACAGCTAGAAGTTTGCAGTCTGCAGTCCCAAAGAGGGCCTTCACTAGAAGCCAATTCTGCTGGCATCTTGGACTTCCGGCTTCCAGATCTGTGAGAAATAAAACCTGTCATTTACCAACTCCACATTCTATTGGCATTTTGTTATAGTAGCCCAAACAGATTATATATATAATAAAAATGTAAAGGCTGGCTTCTGCTTTGTCACAGATGGGAGAAGGAAAGAGTGAGGGAACCAAATCCCTCAATACCCTCAAATACCTCTGATTTTTTAAATCCTCCTCTGTTTATTTAGTAGAATACTTCCACCCACAACTATGTTCAGAGACCCCCTATTAAATAAATCTCCAGAACTCTGCTAGGAATTTGCTTGCCCACTACATAGAGGGAGGAAGGGAGAATTCTGGAAGTCTGCCAGTTTTCTTAAACAGATCTCCACCAAGTACTTCTGTTTTGAGAAGTAAATCCCCTACAATTTTCAGAAGTATTTTGTGCCATCAACTGCTGAGATTGTGGTGGGGTGTATTTAAAAACTGAGTTGCTATTCTGTTAGCTTAGATTTCAGCCCTTCTGGGATTAGTAGGTCAGAAAGTTGTAAATCACCTGCTTTTCAAATTCTCAAAATTTTGTTGCTGTCATCTCCACTTTGTTCTTCTATGTTCTTATATATTTCAGAAATGTTACGTAAGTGGAATCATGTAGTGTGTATCTCTTTTTACTTTGAAGTAACTTTAGATTAATAGGAAGTTGCAAAGAAATGTACAGAGAAGACCTGTGCACATTTTCCTGAGCCTTCCCCGGTGCTATCATCTTATGATGTTAACCATATTGCAATATCCAAACCAAGAAATTGATATTGGCACAATCCATAGAGCCTATTCAGAATCCATTAGTTACATATGCACTTATTTGTGTGTGCGTGTGTGTATCTCTGTAATTTATCACATACACAGCTTCATATAACCACTCCCACAATAAACATATGCAGCTGTACCATCTCAAAACTCTCTTGTGTTACTTCTTTGTAGCCACAACAACCATCTCCTCTCCTTCCACTCCTAAATACTGATAACAACTAATGTGCTATCCATCTCCATAATTATTTCAGAAATGTTATATAAGTGGAATCATGTAGTGTGTATCCTTTTGAGATAGGCTTCTTTTTACTCAGCATAATTTCCTTGAGGTTCACCCAAGTTGTTGCTTCTATTAATATTCTATTTCTTTTTATTGCTGAGTAAAGTCCATGGTATGAATGTACCATCATTTATTCAACATTCATCCATTTACAGAATATTTGAGTGGTGTCTAGTTTTTGACAGTTACCAATAAAGCAAACAACAAAAATGAAATGTCAGGGAATTGATAGATGATTTGAAGAATTTAAGCCTTTGGAAAAATATTGCCTGGTATTTGACAGATCTATTAGAGCATTTGCAAAAAATAATCAGTGGTAACTACATAGAAAGATAAATGTACACAATATTTGTGTACATATTCCTGTCTTGAACATAAGTCTTTATTTCTCTGGGATAAATGCCCAAGAGTACAATGGCAGGATCATATGGCAACTCCATGTTTAGGTTTGAAGGAAACTGCCAACTGTGTTACAGAGCAGCTGTCCTACTATACATTCCCACCAGCAATATATGAGCAGTTAAATTTCTCATTTGGTTTTGTCACTATATTTTTTAAATTTTAGCTATTGTGATAAGTGTATAGTGATAGCTCCTTATAGTTTTGATTTGATTTTTTTCTAATTATAATGATGCCAAGCATATTTTTGTGTGTTTATTTGTCATCTGTATATTTTCTTTGGTGAAATGTCTGTACATGTCTTTCTGCCCATTTTCTAATCAAATTGCTTAATTTTTTCATGCTGAATGTTGAGAGTTCTTTATAGATTCTAGATATGAGGTCTTTATTGGATAAGTGACTAGCAAAGTTTCTTCAAATCTCTACTTGTCTTTTTATCTCTACAGCTACGTCTTTTACAGAGCAAAAGTTTTACATGAAGAGGTCTTTATTTATCAATTTTTCCTTTTATGGAACATGCTTTTGGTGTAAAGTCTAAAAACTCTATATTTTGGAGATTTTTCAAGAAGTTTTTACATTAATATCTATGATCCATTTGGAGTTAAATGTTTTATAAAGTGTGAATAGAGGTCAAGTTTATTATTATTATTATCCTAATGGACGCCCAATTGCTCCCAAGACAAAACCTGTCTCTTTTCCATTCAATTGCTTTTTCTCCTTTGTCAAAAATAAATGAGGTCTATTTGTGTGGTCTCTTTCTGGGTTCTCTCTTCTCTTCCTTTGATCTATGTGTCTGTCTCTCCATCAGTATCACACTGTCTTAATAACTGTCTATGCCTTTTCAGCATTTTTTTATTGATTTTTTAGCAGGGATTCAGGACATAGTCTAAGTAAATGCATATGTTTGTCTGCTATTTTTTACTAAAAACTATCTTTTAAATATCTTTTTTAAATATCTTTTTTTATTTGTTCATTAGCTGTATTAAAATTGATTAATTTTCATTTGTTTAAAAAAATAATGTATTAGTATTTTGGTTACCAAAGCTAGGATCTACATATACTTGAAAATAGTAGACAGCTATGTGACAAATGCTGACACAGACACAGCCATAAAATAATGCCAAATCAGAGAGTAAAAACAAATTTTGCTAGAGGTGAGGTGAAGGGGAGAGGAGATAAAATGAGGATTAGGGAAAGTTAACCAGAAAATGGGACAGATGAACTTGGTCTTTCCATATCTAGAGGAAGTGTGAATGAGGGAATCACTGGTTGGTTCATAAGACTAATTTCAAAATATAGCCTCAGAGCACTTCAGTCAAGATAGGACAAGAAGAACTGAATTTACCAAATAAAAATGAAAAAAATGTATGAAACAATGGCACATAGAAATTGGACATCAGACAACAATGAGCAATGATGCTTCAGAGATGGCAAAGAAAGATGAGTCCTAAAATTGCCCTCGCTTTGTACCTGGGGATTCTGCGTAAGGGGGAAGAAATCCAGGTAGAGCCAGAAGTCTCTCTAAATGGAAGAGATGGAACAGTGTCCAGGGAAGTCAAGGTAACTAGAGCTAGTTAGAGTTTACAAGCAGAATGCTGGACATTTGGCTAGTGAGAGTTTCAGGGAGAGAAAAACCCAGAGATCTGAAGAAAGGCTTCAACAGATAGAGATCAGCATACGAGTAGGCGTTCATGGGGAAAAATGCAGGGAAGAATTAGAAGGAAGAGCTCAGGGGCCATCCATATAAGACCAAGATTAGTGCCTCTACCCACTAGCCAAGGTAGAAAACCTCATAATTAAGGGGGCATCAGCAGGAGTTCTAAAGATGTCCTGTCTCAGTGTTGGGGAAATATTAACCTTAGTTTCCATCCCATTTAAAAAAGCTTGAAAAGAAGACTCAAAAGGATCAAACCTTCCAAATAACCACATGCAGAACAAAATCCAAGAATATTTATAGGAATACAAAAACACACACAAACAGAAAGGTTAAATTCACAATGTCTTGGAACCAATAAAATAAAAAGAAGGCACACAAAGCATAAAAATACAGCTGATGAGGAGAATGTCAACTGCCCAAAAAATGATGTGATGTAATGTTACTACCTTATCTTGGTAGTACTCTGAGGTACTAGGAATTGGGGCACTTTTCAATGCAGTGATTAAGCATGGAAAAGGTGATAAAATGGAGAGTGAAAATATAGAAGTCAGTGGAAGCAAAAAAACCTTAGAGCCTGTTTAAGTATTCCCAAATAGTTGCTGGGATGCTGGTTTTCCTACTTTTCAATGAGAAGGGAGTTCTCATTTATTCAACTCTTGAAGCATGGGGTAGCCTTGGGAGGCTAGAAGATTTAAGCAAGCTGGCAGCTCTCTTTTGGATTATACAAGTAAAAATACTTTAATTTTAGAATGGGGAATAATTAAGTGTGACTAGAAAAGTAGCACTCAGCTTTTGTACCAAGGACGAAATGGGATGACGAAGCGTTATTTGAGGAGGTCTGAGACTCCATCTGGGCCCTGATCAATACTGGACACAATTATAAGATACTAACAGGTGTTCAAGTAACCTCATCCTTTCCTTTTCTCTTAGCCTTCATTTAAGAAATAGAGGATAAATAAATCATGGGGTTGAAAAGTACATCACAGGGAACATCATCAATAATATTGTAATAACATGGGAGGGTGACAGATGGGAGCCACACTTATCATGGTGAGCATTTTGTAATGTGTATAAATTCTGAATCACTATGTTATACCCCTGAAACTATTATAATATGATGTCAACGATATTTCATTAAAAGAAAGAAAGAGATAAAACAGACAGTTTTATGGGATCCATTCCCTGTTCCTCCCTGGAAAGACATAAGGAGATACAAACCTGTTGTTTTGAAACTGAGAGATACCGCAGTCTCCTCACAGCCCAGCTCCACTGATTGGAAATGGTGGCGCTGTAACTGAAAAAATGCAGCTACTAAGCTTACTGAGCTTTGCGTGGCTGTGACCCTGGCTGTCACTGTCTTTGCCTGCTCTCAAGGCACCACCTGTCCAGCTGTCTGCTGCCGAAGCCTTTGTGCTCCTGACCCCTCTGCAGAGTAGAGTTCCTCAGCCGCCCTGGCATGGCCCATAGCGCTGAACAAAACTCCTCAGCAGCCACCCCAGGGACGGTTTAGCACCTGCACAGGAAAGCAAATGAAATGCAAAACAAGACAAACAGAACAAACTACCCCAAAATCTGATGAATTCGCTTATTATCTAACCAATCCGTGGTTAAACAATTTTCTTTCACTTTAAATGTTAATTCACATTCAAGGAGAAACAGTTTTTATCTTTTCTTTCTGAAGCTTGAGTTCTGTGCATGATAATAATAAAAATTGTTATTCTGAAGGGCTGATTTAATTTGCAAGGTTGAAAAATTAAATTCAATTGATCACAGCAAAGAAATATCATTTTAGGCAAGAATAACATTCTTTCCTTTTCCTAAATAATAGCAGATAGGGCTGTGAAATCCTGACCAGGCCAGATTGTGGGGTCAGCCAGTGGGGCCCACACCCAGGACACCAGTCTATCAGAGACAGAACAATCGCTGTCCCCTGCTGGAGAAGGTATATTTATGGAACTCTCTGTATGGATATAATATGAGGTTGAAAGCACTATTTTGTTAAGGTACTTGGGACAGGTGAGATCCCAAAAGGTGTTGCAAAGAAGCCTGGCAAAAAGTAAAAGCAAAGCTTTTCTCCTGCGCAGCTGGGACACAGGTTGCAGGCTGAGTAGAACATGACAAAGGGCTAGAAGCTGAGCCTTCAACGAGTCTTAGTTTTTTGTTTTTGTTTCTTTTTTTCCTTTAAAGAACCCAGCATCAACCTTTACCTCTGCTAAACAAATATTTAAAGAAAATGAGTGTAAGAAGGTGGATAAAATTTATCTACTGATGCACCGTATTATAAAGCCACCACTTAACATGCCTTGTACTGGACTTCAGGGACTCCAACTTTGTACATCCAACTTGAGCACATTCTCTTATGACAGAAATACAAGGAAGGTAGTATTTATATGATTAAGTTTTCAGATTTGAAATCTAATAAATACTGTAGAATCACACTTTAGCATAAATAACACAGGGCAGGTGCTCAATATTTATCTTTATTGTAAGTAGGCTTACTCTACCTGTCCTAACATTCTGTCAAATCCAACTGATGAGTAGCAAAATGTTATCCTGGGCATTTTAGCCCATTGCCTAAATGCTACTCATAATTGATTTGTAAGTTGAGAAGATGGTTGAGGCAAGAAGTCAATGAAGAAACTGGGAAAACCAGGTGCCAGTGTTCCGCAGAAACTGGGGGGTAAATAAGTTGCCAAACCAAGGATTGTCTCTGAGTCCACAGGAGAATACCCTGTGCTGCCACAGAGCAGGGCCTTAAGGGTGTTTATTTATTCACTTAGCACATAGTCCAGGACACTGGTGTCTATATTCCTGGCATTGTTCTTGCACTGGGGAAATAACAAACACCAAAACAGAGTCCTGTCATAGTGGGAATTTCATTCTAGAGAGAGAGGAAATAACAATCTACTAACTATGTAGTATGCCAATAGTAATGAGTACTATGCAGAAAGAGAAAGCAGAGTAATGCGGAAAGAGAACAATGGATTGGGGGATTGGTTGATTTGCTGTTTTATTTTACACAGTGATATGGGAAGACATCACTCATAAGGAAAAGTTTAAGCAGCTCTCTGTAAGAAGTGAGAAAGTGAGCCATGAATTTTTCCAGGGGCATGGTTTCAGGGAGAAAGAGCTGCAAGTCCAAGAACTGCAGTGTTTGTGCATTCATCCCACAGGGAGCAGGCCGGTGCCCTGTGGGCCTGAGAGAGCAAGGGGGAGCATGGCAGGAGAAGAAGGGGAGAGGTAGCAGAGAGCCCAAGTTATGGAAGTCTTACCATTTATTGTTAGGATTTTGACTTTATTCAGAGAGAGATGGAGACCAAGGAGAGTTTTGAGCAAAGGAATGAAGTGATCTGACAAATGTTTCTAGAAGCTCCCTTTGCTGCTGTGTTGAGCCTACACTGCAGAAGGAAGGCAGGGAAGATGCACAGAGGTCAGGTAGGAGCTATTTCAGTAAGATGCAAAAGCAAAGATGAAAGTATGGATGAGGACAGTGAGAAGAGCCAGGACCTGGTTATGTGGTGAAGGAAGAGTCCACATAATATGTTGGTCATTTAGATGTGAGGATGAAGAGGATGTGAGACATTAACGTAGTAAGATGCCCAGCAGTGGGGGAGGATATCTTGTCCTCATTTAAGATGTTTCCAAATGTGATAATTGTAGGGTTGAAGGCACTGGGGGCAGGGGTGAGCACGTCAGACACTGATGACGTGCCAAAGTCCCTGGCCTGAAAAATGTGCCTTAAGCTAGCCAATCCTCGCACCACTGTAAATCTAAGCTCTGCCTCCCCCTACTTTCTTTAAAAAGTTGCTGCCTGCCCTTCTGAGTGTGACTTCCCCAGCCTGTGATAGCCAGACTGTGGAACATCACCCAAGAATTTGTGTTCAAATAAACTGCCTGGCCCTCTGTTGCTTCTCTTTGCCTACTTATTTTGGCTAGAATTTACCTTACATTTGGTGCTGAAACCTGGGAAGGAACCTGAGTGCAGGGCCCCAACTGGCCATCAGCGGCCCTGCCCCCTCCTTCCCCGACCCAGGACATCAGCCTGCTCTCTGCTGTGTGCACTATTTTCTGGTGAGTCCCTCAGTTTCTCCCGGTCTGCTTCCCTTCCTAACTCCGTTTCACATGGTCCATCCAAAATCGTATATACATCCAGGTTTGGGCATCCAGTCCATCCACTGTGGGCATCTGGGATACCCACCCCTGGCCCTGCGGTGGGGGAGATGCCCCTCACCCAGGCTCCCAGGCTGTCTCCCCTGACTTGGTGCGCTTGGGACGCTGGGCACTCCTCTCAGCGGGATTAGTTAGGAAGTGGCGCAGACATGGGGAGCCAGCCCTCTAAAGCAGAGGCTCAGACCCCACTGCGGTGTCTCATTTCTAATTTGGCTACTCTATGTTTGTCCCGGAAAGTTCACAAACGGAAGCTAGTCTTTCTTTGCTCTGAGGCTGGGCCTCAGTATCCCTTGGACAATCAACCTCACTGGCCCCCTGAGGGAACCTTTGATTTTAGCCTCCTCACCACCTTGATCAATTGTTGCCACTGGAGCGGAGAGTAGAGCGAAATCCCATATGTGCAGGCTTTTTGGACTTTGCGCTCCCGCCCAGACCTTTATGTTAAGTGTTCAATGACCTGGGTTCTCCTGGCCCGATCTCCAGTTAAAGATTGTCAGCCTCTTACTCTGCCCAGTCCTTCTTCCTTTTCAGATCTGCCAGAAGACCTCGGTCGCCCACCTCCCTCAGCTCGTGATGCCCTCCCCCTCTCCCCACCACCATTCTTAAGTCCTTTGTCTTCACACGTGTCGCCGCCATCTTAGAGTCCTACATTCTCAACCATGCCACTGTCCTGCTCCCCTCTTCTGGTGGCTGCACCACCCCCTCCCCCTCTCCTTCTGCCTTCCCCACCCTCTTCACCCACCGGAACACACCCCTCCTGCCCTCTGGTTCCAGAAGCCACGGACAGGAAGCTGAGGAGAGGGAAGGCAATTGGATATCAGTGACTCAAGTCTTTATATTGGTTTGTCTGTCTGTGTATATGTTTTTCTGTGGAGGGTGTTGCTGACTGTAGTTGTATCTCAATTTGTATGTTTGTGTGTCTAGGTGTATAGATGAAAAATACTTTCTTACCTCTGGATGGTATTAATAAAAATTGATTTAAAAACAAGCGCTTGTGAAAATTAGGCATTCTAAAACTTCCAGAAAAATCTGATAAAAGATGTTAAGCATTAATGCTAATTTAGGTTTGGCTGAAGCAAGCATGTCCTTGTAGTTATCAGCTGCCTAAGTTTACCTAAGGTCATTTAAATTGATGTTATCTGCTAAACCTTTTAAGAATAAAATGCTTAAAGGCTTGGCTTTGTCTAATATTCAGTAAAGGTCTTGTAAGTAATCTAGCATAGTTGTTACGAATAAGTGAACTAAATAAGTGTGGCAAGTGAACACCTTTCTAATTGCGTGTTAGAGTGTGTATACCTATCTATAGCCTAGAAATCTTTATAGTAACCTAAAATCTTAAAATTTTGCTGAGTTAAAAAGACATTCTTTGTGCTTAGTGAGATTGTGTTGTAAAGCTCATAGTTAACAGAAATTATAAAATGTTCATAAATTTGTCAATCCAAAGAATGCTAGTGAAACAGTTTATAATAGCCTATTTCTCAGAGTTCACTAAAAATTAAGGTACCTAATAGTTTAAAGTTCTAATTAAAACTACTTGAAGTAATAAGGAAAACATTTCTGCATGCTAAAGAATGTGTCTTTTGATAAAAAAAAAAGTAACTTTGTTCTAAAGTACAGCTGTTTATTTAGAGAGAGAAATCTAAATGTAAAAAAGTTGTAGAAAGTTTGTAGAAGAATTTAATATGGTCATGCTATATAAAATTAAAGCAAATGAGTCTCAGTATAAAGTACACAGCAAAATTAGAATTTTGTTTTCAGTTAAAAATACAAAGTTTTCTTAACTGTTAGTCTGCTCTTAATATTGAAAAATTGCAAAAAGTTCTCTAATTGTTTTATCAAAGCGGTTTCTCATGCTTAAAGTCTCAATGATTTGTCGGAGTATTTAAGAAAATGAGATCTTAATATTAAAAGGACTAAAAGCTAAAGTTTGCTAACAACTGTTAACCTTCTTTATTTGCCTTTGAAGTATTTTGTTGTCATTCTGGTTAAATAGATAAGTATTGCTTCATGGCAACCTATCATCCTACTTAAGCAAGTGCCTTAAAACTTAACAGCTTCCCAAAATCAAATTCAAAAAGGTACTTTTACCTCTAGTTAACTCTGATATTTTCCAGAGGGCCCCTGGAACATGTCAGAGGAACTTTTTCTCATTGGAGAAAGTATTTTGCCTGTTTAATTACCTAGAAAGCACTGTCAAAAAGAATAATGCTAAACTTTGTTACTGAATGTTTTTTGTTACAGAAATATCGGAATTTCCTTATGCCAACTGTCTTACAGTAAACTCTCATCAGATCTTTAATCATTGTCATTTGTAAGTTTTTTATTATTTATAGTCACTGTTTTATTACTCTTAAGCTAGTAAAGAACTAGATTTCAGCAGAACAAGTATGTTACATAAGATTAAGTAAACTAAAGAAGATGATTTTGTAGCTTTTTGTTTCAAATGTTGCTGATAAAGTATTTTAAGCTTTTTCTCTTGAGCTGACAACAGTTTAGTAAGTGACTGCCTTTATAAGCAGAATTGAAACTTTATCTTTTTCTCTACATGATGCCTCCAGAATTTTAAAAAAAAACTCTCAGTGACTATTTTTATATTTCATGGCAGTATATTTATTTGCACAAGTTCAATAAGAATCTGCTTTCCTTGTAAGAAGACCAATTAGAAACACTAGTTATATTATCAAAGCTTTAACTGGAACATCATACCTGAGAGACACGTGTGTAAACTCAGATATGAACAGACAACTTTAAAAAACTAAGATTGACTTTATAAAGCCAACAAAGCCCCTTTGAAGAACTGGTCTGGGACCTTGCTTACAGAGTTCCCAGCAGCCTTACCAGGTGAGTAAAGAAGGTCACTTCCTGGCAAGAGCAGGAACCTCAGAATGTCTTGGAGACCTCAAGAAGAGAAGAATTCACCCAAATCTACAGGTACTGCAGGAAAAACCTAATGGCAAGTCTGGCTTGGCTGTCTGGCCTCAAGAGGCCTTTAAAAGTTCAATCTGAAATTCCTTACAAAAAGTTCCAGCAAAGCACATTTAAAAGAGCCTATGTAATCAATTGCTCTTCTTGCTGCACTTATGCAAATAATCAAGCCAACTGTTAATTATTTTCTTAATCTGGCTACTTCTAATAAAAATGAGGGTGATTTTAGAGAAAAGTATTGTTTCAATAATGCAGTCTTATCTATACTAAATCCTAATACTAGTGATTGAGATGTAAACTCGATTGAGAATTTTAGTTTCCCCATGATGCCTAGCTATGATTCTCAATTAGACTCTTCATATTTCTAGTTTTCATATTCAGCCATGCATTCTTAATCTCATCAAGTTTGTCCTTCCAGAATAGAAGCGCCAACCTTCCGAGGCCCTCTCAACTGACCAGTGATAAAAAACTAGCTGCACCCTTTACTGCGCCCCTTCTTATCATGAAGCAGCTGGAGCGGTCGTCACCCTTTTTCCCTGGCAGCAGCTAGAGTCTCTATCTGTAGAAGAAAAAATGAGGCAGAGACCATAAGCTTAGACAGAATAAAGTAAGAGCCTCTAGAGAAAGCAAGGCAAGATATTTGCAATCAGAGCAATAGAACTATGTGCTACGAAACCCTCCCCCCCCACGATGCCCCTTGTCAGCCAAAAGTAGCCAGATCAAGTCATCGCTCATTATGACCAAAAGGCTAGAATGTAAGGTTGAAGGCCTTGAGGGGAGGGGTGAGCACATCACACTGATGACGTGCCAAAGTCCCTGGCTGATGCCCCCTCCCAACCTGAAAAATGTGCCTTAAGCTAGCCAATCCTCACACTGCTGTAAATCTAGGCTCTGTCTCCCCCTACCTTTTTTAAAAACTCTCTGCCTGCCCTGCTGAGCATGACTTCCCCAGCGTGTGATAGCCAGACCGCAGAACATCACCCGGGAATTTGCATTCAAATAAACTACCTGGCCCTTTGTTGCCTCTCTTTGCCTACTTATTTCGGCTAACATTTATCTTACAATAATGACCAATTTATTTAAAGCCTTCCTGATAAATGTCTTCCAGATGTTTCTGGGGAAAGTTGTCCTTCAGAAAGAGCCATTACATTATTACCTAGTGAGATATTGTTGGGGGAAATGAATTGGGAGTCAGTCATCTCCACCAAATAAAATTGTATCAGTGGTTCAATGTCTATAAACCTTGAGACTGCTTTAGGGAGTATTATTTGCATGATCTCAGTAACGTGCAATCAGATTGTTTTACAGATTTATCCAGTTATGTGCAAAAAGTGAAGTAATTAAAGATGAAAAATGTTTTTTTTAGAAAGTACCATAAACTCAAAATTGTTAAGAAATAAATATATACTCTGCCTACTCCTAGTGTCAAACATGCTTTAAAGATTTATTTTATTTTATCCTTTATGTATGATAACAACTGACCATAAATACCAAAAATTTAAAAAAAAGGTTGCTATAGAACTGTGGAATCACCCAGAAATGTTGGTATCTTCCAAGAATTGTGGGAAGTTTTACTTTATTGTGTGTTTATATACACACACACACACACATTTTGCTTTCTTAAAAACAATTTAATAACTTGAAAACAATTCCAATGATGCTGGAGGAAACTAAAATTACAGGAAAAAGTGGAAAGAGTTCTCCATAGAAGCTAACAAGAACATGTGTTGGGCTGGGTTAATAGGGAAAAGATTGTGGTCAGCTCAAGGCTAAGTCAACAATTGTACTTACTTTTGCCAGGGAAGAGACGTAAGCAGAGATCACCAATACTGACCTAACCAAAGCAAGGCAGAGGACTGTGCAGAAACTTCCACCTGGTAGCAAAGGGTGTTATTTCCTCTTGGCCATAGAAATTAATCTGGGGAAGCAAAATGAACAGCAAAGGTTGGGTGATGGCTTATAGAAGAAAGCTCAACACTAAATGCAGACAGGAGATGGAATGAAGGCTGAAATTGTAACAAGAAGAGAGACAAGTGTCACATTTACTTATCTACCAAATTTTTGTTAAACCTAAAATTCAGAACATGAATTAAAACATGAGTTAGACATGGTCAGATTTATAGACATTAGTATCTGTGTATGATTTATGTCCCAGGAAGTAAAAACCAAACACATAATGAGTCAATCTAAGTAATGTTCAACCTTCACTGACTATATGTCTTAATCATGTTACAGATATTATCACATTTCATTTTTGATTAAATACATTACATTTGGTTTCATTGCCAACTTAACAGAGACTCAGAAATTCAAGTATTTGCATGCACTTACATAGGGAATAATTGCCTATTTGGGTGTTTGAACACCAAACTATTTCTTCTAGCACCTGCTTCTTGCTACAATAGGCAACATTTCAAATCAGGATTTTTTTTACTATCTGTAGGACAAAAAAGTTGTCTTAAAGAAATCAAGTAAAGGCTTACCTGCATTTCTAAGCTCCCACTCTTGATCGCCCATATTCTTTCTTGCTCCATAGTTCTAGTTGATCCAGTAAAAAATATATTACCTACAATAAAATACAGACTGAAATATAGCCAATAGAATAAGAGTAAAATGATAGATCAATAGAACATATGTAGAACAACTGCATCATAATCTAGGAAAAAGTAAAAAAACACAGAGTTAAGTATAAAACTAGGCACAGAGCTTCCTAGAAATGATAATTAAAAAGGAAATGTGCTATTGTTTATGTCCAATTATCAAATAAAGAGATAAATACAGATTATAAGGCTTTATTCTCTAGAAAGAATTTGGAGAATGAAGAAAATGCTCATGTTGTGACGAAAAAAAAACAAACAATAAGTATGCAACACTGATATACCAAACAAAAAATAATGCTTTCCTTGGAAAGCATTTTTTTTTTAAAAAAGATAGGACATAAGTTCACAGATAAGCTCATCAGGCATACGCTTTCCTTCTCAACATGCAACTTGTCAACAGAAAGATATTGTCATGTGCCAAGTTGCTAACCCTGTGTAGAATGCCTTCTGCGAATCACTGGTACATGCTCTCAATTTTATGCCTTAGGTTAAAAAGTGATATGGTTTTTGTTGAGCTTTGCATTCTGGCTCCTTATACTTCAGGTTTGTTTGATTTGAGCATGAGAGTAATAGATTTACACATTTTTCCCCCATATCACAAAGTAATTTCCTATTTTTTTACCAAATTTCTTTGATCTGTTTTTCTACTGTGGTAAATAAGCAACTATAAGTAAATTCTAGCAACCAACAGTTGTAAACACACTGGATAAGAATTGGCAAAAATTCGAATGCCGCAAGAAAAAGGAATAAATGCACTTGTAAATAGATTTATCACCATATCGTGTCATCTGAGTCACTGTAAAACAACGACCTGACATCTGCAGATGTTAAGAGGTTATGGCTGAGACCTGAATTTTATGCTCTGACTAGGAGTGGAAGAAATCACATCATACCCCTTACTCATGCTCTCATATATGCGGACTGTGGGTGACACCAACTTGTGTAGCATTAGTCAAATTTGTATCATTCCTTGAAGTCATTTGTTTTATGTTTATACTGTGTTCTCCAGTGACTGCAGACTACCAAGAAATTTTCAGACAAAGTAAAACCCACACATTTGAGGATTTTTACCAATTACTTTGAATGCAAAAGTTAAATTTTGCATTGTTCTACAGGAAAAGTAAGATGTGTTACAGTTAACAGTTCTTTTTCCTGCAGTGACTACCACAGCGAATACTAATGTCTCATAGTGCACCACGGGGTACTCTTCAAGTGGAAACAGATTTTTGCCAGTCATTTTGAAAACTTGGGTTCTCAGTAGGAGAGCAACATAATTCTTCCTTAGTGTTGGATTCCAGCCTCAACAAAACAATGTATTATAGAAATTATAGATCTATTCCCTGTTCTTAAAAAAAATGCTACCCATACATACTGTGAGAAAATTTTGGTAAAGAAAATAAATAATTTTGCTTACAAAGCAGAAATGAAAAAAAAATGAAGTTTAAACTGAGCACTGGCTTATATTTCAACTTTTATTTAAAATGATTATTGTCTTGAAGGAACACTGTGTTAACCAGCCACTATGAAAAAAAAGGGATATGACTCAATTGCCTTCTATAAATCTCAGAAATTTTCTTTGGACTAATAAAACTGGTCCCTAAGTTGATACATGTAAGATAATTAACAAGTATTTGTAAAAATGGTATAGATCCCAGAAATGGGTAGTATCATTATATGTGCTTAAAACCTGCATGATACTGAAAGATAGACTGCACATACTGAAGCAAGAACTATTCCACACCACATATACAATAGGTGATCCCAGAGTAGTAGGGAGAATGTAGGACACTTCAGTCCCCAGCTCAGGCTCTGCTTCTGGGGAATCCAACTTAGACATTCAAATCTTACCCAAAATATCTTTCTGTTCTCTTCTAAATAGTAAGTTTCAAAAAGTCAGCTCAACTCTGTATTCTGGACACTTCACATGGTTCTTGGTTCATGTATGCACCCATGTTTAAGGTAAATACTATCTTTGCTATAAATAAATTTAACCTGCTAATGTTTCTTTATTTTGTTTCCATCCCCATCTATCTTTTCCTTAGAGCCTCCATTTTATGGAAAATTAAAAAAATCACATGGACATTAACTCCTTCTGGGCAAACAAGTTGATAGATAACATTAAAAATACCAATTTACCCCCAACAAATCCCTCTTTTCACCTTCATTTAATGGGAATCTCCGTCATTCTCTGCAGATACTTAGTTACTTAAAATTTACATTTACCTAGATATTTTTACTACAAATTGATAGAAGTTTCTAAAATACATTTCAAGAGAAAATTTTAAGCACAAAATTCAAAAATAATCTTCCTACTCTGTCATTATTTCCAATGTGCATAACTTGAAACCCAGAAATTCCATTTTAGAATACTTGATAGAAATAGTTTACAGTGTGAATGAAAATTCATGTATAGAATGTTCATTGCTGTATTGTTTATATAATGGAAAGATCTTCAAGATGTATTTTTTAGTGAAAGAATCAGGACACAGAAGATTGCAACAGAAACTGAGCCAAATTGTATAAAATAAGAAACCATATTATATAAATTAAACACACCATGTCACCCATAAACACATGTATTAAATGAATAGAAAAATTTTGGGTGAAATTCGCAATGATTCATGAAAATTAGTTATTTTTGATAAGGAGGCTGGAATTTGGAGAGTCTGGTGAAAGGAAATTTCACTATTTTATATGCTTAAATACATATATTTTATATGTATTGCTTGAATTACTTTTTTACAAATAGAATATTCATGTAGTATTTTTTTTAAACTTCAAATATGTAGCTTTAGGAAATGGAAATTACCTTAAAGGAAAAGTAACTGTATTGTTGTTCATCTCAAGTATTTCTACCTCTAAAAGGCCTCCTTTTCTTCCTCTGCATTCTTCTGTACTTGAATATGTATCATTTTTTACTGTCCTTATTCAATTCAATAATATTTATTAAAGCTCTACTGAGATTCAGTTGTGAAAAAGATATCCCTATCCACAGGGGACTCACAACTAAGAGAAGGAAAAAAATGCATTAACAATAAGGCAATGAATGACCAGATGGCTAAAACATGGCAAATACGAACAACATGTTAGGGCCTTGTGGAAGGCAGAATTATAAGTGGCCCCCAAGGTTCTCAGCTCCTTTGTTGCAGGCTTTGGAAGCACAGACAGGAGACAGGAGACTGAGAGGAAAGGTTTAAATTCTTCCCCATTTTCTCTCTGCTTAATCACCTTGCCATTCAGCACATACTATGTGCCAGGCGCTATCCTAAGCATATTACATTTTTAACCTCACTGGGTCCCCATAACCTACCTTTAAAGTAAAAATCATCCCCACTTTAAAAGTGATGTTAGATAAAATGCTATGGGTACAAAGGACAAAGTGGTGGAGCCAGAATTCCAATGTAGGCAATGTGTTTCCAGACCCCAACCTTAACCACTGTCACACACTATCGTCATTGTGGGCAACCTGAAGCATTGCTTCAGAGAGGAAACACAAGTTTTACTCTTGGGTAAATGCATTAGAGTCTCTTAAAAAAAAAACCAAATGATTCCATCATTAATATTTGATTCTTTACCACATGTGATAATTCTCTTCACTTTTCACAGAAAGTATACTTTAAAATCTTACCTTCTGTTGCAATATAACATGAAAATTGGATGAGAGATCTATATGCCACCATTTCCAATTTATGCATTCTTTAAGAAGATATATTTGTGTCCTACATTCTAACATGGTACCGAAAAGCAGCCTGTACTATTACCGTGATGAGTAATCTGACAATAATTTCTTATGATCGAACTATCTGGAGCCATCTCATAGATTCATCAACCATGTGCTGCTTTCTCTGATATGTTGCCACTGTAACAGGATTTTTTAATCTAAAAAGTAAAATAGTAATGGTGATGTGGAATTTGGTTATTGGTTCAAGCTCTCTGTCATCAAGATCTACAGATATCTCACAGCAAGATTGCACATGGTTTCTCTCTTCTCATTGATGTTTTTAATTTGTTATCATTGATTTTAATTTTTAAAATACTGTGTTTTAATAATTGAAACTGTGATACATCTTTGCAAATATATATCCAAATGTTGTGGTTTGGATGTGTGCCAAAAGCCCACTAAGTTATCCATAAATGCGAAAAGTTCGAATTGCTCTACTAATGTGCCAGTCAGTGGTGAAGAAAAAATTGGTCTTTCCTGTAAGTGGGCTATAGCTTGCTCATAGTCCAGAGGTTAATTCTCATGATATTAATGCTAAGAATTATTTGTTTAATTTGGGAGCCTACTCTGTGCCATCTAGCATAACAGATAATGGAAATAAAAAGAAGTGCCACTTCAGAAAATGTCTAGTCTAGTGGGAGTTAAACAGTTGGAAATATTATTTGAGTACAGTTGAGATTCTATAGACAGACAAGCAGATAAAATAAGCCTGCTCTGGGAAAGCATGTGCTGGATCTTGAAGGACAAATAGGATTTTTATGGAAAAAGAAACAAGTTTGTATTTTTGTCAAAGTCACAGGCTATGCAGAACCAGAGAGATGAGGGAGAGAGTAGGATCCTTTTTGTGGAACAGTAAGGATTTCTTTATAACTGGATAGTGGATCACAAGGTGAGATGTGGCAATTGAAGCAAATGGACAGGCTTCAGTCAGAGCTGGAAGAACCTTGTATTAAGCAGTTTGCTGTTTATTATCAAACCTTTGGTGAATATTAACCAGTAGAATAACATAATTATATATTTATATTATATAACCATAACACAGAACTCTTCATATTATAACAGAACTCTTACACCAACGTGCAACTCATGTATACCACTTAACGATAAAAACACCCAAATTAGAAATAGAAGAGAACTTTTCTCAACCTATTAAAGAGCACCTTAGACAAACATCACACTTAGTGGTAAAAGACAAACAGCTTTCCAAATAAGATCAGTAACAGGACAAGGATGTCTACTCTCACCATTTTTATTCATTAGACTGGAGGTTCTAGTCAGGACAAATAGGCAAGAAAAAGAAATAAAAGATATACAGACTGGAGAGGAAGAAGTAAAGCTACCTCTAATTGAAGAGGACGTGATCTCCATTACAGAAAATGCTAACATCAACAAAAGCTATTAGAGCTAATAAATGAACTCAGCAAGATTGCAGGATACAAGGTCAATGTACAAAAGTCAATTGTATTTTTATACTTTAGCAATGAATAACCCAAAAATGGGATTAAGGAAACAATTTCATTTATAAAAGCATCAAAAATATTAAAATGCTTGCGAGTATATTTCACAAAAAACAGCCAGATTTGTGCACTGAAAACTGCAAAACTTCACTGAAAGAAGTTAAAAAAAAAGCCTTAAATAAATGGAAAGCTATCTCATGTTCTTGGATTGGAATACTTAATATTATTAAGATGAAAAGAATCCATTAATTGGTCTACTGATTCAATGCAATCCCTATGAAAATCCCAGCTGCCAGTTTTGAAGAAATTGTTAAGCTCTTTCGAAAATTCATATGGAACTGCAAAGGACTCAAGAGTGGCTAAAATAATCTTGAAAAAATACAGCAAATTTGTAGGACTCACGCTTCCCAATTTCAAAACTTTCTACAAAGTATTACTCACAAGACTATGTGGTATTAGCATGAGGATAGACATTTAGATCAATGGAATAGAATTGAGACCAGAAATAGACTCATACATATATGGGCAATTGAGTTTTGACAAGAGTGATGGAACAATCTGATTGGGAAAAGAATGTTTTTTTCAACAAATGGTGCTGGAACAACTGGATATCCATATGCAAAACAATGAAGCCATGCTCCTAACATCATATACAAAAATTAACTCAAAATACATCAAACAACTAAATATAAGAGCTACAATTATTAATCTCTTAAAAGGAAACATAGGAGTAAAAAAATAGTCAATAAAATTTTAAAAAACTGAACTTAACCAAAATTTAACATACTATGTTTCAAACAACGCTATCAAGAACATGAAAAGTCTACCCATAGAGTAGGAGAAAATAGTTGCAAATTGTACATGTGATAATGGTCTAGTATTTAAAATACGTAAGGAATGCTTGCAACTCAATAATAAAAAATTAATAATCCAATTTAAAAATGTGCAGAGGATTTGAATAGCTACTTCTACAAAGAAGTGATACAAATGGTTAATAAGCACATGAAAAGATGCTCACCATCTTTAGCCATTAGGGAAATATAAATCAAAACCAAAATGAGGTACTACTTTGCAACCACTAGGATGACTATAATAAAAAAGATGGGCAACACTAAGTGTTACTGAGGATGCAGGGAAATCGGAACCTTCATACTTCAGTAACAGGAAAGTAAAATGGCACAGCTGCTTTGGAAAACAGTCAAGTAGTTCCTCAGTTACACATAGAATTACCCAGAATTACACATAGAATATGTCCCAGCAATTCCACATCTAGGTACATACCCAACAGAATTATAATATATGTTCACATAAAAACTCAAACATGAATGTTCATAACAGCATTATTCACAATAGCCAAAAAAGTGAAAACAATTCAGAATGTCCATAACTGATGAATGGATAAACAAAATGTGGTATTATCTATAGCATTATTATTCAGCCATAGAAAGGAATAATTTATGGGCATATGCTACAATGTGAATGACCCATGAAAACATGTTGAGTGAAAGAAGGCAGACACAAAATACTACATATTGTATAGATTTATATGAAATGTCCAAAATAGGAAAATCCATACAGATGTAAAATAAATATTGATTGCCAGAAAGTAGGAAATTAGGGAAATAGGGAGTGACAACTAATGGATTCAGAATTTATTTTCAGGGTAATAATATTCTAGAACTACTGGAAATTGTTGTACAATCTTGAAACTATATCAAGACCCACTGAATTGTATACTTTAAAAGGTCTAATTTATAGTATTGTATCTCAATTAAAAATCAGTTGTTGTGTAAATACATAGGAATAAGATTAATTTGTAAATGAGTGATTTAAAGTATGTGCTGATACATAGCTGATGTTCAATAAATACTTGCTGAAAGAATAAATGCATCACAACTGATTATATAATTATATACACAACTAATAATATAAATTATAGAAAGCTTTTTTATAGGTTTTAATTAAAACAAAGTATAATTAAAATTTTTAATTGATAATCTTAAGTAGACTGAAAACATTTAAACCATTTTCCTTATAAAAAAGAAAGCACCAATTTTTTTCCAAGTACTTCAATGTAGAATTACAAAGTAGTATCTAAATATAATGTTGTCAAATTGTACTTAAAAAGATTTTACAGAATGGACATTGAGTAGGTTCATTAGGGTTCCATTTACAAACGGTGATTTTGTAAATGTTTCAGGTTAATGTGGAATTTTAGGAGAGATTAATCAACTCTGACTTGTAATGAAAGACTGTAATCATGCTAATCCAAGAATTGTTCTCCAGCACATTCTGTTCTTAAAATTGATGAAAAGACATTTTGCCTTTCACCTTTCAGTTGGGAGATGCTTTAAAGTATGGTTATGTTTCATCCAAATTTATTAAACTAAAGATAGTGATCAACTTTGACTTCATTTAAGATGAATATGACAGAAAATGGAAGTTTGATAAAGCTGCTCTTTAAATATTCTGTTCCTAACCTCTTTAATTCCCTTAAAACTGATCTTATCTAAGGTATTATAAAACATGGACACATATGTACATGTATGTGCCATATATACATATGTATACACCTATTTATGAATTATGAAATATATTTTATTTGTATATATTCAGGCAATACAAAAGTGAATCAAACCAGTTATCATATATTTGAAAGAATAAGGAGGACAAAATTTTAACTATAAATTGCATATAACTAAAAATGATACAGGTGGTAATGCTGTCAGCTTTGAGAGCATTGTTAAAATTGACAATTTGACTCAAGCAGTGAATATATGTCCTAATTAAGCTTAATTTTCTTGGTGGTGAAAGGTGCGTTGTTTTGGTATATGTTGAACAGTTTTGAGATGCACTAATCCAGTTGTTCCAGAATACATCTAATTTTGGTATAAGTGCCTTTGCTTCATGAAAGAATGAGAATTAGTAAACATACCCAACCTAATATGTTTTGGTCATTTGCAGAGTGTTTTTATAATTAATACAGCACATGCATCTATTTGTCTGCCAGATAGTCAAGTGTGTCTGCAAGTTGTCTTGAATCTCTTAATAACTACATTCACTCCTTCTGTTAGGATGTCACTTTTGCTAGATGATGTCCTCAAGATTCAAGGATCACTATCATTTGACTACATGAGACACTTTTTTTCTAGTCATTGTACTTTCCTACAAGAAGAAAAAATATGCTGATTCCACCAAAAGAGGTTTGTGGAAGCCTAAACACAAACATAAAAGAGAAAATACTCACTTAAATACCTATAGATATCCCTTCAGGGAGATCTTATCAAACTGTCTTATTTTTCAAACTGATCAACTGAGGTCCCGGGAGACTAGTCCAAGATCACAATGGTGCAGCTGAGACCTAAGCTCAGGCTCCTGACATCTGTCCCCAGTGCCCCCACTATAGCTGGATTTAACACTTACGTCATTTCTTTAACAATTTTCCTCTTCAGTGTGATTCAGAAAGCACCAGTTTCTCTTCTTTTACCTTGAAGGGGTGTATGCTGTTTTAATTGACTTTGTGCTGTTTTAATCAACAGTCTAGCATCACTAACAACCCAAATGAAAGAAATAGCTCTCTTAGAGCCATAACAACTTAGAAAATAAAACTGTTCTCATCTCTCCATAAACACTCAAGATTTGGGCAATAAGTGACCTTTATATTCACATCATTGCCTTCTCAATGTGGTCACAGCTTTGACCTCTGCTTTTCTTAGCATATAGATACTCTCTGTTGATATATATAGATTTCATATTTCTTATCTTCAAAAGCTGCCAAATATTTTACTATTTTGATGTGCTGTAATTTAGTTACTCCTACAGTGGTCATTTAAGTTGCTTACATTACAATGAGAATTTTTTTAGGTTTTCCCTCTGAATTTTATAATTATAATTAATATATCATATTTATTATTATTATTATAAATTATATTACATACTGTACCCAGATATGGAATTAACTTGATAAACAGGATCTGCAGTTTTAATTTTTTAATTGTTTTGATCATTGATTAGTATTATATTGCTCCCCAATAACTACCACTTAAAAAGCTGCTAATAATCTGTAAGAATATCTTTTATTCATTTTCCCCAACAATGGCCATTACTGTTAAAATCTTTTTCAAATAGCACAGATATTGTATTTTTATTAATTTATTTCTATTTTCATGTTTGCTAAATTAATAAATATAGAAAAATTATTAAAATAAGTATTGAATAGAGAAAAGTATTTAATTATAATATATTTTTACAATTATATTATTAGATACAGAAAAATATTAAAAATAGAAAAATGACTTTTTCTGTTTTATGTGTTTATGGATTCTTTACTTCCTGATTACCAATTGCTTTCTTCCTTGATCCATTAATATTGATGTTAAATCTAATATCTTCAATATTCCTTAAAACCTCATTCTCTAATTAGTAACTAATTCAAACAATTGCTAAATGCTCAGTGCATATAACTGGCCCTGTGCTAAGTCCTGGGACTTTAGACCAGGACTGCCTGGTGACTACAGTCTGTCTGGACGAACAGCTGGGAAAGCCAAATATTAAGGTACTGAAAGTGGGGGGAATGCGCAGGAGCTCCTCTGCTGGTTTTTAATTTCCGTTTGCCAAGTGGAATCACACATACACTAGGACGGAAGGCTTCACTCCGCTGAGGAGTCTTGTTTTCCTAACACAGGCGCTCTCTTGTGAGTCAGAGGAGGCCTGGGGTTTACGTTCAGGCTCAGCCAAGGAAGGTGGAGATACCTTGGGTTTCGACACACTGGGCTGTCCCGAATGAGGCCCCAAACGGAGTCCCTCACTTCAGCGAAATACTCTGGGGATAGTATGGAACATCAACTCTCCCATGCTCTCAGCACACCCCATCCTCTTTTCTTCTTCTACTGTTCCTCCTGCCACGATGACTATTCTCAGGCAAGTCTTGTCTGCATGTAAAGCCAACCATGTAAGGATATGGCCATGTGCTGTATGTCAAAAAAATAACAGTTACAGAAGTGTTTTAAACACTGAGATGTATCATACTTACTTTAGCTTTTACTTCTGTTTTTGTGTTTTGGGGTTTTTTTGTTTCTTTTTTTTTAGTTATTTCCATGCTAAAGTGCTGGTTGTGCTCAGCCATTACACATTCTCTTTTTTTCATAGGCCAAGACGACACGACCAGATGAATAACAGTTTAGACTGTGGCTGCAGAATTGGAATCACGTTTCTCCTCCCCCTTTGGTGAGAGGCTAACTTTCTGTGACGATTTTGTCTGTTTTTCATTCATTTTTTAAAAAAAGCAAACAAAAATAACTCTCAACTGGAAATGTGTTTACAATATTATCAAGTGTTTGGAAGGTTTGACTCATATCTCTTGGGGTGGTTGTATGACATATGAGAAGAAAGAGTGGTTACTTCTTGAAGGACATGGTCTAAATTAAAATTTAATTCCCTACGTTTGTATAATAAGGAGAGTTCTTGGAAAGCAGAATGGAACAAAGACAACTTAATTATTAAACATCAATACCAAGAGAAAAAAAAACTCAACAAATGCAATAACTATTGTAGTTGGTTAGTTTTAAGAAATAAAGTAAACAAGGTAAAATTATTTAAAATCCATGAAATGTATGCATTTCAGAATTGGAAATTCATATGATAAATGTGATAGTAATAATGAACTGTACACCCTAATGTCATTAATTTTTGGCCCTTTATATTTTAAGTAGTCTCTAAGGTGGTTATTCTCTGGGCAGATGGATGAAGTATCTTTAATATTAATCAGACTTCTAACTTTTTAAAGGGAAAGCTTACATAGGAATGAACATTAAGAAGCACTTTATAGAGATAAAGGTATTCAGAGGGCAGCATGTATAATTGCTCTTGAATATTATTTTTGAAGATGGTGAGAAATTGTTTGTGATTAGGATTCAAGACAAGGAAAGGTTATCATTTCTGCACAGGAAGCCTATTCCTGGCAAATGAGCTAAATTTTTACTAGAAGTGAACCATTCCACATATCCAGTTACAAAACACCTATATCTATAAATTTTTTCACTTTGCAAAAGGAATGTTCTTCATTATTGAGTCCTACAAATGAAACTTCAGGTGATGGAAATAACCTGAAAACTCTAACTGCAGACTTGTTTGAGCGCTGACATTACGTGGACTTCAGCTGGCAAGTGTGCTGTGAGAAATGTAATGAATCCCAGGAGCAGTAGTCAGCCCCATCATTCTCAGCCTTATTTAAAAAATGGTTTATACAGTAACATGAACAACAAGAAATCTGCTCTCCTCCTCCAGCTGGAATAGTCACGCTGGGCTGATCTATTTAATAGTTACTAGCTAAATATTTACAACAACGAGTCGCTTTTGTTTTAAAGCTCAGTCAAGCTATTTAGAAACTACGATGAGTTTATTTCCAGCAGTAGCAAATCGAAATTCTTGACTTTAGGGAAAGATAGCTATATATGGTAAAACATTTTTATTCATGTTGGTATTACATTAGAGCACAAATCTTGATGGAAGTGAAACAATGAGTTCTTAGCCAAAGCTTACCGGAGAGTCAGGGATTGTTTTCATTGTTAATTTAATACTTAAATTACTAGCTCTCCTCTGTAATATGTACTGAGGATTATAAAACTTGGACTGAAGCAGCACATAAAAACAGCATTGCCAGATTATCATCTAGTATTTTCATCAGATTTCTTGAGAATGTATTTTTTTGTATTCGATTCAGCAGAAAAAGAAAGTAAAACTGTATAGAATGTTGATTCAACTTTTTGGTAATGAGCTTCTTCAGAAAGAAGCACATATTGAGGAGAATACTAAGAACAAAGAGGTTGAGTTATTTCAAAAGAACCTGCTCCGCATAAGCTAGATCACACTGTGTCTTTCAGCACAGTTACCAGACTCTGCAGAAGTGACACCCGGTTTTTAGGCTCCTTCCTCCCTTTATTCCCTGCACTCCCACCTGCATCTTCTTTCCTGGACCTCCCACGTGCAGTTCTCCCTTCCACTTGAAGTAGCAGTACAGGTCCATGCTCTCTCTGTAACTTTGCCCTTCACTGTCCACCAACCCCTCCCTGCCAGATGGTTGTAAGTCAGTCTTCCAAGTTTGTAGCCTTTGTGTTTGCAAGTATGTAAAATAAAACATGATGTAAAGAAGTGCACAGAAATGTATCATTTAATGGCACACTATTTTCACTCTTTTAATAGTCTCTGTTGAGGAACACTAGTCCTTTATTTTAATATACTCTAATTTGTAATCTTTTCCTTTAGTGTTTTGTGTGTGCATCCTCTTTCATAAATTGTTCTTAGCCAAAGTGAGGAAGATATTTTCTTATATGGCTTTCCTGACTCTACTGTTTTGCTTTTTGAAATTTGCTTAGAATTATTTTTTGAACCTGCATTTTTATATTTGGTAGAAGGCAGAGTTCTCTACTCCTGTCAGAGAGCATAGCCAATGCAAAAACTTTGAGATTTCAGGAAACTGAGTGTGATGAGGAAGAGCCTGGAACCAGTGAACGAGCCAGAAGGAGTTGGAAAGAGGTGGCCGAGGCAGACACCAGCTGGGTACAGAGAGCCTTTTAGACCTCAGTAAGCAGGTTTCATTTTATTCTAAATGTATGGCTCGTTACTGGAGAGTTGGGAGCAGAAGAGTGATATGATAGGATTTGTGTTTTTAAGAATCTCTGACTATTGTGATAATAATTAACTGAGATGCAGAAGTAAATGTAGGTGACCTGTTAGGGAGCTACTGCACTTTGCCAAGTTTGAGATGTTAGAAGCTTGGACAATCTTTACAGTGAAGGTAGGGAAATGTGGATAGACTTAGGGTTTGTTTTGAAAGTAAAACCAACAAGATTTTCTAATAGATCAGGTATGGTTTGAGAATAAAGATATGAAATACTATCCCAAGGCGATGATATTTGCTGAAATAGGAAAAATATCAGCTAAAATTTCTCTGGCTTTATGAAACTCTGGTCCAGTTTGTGAATGTTCCCAGTAATAGTCTATGCCACAAATTTTGTACTTTATGGTTAGAAGTTACCTGATACTTAATAATGCCTTCTTAGTGAAGAAGGTCACTAATACCCATATCTCAAAATTATTATAATGAATAATTTTTACATATTTACTAAACATTCTCACAGATGCTATTTGATCCTAGCATCCTCTTGGGTAGTAGGCAGAAGAACCATTAGTCTTCTTAAATTCCAATGGAGGAACATTAGATATGGTACTAAATAGATAATGATGCTGGATCACCAACTAAGTCTCATGACTCTAAAATTCCTAACTTCTTTACATGTCTGATGCAGCCCCTGTAATAGCAGTATCAATGGCTGAACACACACACACAAAAAAGTTCATATAATGTTTTCTTGGGGTGCACCCACTGTATCTAGGAAAGAAGACCTTTCGGCCATCTCCTTATTATACCCAGAGGCCCAGCCATGAAGTTCTTTTTCTCCTACTTAACAGTTTTATCTGTTTTTAATTAAATCTAACTAGAAGTATTTTACTTTTAAGGTCTAAACCTATTTTCCTTATGGCAGTATATGGACATACCCTGGAATTATGCCCCAGCTAACTTTTCTTTATTTATTTGAATTCTCCCCAATAAACGAGTGGTGTGAACCAAAGCATGAAGGATAAAAAACAAAATGCTGTTTCTACCTGAACTTAAAAATTCAACAGAAAGAGCAACTCATCAGCAGCAATTAGTATGGAAACACAGATGGTCAAATGAGACAAACCATCAGCTGATTTATTAATTTCTTACAGAAATGTTTGACGTTCAGATGGAGTCCGCAGAAATGTACCTGAAATATGTTATTTTTCCAATAGACTAATTTAATTAATTCCAACTGGATTAGTTCGAACACATTACCTTTGTTTATCTAAAGAGGAAGAACAAGTACAATAAGTTCTAATGTAGTAGAGCAAACAGCACAAGGCCAAATCCTTCAAACAACATGAACTCAAATAAAAAGAATTTATAATCTGAATATGTTAAATGTTGTCTGTTGTCACTCTCAGAGTAAGAATGATAATAGATTTACAGTAATTGGTATTTATAACTTTCACAAAGCACCTGTACATATCATTCTGATTTGATCTTCACCATCACCCATAATAATATTGGTACTTTGCATTCACCTAATGCTTGGGCCAGGCACCATACTCACTGCTTGGCTTGCATTACTTTATTTAATTTTTCCTAGTAATCTGCAAATCAAGTGACTTGATTGAGGTTTTTAGTGTTAAGCAAGACAAATGGACTTTGCCTTACTTGAACAAAATAAAGAATAAGCTAAAGTTGAAGACTGGGACTAAGGTAATTTGGAACGCTGTCTTTGAAATTGGCCAGTTCTAATGTTTTTTCAAATTATGAGATTTTACCCAAAGTTCACATTCCTGTCTCTGTTTGGATTGACTTGGATCATGTACTTATTTCCTTGTCCAGGTGCTTCAGTCTGGTTATGACAATTCCTGAACTTTGAAGTAGAACTCAAGGAACATTCCTTTTCCTCCAACCAACTTGGCATTTACATAAAATAACGCATACCAGATACAGGTTAAGGGGGGGAAAACAGTGAGAATCAGTAGAGAGAAAAGGGGAGGAATCTTAGGTCATACCACAGGTGGTGAAGAACCGGTCAGATGGTTCCTGAGGCGAGCAGATCCCTTAAAAACTGGCTCAGTCGTAGATGCTCAGTAAGAAACAAAACTCCTCATAGTAGGTTTAAAAGTAAGTAGGTTTAGTAGCAAGTTTAATAGTAATAATGGAGTAATAATGGTTGCCCATGATGTCATGTCCAACCTCTATCCTGGAGAGATGGAGATACAGCCCTCTCTTCTTTGGTGCTCATTGTATGAAGGAAATACAGATTCCACAACATAACAAACAAACGTGGGGGAAAACTACCCACTACCTGAGGAAGGAAAGCTATTGGAATGGGTGTGTGTTGGTGGAGCAGGGAGATGGCAAGCCTGCAGGGAGGGGTTGATGACAGCTGGCAGCAGCAGAGAAAGGGATAATCAAATTAAGTTCTGCTCTTTCCCTTGCCCACTGTGTTCCCTCAGGACACACTGCTAGTCACACAGTCTCAGAATCTCTGGCAGCTCTCACTGGGGCTGGTGTCCTCAGGAGAACTACCAGACCAACACTGAAGCCTGGTTGGGCATAGGAATTGATGAAAACATGTGACACTCACCAGTCCTGGTGTTTTACACCTGTTCTCCATCCCCTCCAAACCTCCAGGGTTGACAGATTACTCCCTGGGCTGATGGCTTCTTACCAATTCTGCTTTTTCCTGAGCATTTAGAGATAAGTAGCAGATAATGGCACACAAGAATAATTTCTTTTTATGAAAACTAAGGTGCATCCTTCAGATTTTCCCTTATATTCCTTCCATACAGAGTAGCTGATATCCATAGGGGAACCTAAGTATACAGATTAAAATAACAAGAAACCTGCTAAATATAGCTACTTTGAATAACAACAATAACAAAAAACTCTGAAGCATACACCATCTGAGCAAATGTTATGATTATTAGCCAATCATATACTATTCACACATAGCTTTGCATTTAAATTCAAATTACTGCATTAAAAAGTCCAGATATGTTGGCTGTAAGTTAAAATTTACACTAATATGAATGCTATTACTAAAAATATGGATGTTGGTAAGGCAAAAGCAATGGATTTGTGAACATTGAAATGGTGTAAATTAAGTGCCTACATGCCTAGCACATAGTAACTTGTGGTTAGTAGGTATAAATTTCTCCCCCACTTTTTGGAGTCATACACTTAGTAAATGAGGAGCCAGATTTGTGCCTGGCATTTTTTCACTGATACAACTTCAGATACTGTAATAGTTCTCTGAGGCTGCTGTTAAAAACCACCACAAACTTGGTGGCTTCAAACAACAGAAGTTTATTATCTCACAGTTCTGGAGGTCAGAGTCTGAAGTCAGTATCCCTGAACTGAGATCAGATTGTTGGTAGGGCTTGTACTCCTTTTGAGGCTCTAGATCCAGCCTCTTCCAGTTTTCTTCAAGGAATGGCTGCTGCTGTGCCTTGGCTTATGGCTGCCTCGCTCCAGCATCTTCAAATCCCCCTCTGCTTTGTCTTTACACCCCTCTGTGCATCAAATCTCCCTTTTTCTCTCCCTTATAAGGACCAACAGTTGTGATTATAATGGGCCTACCAACATAATCTAGATAACCTCCTCATCAAAAGATCTTTACCTTAATCACATCTACAAGGACCCTTTTTGTCACATGAGATAATATTCATAGGTCCCAGGGATTAGGATGTGGATCCATTTTTTCACCCTATGCTTCAAGCACCTATGCATACACATAGTAAGTGCTCAGTAAATATTTGTTATGGAGTCTCTTTCCATAGCCTGTTTCCACTGCCTCTCTTATGTCCTATGATCTGTATTATTGATAGTACCCTACCCTCATATACCCTACACATGTGTTGTTTGCACATATTTTCTCTCCATTGTTCCTGGTTATCATGTAATGAAGGTGTTTTTAAGCAACACGGTTGTGAAGAAACCACAGACATGTTAGACTGGAACCAGATGTTGGTCTTAAAATTTTGAGTTGGAAAAGTAAAAAGTAACAAGAGGATGGTTCATTTTTAAATCTACTATTTTACAGGTCTAGACATTTTGCTAGTCATTTTTCCACTGAGTAGGTAAGAAAGATGTTGAGACTTCTACGACTTGAAAGTAAGTAATTTGCATAGACTATTAGATTGACATAGCGTGAATAACAATAGAATGGTCTTTAAAACAGCGGTCTTCATAGCCAAACAGAGTTATCAAAGGGCAGGGATGGTAAGCAGTGGAGTATCTTAAACATATGAAACACTAACAGAAAAGACTGGACTCTTGGACAGAGGATGTATTCTGAGCTATGGATTCATACAGTTTCAATGACCGGAGTTGTGGGTAGAGGACATGCTTTGCATCCATATCCTTTAAGGAGCCTGATGTAGTTAGAGAGCATTTCATAGTCTACCCCCAAAACTGAAGACAATTAGTCAGTCTTTGTGTTTCCACAAAGAACCATCCACAAAGACAATGAACTTGTGAAGAAGACAAAAATAGTCAGGTGAATGTTATATCCATAGCTCTCACCATAAACAAATTAGAACTCTACTTCATTCATTCCTTATCATATTATGAGCATTCTGAATACCTTCAGTGAGTTTAGAAATACTTATTGAACATCTACCATGTATCTGCTACTGAGTGAGGAGCTGGGCATACAATGGAGAAGACACACGGATCTAGCCCCTTTCTGAACTCCTCTGTACTTTCAAAACCATTTCCTGCAAAACTTCAAACAATTAGAAAAAACAAGTGAATAAGCTGATAGGCTAGAAAAATACACTACCACCAACAATAGCAACAAAATTATCTCCAGTAGGTTCTTTACAGTATAACAACTAAGGTAATGGTAGGCCTGGTATCAACGTTCCTTCATTTATTTATTCACTGATAAACATATAATGAGCATCTAAAGTATGCCAGGCACTCTGCCAGCCACTAATAATATAAAAATGATTAACAAGAACACCATAATGAATGTTTCTTTAATTAATTAACTAATTAGGTTCTGAGGACATAGAAATAATAGAAATTTTGAGTCAACTAAATGATATCTTTGGTTATCAAAAATAATGTGATAAAATAGGTAGAAAGTATGGTTGACTGATGCAGATAAATCAAGGATGGTATATCTTCCAATTTTTATCACCAGAAAGAAGTGAAAATATCAGACTTATTATAAAATAGTACCTCCGAAAAAACAAGAGTTCCAGACTTGAAAGATAACAGACTTCTGTATGTAATGTTTCAAATTGACAAAGAGTCTAATCAATAAAGCCATACAAGAATTTCCTTTATCAAGAGAAAATTAAAAAGGGGTTTCAAATTAACCAATTTCTGCATCAGATTGCTAGTGTAAGCCAAAATGCAGAAACTGTAAATGTGATTAAAATAACAATTAAATTACTCTCTGAAGAAAAACAGGTGAAGCTGCTTCTGGAGAACTGGTATGACTCAGGAGACAAACTGATTATGCAATGTATGTGACTCAGCTTTCTTTCATGCTTCTGAGAGTGGAATGGACAGGCATGAACCATCTCCTCAGTAGATGAAGCATCCTTTAATATTTCATCTTTATGTTTCAGTCACCCAAGTCCTCTAGATTTCATTGTAAATAGTCTCATTTAGCCTGTTGATAGAATTCCAGCAACTCAAACCTCCTAGCACAAACTCTGAACAGGGTGCAGAGCAGCTATCCCGGGTCCAGCTGGTTTACTACTGTCCATAAACTTGTCACATGTTCTACTTGCTCTGGTATTTGGTTTCACCGGGAACCCTGATTTCTTTCCAAATTATTCTGTTACAGATGAGACAAGGTCGGAACTACTAAGGCATAGAAGTGACAGCTGACAATGATGAAGGAGTCCAAGGAAACACGAAACAGAAAGTCACAGTTGTCCAGGGCCGACTCTGCCCAGGTCGTTCAGAAATCCCCACGGGTAGCACTGGATTGCAGCACTTCACTTGCTCATGAGGAGCAGTGTGAGTCATCGGTGTCAATCCATGATCAATTGCTCCTTTTTAACAAAGACTTGGGAGTGTGTGATGAACTAATTCAAACTAGAAAACTTCATCATTTAAGGGAGGCACCAGGCGTCACTCTAAAAAGTTAACTTGGTGGGAGCCTTCCTTTCCTTATGCAACAGGCATTGCCCTTTCACCAAAAGATGTCTCACAAGTGCTCCAGGATTACATCTACAGGAAGCTGATAGGGCGCTGATGAAATCCACAGTGCCCTAGTTTCACATATTATATTCAATTTAGGAAAGAAATTTCTAAATGAGTTTCTCATTCCAATAACCTTAGTAACGAAAATAGAAATAATAGCAGATAATATTTATTATGCACTTATTATGCATCAAGCAACATGTTGATATCCTTACAGAGATCAGCTGATTTAATCTCCCAACAACCATAAGAAGCTGATATTCTTATAATCTCCAAAGTACTGATGAGGAAAGGATGCTTTTCCTGACTCCCCCAGGTCCTACTGTAGACAAGAGGCAGAGCTGAATTTGAATTCTGACCAGGTGACTCCAGAGACAGTGGAAATCTGTGATTCAGGTAGACTTCTTTGTCATTGGATCAGGGTCAGAGTGTTTCCAAAAATAGCATTCCTTTTTTAAAAATGTTACTGTGCTCTCTTTTAATCCTAACTCTATTCAGGAAATCTATTCCTGTGGTTTTTAAAGTAAAATTGAAATTCTTGGTAAAAAAATGAACATGGCATCAAAAAAACTACAAGAGAGAAAATGAGAATTTTAAGGTATGGTTTATTAAACAGAAATCAGTCAAAGGTGTGTAGTTTCATCAACTGCATGAATAGTGTCATCAAACCTATAAAATTCTATATGCCTTATTAAATGGCTTCATTGAATAAAAAAATGCATTAAAACAAATGTGCTAATTGATGGAATGATGGGTCTAAATCAGGAAATGTATAATAGGAAAAACAAAGACTTCAGATCAAATATAGGAAAAAGTTAAAAATTATAGGAAATAAAGATTTATTACTTTCAAATGAATTAATATATATGTGTAGCTATCCATACACATAGTTACCATACTTTGTTACATAAGATATTTTAAAGTAAACAGCTTATGTTTTGAAGTTCTGCCTCCAAAGGAAAGATTCAAGTACTAAAGATACCAATTTGTTTACAAAAATAGTTAAGGCTCTGAGAAATAGTGTAACTTCTTAATACCCTATAATCCAATTTCTTCAGCAATTTAGCAAATTCATATGCAGAGATATTACAAAGATATGTATTACCTAGTTCAAATGGATCATATTTCCCTAAGTTGTAGAGCCTGAGAATTAATGTGGATTCTAATTCATAACATATTTTGACCTTTTTATGTAATGAACTGCCCATGATTGTGCTTTTGAATGACAAAGCTAGAGGAGGAGAAGTAAGAGAAAGGATCCAGAATTATCTGGGCATTATGTATTTATTTGAATGCTAAGGAAGAATTTCAGTGAATGTAATAGCAGCAAATTGCACACTGATGATTCAGGCTCCCATTTCGTTTGGTATTTTCAGGAAAATACAGTTACCTTAGCAACTAGCATATCACATGGCACATGCTGTAGCATGCAGAATGTCTCCAAGTCAAAAGCTTGCCCTTCCGGAAGAAGTCATACCAGGAAACGGGAAAATAAATAAACCAACCTCTTCACATAGTAAATTATGTCATTTATCTCCCTGACAGGTAAAAGATAATTTATATTTAAGTGAGTTTTTCTTTGCTACAGTCCTATCAAAATGGCAGTACATACGTTACATGGATGAAGGAAAAAAGGAAAGAAGCTACATAGCTTAAGGGTATAAAGTAAATCTTCAGTTGAATCAACTCTGAACATTACATTGACTGACATAAACCTATACAACTGAATGAGTGTTATAAGATACTTTTGCAAATTTAAATATTACGGTACTGTTAAACACCAAGAAGTAGAGGAGTTTTTATCCTGGTGGTAATAATTCCAAAACTGACAAAATTATAGTGAACGAATTTAAAAGTGGGTCTTTACAAGTCCAAAACAACTTGTTTGAATATGAAATATGCAATTAAACTGATTACTATTTTTATTGTTACAGAGACCCAAATCTTACTAAATCAGAGAAAAATAAATGCCTTTTTTAAAAATTCTCTGTGTATGCACTGAAGAAGAAATAAATATCTACTGCTTGCCTCCCAAGTGTCCAAATTTTTCAGCAGTAAGACAGAAAAGGAGCCTGTTTTTGCAGAATTTACATTCAAGTTAGGAGAAACATACAATAAAAAAGAAAAGAAAAGAAACAGTGTAAATTAGGCTGTGCTAACTTTCATGAAGAATATGGAACAGACCTCTTCTTCCTTTACCTCTTGCTCTCCTCATACCCTTGTGGATGTTTCAATCCTAAAACTGTAAGACGGGGAGACTGAAGAGGAGGTGGACACAGGAGGGGTTACAGCCAGTGTGGATGAGGAGAGCCCGGCAGGGCGTGAACACCTGCAGCAGCAGCAGGGCAGGATGCGAGCAGCTGGGACTGGTCACAGGCAGGAGCTGCATCACGTGAGCAAATGCCCTAAGGATAAGGGAAGTCAGATTTCTCACTGTTGGAAAACGGAATTACAAATTCAAAAATGAGAAAATTACAATAAACTCTGTAGAGTTGGATTAGAAAATGTATGGCTTTTAATATACATGCAGATAAATATAGAAATAAACATACAGTGTAGAAATACATACATTTCATACATAATGAATATTTCTAATACCTGATGTATATAATACAGGCATATTATTTATGTATATATAACATACATATTCCCTGTATTCTTCCCTGAGAGGGTTCAAGCACAAAACTCAATTAGCCATGAGCACACCTGAAGCCTAGATCTTGGATTGCAAATACTCTTTTTCATTAAATGAGAACAAGGCTCCTTGAGAAGATGGCTGATTCTGGGGCTGGGGCAGGGAAAGTACAATATGAACCCAAATATTGTACTGTACTAGAATGTAAAGAAACACTGAAACAATGTTTGGAATATGTCAAAAGAGAAAATCAGTTAACTTGGAAAGACTCCCACCAGCCAAATCTAGGACCATTTGAGCATCAAAATATTAATAGCCATGGACTAAAACATATTGAATAAAATAGGGAACCATTTGTTCATACAGATATAAATAAATTAATTAAAACATAAATCTGACAAAGAAAATGATATTTTAAGTTTTAAAGGACCTCCCCACAAAATGCTTACAAATTGTGATAGGAAATGAATAACTTGATGAAGGTGAACATCACTTGGAAAGGATGGGCTCAAACCCATGTGTCACCTGGGAAGGGGCAATGAGAGGCAAACAGGATCGTTTTCTGTGATATTTTTTCCAGTGAGGCATAACAATCTAATCACAAGCACATATCAGACAAATGCATATTGGAGAACATTCTACAAGATCGCTCACTGGCCTGTAATGTGGTCATTAAAGTCAAGGAAAGACTGAGGAGGAATTCTTTCAGATTGAAGAGATTAAAGATAGCTAAATGCAATTTGTAAATCCTTCTGTTCTGAAAGATCTTATTGGAACAATATAAATAGAGCCAAATGGTTACATGAAAGTAGTATTGTATTTATCAAAATAAGTCATTTATAAAATTTAATTAATTGAATTTAAATTTCAAAAATGCATTAAAATAAATGGCACTGTACGTTAATTTTCTGACTTTGTTGGTTATAATGCAGCTATATTAGAGGATGTCCATATTTGTAGGAAATACCCTCTAAAATAGTAGAGAGTGACTGGGCATTATATCAGTGTCTTACTCTCAAGTGGTTCAGGGGAAATTTTTCTTTGTATCATTCTTCTACCTTTTCTTTGTTGTGGTTATTTCAAAATAAAAGAATATGTAAAAAGGTAGTAAGGCAGATGGTGACTGCACATGAGCAAGTCCTTTAAGCTTGCACTGTCAAGAAAATGTATTCTCTGAAGAGGTGGCATTTCAATCTGAGAACTGAAAAATAAGTCAGTCATTCAAAGATTTGGCTGAAGAGCCTTGCAGACAGAGGGAACAGCTGGCGCTGAGGCCCTAGGCTTGAAGGAGTTTAGTGAGTTCCAAGAATAGCAAAATGAAATGTCCAGTGTAGCTACAGCCTAGTGAATAAGGAAGATGATGGAAGGGCAGAGGCAGGCTCTTGGGAGAAGCTTCATCAGGAGTGATAAGTTTGGAACTTAATTTGAGGTGCCAAGGAAAACCACTGAAGGACTTGAGCAAGAATGTAATATAAATGTACTCATTTCCATTTTCAAAACCACTCAGCAGAGGAAGGGGACAAGAGTTAATGTAGAGAAATAAGTGTTATTTGCACTCAGAGTAAAAAATGGAAAAAGGTGTCACACATATTGGAAGTAAAGGTAATAGGGTTTATCACTATCACTACTGAATGAGGATGTTGAAGAAAAGAGAAAACTAAAGGGCAAAAAGAACAACTATTCCTTATTTAGAGGTTATGGGCCAGACAGCCTTGAGTCACTTTACTCGCATTCAGTCCTATGAGACAAGTGCCATTGCTAGCCCCACTTAAAAATACTGAGGCATGAAAGGTTACGTGACAAGGCTGAAGCCGCACAGACGGTAGGTCGCAGAGCTGTGGTGTGAGCCCAGAACTGCATATGAAATGTGTACTATAAATTCTTTCTTTCTAAACTGACTTTTTGAGGTCTAATTTATATAAAATATACCTCCTGTGAGTGTACCACTCAATTTTTTTTATTGAAGTACAGTTGATATACTCAATGATTTTTGACAAGTATATTCAGCTGTGTTTTAATACCACCACACTCAAGATACAAAATATTTCCACTGCCTAAGAGTTTCTGCTGTAACCATTTAATCACCCCATCACCATGCCTGACCCTCCCAGCTCCAGGCAAAAACTAATCTGTTCTCTGTCACTCTCATTTAGTTTTGCTTGCTCTAGGATTTTATTTCAAGGGAATCATATAATATGTACTCTTTGTGTCTAGCTTTTTCACTTAGCTTAAATGCTTTTAAGTTTCCATCATATTTTACATAGACTGAGAATTTATTCTTTTTATTGTAGTATACTGTTCCATTATACAAACAGAACACAATTTGCAATCCATTCACTAGCTGATGGACATTTAGGCTTTTTCCAGTATTTGGCTTTTTTGAGTAAAGCTTGCAGGAACATTTGTGTACATGTCTTTTTATAAAAATTTTTTCATTTCTTTTCAAATGGATAACAGGAATGGAATTCCTAGGTCATATGTCCATTTTATAAGTAACTGATGAACAGTTTTTCAAAGTGGTTGTATCACTTGATAGTCCCATCAGGAACAAATGAGAATTCCACTTGATTACTGTTGCTCTGTCAACATTTGGTACTGTCAGCATTTTAACTTTTAACCATTTTAGTGTGTTTGTAATTTGTATTTTGTGATTATAGTAATGTTGAACACCTTTTCCATGTCTTTATTGGCCATTCATAGATCATCTTTTCTAAGTGTTTTATACTTCCATATACTCAGCACCTGGTTTTCCCCATTTAAAATCACTTTCTTTTATCTTCTTATTACAAGTCCTTTGTCATATGTATGTACAAATACATGTGTGTATGTGTATATATGTATACACATATGTATAGTGAATGTTCTCTCCCCATCTGTGTCTTGACCTTTCATTTTCTTAATGATGTCTTTTGAAGATAAAAAGTTTTCGATTTTGGTGAAGTTTAATAAATATTGTTTTCTCTTATAAGTAGTGCTTTTTTGTCCTAAAACCCTTACTACAAGGTTGCAAACATGTTCTCCTGTTTTCTTTTCATTAGTTAGCTTTTATTTAGATCCATGATCTATTTCTAGTTAATTTTCTGTATGGTGTGAAGTAATGATTGAAAGTATTTTTTCTGGTAATTCATAACAAGTTGTTCCAACACCATTTTTAAAAAGACCATCTTTTCCCTGTTATACTGGTACCTTGGTAAAAAATTAATTGGTCATGTATGTGTGGGTCTCTTTGTAGATTCTGCATTCTGTTCCCTAGATTACTGTGTCTATTCCTATGCCAGTTGTATACTGTCTTATTTATTGTAGTTGTATAATAAATCATGAAATCAAGTAGTATAAGTCATCAACTTTGTTCTTATTCTCATTTTTTAAATAAATTTTATTTTGTAGAACAGTCTTAGCTTTACAGAAAAACTGAGAAGGTAATAGAGTTCCATGTACTCTGCACCCAATTTTCTCTAATATTAACATCTTATGTTAGTATGGTACATCTGCCACAATTAATTAACTAATACTGATACACTATTATTAACTGAAGTCAATCTTTTATTCAGATTTCCTTACCTAATATTTCTTATTTATGTTTCTTTTACTTAACTTTGTTCCTGTTCCAGGACACCAATTTATTTATCATGTTCCCTTAGATACCTCTTGCATGTATTCACTATATATGCATCTCCACACACACACACACACATTATATATATATAATGCTCACTATATATATATATATATGTATATACACACACACATATGAAAAGCTTATCAGACTTTTCTTTTTTGATTACATTAACAATTTCATGGGGGCATTGATAAAATATTTTGTAGGATGCCCTTCTACTGGTGTTTGTCTGGCTTGTATTTTCTCAGGATTAGTCTACAGTTACCGGTTTTGAGTAGGAAGACTACAGAGGTAGAGTGGCATTTTCATCATATCATACCAAGGGTACATAGTGCCAGAACAATTTATCACCAGTGGTGTTGACCTCGATCACCTGGTTGAGGCAACGTTTGTCAAGTCTCACCATCATGATAAAGTTACTTGTCCTCCTCCTTTGCATGCTGTGCTCTTCGGAAGGAAGTCACTATACCCCACCCATAGTTAAGGAGTAGGTAGTGATGATGCTCCACCTCCTTGAGGGCACAGTATCTACATAAATTATTTGGAATTGGTCTGCAAGGGACATTTGTCTCTTATCCCTCATTATTTATTTACTCAATCATTTATTTATATGAGTATGAACTCGTGAATATTTATTTTATACTTTGGGTTGTAATCCAATACTACTTAATTTTGCTGCTCAAATTGTTCCCACATTGGCTATTGGGAGCTCTTTCTGTCAGTTAGCATATCTCTTTGACAATCACTTACTGATACACAGTTTTTATTTTTGTTTTGTTCTTTCTTTTTTTAGCAGTTTTTACTTTTAGGCACTTCAAGAACTAGCCATTTATCCAAGGAAACTCAGCTCCTTTTATCAAATAATAGTATTAAAACCAAGATTTGGATGCTAGACATGCTCTATCCCTTTTCAAAATTGTCTTGGGCTTTTAGATCCTTTGTATTTCTATAGAAAAATCCAGTGTATTTTAATTGGGATCATATCAAATTTCTCCTAGATGGCCTGAGTTATTCCTCTTAGCTTGAACTCTGAATAAATTATTGCACCTTTTACTGAAATTGGAAAGTCTGGATGACAATTAGATGGGGATTGGGAATCAAAAATTCTATTTGGGGCATTTAAAATTTAACATCCAAATATTCTAATCTAGCCCCCATACATCTGCCCAGCTCCCAGGACCAGTAGATTATTAATGCTTGTTATGAGACAATAGGGACAGCATGACATTAATTAATTCATTAAAGAGTAACTTAAAATTTCAGCTGGCAACATCCAAATTCATTAGTTTATCCATTGCTGATTTACATACTTCTTGACACAAAGGATTGTAAATTTATAACTGCAGTTATTTCTACCAGGCTGGATAGACTCTCAAAAGAGGGGAAAGAATTTAACATTTCTTAAGTAGCTGTCACCTTTTAGATGTTGTTCAAGGTTGTTTGGACATAATATGTATGTCAAGACTTACAACAACATGAAAAAATGGCTATTACTCTTCTCAACTGGCAAACATGGAGATTTAAGCCTGAAAGATCAGGTAACTCATCAAAGTCACACAGCAGGAAAGGTGGCACTAGATTCAGTCCAGGGAGGGTTGCCTGATAAAGTACTGCATGAAATGTACATCATAAACACTACCCATTGTTTATCTGAAATTCAAATATAACTGGGCATCCTGTATTTTTATTTTCTAAATCTAGCAAGCCTAATCAATGACCGTCTGGCCTCAAAGGCTGTGTTTCTTCTTTCTATAGTGTAAACAATACATCAGGAGATACATGAGAATCTGGAAAACATTTTCCCCCATATTTTAGTACTTTAATTTACAATAGTTGTCATATATACATATAGGTGAAAGTGGTCTACAATCCACACTGAAAAAGGTGTAATACAGGTCTGAAGATAGAAAGGAAGGTTTGTTTTATTTTGTCATGCTTTCTTTTTTTGGTAGACAGCTACATGAGCCTTTAATAAAATTAACCTTTTGCTTCAATCACCTGTCACCAAATTGGAACTTTTTCCAACCCAATAATTCTATTACACATTTAAACTGTTTTGTAGCACTTAAAAATGCAATCTAAACTATCTGAAAAAAGAAAATAGACACAATGTTTTGGCACATTTAGAGATGCTTCCAATCTCTAATTAAAAGTACCAGAACAGTAAGACTACTGATGGAATTGTTCCCTCTCTGGAAGCTCAGTTCTCTCTCAGGAAGGACCCTAGAAGAAATAATTAGTATCCTTGCAATCAACACAGAGGATAAATTTAAAGGCTCCGTTAGGAGCTTCAAGGTTTTATGACAACATCTGCTCTACTTTTAGCCTTATATTCTTTAACATTATGATTTCTACTGTAACAGGCCCCCTGTTCTCTATTTCAATATCTAAATGTACTCCTATTTCCTACATTAGTATGTTTATGTTCCTCTTATTCCTATAATAGGAGAAACAGTCTAAGTTCTTAAAAATCATATAATATTTTTATAAACTTGGAGTATGAATGAGACTTTCTAAATAAGGTATCAAAATGAAATAAAAATGAACTATAAAAGAAAGGTTTATATAGATTTACTGTATAAAACTGTAGACCTTCAATGTGGTTAAAAACACAGTAACAAAATGAAGTCAAAAGCCAAACTGGTAGAAAAATTTAAATATGGTAGCCAATTGTTCATTGACTAATTTATTCAAACTTTTCAATGACTGACTTATTCTTCGATTTTATATTTTTAAAAACATGCAACATTGTGTGTATTCTTTTTTTTCCCAACATATTTAATTTTTTCTGTTCTTTTCATTGTTGCTGGCATTTGAATCATTCCAATGGTATTCATTTTTCTTATTCTTGAGTTACATCTTTCAGCTATTTCAGTAAGTGTCATATGTGATAAATTATCTTGGTCTTTCTGTTTGTATTTCAGTTTAACTCTTGAATAATAGCTAATTGTAAAGATTCCAGATTTTAAGCTAATTGTTCCTTCAGATGTATTCAGGCCTTTCCCTCTGAGATCTTTTGATATTTTCTCTTTAGCTTTGATGTTCTGCAGTTTCACTGTGATGTATCTAGATGTGGGTGTATGTGTGTATATCCTGACCACATGCTTTTGTTTCTGTTTAACATAAATCATAGAAAATGAAAACAGTGTGCTGTCTTTTATCTATATATTAATATGTAAGAATTGAGACCACAACACATAAAGGTTAGAGAATATAGACCTAAAATGGACCCAGGTTCAGAAGTCATGTCATTGAAATTTGAGGGTCAAGATTCTGCAACAGCAACCAAATACAGAAGCAGATCTAAGGGAACCAGGGCATAGAAGAAAGGGTAGGGCTCTTTTAGTCCCCTGGCTTAAACTCTGGACTTTTCAAGAACTTTTTTAGAGGGGAACTGTCACTTCAGGAGCAGCAGCTCAGGCAGTTGCACAGTGCCCAGGTGCATTTGGAGACCCTTTCAGAGGAGAATGTAGCTAGACCAGAAAGAGAATCCTTAGGGAATTGTACGGAATTACCACCTCCTGGGAAGATCACAGAAAAGACAAATGGTTCCTCAGCTCCACCTATGCCTCTGTCCTTCTTGACTCAGATATCTGAGGGCCAGATGCTTCACAATGACTTGGTGAGATGGGAGAGAGAGCCTGGGATTTGCCTGCCGCCTTTCATCAGAGGCAGCTGCTGACTTGGTCCATCCCCAGTGTTGCAAGACTTGTCCAAGTTGTATGCTATTTTAGGGGAAGCTTTGCTTATAGTTTTGGCTAAGCTTTCTAGTGGACAGGATGGAGCTAGGACTAGAAGAAGCTGAGCATTCTGGGGAGGCGGTAACAACATTTATAGAGAAAGATAAGGATTTGCCCAGTGCCAAGATTGAAGAGATGAGAGTAATAGAGTCTAAGAAGATATCCTCTGCAAGGGGAAGGTATACACATTGCTAAATGTATTTTGTGGGGATGGCAAATTTACTAAGGGGAGATTATAGCAGAAAAAATATTTTAATATATTAAATCACTGTGTTTTATCATTAAGAAACCTATTTCTAAGTCTTCTCACAGCTCCAGGCATAAAAAGCCAAGTTCAGCTGACCCCATCACAGAGTTGCTTTTATAATCTATGGAGTAGGGAGGGACGATCATGCCATGTCAGTTAAGTTTCCCTAAAACAAGGAGGAAACTCTCCTGGTGTTCGGAGGAGCATACAGATTGGGAAGGATGGAGGGACAGAGAAAGAAAGGGCAGGAAGAAAGGAAGAAAGGCAGGAGCTCAGATTCATATGTCTGAAGAGAATTTCCAAAGCAGAGGTGCTGGTGACCTATTGCCTTTGGAACTTTAGGATAATACCACCTTCAGTGTGCCCTGAACTATAGCAAAGTAACAAAAAATCTGAGTGTTTAAGCCGGTAGAGGGCCTGAGTTTGGCCACAATTTTCCATGGATGTATGGGGTTTGTAAGAAGATTCCACATAGCTGCATTCCCAGGCAAGGTGAAGGGAAAGTGCCAAGAGGAGCGGGGACCGAAGAGGCAAATACAGGCAAGAACCTAAGGAGCTGGAATCTGAATCAAGGGGAGAGTCCTTGGGCATTGTGGGTAAAATTGAAATATTTCCAGAATATCTCGCCTGGCTTTGGTACATCTGCATATCAATAGGCACTCAGAGGTGGAGAGAAGTAAGGCTTTAGTGCATTTGCATCTTTCCTCAGGGGTGGAGAAGATCATCTCCATATCAGTGGGTGATTACCTGAGCAACAGAGGGCTTATTTGTACCTAAGAGGTGAGGGGGAGGGCTGGTGTGGTTGCTGCTTGAGCAGAGAAGACGGCCTGGGACTGCAGTTTGTGAGCAATAAACAGGTTTTAAACTTTATTTCTTCTTTTGACTGATTTGGGTTTTAAGGGTATTTTGCCCCGGCATTTCCTTTCCCCAGACTTACAGGCATTGATCGTGGAAATCAGCTGCTTGGAGACCAGAAAGGACGGGTGCAGTAAGGGAGCTGTGCTAACCATGTATTTCTGACATTTCAACATCTGGGTCCTTGCTGATCCTGGAGATACTGCCCCTCCCAGGGCCTGCCAACTTCCACAGATACAAAAGGACTCCAGAAAGTGCATCTTTTACATGCAAACTAACCAGTCCAAAACCTATACCCCTAACCACCTCCTTTATAGATCTTTGGAAGGATGAGGAGCAGGAGAGACTCCTTGAGAGGGTCTGATCTTTGAATTGACATATTTACCTAAAAATGAGACCCTAAACCAGAAGTTCATCTGCATTTAATTAGAAATATTTAACCTTCCCTGGCCCACAATAAACTCACATTGGCCAATTAGTGGGCATGTGGGCATATGAATTCAAGAGAAAGGGAAAGTCAACTAGAAAAAAATAACACAATAGTCTTATATATTTGAGTTGAATTTTTCTACCCTAGTTTAAGATTCTAGTCTCTGATAATTTTTAAAAGAAATAAATTCTGTCCATTGGGATATATTTATTATTACAAATTGAAACATATTTGTTGCAGATGATTTGAAATATTTATAATTCAACCCAAAGAAAAACACTTTATTTATTCTTCCATTATTTTTGGAATATTTCTCTCCATGTTTTCATTTAGAGATCATATGCTGTGCATATTAGCTCTAACATGTTTTTCGTTAAACAATATTTAAATTCATTAAACAATTTAAGATCATTAAGTGGTCTTATTCATTATTTAATACATTTAATCAATCCACGGTTATTAAGTTGTTTTTACAGTTTCTTATTCTAATACTTTGATGGATATCAAGGTATATTAACCTTTGTATGCATCTCTATTGTTTCTAATTAAATGTGGTTAATAGAAATTAAAACAACAGAGGTCTGTTTTCAAGACCCTTTGGTCTTACCCACATTTTCATAGATTTTTATTAATATTACCAAATTTTCTCCAGCTGTTTCAATTTATATACCTACTTCCAGCAGTGTATGAGAATGTCCATTTCTCTCTTCTCTCAAAAACATAAGGTTCATTTTTAAAAATTTTTATAAAATCTTGACCAATAGAAAAAAAAATGGCATCTTGTTTTTTTTAAATCTTTTTTCTTCTTTTTAATGGGAATGAAATTATCTTACGTCTGTAGATTACCCTCTTATTTAAATTGTGTATTCAGATACTTTCCTACCTTTTTCAGGTTATTTACCTCTCTCCTATTCATTTCTAAAAGCTCCCTATTGTGAGAATTTTTATCCTCGTTTGTCATCCTGTCACAATTTTTCTACTGACTTGACATGACCTTCTAATTCTGTTTTTAGAGGCTTTCATTATAAACAAAGACTATATATATTTATATTTATTTATTTAAAGATGAACTACTTGATGGGCTTATCTCTAGCAAATTGCTCTTTATTTTGCAACTATTCATATATCTATAGAACATTGAGAATATGCCCTTCCTGGTGGGGAGTAATAATTGTAGTAAATTAAGGAAACAAGTTTGAACAAATATGTGCTTACTCAAACTCTGCCTACCTGAAGCTCTCTCAGCCCAAACGTGAGCTTCGGGGAATCTCGGTGCCCTAAACGGTCCTGGTCCTTAAGAGAACAGTAAATACATAAATGTCTGACAATGTCGAGGGTGTTATAGTTTTCCTGTTCTTCATGGGGGGATCTCATTTAACTGTAGATGTTTGCCAATTTTGTTTAATTTTGCAGATGGAGAAATGAGCTTAGTGGCTTGCCCAATAACATTTGGATAGTGAGTGGGAAGGTGTGACCAGCATACACATGTAGTTCTTTCCCCACCTTGAATTCCATGCTTTTTTTATTTTTTTTAAAAAAGGACTATTTTCCCAGTGTTAAAAGATTTTTTAAAATGTATTTCTGTAGGTTGAGAAAAGTGATGATAAGTAGAAGTATCATCTCTTAGGTGATATGTAATAAGTGACATTTGAACATAGATTAGGCTCTTAAAAAATTAAATGCTTTTATAAATTTCTGTTTTTACTGTTATTCAAGTGCATATTAACTCCAGAAAATAATATGACACTTTGAAAGACACAATAAGACTTATTCACATGTATCATAGAGGATGTTCCTTTTGAATAATTAAGACCCTAAATAACAGTGACTTATAGAAGAGATTTGCTTATTTCTCTAACATAAAAGTCTCAAGACAAGCAGTGTAGGACTAGTACAAGGCTCAATTCTGTAAAATTTGTTAAGTGCATGGACTGTATCTTGTGATTTTACTACTTAGATGGCCTCCAATACTAAGGTCACCTAATTGATCAAAATGGCTGCTTTTGGTCCAGCAATTTTGTACATTCCAGCATGTTGGAAGGCAAAAGAGATAAAGAAGAAAGGGTGAAAGATTCATGATGATTCCTATTAATAAAGTTTCAAAGCTGCCACATGACACTGCAGCTTATATTCCATTGATCAAACCTACGTAACACAGCCTCATTTTGTTTGAAGGGACACAGAAATACAGTCTTTATTCCATATGATCATGTATCCAACTAAAAACTGGGAACTCTTTTACTATATAAGAGGAAAGAATGGATATAAGGAGAACTAGTAGTTTTTATCTATTAAGGCATCCAACTGAGTGTTTTCCTATTCAAAATAACTATCCCAGGAGACTAAGTACTTACGTCAATAATACTATCATTGCCAATATTCTTGAACTGCCTTCAGAGGCAACAACACATTTTTATATGTATCCTCAGATGTGTCAAATATTAGATCATAAAGGTAAATTTGATACTTGAAACATCAAAAAGTCATCTCAGATGAATTTTATGGGTAAGATATGTAACAAAATTAGTAATATTATTTGAGGCTCAAAAGTTAGATAAGACTTCAAACTTATAAGTCGAGTGTGTCTCTGAAAACAATTTCCAGAGGGATGGTCTTACTCAAATTCATGACTACGAGCACCACCCATCCCCACCACCAGCACCATCACTATCATTAGTACTACCGTTAATAAAGACTGAACATTTATGAAGATGGAGATTTCCATATATGACACTTCCTACCTTTAACGTAGTACTCAAGTAAATCCTGTTAATGCCCTTCAACTTGTAACTCCCAGACTTTATCCATTTGTCTGAATAACATGCTATAATAGCTGGTGGTATATCATTACAAATGTTCCATTACACTTGGTATTCATCTTTCCTAAGATGGAGAGGAACCTATGTCAAACCCACATAAAGATGCTTTGATATTGGGATCTAAGAGTAGAAAAGATACTTGGGGCTGACTTTAAATGCCCTCTAATAGTGTGCTTTCACCAATTAGATGGAGAACATCACCCTCTGGAGGCAAAGTGCTAATTACTTGTGCTCTTCACTATAAGGCCGCTCAAAACATTACATTTCATTCTTACAGAAACTTGAAATTAGGAAAAATTACAAGTATTGGCTAAATCTAAAGTCACTTTCTAGAATTTAACATCTCATTGCTTCTGTTTTTGAATCTTTATGAGTTGTTCCAAGCCAGGAAAGTCCTTCTCAGTTAGTCTTTCAGAACCCAACTCGATGTCGTGCATCCGGGGTCTTTCTGAGACAGTGTTGGCGCCCCCGTGTGTCCTGGCGGAATCATGCCGTTGTAGTGTATCATACTGGCCTGTTGGTCACTCCTCTTACCTAGGGTTCCTTTAAGACTGAAACTGATGAAATCACCATTTGTATTTTCAGCAATGTGCCTGATCTTCACAGGCATTTAATATATCTTGAGTTGTTTTAGAATCTCCTACCTTAATTTCGAAGAACACATTATGAATGTACTTTCATATGTTGTTAGCCAAATTTCATGGGGATTTACCTGGTACATACTCTGAGTTGCCTTGGGATATGACTCTTTCATCAATCTCACACCGGGGATAGTTATTGGAGGGAAATGGGGACAAGGGGAGAAAGAAAAACAGAGAAGGGGGAAATGGTAGGTGAGATATATAAACTCAGCAAGGTGATTAAATGTAGTAATTAAACTTTAAAAGTAATTTTTTGGACCACAATAAGTTTTCTTATTCATTAGATTCATATGACCATAACAAACACAGGGTAGAATTAAGAAGAAAAGAGTAGGATATGACTGAAATATCTGAAAATAATAGGATGTAAAGTAGAAATTCTAGAAATTCAGTTGAACTACATTGTGCTAATAGGCCCAACAAGAAAATATATGATCCTTTCAAGTGGTCCCAAACCTCATTTGACAAAATTCAAAATCAGTTTTTCATAAGCATCTTTTGGTGGAATAAAAATAGATAGTTTTAAAATAATATTATATTGTATAGTACTTCTCTCAAACCAAAAGTCAACATCAGTAAGCTTAATGGCGAACCCCTGGGAGAAACATTACCACTAAAGGCACAAAGACAAGAATATCCACTAAGCATATCCATTATGTACATTGTTCTAGAAATATTAGCAAAAGCAAGTATACACAAGAAAGAAATGAGGTATAAACAGAGAGAAAAGTACTAATTTTTGCAATAAAATAATTGCATCCTTGGAATAACAGTTTAAAAACTAGAGAAATAAATATTTGAATGATCAAAAAATGAATATAAAAATTATTAGATTCTCTATATGAAGCAGTAACCAAAAGTAAAATATAATGAAAGGCAAAACCGTGTTTAGAAAAGTCTCTGGGGTCAACTATTATGTACAACTCTGAGCTTTGAGTAATCTAGAAATAGCTGTCAAAAGCTGTGTGGGCAACTAACTTCCCAGAAGTGGGGAAAACCTGGAATTGGATCAGATAGGGGACTGATGGCTCTGCAAATGAATTAGTGTTAGGGTGAGAACTCTGGAAGGTCACAGTGCATAAAGGAAAAAAATAGATAAATACATGAATAATCCAGAATTAATTCACATGTTTACTAGGTCTCTAATAGAAAATTATGATATTGTTTGAGAAAAAAATATGTTCCCAGTAATTGAAATGGGATACTTCAGATGACTCAGAATACTCAGGTCTTCCAAATCCCGTTGAGTATGCTTTGCCAGCAGAAGCAATCCTTTCTCTCCAGTCTGTTTTACAATTTGTTCTTGCTATGTTTGAAGATCAGGTAATGAATTTATCTAAGGCAGTTAATTGGAAGCTAATTCTGTTTAAGTTATCACAAACATTATTTTGTCTACAGCATCATAATTAGAATAAGACCCTTTGTGCCTCAGAGTCACTATCACAAATTATACCTTGAAAGAGAAAGCTTACCAACAAAGGAATTACACAGCTTTGATCATTTTTCTTGGAAAAATACTATGAATATATGAGAGACTGGAATCCCAAAGTGCTAGACCAAGGTGGGCCATGCATAGTATTATATCAGGCTGGTTCATCAATATAGTTGAATTAATCAGAGATCCAGGATTCATTATGGCAGCTTGAGCAGCAGTAATGTACACACTGAATAAAGCTAGTATGAGAGAAACCATTGGTATGTAGTAGTGGAAGAAACTCAGTCTTATATGTATAATATGTGACCCACTCATCCACTCATGTATGTCCCCTCAGAGGGTTTGCCAGACACTGTTGACTCCAAGATTAATACACTGATGAGAAAAGCACCAAAATCCTTTAAAAATATGTAATTACAGGTCTTTATAGGTTGAGGATGCTGGTGGGAGATGCTGCAGTGAGGACGAAGGAATCTCAAGACAGAAGATGTTACAGTTACTGTAATGGGCAGCAGAGTCAAAGTGCTTCTCAGGACTCTGTTTTATGGACAAAAGTCATTTGTGGGAGCCAACTGATCATAGAATTCCTTGGACCACCATGATCCCAGTTGAGCTGCATAACTTACTTGCTGAGGAGGTCATTGACTTCTGCCATAATAATGTCTTCATAACACATAACCCATTCAGTTACCAAACTTGAGACAGTTCCCAGACTCAAAGCCCCATCAATGAAGGGGAAAGTCAGACACTTGGAAGAAAAGCCATAAAACAGCATCATATGTTATATAAAGTCACCCTTTGCTTTTTTCAAAAGGACAGGTGGCCGTTTGCCAAAGGAAGCAAACAATTAGATACAAGTTATGCCCAGGCCTTGGGGATCATCAGCTGACCCAGAAGGTAACTGCCAGTCAGACTGGGCTTTTGGGGGGTGAGTAATAAGTGGAATTTAGGCTTGGGGCTATCTAGTAGTAGGAATGTAGTCCCATGTCCATCCTGTAGTTATTTTCTTACTATAGATTTTATTGATGAAATAAATATACTCAACTGTGGAAAGAATCAACATTCACAAGTATTTGTATATGTGTGTGTATATTCACTTAATGTTCACAACAACCTATGAGGTAGATTATGTTAATTTTCTGTACTTTAATCATTGTACTACATTACAGAATAGAATATAAAGTAACCCCCCTTCTTCCAAAAGTACACATAAAAATACACAAGCACATTTTAGGGAAATATACAAGAGTCAATGACATTGCATGCTTTTGATAAGAGTAGCAGGGGTGGCAGTAAGAGGAAGAATTTTAGTGTTTAAGTATTTTTGCTCGATTTTCTAACCATGTGGCTATTTTACTTCAGTCTTAAACAGAAACACAAGAAAAAGCATGTGCAAAGGCCCTAAAGTAGAAAAGGGCATTCTTGGAAAAATGAAATTTTCATAATTGATGCACAGAGATGGATCTAGGAGAAGAGAGAGAATGAGCTAGGAGAGAAAGGCAAACCTTTGTAGGCAAAATATATTCCAAAATAATATTTTGGAACTTGTCCTAAAAGTAATGGGAAATCATATAGAATTTTAAACATGGGTGTAACGTGATCAGATCAATGTTTTTAAAAGATCACTGGGTAAACAGTGTGAATAATAGATTGGAAAGGAGCACAAGTAGATGCTAGGGACTATTTACAAGTGAATTAAAGTACTACCGAAACAAAGATGGTGACTTAAACTGTGACAGTGGCAGTGGAGAACAGAAATAAGTGGATGGATTGCGAAGTATCAAGTATGCAGGATCAGTGTGACTTGGTGATAAGAATGACTCTCCGTGCTTTGTATATTCTACATGCAATGGTGCCCTTCACAAATGGGGAGAAAAAACAAGTTTGGTTTGGATTATGTCGAGTCAGCAGTAGCAGTTAGGAATACAGGTGAAGATGGGATATCTGCTGGCAACGCGATGTACGGGTTGGGAGCTCAGGAAAGAGGTCTCTGGGGAACGGCAATGGCACCATAGGCATAAACAGCGTCTCCCAGGGAGAAAGCAGCTGGTAAGAGAGTCTCTGAGGTAGAGACCAGCTCTCAGAACAGACTCCGCAAATAATTGTTGAATGAATAAATGGAGCAGCCAAGGAAATGGAGAAAAGGAAGCACAAAGAAAGAGAAAAAAGTCAGACTGACATTATAAAAGAAAGGTGAAAAATAGTGGTGAATTCAATAAAATAAGGTGAAGGAACAAATTTCATTAATATAGATTGATACAGGGATTTATTTTAAAAGAATTTCAGGGTTTACTTTAGGGTTAGTAGACATTTGATTTAATATTCAATAACTTTTCCAAGTATTATATAAATGATAATATTAATTATGATGTTGCAAGGATGATGTTAAGTTGCAGAATTAAAAAGAAAATTCCATTTTGGCCAATATGCTGTGTTTGAAAATATAAAATAACATATGATTTTGGCAATCTTTCACTTATTTAAAAAACTTAAAACAATCAGATTATCCAGTTTTCAAAATGTATCCCCTAATTTAATGACTTTTAATGGAACCTCAAATATAATGGATATAATTAGGAAATAGTAACATGATTTCAACTAAGTCAAATACGTGATTTATAAATGTGTTAGAGTAGAGTTCTGCCAGGTATCTCAAAAATAAGGAAATACAATTGATTGCATTTATGGTAATGTCATTCTTAATTTTGTTTTTCTAGTATTTCTAGAGTGTTTATGTCCACTAAGAAATTCAGTATGCAGAATATTAAGTTTTAGTATGCAGAATACTAAGGTAATTTAACCCAAAGTCCTTGCCCTCAGGGACCTTGCATTCTGGTGGAGGAAGGCGATGATAAAAACATAGTGATTTGTTTGCAATAATATAAATATATACAAGTTATTGATAGAGTTCAGTAACTGTTAAAGAGATATCCAGGAGAAGGTAGCATAGGAACTGAGCTTTAAAGGCCAAGTAGGAGAGGGCAGAGGAGATATAGAAACAGGCATATCAGCAGAAAGCGGCGGAACTTGGTCAGAGAAGCAAGGGAAAGGCTAACTGCGTTCAGCAAAAACAAAAGCTTTTGGGCATCACTACAGGCTGGTGATTTTCACCAAAAGTGAAAATACTTGAGATTGGATTGTCAAGCATGGAACTAGAAGTCAAGGAGACCAGAAGAAGAAACTTGGACTTGAAGTTTGGGGAGAATAATAACTTTGAAGTGTTTGATATAGATGGGCAATGGTCTCTCACATGTGCGCGCGCGCGCGCGCGCACACACACACACACACACACACACACACACACAATCTTATCTATTTGTTTACTTATTTATATAAAATCAGATCTCTGTGTTGACAATGGAATTGGAGAGGACAGGACTTGGAGTCAGGCAAATACAAAAAGGGGTTATTACAGTAATTAAGGAGAATAGATTTAAAAAGATGAATGAGAAGTTGAAGTAAGGGTAGAGAGGAAGAAATAAATGTGCATGGAAATGTATTATTTTTTTGTCTGTGCAGTACCTCTTTCTCTGATTTTTCTGATAAAAAGTAGCTTCTTCACTGGTGGAATGGATCTTCACCCCCAAATCCCCCCCACCACCACCATCACCATGCTAATAGTGGCTACTACATGGATCAAGTCTGCTACCATTGCACTTACCTTCTCAACCCCATACCCCACCACATAACTGAACCAAGATATGGAAATATAATACAGGCTGGGCCAATAAAAGTCACTTCTAAGATTAGAGTTGGGAGGGGAAACATCCTTTCCTGTCTATATGAAGGTGTAAACCTGACGTTGGCAGACATGGTGCAACTAACACAGAGGGGGAAACAGAGAACAGGGTGGGGTGGTCCACCAGAGACACTGAGAGATTCAGAGAGACACCTAGCAGCATGAATTCCCTTGTTCCACACCTGTATCTTTACCAGTCTAGGTGCCACAAGCTTTTATGGTTTCTCTTTCATCCAAGGGAAATTTAAGTTGGGTTTCTGTCCCTTGCAAATCAAAGTGTCATCATTAATACAAATTCAGACAATATTTAGGAAATAAAATAAAAAAGTCTTGAAAAATGATACTATCTGGAGATGAGAAAAACAAGAAAAAAAGATACTATTATTCTAGTTAGTGATGAGTGAAACAGTTTACTAAGAGCATTCAGAAGGATAAGCAGGTGTTGGGAAGAAGATGATGGGCTGAGCTTCACACATGCTGAGTTTAAGATGCCATCAGTCATTCAGGGGATCAGCTGATAAGTAGATCTAAGTAACTCTGGATAGACTTGTATCCAGTTCTGGGCTGCAGAATTATCACATAAAGATGGGAGATGAAAAGTTCAAAAATGATGCTAATAGGGAAAATGTGCAGAATGAGAATGACACCGGGATGAAAACAAAAATGTAGACACTGTCAACTGTGAAGGTCTGAAGTCAAAGAGCACATTAAGTAGGTAGAGAAAGGAATGCCAGAAAGATACAAAAACAAAACCAGGATCCTCAGCAACATAGCGACTAAATGGTAGAAACTGCCCAGGAAGACACTGTTGACTCTTAAAAAACTACAAAGAGGTCCAGTGGCCGAAAAGTCTTCATGGCATCTGGAAGGGCTATGTGTGGTCTTACAGAGAACTGTTAGTAGAACTGTGAAAAGAAAAATCTGTTTCAGTTTTTTCCAGGGTTTAACAGGTGAGCTGAGGAAGTAAGCTTCACCCAAGTCAGTGCTCAAATGTTCACAGAGAACAGAAGAGTTGCACACGCTTGGAGGGGAATACAGGCAAGGTTTTACTAGGTTAGGAAGAATACCAATGGGGAAACTATACACATGAGTGTGTGGTATATAAACTACATAGATACTCAGGATATGAATCATACATATAAATATATATATATAATAACTACATATGCATATATATGCTGGGACCAGGACTCTTGGGTTTAAATTTTATTTTTTGAGGCAATTTATATAACTTCTCTGTGCTTCCTTTATCCTTTCTGTGATGTAAGGATAATGGGATAGTCCTGGAAATTATTTATTGGAATCATTGATTAGACGTGTGAGTGGAAAGAACATAGACCCTCCCTATCCTGGGACACAGTAAGCACTCAATAATGGAACTGGTATCACAACAAAGATAACCCAGTTTAGAGCGCTTTTAAATTCACATAGAAATCTCTTCCTTCCAGGTTGTTCACGTGTGTAGGTAGAGAAGGAAACCAGAGTTCATGCAGATACATTATTACCGCAATTTCTTAGTAATGGACAGAAGCCTCAGTGACAAAAATACTTTGGACTGCCCCCACAGGGCGGTAAGCATCGATTTTCTGGCTTGTCCTGTCAGACTTCTTCCTTGTAAGTTCTTTCTTTTCTTCTCAACTCCAAGTCATCAGGTGTCCTTTTTATCTGCTTAGTCTGACTCGCAGAAATACTACTTTTCAGTGCCACAAAGAGCATGATATTACCGCAGGCGGGTGGGGCACGTGTACTTCATTCTTGAATCAGCTATATTGATGGCACCCGCTCAAGACTCTGCATTTCTGCAACGCTTCTCAGCCCATGTCTCATAAATGTTGTACATTTATCCCATAGACTCTGCAGCAATTTTTTTAATTATGAAGAATGATTAAGGATGAAATATTTAAAATATGATGTAATAAAAATCAGAAGTCACAAATCCATCTACAGTGTAATTTCAACTCTGAGAATGTATGTAGGTGTGTGAATATTTATCCTGTACTTGAAACCAAACAGAAAAACTGGAAGGAAAATACATCTTAAAATTGTGTATCAGTGGGTGTTAGATTTTATTTTCTTCTATATTTTTGCAGTTATTTAAAGAGATCTTTTGGTGCCGTACAATTTTTTTTAATTCTATTTTATGGCCTAGTGTACAGAGAAATTTTACTGACATTCGAAAACTTTCCTTCTCTATTTTGTTCCCAGGCAACTTGCAGATAATTGTAATGCTCTTGGAGCTAAGCTTTTTTGAAAACACATCTTGAAAATTGTTAGTGGCAACCCAGATCCTAAATCATTTGAAGAGAAGAGTTCTACTCATTTCTTCTGATTTTGATTAATGTGTTAACACATTTTTGTTTTAACATTCTTTCCTACAACAAAGATTTGTGAGCCTACTCTGTGTCAGGGTTTATACCCTGGCAAAAGAGCATGAGACACAAGAGATTAAGTGCCTGTCTTCATGGAGAAGGACATCTACCAGATATACTAATCTCTTAATTATCTCAGAACAGAATATTTATCATTCATCTTAAGGTGGATATTATGTTATCAAGGAATGCTTCTTCATTGTCTGTTACATAGTACATAATCATCATATCCGTGATGTTACACCATTTTCCACCTGTACTTGTCCCTATTGTATACTGCTGTGTAACCACCCACCCCAAAGGTTGCCACTTCTTTCTCAGCGTTCCTGCTGGTATGCCTGGGTGTGCTGGGATGGGGAGTGTCTGGAGAGCAGGGAAGGAAAGAGAAAGGAACAAATTTCAAGCATATTTATCTCATGTAATCCTTAAAAACCTAATGGGACAGGTTATATTACCTGCCCACTGTAGATGAGGAAACAAATTTAGTAAGATTATAATTCAAATGTCATGCAGTATATAAGTGGCAGAGCTGAGGGTTGAGCCCATGTCTCACTGACTTCAAAGCCTGTGCTCCTCCCTGGGCTGTGCTGCCGCCTTCAGATGGAAGGCAGGTGAAGCAGGACACAGAATGAGGGGCCTGGGCAAATCCTCCCAAGCAAAATCTCCTTCTCAGGCACCTACTTGTTACTAAATTTCAAGCAGTTAGTCAACTCATCAATTTTCATTTTTAAGTTTCTTCTCAACTGTTTAGAAGAATAAATACCTTCCTTTGAGATCATTATTCCCCCATAAATTGGTTTTTAATGAAAAAAATAAGAAAGAGAGAGAGAGAGAAAAGAAGGGAAGGCAGGCAGGCAGGGAGGAGGAAGGCAGGCAGGCAGGGAAGGAGGGAGACACCGATGCCTGGGTAAAAACTGTTTAGTTAACTTTCCTTTCTCTTCCTCCCTCTCTTTCTTCTTTCATTTACTTATTCATTTATTCATTCCATACGTATTTGTAAAGCACCTAGATGCTAGGGATGCAATTATGAATGAACAGACCAGAAGACAAAAAATGGGAACAGAGAATTTTGTGAAGAGAAGAGAGTGGGCAAGTTTTTAGACAAGCAGTTCTGTCAGAGGAACCTGGAGGGCACTCACACCTAGGCCAGGAGGGGGAAGGGTAAACGGTTCACGGGATTCAGACAGGGGGCATTTCTGGGACACTTTGTGGCCCACCATTTTGCCTTAGGACCCTGCTTCCAAAGCCAGTCACCCTCTCAACCCTGATTTTCATTTTAAGTCAATTTCATTGAGGTAATGTTTGATTTAGTAGCAATAAAAGTCATCCATTTCAATGTACAGTCAGATGAGTTTTGGACAATTATTATACCCATGTAAACAAATGCCCAAAGTATAGAACATTTCCAGAAGTCCAGAAAGTTCACTCATGCCATTGGCAGTCAGTTCCCACCCCGTTGTATACTCTGATCCATGGTGACTGTGACGTCTCATTGCCGTAACTTTGCCCAGCTTCTTGGCTGCTCACTGTTTCTCAGAAAAAGGAGTCTTCAAAGCAATTGATGCCAGTCATTTCCCACAGGTAGCTACAGAACCTATTATCCCACATGTAGGGATTTCTTGGAGGCGGAAGCTGGCCACAGCCCTGGCTTCTGGGAATGTGGCTGAACTGGTTAAGGAGGTCTCCCTTAGGTTGCCAGGAATGATAGTCACAGTTGCCTAAAGAAAAGCTGTCGGGTGTTTGAAAGTCTGTTGGATGCTGGGTGCTGAGGTTGTTCACCCCTCTTGCAAGAACTTCAGTGAGGACACGGCAGGTATTTGTTCTTGCTCTCTTCTAGCCTTCAGACAATCACTCTGTTCCATGATTCACTGCCTGGGAGTATCATTGACAGCACTAGAGGCCCTAATATATGTGTAATTGCTGTACAAGAACAGGAACAAACTGTTTTTGTATTAAAAGCAAAAGCAACTGTATTTTTGCGAGATAATAGAAGCATGTATACATTTACCTTCTGAGATATAATAACCGAGAATCCTTATCCTTCCACCCTAGCGGAGAATTCCATTAGGAGAGAAAATTAAAATCCATTAGAATCCATAAGACCCTCTGCTTTAAATACTGATGATTCATATACCTGCCTTCTCTAATATTTACCTTTTGGGAAATATATGAGAAGTTTATGTACATTCTGAGACAAAGAAGGGGATGTTATTCAGAATTCAACAGATTGTATTACTTCTATTGAGCATCCAGACCTATGAACCAGAACTCCTCTTACAGAATTAATACTTATAAGGGACAGAAAGGAAAAAGGAAAAAAATTCTGGAAGTTTTTTGTTTGTTTATTCAATTAGAAATGCTATTAACATACAATTTTAACCAGCTCCATAAATCAGTTCTTCCTCTTATTATTTTTATATACACATATAAGAATAGTTTCTACTAACGGATAAAGCTGTAATATTTTTTGCAACTGAAACTTTTGGCATAGAGACTGCCAGACACCTCTATGCTTCATAAGTTTTTATAAAGTTCCAAGAATTCTCCAATCCCAGCCAATCTTTGTAAACCTGTATTCCGATGACAAAATAAAATGAGCAGAAAGTTAGGGTGTTAGCAATCCTTTATCTTGTAGATTTTCAAGAAGAGAAGGGCCCTGTATTTCCACCCCAATGTTGAGAAACCACCCTGTTTGTAAGCAATTGCATCATGACTTGATAAGGATTATCATGAAGGAGGTGTAAAGGATTACCAAAAAGACAAAAGAGGAAGAGATGTATAACTTTGCCTTTATTTTTCCACATAGAAAATGTGACATTTAAGGTAGGCTATTTAAGGTTTTTACTGTATTTTACTGCCAGTCACATAATCCAATTTGAGCCAATTTAATAAAAAGATATGTTTTATGAAACAAATTAATAACACTAACAAGCATATTGGAAAGATAGCAAAGTGCAGATAGCATCACTGGATTGTGTGGGTTTAAATCTCTACTTTGCTACTCATTCGCTGTGAAACCTTGAGCAAGCCACATAATCTCTCTGTGCTTTTTAATTTTTATTTAAAATTATTTAAGTGGCATTTTATGTGTAAAATGCTCATAATAGTGCCTGGCAGGGCCTGCTAAACTGGAGCTGGAATTGGGAAGCCACTGGGAACCAGATCACCTACCTCTTTGCTGCTCAGCATTGCTCTCTCTGGCCTTCTACTTCTCGCTAGGTTCTTGTTTTCAGGCTGTAAATCAGAGTGACTTGGAAGAACCCAAGGAAGAGCAAAATGTAAAGAGCTTTATACACAATGCTGTGACACTTGAACTTACTGTCAGATAACAAGAAGCCAGTGTGTTTGAAGCACTGGAGTTACATGTCCACTCATGGTTGTTTTTATGCTGAAGAAAGATCACATAGGAAGGCCTACAGATTAGAAAGATGGCTGAGACCAAGTTTTGTCCTTCAGATATCTATATATTATGGGTAAATATTTTCCGTTATATTTTGTAATCTAAATAAGATGAAAGGAGAAAGAGAGAATGTGGGTATGATGTGCTATTAGGGAAGACTAGAGGATCTTTTTAAGGAAGATAAGCTAGTTGGCTAGAGGTGCCATAACAAAATGCCATAGACCAGAGGGCTTAATCAACTGAAATGTATTTTCTCTTTCCTTCTTTTTAGAAGCTGAGGCCAAGATCTAGGTGCTGGCAGCTGTGGTCTCACCTGAGGCGTCTCTCCTTGGCTTGCAGATAAACACCTCTCTGCTGGGCCCTCATGTGGCCTTTTGTCTATGCAGCACATCCCTGGTGCCTCAGTGTGTGCCTTAGATACCCGTTTAATAAGGATGCCAGTCCCACTGGATTGCGGCCCACCTTAACAGCCTCGTTGTAACTTACTTGCCTCTTTGAAGGCATCTGCCAATACAATCACATTACGAGGCACTGGGGTTTAGGATTCAGTGTATGAATTTGGGGGCAAGGGCACAATTCAGTCCATAGCAGAAAGTGTAGTATTTTTGCTAGGAAGACAAGAATATGTAGTGATAGTCGTAGTACAAAAAAATGGATTGCAGATCATTTTTTTCAGGTGGAATTAAGAGGATTTAATGATTGATTTGATAGGTGGGCTAGAGGAAGAATTGAGGATGTCTCTAAGTTTTCTACATTGGCCAGCTCGATGTGCCGCAGTTCACTTAAATGAAAACTATACAGCACAAAGCAGGACAATCATTTATTAATTAATTCAACAAATATTCAGCATGTTTTCGCTACATATTTAGCACACTGTTTGAGAAACAAAGTCCCCAACTTCACCAAGTTTAAACTCCATGATTCTTGAAATCTGTAATCTTTGAGGTATCTATTAGGTACTGAAAAGATGAGATACAGAAAAGTGGAGATGTTGAAAACAGATGAATGTATAAATCCAGAGCCCAGGGGTTGGGTCATACTGCAGTTACGAATCTAGAAGTCAGAGTATATGTGATATTAAAGCCAGGAACCTGAGTGAGTTCACGTAAGAACTTAGAAAACTGAGAAAGAGTCTCTGAATTAGACAAATGTGTAGAAAGAGTCTCTGAATTAGACAAATGTGTATCAGCTATAAAGAAGACCAGTAAAAGAATGAGACAAAAAAAAAAATCAGCAAAGTAGTAAGAAAAATAAATAATGACTTCAGTTTTGACTGTATCCAGTTGAGATTATATGCAGAATTTTCAACATGTCCCTTCAAATTAGCATTATAGAATAATACTTTTAAAATCCACAGTTTATATATTCAGGTCATAGCAGTAACTCTAACTGCTGTGAATGTAGACATTCTAAGGAAAGGATCTCAGTGTATCACCTACAACAATCTATGACCAACAGAAAGCAGTCCAAGCCCTTACGGAGGGAGTCTGTTTTCTTGTGCAGATGTTACTCTGCCTGTGGCAGTCTTGTTTAGAACACTAATTTGCTTGGTGTCGGCTGTGCAAAGGTAAAGTGGAGTCAGTTGGCCTCAATGGCAACAACTTTAAACATCTCTTACAATATTGATAGGTGTGCCCCCACCAACTTTTGCTTGCCCATCTCAATTTCCCTTGGTCCCCATTGTCCCCTCTGAATCTGCAGAATGCAATAAGAATTTCTCTTTCGTTCGCATTTAAAGCCTTGAATTACTACCCCAGACATCCTTTCCCAGTTTGGCAGTACAAAAACAGACTTTGGGGAAAGATTTTTGAGAATTAAACTAGCAGATTACATCAGTGTTTTCCTGTTCTTTTAAGAATTAGGGCAAAATTATGCCTTTGTCATGTTAGTCCATGTGAGGCTGGGCCAAAGAGGCGACTGGCAATTATTCCTTCCGGAAAATGTTAAGTAGTCCTTGCTCATCAGCCACAGCTGGTAATGATAATTCTGGGGAAAATTAAAAATGAAATTTTTTTGGCTCCCATGGTCGGAACTTCATTTCCTGCTGGACATTGTTTTTGCACTGCCATCCCCACATCCATGCTGCTCGTGGGGAGCCCCTTACCGCGACCTTGTTGGTTTTCTCCCAGTTCTCGCCCACTCCCCAAGTCATTACACACAATCCACCTTTTGATTAGTAGTCATCTTTTCCAAAGCTGTTCGAAATTTTGCTTTCCTCAAAACGTGCACAAGAATGATTTTCTTAAAGAAATACATAACTATTTTGGTTTCCTTTCTGCTCCCTTGTGATTATAAAGCTCCTATACATTCTCCATTCCCAATGTGGTGAAAATTGGAAGGGGACTTAGATTTTTGAACCCTATTTTAAATGAGTGACACATTATAAATTAAATACAAAGTCAGCATGAGCTTGTTCGGATAGATGAGGGAGAATGGCCAAAACGCTGGTTTACTTCTGTTCTCTACCATTTCCTCTCAAGTCTCCTTTTCCCACCTCACCCCCTGCCCCATTTTTTTTCTCTGAAGCTTCTCTCCTCAATTTGGGCACAGAGCAAAGACAAACCACGGCCCTCACTCAAGATGCACACCTTAGTCCAGGAGGCACAGACTAGTCTCAGGCTCTCTCAAGCTGGTGAGGTGGAGCAGGGAAGAAGCAAAGCCTGGGGCAGATCGGCAATCCCTGGGGGTAGGGGCATCAGGAGAATAAGTCCCCCAGGAGATCATGTCATCCAGGAGGAGCAGACGCAGACATCTTCAGGGCCAAGAATGTGGCATAAGCCAGTAAAGTCAAACAAAAATGAGTGTGGCCGACTGCAGAGAACACCTCTCAAGTAGATAGAGCCGCCTCTACTCAACTCCACAACCAAATATTGCCCTTCAGAACTGTGGGGTCGGTGTTGTGAGAGCTCCTGATTATTACTATTATTTTAAAGAGAGTCATAAATAAGTTAGGTTTTTTAACTATTATTTTTGGGATAACCAGAAATAAGTTGGTTTCTTTTTTTTAACGTGTGTATAATAACCCAAGTTTCTAAGTCAATGAGTTTTTTCTTGACAATTTATGCTTAGGGACCACTTAATTGAAACGTCTTGTCTTACAACAAGAAAAGAGTTATTCAGATGTCTATCCAAAGTCACATGATGATTAGCAGGCAGAGCCCAGATAAGAGAATAAATCCCATATTCTCGAATATTCTCCAATGGTTATGGGGATGAGTTTCCCAATTTATCAAAAATTTAAAAAGAAAATATTGGGAGGCAAGGGTAACAAAAAGGTTCTTTAAAAAAGAGATAACAAAAGGAAGAATATTAGTATTCCTCCCCCATCCACTATTTTGACATACTCTTTGGTTTCTTTCATTATGCATTTTTTCAGAAAAAGAGAGAGAGAGAGAAAGAGCACAATGCTCCCAAAGAGAGAATTAGTCTGTTTTGAAGGCTTGTCATGTACCAAACAACTTCCATAGGACTCCAGGTGTGTTATATCTCTTAAACTTATTTAAGGCACTGGAGAGTAAAGGAGGCAAACAGGAGATGAAATGAGACCCCAAAAGCATAATCAGTGTAAAAATTCCTTCGCATAAATTAAAAAAGAATTAAATAACCAAGGAAATTTAATTTCTTAAACATGCTGTAATGCAAGTCTTGGAATCTGGGACAGCTCTAAATGTATGCAAGATTATCTAAAGGTCACTTCCGGTAGTGAGGGTTAGAGCTCTGCCCTCTGACCCTCCCACCTCCACTTGAGGACATTCAGGATTAAAGTATTTTTATTATTCATCTGAACGGGGCTCTGCCAGGAGCAGTGGAGGAGGGACGTCTCACTAAAGGCTCAATTTGCTGTGTTAATGTGAGCACATGGGGGTGCAAATTAGAGTGTCTTGCCCACCCGCAACTATCTAGTGATTTTCACTGTCATTCTTTACTTCCTTCACTCTATTCATATTTGTTATATTCAGCATTAATTATATTTAGTTCCAAGGATAAGGAGATATACCAATGAACAAGGCACAGGAGACCCCTGCCCTTATGGAGTTTATATTCCATCAAGAACAGACAAACAATAAACAAGAAAAGCAAATGAATGAATGACATAATTTCAAATAATACTAAGTGCTAAGAAGAAAAATAAAGCAGAGTTCTATAATAGAGAATGAAGAGCATGATGATAGAAGGGAACTGTTTTTGGATATTTGCATCAGAATGATTATAATCCAGAACTGAGTAAAATAGGAGCTATAAGAAAGGAGGGGTAAATAATAGCAAATACATAGGCTCCAAGGCTGGAATGAGCTTGAAAAGTGCAAGGGACAGAGGAAGGTTGATGGGGTTAGAGGATCCTGAGCAAGAATCAGAGAGGTCATGGGAGTAATGTTTTCCATCATGGGGACTTATGATTTTATTATAAATAGTACAGGAAGCCACTGGAGAGTTTTAAGCAGGAAAATGAGCTGTCTCTTGATGAAGACTGAAGGATTCGAAAGTCTCAGTGATAAAGTAGGAGCCATCACTTCTCTACAGCCTAGAACAAAAGAAACCCCTGAAACAAAAGGTATTTCTAGCTCTCTGTGCATGTGACCTTGAGGCTAGAAATCTCTAAGGGAAGTTTCTGACTTTTGGCACCTCTGTGCTAAGGAAGGGATTTGGCTGGCTGAATAAGCACTGGCCAGACCTGGGATACTGCTCAAACCTTGCCTGAAAAATACCACATAGTGCTCCTTAAACATCCTGTCTGCTTCTTCAGAACACGGATTTAACAACAACCACTAGAACCAGTTCTGACCTGAATAGAAACAGCCTTCTCCAAAGACAGCAATTCCTACTGTGGAGACCTGTTCATCTTATCTGCTACCATTATGGTTTGTGTTTGCTTTTTAATATAATTTTTATAGTATTTGCATACATTGCTTGCGGGAGTATAAATTGTGACAATCTGGACAATTACATCAATAATGATAAAAATGTACATTCACTTTGATCCAACAATTTTTCTTCTATGAATTTCTCTTACAGAAATGATCAGAGATGCTATGATAAGATAAACAAATAGAAGAAGCATAAATGTCCAACAACAGTACACAGGTTCAGCAATGTTATGGTACTTTTGTAGCCATTCAGTGTCATATTCTGGGAAGATAATTCTGCAACACAATTTTAAGCAAAAAATGGAGACCGCAAAATACTGTGTATTGTGAGCCTGATTTTTTGAGCATGTACATTTATACGTACATTTTCTTTTACATTTTGTATTTTAATATACTAAAGTGTTGTTAACAGTGAGTCTTTCTCAGTGGTAAGTTAGACTTCTTAGTCAATTTTCCTTCTCATTTATTCTGTGTTTTCTGAAGATTTTGTAATGACCATATTTAGTTTTGTGATTCCAAACAAATCTAACAAATGCACCAATACCTCCCTTGAAAGCTTTGTTTCCAAAATGCTTACCTGTGGCATTCAGCTCTAGCTTGACCAGTGGGGCTTGGGGAGACACTCTTTTCAAAAGAATCATAAGGGACCTGCAGTGCAATCCAGGTCCTTCCAATGGCCATTCCTCACAAGAGTTACATATATAAGTGTTCCAATGGTCCCCATAACTACATCAAAATCAGAGAACAAAAGCAGGCCATTACACCCTGTGGGGTAAATGGAAGTTTACAACCAGAATTTCCCACCTGGCCTTGATAGTGATATGCATATAAGGGCCTGTTTGCACTTCAGTAGGATGTTTACCACAGCAGAGCCTGTCCATCCGGGGTATGGAAATTTCCCTCCGTTCCTGGTACATAACTGGTCAGGCAACCACCATTCACCAGGGATCCACCCACTGGGATTCATCCTGGTGTAAGGGTCAGGGGGAAGCAGAGAGTGAGGCACAGCTGGAGGGACAGGTCTGGGAGAGTGGAGCTGAGCAAGAGGGGGCAGAGACCATGTGGAAGCTGGAAAGGGAGGACTTGGGAGTGGGCCCTGAGAGAGACTGAGCCCTGAGAAATAAAAAACACTTTTCCCAACTTCTCACCCTTGTCTTCCTTCAGTCTCACTGGATTTATAGGGAACTTACCCAGAGCCACACACACCTACTTCGTAATTCCAAATTATAACTTTTATGATTTTTATTTTTGCACTGAAGTTTTTAAAGTTTTGTGTGTTTGATAGTGATATTCTTCTTTTCCTACTAGAATGTATGTTCCACAGAGTAGACAAAAGTCTATTTTGTTTGTGCTTTATCTTCAGTGCTTTGAACAGCGCCCAGCAAATACTAGGAACTAGGTGAGTACTTGATGAATAAACTAAGAAAGAATGAATTCAAAACTCTATTAATGGGAAATAAAAAGAATTGTGGCATGAAAGCAATTATAAATGTGGGTGCATTCAGGACATTGTTCAGCAAAAACAAAAGTATAATGTTTAGAAGGACTGAATTACGCTTTTTGCAAGCGTGTACTATCCTACAGACATAGCTGAAAAATTCCTTTCGGCCCAGAGGTATTTTAGGAGCTACTAATTTCTCATATGAGTGGCTGTAGAGAGTGGTTTCTTTTCCACAACAAGCAAGAAGATTAAGGCCTCTGGAAAAAAAATTGATATTCATAGACTGGTATTGCTGCCAACTTATCCATGAAGGCAGAGAATGAAAGGTTGGAGGAAACCTCATAAAGAAGAAAGAGAAGTAAAATAAATGAGGCTATGCAAATCACAAGAATTCTGTAATTATTTTTCCTATGCTATTCAATTTAAAAATTATAAATGTAGGGAGCATGTTACAAAGCCCCATGGTATTTTATATAACCAAATAAGTGTCAAGTATCTTGAAAATGTTATTCCTGGTGCAGTGATTCCACTTCAAGGATACAAACTAAGGCCAGAAAATAAATACAAATATTTGTGTACAAACAATGTTGAACTGTAGATTCAAATAAAAATTATATTTTATACATAAAACCTAGGAAGACAGAGCTGAGCTGAAAGAGGCTTAAGCTACATTAGTCAGAGTTCTCCACAGAAACAGATCCAATAGTTTGTGTGAGTATGTGTGTGTGTGTGTGTGTGTGTGCATGTGTGTGTGTGTATAGAAAGTGAAAGAGAAGTTTATTTTAAGGAATTAGTTCATGCAATTGTGGAGTCTGACATGTTCCCACATCTGCAGGGTAGGCCAGCAGACTGGACACCAAGGGAAGAACTGATACTGCAGTCCAAGGCCAAAGGCAGACTGCAGGCAGAGTTCCTTCTTGTTCAGAAGAGGTCAATCTCTTTCTATGAGGGCCTTCAACTGATTGCATGAGGCCCACCCGCATTATGAAGGGTTATCTGCTTTACTCAAAGTCTACTGATTTAAATGATAATCTCATCTAAAAAAACCTTTCAGAGCAACATCCTGATGTATTTGACTGAATATCTGGGTTCTCCAGCCTAGCCAAATTCACACAAAACAGACCATCACATTAACCCTTATGCAGGACTCTCAGAGAAGTGAACTTCCCACACTGTTGATGAATAGACCACTGGAATTTTTCCTTAGTGTTGGCATAAATCTTTTCCTGAAGTCTACAAAATGTCCTTGAAAGTCATATGTAGAGCTAGAAAATAGTATACAATACTTTTGTTCTTTTATTTTAATTTAAGTGATGGCATGCCTTATTCCAAAAACTTATAACTTATCTCTCAGGGATATAGATTATCACTTTGCATCCCAGGAGATCTTCATGCCATGGTGTCCATGTCCCAGACATCCAGTATCTGCTTGTTCAATCAAACTCAGCTTTGTTCTAAATGAAGTATCAGGAAGTTGTCATGTCAAATCACCTACCTTCTCTTACTTTCATTTTCCTTCCTATAAAATAACAGTTTACTAATAATTTCAAATAGCATGTAAGTAGTAGCTATGCTAAGTATGTAGAAGTTTAGCAGAGAGAAATGTCAAGGAAAGCTCTTCATGAAGAAGGTGAGACTTGAAATTTAAGTATGCTGCATATAGTCAGGGAGGAATATGGAGTAGTGCAATGAAGGAAAGTAGTGCATGAGGTGAAGGTGGAAATTTACAAGGCATACTCAGTGGATTGTGCAGGAAGCTGTTGAAAATGAAATGGGAGATGTGACTGAAGAAGTAAGTATGTGATGAACTTGAAGACAATGTAAATAGTTTGTACTATAAAGGGTTTGGGATGTTATTGATAATTTTTGAATTGGGTAGTAATATGATTAAAGTGGTATTTTACAGAGAGAAAAAGAACTATTTTTGCCATATTAATGTATCCTCTTTTAATTAATCAACTTGAAGTTTTCTTTCTGTTTCCAGTTCCTCTGACTGTTTTTGTAATTGCAGACAGAATAACCCAATTCCGTGTATAAACTATGTAATATTAAACTGAAAATCCATGCACTACAAAAATAAGTTAGAAGTAATTTTTTCATAAAAAGTACTTCAATGCACTTGTCACAACCAAAGCCTGTTATTACATTTTTACACCGGTACTTGTCAGAGAAAAAATTTAAACAGGAAAATGTGGGCTGTGGAGAACCCCATTAAAATGAACTATAAATTAAAGTTGAAGGGAAGAGCAAGTTGAAAAATTAAGAAAGAAGACATACAGGCTGTACTCAGATGTCACATTAAATCTTCCAAGGAGGACTAAAGATTGGTGGCTTGAAAATTATTTCAAGCAGTAAAAAAATTGACTGTTTTCAACATATCTGATGGTGTGGCTGGTATTTGGAAAAGAAAAGAGTGTGTGGCAATAGCAGAAGTTGCTTTGGGGCCTGAGTCCCATCCCTGCTACTATCTGGCTTGGTGATGAGCATATATCCTTATCTCTAGGCCTTAGTTTCTTCATAACTGTATAGTAGAATTAATATGCCTAGCATATTGGGTAAAAGTGCCTAGCACATTGCCCCACACATAATAGGGCTCCTTAAGGACACAGGTCACCATCTCCCACCTTCTTTGCTTTTGCCATCATTGCCTTAATTTATAAAGTGGTAAAAACATCATCACAATGATTCTGTGTTTCTGCACTTTGTTCCTTTTCATTGCTGAATAATATGCCATTGTATGGCAATACCACATTTGTTTTTCCATTCACCAACTATTTGACATTTGAGTTTCCACATTTTGATTACTATGAATAATGCTGCAGTGAATATTCATCTTTATGTAGACATATATTTTTCTTTCTCTTGGGTAGATAAGTATTATTTGAATTACTGACTCATATAATAAGTCTATGTTTGGTTTTTTAAGAAACGGGCAAACTGTTTTTCAAAGTGACTACATCATTTTACTTCACCACAAACAGTGTATCAGTGTCTCAATCTCTCTATATCTTTGTCCGTACTTGCTATTTTTGGTCCTTTTGATTACAGCCATCTTAGAGGGTGGGAAGTGATAATGATTTGCATTTCCCTAATAACTGATGTTGAGCATCTTTTTATGTTCTTATAACCTATTTTTATATATCCTTTGGAAAAATGTCTATTCAACAGCTTTTTCCACTTATTAGTTTATTATTTAGTTGTACTTGTGCTTTATGTATTCTGAATAACAGTCCCTTATGGGATATATGATTTTAAAAAATTTTTCTCCCACTCCACAGGTTGTCATTTCACTTTTTTGAATCATATTTTGAAGCACAAAAGTTTTTAATTTTAATTGAGTACAATTTATCTGTTCTTTGATTGCTTATGCTGTTAATGTTTTATCCAAGAAATTATTGCCTAACCCAAGATCATTAAGATTTACTCCTATGATTGCCTTTATTTATTATTATTTTTTAAATACTAAGTAATGTAGGAGCAAAGGCTTTTCAGAAATTTGAATAAGTTGGAAGTGAAATTATCTAAATGACATAAAAGAAAGAGAATGCAGAAATAGCCACTTAGTAATATGCACAGAGAAAAACTTTATCATCTACTCTGCTATGTTAAAGTATATAAAATACAAAACATTTCCTTTAAAATCACTTATAAGCAACCGGCTCAGAGCTCAGTAAGACTGAACCAAGAGGGCTGGAAAGAGAAGCTAACCAATAAGAATGCCAACTGAGAAGCAAGGACATATCTAACCCTTACTCAGTCTGGACAAAGTCAAACCAGAGAATACATGTAATAAGATGCTGAACCTGCAAGAGACATCCAGATCCACAGCCTCTTAGTCTTTGATGAGGAAGAACAGGTAACAGGAAATACGGGACAAATGTCTGTCAATGGAGAAAGCTGTTGAATTTCAAAGCATTGTATTATAAAAATAAGGGCCATTTTTGTAAGCAGTAAATTCTGAATTGTTTGCAGTTTAAAGGAACTTTAATCTAAAAACTTCCTTTTTATAGATGAGGCTGCTTAGAGAGACTAAAGATTAGAACCCAATCTGATGAGCTACCTATTACATTATTTCATATTCAAACTACGTAATCCAGTAGTATTCCAGGGTTTCTGGTATCATATACGTAAGTTTCATTCCTTTAATAATATCATAAGCTTTTCAGGTGAAGGATGTTTTCTTTCAGTGCTAGTATCTAAAAGAGTGTTTGGCTCAAAAAACATTGGTTGAGTGTAATGCTTTTAGCTATCTATAGAAAGCAGAATTATTTCTTTGGAACTAAATTTTCTATACCCAAAACCTCACTATTGTTAATAAAAAATTTATACAAACTAAAAAAATAAATAAACCTCACTATTGTTTTAGATTTTTCAGCATTGTTCTCTTTTATTCACTGTCAATTACTTATTTGTTGCTCTTTTTTATTTCAGTAATCACATAAAGAATTCTAAAACTAATTTGACATTTAAAATATTTTTAAATAGTGTAGATTGAACAGGAAGAAAGTTTTTTATCTTTGGAAAAACAAATCCTCAAACAAATATGCTAGTCAAAGGGAAACAAAAAATAATGTAGTAAAAGCATTAAATTAAACAACCACCATTTATGCAACTTTTCTTATGTCATTTGCACTGAAGATACAACTGTTAGGCAGAAGAATAGACATGAGGGGCTGGAGAGAGAATAAGGTCAGTAAAGCCCACTACCTGTCCTACCTGTCAACTAACTGCCACTTATCAGTCAATTTTATTACTTCTTACAAACATATCACCAAAATTAGAATTTAAGATTTGCTGATTATTTCACATCAGGAAGGTAAATCTATTTTTGCCTTTGACAAACTCCTTATACAGAAGCAGTCTGAAGATTAAAAATACCTTTACAAATAGATGACATCATTAAAACATGATTTTGATTTGATGAAAAGGCATATTAGAAGAATAAACAACTGCTACAGCACGTACATGCATTCCTGAAAATCTTGCAATATGCTACATTGCACTCAAACTTACAGAGCTTATGGGGAAAAATAGAATTAATACAGACCACTCAAAACCTATGCCACCTATGGCCCCAGCACTAACACCATCACCAACAAAAATCCATACTTAAAAACAATGTGCCAGTTTTTTGTAAATGTTAAAATCATAACAAATAAATACTGAAGTAATTGTAGGACTTTATTCTACAATACAGTGGAAGTAGACTGATGGCAAGAGGTTAAAGAAAGGCTTCTGAATTGGAGACATGCACAGCATCACAGATTGTGGTTGGATAAACAGATGCAGACTTTGCACACACTGGAGCAAAGATACAGATCAATGGGTTTGCATCATCATCTTGCCATGGTTTCTTTTGCACATGACCAACCTCAAGAGAAGGGATGGATGGATGGACACCACGCACAGCACTGCATTCTCCTGTGGGTTGCTGATTTCAGCTTTGTATGTAATACTTCACATTGTGCTGCTGTTACTGGCAACACCAAACAGTAAAATGCTGGGGGAACATCACAGGAAAACTTTCTGGTCTTACGAGTTATATTGACATCATCTCCCTCTGTACCAGTCCCATTTGAATGTTATGCACATTACAGAGCCTGTGCTGTAGCAGGAAAAAAGTGTATTTGGAATGGATTAAAATGAATGGGTAGCTTTACCACCAGAAATATTTCTTAATTTAGGTTCCCTTCTCCTTTTCCATTAAACACACTTAAAAGTTGAAATGCATATTTTATTCAAAGCGAAGTACTAAATCAAGTCCAATTACAGCTAGAAGCCTGTGGGTCATTGCACAGAGTCCTGCTTTCAGTCCCAAGCCAGAGTGTCCTAGAGGTTATTCAATTTCAGCATGAGTGCATAGTTCCTTCTTTCATCCCCATCGACATTAATAAAAATTAAAAATAACATGGCGTGACTATTAAAGCCTTTCATTCCTGATAGCCATATTTAAGGACTGAGGGATTAGCTAAAATCCAATGTCATGTAAAAGAACAGAACAAAATAGATAGAATATGGCACTTTCCCTAATCACTTTCAGGAGAAAGGTTTTTCTTTGTTCAATTTACAAGAAATTTCTGCTGCTTAAAACCTACTTTACACAGTCCAAGTCGATGTTACTCTCAAAGATGTTATTTGCATAGCCAGTTAACTTTCTACAAAGAACCAGGCCTGGAGAACTTGAGTTGTTCTCTGTAGTGCTGCTCTAATTTGGTCCTAATCAGGAGTTGGGCCCTTCTGGTAGCTCTGTTCCTCATATTGCTGAAGGCTTGATTTACTCATCCCAGTAAAAGTCCCTGCTTGTTCACCTCCTTCTCTGAACAAAGACTGATTTTCATAAGAAAAGAGTTGGTGAATGTTTTCCCTTAGGCATTAAGACTAGCTTTCCCCAGAGAAGTGGGCTGTTGCATGACTTTTTGTCATCTTTCATCACAGAAATGTTTTCAAAAGGCTGCTGAAACTATGATAGTCAAGTTGGTTTCCACTTTCCTGAAGAGGGTGATGGAAATGAATTTTAACAATTTTAGCAACAAATGTTCACTGGCACGTGAGTCCAGATTTATAACAATTAGAGAAATGCACATTTTGATATAACAGTCTGGGCATAGTCCTCCTGCTTTGGAGTACTAGGAGCTGAGTCCTCAGTGTTGTTTTGGTTTCCCTGTTACAGCTGATAACATCAAACATTTAAAACAGAGCTGCCTGCAGCTCCAGGCAGCTTCAGGTTGAGCGATGTTATCGGAGGTTAACAAGAGGAACAGAGAACTCCAGGGTCTGGACTTGGTCTTGGCTTGTAAAATGTCTTTCAGTTCTACCTCTAGTATGTTTATGTGGAATGTAGCTTGGTATTAGTATGTTACTAAACACTAGGAATTTTTTTGAAAGAAACTAAAGAATTTTGAAACATTGAAGAGATGGTGATAAAATGGACACTTGTACATATATATTAGCAACAAATTTGGGGCATTCTGGACAACTCTTAAGGACCTGTTTACAAGCATTTTCAATGTGAGGGAATTTTTCACCCCTCCTAATAAAGCCATGTCTCATGACTTATGAATCATTTTCTACAGCCTCACTGCACAAAACGGGTTAATCCGAGAGTACAGGGCAGCTGACTTGAGGGAGTTAAGGAGACTGGGAGCTTTCTCCGAAGTGCCTGGATTTTTGGGGTCTGTACCTGGGAGCCTTGGGAAATGCAGATGACCTAGGAGAAAATGAGAACATGCATCCTATGGCTCTAAACCCATTGCCAGAGTTCCTGCTACCATCCCTGTTCCCAGCAAGGGACCTGACAGTTTGCATCAGGACCAACAGAAGACAGCTAGCTGCCAGGGGGTTGGCTGTGAGGCAGCCTCACAGAGAAAATGCTAAAAAATAAACTTTGAGTAATCTTTCTTAAAATATAACTTTCTAGAACACACAGGCTTTCCCAGAGAAAAATGGTTAACAAGTTAGTGTTCAAATATATTAATTCAAGAGCAGTGTCAAGGTATTTAAGTTTATATAGTATTTGCATCTAATGGAGTACCAGGAAGAATAATAATGGGGAAAGCAGGAAATGATGGAAATCACCTTCCCCTGATGTAGTTCTGACCTAGAGCAGAGTTTAGCCCAAGTGGTTATCATGTACACCCACTGGATCTCTGATAGGATTTCCTGCATTTGTTTCATTTTTATTCCTTTTCCTTTAGGTTTAAAAAAAATGGATGATTAAAATTGTATTATTATAATTCAAAATATTGGGGTGAAAATAAAAGTTTGAAAATAATATTTCTCAATATTGATGAACATATAAATATGTGGAATATATATACAATGGATTATTACTCAGCAATAAACAATGGATTATTACTCAGCAATAAAAAAGAATGAAATCTTGCTATTTGTGACAACATGAATGGACCTAGAGGGTATCATGCCAAATGAAATATCAAAGAAAGACAAATAATGTATGACTTCAGTTACATATGGAATCCAAAAAACAAAACAGATGAGTAAACAAGCAAAAAATAGAAACACACTCAAATACAGAGAATAAACTGGTAGTTACCAGAGGGAGGAGGAAGAAGGAATGAGGGAAGTAAGTGAAAGGGATGAAGAAGTACAGACTTCCAATTAGAAAACAAATTAGTCACAGGGATGAAAAGTACAGCATAGAGAATGTCATCAATAATATGTCCATAACTTTGCATGGTTACAGATGGTAACTTCACTTACTGTGGTTATCATTTCATTATGTATATAATTATTCAATCACTGTTGTGCATCTGAAACTAATACATTGTATGTCAACTATATTTCAATAAAAAAAAATGTTCAAGTTAACTTTTTTGGATTTGGCCAGTTTACTTTTGACAAAGTGCATAGAAAATTCATCTGTAAAATGACCAAAGGCATTATAATATCCCAAATCCCTGAAGTCTGCCTTGGCTCTTGTAGCAAGGTACATTAGCTGACTAAGAGTATTTCCAGAGAGAAAAAGAGAAAGGAAAATGCTGAGCCTGACACACAGAGAAGAGCTTAATAGACCTGTGTACATGCATTAGCTTTATGCTCATGATGGATTCGCAGAGCGCCACTGCCAATTTCTATCTCAGAGGGTCCGTTATTAACACTTCTGATCCCTCTAGCCTTTTCTCCCCTTGAATTAATTACCTTAAAAGCTGTTCAAGTAGATGCTTTAACTTAACATTTTCTCAAGGTTGAGAAAATTCATCAGGTTCAAGACAAATTAGTTTGCAATCTCATTTTCTTGGCTGATTTCAGCAAATACTAAGTTCAGGATTTTGTTTTATTTATTGAGTCTATATCTCTATTAACATACAAAATCAGCTATTGCTGAGTTCTTAAAAGACTGAGAGGAAAATAAAGAAAAACAAAGTCCTTCCCTGGTCCTTAATTAACAACAAATTTCTTTCCAAAATTTTAACGTTTAAAAAATACTTTTTTAAACAAACAAGTTAGATAATATGTAGCTAAAATGTATCAAACACACAAAAGTGGAATAATTGGTAATAAATTAATTTAGTTATCAAAATTGCTTCCCCTATCTCATTTCCTACCATCTATTATCCTGAGAATAGAGACCATTTTTTTAAATCAGAAATTGATAGTTTTCTATTACCATTGATCAAGTCCAGAAACAATGATCTCCAAATCCAAACATTCATTGAGATTTGTGTGGTGGTTTCTCATTCCCTTTCATACTTCCAGAAAGATTCTGTAAAGACATCACTTACAAGAATCATTTAAACATTCTTTCTACTACACTGTTTCTTGGTGTGAGGTAGGTAACTTGCATCTCTTCTAAACAAAACATTGACAGACTAAAATGATATCAATAATCTAAAATGTAAAAAGAAATAATCAGAAACTTCTACAGACCACTATTTATGAGTTCTCTAGACACTAATGCTATTTCGGAAACAGCTGGAAGAAAAGTCTGTTTAAAATGGCTTCTGTTAGGATGAAAAATTAGTATTTAATAATTTATTCACTTTAACATTTTCAGCGTTGAGATACAGAGGGGATTTTTCACTGCTTTATCATCAGTGTCTCACCTTGCCCTTCAGATGAAATCTGAGCTGAGATGCTTCATCATGACCCCTGGTCCTCCTCTTATTAAAGCATTCATGACTTGGGTCTCTGACCAGCTCAGGACCCCAACCAGGCTCAGTTGTTTTCCACACAGCTAGACCACAGTCCTGCTCCTCCTTCTCCTTCCCTTTAGTCACTTCTGCTAGCACTGCCAGCTCCCTTCTGCACTTTGCCCTTTTCTCTACACTCCATCTACTTTACCTGCTGAATTCCAATGCTAATGCAAATCAATACCATAGGATTCTGAATCCTGCTGAAGAAACCACACCACCCTGCAGACAGTCACTGCTCCAGATGCCCAGTCACAGCTGGCTGCAGCCCTCTCTGGCCACCTACCGATATGTTCATAGTAAGTCTCTGGCATCGCTCACAATGGCAAGTCACAACCATCAACAAACTGTCCAGCTGTCCTTCACTTTTTTATGCCCCTACATCGTACAGCCTTTCTCAAGCTGCTCCCTTCTCTTCTATTTCACAGAAAAATTGAAGATTACCAGATATTTGCCCTTCTAATCTCCAAGGCTTATACATCTGCTCCTTTAGATGGACTTTTCTACTTGTCCCCTGTCCTGTGCCTTCAATTTCTTCCTTCTGTATCCCCACATTCTAACTGCCTTCGGCGGACAATTATCTGGTTTCTGCCCCCACTCTGCTAATAGGTCTTGGTGAGGTTTGGCCATGATCACCTCATATTGCTCCACACACTGGTTTTAATTACATTAGCTGATACCCTTTTACTATTTGACACAGTTGATCATCCCATGCTTCTTAGATTCTCCCTCTCTCCTCTTTATGACCACATACTTTATGGTTCTCCTTTGTATTTCAGACATTTCCATTTCACTCTTCTTCCCTGATCCTATTTTTTATTCATCTCCTAAATTCTTGTGATCTTGGAGGGAGTTAAAGTGGTAAAACCAGGATTCAGAGGCAGACAGTAGAACTCCAGAGCTCAGCAATACAGACTCTGTATTGCATAATAGCTAAACCTACTGGATTCAGAATTAAGCAAAAAAAGTTCAAATCTCAGCTCCTCTACTTACTAAATGGATGCTTTGGGGGCAATTTAGTTAGCTTCTTTGGTAACTGATTTTTCTCATGTAAAGAACATAGGTAATAATACTTTCCAGATGGAGTTGGTGGGAGGAATATTTTGGTAATAAATTCCAAGTGCCTGTAGATAATAGCTTTTCAATAAATGACATCTATTATTATTTTATTGGTTTTATGTTTCCTCAAATATTTATATTTGTTTTTAAAATCAAGCATTAGATAAAACAGAAAGATAGGGAATAATTTAAGGCATCTTTCTTGCTATAATCCAATTGAAGCAGTTTAACAGTTACCTGAGCTATTTACCTTTAGCTTAATTCTCCATTAAGTTTAAGAGGTTTCCATTCTTTTGAGGGGCACACTGACCTGAATACATCACCAGCACTGTTAGCCAGAGCTCCTCACTGTCTCTTTCATCTTAACCTAGACTCCTTATAGACCAGTGATCCCGTTTACAACTTCCAAAACCTATCAATACATCATCTCATTATATTTAGGACTACCTTTGAACACAAAAGACAGAGAAATTTAATAAGAATCAGTTAAGCAAGTCAGAACACTTCAATTCTATGGAGAGTTTCTCTACCTATAGGATTGTAATTCAAAAAAGAATGAGTCTATAAAACGTTTCAAGTTCTTGATAAAGGATAATTTTTTTAAAAGGGTTAAAACCATGATTCTCATATATATATAAAGCAAACATGTGTTAAATATTTTATTTAACTCATTAATGAATGAAGGAACCAATAAGATGTTACAATCTAGTCATTTAGAACATATGTATAGAGGTCCCCAAGAAAGTGGAAATGAATGTACAGATAGGTATGAAACTGTCAATATCCATCTGGAAATAGTTAAGTTCTGCCACACACAATACATCTGTATTTCTATGGATAAAATTTGCATGTGTGTTATTATTAGAGTTGTAAAAGCACAAAGACAATGAAAGAGAGAAACACCCCTAATAAAACATGCAGTGATATTTTGCCCATTTCAAAGTTTTTCAGATTTTTTTTTCTTACAGTTTCTCTCTTTAAAGCCAGGAAGGATCACAAATATACATCTTGCTGTATCCTGATACTATTCATAGACAGAAAAGTTCTCAACCAACAAGACAGATTTAGCATGTGTTAGGAGATTCCAAAAAACTATTAGTCTGAGTAGATTAGAGACTTCCCAAATTCTACTCCTAGAACCAGTGCTTTGAACACTATGTGTCTCCATTACCTTATCTATAAAATGGCATTTAGATTTGTTCTATCCTAATTTTAGAGTAAATGGCAGAAATTACAGAAGCAGGAAAAATAAGATTCATCACTTTGGGATGTAATAGGAGAGCATAGAGCCTTTCTGACTCTCGTTCCCTCCTCATTCTTCCTCTCTTCGTCACCCTTCAGGGTCACATTTTCAAGCCTGTTACAGGACGTCATAGGAAAGGAGAGGGGTGGGTGTTGGCGCAAAGTACACCAAGCTCATAGAGAATCATCAAGGCATTTCCATAACAATCTCACAAAGGAATCATTGTCAGAACTCCCTGTGCTTTGACCCTGATGCTGAACATTCAGTCAGGGCACATGCCCCACAGTTCATCCAGCTGGAGCTCCATGAGAGCAAGGATAGTGATGTCAGTCTTGGCACTCTGTTTAAGGGCAACAAAGCCTGCGCCTGGTGAATTACATGAAGATGGATCACAGCCCACAGCTCTGTGTTTACAAAGACTTCAGCAATAAAGACACGTACCTTTTCGTAAAAGGAAACCACAGCCACTTCAATCATCATGAGAAAAGAAGAATCAATTATTTTCCTTAAAAATCATGGGTGATTTAGAAAATATAATAAATATAACATGAGACACTCTCTCCCTTTGGTAGTTAGTCGATATCATAACAGCATATGGAAATGCCGTTTTGCCTTTGTTTTCCATAAACTATAGCCTTTTGTCACTTTTAGCCATAGTTATAAACAATTATAATGTCAGCCTTCAGAAAATTTTACAACCTTCATTCCAATAATAATGTAGAAAAAAACAAGGATTTACGCTCTAGAAATAATTCGGGTTAGGCTCTCTTCAGCTTCCCAGAGCGCTGCTGGCACTTCTGAAGAGATTCCACTCTCTCAAGGCACAAAGTTGATACCTGGTTTCAGCACCCCTAGATAACAACAGCAAGTGATTGAGCAGAAGTGTTTTCATTCCCTTTATAAATGACCTTCAGTTCTAATCTGCTCCTTCAAAGAAATAACTAGTCACTGTTTCTTTTACAATTGTACCCATTAGGCACGGCTTTTAAAAATAAAGTTAATATATTTAGGTGCATCATTGCAGAAAACTGTCAAGGTAAAACAGAGGGGAAGGACTTACCGTAGAGACCTCAACCTGATGGAGTTTAAGCTCATTTAATATCCGGTTCAAAAACAAAATTCAACCAAGTAAATCTGAAATCTAATTGCTTTACTAAGCAAGTAACGAATTAGGCAGCTTCCCATCCAGCAAGCAGAGAGATATTCCAAAGGGCTGCAGAAAGGGAGACGTTTTTAAAGGCAGGACAAGGAAGTCACAAACAGGAAAAGGATTATTTTGGCTGAGGTCACCTTTGGGGACAGAAGGGTCTCATTAAGTGGAGTCCTTTGGCGGATGGAGAGGACACATGTGACAGATTATCTAATTAATGCTGACCAGAAAATCCCTGACCAACTGTACATATCTGGGGAAGGTTGAAGCTGCAGTTAGATTAGGCATTAAGCCCCAGTTTGGTGACTTGGCCTAGCTGGAGTGACCCCATGTTAGGCTTGTGCTTTGCTTTTTAACAATCTTAAGCCAGTCTTTCCTCTTTTCATGAAAAGAAAGACAAAATCCTATTATTCCCATATTGCCTTTCAAACTATTTCTTTAAAGGACAATTGTGTATTTAATTGAAAACAAAGTTAGAAACACTTGTGACTATATTGTTTCCCTAAGCACACATATTCACAAAGCCTCAGAGAAAAAGAGACTTGCATATTACTATTGAATTTCTACAGAGAGAAACAAAAGGTTGGGAAAGAGAGCTCTTTGGAGAATGAAAGTGGAAGTGTTTAATGATTAAAAGCACTATAGAACCGACTAACTCAAAACCTCCAGTCAGTTTCAGTTCTATAAAACAAAAACAATTTTGCGGTTTTTCTAATTCTTGCCTTTCAATAGATAACATATGATGAGCATTTAACACATGACACCCACTGAGCTAAGTCTTTTACATGCATGAACTATTTCTAACCGTTAACAACAATTTATGAGGCAAGTACTATGTTATCAATCTCTTACCCTGGATAAGGAAATTAAGGATTTGAGTAGTTAAAACTTGCCCAAAGTCACATAGCCATAGAGACCCAAGGCAAGCATTATCTTTTCTTTGTTCTGCTACAATGAGTGGCTTAAAAATGCAGTAGTTACAGTATTGAGATTCTGGGACACAAGTAACTATGCCTGGAAATGCTTCTTAGGCTCTTTAGCAATGTTTCCAAATTCTTTGCATTTTTTCTTAGGGTTCCAACATGCACCATACCTTAATTTCTTTGTCTTCATTAGAGTTTTATTCTCATTCTCTTTAGCTCAAATATTGCCTGCAAAGGTCCTTTTCCAGGTCCTCCTGTGTCCTTTCTGTATTCCTCTGACTACACTAAATGTTCAAGTAATACTGTCCTTTTATCCTTTACTTTTTCTTATCTTTTTTGCCCTTTAAGGACATGAAATCCTTTAGACATCCTTTTGGTCTGGTTCAACAGGAATTGAGGTATGACACAAAAAATGGGTTCCCTTTTCAAGCCTTTAACTGAAGATTTTCTTCCTAATCCCCCCCTCCCCCCAACACACACACACACTCTCACTCTCCTCTGGCTTAGCACAGTGCTTTTCTTTTCATTCTCCTTCTCATATTTCTGGATGTTTAACACAGTTTCTGGAGTAAAGTCCCAGTGATCACAGCCCTGGACACTTGTCAGATAATGCCAATCAAATATTTGATCCTGAATTGAAGTCCACTCCCACTTTGCTGGGATCCCTTTCCCGTAAAGGGAGTCGTAGGATGGAGGCGCCGCGGAGAAGGCACAGGGCACCGAACGGTTTCCCGATGGTTGTGACTCGCCAGCGGAAAGGGCTACAGCCCCGCTGGGCGTGGGCATCGGGCTTCGCGCCCGTTACCGCGGTGCTGTGGCATCTCCAGCAGAATTCAAGCACCTAAATATTGGGTCGGTTTAAGATTAGGGCTAGGTAGGTGGGGCAGGTGGGGTGTAGAAAAGGACAGGAAGTAGAAGGGAAATGTCCCCGCTAGCAAAAGTGACTAAAGTGATAAAGGAGAGCTGCGGCCTTGCCGTAGGGAAAACCGAGCCTGGTTGGAGTCCTGAAATGAGAGGCGAACCAAGTAGCTGAGGCTTCTGTTGGCTGCAGACCGGGGGTATGGAAGGAAGGGTGTTAGAAGCTTAAGAAACTTGACTCATGCTGATTTATTCTATTGAAGAGCATAAAATGATATAATTAAGGCCAAATTAAATTATTTATTTAGCTTTTCAAAACGGTTTTAAAAAATTTAAAGTGACCTCAGTTGGAATCTGATTCAGGCAGAAATGGCTTTTCTAGTTAATACTTCTGAATAAAGTGGTTTGAATAATAGCAAAGTGGGACTTAAAGGTTATGCACTCAGCTGCCTGGCTTCCAACTAACCTATTTGGGGTTTTTGCCATTTGAAGGTGGGTTTACTTCAGAGCTCAGATATGGGAAACTGAAAGGAAAAAAAGTAGTTTGGGGAGATGTAATTTGTGTTTTTTATGAGCTGCTGGACATTTGAGAATGTTATACATAGGGGGCAGTTAATGTGTATTAAAGACTTTTGAAGCTAAGTGATGACTCAATCAGTATTTTAGAAATACATTATGCCACAGCATAGGCAATGGAGAATTAAGAACTAAGTCAGTTGAGCCAGTTAAAAGTGTGTGTGTGTGTGAGGCTCCAAATAGTTCCATATGTTTTCGCATTAGTTTTTAGGAAAATACCATAAATGGATGTTGTAGTCTTTTGGTAGGTGTATGTTTAACATTTAAATAAACTGTCAAACTATTTTCCCAAGTAGTTATATCACTTCACATACCCCCAGCAGGAGTATAAAAGTTCAGGCCCTCATATCCGCACTAACACTGGATATGGCCAGTCTTTAATGTTGGCAATTTTTATGGGTATATAGTGACATCTCACTGTGGTTTTATTTTGTGTTTTCCTGATGACAGGTGATGATGACCATCTTTTCAAATGCTTGTTTGTGATGTGCCTGTCCAACTCTTGTCCCTTTAAAAACTAGGTTTTCACTTTTTGTAGCTGAGTTTTGTTAAGTTCTGAACATATTCTGGGTATTAGCCCTTTTTCAGACACATGCTTTGCAAATGTTTTCTCCCAATCTATGGCTTATCTTTGTATTCTTGAGCAGTATCTTTAAAAGAGTAGGAGTTTTAAATTTTGATGGAGTACAATTTATTGTTTTTCTTTTTGGCATTCTACTTTTGTTGTTACAGGCAAAGAAATCATTGCCTAATCCAAGGTCTCATTTTCTCCTAAAAGTTTTATAAGTTTAATCTTTACATTTAGGTTTATTGTGCATTAAGCTAAATTTTTTGCATGATGCAGGATATAGATAAGCTTTTTAAAATTTTGATAGTGAATTGTTCTACCGCCGTTGGTTAAAAACACTATCATTTTTTCATTGAATTGCCTTTAAACCTTGTTAAAAGTCAGTGTCTGTATGCCTATGTATCTATTCCTGGGCTCCATCCTTTACCTGTGATCTCTGTCTATCTTGATGCCAGTGCCATACTGTGTAATATGTTTGTAATTATAAATAAGTTTATAATTTGTTTTGAAGACAATGTTAGCCCTCCAACTTTGTTCTTCATTCTTCTCTGTTAGCTATTCTAGGGCTTTTGCATTTCTGCTTGAAATTTAAAATCGGCTTGTCAATATCTACAAAAAGGCTACATTGTATTTTGGTATTTTGACTGGAATTGCATTGCCTCTATTAATCAGTTTGGGAAGAACTGACATCTTAACAATACTGAGTCTTCCAAACTATGAACAAAGAATGTCTCGTAATTCATTTATGTTTTCTGTAATTTCCCTAACAATGTTGAAAGTTTTCAATTTAAAGATTTTTGTCAGATTTATCCCTAAGAATTTTTACATTTCTGATGCTGTTTTAAATGGTATTGTTTTTTTAATTTTAGTGTTAATTTTAATTTTCAAAGAGACTTATTAACATGAGTTCATGTCACCTGTTTAATGTTCTAGGACACTATGTTCAAGTCCCCATTAATTCAAAATTCCTGCAGAAATTTTCAAGTCATTGCATGGCCACTTTTCTCTTTCCCAGTTAATCCTTTGAAAAAAAAGTACTGCTTTTCGTCATACAAATATACCCATCCTGCTGAGAGTACCTTTAGGAAAGGTACTTAGTAAGAAACTAAATGAAGTTATTTACTCAATTGTGAAGATAACTTTAAGGGAAATTTCTTTTTATAAACCAAAAGTGATTCATTTGACAATAATACCTAGACATTGAGCTCCTTTCAAGGACAGAACAGAAAATAAGAATATTTTGATTAAGCTTCCTTTGAACTGCAATGGATAAAATACTCTAGTGCTTACCTACCTATATTGTGTTAATTGCTGGGATATTAGAGGGGCCATTTAGTAAGTTACTGTTTTTCAGATCCCTGGATAGGGTTTGGTTCTTTAATGGGATTAATTTAGCTAAGACAGTTAATTGAATCAATTCATTCCCCCAGAGAAGGCTTTACTCACCCTCATTTTCCACTAAATTAAGGATAGAGTGCATTTCCTTTCTTTCATGCATATTCATATTTAGCATTATTCCTTTAATAACAAGAGCATTTAAGTTACAAAATCGGTTAAGTAAAAGATTGACTATGGACTTGGGCAGAAGCTGTAAAGCTGTTTGATAAAAGCTTAGATGTAATTTATTTCTAAAGTCACAAATGAGCATGGTCTTTTTCTAAGACTCACTGAATCACTCTCTGGAATGTGGGTCTTGAAAAATGAATTGCTACCCAAATTTAATAGATTTTTAGAAATCATGTGAACTGGGAATCTGAAAATAGACAGACCCATTACTTTATGTGTGAATATTCATAAATGATTTGTCATATTCCTGTAGTCAGTGTCAGATTTAGAGCCATTTTTACAGACGGATAAGCATAACCAGAAGTTTTAAGTGGTATGCTAGTCAATCACAATGCTAACCAAAACACTGTTCAAAATAGCATTTGAGGTAGTCACATGTATGACCCAAGTTAATGGCTGCATATGTGAATCAGCAAAAGCACTGGACTGTGACTTAGATTGGGATTTGGGCCCAACTTTTGCCATGGATAAAAGTGTAATGTTGGCAAACCAATCATTATATATATAATAAATGTTATTCTTTATATATATATTATATATAATAAAATGTTATTCCTTTGTGTTAGTTTTCTAGGGCTGTCATAGTAAAATGCCAAAGCCCGCGTGGCTTAAACAACAAAACCTTATTTTTTTGGGAGTCCAAGATCAAGGTGTCAGTGGGTTTGACTCCCGCTGAAACCTCTCCCGGTAATGCAGATGGACACCGTCTTAGTCAGTTCAGCCTACTGTAACAAAAATATTATACATTGGATGGCTTAAACAACAAATTGTCATTTCTGACAGTTCTAGAGGCCAGGAAATCCAAGATCAAGGTATTGGCAGGGTCAGTAACAGGTGCAGGGCCGCTTCCTGAGTCTTGGAGGGCTGCCTTTTTGCTGTGTTCTCACATGGATGGAGGAAGGCCCAGGAGCTCTCTGAGGCCTCTTTTATGAGGGCACTAATCCCATTCATGAGGGCTGTGCCCTCAAGACCTAATCACCTCCCAAAGGCCTTACCTACAAATCGCATCGGCAATTAGGTTTCAATACATAAATGTAGGGGAATGCAAACAGGCATTCTATAGCAGATACCTTCCCTCCATGTGTTCACATGGTTACCTCTCTGTGAATGCATGTGATTGGTGTTCTTGTCTGTGTCCTAACTGGCTCTTCTTATAAGGGCACCATTCATATTGGAATTAGCGGCCAGCCTAACAAGCTCACGTTAATGTAAGTACCTCTTTAAATGCCTTCTCCGCACATAGAGTTGCAGTCTGAGGTACTAACCAAGGAGGTCAGAGCATCAACGTGTGCATGGGGTTGGGGACACCTTTCAGCCCACAACAGCCTTTAAGCCATTGCTTTTTCATTCACAAAACAAATGAATTGGTTAAAATATCACTGAAGACTGTCCAAGGTCTAAAGGACGACCATTGTATTTTCTACAAATAACTATTGTGACCCTCAGTGTCCTTGGTTGCATGCATCACAAAGTGACCTTAGCTGCCTTAAAGTAGAGGGAATTTATTGATGCCCTGGGCAGTCAGAGAGGAAGGGCAGGCCAGAGGCCTTGATGAATCAACAGGAGAGACCTAGGGAGCTATTCAGGGCCAGGTGAAGGGCACCTAACTCTTCCCCATTTCCTTGGGTGCAAGCAGGAAGAGGAGGTCTGGCACAAGGGGTGCTCACTGTGGGAGGCTGGTGCCGACTCCCTTTAGAACAGCGAAGGGGAGGCCAGAGACTCCTGAAAGGCCAGTGAGGAGTCACAGCGAGATGGCATGACGGAAGGGGCACTTCCTCCCCCAAGAACGACAGACAACCACCGAGTATCTCCCAGGATATTTAATTAACATTCAGTTCTGTGAGACTGGAAGAGCTGACAAAACAAGAAAGCAAACAATCTCCAGACATTTTTAATGACTCTTGGCAATCATATTTGATGATAAATTTTCTACATAAAATTCAAATTAGAAATGGAAGAAGAGAGTGCTAGGTTAAAAAGCTGCACCACTTTTTTTCCACTGAGACTTTAATAAGCTCATCTGTAAAATGGGAATAAAGCTGCTTTATTTATTAAAAGCAAGATTTAGAAATAGATGACTTCTGGGTTTATACCTTACAGCTGTATGCTTTATGATTATGTATTGAAGAAGGGATACATTTTCTCCCCACCTTCCATCAGTGCCCCCACTATTAATCTTGGTTCTTTTGGGAAGGTTACTTTTCCCAAGGGAGGAAGCCTGCTCTTTATAGATTGGTTTTTTTTATTGATTTCCATAACCTCACTTTTCTTACAGATATTCTCTTATGATTAATTCTGCTATACATTTTTTCCCAACAGGCTTTCTGGAAATTACAATCTCTCTTGTATTAAAATGCTAGTAATCACATGTAATTATCCCTTCTTCTGTAGATTTTATTACATTTCCTCCTTCCCTCAATTCTACTCTGAAATATGAAGTGTTTGGGTTTTTCTTTAATTTTAAAATATGTTCTGTTTTTGGTCCAAATGCCATATACATAAAACAATTATTATTATAGGCTAGCTATTCACAAGTTCTCTTCAGATATGAAACTTTATTTTGGACAAACTAAGAATTTCAAGTTTTTATTGAACTCTGTTATTCTCATTTCATTTTTGAACTTTTTGAAACTTCTTTATTCTGATTCATATTTTACTCATTTTTAGTTGAGTAAATGATCTCTAAAACCCTGTTTTCTCTGTATTTGGCCTTTCCTTTCCATCCCCAGCATGTATTAATATTTTGAATTCTCATCATTCCACATTTAATGAGCTGCTACTATGCATCAATTGCTGTTCTAGACATAATATGCCCACTAATATTACTTTATAAGCCATAATTGCACTATTTTAGTTCTGCTTAGTTTTTTTTGTTGTTAACAAAATTTTACTAGTGAAAACAAATCTACTACGTTGTACTGTTTTTATTTTATTCATAAGAATACTGGGGACTCTTTTCTATCCATGGACTTCTAGGAAACACAATCTACGAATAGGGAATTCTTTAAAATCAGAAGGGATAATTAAATTATCTATATGGAAGGGATCTCATAAAAGTTTCCAATCTTTTAAATTAGCCTTTTTTCCTATGAGCAAAAGTATACATAGTGTTATTTAAAACAGTCAGAATTGTTATTTTTCTAGTAGAGATACATAGAACATACTTAGATTTGTAACTTTTTACAATTTCCACATGACTAAAGAAAGCAATGAGCCAGTTTTAATAAACAAGAAGTTTTAAATTGGAGTGACATTAAGAGTGACACAGTCATATCAACCTCATTTACTTTGTAACTTTGTTAAAGTTATACAATTTCACAAATATATGTAGTGGCAATGCAGTAATCTTTATTGGCCACTTTGCCTCACACGTGAAGAATACTCCTCAATTTACTCTAATCTACATGCTGGAAACAGGAGAGTGTTGGCTGTTTTTATTGTATGGTTAAATCCCTGACAACATCTGCCATCTGTTCATGTTCCTTGTTACAAAAAATAAAAGTCAGACAAGCAAGAAGCTTACAAAACCTTCATATAAAAAAACCTGTGAAAGATATCCATGACTTGGCATGCCACCCACTCTGTCGCTCTTACACAACTACTGCTAGGCAGCGGTGAACACATGTATAGAGCAGAGGCATCTGAGCCTGGGCCACTAATTAACGCGACTTGGCACACACGTGCTATGGTAGTGTGCTCACTCACGTGTTTTCATTTGAAAGAGCAAGCGCAGGCCTGAATTTAAGACAGAAAAAGAAAACAAGTCTTCCTAATTCTGTGCACATTTGCAGGAAGTTCAAGTATATGCCTACAGATTGTAGGTCCTTTTCCCAAGGATTTTCTTCCAGCAAGTTAACTTAGAACTATTTAATGGGTCGACTGTGTCTTAAGAGATGCAGTTTGAAAGCTGCATCTTGTCGAACTAATTCTTTTTATGGGTGACGCAGAAACCAGGGGAAATCAAGTGAAGCATGTGATGCTCTTTTTTCCCATCACTCAGGCTCTGGAGTTAACTTCTGCTCCACATCCTTTCAATCCTGTTAGATTTACTCTCTTTCTTATAGCGTCTCTCAGATACATTTACTCTACGAAGTTTTTATTTATCCTCAAACAAATCTCCAATCATTCTCTTTCTTTGGAGCCCCAGAGCATTTGAAACACAATTAACACATTCTTTTATTTCATCTTGTATCTGAAAGCAAAATCCTCTTGTTCCCACTTTGTTGTAACTCTTACTACACCTTACAGCAGGCCCTGCACATGGCAGTTGTGCTAATTAAATAATAAGTTTAATTGCTCACTCAAAAACATAATCCTTAACAGATCATTCACATAAAAATGGTTTATTGTTTGCTTGATTTAATGAGTGTTTTCTGCAATCTCTTTCACATTCTTAAAATTCTATATACCTCGTCCAAGTCTTCCATAATACAGTATTTTTTCAGCTGCTTTGGTTCTTTTTAATTAAATTCTCTTTAAAAATATTACTATTTAAACTGGAAATTTTTTTTTCTTGAGAGGGCATCTCTCATATTTATTGATCAAATGGTTGTTAACAACAATAAAATTCTGTATAGGGGGTTCAATGCTCAATGCACAATCATTAATCCATCTCAAGCCTAATTCTCGTCAGTCTCCAATCTTATGAAGCATAACGAACAAGTTCTTACATGGTGAACGAATTCTTACATAGTGAATAAGTTCTTACATGGTGAACAGTACAAGGGCAGTCATCACAGAAACTTTCAGTTTTGATCAGACATTATGAATTATAAACAATCAGGTCAAATATGAATATTTGTTTGATTTTTATACTTGATTTATATGTGGATCCCACATTTCTCCCTTTGTTATTATTATTATTTTTATTTTTAATAAAATGCTGAAGTGGTAGGTAGATGCAAGATAAAGGTAGAAAACATAGTTTAGTGTTGTAAGAGAGCAATTGTAGATGTTCAGGTGTGTGCCTGTAGACTATGTGTTAATCCAAGCTAGACAGGGGCCTTAAAACATCCACGGATGCAGATTTCTCTCAAAACAGGGGGGGTGAGGTTCTAAGCCTCACCACTGTTGATCCCCAATTTCTCACCTGATGGCCCCCCTGCGACTGTGCCTGTCTTAGGTTGTTACTCCCTTGAGGAATCTTACCCATCTCTGGCTAACCAGTCATCTTCCGGGGCCATACAGGGAGATGTAAAGTTGGTAAGTGAGAGAGAGGCCATATTGTTTGAAAAGGTTAGCTTTTTACTTCTTTGCAGATTTATGCCCTGTGGCTTCTATGCCCAGCACTTGTCTTGAGGTATCTTTACCACCTGGAGGAATTATGATGCTCGGTAAATTCGATATGAGGCATGAATTCTATTTAAGGGTTGTAATTAGGAAGGAAGAAGAAAAGCTATAGAGGCAGCATATGGAAGAAAACATGGGAGGATTGATTATTTCTTTGACATATCTTCTTGTAGAGTACCTTAAGCATGTATAGGTTTTAAACTACTAACTAACTTGCGCACACATATTAACATAATAGGAATACCGTGACATAAACTAAGCAAATCTATAATTACCAGCCATCTCCAGTGAAGCCAAGAAAACCAGTCAGGCACCCTAGGCATTTGTGAAAATTTGTCTATGATATGATGGATATTGTCCAACTGTACTTGAACAGTCTGAGAGAAATCAGACAAATTAAAGCAACCCATTTCTGGGATCTGTTCCCATCCCATATGTTCTTTTAACCGTAGATCGTCTATAGTCGTAAGATTTTGGAGCGCTACAACTTGCACCCTCCCGACTCCTGGTTGAGTTCCAACAGTACAGATGTGGTCAAATTCGTTGTCTCACTGTATGCACATGCCAGCCTAGACATCTACCTCCTCATTCCAATGGCAAGTCCAGGAAACGGTGGGGTGGATGCAGCCACAACCACAGCATCACCCGGATCCCTGTGGAGGCTTTTTGATGATCATCCCCCAGCACGAGTCCTCCAGAGAGTGCTGATGCCGGAAGCTCCTCTTCATATCATATCTTAGTTCATTTTCTGGGTAGCCAAGCTAGGCCTTGATCTTCTGCATAAAAACAAACAGACCCTTTGCCCACACTTTGACATGCCCTCTATACCACTGTGTAGAACTCATTGGAGGTCAGCACACAGGAACTGCTTTTTGTTTTGTTTTGTTTTGTATTTTATTTTATTTTATTTTATTTTATTTTATTTTATTTTATTTTATTTTATTTTATTTTATTATTTTATTTTATTATTTTATTTTTATTAAGAGAAAGGAATATTATCAGAAAAGAGTACCTCCATAGCCGATCATCTGACACCCTTTAAGTGATCAAAATTAAGGCTATTTAAAACATGCGTTAATCTTTGATTTACCAATAGTTTTACCCTATCAAGGAGTAATCCCCCTTTTCTTTTTTTCTTTCTTTTTTTCCTTTTTTTTAAATCTTTAATCTACACTTACATGAAGAATACTATGTTTACTATGCTCTCCCCTATACCAAGTCCCCCCTAAAAACCACATTACAGTCACTGTCTATCAGCATAGCAAAATGTTGTAGAATCACTACTTGTCCTCTCTGTGTTGTACAGCCCTCCCTCCCCTTTCTCCCTCCCCCACCATGCATGCTAATCTTAATACCCCCTTTCTTCTTCTCCCACCTTATCCCCCCCTACCCACCCATCCTCCCCAGTTCCTTTCCCTCTGGAACCTGTTAGTCCATGTTTGGATTCTGTAATTCCGCTGCTGTTTTCTTCCTTCAGTTTTTCCTTTGTTCTTACACTCCTCAGATGAGTGAAATCATTTGGTATTTTGCTTTCTCCGCTTGGCTTATTTCACTGAGCATAATACTCTTCAGCTCCATCCATATTGCTGCAAATGGTAGGATTTTCCCTCTTCTTATGGCTGAGTAGTATTCCATTGTGTATATGTACCACATCTTCTTTATCCATTCATCTACCAATGGACATTTAGGTTGCTTCCAATTTTTGGCTATTGTAAATAGTGCTGCGATAAACATAGGGGTGCATCTGTATTTCTCAAACTTGATTGCTGCGTTCTTAGGGTAAATTCCTAGGAGTGGAATTCCTGGGTCAAATGGTAGGTCTGTTTTGAGCATTTTGATGAACCTCCATACTGCTTTCCACAATGGTTGGACAAATTTACATTCCCACCAGCAGTGTAGGAGGGTTCCCCTTTCTCCACAGCCTCGCCAACATTTGTTGTTGTTTGTCTTTTGGATGGCAGCCATCCTTACTGGTGTGAGGTGATACCTCATTGTAGTTTTAATTTTCATTTCTCTGATAATTAGCGATGTGGAGCATCTTTTCATGTGTCTGTTGGCCATCTGTATTTCCTTTTTAGAGAACTGTCTGTTCAGTTCCTCTGCCCATTTTTTAATTGGGTTATTTGTTTTTTGTTTGTTGAGGCATGTGAGCTCTTTATATATTCTGGACATCAAGCCTTTATCGGATCTGTCATTTTCAAATATATTCTGCCATACTGTAGGGTTCCTTTTTGTTCTATTGATGGTGTCTTTCGCTGTACAGAAGCTTTTCAGCTTAATGTAGTCCCACTTGCTCATTTTTGCTGTTGTTTTCCTTGCCCAGGGAGATATGTTCAAGAAGAGGTCACTCATGTTTATGTCTAAGAGGTTTTTGCCTATATTTTTTTCCAAGAGTTTAATGGTTTCATGACTTACATTCAGGTCTTTGATCCATTTTGAGTTTACCTTTGTATATGGGGTTAGACAATAGTCCAGTTTCATTCTCCTACATGTAGCTGTCCACTTTTGCCAGCACCATCTGTTGAAGAGACTGTCATTTTGCCATTGTATGTCCATGGCTCCTTTATCAAATATTAATTGACCATATATGTTTGGGTTAATGTCTGGAGTCTCTAATCTGTTCCACTGGTCTGTGGCTCTGTTCTTGTGCCAGTACCAAATTGTCTTGATTACTATGGCTTTGTAGTAGAGCCTGATGTTGGGGAGTGAGATCCCCCCTACTTTATTCTTCTTTTTCAGAATTGCTTTGGCTATTCGGGGTCTTTGGTGTTTCCATATGAATTTTTGAATTATTTGTTCCAATTCATTGAAGAATGGTACTGGTAATTTGATAGGGATTGCATCAAATCTGTATATTGCTTTGGGCAGGATAGCCATTTTGACGATATTAATTCTTCCTAGCCATGAGCATGGGATGAGTTTCCATTTATTAGTGTCCCCTTTAATTTCTCTTAAGAGTGACTTGTAGTTTTCAGAGTATAGGTCTTTCACTTCTTTGGTTAGGTTTATTCCTAGGTATTTTATTCTTTTTGATGCAGTTGTGAATGGAATTGTTTTCCTGATTTCTCTTTCTATTGGTTCATTGTTAGTATATAGGAAAGCCACAGATTTCTGTGTGTTAATTTTGTATCCTGCAACTTTGCTGTATTCCAGTGTCAGTTCTAGTAGTTTTGGAGTGGAGTCTTTAGGGTTTTTTATGTACAGTATCATATCATCTCCAAATAGTGACAGTTTAAATTCTTCTTTACCAATCTGGATTCCTTGTATTTCTTTGTTTTGTCTGATTGCCATGGCTAGGACCTCCAGTACTATGTTAAATAACAGTGGGGAGAGTGGGCATCCCTGTCTAGTTCCAATCTCAGGGGAAATGTTTTCAGCTTCTCGCTGTTCAGTATAATGTTGGCTGTGAGTTTATCACATATGGCCTTTATTATGTTGAGGTACTTGCCCTCTATTCCCATTTTGCTGAGAGTTTTTATCATGAATGGATGTTGAATTTTGTCAAATGCTTTTTCAGCATCTATGGAGACGATCAAGTGGTTTTTGTCTTTCTTTTTGTTGATGTGGTGGATGATGTTGATGGATTTTCGAATGTTGTACCATCCTTGCATCCCTGGGATGAATCCCACTTGGTCATGGTGTATGATCCTTTTGTTATACTGTTGAATTCTGTTTGCTAATATTTTATTGAGTATTTTTACATCTACATTCATCAGGGATATTGGTCTGTAATTTTCTTTTTTGGTGGGGTCATTGCCTGGTTTTGGTATTAGGGTGATGTTGGCTTCATAGAATGAATTTGGGAGTATTCCCTCCTCTTCTATTTTGTGGAACACTTTAAGGAGAATGGGTATTATGTCTTCTCTGTGTGTCTGATAAAATTCCGAGGTAAATCCGTCCGGCCCCGGGGTTTTGTTCTTGGGGAGTTTTTTTATTACCGTTTCAATTTATTTGCTCGTAATTGGTTTGTTTAACTTTTGTGTTTCTTCCTTGGTCAGTCTTGGAAGGTTGTATTTTTCTAGGAAGTTGTCCATTTCTTCTAGGTTTTCCAGCTTGTTGGCATATAGGTTTTCATAGTAGTCTTTAATAATACTTTGTATTTCTGTGGAGTCTGTCGTGATTATTCTGTTCTCATTTCTGATGCTGTTGATTTGTGTTGATTCTCTTTTTCTCTTAATAAGTTTGGCTAGAGGTTTATCTATTTTGTTTATTTTCTCAAAGAACCAGCTCTTGGTTTCATTGATCTTTGCTACTGTTTTATTCTTCTCAAGTTTGTTTATTTCTTCTCTGATCTTTATTATGTCCCTCCTTCTGCTGACTTTAGGCCTCATTTGTTCTTCTTTTTCCAGTTTCGATAGTTGTGATGTTAGACTATTCATTTGGGATTGTTCTTCCTTCTTCAAGTGTGCCTGGATCGCTATATACTTTCCTCTTAAGACTGCTTTCGCTGCATCCCACAGAAGTTGGGGCTTTGTGTTGTTGTTGTCATTTGTTTCTATATATTCCTTGATCTCTATTTTGATTTGTTCATTGATCCATTGATTATTTAGAAGCATGTTGTTAAGCCTCCATGTGTTTGTGAGCCTTTTTGTTTTCTTTGTAGAATTTATTTCTAGTTTTATACCTTTGTGGTCTGAAAAATTGGTTGGTAGAATTTCAATATTTTGGAGCTACTATACTATGGTCTATTCTGGAGAATGTACCATGTGCATTTGAGAAGAATGTATATCCTGTTGCTTTTGGATGTAGAGTTCTATAGATGTCTATTAGGTCCATCTGTTCTAGTGTGTTGTTCAGTGCCTGTGTGTCCTTACTTATTTTCTGCCCAGTGGATCTATCTTTTGGGGTGAGTGGTGTGTTGATGTCTCCTAAAATGAATGCTTTGCAGTTTATTTCCCTCTTTAGTTCTGTTAGTATTTGTTTCACAAATGCTGGTGCTCCTGTGTTGGGTGCATATATATTTAGAATGGTTATATCCTCTTGTTGGACTGAGCCCTTTATCATTATGTAGTGTCCTTCTTTATCGCTTGTTACTTTCTTTGTTTTGAAATCTATTTTGTCTGATATTAATACTGCAACCCCTGCTTTCTTTTCACTGTTGTTTGCTTGAAATATGTTTTTCCATCCCTTGACTTTTAGTCTGTGCCTGTCTTTGGGCTTGAGGCAAGTTTCTTGTAGGCAGCATATAGATGGGTCTTGCTTTTTTATCCATTCTATTATTCTGTGTCTTTTGATTGGTGCATTAAGTCCATTTACATTTAGGGTGACTATTGAGACATATGTACTTATTGCCATTGCAGGCTTTAGATTTGTGGTTACCAAAGGTTCAAGGTTAGCTTCTTTAGTATCTTACTTCCTAACTTAGCTCGCTTATTGAGCTGTTAGATACACTGTCTGGAGATTCGTTTCTTCTTTCCCTTCTTATTCCTCCTCCTCCATTCTTCATATGTTGTGTGTTTTGTTCTGTGCTCTTTTTAGGAGTGCTCCCATCTTGAGCAGTCCCTGTAAGATGCCCTGAGAGGTGGTTTGTGGGAAGCAAATTCCCTCAGCTTTTGCTTGTCTGGGAATTGTTTAATCCTGCCATCATATTTAAATGATAGTCGTGCTGGATACAGTATCCTTGGTTCAAGGCCCTTCTGTTTCATTGCATTAAATTTATCATGCCATTCTCTTCTGGCCTGTAGGGTTTCTGTCGAGAAGTCTGATGTTAGCCTGATGGGTTTTCCTTCATAGGTGACCTTTTTCTCTCTAGCTGCCTTTAAAAGTCTTTCCTTGTCCTTGATCCTTGCCATTTTAATTATTATGTGTCTTGGTGTTGTCCTCCTTGGATCCTTTCTGTTGGGGGTTCTGTGTATTTCCGTGGTCTGTTCGATTATTTCCTCCCCCAGTTTGGGGAAGTTTTCAGCAATTATTTCTTCAAAGAGACTTTCTATCCCTTTTCCTCTTTCTTCTTCTTCTGGTACCCCTATAATACGAATATTATTCCTTTTGGATTGGTCACATAGTTCTCTTAGTGTTGTTTCATTCCTGGAGATCCTTTTGTCTCTCTCTCTGTCAGCTTCTATACGTTCCTGTTCTCTGGTTTCTATTCTTTCAATGGCCTCTTGCATCTTATCCATTCTGCTTATAAATCCTTCCAGGGTTTGTTTCACTTCTGTGATCTCCTTCCTGACATCTGTGATCTCCCTCCGGACTTCATCCCATTGCTCTTGCATTTTTCTCTGCATCTCATCCCATTGCTCTTGCATTTTTCTCTGCATCTCTGTCAGCATGTTCATGATTTTTATTTTGAATTCTTTTTCAGGAAGACTGGTTATGTCTGTCTCCTTCTCAGGTATTGTCTCTGTGATCTTTGTCTGCCTGTAGTTTTGCCTTTTCATGGTGATTGGGATAGTTTACAGAGCTGGTATGAGTGACAGCTGGGAGAGCTTTCCTTCTTGTTGGTTTATGGCCTTCCTCTCCTGGGAGAATAGCGACCTCTAGTGGCTTATGTTTGGGAGCTGTGCACAGACAGGGCTTCAGCTACCTGCCTGGTTGGTTTGGAGTTTATCTCTGCTGTAGCTGTGGGCGTGGCCTGGCTGGGGCTGCTCCTCCAAAATGGTGGAGCCCCATTGGAGGGGGAGTGGCCGGGAGGCCATTTTTCTCCGTAAGGGGCCTCTGTATTCCCTGTTGCCCAGGGGGTTAGAGTGCCCAGAGATCCCCAGATTCCCTGCCTCTGGGCTAAGTGTCCTGTCCTGCCCCTTTAAGACTTCCAAAAAGCACTCTCCAAACCAAAACAACAACAGCAACAACGAAAGAGAAAAAAAAAAAAAGGGAAAAGCGCGCGATTTTCTTTGTCCTCAGGCGCCGGTCTCATGCACACGCTCACCAGTCTTCCTGCCCTGTTTCCCTAGTATTGGGGTCCCTGTCCCTTTAAGGCTTCCAAAAAGCACTCGCCAAAAAAAAAAACCGCTCCCGTTTCTTTGTTCTCCAGCGTCAGCCTCAGGCACCCGCTCACCCGTCCTGCTGCCCTGTTTCCCTAGTATCCAGGACCCCATGCACGCACTGTGTCTGCGCTCTGGTCTGGAATCCTGGGTCTGGGTGTTCAGCAGTCCTGGGCTCTCTTTCCCTCCCTGCTGACTCCTCTCCACCCGCCAGGGGCCGGGGGGAGGGGTGCTAGGGTCCCGCCGGGCTGGGGCTTGTATCTTACCCCCTTCACGAAGCACTGGGTTCTCGCAGGTGTGGATGTGGTCTGGATGTTGTCCTGTGTCCTCTGGTCTCTATTTTAGGAAGAGTTGTCTTTGTTATATTTTCATAGATATATGTGGTTTTGGGAGAAGATTTCCACTGCTCTACTCACGCCGCCATCCTGGCTCTGCTCTAAACTGGAAATTTTTATAGCAAAAGAGCAGATGCTACAATCAAGATACACAGTCATCAACAGTGTATAATTTGCCTGTGTTTTGACTGAGGGTTGACAGATTAAGCAACTGACAAAAGAGCTTTTGGAAAATTATAATAAATAAGTATTTCTGTTTGTGTTTCATAATAAATTCTTTCTTAATTTTTCATAATCCTCCAATGTGTAGAGATGTATATTTTTCATAATCCCTCCCCAAATAACACTGAATAGTATATATCTCATTTTATCTTTTGTTGAAGGTCTTATTCTCCAGAGGCAGACACCAAGATGGAATTTGGCCCACACAGTTATTAGCCATCATCATCCTTGGAAGACAAGGTGGGGGAAGCAGGATGGAATGGAGGGAAAATTCCCTGTGGAGAGCTCAGGAGTGCTTATGTCCTGTAAGTGATAACCCACAGTGAGCTGAAATGTCTGGGCCTTTATACCCAATCTTGATCAGTCATTGCCTGTGTCCCGCTGGGAAAAACATGTGCTTAAGCAAACTGGCTCTCTGCAGATGAGTCAAACCCTGGGGCAACTGAAACTGGAGGCCATCTTCTGGGGCAGAAAGTCCTTCCTTGGGGGTGACCTGGGTGCACATCAATGCCTACATTTCTTTATGGAGCCCTTCACCCTGAAATGGAAACAGAAATTATTATTTTCTAATCTTGGGGGGTTGAAAAATAGAGACAACCAGTAAGCTGCCCTCAAGCATTCTGTGGTCCCAGCTAGGTTTTTGTTAATGAGCCCCCTGACCCTCTTGACAGGCATTGGGTGTTTATTTCTCTATAATTGGAGTGCTGTAGTTCCACAGCACTGATTATGTTTTAGTTTATAGTTATACACAGCATATCCTGGCTTCACGTGACATTGGCTACACTGAAATTTCCAAACTCAAAATTTGAGAGAGTGTCAGATTTTCTAAAGATTTCAGTTTCTTAGATAAATAGTATTAGCTAATTAGCCAAAGCACATTTGTTCAATTTCTATGAGCATATCAACCATTTTAGTGATTAGGGATTTGGGTCACTTTCCTTTGAAATGTGGCAATTATGACAATGTGATATGAATGATTAAATAATTAGGATGATAAGCTGCTTTGATGGAATCACAGATCAATCTGACTCGTAACAAGCCAGTCCCTAATAACAGGGGATCTACTTCCTGAGAGCAATTGGATTTGGATAATGTCTGAGGCCAAACCTAAATGGGAATATTCTGTAATATTTCAATAATTAAAATATCTCAACAATTCTGCACTATTAATTGGTAGCAGGGAAGTTCTCAAAGTTCTTTTTTAACATTGTCTATAACACACTGATCGATTTATTTCTTTGGCCTCTGCTTGTATTTATGTTTTAAAATCTTAAGGATAAAAATAAAACCTTTACAATGAAGTAGTTTGGGGGAATATTAACTTTTTTTTTTTGAGAGGGCATCTCTCGTATTTATTGATCAAACAGTTGTTAACAACAATAAAATTCTGTATAGGGAACTCAATGCACAATCATTAATCAACCCCAAGCCTAATTCTCAACAGTCTCCAATCTTCTGAAGCATAACAAACAAGTTCTTACATGGTGAACAAGTTCTTACATAGTGAATAAGCTCTTACATGGTGAACAGTGCAAGGGCAGTCATGTCACAGAAACTTTCGGTTTTGATCACACATCATGAACTAAAAACAATCAAGTCAGATATGATTATTCGTTTGATTTTTATACTTGATTTATATGTGAATCCCACATTTCTTCCTTATTATTATTATTATTATTATTATTGTTATTATTTTTAATAAAATGTTGAAGTGGTAGGTAGATGCAAGATAAAGGTAGAAAACATAATTTAGTGCTGTAAGAGGGCAAATGTATATGATCAGGTGTGTGCCTATAGACTAAGTATTAATCTAAGCTAGACAAGGGCAACAAAACATCCACAGATGCAGAAGATTTCTCTCAAAACAGGGGGGGTGAGGTTCAAAGCCTCACCACTGTTGATCCCCAATTTCTCACCTGATGGCCCCGCTGTGACTGTGCCTGTCTTAGGTTGTTCCTCCCTTGAGGAATCTTACCCGTCTCTGGCTAACCAGTCATCTTCCAGGGCCATACAGGGAGATGTAAAGTTGGTAAGTGAGAAAGAAGCCTTATTTTTGAAAAGGTTTGAAAAGGTTAGTTTTTTACTTCTTTGCAGATTTATGCCCTGTGGCTTCTATGCCCAGCATTTGTCTTGAGGTATCTTTACCACTTGGAAGAATTATGATACTCTGTAATTTCATTATGAGGCACAAATTCTACCAAAGGGTTGTAATTAGGAAGGAAGAAGAAAAGCTATAGAAGTAGCAGGTGGAAGAAAACATGGGAAGATTTATTATTTCTTTGACATATCTTCTTGTAGAGTAACATGAGCATGTATAGGTTTTAAACTACTAATTAAATTGTGTACACACATTAACATAGTAGGAATACAGCTACATAACCAAAGCAGACCTACAATTACCAGCCATATCCAGTGAAACCAAGAAAACCAGTTAGGTACCCGAGGCATTTGTGAAAACTTATCAATGATATGATGGATATTGTCTAACTGAATTTGAATAGTTTGAGAAAAATCAGACAAATTAAAACAACACATTCCTGGGAACTGTTCACATCCCATATGTTCTTTTAACAGTAGATAGTCTATAGTCGCATGATTTTAGAGCACTGCAACTTGCACTTCTCCTAATTCTTGGTTGAGTTCGGACAGTATAGATCCAGTCAAATTTGTTGTTTTACTGTATGCACAGGCCAGCATAGATATATCCTTCTTCATTCCAATGGCAAGTCCAGGAATGGGTGGGATGAGTGCAGCTACAACTGCAACAGTGCCAGGATCTTTGTTGAAGTTTTTTGATGATCATCTTCTGGAATGACGCTTCCAGAGGATGTTGATGTTGGAAGTTCTTCTTCATATCGTATCTTAATTCATTTTCTGGGTAGCCAAATCAGGTTTTGATCCTCTGTATAAACACAAACAAACCCTTTGCCCACACTTTGATATGACCTTTATACCATTGTGAAGGACCTATTGGAGATCACCACACAGGAATTGCTTTTTTTTTAAGAGAAAGGAATATTACCAGAAAAATATACTTCCATAGTTGATCATCTGACACCCTTTAAAAGATAGAAATTAAGGATATGTAAAGCATGCACTAATCACTGATTTGCAGTTAGTTTTATCCTATCAGGGAGTAATCCCCCTTTTCTTTCTCTGTTTTTTTTTTGTTATCATTAACCTACAATTACATGAAGAATATTATGTTTACTAGGCTCTCCCCTATACCAAGTCCCACCCACAAACCCCATTACAGTCACTGTCCATCAGCATAGTAAGATGTTGTAGAATCACTACTTCTCTTCTCTATGTTGCACAGCCTTCCCCTTTCTCACAGCCCCCCCATTAGGTATGCTAATCATAATACTCTCTTTCTTCTTTCCCCCCCTTATCCCTCCATACCCACCCATCCTCCCCAGTCTCTTTCCTTTGGTACCTGTTAGTCCATTCTTGGGTTCTGTGATTCTGCTGCTGTTTTGTTCCTTCAGTTTTTCCTTTGTTCTTATACTCCACAGATGAGTGAAATCATTTGGTATTTCTCTTTCTCTGCTTGGCTTATTTCACTGAGCATAATACCCTCTAGCTCCATCCACATTGTTGCAAATGGTAGGATTTGTTTTCTTCTTATGGCTGAATAATATTCCATTGTGTATATGTACCACATCTTCTTTATCCATTCATCTACTGATGAACACTTAGGTTGCTTCCAATTCTTGGCTATTGTAAATAGTGCTGTGATAAACATAGGGGTGCATCTGTCTTTTCAAACTGGAGTACTGCATTCTTAGGGTAAATTCCTAGAAGTGGAATTCCTGGGTCAAATGATAAGTCTATTTTGAGCATTTTGAGGAACCTCCATACTGCTTTCCACAATGGTTGAACTAATTTACATTCCCACCAGCAGTGTACGAGGGTTCCCCTTTCTCCACAACCTCACCAACATTTGTTGCTGGTTGTCTTTTGGATAGTAGCCATCCTTACTGGTGTGAGGTGATATCTCCTAGTGGTTTTAATTTGCATTTCTTTGATAATTAGCATAGTGGAGCATCTTTTCATGTGTCTCTTGGCCATCTTAATTTCTTTTTTGGAGAACTGTCGGTTCAGTTCCTCTGCCCATTTTTTAATTGGATTATTTGTTTTTTGTTTGTTGAGGTGGGTGAGCTCTTTATATATTTTGGATGTCATGCCTTTATTGGATCTGTCATTTGCAAATATATTCTCCCATACTGTAGGGTTTCTTTTTGTTCTATTGATGGTGTCTTTTGCTGTACAGAAGCTTTTCAGCTTAAAATAGTCCCACATGTTCCTTTTTGCTTTTGTTTTCCTTGCCCGGGGAGATATGTTCAAGAAGAGGTCACTCATGTTTCTGTTTCTGTCTAAGAGAATTTTGCCTATGTTTTTTTCCAAGAGTTTAATGGTTTCATGACTTACATTCAGGTCTTTGATCCATTTCAAATTCACTTTTGTGTATGGGGCTAGACAATGGTCCAGATTCATTCTCTTACATGTAGCTGTCCAGTTTTGCAGCACCATCTGTTGAAAAGACTGTCATTTCCCCATTGTATGTCCATGGTTCCTTTATCAAATATTAATTGACCATATATGTTTGGGTTAATGTCTGGAGCCTCTAATCTGTTCCACTGGTCTGTGGCTCTGTTCTTGTGCCAGTACCAAATTGTCTTGATTACTATGGCTTTGTAGTAGAACTTGAAGTTGGGGAGTGAGATCCCTCTCACGTTATTCTTCTTTCTCAGGATTGCTTTGGCTATTCAGGGTCTTTGGTGTTTCCATATGAATTTTTGAACTATTTGTTCCAGTTTGTTGAAGAATGTTGCTGGTAATTTGATAGGGATTGCATCAAATCTGTAGATTTCTTTGAGCAAGATGACCATTTTGACAATATTAATTCTTCCTAGCCAAGAGCATGGGGTGAGTTTCCATTTGTTAGTGCCCTCTTTAATTTCTCTTAAGAGTGTCTTATAGTTTTCAGGGTATAGGTCTCTCACTTCTTTGGTTAGGTTTATTCCTCGGTATTTTATTCTTTTTGAAGCAATTGTGAATGGAATTGTTTTCCTGATTTCTCTTTTCTATTGACTCATTGTTAGGGTATAGGAAAGCCACAGATTTTGCCTTTTCAGGACTAGTGGATTCTCTAGATTGGCCTTTTTAATCTCATTTTTTTCTCATATTTTGTCCCACATGGCAAAAGTTTTGTTGGATTTTCTTCTGCAGGTCTTCCATGTATGTATGTAATATATGTGTGCATTTATATTATGTGCATGTATGTACATACATATGTGTTTATGTGTGTGCATATATATGAGTATATGAATATATTTATCACAGTAATTATACTTTTCATTTATAAGTCTTTGTTTTCATGCTATTTTTATTCAGAACAAACTGTCTTTGGTCTCTGTGACTATACTACTTACTAGTGGTTGTTTATTGTCATATTTTTTCTGTTCTCTGAATTTATCCAGAGCCCAATTTTGTCTTGATTCTGGTCTTTTGTCTGTGTGTTTTGGTTTCCCGTTGATCCTCAGTTGCGCACTTGTGTTCATGAATGAAGCCCTGGGTTGTGGTTCCTGGGTAAGTAGGCATGTTTCCAGGGAGGCCCCTTGGAACAGAAGATCACTGGGAAGTCTGTGCACAGGGGCCTGGCATGTGACTTCCAGAGTTTGCTTAAAGGTGAGAGGGCAGTTTTTCAGCATTCTTAATTGTGACATTAACACTCACACTAAAATTCTGTTCTTTTTGTCTATCCCTTGATTGACTTTGGGGATAGTTAATTTAATTTTGCATTTGCCTCACAATCAGCTTCTCCACCCTCCCTACTGTGATTTTACTACCTTTGGTGACAGCTATCCAACCCTAGGAACACTTCCATCTATAGCAGTCCCTCCAAAATAGATTGCAGAGATTGTTTGTGAGAGATAAACTCTCTCAGCTTTTGCTAATTATTCTTTCCTTTTCTTTAGATAAGAGGCTTCCACTTTCTGCCTCCAGGAAAATTTAAGGCCTCTGCTCAAGTAGGTGAGAGCAAAGGAAAGAAGGGAGGTGCTGACTGATGAAGCCATTCCTTGAATTTAACAAACAGCCCTGTTTGTCAGTTGCACTTCTGCTCTCTGAGGGCTGCTGGGCATCTCTGAGTAGCGCATTCTATAGGTCGTGTTGTTTTAGTTGGGGCTTCAAAATGATCCCTTTGCTTTCATCCTTAAGAAATCTGTTGTAACCTCTTTTGGTGACCCAATATAGAAAATTGTTTAATCCCTCCTTCAAATTTAAATGATAATCTTGCTGGATAAAGTAATCTTGGTTCCAGACCGTTCTGCTTCATGGCATTTAATACATCATGCCACTCCCTTCTGGCCTGTAAGTTTTCTGCTGAGAAGTCTGATGTTAGTCTGATGGACTTTCCTTTGTATGTGATCTTATTTCTGCCTCTGGCTGCTTTTAACAGTCTGTCCTTATCCTTGATCTTTCCCATTTTAATTATTATGTGTCTTGCTGTTGTCTTCCTTGGGTCCCTTGTGTTGGGGGATCTGTGGATCTCCATGGCCTGACAGACTACGTCCTTCCCCAGATTGGGGAAGTTTTCAGCAACTACCTCCTCAAAGACACTTTCTATCTCTTTCTCTTTCTCTTCTTCTTCTGGTATCCTTATAATGTGAATACTGTTCTGCTTGGATTGGTCGCACAGTTCTCGCAATATTCTTTCATTTTTAGAGATCATTTTTTCTCTCCGTGCCTCAGCTTCTTTGTATTCCTCTTCTCTAGTTTCTATTTCATTTATTGTCTCCTCCACCATATCCAACCTGCTTTTAATACCCTCCATCGTGTTCTTTAATGATTGGATCTCTGACCTGAATTCATTCCTGAGTTCTTGGATGTCTTTCTGTATCTCCATTAGGATGTTGATGATTTTTATTTTGAACTCCCTTTCAGGAAGAGTCACAAGGTCCATATCATTTAAATCTTTCTTGGGAGTTGTATTAACAATTTTACTTTGGACAAGGTTCCTTTGGTGTTTCATGTTTGTATATGGCGCCCTCTAGTGTCTATAAGCTCTATTCTGGAGCTGCTGAGCCCCTTTAGCAATGTCGGGGTTCGCAGGGGAGCAGTATTGGTGCCTGGGTGTAGGAAAGAGCTGTTACCCGCCTCCTGGCTGCTGTGCCTGTCCCCACTGCCTGAGCCAGTGGGCCGGTCACACAGGTATAAGTTTTTGTCCCAGAGCAGCCAGATATGGATCCCTGCTTTCCACAAGCAGCTGGAATCCCAGTCTCCCCAGGAACTCTGCCTGGATTAACTTTCCAACCCAGTAGTCATATGAGTCTCATGAAAGCACCATGAAATGTAGGTTTGTGCTCCCAGCGCAGATCTCCAGAAATAGGTATTCAGCAGTCCCAAGCCTTCCACTCCCTCCCTGCTCTGTTTCTCTTCCTCCTGCCACTGAGCTGGGGTGGGGGAGGGGCTCAGGTCCCACAGAGCCGCTGCTCTGGTATGTTACCCCCTTCAGTGAGGTCTGCTCTTTTCTTCAGGTGTGTACAGTCTGGCGCCATCCTCTTTCCTGTTGCTCTCTCAGGATTAGTTGTGCTAATTAAATTTTCTAATTGTATCCAGTTTTAGGAGGAAGCCTCTGTCTCTCCTCCCACACTGCCATCTTTAGTCTCCAAACTTATTCTTACAGTGCATATTCAAGGTCTAAACCTATTAAACATATGGGTACAATAACGCAGGCCATTTTATTTATTTCAAGTGCATTGATTCTTTGATTAATAACTCTCATTATTGTATAGGAAAAAACAAAGTTCTTTTCAGCCACAATAATCTCAGAGTTCCCAAGTTTCTTATCATTTGACAGCTGTCATCGCAGGAGAGATTATTGTTTTTATCTCCAGGGAAAAAAGGGAACATGTTATAAAATGTTCAATTCTGGATTCACTGAAGTGTTAAATACAGGCTATAAATCTGACTGATACCACAACAGTCTCTAAAGTCCAGCTATCATTAGAATACAAACATTAAAAAATCTACCTTTTCCCCATTTAGAAACCCTAAGTGAAATATTAAGCCAGATATTGGAAAGAATAGAACATAATGAAAAGTGTTTTTTTGTTTTGTTTTGTTTCACTTTGCTTTCTTTTGTTTGTTGTTATGAATATATTTGGAATAATATGGAACAGAAGGAAAACACCCCAATTGAAGAACAACTGTTAAAAAAAAAGCTGAGTCCCCTAACTACATGAAAATAAGCATATTAAAAAAACTCTTTATCAACATTATCTGATAATTCCTGTGTTGATTTAAGAACATTTGACATAAAAATGAAATTCAAGTCTCAAATCTTTTTCTAAAGCTACTTCTAATTTAGTATCATTGATCTTTGATTTTAAACTTAGAAATCACTCCACTACCCTGAGATTGTTTTTTAATGCATTCAACCCCTAAAGAGACACCTACTATGTGCTCTTTGCTGTGCTCTGTCTGAGAGATTGCAAACTTAAAAAATTCTGTCTTACCATTGGAAAGTTCTCAAAACACAGAATATTCATAAATGTCTAAAACATGCAACATTCAGTTGATTGGCACATCAAAATTTGAACTGGGGTGCATATTCTTCATGGTATTCCTTCACAAAATGTTGATGTTTTGTCAGTATTTTGGATTCTGGCACCAGATTTTTACAGTCTTCTGATTTTCCACATTTACATTATACTATTATATTTTCCTGTGGATTTATGTGTTTAAATCTTATATTCCAAAGATGATAATGCTGGCTAACATTTATTGAGTGCTTGCTTTGCCAGAGCTTATGCTAAACCCGATGTGTAAATTGGCTTACTTAATCCCTATGACTCCCTAAAATAACTATCACTACTATTCCATTTCACAAATGAGGAAATTGAGGCATACTCAGGTTAACTTGCCAACATTACTAAGCTGCTAAGCAGCAGAGCCAGAAATGAACTCAAGCAGTTTGGCACTGGAACTGTAAATATTAATCACTTCACCAAGTTAAGAGTCAGGTATATGTCTTGGTGTCCCTTCAGAATATATAAAAGTCATGCCATAGTCATGCCTTTTGAATGTGATGAAATTAGACTACACGATTAGGGAACAACTGACATTCCTCATATCACAGAGCTAATAAGGACTAAATTCAGGTGCATTCAACACCAGATCTAATGATTTTTCTGCAGTATCATAGCTACTACAAAATATGACCATTTAAGGTGATGCTTCAAAATCCGATTTCCAACTAGTATTGAGACACTAATACATGGAAAGCAAATTAAGGTTTAACACTAAAAAAAAAGTGGAGGGGATAATTCGGGAAGAGAAGTTTGTATCAACTCAAACAAGCACACTTTATTTGCAGAGTTCTAAACTAAAAAACTGACCTAAACTCCTTGGAGAGACATAACAGATTTTAAAGACAGAAGAAGAAAAACAATAGATAAAGAAAAGTTAGGCATTAGACTGCCATTCGACAACATTAACCCAAATCTTTGCATAGGTGTTATGATGATAGACAGTTTCTTCTCTTTAAGTGTTTCCACTCCAAGATGGTATATTATAATCACAGCAAATGTTATTTAACCTCTCTGTGTCTGGCATTCTTGTAAGCAATTCAAATGACTTGAAGATTATCTTTTAATTTTATTTCACAAGGACTCTATGAGGTATATATTATTATTATCACAGTCTTCAGGAGAGAAAGGAAGCATAGAAAAGTTAAATAATTTGTCCAAGATCAGATAGGTAGTCTGGCTCTTTACTGTATGTTACATAACAATATAAGTGCCTGACATGTGCCGTTGGCCTTTAAAATTTTTTTTTGATAAATATTTTAGCTAACCCTTGCTACAACAGCATTGCAAAATAGATCTGCTTAGCCCTACTTCACAGACCATAACATGAAGACCAGCAGGGTTAAGTAATTAATCCAAAGTCACCCAGCAACTAAGCACTTAAGCTAAGATTCAAACCTAGGTACACCTTAATTGGAAGTTCATGCTCTTTACACTTTACAACATACCTCTCCACTCTAGAAATAAAATTCAGTATGAAAAAAACATGATAGTTAGTCATACTTGATTATTACATTTGTTAGCATGTTTTACATACACATCAACTGCACAAACATAAACAAAGGCCGCTGATATATGAATTGCCTTTTTCTCCTTTTTTTAGTAGACTTTATTTTTTAGTTTAGATACAGAGCAATATTAAGCTAAAGGTACAGAGATTTCCCATAAGCTTCTCCCCCTACACATGCATACCTCTGGGTTCCTCCATGTTTTTTCATGGCATTTCTTTTTAGCCCTGAATAAGAGTCCATTGTTTGGATGTACCATAGTTCCTTTATCCATTCATCTACAGAAGGATCTCAGAGTTGCTTAAAAATTTTGGCAATTACGAATAAAGCTGCTATAAACATCCACATGCATGATTTTCTGTGGACATAAGTTTTCAACTTCTTTGGGTAAATACCAAGAAGCCCAACTTCTGGATCATATAGTAAGGGTGATGTAGTTACTTAAGAAAATGTCAAATTGTCTTCCAAAGTAGCTCTACCATTTTGCATTTCTACCAGCAATGAATGAGAGTTCCTGTTGCTCTACACTCTCACCCACATTTGGTACTATCAGTGTTCTGGATTTTGGTCATTCTACTAGGTGTGTAGTGGCATCTCATTTTTTTTATTTGTCTTTTGAAGTTGACAAATGATATTGAGAACCATTTCATATGCTATATTCTTTGGTAAGATGTTCAGTTAGGTCTTTTTGTAATTCGTTTGTTTTCTTTCTGTTGAGTTTTAAGAGTTCTTTGGATATTTTGGATAAAGATCTTGACCAGGTATGTCTTTTGAAAATATTTTTTCCCAGTATGTAGCTTGCCTTTTCATTCTCTTAACAGTGTCTTTCACTGAGCAGAAATTTTTCATTTTAATGAAATCCAGCTTACCAATTCTTTCTTTCCTGGATCATGAATTTGGTGCTATATTTAAAAAGTCATTGCCAAATCTAGGGTATCTAGATTTTCTCCTAAGTTATCTTCTAAGAGTTTTATAGTTTTGCATTCTACATTTAGGACTATGATCCCTTTTGTGAAGAGTGTAAGATCTGTGTCCAGTTTCATTTTCTTTTTGGCATGTGGATGTTTTTCCAGCACTCTCTGTTGAAGAAACTATCTTTGGTCCATTGTATTGCTTTTGCTGCTTTGACAAAGATCAGTTGACTATATTTATGTGGGTCTATTTCTGGACCTTGTATTCTGTTCCATTGATTTATTTGTCTATTCTTGCACCCATACCACAATATTTTGATTACTGGAGCATTCCAGTAAGTCTTGAAGTTTGGTAGTATTAGTCTTTCCTTTGTGCTTCCCCTTCAATACTATGTTGGCTCTTCTCAGTCATTTGCCTCTCCATATAAACTTTAGAATCAGTTTGTTGGTATGCAAAAAACAACTTGTTAGAATTTTGATTAGGAATGAATTGAATCTATAAGTCAACTTGCAAATAACTGATATCTTGACAATATTGCATCTTCCTGTGTCTGTGAACATAGAATATCTCTCCATTCATTTAGTTATTTGATGTCTTTTCTCAGTTTTATCATTTTCTTCATATAGATCTTGTCATTATTTCCTTAAATTTAAGCCTAACTAGTTCATTTTTTTAGAGTGCTAATGTAAATGGTATTGTTTCTTAAACTTCAAATTCTGCTTATTCATTGCTAGTATACAAGGAAACAATTGACTTTTGTATTTTAACCTTGTATCATGCAACTTTGTTATATAATCTCTTATCAGTTCCAGGACAGTTTTTTGTTGTTGATTTTTTCAGATTTTCTACCCATGTAATCATGTCATCTGCAAACAAAGACGTTTTATTTCTTCCTTCCCAATCTGTATACTTTCTATTTCCTTATTTATTTTATTTATTTATTCATTCGTTCATTCATTCATTCATTTTGCCTTATTGCATTAGCTAAAACTTCTAGTATAATATTGGGAAGGAGTGTTCAGAGAGTACATCCTTACCTGTACTTGATCTTAGAGAGAAAGCTTTGAGTTTCTCACCAGTAAGTTTGATGTCAGCTGTAAGTTTTTTGCAGATGCTCTTAGAGGAAACGCCCTTCTGATCCTAGCTTACTGAGTTTTTATCATAAGTAGGTGTTGGATTTTGTCAAATGCTTTTTCTGCATTTATTGATATGGCTGTGTGGCTTTTCTTCTTTAGCCTGTTGATGTAATGGACTGCGTTAATTGATTTTTAGGTGGAATCAGCCTTGCATACCTGAGATAAATCCCACTTGGTCATGTGTATAATTCTTTTGTTTCCTTGCTTGATTCAATGTACTATTTGTTTTTGAGGAATTTTGCATCTGTGTTTATGCTAGATAGTCATCTATAGTTTTCTTATAATGTCTTTGTATGGTTATGGTATTATAGCAGTGTGGCTTCACTGAATACGGGTTAGAAAGTATTCCCTCTACTTGCACCTTCTGAAAGAGATTATGAAGACCTAGCATAATTTATTTCTTAAATGTTTATTTCTTAAATATTTCTTAAAAGTGAGCCCATCTGGGCCTGGTGCTTTCTGTTTTGGAAGAGTATTAATTATTTATTCAATTTCTTTAATACATATAGTCCTGTTCATATTATTTATTTCCTCTTGGCCAAGTTTTGGTAGATTGTGTCTTTCAGGAATTGGTATTTTCTTTATCTCACCCAAAATTTAAAGTGAACCACATCACTTCTTCATTTTTGTGACTAATAATAGAGTTAAAACAAATAAAGTCCAAAACTAGGAGAAGAGAAAGAAAAAGGAAATGAAAAATTTTTGTTCAGAAAGAATGTCATCAGGAGTGGTAGCCAGACTGCCTGGAAACAACAATCTTCCTGTTGAAGAAAAGTCCCAAAGGGAGTGCTGGTCCAGTGCATCATTTCCCTATTGAAAACAATCTTCTGTCTTCCAACAGCTTTAGTTGTAATTTTTAATCAAAAACATATCATTCAAATAATGCTTCTTGTGCTATCAAAATTTTTTTAGACTCTGGGGAAGATCAGTTGAATGAAGTTTTTGTAAAAGCTCTGTGCAGTTACCGAAGTCTGTAACTTAGGAAAGATCATAGTTACCTTTCTAATAGTTCCTTTCATACTTTATTTTCACTCCAAAGTACAAAAGAGTTCCGAAATGCCTTACTCTGCTTTATAGATTTGTTCTGTTGGCCATTGCCTATCTCTCAACTTGTGTGCTCAGCAAAATTTGAATGAACTTCTCTACTCTCTTGTTCTAATTCTAGTTTACAGACACTTGTTTTGTTAACAAAATAAGTAGGTGGTTAAGTAAAGATGGACATTGGGGTTATTGGGTCTGTTCCTAAAACCACAAGAAACAGGAGATGTTAGCCAAACATTCAATTTTCAGTGCTGCATACATAAATTTGGGCAATCTTTTGCGTCCTTCCTTAACTCTTTGCAATCATCCCAATATTTTAATCTCATAATTTCCTGAAACAACCTATGCAATGTGGTTTCCGCTTCATACACAAAATGGCTTTGATTCTTCTTACAGATGCCAAAGTTCTATAGCACTTTTTGAATTCTAGTTTTTATCTTAGCTATCCTGCACCTCATGAAAATGAATGTACTGCTATCACTAAAGCGCTGCTTGATGGTTTTAGCTGTACATCTCTAAAATGTTTCACCTTACCCATTCTCTCTGCCACCCTTGCTTTTATTCCCAAGGTCCCTATCTTTAAGAATTGATAACCTCTAGTATAAATATAAATTGAATTTTTTTTATTCTTTTCATGTTTTCATGTTGTCTTTTACTTATTTAATCTGTGGGTTGTTACCCCTTTGTATGCTTTTGCATCGTTCTGGTTTCTGCATTATTTTCTGGTAATTTTAAAAGATTCTTTATGTATTTACCATGGGATCATATAGTTCCTATGGCAATAAGAATATAGTAGATAGATATTTATCCTAAAGAAAGATGACTTAGGGAGATAATGAGATTTGTTCATGCACTGGTTGTCTTGGCACACTCAGTTAGACTTAGACCTGTTCTCCTTAGCCCCAAAGGGTACAAATTGAACCAATGAAGGGAAGCTGCGTAGATGTAGGTTTGGTCCAAAGAATGAACTTTCTAATAGTTTGAGCTGTCCAACAATGTGCTAAGAACATGAAATCATATGTGTGGTGGCATAATAGGCAAGACCAAATGAGTGTGGCCCAGTGGGACATAAGGTCCCTCCCAATCCTAATATCCCATCATTCTCTAATTCATCATAGGTCCATGCACAGAATATGTGTGCCTATACTATTCACAGAAGTCATGGGGAAAATTCAGACCATCATTAGAACTAGGATTCATATGGTGCTTTTCCATCCTTGACTCTGCCCTGACTTGCAGTATGGAGATTTGGGGTGAAGGATTTAATGCTTCAGTGCTTGTAATTCACTTGTAAATGAAAAGTCGGTCCCTGGGGTCACAATCACTGGAAAAGTAAGACCTGAATTCTAGCCTTGGCTTTCTCGCCACTGTGGTCTGAGTTTTCTCACAGGCAAAACAAATTGGATTAGGAAAACTCTGAGGTCCTTCCTGCTTTGATATTCTAGAATAAGAACATATCTCAGGACTGTTGATTAAAAAGCAACAGGTAAATACAATGGCACTTGAATTTACAAAGTACAAAATTATAGTTGTTTGGTTAATCATTCTTTTATAGTGAGAATGACAAGAGTTATGATTGTCTCTCCTGTCTGACCTTGGGGGAAGGGTTGTCAGTAAGCAAGAAGAAAAAAAAAAAAGAAAGGCATTTCTAAATTATTAACCTCCTGTTTAGGGGTAGCTATCAACTTGCTCTGACTAGCAGGAGATGTTTTCAAATATTCACCCACTCAGCAACTATTTATTGAGCACCTAAATGGCCCCAGACACTGGTGGACCAAGCGCTGGGGTTAAAATGGTAGATCACACACAAGGAAAAGCACATGCTTTTTTCACCTGAGAAGTTCACTGTCTGTGGAAAAGACAAACATGTGGTAGACAGTAATAATAAGCTGGTGTGCTGCAGCATAAACTACGATTGAGAACTAGTGACAGGAAAACGTGTGTGACTTGTTCTGGGCACTCCAAAGAAAAACCACCTGGATGCTGAGTTTTCCACCCCCAGTTGCTAGGAAGAAGGCTAGGCGCACTGAGTCATCAGGGCTTAGAATTCAATGGCGGTAACGCCTTCCCTCATGTGGTGCAGAAAGTGCCCAGTTCTCCGCCACAACTTGTTACAGAAACAGATCACCGCTCAGCAAGGCTAATCCACTTTGAACATGATAAGGCACGAAGAGGTGACACCCAGACACTTCCCTCGGATCCATTCAAATACGGCCCAGGGCCGCACAGCCAGCCAGCGTATGTGCTGTTTGAACAAGACATACTTCTGCCCATGATTAATAGCAGCTTTAGAGTTTAGTTTGGAGAATCAGATAAAAACATATTAGTTTTCTGCTTTCCTTTCCCACCTTCTGTTCCAATCCTCCTTTCCAGCCAGTAAGGATCTCTTCTTTCTGTGGGTGGGTTAAAGAGTTTTGGACAAACAGCAAAAGGCTCCCTTACTTGAAGATTTCAGCTGGGGACTGATGTTTTCAGCCCCTGGAGAACGCTTGGACAGTGAATTGCCTCATTGTTTTCAGAAAGAGCCATTCAGTGAGAAGTGTGGGTGTCTAACTGAAAGACTGGTTCTTCAGAGCCAGCCTGATATGAGGCTGGCCTCAAGGAAAAGGGGTGGCTCACCATCTAATTCAAAAAGGCTGTTAAAAATGCAAAAACAAAGCAGGCATTTCACATGTGCAAAAGGTCACTTGTAAAAAACCCCCATGGAATTCAGATTAATTTAGATGTGATAATTTTTTGATTTGGACATCAGTGTTCTAAGCCATTATTCTAAAGTAAGTAAGGCATTAAGAGAGTATTTAAAAACAATCCTATACTTTTATCATAATATAGTCAAGGCAGTTCTGGGCTATCTGTATTGAAGTTTGCATTTATTTATATCAACTTTGTTTCAGAAATTATTTCAAGCAGTCAGGCTCTTATTACAACGTCTACCCTAATTACAAACTCAAAGGAGACTCTGTTACGTTTGGGAACCCTATCCTACTTAACATTTTAGTCCACTTGCTGAGATGACAATGAAATGAAAGCCCCAGGCAGTTCTGAAAGGCTGCCCTGACAGCCATAAAAGACCCAGGACTTAACTAGACATCTCAACTGGACTGGTGCTTCAGCAGCTCTAACACTGTCTGGAAAATACTCTTGGCACAAAGTTGGGGCACCAATTGTACAGCTGGGATTAAAGCAGCGCCTTCACAGGCTCTCATATCACTCAGGCAGTGAAGCTGAACAGAAAGACAGACCCCATGTTTGCCCAGGTTTTTCTCTGCCTATAGTCAGAGAAGTGGTCTCTACAAATTTAGCCTACTTCAGCATTCCCAGTTGTGAACCCTACTGAATGACTATACTAATTACCTCTTCTATAAGAGCTTGAGTTATTTTACCAATGGCAGGCATTTCAGGCAATGTGAACAAATGTAAATACCAGCATGTTTTTTAAATAAGTAGCTGCACTCAAGTGTACATTTTCCCACTCCCTCCTCGACTCAATCCATTTCTTTATTTCTATCTAAAAGGTGTTTTGGTCCAGCACTCCACCAGCATTCTTCTTCTCAAAATTGTCAATGATCATTTTGAGAAAGTCATATTACTTGACTCTCAGCAACATTGGACGTTTTGACCATTCCCTCCATTGCAGCTCTCTTCTATGCATTTTGGCCTTTTCTTCTCAAAGTCTACTTTCTATTGTAGCCTTATTCTTTACCTTTTTTTTCCTTTACATTTTTTTTAAATGTCATATTTTGTCAGGTCTTGATTTTAGCACTCTCCTAGTTTTATGTTTTCTTCTTGACCGTCACATCTGCTCCCAATACTTGAGTTACCAAGTACACTGGGTGGTTTCAACAATCACTTCCACATTAACCCTTACTGAGCACCAGATCTATATAGCCAGCTGTCTCCTGGAAATAACCAGAGAAATCCCATAGACCTCTCTACATGGGTATCTCCAACATACAACCCTTCCCCATTTCCTGTCCCCAATTTTCCCCCTTTCTTTGCTATCCTATATTCCTTTAAATGGTGCACCATCCGCCAGAGAGAGAACTGGGTCATCATTCACTCTTCCCTTCCCGCTGCTCTCCTATCTACTCCACCACCAGGTCTTGCTGAGTTTACTTTAATGTATCCTGAATCTGTCTGTTCTTCTTTTTGCCCATGCCACCAGCTGTCACCTGAATTGTTGATCTCCCATAGTCACCCAGGGTCCCCCACAACCTAATACATTTTCCAGCCAGATTATTGGTTTTAATAAATATTTCATTTAAAACAAACAAATGGCTGTCCAAGGCTCTTGGGCTTAACTCCAGAATCCTGAACATGTCCTTTAAGGTCCAGTGTTCACCTCTCTCTGCTCACATTTTGGGCCACAACAGTTCATTAGCCATGATGAGGCTCAGCTGGTTTCTTTTACTGTATGGTCTTTCCAGCCTCAAGGCCTCTCACACTCCATTCTCTCTTCAATATAGAGAGATTTACTCTTCTACATCCTTCCAGTTTCAAACAAAATCCCACTTCCCTGGCCGAAAGCTCTGTCAGCTCCAGATAGCAACCCTATGATAACAGTCATTGTATTTTATTCTAACAGCTTAACAACTGTTTTCTGTCAGTACATTACACACTCAGTAAAGAGTGCAGGGGTCTAATTTATCTTAAATTCTAATTTATCTTAAATATTGGGGACATAGTAGATAATAAATGTTACTGAGAGAATAAATTAATGGGTTTTTAATGCACTTCTGTGTATTGATGAGTGTGCTTATAAACAATTTTTAAATGCCTTACAGAACTTTTGGTTAAGAACTAAAATGTACCTTTGCATTTATTTATAGAAAGACATGCTAGCATTTGTGTTGGTTCCTATTTAAAGGAGATAAAAATAGGGTCATGTTTCTATCACCCCCTTAAAATAGAAGCCATCTATTCTCTGTAAAACAACTTCTTTTTTTTGCAAAAAGGAAAAACTAAACCCAAGTGAGTTGTGGTAAGATAAAATTTGGAAATTTTATGTCAGTTTTTTTGTTTTTTTTCTCCAAATTATTGATGTTGCTGCACATCTCTGATGGATATAGGGGGAGAAAAGAGAGAATGGCACATATAGGCGGCAGGTGCAGTGGTGGGAGCAGAGGACAAGGCTTAGGGCTAAGGAGGGGCCACCGCTCAGCAGAGGCCAGGGGACGGAAGGACAGGCACATTCCCATTCCCTCAGCCCGGCTCCTGCAAAGCCTCACCCCTGGGAGATCGCCCTGGGGGAAGGAAGGGCACACCGCTGAGGAGAAACAGCTGCGCCTGGGAGGCGAGGCTTCAGCTGACCAGGTGGAATCCTGACGCCGCTGAACAATGACCTGAGACTGTTGCCAGCCAAGAGAGATGGAGTGACTGAGTTATCCCCAAGTGTGACTCTTGGTTGTCATTATGGAGCAGAAACGAGGGACTGGGAGCCAGTTGGGTTTCCTTGGGGGGAGGTGAAAAAACACGACATTTCTGGTCATCTGAGTCATTGTGTGTAAGTTTAAATCTAATACAGAGAGAAGTTGAGTCCTCAAGGAAATATTGAGGAGCTGCCTGCTCATCTGGGTGAGCTCTCTGTTTTCAGCTATGTAAGTGACTCGAAAAGAAAAGTCTCCATTTCAGATGTGACTTCTATTCCTTTTCAAGCTCATTTTAGTAAAAATATAAGAACAGTGTAGCGTCACAAGGAAGACCAATCAAACTCCTACAAAAAGGGCCATGTGTTTTCCCCGACTTTGATGTAAGGCATCTTTGTTTGTTCCATGTCACCTCTTCTCAGTACCTCCTGCTTCTCAGTCTCCATTTTTAACTATCTCTCACTTTTAAAGGATGAATAGATATTTAAATTTTTCAAAAATGAGTTTCTAAAGCAGTTGATGTTACTCCCTTCTAACTTCAAGTTAACTTTAAAAATGCTGGCAGGGCATATAAATCAGGGATTGAGAAAGAAAAGTCTTGATAAAATATGAATGATGTATATAAATATTACTTGAATAATTGTTTTTCTCTCTGAATAATAATTTAACACAGAGCAAGCTGATATCATTTATTTTATTAGCATTTTATATAAACTTAGAACTATTGGTAATAAAACAATAGCTGCATGTTGATTACTTTTACTCTGTAAAACTAAACTCAGGGCAGACTCTTATGATTGGCACTCTTGATTAAAATTTGTCAGTGAGGTAACTTTATCACATAGTAAAGGACTATTCCCCTCCCACTCACTAGATGTACTAAAATTTCCAAACTAGTCTGTGTCCTTAGTGTTATGAAAAACCCTTGCAGAATTCCCCAACACCTTCTTAGAGGATCCATGAACAATACCAAACTTATACAAACACATGAGAAAAACTGAATGTAACTCTGACCGCCCTGTCCAGGAAAGATACACATTGTGATGGAGCATCATTTTCATTGCTGTATTCCATTCCATTGCATGGATGTGCATGTACAATATGTAATCGTGTAACTGCAAGCAGAGTTAGGAAACTGCATATCTTCAAGGACAGGCATGAGGCCTTAGCATGTACAAAATTCCTCAGCAACCACTGAGTGCCATGTACACACTGGGCCTATAGCAAATGAAATGGGCTCTGACCGCATCAAGCATGTCATGTGACAGCAGCGAGGCAGGTCCTTGAGAGTTTGCCACCTCGGTCGGCCTCCCGCAGCCAGGTGTGGCTGAATCCTATAGAGGAACAACAGGAGAGGGCGGCCGCGGATGAAGCTGCAGCGTGGAAGGTAAGATGTGTCCAGTATATTTAAAGTCCTGATTTTTAAAATGCAGCATGCTCTTGCTTGTAAGGGTATGGATAGGAGTTATGATTCAGGGAAGTTCAAACTTTCTGAAAAATATGTAATAACGGCCAGGAAAAGTAGGATTTTTGTAATTAATCCTCTCAGTACTGATGTATTTTTAGTTCAGGACGCTGAAGTGTTAGATTCATCTTGGATAGAAGAATTAGTCCTTTATCACCACAACTTCCAAATAAATCTCCTTCTTCTGTAAAGCCAGATTTGGCTAGTTTACAAAGATTGGCCACCTTGGGCTTCTCCCAGAACCCTCACTTCCGGCAGGGCCAGAAACACAACACAGAAGCCCATCTTGTGATACTTTGGCTTCTCCTCTCTGACCACCAGCCAGAAACTGGGGGTGGAAAAAGAATCGACGTCTGTAGAAACATTTCCAAGTTTTACAAAACACAAGGTTCAAGCTAACCAAAAATATGGGGGAGAGGTGAGAGGTCAGAAATAAGCATTAACAAATCACACTTGCATTTTGGCAGCAGAATCATGTAAAAGACATTAAATTCTATAAATGCAGTGGCCATGTCTGCTGCTACTTTGTTTTTCTCCAAAATCTAGTATAGGACTTGTACACTACTGAGCAATCAGTAAATATTTGTGGTATGAATGAATGAATACAATGAAAGATTAAATTATTTGCAGTATGACTGAAGGACAGAGACTTTAGTCAGCTAAATGCCATTTTCCTGTCTATTTTCTTCAGGTGAAAGTATTACATGCTGGATTTAACTAAAATTAAAGGATTAGTGTAATTACCAGCAAATAGAATCATTAATGCATGATATACACTGCCCTGAGGTGCTTAAGAATCAAACACAAGGAGCCTTTTCTATCTAGTATTTCTACCCGTAGAATCCTAACCTACATTTCCACTGACCAACGCCAGGAGGCAGACACTCTTTGGGCTCAGCATCATCGCTGATTTTACTTTCAGAGACAAAGTGCTTTGAAACTTTACCTACAACCAACGTTGTTAAAGAAAATGGGGAAGGATGTGTCAAAGATCCTGTCAGATGTGGTTGCAGGCTGAAGAGGTTGAAAGTTGGAGCAAGAGAGGCTGAAGAGAGGCTTCATCCATTCATTCACAGACATTTGCTATTTTGAGTGTTACTTTGTACAAGTAGTGGTTGCACAGAAACTTAGACACCCACCTTTATACCCTAAAGATCTTATATTCTGCTAATCTTTTGCCAGCTGGCTGTTTCTAACTAAAATGTCTTCCATTCAAAGTGTACTTTCTTTTACTAAACTGTTTAACAATTCTGTTTTTATATCCACATACTGTTTTACAATAGAATTATGTTCTAGTTTTCAGTATTTTAATAATTAACATTTATTTTATTAAACCTCTTTTCTATCCTAACTTTTTTGATTAGTATTTTTATATTCAAGTATTGTTAAATATATTAAAAACAGAAAGCATTCCTACATGGTTAGAATAATAGTATCACACTTAACAAATGGCATTAACTCCTTAATACTAGTAATATAAAATCCATATTCAAATTTTGCTTTTGACATCAAAATATTCTTTACAACCAGCTGTCTTTTTAACTATACATCTTAAAGCTTCCACCCACATCTGTGCCTCCCATCACACATGCACACACACCCACACACACACACTTGTATAGGCATTTCAGTCCCTGTCTTCTTTCTTCAGGCTACAGAGAATGGTGATACTCTAAAGTCTGTCCTCTTGCCATCCCCTCCGTGGTCAGCTGCCCCCAACCCATCACTTCTTACTCAGCCCTGCAGGACAGCATAGAAAATGCAGGTGGTCAGTTTTATAATTAAAAACATTTCTGAATGCACTGTTCCAGAGAAGCTCTTTTCTGCTCCAAACCCATCTTAGGACTTGGACTGTTTGAGCCGTTACAACAGCTTTCAAAGAAGCACTTGTACAATTCAGAAGAAAACTTCCCTTGAGTTTTGGCTGAATTTTTGTACTCAAGGAAGCACACAGGAAGGACAAACAGCCCTCCCTTGTATTGGCGCAGATGATAGAGCTGGGCAATTGTCCCCAGAAAGTCTGGGTCTGCTTTCAGTTGTGACCCTCTGTGATTCCTTCTCTCCTGATTCTGGTTTCTAGAGCACACCACAGATAAAGTTGGCATGCACAAATATTTCCAGCCACTAAGAGTTTTAATATGAAAGTGAATCATGTGCACATGATAAGGATGCTCAAACACACACTCCTTCTGAGGCAGATGTGAACTTCAGTTCTGAACCCTAGAACTTCTACTGATACTCAGAGAACCAAAAATTTATTGGCGGGGGGGACAGGGGAGCATTTTCTTATTTACTAGAATACGTTTTGTGGAAAGACTTCATCATAAAAAGCAATCTCTACATTTTAAGGGGACCTATTAGTAGCAGAGACTGCTTAACTCACAGGATCCAACCTGCAATCTTTAATCCTTGAGAATTTAACTCAGAGGGTACTCCTGCAGGAACTCACGCAGTTGCAGGTATCTGCCATTACATGAAGCTGCATGTGGACGGACTGGGGAGAATAGGAACATGGAGGGAAGCAGAGAGTGGCTGTAATGCACAGACTGGAATCCTTTGCTGACTCCGGGCTGTGTGCAATCATTAGAGCACAATCCCTGTGGAGGCATATTGCAAATATTCAATGTTTTCAAGTCTCTGGGTTTACCAAAGCAATGCCATTTTCCAGAAATCCTTTTTCTTCTAGATTTGCTCTCTCCTGTCTTGTTAGCTGCATTCTCCAAGATCGTGTGCTCTCTCAGGTGTCCTATGAGATACTAAAGGACCTTCACCAATTAAGGGCCACCTCTAGCCTCTAGGGTCCTTTTGCGTTAATTAGAAAGAAGAGCTCTCTCTAGGGAGATGAATAAGAAGAAATGACCCCCTCCTCCCCCAGGGAATAGCTAGACAATGGAAGCACCTTTGTGAAAAAGAGAAAGCCTTCCTACTTCAGGGGAAAGCAGGTCTGTGTCTCAGTCCCAACCTTCCGCGCTGGTCCAGGGCTCTGTTCAGACTGCACAGCCATACTTGGCTCTCCTGCCCCCAGATTCCTAACTAAGTAAATCCCTGAAGGTGTTCGCCTTTGTATAAACTTGCATTTTAACATGATGTATCATTCTGTCTCTTTGTACTATCTTAGCATCTGTAGCTTATCATCCATGGCTTTATCTGCATTAGGCTTCAAAAGAGGGAAAAATGCAAAGAAAATGAAATCATAGGGGAGTAAGCAAGGTTAGAGGAAAATGCACCCTTTGCCCTCATTACAGGAGAAAGCGGAAAGGAGTCACTCTCCTGGTCTGGCTGATGGCTATGAGACAAATGCTGTATTATATGTGCAGTTCAGTCAGAAGCAGAGCACTGCGCTAGTGCGTGTGTTTCCGAGATGATCAGCAATGATGGCACTGCTGGAGACAGCTCTGAATAAAGGGCACCAGTAAGCACAGTACAGACCCAGCCTCATGTCTTCAGGTATCTCCACCACACAATGGACATGTATGCAGGCTGCATATTTTCTCTTTCACATAAAAATGCATTTTTTGTTCATAGCCCACATATTAACTGATCTCAATTTAAACAACCAGCAAGTGAGTGTTCATGTCTTTCATGCTTTTTCCAGAGGTTCCTTTGATCTCCCCAACTCTAATTGTCTGGTGGGTGGAGCCAAAGTAAACCTTACTTTAAATCTCTTTTCTATCATGTTAATGGACAAGATTACACGGGAATTATTTATATTCCAGACGGTCAGATTATAATGTACTGTAGTGATTTCAACAGGGCAAAAAAAACAAAAAATGTGTAAAGCTTCTAGACAGTAGGGACAAGGAAATAACACTTGCAGAAGAAAATATTAACAATTGAAACTGTTCATCATCCCGTACCTCTGGGAAGTGCACACAGATGTTGTAGAGGGAAGAAGTGGTTTTGACTAAATTGACTCCCTCCCCGTGGAAAAACGAACTCCTAGCCTTTGTAAATGTCGAAATGGAAAACCCTGCATCCTTATTCCACTTTCTTGGTGCCTAAATCTAGCACCCAGAGCGAATGCTAAGGGCACGAATACACAGTTATTGAGTTTAGAGTAATATAAGCCTACTTCCTCTATATATAAGTAAAAAATTTCACTGCTTAGAGTCTGCATTATTTGGACTCATAAACCCCATTAAAATGTAACATACATCTTCCTAAGTCAGGATACAAGGGACTAAGAATGGTGAAGGAGTTAAAAATGAACCTTCCCAAATATGCCACTTTGGCATGTGAATTATTTTGAGCTGAAGACAGTTAAGGCTCAAAAGACTCAGGAAGAGCTTTTTACCTCCCCCTTCCCTGCCTCTAAGAATTTAGAGGGAAGCCCTGGTCCAGGAGGAGGAGAGCTAGTATGACAGGTATGGTAAGCTGGTGGGGGATGGGGGGAGGGGATCTGCACAGCCTGTTCGTTCAAATTCCTGTGTCCCATTGCCTCTTCATGGCATGACAAACATCTGTTTACCAACACCTGCTCTTCCTGTAAATTACCTTTCTTTCCTGTGGAGGCCCAGACCCCTACTCCCTTCTCCTTAACTCAAGATTGCATAGAACCTTCAATTGCCTGCCTGTCTTTGAGTCTCATATCTTTGGAGCTCCCATCCATACTAAATGAAATTTGTTTTTCTCCTGTTAATCTGTCTTATATCAATTGAATTATTAGACTAGTCAAAGAACCTAGAACGGCAGAAGGGAAAGTCTTTCTGCCCATGTAATAGCATGAAGAAACTCAAAACCCATTCAAAGTCCCTCGGTACTGAGTATGGCTTTTCCCTGGCTGCGGTGATACTCTGTACCACTCTGACAACTTATCTGATTGTAGTAATTCCAAGGAGCTTTGGGCATTTAAGGATAAAATACGACCTATGATAAACTCTGCCTCAGGATTTAAAAACTCAAATGGTCCCTGGCCTACAGGGACCAGATGGAAATATGAGTTAAGTGAGGGGAGGATTTGCCTATTAAACATGTAAAACTGTTTTGTATTTCCTGAAGAAATGCACACTCCATTTTTCTTGAAACATGTGGTGGTGTTGGCATGGCCAGGCATTTGTTACCCAGTGAACTACAGAGACAGGAGCAGAGAAATATTCCTAGTGCTAAGAGGGAAAAAAGAAACCAAGCCTGGCTGTGCTGGTGTGCTGATTGGCAACTGTTACCCGGCCTCAGTATCAGAGAGACAAAGACAGCAAGCAAATCCGCGCTGCCTGTGAAAGCTCACATCCTGTCCGGTGGGGGCGGCTGTGTCGCAGCCCAGGACACTGTGGTCACGCAGAGACAAATAAACTCTGTGTTTCCCTATCTTCCAGTTTTTCAAGGGAAGATGGAAATCCAGATTCTTAGGTCATCTCCCAATTTTTAAATGTTAGCTTAACTTCTTTAAAATTGAGTAAACCAAGGAAAACACACAGAGCCCTTTATTTTGAAAGCTTCTGGTCTACACTGTGCAGGCTGAAATTAGATTGACTGCAAACAGTCTTGGAATTCACAAAAGCTTAGAAGAGAAATCAGTGAGCAGCATGCATCCTAGTGTAGAAGATTCGCTTTCACATCTGATGCACATCAAATCTTTTGGCTGTTTGCATTCACTGCAGAATAAAAAGGGTGTGACTGTCTGACTCACTGCTTGCAGGTTTTTTTCAGCATTCAGTGTCTATGTTATGTACTTGGAGGAGACGTGTCCTATTTTTGCAGTGTGTTTTCATTCTGGATATGCATTTGTATCTATAGATCACTAGGTAAGAAAGTTCTTTAATGTCTCTCTACTACATCAAGGATTCTGCCTATGCTGATAAAAGTTTGCCGCAGGAGCTCCTCCAAGGCATAGGTGCACTTAGGGAAGACAAATTGCCAGATGCATTAGTTTCCTGTTAGAGGCATGGCTGAGGCCAACAACCCAGACTCCTGATCTGTCGCTGGTACCCTTGTGCTCCAGTATATAGAATATTCCAGACAAACATACACACCTTTACTAGTTTGAGCTTCAGACACAAATCCTCCAATGTTCAACAGATAGGTGAGACATCTTGGGTAATTCAAAGGTCCCTTGAGTAGGAAGAGGCCTAGACTCTAGAGGAGGCTGCTCCAAGCCCTCTTACACTGCTGTTGTTTCTCCCAAGACCTCTAGACCTCACCTAACCACATCCGCTGTGTTGTAGCAAAGAGCAATGAAACAGAGATCAAACAGAAAGTCTTTCCTCCTGAAGGCTTGTGCAAGGTGGACAATGGTCCAAGATGGACAATGAGTGCTTCCTTCCTTTCAGGTACTATTCTTTGGGCCCACTTGGCCTTCCAAGGATGAGGACATCTGTAAAATAGAGTATTGCATAACTTGCACTCCTGAAATATCTGCAAACGTTTCCTTTGCTCATCTCCACCTCTGTCTTTCTCTCCCCCACCCTCTTTTGCTCCCATATGTCATATCCCACAATAGCCCAGAATAAAATGGCAGTAATTGCAACGTCACTGATTTCTCCTAAGTCATACAACAAGCTCTGAGGATAAATTTAGAATGGTAACTAAACAAATAATACTGCTTGACTTTTCCAGCATTGATCTCTTTCACCTTTAGCCAATACAAGACTTCCCTGGATTTGGCAAGGTAGACATTTTCGAACAAGTAGCAATTTTTTTGAAACTCAAATCAAGAAACAAAATTAGCAAACAAAAACCAGAAAAGAAAGAAAAAATTCAGAGTCTTCATCTATTTTTAAACGTAGCCCAATGCCCCACATATGGAAAAGTTTTTAGTTGAAAACTCATCTACCTTATGATGCACAAAGTCAGTCCAAGCAATTCAAATCCGAACTCTTGCTATATAAATGGCCTGTTTCCCATTCCGTTTAGCGATTAATCTTCAGGCTCTGAAGAGAATTCCTAATTGTATAGACTGATCTTGGGGAAAGCAAACCAAATCTCACAGAGAAATAAATCATACCCTCTTACACCTTTATTAAATTGCTGGCATTTAACATCAATTCTGTAAACACTGGACTATTGGTAAGTTCTTTAGAAGACTCTTTACAATATGATTCCTTTCTAGAAAAGAATGGACAGACAGGTCGGATTTGCGGCCATTGTTATGTGCGTGTCCAGAGATTCCCTATGAGACGTCAGGCAACCGCACTTAGCTCTGGGCAGAAGATGCCTGCATTTGCGTGAGAGTGACAGCATCTGTGCTGAAAGCAGGAAAAGCCTACCCATGGGTGCTGCCCAATCTGTTGCTGGAGAGGAAGGAAAGGTGATGATAAAGCACTCTCTATTCAGTACGCAGACCCCATTCTCTTCCTTGCAGGAAGTTGCTCCCACAGATCAAAGTGAGAGAACACGCTTCCGCAAACTCAATCTTCAGGTGATTGTCACACCTTTGCAAGTCTTCCTCTGCCAGTTCAGGGATGGCTGTGGTTTCATGAGAGCCACATAATACACCATTTAGTTAATCAGAACATAGTTCAGCCACTTGCATTGATGGTGCAGGCATGATGAGTGTTGAAACATTCTTACACAACCCAACCACTAGGGATGATTTGTGCATCTTGGAACCAGGCACAATAAGCAGCTTAAGATACTTGGAGCTGAGAAATCAAAACAAAGGATGTGGTCTCTCTGTGGCTCCCTGACCTTAGGGATCTGTGTGGTTTCCATGAGTATAAGTTACCTTAAAAGAAATTGAGTTTTAGGTCCAGAGAAAGTATTCCGAGCAGCAGGATTACAATGACTAAATTGCCATGCCAAAATATCAGATAGTCGCTCTGGTTTTGTTCCTTTTAAAATTTTGTTGTTGTCATGGCTTTTTTATCCCTCTGTCACCTTTTGGCTTGGCAAAAATGAACTGCAGACGGTAGGATATCAAGGAAGTGAGATTTGAGCTTCCCAGCTGTGTTGCTGTAAACGTTAAATAAACCTCCCCTCCTCTTTTTTTCCTCCTCACTTAGAGCCCAGATGACCCCCACCGGCACAGCTAGGCAGGATAAAGTTCACCCACGGGGCTGGAGTTTTGCTATAAGGACTCCTTCTGCTCAGGCTGATAAGGAAGCATGCTCCCTGTATCTCCCTGAGTGCAAGAAACTTAAAGTTCAGCTTCAGCAGGGCCATAGACTTTCACGTCCTAATTTGAGGCTCCAGCTTTGCTTTTGTTAATCTGCCTTCGGCTGAAGAGCTCCTTGGCATCCTCAGTCTTCCTGTGGAGATGAGGAAGGGGCCAGCTGGCCTCTGTCTTCTTCCCCTGACACCAGACTAAAGGGATCCCTTAAAAATGTCAGAACATAGAAGCATGTTACTTTATTCACAATTCTACATTATTATGTTACTATTTTTTAAATGATACGCTTTTACCACAAAGCTAATGTATCACTAAACACTATCTACTCTTCTTATAATGAGCATGTGTCCATTTTTTCTGGTGCCCAGAATCCAATCTTCTTATGTATGAAGAATTATTTTTATTTATATCAGTGGGAGGCAGAGACCTCCTCCCAGAAAAGAACTTGAACAATTGCTTCCTCAGTGTTCCCTGAAGCCAGGGCACAAGCATGTGCCAATCATATGCTATCTGGGGTGATGTTGATTTGCAAACCATGATGCAAAGACATATGCAACAGGCCAGGGTGGCAAGCCCTTCAGTGTCTGGCATGATGAGTATCAGAGGCTGTGACTAGAAACGGTGGCATCAGTGTATATGTAAGACCAATTCCATTTGGCTTGATGTTAGGCAGAGGAATGTGGAGTCTATTCCTGCTCAAGCTTCCAAGTCTATTTGAGTACAAATGATATTTCTGCTTAAATAAACCAAAATAATTTCTGTTGCTTGCAACTAAAAACCCTGACTGAGTCACCTCCTGAGCTGCAGTCTGAAGTCTCTCCCCAGCTATTCTTTTCTTCTCTTTCCTTCCCCCCTCTTCTTCCTGTCCTCTCACCCCCTTCCCTCTCCTCACCCCACTTCTCCTCCTCTCCTGTCTTCTCCTCGCTCTCTCCCTATCCCCCTCCTTCTTTCCCACCCCTTACTTTCACTTTCTGCCTCTCTCTTTGCTTTGGCTCTTATTGCCAAGCCATTATTGACAATCCTATCTTGAAAGTGGGAGAACTAAGAAGAACCCCTCCTCTCTTACTATTTTGTATTGATAAAACTGAGGCCTAACAGATTTAGACAGAACATTCCAATCAAACAGCTGGAATTGAGGCTGCCTTCCTTCCCAGTTAATGCTCCTACCACTCCTGTATTACCTAAAGAGCATACTTGTTCTTGTTAAAGGGAAAGACACAGGCCCAACCCGAGGTCGCTTTGGCTAGACCAAGTCACCAGACCAGGGCTGAAAGCCTGACCTGATTGCAGTTTCGACCTCCTACAGACATGCAGCCAGTCAGGAATTTTCCAGTCAACACTGCTAAGATAATGTCGCAAGGGTCCTCTCCAATTCCCAAAGGAATTCACCTAACAAGAACTTTTGGTCTCCAGGTGAAGGTGACCTCACCCAAAAGAATCCATTTTTCTGTTTGTGACTTCCTTTTCCTGCCTTGAAAAAAGCTCTCCCTTTCTGCAGCCCTTTGTAGCATCTCCTTACTTTCTGAATGGGATGATGCCCAATTCATGAATCGCTTAATAAAGCCAATTGGATCTTCAAGTTTACTTGGACAAATTTTGTTTTTTAACATTCTGTTCCCTGAAGATGAATGAGCTATTGTTCTAATTCTACAGATATAAGAGAATAAGGAGAAATATTTAATAGAAGGAAATTTCCAAAGTATTATATATTTCTATATTTTTCCATTGTTTTTGAGATAGAAAACAGTAGATGGATGTGTGTGTTTGCATCTAGCCCATGTGGATTCATGTGGTTTTACTTGTGTGGTTGTGGGGTCGTGTGAAAAAAATGGGAGTGGAGACCTGGGAAATCACCTTTGTTAGCCGTGGGAATTGAGGGTGTCTCTTATCTGTATTGGTATTATAAACAGGAGAGAACCATTTGATATTTTGCATAAACACTTACAGTGCTCCTTCAAGAGGTTAATCTTATCTTTCTCTAGTTTCAAATCAGCCTGTGCCTTCCCACTTTACTTGAAACAGAATCCAAAGTCTAAGAAGAATTGGCCATATCACTTGGAGCCCACTCTGGAACGCTTGCCAGATGAAAGTCAGCACAGCAGGGTAGCAGGTACTAACTGAGACCACACCAACGAAGGGAGGTGCATGGCTGCCGTACCCACATGGCCTGTGCTTTCTCCCCAGCCTCACGCAATGCCACTGATCTCCCGGCTCAGTTTGCTTGCTTCCCTCTCTGGCCCTTGGCTCTCTTCAACTAGGTTTCCTCCCAGAGCCGTTGTACTTGCTGGGCCCTCTTCCTGGAACTCTCTCTCCTGTCTATTCACTTGGCTGTTTCCATGTCATACTGGACTCCACTCAAATTTAGTTTCCCAAGAGTGGCTTCTTCTGTATCCTAGCGCTGCTCACTGCTTCCCTATTTTCCCTCCTAGTAATCCTTTATTTGAAATAATCGTGTTTATTTATTAGGTTAATGTCTGTGAAGGGAAGGACCCTGTCTCTCAAGACTACTTTTTAATCTGCAGTATACCTAGAACAGTAAGTAACACACAACAGATACTCAAGTTTATCTTTGTCAAATGAATGAATGCATGAGAATAGAATTGGAAAAGAACATTACGCAACATTCCTAATGATGAGTGCAGATGTGCAGTCAAGGCATGCTGACATGCCTACACGCACACAAGTACAACATAGCAAAATCGTAATTCCTGTGAGAGCATCTTTCTTTAATTTATAGTAACATTATAGAAAATTGTATTCACATTAATGGCTGAAAGACACCAACCTATTTCAGAGAGGTTCATCCACAGCATAGATGAGATTCAATTAATTCATAAACCTCCTCACCAAATTTATAATTATTCACTTTCTGCTATTCTTGTTTCATTTCTCCCTCTGCACTCCCCAATTATTTTTTCAGAGAAATCCCAGATAGCACATCATTTTACCTATAGATGCTCAGGTATGTATCTCTCTTAGGTAATTCTTGTTTGTTAGCATAACCGTAGCACTATTATCATACCTAACAAGATTAATAAATAATTCAGTGTTATTTAACGAATAGACTGCTTCAGTTTTCTCCAGTTACCTAAAAACATGTATTTTATAATTGGTCTGTTTGAATCAGTGAACAAACAAGAACCAAATACAGCTTTTCATTCAGATGTCTCTTGAGAAGTTTCTTTTGATCTGTAACACCCCTTTCTATGCCATTTAATTGTTGAAGAAACTGAGTAATTTGTCTTATGATGTGTCATATTCTGCATTTGGCAGACTCTATCTTCATGGTGTCCTTAATGTGTCTTTGTTTCCCATATTTTCATAGCTAATAATTCAGAATTTTTTTTTTTCTTCACATTACATACCTCCCATTATAGCAAAATCAAGAAGAATCAACATCTGGATGTCACACTCCCAGTAATGCTCAGGTTGATCACTGGGTTTAGATGTCATGAGTCTCATGCATCAACTGTAACCCTCTCCCCACACATGACAACTTTTCACCTAATGATTTTAGCAGTTATTATCATTGCCTTAACCCTTTACTTCATTAGGAATTTCAAAATGAAATTTTTTTTTAAGCCTATAGTTTCTCTTTCCTCTATTAAGGAGAACTTTTCTTTATCAACTATTTGGTTGCTTAAAATGTGGTCCTTACAGGAAAGGCAGCACAAATGTTTGAGTCTTTCCGATTTTCAGAGTAATGAGTTGGTATTCTAGCAAACTCCAAAAGTGACCATTGGGATTTTACTTTTAAACATCATCATAAATTCATTGATTTTTAAATATTTTATTTAACAGTTCAGTTCATAGCAATTATTTTTCTTTTTTGATACTCATGTTCTCCCAAATCTGGTTAATGGGAGCCCCTTTATGTTTACCTTTGTGTTCTTTGGACACCACCCAGTTTTCTTTGATAGTTTCTTTACTTCCAGGCATGACAATATGCTCAAAATTCATCTCATACGTTTCCTGCCCCAGATCTGGAATCAGCAGTTTTCCAAGGAGTCGTCTTGACTTTTAATGAGAAATATATTTTTTAAACCACAATCTGGGCACCAGGAGTGCTCATTGCTTCTAGGCTTTTTTTAGTGGAAAGAGAAAAATATGTATTTTTTCAGAAAAATAAACATCATTCTTAAGTTCATGCTGATATTTTCATAAATTCAAATGAAAGATTACAGCAATTTTTACTTAAATTCCTTGGTTTTATATTTATATCTCTTTTCCCTTCCTTTGAAAACATCTTGGTTCATGAAAACATTAACATAATTCATTATTTGCCTTATTTAAATACATATAACAGTTTCAAAATAAAAATAACAGTATTTCCAGTAATAACAAACCTAGTGAATGCATTTTAAAATTTCTTTGTGGTTTTCTCTTCTATCCTTAGAATGTACAGTCAAAATATTAGGGTTTAAAGCCATTTGAAATGAATCTTCCCCATGTTATTGCCACCTACTTGATAAATAGTTTGGCTCACTTATTTCAGGTTTTTACAGTCATTATTTTTGCAGGTTGGTTTTGATTTAACTTTTTTAATTGTGTGAAATATAAGCATGATTTCAAAATCCAAACTATGAAACAAGGTATTTTCAGTTTTAGAGAAGTCTGATTTCCATTCCTGCCCACACCTTGTTTTCTCCCTTCCTTATAGGTAACACGTTTATCAGGTTTTGCTTTAGTCATATACATAATCCCCCTAACTTTGTGCACAAAAGGTAGCATATTATCCACACTCTTGTAGAACTTGCCTCTTTTCCTTTTAATTTTCAATTAAAAATATATCTTGACAATAGTTCTATTGAAGTCTAGAGAAATATTCCTAATTTTTTAAGCCTGCATATTTACTGCACAATATAGGTATACTTAGTTTATTCAACCTGTCCTTTACTTTTGGGGATTTAGGTTGTTTCCAGACTTTTTCTATTACAAATAGTGGACCAGTCCAATTTTCAGACTTTATTTCCCTGGGAAAACAGACAAACCATGCTCTGTTATAGCCCTTTCAATGACCCTTATTGAGTGCCCACTATCTTAAATGTCCTAGACAGACATACCCATATTGCAATATTGTTCCTGCACTAAAGGAATTCACACTCCAACTGTAGCAGGAGTACTAGATGCTTTTGTATATATGGCTCTGCTACCAAACTCCCAAATCCTGATTTATGTGCCCAATACATAGTCAGCCAATCTCTGAATCACTGGGTTTGAAGAAGAGAAAGCTTTACTATCAGAAGGGCAGCCCAACAAGAAGGCAGGGGACCTTTCCCAAATCTGCCTTTCCTACTTGGACCAAGGGATGAATTATATTCTATAGTAAAGGATGTGGGGTTAGGGCAGGAAACAGAAGGGCCTTGAAACTCCTTTGGATCACGCACCTGTCCGTCTTCCTGGAACCACCTAGGGGTCGTTGACATTGCTCATGTTGACTCCACGCCGGGCATCAGCTCTGCAACAGAAATGTCATCCACGCACATTCCCCCGGTCCTGTGATAGGCTTCAGAGAAGAGAACAAAGGACAGAACAAGGTCATCATCCTCACAAGGTCATATGTCATGGAAGTTTACTCTGTAGGGTGAGCCTAGTAAGGTATATGTGAATAAAGAAATGTATGTCTGGATTCAGTTTCATCACTATTGAGCTGTTTCGCTTCATGGTGTGTGATCTGGGCCAGTTTAATTCACCTCTGTGTAAAAAGTGGTATGTGATCTACCTCCCAGGTATGTCACGAGCATTAAATGAGACATTTTTAAAAGCACAATGTCTACCACCTAGTAAGTGCTCAATAAATTTCACCTATGAATGGATATAGACATTTTGGATAAAACACACCACCAGCAAAATTTAGTATCACTGATAATTTTAAAGTAATATATAGAGTGGAAAGAGCAAGGGCTTTGGCATCCGTCAATTTAGGCTTAAATACTAACATCACCTCTTCCCTCTGACCTCCCTTGAGTAATTCACTTATTGCCTTTGGGCTTCAGTTCCCTCACCCATAAAGTGGGAAAAATACCACTTACTGGCTTTGCTTTTTTAACAATTACAAGAGATTACACCAAAGACACCATCTAGTATAAACACATAATAAACATTGCTTTATATCTCTATCCTGCTCTGTCACTCTAATATGAAGAGTTATGCTGGCAATTGGGATTCAGCCAATGTGCAAGTGTGGTGCTCTTACAGGAGCCAATGAGCAAATGTGTTCTGCTTATGGAAAGCGGAGGGCACCAAGGACCCTCATTGTAAGGATTCCCCTAGCCTACATGGATCGGTTTTCTTGAAACCAGAGTATTTCTTAGTTTATCTGAGGACCTATCTTTCTCCTCAGGGATGTTCTCTTCTGTTCCTGTTTCCTGATCTCTACTCTGCCCAGGAATCTAATGCAATGCATACAGTGCTGTACTAGGAACTGTGGTCTTGGGCTTAGATGACAAACTCTCAAGACAAAGTGAACTGCACAAAGCCTCCACTTTGACTTTAAGACAAGACAGGAGTGCATATATCTTTTTGAATCAGGGATTTTGTTTTCTCTGGGCAAATTCCTAGAAGTGGAGTTACTGGGTCATATGTTATTTTTATTTTTAGTTTTTTGATAAACCTCCATACTGCTTCTCACCATGGCCACACCCCTATATTTGTTGCCACATTATTTACAACATCCAAGATAATGCAAGCAAGCAATGTATCCATTAATAGATGAACAGATAAAGAAGATGTGGTACATATACACAATGGACTATTATTCAACCAAATAAATTAATTAATTAATCCTGCCACTTGCAACAGCATGGATAGACCTAGAGGGTATTGTGCTCAGTGTAATAAGCCAGGGGGAGAAAGACAAGTACCACATGATTTCACTTATTTGTGGACTCAAAACAAAACAAAACAAAATGAACAAAATAGCAGTATCTTACAGAAACTGAGAAATGACTGGCAGTTTCCTGGGAGAGGGATTGTGATAGGTGGGTGGGGAGGGTGAGGGGGATAAAGGGGCACGAAAATTCTCAATCATAATGTAAACTGGTCACGGCGATAGTAGTGCAGCAGGGAGAACATAGCCAATGATTCTTTAACATCTTCCTATGTTGACAAATAGTAACTAAACAAGTGTGAGTGAGGATTTAATAATGTGGGTAACTCTTGAACCACTGTGTTATATATTTGAAACCAATATAAGATTGTATTCCAACTATACTTCAATTGAAAAATAAAAATAAAAAAAAGTCATCAATAGGAACCCAGGAAGTCAAAAAAGAAACACACAAGACAGGAAACTATAAAGCATGCACAGCAACAGCACAGCGGAGGTCTCATGTTTCCCAGTTGTAGCTTCTAACATCCCAGTCATTTTATATATGGGACACATGTGTGGTCATGAGAGGCAAACTGAGTATATAAGGACCCTTCAGCTCAGGGAAGACCACAGCTGAAGGGTTCCATCAGCATTCACACCTACCGAGGTATGACGCTGCTCCTTCATTCAGGCACAGCTGAATAGCCTAATTCTCAACATCTCACGTTACTTGCTACTCCATCTCAGTGATGAGGTATTATAAGTGGTTGGTCCAGAACTTAGTCATTGGACAGATTCTCACTGATCTTGGATATGGTATAGATAAACTCTTAAGCAAGGCCTTGAGTTAGTCTTACAGGAAGAACTGATCAAAGATCAAGTCCTCAGGTTTGTCCAAAACAAGAGGAAAGGTCACAGAACCAGCTGTTAACTCCTGCCACTCCAAATACATATGGAAGCTAGTATAGCAAAATAAGACACAGTGTACTAGGTATACCATTCTATATTTTATATAAATCATCTTCTTTAACTCTCCATGACAACTGTATAAGGTAAATGTAATTTCATTCCAATTTCAAAGATGAAGAAATGAATTACAGGTTTGAGATCCAACAAGCCGAGGTTCAAATTCTGGTTGCACCACTTACGTGCTATCTGCCCTTGGGAAGGTTACTTAGCCCCTGAGCCTACATTTTCTCATTTAAGTTAATAATACCTACTTCTAAAGTATCACGAGCAGTTGTAAAGCTTATGTACCACAAAAAAAAGTATGAATTGACACTAAAATCCAGCCCATACTCACCTCACTAAGCCACTTTGCCTTCACAGGTTTCCAGGAGCCTCTTGTAGTCTGCGCAGAAGCATTCTACAGGCTAGCAACAGCCAGCTTTGCAACCCTGTATTGTTCATAATTTTTGGAAATATTTAGGGATATAAATGAAGAGTAGCTTGTTCATAGATAGCATGTAATTAAAGTCTGCTTTTTCATTCCCTACAATATCTCAATAAGGGATTTTTCCTTCAACAGAAACTGTAGATGGCTAGTAGCAACAAACTATACTTTGGAATTACTCTGGCCAGCTGGCGATGCCCTCTTAGCAGAGATATTCAAATTGAGAGTTCAGTCTCCAATAGTGGAATTAAAGGTACATGGTATTAGCAGGAGATAATCAAGAAAGGTGGGTCCCCTCATCCTCTAACTGTATTAAGCAGATTGTCGCCCACACTACTTGTTTACAAGGGCAACACTTCCTGTGTAAACTGGTATCTTCACTTAAATCGGAAAACTTGTCCCAGCCTATCTCAAAACTCCAGCCTACTTCCTTATATATAAAAATCAGCTTTGCCAATCATCTGCCAAAAGAAAAATTTCCAAGTCTATTAGATCCATAAAACTCCATGTGAACTAAATAATTTTCATTAGCACAATCCATGGTACCGATGCCACCATCATTTCCTTGCACTATTTTGTATGTTAGCAGTATCTTTAGCAGATTCAGAAGACTCAAATGTATCCTTGCAGCATGCCCTTAAACAATTCTGTATCTAGAGATTCAAGGGGAAATAAACCTGATCCCATGACAAAGGGTGGAGAGGAGAGATTTTGTTTCCTTTCCAATTACATGTGCTTCATGCCATTGATTTTTAACCTCTGGGAATCTACTAGTACTCATTTTTATGATCATAGAGAGAAAGAATCTTTAACATAACAGTAACCACTCTGCAAAATATATTTTCTTGCCATCTAGTCAACAGTATGGCCAATGAAGTCACAAAACATTAAGCTGTATTTGTGCTGAAAGGCATGAGTGTTTCCAGCAATGGTAGAAGCAACTGGGAGGTCAAAGATCTTTTGTCATGGGATGAGGCAGGGTGAAGCCAAGCATAGGTTTCCTTCAAGGGCATGGGAAAGGGGTAGCTGTGGCTGTGTCAATGCCAGGGACTCCAAATCAGAATGACTTGAAAGACTGTCCTCTGCCACGCTTCTGGGAATTCCTATTCCTGCCTGAGAACCTCTTATTTGAGGTTCTCCTGAGTCATCCCACAAATGCTTTCCCATCCTCTTTCTATCCACTTTGTACTTAGTTCATGTAGTTGCACAATTTCCCAGAAAAGACATTCCATCCTTAGATATTACACTTTCTTTGCTATCACTCCCAAACAAGGGATAAATTCAGACAGGATTTTACCATCCTCAGACTTCAGTTCAACTCAGTATTACCTTGATATAAATGCCTGTACTCGAGGAGCTTATAAATTTCTCAACCGTATCAGAAATATGTGTCATCTTGTCTGTGTCCCACCACTAGCCTGGGAGCCACAGCAGGCCCAGAAATAAACTTCTTCAGTCCTCAGGAACCTGGTCGGTACTAGTTACGCGCACAATGAATACTTATTGGTTGGATAAGTGAATTGACCAAAGGTTCCCAAGGATGTGCCTTGGTTGGGGTAGCAAAATAAAACATAGAAATGAGATGAGGTATAATAGGAAATATATGAAGTATCAAACAGCTTGATCAGAAACAGTATTGAGAGGCAGTGGGAGAGAGAACAGGATGGCCAGCACTCAAGCCTTTGGTTTTGGGTAAAGAAGTTGGGACTAAATTCCATCTGCAGAAAGTTGCAGATTTTATGTTCGTAAACAGAACTTAATTAGATTAACCATGTAATATTGTGCAGAATGGAGAGGTGCAGATGTGTTCCCCTTTATTCACAGCACATGTACACTTGTACAAAAAGCAGAATATAAATATAACATACGTCTGGTGACTATGGAAAACTGAGATTGATCCCCTTACCAGTGGAGGCAGTTGGCTACACAATTTCATGGTTTCCCTGTGAGAACTTCCCTTCAAGTGTTGTTGTAGTAATTGTTGTTTGTTATTGCATCATCAACCAATAATCAGGAGTTGAACCAAAGTGTGATTTCTTCCCTTGTTACTGAGCTGAGGCACTCAAAGTCTCCTGTTAAGAAAAACTGTGGAAATCATGAGAATTTAGAAAGGAATTGCTACGGTCTAGAATTTTTTTCACAAGGCTTATCTCTATAAAACTTCAGTCTGACAGGATCTATGATTTACCTGAAGTAGCTGTTCTGTGTAGAATCCGCTACAGCTACGTTAGATGTTCATTTAATTAGTAGATTTACAGTAAGTTGGAATGGTACAGATTCGGCACTCTTAGCCCATATCCCCTTCCCCATCAACCTCCATTCTGGGTCGAGGTGCCCTAGAGATGGAATGTGCCCTGACTTAAGGCATTTTCCACCTTGTGAGTAATGTTTTGTCTCACAACTGGTTTTTAATGCCTGCTGTTGTCTTAGATCAGAAATTCCCTTCAAACTGGATGCCTTGATCTGATCCCAGCACCTTCTACCCATCACCATCTCATCCTATCTGAATCTAGTAAACCAGTGGCTCTGAAACCTTAGCATGCACCAGATCCTCTTGGAGGGCTTTGTAAAACACAGATGTCTGTGCTTCGTCCCCAGAGGGTCTGATTCAGCAGGTTTGGGATGGAGCCTGAGAATCCCCAGTTCTAACAAGTCCCCAGGTGCTGCTGCAGCTCTGCTGGGAGCCGTTATCTTGGGAATTGCTACGGCAGTTAATTTAATCCCACACATGTTCTAAACCTAGACTCCACAATAAGGACAAAAGTCTAGTCTCCAACTCACATCTATTGGGAGGTCAGACATAAGAGATAATGAAATAATATCTTCATAATAGCTAACTTTTATTGGATGCTTGCTGTGTGTTAATTAAATCATTACATTAACCCTATAGGTTAGATCAAATTAACGTGGTGTTAATATTCCCATTTTAAAGATAAGAAAACTGAGGTTTAGATAAATCATACAAATTTTCTAAAGTCACCTCACTAAGCCACTTTGATTCATCTTTCTCTGACCCTAAAGCAAAATTCTGATCATTAAGATTGTGCTCACTGGCTATCCTTTGAGGGTATTTTAATGAAGGAAAAGTCTCAGGTTTGCATGTTCAGAATGGCTGAGTCTTTTCCCCAGTGAATTATTAAATAAGGGAAAATTGCTAATTATTTCCATTTACTGTGGAGGTATCTTGTGTGGGGAGACTATCTCAACATGGGTAAATTTGTAATCCAGGGCTTTGGAAACTGGTTCTCAGTTTGCAGATCCATAAAAGAAGTACTTGAAATGCTCTTAAAAGTTTCTTCCCCTTTTTAAACATCTGTGATCTTCAACTTGTAAGCCAAGATTCTATTGCACTAACTTCACTGGTAAAGAACTGCCAACGAGTTTAGAATGTTCACTGGCTTCTCTTACAACAAAGAATGTAGAATTCGATGTTAGAAACTGTCTATACTGGATATCATTCTATCAGATGGCTAAAATCAGAACAGAGAGACCACTTTAATGGAAAACACCATTGGTCTCAGGAATAGGCTGTTCTTCCCATCAACCCTAAAAAAATAGAGCTGAAAAGGCATCATGCTACTTATACTGAGCCTGGAGTTCCGCTCAGGACACTAATGTTCTCTCAGTCATTATCTTTCTCTACTGCCTTCTGCTGTCCACCTGCTGTTTTCTTACATTAAAGGTACATTTTCCTCCCTTGAAATTGGGAATATATTATTACCCCATCACCAGTAAGCCCATAAGCAAACCCACCCGGGGGGCTGAGCTACTCTAAGCAGTGAACTTCATTTAACTGCAGCAGGAAAGGCTGACATTTTCCTGTACCTTGGTGCCAACTTCTGGGGTGACACCCTGTCTGGAAACTACAGACCATATGTACTGACAACAAGGAGACTTTGTGTAAAGGAACAGACTTTTCCTCCCCAGCTGTCTGTGGAGAACAGCAAAGGAAGTGTATCTTTCATGCAGCATGTTTATGAAGTGACCATTCATTGTAAAAACAAATTCATAATTGGTGTATGTGGGTAGGAGATGTCTGCTGGCCATCAGGGTGCTAATATGAGTTAAATTCAACGGCATTTGGAATTTGGGAAGCTGTGGCCTTGATGCCCAGCATTTCTCATTTAAAAAAATCTTAGTTATCTGACTTCTATTTCTGCAACCTGATTTTTTGACATTGCAACATCCAGGCATTTTATCAGGAAGACCAACATCAAAGTACACCACACATGGAATATTTTATTCAAGAATACAAAAGTTGGGGGTGGGGTGGGGGGAGGAGAATGATACGATATTTCATAAGCTTTTGAGCACTCTCTAATTCTCTGGGAATATGTGTGTCATAACTAGCATAAAGTAATCAAATGGAATAAAAGGAAGTAGAATTGCAGTAGACAGAATCCCTTAAGTACTATAAAAGGAAGTATTATGTTGTGAAATTTTCAGTTACATGTATGTGTGTGTGTGTGTGTGTGAGTGAAAAGTAAAATGCATTTCTTATGTGGGCTATGGTTGTTTTAAAGCCCATATGTTATGGACAACCTATCAAACTTAGTACAGTTGGATAGAAAGAGGTTGTAGCCTGATTTCATGCTCTTTCCCAGTGGTCTATAAAACAGACTAAGTAAAAATTCACAAAAATATGCAGAGATCCAAGATTACATACAAAAGATCTGTATAGTATTTATATTACAGTTTGCATGAGATGTGTGTCCTGGCTTCCAGAATGAGCAGCTATATTTCATAGGGTTTGGGTGGCCCTTTGAACTCTGAGGTATGGGCAAAACTGGCTGGAAAATAATCCTTATAAAATGTTCTTTTGCCAGCCAGGATTGCATGGATGTAAAAGATCAAGGATGGAGCAAGTACATTCTAAACCCAATGATTAGTAGGAATAAGTCCCACCAGGGTCCAGGGGATGATAGGACCAACTCACCCAGGGACAGGGGCAGAGAAAACCTTGGAGGAAGAACTAGTAGAAGGGGTCAGTCAGAAGTGTCTTTTCTTGTTTGCGGAATGCGGAGCAGTGATACGGGGATATTTCTCATACCTCTTATTTATGCAATCACACAGAATGAAAGGATGTGAAAAGTGATTTTTGAAGAACATGTTTTATAATGTGCATCAATACACAAGTATTTCATGTCATGTTCTTGGTTTATGGTTGGACGCAGATGTAGTTAACATCTGGTTGATGCTCACCATTTGCAGGCCCTCTACTAGTAACTATAATCTCATTTCTCATCTCTACAACCTCATGTAATAAACAGCTTAATTTCCCTTTTATAAACAGGGCAAATAAGCCACAGAGCGGCTAAATAACTATCAAATTTATACATTTTGGAAGGTGGGGAGTTGAGTGCAGACCTAGATTCATCTGACTTTAAGGTTAACTCTTCTAAGAACCACCTGATTCTTAGTAAGAAACTAAGTCCAGTTGGAAGGTTTTCTGGCACTCTAGTTGCCCATGTTTGAATACTTCCTTTAGCTAAAGATGCGGCAAACTTCCCTGAAATTTTTGTGTTTCTATTATTAAAAGAAGAATATCTTAAAATTTCCCCTTATGTGAATCAATGCCATTTCTTAAGTTGTGGCTTCCAATATTCAAGTGATTATTTCTTGGGTATTACCAATGACAAGTCAAGTCAAAAAGTTCCGTGAAAGGCACCGTCCCCCAGTAGAATCACTCTCCACATTGTGTTAAAGGATTGATTTTGAGAAGAACTTAATGCAGGGTTTTAAGATTTTCAGAAGATGGATATTTTGAAAACATTTGATTTAAAACGAAAAAGACATGTCAAACTACGACATTCCATTTGGCTCCTGCCTTGGGGTTAGTATTTCTATTCAAAGTGATAATTTTTCTGGTTTCATTTAACAGAAAAATCTCCCCTACTTGCCTCAAAACGCTAGTAGAGATCCTCTTGATCCTGGGAGACCCCCCTTCCCCCACAAGGGGGATGCTGTGATCTTAGTTCAGATGTGAAGGGAAATCAAGTGAATGAAAATAACCTTTATGTCTTCTTTGGAACGTGAGAATGATATGTCCTTTAACTCAGTTTTTTCAAAGGTCTCTTTCACTAACAGCATACTCTTTTTAACTAGAAAGTTTTTCTCCACATTTTATGATTTTATCAAATCTTGGCTAATATAGCTAATATTTATTGACTATTTACTCTGTGCCAGATGCTGTTTGGAATGAAGTTTATAATTAAACTCTAACACAAAATCTTTAAGAAAGATAGTCTTATTGTTCCTTTTTTTTAGATAAGGAAACTAAAGCATGACAAGATTAAATGATTAAGAAGCTGTAAACCTGGGTTTGTACCCAGGAAGTCTTATTTTAGCACCAAAGCTTTGAAGCAAGCAACTTAGCAGTGTTTCTTGAACTGAGTACTGGGGAATGTTAGTTCTGCAGGATATTAACAGTTATTTTTCAAAATCAGATTCCAAGGTCTGAAAAGTTTTCCAACGCACTAAAATGTATTGGGTAATTTTGCAGAATTTTAATGTAGTAATAGGCATTGTGAATCTTCAAGAAAGGATATTATATATGCAGTTTTTCTCAGATATATTTTCATATTTGTGTGCACATGCAAACACATGACCTGAGTGCATATATGCATTATCTTATTTATATTATTATTATTGTAGGTTATAATTACATATCTATATATCTCTTTTACGGTACACTTCATAAGGAAACACAAATATATATTCATCAAAGGTTCACATCAGTCAGACCTGATATTGATATTGACCTTTGCACACCCGGTCATTTGTATTCCTGTGCTCTAAATGTAACACAACTCAACAATGAATAGTAAGTTCCTAATTTTGTAGGGCATAGCATTAAAAAGAGAGCATTTTGGTACTCCCTTAAATGTTGCATAAGAGTGATAGCAAGCTCCTAAATACTTCAGAGTACAGCAGACAAAGAAAGCATTTTGATACTGCCAAATTTGCAACCCTCCCACAGGGTGTAATACTCAAGGGGTTAACAAACACTGACCAAGAATAGTTACCTATTTGAAGCATTAAAATTACAATAGCCCTTAACACATCTGGTCAGTTGTATAGAAATTTTCAAGATACACTGTTGATTTTTCAGAAATTTCCAGCAATAAAAGTATGTAGGTTCCATTTTTAAACCCTTTCCTGAATTATACTGACCTAGACACATAAAAGTGGCTCTTAGTTGTAAAAACAATTCCCTGCCTTTTCCACCCCAGTTTTGTTTGAAACCCTGCCTTTAGAATTGGGGTGGTTACCCTTAGTTCTCTCAAAAAAGTAAACTTTATAAGGGTAACATTACTAATGCTCTGTTTGAGCACAGCACTAGTAAATGCACTTTATGATAATCAGAGTAACTATTGTATCAAATTATATGATCTACACAGCAAAACCTCAATGTTTGTACACACAGGCATACACGATACATGCATGCACAACAGAGGCATGCACTTACCCTTCCAGTTTTCTTTGATATTTTCACTTTATGACTGACCTAGGAAAATGTACAATAGTCCACTAAAAGCCACAGGAGCCTCCTTTAACTTAGGGTCATGCCACCATGCACTAAGAACACTGAGGATTTAGGAGACCTAGATTATAGTTTGACTCTAAAAACTATTGGTCATTTGTCTTGTCTACCAAGTGGCTTTTGAATATCTTATAAGAATAACTGAGTGTTTAACTTTCTATATAGGGCTGCCAATCAAATATGCAAATGTAAAGATGAACAGTAAAGTAAAGATTTAAAAAAAAAAGTAAAGATGAACTGTTCCTTGTACACAGGGGGAAAAAAACCTATGATATGTAACTAAGAGTGCAAAATGCAGTCCTTAGGAAGTGATTTTCTACTGTCTTCTGTAAGACATAAGCATTTACTGAGATAAGGACAGGCTCCTACAAGTAGAGGAGCCTTGGACGAGCACAAACCAGAGGTCATCAAAAGAAATAAAGTCACTGTGACTTCCTTATCTCTTCATATCTTCTCTTTTAAAATAGTATTGGACCCCTTCCCCTAAAACAGGAACCAGCTAGAATTAAGGCTGATGTCAGCCACCAGGTGGCATCGGTGCCTCAGTAACATTCCTTGAACAGTAAGGGCCCAGTGTGCCCTGCTTTCTCCACCTGCCATCTCCAGCTTCAGAAGCATTACTTTTCCATACTTAAACTATTGCTAGTAAAATCATGAACTTCATTTATAATTTCACTAATTTCTGTCCTTCCCTCCTGAGAGGAAAACATAACCCCCATTTAATTAACTAACTTATCTTAGGCTCTGTATGCTGTCTTTACTTTCTAAGGTTTGTCTTCACAATTTCACTTTTGTTCCTCCTTTATTTCATTTTCAGCTCCTTTCTTTCCTGTGTCTTCTCTGGTATCTGAAAGCATGCTCAGAAATATTCCTAGAGTTCCACGCAGCTAGGCATTAAGATCAATCTTGGCTTTTCTTCCTTCTCTCAACCTTTCTCCTGCACCACAGGAAGACTTTTGTAAGAAGAGCAGGATGAAATATTTACTTACAGTTCTGCAAAAGCATGTCTATTGTCTCACAGGAGAAGAAAAAGAAAGCAAAATTACTGAGCATGAATCTCTAGTGACTTTGTCTTTTCCCAACAGACATTTCTTCAATTTGCCTCTAAGGATGTTACATTCTGAGAATTTGTTCATCTTATTCCTTCATTTTCTTTCTTCAGCTGGGGGTAAATGAAGGCCACACCCAAAGACACTTCTATGAGATGTTATTGCCAACATCAACTTCAAATATAAAGTGACTCAGTTAAAGCCTCTGTGCCTCTATAGATAACTGAGCATAAAAACAGAAATAAAGCTAAAAGTTAACTGGGAAATTATTTTGACCAAGCACCTGAAACCTTTTTCGAGAAGGATCCACTTATATGTTCTCCAGCCTGCAAGTTAACAGGGAAGGCTTCGGTAGGGCTTTAGTGAAATCAGTCTGACACAGAGTTGAGGAAAAGCCATAACTGGTGATTACGTTTCCTCACCAGCAGGGAACCTGCATGAGACATCCATGCTGGGTTATGGAGGAGAGCATTGTGTGTAACGGCACTAAATGCTGGGGAATATCTTAGACATTTTCAGTTTCATGAGAGGAGACTATATCTTTGGTTGGGTACTCATGACCCAAAGGCTCATTTATCTAAAAAGTTGGTCCTTGAATGGTTACATGTGTTTCCCAAGGTCACATGTCCAGTCTGGGAGGAGAACTCAGATTTCTGGGACACAGATCGCCTGTCTGTATAATGGCACTATTAAATGTTCATCTTAAGTAGCAGTGTGGTGAGTAATAAATAACACGCAATCATCCTGAGGAATATGTGACAGTGAGTAGGAAAATCAATACTATAACTCCCCTTCCCGAAGTGGTAAATAGCAAACGGTTCTAAGTGTAAGCTTCGAATAAGAAGGGTCCGTGTTAAAATTTTGCTTCCTCCACTTTGCAGCTTTATGTTTATACCTGTTTAGGTTTAATTTTCTTCTCAGTAAAATGAAAATATACCAGCACTTGACTTACAGGGAGGATCCTTTTTAGGATATATTAAATGCTCAATGAATTGAATCTGTTAGTATTATTATGGATATTTTGAAGTAAAATTGATGAAACATCTAAACAACTGAAAAGGGAGAATTAAGCTGGGCATTAGAACTGATCATTAAGCTGGGCATACAAATAACTGATTATTAAAAGCTCTCGGACACGTCATTAATACACTAATTTCTTCTCTAGAAGGAATTTCTCTCTAGAAATAAATACAATAATAATAAGAGAATAAATACAGTAATTTTCTCTTGGCAAAAGGAAAGGTAGTTAAAAGATTAGGTGATAAAGGTAACTTGACTTAATAGAATTATTTAATATCCATTCTGTACGTCTTTTTACTCTATTACTATTTTTAAATGTGCTTAATTCCAGTCAAGAACTTGATTGTTTAAAAATTCATTAATAACTAAGGACATTTATAACTAAGGACATTTTTTTCCTTAATTAGAAAAGAATTTCAAAGTAAGGGCTAAGTTTGATTTTTTTTATGCTTTAGAACTTAATGGATATATTAATAGATATATATATATACTTAAAAATGACTGAGTTTTGCAGTAATAAAGAAGGCATTCAATTAGCAAAATAGTGCCAGAGTAGGATTGCCAAATATCCATCTGTCAGGCTGTAGCTTAAATACTTTGGTTATACAGATAATTTCCCTACAGTAATGACAAATTAAGCAATAAAAGTTAATTGGAGACAGAAGTGGCCAGGTATTGCCAATACATCCAATCTTGAAAAATTCAAAGAATATAATTTTCTCATTTAGAAAAAAACCCATTAAAATGGCATTGAACTTAAAGCATAATGTATTTGTGCACATCTGCTAATGAAATTTATTTTTTCATGATTTTTTTAATGTTTAGAACTCATTTAAAATTCATTTCATTATTGTCATCCCTTCTAGAGAAATCAGAAATAAAATTTTGTCCTTAGCTGCTCATGGTGGTGAATCACTCTAGAAATAAAAACTCACTTCAATCACAGTACCTCAAAATATAATCCTGTGAATCAAATTCTTATTGAACAGCTGTATATAGTTTAAAATAGGGAAATTAATATATATGTTTATGACATTAGTTTGGTTGTAGGGGAAAAGTGTAAATTATTTGCCATTTCTTTGCTAAGCTCCTCACAAGTTCTACATTTAAAATGATGTATAAAATGTTAAAGAACAAAGAACATGTTTGAACATAAAACACGTACTACATTTTATGAGGAAGCTTATTTATTGTGCATACATACCTTGGCCTTTAAAGGTAAAAACTCTAAAAGTTTGAATCTGTTCTTGCTCTCTCTCTTTGTTTCTATAAAGGAAGTTTGAAAACTCTAAGTATAGCACAATGAAAATAGAACAGCAAGTCAGAACATAGCTATCTTATTCATAAAAACATACTAGATATGGATAAGAAGTTGCTTATAATGGTAGGCATATTTTTGGCTTCACAAAAAAATAATCAGGGAGGGAAGTGCAATATTTGGAGATGTTTAAGTGAGTAATAGTATGCTATCACCACATTCTATCTTTCACATTATTATTCTTAGCAAGCTCATCATTCCTTTCTCTGGGCAAAAATATGAGCACTATAAAGCCCCAAATATCAGATCAGATTGTTCTAGATCTATCCCATTAAGCATTTTCTATAATGAAAAGTTAAAAAGCCATTATATGGAAGATGTATTAAAAACAGTACATAAAAATAATTTCCTAAATAGGGGTTTCTAGAACTAATCAAAGTATGTTACTGGTGCTTCTGTTTCCTTTTAAGGAGATGGTATCAGTTTAATTTCATGATTTTATAGCTCAATCTTTTCAAAAGAGGGAACAGGAGACCAATAGAAGTAAATGAAAATTACGGATAAAGTTGAAAACTAACATAGTGATCACAGTGTAACTTCAGAATTCACTCTATCCCAAACCATGGGTTATGTCTCATGTCTCTTCTTTCTCAAATCTCTTTTAAGTTTCCCATTCACTGGTGTCTCTATCTTTTACCTCCATTTCCTGATGATTAAAGCAATAAAGATATTCTGCTGATCATTTTGGATGTTTGATGTGGAAAGGAAAATGTCTTGCTGACTTTACTTAACAACTCCTATGACCAGCCCTTTGAGATCTTACTATGTGCTGGGGACATAGTTCTGGGGAAAACATAATAAAAATCAACGTTCCCACACAACTGGAGCTTTAGATCCTGCTAGGGGCAGAGAGATAATAAACAAATAATATATGCAAGGTGATAATTAAAGGGTATCAAGAAAAATAAAGCAGGGAAATGTAACAAGTGATGGAAGGACAGAAGATCTTATTTTAAATTGTATATTCAAGGAAGACCTCGCTAATAAGGTGACGTGAACGAGAACAGAGGGAATTTAGGGAGAGGACTGAGTGGCTGTATCTGAGGAAAAAATTCCAGGCCCAGGATACAATATTTGCAAAGTCCTTGAGACCAGAGCATGCCTGGTCGCTTGTGAGTGGCAGGAGCTAGTGAGAGGTGGGCGATGGGTAGATGACGTCTGAGGGGTAGCCAGGGGCAGTGAGGGGGCACTTGGGTTTGCAATCCAGTAAGGTAAGGGAGGAAGGGGCTCATGTTCTGACGTATTTTAAAAGGGAGAATGATTAGTCTTTAAATTTTTTCTGTCTCAACAGGCAGCAATCAGAGCAGCTAAAGAATCAGCCTTAGTTCTGGCCTCTTCACACGAGCTCTGCCTCTTCATCTGAGCAGGTGTAGAGGGAAGCTCCACGGCACTGCGCAGGCTCTGGGAGTCCTCACCCTTACTTGGTTGTAGAGGAGGCAGGCTGTGTCGTTCCATTTGCTTTAAATCTATTTTATGACATTTTCCACTAGTTTTATGACTGGTGTGTTTCTTTGCATTCCAAGACTCAAACCTGACCAAATAAGACCATTCAATGATGCCTAATAAAGTTTTAAAGTTACAGGTCCTTTTTCATCAAAATAAACAGGATCATATGACTCCTTTTGGGATGGATTTTTGAAGAAGCAATCAGCAATAAACATAAATGAAATCTTTGTTATAACAAAAAGAACCAAAATATTATTACCAGTAATTCCTTGTTTTGTTGGTCAGTTCCTTGAAAGAATCTTCTGTTTCACTGATGGCAAAAGTCAGCAGGACACTGTTAAGTTTTAACACAAAGAGTGATTTAGGGACATGAAGAAAGAGTTTTTTAAATTGTAGAAGGTTCTCTAAAAATGGAGTGAAAAGAATTTTAAATCTATTTCTATCCCTCAAAACAGTGAAATGAGTGTTTCTATAGGTGAGTCTATAAAATGTATGTCCATTGTGCCATTATCCTAAAAACACTTGCACATGTGTTAATTGAATAGAAAGTCAGGAGGGAAATAATCTATCAGTGTTTCTGAGAGCATATTTAGGTAACTGAATTTATGAATTGCTCCTTTCTTAAACTTATTCCAATGATAAGATTTTATAAAGAATGAATTTAGAACTAAAATGTAGTCACATTTACCATGCTTTGTTAACTCATAATATAAATTCACTGGTTCCTATAACTGTAGCTATTATTTTTTAAACTAAAACATGGGATGGTAGAAGGAGACTGTGACAGAAATGTGTTGGAGAGATTTGAGAATGACTCTCTCATTTGCAGCTTAATAATCCTATGATCCTGAATAAATTTCTAATCAATTTTGAACCTCTGCTTCTTCTTCCAAAGTACATGAACAATAATATATATGTATTTCAGTGGTGTTATGAGAATTAAGTGAATTACATCCTACCATTTTATCATTAATTAATATAAGTAGTTGTAACTCTGGGGGGAAAATAACCTTTAAAGCCAAAATCAGACAGAGGGAGAAACAAAGTGGGAGAAACCTGTTGGTTGCTCACAAGCAGTCATCCATTTCTGCCCACCCTTGTCTCTTGTGACCTGGCTGAAAAAAGGGGCCCCACCAGACCTCTCCAGTCTAGATATGCCCTTGCTCCCCCAACCCTTGTTACCTATTGATATGGAAATGTTCTAAGGCCAGGCGAGAGATTCTGGAAATACTGCAATTTTAAGGGGACTGGTGAAACAGGAACAGAATGAAGGAGAGAGAAGTTGGAGATAAGATAAGAGAGACTTAATTTAATAGCAGGGAAGAAGACCCATTTATTCCATAATGAGTAAAAGTATTTTCTTTAAACTTTTACTTGCTCAGAACTCCATATGGGAAAAACATTAAACTCTCAACATGTGGCACACCATGGCTAGCCTGCCTAACCCTCCCCTAGCCTCTCTCACCATCATCATTTTCTGCCTAGCTGTTTTCTGGAATTTCTATCTCCAAGAGGTAGTGATGAAAGAGGAATAAATGAACAAATGAGATAGGATTTGGGGACTTAGGTGGAAGCAGCATTATGATTTACTCAAAGAGAATCATCCATGCAGTACAAAGCTAACTGCTCAGTTTTCAGGTAGTTCCAGTCATTGCATTTATGAATGGGGGCAAGTAGAGACAGATATTTTTTTCAAGCTACTGTCCTATGATGAGGCTGACTCTGGTAGCTGTGTAGCACATGTCACCAGGAGCATATTTCAATAGACTCACTCAACATTGTTATCAGTGAACAGTTATTTTCTATTAGAATTATCCAATCAACTGACTGTGTATGCATGCATGTGCATATACATATATTCCTTTATTCACTGACATCCTTAGTATTTTAGGTGGGCATTAGAAAAGGCAGTACCAGAATATACTAATAAGCTACCATTTAAATCCAAAAGTGAAATGAGCTTTTTAGATTTTTTTAGGTGTACTTCAAAAGCTCAGAAAATGTATACATATACTAACACGGCCTGAGACACTGAAAAAGGTAGCAGTGTAAGAAGGTTGGATATCCACATGAAAATTATATTTTATTTGGTAGACTCAAATCCTCCTCAATAGAAGAATGGGAAGAAAAACCATAATGAGTTGGAAATGACAGCAAAAGTAGTTACGTAATGAGCTCAGCTACTATAGTTAAACATGTTGGGAAAAAGAAAGAAGGGGCATATAACTTAGAATAAATAGAGAAGACAGCCACAGACATGCAAAGTGGGCCAGAGAAAGTTTAGGCTTAAGAAGAACATGGAAAATACATAACATGGATATGATTGGTTGTGTCCAGATGAACAACCAAAGCAGTTTGCTTGGAGGTAAGAAAGTATAATGCGAATGGCTTTTCATTATTTTTGTTAAATAAAGCACTCTTAGACTAGAAATCCAGGAAGAAAGAAACATTAATAAGAAGAAGCTGAAAGTCAAAACAGATTGAAAACATCTTCAGAGAACACCTATCAACTTGTAACTAGATCAAGCCTCCTGTCCTAAATTCATGACATCCCAGGGGCTGAGGGAACTTGCAGAGGAAATTGCTGAGCAGCTGCCTGTAACCGTGAAGCAAGACCAAGTTACTGAATAAACAAGTAAAATCCAAGCAATTCTCATTCTAGGTTTTAAAGAAGTAGAAAACATAAGCCACGAAATATAACCAGTGAGTCTAAGAACAAATCTAGGGAAATTTTTAGAGTGAATTATTTACTTAGCAAAGGAAATGACTACCAATGAAGTCACCATGGATTCTATAAGAACAAATTATTCCCGACTATACTCTTCTGAAAGAATTACTGGGGTAGTGTTTCAGTAAGAGGTAACTTCTTGCCAAAATTGAGGTTAGAAGGGTCATGTTCTTGTAAAAAAAGAAAACAGGAGATTAATGAAAATAATAAAAATGTCATTTATATGTGTACTTATTTAATCAAATAATGTATTTATATATATATGGACATATATATATATTTTAATGATCTCCCCTTCCAGAAAAAAATCATGTAATTGTTACAATCCTGTACTGAATTCTTGAATTCTGTCCTCTTCAATTGTCCAGGAAAAACAAATTCTGGAATTATTCTCTGCAGAGATAGATCCTCTCAGAATATTTATGACTTACGTTTTTCTCTTGCTTCATTTTTGCAGGTTATATCAAATTTAACTGAAAAACCATGAAAGGATTCAGTAAGATGGCTAAAGTACAAATAAATGCATAAATTCAATAGCATTTGTTAAGCAAAACAACTGCCATTTAGAATATTATGGATAACACACAGAGCAACAAATCATATAAAACACTTAGGAATGAATGTGACTAGAAATGTGTGAAAGTTACATGACAATGAATCTCTATCAAAGGACTATATGCAATACCTGAATATATGGACACATAGCCAAGGTCTAGAAAGAGAAGATAATATTGTGCTCATGTTAATCATCCCCAAATTTATATACTACATATCAGTTTACTTTTGATCAGGACCTTCTTTTTGGTATAAGTGGTTCTGAAGTTCACCTGGAAGAAAAAATGTAAAAATACCCAGGCAAATTTAGTTAAAACTAATAAGTTGCATTACCAGAAAATCAGTTGTATTTTTAAGATATAATAGTAAAAAAAAATGAGGTATAGGCGTTAGAGCAGATAAATGAATGGAACAAATAAAAGTTTAATAGATTTTTTCTTTGCATTGTAATAATCATCTTCATTATCATCACTTACATTCGTTGAGTATCTACTATTGGCCAGCCGCCATTCTGAGTTCTTTCATTAACTTACTTAATTCTCATGATATCCTGAATTATAGCCTTAACTTTGTTTTCATTCTCCAATGTCTGTTAAGGTTATTTAAGTATAGAAAAATGCCAGTGTGACTTTAATGAAAGAAATAAAGGAAGGTTGATACTAAAGTGTTCAATCAAAGAGAATAAAAAGACTTGGACTGGGTTGCAAGAATGGAGGATATTACTCAAGCTGGGGGTTGGGGAAACCATAGACCCCCTTCACTTCAGCCCTGCCAGAATACCAAAGGATTTCTGGTGATTCACATAGGAAAATGGGTACAATCAGGGTTCTTCCTCAAAACAGGTTCACTGCTGACCACTTGGTACCATGCCAAGGATGCTCAGAGTAAGGCAACAGAGACATCAGTGGGGAGTCTTGATATGTGGGGTAGACACATCCAGATGGTGCAGGGCACCCAGCTGTGTGAAGCATCTCAGTTTAGAAGCAAAGTCAGCAAAGTGCTAAGCAATATAAGGAAAAATAACCCTAATCAGTGTCCAGAGGTCTCTTCCAGATAGATGTCTTAAAAGTTTCTCAATTTGCAGGAATAGGATCTTTGACATTCACAGTTAGGAAGTCACAAATTCTGGAATACAAATATCTTTCTTCTGTTTTGATACTAGTGATGAAAGAATTTCCTCTATCCTGTCTTTTGGGTGATCATAACTTAGGACCACTCACTAGTCATCATATGACAGTGTCCACCCAGACTCAGCACTCTGCTGGAATGTGTGGACCCAATGGCTAGAGCAAGGTGGGACAGTCAAGGCCAGGACTCAGAGAAAGAATCATATAGTTCGTGAATAGGGAGTCTGGTTTGCCATGAATGGGTTTTTAATTTTTTCCAGTTTCCCACTACTACAGATAGTCAATGTGGTAGGAGAAACTAGAGGAGCCATTCAAAGTGGAATAATAGACAACAACCAGGAGAGGGCATGCATTCCCCAGAAATGCCAAGAAATGCAGAGCTAAAGAAGCACGTGCAGACAGTTAAGAGAACAGTTATCTCAGGAAGCCAGAAAACCTCATGATGCTGGATATATATAAGACTGTGTGTGCATGTGTATTCCTCTGGGGAAAATAGGTTTTGAAATGCATCTCATAGTGACTGAATTAGGTATTGCTGTCCTTTTTTTTCTTTTTAGTATACATATACATTTTATGGTGTAATGAATATAATAAGGAGATATCTTTAGACTAAAAAGAACTTAAGTCTATTCATATAAACTTATATTAATAATATCACTATATGTCCCATACTTCTGGAACTTATGTGAATAGAATATTCTAGCAAAGGCATTCTTGCTTGACCAGTCCCTACCTTCCTTCCACCTTGAGAGCCACCATCCTCCCTAGGAAGTGGCCACCTGTCTGTGTTCACTTAAATCAAGGCGCAGACATCTCCCCTCATCTCTGCCTCAATCCCCAGCCCAGTGTTTCTGAGAAGGACTTGGTTTTCTGGTGGGGCTGAAGCAGACATCAACAGAGAGCAGGTGCTTGGCAGAACCCATTGGGTCATCATCTCCCTGGTTCCTCAAGCATACCTTAGTTTCTACTTTCCTGCCTATGAAATAGGCACCTTTCCTAAACTCTTGATGGATGATGTTGAAACATTCCTTCTCAAAAACATAGTAGTGCCACACAAAGATGAGTACATGAATGTTCACAGTAGCATGATTCATAAAAAAGCCAAAAACTAGAAGCCATCCAAATATACATCAACTGGTAAATATACAGTTTCTTTAAGGTGGTATATCCATACAGTGGAATATTAGTAAATAATAAAAAGTAAAAGTACTGATACATACCCCAAAATGAACCTCAAAAGCATTATGCTGAGTGAAAGACAACAGATGAAGACTACATGTTTTATCACTCCATTTATATGAAATGTCCAAACAAAAAAAATCTAGAGACAGAAGGCAGATCAGTGGCCACCCAGGACCAGGTTGGGAGCAAGGACTGACTGAAAGGGCACAAGAGGACATTTCTGTAGTAATGGAAATGTTCTAAGAGTGGATTATAATGATGATTATACATAAATTTACTAGAATCATTGAATTGTATAATTACAGTGGGCAAATTGTGTTATGTAAATTATACCTCAGTGAAACTACTAAAACTACAAAAGCGTGGCAGAGATCTTCTAGATTCACCACAGAATAGGATCTCCTGCCTTACAGTTCAAGCATAATCCCCAGGCCACCCGACGACCTGAACATTAAGGCAATATAGGGAATGTCTAATGGTGGGGCGTGGGGTGTCATTTCGTGTTCAATCAGGAACTGTTAGCCATGCCTGAGAAGTCCTTGGGCATAGCAAGCACAAATTTCAGCCCACAGATTTTTTTATGCAAGAATGATCATAACTCTTTTGTTTATAACTCAAATCAACTTCTATTTTCAACCTTCATCCTGCCTGACTGGAGAAATAATTATCCTTGCTGCTTATTAGAATCTCCACTTTGTGCTCACACTCTTGAGTTGGTGAAAGTGCCCTCCTGCCCTTGGTCATCCATTTGCCTACTACCCAGACCCCTGTCTGCAGGACGGTTCAGACAGCAGCACTCTGCTGTTCCCACACCACTCTCGGGGACAGGAACGTTTGCTCTGATGTCCTGCAGTCCTGCTGAGACTACAGATTGCAAGTCGGTAGCATGAAGGCTACATCTGGCCTACAGATGTATTTTGTTTGGCCTATGCTATGTTTTAGAAACATTTAGCCAACTTTTAAAAGTCAGGAGAGTTCACCAACAAAATTGAAATTTCTGGCTTTTCTGGAAAAATCATAAAATCTAGCAATAATGGGCCACCTTTCCACGTGGCAACAATCACAGGAGCTGAGAAGGTGCTGCACTTTCAACTCTTTTGCCAACCTCACTTACTTCTCCAACCTTAAGGCAGGGTGCCAGTTGACATTTTTATAAAATTTGCAAGATTTTATTTTACTTTTTACACCAGACCCTTTGCAAGCATTATTTAACCTTCCTGTGTCATAGCAGGTGCTTGAGATCTGTGCCAGCTGCACCAGGCAGGCACCCCCTCTGCCACCCAGGCTCGCCTAGTAGACTGGACGGAGTTTCCTGCTTTGCTCTCCCCGGCTGGTGGTCATCTCTTGGTAGTCTGTGAAAGAGCCTTCTCTCTGCATTTTTTTGAAAACCATTTTACTCTGGCCAACAAACTCATTTTTAGCGTTCTGGTTTTATCCTTTTAAACACCCAAACCAGGAAATGCCTTTTTCTCAAGCAGCATGGGCTGTGACCCCTCCATAGACCTCTCTTGGGATGATGGGAGAAGATTCAAAAACTCCCACTTAAAAAGAAAAGAGAGAAGAAAACATACGGAGAGAGGGAGTGTAGGTTAATATCTCAAAATATTAGGCCACCAGAGTTACTTTGTTTTCAGGTATCTTACTGAAGGACTATAAGTAGAGTCAAATAATCCATGAAGTTATCACAAACACATTCCATCTTTAATTTAGAATCAAAATACAATCTGCTCACTGAGTTAATACTCCCTGGACTTAGAGTAGTAACATTGCCTGCTGGACTATGAATGTGAGAAGAATGTGCAATTATGTAGCTAAATGCCAAGGCCTCCCTCAAATGGGGAAAGGGTGAGTCCACTGTGCCCTTGGTCTGGAACTAGCTTCTCTACCAAAACAAGCTAAATTGCTGGGTGTCCCTTCCTATCTCCAGCAAACCCAGCACAGAGCAGAAGGCCGAGGAGGCCAGGAACCCAGGCGGGGAAAGGGCTGTGCCCCGTGAATGCTCAGGTCAGAGACGACTGCAGGAGGCCAAGGAAAGAAACTCCATTACTGGCGGGAACAATAAGAAAGCAGACGGCCAGTGGGCATTTAGCCAAGCATACTGGAGGGGAGCAAGAGACTCTGTAGACTGCACTTGGAGCGAACTTTGAGCATTTACAGATGGAAAGGCTGAGGGGAGGGCTCTGTGTAAACAGTCCTGAGAGTGCACAACATGGGAACTGAGAAGCTGTGTCCAGGACAGCATGTCATCAAGTCACGGGAAAGGAGCCCGCTGGCCTGACACAGTGTAAAACAAAGTTCCAGAATGGAATGGACTTAACCACTGACCAGGCTTATTACCAGATCCTGGGATGCCGGGCCCTGGAAGTTATTATCTAAAGCTCATTAAACAATGCTAATAGTTCTTACGCCAGAGTTCAGCTTCAGTGATTCTCCTAAAAGCCCTTTTGTAAATTTTATATGAATGGATGAAGAAAGAAAGAAAACACCTTTCTGCAGCTACTGATCATGAGACGTCTGGGCTCCCTGAGGATGATACCCCCATTCCGATTCTGAAGGGAAACGCAGTCTCCTGGTGAATCCTGCCACAGCAAGGCCCGGGTCAGTCTGGGGGCTCCACCAGTCATCCGCACACAGCTCCAGAGAGCAGAGTGCCAACCTTCACGGAGATTAGTCAAATCACTTTTCTGCATACTAGCTTCTTCCCTAGGAAAATCTGGACAATAACTAGAAGTCACTCAAATATTAACCATTCAATGATCAAACTCCAGCTGAGAGACAAATATCATTATTCTCATTTGAATGTGATTGACACAGAAGCAAACCAAGAAGACTTAAAAACAACTTCCAGTCCCTGGGAAAGAAAAGAAATTGTGTCAAAGACAAAAGTGGGAAAGTAATAGAGGGAAAAGCCATGACAGGACTTCAGGGCTGACACCTCCATGGGAATGTCAAATTAGCAAATTTATAGGTCGTTAAAATATTGGGGTATTTTTGTGCTGACTAAGAATAGTGTAAGAGCAATGGTATTGAAAAGCAGTGTGAATGAAACGATTAACAAATAGATATAGTGTGCCCATTGTGATCCCAAGGCAGTGTTTTCCTTTGGGCACTAAAGCTGAGGTTGAGGGAAGTGGCCAGACAGAAATCTCCTGTTGTTTATTTCAAAAGCTGGTGGGTGTGGGGTAGGTGGCACAGCTAAATTGAGGAAGTGCAATTCTTTCAACCCATGAAGAGATGCCTCACTGCCCAAGAGGTATCACATGCCCCTTCCAGCTCACACATTAGCCGGGAAGGCAGCCAGCAGCCAAAGACATAAACAGATGATTGGATGGGATATATTCCCACACCAATGTGTTAATGTGCCCTCAGGTCGGTTGGGGGAGCTCTGTTTGATTGGACAATATAATTCCTAGAGGACACAAAAATCTCTAGGTAAGGGGTGGTCTGCAGGTATATATGGCCCAGAGACTTTGGTTAAAATCCAGAAGCGCACACTCTCCAGCAAGTGACACCTAAGTCCGCTTCTGACCCACGTCATGATTGGTGCCTGGGCAGAGAAGCCTCGTGTGAAGCGGCCACCCCTCCCTCTGCCTGCCTGATCCGCTGCTTGCCAGGGACAAATGAGCCTCAGGGATGGCCCTGGCTGAGCTCTTGTCCTTCCTAGTCCACTTTCTTGCTTTGAATTTTTCCTTTGTTGTCTCCCTTTTATTCTTTCCCACCTGTGCCTTTTCCCATGTACTAACTGGACTCAACCTAACGGTGTCCGTGCTTTTGTGTAGAGTGAACTCTGGTCTTAGCCAGGTACTGGTTCTGATAATCTAGCCCACCTCATCCCCTGTCCTAGTTCATAGTGCCCTTCCCTATCTTGTCCTCTGGTGCAAGCACCAGCTGCTGGCATGTGAACAGCATCTGGGCGATACAGTAAGTTTCATTGTTACTGAAACATGATAAGAGGGTCACTGGGAGGCCAGGAGGACAGTGGGGAAAACAAAGCTGAGGTGAGGGCAGCAGGTGAATTTAGGTGTCTGGCAGGATCCCCAGTAATTAATGACCATAAATCCAATGAAGAAACCACTGGAGGAGTTGTAGCCAAAACATGGCTCAGACAGAAGTACCATGTTGTTAGCCAAAGGCATATCAGAGTTGGACATTATTAGAATAATCTGATCAATGACTTTGGCTGCAACTTGTATCACTTGCTATGTAGTACTAAAATATGTGTAATTTAGACTTGGGTTGTTCAATACAGCAGTCCAATGTGACTATTTAATTAAAATTAAATTTATTTATTTATTTTAAATTATTTAAATTAAAATTAATTACCATAAAAAATTCAGTCCCTCAGTTGCACTACTCACATTTTAAATGTTCAATAGCTACTGGTCACCATACTGGACAGCACAGACCTAGAACATAGAAAATCAAAAAGTTCTGTGTATTTTCATATACCATGTTACCTTTCCCTCCACACCCATTGAACAAGTATATTGTGTACTGCTTGTAGCTCTGACCATTGTGAAAGTTTTCCTTGACAACCATGGAAGTAACTGACATGGTAGTCTGGGCCATGTATTTATGCAGTCTACTTGTGATTTTTGTTTCTGATTTGCAAATGCCATATGTATTATTTCCATCATACCATAGATGGGTGATACCCTGTCCCACCTTTGAATCTCTGGGTTTGATATTATTTTATTTAGGATAAGCAACTAAAGTTTCATTGCCACTTTTACCACTGGGATCAGACTTTGAAACTCAATCAAGGTCCACTGATTTTCAAGGAGCTGTTTTTGAAGTGGAGATTAGCTCTAGAATCCTAGAGGTCTGTCTGAATTGCCACTCTCCTACCAGAGCTTGCTGAAGACTCCACATATTTTCCATCTCTAGCTCTAGCATCACCAGATCTGCAGGACTACACTGCCAAGTAGCTGGAGAAATTGTACCATAGCCTGGATTGCTGCAGAGTCATCTCTCATCTGAGCCATAATTAAATTTTAATATTTTCCTATAATCTGATAAATGAATTGGAGGCTATTCTCCCAAGTATGGCATAAACTGAAATTTTAAAGATATAAATAATAAATAATAATAATAATTTTTTAAATGCATAAAAAATAAAGTAAAGTAGGCCCAATCAAATACCATTCCTCTCTCTTAATGAAGGTCAGTGATGCAAAACCATATTCTTAGAAGAGAATTTTCTGGCATGTCCCAGATCAGTGGATATCTAAAAAATTTTTAAATGTTTCAAGACTTCTGGTATATATGTATGTATCTAGGATATCTTGGGTAATTGCTCCTTCCTGCTAGCCAAGTCCACATAGCATAATGTTAGCAAAATAGAGGACCAATATGATATTTCAAGGAAAGTAAAAACAATCAAGATTCCTCAAAACTCTAACAAAGAAGAGAGTTGGCATAAAAATCTTGATTCAAAACAGCTAATGTATACTGACCTGCTATGTGAAATGAATTCTCTTGCATGTTTCCATACTCAAGGGATGGAAAAGAAAGCATTGTCTAATAGCAGCCAGAGGCTATGTTATATTTGCTCCAGCAAAAGATACCATTTCTGGCAAAGCAGCTGCAATTAGTTCGCCATCTGATTACATTTGTCCATCTCTCCTGTAACAGATCTTTTTTCTAACAGACCAGGAAATGAATGTAAGAGTTGATACCTGACTATACACTCCAATTATACATTATGGAACTGGGGAAATAAGGACCAGTTGAGCCTACAAACCCATTGAAACTCCTGTGAATTTGACTTGTGCGTGCTCTCCACTTACTGCCAGGCATCTGGAAGTCCTCACTCTAATCAGAGGTCCATGATAACAGTGTCAGCCCGTATCTAATGCTTGTGAAACAGGGATTTTCCTCTTTCTGGAGTGTGCTCTCACCCTGCAAAGACCAAGGGAACAGCACAAACTGCTGTGAGCAGGGCACGTGCAGTTTCAGACATGTCAGCGCAAAACTCTTTGTATTCTGTGGATTTATGTATCTATTTTTCTGAAAATACCATGGTGTCTTCACTGCTGTAATTTTACTAAAATTTTGTCATCTGTTAGAGCAGTTTTCTCTTTTACAAATGTCCTGAACTTTCCTGACTTTTTGCTCTTTAGGTTTCAACATCAGCTTGAAAACTCCATGAAAATCTCTCTTGTGATTCAGAATGGATTTGCCTTTGAGAGAATCATCATTTATGTATGAGACAGCAGTTTGGGATTATTGGTAGCTACAGAATAGAGACTGTCATTGGAGTAGGAATGAAATCAAAGAGACTCGCAAGATGCTGTTCTCACAACAGGTATTTATCCCTACAAAGTTTTTGCTGTTGTATAATGTTTTAAGTTCTTGTATATACAGATCTCTTGAGAAGACAGGTGATAAAAGTTAGGAATAAGAAGGAAATATAACTTGAAAATAAAGCTTGAAGTTTGAAAGAGTATGTTTTGGTTTTCTCTGCTCTTGAGCTAGGAAAATTTGAAAGTATAGATAAAGGAAAGAAGCTACCAAAAAGGTGGAGCGTAAAGATTTAAGAAGAAAGAACAGGATTGAGGTGGCAACAGCCCAGAGAATGCAGGGTGAATAATTAATGTACTTTTCTTAAAGCATAAGCAGTAAGTTTAAAATAACTTAAAATAACTGTGTGTAGCTCTCTTTCCACCCACCTCTACCCATGTGTGTGTGTGTTGTGTGTATGTGCACATGTGTGAGCATGCAGCACCCAATACATTATGCTCAGAATTTCAAGAGTTCACACTATTAAAGAGGACAAAATTCCAACAAAAATCATCCCCAAAGAATGCCATTATGTATGATTGCTCTAATAGAATGGAAGAAAATCATTGGATTTGAAGAGATAAAAAAATGACAGAACGAAGAACTGTTGTAGGGGTTTTTTAAATAAGGAAAATGATATGTGTGACTTGACAAGTAGATTTGACTGTGAAGAGCTTCCTGGGTTAATATTCTCAGCCAGTTTTATGACCTTTTATGTAATTCCTTAAGATCTTCTTAAATTTCTCTGAATAACTATAATTTTACTCATCTTATTTAGGAGGAAAATTTCTCTACTCCATCATTCAAGTAGAAAATTTTCATAAGTTAGAGCTTGGGTTTCCTTTTAAAAAAATATTAAGAATTGAACAGAAAAAAAATTAACATTAAATCACTTTCTCTTCAAATGCACACATATTTTTTTGGAACTTTAAAAATATATTATAATGAAAGAAAACTCTACAATTAAATGATGTCAAGGAAATACAATAAGGAGAGCATACTAAAAAGGAAATGGTCCTTTTAGATTTCTTGCCAGAGGAATTTCAGTTTTACAGTAAGCATATTTGAGAAGTTTGTGATCTACACCCAGTTGTTTTAAAGTTACTGCTTATGCTTTAATCTAATATTTATGAGCTTTTTCTGAGAAAGTGTGTGTCTATGATTCTATAGCTTATAAATTTTTTTAACAATATAAACTGAAAATAAGAAGAGAATGTGTTTTCTTATACATTACTCAAAAAATTTCCTATAAAGTTGGTATGAGTATTAATTTTATTAGTGTTATACATGATTGCAGAAATATCAGTCCCTTATGCTATCTCTTCAGTCATCTTTGTCTTTAAATGGCCACATAGGGTCTTGCTTTTATGTTGTTTCATTTTGGTATTTATTTTGGGGAGTGATTTTACCCTCCCACTTACCACATATATTTTTAATTATTTTGTAGCTCTTTGAACAATTTATAAGTAAACTATAAATAACTATTAAATTAGAAGATAGTTAATTCCTCACTGTATCTCAGATAGATGGAATAATTTTTCTGAAAGCCATTAATTCTGTGCTTAGAAATTATGGTTCCAAAACTAAGGATCACAGGAGGGAGTAACAAACTGTAACACATATAGCATCTTGCTCACTCAATCAGATCTAATACAGTAGTTGACCAACTTTCACAAATGTGTGAAAAAGGAAAATGGATGCTGATTTTATTATTTAATATGTAAATGGGGAGTTTGAGATCCAGTAAGTCTGATGTCACTCAGTTTCAAACTTTCAGAGCTGAAATTAGTGTCACCAGTTCGCAACCTGATACACTCTAATGCAATAGCTGTATTTGTCTGCATGAAAATAGAATCATAAATATAACTCCATAATGGTAGCATGAGGATCCTCTTCCCAGCAGAACAACCACAAATGATAAAAATTACTTAAAAAACAATTACTTGAATTCTTTGAAAATTGTCCTGAGAAATAGAGAAGATGGCAAAATGTTTATTCAAGAAAATAGACTAAATCTTTTTTTAGAACAGCCAGAGTCTATGGAGATTGGGCCATAATCCCCTGGTCCCTCAGCTTAACATTACAGAAACTCTATTCCTGGTGGATGCTATCAAGAACACAGAGCTCCTCTACACCCTACCCCCATCTATGGCAATGGTATCTTCCCAGGAGGAGCAACACCAGCCATACTGATCGTCCCAGATCCTTGTTTTAGAATCTATTCGAGGAAAGGGCATTTGAGGGATCTGCGGCTCCCTTCCTCCATCCAGCTCCCATCTGTAAGGTATAAACAATACACCTGCCATTGCAGGCCAAGAATACTGAGCACTAATCACTCTTGCCCCTACTTGCTCATAGGGTGAGGTTTCATGCTGAAACTGATGAGGAGACTAGAATTCATTGCACAGCAGGGCTGTCACTCAGAGAGAAACTTGGCACTGTCCCCATTTCAATTTCCTAATAGTAGCACAGAGGTCTTGCACAAGAGTAGGGAGGCAGGCCAAAAGAACAGATAGCTCCATAGCTCTCCCCAAAGGAACTGACTTTATTTAGAATAGATCTGAGGAAATTTAAGCCCATGGACATTGTTGAACAACGGGGATTTTGGTGATCAGAAATTAAGAGGAGGCTACTAGCTCCTTTAGAGCAGCTAGGAATTTAACAGAACCAGGAAAAAAGAAAACTAAAGAGTCCTCCTGGGGTCAGAACAAACCTTAGTTTAATTCAATCAAATCCAATATCCAGGAGCGTGAATTTAATTAAACCAAACTATGGAACAATTTATACCCAATAGCATTGTTGAAAACAATAGAGCAATAGCTGGCAATTAGTGTTGTATCAAGTGGGGTACACAACAGAGGCCAAAAACTTAACTGAAAGACCAGGGAAATAAATAAAGAAAGACCTGATAAGACCACTGACAGCCTGAGTGATTGTGTGTATACCCCAGACTGAGCCCTGTAAGGAACTGCATCAGAGGATATACACTGTGGGGAAATAGATTGCATGAAAATTACATATTTCAACAAACATTATGAGACATGAAAAGAAACAGGAAAGTATGACCTACTTACAGCAAAAAAAAAAAAAGGCAAAATTGCCTTTGAGAGGGCTCAATAATCAAACTTAGCAGACAGACTTCAAAGAATGTTATAAATATATTCAAAGAACTGAACGAAACCATCACATGAAGAAGTAAAGACAGATATGATGACAATGCCTCATCAAATTGAGAATGTCTAAAAGGAGATGCAACTATAAAAGAAAACTAATTAAAAATTCTGGAGTTGAAGAGTAAAATAATTGAAATAAGAAATTCACAAGAGGGATTCAATGGTAGATTTAAACAGACCAAAGACAGATTCAGTGAACTTGAAGATGATTTATATAGATTATGCAATTGGAATACACAAAGGAAAAAAAGAATGAAAATATAAATAAACAGAGCCTCAAAGAACAAGCACACCAAAACATGGAATGCAGGTAAAGCAGTGGTTAGAGAGAAATTTATAGCACAAATACTTTAAAAGAAAAAAATATCTTAAACCAATTATCTGACCTTTCAACTTAAACACTAGAGAAAGAAGAGCACACTAACCTAAAAGCAAACAAAAGAAAGAGAGTAATAGAAATCTGAATGGAAATTAATGAACTAGAGAATAGGAAAACAATAGAGAAAGTCAATAGAAAAAAAATGATGAAATGATCAACAAAAATTGACAAATCTTTAGCTATCCTATTGGGGAAAATAGAGAAAAGACTCAAATGAATAAAAGAAGTAACATCACTACATCACTGCTGACCTTATAGAATAAAAATTATTTTAAAGGAATAGTTAAAGCAACCATATGTAAAGAAATTAGATAATTTAGATGAAATGAACAAATTTCTAGAAAGAAAGACACTGCCAAAACTGACAAAAGCAGAAATAGATGTGAATAGACCTATAATAAGTAAAAAGAATTGATTAGTTAATTAGACACAACCCACAAAGGAGATTCCAGGACCAAATGGATTCACTGATGAATTCTACAAAAATTTTAAAGAATAATAAACACCAATTCTTCAAAGACTCTTTTTAAAAAATGGAAGAGGAGAGAATACACTTGATGAATGTGAAGATAGGGGTACCAAAACCCCACACAGTTGAAAATCCACATATAACTTTTAACTCTCCCCAAATTTAACCACTAATAGCCTATTGTTGACTGGAAGCTTTATATCAATAGCAAACAATTGACTAACACCTATTTTGTATGTTATATGTACTGTATATTATAATCTTACAATAGAGAAAGCTAGAGAAAATAAAATGTTTTTTTTTCAAATTGTCACAAATCTCCAAACATTTTTCCAGTATATTCATTGAAAAAAATATATGTAAAAGTGGACAGCACAGTTCAAACCCATATTGTTCAAGGTCAAGTATAATTCTTAACCCATTGTATAAAACTACTGTTAACCTTATATCAAAATAAGACAAAACCATTATAAGAAAAGAATAGATTAATATCTTTTCTGAACACAGATGAAAAAATCTTCAGTAAGATAACAAACTGAATTCAGCAATATATATATCATGACCAAGTGGAATTTATTTCAGGAATGCAAGGTTGGTTTAACATATAAAAACCATTTAAGATAATATACCAAAAAATTTTTAAAGGTTGTAAACTATATGATTATCTCAGATTAAGAAAAAGCATCTTCATGATAAAAACACACAATAAATCAGGAATAGAAAGGAATCTCCTCAACCTGAAATATAACCTCAGTGAAAAAACTGATAGCTAATGTCATCCTTTACTTTCAAGTCATAGTCTTACTTTTTTTCAAGTCATAGTCTTACTTTCCTCATTGATCGTTTTACTTCAAATCTCTCCATTTGTATAATGTGAGAGGAGAAAGCAAAGAGAAGAAAGTGATAATTACTTTTCTAGTAAACTCTAACTAGGTATATTTGCCTAAATCTTGAGAAAAACTAGGAAAACTCTAGCTCAGAATGTTACCAGGCTTGAAATGAAAGCCTAAGCATATAACCTACTTATTATACAAATCAAAATTACTTACGTGATCACTGTTTAATGGTTCCATAAGATTTACTGAAAATGTATGTAGAAATATACTTATTAAAATTTCTCAGATTTTAAAAATCAACTATTATACTTATTGGTTCCCCAAAGGAGAAAATTGTACTTTATTTCTTAGAGCTGCATAAGATAAGTCTTAGATAATTAAGATATACCTTACAAAATAGTGCCTCCAAATGGTAAATGAACTCTGGCTTTGAAATTATTATTTTAAAAAACTACTCCACTTGGAGTGTGAATTGTGTAGTATTTAAGGAGAGTTCAAACTTAAACTATCCATTAAATTCTTTTACCAAGATTACTAATATTCCCTAAAGTACTATTTGTCTTCTAACTTGTTATTTTCCTTGCTTAATACACTATTGGGAATACTTTATCATGGGCCATGTCTAGACATACAGATGGTTTTGATAAATTCATTTTGAAAAGAGGGTGAGTTTGGGAAAATGGTCAATTACTTTTTTCTAAGCATATTTTCTTCTAAGAAATTCCACAAAATCATCTTGACTGAATTATTCCCTTTTCAACTGGTTATTTTGGCACAGGTATTTAGGAAACTTCAGTTCTATAATGAGAGTTTAGTATTTAGCACAGAGATACAGTATTCCCCTCTTACCTGGGTTTTCACTTTGCCAAGCATTATACATGGTCAACTATGGTCTGGAAGCAGATGATCCACCTTCCAAGATATAATCAGAAGCTCAATAGTAGCCTAATGCTACATCACAACACCTGTATCATTCATGTCACTTCATCTCATCATGTAGGCATTTTGCCATTTCCAGAAGAAGAGGGAGTAGAGTACAATAGAATATTTTGAGAGAGACATTTGCATAACTTTTATTATAGCATAATTGTTGATTTGTTATTATTGTTGCTAATCCTTTATTATTTATAACAAATATGTACCTAATTTATAAGTTAAACTTCATCATAGGTGTATATGTATAGGAAGAAACAGTGTGTATGCACATATATATATATATATGTATGTATGTGTGTGTGTGTGTGTGTGTGTGTATATATATATATATATATATATATATATATATATGGGATTTGATTATATCTGTGGGTTCAGGTATCCACTGGGGGTCTTGAAACATATCACCCTGCAGATAAAGGGGGACTTAAAGGGGGACTACTGCACTTACTTAACAGAGACATGCCCTTACATGGGAAGCAGGAAGGGCGCAAGGGTCACGGAAAGAGGCTTGCTTTTAATGATTACTAGATTAAATAAACAAATTATTAATTTATTATAATTAAAAAATTACTTGCCAAATAAATATGTCCCTCGTTTTCACAAACAAAATCATATCCAAATTCTAAACAACATTTTATTTCTAAGAGAAATAGATGTTGTTGAGGAGGCTATCAAAGACTTACTCCTTGAACTATACACTGAAACACATCTTTAAGTCAGATAAGTAATAGACACGATGACCAAAGCTGCAGCTTTCTCTTGTATCAGAAAGTAATGTTTTATTTGCTACAACCAAAAGATAAAGGTCAGAACATGACAAGACTCACTGCTCATCTCTTGGCAGATATGGAAATTATTTCCTCCTGTTTGTCAGATGTATTGCTGCTTTCTAAATTGAAGAAGGGTGTGCACTGCTCATTCATTATGATTCTAGGACTGAAGGTTGTGATTCTTCCTTTAGTCATTCATTTATTCAACAAATGTGGGCATAAATGTTTGTTGAGCATCTACCAGGTGACATTTCTAAATTAGGTGGACAATATATATATAAGCGTTATGCAATTCTCAGAGAAATTCTGTGATGGAGGAAAATGGAGCCCAAGAAAATTTGTAATTTACCCATATTATCTGCTAAGTGTAAGAGCCAGAATGGGAGCAGTTCCCTCAGATTGTAAGGATTTTGGCTTTCTACTCTGCTTATTTATTTCTTTAAAGACATTGTTTTTTTTAATTACAACATATTTTATATATTAAAAAAAGAATACAAATAGCTTGGCATCCAACAACCAGATTTAAAGAATCAATACTTGACTGAGTTTTCTTCAGATTTTTTATAAGAAATTAAGTATTACAGATCTAGTTCTAACTGTAATACCATTCTTTATCCTTCTTGATTTCCTGGAAATGTCCATTTTCCTGAAAATGCTTTATATTATTCCCATATATACTTTGATAGCTAGTGCCTATATATTTATATATAGTAATGGTGTTTTAAGTGTTTAAATTTACATTAATGCTATCATTTTATGACTCTGCAACTTCCTTTTCCTTTAATATTATACCTACCTGATATCCATTTTGATATATGAATACTTTACTTTTTCTTTTTTAACCAATAAACTATATTAATGTGCCTTTCAAAATTTCCAAATGCCTGTGTCTTTGCAATTGATTTCTAATTTTATTTCTATTTACTTCTAATTTTTTGAGAGCTTCTTTAAAAATATGTCCATTTTTAAAAGGATTTCAGGTGCTTGAAAAAGAATGTATTTGTAACTGTTTAATGCACACTCCATGTGTAGCTATTTTAACAATATACAAAGGTATTGAAAATTGGCAAAATTCGATGTTGTGAAGAAAATTGATAAATACAGGATATGGAGACATAGATATCATCTATGCTATGCATGCAGTCATATAAATATACATATATTTGTATGTGTATTATGTGTGTGTGTGCATATATATATATATATATGAGAGAGAGAGAGATGAACATATCCATCACTCTCTTGCATGTACATAGAAAAGCAAGTATCTTTCAACTTGAAATAGGAAATTTCCAGAGATAATTAATAACATTGGCATAAAGAATAAAAATCATCAGATTACCAAAATATAACTAGATGCAAATAGATCATATGAGCCTGGCAGAGAGAACATTAAGTGCAGAAACAAACCCAATTTAACTTGTGTTATGGGACTGAATGCTTGTGTCTTTCCAAAATTCATGTGTTGAAATCCTAATCCTCAATGTGACGGCATTGGGAGCTGGGGCCTTTACGATGTAGTTATACCTAGATGAGGTCCTGAAGATGGAGCCCCGTGATGCGATTAGTGTGCCCCCGTCAGGAGAGGCCAGAGAGTGGGCACATTCTCCCTCTGCCCCAGGTGGATACAGCGAGAAAATGGCAGTCTGAAAGCAGGAGGAGAGCTCTCAGCAAGAAACAAATCTGCAGATATCTTGATCTTGGATTTCCAGCCTCCCAGAACCGTGAGAAATAAATGTTGTTGCTTAAGGCATCCAGTCTAAGGTAATTTGTTAGAGCCACCTGGGCACACTAAGACAACTAAATAGGGAGCCAAATCAGAAATGAAGTGAAATATTTTGATCATAGATGACACAGAATCAAGGTTTGGATGGCAGTGTCCCTTTTCCTAAGTAATCCAGACATCCAGCCTAGACGAGCCAGTCCACCAGCCCCCATTTATATTTGCCAAAATGTTTTAAACCTGGAGAGGAAAAATTATATACTATGATCTATAAAAATAGTAAGTTTTTAAACCCAGATGTCTTTCAGACAGGGAAAGCTCACGACACTCTGAACAAATGCTCTAAATACATTTTGATCACTCACAAATCAAGTGAGAATCACTCATTTGGTTTCTCTAATCAAGGATGGGATCTCGCCTGCCCATTACTTTAGTCTAATAAAATTTTCTCTTGTCATTTCTTAAATATGTCTCCCATTCATCAGGGAACAGGCAAGAAATTTTGAAATATTTGCCAAATTCTGACCCTAAAATATTACACAAGTCAGAGTAATTAACACTAACTGCCAAAACAAGAAATTCAACATCTCAAGGATGTGTAGTAAAGATTTATTGCTCTCTTATGAAATATCGCAATAAAATTGGTCAAATGAATTTTTTAGTTTTCCAGTACATATAAAAGTTATGTTTATGCTATGCTGTCTAAGTGTGCAATAGCACTGTTTCTAAAAAAAATACATACCCTAATTAGTTGTTAAAAAATGCTGACCATGATCTGAGCTTTTGGCAAGTCACATTCTCTTTGCAGGTGGAAGGTCTTGCCTCAGTGTTGATGGCTGTTGACAGGATGGTGGTTGCTGAAGGCTGGGGTGACTGTGGCAATTTCTTAAAATAAGACAACAATGAAGTTTTCCATATTGACTGACTTTTGTTTCCATGAACAACTTCTCTGTAGCATGAAATGTCATTTGATAAATATTTTGCACACAGTAGAACTTCTTTCAAAATTGGAGGCAATGCTTTCAAATCCTGCCACTGCTTTATCAACTAAGTTTATGTATTATTCTAAATCCTTTGTTGTCATTTTAACAGTCTTCACAGCATCTTCACCAGGAGTAGTTTCCATCTCAATAGACCACTTTCTTTACTCACCCGTAAGAAGCAAGTCCTCATCCATTAATGTTTCATCATGAAACTGCAGCAGTTCAGTCTCATCTTCAGGCTCCACTTCCAATTTCAGTTCTATTGCTATTTCCACCATATCTGCATTTATTTCCTCCACTGAACCTCCATGCTGAACCTCCAACTTGTAAAAAATGGAGTATCTGCAAAGCACAATAAAAGGAAGTCCAATAAAATGAAGTATTAGATGTAATTATAAATTACATAAAATATATAATTATATGTTATATTATATTATATGGCCTTATTATACCAAAGTGCCTGTGACAGGGGAGGATAAAAATGTTGGAACTATACCAACTCTTAATTTGCTTTGTCTGGAAGAGCACATATCACTTCTTATGATTCATTCTTTAAAGAACTAGTCACATGGATCCACCCCAACTGAAAGAATGGGTGGGAGATATGAAATAATGGGTATTTGGTGAACACTGATCATCTCTCCTACATATATACTCCTGGTTTAAAAGATAAAACAAAGCATTTTAATGCTTTTCCAGTTTGTTATATATCAGAAAAGTTTCCACAGGAGTCATTGTTGACTTATATGAAGAAAATGGCTGTCTTTTGTGAGCATTCCTCTCATCAGCATTTAAACATACTCAAGTTTCTACCTTCAAAAAAATATTAAAATCTCTCTCTCCAACCACATATTCTTCAGTTATTGCCCCACGTAAGCCACTGGGGTATAATTAGCTAAGACTAATTAAAGCAACTGTCTAATTATGTTATAGTCTAAGAGTAACTCTTAGCAACTAAGGAGAAGGCTATTATGTGAGCTATCAATTGTTTATACTTTAAACAAATGTTTTTATATACATTTTATAAATAAACCAACACATATAAGATTGATCAATAGCCCAATTTGGGTTATAGAACCAACACATGGTCTTTGGACTCTGAATCCTAGTCTTTTGTCATCAACTTAACATAATAGGTAAATGAGCTATCTCCTTAGGCTCTTAACATTGCCCTCAGATTTTCCTCTTTCACTTGGGATCCCATGGGAGTTCAGTGCCAGAGAGGAAAGGGCCTCACCCTGGGTACTTCCTCCCACACTTGCCCTACCCTGAAGTGCCCCACCATCAAGATTACCTTTATTTTCTGCCTACTAATCAGGATTTTTCTGTCCCATGTTCCTCTTGCAAGGAACGCTGAGGTCAACAAGATACAACAAACACACGAACAAAAGAATAATATAGCCCGTCATCTTAAAGAGTAACTTACTTTATCTAGGGAAACAATGGCTTGACAGTCTTGCACAGTAGAATTTGGCAATATGACAGTGTAATAATTTGAGCAACCTACAAATCTTACCAATGCTGTCTCTGTAGAGGGCATGGCCTGAATATTAATGATTATCATATCCTCATTAAATCATTATGATTAATGATGATTACCTAATGTTAATATTATGGTAATTCACCTTAAATTACACAGTATGTATTAGTTTTAACTAAACACTTTATTATATTTTCCAAGAGAAAGTTAAATTCATGAAACATTTAAATACATGAACAAAAATTAATTACAAAGCTACTATCAAATATTTAGATTTTATTTAATGGAAAACTCAAAGAAATTAACGTAACATGTAGATTTTTCTGGCATAATATAAAAGCCTGGCTGAAGTCACAAAAAATAATTTTCTCATGTATTACTATGCTTCTGTTAAAATAGAAGTAGCATCATGAAAAATTTCATCAGAATTATTTTTGATGTTAGGTATCAATGAGGCATAAAGTTTTGCCAAATCTTGTAACTATATAACAATGCATCACTGATATTAATAGATGTTTCCATATTTTATCACTGCCAATCATTTTAATATTAAGTTGATACTGTTTTTATATAGTCCAATGTGCTATATAAATTGATGTTTATTAAAATAACCTGCAGTTAGCATTGCTACCATTAGGTGGCAGTGTTTGTTTCCCTGTAATTCACAGAAGGATCTAAGCTTAACATTTTTAAGTGTGTACCTCAGTTCACTTCAAAAGTTCTACTCTATCAATGGCAGCCTACAGAAAGTGAAACAAAGGTATTAAATAATTGATCCAAAATAAGACCAACCAGATTAGGGTTTTTAGAAGCCCCAAATCACTGAAAACATTGTGGTACACTTGATTTTCTTTCCTTGTATAATACAAAATGAATACAGTTAAGTAAAATGGATATGTACACAGAGTTTAAGACTTTTTCTAGATTTTATGCTCTTAAAATTCTGGATAAAGTCGTTGAAGTACATCAATCTCAATCTTTCCATCTCTTTCCTCAACTTCCCTTATTTATTTATTTATTTATTTGTTTGTTTGGGTAAATTTAGTGCCCCGGTATTCATGCTCAATTGGGCAACTGGGTAACCCTGTTCCAGCCCAAAGACACACACTACATAAAGACCATCCAAGTTTATAATGAAAGGCTTGCTAGTTTTCAATTCCTTAATGATTAATACTAATTTTTCATCAAATAGGTTATTCTTTCCCAAACCAAAGTGCATGCATGCACACACACACATATAGCTTCATACTCCTTTTTTAAATCGTAAAACTTCACATAAAAATTTTATGGTATTCCATTATAATTAGAAGAAATGTATTAAAATTCACTGTGACTGTATCCCAAACACATTTATTATTCAATATGAAACAGTATTACTAGTATTACTAATTAATATTAATAATATTAATAACATATATAAGTACTTTATTTGATGTAAAAAAATATTTATTATCTCAGACTCTGGTGGAAATTTGAGCTCTTATTCTGGAGGGTAGAGACCACGTCTATCTTGTTACCTGTTGTATCTCTTGTGGCTAGCATACTGCCTGGCCCATAGCAGGCCTCATAAATATTTGTGGAAAAGTTAAATGAGAAATTATCAAGCTCCCAGTTTTCATAGCAATGTATAATATAGAGAATAGAGTTTACAAACTCAAATGGAGCTAGATTTAAAATTCTAGCTCTGAGACCTACTAGCTGTGGGTATTGAGCAATAAATTGACATAAACTTTTACCATTTTAATATTTATTCATGATTAACATTAATTGAGGTTTGATTTTCTCATAAGAAATATTGGAAAAATAATGTGTGTAGAGCTCCTGATACAAAGATGTTTAACTGGTAACTACTATTTCTTACTCACAGTTACTATAATTTGTTATTCTCAATCCTGATAAAAGAATTTATACAGGGGGTGGAGCCAAGATGGTGGTGTGAGTAGAGCAGCAGAACTCTCCTAACAAAACCACATATATCTATGAAAATATAATAAAGAAAACTCTCCCTAGAATAGAGACCAGAGGACACAGGACAACATCCAGACCACATCCACACCTGCAAGAACCCAGCGCCTCATGAAGTGTGTAAGATACAAGCCCTGGCCTGGTGGGACCCAAGAGCACCTTCCCCCAGCTCCCTGTGGGGGGAGAGGAGTCGGAGCGGGGAGGAGGAGGGAGCCCAGGACTGCTGAACACCCAGCCCCAGCCATCCGGACCAGAGTGCAGACACAGTGCAGGCGTGGGGTCCTGGATACTAGGGAAACAGGGCAGCAAGACCGGTGAGCGGGTGCCTATGGCCGGTGCCGGAGAACAAAGAAACGCAAGCGGACATTTTTTTTTCTCTCTTTTTTTGATGAGTCGTTTTGGAAGACTTAAAGGGACAGGGACCCCAATACAAGGGAAACAGGGCAGCAAGACCGGTGAGCAGGTGCCTGAGGCCGGCACCTGAGGACAAAGAAAAGCGAGTGTTTTGTTTTTTTTTTAATTACTTATTTAATTTTTTTTGTTTGTTTCTTTTTGTTTTTATTGTTGTTTTGTTTTGGTGAGTGCTTTTTGGAAGTCTTAAAGGGGCAGGGCGGGACACTTAGTCCAGAGGTAAGGAATCTGGGGATCACTGGGCACTCTAACCCCGAGCAGCAGGGAGCTCAGAGACCCCTTACACGGATAAATAGCCTCCCGGCCGCTCCCCCTTCAATGGAGCTCCACCATTTTGGAGTAGCAGCATGAGCAAGGCCATGCCCACAGCAACAGCGGCGATAAACTCCATAGCAGCCGGGCAGGAAGCAGAAGCCCTGTCTGCACGCAGCTGCCCAGCAAAAGCCACTAGAGGTCGCTCTTCTCCCAGGAGAGGAAGGCCACAAACCAACAAGAAGGGAAGTTTTTCCAGCCGTCACTCATTCCAGCTCTGCAAACTATTTCTATCACCATGAAAGGGCAAAATTACAGGCAAACAAGATCACAGAGACAACACCAGAGAAGGAGACAGACCTAACCAGTTGTCCTGAAAAAGAATTCAAAATAAAAATCATATACATGCTGACGGATATACAGAGAAAAACGAAAGAGCAATGGGATGAAGTCCGGAGGGAGATCACAAATGTGAGGAAGGAGATTACAGAAGTGAAGCAAACCCTGGAAGGATTTATAAGCAGAATGGATAAGATGCAAGAGGCCATTGAAGGAATAGAAATCAGAGAACAGAAACACATAGAAGCTGACATAGAGAGAGATAAAAGGATCTCCAGGAATGAAACAATATTAAGAGAACTGTGTGACCAATCCAAAAGGAACAATATCCGTATTATAGGGGTACCAGAAGAAGAGAGAGGAAAAGGGATAGAAAGTCTCTTTGAAGAAATAATTGCTGAAAACTTCCCCAAACTGGGGGAGGAAATAATCGAACAGACCATGGAAATACACAGAACCCCCAACAGAAAGGAACCAAGGAGGACAATACCAAGACACATAATAATTAAAATGGCAAAGATCAAGGACAATGAAAGAGTTTTAAAGGCAGTTAGAGAGAAAAAGGTCACCTATAAAGGAAAACCCATCAGGCTAACATCAGACTTCTCAACAGAAACCCTACAGGCCTGAAGAGAATGGCATGATATATTTAATGCAAAGAAATAGAAGGGCCTTGAACCAAGGATACTGTATCCAGCACGACTATCATTTAAATATGATGGAGGATTAAACAATTCCCAGATAAGCAAAAGCTGAGGGAATATGCTTCCCAAAAACCACCTCTACAGGGCATCTTACACAGACTGCTCTAGATGGGAGCACTCCTAAAAAGAGGACAGAACAAAACACCCAACATATGAAGAATGCAGGAGGAGGAATAAGAAGGGGGAGAAGAAAAGAATCTCCAGACAGTGTATATAACAGCTCAATAAGCGAGCTAAGTTAGGCAGTAAGATACTAAAGAGACTAACCTTGAACCTTTGGTAACCACGAATTTAAAGCCTGCAATGGCAATAAGTACATATCTCTCAATAGTCCCCCTAAATGTAAATGGACTTAATGCACCAATCAAAAGACACAGAGTAATAGAATGGATAAAAAAGCAAGACCCATGTATATGCTGCTTACAAGAAACTCACCTCAAACCCAAAGACATGCAACAGACTAAAAGTCAAGGGATGGAAAAACATATTTCAGGCCAACAACAGTGAGAAGAAAGCAGGGGTTGCAGTACTAATATCAGACAAAATAGACTTCAAAACAAAGAAAGTAACAAGAGATAAAGAAGGACGTTACATAATGATAAAGGGCTCAGTCCAACAAGAGGATATAACCATTCTAAATATTTATGCACCCAACACAGGAGCACCAGCATATGTGAAACAAATACTAACAGAACTAAAGGGGGAAATAGACTGCAATGCATTCATTTTAGGAGACTTCAACACACCACTCACCCTAAAGGATAGATCCACCGGGCAGAAAATAAGTAAGGACACAGAGGCACTGAACAACACAGTAGAACAGATGGACCTAGTAGACATCTTAGAACTCTACATCCAAAAGCAACAGGATATACATTCTTCTCAAGTGCACATGGAACATTCTCCAGAATAGACCACATACTAGCCCACAAAAAGAGCCTCAGTAAATTCCAAAATACTGAAATTCTACCAACCAATTTTTCAGACCACAAAGGTATAAAACTAGAAATAAATTCTACAAAGAAAACAAAAAGGCTCACAAACACATGGAGGCTTAACAACATGCTCCGAAATAATCAATGGATCAACGAACAAATCAAAATAGAGATCAAGGAATATATAGAAACAAATGACAACAACAACACAAAGCCCCAACTTCTGTGGGACGCAGAGAAAGCAGTCTTAAGAGGAAAGTATATAGCGATCCAGGCACACTTGAAGAAGGAAGAACTATCCCAAATGAATAGTCTAACATCACAATGATCGAAACTGGAAAAAGAAGAACAAATGAGAAGAATAAAGTCAGCAGAAGGAGGGACATAATAAAGATCAGAGAAGAAATAAACAAAATTGAGAAGAATAAAACAATAGCAAAAAACAATGAAACCAAGATCTGGTTCTTTGAGAAAATAAACAAAATAGATAAGCCTCTAGCCAAACTTATTAAGAGAAAAAGAGAATCAACAGAAACCAACAGAATCAGAAATGAGAATGGAAAAATCACAACAGACTCCACAGAAATACAAAGAATTATTAAAGACTACTATGAAAACCTATATGCCAACAAGCTGGAAAACCTAGAAGAAATGGACAACTTCCTAGAAAAATGCAACCTTCCAAGACTGACCCAGAAAGAAACAGAAAATCTAAAGAAACCAATTACCAGCAATAAAATTGAAGCAGTAATCAAAAAACTACCAAAGAACAAAACCCCTGGGCCAGATGGATGCACCTCGGAGTTTTATCAGACATACAGGGAAGACATAATACCCATTCTCCTTAAAGTTTTCCAAAAAATAGAAGAGGAGGGAATACTCCAAAACTCATTCTACGAAGCCAACATCACCCTAATACCAAAACCAGGCAAAGACCCCACCAAAAAAGAAAACTACAGACCAATATCCCTGATGAACGTAGATGCAAAAATACTCAACAAAATATTAGCAAACCGAATTCAGAAGTATATCAAAAGGATCATACACCATGACCAAGTGGGATTCATCCCAGGGATGCAAGGATGGTACAACATTCGAAAATCCATCAACATCATCCACCACATCAACAAAAGAAAGACAAAAACCATATGATCATCTCCATAGATGCTGAAAAATTCAACATCCATTCATGATAAAAACTCTCAGCAAGTACCTCAACATAATAAGGGCCATTTATGATAAATCCACAGCCGACATTATACTGAACAGTGAGAAGCTGAAAGCTTTTCCTCTGAGATCGGGAACTAGACTGGGATGCCCACTCTCCCCGCTGTTATTTAACATAGTACTCGAGGCCCTAGCCATGGCAATCAGACAAAACAAAGAAATACAAGGAATCCAGATTGGTAAAGAAGTTAAACTGTCACTATTTGCAGATGACATGATATTGTACATAACAAACACTAAAGACTCCACCCCAAAACTACTAGAACTGATATCGGAATACAGCAAAGTTGCAGGATACAAAATTAACACACAGAAATCTGTGTCTTTCCTATACACTAACAATGAACCAACAGAAAGAGAAATCAGGAAAACAACTCCATTCTCAATTGCATCAAAAAGAATAAAATACCTAGGAATAAACCTAACCAAAGAAGTGAAAGACTTATACTCTAAAACTACAAGTCACTCATAAGAGAAATTAAAGGGGACACTAACAAATGGAAACTCATCCCATGCTCATGGCTAGGAAGAATTAATATCATCAAAATGGCCATCCTGCCCAAAGCAATATACAGATTTGATGCAATTCCTATCAAATTACCTGCAATATTCTTCAATGAACTGGAACAAATAATTCAAAAATTCATATGGAAACACCAAAGACCCTGAATAGCCAAAGCAATCCTGAGAAAGAAGAATAAAGTAGGGGGGATCTCACTCCCCAACTTCAAGCTCTACTACAAAGCCATAGTAATCAAGACAATTTGATACTGGCAAAAGAACAGAGCCACAGACCAGTGGAACAGATTAGAGACTCCAGACATTAACCCAAACATATAGGGTCAATTAATATTTGAAAAAGGAGCCATGGACATACAATGGCAAAATGACAGTCTCTTCAACAGATGGTGCTGGAAAAACTGGACAGCTACATATAGGAGAATGAAACTGGACCATTGTCTAACCCCATACACAAAAGTAAATTTAAAATGGATCAAAGACCTGAATGCAAGTCGTGAAACCATTAAACTCTTAGAAAAACACATAGGCAAAAACCTTTTAGACATAAACGTGGGTGACCTCTTCTTGAACATATCTCCCTGGGCAAGGAAAACAACAGCAAAAATGAACAAGTGGGACTATATTAAGCTGATAAGCTTCTGTATAGCAAAAGACACCATCAATAGAACAAAAAGGAACCCTACAGTATGGGAGAATATATTTGAAAATGACAGATCCGATAAAGGCTTGACGTCCAAAATATATAAAGAGCTCACCCACCTCAACAAACAAAAACAAACAATCCACTTAAAAAATGGGCAGAGGAACTGAACAGACAGTTCTCCAAAAAAAGAAATACAGATGGCCAACAGACACATGAAAAGATGTTCCACATCGCTAATTATCAGAGAAATGCAAATTAAAACTACAATGAGATATCACCTCACACCAGTAAGGTTGGCTACCATCCAAAAGACAAACAACAACTAATGTTGGCGAGGCTGTGGAGAAAGGGGAACCCTCCTACACTGCTGGTGGGAATGTAAGTTAGTTCAACCATTGTGGAAAGCAGTATGGAGGTTCCTCAAAATGCTCAAAATAAACTTACCATTTGACCCAGGAATTCCACTCCTAGGAATTTACCCTAAGAACGCAGCACTCAAGTTTGAAAAAGACAGATGCACCCCTATGTTTATCGCAGCACTATTTACAATAGCCAAGAATTGGAAGCAACCTAAGTGTCCATCAGTAGATGATTGGATAAAGAAGATGTGGTACATAAACACAATGGAATATTACTCAGCCATAAGAAGAAAACAAATCTTACCATTTGCAACAGCACGGATGGAGCTAGAGGGTATTATGCTCAGTGAAATAAACCAAGTGGAGAAAGAGAAATACCAAATGATTTCACTCATCTGTGGAGCATAAGAACAAAGGAAAAACTGAAGGAACAAAACAGCTGCAGAATCACAGAACCCAAGAATGGATTAACAGGTACCAAAGGGAAAGGGACTGGGGAGGATGGGTGGGTAGGAAGGGATAAGGAGGTGGTAAGATGAAGGGGGTATTAAGATTAGCATGCATAAGGGGGGGGAGAAAGGGGAGGGCTGTACAACACAGAGAAGACAAGTAGTGATTCTACAGCATTTTGCTATGCTGATGGACAGTGACTGTAAAGGGGTTTATAGGGGGGACCTGGTTTATAGGGTAGAGCCTAGCAAACATAATATTCTGCATGTAATTGTAGATTAATGATAACAAAAAAAAAAGAGAGGGGGATTACTCCCTGATAGGATAAAACTAACTGTAAATCAATGACTAATGCATGCTTTAAATATCCTTAATTTTGATCCTTTAAAGGGTGTCAGATGATCAGCTATGGAAGTACATTTTTCTGATAATATTCCCTTCTCTTAAAAAAAAAAAAGCAGTTCCTGTGTGGTGACCTCCAATAAGTTCTTCACAATGGTATAAAGGGCATATCAAATCAAAGTTTGGGCAAATGGTCTGTTTGTGTTTATACAGAGGATCAAAGCCTAATTTGGCTACCCAGAAAACGAACTAAGATAAGATATGAAGAAGAAGTTCCAATATCAACATACTCTGGAAGAGTCATTCCAGAAGATGATCATCAAAAATCTTCAACAAAGATCCTGCCGCTGTTGCAGTTGTAGCTGCATTCATCCCACTGGTTCCTGGAATTGCCATTGGAATGAAGAAGGATATATCTATGCTGGCCTGTGCATACAGTAAAACAACAAATTTGACTGGATCTATACTGTTGGAACTCAACCAAGAATTAGGAGAAATGCAAGTTGCAGCGCTCCAAAATCTTGAGACTACAGGCTATCTACTGTTAAAAGAACATATGGGATGTGAAGAGTTCCCAGGAATGTGTTGTTTTAAATTGTTTGATTTTTCTCAAACTATTCAAATTCAGTTAGACAATATCCATCATATCATAGATAAGTTTTCACAAATGCTTAGGGTGCCTAACTGGGTTTCTTGGTTTCACTGGAGATGGCTGGTAATTGTAGGTCTGCTTTGGTTATGTAACTATATTGCTGTTATGGTACTGTGTGTGCACAATTTAATTAGTAGTTTAAAACCTATACATGCTTAAGTTACTCTACAAGATATGTCAAAGAAATAACCAATCTTCCCATGTTTTCTTCCGTCTGCTACTTCTATAGCTTTTCTTCTTCCTTCCTAATTACAACCTTAAATAGAATTCATGCCTCATATTGAATTTACTGAGTATCATAATTCTTCCAAGTGGTAAAGATACCTCAAGACAAATGCTGGGCATAAAAGTCACAGGGCTAGAGGCTTATCTATTTTGTTTATTTTCTCAAAGAACCAGCTCTTGGTTTCATTGTTTCTTGCTATTTTGTTTTATTCTTCTCAATTTTGTTTATTTCTTCTCTGATCTTTATTATGTCCCTCCTTCTGCTGACTTTATTCTTCTCATTTGTTCTTCTTTTTCCAGTTTCGATCATTGTGATGTTAGACTATTCATTTGGGATAGTTCTTCCTTCTTCAAGTGTGCCTGGATCGCTATATACTTTCCTCTTAAGACTGCTTTCGCTGCATCCCACAGAAGTTGGGGCTTTGTGTTGTTGTTGTCATTTGTTTCTATATATTCCTTGATCTCTATTTTGATTTGTTCATTGATCCATTGATTATTTAGGAGCATGTTGTTAAGCCTCCATGTGTTTGTGAGCCTTTTTGTTTTCTTTGTAGAATTTATTTCTAGTTTTATACCTTTGTGGTCTGAAAAATTGGTTGGTAGGATTTCAGTATTTTGGAATTTACTGAGGCTCTTTTTGTGGGCTAGTATGTGGTCTATTCTGGAGAATGTTCCATGTGCACTTGAGAAGAATGTATATCCTGTTGCTTTTGGATGTAGAGTTCTAAGATGTCTACTAGGTCCATCTGTTCTACTGTGTTGTTCAGTGCCTCTGTGTCCTTACTTATTTTCTGCCCGGTGGATCTATCCTTTAGGGTGAGTGGTGTGTTGAAGTCTCCTAAAATGAATGCATTGCAGTCTATTTCCCCCTTTAGTTCTGTTAGTATTTGTTTCACATATGCTGGTGCTCCTGTGTTGGGTGCATAAATATTTAGAATGGTTATATCCTCTTGTTGGACTGAGCCCTTTATCATTATGTAACGTCCTTCTTTATCTCTTGTTACTTTCTTTGTTTTGAAGTCTATTTTGTCTGATATTAGTACTGCAACCCCTGCTTTCTTCTCACTGTTGTTGGCCTGAAATATGTTTTTCCATCCCTTGACTTTTAGTCTGTTGCATGTCTTTGGGTTTGAGGTGAGTTTCTTGTAAGCAGCACATACATGGGTCTTGCTTTTTTATCCATTCTATTACTCTGTGTCTTTTGATTGGTGCATTAAGTCCATTTACATTTTAGGGGGACTATTGAGAGATATGTACTTATTGCCATTGCAGGCTTTAAATTCGTGGTTACCAAAGGTTCAAGGTTAGTCTCTTTAGTATCTTACTGCCTAACTTAGCTCGCTTATTGAGCTGTTATATACACTGTCTGGAGATTCTTTTCTTCTCCCCCTTCTTATTCCTCCTCCTGCATTCTTCATATGTTGGGTGTTTTGTTCTGTGCTCAAAAAGGAGCAATTTTTAATGAGGGCTGAATGGTAGAACAACAACTAAAACCTCTAAATTACATTCAATCTATCGGTCACCAGCTCTGATGAACAGTTAAGGAAAATCATTAGTGTATTCCCTACTAAGGAGAGAATAGCCATGTGGCTAAAAAAAGCAAACTCCCTCGGTTCAGAAGATGGACTTTGTAAGCTGAACGTTTTATTAGAATTTGGCTTCAAATGTAAATCAGTGTTCCAAGAAGAAATTATGGTAATCAGTGAAGTCTGGTATTTTGGTCTATTTGATAATTAGTCATATTTCTCATTGTAAAAGAATAAGTTAGAATTCTCTGGAAGCCAAACCTTCTCTCAGCTGGTACTATCAAATGATTTTACTTACTTGTAATTATAAATGAAGTAACAATATGATTTCACAAACAAAGAGCATATTTTGTGTGTGTGTGTGTGTGTGTGTGTGTGTGTGTGTGTGTGTGTGTACAGAGGATGAACTTTTCAATATTCAGGTAAAATACTTGGCAAACTGTGAAATGTAATTTTTTTTGTGCAGGTTTTTATCAGATGGTATGTATCCTGAGGGCCAAACAGTTCCATCGGGAAATAATACTGATCTTCCTGCTCTGATATTTCACCATGTTTTTGGCATTACCTTCAAAATATGCCTGGAAAACAAATGTTTTGAAAGTAAATGTATAAAAATTATCAGGTAGTAGGGTCTTACCATAGTATATTAAAACTGTCTGTCCTCTTTAATTAGTGATTAGTTTTTAGGCTTCAAGCACATAAATATGTTTGAATATTAGAACTGAAAAATAATCAGCAAGGTTGAAATCTCCACATAAGCTAACATTTACTAAGTCTTTTCCATGTTACAGGTACCGCATAAAGCATTTTATATGGATAATCTTATTTAATCATCAAAACAACTTGATTATTTTGGCCATTAGATAGAAGGGGAAACTAAGGTACAGAGAGATTAAATAACTTGCCCAAACTCATAAAGCTAAAAAATTGTGAAGTCAGGAATTCAACCTAAGTAAACATATTCCAGCTACACTATATATTCCAGTGCACTATATATGCTAGATATTATATTACCTAAATGCATTACCTAAATGCATGATAAATAATGCATAATCAATAACTATTGGCTAATGCATCAATTTGTCTCTTTTTAAGCCAAATTTATAAAATTGAAATAGTACATGCATGTGTACTACTTAAAATACTAAGTTGTACTCCAGCTCCAGATTCCCCATATTCACTTGCTTTCCTCCCTCAATTATCATAAGTCTTTTGCATATTCATGCATGAATAATCTATGCATATATAAATATGTATCATGTATATTTTTTATATGAATGGGGCATTCACACACTGTTCTACACCTTGAGTTTTTTATTTAACGATGTGTCAGAAATTGTTCCATGTTGGCACGTTAGATCTACGTTTTTACTTGGAAACTTATGAACTTATTACCATGAAAACCAACAGAATTCTTAGAAGTACCTTCTTTTTCAAGACTGCCAAAGAAAACAAGAGAAGAGAAATGGCATTTTCTCCCTCTCTCACAGTATGGTCTAAAATTTTCATTCTACAGACAGAAAAAAATGAGCCCCAGAAAGCCATGAGACTAGGAATCTGATATTTCTTACATTAAAATTATTTCTGAGAGTTAGTATTTTAATTTGCAGTTTTCAGCCCTTATGACTTTAAAAAGAAGGCACATTCCAATTAGTCATCAGAAGAGTAAATAACAAAATTTTCTCTGTATCCCTTCTGCAACAAATCAAGAAATGGAATGTCATGCTCAGCACAAATCTTCTGCAAATCTTAAACACATTATATTATTTTCTATCTAATAATTATGTGTGAGTGTAATTCTATATCCAGAAATGTGCATAACCAAGGCCTTTGGGAGTCAAAGGATCAAATCCGATTTTTTTCTTGGTTTCAGTAACTCTTGCTCATGGTCACCTTTCTCCTTACACTTAGTAATTTTGGGCTATGAACTCATGTTCAATGAGTAGGCTTTGTAAGTAGGATTTCAGTGAGATCTGATAGCTGGACACAGATTTGCTTTTGCTTCTACCAGGTGTCTGAGTTGTTAACTGGTTTGGGACCACATACAATTAGTTGCCTAGTTTTGAGTTAGTTCCTAGTTTTGAGGGCCACACAGGCAAGTGAAAAATGGATTTCAATCCTCCAAATTACTTCTGTCTAAAGCCTACAACCGATGACATTCCTTATTGTTTCTCTTTGCTGGTAAGCAAATTTTACAAGTTTATCATTTTCTGTAAATGTAAAATTTCATGGTCCTAAGGTTTATATGGGGCCTCCATTCCAATCCCTGTTTGAGTTCCAAAAGACCTAATTTCCTGTCCTGTGTATAGTTACAAAAAGCCAAGGCTTTGGGACATAGAGATTGAATAGTACACTCAGCAGGGATGGTTTCAGATGTTACAGCCTCTGGCTTTGTTCCTCATTCCCTACATCTATTCTTCATCTTACGAACCAAGTTTAGCATTTAAGAAGTTTATCTTACACAACATATATGAGGGATTTTAGAGTGGGAGTTTTTTTTAAGTAATACAGTTACATGACATGGCTGGTAAACTGGAGATTCAGAAAGTCTTAAGCTGCAGTTTTCATGAGCCTTTAAACTCTGGGCCTCAGATGAACCTCTGACCCTGTCTTATCGTCCCCCTTGAAAGGCAGACTCATCATTAATAAACACTGTACACCAGGCCACAGCGGAGGAACAGAGAAAATGATGGCGTTGAGGGGACTAAAGAAGAATCCTATGTGTGGTATGGGGAAAGGATTAGGATTTGAAGTCAGTAGGTTATCCAAGTTTACATCCTGGCTTAGCCACGCCCTCTTACCTTCGACAAGCCATTTAACTTTTGAGTGGGGATAAGAGAACTTAATCTGCTATTTTAGGAACCAAATGGAATAACTCATTAAAAATTATCTGAACATCTGAATGGGCTACTCACTTACATTGGTTGAATTAAGTAGTCATCCGTATATGAACACACTGATGAATTAGAGGATTTGAGAGCTGATGGAGGAAAAAAGCAGGACCAGGAGGTGGCAGTGTTGCATAATGAGCTATACTGGGTGGTGCTTTGACAGGTTGCATGAGAAGGGAAGTCCTTCAGAAACTAGAGGAAACCTTCATCCAGAGGGTAGAAGGCACGAAACTCCTGGAGAGAGGGGAATCAGAGACGGGGCCTGGATGATGTCGCTCAGCTACAAAGTGGGTAGTCTCTGGGTCAGAGGGTCCCAAGGCGCAGCAGGAGTTTGCAGTCTTCTATAGTCCCAGAGTTTGCCTTATCTATAGCTAGCAGATGATGCATGCAGCTTCATAAGGCTATACAAAGCAGGCAGTCTCTAAATAGCTAAACATATGCTTACTTGGAAAATATCTAAAGCAACTGGATATATAAATGTTTGAGTCTCGTGCTGGTAAGATCTGAGCTAATGATCCTAGCCTGTTGTGAAGAAGTAAACAACACAGGGGCCATCTTTATCTCATTTATATAACATATATGGGTGGACTTACACACACACTTAAGGTGCAGTGTCATCCGTACTAGATTTCTTTCATGTGTTGCTTGGATTCATTCTCCACCCTTTGCTCCTCCTCTTTGTCCCCTAGGAAGATAACCGTGGTGCAGAGGATGCCCAGGCTTCCTGGTTCCTTGGCTTCTGTTTGGCACTAGTAGTACACTGAGGGTGGAAGGACAGGAAGACTGGAATACTAATTCTTTTTGTTCCACATTGTCCCCGCAGTTTGAGCAGTGGCTGCACTGTGCAGTCAGAGCTGGTGCTCCCATGGCAGCCCCACCCCCATGACCTTCCCAACCTGACCCACCGGGGGCTCCGGCAGGCACACTGCTCTTGCTAGGTCCTCCTACCTCGCTCTCCCCCATTGATTCCCTTAAACCAGCACATCCCCACACATGGTACTTTGATTAACTCTCTTCCATTAACCCTTTAGTGAGCCATCTCACAACTAGAGCTCCTTATTAAACCAGGAGAAATAAATAATGTCTTTGCTGACAGATGGAAAGTTTATTTCTCGTTAAGCCCTACAAGTTATGTATACGGGTTGAAAATATTTTTAATTTTAATTAGAGAATATGTTCACATGGCTCAAAAAATGAACAACTATGAAAGTTAAAAAGTTAAAAAAATTGTTCTTTTCATTTCAACCTTGTCCCTCATCTATCCAGAACCTCTCTCCCTCCCACATATATATCGCTATTCTTAGAGTCTATGGATCTTTCTAGAGTTATGCATACTCATATATATAAATATGGATTTTTATTTTCTCTTATTTTACACAAAAGTTGTATAAACACACTGTTCTGACACATTTTCCCACTATATAGTTCCTAGGATTATTTTAACAGATAAATAGCACTCCATTGTAAATATTTGTCATAATTTATTTAACCACTCCCTATTGATAGACTTTGAGTTGATTCTATTTGCATTTACAATTTTGATAAATATTGCTAAATTGTTCTTCATAAAGGTCATACTAACTCACACATCCTCTCCTCAGCAAAAAAGAGAGCTTGCTTCCCTAGAGCCTCACCAGAGGAGTAGGGTGTTCAACCGCTTTCTCCTATAGATATTTCCAACAACATTGCCAGCTCTAGACGGTGGGACAGGAGGTTTACACGCAACTGTAGATAGCAAAAGAGAAAAGCATTTGAGGTGAAAAAAGAATTAGCTTTAATTTAATAGGCTCAATTTAAATACTAGATACAGAAAAGAAGTTATAAATCACCCTTTTAAATGATTCTTATATTGTTCTCATTGATTTTCTGTTTAATATTGCATCTTTATTCCCCCAAAATGTCTCATTTCCTTACCCTCCAAAGAGTGACAGTCAGTGAGGCAGAATTACTTTTTAACTACTGCTTTCTTTTCTGATGAGTGCTCCAAATTCACAGGGCCATAAATAAACGTAGTAGTCCTTGGGGAAAACATAGCAGTCCCTTTCCTCCAAGAGAATAGTCACAGAAAAGGCATTTCTCTAGCTCAGAGCGGAAATATTCAGCTGGTGTTGCTAGAGGTCCCTTGAGAACTGTTGCAAGATGTGAATAGAGACAAAGCGAGTTCCTCCCTCTTCTCGTGTGTTCACTGGTTAACCTTCTGGATGTGATTATAATGTTAGTGAAACATTGAATTTGTCCCTACCCTGATCCCTATACTGGCCAGCATTAAAATAGAAACAGTTAAAACATTTTTGTTAATGTAAGGCAGAAGCATGCTGGTAAATGCTGACAGCCTACTCCCCAGGAAAAAGGGCCCACACTTTAGTATTTGTCTGCTTCCATGGTGTAAATATTCCCTCCGTGACCAATTTTAAGTCACTGAATACAAAATTGGGGAGAGCTGTATAGCAGCATACCATTCTATGGGTTTTCATTATGTAGAATTTTCACTGTATAGAAACGACAGATGTACACAACCTCAAGGGCATAGATAATAGTAAATATAGTAAAATAATTAGGAATTTCTCTATCTTAAATATTTATTATCTTTGTTTCCAATAAAGTTTAATTCTGTTTATACTATTTAATTTTTAATAATGACTATGTTTAATAACCAACTTGTTAGAATCTTGAAAATTTATCAGTTGGCTTTTGTAAGCCAGTATAAGCTGACTCTAGCAGTTTCTGAGAGGGAAATATTATAGACACACAGAGAAGCAAACTACTGAAAAAGGACTCATTTATTCATAGACCTCCAAATAATTATAATCACCATAATAACAGTGGGGAAGACTGCTAGCTTCCTACCCAAATCCAATTTTCCCTTCTTTCTTAACAACAGAATTATGTTTGTTAAGTTTGGGGATACATCCAGTTAAAATACATTTGCCATCTTACCTGAAAGAAAAGGGAAGACATCTGACTGTGTCCAAAACAATGATATTTGAGCAAACATTATTGGTTGGGACTCTGGGTGAGTTTCTTTAAAATAGTGTGGATTCAGTTGGCCTTCACCATTTTGTACAACCAGCTTTTCTCCTTTTATCTGAGTGTGATAGTTAAGATCATGGCAGCTGTATTGTGAGCATTAGGTGGTTCTAAGGACATTAAGTGTCTGCTAAGAATAGTAAAGCAGAAAATAAAATTATTCTAAGATACTGATAATATAAAACATTCAATATGCTAGCCCTGAACAGCCTGTCTCTGGACTTTCATTGTACGTGAGAAAAAAGTTAATGTATTTTTAAGCCACTTATTTTTAGATCTTTGTACTCACAATCAAATATTGCTTTTAAATGTTAATACAGTTAGGATTTATTGAGTATCTGCCATGTGCCAGACACCATGTTAAGTAATTTATAAATGTTACTCCTAGAAAATCAACACCTCTACGTGCAGATGAGACATGCCTAGTTTGTGAGTTTGTGATTTGTAGACTTGTTTGTCCTAGGAAGGATTGATTAACTTCAAGTTTGTAAGTATTCATACCTTCTCTACAACAGAAAGTAGGTGTTCTAAGAGATTTATCCTTTCGTGCCAAGAAGGGTACTTAACTCAATTTCTGCTCCAAGTACTAACAATATACGCAATTGTATTACATTTGAATTTCACACATGAATTAAATACTCAATTCACTGTTTGCAATAGTAAACATCTACTCACAATGACAAGAAGTAAGAGTGAATATAGACTATAAAACACGGTTTTGATATTCTATAGCTTTCTTATGAAGATTTAATTGAGGTAACTCTGCTGTATTTCTCCATACAGTTCCAAAATCTTCCAAAAATGATACGAAGTTAGGCGTAATATCCAGATATGGAATCCCTGATGGAATTGCAGACACAGGGAACTAACATGTCCAGTTCCTTCCAACGAGTCCATGACAACGCCTCAAAATACAACAACTGGTTGACATCGATAATCAGCTGGAAGAATGGAGACTTTGGTATGCTTGCCAGTCACATCTACTGTGGCTGCCTGTGCAGGTGGGCGATCAGTCCTAAATAGGATCACTTACAGAGGAAACCTGCTGCTATTATAATAAGGCTTTCCCCTAAATTTAGCTTTTGAAAAACATCAGATTCTTCTTTCCTGAGATTCGAAGGGCCTCTCTTGGATTGTTCAGGCTATAGCCCATTCTCTTTTTGTCTAACCCAAAAATTAAAATTGAGGTGTTTTTGCTTTGGCTTTGTTTTTTTAAGACCTCAGCATGCAGCCATTATTAGTTATTGACAACTAACAACCTTCGCCACGTCGCTCTTGGTATCCTCAGCTCCAGGCGGCAGCATCTCTATTTTGCAGCAGCCACAAAAGTATCCGGAAAAAAGTCAGAATTTCTGCAAAAGATGGGGAGACATATTCCAAGATGTATACTCCTTGTGTTTTTTGAACCACCATGAAAGGTTTCTTAAAGATAACCTTTCCTAAAGTACCTCCACTTATTCTTTCAGTGTATTATGATTAAGAGGGAAAAACTCCCCTGAATTTGTCACATTTCTCCTCTGTATTTCTCCCTCATTGAATGGTGAAAATCCTAAGGAGATAACTAAATGCCCATGTATACACAAGGATGTAGGTAAAGGGTTTTATTGCTGCTGATAATTATTTGTTTGAAAATTCCAAGTATGTGTGAGTTAGCTACTTTTTAAATGAGCTGTTACTTTTCTGGTGCCTGCTCACAAGCAGGAGAAGACTGGCGGGTGGGAGAGAGCTCTGTGGGGTCTATGGCTGTGCCTTCTTTATTTTTTTGGTGTCTTCAAAAAATGTCTTATCCAGAGCCTGAACTAGAGAATCATTGGCAGAAAAAGTACATCGAGTCTCTACTCTAGACCACGCATTATTCTGAGCAGCTGATGTGCTTGATTTCACTCTGACCTCACAATAAACCTAAGAGGTAGTTACTGTTACGGTTCTTATTTCACAGATGGGAAATAGGAACTTAGTCACAACTGCTAAATGGCAAAGCCTGAACTCAACCAGCTTTGTCTGCCTCCAAGGTCCTTGAACGTAAACGCCGGGGCTGTGCTGTGCATACATTAGCAGATATTCAGTGTATGCTTGGAGACTGCGCAGTGGAGCCAAGAGCAGGCAACAAACACATCCCTTTCAAAATACTCTGCTTCAAAACTATCCCACGGTGAAGTTCCTCAAACCTCACGTGCCCTCGTTGAGACCTTTACCCTTAGAGTGAGTTACTTTAATCTTCTGGTTTCCTACCTGCTAAAGACAAACACTTGTTTTGATTTTAGGGAAAAGAAGAAAGTGAGCAGAGAATGGAATAATTTTAGATAATGTCAGCGTTCTGCAACGGTGGCCTGTGTATGGCCATGAGAGAGCCCAGAAGCAGTGAGGGATCCAGAAAAGGAAGTGAGAAGGCATCAAAAGTGTATTTATTGTGCTTTACATGAAGGCCTTTTTCTGCTGAAATAGAGCCACATGCCACTATCAGATCTGACACCTCAACAATAGATTTCTAATATTTGTTCTGGGCCTTGATGGATTCAACATTTTAAAATAATTAAAATGTAATAATATTACTGTATATACTAAATCATAACAATGCTGATGATCATGTTTATAAGTTGATTCCAAAACTCTTGGATCTTGCTATGGCCCAGAGTCACTATTTTGAAATCCATAAAAATATCATCATGATACATGTCTTTTAGTTGTTTGGAGATACTCACATCTGCACCACAGAAGGACAGTGAAGCAACGACGGTGTGTATTGTGCTGGAGAGGGTACCCTGGACGCTGAGGCTGGGCACGTCGGCAGGCTTTCCCACAGCCTCTTTGCAGAAGGAAAGTCCAGGGACTCCATGGATGGATGCTCTACAAGTTTCCTATTGCTTCTGTAACAAATTACTACAAATGCAGCGGTTTAAAACAACGAATTTATAATCCTTCAGCTCTGTAAGTTAGAAGTCTGACACGGCCTCACTGAGTTAACATCAAGATGTTGGCAAGGCCGCTTTCTTTGCTGGAAGCTCTGGAGGAGAATCCATTTCCTCACCTTTCCAGCTCCTAGAGGTGCCCCCATTCCTTAGCTTGTGGCTTCCTTTCACGGTCTTCAAAGATTACAGCATTGCCTCTCTCCAACTCCTGACCTGTCTTCTCTGACAATGGCTGAGAAATGTTCTCAGCTTTTAAGGACACATGTGATCAGATTGGGCCCACCTGGAAAATCTCCCCCTTCTCAGGGCAGTTAATATCCTATCTGCAAAAATTTTTTTGCTGAGTAATTATATTGATAGTTTCCCAGATTAGGATATTAGCATCCTGGGGGCCATTATTCTGCCTGCCACCGTTGGTTTAACTTGGAAAGATTTTGATTAGCACTGCCACAGTCGCTGCACGCAGAGCCCCAGGAAGGGGACTGCACTAGAGCCCGGCGGGGCCTCCTCCTCAGAGCGGCTCAGAGGTTACCTCTCCCGCGGCAACCTCAGTGACAGCTAGCTCAGAAACAATTAAAACTCACCTGTGGTCTCCAGATGTGAGCAAATTGTGTAGCACAGGGAGGAATGCAAATGAACAAATGCTTTGATGCTTTAACATGAAAATTTTCCAAAACAAATTTAAAACATTTCTGATTTGGAGTGGGGCATTGTCAAACAAGCCATCAATTTAACTAGACAAATCCCAGAACTGGAATGAGACATCACCTTTACTATCCAATGCCATAATCCCCCCTGCAATATTTCTGACCAATAAATGATATGTAAGCAGAGCATTTGAATTTTGTACAGTTATAATTGTTTGAAGGTTCTCCCCACCACTGTGCTGATATTGGCCCGTCTGTTGTGTTCACATGTGGCTTTCAGTTCTCCGTTTTGGAACCATACAAGTAAAAAATCTAATTCACCTCCTCACTGCTGACTGGTTTTTGAGGGACCATATAGAGCCATTCGAGGCCACTGTATAGATTAAAGGAACTGATAAAGTTTCCTATTTTACAATTTTAGTCAAGAAAACAAAACAAAATTTAGCTTATGCATCAAGAAATCACTTATAAGAACAGTTAAGAGACATATAATGTAATAGATGTATTAAATTGTTTTTAAGCTATGCTATAATACCCTTTTTCAGATTTGTTACAAGAGAAAAAAAGTACCACCGTGGACTTCCAGCCAGATAGTTTAAACTGGATACTTGCCTCCAAAATATTAAAAATCACCTCAGTCCTTAATACTAGGATTAGGAAAACAATCTTTCATTTTCTTTATGAAATATATAGTTTGAAATTACACTTTCATGCTATTTTTTTAAATTCACTTTTAAAGTCATCTAAATAACATTGCCCATGCTGTCTCTTAAGAGAGTTGTAACAACAAAAAAGAAAAAATTTGAAGGTTGAAATTCTAAAGGAAGGAAGAGATAAGGGTTAGCTATTTGCAGGCAGCTGATAAACAGATGTTTCCGTATTCGGGGGTATTGTTCTTGAAAAGCAATTCTATAATGAGTTTTTTAGTTTATCTCTCATCTTTTGTTCATGATTTTTCTTCCTCTATTTCAAAAAAATTAATCAATATTAGTAAATATAGAATAAAAGCTATAGAAATTCACTCAGCAAGTTTAAATGTGAAAGTGGCTTTGCTGTTTGAAACTAAAAAGAAGAAACATTCTGATTCTTAAAGTTTGCTGGTTTATTAACAGTCAAGTAAACAAGCTGAATCCATCAAAACAACCATTTCTTAGTGTTTTCAAAAAATAATACTGAAAAACACAGGAAGTCAGGGGGAGAGATTTTTTAAAACAAGATGATCTTAATCGTAGAAATGTCAACTTCCTGAACTGATGAAAAGCAACCTGTTCAGAAGGGGAGCACTTGATTGACAGATGAGAATCTGCAAAAAAGATCTGAGAGTTTGATCCACTGTCTTTTGTGAAGTTCTTGCATTATAAAAATATGGACATACCGTGTTCTTCTGAGATACTTTATCAAGTGAAGTGTTATTTGGTTCAATTTTTTTCAATGTTTGTTAAATATAATTGTATTAAAGTGTCCTTTAGGTGTGATGGTCTAATGTTTAACTTTAAAATGGAATACAAGACAAATAAAATCCATATTTGCCATTAGACTCTGATTCTGCCTGGATGAATTTATATTAGCTGAAAAAATTCTAAATAGGATATAGTTTAATTGAATGCTTTTTTTAACCAGATTTTTAGATAGTTATAATAAATGATGTAAATAATACCAAATTCAATTTTACCATAGTACATCTTTTACTTTTTTTTTAACGGAAAACACTTTATGAATATATATTTTGTGACACAGAAAAACCAGAATCTGAGATGGAGATTTGAGTGTCAGAGGTTTAGTAGAGGATGCTCTCTGGAATATTTCTAAGGAAAAGGGAACAGAATTAAACAGAATGAGCTTAATGATGCCTTTTTACTATCTTTTTATATTGAGGTACATATAATAAAATGCACAAGTCTTAGTGTGTGGCTTGATGATTTTGACAAATGTTTGTACACTCATGTAACTAGAACTGTGACACATGTGTGCAAAAGTGTTTTCAAATTGAGGAGATTGCTGGCCTACATGGGCCAGGCATTGGATGTGAGCTGCACACAGGGAGAGGCCTGTGTGCAAGGAGGCCCTCTTCAAAAGGAGAGTAGTTTCCCTCAAACAATAAAGCCATGAGCTCTAATCACCCAACACTCCCAGCAGCGGGGAAATGAGTGCCTTCATCCTGAAGGCAGTGGGTGCACAACAGTATGGCCACAATTTGCAAACTAAAAAAAAAAGAACAGATCCTCCAAGGTACCATTGGCATTTTGACCATGATATCATTATTATTCAAATTTAGACCTGAAAGGAACATTTGTCATCACCAAGCCAAACCCTCTCGAAGCACTGAAAAAAACAATACAGATGATATTCTACAAATCAAACAACTTTAAAAGACATTTTGCACTAATGCTGTTCAGCTGAATTCCAACTCAGAGATCCACCTGCTTGCTCAGTATCCTCATTTGGATGCCTAAATTGAATTTTAAAACACAAATCAATCATTTGGTTTTCCTCTGTATTAATGTGCTCCTCTCCCAAGACTTCTCACTTCCAGTAAGTCAGTGAGTGGAACAGTCATTCTTCCCGGTGCTCAAGTTAAAATCATCTGATTCATTGTACCGTGTTCCCTTTTGCACATCCAGTCCCGTAGTACATCGTGCAGGCTCTTCCTACAGCACATAACTAGAATCAGACCACTTACGCACTATTAGTACAATGGCATAAGCCACTATCTCCACTGGACTATTGCAGCCAACTCCTAAGTGGTCTCTCGGCTTCCCTCTTCCTTATAATCTATTTTCCACACATCAGACAGTGATTCTTTCACAACTAAGAAAAACCATGTCATTCCTTTGCTCAGAATCTTCAAAAGACTCATATGCCCCTCACAGTCCCATTCACTGTCTCTGTCTAACCAGCTCCCAGCTTCCCCTCACCGACTCTGTCCCGGCTTATGCCAGCCTTGCTAGTCCCTGAACACATGCACCAGACTCACGTGGTGCCCCAAAGGCCTTTTCACTTTCCCTTTGCTCTGCCTTGCATTCTGGGCAGAGTAAGATATCTGCATGGAGAGCTCTCTCACTTCCCTCAGATCTCTGCTCAAATTGTACCTACTGAAGTAGGCTTCCCTGCCCTCTCTGATCCATCATTCTTTATCTCTTTCCCAGACTCATGTAGTTTTCTGGTGAGCTTTTCAGCACTTCTGCTATTCTGTTCCGAAGTTAAACATTGTTCTAGTATGGTTGTCGATACTGATGGCCGCTTACTCTAAGGTAAGTGCCCAGCACATAAAGATCTAGAGAGACAAAAGGGGGTAGAAAAAGTTAAAGATGAGGAGGAGGGAAGTAAATTTTGTGGCTTTGTTCAATAATGTTCTAACAAGTACTGACATCTAGAGGGGACTGACCAAAGAGATGGTAAGTTTCTGACTTCCAGGGGCATTCCCAGGATACTAGAGAATCACCTGCTGCTGATGACATTCATGGAATTGGAGAAGGGGTTGGCCACATGAATCTCAGGGTCTCTTACATATCTGAATTCATACGATTTTATCAGAATTTTAAAGACTGTTGTATTTTACTGTTTTATGTGTCCTGAAATATTAATTCACGTTCAGATTTAACCAAACAATATATCTCAACATGCTCATGGTTTGCCATTAAGATGACTCTTCTCATAAACAAGGCAAAAAACAGATTTGTCTTGAAGCATTCATTATGCATACGAGCACTTGATTAGAAATGTGGCAATGGAAAACAAATAATCTCTTGGAAGTTCATTACTGAATGATGCTATCATGTTCTAAATAAACACAGTGTGAGTTTCAGACTGGGTTCATTAATCATTAAAAGACAACTCTAATCAGTGGAATGTGACTCTAGCTTTACTTTAAGTCAATTGTACTTGATTGAAAATAGCAGCCAATTAAGAAAAAAGTACAAATGATTGGCAAGAAGAGAATAGAGAACTTTAAAATCTTAGAGATAACGACTCCATTGATTGCTAAAAATTGAGTTGTTTAAAACTCAGATTGTTATAGCTGCCCTGAATTAAACCGGCACTGTGCAGCTTGGAGAAGTAATTTCTTAGTAGAGAAGGTATTCATTCTCTCCTTCCTTAGTTTAGAACCTCAACTATATTTGGAGTTACAATGCACTCATGTAATGGGCTACATTTCCAACCAGCCACTTTTATAATTAGGTGACAATTCTGGATAATGGGATGTCATTTAAATAGTTTGGGGGAACCTTCTAGGGAGGCTGTTTTACAGGGGGCTGACTCAGCTGTGAGGTGCCTTCCTCCTTCCTACTGCCTGAAAGTCAGATTTAATGGGTGAAGTTCCAGAAGCCATCTAGAAGTGACTCTAAGGAGGGTGGCCAGCTAATTGAAACAGTCCTGGACAACTATCTCTCTCTTCTATGTGAGAAGGAAATAAACTTCAGTCTTACTTAAGCCACTGTTTTGAGTTTTCAGATACATATAGCCAAACTGAATATGATAATACTCTGATGTATGATGTTATATTAAGTCCAGGGGACTTACTCTCTGAAGCCAACAAAGAACAAAATGCAGTGAGTATGAGGGACCTATTATCTGTCCTCTTCTGTAATTTTCTTCCCTTACTCCTTACAAGTATCCCTGAGAGCCTTCCCTAACACACCTGTTACACTTAGAGCAACTGATTACAGTATGTATTTAACTTATTTATTTTATATACATCCATATACATATAACTGTGTTTGTTATATTACAGTATATATTTAATGAGATTGGTGTAATGAGCCCAGGTAGCTTTTCTCTGTTTTATGATTCCAGAATGTACCCTTAGTCAGAGCTGGTCATATCACAGATGATGCCACAGACCACAGCAGTATGTAGAGTGCGTAAATTCATCCCCACTCTGGGAATAAAAAATCAAAGATCACATAACGCAGACGCTAACTTGTTAGATTTTTAAAGCATTTACTACAACCTCAGTGTAGCACCCTAGGGATTTATCAACCTGTACCAGATCTCACTGTAGCAGAGACTGGGCTAGAATATAAGCAGCCTGACTCTAGTTTCTGTGCTCTTTCCCCTCAACATAACTGTTGTGAGATAAGAGCTCTAGCTCTGGAGTCAGAGACCTAGGTTAGAGTCGACATTTTCTATTTTGCTAGCTGTATGACTCAACATAATGTATATAACCACTCTAAGACTCAGTTTTATCACTGCTCCTCCCTAAAATGGGAATGATTGAAAGAATTAATATATACATTGAGCTTAGACTATTACCTTGCACATGGAACTGATATAATGTTATAAATATTAGTTATAATTATTAGAACTAACAAAATTATATAATAATAAGGAAATATCTTATATATATTCTTATTTTCTATAAATCAATGCATAAATTAGCATCAAAACTAGTAAAGAAAAATAAATACAAAAACCTAACAGGGTAGAGAGTGTTCACTTACCTCTTTTAACTATGAAATATCAATTGGATGAAAAATATGTGAATTTGTTTATCTTTCTTAAATTCTTAGACCATCAAACCTTTAATTTCAGAACACCCAGAAAATATCATTCATTGCTATAGTACACTGTTTAAAGGTACACTCAGAGGAAATTTCATAGTCTTAAATATGCATATAAATCAAGAAGAAAGAACCAAAGTAAACAAACTTATAGAAATTCAAGAAAGTAGAAAAATGCCAAATTTCCACATAAGGAAAATATAAGGGACTAATAACTATAAAGACATAAATTAATGAATTAGAAAAATGTAAGACACTTGACGTGGTAACTAAATTTAAAAGCTTTAATTGAAAAAGTCATAACTTTTGCCTAATCAAAAGAAGAGGAAGAAAAAGAAGAAAAATAAAAATAAGAACTAAAGCTGGGGAGATGATCACAGATACAGAGAAAATTAAAAGAATCAAAATTTACTACTTGATCAAACTCCATGAAAATGTATTTTAAAATGTGGGTGACATGATTAATCTTCTAGGAAGCTATAGCTATGAATTACTCAGATGACCTCAATAGTGGGAAAAAAATATTTTAATCCAATAATCACAGAAGAAATTTGTCACAGAGGTATCTATTTTTAAAATTTTGGTAAGTGGTGTGGGTTTTGTGAATAATAAAACCACTCTTCTACATGGCTCTTCCTGGTGTGGAAATGTTGACTAGTCACTTCACATGCAGCAATGCAGGGCGCATGTGGGGTCCAGGAAGCTGAATGGTGCAGCACTGGTCTTTCTGACAAGCCTTACCACATGACACAGTTAGGCCGGGATAGAGGTTAGCTCTCCTCTGAAGCTTTGCTTAATTTCTTTAGAGATACACACCCTGTGTATGTTATGGGGGTAAAGCTCATCAGCACCTTAGGATCCTATTTGTCCAGTTTGGTTTCTCTCTCTGGTTTTCCATCCTCTTTCTGTTTTGCAGAAATAGAGTGAAATTTCTCATTCATGATAACTTCTCCCCTATCCTAACCTCCATGGTTTCTCTGTCTATTATGTATGGGTTTATTCCTATTCACACTCCTTACTTTTTGCTTTCTTTTTCTTTTTTCCTTTCTATATATTTATGTTTGTTTGTTTGTTTATTTAGCAGAGTCTTAACAGGCATATGGGGCAAATGCACATGTCTGGTCTGCCACCTTTTGTAGGAAGAGTTTTTACTCTTGTTCAGAAGATGTTGGGCCATAACTATAGAAGTATAAATACAGTATGTGTTTTAAAAATAAACAATTTATTTTAAGCACTTCACTGAGCTGAACAGTGGCTTCAAACTGTAACAATACAGTCATCATATCTATTTAATGTCAGTATAATCAATGCCAATATATGTTAGCCTACTATATATTATTAGTAATAGCAAAGAATTAAACATACTAAAGTTTATTTACTTGGTTGGAATTTGACATTTAGGTACAATCAATGATCTGTTTTAAAAATGTCTACATATCAATGATCTATTTTAAAAATGTCTACATTTACTAAAAAATGCACTTGTTCTCCTAATTATCCACTTTGCTACTTAGAAATTTTTATCTCCATTTTTCATCCCACAAAGAGAAAAAAGAGGGATTGGATGAGAAGATATTTTGAAAGGTAGTCTTAGATTCTGTGTATCTCCAAACTGGTAGTCAGAAACTGTCAAATAGGCAGGCCATCCTTTAAAAAAATTCTAGCATTTCGTATTTCATATTAAATCCAAGTATAATACTTACTTATAATATTCAATGATTCAAATCATTTCTACATCTTGTATGAGAGACTGTATTTTTGGTTTTATTTTTAGATCTGGCTTAAAAAATATGGTATCCCCTAAACCAAAGTATTGTAGAACAAACGCTAACAGAAAATCAACTTTAAAATATTTTTCCGGCAAACTAATCTAAGAAATTTTTCCAACAAGCTCATTTTCAAAAGCTCATTTCCTTACGAGACATAGTGGTATTTCTAAATGAGTGTTCTTAATTCTGTAATAAGCTGATTATAGATTCATATATTAATCTTCATGTCTATTACAAATAAGGTCAGGTAAGCAAGTTTTAAAAAATTTGGCATATCAGTTTTATATTAGATCAATATATTCTGGTTGTGGATTTCATAAATAAAAGGAAAATATATTACAATGTTGACTTCCTGATAACACAACATCAAAGCAATTGGTGCCTTGATTTAATGTGAAAGGTGATGTAAAACTTTATCCTAGTTTGAACTTCAACAGTGAGAAGGTATTTGTTTTTGGAATGTAATAGGATTTTAATAAATTTAATTAGAAATAATTTAGTTAATTCAGTGGGGAAAAAAACAGGAAAGCAAATTATTTGACATTCCCTGATCCTTCCTTTCCAATTTCATCCCTCATACTGTCACCTCCAAAAGATTTTTATCCTTTAATTACTTCTGCTCTCTTCTGCTACAACTTTACCAAGTTCCCAAATACAATGATGACTATCAATGTTAGTTATAGGTTTTCTTCATCCTATATCTTTTGGTGGCAACAATGAGTATGGGAGACTGCTTTGGACGCTGCTCTGTGGTACATGGTAGTGATTTTTTAAATATTTGATAAATAAGTATTTTAATAAACAGATAATGATGCAGTAAGTAAGCACATTAGACCTAATAAGATGAGTATTACTTTACCCACACATATGGCATTAAAATAAAGATAACAAAAACTATTTGCATCATGCCAGGAGGATTAAAGATGGTGGCATGAGAGGTGAGACAGAGGCTTTCTCCTAAAACCACATATAATATGAAAATATAATTAATACAACTAATCCTGAAAGAGCAACAGGAAAGAGGACTGCACCAAACTGCATACACCTGAAGAAAAGAGTAAACCTCACAAAACAGGGTAATTTACCAAAGCTGTGACCCAGTGGGACCCAAGATCTTCCCCACCCCAGCTCACCAGCTGGAGGAAGAGAAACTGAGAGGGGAGGGAGTGGAGGCCTGGGACTGCTGAATACCTAACTCCGGAGATCTGCTCTGGGAGCACAAACCTACATTTCATGGTGCTTGCATGGTCCTCTCGTGATTAGGGGGTTGGAAAGCTAAGACAGGCAGAATTCCTGGAGACACTGAGATTCCATCCACTTGTGGAAAGCAGGGATCCATATCCAGCTGCTCTGGGACAAAAGAAAGGCAAGAAGTTTGAAAGACTTCCTAACAGCAAGAGGGCTGCTAAAGGGGCAAGGATTGCCCAGAGCTTACTGCTCAGGAGAAAGGACAGGTAGACAAAATTGTCTGGGGGCACTCTTCCCAGCAGGTTGGGAGCTTTTACGATCTTCAGGCACTCCAGCCACACAGCTCCAAGGACCCCCTCTATGATATGCAGCCTACTGCACCTTTCTCCCTGCCAGCCCCACCTGGCTCGCAAACTGGCAAACCCTACCCTGGCATTAGGCCAGCCAGAGGGAAGATCTGTCTACAGCAACTACAAATGCAAAGCATAAAGGTTTATACCTGTGTGCTTGGCCAACTGGTTCAGGTAGTGGAGACAGGCATAGCAGCCAGAAGGCAGGAAACAGCTCTTTGCTCCCCCTTCAGGCATCAATACCACTCCCCTGAGACCCCCAACATTGCTTCAGGGGCTGAGCAGCTCAAGAGAGTAGAGCTTCTGGACACTAGTGGGCACCATATACAAATATGAAATGCCAAAGGAACCTGGTTCAAATTAAAATTATTAATACAACTCCTGAGAAAGATTTAAATGGCATCAACCTCATGAATCTTCCAGAAAGGGATTTAAAAATAAAAATCATTAACATGCTCATGGAGGTAAAGAAAAATATTCAAGAACTCAGGAATGAATTCCAGTCGGAGATCCAATCATTGAAGAGCACAGTGGAAGGTATTAAAAGCAGATAAGATATGGTGGTGGAGATGATAAATGAAATAGAAACTAGAGAAGAGGAATACAAAGAAGGTGAGGCACCGAGAGAAAAATAGATCTCTAAGAATGAAAGAATATTTAGAGAACTGTGTGACCAATCCAAACAGAACAATATTTGCATTATAGGGGAACCAGAAGAAGAAGAGAGAGAAAAAGGGATAGAAAGTGTCTTCAAGAAGGAAACTGCTGAAAATTTTCCCAATCTGGGGAAGGACATAGTCTCTCAGGCCATGGAGGTGCACAGATCTCCCAACACAAGGGACCCAAGGAAGACAACACCAAGACATATAGTAATTAAAATGGCAAAGATCAAGGATAAGGACAGACTCCTAAAAGCAGCCAGAGAGAGAAATAAGGTCACACACAAAGGAAAGCCCATCAGGCTATCATCAGACTTCTCAGCAGAAACCTTACAGGCCAGAAGGGAGTGGTATGATATATGTAATGCAAAGAAACACAAGGGCCTTGAACCAAGGATACTCTATCCAGCAAGATTATCACTGAAATTTGAAGGAGGGATTAAACAATTTCTAGATAAGCAGAAGCTGAGAGAATTTACCTCCCACAAATCATATCTATAGTCTATTTTGGAGGGACTACTATAGATGGAAGTGTTACTAAGGTTTAATAGCTGTCACTAGAGGAAATAAAACCACAGTAAAGAAAGTAGAACAGCTAATTACTAAGCAAATGCAAAATTAAATTAACTATTCCTAAAGTCAATCAAGGGATAGACAAAGAGTACAGAATATGATACCGAATATATAAAGAATGGAGGAGGAAGAAAAAGGAGGAGAAAAAAAAGAACCTTTAGATTGTGTTTGTAATAGCATACTAAGTGAGGGAAGTTAACCTTGAACCTTTGTTAACCACAAATCCAAAGCCTGCAATGGCAATATGTACATAGCTATCAATAATCACCCAAAATGTAAATAGACTAAATGCACCAATCAAAACACATAGAGTCACTGAATAGATAAAAAAAAAAAAGACCCATCTATATACTGCCTAGAAGAGACTCACTTTAAACCCAAAGACATACACAGACTAAAGTGTAGGGATGGAAAAAGATATTTCATGCAACTAATAGGGAGAGAAAAGCAGATGTTGCAGTACTTGTATCAGACAAAATAGACTTCAAAACAGAAAGTAACAAGAGACAAAGAAGGACATTATATAATGATAAAGGGATCAATCCAACAAGAAGATGTAACCAGTGCCCAACACAGGAGCACCTACATAAGTGAAACAAATACTAACAGAATTAAAAGGGGAAATAGAATGCAATGCATTCATTCCAGGAGACTTCAACACTCCACTCACTCTAAAGGACAGATCAACCAGACAGAAAATAAGTAACAACACAGAGGCACTGAACAACACACTAGAACAGATGAACCTAACAGACATCTACAGAACTTTACACCCAAAAGCAGCAGAATACACATTCTTCTCAAGTGCAAATGGAACATTTTTAAGAATAGATCATATACTAGATCACAGAAAGAGCCTTGGTAAATTCAAAAAGATTGAAATTGTACCAACTAGTTTCTCAGACCACAAAGGTATGAAATGAAATAAATTACACAAAGAAAACAAAAAATCCCACAGACACATGGAGGCTTTACAACATGCTCCTAAATAACCAATAGATCAATGGTCAAATACAAACAGAGATCAAGCAATATTTGGAGACAAATGACAACAGTAATTCAACACCGCAAAATCTGTGGGACACAGTGAAGGCTGTGCTAAGAGGAAAGTATATTGCAATACAGGCCTACATCAGAAAAGAAGAATAATCCCATATGAGCAGTCTAAACTCACAATTAACGAAACTAGAAAAAGAAGAACAAATGATGCCCAAAGTGAGTAGAAGGAGAGACATAATAAAGTTTAGAGCAGAAATAAATAAAATTGAGAAGAATAAAACAATAGAAAGAATCAATGAAAGCAGGACCTGGTTCTTCAAGAAAATAAACAAAATACATAAACCCCTAGCCAGACTTATCAAGAAAAAAAGAGAGTTTACACACATAAACAGAATCGGAAATGAGAGAGGAAAAATCACTATGGACACACAAGAAAATACAAAGATTATTAGAGAATACTATGAAAAATTATATGCTAACCAACTGGATAACCTAGAAGAAATGGACAACTTTCTAGAAAAATACAATCTTCTGAGGCTGAGCCAGAAAGAAACAAAAAATCTGAACAGACCAATTACCAGCAATGAAATTGAACTGGTAATCAAAAACCTACCTAAAAACAAAACCCCTGAACCAGATGGCTTCACCACCGAATTTTGTCAAACACTTAGTGAAGACCTAATGCCCATCCTCTTTAAAGTTTTCCAAACAGTAAAAGAGGAAATACTTTGAAACTCATTCTATGAGGCCAGCGTCACTCTAATACCAAAACCAGGCCAAGACACCACAAAAAAAGAAAATTACAGACCAGTATCCCTGATAAACATAGATGCAAAAGTACTCAACAAAATATTAGCAAACTGAATTCAAAAACATATCAAAAAGACCATCCATCATGATCAAGTAGGATTTATTCCAGGGATGAAAGGAAAGTATAATATTAGAAATCCATCAACATTATACACCACATCAACAAAAAGGACAAAAACCACATGATCATCTCCATAGATGCTGAAAAAGCATTTGACAAAATTCAACATCCATTCATGATAAAAATTTTAACAAAAGGGGTATAGAGGGCAAGTACTTCAACATAATAAAGGCCATAAATGACAACCCCACAGCAACCCTATTTGCTCACAGAAATCAGTTTTTATGCCAGTTGCTGACATAAATCGAACATATAGTAGAGACTAGACACTTTACACTGTCTCACTTAAAATTTATTTTTATCAGTCCTATGAAGTAGTTACTATTATCACTACCAGTTTAGAGGTAACAGAAGAGAAGTTTAAAGAGGGTAAATTACCAGAGGTCATGCAGCTGGCTAGTGCTGATGTCAAAACTAGACCCTCTCCAGGGTCTTTTAACCACTGCAAGCCGTCAACTATAGGTCACAGAGTTTAAAAAAACGACCTGTCACATAGAAGATGTCAGAGAATGGCTTAATTCATACTGTCACATGTCTAAGCTTTAGCTTTAGGCAGAAAACACCCAAAGAACACTATATAGTTTGCCTTTCAAAATAACTGAAGAGCTAGAATTACAGAGATTTTCCTCATTATCCACAAAGTGGGCTGTGGTGGAATAAGACCTGGGCCTTCCATTCATCCTCAGTCTTCCATTAATCCACTAAGCACCCACAGCAGGTTGTTTAAACTGTCAGACACAACATCCTCATCTTTAAAAACACCATTTATAAAGCTTTTCTTGGATTAAATGAGATTATGTGTGTAATGGAACCTGGCAGAGTGCTTGATACATAAAAGATGCTTGATAGGTCATTGCTATTTTAATGTTTGGTTTCTAAGATGTTTCTAATGTTTTGATTTGGACATGTATTGTGTTAAATGCCTCTAAATGATTTGCTCAGGCTCTATCATTCCTGAGTTACTAAACTACTTAATTCATGCCAAGCCTTTAATTGGAAGAAAATAATCCATTTAGAACTAGTAACAAGGACTTATATATTGAAAACATTCCAGTGCAGACTAAATTACTCTTAGTGCATCTCTGGACAATTTCATGGCCTCCAAAATCTCTGTACCTTGACTATATTCATTGTGTAAATTCCTGAAATAGGCTTAAATAATTGATTGAGGAAAAAAACCAAACAACCTCACACTGTTAACAAAATTGGATTCTGACTCCCACAAGCCTATAATCACCTCCCTGCAAAGTACTCTTTCTCTCTTTGGCTCCTGTCTCATAAAACAATTAGCCACAGCCTTGATTTTCATTTCTGCTCATTTCCTATAAATTCTGTCTTCAAAGTAGATATGGATAATGGATTATTACTTTTTAACCCAACAGTGATAAAGGTACAATTATATGATGTTCATACTTCTTCTTTGGAAGTAATTTATTTTGTAGAGTCCTTTATAATCTATCTGTTGCTGATTGTATGACTTACTTTAAGGAGATGTCCAATGAAACACATTTCTATTCCATGTTATGTTTGCTCATATTCTATTGCTGTCTGCAGGTGGATTGTAAGTCTTTTGGTCTTTCTCACATAATCACAATCTTTCTCTTAGTATAACAAAAGTTCTGGCATTTCTTATCTTCAAATACAATATGATTTCCAAAATATGCCACATTTAGGAGCTAGAGTGACTTTATTTAGTTTCCTTCATTCACTGAGAAATAGCAGGAAGAATGTTTGGGGTATATAGAGGATAAATGGATTACCTAGATACATTTAAGGCTATTCTTGAATGAAAAATTTTTGAATAATTTTATTTAAACTAATACATGTATTATTTATTACTGAATTATTTATTATTTAAATTATTAAATAAGAATTTATTAGTATAGCAGTGCCTCCTATGTTATAATAACTGCCTGTTTGGGCTTTAACAATCCAATGCTTACATAATTAAAAGGACAGTGCTAATTCTTATTCAGGGTGCTTGGTATTTCTATTCCTACTATAATGGATAAATCATTTGGAGGACATAATCCTTAATAACCTTTAACAAGACCTCAAAGTGTGATCTGTCAAAATTATTTCCTGAATGCAGTTCGTCCTTCTGTTTCTGCTGAACATTTATACAGCAATGAAATGTTAATGACTCCTGAGAGAGTTAGCCAGGTTTTATTTCGCTTTAGAAGGACCCATTATTTCTCTGAGAGCCCAGATTAAATCCAAGATTTAAATTAGATAGTCTATCCAAGGACCTTAGCCTCAGAGACTTCCCTATAAGTAGAATAATCCAGAAAAGCCACTTCGCATAAGCTTAAAATTTCTTGTTTTCTAAGGAAACTACATTGGTGCTGATGACCTAACAGTGATTGGAATGTTCCTTTCCTGGCTGCCATACATTAAGCATGGAACTGCCCTGAATTTCCTCACTTACCACCTCACAAAACCCACATGCCTCTTTTCTGGGCTATGGTGAAGTTAAATGTCACCCAGGGCATCTGCTCATAGTATTTTGGCAGTAATAACCTAGCTACCTTGGAGCTGAGTGGACAGAGGTAATCCTTGGGATTTCCATGTGTGCAGGGCCAAGGTCAGTTTTCATGTACAGACTCCATCACCATCTGACCTTATCTCATCTTGGTTTCTACTCTTGATTTGATTCTGCAAGTGCCAAGCACTTGGGTTAATCTGCATCTGTGCCTGCCATGGTCACCTGAAGCCCCACTGTAATTGTGGATAAGGTTCCTGGCATGTAGAAGAAAATCTTACATGCTGCTGTTACTTTAAAGGTGAGCATCTCTTCTCAGAAGCCACTTAATGTCCAAAATGACTTTTTAGCTGCCTACTTACTATTCATAGGGTCATGGGACAGATATTTAGTTTACTCAGATCTTTCTTTTCTGCAAGTTTTGAGCTCTCTTTCTGATAGTAGGGTTACAAGAAAACATCCTCCATGTAAATTCAACCTAAATCTAAAATCTAAATATATGTGTATACTCAAATGCACATGCATATGTTTTGGTCACTCCATAGAAGGAGATGGACCTACACCCAGTATTCCCTTCACATACTGAGACTGATTTTGCCACACGCACACACCAAGAGATGGTGTGGTTTATTATTAAGGAAAGGTTTATTACATAATAAGGCTTTTGGGGATAACAGGGTATCCAAATTCTCTTTTCCTATAATCTTTTCTCCACTGAAAATATATCTCCAAAAAGAAAACCAGAACCATTTCTCCTTATTGCTAATTTATATATTCACATCTCACTTTCCCTAATGAGATGTGGGACTGAGAGGTAAATTAAGTATAGTGTCAACTTGGCATCATGAGATGTATTTACTTGTAAACACTAAGCTTCTGATTCCCACTTGCAGTGGTGTCAATGGTGAGCATTTGCCAAGAGTGACAGGTTTGGAAGCTATAAACTGCTATAACTACTCCCTCCCCTAACCTCCCAGGAAGATGCCTGCTTAATAGAACAACCTGATAAATGTACTTGCTTAAGCTTTGTTTTGGCATATAAATAATTTGAATGATTTATATACAAATTTCAAGGCTTATTTTTCTCAAATTCTAGGTCATATGATTTTAAAAACAGCTTAGTATGTCCATCTTTTATGAGAGCAAATATTTTGCATGATGAGGAAGCTCCCTAGGGCTACCCAATACCAAAAACTATTCAAACTTAAAATGAACTTGCCTCACCCAAATTCGCTAAAACATTAGAAAGTTATTTTAAAGGAAAAGCTACAAATAACAGTTTCACATTGTCAAATATGAAAATGAAAAATATTATCTTAAGCTTAAAATATTACATATCTATGATTAATGGATTTTTTCCTTCATTAATTATTCTTTGTAAGTAATTTTTTTCAATTGATACAATTCAAATGACTAGAAGTGGTTTCTTGCAAAATGTACTCAAGGATCCAAATGAATCAATGAATATTTAAAATTAATTATTCTACTTGCTCTTTCCCTAAAGAAGAGAAATTAATATTAAAACAGATGATATAGCCTGATATATCCCTTAACCCAAACTAACGCTGACTCAGTAAGCCAGATGAATAATTTCTATTAATGTATTTGTAGATTAAATAATTGTAAAACAAATTTTTATTACAAAATAATAAAACAATTATAAATTAGGCTAACCAGAATTTGAAGTTGATTACAATTAATGACGTTTGTCTTGAGAAGCCCAAGGTTTTCTCAAAATCTCTGGAGTCAGAGAGACCTCATCTGAATTCTTGGTTAATTATGAATGTTGTATTTGGCAAGGCACTTGTCCTCTCTGTACCTTAGTTTCCCCACTTCCCAAATGGAGATAAAAATGCCTACCTCAGTAGATTAGTTGTGAGAATTAATTTAAATGAAATAATTTTCAGAAAAAAAGCAGAGCACATTGCCTAGTTCACAGTGCCAGGTAGTAGTTAGGCAGAATTCTCATTCTGGTACAAGCACATTTTCTGGCTAATACTAAAACTATAGGGCATTTTTTCTCTACTTCTGAACTAAGATGTCATTTCCATAGTTAGCTGACTTTCAATCCTGTTTCATTTGTACATGTTTCAAGTGTGTATCTTTTATACTTACCTCTGTCTCTTATTTTTAATGCTTAGGGGCACATGATACAAAGATGATAACACCAAAGGAAAGGAAAATAATACCAATTCTTCCTATTCTGAGGATGATTTTTTTGTAGGAAATACAATATTTTATGGAGAATTTATTATATATGAGTTAAAAAGCTTTTGTCCCAAAGCATATGCCAAATACAATTGAATTTCAGAAAGTTTCCCCTTTCTAAAAGTCCCCAAAATGCTCAACTTGTTAATATGGGAGATTATTCTTACTTTGCCAGTTTCCAGGCTAATTTTAATAAACTAATTTAGTGGAATAATAATTTGAGATGGTCTTTTGGGCTAAGAGATATGAGCTATCTGGCCCTGTGGACAGGTATCAGAAACCAAGAAGATAACACCATACAAAAAAGTAAAATAAAAATAGATTAAAAACCTAAGTATAAGACATGAAACCATAAAACTTTTAGGAGAAACTTTTAGGCAAAAATCTGTTGAACATAAGCATGCATATATTTTTTTCTGGACATGTCTCCCAGGCAAGGAAAACAAAAGCAAAAATGAACAAGTGAGACTACATCGAACTAAAACACTTCTGTACAGCAAAGGAAACCATAAAGAAAACAAAAAGGCAACCTACAGTATGAGAGAATATACTTGTAAATGATATATCTGTTAAGAGGTTAACGTCCAAAATATATAAAGAACTCATATGACTCAATACCAAAAAAAACAAGTAACCCAATTAAAAAAATGGGCAAAACACCTAAATAGATATAAAGAAGACATACACATGGCCAATAGACACATGAAAAGATGCTCAACATCTTTTGTTAATTATCAGGGAAATGCAAATCAAAACCACAATGAGATAGCACCTCACACAGTTAGAATGGCCACCATCCTAAAGATAAGAAATAAGAAGTATTGGCAAGGATGGAAAGAAAAAGGGAATCCTCCTACACTGTTGGTGGGAATGTAAATTGATGCAGCCACTATGGGAAACAGTATGGAGATTCCTCTAAAAACAAAAAATAGAAATTCACTTCTAGGAATTTACCTGAAGAAATCAAAATCTCTGATTCAAGAAGATATATGCACCCCATGTTTATTGCCACATTATTTACAATAGCCAATATATGGAAGCAACCTAAGTGTCCATCAGTAAATGAATGGATGAAGAAGATGTACATATACACAATGGAATATTATTCAGCCACAAAAAAGAAACAAATCTTTCTTTGGGGACAACATGGATGGATTTAGAGGGTATTATGCTCAGTGAAATAAGCTAAGTGAAGGAAGACAAATACCACATGATTTCACTTATTTGTGGAATTTAAAAACAATACAAAACAAAATAAACAAAACAGCAATGAACTCACAGACACTGATTAGTGATTGATGGTTACCTTGGGGGATGGGCTGGAGTGGGTTGATGAAATATGTAAAGAGGATAGAGAGGTAAAATCTCAATTATAACAAATAAGTCACGGAGATGAAAATACAAGCATAGAGAACATCATCAATAGTTAGGTAACATCTTTCTATGTTGATATATAGTAATTGGGGTGAGCATGTCATAATGTATATAACTGTCGAATCACTATGTTATGTACGTGAAACCCATATAACATTGTATTTCAACTATACTTCAATTTAAAAACTAAAAAAAGAAAGAAAGTGAGGGAGATCAAAGATGGACATGTTTTAGCTTTTTGATTCAACACCTACCATCAAGGTTTAAGGCAGGACAATATAGGAAGTGACTGGTTAACAGAGAGAACTAGCTTTCTTCCTTCCATCCGGCTCCAGACCAGTGAAACTCCTATAAAATGATGAGAGGAATTGAGAGCATATTGACGTTGGTTGTTCTCTATGCCTTTGTCCCATCGTCACCCCAGGATGTATCTGGGTGGACTCTGGAGCAGCCCTGAACTCCTTGGAACTATGCAAGGATGATTCAAGAGCTGAGAAGACCCATAAGTCACAATCCCTTTGGAGTCTGGTGATGGCTGGATTTGCTGATGTCCTCCCACCAAGTGGTGTGAAAACTAGAATCAGGAAGTCTGTGAGGAATGTTAGAAACACAAATTGTACTTTCTGGGCACCAGAGAAAGGTGTGTGAGAACAGCCAAGACTTCTCAGTGTCCAAGAAAGAGGCTACTTAAGTTGGATAAGAGAGGGGATAATTAATGTAAGCCTGCAGTTGGTTCCTCCAGGCAAGATGAGGGGTCAGCAGATGTGTGCAAAACTGTCCTTGCCAGAGACTTAATGAGGATGCAGTTATCACAGAAATATGCCAGTGTAAACTGGAGAGTGAAAGCTCAATCATTAAATGACTGTGTTTATCTGGAAGTGATTAGAATTAGATAGGTTTTGTTTTTTGTTTTTGTTTTACATCAAGCAGAATGGCGCTTTTCTATTAACAAAATTTATTTGTAGGGGAAAAAAAAACCAGTACATTTTTGCACATATGCTATTCCAGGAAGGTTGTTGGCACCAGCATGGGAGAAGCCAGGATTCTTACCCAAAGCCAAGGCCAGAAAGTCATAGCAGAGCCTATATTTTCTACCCCCAAATTACACCAGTTTTCAGAACTCAGGCTCCCATTAATTTGATGACTGTTATTTATTCTTCCATATGCTCTATGTTGAGTGATTTCATCTACCAAACAAGTTACATGTGTTGCATAATAATTCATATTTTCAAAGTTTAAAGCAAAAGATGTATAGCTAATTTTCAGTGCTTCTCATCAGTTTGAGTTGATTGACTCTTTCTAGGTCCAGTGAAACTTCTTTGTTTCACTGGACCTAGTGATAAGACTAACATCTTTAGTCTTATCACAGCACTAGAGAGATTACTTCCTCTTGGAAAATTACTAAACTGCTAAAATCCCACCCAAGAATGACTAATATTAGTTCCTATTTTGAATGTGTAAAATGGTGCAAATTCATAGTGAATGATTCATTCAAGTTCATATAGCTAGAAGATAGTAGGCAGCCAAAAAAATAAGTAAAAAGGTAATATTACTCTCAATATGAATAATTAGAATCTGACTCTAAGAAAAGAAGCACTCAAAGGTGTGTTTAAAACTTTTCAGAGCTATCTTACTTATCCAAATATTCATCAAGTAAACTAAGATGTAGGAAAACTACTATGAAATCATTGGGAATATTCTTAATTACATAACTCAGTATTCTCTATACAATATCTCACTGACAAATTTCTTTTGTAAATACTTGGCTTTCCTTGACACTGATACATTTCTCTCTTTTTAAGACTTGATATATATTTTTGGAGAAGTTTTAGGTTCACAACAAAATTGAGAGGAAAGTACAGATATTTCTCGTAGATCCTCTGCCTCCATACATGCACAGCCTCCCCCATTATCGACATGATTCACCAGAGGGATACATGTCTTACCAAGGATGGGCCTATGCTGAAACATCAGCTGATCAATTATTTCTTTCATGGATCATTGTGGACATGGATGATGGACCATCGTTGACACATCAGAATCACCAAAAATCTGTAATTGTTTTGATGCTTCACTTTGGTGTTGTACATTCTTTGGGTTTGGATAAATGTGTAATGATATGTATTCATCATTATGATATAATACACAGTATTTTCACTGCTCTAAAAAACCTCTGTGCTCTGCCTATTCATCCATGCTTTTCCTCCACCCAAGGAAACCAGTGAGCTTTTTATTGTCTACACTTTTGCCTTTTCCATCATGTCATATAGCTGGAATCTCATAGAATATAGAATATAACCTTTTCAGATTAGCTTCTTTCATTAATAATATATATTTAAGCTTTCTCCTTGTCTTTTCATGGCTTGATAGCTCATTTCCTTGTAGTGTCGAATAATATTCCATTATGCACCACCATTTAATAATCACCTACTGAAGGACATCTTGGTTGCTTAAAAGTTTTTCCAATTACAGGTAAAACTGCTCTAAACATCCACATGCAGGTTTTGGCATAGACATGTTTTCACTGCATTTAGGTAAGTTCCAAGGAGTATGACTGCTGGATCGTATGATAAAAGAATGGCTAGTTTTGTACAGAACAACCAAACTGTCTTCTGAAGTGACTATACTGTTTTTTACATTCCCATCAGCAGTGTATGAGAGTTTCCATTGTTCTACATCCTCACAAGCATTTGGTGCTGTCACTGTTGGAGATTTTGACCATTCCAGTAAGTGTGTAGTGGTATCTCATTGTTACATTAATTTGCATTCACATATGGCATATGTGTAACGTCTCCTCATATTTTTATTTGCCATCTGTATATCTTCTTTGGTGAGATGTCTGTTAAGGTCTTTGGCCCATTTTTTAACTAGATTGTTTGATTTCTTCTTGTTGAATTTCCCGAGTTTTTGTATATTTTGGATAACAATCCTTTATCAGATATATTTTGAAAATATCTCTCAAGCTGTAGTCAGTGCTCTATCTCTTGGAATTGTCTTTTAACTAAGGAGAAGTTTTTAATTTTAGTGAAGTTCAGCTTATCAATTATTTCTTTCATGGATCATGGCTTTTGTGTTGTTTCTAAAGAGGCATCAGCATACACAAGGTCTTCTAGGTTTTCCACTCTGTTGTCTTCTAGGAATGTTATGGTTTTGCATTTCATTTGTAGGTCTGTGATTCATTTTAAGCTGATTTTTTGTGAAAGGTATAAGATCTGTGTCTAGAGTCATTGTTTTTTTCTTTTTTTTTTTTTTGCATATGGATGACCAGTTGTTTCAGCACCACACCACTTGTTGAAAAGACTATCTTGCTCCATTGCATTGCCTTTACTTTTTTGTCAAAGACCAGGTGACTCTATCTACATGGGCCTATTTCTGGGCTCTCTATTCTATTCCACCGATCTATTTGTTTATTCAGTCACTAACATTACAGTGTCTTGATTACTGTGGTGCTATAGTGAGTCTTGAGGTCGGGTGATGTCAAGCCTCCCACCATGTTCTTCTTCTCTAATATTGTGTTGGCTATTCTGGATCTTTTGCCTCTTCATATAAACTTCAGAATCAGATTATAGACATATGTTTCTCTTTTTATGCAAGTATTCAACTCTGCCCATCTTTCACTTTGATTGCCTGGAAAATCAGTGTATCTGTTGAGTCACTGAAATTCTTTTCATTCTTATTGTTTGAGCATTTGGTTTTCTTCCATAAGTCTTGTTTTTCCTCTCTTATTTAATCTTATTTTCTGAATCATATCATTAACGAAATAAATATAAACATGAACCCAACTTTAACAAACCCCATCAATAAATTTGGAAGCTAAGGATATGACCTCTATTCCCTTCTTCAACCAATGTATTTCATTCTTAGCTGTTCTGACTTAGAAAGGGAGTTTCTATGGTTACAAGAAGCAAAACAGATTGCTGGGTGATCATCCTTTTCAAGTGGAATGTTGGCTTCTAGGCTCATATTGACAAAGTCCTCAATAATCCTAATCTTCTCTGCTTGAGCACGGTTGTTGTATTCTACTTTTTAAGCCTATCTTTCTCTTGAAATGCTCTTAAACCTGAGTTGGTCCTTCATGGATGACATATGAATATGATTCAAAATCATACAGCAAGACATGCAGAATAGACAACTGCTTGAAATGCCTGTTTTGACATGTTCTCTTTCCTATAGGACAGAGCAAATTATGTGTAAATATCAAACATTGGTGAGCTATTGCTTAAAAATTGTTTTTTCTTTACTTACTTCTTCAGTAAAAATCTGCTCAATGTCAACATTCCTGTATGTTTCTTCATTATTTCTAACTGAGATAAAATAGCTACAAAATAATAGCTAACAATTGACCACTTACTCTTCACTGCATACTGTACTAAGTGATTTAATTTATTTCACTTAATCTTCTTAACAGTCCTATGAGATATTGACGCTATTTTAATCCCCTTTTCAGATGAAGAAATTGATGCAAAAGAAATTTTTTTCCTAGATCAGCACCTGACAATTGGGAAGCAAGAATTTGAATGTAGGTAGACTCTAAACTCTGTGCTCTTAACCACTTTTAAAATGGCCTGTAGTCTCAAACTATTCTGATTTACTTGATATACTTCAAGTAGTCCCCAAAGAATTAGGATTATGATCTAAATCACTTGTATTGCAGTTATAATAATGACCAGCATTCATTAAAATCTGGGGTATTATTTCTTCTCCTTTGAAAATCCTTCCCTGGAAACCCTTCAGGGTTCTAGATCCCTTCCTCAGTAAAGCCAGCCTCTCCTCCTCCAGGCAGTATTTCTTGCCCTGTTTTCTGTGCTTTCTCAGTAACTTGTTCATACCTTTTGTTAGACTTAACCCTATAATTATAAGTCTTTCTTAAAGGCATCTAGACTATTCTGTTTCTTTGGTACATGGTTGATGCTAAATATATTTTTCTGACATAAACATGTTGAAGTTCTTCAAGCCAAAAAAATTATCATTCTGGGAACGAATTCAGAGAGAGGAATAGATAGTGAATATATTTTTTGGAGCAAAAGGAAGAACAAGTGAATGTAATTCATGTATAACTAGAACAAATTGAATTTCAAAGAGATGGAAAAATACTGTTGAAGCCATATCAATTTCCTAACCTACAGCAATATACTTCCGAAGAAAATATCCTACAAAAAAACTATTTTACAGACTGCCTTCCATAGTTCACAGGAATTGAGGATCTACGCAGTTGTCTTCTCATCATTAAGGTGAGCTCCCGGGTTTGGAGGGCCTCCTGGGTCACATCAAACACCAACACTGACATCTGCTGGAAATGCACACTGCCCACATTGCATGCAGTTGGTAAAAAGAAAAAAACATCCACAGAAACAAGGTGATAAGAATCTACTAAAAACTATCTCAGAACTCAAACAAGGAATGTATCAAGAAAATGTCAGCTTGAACAATCTTGGGCATTTCTTCTATTAAGAAAATAATCCTGACTAACAAATTTTTGGAGATAACCATGGTGATAGAATTATGACTCTTGAGTTACTGATTCTTGCATAAATAACCTTTAGCATGGCCCCCAAAGTATATTCGATTTTTTTAAAACTATCTCTGCATATGAGGGATTCAATTAATTGTCACATCACATTTCATAGATAACATGGTTCATGTTTTCTGATTCATAAAAAAGACTAAATCATTTTGACACCTCAGTTTTCATGGCTACGGAAATTCAGTTTTGACAAATGGTGTTTTTGCTGTGGTTTGTATTATTCTACCTGTGTTCCTAAGTTTACTTTCTGCTGTCTCACTTGTGATAATAATTAGGTATTTGGGGAATAGTCAAACTGAAGAAAAATATACTTTCCTCCATTTGTTTATTTATAAATTTTAAGTATAATATGTTGTGAAATATTTATTTCTATATTCTTTATTCCTATTTGTTGAAACTTTTTGGAAAAAGTTTTGTGACTCAAGGAAATTATTTTGTTTTATTTTCAAAACCCCAAAATCTGTATATTGAAAATTACCTGTAAAAATTAACTCCTAATTTCCTAGAATGAGTCTTCTTTGTTAAGAGATGTGCATATATATAAAAATATTTATTTATTTATTTATTTATTTTTATTGAAGTATCATCAATATACAATTTATATTGGTTTCAAATGTACAACATAGTAATTTAAGTTACCCATATCATTAAATCCTTACCGCTTTAATGCAGTTACTATCTGTGAACATAGAAAAATGTTACAGAATCATTGACTATATTTTCCATGCTGTACAATTTTCTTCTAAGTTTACTTCATAAGCTTTCTTTTTTGGAAAACAAGATATTTATCTTCTTCCTTTTGCTATTTGGTTTTTTATCTCTTTATTGTAAAACATAACAAGTATATAAAAAAATTATATAAAATATAAATGTAGAGCTTAATGAATTATAATAAAATGAGCAGTCATATAACCGTCACTCAGATCAAGAAATAAAACATCGCCAACATGCTTACAAAAACCCTACCCTAGTTGCTCTTTATCAATTACAATCCACATTTCTGTTTTTCTTTACATTTTAACCCCTTAGTTTGCATCTCTAAATACTATAGTGTTGCTGGGATTTTAATTATAAATGGGATCATAATGCATGTTTTCTTTTTATTTGGCTTCATGCAGTCAGCATTCTGTGAGTTTTGTCCTTGTTGTTGAAGGCTGCTCTGTTTTATTTTCACTGCTCAATATTATTGCATTTTATGAATATGCCACCATTTGTTGATCCAATCTATTGTTGATGGATATTTGGGTCATTTCTGGTTTGGTGCTGTTTCTAATTCTATTGCTTCTAAAAGTATTCCAATGCATACCTTGTAGTACATTTGCAGGCATTTGTGTTAGACATTAATCTAAGAGTGAATTTGCTGGATCATTGATTATATGGGTCTTCAACTTCAGTAACACGAAATCTTTCTATAAAGTGGTTGTACCCGTTTGCATTCTACCCAGCAGTAAACAAGTGTTCTGTTTGCTTCACATTCTTGCCAATATCTGCTATGGTCAGACTTTTCATTTTAGTAATTGGGGTAGTTTTGTGCAGAGTCTCATTTTGTTTTTAACTTGCATTGAGTATCCTTTTTTATAAAACGTGCCTGTAAAAGTCCCTTGCTCATTTTCCTAAAGGGTTGTCAGTCACTTTCTTCTAAATTTCCAGAAGTTTTTAAAAATAAATATGCTAATTTTATCTCTGTTGGCTTGTCTATTCTGTTTCTTAATGTTATCTTTTGTTAATCAGAATTACTTAATTTTAACATAGTTAAATTTGTAAAGTTGAGGCACATAAATGACTACAGACTGAATGCTTCTTAAATCTGTGATTCTGGCAAGCAAATAACTTCATCCTTACAGAAATCTGTATATATAGCTAAGGATGAGGGTGGAGATAAGGCCCTTTGGGAACCCATTCATCTTCAGTTATGTTTTCCCAGTTCTGAGCTGATGGTACCCATAGATATTCCAAAATATTTAGGATTCAATCTGATGAAGAAGAGTTTATCTAAATACTATTAAATTCCTCATTCTCCCTCCACCTACCATATTGCATTCCACTGGGTCACACAGAAACTTCAGAGCCACCCTGGTGTCCTTCCTTTTTCTCTTTCCCCTCCATATTCAATCACAAATCCCTCTTCTAGAGACTTCTATACATTATATGTTCCTGTGCATCCCTATTGCAGCCAGGATATGCACCTCTCAGATCTCCAGCTGCATAGGAAGCACAGTTGACTGACAGTCCTAGCTGTTTCCCTCCTGAATCCACCACGATTTATCCCAGGACCATGTTTCCTGTGAGATTCCACCCACTCCCCTCATTTGGCACTGTAAAGCGGTGGAAAAATGAAGGTCTTTTTATATTTATTCCTTTTCTTAATCAAATTTTTTTTGTTAAGATATAATTGGCATATAATATTATTTAGTTTCAGGTTATAACATAATGATTCGATGTTTGTGTATATTGCAAAATGATCACCACAATAAATCTAGTTAACATCCATCAACACACTTATTTTTTTTTCACCACACATTTATTTTTTCTTGTGACTTGAACTTTTAAGATCCACTCTCTTAGCCACTTTCAAATATACAATACAATATTATTAACTATAGTTATCATTCTGTACATTATATCCCCAGGATTCATCTATTTTATAACTGAAAGTTTGTACCTTTTAACCACCTTCACCCATTTTGCCCACCTCCCACCTTCTCCTTCTGGCAACTACCAATCTATTCTCTGTATCTATGAGTTCTGTTTTGTTTTGTTTTTAAATTCCACATATAAGTGAAATCATATGGTATTTGTCTTTCTCTGCCTGGCTTATTTCACTGAACCTAATACCCTCTAGGGCCATCCATGTTGTTGCAAATAACAGGATTTCTTTCTTTTTTATGGCTGAATAATATTCCAGTGTATATACTACATTTTCTTTATTCCTTCATCCATCAGTGGTCACTTAGGTTGCTCCCACATCTTGGCTATTGTAGAGAATCCTGCAATGAACATGGGGGTACATATATCTTTTTAACTTAGTGATTTCATTTCCTCTGGATAAGTACCCATAAATGGTATTGCTGGATCATATGGTAGTTCTACTTTTAAAATTTTTAGGAAAAAAATTCAAATTTTTGAAGAAAATTTACATTCTTACCATTAGTGCACAATGGTCCGCTTTTCTCCACATCTTGGCCTCACAACATTGAGGTACTCTTCTGCCAGGGCAAGGTGCTGGCCCACCAAGGAGAGTACAGCAAGGCCTTCCACATCCCGAGGGCAGCCCTGAAGCTGGAGCCTTCCACCAGGATGACCCCTGCAGAACTCTCCAAGCTCAGCAGAGCATGGAGACTGCCCTGTGCTTAAAAATGTTGGCAGTGCCCTGGCATGCCTGCCTGGTCCATCCCATGGAAGTGGTTGTTTGGGGCCTCTGCTATCACCCTGGGGGTATGGTTCTCTTTGTGATCATTTGCTGCGAACTTACCACCCAGGTGGCTGCCATCTCCTCCACCCAGCATGGGCCCCAACTAGTGCTTTGGCAGCCTGTCCACTGCCCTCTCTGGCCTAGCCCCTCCTCGGTACAGGTGCAGCAAGGTTGCAGGTCACATGACCCTGCCAGCAGGAGGGACTGAGGCCCCATCCAAGGAAAGTGAGACAGGACCAGGGCTTCACCTGCAGCCTGGAGGGAGAGAGCCCCCATTCCTCCAGACCCAATTCTCAACCCCACCCCCACTGGTTTAGGTCTTAACAGGGACTCAGTTTCTTCTTCCCAGCAGGCCTCGTGGTAGCTCGTCCCAGCCCAGTCCTGGCCCAAGTGCCAACACAAAGTGAAATAAAGCCTCTCATCCTGAAAAAAAAATCCCAAAGGCCAAAACCAAAACCCAAAGGCAGATGAATTGTAGCAAGATACAGGGCTTCTTTAATAGGCCACTTGGGCTGGGCACCTCCCTGTTGGCCTGGCTGAGATGCTCCTGGGACTGTGCAGCAGTCTGCAGCCCTTCCTACCTTACCCGCCTTCCCTCCCCCTCTTTCACAGGTGTTGGATCTATAGTATACTCTGAGGCTCTCCCCACTGTATCTAGCTCCCCTCCCTACAAGTCTCTTGCATGTTTAATCCATCTTGGCATCTGCCCCCTGGAAGGCCCCCGTGCTCCTATCCTGATCCTAACATCAGTGTTTCATAACCAACAGCTGATTTTCCTACTTCCAGTTTTGCTTTCACAAATCCTCTGCCAGTGACAAGCAGAACATTCCATCTGTCTACAGCTGTCCTCTGAAGGTATAAACTCTTTACTGAGGGCTGTGAGGTCTCTATGATCCCATGCCAGCCTAGCCATCCAGCTTTCCCATTTATCCTTCTCTGCTTCACATTTTTTGTGACCATGACATCAAATTTGCTGAAGGCGCCCACCGGTGTCTGGTCCACTTTCCCTCTGCACCTTAACTAAGGTGGCCTCTTCTGCCTGGGATGCCCTTCCCTCTTTGCCTAGATACAACTGCTCATCTGGTTGGTGCCTCTCAGGAGAACTTTTCAGATCACCCCGAGCCGGGCTTGTTGCCTGATCCCACCAATTGCCCTACCCCTTAATGCTTCTAGGGCTTCTGTTACTATCTTTGTACCTTCTCAACTGAACTGTGACCTTCATCAGGGCAGAATTATTGCCTTATTCATCTCTATACAACTGACTCTCAGTATCAGAACTCAAAATATTTTAAAGGATGTAGAAGGATTGTGAAGAGTTTTCTCTTTCACCACTGACTCAGTGCTGGTACATGTTCAGCCCATAAATATTTGTTTTACAGTTGAAAGTGTTACACTTTAGTATTCATTAATTCAGTACCTTCAGAAACTCTTAATATAGAAAATATGATTAGTTTGTTCAAGTGGTTTGCAAATATTGGAGAACAAGTTTTTGTGATTTGGGGGATGGCACAACTAAATCGATGGCTGCCCAGAATTTCCAACAGTTCAGGTTATGGGAACATCCACCAAAGGATAAATGAGAAAAGGAAAATAGGACCACATGAGAATCAACCAATTTTCTATTAATAACAACACTGAAGGGAAATAAAACCAATGTTAACCCCAATAACTAAATTGAGGTTTGAATTTTGTGGAGATCGAATTTATTCATTCCTCTTTATGTATTCGTATTTGAAATACAACTACTAAATAAGCTAAGTCTTGTCTTTTGGTATTTTGGAAAAATGCAATGAAGTAAGCATTTTAATAATTTCTCTTATATTTATTTTTTAAAATTGTAGCCATTTACCCATGCTTGTGGTGGGTATGCACTTGATATTGACAAATCAGAGAATTTAAAAAGATCATGCCACATTATGCCAACTTGTCAATAAATTCAAGTCAAAGAAACAGTAATATCAGATTTTGTGGGACCAAAAAGCAAGTGACTATTACATTTTTTACCAAACTTTGGGTTTGGGTACTGCAATTCCAGAAGGCAAATAGTAATATTCTCCTTAATCCCCACGAGTGTGATAAAGCTTTTAGAAAGTTATATGACACTGAAAACCAGTGGGAAAAGTGTAAAGTTGGGGAAGTTTGTGTTCTATAGACTTCTCTTCTGGCTTTTGCTCCTTAGCAATCAGTAACCTTTCTCTCACCTTCCTCAAAGCAGTCTACTTAGTCCAGTTCGTATTGTCAATTAGCTGTTTGGATGGCAGCTATTTGTTGACACATGTATCTTTCCAACTCTTCTTTGGGTTCTTTGAGCATGAAGACTGATTCAGATTAACTGTGTTATCCACAATGCCCACCACAGCACATGGCACAGATCAGCATTCCATAAATTCTTGCAGAAGAAAGAACAGGAGAAAGAAGGTGAAGGAAGTGTGGGAGAGAGGGATGGGCACAGGTAGTGAGGAAAGAGAGTAATGTGATATGAACCTGAGTCATTCTTCCACAAAGACTCCGAAAGAATTTAAGTCTCACTGACTCTAGAGTGGGCCATTGCATCTCTCATTTAGCATTCCTTCATCACCAGTGAACAGAGGGATGGGGTGGCTTCCCAGACCCTCTCAAGTAACAACAGATGAAGTAGTTACTCAAGATACCATTTCATAGGGATGGTTCTGCTGGGAGCCAAGAAAGCCAGGAATACTGATGGGAGCTCAGAGCCTTGTGAAAGAATACAAAGGTAACAGAGAAGAAGAAAAAGAAACCAAGTAGTTAAAACAAGGTAAGTATATTTAAAAGCATTTGGGCTGCAGGTGTTATTCTGTACAAACCAATTTCCACTGTAGTTCTTGTGTACTTCGCTCACAAGTAAAAGGCTGGGGTTCCTCCTATGCTCTACAGTTGATGCTAATTAACACAGGCTTGAGGTGTCTGGGAAAGGGGACAAATATATAAATAAAAACAGTTCAGCAGATAGGGAAAGGCGATGATCTGCATGCAAGACAACTGACTCTCAGTATCAGAACTCGAAATATTTTAAAGGATGTAGAAGGATTGAAGAGTTTTCTCTTTCACCACTGACTCTAAAGAACATTTTCATAAGGTGCACCACACATACCAGAACATTCCTTCCTACGTTCTGCTCTCCATAGATAATGACTTAGGGAATCATTTGTATTCAAGAAGAGAGGGAAGTTGTAATTAAACACATCCTAATGACTCTATTTAGTGGTGCAGTTAAGGGGTTCAAAGTAGGTTGTGGGCTGAGAAATACCAGCTCATCTCTCCAGACTATTTTTTGAAAAAGGGAAGACATTGAGATTCTATTAATCTTTCCAGATATTCAGTGGCCGCACTGTTTTCATGGCCTGAAAAGCAAAGTTCAATAGTATGTTCCTGATCTGCACGTGCAGTCAAGGCAAGGAGGCAGGTTTAATTAAAACTCAAGTAAAGAAACATTCAACCAGTGCCTATAAATATAGACCTTGGGACTAGGCACTGAGCGCTACACAGGGATGAGAATGACTGGTTCCTCCTGGTAAGAAGGCACCTTTCTTTGGAGAGCTTCGGATTTGTGAACTACAACCCTGTATTATCAGGAAGAGTAAGCACTGAAATAGACATAAAACAATAAGCCCTGAGAAAAAAGAGCAAGGAATAATGTCACCTTCATGGTGTCAAGAGGTAGAGGAATGCTTCTGGATGTAGTCACATTTAATCTGACAGAAAGGATGAATCGGCATTCAACAGGAAAGGTGGCTGAAAAGGGTATGGCACCAAGGTGGTACTATGCCTCCTTTACTTCGTGCAGGTCTCTCGAATGTCACCCTACCCTCATCTCCCTGGCTACCCTGGCTCGCAAATGTTCTTAACATGTGTTGCACATAATAAAATTATAATTAATATATATTAATCAGTTTTGATGAATCAGGGTATCTTTTGGAGGGCAGGGAGGGTGCCCACCTAAATAATTAAGTAAACAGATTCATTAATTCATTTGAAATAGAAATTTATGCTATAAGTAAAATGCAAATTAAGGATGACATAATCACACAGGAACTAGTTACAGTTTTAAAGAACAAGACCAAAGATTATACTAGAAGAGATTTTAATTAATATCCTTCTACTAGTTTTCCCTAAATCAACATACCTATTTCACTGACTTGCCAAGACATTTTATATAATGTTCAACTAACAATGATAGGTAAAGTGCGTGTTTTATAAAATATTTTAATATTCTGAATTTGGCAAACTGATTCACTGAAGTGGGTGAATGGCCTAAGAAACTATGTAAATGAATTCAAAGTAAAAAATAAAGGAAAAAGATATGAAGCAATTTAAGTACAAAGCAATGCATGCTTAGTAAAACAATTAGAAATTTTAAAACTCAATAAATTGAAAGTCTCTTATAATCCTACCACTAAAATTATTTTTCCACTAATTCATTCTTGAAATAATGCTTTTAAAATACGTAAGTCTATATAATAATTTACTTATTTCCTAACAGTTGAAATAAAGATTATTCTTGGCTTTTGCTATTATAAAAATGCTGCAATGAACACATTAATTCATAAGTATTTTTTTCATTTTTCAGATTACTTTTTAAGGATAAAATGAATTAGGATAATGAATAGTCATATAATTATATTCAGAAATAGTTTTCATTTAATCTTATTCTAAATTATTTTCTAATACATTTAAAGGGCTTGGCACAGGTGTGGGAGGTCAGGGATAATAGAGTCATGTGGCCTCAGTATTCTGTACATCTTGTTTTAGTCATTACAAGGTTCTTGCCATTTAACCTTATATCTCAGAGCCTGGCCTGGTGCCTGGAACATAGATCTAAGTTCTTAATGTTGTTGATGGAGCTGAGTCAGTGCTAACTGAAGCATCTACAACAAACCTACAATAAGATATGACACAGAAATGTTAGTGCCACTCAAATGTAATTAGAAATATTCCTTTGATAAATATCTTCAATACATGCTTTAACTGCACAATTTTCATGATGATGAATACATCTACTCTACTATTGGATCTTGAGCACAATTTAAATGGGGAATAAATGGTTAAGCTTAGATATCTCATGTCTAATGGTCACTTTAAAACTGACCTGGTTAGGTATGAGCTGGGATCATGTATCATGCTGGAACATGAAATATAAATTTGCAGAGTGAATCAAACCAGACCTCTGGTTTGAAACAGAATAAAAAATTGCAGCAATGAACAGGACCTGTGGTGGTAAATCACAGGAACATAGTCTTATGACTGAAGGCTGAAGACAATACTACAGGTAATCCAAAAGGATAAAATGTGTACTTGCTATAAAAGGGATATGTAACCTAAGAACTAGGATGGAAAGTTAAAGATTGGGTGGAAGAATTTGTAATATGAATAATAATAAAACAGGAATCATAGTTACCCTGTATCAGTTGTTAACTCTATATGTCAGGCACTGTGCTAAGCACTTTATTTATATTAACCCAGTAGTTGCCTCCATAGCAATTCAGTCATGTCTGGGAATAGGGACCAAGCATGAATAATTTTTAAAGCTCCCCCAGATAATTCCAATCTGTAGCAACACCTGGTTATTCAATAACCCTGCAAGGTAAATATTCTTGTTACTCCTTCTATCTTATTAAGTGGAAACTGAGTCAAAGAGAAGTAAAGTTACCTTTTCAAATAGCTAAAAAGTGGAGACATGCATCCAGGTGGTCTGATTCCAGAGCCCTTGGTCTTGACCAGTGCAGGGCCTCCCCAATGTTTTAATGCCATTTCTAATGACTAGCTTTGGTTTTTATAACTTAAAAGAAATTTTCAATGCACATTTTGAAAGAGTCACTTTAGGTCATAATCTATTCCTCTGTGGTTTACTTCCTACTACTTCTGCGATACTGGTCTCCCTGGGTAGTGCCCATCTTGACCTTTCACAAGGTTGTAAAAAATGGCACTTCTCTCTGTGCCAATCGTTTACCTCCCCAGATGTTATGACTCTACTGATATTTAGAGCCGACTCAATTCTATGTCTGGAAATTGGTTGTATTTGCAAAAGAACGGGGCCCTGTAGTAAATCAAGTCAGGGCAAACATTGAGGTTCTTCCAGTTATGAAGGCCTTATTCACAGGGTCCAGATTTTGACTGTTAATTTGTTAAATGTCAATTACTAAGGTTTCTTTTGCTCAGCCTCTGCTTCAGGCTTCTAGCTTCTCATATACCTTTCTACTTTCATTCTAAACTTAAAGTCATGTTAAATAATTGGACTTCAGAGGTCTAGGTTTTCCACTTAGCTTTGCCAATCCCATGTAGGCAAGAGCCTTATAATCTCTTAATGGACTACATCATGTGACATTCTCAACAGACTTTGAAGGTCTGCTTGGCTCAATTTGTGGTTCTTTGGCACTTCATTGCTCTGAGTTTAAGTATGTACTACTGTGGCCTGCTCATTTATTTCCAGGCCTTCAGAGCCACCCTGACCTCTGGTTTCTAAGTCCATCATGAACTTGCCCTTCTGTGAGTGTCCTGTTGGCATGGGCAATATTGGTCATGGTATCCTGGTCCAAGCAATTGCCTTTCAGCTGTAACTTGAAGGGTGTAACTTCTCTGGCTATTTCATTACCCCACAGCAACTGTGTATCTAGTGCCAGGACAGATTTAATAATCTAGGCACGTGGGCCTGAGGAGCCACATAGATGTGGGACCCGCCTGTGGAGGACGTATTTTCTTCCATAGCTGCTTTATTTCCTAGATGTATTCATAACCACAGCACAGGCAGCAGTTGCAAGAGTTCCACTTTCCTTCCAGTGAACCTGTGCCCCTAGCAGTGAGCTCACACATGCCCATTCACGGCTGCACTCAAACCAGCCCACTGCACTCTTCAACATCCCAGGCTCCACCAAGAGGCACATGCAACTGAAAGGGGCAGTTAGAATCTACATTAACAACCTAGTGGCTTATAAACCTAAGGTTTATTCTTTATCTGTTATAAAAGAAATTGTTTTGTCACTAGGAAACCCAATTAGGGAAAAAGAAACTGACAGCTTTAGCTTCTACAAATTGTTTCTGAAAGATCTAAACAGGGCTTAATAGTAATGGATTTTATCCATGTACTAATCTGCCATTGCTACTTTTTCCAAAAATGGCAAATTCAAGGCCAGGCATAACTTTTCTATTCCCTAACATGATATATGTATATATAACTGAGGGTGAGATTCCTCAGAAGACGACAGGGTTAAGCTCTTCCCCCTTGGTTGCCTCAGACCCTTGGGATGCGGGTAGGACAGGGCAGCGGAGGATGACAGGTGTCCAGGGCAAGTGCAGACAACTCTGAGGAAACCTGGCAGTAGGACTTGGAGGCAGAGAATTCCCAAGCCCTAGGCCCAGGTCAGCCCCAGTATACATATGGATTTTGCTCTTCTGGGGTTCAGAGCACTCGGGACTCTATAAGAACCTAGAGTCCAACTCCCAAGAGGTTTGAGGGGTAGCGTCCTGCAATGGCATTGTACAACCATAACCTGAATGCAGCTTCATTTTCCACCCACCCCAAGTGCTGTTGGCACCCAGGCTCCTTGTAGGGGTGCCTGGAACCAAGCAGTGCAAGAATTATGTCCTGGAGGCCGGGCCACACCAGCCACGGCACAGGGCCACTTTACAGTCATTGCAATGAGGCTCAGTGTTGTTTTGCCGGCTCAAGAGAACTCAAAACAAATCCTTTGACATTTAAATCAAAGTTTCACCTTTTCTGCCCTCTTCATGATGTTAATATAGCAGACTTTGTACATTTAAAGTGGTTATGTTCTAGGCTTCCAAAAGTTTCCAAATTCTTAAATAATGTAACAACTCAGTATTTTCTCCAGAACATATAGTAGAGTGCCCCAAATATTAAAGTGACTTCCTCAGACGTCAGAGTGGAGTAAAAACAAGTAGAAACAACATTTTGTTGCTGATGTCCCACAGGCTCACTTAAGTGCCTATTTCCTGTATGGAGGAAGCTACTATTCAGAAGTGTGCCTCAGTAAGGTTATAGGTCACCACATGTCACTGACCTTCAGGGCCATTCCAAGTGTAAACTCCATGAATGCCAAGGGTCCATAACGAAATAATAGCTCTAGCAAATGATTTTGTTCCCTAAATGAAAAAGAAACTGACTCCAAGACAGGGTCCTGTCCTGTGAGCTGAGGACCCCTAGTGGTCCCTGTAGTAATAACTCAGGAACAATAAGCCTTGTCTGGAGAATGAATAAATACTTCAAACACCATGTTTAGGATGCATGTATATACTCCGTACATTTAAAAAGTGCAATTAAAGGCTAAAAATGTTACAATGGCTTTTTGTTATCATCCATTTTTTTAAATTAAAAGATGACCCAAAACACTGTCACCCACTGGAGAGAGCAGGATGTTTTGATGTTACACAAAAAAGTTTGTAACCCTGCTTTAGATAATCATCTCCAGGGCAGTTCTACTCTCTTTTTGATAAGTGCCATCTCATATAGCTGGGGCCCACTGACAATAACAGAAATGTTCCCTAGAACTCAGCCAGTAACAGAATTCTATTATTTCTAAATAATGCACTTATTTTTATTGCAATTACTTTTAGGGAAAAAGCACTGGCTTACAAAGGAGAATTTGCAGTCTTTGACCAAATACCAAATGACAGTCACATGAAGCGGCACTAAATTATGAAATGAGCAAATTTATTCACACTGAAACTTTGCTTTTCACTATATTGTGGTAACTGTAAAATGCAAAAAGCTATGTGGATACCAGGCTCCACTTTAAACAAATTTTTAATTCACGCTTCAAAAAATTCACACACACACACACACACACACACACACACACACACACACACACACACACACATACACACTCTAGAATTATGTCATGGCTTGGCTCAGCTGTGCCTATGCAGAAACCCTTTCATCCCTCTGTATCAAGCATCATCATTATTTCATTATTCAAATAGTCCCTTAGATTGCCTGATTTCAGTGCTAGTCTCATGGGGCAGTCAGGCAAATAATATTCCTTTTACAGAGAGACAGTGATCTAGAATTTATGAAAATTTCTTTTTTTCCTTCTAGTTTCCCCATTCCCCACACCTAAAATAATATCAAACAGCACTTCAAGTTTCAGAAGAGGGGTAGGCAAGATTTCTCATTAAACACTGGGTGCAGGATGGCCACATCACGACTCAGGTTCTCATTCAGTATCAGAGGACAGCTAGTGAAAAGCATGGTGATGTCCTCCTTGCAGTCAGTTAAAACTGGGTAACAAATTTTCCTATCATGTTCCAAAAGACAGACGCGTGAACACTTGAAACGCACAGAAATGATGTACTCTTCAAGCTCAGATACACAAATATACTTAGGAAAGAGAAGTTTTATTAGGGCAATTTCACTTTATTTTTCCATACAGCAAAGTCAACTACTGCAGTAATAATAAAATAAGCATAAAACAAATTGCAGCCCAAGACAAAAATACATAATTTGAAGCAACTACAAGCAGAAATTAAGTTGTGATTACATAATAGTAAAACCAAGCAAATCTGTCCTTTCAGCAGATGAAGGTGGTAGGTAGGGTTGCTGATAAGTGCAACGGTATAACCAGCTGGAACAAAGGCTGGATACGTTTATTCATTAAACAAGTGCCCATTATCACATTTGCTGTTTCAAGTGCTTCTGAGTTGAAAATTAAAACCGTGAAATTTGAACTGTGTTGTACCTTTTCACCTGCTGAAAGAACAGGCTCCTACAGCAATTAAAACAATCACATTAACAACTATAGCTACGGTGTACTGTTTGGTTTGCCTGTTCATGGCTGAAATTTCGTGAAAGTCAATACTTGTTTTGAAGGATTTTTGTGTGTGTGAACAATAAACCACTGAAATTGGCAGAAACTGATTTGAATAATATATGTCCTTAGTATAGTTCTTTCTCTCTGTTTTTTGTTTGTTGAAGTTTTAAACATGCAGTCATTTTGAAAAAAATGTAAGGAATATTTGATCCATGATTTCACCTTAATGGTTGAAGTACCTGCTATTTTTGGTAATGATCTTCAGGCAGATTTGGCCCAATGGAGTTTTTGTCAGTCATGAGATCTCGGAAGGATGGCATATCTTTCCAGCTGAAAAAATCCTGGCAAACTACAAGCTGTCCACAAAAAGCAAAGCAACATGTCTTAAAGGGTATGGAGTGCTAACTCTGTGCCACTTTTGCAAGCAATTTTGCTCAGTCTGTCATTTTATTAGCCTTAACAAAACTCCTTGTAATTATAGACGTTTTTATTCAAAATAAGATCTTACTATTATACAGGTTTCTCTCTTTTGACTATATACAGAAGTGCAAAAAGTCAACCTTCTCTCTAGACGTTCCAACATGCTAAATTGCAGCATAATCAACCCTCAAGAGTTTGCACACACGCTATAATTCTTATTACGTAAACTTTGAGTATTTGGATTATCAACAAAAAGTCCCTTGTTCTATTTATTGATTATGCAGCTTATTTATAACAAGGCCTGATAATCAGGGATTTCAAAAATATTAAACAATACTTTAACATTTGAAATGGATACAGTAGAAAATAAATTTTATTCTAATATCTAGGATCTAGATCTTCTTATAATAACTAATTACAAACAAAATAAATCATCAAAATATTACTCAATTGTCTGCCAGGACTGTTGCGATAGCAACAACTTAACTTCTTACTTAGCAATGATTATATATTTATAAGATATCCATATAAAAGATCTTTGTTCTTTTAATGAAAACTAGACAAGAACTAACAATGACTGACATTCTTACACTTTAATATTAAATCAGTAAAATAGAAATCATTTAGTTAACAATAATACGAGTATTCATATGACACTACATGTAATTCAAAACTGAGTATGTTATGAAGGAAAAACTAATTTTTTTTGTATTTTGAAAAATTCATCAGTAAAATCTAATAAAACAATAGTCTATAAACTGAAATGGTATTCAATTGTTAATAGAAAATGAAATCTAATAAATGTAGGAAATGAAAAACTACATTTTAACAAGAAAAATAAGTAATATTCTATAATGTAACTAACTACAATAACATGTGAAGTCACCATTACTCTCTTAACATGATTGAAATTACATTGGTATGGGTTCCAACCCGTAATGTAATAATCTAAGGCTTTAATAGATGTACAGTACAATCAGTAAAATCAACACATCAGTCTTATATTAGAAAGCATCTCTCTCAAGCATAAAAACTTGCAGTAAACTTGGAAGTATGGAAAGTTCTATAACTGAACTTTCACTTCTCCCGTTCCATACTATAACTACCAGTGACCTGGCCCCTACTTCAGCAATGTGTAGAACTGCTGAACAGAGCAAAAATATCCTTTACTAGCTGCAACATCCAAACCACAAAAAAGGAATTCCTTTGGATGAATCCATTCTTAAAAACTGAATGCACATCTATTTTTTTTTTAATTTTGTAAAAGGCTTTCTAAGGCTATAAGCAGTTAATCTAAACAAAACAAAAACAAAACAAATCACATATAAAATTCACCCATGTACTTATTAACCCACCCAATTCCTTGGTTAATTAAACATTTCCCATTGTCATATTTTGGTTTATCATGCATCTGATGACAGTGCTTTCTTCTTGTTTAGAGTCACTATTTTCAATGTGACTGTGATGAAGCATTTCAGCAAATGTGAAACCATTTTTGCAAAGCATTTATAGTCTTTTGACTTTTGACAGAGCTATAAATAGAAGCAAAATAATTTCCTCAAACTTTTTTTGTTATCATGTCTCAGAAATGGCATATCCCTTTTGAATAACAGGTTATACGGTATAGTATGCATAAATATTACACTATAATGCATTGAAATAATTTTACATCTATTATATTTATCTCCAGTAGGTGTGAGTTATCTGTATTGAGAGAGACTGTGTTGTGCTGTCTACTATTGTTACTGTAAAGTTAAATTGGCCATTTCTGAGACAGCTTTGGTTTCAAAAAAAAGAGAATGGTGCCCTTTGACTGATTAGTAATAGCAAATAAGCAACAAAATGTGGCTCTGAAAACATAACACTGAAGAAATAATACTCTAATTTGATGTACAGTCTATGGCACTTCATGAGAATCCTTAACAACATGGTACTTAAAGCCATGATGTGCTTTAAAAGATACACAGTTGTGGTTTTGCTTGGCACATTCATCTCTGTCAGATCCCTCCCTCACCACTTCTTAAAATCTATTACATTAAAAATATTACTCTTAAACAAAAATGACTGTGCATGCACGCTCTCATCTATAATGGCAATTTTAAATACAAGGTGCACCTTTGTTATTTGTAAACCTTGAAAGAAATAAACTTATTTTTAAAAAATTATATCTTGGTCTACAGACGTACCAATACATAATAGAATCATGGTTACACCATAGTCTGTCTTTTCAAGATGGCATGAATATATAGGAAACTAATTAGGTATGCATATTTTAATGCATAACTCTGTGCTAGAAAAGAAAGACAATGTTGTTCTTTGAGACGGGAATATCACCTCAGCACAAATATCAATTAAATGTACAAAGTGTATAGGCAACAGTGTGCAGTGGATTTCCATGTTGTCTTGTCTTCTGGTTAACATGCAATATGTGGATGTCTTGTGGCTGAGGGGTTTTTGTGTGTGTTGCTTGAAGGTATATACAATATGGCTAATGACCTTGTCCTTTACTCTAACCAAGCACACTGTCCTTTTCCTCTTTAGTATGATCTACGAGGGAAAAAGAGATAATCTTTGTTAAAACAGATAATATTTAAAAGCAGTTCCAATTACATATTTAATATGAAAACTGTATTTCTTGATTTAAGTGTGAACATGTATATCTTCATATAAAAACAAGAAACAAGTACAAATGGATCTCAATTTATCATTTTTATGAGAATAAAATGACATGCATGCTTAATAAAGCTGTAAACTCTGCTCAAATATCACTCAATGCTAAGTTAAAAGTATAAAATATTTGCAGAATCAAGGGGAATATAGTATAACTATTTTTAAGCACTATTGTTTCTCTTCTAAAGTTTAAATAGGCTTCAAGAGTAATGATATGACTTACAAAGTTAAAATCCATGCAACAATAACTCGTATTAAACACAATTCACTATATTTGGGTGAGTCATTAGCGCAGTGTGTGTTTAGAGAAAAAAAGACAATGATACTTTAAATGGCTGTTTTGGATAATTCAAAGTTTGGTATTTTTTTCCCCCTAAAGCCAAGAAAAAAAAATTGTTCCTATGCTCCTAACAAATTAAGGTTGAGTAGATATTACAATGACACCTGTGAATAGTTTGTTTTTACATGAAATTTATTATCAGAGAATCTTTATATTATTAAAAGAAAATACAACAAAAATCACCATTTTGCTGCACTCAAAAACCAGTTATAGCATTGCAATTCCTCATGAAAATGAGCAATCATTTGTGAAATAACCAGAACATTAAGCGCCAAAGTTTCAATGCAGACAAATCCACTCGTTTGCTAATTGACGGACTTATGGTCATTTTGTATAATTTTTTTTACCTCGATTATTGCTAAGAAATAGAACATACTTATATATATATCCCAAACATACCCAATTGACTATATAACTTGAAACAGATATTTTTAGCATGTCAAAAGGAGAACTCTTCCTCCAAACCTACATAATATGAAGTAATGTGCTCATTAAAACATATGGCTATTGTTCAGAATAATGTTTTATTATCAGAACATTGAGAAAGCTTATGAAACAGACAAAATGCGATATCAATAGTTTAATTCATGATTGCACCACAACTGGTAGTATTTTGTCAGACTGAGTCTATCATGTTTTTCTTATATGGTGGCTAACAAACTTTGTCTATCTTCTTCTTCTGCATGGGCTTAGCCTGTGTCCAGCTCTTACTAAATATTATTACTGTAAGGGCTTCTGAATTGGTTCTGTATCACCACCACCCCCTGACCTGAACCACTGTCCCTTATTTTGTAAGGCCTTTTATCCCTCCTTCCTCTCTAACAATCTTCATTGTCCAAATTCACTTATTTTATGATGCTGAGAAGAGCTGCTCCTCCATTTTTGCTCCAAGCGTTTGAAATTTGTTCAAACTTCTCGTTAATATAGTGTACTGACATTTATATCTTATCTCATCGACATGGTAACTGACACACAGCAGCACCATAAAATCATTTATGAATTTGTTAATGAACAGATAAATGAATCAAAGGAAGCAACAAAGAATGGTCACCCATCTTATTTACCAGATTCCATTTTCAATGTTGTGGCTTTTTTTAAATATAAAAATAAATACCTAAGATACTTTGGAGTACATATAACTTGAACACATGAATATTGAATATAACACATCCTCCAAGGATGAAAAATGGCAAGTATCTAAGTCAATGTGTCTGAAGGCAAACCATAAGACTTCCAACCATTTTTGACCAATGGCAACATTTTCAGAATTATATGATACTCCATGGTGACTCTTTTGAAGTACCTAAAGCACCCTTGGATATGTAGGTGTGTGTGTGTACATGTGAGTGTGTACATATATTTATTGGAAGTCATAATGTATATTCTAATGACCCTGTGTAGTGAAACGTAGGTGTGTGTGTGTGTGTATGTGTACATGTGAGTGTGTACATATATTTATTGGAAGTCATAATGTATATTCTAATGACCCTGTGTAGTGAAACGTGAAATGGGTTCATATTCTCATTTAGGATTTGGCAAAAAAATTTAAAAATAAAATAAATGATGATCTACCCCAGGGACCAGAAAACTATTGCCTATGAGCCAAATCTAGACTGCTGCCTATTTTTGTAAAAATAAAGTTTTATCAGGAACCAGCCACACCCTTTCATTTTTACATGTTGTCTGGCTGCTTTCCTGTCACAATGGCAGAGGTGAGTGGCTGCAACAGGAAAGACTGGCAACAGAAACCATATGGCCCACAGCCAAAAATATTTACTATCTTCCTATAGAGTAGAAGGTCTTTTAAGAGTTTACCGACTCCTGATCTATGTGTTCTATTTAGTTTTAAGTCATGTTTTTTCTTCACACTTACGTTTATTTCTAATATGAAGTAAAAGAAAAATTTATTCTCCCAAAATATTATGTATATTTAAGTGATATTAACATATTTACTATAAATGTATGATGAAAGTTCCTTATAACCCATCTAAGATAAAAAAATGTGAGCTCTCTATAGTTTCTCTGAAATTTTATAATACTTTAAGTATTGCTAAACCAAGAACAACACAGTTGTTCTCTTTAAAAACCACCACAAATATATACTACATATTAGATAATGAACTTACTGTTTAGTGATGAAAATTCTACATCTGGGTAACATACTTGTGGCTAGTCAGATGTTCGGCAGATATTATGGGTATCTAGCAAATAAAAAATTATTTAATGAATGATCCATGCAGGCAAGCCAACAACGAAGAGATGAAAACATTTTAATATTAAGTTTTTTAAGAAAAGTGAAATTCAGTTGTGAGGTGATAGTTCTTATCTGGTCAACACAACAGTCAGTTAATGTAAACTTTATGCCCAAGTAGCAACTCATTTTTTAAATCTTTGTGTTAAATACTATTCTATAAATGTTATCAGTTTTTAGGAAATAAGAGAAGTCCAACTATCAAAAATTCATGCACAGCAGTAATTTAAAGAAGCCCTTTTTGTTGGCCTACACACACACACCTGTGGTTTCAGCTATTTAGTAACCTGGAAGTCAAAGTAGGAAGTGTCTTGCCTATTTTTGTGCAACCAATTTCTACCACTTTCGTTCAACTTATGGTTTCTAACTTTTTCCCCAAATTAAAAATACCAGCTAAGAATTATAAAGGAGTATTTCAAAAGAACTGGATAAGAACATAAGTTTACTTCAGTACATATTTCTGAATCCTGATTGCACATTTTATTGTATTTTAAATGGGCAAGAGAATTTAAATACTTGATAGAAAAATACAATAAGAAACCAATATAGAGGTGACTTATTTCAGTAGTCCCAAAAGCCAAGAGCTTCCAATTTGTGGCCTGATTCTCCTCCTACCCAGAATTACAGCTACTAATCTAGGAGAAGCAGCACAGTAGAGTAAGACTATCACAGCACTGAAAGCTTGGGCTCTGACACCAATGATCCCTTTCCAGGCTGTATAACCTTGAGCAAAGCACTTAACTACTTTATGCTTAAGTTTCTTCATCTATAAAATGGCACTAATCCCATTTCATCAAGGTTCATGGGAGATGAGTAAAATAATATACATGAGGCATTTTTTTGTTCCAATTTAGATGTCCTAGATTAATTCAACATATTACAATCCACATCTGGAATTTAAATAAATATGTTTCTACTTTATTTCCATTTCTCAGCTGACATCTTTACACAATTTTACAGCATTGGCAAATGGCACGAAAATGTGCTCCAAGCATAATGAAGCTTCTCATACCATTTTTCCTGCTGCTGCAGGACAGGATGTTGCACCCAACAGTGTAGCAGCATCAAGGATGGGGCTGTCGAAACATACCAAGGACCTTCAACACCAATCGATGCAGATGAAGGGCCAGCTATAAACTTCTGCATGCATGCAGGCTGCATTTTGTGGCATCAGCTATTTCCAGCATTGCTAATGTACTGTAGGCATATACATATCTATGTATATGTAGATATAATATATGTGTGTATATATATATCCATTCCCTTTTCTTTCTTTCCATTGTAAAACAGTATGAAGACCCAAGATTATGCATGAAATGGTCACAGCACAATGCAAAAAGTAAAGTGTCCCCTACAACCCAGATGGCCAAAGGCATGTTGAAATTTGCTTTGCTATAGTTCCACTTACACCAGCAATTCCAGAGTCATACATGGTACACACACAGGTTTGGCATCATTGGTCTGCACCATAAATGGACTGCATTGAATCCATTAAGAAGTTTCTGCCATAGATTACTTACTCACATGCCACATATGCACAATCTAGCATTCTTGTAAATGAGTCTGATGTATTAGCATAAATCCAGGGCTATTTTGACAAGCTCTGGAAAAACTAATGATTCTTTGCCAAGAAATGTTTAAGGCTTGTCTGAAACTAAACTATACCTACACCTTATTATGCTGCTTCTGAAAGATTTAATGACTGTACTAATAGCTTACAGCTCTTCTTCAACAGTACCTGGCTCATTGCAGAAATAACAGTGGCTACTCCTTATAGCAGTAACTACAGACTCAGATGGGCTTCTTTCTCTTCCTAAGGGGCAACATATTAACTGCCATCCAAAACTGGTTCTTTTGAGATTCATTTGGCTACATTTAACTTCAGTTTGTGGGTTGTCTGAAATTTGATTTTGCTCCAAATTTTTTCATATGCTATTCATCTTGTTATCGACTTTGCTTTCATAACAAATATATCTATATATTAAAGCCAAAACCTGCCTTCCATAAGTTTGACTTTGATTCAAACAGTGTTTTCTATGACAATTGTAAACAAGGTCAGAAAATGCTGGCTAAACCAATGACAATTTTTAAATTTTAAATATTTTAATAATCATTTTCTTTTAAATAGTCTTATATATGACAAAATATAAATTACTAAAACAGATTCCTTTTACTTAAAAGTATCCTGTGAAACTGTTACTCCATAAACTTGTATGGAGCACAGAACAGCTCAATTTACCATATTTGATAACATTTTTTCCCTTCATAACTCTCCTCATAACAGTTATGTTGAGCAATTATAGAGATAAGAGCACTTAGGATATTTTTTTCCACTTAAAAATCAGAACTTGGACACACATTTACTTTGAATATGCAATCTGTTTATCAAACAAATAAAACTATAATTAACTTATAACAAACCATTTACAAGAGTGGTCATTTGTGGCATATGTAACACACTTAAATATTTTGCTTTTTATTGAGAATTGAGGGAACAACTGAGAAACTGTATACACTAAATGTTTTAACAAAAACCTTAAAATGACCTACATTTTTGATTGGTTAAAATACTTGCATGATTGTTTGAGACCAAATGAGAATTGCTTGTGTAAAATCATTTTAGTAGCTTTAGAAATGGAGCTGCGACAATTCTGGAGCACTTAAAAATGGCATAAAAGCATTCTGCTGCTCATCATAGAGAGAATGTGTAGGCCAACAAGAGGTATCTTTGAAACCCCATGCTATTAAAGCACCCTCTACAGCCCTCACGTACACACGATTCCCACTGACCTCAATGGGACATCCTTGTGCGTAAGGGCTGTTGGACTTAGCCCTATTAGAGTTGGTTTTTAAGAAACAAAGCTGTAAATTAGCAAACCTGGTTGGCTGTGGCTGTTGCAGCGAAGGGAACACTTGTGGCAGATGTTGTTGCTGCGGACACAGTGGCTGGCGTAGCACCGTGCACCATGGGAACTTTCGGAGGGAAAATCATATAAGCAAACACACAGAAGAGTGTAGCGATATGGAAACCATGGCAGCATGGAGGAAGTAATTGGGCATTTATCACAGCAATAAGCCATGTGACAGGATATCATCACCAGCGAGTGACATGCAATCACAGCGCAAAGCGGGACAACATTCCAGGAGAGAAGGGGGAAGGGGATGAAAGAGAAAAAAAAAAGGGGAAAAAAAGCTTGTTACCATCAAGAAAATCAACACAAATAGGCTTAATTGCTAAGTTAAACACAAGAATTTTATATAGTGTTCACAGTCACACATTCAAAATTTAAGTCAAAATACAGGTATTTACATCACATATACAGTCATCTGTTTGAATGAAATTATTTATTTACGATTATAAAAACATATAATATATTACTTTTATGAGATAGATTTTTTTTTACACACCAGAACTCATAGTCCAATCAAAATCCACCAAAGGTGACTAAAGGAAACTTGTGTGTAAAGGAAACATTTATGTGAGTCCATGTCAATTAAATAGAAAATGGCATTTAATTGACAGGTGTTAGTAAAAGGGAAATGGACTTGCCCAATAGATATAAGTTAAACTTAGCAGTGGATTTTGAGGGGCTGTGAGATGCACCATAGGTTTAAGATAATCAAGAAACAAAGCTGGCACCTACCAACACTTGTAGCGGGTGTCATGCACAATATTGAGCCTGCCCATCATGCATTGCAACAGGAAGGTGGATTTGAAAAGGGAAAAGAATTAAAACATCCCATCACACGTGTAATTAGGAAATTCATTTGAACAAAGAAGAAAAATTGTTATTATGGGAACAGTGGCATGTAACTGTCAGCACAATCAAATCATACAATAGCACAGTGATCAATTAGAACTAGTCTCAAGTAAAGAATAAAAGCCAGTTTAACTGTGTGCTGGTACACTTTGTTTCTCCTAATTGCTGCCTATAAATAAAAGTATTTTGGAAATAATTTAAACCTGCTTAATTAATTATTTTAAAAACAATATTGCAACTTGTTTTCTTTTAATGTGGTTGCTAGCCATCTGGCAGCTTTGCTATTTGTGACTTAACATATGAATGTATTAACATTTTCTTTATATTGAGCACATGTTAAATAATTAGAGAAATTATTTATTATTAAAAATGCTAAATAATTCAATGCATGAAACTGACTTAACAATGTAATGAAACCAAAACATTCATTTTAATTCCCTTGGTTTTATTTCCCTGTTCACTGTAGTAGCAACCACACAGACATTGAAAGGGTTGTGATCACCCATACAAGAATATTACTTGGAAGAATACCAAGCAATAAATTTATGCATAAAGAGAGAGTGAAACTTCTGAATTGCCTTAGTTTGGAATTTAAATTTAGGATAAACATTTAGAGGGGGTATACTTTCTTGTAAATCTTAAATTGGTTTACTTAGTAGGTAGCTGGGAAAACAGACTGGTTTTCATTGCTGGTTTAGAACCTGAGAACTTCTTTAAATAGCAAATGTACAAAATTTCACATATCAAGAAAATGTTAATTAGACTTCAATAAAAACCTTGAATGGGAGATAAGAAGATACATACTATCACATATGGGGTGTTAGCATTACTGTTCATAATTGCCCGTGATGTTAAAATGAATATTACATATATAGTTCCTGTTCTCTTTGACATATAAACACTGAAAAGTCTAACTCATTTTACCAAGTACAGGGCACTTTCCCACATACAGAACTACTGTTCTATGAGATTACTTTAAAATTCTAGTTTTTAAAATATAAAATGATTTTGTTTTTCTATCTAAATCTTGGCGCATCCTATTTAAACACTTGCAGCATGTGGGATGAACATTTGTTAGAAAGGTATCTGCCTACTGAGTCTTGTCAGGAATGGCACTGTAAAACAAAGCTGCCATTGAGAAACACGGATTACTTAACTGGCATCCTTGTAACAGCTGCAATTAGTCTGTTATCACAATTAGACTGTGGGCACAATGATCAGTGATTACACTCTGTAATGGAGCCAGGGAGGCATCCTCTCAGGAGTTATGTCACCCTCCTAGGCATTACTTAACACTTTGAAGAGCTGTCATTTGCTATGACTACTGAGTCCAAGACTTGTGAAGGACAACAACAAAAACACACCAGTGATGACAAAGACGTTAATCTGAGACAGTAGAGCAAGCAAAATTGAATACTGGGTTTAGAGCCTGTGCAGTCATTATCCTCTAATGGGAGGGTGGGAGGACTGGGTAAGAGAATGAAAAGGTGTAGAACAAAGAGTAACATAGTATTTAAAGAATATTAAAGTCAGTTTAAATATGGTACAGGTTGTTTTAATTTATTATTTATTTTTATGCTGCAATTTGCCTATTATATTCCATCCCATGCATACGTAAGCCTGCACATGCTGAAAATGAGTTAACCTTTTCCTCGCTCTCTGAAACCCTAAAGCTTTTATGATTGGAATTTTAGTTGGAGTTATCGTCATTACCATTATAACCAATGCACACAGTTTTGAGAGGGGTTTGCAGCAAATAAACATAAGGCAGCAATGGAAACACTAGCCAGGGTGCAATAACTCACAAACAGGAAGATATAATGCTGTAGGACCCGCTTACCAAAAACAAAAGTTGCTTTAAAAATGACCATAATATCCATCTTTACATCAAATGGGTTGATTTATTAATAATGATGCACAAATAGCCAATACAAATTTTTCCTGAATTTTCAGTACAAGGCAAAATTTAAGTGAATGTATCTGTCAATTTAAATTTCCCCTATGAAGATACCTGCACAGCAGAATACTGTGTTTCTAAGGTATGCATTACTTTAATTACATGACTTTAAAATTTTTTAATTGAGCTACATGAAGATGCAGGAAAAATAACTAAGAAGGTTATTTACAAATGAGATGTGTGCAAGAGAAGGAAAAGAAGTGGAAGAGAGAAAATTACAATGGAGATTTGGCTAGGGGTTCAAAATTTAGACATGGTAATTCAAGCTTATTTAGGTATATAATGATAAGAAATAAAAAGCTGATTTTAGGTCTTCCGAAAGTAATTTGTAAGTGATTTGTATCATATAAGACAAAAAGTTGACAATCATCTGAATCAGTTGATTCTCAAAATTGATATCCAAAGAAGCCAAAAGCCTCATGTAATTTATTTCTTTTTATTTAGTATACTGAATTCCATTCTATTACTTATCGAATTCAAGAAACAACAAAATAAACAGTGCTTACTACATTCCAGGCTTTATTCTAAACTCTTAGACCTGCCTATAAAAGTGCTATCAGGGAATGTTTTATCAAATTATGTTTAAACTCATTTAAACAAAACCCTACAAAATAATTCCATTTTCCCTATTTTACAGTTGAAAAAATGAAGGTGTTGAGAGATCATAACTTGTGGAAAAGCTGGTTTAAACTTCCCAGCCTGATTTACAATCACTATACTAAGTTTCAAGTAAACTGTCTGCATTAATTTCATTGATTATAATAAAGGTGACAAGCTGGAAATCTTTTTTTTCTTTTCTTTCTGTAAAAACAACCCCATCCCCCTGCATCTCCCTCTCACTTCCACCTTCTAAGAAAGTTTCCTGGCTTTTGGTTTCCTTATTTATGGTAGAACTGTAGCATAAAGCTGAAGCTGCTTAATGAAAATTTAACTATGGATCTTTTAAAATCATAAGCTTACACCGATTGAGGGCAATATGCTAGGACGAGGGAAGTGAGGTGTGCTTCTGAGAGTGACAGGTAGGCAAAAAAGGTGAGGAAGAGCAGAGAATTTCACAAGACAGAAGAGATGGGGTGTTCTACAGGGTCCATGGGTAGTCGTGATGCAGCCTGCTTGCTTCTACAACAGCCCTGTGGGCAGCAGGCTGTCAAGGGAATGGGTTGCATTTGAGGGTAAGGGGCTTCAGTAAGGATGCTTGTACCCAAAGCAGCCACTAAACTGCTGGGGTACCTGCCTCCAAGAGATCTTGTAAACCTGGACAGTGATCACACCATCAGTGGCCAGTGCTGACTGAAGAATGAAGGCAGAGAGCCTGAGACCTGAGACTACTGGACCACAGAAACCTCTCTCTGAGGGTAGGGGTGGGCATGAAGAGGAGATGTGAGGATGGGGTCTGGAATCCCAGTGACATCTGCTATTTCTATAGAACACAGTGAGATTATAGAGTTTAGACTAGTTAGACTTAATTTATATTCAAGAAAATAAACTGATGTAAATTAAAAATGATTTTTCTTATACACTCTAGTTTTGGGGGTGAAATTCACACCTACAACCTAAGTAGACCCTAGACTATGCACAGTCTGTATGAAAAATCAATAGTCTTAAAAGGTGATGATTTTTAAAAAGCATGTATCTAAAAAAATTTTTTTTAATTTGAATGTAAACTTAATCTACTACCTGTATTTACCTTTAAAAGAGATGGACAGTGGAAAGCACTAGCCATGGCTAGTTCCATTTTCCCAAATTATTTTTTAGGTCTTCATTTAAAGAGCTCACACACTGATCCAAGACCACCTGACCTGAATTCAAGTTCTGTCTAAACCTTCCAAGCCATTTAAATTAGGGAAAATCACTGGATCTCTCTGGGCACAAAACTACTCATTGGTACAATGGGGATATTAATGCCAGCCTTTTCAAGATGTTGTAAGAAAAAGTGAGAGAATAAATATAAAACATCCAGTGCAACATGGCACAGAGCAAACACTCGTTGAAGGAAGCCGTTTTGAAAGAAATATATGAACAACTTGGCCTAAAGTAACATGGAGATGTGGGGCTTGCAAATGGAGAGTATGTATATTTTCTGAAGAATTTATATTTTGCTTTTTATTTGAACACTCTTAGACAAATATTTCTGGATTCTAGAATTAACCCTTGGGTCATCGTTTGCAGTCTCTAGTGTAAATACTGGAACAACATATGGCATACAACAAATGTATTTTGATTGGATGGATGGATGGATGGATGGATGGATGGATGGATGGATGGATGGATGGATGGATGGATGGATGGATAAGACAGAAAACAGGGAAGGAGATAAGTAGACAGAAAGGAAGGGGGCAATGAGGGAGAGAGGGAAGGATATTTGGAAAGATAGATGGATAAATGGATGGGTAGATACGGGCATGGATGGATGATGTGTAAATGAGTAGATGCCACGTAAGTCCAATTTTGTTCTTCAAATTCATGGTACAAATTTTTCTTAGCTGCTTGGGGCTTGCTAAAAACCCTGACTTTGTCAGCAAACTAGTGTGTATATATAGCCACCTGCTCTAAGGAGTTAGACAACCATGCTTCACTGTAACTTCAAAGAAGTAGACCTGCATATGCCTAAAGTCATTAAGGAAGCAACAGACTACAGAGCTCTAAACTCTAAACTGCAAAAAATAAATGATTTCCATTTTCTTCTCAGTTCTAATAAAGCCTTCAGAATATACATCCCAAATTATTATATTGTATTCTGATGACTGCTCTGATCATATAATTCTTTTGTATGTCTGCAGAATAATCTAGACTTTGGAAAATCAACTTTTCTCAGAGGTAGTATACATGAAATTACATACAAATTTGTGTTAAGATGGACTTCCTACAGTTTTCAAAGGGTATTTAGAAAAACTGAATTAGTGAATAAAATTTTTAAATTGAGAAATTTTCACATATAAACATCCATATGATGTTTCCAGAAAATCTGGGGGAAAAACTTAAGATCTGCCAACACTGAACATGAGGGCCACTGCATTAAGTTGTGAAGGGTCTGAACCAACAACCCTAGGAGGCATAGACAAAAGCACCCTATGATGTACATAGAGCCACAAAGGGTATTCAGTGCATGACTGGTATAACCTGCCAGGCAGATATTCCTCTCAGGCAACAAAAGTCTAAGTCTGAACATTGGCTGCCCCCTTTAGATTGGGCCTGGGCTCTCCCACGTATTCCAGACCCCTCAGCTCCTAATTTATTTCTTGCTTCACTTGTTCATGTTTCCTGCCTGACCCCTAAGGAATCTGAGTTTACATTTTCTGCATTAGTTTCCTTCTAGCTGTCTGAGAAAGTGGTTTGGCAGAAGTAAAGATGGGCTGTCCATTTTCACCACTAATGTCATAGAGCCAGTTTTTGTGCACACAGGCACATATGATAAATAATGAAAATATTTCTACAGAATAATGGCGACACTACCTACTTCTGATTATATGACTAATCAACATTAAGTTGAAGCTTAAGACCTTTAAAACTAGGGTACAAATACATATTATTTTATATTACTATTGCAATAATTTCATATCATGTTAATTATAAATATCAAGAACAAAATATCTCTGATGCAAAACTCATCATAAAAATGCAAATGTATCTTTATACATTTTATTTCAACTAACAAAGCCTAATTTCTATGAGGGAGAGACAAACACGATTCTCATTTCTGAGTTGTTTACTGTTTCTCCCTTACTTGCCCCTTACCTCTGCACTGTGCTCTGTCCTATGCACAAACTAACAGTCACTGTAGGGAGAGACTATTGTCATAAACAAGGGCCATACATATCATTCAATGAACGGTCATTTAGAGAAGTCTTTTGTCATTTGAATGTTGCTGGAGAAACTAATGCAAAACCACGTGATAAAACAGATTATTTTAAGTTTCTTAAAATAATATATGGAAGAAGTTAGACTTGTTTTCATTTTTAGATTTTAAGCAAACTGTCATTTCTAATGGTAATATTTTATTTAACGAAATAAACTGACAAAAATAAGAGAAGCTTAAGAAATAGAGTTAATGTAATATCTTTTGTATATTGACAGCTGGTAACTACACTTTCATGGTGAGTATTTAGTAATTTACATAATTATGGAATCACTATGTTGTCCAACTGAAACCAATATAATATTGCATATCACCTACATTTCAATTAAAAAAGAATAAACCAAAAAAATTTTTTTAAATTTCTTCCAACAGATTATGGTAGTTACTTGCACTCCAATGAAGCTGTCTAGTCATCCAACTATAGAAAAATTGATAGGTTATTTGTTGGAGAAAACATAAATCTAGGGACATGGAGATTTATAAACATACAGAAGCAAAAATATTAATTTCTGGAAGTATCTGAAAAACTATATTTGCTAAGAAGTTTTAATCTTATAAAACAAGAGAAATGGGAATTTTCCCTCAGAATGAAACAAATGGCCTATTGATCAAAGTGTTTTAACTTTTATTCTAAAATGGGTAAATTGCAACTTGACAGATACTATTTCAGGAATATAAATATCATTTTATCAAAGGTGCCTAGGGCATAGGCTATTTCAGTTAGTGGAGTATTCTAGTTCACTGAATGTTACTACATTTCTATATAATGATGGTCAGTTTTCAAAAATGCGCTGTATAAAAAGTTGTGCTTAGTAATAAAAATGAATGTGAATATAACATTTTGGTCATTATTCAAAAAACAATTATCATATTCCCTCATGGCATTAAGAACATCTTGAACTGTAAATACTGGCAATATGGAATAATGTAGTAATGGGGCTAGATCTTTGACATATATACCTAGTCATTATTAGTTTAATGACATAAAGTTATTTTATTAAATAAATCTATGAACCCAAGGTAATTTTTTTTACGAAGGTTAGGAGGTGAAGAGAAAAATGGGATTAGAGTCTGGTTAGTTTAATTCCAGATTACAAGGAGTTTAACATGTTAGTTTAATTCCAGATTACAAGGAGTTTAACATGTATTTGCTTAAGTAAATGAAGAGTGAGTGAAAATAATAAGTTTCTAGGTAAATGGCTGATTATGTTTTTTAATTTTATGTCCTTGGGGATAGTTCTAGAATATGATTATATGACTAGATGAAATCAGCTGAAACCACAAATGCTTAACTCAACAATAATGTAAATGTCACTGGGTACATAGGGCTATTTCATTATCAGGTCAGAAGCAATAATGATTTTAAGCAATGCACTGATTGATGCTGAGAAGAGCACTTTTTAAGAGCTCTAGAACACAAAGTCAGCTTTTTATTTTCCACCTTGAAAACAAAAAGGCTGATAAATTAAAATCAGAACTAAAAGTGTCATTTTATATAATTTAAATGACCTCTACAATATCATGAAGGCAAAGGGGTCTTACAGCAGGAAAGTGTCATAAAATAGCTTGACAGACATATAACAGTGTTGAGGAAAGAGAAAAAGAAGAGAACTGTACTTCAATTCCAAATTCCACAAACAAAAATAAATATATAAAACATCACTGCTCTTTACTCATTTCTCATTAAGCTAAAATTCGTAGTTTTTAAGGAAAGCCACAGGAGATATCTCAGATAAGGCTCCACAGTTGACCTTACCTTCCACCTTATCTATGACTAACAGCAAACTGGGGCCTCATTTCTCTGCTCTACTGGTAGAACTCTATGCACCTCATCAGATTCATTTACGAACAAATGCAAACTCCTTACCTGGTGGGAGAAACGCTGTATGCTGTTGTAACTGCATGTTGGCTAGGGCCTGTTGGTATTGGAAAATACCAGTGTTAAAGACTGCGGTGGCACCGTTGGTTTTTTCAAGAGCAGGCCTCTTTGGTAATGGGGGAAGTACAGCTTGAGGAATTCCCTGTTTAATGAATGAGTATAAAAAACAAATACCAGTAAAAAGAGAAAAAGAAAAAAAAATCAGTTGAAGGCTAAAATTGTTAGGAAGCATGAGCAAGCAAGCAGCAGAGCACTTAACTACCCAAGGGAATAAAAAATCCAATAAATAAAAATTTTTTAAAAAAAGCAAGATAAAAGCTTTAAAGGAAGCATTATTTTTGTCCAGAAAAAAAAAAGAGATAAAACCCCACCAGTACGAGAGCATGTTACAATGTGTTAAAGTGTTTTTAGCCCCATAATGCTTCAGGCTTTCTGTGAGAAGCCACTGATTGGGAAAAGAAGAAAAGCTGCACTGCGAGCTCCATGAGGATTGACAAGTATAAGCAATGTTAATAGTTAATTGTAGAGTGACTGAAACAGGTCAAATAAAATCTAACCCCACTCTGCTCCTCCCCCGGATCTAACCTAGACATGCAAATGTCCCAGAGCATGCAAGTTTTTTTTTTCTTAAACACTGAACTATAAATATTCAAAAGTAAATAATTCTATCACTTAAGCCATGCTAATAACCAAACAGGTACATAAATATACAGTCAAAAATACATTCTTAATGTCCGTAAAGTATTTCATTAGAACATTCTACAATGTAGTTAAACTGAATGTGGGCTGCTGGGCTTTCAGAATCTTTCACTGCACGATATCCGTCCAGGTACATATATTATAGTCTTTCCACCAATTTTGTCAGGAAACCACACTCAGTTTTTCATTGTACTTTACAACTTCATAACAGAAAAAGGAATATATATTTTTAAATTGATAAAAAAAAAAACTTGTATCTACAATAAAGCTACATGCCAAGCTAAAAGGTGAAAGGTCATAGTACCAGGTCAAAGGTTGCCTCGAGGGGTCGCTTCAGTGATTTGACAGCCGACTGAGTCTTAATTAGCAGGCAGCGAGCACATGATGGCAATGGGCCAGTGGGGTTCAAGCGCATTAACATAAACAGCAAGCAGAGGTGCATCATGGGGGCAGCAGTGCATTTTTGGGTAGGTGAGAAAAAACAAATAAAAAAACAAATCATCGGAATGCCATATACAACGAATAACAAGACTAAGCATGCACAATAAAGGCACTACTGAGTTGTTATTGGGAGGATAACTCCTCTTTGTAGTTAATTACAAACAAGATACTCTAACAGAAAAAAAAAAAAAAGAGTGAAAGGAGGAGAGGAGAGAGTCTGCCTTCTGTATTTTTGCTCAAGTATCCGTAACACAGAAAAGACCTCTCTCGTGATTATTTTACTGTGCTATGTGATACCACAAGGTGACTTTTATGAATATTTTAATGCTTAGGTCATATTTTTATGTAAAAAAAGGACAACATTAAAACAGGTAAGCAAAGAACAAAGATGGACTCATTAAAATCAGCTATTAGATCACATTAAAATTTACCTTAATAATGTAGTTTAGTTTCTGTTCTTAATGATCAATTTCTAACTCCTTGAGTACCTGTCTTTCTTTTTTTTATATAATGGCATAGTCAGGCTTCTCTATGTTTACAATACTGTTTATGCCACAATGTTATTTAAGACAATCTAGACAGCATACTGTTCAAAATCTTGTAGCTCATTCTAAACACAATTTTGTTGAAGCAATTCTCCTAAACAGTTCCAGATTATGTTATTGTCAAAAGCAAGATAAATGTAGAGAAGAGCCTTGATGTGCAAAAGAACACACCGAAGGAAAACAATGGCTGATTAGATGGCACACAGAAATAAGAGGACCAAAAATGGCAATATCGTTAAATCAAAAAGGAGACAGGTGTTCTTTACAAAGCAGAAATTTCAGAAACCCTACATTCAGAATAAGACAGAGTATTAAGAGTTAGGCCAAGGGTAGAAGCAATCTGAACCATTTGAGGAGTTACGCTCACTTCTTTGAATGGTAACTTCATTATGTATTGTCTGGGATACCTGAACAAACATATCTTCAGCAAAACTTAAAAAAAAAAGAGGTTAATAAATGAATAGCTTGTAGTCAGATATAGTTGTTCACTTTGTCTTTTTGACTGCCAACAAGGAGAGAGCTCATGTCTACTCACCATGGCGGCTGCAGTGGCTGCAGCCTGCGCTGCTGCAGCCTGGTTGACCTGGTATTGGGCAGCCTTGATCTTGGCTTGCAGATGTGCGGGAGGATGAAAGTATTTGCACTTTTCCCGAGAGCATCTCCCTTTGATGTAATCCATACACACGGTGACTGTGTTGTCATTGGTGTCAATCATGGTGCTGTCAGCAGGATGAGCAAATCGACAATCGTTTTCTCCTCTGTTGCAATTTCCACGCTGGTACTCTCGACATACCTACGAGGTCAGTAAGTGCATGGGGGTCAGGCAATATGGACAAGCAGAATCTTTCTGAGGAATTTAACAAAGTGCAAAGTTGGTGATAGAAGGCTCCAGGTGAAAGGGGAAAAGATAATTTGCAAGAAAAGCACAAAAGAATTGGAAAAATTCCTAGTCTAGGATACAATTTATGACCCCATTTTCAGTAAAATGTCCATGAGGGAGAAAATGCATTTATAATACTAATTATAGTAAAGCATTTAATTTTAATTATGTTGCTATACTTATTAATTACCAAGGGAAATACAGGAACTTTACAGTGACAAAACCTGGAAGATATCACTGTAACCAAGTGACCAAAGTTAATGTCACCAATAGTAAGATACAGTGACATCATGTACCTATTGATAGAACGCTATGAAAAATAGGGCACAACATCACTGCAGATGTATTATTGCAGAGAGTGCATTACCCAAATTTAATCATAAGGAAACATAGGACAAACTGAAGTGGAAGGATGTTTTATAAAATGACTAATCAGTGCTGTTCCAAAAAAAAGTACCTGACCAGGTGTCAAGGTCATGAAAGACAAAGACTAAAACACAGACACAGACTGGATGATCCTAGAGTCAAAGAAAGGATATTGGTAGGACAACTGGTGAAATTTGATTAAGGCCTGCAGATGGGTTAAGAGAAGCATCTCGTTGCTAATTTTCTGGCTTTAAGTGATAATATGGTTAGGTAAGATGTTAACAGTTAGGTAAGTGGGATGAGGGATAGGTAGCAACTCTTAGTTCTGCTTTTATACTTGTAAATCATTTCAGTTAGCACAAAAGTTGCAAAGTATAAAAAAGTAAAATCTGACAGCATTTTAGTAAGATGTTTCTAAGAGTTTTTTTATCATTAGACATTGAGTTAGTAGCTTTACAAAGCAGACAGAAAAGATAAGTTTTTGTTATTATCAATTTGTTTTATATATATTAACTTTGGGGTCCCTGGGTAAAAGGTGAAAATATTTTATTTCTCACTCATCTGCTCGATTTTGATCCTTGGTATCAAGGCTTGTCACAGTGCCTCTTCCTATCACAAGTTTGACAGCACTGTCTTCATTTGGGATAGTTTGACCTTTTCACCACAAGAGGGCCGTCTAAAATACAGAATGCCTTTCTAGTATTTTCATGCTTTTACTTATATTTCAAGGGAACAGTTTTTATTTTCCACATATCTTTTCATAAGCTGTGTAAATACAGACCCTGAGCACTTTATTTTGAAGTTCAGCAAGAAAGAGAAACAGGAACCCTGTGAGAATTTAAAAGCAAAGGTTTTCCTATACTTACTTGTATATATAAAATGATCACATTGAATTTTGTTTTTCCCTTTATATTCATATCCCATTTATTAAGGAAAGTGCTTCCTTTTAAAAGGGTTTCTATGATTTGTATCATGCTACATCTTTAAAAGAGCATTACAAATGATATTTTGGACTATTTGGAAACCTCAAGTTTCATCACCTCATTCCATTTATTTAATTTATAAAATTTATAATATCAAATAACTACTATGCGTGCCAAACACTCTGGGGAATTAAGAATACAAAACTTAGGAAGTTACAGGAGGCCCTATTTTGTTTTATCATTGCATTTATCTTCTTGAACAGAAGAAAATAAGGATAACCAGGAACTTATAATTGGAAAAGCAAAACTGATTAAGCTGTTATCCAGAACTGTTGTCCTTCATTCTGGTTGAGCATTGAAATTAGCTGTGGCACTTCTGAAACCTCAAATCCTCATTCTCCACACAAAGCCAACTTACTCAATTAGGTTCATGAAAACAGACAGCAAGAGAGACACTCAAATGAAACAGAAATTTTCTATGTATGTACAAAAAATTTATGCTACATTTATAGTATGGCATAAACAAAAAGGTTACTCTTTTGGTTAAGCAAATCTATGTCAATCCTCATTAAATAGGAAACTATAGGTGGTCTCACCCTACTGCTTAGCCCTTCAGTAGCTTTCTCAAATATGCTTATAAAAAATTGGCAGCAGGTGAATTAACACTCTATTTTCCAGGTTATCTGACTTTTTGCCACGTTAGCAAGAATGAAGGTCTACATAGGTAGTCTATTTGTAGAATCTTTAATAACTATTAAAGTCAAGATCTGCTGTTTTCCAAAAAAACAATTACGCTGGTGACTGTGCCAGAAATTTGAGTGTCATTCTCCCAAAATACAACCTGATTACTAGGCTGACTTTGATTTCCTATTTCTCTCTCCATTTCAAGATTCTTTCCATTTTCAGTGATGAAAATTTAGGTTCAGGTTGCATAAAAATGGTCATTCTATAGAGACAATAGTTCTGTAACATCTTTCAATGTTGACAGATAGTAACTGCACTAGTTGGGATAAGCATTTAATAATGAAGATAACTGTAGAATCACTATGTTGTATATACTTAAAACCAATATAATATTGTATAACAACTATAGTAAAAAATACTTTAAAAAGTCATTCTAAGACATCTTTTCATTCCTCTCCATTTGCTTTATGCATATGTATGTGTGTTTATTACCATTTTGTACTTTGTACTCTTTTGCAGGATGCATTTACGGAGAATTCTAAATATATTTAAACAGAGTACATAATTAGCAATTAGCTAAGAATCTGTCCTAAAACCAGCCTTTTCTGAGGTTCAAAGAATTTAATCAACTGCTTTTACATGACACATACTTCTGACTGTTTTGTATTTTTATGTTTTTCCAGTTTAAGGTTCTTCTGACATGGGAAACGGGACTGAAGAAATATACTGAAAAAGCTGTTCTCCCATTATTTCTGTCTTTGAAAAAATAAGGAAGAAATAGAAAATCTACTGTGAAGTTTATACTGGTAAGCGCTACAGGCCAGAGAGGCTAGCGGTGTTTGCCAAGCATTAGATGTACATCTGGATGGTTGGTACCTAAGTGAACAGAACAAAATCCCAAAGCCTTTATAACACATTTTTCTCTGCTAAGCAACATCAGTAAAATGGGATCTATCCCTTGACTGGAGGAAATGGGTTGGGCTAGGTTTTGCTGATAAACTCAAGAAAACTTTAGACCATACTGATCTTGAAAAGAAATCTTTTGAAAAGAGATCTTTTAGTTTTACATTAGCAGACTATAATTAACTGATAAAATGTCAACAAATTTAATCTCATAATTCAAATCAGGATAAGAAATTGTATGATTTACCAAACAGAATTTGGAATACATAAGTAAAATTAAATTTGAAAATCCTAACAACATTATGGTTCTTCTTTCTACTTCCACCTAGTCTTCTGCATACACACATTTTGCAAATAGTTGTAATTATAGTACAGGTACTACTTGGTGACCTGTTTTTGCTCAACAGTGTAGCATAAGCATTTTTTCATTTTACTAAATAGTGTCCAGAGTGATCATTTTTGATGGCTGCATCAAATTTAATCAAATAGTTGTGCATAATATATAACTTTTTCAGAGAACATCTAGATTATTTCCAATATTTTATATTACAAATAATATTGCTAAGAATATATTAATGACTATAAACATTTTAAAACCATTTTTTTCTAAGGTTAAATGTGCAGAAATAACATTAGTAGGTCAACAAATAATATAAGTACTTTTTACAGTTTGATAAAATGGTTGTCAAACACAGATTAAAATAATTCTATCTACTTAGCTAAACAGTGTGTTTTAATAAAGAAAAATGTGGGGTCTTTTATTCTGTAAGTTGATATTAAGGAAGGATTTGTTTTGTAAATCAGGTAAGTTTTATAAACTTTCATACAAAACAGGTAAGAGGTAGTTTGTACAGTAAAACCATCATTTCAATAGATATTCACTGAAAAATTTAAATACTAAATTCCTTTTCCAGAAACATCTGTGAATCAATCTATAAAACTTTAAATAATTTTTAAAAAGTATTCAGAAAGCTTCCCAAAGAATATGAATTAATTCTAAATAACCCTTCCTTTGTTAATTAAGTAGAAGCAGCATAGCGGAAAGGGGGATAAGTTTGGAACCAAAAGTTGTGGGTCCTATCTAGTACCCACTTTACTAGTTATGGAATCGTGAATACTGAATAAGATAATGTATAGATAGTTTAAAACACAATACAAACCTGTCTAAAATAAACAGTTCTGTTATCTGATCTCTAGTTTTCTATAAACAAGACAAACATATTTCAAAATGGTCACAATAATAATAGGTTTTAGGAGTTGGATTAAATTCAGCAATGTTTGGAAAGTGAAGGCATTGGGGTTCTAAAGACATTAAGGTCAATGTTTGAATTTATTCAAAACTGGACAGCATTTGCATGATCTTGAAGAAGAGATCCTTTTGAAGTAATATGTTTTGTGCTCACCATATTTAACTCAGCCCTCCTTGGAGAATAATATCCAAAGACAGGAGCAGAGAGCTCATTATATAATAGGAACAGGAACTTGTCTATTTTAATATTTTGGGAAGTCAGTTTAAACCGTAATGACAAATATTAAGGAACTTATTCTAAGACATATACATATCTGTTATTCAACAATAAGAATCATAGGCTTTTTATTAAGCTTGAGCTACACAACATTTTAAAACAGGAATACTGGATAATCAATGATTTCATCAAAGTATCTACAGCATAATGTTCATGAGTATATAGTATAATGCAAAGAAATTATCTGTATTTTCAATTCAAAAAGGATCAAGATCTCATTTTAAAATTCTGGAGATTATGAGAAATGATCTTTGGTGATTGCATGTTTAACCCTCCCAAGATAAAATATCTAATGATGTGATATACAGTTTCAGTCTGTTATCAAATAATTGCACTAATTTGGTCCATCTGAACTTTGGTTTCCCTCTTCTAAAAAGCTGAAGGATAAAAGACCAATTTTAGCCACCTTGGAGGATTTCCATTAAGATTAAGCAGGAGTTTTCATTAAAATCTGAAAGGCAAATTACCATTAGGCCAGAGAACACAAGCATATTTCTATAAAGGAAATAGCTCAGAATTTGTCTCTTCACCACAGGTAATAAAAAATATCAAATATACATATCAAAGTATCTGACTATTTAGGAATGAACACCTAAAGAAAACTTCCCATTAAATACACTTCCAGGTTTTCATTTATCCTTTCCTATGAATGAATTTGTAAACCAACAGGACATGAAAATACAAACAACTCTGAAAATAGCTAATGAATGCGCCAAAATGCTTAAATCTATAGTTACTGTTATTACTCTTTTTAAACAGGTGCACCAATTTTAGGGACATTTTAACTTTGACTGGGATAAGTAATAAGCGCAAGAACAGCCAACAATGAGTGGCTAAGCTAAGTTTAGCATTTATCCTATTTTAAACAACTTACAACTCTCATCACAAAAACAAAACTCAAACTAATCACTGACAGAAATAAGTAACAGAGACCAGGTGTTTTAAATGGAGGTGCGATTACATGTTAAAGAGCCACTCTCAGGACATACTACACATTAAAAAAGAAAAAATTAAACTACATTGACCTAGGTACACAAAACTTTTCACATGTCTTGGCAGTTTTCTAAAGAAATTAAAATATCATATAAGAGGTGGCCAAACCCCCTCTACAAAAATACAGTATTAAAATAATCCTATCAATAAACCTTTCTTATATTTGCTTTTCTAATCTTATTTTCAATTGAATCTTTTATTTGCAAAAGATCATGTCAAATCCATTAAGTCCTATAAAAATCTCAACCTAGGCATGTCTTCCATCAGCACATGAATCCTCCTTTACCCTTAAATGCTCTTTTTCTATGTAGTCAGTAGGTATACTTTTTATGTCTATGTGAAAAAAACTCACGAGACTCTTTTGTGTCAATAAGCAGTGGAAGCATTCAGTGCCCCAATTAGAAACTCATGTTATGGTTCCTCCAATGGAATGAACCTTTCAGGACAAGAATAATTTCAACTTAAAACAAGCAAAGCCCAACTGAAAATATCAGAAGCAAAGTACCTTGCCCACCGTTCTTTTCTTTTTTTTATTTTATTTTGGTATCATTAGTATACACTTACATGAGCAACATTATGATTACTAGATTCCCCCCATTATCAGGCCCCCACCACACAGCCCATTACAGTCACTGTCCATCAGTGTACTAAGATGCTACAGAATCACTACTTGTCTTCTCTGTGCTATACTGCCTTCCCATACCCACCCCCTACATTATGTGTACTAATCATAATGCCCTTTTTCACCTTATTCCTCTCTTCCCACACATCCTCCCCAGTTCCTTTCCCATTAGTCCATTCTTGGTTTCTGTGAGTCTGCTGCTGTTTTGTTCCTTCAATTCTTGTGTTGTTCTTATACGCCACAGATGAGTGAAATCATTTGATACTTGTCGTTCTCAGCCTGGCTTATTTCACTGAGCATAATACCCTCCAACACCATCCATGTTGTTGCAAAAGGAAGGATTTGTTTTCTTCTTATGGTTGAATAATTTTCCATTGTGTATATGAGCCATATCTTCTTTATCCATTCATCTACTGATGGATACTTAGGTTGCTTCCATTTCTTGGCTATTGTAAATAGTGCTGCGATAAACATAGGGGTGCATATGTCTTTTTGAGACTGGGCTCCTGCATTCTTAGGAAAAATTCCTAGAAGTGGAATTCCTGGGTCAAATGGTATTTCTATTTTGAGTTTTTGAGGAACCTCCATACTGCTTTCCACAATGGTTGAACTAGTTTACAGTTCCACCAGCAGTGTAGGAGGGTTCCCCTTTCTCCACATCCTGCCCAACATTTGTTGTTGTTTGTCTTTTGGATGGTGGCCATCCTAACTGGTGTGAGGTGATATCTCGTTGTGGTTTTAATTTGCATTTCTATGATGATTAGCAATGTAGAGCATCTTTTCATGTGCCTGTTGGCCACCTGAATTTCTTCTTTGGAGAAGTGTCTGTTCAGATCCTCTGCCCATTTATTAGTTGGATTATTTGCTTTTTGTCTGTTAAGGTGCATGAGCTCTTTATAAATTTTGGATGTCAACCCTTTATTGGATATGTCATTTATGAATATATTCTCCCATACTGTAGGATGCCTTTTGTTTTATTGATGGTGACCTTTGCTGTACAGAAGCTTCTCAGCTTGTTATAGTCCCATTTGTTCATTTTTACTTTTGTTACCCTTGCCCGGGGAGATGTATTCATGAAGAAGTTGCTCATGTTTATGTCCAAGAGATTTTTTTGCCTATGTTTTTTTCTATGAGTTTTATGGTGTCATGACTTACATTCAGGTCTTTGATCCATTTCGAATTTACTTTTGTGTATGGGGTTAAACAAATGATCCAGTTTCATTCTCTTGTATGTAGCTGTCCAGTTTTGTCAAAACCAGCTGTTGAAGAAGCTGTCATTTCCCCATTGTATATCCTTGACTTCTTTATCATACATTAATTGACCATATATTCTTGGGTTAATATCTGCATTCTCTATTCTGTTCCACTGGTCTATGGGTCTACTCTTGTGCCAGTACCAAATTGTCTTGATTACTGTAGCTCTTCAGTAGAGTTTGAACTTGGGAAGTTAGATCTCCCTGCTTTATTCTTCCTTCTCAGGATAGCTTTGGTTATTCGGGGTCTTTTGTGGTTCCATATGACTTTAAGAACTGTTCGTTCCAGTTTGTTGAAGAATGCTGCTGGTATTTTGATAGGGATTGCATTGAATGTGTAGATTGCTTTAGGCAGGATGGCCATTTTGACAATATTAATTCTTCCTACCCAAGAGCACGGGATGAATTTCCATTTGTTTGTGTCCTCTTTAATTTCTCTTATGAGTGTCTTGTACTTTTCAGGGTATAGGTGTTTCACTTCCTTGGTCAGGTTTATTCCTATGTATTTTATTCTTTTTGATGCAATTGTGGATGGAATTGTTTTCCTGATTTCTCTTTCTGCTAGATCACTGTTAGAGTATGGGAATGCAACAGATTTCTGTATATTAATTTTGTATCCTGCAACTTTGCTGAATTCAGATATTAGTTCTAGTAGTTTTTGAGTGGATTCTGTAGCATTTTTTTTTGTGTACAATATCATGTCATCTACAAACAGTGACAGTTTGACTTCTTCCTTACCAATCTGGATGCCTATTATTTCTTTGTATTGTCTGACTGCCATGGCTAGGACCTCCAGTACTATGTTGAATAAAATTGGGGAGGGTGGGCATCCCTGCCTTGTTCCCAATCTTAGATGAAAAGCTTTCAGGTTCTTGATGTTAAGTATGATGCTAGCTGTGGGTTTGTCATATACAGCCTTTATTATGTTGAGGTATGCACCCTCTATACCTATTTTGTTAGAGTTTTTATCATGAACGGATGTTGAATTTTGTAGAATGCTTTTTCAGCATCTATGGAGATCATCATGTGGTTTTTGTCCTATTTTTTGTTGATGACGTGGGTAATGTGGATGGATTTTCGAATGTTGTACCATCCTTGCATACCTGGGACAAATCCCACTTGGTAGTGGTGTATGAATCCCTTGATGTATTTTTGAATTTGGTTTGTTAATATTTTATTGAGTATTTTTGTATCTATGTTCATCAGAGATATTGGTCTGTAATTTTCTTTTTTTGTGGCATCTTTGCCTGGTTTTGGTATTAGTGATGCTGACTTCATAGAATGAGTTTGGAAGTATTCCCTCCTCTTCTATTTCTTGGAAAACTTTAAGGAGAATGGGTACTGTGTCTTCTCTAAATGTCTGATATAACTCAAGGGTGAATCCATCTGGCCTGGGGGTTTTGTTCTTGGGTAGTTTTTTGATCACCAATTCAATTTCATTGCTGGTAATTGGTCTGTTTAGATTTTCTGTTTCTTCCTTGGTCAGTCTTGGAAGGTTGTATTTTTCTAGAAAGTTGTCCATTTCTTCTAGGGTATCCAGCTTGTTAGCATACAGATTTTCATAGTATCCTCTAATAATTCTTTGGATTTCTGTGGTGGTGTCCATCATGATTTTTCCTTTCTCATTTCTGATTTTGTTTATATGTGTAGGTTCCCTGTTTTTCTTAATAAGTCTGTCTAGGGGTTTATCTATTTTGGTCATTTTCTCAAAGAACCAGCTCTTGGTTTCATTGATTTTTTCTATTGTTTTATTCTTCTCAATTTTATTTATTTCTCCTCTGATCTTTATTATGTCCCTCCTTCTGCTGACTTTGGGCCTCATTTGTTCTTCTATTTCCAGTTTCAATAATTGTAACTTTAGACAATTCATTTGGGTTTGTTCTTCCTTCTTTAAATAGGCATGGATTGCTATATACTTTCCTCTTAGAACTGCCTTCGCTGTGTCCCAAAGAATTTCGGGCGTTGTGCCGTTGTTGTCATTTGTCTCCATATATTGCTTGATCTGTTTTAATTTGGTCATTGATCCATTGATTATTTAGGAGCATGTTTTTTAGCCTCCATGTGTTTGTGAACCTTTTTGTTTTCTTTGTACAATTTATTTTTAATTTTATACCTTTGTGATCTGAAAAGTTGGTTGGTGCAATCTCAGTCTTTTTGAATTTACTGAGGCTGTTTTTGTGGAGTAGTATGTGGTCTATTGTGGAGAATGTTCCATGTATACTTGAGAAGAATGTGTATTCTCCTGCTTTTGGGTGTAGAGTTCTGTAGATGTCTGTTAGGTCCATCTGTTCTAATGTGTTGTTCAATGCTTCTGTGTCCTTACTTATTTTCTGTCTGGTTGATCTATCTTTTGGAGTGAGTGGTATGTTGAAGTCTCCTAAAATGAATGCATTGTATTCTATTTCCCCCTTTAATTCTGTTAGTATTTGTTTCACACATGTCAGTGCTCCTGTGTTGGGTACATATATATTTATAATGGTTATATTCTCTTGTTGGACTGACTCCATTATCATTACATAATGTCCTTCTTTATTTCTTGTTAGTTTCTTTGTTTTAAAGTCTATTTTGTCTGATACAAGTACTGCAACACCTGCTTTTTTGTCCCTATTGTTTGCATGAAATATCTTTTCCCATTCCTTCACTTTTAGTATGTTTATGTCTTTGGGTTTGAAGTGAGTCTCTTGTAGGCAGCATATAGATGGGTCTTGCTTTTTTATCCATTCTGTTACTCTGTGTCTTTTGATTGGTACATTTAGTCCATTTACATTTAGAGTGATTATTGATAGATATGTACTTATTGCCATTGCAGGCTTTGGATTCGTGGTTACCAAAGGTTCAAGGGCAGCTTCTTTACTATCTAACTCTCTAACTTAACTCACTTATTACACTATTATAAACACAGGCTGATGATTCTTTTTTTCTCTCCCTTCTATTTCTTCCTCCTCCACTCTTTATATGTTAGGTGTTTTATTCTGTACTCTTTGTGTTTCCTTTGACTGATTTCGTGGATAGCTGATTTTATTTTGCCTTTAGTTAGTATTTGGTTGGTCTACTTTCCTGGCTGTGATTTTATTTTCTCTGGTGATAGCTATTTAGCCTTAGGCATATTTCCATCTAGAGCAGTGCCTTTAAAATACATTGTAGAGATGGTTTCTGGGAGGTAAATTCCCTCAACTTTTGCTTATCTGGGAATTGTTTAATCCCTCCTTGAAATTTAAATGATAATCTTACTGGATACAGTATTTTTGGTTTGAGGTCCTTCTGTTTCATTGCATTGATGTATCATCCCATTCCCTTCTGGTCTGTGTGTGTAAGGTTTCTGCTGAGAAGTCTGATGACAGCCTGATGGGTTTTCCTTTGTAGTCAATCTTTTTATCTCTCTCTAGCTGCATTTAATACTGGGTCCTTGTCTTTGATCTTTGCCATTTTAATTATTATATGTCTTGGTGTTGTCCTCCTTGGGTCCCTTGTGTTGGGAGATCTGTAGACTTCCATGGTCTGAGAGACTATTTCCTTCCCCAGATTGGGGAAGTTTTCAGCAAATATTTCTTAAAAGACACTTTTTATCCCTTTTTCTCTCTTCTTCTTCTTGTACCCCTATAATGTGAACTGTTCTGTTTGGATTGGTCACACAGTTGTCTTAATATTCTTTCATTCCTAGAGATCCTTTTATCTCTGTCTGCCTCAGCTTCTCTGTATTCTTGTTCTCTGACTTCTATTCCATTAATAGTCTCTTCCACCTCATCCAGTCTGCTCTTAAATCCTTCCATTGTTTCATTTCTGTTATTTCCCTCCTAAATTCATCCCTTAGCTCTTGAATATTTCTCTGTGGCTTCATCAGCATGTTTATTACTTTTATTTTGAATTCTTTTTCAGGAAGATTGGTGATTTCTGTCTCACCAAGTCCTCTCTCTGGTGTTTGGGGGACTTTGGACTGAACCAGGTTCTTCTGCCTTTCTCATTGTGATGGGAGTGGTCACTGGCGAGTGGTGTGTGTGTCAGCTGGGAGAACAAAGTCCCTTCCTGCTTGCTGGTCACCTTGCCTGTCTCCGTTGTTTGTGCCATTTCACCACACACAGGGAGCAGCCTCTGGGTTAATTCCCTAAGCTGCCGTGGGAGGGGCAGCTTCGAGATGGCCAAGGGCAATGGCAGGGGTCGCAGGCTAGCAGTACATGTTCTGTCACAAGAGCAAAGCCCCTTTTGTGCCTCCCGGTTTCTGCACCCATCTCTGCTGTCCATGCCGATCAACCATGGCAGGGACCACCCTCTGGGTTAATCCCCTGAGCTGCCATGGGTGGGATGTCCCTTGGGATGGACTAGAGCACTGGTGGGTTTTGCAGGCGAGCAGTGTTTGTTCTGCCACAAGAATGGGGCCTCTTCATGCTTCCCGGACTCTGCGCAAGCCTCCACTGTCTGTGCCAGTCAACCATGCACAGGGAGCAGCCTCTGGGTCTGGGCTGGTTAGCTGTGTGCAGGGAGAAGCCTCTGTGCTAAGCTGTGTGTTTGCTATAGGCAGAGCTACTCCCCTGCTGTTCCACAGCAAGGGCGGGACAGCTGGTTTGCTGGCAGTGCTGGCAGTGGGGGAAGGAATGGAAGGCTGCTTATTGCCACAAGGGGCTCCGGAGCTGCATTGCCACCCAGGAGGTTAGGGCACCTTAAGTTCCTTAAAGTTCCCACCCTGCTGGGCTGATTGTGCCAGGATAATTTTGTCCACCTGCTAAACCTTTGTCCCTTTAAGACTTTTAAAGCACCTGCTTTTCTTTTGTCCCAGGGCAGCCAGCTGTGGGAACCTTTTCGCAGTTTCAATCTCGGACTTTGCTTTTCTGCTCCTCCAATATCCAGTGCACCATGCAATGTGTATCTGTGCTCCCCAGGAAGACCATGAAGGCTGGTTATTTAGCAGTCCTGTGCTTCCACTCCCTCCCCACTCTGATTCCCTTCCTCCTGCCAGTGAGCTGGGGTGGCGGGGAGTGTTTGGCTCCTGCTGGGTCACAGGTTTGTATCCTACCCTTTTCCGTGAGATGTTGGGCTCTCGCAGATGTAGCCTGGCTCGTAAACTGTATCTTACAGTCACTCTTTTAGGAATAGTTGTATTTGCTGTATTTTCAAAATATGTGTGGTTTTGGGAGATTTTCACCACCCTACTCACACCACCATCTTGAGAATCCCTGTTTGCCCACCTTTCTTGAAATACATTATTACATTTTTCTCATATAGACCGTGGATATTAAAATCAGTTAGCCAAATGGTGATCTAGTGTCTTCATCAGCATCTGAAATATGTGGCCATCACTTGTTTTTTATTTAATGCTGTTATGTCATATAAATTATCTAAATAATCATCAGTTTACTCAAAATATTTCACTATGCTGTGCATTGTGTTCTCAGCCACTTCACAAAATGCAGAATGTTAAGCACAATGGAGGAAGCAGATCTTTAATTCAGAGTCACAAATAGCTGTACATGAGATAAATGCTGAAAAAGTTAAGACTTAAATAACAGGAGCTGGCACCCTCTGGAGTAATTACTTGTTAGACTATTTACATTTAGAATCATCTGGCAGATTGTGGAAAAGGTTCCTGAGCCCCACTGAAGACATACTGAATCAGCCTGTGGGGATGAGGCCCTGCATTTTTAACAATCTTTCCAAGTGATTCTAATCACATTAAAGATTGAAAACCATTGCTCTAGTACTAGGGGCATGAATATGATGCCATATTTTATATTTGGAATGCTCAAAACATAACCATGTTCACAAGAAGAATGTTAACGAATGTTAAAAATTTGTCATGTTTTATCTCCTCTGTTGGATTACCCTAAACTCTGAGTAAGTGCATGTAACTTTCTGTGATTAATTGATTAACTGGTTCTTTCACTGACTCATTTATTCATTCATTAAACAAGTTTGGACAATCATGAGACTGGCACTATTCTAATGTGGACCTTTTCGCATTAGTGATAAAACAGCAGTAAAAGGTTTCAAAGATACTCCCCACAACACTTTTTGCTTGAAAGATATTCAATCGTTCTCCATTATTGTTGAAAAAATGAGAGAATGAGTGCATTTATGGATCCTTTTTGCAGCATGAAAAATTACTGTGCACCTTGAAAGTAAGTCAAACGATCACTTCCTTAATTACCAATTTTTCATAATAAAGTAAGGACATGACTAAAAATCTTAGTCCTTCCTAGGACCTACAGATTTTAACAATTTCTTAAAATAATCATTGAAAATGAGCTGCTGCTTGGAATTTACAAAAAGGCATCTCAAGGTCACAAAATGGAGTTTTAAAAGCCTCATCTCAGTGGATAATATTTAAAAAAATTTACTTCTTCTTAGAGAAAACCATGAAGACTGAATTATACAGTACAGAAAGTATGCATCTGATAGTCTTTTAAAAGATAGCCAACAAAGAATGGATAATATATTGTTATAAAGGTTATGTGTTTATATATATGTGCGTGTGTGTGTGTGTGTGTGTGTGTGTGTGTGCGTGTGTGTGTATACTTTTTTTTTCATGAACTTCTCAATAGCTTGTGGCTGGGATTACAGGCAAGAAAATTACCCAAATTTCCCCAGAATGTTCTAACTGGAGATAATCTTACAGACTATCTGATGCAATCCCCTATTTTTACATGTGTGGAGCTCATAAAATGTAAGAATCTTGACTCTTGAACCAGGTTTACTCACGTAATTACTAGTGAAATCTCTAGCACTAATTCTTAGATTCCTGTTTTTCGATTTAGCATTTTTTTATAGCATCACATTGGGGGCTGTAATGATGTTCTTCTAACAAATGAACCAGAAGGCTGATAATCCATGGTATTTTTAACTTTTTTATGGTCTAAGAATTTTTAACAAAGAGAAAAATGAGGAAGAGATGATCAATATTTTAACTGATTAATATTTTTTTCACCTCAAAAGGAACTCCAAGTTGAAAAATGTAGAGTTCTGTGAGGAAAAAATAGGGTCTAGATTTAAACCCCAAAGAGCAAAGCATGTGGCCAGTTAGTACATAAGTGTGTGCACTCACTGCCAGGTCTTTTGGATTCCAATATGTAATGTAATTGCCATGCCAGGAAGTTACCTAAGATAGGTATGTCTAAACTCACAAGTGCTGAGCAGAAAGACGTTCCGTTAGCTTCACATTTCAATATCCTAACATGCTATAACTGTGACATTGGATTAGACCCTGTTAACAAGAAAAAGACAGGAAGCTGACCTATCATCAAGCACTTAGATTAAGTGGAATTTGGCAAATCACAGTCAGGATAGCAGTAGCCATTTGTTATGTGTTGTGACTATAGTAGAAGACTGACAAAATACACAAGGGAGCTCCTCACAGAAGGAAAACAAAACAAAATGCCAGAAGTGTTCATTTTAATTAAATGCTATACAAAACCAACCAATTCCAGACTACTTAAATTTGTGTGAGGACTCATTTAGAAGAATTTTGACCACACAGCTCAGCTTTCTAAAGAGAGTCTTTTCAAGATATTTAGATAGGAATTTTCTTGGCTTTTGGAATATCATCTCCTAGTAATAATTAATTAATTAAATTTCACATCAAATTGCCTAGTTGGTTCCCATTAATCAATCAACAATTTGCATTATGAAACCTCAGTTTGCTTCCGAAAGACTGGAGGAGGGAGTAATTCACATGTTGAGCACGTAGTAACTTTTAAATGTTTTAAATTGCTTAAATTTCCTCCTAATTTATCTATAGGCAGTATTAGTTAATTGGTGAGCATTGGACAGCCCATCCTCAAGTTAAGGTGTGTATCTCTAGCAAATAGAGGAGCCGTTGGTCCACAGAGGCTGTGTGACCAGGTAAGTCTCAGTGTCTTTTCTGACTTCTTACTGCACTCTCCTAATGAGTAGCTTTTTCCACAATGTTCCATGCAAGGTAAGAAATAAGAGTAAAACAAAAAACTCCAAAGAATATACAGGAGTGAAAATTTGCTGCCTCCTCTTTGTACTATTACCTGTATGGGAATGGGAGAGTAAGACAGTGTTTCAAAATGGAATTCTCAGTTCACAACTCACTGGAACATCTTACCTATGTGACCTCGAAAAAGTTATGTCACATTTCTCCCCCTAAATTTACTGTCCTGTGAAATGGAGTTAATGAGGATATTCTACATATGATGGTTAACAGTGTGATGTGCATGGAGGTTCAGACTGTGTTTTGTAGACAGTAAATATCCATTGAACAGAAATTATCTTTATTATCTAAAAGGCAGTGGCACTGACAACTGTGCTGAAATCTGAGATCCTTTGTAATGCATGCAGTGAGACTTAATAATTAACAAGGAATTGGTGCTTATTAAGTAAGTTCCTGCTAATTTATCAGTATCAATTATGTTCACAAACAGCTTTGTTTTGCCATGGTTGCAGTAATTAACACAGGCAAAACTTCTCAGCACTAAGTATTGCCTCATCCTAACCAGGGAAAAGAGGAAAAAGTCACTTTGTTGTTGAGTCAGACACCAGCCCAGGTTTTAGAGTTTCAATGTACAATCACAATGCCATTTTTTGCCTTCACCTATCATTTACCAAATCCATAAATTTACAGCCATGCTGAACCTCTGAACAACCACTTCAATATAATATTTATATTTTTAATTTCTTTTTCATGTAACAATACCAAAGCACATATATCTGATCATAGGACGTAAGCATCACACAATTTCCAATTAAAAAAAACTTTTATAAGAGCACAAAACTGCCCTGCTATTCCATCCCAGCACTGTGAGGCTTACGAGGAAATTGCAATAATACATTTTAAAACGCTTTATAGATAGCAACTAAGAAACTCACCTTTATGTGAACAAGTATCAGGGGGCTGTTCTTAATAGCAAAAACAAAAACATTTGCTGTGTCAGACATTTGCCTAAGTCTCTGAGGTTAGTGCCATTATTATTTCCATTTTAAAGATGAGGAAACTAAGGCAAAACAAAGTAGCAGGCATTCTGACCCCTGAGTTCAAGTTCTCAGTCACTGTCCTAAGTGTGGATGTTGTAGCTCTATGAGCATTACACTGGTCAAATACAGCATATCATATTTTAGTAAAATGCTCCAAGCACTAAGCCAAAATCTCTGCTTTGAATTCGTTTAACTTTTATGGCTATGCAAGAAATAAACAGCACACTCTGAAAATTAGAATGGAATATACCACATTTTTCATTGTCACAGCTCGGGGTTCTATCGCGTTAACTAACTAGTCATTCCTACCTCAAGTCTGTCTGTCCGCATTAGTTTCTGTGCAGCGGCTGCAGCAGCTGCAGGTACAGGGACCCCAGGATTCCCGGTAACCAGCATCGGTGCTGTCGGCAAGATCTCTGCTGGAACCAGGCTTGGGGAAACAGGTCCCAGGTAGGGATTAAAGGCTGCTGATGCATTGGTGGCTAAGCTTGGTGCAACAGAAAACATTGGCTGAAAAATAAGATGAAAAGCAACATTTAATACACAGGTCTTGGTTTAAAGTTAATACCCTACAATACATGTTTATCATCTATCCACCCATCCATCCATAATCCATTCTTCCTTCCTTCCTAACCTCCCTTCCTCCATTTAATTCTGTGTTTGTTTAGTTATTCTCATTCAGGATGTTTCTTAAATAAGCATTCATAAAATCAATGTTTTTCCAAAATAGGAATTTATCATTAAATTTTACACTGGATTTTGAGCATGGGGTCTGTAATACTTATAAAATTTCCTCTTGAACAACCGATAAACTATTCAATATAGAAAGTTCCTGTGGTCACCAAATCTCCATCCTTGTCCTTGAATTAATCCTAATCTAAGAAATACATTTCATAATTGGTATGTCACATGTACTTGACAGATCTGTTTACAACTTTTAATAGGTTGCAAATGTCCTATTATGTGGAATAAATAAAGCAGAACTCCCAATGGATAAACAGAGTTTCACAGTCAGTGTAAACTGTGAATAAACCTCATGGGATATGTGAAAGATGATGATGACACCATTCCTTTTGAGCACATAAGAAAGCTCAAGTGTTTGGCATATTCACTTGTTGCAGGTTTTTCTGGACTATCACATCCTTGTGAGATATTTAACAATGAATTTACTTTACTAGGGAGAAACATTCTGAAATAGAACTCTGAAACAGAACATTTCTAAAAATTTGCTACATGATTGTTCAAGGAAATACATACAGTAGCACTGAATAAAATTCTGCAAGATAGAATTTCGTTTCTGAAATGTGTTCATGAATATATGAGAATGGTTATCTATTTGGTGACAGGAAATACCTGTTGAGTAGAATTAAATAATTTACCTGAAACCTACTTTGACTTCAGATTTTTAAAAAATCTAGCTTTTCCAGTTTTTAAAGAATAATCTAGTACAATTTCCACCTTATTGGTGGTATATTTTCAACTTCCTAATTCAACAGTTTCAATCCTTGAAGTTTAATGCCTATGCAATAACGTTTACCTCTCAAACTCAAAAACACATGGACTAAATGGATCCTGTTCCTTATGGTAATTTAACATTTTATTTTCTTTAGCTAACTTTGGTAAGGAACAGAATGACAGAACATTTTTTAGGATAAAAGGGACATTAAAATGTAGTTAATTCTTCCCTCAGGAATAAGAAGTTAGATGATTCAAGAGTTTACATAGTATTCAAGAGATCTGTAGGATACCATTTTACACAATTAAGATATATATTACAAAAGTAATTCTTATAACTCAAAACAAATATATTTAAAAGAATAAAATATATCCTTTATCTTGTCTGGCCATGGCACATCTTGTAGTTAGAAGAGTAAACTGTAACTCAAGTATTCCCTCTTTCTTAGGACAGTGGTTCTCAACTACTGCTGACTTTCAGCAGTGTCTGTGGAGAAATTTTTGGTTGTCAAAGCTGAAGTGCTATTTCATCTAATGAGTAGAAGTCAGAGATGCTGCTAAGCATCCTGTAACACACAGCCTCACAACAAAGACTTATCCAACCCCAAATGTCAATAGTACTAAGGCTGAAAATCCCTGTCCTAAAAGATGCACTCTTCTCTTGACCTCACAGATCTTTTAGGACAAAATCTTGGCAGCGAGCATACACATTCTTACCAAGAAGATTGTGAAAAATTAAATATTTAATACATTATTTGATTCACTTGGGAGAACAAACAATACACCATAGGTTCCAATGATTGTTGTCAAGTTAAAACAATTATACCTCTCAACCTGCTGGCTTGGCTGCCTGCCAGGTTGGTGGCTCTTACCTGATGAAGTAGCCTAAAGTAATACCTCCATTTTCCAGCCCCATTCCAGACCAAAGCAGCTACCCATTCACAAGAAGAAACTATTCAAGCGTTCCAGATATTAACAATCAATAACCTGTCAGAAAATGGGGCCCAGGGCACTCTCTGTCAACCAAGTTACTTAATTACAGCTGATTTTATGCTGCTCCACTGTCTCTGGCTGGGTTAACATGTACAGTGAATCCATGTTGAACTTGGACTTCTATTCAGAAATACTCAGATTAAAATTCCAGTTACATGCTGTCAGATACAATATGTGAAATTTCAGCCAGATCAGCACTCTAACTTTTCGATTAGATACTAAAGAATCATAAGAAATTTAGCAGAAGACTAAAAGTCTAGTTAGAATACAGAGGACAGAAGCCAGTATCATTCCTCTTTGTATCTTATTGCAATGAATTAACAGGTATTCCCAGGTAATGCATTTTTAATGTATAATTCAGAAAGTTATTGAGATGTTTATGTCACTGTATACAATTTCCTATAATTATTTAGGAGCAAAAGTTAAGTTTAACAAATAAACTGGGGGGAAGAAGAGTATTATTTTAAGATAAGACCATTGGCAAACACATTTCAGTTTTTCTAAATCTCACTGAATAAGTATATATATATATATAACCTACAATATATATGATGCAGATGTTGCATAGTGCAGATGAAAGAATACTTTTATTAGATAAAAATGTTTATCTTATAAATTTTCCCACTGGATTTATTTCTATAGTGTTGTCACATGAACTGATTTTATGACTTAATTCAGCAAATTCCAATCTGAAGAATTTTAGGGCACTTTTAAGTAGTAGCAGCTTTAAAATACCTGAAACATCAACTATTCAGCAAGCATTATCTCAGATTGTTCCTTCTCCAGTTAAGCAGAGCTATTTGCTAAACAGGCAATCAGTAATAGCTCATACTTTGAAACTTAAATTCACAAACCTGCAGATCCACCCGCATAACCCCAAAAAAGTGCAACATTATTTCATTTCTTTGGAGTTTTTGTGAAGTTGTTACATCCCTTTTTCAAAGAGCACCTTGGAAAGGCAGTTCACTGCTGGCCTGGTCAGAGTGCCCTAATCAGATTAGTAAAGCACTTGAACCTTCTGCACTGCTAGGTCTCCACTCAAAAAGCCATCCTGAAAAGGGCTCAGCAGAATTGCAAGGATGGTTATTAACACTACGGTGTTATCAAGTGGCATACTATTTTCTCTGAAGAATCCATAGTATAAGATATAACTATGTAATTGGTATATTTGATACTGACCACATCCTGGTAACAATAATTTGTAAGTATCATTGTTTCTGGGAAGGTATAAGGAAGGTTAGTTTACGACTGCCTTTCACCAGTGAACATCCTTCACAGAGAAAAACAAATTGCAATCTTACTAATGCTGGTGCATTTACTCGCTAATCACTTGTTTTAAATGAGACATACTGATAATACTAAAGTAATCAGGCTTTATTATAAATGAAAACATTATTCAATTCATATGATGACCCCAGTTAAATGTGTGCAAACATGATTATTAGTATAATTCCCTCTGTCATGTGCCAGGCATTGGGCTAAGTGCTTTACCTATGTCACTGTATTTAATTCTCGTACCAAATATTTATTTAACATATATTTGCCTAACAAATACATTAATGGATTTGCTATTTCGCTGTTCTTCTCTGCAACCATAAACTAACTAGCAAATGCATTAAATATGTTTTAATATAGATATCTGAACATTACAAAAAAAGATTTAATATTATTTCCTAACTTAAACTTTGTTAATTTTTCTGGTAAGCTTGCTTGAAAGTTTCATTTTTGTTTTGCAATTTTTTATACTGAATTTTTAAAGTCTCAGTAATGCATTGTTATCATGTTGTAATGTTGCAAATATCATAGGGGCTCTAATTTATTTAAGACATTATGTGAAACAATGTTTGTTTTGCATATATGATTTATATGGGGAGCATATATAATAAGTAATAAATAATCAGTATCTGTTGGGATTTACAAAATACCAATTTTAAGTCAGATTTTTCCAGACTTTAACCTTTGTGTGTTTGTGTGGTGTGCTGTATACGGTAAAAGTTAAACTTTCAAGCAGTAAAATATAAAGCTTACTTTTTCAAAAATTAACAGCACACAACATGCCTGAAACCATGTTTCTGGGTAGGCACAATCCTATACAAGACCTAAAAACAGTCTCTTCAAACAATTATTTTGAATGTAAATATAAAATGCAAAGCTAATGGGAGTCATCAACAAATTTACATTATAATGTCCTTATTCTAAGAAGATAGTATATGACTTGCATAAAATAAGAAACACTGTTTTAAACTCTGCTTCTAGACTCTTTCTTACTGGGTAAATCAAATGACTACTTGCTCTACTCTTAACTTCAATTAGTCCTTCAATCCAGTTTTACCAAAGTAATAAACATTTAAATAAAGAAGACTCACTTCTAACCCACAAAGGAGAAAGGTTATCAACAAATATTGGCCTGGTCCCTACAATTGAAGGCCCATTCTCAAGCTGCTTGAGGAAGCTCAGGGTGACTGACGTGGACACATTTTACCAGAAACCCTTTGAAATGCAGTAACCTGATCTCAACCACTTGTTGGATAAATTGGAAAGTCAAGTCCTAAAAAATAATTTAAGAATTCTTGGTGTTCCTGGAAGTGTGATGAATGATGACTTCCAACAAATGCTTGGAAGATGAGATGACCACAGACAGAGGTGAGTTGGCAAAGAAGCCCCTAAGACTCTAAATACAGCAACTTTGAATTTCTCTACCCTAGGCTACTTCAAATTCATGAAATGCACAGAGAATTCAACATGAATTATGTATATTTAGGTGGCTATGTGTATGTACCTTAAGGACAGCTGCCACTGTAAAGTACGGATGGCCAAGGCTAACCTTCGGGAGCACAGGGAAAGGCACCTGGCTAACAGAAGCCCTGAGCTCAGACACAGTTCTTCATAACTGCTGCTTATGCACCAAAAGCACTGATGAGAGCCTGGAATCAACAGAACTTCTAAAAGACATCTCTCTGGGATGGACCAAAGAAATATACCAAATGTCTCCAAGATGTGAGCCACAAGGTGCAGCCTATCTTAGTTCATTTTCTTTCTTTCTTTTTTTTTTTTTTAGAATTTCTTGTTAGATTACCTTTGCATCAGGTAGTATATAGCACAATAATAATAACTTTATTAAGTCATACTTAGGAAAAAACCCCAAATATTTTATATTTTTTAATTTGGGTTATAGGTCTTTATCTTCTAAGATCATAAAATAGAGAGAAAATGATCTTTTTACATTTTTATTAGTGGTTCAGAAATGATAATAGAACTAATGCCAGTTATTTAATAGTTTAATATGCAAATTTTAGGAAGTGAACACACAAATTCACTTACTTTCAACTACTTATTTTTTCATCTTATAAAATGGGAATAATTATGTTTATTAGATTGTTGGAACCTTCCAGATAATATATTTTAAACTATTCACTATATGTTGAAGAAGCTCAGAGATTTTAAATGAATCAACCAAGAGTTGGTTGGTGGTATGTCTTCAATTAGGGTTTCTTCATGGACACTGGAATCTGACAAGCCTTGGCTAAAATCCTGGCCCTGCCACTTACTAGCTATGTAACTTGGGCATATTATTTAACCTCTGATTTTTTGAGTCTTCATCTCTAAAGTTCAAATAATATTACCTACTTTTTAGGATGGTTGTGAGGATTTATGAGCAAAAAGTGCCCAGTGTAGTAAATGCCCTCAGAGTACTGTATTTGCCCCCCAAATGCTGTCTTCTGATTCTTGGCTTGGTGCATTACAAGTTTAATAAAGTCCATGGAAACAAGAAACTCTCCTATAAATCCGTGCAGTCCTCAAGTCAGCCCAGTGTCATATTCTGAAGATGTTAAATTCATAGATCCCATCTCTGAAACTTTATGAGAAAATGACAACCCAAACTGAGTGCACAAAGGCTATTTCATGGTCCTCAGCAATACTCTCATCAAGCCCCTGGCTGCCCCTGCTGTCCGCTATACATACCCCACCTCTCTACCCCATTATATGCTGCAGACTCTATAACTGGGTTTGTGCTCTGTTACCTACTTATGACTTTGGAATCTGGGGGCAGGTAAGCTATTGTGAACCTCTGCCTGTTTTTCTTGTGTTTGGGAACTCCTTCCTTCATTCATTCTTTTACTCATGAAGCAATTTTTTATCTCTGCTCCATGCCAGGCACAATACTTGATGCTTCTGGATTTGATTAGACTTTTCTAGCCCCTTCCCTTTTTCATGTTTCTCCAGCTACAGTTTGGGTGCCAAACTGATTGGCTCTAGAGAACTAAGATGCTTCACCTACGTGACCATAAACACTATCACTGCTCAGATAAGCCTGCTACTCACTCTTGATATTATGGATCTATTCACAGTATTATCTCCTTTGGTATCACCACTACTGGCTGCAGCCAAGTTTATGCCATGCTTTCAAACACTATTATCTGTGCTATTGGCCATCCTCTTTCAGTGGCAACCATTTTCCAAATTAGTCACCTGGCTGCTTCCAGCCCAGTTACAATCCTTATTTGTTTTGTAGACCCAGCATTAAAGTTCCAGGAAGCAGTTATGAACATTTCAGTTACTTCTGAATCTCCTTATCATTACCCTCATCAAAACTGGGCTAACTACAAAAAGGATTGAAAAGTCTCAGGTGGGGTTTTGAAGGCAAATTTCCTGTATTGAAGCCTTCTCTACAGTCATTAAAATCCCAAACTCTTTAAATTGACTTCCATACATATTACAAAAATGTCAGTCTGAACAGAATATATTTTTAGACTATGATTTCAGGATGCCTTTAGCAGAAAAGTAATTCCACATTCAACTCTAGTTTTATCAGGGAAAATTAACATAAAACCTGAATGTGCACACATCCAGTACCAAATGCTTTGTCTAAGCAGAGAATTTTCCCACAAAAACACCAGAAAATTGGACTTTTCTGATGGTTCCAGAAACTTATTTCATGACTTAATAAATAACATATATTTGCTACTTATTTCAAAGACAGGAGCATAAACGTTGTTTACAGTTTATCCCAGGATTATACATATGATGAACCTTGAATGGCCTTGAGAGTAAAGCTCCAGGACTCACTCCAGAGATGGGCCAAGACGGCACAATGAGGAGCTATCTGTTCTCTGCAACCTGGGAACAACACATGCGGCATCAGAGGTGCTGCTCCCAGGTCACCGAGCGAGTAGAGCCCGGTGGTAAGCAGCCTTTATATGTTTAAGTGGAACAAAGTATCTCACATCAAGGAGAGATCTTACATCAACTAAAGTAGTAGCTGCCCCAAGGACTTATCAGATCTTTAAAACTATGTGTAAGGGCCAAGGCTAAAAGAGACCTCTTGTCTTACATTTTCTGTTAGAAATATGATTATAACTAAATTTTTTTAAAAAACTAAATGGAAATCTTCAATGCTATCCTAATACAGACATGTGGAATTAGCAGATGTCACAAAATAAATTTAAGATATCATATAGTTAACTGAGCCTGCAATAATGGAAAAAAATATCAGGTTAAAACACACACAGAATTATAATATTCTCTCACCTCAACTGTACAGTACTGATAATTGGTATCACTGCCGATGTGATATGGAGATCCCTCCCACCTCGAAATGCAATCCCCCCCTCTTTTTTGGAATGATTGGTGCATTAAGTTCTAAGAGAGAATAATAATTACATTGAGTTCAGGTGTTAAAATATATTAGGAAAAAAATTAGTTAGCATACATGCTACAGTTAGCATTTCAAAAGAATGTGGGTCATTCCCATGACCTCATAATATTGCACATAAGTGACATAGATTACTGACAGATATATTCTGATCATTACAATTTCAACATGCACTTAAATACAGAATTACTATATCACAATTAATATCAAAACACCTTTCATAAACTAAAAATTATGATATTAATCTCTTATACATTTTAATGGATAAAGGTGAGTAAAGATTACTGAAGTCATGTATCACATACACCTCCTCCCAAAAACCAAATAAATATATGTGATTAGAGTAAGAAATTATCCACATACCATGATCAGTGAACATTAAATCTATATGACCATCTATAATTTATAAAGTTTAGTTTTTTCTCCCCTCTCCTGATTAGTTCTCCTTTGATGATATTTCCATGTCTATGATTCACTGCTGTCATAATTTTCCTAGCATTTGTAACTATGAAATAATTTCAATTTAAGTTTAAAAAGAATAACAAAGCCTCCTTTGTAAGGAAGAGAACTTACACAAATTCTTCTCAAGAAGGATGGAAAGGCATATTATTCCTCAGAACTGAAGATAATACAATACCAATTTTAAAAATTATTATTACCATTTAAAGGTGGTCTGAAAATATACATTGACTATATTGATGAGTGTCATGCTCCTTTTAACACCTGCAAGTCATACAATTTAATCTCAAGAGAAATTTAGGGAAAAACATGCTATAATGTAAATTTCCACATAATTTAGTGAGAAGATGAGTAACTTCACAATGTGAAAACTACTTCAAGGTTTGACTTAAAAGTTTGCTAGAAAACACCAGGCAACTGATACTATTACCTGTGTTCACTTTATCTAGTACAATATTATTTTAACATTGAAACTGAGCACTTGGAATCAGAAACTGAATGAGTACTGAAAACCTGCTTACCACGGGTTGCAGTGGGGCACCAGGCATCATGGCATTAGCTAGTTGCATTTGCTGGGCCAACATGGCCATGTTCTTCTGCTGAATCAAGTTATTGCGCCCATTTATCTCCAACTGTGTTTTTAAGTGTGGGGGTGGATGAAGATATTTGCAGTTCTCCCTGGAGCAACGACCCTAAAAAACAAAAGCAGAAAATAGCACCTTAGAAAAGAATATAAATCAGCAAATCTTAAAAAATAAAGGTAATGTAAGCCTACCACTTGAATCTACTATGGGTTTTTCACACAATGTATTGCCCATATCATTTTATAGTACATTTAGAAGAAGTAATGAACTTATCCAAACGCATTATCAAAATGCGGCATTAAGACATTTCAAAACATCTTAAAGCTTTAAGAAGTTCCTTTCTTTTAGCATTAGAATTAATTTTTCTAGGTTCAAGCTTTAAAATCTACAAACTGTCAGGGTAATATTAAAACACAGAATAACAAATAAAGGATAATAGGCTCCTTACATACTATCTGCTGGTTAACTTTAATGAACATAAAAGAATCATGAAGTTTTACCATCTATTTTTACTTGTATTGAGTTCTAAGGAAATATACTTAGAGGACTCAAAGCACACTGTATCTTCCAGTAAAACACCTTTACAAGTATCTTATAACAAATAAAATTAAACTATCAAGCGTTATAAGCCTATGTATTAAGAAATTTACAAATGAAAAGAAGAAAATCCCCATGTTCCCAATGTATACAGAGATTAGTAAGTATAGCGAAACTGGAAAAATGTAGCCTTTAACCTTTCAAAGATAAATCTGGTCTCCATTGCCATTCTGTACATCTATAAATTCTATAAAGTTCCATTTGTAGTCTATAAAGTAATATAAATAGGAATATTTATCCTCCAAAAATGTTTACATGTAAAATTGGGAAACAAAATAAATTACTATGAAGTAAGAAATGTGAATATACCTTTCTTTGGGATTATATTTTTCATCAAAAATATATATTAACGTCTGTAGTATGCAGTATCATGTGAGGGATTGTGCCCATAGTATTCTAATACATTGTCAAGTCATATTGATAGTGACAGGTCTCATCAATTACTACCTTGACAACTTCTATCACCAATAAATCTGATTAGAACTGTTTGTGAGAGTAAAAGAAACCCTCTTTCTTTTTTTTTTTGGACCACCTTCTCAAGCTTCCATTCATTTTTCTAAGAAAAATCTATTATAATTTGAGCTTATTTGGTAAATTGACTGAGAAAACTAATGCTTATGTTTGTGATAAAATATGTCACAATTCTAACTTGAATGATCTATTTCTGGCTTGTTTTGAATAAAATTTTTAGCAATCAGTTTTCACACAGGGCTAACAGAGGATACTGCTTGCTATTAACACATTTCAAATACTACTTTAAATCAGGAGGCAGTAGAGGACAATAGCTGATAGCAAGCACCCTACAACCTGGGTTGAAGGTCTAGCTCTCCCACTCATCAGCTGAATGAATTGCATAAAGACTTCTTTAAGCCTCTGACTTCTTATCCATTTCAAAACTGCTATATAACCTATACCACGTGAAGATGAAAGAAGATAATATATATAAAGGTAATTCTTGCCCTTGGCACTGCATGGCAGTCTCTGAGCAAGGTAAAAGTCAAGGGCTGCTCTTATCACCACCACCACCACATTTTAAATTGTACATCCAACAAAGGAAAAAACAAATACTGGCATGAAGGTCATTTTAAAAAATATCTATTTGTTATAGCTATTGATATGTCCACAAATAAAGTAACTTTCACATATCTGACTTATTCCATATGAAATCACCATGCTTCATATTTGATGAGATCATGGGCATGTCATTATCTTAAAAGCATCTGGATGCAAAGCCATTTTTACAAAAACAACACTTAGAGGCACAAGATTTATACCACAGAGAAAAACTGACCAACATAAAGAAGCTCATGGATGACACATGGTCTGATTTCAGGAATATTCAATTAGGGTCTCTTGAAGAAAATCAGCTTTTTCAATGCAAAGAACAACTGGGCTGTAAGAGGAATCCTGGTGCTCAACAGCTCCACGTCATATTTCTTACTAAGATTGGATTTACTTAACTGCAAATAAGCAAGGTTATATCTACCCGGAGTATTCAGTTACTGTCAATTCACTCAGATCAGTTTCTATAGTTTCAAAAACAGCACAGAGACAGTTCTGGGCTTTGAACTGGCCCTGCTGACACTAACACTGGTCTCCCTAAGCACTTCTTTCTAGTGCCCCCCTTGAACACAAACCACATAGTCTCCTACCTATAAGATACAGCCCCAATTAAAATAAAAGAGAAATCATATGTGCTGATCACATATTCTATCTCAGTGCATCTCAAAACTTCCAATAGAAGCTCAGACCTTTGGTTTTCATTTTCTATTTACTTTACCTACTCAGGAAAAATGCTATTCTACTCATTTCATACATATGCTACCTCTCTATGCTCAGCTTGATTTGACTGCATTGGAAATTCACTTTCAAAGAGCTAATGTTCCTAAGAATCAACTAAGGATACTTTCTGAAAACCACAGACTACCAAGGCTCCTCCACAAAAGTCACTGGAACACAGGTCTGGCAGCCCAGGGGTGCACATTTTAACAGAATGCCAGGTTATTCTGTGATAGCAGCAAACACTACAAAACACGATTCTGCAAAGCCACATGAAGTTTTCATTGACACAGGTAGAAAAAATAACAGAGGAGTCTGCAATTGACATTCAGTAAACTCAGCTTCTTACGAAGTTCAAACTTGTTTAATGCTGACAGTGCTGTGGAATTAACTGTGGTTTGACAAATAAAAAGGTCAAGAATTAGTTAGAATAAACATCCTCTTCTAGAAGACTGCCTAAAGCTCCAGAGAAGAACCATCAGCGGCATACCTTCTGTTGAGAGTTAAGGTAAGTATGACAGTACCTCTCTGAGTTCCCAGTACCATATCTCAATAGCATTTACAGAATGAATGAGTGAATGCTTCTTACCAAAACCTTAAAGATGAATTATGCTTTAACTCTATTCTGTAGACAATGAACATAGTAGAATAAAATGTAAATTAAATACCAAACTTTGATTCTGATTTGTACTAACCTAATGATGCTTTTATTCAGAGGCCAGTAGTTTGAACACAGGATAAATCTTGGGCAATAAAGGGAGAAAAGGTTAACAGAAGGCTTGTAAGTTTCACCAGGGAGGAAAGATTTGTGTAGAGATTCAATGAATTTGACATCATGGAATCTATACAGTTGTAATACATTCTAAAAATCTAAAAACAGATATTCAGTCAGTATCTTGCCCTCACATATACAGGATTTTTGTGAAGGAAGTACTATTCTAAATCATGCAGAAATTTTGCCTCAAGATACATTAAATTGGGTTGTTTGGATTAATGCAGAGGTATAAGTTAAAAATTGTTATTCAGTTTTCATTGTTACATGTAGTTCCACCTCTGATCATATAATTATACATTTTATCAAACATAGTTTGGTTCAAATAACAGCTTTGTTACTTGCTCTGTGACCCAGGAGAAGTTAAATTCTTGGAGTGGGCAGTTTCCCTGTAGAATAGTAACAATGCAATTCTTCTCACTGGTGATCATGAGGTTTGAACAAGAGAGTGATCCAACCTCGTACAGGGTTTCTGATGTAACAGTTTATTGATAGATATTATTTTTCTCTCTTTCCTTAAATCTTCAAGCTAATAACAAGCAGCAGTTGCTTAATTTAGCACCATATCTATTAAAAAGTACTAAAAATTATACAAGTAGCAAAACACAGTCACAACGCATGTCAATCATCAGTAATATAAGTTTGGCCCTAAATCATCATTTTGTATTTGCCACTAAGGAAAAAAATGATATTTCAAGACATTTGTGCAGTGTTAGATTTCTGTGGTTTGCTTTTGTTGACTGCACTGAAATCTCATTTTCAGTGAGCTGCCCAGCTAACCAGCAGGCCATTCCATATAACCTATGCCATAAATGCCTAGACTCCATTCAGAATGTCTTTTTATAGGTAACTCAACACAGATTCCAAAGACATCACTTTAATGTATATACTGCGTCTTTTAAGGGAATGGAAGAAGTTCACTACAATATTGATCCAGACTGAGTCCATTTTCTCCAATAATCTTTCCACATCTTTAAAGAACCTGTCCAAGAAAGTAAAAAATTTCCCCTTGTAGTTTTAAAAGCCTGTATGAAACCAATAATGGTCATTCAAGAGATAAATTCATCAAGTCCTCAATTTCTGACGTTACACACTGTTCAACTGTGAATTTAAGGATTTTCTCATTAGCCTTTGAAATTCATAGTTTGTAATTGTTTTATAACAAGGGAGGACTATGTTGAGATTGTCTGAACCTTAAAATAAGTGTCTAATTCTTAAAATATTATAGTTTAATAAAGGAGACGTTTAAATAATTACATAGTATGAGTGTATGGTACACATCTAAAACTGATGGCTATAGATGTATATATAGTGAAATATAAATTGTACAATAAAGATAAAACTGAATGAAACCAGATGGAAATTTATAGAGATATGAGAAAACTGTTTAACTACTTTTAATGTTTACTTTAAGAACTAATCAAAAATAAAACATCTTACTTAGAAGTTGGCCAAGCTTAATAAAACAAAAAGTTTTATTTGAAAACTGGAAAAACAAATTTCTACTTTAGTTACATTTCCTCCACCTACAATAAAAGGAATAATGTGATTTACAAGGTCAGAATAAAAAAGGCATCTCTGCCAAATGGTAACTAAATGGTAGGATTCAAGATTTACTGAGGCTTATTTTAGGTAGACTCTGGAAATAAAGAGCCAATGAAAAAATTTTAGGAGTACCACCTTGTACTCAAGTTGTTTCCAACTTTCATAGGAAATACTGGTTTTCTGGTAAGACTGTTCAAATTGCAAACATTTCAATTGTTAAAACAAAACGAGTATTTCCTTTGGGACAGATGAGATATGCAAGTACTATTGAAGCACTTTCTGGAGGTATTCATTGCTCAGATATTGGCCAGAACTCTGGCAAAGGAATTCCCATTGAAAATTCTTAATGGTGTTGATTTGTTTGTTTTCTCAACTAAGATGATGCAATAATCTTAAATTTGCCAGAAGGGGGAGAAAAAACGTTGGCTATCAGGAAATACTGTTTCACACATTTCCAAAGATGTTTTTATGGTTCTACCATACTTTTTACTGATCAATTCTAATGCTAGGATGAATAAATTTAACATACATATAATATTTATTTTAAAATTACAAGTATCTAGTTGTAGGAAATTCACAGCTGTTTAAAAGGTGATCAACTTTAAGAAAAAAATATGCTCTCTCTCTATATATGCAAATATGCATAAACATATATACTCAGTGTTTTGTTTTCATTTAGGTAGATATGAGTTTGGTTAGCTCCAGGAATTACAGTGTATTGCCTTTTGCAAATGCTGAAAGTAAGTTCATTGTATCTAAAAGGATACTCAAATGCTTCCTTACATATTTAAAATCTTAAAAGTTTCCTTCCAATTCACTTGTTTCCATAAAGCACTTGAGTGAGCCTACAAGAATATATGCATCCTAAAAAGAAGTTCAAAGTTTTCAACCTGAGCACTGCTGATATCTGGGGCCAGGTGAGTCTTTCTTGTACGGGGCTGTGGTATGCATCACAGAGTGTTCAGTGGTGCGCCTGGCCTGCTAGCTGCGTACAGCACTCCTGGCAATTATGACAATCAAAATTTTCTCAATATTGCCAAGTATCAGTGGGGGGTTAGGAGGAGGCAAAATCATCTCCAGCTGATGGTCAACCACTGCTTTGTATCTAGTGGAATTTATTGGGAGCTGTATTAGTCTGCTTGGGCTGTCATAACAAATGCCATAGCCTGAGTGGTATAAACAACAGAAATTTATTTTCTCACAGTTCTGGAAGCTAAAAGTCTAAGATTAAAGTTCTGGACAATTTGGTTTCCAGTAAGAGCTCTCTTTTTGGCTTTCAGACAGCCACCCTCTTGCTATGTCCTCACATGGCCTTTCCTTGGAGTGAGCACACACATAGAGAGCAAGCTCCCTGGTGTCTCTAATAAGGACACTTGTCCTATCAGATCAGAGCTCCATGTTTATGACCCTAACTTAATTAGTTTAACCTTAATTATTTCTATAAAGGTCCCATCTCCAAATACAGCCACACTGGAGATAAAGCATGAACATACGCATTAGGGGGAAACAATCAACCAATAAAAGGGGCACACATAATTAAACAATATCATGAAGAAAGGAGTCAATTCTCCTCTTATTCTGCTAGGCAATCAGTATCTAGTCCTCTAAAATTATCATGAACTCAATAATGCAATACTAATATTTAAGGCATAAGTTTCTAGGTATAAATTGCTATTTTTTCATTCAATCAATATAAGGCCAATGCTTGGAACCCCGGTCAACGCAAGAGCTAGGAGAGTTTTCTCTTATCAGTGACAGACAGAAAGGAGAAACAGAGATTTATTCATGTATTGCCACTGAAATAGTCCCAATTTGTTTAAACTATTTTACCACAGATATAAAATCTTTTAAAATGAAATACAATATAGGGCAAATTTAGATTTTATCCTTTTCTGACCCCACAAAAAGTTCATATTCACATATACACTGTGGCTTAACAATTATTGACTTCCAGTAAAATAAAGGAAAACACAAACATACAAACACATATATATACAATATCTTTTGAGTTCAGAACGTAACAGACTGTTTCATGTCATTAAACATTTTTGTCACCAAGTCTAATCTTTTCTCAAAAAAGAGATTTCAGGGTAGGCTTTTCTAGCTATTTAAAGTGCCCTCTCCAGTATTCAATGGCTGTTACAGACACTATTTTATAGAGCATTCCTAAATTTGATTACGAAGATTCTTGGACATTAAAACCAATAATGACATTTACCATATCCCAAAATATCCTCAATGCTGATGCAAACTCAACGTGCACTAACTCAAACATCAGGATACTATGACTTTTTTCCCAGAGAACTTAGGAGCTTTAATTGCACAACTCCCATTAATCATCCTGAAAATGGCATAACTGAAACTCTACACATCTATGTAAGTATTAAGTAATGCCTGAGAGTCGGGTTAGCTACTGCTAAGGAGGTGGAGAAAGGGAAAAGGGCAGCAAATCATACACACTCGTTACAAAAATACTCCTTTCTCCAGCAGCTTTTGTCTGTGAGTGATCAGATATATACACAACTATGTCAGCAGCAATTATATCAGCACACAATTTTAGCTGACAGTCATCTGAGAAGAGCTTAGCTTCCTCACTGAGAGCCCACAAGGATCTTATGTTTAGAGTCGCTTATAATGGGATGCTGGAAGAAGACACGGTCTCACTTTTTCCTTATACCTATGGCCTCCTCTGTCCCACAGAATCCCACAGAAGTGTGTAGCCATCTATGAAGTGCTATGGAAGGTTTAATTGGCACCTTTTCTCTGTCCCTGTTCCACAGTGTTCCTGAGCTCCAAAGATGGGTCTGGCCAGCATCCCTGAGCCAAACCAGTGTCTCCATGACCTTGTGAAAGCCCAGTGACATTTGGTAGGTGCCAGGATCATTAAACAGTCCAACATTTGCTGGCTGCTTTTTTATAGCAACATAAAATTGGAAATGCCAAATCACTATGTTCATATTATTTTTTTCAGTTGCTTCATTTTTGGTAAGCAACTGCCAGACTTCTAAACTGTGTATAGCAGAAACATTTCTGAAGTTTTATGGCATCCAAATCAGACACACTTCAATCTTGGCTAATAATTAAAAGCCCTAACATTTACATAATAAAATGTAGTGCTCTATTTGTAGCACATGCCTTTCAATGAAGAAATACAAAATCATTTAAAAATAGTAGCCAATTCATCATCATACCACTGTTAGGTAGATTACAACATGACTGTCTCTATTATATTCCCAGGGATTTCCTGAGGATTAAAAAGGAGATAAACTTCTTAAGTTAAATGCATATAATTTTTTTCCCTTCATGATCTTTTAGAACACTTGTTTAAGCAGCTCTTTACAGACCTATTCTAGCTCAGGTGCATTGACAAGGCAAAAGGTCTCTTTTAAATACCCCTCCAAAGGGTGGGGTGTGGTTCTGCCCAAGGACACATAAATGAACCCAGGCAATCAGCTACAGAGTTGGCAATTCCTCACCATTGTGCTAAAGGTATGCATTCATACTGATGACCACTTGATCATCTTTAAGTATGTATGGTTTTCTAATCATTGCCCATACTAAAACATTAGTAACTCTTAACAAGAATAGGTCAGAACAAAATGGGTGCATCCACCCTCTTTGAGTTCTGCAAAGGAAGAGATGTTTCACAATACAAACAACAGCTTTCGGAGAAGATGAATCCAATGTAACATTTCCAAAGTGTAATGGAAAGAATTAAATTCTCTTATAAATTTCAGTTTATCTGTCATTCACATTTTCTCCCAGCACTGTAATATAGGATCAATCAAAGAAAAGAAAATTATTGATCAAATCAAATTAAAATTTTGATTCATATTATCTATTTCAACAAGAGACCCAAAAAAGCAAGAGATTCTTGGATTATCTATGGATCCCACTGATCTGGGCTCTATGATTTGGCTATATCACAGATAAGGAAAAGTCAATTTTATAGAGAAAAAAATAATACATATAGGAAGAATATAAAGTTAAATAGTAATATAGAGAGGATGGTAGGTTTCTATGGTATAAGTCTTTCATTCAGCAATACAAGAGAAATTAAAGGAGGCAGAGCCAACATGGCGGTGTGACTAGGACAGTAGGAATCTCCTCCCAAAAACATATATATTTTTGAAAATACAACAAATACAACTAATCCTAAAAGAGAGACCAGAAGACACAGGACAACAGACAGACTACATCCACACATGCGAGAGCCCAGTGCCTGGTGAAAGGGGTAAGATACAAGCCCCAGCCCAGCAGGACCCGAGCACACCACCCCCCAGCTCCCGGCAGGAGGAGAGGAGTGGGAGCGGGGAGGGAAAGGGAGCCCAGGACTGCTGAACACCCAGCCCCAGCCATCTGGACCAGAGCGCAGACACAGTGCATGGGTGGGGTCCTGGAAACTAGGGAAACAGGGCAGCAGGACCAGTGAGCGAGTCCCGAAGCTGATGCCCCTGTGACAAAGAAAAGCGAGTGCTTTTTGAAAGTCTTAAAGGGAGAGGGATGCAACAGCTGGACAGAAACAACACAGGTCACAGTCCAGTAGCTGGAAATTACAGGGAAAACCGGGCGCACTCACCCCCTGAGCAACAGCTCTGAGACCCCTAACAGAGGTAAACAGCCAAACAGACCCCGTCCATTACCCCACCGGGGCATAGCGAAAGCAGAGAAGCAGCCTAAGGCTGGCCACGCCCTCAGAGAGGGGGCTTCCTCCATACCGGCCCAGCAAGACACAAAGACGCAGTCTACACGCAATTGCCCAACACAAGCCACAAGGGGTCGCAGTTGTCCCAGTAAAGAAAGGCCAGTAGCAAGTGGAAAGCTTGGCCCCGCCAGCTGACAGTCAATAGCACCTATTAACATAAAAAGGCAAAAAAATATGATCCAGACAAGACTAACCCAGACAGCTTCGGCATCTGCTACATCTTCTCCTGAGAAGGAACCTGGGGAGATACATTTAACCACTCTTCCTAAAAAAGAATTCAAAACAAAAGTCATAACCATCCTGGTGGACTTGCAGAGAAATATGCAAGACTAAGGAAGGAGAATACAGAAATAAAACAAGCTCTGGAAGGACTTCAAAACAGAATGGACAAGATGCAACAGACCATTAATAGACTAGAAAACAGAAAACAGGAACACAGAGAAGCTGATGCAGAGAGAGATAAAAGGATCTCCGGGAATGAAAGAATTCTAAGAGAGCTGAGTAACCAATTGAGATGGAACAATATCCACATTATAGGGGTTCCAGAAGAAGAAGAGAGAGAAAAAGGGATAGAAAGTGTCTTTGAAGAAAGAATTGCTGAAAACTTCCCCAAACTAGGGGAGGAAATGGCCTCTCAGACCACAGAGGTACACAGAACTCCCATGACAAGGGATCCAAGGAGTGCAACACCAAGACACATAATAATTAAAATGGCAAAGATGAAAGACAAGGACAAAGTATTAAAGGCACCCAGAGAGAAAAAAAAGGTTACTTACAAAGGAAAACCCATCAGGCTATCATCAGACTTCTCAACAGAAACCCTACAGGCCAGAAGAGAATGGCATGATATACTTAATGCAATGAAACAGAAGGGCCTTGAACCAAGACTACTGTATCCAGCACGATTATCATTTAAATATGAAGGAGGGATTAAACAATTCCAAGACAAGCAAAAGTTGAGGGAATTTGCCTCCCACAAACCACCTCTACAGGGCATCTTACAGGGACTGCTCTAGATGGGAGCACTCCTAAAAAGAGCACCAAACAAAACACCCAACATATGAAGAAGGGAGGAGGAGGAATAAGAAGGGAGAGAAATAAAGAATCATCAGAACGTGTTTATAATAGCTCAACAAGCAAGTTAAGGTAGACAGTAAGATAATAAAGAAGCTAACCCTGAACCTTTCGTAACCACAAATTTAAAGACTGCAATGGCAATAAGTACATATCTTTCAATAATCACCCTAAATGTAAATGGACTGAATGCACCAATCAAAAAACACAGAGTAACAGAATGGATAAAAAAACAAGATCCATCCATATGCTGCATACAAGAGACTCACCTTAAACCCAAAGACATGCACAGACTTAAAGTCAAGGGATGGAAAAAGATATTTCATGCAAACAACAGAGAGAAAAAAGCAGGTGCTGCAATTCTAGCATCAGACAAAACAGACTTCAAAATAAAGAAAGTAACAAAAGATAAAGAAGGACATTACATAATGATAAAGGGCTGAGTCCAACAAGAGGATATAACCATTATAAATATATAAGCACCCAATACAGGAGCAACAACATACCTGAAACAAATACTAACAGAACTAAAGGAGGAAACAGAATGCAATGCATTCATTCTGGGAGACATCAACACACCACTCACTCCAAAGGACAGTTCCACCAGACAGAAAATAAGTAAGGACACAGAGGCACTGAACAACACACTAGAACAGATGGACCTAATAGACATCTACAGAACTCTACATCCAAAAGTAACAGGATACACATTCTTCTCAAGTGCACATGGTACATTCTCCAGAATAGACCACATGCTAGGTCACAAAAAGAGCCTCAGTAAATTCCAAAAGACTGAAATCCTACCAACCAACTTTTCATACCACAAAGGCATAAAACTAGAAATAAACTGTACAAAGAAAACAAAAAGGCTCACAAACACATGGAAGCTAAACAACACACTCCTAAATAATCAATGGATCAATGACTAAATCAAAATAGAGATCCAGCAATATATGGAAACAAACGACAACAACAACACAAAGCCCCAACTACTGTGGGATACAGCAAAAGCAGTCTTAAGAAAGTATATAGCAATCCAGGCATATTTAAAGAAGGAAGAACAATCCCAAATGAATGGTCTAATGTCACAATTATTGAAATTGGAAAAAGAAGAACAAATGAGGCCTAAGGTCAGCAGAAGGAGGGACATAGTAAAGATCAGAGAAGAAATAAATAAAATTGAGAAGAATAAAACAACAGCAAAAATCAATGAAACCAAGAGCTGGGTCTTCGAGAAAATAAACAAAATAGATAAGCCTCTAGCCAGACTTACTAAGAGGAAAACAAAGTCAACACAAATCAACAGAATCAGAAACGAGAAAGGAAAAATCATGACGGACCCCACAGAAATACAAAGAATTATTAGAGAGTACTATGAAAACCTATATGCTAACAAGCTGGGAAACCTAGGAGAAATGGACAACTTCCTAGTAAAATACAACCTTCCAAGACAGACCCAGAAAGAAACAGAAAATCTAAACAAACCAATTACCAGCAATGAAATTGAAGCAGTAATCAAAAAACTACCAAAGAACAAAACCCCTGGGCCAGATGGATGCACCTCGGAATTTTATCAGACATACAGGGAAGACATAATACCCATTCTCCTTAAAGTTTTCCAAAAAATAGGAGAGGAGGGAATACTCCAAAACTCATTCTACGAAGCCAACATCACCCTAATACCAAAACCAGGCAAAGACCCCACCAAAAAAGAAAACTACAGACCAATATCCCTGATGAACGTAGATGCAAAAATTCTCAACAAAATATTAGCAAACCGAATTCAGAAGTATATCAAAAGGATCATACACTATGACCAAGTGGGATTCATCCCAGGGATGCAAGGATGGTACAACATTCGAAAATCCATCAACATCATCCACCACATCAACAAAAAGAAAGACAAAAACCACATGATCATCTCCATAGATGCTGAAAAATTCAACATCCATTCATGATAAAAACTCTCAGCAAGTACCTCAACATAATAAGGGCCATTTATGATAAATCCACAGCCGACATTATACTGAACAGCGAGAAGCTGAAAGCTTTTCCTCTGAGATCCGGAACTAGACTGGGATGCCCACTCTCCCCACTGTTATTTAACATAGTACTCGAGGCCCTAGCCATGGCAATCAGACAAAACAAAGAAATACAAGGAATCCAGATTGGTAAAGAAGAAGTTAAACTGTCACTATTTGCAGATGACATGATATTGTACATAAAAAACACTAAAGACTCCACTCCAAAACTACTAGAACTGATATCGGAATACAGCAAAGTTGCAGGATACAAAATTAACACACAGAAATCTGTGGCTTTCCTATACACTAACAATGAACCAACGGAAAGAGAAATCAGGAAAACAACTCCATTCTCAATTGAATCAAAAAGAATAAAATACCTAGGAATAAACCTAACCAAAGAAGTGAAAGACTTATACTCTGAAAACTACAAGTCACTCTTAAGAGAAATTAAAGGGGACACTAACAAATGGAAACTCATCCCATGCTCGTGACTAGGAAGAATTAATATTGCCAAAATTGCCATCCTGCCCAAAACAATATACAGATTGATGCAATCCCTATCAAATTACCAACAGCATTCTTTAATGAACTGGAACAAATAGTTCAAAAATTCATATGGAAACACCAAAGACCCCGAATAGCCAGAGCAATCCTGAAAAAGAAGAATAAAGTAGGGGGGATCTCACTCCCCAACGTCAAGCTCTACTATAAAGCCATAGTAATCAAGACAATTTGGTACTGGCAAAAGAACAGAGCCACAGACCAGTGGAAGAGACTAGAGACTCCAGACATTAACCCAGACATATATGGTCAATTAATATTTGATAAAGGAGCCATGGACATACAATGACAAAATGACAGTCTCTTCAACAGATGGTGCTGGCAAAACTGGACAGCTACATGTAGGAGAATGAAACTGGACCATTGTCTAACCCCATATACAAAAGTAAACTCAAAATGGATCAAAGACCTGAATGTAAATCATGAAACCATTAAACTCTTGGAAAAAACATAGGCAAAAACCTCTTAGACATAAACATGAGTGACCTCTTTATGAACATATCTCCCCGGGCAAGGAAAACAACAGCAAAAATGAACAACTGGGACTATATCAAGGTGAAAAGCTTCTGTACAGCAAAAGACACCATCAATAGAACAAAAAGGAACCCTACAGTATGGGAGAATATATTTGTAAATCACAGATCCGATAAAGACTTGACATCCAAAATATATAAAGAGCTCACATGCCTCAACAAACAAAAAACAAATAACCCAATTAAAAAATGAGCAGAGGAACTGAACAGACAGTTCTCCAAAAAAGAAATACAGATGGCCAACAGACACATGAAAAGATGCTCCACATCGCTAATTATCAGAGAAATGCAAATTGAAACTACAATAAGGTATCACCTCACACCAGTAAGGATGGCTGCCATCCAAACGACAAACAACAACAAATGTTGGTGAGGCTGTGGAGAAAGGGGAACCCTCTTACACTGCTGGTGGGAATGTAAATTAGTTCAACCATTGTGGAAAGCAGATGGAGGTTCGTCAAAATGCTCAAAACGGACTTACCATTTGACCCAGGAATTCCACTCCTAGGAATTTACCCTAAGAACGCAGCAATCAAGTTTGAGAAAGACAGATGCACCCCTATGTTTATCGCTGCACTATTTACAATAGCCAAGAATTGGACGCAAGCTAAATGTCCATCGATAGATGAATGGATAAAGAAGATGTGGTACATATCACAATGGAATACTACTCAGCCATAAGAAGAGGGCAAATCCTACCATTTGCAGCAACATGGATGGTGCTGGAGGGTATTATGCTCAGTGAAATAAGCCAAGCAGAGAAAGAGAAATACCAAATGATTTCACTCATCTGTGGAGTATAAGAACAAAGGAAAAACTGAAGGAACAAAACAGCAGCGGAATCACAAAACCCAAGAATGGACTAACAGGTACCAAAGGGAAAGGGACTGGGGATGATGGGTGGGTAGGGAGGGATAAGGGGGGGTAGAAGAAGGGGTGTATTAAGATTAGCATGCATAATGGGGGGGAGAAAGGGGAGGGCTGTACAACACAGAGAAGACAGTAGTGATTCTACAACATTTTGCTATGCTGATGGATAGTGACTGTAAAGGGGTTTATAGGGGTGACCCTGTATAGGGCAGAGCCTAGTAAACATAATATTCTTCATATAAGTGTAGATTAATGATAACAAAAAAAAAACAAAGAAAGAAAGAAAAGGGGGATTACTCCCTGATAGGATAAAACTAACTGTAAATCAACGATTAATGCATGTTTTAAATATCCTTAATTTTGATCACTTAAAGGGTGTGAGATGATCGGCTATAGAGGGACATTTTTCTGATAATATTCCTTTCTCTAAAGAAAAAAAAAAGCAGTTCCTGTGTGGTGACCTCCAATGAGTTTTACACAATGGTATAAAGGCCATATCAAAGTGTGGGCAAAGGGTCTGTTTGTGTTTATACAGAGGATCAAAGCCTAATTTGGCTACCCGGAAAATGAACTAAGATACAATATGAAGAAGAACTTCCAACATCAGTACTCTCTGGAAGACTCATACCAGAAGATGATCATCAAAAAACCTCAACAAAGATCCAGGTGCTGCTACAGCTGTAGCTGCATTCAACCCACTGGTTCCTGGACTTGCCATGGGAATGAAGAAGGAGATATCTAAGCTGGCCCGTGCATACAGTAAAACAACAAATTTGACTGGATCTATACTGTTGGAACTCAACCAAGAATTAGGAGAAGTGCAAGTTGTAGCACTCCAAAATCTTACAACTACAGACTATCTACTGTTAAAAGAACATATGGGATGTGAACAGTTCCCAGGAATGGGTTGTTTTAATTTGTCTGATTTCTCTCAGACTGTTCAAGTACAGTTGGACAATATCCATCATATCATGGATAAATTTTCACAAATAGCCTAGGATGCCTAACTGGTTTTCTAGGTTTCACTGGAGATGGCTGGTAGTTATAGATCTGCTTTGGTTATGTAACTGTATTCCTATTATGTTAATGTGTGTGCACAATTTAATTAGTAGCTTAAAACCCATACATGCTTAAGTTACTCTACAAGAAGATATGTCAAAGAAATAATCAATATTCCCATGTTTTCTTCCACCTGATACTTCTATAGCTTTTCTTCTTCCTTCCTAATTACAACCCTTAAATAGAATTCGTGCCTCATATCGAATTTACCGAGTATCATAATTCCTCCAGGTGGTAAAGATACCTCGAGACAAGTGCTGGGCATAGAAGCCACAGGGCATAAATCTGCAAAGAAGTAAAAAGCTAACCTTTTCAAACAATATGGCCTCTCTCTCACTTACCAATTTTACATTTCCCTGTATGGCCCCGGAAGATGACTGGTTAACCAGAGATGGGTAAGATTCCTCAAGGGAGGAACAACCTAAGACAGGCATAGTCGCAGGGGGGCCATCAGGTGAGAAACTGGGGATCAACAGAGGTGAGGCTTAGAACCTCACCCCCCCTGTTTTGAGAGAAATCTTCTGCATCCATGGATGTTTTAAGGCCCTTGTCTAGCTTGGATTAACACATAGTCTACAGGCACACACCTGATCATCTACATTTGCTCTGTTACAACACTAAACTATGTTTTCTACCTTTATCTTGCATCTACCTACCACTTCAGCATTTTATTAAAAATAATAATAATAATAATAATAATAATAATAATAATAATAATAATAATAATAAAGGGAGAAATGTGGGGTCCACATATAAATCAAGTATAAAAATCAAATGAATATTCATATTTGACCTGACTGTTTATAGTTCATAATGTGTGATCAAAACCGAAAGTTTCTGTGATGACTGCCCTTGTACTATTCACCATGTAAGAACTTATTCACTATGTAAGAATTTGTTCACCATGTAAGAACTTGTTCGTTATGCTTCAGAAGATTGGAGACTGACGAAAATGAGGCTTGGGGTGGATTAATGATTGTGCATTGAGCATTGACTCCCCTATACAGAATTTTATTGTTGTTAACAACCATTTGATCAATAAATATGAGAGATGCCCTCTCAAAAAAAAAAAATAGAAATTAAAGGAAATGAAAGAGGTAAAACATCTTGGAGAAGTCAGCTTGAGAATCGTAACACCATGACCTTGTATTTTTATGAAGCATGTGCTATTTTGTACCTTATAGACTATACAAATATCTATAAATATAGAAAAATAAGCCTTGTTTTTGCATAATTAAAATGATAACATTTATTGTTATGATAAACTTTGAAGTATAGTATTTTCAGTTTTCAAAGTCCCATTTCAGTATTTCTATTGTAAATCTTCCAAATTTTACTGCGTAAATGTCCACTAGATGGTATAATACATATTATGCATATGATTAGCATCTAAGTGATTTCTAAACTCTTAACAGATGTCCAACATTTTGTCTGTCAGTTATATGCTGAAATTACTATATTACACTGAGGTACAATCTTTTAGAGATGTCATTGTCTCTTACAAATATCAAAGACTGACCCTTTCCCCCAATTTCTTATTTGAGCTCCTCAGTAATCCTCTGGGTTTCCCCTAACTGAAAACAAAAGTTGTTGCTTTCTGACCTCACAGATTTTGCCTCAAGTCCAGCCATTAAATGCTACTGCTTCACATAAACAATGACAAGCACAAAGAAAAGGTGAGATGACAAAGGTCCTCACTATTGCTGACCACTGTCTCCTTCAGACAGATCAACTTGATACTTGAACAGTATGTGCTCAATGACGCTGGCTCTGTTCCGGTGGGGAAAGTACTCCCCTCCCCCCACATCCCCATGACAATTTGCTAAAATTGTGCACAGCCATCCGCGCTCTCTCAGACTTCAGGCTTCAGTGAGGAGAAAGACAATGGCTTGTGAGCCCAGAACATCTCAATTGGATGCTGACTGCAGCAGCGTAGGCAGCAAGAGTGAGAAAAATCTCTTGAAGTAAAAAAGCAGTAACATGACCCAGGTTATCTGGGCCTCTTCTCTGAGCCCCACCTCACCCCACCCCAGAGACTTCCAATGGCTTTCTGGAGCAGATCACCAAATATCTGAAGGAATAACATTCAACAAAAGTTACTTAAGTTACCACTGGAAATAAAACAGAAAGTCTCAGAATTTTGAGAAAGAATTTGTATGTTTGTAGTATCCTTGAACAGCTTTTTGGGAAAAGATCAATATTAACAATAAAAAAAGGAACTGAGAATAGATGTCTGTCAACTATAGAACTTACACAAAACATCTATAAGATGGGTCTCTAAGGCAGAAGGACACTCTTAAACACAGGCACTTGAAAAAGCTTTATCATCATGAGGTGCTCTGTTCCAAACAGCAATCAGAAGTTGCAGAGTGAATTCTTAAGTGCTTACTTAAGGTGACAAGTATGGAGATGTTGGGCCTCACAGGAACGTCAGCCATGACAACACTGTTTTTTAATAAGCCAGAATGTGAGTGTAAGTGGGAAAGGCACAGGCAGCCATCACATGATGTTTTTTCTCCTGCTATCACATCAACAACATTTAGGCTGAAAGCCCGGATCTGCTAAACACCAGGCTGGACTGCATTAAATGAGTAAAGCAATGTATGTGCCAATTTTACATTGTCTACCTCTGGCTAAAGCAGGTACCTGTTAGTAGGAATAGTTGTTTTACCTTCCTTGGGACTTCCTTGCCTCTCTCCTAACAGGGTTAGACGGCTTTACTGCACATTGTTTACATGTCTTCTCAATGTCAATTGCCTCCTGAAGGAGGCTGTGCCTCAGCCTTGTGTCCACAGCCTAAGCCAGGCAAACTGCTCCATTTTCAGGTAACTTCTTACTACTGTTGTCCAAACACAACTTTGGACTCTGCTGCCACCCAGAGAGAAATACAGTCACTTGGACTTACCTGTGTTCTTAAGCTTGTAAGCTTCTCACACACAGGCCTTAGAGATCTGCCCGTTAGAACTATCCTGGGACTTGACATAAAAAGCAATATAGCCCCAGCTCAGTGGTTAAGATCACATCAACTGGAATCACAAGGTTGTTCAAATGCCAACTTGTATATTCATTAGCAGTACGACTTTGGGTTAATTATTCAACCTCAACAATCTTCAACTCCCTCTTCTATACAAGTGAAAATAACAATGCCGTCCTAGGGATAATGTAAGTATTAAGTGAGGGAAAGTACAGAGGGCCTCCATGATGGTCTGGTACTGAGAAAATGGAAATCACTGGGCGCTCTCTCTCTCCTAGCACATTCTTCACATCCCTGGAACTTTACAAGCCCTATTTCCATCACTCAGACCCATTCCTCTAGACATTCTTGAAAGCATCCTTTCTCTTCTTCATTCAACCTTCCCTTTGTCAGAGTCATTCAGTTCCCCATGAGATTAGAATCTCTTTTAAAAACTAACTCACACTAAGCCTCTAGTGGTCAAAGATGACAAATTTACAGTACAGTGGGAAAGACACCTATCCAAGAGCCCAGGGGAGCTGGATTCACTGTAGCTCCTCCACCACTAGCTGTGTGACTTCCCACAGGTACTCAACCTCCTAGTCCAAACGGTGCCTTCATCTGTGAAACTGTATCCAAGTAACATAACTCCTGGGCAGCTGTGAGAAAGCTTTTCTTGTGCCCAAGGTAAGAATCTCTAATGCTCATTTATCTTACCATTAGAAAACAGGGCATCTGTATTTTAAAAGGGGTTGATAATAAAAGGGAATTATTTTCATAAATTCAATTTGATTATGAGAGGTGACCCTTTTCAAATGTCACTTTCTGTGTTCATTTTCTCTCTCACTTTCCCTCCCTTCTTCCTCTTTGCTTTCTTGACAGGTGGAAAAACTCAAGTAGTGAATTCAGAACCTGTCCAACTGTACTACAGGTAAATCCTACAAATCTGTTTACCCTTCCAGATTAAGAACTTGTTAAAGTCAGGACTAAATCTAACTTAGCAACTTAAGCATTTTTAGTAAATGTTTACAGGATGAATAAGCAATTTAGGAGATAGGAGGGCATTTTCAGTATTCCAGCTATTATGTCACTGAGACAACAGTGTACAGTCCACAATCATGACTGTATACAATAAATAAAAAATTCCTATACCCAGCCTCCACCTCCAGAAATTCTAAATCAACTGATGTTGGCTAGGTCCCAGCCAAGCTCTCAGATGATTCTAGCGACTGCTCCTCTGAGCACCATTGCTTAGTCTATATGTATACACACCAATGCACATCTTCACTCACACATCAATCACAACCTTTTCCAGAGTTCTCTTAGACCCAGTGTTTGCCAATGACTCCAAGATAACTACCAATGTTATCTAATTGTCAGTTACCTGGAACTTGGGTATCTAAACTGCCCTTTCTTCCACAGCTCCTTTTTCCTATATGTGGGGAGAAAGGCTGCTCATGGGTCGAGGGCTGTGCCAAACAGCTACTGCCTTTTGTTCTCTTGGGCATACTGTCCTAGAATGAGGTCTCAGACTGGCAATGCCTTGTTTCTTAAGCTTGTAAGCTTCTCACACAAAGGCCTTAAAGATCAGCCCATCAGAACTATCCTGGGACTTCACATAAAAATCAATATAGCCCCAGCGCAATGGTTATGAAACCCTGTTCATAGGAAGCAAAAGATCTCATGGGAAAAAGAGGGTTAAGGAATCCATGTCATCAATGTAACTATGAGAGCCCTTAAGTATTCTTTTTTTAAATATATTCAACATATATGGAACACTAAAGAAAGAATGAATCAATGACATTCATAGCATTTTAGGTAAGTAATAACAAATCCTATACAATTTTGTTTTTTCCTCATCCATTGAGGTCTACAGATCTTTCGTGATTCCCTTGCTATCCTGACAGTATTGCTTTTGCAATTCATAAATTACAAGTTGCCTATGCTCAAGTTAAAATATTCGTAGCTGCTGTAAATGTTAACTGGCATATTATAAATTTTCAAGTAAGAAGATAAGAACTCTTCATGGCATTTGCAGGATATAGATGACTTAATCTAAGTCCTGAGGACAACTTTAATTTGTTGCTGCTGTTTGTTCTCAGATATAACAAATGATTTCACTATAATCCAGGAATAGAAATTGAAAGTTGATATGTTATCCCTATTAGAAATCATCAAAAATTAAATAAGGACCTTTCTGTGTTTCTGCAATAATACCAGAGCATACAGAATCTATGAATTACTCTAAGAGTTAGATTTATATCTAGATCAGAAAAATAGTGTGGGTATACACACACTCACACACACACATGCACATAGATGGAAGAGAAAGGAAAACAGAGTAATAGATTCATTGTCTCCTAATCTAACCTAAAAAGTAATCTAGAAGATAGGAAATGAATAGATGAGGCAAAACTAAAAATAAATGTTGAAGTGGTCTCACCTTGAATATACTTCACATTAAATCTGAGTATCTTCTAGAATAACTCATTAATATACTTATTCACCAACTACTTGGTGTGATCTCTCGTGCTCAGTGCTCTGGGGCAGTATAGACAGAAAATGAATCAGACATATTCTGAAAGGAAATAAGGCACGCACATCAATAACTGTAATCTAAAGAGTGAAGGTAAAGTGTCAAAAGGAGCATTCAGATAAAAGAGTTCTTACAATTTGAGGGAAAAAGAGAGTGTTTCTATTTACTTAGAAGAATCAGATAACAGCTTTGAAGAAGACATGGAATTTATACATAAGGAGTTAGAAGATATGCAGGTAGAGGAAACAGCATAATTTGAAGCACTGATGACAAATAATAACTGTGCAATAAGGGCAGAGTGGAATATAAGTGAAACATAGACTGATTCTGGCTTGGGGACAGTTTAAAAAACTGATTAAAAGATTGTCTACGTCTTTTTGTAGGTCAAGGAGAGTCACTGAAAGAGGACAGGGATGGCAGTTATTAAAATATTCCAAATATTCCACCCTTCCTGTTTGCCTAAGAGAAGTCGGAGTTAAGAGTTTCCATTTATATGTCACCTCCTTCAGTAAGTTTTTAAAAGTTTGTCTTTGTTTAATACTATTCTAGATGGTTCTAGAGCATTCATTACACCTTATCATAATTGCTTGTCAGCTGACTATTTCCTTCATTAGACCCAGCTCAATGAGGGTAAAATCATAACTGTTTATTTTCCAGTTGCATTACCAAAATGAGAACACTTAGACTAATGTTAAGCTCATAATAAGTGTTAATACTGAATAGGAAAATAAACGACAGTCTTAAAAAGCAGAATTTATGTTACATAATACACACGTAATATATGCATAATAGATACATACATACATATATTAACTGTATGTCTAACTTCCAAACACACCTAGAATAGTGTTTTCAAAATCTAATAGTTTCAAAAATGTGCTTACTGATTGCCAGAATAAGCCTTATTATTTTCCAATTTCTTACAACTTACAATCATTAGTCTTTTAATCTATGTTTCATTGTTTCCTTAATACCAAGATAAAAGCTGGACTCCACACTACAGCCACATCAGAAAATAATAAATAATAACTGTAATCTGGATTACTCAGATTAGAAAATGTTTCATTTTAAGTTAAAAGGGATTGTGCTAAATTAGTATAGTAACTGTAGTAACATAAAAAGATAATCAGTATATATTCCTACCTGCTAAACAGCTTTTCCAAAATTATTTCAGTGAATCATAATTATGTGATTAAGGTCCAAGCTATCCAAAATAAGTTTAAGTCTGTACATGAAGTTATTTTTAACTATTTCTGAAACGATGTCTGTTTTCTTTTATTGTTACCACTTACCTGTAAATCAAAATCATTTCAAATTTCATTAAAAGTTGTGGTCCCTGATTTACAATAGATTTCTCTGTATTGTAACTAGTGTACTGTTTTTGGTTTGTTTATGTTGATTTTTTAAATCAATTGTGGTCTGAAAGGACCATTTAGTAAAGGAGTTTGTTTTTAACATTAGTCTCTTGAAAAGAAGAAAATAGCCTGATAATCAAATGGACTGATTATGCAAACAAAAAATAATTCCTTCTAAACCAGTATTCTACATCATAAACTGCCACCGTTTTGCTAAAGTATCTACATGGGATGGTGGCAGGGAGTGTAGGGGGCCATGTGGCCCTCACCATGAGTGAGTTCGTGAAATTACTTGAGTCCATATAATACAGCAGGAAAAGATTTATAATGTATTAGTCAACACAGTTATTTTAGGGAAAGACTAAACACAGTACCATGAAAGAACCAAGAAATGCGTTAAACAGATGCAAGTAAAAGTTTATAAATTATCAATGGCGTTCTTATTTCCACTTAAAACATATTATCAGTCATTTGAGACTGAGGAGCCCTTGGAATGCCGATATTCTAATCTCCCAGATCTTCTAAAGTTGAGGAAACTTTCAGATTAGATCATCCATTTTTTAAAGAACGTCACATACTATTACATTGGCTGAACAGCACTGTCTTACTGTATTTTCTCTCTGTATAGTCCCACCAGCTCACTACTTATTGTGGTTATACTTTTGGCCATTTCTCCTTTTGTGGTCTTTCCAATGACAAATTTAACATGTTAGACTCCCCTGTGTTCCTCATTAATATATTTCTATGGGTCCACTGTGTAAAAACATTTAATTTGCCACAGACCATTACTTATATCTTACTTTTCATAAATAAAACACTTCATTAACACAAATGAACAGATGGTTCATTCAAATAAACAGGTAATCCCCAAACTTCCTTTTTAAGAATTTTAGTCTACTTTTCTCTTATCAACAAAAGAAAAGGTGGGATGAGCAGATAATAAATAATCATATAGGGTATATTTCAGAAAATAGATACTACTACGAAGTGTCCTGTGATACCAAAGTGAACAAAGTACAGAGGAAGAACAGACTGAGAGGGGACCACTTTCACGACATTTTCAATTAACCTCACAATGACCATATGAGAAACTGTAATCAATTACATTATGTCAATGGGGGAAATTAAGGCTCACAGAGGTTAAATGACTTGTCTGAGGTCAAAGAAATAGCAAACAAAGTTTAAGTCTCAAATCTAAGTCTGATACCAAGTCTGAGAATTATATCCTCTGTAACACAGCTGGCTTCCCAGAAATCTAAAAACGCCAGGAGGTCCTGGTAGGTAAAACCATAAAGGTCAAAATGTTCAGACTACTCAATAGACAGGGAGTAAACCACCTGCTTGAGATGAAGACTTTGTTCACAGGAGGTACATTTGGAGTTAAGGCTGTGAAATACGCTGTGAATAAAGGAAACCTCATTCAAAATGGAGCTGGGAAGCTATGAAGGGGGATAATTCACTACCACTCCCCACAGCTTGCCTAATTCAGCAGGAAGAAGGAAGATTTCCTCTTAGTCTAGCAACAGCAAGCTGTCCTTGCCCACATCCAATGAGAAGCCACCACCACTTCCTCCAATGAACTTTTGTTCAGGAAAAGCCCTCCCAACTTCCTCCTTTCCTCTATAAAAGAAGGATGCCCTCCTCCTTTCATCTCCATATATGCCTAAGGTTCGCCATATTTTGCATGTCTGGAGTTGTAATTCCTCTACTATTCCTGAACGAACTGATCTGCTGATCAGTAACCTTTGCTGTTTGATTTTTAAGGTTGACAAGGTGAAGTAAGTGGAAGTAACTTGAATGCCTAGTTAAGAAATCTACAATATAAGCAAAGATAATCCATTCATTGAATGTCTCTGCTGAGGTCTACTTGAATTTCACGAAGATACTCCATAGTGAAGATGGCCTAAGTCATAAGGATATAGAAAGACTGCACTCAACAAACAAATTCAAGAGTAATCACTGCTCTTCTGGTTATACAGTACCTACCAATCTAAGATAAAACAATTTCACTAAACTGTTCAAGTGGGTTAGCAAGGTAAACTGGCGTACAAAGGTCCTCCATGAAATTTACTATACACCAGAATGGAAGAGATGAAAAAAATAGACTTAAATAGTAGCAGAACTATCATTTGCTATCTGAATTTAAAATAATTTATATTACCCTATAAGGAAATTAAAATGTACCTAGTCATTAAGCCTGAAGCACTAAGATATCTGCTCTGAAATCTTAAATTCATAAAAACAAAAACATTTCTCATAAAATAAAAAGTTATCCATATTTTTGTTTTATAAATTATAAACACTGTAGTTAAGCACAAGGTAAAATTAATTATGGATGAAGAAGGGAAAAAACACTACCATTTATTGTCTATGCTCTTCCAGACAGAGCAGTAAACTCAACTAAACTCAACTTAGTGGTACTTAATTGAAGTCCTTCCAGAGCCAGAGTCCATCTGATGCTACCCCTGTTTATTCTCCTCAGAGCACTGGTCATACCTGCAATTATATTTCTCATTTATATGTTTACTTACTGACTGACTGACTCCATTAGAAACCGAAGATCCACAAGAGCAGGGGGGCCTCGTTTCCTCTAGCTCAGAGTGAGTCTTAGTGGTGAATAAAGGAAAGGAGAGATCTCACATAATCCTCCCCACAATTCTATGAGGAGAGTACTGTTACACACTCTTCCCACCACCCTGCCTCTGCTGATGAGGATTAAGAGGTCCTGTGAAATTAAATAATTTGTACAAAATCAAAGAACAATTAAAACAATGGGAACTCATTTGCTTAATTCAGATATAGTACACAAACAAATCTGGCAGGCTATACTTAGAATGAAGACAACATCAAGCTGAAATTCAAAGAGCCGGCAGTGTTTAAAATGCGGCAATTTAAGAAAACAATCCCTAGAGAACTCTCTTCATCGTAGATAAATACAGTCAAGACAGATTTCTCATAGCTATCACCACAGTACTCACATAGTTATACTATGGATTTCACACAAGCTGACTATGACAGTTTGCAAATCATAAAGTTGTCTATGTTACCCTTTGCGAAAAACTCAATGTTGTCCCAAAGTATTAGTGTTACCACTATAAAAACACCAGCAGGTCTCAGTGGTTCTCACTTTGGATGAAATTTCTAAGAAAATCTGTCTGATAATCTTGGTTTTAAAAGCTGTAGGTTCATCATGTAAAACCATGTAGGATGAACTGAATGTCAGTGGTAAAAATAGACTCATACTAAATTAGTTACTCTCAGTAACTCAGAAAAGCTCTATAAATTAGACACCATTTTTTCAGTAAGGTTCTTAGAAAAAGTTATTTAAAATAATTTCATACCTCCTGCTAAAAGTGGTAATATCTATGAGAATTCGGAGAAATGACTCTTTTGAGAAAACAATTCTACAAAGAACTTTAGAATTATAAGAAATATTAAAATTTTGCCATGCTATTGTGCATACATAGGAAAATGGAATTTGAATCTACTATTTTGTTAAAATCCTATTTTTTATAGCTATTAATAAAAGATATTGGGTGTCTATTAGCTTATCATTATGTTGGGTGATACGGAATAAAAAAAAAAAAGAAATACAAAATGTAATTCCTACTGGTAAAGAGAATCAGATGTAGCGGACATCAGTACAAGCTGACTTCATGAGAAACATCCTTAAAAGGAAGTGTAGATGAAGTCGGAAGACTCATCTTCCACCCTACCATTCATTCTCTTGAGAAGATCAGTCAGTGACGTTTTACCGAGGGGTTTGGTATGGTTCTGGAGACTTTTAGCTCTTTGCTGCCATTTTTGTGGTAGGTTCAAATCTTAGAAAGTCAAAGACTGGAATTATCATGCCCTCTGAAAGCACTCTGGGACCTGGGGTCAGTCGTGGATACCAAAAACTCCCCTAGGATAGATTCTAGCCCCAAGATCGTTTGTGATTATAACCTGCATTACATATTTAAAAGCTGTGAGCCCCTTCTATACCCCTCTATTGGGATACAGTATTATTGCTTCCTAGCATCTCAGAGCTAGGAAGAAAACAAGCACACATGGAGAAAGGTCAAGGGAGGAATGACATAAGACAGATAGACAGATGATTAGAGGTTGGGTGGGAGGACAGAGATGTTTATATATAGGAATTCTGTTACCTTCCTGTGGCATGCAGGCAAGAGATTCTGGACTCCTTTTAGTCCAGATCGTATCTAAAAGATAAGATAACACTACTCTAGAAACTTAGGATCTAAGGCAACAAACTGTGTATTATGCTAAAATGCTGGAAAATTCAACAGACCATCTGCATAGGCATGCTTCCTGTTAAAAACAGATAAAGTGGCTTGGGATTTTCCACTCGGATGAATTCTCAGGAATATTTTTGCATCTTACATGAAGTTTCCCTTATTTTACTGCAAAAAAATGGGAGTAGCTACCTTTCAGAAGAGTATGAGGGTACTGGCAGAGCATTGAAATACTCTGAAAGGCTACTTTTGTAATATGTTCCTTTTTCATGTGTGTCTTACATATTTTTTGCCAAAAACAGAAAGGGGTTAGTTAGGAAAAAATGTTAAAGTAGACATATATTACACAAAAATTAAGGATTAACACTTTGAAAGTTTTGTACTTCTTGTGGCTGCTTAACAAAAGCAGAAGTTCTGGGGCAGTTGTTTATTCAGAGAGACAGAAGTAAGAGAAGTACGCCAATTTTCAAAAGCATTCCACTCATTTTTTGAGTTTTGAAATAGCACATGAAATGTAAATATGTACAAAAGGCTCAAGTTATGGACTCTGCCCTCATTAACACTAACACCACAGCAATGGGTTTCATATAATTTCAGTTCTCAATTTTTTTTTCAGAAAGAGGCTCTGAAATGTTTATTAGAAGCACTATATAGCAAAAAGAAATGAGCTACCTATTAATATGGGTACAATACTACCTAAGTATGTTTAAAAAAAAATGAAGCCCATCTCATCTTAGGGATTGCTGTTGATATTTGTTTATATTGCATTGTATAAAGGGAAGAAGTCTTCATGCCACGTGGTATTTGTAAATTTCAACTGCTTCTCTATAATGTAATTATATCTTTTAAAAATAAAAACAACAGGACTTAATGATGCTCCCTCTATTTGTAAACCATTCTCAGTAAAAGAAGCTCTTAAAAACAGTTTCTAATTCACTCAGATCATAAAAGTTAAGAGTCTGCCAATACTTTATCACCAATTCCCGGCAAACAGCAAAAATGAATTGGAAAGCCTTCATCAGAATTTTTAAAATGTACTTTCCTGTGAGTTGGGGTAGGGAAGAGGATGGACAACAGATTCTGTATGCCTGAGGCAATTATATGTTACTTTGCACTGCTCCCAAATAAGGCGTCAGCACTTCACTGATCAAATATAATTTTTCCTCTCTCACATACACTGCTTTTCATTTTGAATTATACCAAAGTGTTCTATATAGGAAGGATCACTGCAGCAATGACTGCTGTGTGATTAGCAGAGCACTGCACACATAAGACCATGTCAGGCAGGAACGAAGTACACAGAGAGTAAAGAAGCACATGGAATTGAGCCCCCAAATACTGTCAGCCTTCCTCCCAAAAGCCTTCCAGAGCTGTAAGAAGCATTACTGCTCCCCACATGATTTTCAGGAAAGTCCTATGAACCAAATTTTCAAATGCAAATAACCAAGTCAAAAGGAAGAAGGTTTATAGGTATAAGATGCTAGAAGAAAACAGGAAATGTGGGAAGGTCAGGAATTTGAAGGGTAATGTCAGAAATTCTGGGGAAGCTTAAGCAGTTACATAACATACCTGATCCTAGCTGTGAAGACTTCATATGTCAAACTTAGAACCACCATTATCCATTCCAGGAAAGATTTTAATTTCCCCCAAACAGATCAACTTTATGTCTGATATTATTTCACAAAATTCCTTTAAAAATGATAAAGAAAGCAATGCTTAATAGTGAGAGTTCAAAAAACAGAACAATAAATTCAGGTTCAAATTCCAATTCTTCCACTTACCTACCCTGTGACCTTGTGCATATCTTGTAATGCTCTGGATCTGTTTTCTCATCAATAAAATGGGAATCACTATACCACCTACCTGATAGTATGATTTATGAGGATTTAAATGAAAATTTGTGCAAAGCCATACCAAGTACCTAGAAAACACCAGTAGAGTGTTGTGGTTGTTCTTATTTTAAGTTCATATGGATTTGTTAGATAAACATTTTCCAGTCTCTTTCTCAGATAAGTACATTTTGAAGAACTCAGTTCATTGTTTCTGGCAGGTGGGGCCTTTCCACAATAAGAAAAATTCTGTCACTCCACAGACTGCTAGACAAGGGCGTTCTTGCCTGGGCCCTGAGATCCTCTCCCTGAATCAACTATCCCCAGTATCATGTTATTGCTACTTCAGTGTGTTTCCTCGTTACAAGAAAGAAGACAAGGTATCTTATTTCCAATATGTATCTATTTGTGTGTGTGTGTGTGTGTATGTGGAGAGAGACAGAGATACATATATGAGATGATTATATAAATGCACATAGAGATAAATACATATATGTGCATGTATATACAGAGAAATTAATGTGTGTACATATATAAAGGACACATATGCAGATTAATCCTCATTAAAGGTCTATGAAATATTTCATGTGAACTTGCAAGACTAAACTTGGTAAGTGAATTAGGCTCTAAACTAGAAAAGATTATTATCAGTCTTTATTAATATCATCCACATTCATATTTTCTAGTAACTCAGAAACTACTCCACCATCACCTTCCTTCTTTGGCCTTACTTTAGCATGATTTATATAATGAAGATACTTTTCCTTTCAGGTAATTCATTTGTCTGTATACCTATGTAAAATAATCTACATGTAGATTATCAGATGTGCTTAGTGGATTCTTACTGAATACCATCAATGACGTTTCCAGATTTCCAGCTCTAACTTTCAAATGCTTGGTCTCTGAACCAGAATTGTTGGCCACTTCCCAAAAAATGCTGTTCCCCCCTATGTCCTACACTTTTCACATAATGTATCCACTCATACAACTTCAGTCATAAACCCCAGACTGGATATAGGTAGGCAGACATATGAACTGAACTAGGATCTGAAGCCCCCATGACCTACATAGATGCTCTCAGTATAGGAATTGAGGGGAGAGAGGAGATAGAAGAACACTGTTCTACTCAATTACAAGACAGGGATTTCTAGGATTATAACAGCTGAAGATCTAAAACATAACCAATAACCAATCTTCATTAGATATTTTCATTTTTCCAACCCTTTCTGTACAGCACCGGTATAAAAAGAGCCTTGATATTTTACAACTTTGTGTCTCCCAGACTTTTATAAATTTCCAATCATAAAAAAGCTCCCCTTTGTCAGAGTTGCTGTTTATTTTTTACATGAACAGTGAACAAGGAAGTATTGAGGTGGTAACCAACAAGGTACCCTCTCTAGTTGAGTCATCAAGTCTGCTCTGAGCACATGACTTAAATTTCCTTCCAGGCAACAACACAATCTATTACGTATCTTTGGGATTGTTCCTGAATATTCAAAAACTACATGAATATATAAGATCTAGTGAAATTCTACTGGCACATAAAACAACATTCAGGGCCTGACGCTTAAGAGTACAGAGCACTGTTAGAGGGAGCTGTAGGCCACCTAATCCCTATTTTTACTTTTCTCACTTATTTATGGAATGGCCTTGGAAAGCTTGATTTACAACTCTTTAAAAAACTTAAATAATACCCTGTTTATCTCTTCTTTGGCTGCTGGTGATAAATGAAATATAGTCAAACCTATCCACAAAGTGTGAGTGTCTGTGTGTGTGTGTGTATACATCATATGTATCATTAGCTGTAGACAGCAAATACATGTCATTTGTTCTTTCTATGTGATTATAAAATTATGGGTTATAAGGGTACAATGGTATTTTACAAGGTAAGGTTGAAGTCTTCAGAGGTAAATGCCTTCTGTGACTTCTGATGAAAAGAACAATGTCATCTGTGAACCAGAAATGCAATGAGAACAGTTTTAAGAGACAAAGATGATACATGAGAAAAGAGCACTCATTATTACAGAAAATCTGCAACAGTGGAGAACAATCAAAAGGGGTGACAAAACATATTTGAGTTCTAACTATATGGAATCATGGCTTTTGAAGGAAGAAATGTAGTGTCATTTACTTGCTTCACAATTTAATTTTTATTGCAAGTCTTCAAGGTAGATGATTTCTTTCTTTCCAAGGATTTGCTTTGTTAGCTTTCGTTTAATAACAGTTTTACACTTAACACCAACTGCAATGCTGTCTCATGCTTGCTGCAGGGTCATGCTACTGCAGTGATATAAAAATAGCAAAGGCAAGAGAAAAAAAAGAAAGAAAAGAAAATACACAGCAGACCAGAATAGCAGACCTGAAGGGCTTAAAAACTGAAGCTTTCAGATTAAGCTCTTTGAAATAATTGTAATGGATACAACACCTGCTTCAATGCAGTAAAATACTTCTTTTATTATAGAATATTAAAATTATATCAGGGACTCCTATTTCTTTCTCCCTAGACCAATAAGCTATTAAAGTTATACTGGATCTCAGAAGAGTTCAAAATCCAAGCTGTATTGGCCTGCTGTGTCTGTTTACTTAATCTATTTTTATAACACTGCGGTAGCAGAACCCAACTTACTAAATACCTGCTTCAACATTCCGTAGCACATTGATTCAAGAGATAAAAATTATGAAAGGCAAGCTGTAAACTATGTTTCTAATAAACCAATCTGCTCTGTACCACTGAAGTCAGGGACATAAGGAACCACAGACACACTGTTTTAGAGGTCTGAAACACAGCCCAAAAGGATTTAATTTTTTTTAACTCTGTTTATTCTGCCAGGTAAGACAGTTGTCTAACCTGAATGAATTAATGCAAGTTACTGATCACAGTTTGCAAGCTTGCTTGTCTACCAATCCTCAGCAAGTATTTTGACATGCAACCCAGTGCTGAGAGAGAGGTATCATCTCTCAGCAATCTACTACACAAACACCCTACAGCAAAATTATTTAATAAAATAAATCTTCGACCATGAACATCTTTCATGCCAAAGAACAATGACAAATCTAACTGACTCTGTGAAGCATTTCTAACAATTAAATGTACCCAAGAAAAACAAGCTTCAGAACACTGACAGAATGGGATTTGCCAATTAAAGTTGTTGCCATAGAAACAGGCTTTAATGTGTTCTACGAAAAATATGAACATGTCATGCATTCTCTTTAGTCACTTACATTTGAACATAAAATGTGAAAAACGCAATTATACAGAGGGGTGTAGCTCCCAAAGGGAGCATCAAACATATTCCCTTGTTCATAAAAAAATAGAAGTTCCTTTCTCCACCAAAAATGAACACATACTCTGTTTCTTGAATTTTTCATGGATTATTTGACTAATAATATATCACTTCAGTGTATGGTGTGATTTTCTTTTTCTAGAACTGAGTGTTTTTTTTTTCCCCCAAAGTACTCTACTAGATTTATAATTTCAGAAAGTCTTCAAACACTGTGCTCTTTGAAAAATAACTAAAAATATCTTTTGAACTACTCAAGGGGAAGATCATTACAAAGGATCCTTTGACATTCTAAACACTCTAAATACCACATGTTAAGAAGTATTTTAAGTACATCATTGAATGTTCCTGACTGTTGACTCAAGGGATTAATATGAGTTAGACTCTAGCTGGATGACCATAACCAGCCACAGGATATAAAATAGTGAACTACTTTATCACTTTTATTACTGTTTTACTAACATAGTCCATGAAAAGAATTCTGGGCATAGTGCTATTAGTCTTCAGGTATAAGATAAATATTAATGTTTTGTAAAAATTCTATTATGGAGAACCCAGATTGTACTCATTTCAATAATCATGCCAAAAAGCAAGTGACACATTTAAAATTTGTTTTTTGCAAGGGCCAATCTATTATGATGTGACTTGAGTCATTTTGTATAAAATAAAGTCATCCTATGAGTAATGAAAATTTTTAAAATTATTTGTCCCTTCATCAGTTGGGCAGAGAATTACCCTTCAGGTGGAAAAGGTGCCAAATAGAATACTTAAATTAATACATTAATATTGGATACCATTGATTATCCAGAAATAGTACAATTTGATATAACTGAGTACTTTTAACTGAGTATACTTAGATGAAAGAAAATAGTTGTTAAGAAAGAGGAGGGTGACTTTATTTTCATCATTAAAGATCACCTAAATTAAAATAATACACGGCAGATGAGAGTAGCAGTCCTCTAAATTCCAGTCTCCCCTGTGAACATTTTCTCTGCCTCAGTAAGGAACTACAGGCACCTTATTTGCTTAAGGCAGTAATGACTCTTGGATGATTCAAGTTAAGAAAGTCCTAAATACAAGAATAAATATTCTTTAAAACAATCATATATTTTTAAATATCTTACAAGTTCATTTTAAAAAATCTTAAGCTATTTTGTCTTTCAAATTACAACAAAGAAGCAAATCACATCTCAAAACAGCATTGCTACCAAGTAGAAAGAGTTCTCTTTCTGAGATTTCTATTAGAGATGAGCAACCTCTTATATTATACTATTTATATAAAGTATAAAAAATTCTGAAAATCACACCATAGTTATTTGATCTTCTTTTCAGGCCTAGAGAGTAAGTAATTATCTAAAGTTCTATGAGAACATGCCCACTAAAGAATCAAAACTACAAACAATACTCATATAACAGCTAGCCAAGACTCAGGACCACATCCTATCTAATGATACAAACTTAGGAATTAAAACTCCTGACAACGTCAGTTTATTAAATTAAATATTTCCAAAGCAACACAAAGAATGTCTGTTTTATCAAGCAAGATTCTCTGCAGATTTAGATTTTTCAAGTTTTAAGATCAAATGGTGAAAAGCAAACATATAAACTCTGCACCTGCCAGTGAACACTGAAAATGACCTACTTCAATGCCCGTCTGCCTTGGTTCAACAACTAGCACTATGGGCAGGCTGCCTGAAAGGATGTTAAACACTGTGACTATAATCTATTTATTGTTTAGTTCCTTCTTCTAAGACATGTTGTTCATAGAGTATTTTCATTAAGTTTTATGGTTCTTACATTGACTGTAAAGTGCAATGTCTTAAAAAATGTAACTTCTAAAAATCATTTGAACTTAAGTTTGTATTTCTTCTAAACTGTATACATTTTATTTTCAATTTTCTCCTGTAACTCATCTAGCCAGGCAACAACCCAGAAGCAACACTCTTCGGAGATAAAGGGCTATTTTATATATATATATACACACACACACATATGAAAGGGCTATTTCATATATATATGAAAAAGACTTTTTAAAGAGTTTTTTATGTGCTGTGATATATGAATAAAAAGCATAATGACAGGTAGCTACCCCACTCACAAGCATTTCCTCTAGGCAGGGTTTGCTACAGCTTACCTCCATCTACCATCCCCTCCCAAGTGTAATTTCTCTTAAAATAAAACATTATAAACATCTGTTTTACACTATATATATGGGGGTCTATAATTATTCAAATACCAATTATTTCAATTTTACATTTTGAAAAGTAACATGAAAGTTTCACTTTGTTACCCAAATAATTAACACAGGTTACAAAGTTAAATTCTCATTTAATCTAAACAAAATAATATATCTAAAACTCATGTAAATGGTAAGGATTTACTTAGATGCTATGAGTAGAATACAGATCTGCTCAATGGGCATTACATAAAAAGGGGAAGTTGAAATCATCAATTCTCAAAGGCACCAATTAAAGGCACACACTCTCAATTCATCATTTTTTTACAAGTTATTTTTCTCCAACATGACAGCAACATAGTTTTCAAGGTAAAAGGACCTAGAAATATATCATAATAGATCTACATTCTGAAAAGTGTTCATCCCTCAGCTTCAGCATCAATACAATGCAGAACTGCCCAGAGGATCCCCCAAAAACAATCCGAGAGTGGTCACTTGGGGATTAGCTCCATGGCAGCTACTCCACAGGGAAAACAAAGCTTTGTTGATCTTGTTAACAATGGATCCTTTACAAGAGCTCATCTAATTTAATCTTATGTATTCTCTATTCATGAAACAGTATTCCTCTATAACCAAAGTTTTCAGATCACTTTGTTATTTCCAGATACTCTCTGGCTCTGCATAGGGCATATAAACAGATCTTAAACTGCAGAGGGTCACAGACCCCTCTGTATGCAATGGACTCATTCTCCAGAAAACCGTGCAATGGAATTAACATAAAATATTGGGGCTTTTGAATGTGTCCAGTGAAGATGTGTACTCCTCTCGGAGTTCTGTGCAGTTTGAAGCATCCCTGGGTTAAGCGCCACCACTGCAGTAGTTGGCAAACTACAGAAAGTGGGACTTGTCTATGTGCCCAAAAGAAAGTCGGTTTGCATAGTATCAGTCTCTGCAGGGAGACAAAGAGGCTTTTACTGGGTAATAGAAAGAGATTTTAGAGAAATTTTAGTAGAAACTTGTATCAAGTCTTCTCCTGGTTGTGAGACTGGAAAGATGGCTCCATTACCTCTGGGGTAAGATCCACTCCTTGAAAGAGATGTTGCCAGGACACTCAATACTATATGGAAACACCCTCATAAATGTGAAATGTTAAAAAAAATAATAAAGTAGTATTACAGAACTAAGAAAAAGCTAAAGCAACAGAAAATGAATTTGCAGAAACTGTTAGGATAACAAGAACTGAATTTGAAGAAAAATAAGAAAAAGCCTCTGCCTGATGTAATAAGAGATGACAGCACAGAAAGACACCTATCCAACTCCTACTTACAGTCTGACATTGAGAACAAGTATCTTCAAACTGAAAAATATTAAAGATATACAATGCACTGTGCATGATTGCCTGGGATACACATCCAGGAGCATCCCTGGGCCAAAGTCCTATAACAATGAAAAAGAGCCTCTAAAAAAAACAAAGCATTCCCATTTACTTTAAATTTTCAGTGTTATTTTCTCTTTCACACTTCACAATGCTTGAAGCTTTCTGAAAGGAGCAAGAAAGCCTGCCTTCTGTTCTCTTTCAGTCCCTCCTATAACACAATGCATGATTTCTCCAGCTTTTTAAAAATGTTATACAACCTGACATATCCTGGCAAGGGGCAGGGATTCTATTATGCATTCATAACGTATTCTCATATTTATGATTTTATATTACGATTTTAGGAAAGAAAATGTTTCCTTTGCCTTAATAATTCACTGTCTGAGTGGCACTGAGCTTAACTACTACATAAGACAAACAGGGTAAGAATGATCAGCTGGCTTTCCATTTGCCTCTTTCTATAGCCATGTGGGTTTAAAGGCAAACTATTTCATACTTATATTTGTTTACTTGATTAAACATTGTTCCTTCTGCTTACTAAACAAGTCTAAATATATCTTAATTTGGGTAACCACAGTGTGTTATGATTACTTAGTTACACTAAGGTTGTTTTTAAATCAACTGAGAAATACACCAAACATCTAATACATGCCTAGCCTCAAAAAATATGATTCCTGCACTGAAGCAGATTAGCGTGTCAAAAGAGCAGCTGAAAAACAAGTAGTAAGTCAACCAATTATTTGACATCAAAAAGTAAACCCTTCAAACTCTTTAACTTGGGTTCATTATTTTGAAAAGAAGTTAACATTTTAGAGAGACACAAACTTTAGTCTTTTCTTACCCTACTGTTAAAAAGCTAAACTAGATAACATTTTTTAATGAGACAAAAATACAACTTTCACAGACACACATGTGGAAATTAACACATGTGAATGGAAACAATAATTATGTGTACATTAAAATAAGACCAATTTTCATAGAAATATAAATGTGGATAAGTAAAATCAAGTTTTGCTAACTATCAAATATACCAAATAGATTTTCCGGTAAGTAGTTTTCCATTAAACAACACAGACATTTCCTTATTCTACTATATTTCAATAAGTAATGAAAATGTATTTATATTTTTGTTTTATTAAAATTTAAAATATTTAAACTGTAAAAAAAGGAGTTTTTCTTCAAAAAATAGTGTGCATTGATAGGTAGAGTATCTTTCTTTTTTCATTTTTTTAGCAAGTAAGGATACATCCTATTTCAATACTCTTGGCTTTCTCTATGCCCTGCCTAAGGTATATAGACATAGTTTTAGCAAGGAAACCTGTAAACTTCTGCTACCCTCATATATAACCTTATTTGCACACATTTCCCTAAATCCGGATGTGTCATCTTTCAACCCAGGCTTTGTTACCAATAATTTTGAATACAGAAAGAGTTTAGAGCTGCCTTTATGTAAATGTAATATAATATAAAACTTGTTATAATTAAAACACCTATTATAAAATCTTAGTTTCGGAATAAATGTGTGACTTTTGCCATTTGGATTTGTCTAAAAGCAAGGAAGCATTTACTGATACAAAGTCATTTATTCTATCCCACCCCCACCCCTGTTTAATTTACTGTGTACTCTCAAATGCTATGGTATAAGAACTTACTTTTATATAAAAAAATCTGAACTTGGAATTGGCTGATGAATGGTTTGATTATTCAGAGTCTCCCTATAAGGCCAAACAAAAACATACCAATATTCAGAGGGAAAAAATAGTAACTCAATGCTCAGAGAAATGTGCAGTGGAATATGTACACTGTGGAAGTACATAAGCACTAGTAAGTGATTAAATAAATTCAATATAGAAAAATGTGTAAAAGCCATAAAATATAGCATGTGAAAATATAGTATCTCCTACATGAAGGGCTTAATATAAATATATTAAAGTATTAGAAATATTACTTATTCAACTTCAGAGTACTCTGGATATATTTAACCAAGCCTTTGGGAGCAAAGATGATTAGGCAAAACCTCTTTCAGAACCTCTTTAGAGGCTAATACCTGGCAATCAATGAATAATGTGAAAGTTCTTCCATCCATGCACTTGTTTTCCTGTCCATTGCCCTCATTTCTTTCTGTACTTTCTATCTGGCTCAGCACCTGTCAGACCTGAAGTTAAGCCTTGAGTTTAGATGCAAGGAAAGAGTCCAATCTGAGCAATTTGGGAGATAAGGAGTGTCAGATTCTCAAATTATCCAACTTTTTTCTTCCTCTAATCATTTCAGGCACTATGTTTTAGGCATTCAAGAACCAATATGTTCTACAACAGTTAATGTTGGATTTTGTGGGCACTTTCTATTTTTATATTTCATGATACATATTTTAAACTTCAAATCTGTAACAAAGAGACTTCTCCAACACAGGGAACATACTAAGTGATGAATAATAGTGGAACATTTCTTGATCTCAAGGTTATACAATCTGAAATGTATCACTGAATACTGGTATAAAAATCTTCATACTTACACATCTTTAAGAGAGATCTTTGTGGTTTAGAATTAATATTAACGTATCCAGGTAGGGAGTAGCAGTCTGTAGCTTTAAGTGCTGTTTTATTTTGGAAAGATACCTATTTAGAAGGCCTTTAATTGCCTTATAGTGCAAACATCCTATGTCATTAGCCTCAGTCTATCTCAAGAACATTAAGAGTGCTTCACCAGTTCAGATGGAGCAAAGGCAAGGTACTTTAATTCTCTTCATCTGAACTTTGACCAAAACAAAACAAATTTTTTAAAAAAATCAATCAAAAAAAAAAAAAAAAACAAATAACCCTACTAAAACCTCCTGGTTCTTCATTGCTTTTTTGTAGCTATTATTAAAATGTCATTTAGGAAATCTGCGCTCCAATAAATTTAATGAAGACAATTCTGAGCAATTTGGAATGTTCCCAGGAAAGGAAACTACATCTTGCCAAAAATATAAAGTATAACCAAAACAACAGTTTGACAGAAAAGCCGAAATTATTTTAATATTTGCGTCTCCAAGAAAAGCTATCATACATCCACAGGTGGTTTCTACTGCAAGAGAAAATGCTGTAAACTAATTACCCAATATTAATGATTATTGGTTGTGAAACATGACACATTTTAGTAAAATTTTTTCAGAAATTACTACATTCAGAGGTAGCAGAGAGCTACATGTACAGGAATTCCTGCTTCAGTGCACATTTTGTCAATTTGCTAGTGTCTTCCATAGGAAAAGTCGAGGCTTTTTATCAGAAATGTCAATGGCAATCTCTTATACAAGTCTTTACATTTAATTGTTATTGTTTCTGACCTAGTTTTAAGTTTTTCAGTATATATTAAACACACAGGATAATTACACTATAAATCAAAATACAGTTGTTAGAGTATTCTGTCTACTACAAACATACATTTTTTAAAACTCCTAGTAATGACATAATAGTATATTGGGTATGATTTATTGGAATACTAAAAAGCTTTGAAGAATTTCAAAGAGGAAATCTTTCACAGGCACACTTAAAAATAGTTCTGCAAAAACTGTCTATTTACTAGGTGAACATCAAGTAAGAATATACTATGAAACATTTAAATAAATTCAGAGAGGTAACAAAAAAATGTTTGTATTATACTATACCTACTTCATAGTAATAAAATTTGAGTACAGCTATCATAAAATGAAAACAACTGATAAATATGATATCTCATTTGGATAGCAAGTATGGATAAAAATTCTTAATACTCTGTCCCTGTTCTCAGCATTTGATAGCTGTACATTTTATTAAATAATGTGATAACTAATGTGACAGTTCTGATTGTAAAAGAAATTTAGGGCACTATAGAAGAAGTTAATGTACTCAATGCAAAAGAACTCAAAATGAGTAACTCCTAAACATTCTGAATCATGAATGTAACCTCTAAATATATTCAGGTATGCTACGGCACAGGTTTTAATTCCATCAGTAATTTGTCCTTGGATACAAAGTGACAACTAACATTTATCATTATGTGTGTGCTTAAGTACTGCTGTAAGTGCTCCATACATATTTACTTATTTAAGTCCTTATAATCCTATTCAGTAGACACTATTATCATCCCCAGATAAAGGATGCTGAAACTGAAACACAAAGAAGTGGAGTAATTGGCTAACAGTCACGTGGCTGAGAAATGGAGGGGGTAGGGTTTAAACTTCTGAACTTGGGTTCTGTAATCACTCTAGCAGCCCTAGCTACAGCGCCTCTTCTCTACTATCTATAGGTCCAAGTTCTGCAGATGGTCAAGCAGAGGAGCAGTTGGTAGTTTTAAATCAACCCAGATTCAAAGGCCCACATAAGAACAAAGACCTGTCCAATCTAGTGGAAAAAGCATCATCTCTGAGCATGATTCCACAAACTTAGTAAAATGTCATCTTGTCAAAAAGGAAGACATCTTTGAAGAAAGGAACTACTATAACTATTATTAATAGCTTCTTACTCACAGTGACAATCTCTCAACTACCTCACTGCTATGGTTTTGGGGTTTTGTATTAAACTAACAGGGAGTTGGCATGTGAATTACCAACCACAACCCCCAAACCATACTACATTTTGAGTCTAGGGAAGGAGAGAAAAAAGAAGATAAGGCAAAGAAGATGTGAATAAAAAGAAACAACCAGGAAAAGATGGGGAACTGAATCAGCATGCAGACCTCCAGTATTGCACCTTTCTGATCACTGGCTAAGATGGATTTGAGACAAATGATATGATGCTTCTGTATTTTTCACAAGCTCTTATTCCTAAAACACACTAATTGCCAACAAAGTGTTATTTTAGATTCCTTCAGTTTTGGGTCTCCTCTCAGCTAGATCTAATATATAATCATCTACGTAACAGTTTGACAAATGGAAAATATCAAACAACTCTTAGCAAGTTTTATCCACCATAAACACTTCCTTCTGCTTCTAAAATAGCTTCATATTTCAGGTATAAACCACAAATAACAATGGCACTTTCAAGGAATCTCTAGTTTAAGAGATACAGTGGCAGAACTCTATCACTGTATGAAACCAAATACTGAAACAGAAGGGATAAACAAAACGCAGTTCAATTCAGACAATGTGTAAGAATGTTTTCTAAGACATCTAAGTCAAGTATGTGTGTATATCTGAACAATTTAAGAGAATATAATGCTATGGGAAAAACCCCTACATTTTTTATTTTAAATTATTATAGTGATTTATTTAAAAATTGTTTCTGGGAATTTAAAAACGTCTTTTGTAAAATATAATTCCATATTTTACTTTAAACTCTTAATTTATAAAAATATTGATGTATCCTGTAGCAACAATATAAAAATATGTAGAAAGTTCTCCAGGAAACAAAGGCTTGATATCTAAACTTGCATTTTCTGACGCCTAAAGGGCAATAAATGGCACTCACATTGCACTGCAAATATTTCTTACTCTTGTTAAATTATACTACCGTATTAACCAGTTGGAATATATTCCATTCAGAACTCAATAAATATATGGAAATTTAAGTACTAAGTCTCTTATTGTAATTATTATTTACTTTTGTGAATTCATTACTCAAGATGTTGTAAATATTTGTATGCATAATTCAACGGTAATCAGTGGTGTTTATCTTGACTGGCTGATAATCTACAGACTGCAGTGCATTTATGATTTCAATGGAATTAATCTTCAGTTCTCCACAATTCATTGTGAGAAGAGCTATAAACAGGTTGCTAAGAAGAGCCTTTTACATCAATGCTTTTCTTAAGGAAGAAAAAAACTCCTTTGGGGCAAACCCATCCTTAGTCACTGCAGAACACAACTATTCTCAAAAGGAGCCAATAACCTCAACTCTCTATAATGAACACATCTAAAAGGTATCTTCTTTGTCACATAAATAAGATATAAGGGTAAGAGATATGTTCTAAGAAATAACATGATGAAATCAATTCTTCTCTGTCCATAAGAAAAATGATTAGTTCCACTGTCACAGTCCTCTTTTGACCTAGGAGGATGCAAAAGATCTGTGGATAGTGGTCAGGAGATGACAGGTGGGTAATCTAACTTACTAATAGTTTCAACATCCCTGAAGTCCTCCTCCACTTTTCCAATTATTTTCCCATGTTCAGATACACACTGAACACTTTAATCTCCTTTGGTAAATTTTATCTAGATTATTCCACAAGTACTACTACATCAATTTCACTTTCCTGATAATCACATCTTGCCAGTTTTTAGCCGGCTTTGATTTCAAGTTGACACCCTGATTTTAATGGTCATGACACATAAAGGAAATGCCAGGGCACATCCATCAGCTCTATGGGCTTAGGCCACTGTCATGTGGCTACCTAATGATTTGTAATAGAGCTGGAAAGTGACCACTTGCACTGTCACTGGAGGTGCTGGTGGCTGACACCAATTACAGAAAGTAATATACCTGTTTTCCAGAAAAAGATGCCTCAGAGCATTTTGTTTTCATCAGGTTCTTACATGTGCCCACTGTCCAAAAAATCAAAGTGGCCCTTCTCTACCAAATGCCCTCCTCTCACAGGTAAAAAACAAAATAAAAAAACTAAATGTGTCTTATTTTAAAATTTTAATAGTTTTCAAATAAAAATAACTGTACAAAGAAATTTAAAATAGCTGATTTTATAAGTGCTCTTCCTGTAGCTGGGCTATTCTTCTAATTTATAGTTAATTTTAAACTGGTATGTTTCTAAAGAACAAAGGATAAAGGAGAACACTTTTTAACAGTCTTGATGTGTAAAAGATGCATATTATAGCATTTACATCAGAAATGATATGCCATCTAGGATTTGCCTTAAAATTTGAGCCCATCCCTACCCCCTAGAAAAAAAGTGGGATGACAGAAACAAGGTTAACAAATCCTGAAAACCACTGACACTGAATTATAGTATATTATACTATCATCTTCACTCCTATATGTTTAAAAATCTTCTTTTATAAAATTTATTCAGAAATACATAAACATGGAGTTTTGCATAAATCCCTACTTTCCCTAAATTAACCAAATCACTTGAGAGTTAAATATAAACAATACCTAGTGTATTTTCACTCCAGCATTAAAGCTTTAATTATTTTAAGTAAATATATAATACATCCTCTATTCCATTATAGAATTATGAACACTGTATCATTTTAGTCTGTCTTTGTTACATCAAACTATTCATGTCTAATATTCTGCAAACTATTACTTGACTGTTAATTCAGGCCAAATGAGACGGTATCTAGTCTTAATTCACCACCTAAAATAACTTGACATCAGTAAGCAATTACTCTGATGTCCCTCCTTTTCATAACAAATAATATAACAACAAAGGATGACCATGATTCAAAAACTTGTTAGCCTTCCTAACTGGCTGCAATGCCTGTTCCTTCATTATGCCTACCTATTTAAATTTCAGTCTTGCACCTGTCATAATCTAGCATCCTAAAACATCAGAGTGCTACCACATTTCCAAAATAGAACAATAAACTGAAAGATTCCTTCATTAATCTTCCAACATAGACCACTTAAAAGTAAGTGAAGCACTATAGCCTAATTCGGTTAAATTTACCATAGTATCTACATTAAAATGGAAATGTATCTCCAGCTTATTCGGTGCTGAGAATATTACATTATACTCTGTAGAGCTCAGCAAGATGACTCACATGGCAAAATAAGAAGAAAAATGGGTTGAAATGGAATTTAATTTCTACAAAAATCAACTGGTAAAAATTACACGTGATAAAAGATGTGTACTTTCTCTAAATATAATGTCTTAAAATTGGAGGTATCTTTATTTTTAAGACCAGAATAAGACACTTCTGATGGTAATTAAATTCCAGGTTGGAAAGTTATTACTCAGTATTCAAACAGCCACAGACCTTCTGGCTAGGATTAACAGCTTTTTAGATCCATCGTGATCACTGAGACTACTCCTTTTTAAATTTTCATTGCAGTTAATAAATTGTGGGATCTTAGAGTTGGAACAGAATTTAGAAATAGCATTAAGTCAGCCACTGAATTTGTAGAAAAGTAAAATGAAGGTCAGTCTTGCTTTCCTCCTAGGTGGTAGCAAATTAAGCATTCGTTTATGTTTGTCCTGACACAGGCTGCCTCGTTTATGCTTTTGAAAGATTCCTTTATATCTTTGAGTCGAAAACGGTATCTCCGTCTCCCTCCCAACACACACGAATGCACGTGTGCGTGCGCACATGCACACACACACACACACACACACACACACACACACACACATATATAGATAAAACTACCTTCCCCTTTTAAATTAATAGAAAATCTCAAAAAATAAAAAAATCCCTTCAAACTATCTTGGAATTTCTGAAAAAAATGCATAAACTTTCAGCCTTTTAAAAGATGTTTCACATAATTGTATAATTAAAATTATGTAGTTCTGTTACACCAACCTCAAGGCTATTTCAGGTGTTTCACAAACGGTTCTTAAAACCAGAATAAAATTAAGTAAAGCTATTTTCAAAAGCTGATTTAAAAAGAATTAACTGCTTATAATCACCAACATAACCTCCTACAGTACATCTTTTTAGCAATCTCTATATTAGGGAAGATAAACTGAGCTCAACTACCTTCACCCAATTTGAGTATAAAACTTTGAAAAGGAAGGGCTGTAAAACAGAGAACAAATGATGATGACAATATTAATACATGAATTGTTCTTCCATACAGTAATGTGGTAATAGCAAACTTTTAACCATTTTTTCTCTTCATTTGCTGAGACCTTACAAAGTTGTCACGGAATAATCTTGTACTTAGCTAACCAAATAATAAAAGGGACTATAAAATTGTAAAAATTGCCAGAAAATTGTTTGGACCACATATCCATTTTACTTTCTAATTTTATGAACTGTTAAAAAAGACAATTTCTGGATTACTCTAGGAAACTTATCTCAATATGTATTTTACATGTGTTAAGTTTACTAAAGATATGAATTGGATTTATTTCAAATCTCTTGCGTAATTATTAGATGCTTTCTACATAAACCACCTGCAACCATCCTAACTCTGGTGGCATAAAGATTCAGTGACTGGTACCATTTGAAGAGCTTCCCGAAAGAGAGGTCAGGTTGACCATGATATGAGAGAAGACAGCTGTATTCAGGCAAAGCAGTCCATTTCCACACTGCTAGCACATCTGTGACTGAGGTTCTAACCTGGATCTATACTTAAAACTTCAAAAGTGGTCATGCCAAATACACAGAAATCTGTTGCATTCCTATATACTCACAATGAACTAGCAGAAAGAGAAATCAGGAAAACAATTACATTTACAATTGCATCTAAAAGAATAAAATACCTAGGAATAAAGCTAACCAAGGAGGTGAAAGACCTATACCGTGAACACTACAAAACACTCGAGAGAAATTACAGAAGACACCAATAAATGGAAATACAGCCCGTTCTCATGGGTAGGAAGAATTAATATTGTCAAAATGGCCATCCTGCCTAAGAGCAATCTACAGATTCAATGCAATCCCTATCAGAATACCAACAGTATTGTTCAACGAAATAGAATAGTTCTAAAATTCATATGGAACCACAAAAGACCCCAAGTAGCCAAAGCAATCCTGAGAAGGAAGAATAAAGCTGGGGGGACAATGCTCCCTGACTACAAGCTCTACTACAAAACCAAGACAATTTGGTACTGGCACAAGAACAGACCCACAGATCAACAAACTAGCGTAGAGAGTCCAGATATAAACTCACACATATATGGCTAGTTTATATATGATAAAAGAACCATAGACATACAATGGAGAAATGACAGCCTCTTCAACAACTGGTGTTGGCAAAACTGGACAGCTATGTGTAAGAGAATGAAACTGGAGTACTGTCTAACTCCATACACAAAAGTAAACTCGAAATAGATCAAAGACTGAATGTAAGTCATGAAACCATAAAACCCATAGAAGAAAACATAGGCAAAAATCTCTTGAATATAAACATGAGCAACTTTTTTCTGAATACATCTCCTTGGGCAAGGGAAACAAAAGCAAAAATGAAATGGAACTACATCAAACTAAAAACCTTCTGTACAGCAAAGGACACCATCAGTAGAAAAGGCATCCTGCAGTATGGGAGAATATATTTGTAAACGACATATCTGACAATGGTTTAACATCTAAAATATATAAAGAACTCATACGCCTCAACACCCAAAAAGCAAATAACCTGATTAAAAAATGGGTGGAGGATATGAACAGACATTTCTCCAAAGAAGAAATTCAGATGGCCAACAGGCAAGAAAAAGATGCTCCACCTCACTAATTATCAGGGAAATGTAAATTAAAACCACAATGAGATACCACCTCACACCAGTTAGGATGGCCAGCATCCAAGACAAGCAACAACAAAATGCTCATGAGAATGCGGAGACAGGGGAACCCTCCTACACTGTTGGTGGGAATGTAAATTGGTTCAACCACAGTGGAAAGCAATATGGAGGTTCCTCAAAAAACTAAAAACAGAAATACCATTTGACCCAGCAATTCCACTCCTAGGGATATACCTAAAGAAAACAAGATACCAGATTCAAAAATAAATATGCACCCCTATGTTTATTACAGCACTATTTACAATAGGCAACATATGGAAGCAACCTAAGTGTCCATCAGTAGATGAATGGATAAAGAAGATGTGGTATATATACACAATGGAATATTGTTCAGCCATAAGAAGAAAACAAATCCTACCATTTGCAACAAACTGGATGGAGCTAGAGGGTATTATGCTCAGTGACATAAACCAGGTGGAGAAAGACAAGTACCAAATGATTTCACTCATCTGTGGAGCATAAGAACAAAGCAAAACTGAAGGAACAAAACAGCAGCAGACTCACAGAACCCAAGAATGGACTAACAGTTACCAAAGGGAAAGGGACTGGGGAGGGTGGGTGGAAAGGGAGGTAGCTTCTAGAGTGATGGCAGGCATGTAATAAATTAATCCTTCCTGACCTCTGCCATGCTGTACAGATACTAGCATGTAAAAAAGCATGCAGTGTTTTCGAAAAATCACAAAGGGTGCTTTGTCTCCTTGCAAGTGATCTCATGCTGAGATAATGAAAACACAAAGTTATTATAAGTCATACGATAGCTCCACTATATGCAGACATCTCTTGTCTTGAGTAATTTTAAATATAAAACACTCAGGCATTACTGAACAAGGATGTATTATAGTTGCTATCAATTATATAACTTAAGCAATCAAATTATGGAAAGAAGGAACTCTATTCTAGACTTGCACATAAAGAATAAGGGTATCTTGAATTTCTAACATATTGTGGGAACAACAAAGTCATCTGACAGATATACTCTTTACAGAAAATGTTTTGAGGGAACAAGGCTACTGTATCAATACAGGTTATGTTCCCTGGGGCTATCAGCTGTGCCAGGGATGAATCTCATTACTGATTACAGTTCAGAAAAAGCATTAAAAAGTATGAAGTGTGCAATCTGATGAAGACTATTATCTGTAAAATAGGGCACAAACTGACATGTTTTCTTCATTGCAAAGTACCTGATAAACTGTAGGTGCTTGTTGAATATTACCAAGTAAAGAAAGAGTTGTAGCATTTAGGCTCAATGTTTGGTTCTGATATTAACCAACTATATGATATGTGTTAAGCATTTAATTCTTAGTGTTCTCACCTCTAAAACAGGACTATCAATACCTGCTTAAGTGGTGCTTTACAGAATGAATGAAATAATAAAAGTGTAGGCACCTAACTTGGCAGCACGATGGTAACTCTGTAAACTCTTACTGGAAAAAAAAAATGCTAGAAATAGCTTGACACTGGGTTAAGACAAGAATTAATTTTATTGGGCTTATTCCTTTATCTAACACCTTTATCCTCCTCCTCCTCTTTGAAACTTATTGTTCTTCTATGAATTTAGCTAAATGAATTCTAATACCTCTACTCAACTTAATGGTAGTAGTATACCCCTACTAATCCTTACCTGAACACCTTTTAGCTTGGTATATTGTGGTTCAATCTGTAAACTCAGCATTGAGCTGATTACATTTCAGAATAAAAATTAGTTTTTACTGTGTGATGAATTCCCATAACAATTTTAATTTTTATCTCTCAATGATATTTTCAGACATTAGTAATAATGTATTTCCAAAAATTTCTAAATACATATTAAATTTGCAGTTAACGATGAAATTCCAGAACAAATGTAAAATTCCAATATTGTAAACTATGACCAAAAAGGACTTTTTTATTCTATTCTTATAGATGTAATACTAATTCTGCTGTTATTCTGTGAAAATACAGAATTTGTCATGGATGGACCTTTATCTTTTTTATATAATATGCATTTCTGTGATTCAGTTTCTTTTCTCTCTACATTATGTTTAAAAATATGGAAACACCACACACATATATATATAAATCTAAATAATTCCATAGATATTTCAGATTCATTTATGAAATATTCTCTAAATTGGGGCACGCAGCAAAGCCCCAAAACATTGTATGTACCTCTTTATTTATATGTATAATAAATACAGACATGGATTTGAGAAATGAATAAATGCAGTTAGCCCACAGGAAGGTTAACTGAACTTTTGGGGGGCTTTATTTTAACCCTTAAATATCTACATCTGTGGTTTGAAGCAGGGGCAATTGTATCCACCAGGGGATACTGAAGATATCTAGAGGCAAATCTACTTGACTGGTGTATGGGTATTCATGACACCAGTATTGCAATCATTGTTGGCTTTGAAGTTTTTCAAAATAAAATTTTGGGAAGAAAATACTAGCAATGACAGTAAATGCAGAGGTACTTATAGAAGAGTTAACAGAATTAAAAGTTGAGAGGCAACTGCTACTGGCATCTAGTGGATAGAGGCCAGGATGCTGCTCAGCCGCCCACAATACACAGGCTAGCCCCATGCAACAAATCAGGCCCAAGATGTCAATAGTGCACAGGCTGAGAAACCCTGGTCTACATGAAAGTTTATTTAATAATATACACTTCTGAATCAAGTTCATACACTCTTTTATGGCATTAAAGAACTATGCTGTCTGATTGTTTACAGGAATTTAAAATAAACACAATGTGATGTTTTAAGCTAATACAGCTAGGTAAATTTTTTTAATCTGTATCACAGACTTTAAACACCTGCACAAGTGGTCCCTCGTAATGCTCTGACACCATATGAAGCCAGCTGACCCTGCCAGGGGATCTGCACTGCAGTGAACACAGAGAATTGAAATGTGAGCAATGGGTGCTTTGTCAGAGCTGCTACAATCTGCAAGTCAATCAGGCTTAATTGGTCCAATAAACAAAAACATTATATTAATTAGAAAATCTCCAGAATCCCTGTCATGTTTGCACTGATTAATTCCTATTCACTTACTCAACAGAAAGAGCTTTGCAGCAAGAAATAAAATGCTTTAAAAGACATCCAGTATCCTGCGTGCAAAGCCAGGTGTTTAATTATAGCAACTCTCCTTTCCTCTTTCTCTCTCTTCTTCCTCTTTATTTCAGGCAGCGATATTAGCTGCAGAGACACTAACTCCCTGCTGTGAGCAATACGTTTTTAAAATGTTAGATATGATTTATCTTAGGAGAAAGGATCTGAAATAAAATAAAATTGGTTCTTGGGTAGCAAACAATGGTTGAAGTATCAATAATTTTGTTTACTTATTAAAAACAAATAACTACCTAACTTGCCACTGAATTATTTATTCTTTGAGTTAGCTCCCAGGACAGCAATATTGAGTCTCCCCAAATTAAAAATATTAAGATCTACCCTTTTCACCACCTTTTTCTGGATAGGTTTACTAAAACACATATTTGGTATCTATCACTATCCTACCTAAATCACTCAATGGTTTCTCACAGCTTTTAAGAGTCAGCCTCTTGAGCTGAACTCACTAAGTCCCTCCTAGCCTGTTCCTTAGCCTCCAGCCCTGTGCCATCTCTTTTCTCATTAACGCCCCTTACAATTGCCACCCCAGTTAAACCAACCTGTCAGCAGTTCCTAAAACATCCCTTATTGTTTCATTCTTCTCTGGCTTGATGATGCTTCAGTCTCAAATATGCTTTATCTCTTTTTGTCTGCCTAGTTTACTCCCCACCCTTCACACTGCTATCCAAGCACCCAATACCTACTCAGGAAGCCTGCCCTGCCCCTCTCTTTCCTGTTTCCACAGTACCCTGGGTGAGCAATTCCACTTCAGTCTCTGATGATCTCTGTCTCTTATATGAACCTGGATTCTTTAGGGGTAAGAAGACTCACCTATGAACACTCAGAGTCCCTGGCAGTGCCTGGTATAGAACAGACAATAAATGTTGGTGACTGAATGACTGAAACAATAAATGGATGGATGATAGGGCTTTTACAGAGTTGAGTATATATATATATTGGTTCAATGCACCCATGTACAATGACAGCATTTTATCCTCTCCTTATGATCTAACCACCCTCAATTATACACAGCTTCTATAATCAAACTATCTACTTATTGGGACCTTCAAGGTTCAGCTTCAGTCTGTTACATGATAGCTGTTTAATAAATAGTTGATGAACAAATCAATAAATAAATCTTCAAAAATTACTGAGTATAATTAATTCAAGGACAGGAGTGTCTCAGTAAGAGCTGAGTAATGAAAGGAGTAGATATGTGCAACTTAAAAAAAGCATGTGAATACATATACCAACTTGACAAATCTACTTGACTGGTGTATGGGTATTTATGACACCAGTATTGCAATCATTGTTGGCTTTAAAGTTTTTCAAAATAAAATTTTGGGAAGAAAATACCAGCAATGACAGTAAATGCAGAGGTACTTATAGAAGAGTTAACAGATTTATATGGGACCCCCAAGGGGAAGAACAACAAAGGAGCCCCTAATGAGATCTGAAAGCAGAGGAGGCTAATCAGAAAAGACTTCACAGGAAAGGTGATTCCTGAGATGAATCTTGGAGGATAGACAGGGAAAAGGAAAGGGAGGAGATTCTAGGATAAGTGAATGACCTAAATAGCAAAAGCAGGGAAGTTTGTTTCTATTGGATTCTATCAATTAAAAAAAGTAAAAATTTGTATTAATATTTCCATAGATAATTACTGGGTGAGTGTCCAATTTCAGCTATCACTAATCTTAACCACAGGGGTCTGGGATATGGGTATAGGGCTTTTTTGTTTGTTTTTAATGTTATGGTATAAGAGAAGTGCTGACTTTACTTCAAAAAATGTGAAAGGTAATTTGGAGGAGAGGAGGAGTAATATAATAGTAATCAGATTATAAGCACAGGCCAAGGATCTATTGTAGAAGTGTTAGAGTGAAGATACTAAAAAAAATAACAAGCACATCAGAAACTAGAGATAACGAAACATTTGGAAATCATGAGTGCCTTGGCCAGTGTATTTGGTTGCCATGACAAAGCCAAAAGACGCCACTGAAAACCTGACAAGCAGGTATCCTGGGAGAAGCTGAACAATGACAAAAAGGCCAATGTTTTCAAGAGGCAGTAAGATTACAATTTTCTAAGTCTCTCTTGGGAATGTGCTCTGTGTATTATTCTGCTTCGAGTTTTATGGTGTGAGTCTGGTCTGACTGCAAATGAAACTGTAAAACAAGGATGTTCTACTTAATGTCTAAAACCTTTCTCCTAGTTTAATTCACTGTGAATCAGAGGAATTTGCTATTTGAATAGAAGGAGCCTTCTGGAGCACATAACTGGTGCTCACATGTAGCAATCACATTAATTACGACCAGTAGATAACTAGAACCCATCCTTTATTCCTCCTGCAAATCCTGGCACAGAGGTTTGGTGACTGGGTAATGCTAATCCCTCTAGGGGTATACTGGAGCCTGCTTGCACTGTTGGCATTAGCTGATTGTATCTCTTCTCAATTCAATGACCTCATAGTGGTAACCTAAATCAGTCATGGTGTTAGTATTTCTAGCACAGAAATCATCAAACATGACAAATCAAGGTGGTTCTTTTTTTCCCCTCAGGTAGCAGGCTGTTCAACATTTACCAGCATACCATTAGATCCATTCCACCTAGACGGTCAGAAATCAACCATCATATGATAAATAACAACTGAAAAATTGAATGAATAATATTTTAAATAAACATTACATGGGACCTGCAGAAAATTTTTGAAACTTAGCTCAACAATCTGCTGGCAAGCTTGGATTCCTTTCATAAATCAAATGATTTGAAACTTGGGATGCTATTTGTCCTGCCTGAGTTACTAAGTCCAAATGTATACAGTTACTGCTAATATCAACTAAGAAGGAAGCAAAAATCATTTCTTGTTTATATATGTAGTTGACATTAAATGAAAGAACAACAGGTGGACAAGATTAAATTGTGCTAATCTGGGAATATAAGGTTTTAATCTCCAGGGAAACAATTAGTCTTTTTCATTAGGTACTAAATGTACTTGTATACTCTTTTGAAAGAGTTAAAATTATTTTCCCTTCAAAGGGAATAACAAATACAATATATCTGTTAATGTACTTTTAAGCAATTAATATTTTTCTATAACATATCTGGTGCATTAGTTTAAAAATCAGATGATAGATACCTTTTATAATTCAGATGCTAACTGATATGGATGACCCAACTCCTTTGATGAAAAGGACAGCTAACCTAGTACCTTCTTATGTAATCCACAATCAGAATAAAAGCAAATATGCTCTATATGGATGAATAAAAAGAAAAAGGAAAATAAAACAAAAAAGAATGCCATCACTTAGATATCTTATTCTCTTTATTCCTAAGAGCAAAGTTAAGATTTTTAAGAAGACTCAATGACCTTGGATAGTTAAAAATGATTAAGTTTTTTTCCCCCAAATAGCTCTTGCCTTCTTTTCTGTCCTTTATTCTTCTAACAAATCACTTGAACCCCAAAAGGTTAACTTTCAATTCTACTTTTCTCCTATTTAATCATGTCTTTTGCCCCCATAAATCAGGTTTACATAATTCTTAAGAAGCCAGCAATTAGACATTATTACACTTACTATCTTCATCAACACATCTGTGTGAATAAATGAAAGGTATCTTTAAGAAAATACATCAATAGTCAAAGATAATGATATATTTATAGGTACTGAATAAACTTGTGATTGACTTTAAAGCTCCATGAATCACAATTTCACTTTTAAGTTAAATAATTCTTCCTTTGTGTACATTTTGACTTTTCATGGGATGCCATAAGACATTCTCACTGATGTGGCACGTGAAATTTAATGTTCTAAAGCTAACAAATAGTTTTTTCCTTAAACACAACTTACAAAAACACTCATTCCTTAATTTACATACATACTTTTTCATTTTTTACTTCTCAAGTGTTTCTTGTTCCCTAAACCCTAAGAATTCCCATATTTCTATTTTCAACATGAGTTTTCTTCATTCCTCTGCTACTACTATATCCTAAAATGCTGAAAATGCAGGACACAGGGCCAACCTTATTTGGAATTCACTGCATCTTATTTCCTTGATCATTTTATGTTATCTTACTGAAGCTTAAATTTCCCTAGTCAGTAATGTCACTCATTCATAGATCAGTCTGTAATCAGTACCCTATGGGAGCTGTAACAGAAAAAAGCAAGAATAAGGTGGAAAAATGAAGGAAACAATTTGAGACTTAACTTCTCTGATACTGTTTTCTACACATCCTTTCTCCTATTCCACACTCACCCCCACCAAAAAAACCTACCACACACACTCTCAAAACCCTAATTATCACATTACTTGAAGTAGTCTTTAAGCATTCCTCCCATGTACACCCTCTGGGTGACTCCCTGCTCCTACAAAACTCCATCTCAGGGATAGGAACTAGTACCGAAGACAGTATGTGAGAACTACCACTGTTTATGTTTATATAATACATCATGATTTTCTATAATCCGCACAATAATCATTTTAAGTCGTCAAGGCAGATGCCACTACTTTATTTTACAGACAAGGAAATCAGCTTTGAGATGAGAAATGCCTGGCCTGGACCACAATCAGGGCTTCTGAAAAGTGACTGGCCTCCTTTCTTATGTCTTTTTTCAGGATAGTAGATAATATCACTAATCACAGCTACCATTCCTGAGGGCCTCTATAGGCTAAATACTGTCCTGGACTCTCTACGATCACATTCGCCTAGCAGCTTGGAGAGATAGACAAGGCATCCTTTGTAATCCAGGACTGCGTCATCTCTGCTTAGAAATGTGGGAAGTGAAGGCCAAAAGTCACATCAATAGTAAATGGTGAATATGGGGATAGAAGGTCTTTGTATTTCTTGGCTGTCTCCCTACCTAGGACTTAACTGAAGTTGGGGTTATAAACATAGCAATATCACAGGGAAAATGTATGATTTTATATTAAAATACATTTCGATAACTGTAAGAGCATCACATGTACACACATACATACATATACACACCTTCTTCAGGACAGAGAACAAAAATAATGGAATTTTTATAATTTTAAAAACTAAAAAGAAAATCAGTTCTATAATAAAGTGAGTGTTCTGAAGGCAAAGCAACATTATTTTATTCCACATAATTAATTTCAGTTGTTCAGGTAGCATGCACTTTAAGACATATGCCCTGTTAGAGGTCTCCACTTCTCCTAGGCCAGGTATCATGGAAAGGAGAACTTATGACACTCAAGAATTATATAGAAAAAAGTGGAGGGGTATCTAAAACCAGAACACATTTTAATGATGTCCTCTGTCAGGCAAACCTGGATTACTAAGAAGCTTCCTCGTCTCTATGCACATTCTAGGACTGAGCTGTTTCTTTTAAAGAGCAGATAGTGGTCAAGATATTTTATAAAGGGACAAAAAACTTAAACTCACAACAGTTTAGTGCTGTTGGTGGCCAACAACAGTGAGAAGGACGCTAAGTTAAATCAATCTCAGATGAGCAGAGTAATAAATTCTTTGGGCAGTGTGTATATAAAGAAAGTGTGCTGGGATATATGTTTATTTTAGTTTGAGACTATAAAAATTGCATCTGAGCATAATAAAACATAAGTCAGGGAGATTTTGTCTTTCTTAGCACATACTTTAATGAATCAGAAAGCAGTTTCATAAAACTGTGAAAACTGATGCTTGCCTCATGATTATCACCAACCCATGCTGTTCTGTTATACTAGACGACAAGGTACATGAGTCAAATGAAAGCAAAAAGTCTTTCCACTTAACACCACTCTGGAATTCTTGCTCCTTCCCATGAGAAACAGTGTCATGAAATTGAGGCCAAAAGCAATTTTGTATATATTGAAAACAAAAAACAAACCAGAAAAAAAACAGCCTCTTCTCTTCTTTGTGCTTTGGAAGGCTGCAGGACATTAATAACCACTCCTGTTTTTATTTCTCAATTCAGTCGGGCAACAGGTACTATGCTAAGCCAACAAGCTCTATGATGACCCTCTAATATTCTGGAATGACTCAAGCCAACAAACGGCAAAAATAAATTATCTGGTGCTGCTTCTCCACTCTGTACTTTGGATTAAATCTATTAGAATAATAAAATTGGCTGGAAGCAGATTAAATAATTCTTGGAAACAAAGTCACATTTAGTGGATGATCCTTAAATTAAATTGGTTTTAAAATATATATTCTTTAAGAGAACAAAAGATGAATACTTTTATCCAGTATATCAGTCTAAGTTTGGACCATCGTTAGCCTAGCAGTATTACATCCTCTTCTCACTAACTGACTGCATTTTCGTATGTAAATGCTGAATGCTCATTTGACATAGAAAGAAAATAAAATCTGGAAAAAAAAGGTTAATTCTTATAAAAGTTAAGTGTTTTAAGCCTCATGATATCTTAAAAATAAATTACACTTATATATTTTATGCTTTAACTAAAATGTTAATTTAGTCTCAATTTCCAAGACTAGCACATACATAGTAATAAACCAGTTTAAAGTATTGTTTCCTTTTATTCAAAGTCAAATTATATTCATTCTGATTCTTATTTTAGCCAAAAATCTAAATATTCATGTCCTAATCACATGCTTCTTGGGGTTTAAACTTGTAAATCAAAATTAAACTGGACACAGGCACTGCTCCAAGCACTTCCACATACCAACTCATTTAATCCTCATGTCAACACTAAAAGACAGGTAAGGTTATTGCCAAGTTCTCTGATGAAGTATAAGGTTGAGCTCGTATCTGAACCAAGGAAACCTGGTCTGAGGTCCCAGATACAGATGACGATGCTATTTTGATGCTCAGACCCTTAGCCAAGGATTGCCATTCCTTTTTATAAATAATTATTTACTCATTTGTTCACTCAAACATACATTTAGCATCCAAGTGTGTGCCAGGCTCTGGTGAAATATGACCAATAATATAGAATGTATGCTTTTTAATATGTCCCAAGTCTGGTGAGAAGAGCAGACTTTTGATGAAATAATTAAAATCTACTGGGAAAATTGCTGAAATGACAGATAAAACTTTCTATACCAGAGCAAAGATTTGGGGAAAATCATTTAAACACCATGATTTTCATTCTCTTCATCTGTAAAATAGGCATAAATAATAAGTATTTATTTCTAAAAATAAATAATTCCAAAACCATAATTAAATACATGTCAACTTGATACTAACTTCTCTTACACAGTATACATATGCCCTGTTTCACTGTATAAATGAATGGCTTAGGGGTAGACATTTATTTTTCATATGGTACAAAATATAAAATCAGAGTGAAGTAATTGAGAATATAAAAATACCAGTTTAAGAGATCTGTTATAATTTTAAACAATGAACTCACCTTGAGTATAGAACTAAGCTATGGAATTATCTTCAAGTCCTTTCATTAATCTATATGGTCCTCAAGCTCAGATATATATTTTCTTAGCAAAGCCATGACTTCTCTGCAATGCAGTCATTTAAAAAATGAAAACTTAATCCATTCATCATTTAAACCTTATAGTACAGACTGATGAGAGAGACCATGAATAAAAGCTATTGTACATTTGTCAATCAGCGGGCCTGACTCCCAATTATGCCTTTATCAACAATTTTGTCTGTTGTCTCTATCTTTCTCCTTGTATGAATCTATGTTTAGGAAGCAACGAAATTACCTCTTCCATTCAAACTGAGGGAAAAATATTCAGTTTTAAAAGGTTCCCTGTGGGTACTTGAAGGCAGGTAAAATTTATGCTTCTACTGCTTTCTCATCCTCTCCCGTACTTCACCTATGTAGCATAGGCTAGGTACTCTTACCTGTGAGAAGGCTAGGACAGGTAAGCTGTAGAGATATTCATAAATCCCTGAATTGCCTGCCAGATTTTAGGGGTAAGTGCTGATGGGCACTCTATTTTCTAACTTCTATCAGATTCCCAAATGGACCATAAGCTATAAAGATTAGGATCTCTTGGGATAGACTCTTCTTCAGGAACATAATACACTACAACAAGGATCCAGTAAATAGCTGTGGTAGTTATATTTTACATTTGAATTCACACGGGAGGTGGGGGGGGTTTACTCTTCCCCATCCACTCATCCCATCATGCCCATTAAGAATAGGAAAAAAAAAAAAAAAGACAAAGGAAACTACAGAGGCTTGGTCAGTTTCTATGCACCGTTTTCTCTGTGCAGGAACCTAGAGAGGCTACCTTTCCCGCCTCCGTTGGTGCCATGTAACTAATTCCAGCCCAGAGACCCTGAGTCTCTGGTTTAACTTCTGGTTAAACAGTGGTTTAACTTCTGAGAAGAGATGCTGAGAAGCCAATGTCCTTCCCTGATCTCTCTGTCAAGCTTCAGCTTCCTCAGAAGTCATATGTTGAAGAAAAATGTAGCCAACTTAGAGCCCTAAATTTCTGGACGAAGCACGACACCTTCGTCCAGCAATAAATCTTTGCTGGGATAAGCCACTGAAATTGAGATTTTTTTGTTAGCCACAGACTAACCTGAGACACTCAAAATAAAGATAATATACATACATATCAGACATGTTTTAAATCTGTATAAGCATTTATTTTAAAAAAAGGGTAGAGTTATTTACTTCAAGGGCTATTTCTATATTTTTGTAAACTATTCATTACAAACTAGACTTAAAACTAATCTATTTAATGACATACAACACAATCCAATAATCCATGCACTTTCCTAACAAACAGGAAAAAACCTAGCTTAATGTCCAAAACAAAACAGTTATTCTTGCATGCAATTACTTAAGTGGCACTGAGCACTTATACAATGGTGCTAACCAGGCCCCATCCAGAGCTGAGGATCACCGTCCTGGCTGCATGGCAGAGGACCCAAATCAGTAAACAGTACAACAGGAACCAGTGTGGGGAGCTACGGGGCTATCTCCCACAGCCCAGCCTGGGGAATGAAAAGACTAAGGGAGGCTCCCCAGAGGAACTGCTGCTGGTATTGAGTCCAGAAGACAGATGGGTAGTTGTTAATTAAGAAAACATGGGAAGGTTTTTCTGAGGAGAGAGAATGACAAGAAGGCATGAGTGGAGACAGTGAGATCAGTGTAAAAAACTCCAGGAGGCTGGAGAGGAGAGTCTAGACTGAAGAGTGGTTTGAGGTGCCCTATATAGGCCAAGGCAAGCTCATGCTTCAATATAAAATTTCAGTGCAATTAAAGGACCTTCTCATGCTTTCCTGGGCACTCCCAGTAGAATATTAAGGTGTATGTACACCTGTCCAATAGTCAGGAACAGTCATGGTTTTAAATCATTTTGGAGAATAATGAAATCAAGAAAAAAATGAATAAATGAAAGTTGCCATGGGCCATATTTATTCATTTGGATATATTGTCTCACTTTTCAATTTTTATATCTCTATTTATTTTAAAGAGAAATAAAACAAACTATTTCCAGGAGGAATAAAATCAAGAGACTACTTTACAAGCTTTATAGCTTTACATAATTTAGGAATTTTAACAATAAGAGATTTCACTTTTAGTATAATAGAGGGTCTAAAACCATGAAAATGGTAGCCAGTTCATAATCTTTCTGGGTCTAAGGAGCTCTACTTTAAAAAAAAAAGGATCATGGATTATTTATGTAAAAGGTAAAAAAATGTGGATTAGTAGCAACCATAAAGTAAATAGTAACATACTATAAAAAATAGACACATATTTACTATATGTTTCTAAATGGAACCTTTCATTTTTCACTTTTGCTTAGAATTATTTTTGCCAGGAAAGAATCAGAAAACATAATTCAACTATTCTAATCAAGGAATTTGTGCCTAGAGTGTGGATCAGACAAAAGTTAAGGACATAAACTAATCTTATTTGGTTGATACAAACAGTGGTATAAACCACAGCATTTAGCAACTACTTGTTTGGCAAATTTTTGCCTTATAATTATTTGAATTATGGTTAAATATTGTATCTGGTTTTGAGAGTATCCACTTCTGAGCTCTAAGTTATGTTTTGATATGTTGTAAATTTTTTAACCAAAAAAAAAAAAAGTCTGATACAATAACCTGCTCATTCATTTGAAATTGAACATTTGTTTTTAAAAAGCTTTTCAGGTTCACACAGGTAGTTAATTAGCCTTCAGCCTTGTACTACAGGCTGAGCTGCAAAACCTCTCCTAATAGCATGGGTTTTGGGGGTTACTAAAATACATTAGGGGATCACATGAAAAGGCAGCTCAGTAAGTAATATATATGCATGGGTAACACATTTTCCCCACCCTCACAAAATTTCTAGTGAAGGGGTGAGGCTGTAAACCAAGAAAAGTTAAGCTAAAGGATTTAAAAAGTAATAACAAAGGAGTGGGAACACAAGGCAGTGAGCCACCCAGACAACAAAGATGGAACTGAAGGTACAGAGGTGATGTCAGGGAGAGTAACCTCCTTCAGTCTGACTCCCAGGAAGTTTAGTTACCCTCTTTGCAAGGTCAAACTCTCTACCAACCTTTTTTTTACCCTTTCTCAGCATCCCTGGTATAGAGTATCTTCTATTATTCCTACTTTAATGAATCCTCATTCTTTTCCTCTCCGCTGACCCTGTACTTTGTTTTATGGAAAAAAAACATGCTTCCACTGAAGGAATACCTACACTCTTCTACAACAATCTTTTCTTTGCTGAATTCCAGCTGACACCCATTTCTCTTTTTATTGCTGAATTTCTTTTTGAGTTGTCTAAACTTGCTGAGTTCTCATACATATCTTGCAACTACTACTGACTCATCTTCTTGGAATCTGGTTTGCAATGAGGATTCTACCTCCTCCTTCCCAATTCTACTCAAATTGCTTTCTCAAAGGTTACTGGTGTCCTTTTAACTGCCAGAGTCAGAGTCCTTTCCTCACATCTTATCCTCTCTGTGGCCCCTGGAACCATTAACTACTTCCTCTTCTATTTTGCCGTGCTTGATAATGCACCATTCTCCTTTGCCTACTATGTATTAATCTGCTTTGTTCTCTGCCACTTTGATTTTTCTCCTTTCTGCCTGCTGATTACAGAGATGCACTAAGATTTGTCTTTATATTCCTTCTTCTTACTGTACATTCTTTCTCTGAATATAACACAGCATTATCCCATTAACAGCACTAAAAGTTCTATGTGAATAACTTCCAGATGCATTTCCTGTAAATTCAGCCATCCCTAACCAAATCAGTTACCTGTTACCTGCTTATTGTCCCTAGGAAAAAAGAGAACACATCAGGTCTAACAGCTGTATTTCTCATCTTGGCAAATGAAAACATCTTACCCTTAATTATCCAAACTACAAACCTCAAGGTCATTTGCAGCTAACTTTCTTAGCTATAAATTGAGAAAGGAGTGATCAAACAGTGATGCAATTGGAAACATTTACTGTGCATAACTTTTAAGTACTAATTTTTTTCAAAGCATAGTATCAATTTTCTTGAAATATCTGAGTGGGCTATGTAATTTTATTTTTCAAGATGGACTACTATGAAAAATAGAAACTAAATGATTTCCTATTATTAGGATGACTAATAGATTAGTCAGAAATGATATTCAGCTTTTATACTTCGGTGATTTCCTCTATGCTTTGTAGAGATAGTAAAAACTTTCTGCAGTAAAGCTCAGATAAAATTAAAACCTAGTGTTCTGGTAAGCAGTTCATTCTGAAGTCCAAGCTACCGTTCTTCTTGTTTTCAAATTTTTTAACATGTCATAGGTATAATGATACATTCAGCAATTCATTTATAAAATAGTAAGAAATAATTATTTTGAATAAAGCCACAAATGTTTGCATTTTTTCTAAATGTTATTTATGTACTTTTTCAAACTATGAAACAAGCCACTGTAACACAAGTCAAAAACGAGCTCAAGAAGTTGGTACCAAGATAAATAAATGCAACAGCTAGAAATAATTACATAGTAAGCCCTGAAGAATTGTTATTCGAGTATTTTCAAATGTCTACAGTGTGTTTACATAAGTCCTCTATTTAGCACAAGGGACACATTCCTGGGGAATGAGCCCCATGAGAGGGCACGATAGCCAGTACTTAGGATCAAGTGAGCTTGCTTCTGTCAGCAAAAGCTTTTCCTTTCTCTTCAAATTCCCAACCCAGTTTATTTCTGCAATCTTTCCATTCCCAGCCTATAGGAAGGTTTATTATGCTCTCCACAATGTCCCAAGACTTCCAATAAGCCTTAATTTCATTCTGATACCTAACCTGTTTCCTGAAAACTTTTTCTCCAGCAGTTAAAAACCTGCCATGACAGTGTCATACCCAGTGCTCTTCTTTTCTACAGCAAAGACAGCTAACTGTGTAAAAATATGTAGTGTGCTTGCTATTCCTTTAGTAACAATTACCCAAATGAAAACTGGGATAGAAAACACTAAATTCTTATAAACAACTGTAATTTTCTGAATCCATTTCTATTTATTTTATTTAGGATGTGATTACAAGGACCAATGTTTATTTTTAGAACAGTAGTAACTGCCCTTTTGCTTATAATTTGTGGTTTCTCATCTACTGATTCCCAAACGCTCTATGAAAGTAGGTAATTAAACCTACATAAACAATATCTTATAACCTAAAAGGTTCTCAGCCTACTTTAACAACTGGCTATTATCACAAGAGAAGATGAAAATTTCACCCAATTTCTTTTGATGAATTATTTGTAGTACTTTGAAATAAGTACTATTTCCTAAAAATAACAGACATGAAGAAGAATGAGTTACCACTAAGCTTATCCATTCATTCATCCACTCACTCACTCTGATTTTCACTAATACACTCATTTATTCAATAAGTACAAATTGGCTTACCCAGCTGTTTGAGGAAATAATATGCTTTGCTGATGCAGCAAATTTTATGTTCTCTAGTATTTGTTAAAGTGCATTTTCTTTTTAAGGGAAGAAACTTGTTTTCTGTACCATCTTTCTTCCCGTAATATTCACTTTCTCTCTTGTAAAATTCTTTTGGGCAACAGAAATCAGCCTCAACAATCTTTTAAATACAATCTTGACTTTTACAAATTATGATTTATCTTAAAGGAAAAGAAGAGTTTGGACTCTTTTCCACCCATGCCACTCTTCTAAATAGATCAAAATTTATACCGCCAATTATATTATAAAAGCAGTAATTATACTTTCAATTTTACTATTCATGAGAGCAATATATATGTGTATCAATATCAGACAGGACTCAGGAAAAGATTGACTTTTCATGGTATACTTTTAAACTTGCATTTATATTGCTTTTCAGATAAATGAATTACTCCACAAACAAGATAAAGTAGAATTTACACAAGGTGCTGTGCAGTACATTATCTCTGTTAGATTTTATTCAGTTCCCGGAAGATAGAATGGCGGGTATGCTTCCAAGGGCAGACACACAAAGTAACATGGTGATTAAATAGGGACCTATCACAAGAAATTAAATAACCGAGTCAAAGTCCACTGCTTTGTTTACAGTGTTCTTAAATGTTTTTTGTCTTATTATAAACCTGCTGACCTCCATCAAAAATGACAAAAAAATTATCAATCTCAAGTAGGAACTGACCTGATTCCATAAGAACTGGTATAATTGAGTTACAGGTAGAAAATGGACTACTTGCCAGCTAAAAAAAGGATCTAGTTTTAAAATATCTTTGAAATAGGAAATTATAACTATAATTAAAGGACAATTTTAACTCAATCTGAGGCTCTGTTATTAAAAATAAAGTACCAATTCCACTACTATTTTTTAAATAATTAACTTTATTTTTCAATCTGTTACTTTTCAACACACTAAATAATTTTGGCTCTATAATGAACCTAAAATCAAACTTTCCTCTCAGTTGAGATGTCCTTAAAGGGGTCCTTTTCCATGCAGAAATTTTAATATAGTACAGTTAGGTACTCCACTCCTTTATTCTATGAGAGTTAGTAAATGTTTGCAAATATGTCAGCACAGTTCCAAATTGTAATTACATAAAACAAAGTATAAGCTTGATCCTCAATCCTAGACTTTGAAAATATAATAAATATAGACTACTTATTTTCTTAAAGTGATTTTGTTTAGGAATTTTAATGTGGGACCTAAGACAGAATGTCACCTCAACTACTGCAATAATTGGGATGTGAGGCATTTCCAGAGAGGAAGTCAAAAGTGGTGACAATTACCAAACATTGTTCATTTCACTTATAACATTTCTTTTCTTAGCACTGACATTTTTATTTCCAAAAAAAACTCTCTTCAGGGAGAGATCCTACTGATTTTATTTGTACAATTGCCTCTTAGTTTTTAAAAGGGTGAAACAGAACAGATTAAGGTGCCAATAATACATGTGGGGAAAAGGCTGGGAGGAGATAAAAAAGTACTCAGGTATCCAAGTTATTTCATGTATAAAGGATTTTATAGGCTTAACTGGTTAATACACAGTGTTTCAATGATATCTCAAACTTAGTACCTAATTAAAAATTGTATAATGAATTGCTAAAATAAACTAAAAGCAGGCATTAGGAAATAAGAAAACAAAAAAAACACTAGTAAGGTATTTCCACACAGAAATGGTATGCTAGATCCATATATAATTCAGAGATGCCCAGCCATAAAAGTTAACTATTAAAGAGGATTGTAAAGAGCTAATATCATGCAATTTCTGTTCTAGTAAAAATCTTTTATGGTAAAAACAAAAGTGTGTGTATGTGTGTGTGTGTGAGTACTTCCATCTCTATGAATGTTTGTGTGTACAGAGGGAGAGAGTATTTAGAGGGGACAGCAAGAGAAAGAAAAGGAGGGTAAGTTCACTGACACACTGGAAATAAAAGCACAAAAGGGCCTTACTTTATACATAATTAGATACATGTATTAATTTTCCCATTTTTGGATTCAATTATAATTTAATAATACTGATAATTTTTCCATTTTTGCATTCAATGTTTTGTGCACCTTCATATTAATGTGTTTTTCAAAGTAAAATTTTAAAAAATGTTTAACAACTTAGCATTTGACAAGAGTCTGTTCTGGGGATATTCTGGAAAATTCCACACTATCATAATATTATAGAAGCACTACAGCAACATATGGTCTTTTTCAAATTAAGGAGACACAAATGTTCATAGAAACATTTGGTGTGATTTTAACTCTCAGCTGAAGTTTCCTAAACAACTGTCCTTCAGGTGCCAGCACACAATATCCTGGGTTTGAATACAAGGAGCTAATGTGTCTGGCTTAAATATAGCATGGCAAGTTATTGGAATATCTGTTTTGATTACCTAAAAACACCTTGATGGCAACCTAAGTATCAACATAAACCGTTAGGTTTAATGCTAAGCATAGTAAATTTTCTTTGTTCTTTTTTTAGTATGCTTTATGTTTTTAATACAGACTTTGATCAAAAGATGCTTTCTTCTTACTATTTCAGGGAATACACATCAAAAGAGAAGTAAAATTTATAATTAAAAAAAAAAAACTCAAAAGTTTTACCAATCATCCCCCATAAATATTTCAGCTTTTGGAATTATACTCTGACTTACCACATCACCTGTGTAAAATCTTTATTTTATGTTCATGTATTACAAATCAGTTTTATAATATTATGTATTTAATACCATATTTTGATAACTTCTTTATAGAAGGGTATATATATACATCAATGACATATTTACAGCTACATTTTTTCTCAAGTCTCTGGCACCAAAATTGAGTTTTAATGCCAGCAACATCACTTTCAACTGCGTGCAAGATTAATGTAAATGGATTCCAATAGCTTTTGATTCTTTAAATATGTTCTCTGTTTGAGAAATTTTATAAACAATTTCTACATTCATTAGTCAAGCTACATTGACAGTTTCAATTCTGCCAGGTCCCTAAACAAGACATCATAAAGATTCTATGTATATTTGGCTCCCTCGCCCACCCTTAGGATCTGCCTTAACCCTTCCTTCTGTCCCTGAGGGAGCTCCAGGAATCTCATGCTTTCTGAACTGCAGCCTCGCTTTCCAATCCCTTTGGTGGTCATGATATCCTTAAATGAGTTCTTCTGTTCCATTTTTGGAATTTATACTGTTTAATTTAATATCAAGCATGCACTGAGTGTCCACCATTTTCCAGACCCTGTGAGAGACATTGCAAATAAATAAAATAAACATCCCTGATCTCAATGAATTGAAAATCCAGTAATAATGGCAGACATCTAAGCAGCAAGGATTCAAGAAGTCCCTGCTCTGACTAGCATTCAAGGCTAACCCCTGATACTCAGCTGAGGCCAGTTAACTCACTGTCTCCATGACTTGAGCCTCAGCTGCTGGTTTGGGTTCTGCTTCAAAAGACAACACAAGAATGCTAAGTCTACCATTTGCTTAACCAGGATTATCCCCACCATCCTGTGACCCTGAGGCCAATCCTGATATCTGCCCAGACTGATAGAAGTTCACCCACCTTCCCGATGGTACAAACACTCATACCTGGGTCAAGTCCCATCTTTGATGTCTGTTTCCTCCTTTCTCCACTGGCCTCCACCAAGGTAAAATAGCCTCGACGGGGAAAGCATATAGGTTCTTGGGAGAATGGGAGACCATTATTCACCATATCCACCTATCCATCTCTAAAGACCCTATCCATCTCCCAAACTCCATGGGTTCCTGATTTTCATGAACCATGCATTTCATTCTGTGAACCTATCAATTATTAATAAAAGTCATTTACTGGAGGAGCTCTTTAGTTTATTACTGACCACAATAACCCAATATAATAGGTACTATTATTAGCTTCATAGATAAAGAAACAAGGGAGGTTACATAACTTGCCTAATAGCACAGAATTGGTAAGCAATGAGACTGGAATTCCAATCCTTGGAAGCCTTACTTCCAGAGTTTTCCCTAAACCACTACACTATGTTACTCTCCCCATCAGCACACATGACACAGTGATTATTCATCATAAAAGGAATCGGTAAGTATAAGAGGCCATATCACAGCTCAGTGGCAGGAGGAGCTTTGACTCTCTGGTTCCTGTTGTCATCGCTGGTGCTTGTGGAGAAAGTGCGTGTTTGTATGTGTTCTCATTTAGTTTTCCAGTCAGACAGTCTTGGGTCTGAATTCTGACTGAATCACTTTCTAGTTGGGTGACCTTGGAAAAATTACATAATAACATTAACAACTGATCGGTTATATTTTCTATATGCTAGCCACTGTGCTAAGTGCTCGGCATCCACTGTCTCATTAAGTTAAATTAAATCTTCACAAAAACCTTTGACAAGGAGATAATATTAATCATATTTTGGAGTGGGTGGGACCATGAATGACAGACAATAGTAAGTACCCCTTCCAAGGTCAAGGAGCCAGTGAGTAAACTGTAGCCCAGACTGAGGTGGGAGGTCGGTTAGAGAGAACCTTGTTGGCACTATGCCATGAGAAAGTCTAGGACTGAGCTGGGAAACTAGCACTCATCACCAAGGGTTACAATTAGTAAGGTCCTCTGAGGAGGGACACGGGAGCTGTACACCCCAGGTTTGAATTCCCGTGTCCAGCTGTGATACCTTGGGCACAGGTTATTTAACTACTCTTGGCCTCAGTCTCCTCATTCAACAAAAGTAAAATAATAACAATACATACCTCAAGGTGTTTTCGTTAAGAATAAATGAGATAATTATTGTAATGGTAATAAAGGAGCAGATAATAAAAAGCAAAGAGATTTTAATTTTGAATAATTCTGGTTCAGGAAGCCTTTATTTCCACACAACAAAATGAATAATGATTCATTATATGCAATAATGACTCAAAATATTCCTGTAGAATATTTTATTTTTGGAATATTTCATTTTTGAAGTGTAAAACTCTCCTAAGCATAAATAATGTCAGTATCTGGGCTCATCCCTAGACCAAATGCAAATTGTTCTTTTATTTGTATCCTATATGGAATGTCTAACAAGGCTGAGAACTTTTATTTGCTACAATAAAGGAAACATATCATAAAAGGCTTAACACTTGACATTTCTCAATTATCTATTGTAAATATTCTGCTCAGCCCACGAGTCTGGACAGCTCTCATACTCTCCAAGACGGGACAAGGAACAGACAGGAAACAGGAAAGAGTGCAAATGGAGAGGTATGCATCTTATGGGTTGAATGATGGCACAAATGTTCATGGAACATTACAACTGAGACTTTATTTCAAGAACTAGCCTAAGACTTCAAAGGCTTCCAGTGAATAACTACTTTGTATTTTTTCTGAAATAAGTGTTATAATTACTATACCAAACATATTTCAACAATTTCTTAACCTGGACTTTCTAAAAAGAGAATTCAAAGTTTACATTCTTAGTTGCACACTTTTTCTCATAGGTCCACCTTGGGTCTTCAGTCCATCTTGGACATCATGTAAGAGAATAAGATTACAATTTTCTCTCTCAAAGAATCACATTAAAGGAGCATGGGCATGGCCCTATTAAGTAATGGCAGGTATCCCATAAAGTCAGGGTGAATTTTGAATTTTAAGTAATAATTCTATCAAGCAATCAGAAAGCCTTTAATAAATATATCAAATCATTTCACATAAATATAATTACTGTAGCACAAAATATGTGCATTCTTTCCATTTTTTTGCTATCAGAAATAAACAGACACATTTAAAGATATGAGCTGAAGAGTTTTTCAATTCTGGAAACACTAGAAGTCAGTTAAAAATACTTAGAAACAGAAAAGGAACTGCCTATATTTGCACATAGGTCTAATCTTTTCAACTTTAGGAATTTAAATTTTCAGAAAATTGCCAAGTTTACAGGGTCATAAACTGAATAAATGGCATGTCAGAAGTTCTATACTCTCTTCAAACAGAAATATTTTATTGACTCTTATACTGTACTTTTCCAAATCCCAAAACAATGTAAGTCACCCTAAACAGGGCAGAAATACACAGAAATTCTAAAGGCCTCAGTCAGCTATCCTGCAGAAGTAAGCCCATGATTCTCAGCCATGCTCAGACACACCTGTAGAAAAAAGTCTCTTTAATTCCTAGTATCCACTCATTGCTCTGCAAGCATTGGCAAGATGGCCCCTCAAATGTATTGCAATTTCAATAAACAGCACTGCATAGTAGGAAGTGCAATGGATTAGAATTCAGTGATTTGCACTCTGGTCATGGCCCTAAGCTTATGAAATTTTGAATTATCTGTCCTCTGTTTCCTTATTTGTAAAAGGGTCATTCTATTACTTCTCAATAAATTTTCTATTCAGTTAGTTGCTGAGATCTTTATGGCATGGCTACTCATTGATACAATGTACCTTTTCCACACTTTAAAAAAGTAACCACTATACTTACTCTATTACTGTATTGTGTCCTGCATATGTGAAGTGACTTTGTCCATAAAACATTAAATACAAGACTACCAATAATTCACTATGTTCTATTAAAAAGATTTTTAAGTAATTTCAGAGTTTTAAAGTAATTTTATAAATGTCCCTAATAAGTTCTCTCAGTCTATCTTAATATTTGGTTAAATCACTTAAAATTTATACACACACACACATACACACACACACCTGTGTGTGTGTACAGATAGATTAGATAGGTAGTTTCTTGTTCCAGGGGACTGTAAGAATTCTAAATAAAAAAGAGGGAAATGCACTCAATAGACCAACCTGAGGATAATGCCAACTCGTAGTTTGAGACTGTGCCATACATTTTATAAAACTGTAAACTCATTATAAATGTTACAAATCAAAGCATTAAAGAACTATTAAAGGATCAACCTTATACTTAATTTTGTGCAGCTATTAGTAAACATCCTTCTTTCTCACTTTTAAAACCTCACTTACATTTTTGGTTATTGAAATGAAAAAAGTTTCAGTGTAACAGTAAGCTAATAGCCTTGATTCTAACTATAAGGGAATCAATTAACAGATTAAATCCATATGAAAAGAAAACAAAGGGGGAAAAAAAGAAGTCATGAATTAATAGAAGGCATCAAAAATCTCATATTAGAAGGGTATCTTAATAGCACTTCACAGATTAATGCTTACAAATGGAGGCAGGTTAAGGAATAAAGGGTTATAAATAAACAGCTGCCACAAAAGCTATAATGTTGAAGAGCTGATTTGTGGTGTTCATTCCAAGATGCTGACTTCTCTCCCCAACCCCTCACACACATACACAAACACCCCACATACATCCTTCATCCAGGTTATTCACACCCATACTGAGAGGTTTTATTTCCAAAAAAAAATAGGGCCAAGGCAAAAATTCCCTTTTTAAAAACTAAAAATAAAGCCTTGAAAGAAAAGAGTCTGCTCCACTTAGAATGCTAAGCAGTAATTTCTCACAAAGGACAATAATGTATCCTAGCACTACCACAATCTGAGCTGTTCTTCCTATTCCTCTTGAATTAATTATGGATTTAGGAATTTGAGTTTAAAGATTTGGAGATCTATTCACTTACTGTTTCTGTTTTTAAACATTAGCAGAAGGGTAAATAAAATACAGGCGTTTGGAAAAATAAATAATTTCTATTTTATTTTTAACTTTCAATTCTCAACAAGGTTTCTTTTATTAGATACACAATGCAAATTGTGGAGAAAAAAAGTGCTCCACAGATTCCAATTCAAAGAATGAAGAAAATATTTCTCAAAATCTATTCAATGTGCCAAGTTTACTATAAATAGAAATGTGATTATCACACCAAATTCTTAAAAGTAGTATTTTTAGTAAGCAGTTCCCCCATCTAAGACCCATATTTTGTTTCTATCATCTAACAGAATTCCCCAAGGATACTCTTTAGCTATTTAGGCTACATTAAATCCATAGCTGTAGGTCTTTTCTGCTTCTAGAACAGCTTCCTAGAGAAATTGGAATCTTACCTTTACATATCTTCTGGAGAGGTTTCTTGGCGCTTTGAAAAGTCCTGAGGTCTATGTCAAACGGCCATTCTCTTGCTCCCAGTGTCTTAGGGGCTTGGAGAAATCCCAACACCTGCTGCTACCACTGAGTGTTGAGGCTAGGAAAGCTTCAGGGTTTTGACAGCAGGATCACTGAGCCACAGCCAAAGCTTGGGAAGCCTTAACAACTGAAAGCAGGTGTAGAAGGCAACATGGTACCCAGCACGGGGCTCAATTGTAGCAGCAGGGGGAGGAATATTCCCACCCTCACAAGGGTTTAGAGGCAGCCATCAGGGAACCCAAGGCTTTGCCAATGGACAGGGCCAAGGAAGTGGAGACATGACCACATAGCACAAGACCCTGGGGGAATGGGTACAACTAGCACAGAGCTCAGGTAGCGCTTGAAAAGAATCACCGAAATTCCCCAACAGAACACAAGAAGCAATGGCAAAGTGCAACAAAATACATGGAGATAGGCCATTCTAGCATCCCATAAGAAAGCCAAAACCACAGTTGAGGGGGGATATGGAGCTCTAGTTCTAGAAAGAGAAGTAAGGAAGACATATTATAGTATGCCTACTGTACTTGAGGTTAAAAATCTATTAAGTGACATAAAATCCCTGAACCCTTTCATTGTAACATTTATATTAAGATAAGGAAATTTACAAATACTAAAATTCATAGGGTGCTGATCTACAAGGCAACAGGGATTAAAAGACAAAGTTGTCTGTTATTGGAGGAAATGAAAAAACAGAAAAAAGGTTAAATGGAGCTATTTTTAAATTGAGAAATAATTAAAATTGCTTTTTAAATTAAGTCAACAGGTTTGACCAAATACATCACCTTCTATTATGATCAGATGAGGGAGACTGAAGGAATTCAATGAAGCAAGAGAATATGAAGAAAAAGCAGCAAGTGGAAAAGAAATATTCAGAATGAGAACAGGGAAGAAAGAAAAGGAAAAAAAGGAAAGAGGAGGAAGAAAGGAAAATTGAATTAATTTAGTAGTCTTTAGTGCATTGTCAGATAAACTCACTAGATTCTCCTGAATCTGGCTTCGCCGTGTTAAATTTTCCATGGAGATGCTTATAGCTTGTTAATCATTATTCACAGTTCTTCAACTGCTTACAAGCTCTCAGAAACTCTTGTTAAGGAGACCACTGAACATTAAATATTAAACAGTTGCAAAAGATAGACCCTAAGATAATTTTGCTTTTATGAACTGGATAAAATCAAGTCAGAGACTAAATATAAAGTCTGACAGAACTTTAATAATCCCTGATATGTATCAAAGTAAGACTGATCAAGTTCATTTAGGATCTGTTTTTCAAGACTAGAAGTAAATTAACCATGCATAGTATTTTATACTTGTTTTAGAATTAAATGAGAATAAATTCTACTGCTTGCTAGCAGTTGTGTGTGTATAATTCGTGACTTCGGGTAATCACACACACATATGTAAATAATGGTTCATATATAAATGTAATATATATATGGTTATGTTATATAATATATATAGGTATATGTGTTAAGTAATGTCTAGGCAGCATTTTAAAATTGAGAATTGATAATGGAAGAAGAAAAGGAATCTGAATTTCCCTTTAAAAATATTTTCATTTTATAAACAATGTTTGTGTTTAGATATTGGTTTGAGCTAAAAGTTATTTTTTTAACATAATCATGTCAACATGATAGGTTTTGATAAGGAAAGACTGAGTGAGCCACTACAGTAGAAGACAAATGGAAGCTGACTTTTTTTTTAACATAACAGCCTGAACTTTAAATGAAATATAAAAAAGTTTGTTTTTCTGACCTGTGTCCTCAATCCCACTCATGAAAATCAGTCTCAACAATCTAAACAACAAAAACCAAAACAAATAATGTAGAAGTGAATAAATGTTATCAGTGTGAAATGGTAGAGTATATTCATTCATAAAGATCTTCAGATTATATGATTATCAGGATTATTTTCAGTGGAAATAAGAAAAATCACTACTGGCTTTTAAAAGTAAACGTTACACGTACTAAAGTATCTTACTGAAATAATATCAACTCTTGTAAACCAGTGTTTCTCTGTTGTTAAGCATCACAACGGGAGAAATTTTTGACATATGTGCTCACAATTGTATCCCTGAACCTAGTTATCAGCCTTGCAGCACAGTAGGTGCTCAGTAAGTATTTATTGGCTGAATGGGGTGCCACATGGGAAAAGGCACCCTCAGAAAGCATGTTACATACAGTAACTGCACTCGTGGGGGTGAGGATTTAATAATGTGCAACCGTTGAACCACTGTGTTGTATAGTTGAAACAAATATAATATTGTATATAAACTATACTTCAATAAAAAATAAACAAGCAAAACAAAACAAAACAAAGGCATGTGAGTGTGAGCAAGGTGAGAAGGGGGTTTTGGTCATATGCATTTCTTAAAAGCTAGAGAAGTTAACAAGGTGTCAGCATGCATGATTTCTTGCGACTTTAATTATGCTACTGCAATTCCTAAATGGAACCATCTACCTTTTATGGAACACCCAGTAATCATGGATTAATTTTTCTAGGAAAATATGGTCTACATCTTTATGGAAAACTTAATATTTCTGTATTCTAATCTTTTGATGAAAGAAACAAGTTATTAATTGACACATATTTATGTCTGTTATAAATCACAAGGTAGAAGACATATACATGTATTTCAAATCCCATATCGGGCTTTGTCAAAACTGGCTTCTGCTTTGGGGAAAGAAATTTTTAGAGTGAGAAAGATTGAGAGAGTTTATTCAAATTATTCACTTTACTGATAAAGGAAACTACCTTGTATCAGTGGATAAATACATTAGCAATGAAGTTTCTTTACTGCTAACATCATCCATCTTGTGCAACTATCTAATATAACCAATATCTTACTAATTTGTTTACATAATTATCTTGAATTGAAAATAATATTCCTGGTAAGAATTATGCATATAAAATAATTTTGTAAATTAAAATCTTATACTCTACTGCTGTGAAAAAGGAGGTGACCATTTAGAATTGAAAGGAGCCATAATTTTTTTCATGAATGAGAAAGTCATTATTTTTTAATCACTGTGAAAAACAAGGGTAAAGATTAAACAATGACTGAGAACTGGGAAACTGTGCTCCATATACTATGGTATCTAACAAACTTCAAGATTAGTATCTCCAAGTAGTAAAGCTGGGAATAAATACGAGCTTTACTTATGAAGCACATACAGATAACCGCTCAGGTCACTCATGTTCCTTCCTGAAGCGGCCTCTTGATATTCAGACTATCAGAGGCCTTTTTCCCATAGACGCCATCTCAGGCCCTGAGAGAACAGGCCCACCACAACAGTATCTGAGCAAACTGGCTCCCCATTTGCCTTATTCACTCACCAGCATCCATTAGCCAACTCCATGCTTTATCTTCAATAGATAAGATACGGCTTCTTCTCGCCATGGTGCCATGAAAAGGATCCGGAAGGTTCCCCTTACACAACACCTCCTGAGTGGCCGCTGCAGCACCGGGAGAAACAGACACGCTCGATCGGCCACCTTCCTTCCCAGCAGCACTAGCGGCAGCGGCAGAAGCTGGAGCGGACGTTCAGCCCCGCTCCCTGCAGGGCGCCAGCCAAGCGTTCTGGTTTCCCTGCGCCCACACAGTCTGCCCGCACGTTTGCGCCTTCCCACAGTGTCAAAACAGGTGTCCCTGTGATCATGCTTAAAAATCTGCTCCCCAAACAGGTGATGAATATACTGTTACTAAGAAATACTAAGTTTCTACATGGAAAACATGTTCTTAAAGGTTTATGTTATTATAAAGAAGCCTTGATTTTCAGTTTTCATTCACCCTTTCACTAATAAGAATAGATTGCCCTAAAATTTCCTGTTAATGAAAGAAAGGATGTTACCATATAAAATAAATGCCATCGTGCAATTTTTGTCACTTATTTCCTAATATTCTATCTGCTTTCCTGGCACAGAATTACTTCTTGCAAATGCTGATGTTTTCATAATCTTTACAACACTCCTCTAACAGATGGAGAAATAACAAGGTCTTAGGATCTCTGTTTTACAGAAGGAGCAATGACTTCTTTGCTTCTGTATTTTATTCACATTTTCATGTTACTGACGAGTTGCTTTTCTTTCCAGTGGTGTTCAACTTAATGAGTAGCTAGAATATAGCTGGTACAAAGGAGTTACACAGGTAACATTTTAGAAAAGCATTTACTTCCCTTAACTGATTATCTAGAGCTAAAGTTCTATAGATATAAAAGATATCTAGAGATTTTTTCAATTTAAATAGTTCAACAAAGGATAAGTGAAAAACATATTATTTTCCTAGGAAGTAAATGTCATTTACTTATTAGCTAAGAATTACATACACACCAAGGCAAGTGCTCTCTGTACAGTAGAGAGTAACAATTCTCATTAGCAAAATTGAAACCCTTCATATACAGACTGTGAGTATAAAGTTTCTCATGTATTAATAACTCACAGGTTCACTTCATCATCAAAATAACAAAAACAATATACCTAACGCATATTGAATATTCATATGGTGCCAAGCACTGTTCTCAGTGCTTTGCATGTTACCTGCTTAATCTTAACAGCAACTACGGATCAAATATTATTACTGCCCTGTTTTGCCACTGAGGAAACTGAGGTTCAGTCAGCCTACATCACATATTTAAGGTCACAGAGATCACAAATGATTAGAGCCCAGGCTGTACAGGTCCAGAAATGGAGCTCTTAAACATTTCCCTAAAACTGCAACGTTAGTTTTGTTTTTCATTTATGTATTTCAAGTTTACCTTTACTAAGTCAGACATTAGAGAAAGTTTATATAAAATTAATATTTAATAATAGTAATACGTGTGCATACTTATTGTGAACACTGAAATCCCTTAAGTCCTTTACATGTATTAAGTTATTTGAGATTCACAACAACCCAATGAAGTAGATATGCTCCCATTTAGTGGGGTATATCTGAGTAATCGGAAGTATATTCAGTAAGTTTCCAAAGTACTAAGTGGTAAATGGGAACTTTGGATCCAGGGAACGCAACTCTAGAAGCTGTGGTTTCACATCTACACCTACCCTCCATTGCCCCTTGAAAGCTGATTGCTTGTTAAAGACTCGTAAGAAAGGGAATAAGAAATGTCAGGTCTGGCCAGAACCTTGGTGGGAGGGGGATTTGCTATCCCTGTCTCTTCAAAATTTAGTATGTATAAAGTACACATATTATCCTATATACATTTGTCTTAATGATGTTTACTAACTTAAGGAACTAACCAATGTTTTATGTGATGCTGAGATTTTTACCAAGGCAAGGACAAATTCAGTTTTCATATTTTTTTTCAATGTATAATATCTGCAGAGGCACTAACAAGCCAGTAACATTATCACCAGCACAGTGACAGTCATTCTGTTTTGGGGGATTATATTGCTGGCAGTCATATTTTATTCCTATCCCTGGCAAATAAATTACGTGCAGGGCCAAGACAAAAATTGTGAACTTAAGAGAAAGCTTCAGAAATCCAAGGATCATCCCTTGAGATATGGGCTGAACCAACCTCGGATCAAGATACTTCCTTGAATATTCAGCAGCTGAAATGACCTTCCTTGAATTCGCTCTTGAGGATATGAAGCCCTCTGAAATCTCAGACAACTCAATTCAAACGAAATAAAATCCCAATATAAGGCTGAGAAAAGAATGAAGAATCCTGAAACCAATGTATCTCTTTCTTTTGGCAGCAAGCCTCTCTGGATTAATTTTGGCTAACTTCAGCTTTTTTGGCCTTAATATAAATTAGCACAAGAAACCATGAAAACTTCAGAGAGAAAATACAGTTCTGGTGAAGGCATCTACCCTCTGTCAGAATTTAGCCACATGCTGTAAGAAATTCAGCCATTTGGTGGCATTTAGCATGAAGAGACTTAGGTGCCATGTGACATAGCTTGAGATGATTCATTAGAGTCTATTTACTCTCAATTATTTTTAAATCAAAGTTGCTATAGAACGATGATGACAATTCTTATCCACTTTCTATACAACTATCTTCTCTGAGGAATTCCTTGAGTATTAGATATTATACCTGCATAAGCTTGATTTGCTCTTTAGCTGACAAGATTTGAATTTATCTGTCTTCAATGTAACACTGATAACACAAAACTTATTCAGAAATTCTAAGAAACACATTCCAATTCATTTTGGGTGAGAAAAACAAAGTAATCTCTTTGGCTGTTACATAAGACAGATTAAAACAAATGAATTTTATGACCTTGGCACTATTAAGTGACAGACAAAAAAGATCATGACTCATTTATGCAGTCACCCAAAAAAATATTTTTGGATATACATTTTTTTCCTGATTGATTAGCTTATTGACTGTAGCCACAATTCTTTTTTCTTGGTGATAATTAATAACAGTGCAATTAACACAGAACACAAGTTTCTGATCATTTTAGCAGACTTTACTTTCAGAAAGATATCAGTCAGTAGAAGTTATGTTTGTAGATGAATAAATTAACAGTATGTTACTCATCAACTCTTACTAGCTCTACTCTCTTTTATTTAATTCCTTGAACTTGGCTTTAAGTGGAAAGAAATATATTAAAAAGCATTAACCCTAGGCTGTGCTTAGGTCAAAACAGCTAAGGCTGCAGTGAGCTCTCCAGCTTCTTCTGGAAACTACACAATGCATCAACTACAAGCAATCCTTAACTAATACTCAGTCAGACAAATATAAACTGGTGACCTAAAAGTGAAAAGCTCTTAATTGTGCATTGCAAATTTCTGAGTCATTTTGTCCTCACAACTTTATGCTTTAAATAAACCTAAATGTTGGCTAAAGAAAATCTACGAGCAATTCAGTATGACTTAGTGTTTCTAAACCAGGAAAAGGAAGAACTTTCAGTGTCTTGAGATAACGTTTGTTTTCTGTATTTTGGAAAAATAAATATTTCCTATGCAGTTATGCCTGGGTGTGTGGGGGTGGGGGTGCATACATGTGTGTCTGTGTGGACATATTTGTGCGCACGCTTAGGGAAAGAGTGTCTTTGTGTAAATGTAGAGAACAGGAGAGAGGAGAGAGGGAGGTAATTTTTTTAGAAGTATTTGGTGTTCCTATAAACCGGTGATGTAGTTAGAATTTATCTCAGCAAGTTATGTGCACATAAGCCATGAAAGTATTGCAATTTATCATAAAATCAACAGGAAATTCTTAATCTGATTGCATATATTTCATATAGTTGCATAAAATAATCGAAGTCTTACATCCCTAAACTTGACTACTTTGATATCTTTATTTCAGTATACATAAGCCACTTCCTGCATTTAATAATAATAGCATACTTTTTCCTGATAGAAGTCTGGACTGATTTGCCCTGTTGTCATACTTATATAAACTCTAGAGATATGTACTTTAATATATTTCATGTAATGGATCATTTATTGGCATTACTAAGTGATGGTCAAGAGAAGTAACAGTTTTATGTTTGTCAAGTATGGATACATATGTAACCTATCAAATGACACTTTGAATTATCAGAGTATCAATAAGATCTTCCTTTGTAACTGTTCATCTTTAAGTCAGTTAGTGCACCTAATAAGTTAGAAATGCATCATATAAGTCTGTGCTCCATATCTGGTTTCAAGACCATTAATTAAAAGGACAAAACGCCACCTCCATGTCAGGTATATGTCTGTGCCTCCTACTTCAGTTAATCCTCATTACACAACTTTGAGGCAGGTATGTTATTAATCCTATTTGACAGATAAGAACACTCAGAGAGACTGGAAAATGTGTGCAGCAAAATCTGTTTCATGCAAGCTTCTAATACCTTGGTTAGAAACTAGGGATTAATGGGATTCAACCGACACACATTTGTGTGCACACACACTTGTGATGTTTACTTTCCTGTTTTCTGATACAGGGATTGCTATGTATTTCTTGTGTGATATGTGGAGAGATTTACAATTTACATTTTCAAGAATTTATAGAAGTAATTCTTAAAATAGTTGGAAATTGCTATTCCTTCATTCACCAAATAAGTAAATATATACGTGAAAATTATTTCAAACCAAATAGCATACATATTTTAAGATGTCCAGGACACTTTTTCTTTATCTAGTACTTAGAAATAGTAGAATAGCTTGTTTTAAAGAAATACACTTTCTTTATGCACTTTTGACATTGCTGACTGACCTATGCCAAGTCGGCTCAGCTAAGGAGTAAATATCATTCTTCTACTTTTACAGGGGTCTCTAAATCCTGAACAGAAAATTTTACCCAGTTACTTTTGTTTGTTTGTTGTTAATACAAACTTTATATTTTGTAATTAAATGTGACCTACAGTATTATTCCTCTTCTTAAAGCCTAGTTTCCCTCTTAAATTAGCGACCTGTCTTTTAGCATTGGCACTTACAGTTTGACATTCCTGTTTAAAATATTTCTACCCCCGCTCTCCACTTTTTTTTTTTCCTTCCAGAAATGACTAATCTTCCTGTTATTCTACTCAGTCAGTTTTTCCCCTGGTATTCTTTTCATATTACATAACATTTACTTTTCACGAATGCTCTTCAGAATTTTATTACTGTGTTCTTGATAGTAGCCTTCTGTTTTCACAGACAATCAATATTGATATATTAGCAAACTTTTTTGTCAACTTTTGTGCTATTGGGATTAAGCAATTTCCTTGTCAAAATGCGATTATTTTTTCAGTTGACAGAATATAAATGCCCATTTGTTGATCTTCAAATTTAAATTCTGTCTAATCCTCAGTTACCAGATGCCACAGTTAAGGAATTTAGCTTTTTGTCTCCTTTCAAATTTCCTGATGAAATGCTAAGTAAACATAATGCCACTTCTTCTAAAGACCTCGGGCTTCCCAGCACTTCTCCATAACATCATAATATCCATGGCACAGACACATAAACAGAAAGTAAAATTTCTCCATCTTTCTAATTTTCAATGGCAAAAACTACATTTAATTATATACCAAGAATTTGACTTTTACCCTAATCTGAAACAATCATAACGGCTACATCATACTACCTGCACAAGAGTAAAAGAAGTCTATTTTTCAGGGAGAACATCTGTGAAGAGTTTTAGAATTATAGTGATTATTCAAATAATATAATCTAAAATTTACAATGTAGTAACACATGCCTGGCAAAACAACATAAATGATCATTTCAGATATTTATAGCAATTTTTTTAGTGTATTCAGTATTATACCAAATTATTTACCTCACAATCAAATAATTCCTTAGGGAAAGGGGTGTCTTACTAATCACATTTACACTTGCTATTTGCACAAGAAGATGGTCTCAAGGCTTTAGAAACTACATTTTCTATCCAAAAAAACCTTTAAAACTCCTGACAAAATACACTTTAAACACAGAAGATAAAGATATCCCAAATATGTCACCCTTTCTCCCTGAAAATATGTCAAATAAAGTTCAAATATTCCCTTCTGTTAAAATAGCAAAGGATTGTAATCATTCACTCTTAGTCTTGGAAGATCCCCTTATTCCCTCTCTTATTTTTTTCAAATAATAAAAATAAAAACTTCCTTCACTGTCACAGTGTCCCCTATAGGGAGACTTTTCATTTTCGCTCTGGTGAGCAGGAACAACTTACCTTTCAACAGTCTTTACATTATGACTAGAAAACAAATCCAGACTATATATTCTATTGAAAAAGTCAAGGCTTAGGTCAACATCCCCAGCAATTAGTACAGTGCTTGTGAAAAAAATAAAAAATTGATGGTCAGTAAGTATCGGAGATTGTGAGTAAGCTAAATTATATGGAGGTATTTTTACGGTAAACAGAAAAGGAAGGACAGATTTCTTGGAATCATAAGAAGAAATGTTATCAAAATGCATTAATCAAAAAAAAATTAGAGATAATTCAAAGAATTTCCCCAAGGGAAATTTTGTAAAAGTTTGTTAGAATATTTTGAATATATCTATAACTATATTTAGATCTTATATTAAGAAGTTATAATCTTATTCTGAAAACTAATAAAAATCATGCATTTTCTCTCCCTTTCTGATATGAGCCAATCAGTTACAAAGGAAAAATTCTTTACAGAAAAATTCTGGGTAATAAATGCATCAGGAATGATATAATTAAAAGTCATTATTTTGCAATTCTAAAAAAATCATGGAGCCATATAATGATCAATGAGGTGAAACCCACTGGGTCCAACTCTGATGGATAACTTTATAGGGCTGACCCAATCCCTGATAGATTTCAGCATCATTAAAATTGGGAACAATAAAAATTCTTCCTTCTTGAAGAATAAAGCAGTGGGGATCTCGCTTCCCAACTTCAAACTCTACTACAAAGCCTTAGTAATCAAGACAATTTGGTACTGGCACAAGAACAGACCCACAGACCAGTGAAACAGAATAGAGAGTCCAGATATTAACCCAAACATATATGGTCAATTAATATACAATAAAGGAGCCATGGACATAAAATGGGGAAACAACAGCCTCTGCAACAGCTGGTGTTGGCAAAACTGGACAGCTACATGTAAGAGAATAAAACTGGATCATTGTCTAACCCCATACACATAAGTAAATTCGAAATGGATGAAAGACCTGAACGTAAGTCATGAAACCATAAAACTCTTAGAAAAAAACGTAGACAAAAATCTCTTGGAAATTAACATGAACAACTTCTTCATGAACATATCTCCCCAGGGCAAGGGAAACAAAAGCAAAAATGAACAAGTGGGACTATATCAAGCTGAAAAGCTTTTGTACAGCAAAGGACACCACCAATAGAACAAAAAGGCATCCTACAGTGTGGGAGAATATATTCATAAATGACAGATCCGAAAAAAAGGTTGACATCCAAAATATATAAAGAGTTCACGCACCTCAACAAACAAAAAGCAAATAATCCAACTAAAAAATGGGCAGAGGAGCTGAACAGACAGTTCTCCAAAGAAGAAATTCAGATGGCCAACAGACACATGAAAAGATGCTCCACATCGCTAGTCATCAGAGAAATGCAAATTAAAACTACAATGAGGTATCACCTCACACCAGTAAGGACCACCACCATCTAAAAGACAAACAACAACAAATGTTGGCGAGGTTGTGGAGAAAGAGGAACCCTCCTACACTGCTGGTGGGAATGTAAATTAGTTCAACCATTGTGGAAAGCAGTATGGAGGTTCCTCAAAAAAGCTCAAAATAGAAATACCATTTGACCCAGGAATTTCACTTCTAGGAATTTATCTTAAGAATGCAGCAGCCCAGTTTGAAAAAGACATATGTACCCCTATGTGTATCACAGCACTATTTACTATAGCCAAGAATTGGAAGCAACCTAAGTGTCCATCAGTAGATGAATGGATAAAGAAGATGCGGTACATATACACAATGGAATATTATTCAGCCATAAGAAGGAAACAAATCCTACCATTTGCAACAACATGGATGGAGCTAGAGGGTATTATGCTCAGTGAAATAAGACAGACAGAGAAAGACAAGTATCAAATGATTTCACTCATCTGTGGAGTAGAAGAAGAAAGAAAAAACTGAAGGAGCAAAACAGCAGCAGACACACAGAACACAAGAATGGACTAACAGTTACCAAAGAGAAAGGGACTGTAGAGGATGGGTGGGAAGGGAGTGCTAAGGGGGGGTGGGGGGGAAGGGGGCATTATGATTAGCATGTATAATGAGGGTGGGGGCACGGGGAGGGCTATACAACACAGGGAAGACAAGTAGTGACTCTATAGCATCTTACTATGCTGATAGACAGAGACAGTAATGGGGTATGTCGGGGGGACTTGGTAATGGGGGGAGTCTAGTAAACATAATGTTCCTCATATCATTGTAGATTAATATACCAAAATAAAATAAAATAAAAATTCTTCCTTCTTGATGTGATGCAATCAGAAATATACAACACCATCTACGAAATATTCTCACCAAATAATAATAAAGAACATTAAAATCTAACTCAATTCTAGCTTTAACTTCTAGTCTACAGAAAATAAGGGTAATTACAGGAATGAGTTAAATGACACTGCAGGGATGCCATTAGCTAAATTCATAATCTCAGATATTCTCCAGGACAATGACCTGAATATTTCAACAAATAAATTACAATGTAAAAAATGAGAAGAAATTATGATAGATAAGAAGAATCTTAAAAGACATAAAAATAGAATATGCAAATAGAATGAATAAATCTTGTTCAGATGCCCACTGAGCAATCCACCTGTAAAAACAATATTGCTGTGACAAGCAGGAAAAATTGAACATAAAGTGGGATTAAAAGATATAATGAGATTATTATCAATTTTGATAAGATTTGGAAACAGTTATATTTAAAACAAGTTCTTATCTGTTAGAGATACTAAAGAATTTTTAGGTAAACTGATAGGGAGTCTGAGATTTGGTTTAAAATACATTACGGATAGAAGATATGCAGGTCATAAATGAAACAAGATGGGCAAAATGTTGACTGACAAGATATATGCATATAAAATGCTGATTGATACATACAGACTTTATATACATATAAAATACATATTGTTACATAGAGATTGTTACAATATTTTCTCTAATTTGGGTATGTTTGAAAGTTGATGGAATAATTTTTTTTAACTACAAAAAAAAAAAAAAAAACAGAAAGAAAAAGAGCAAATGATGCCTGGAAGAATAACTAAAGTTTCTTTTGTATTTCTGATTCAGAGTCCAAAACCTGGTTGACAAGTTAGGCTTTGCTTCTTATAATTTGATGTCTGAGTTAGCTCTAAATCTACTTATACCTGTGAACATAAATATCTATACCTAACAGGTAAATAACTGACTTACCTACTTCAAAAAATCATACATATACATATGAAAATAAATCATAAACTTTAAAAAATTTAAAAATATAGATATTATTAAAATACTTTCTCATTCACCTTTATGTCACATGGGTAAGTATTATCTTTTCAACCAAGTACTCAGGTGTTTATGAGCAAATTTTGTCACTTATTTCTTTAACCAATTGCAATTCAACATATATTTCTAGTGGGTCTACTATGTGTCAGGTTATTTCATTAAGTTAAACACAAAAGTGTTAAGTCACCGGCCAGGTATTCAAATATAGAGAGGGCAAGACATACATAATTATGATTCATGTGCCAAAGACAGTTACAGGCATATGAATAGCATGTATTTCCAAAAAAAAAGAGGTAGGATGATAACATGACCAGAGTAGGGATGAAGAGAAGCTTCCTAGAAAAGGTAATGTCTCAAATAAATAAAAATATGAAAAAAACTGCAGAATTCATCTAAGGAGAAAAAAGTTCTAAACAGAAAGACACAAAGAACAAAAGGTCATTAAGTTGGAAGAGGAAAAGAGGAAAAGTCTTTTGCCACAGGGCACTACGGCTAATATTCAATGTTACAGGCATCAAGTCTCAATCAATGACCCACTGGACTCAACAAATGCTAAGTACTTAGTAAGGAATCAATAAGGATCTGTTAATTAAAGTACAGAGACATAAAAGGTAGCACTATTTGAGTGCTCACTATGCATCAGTCATTTTGCTAATATGCTCAAGTAAGAGTATTTCATATTCAACCTCATATCAACCCTGAGTAGGTATTAGTATTACCCCAATCTTACAGTTTGGGACACTGGGGCACAGAATGCCTCAGTAACTTGCCAACAGTCAGTAGTTGGCAAGTGGGTGTATTGAATGATGTGCTCAGAGTTTCAAACAGTGTGGAAAGAAAATACCTGGAAATAAAATTCTACATGACTCTTCTACGTGGTCAAATGATTAAAAGAAGAAGTGACAACACTATAAAGTGCTGCTAAATAAGTGGTTTAATAAATGTTTAACAAGTGGCTCTCTGTGTGGATGGCTAGAGAAAAGAGGATTAAGGGGCACTATAATTAGCACTCACAATATAGGTCGGTCACAGGGAAGGCAGTACAACATGAAGAAGACAAGTAATGACTCTACAACATCTTACTATGCTGATAGACAGTGACTGCAATGGTGGGTAGTGAGGACTTGATAATATGGGTGAATGTTGAAACCACAGTGCTGTTTAGTTGAAACCATCATAAAATTGTATATCAATGAAACTTTAATAAAAATAAACAAATAACCCAAAAATGGACTAACAGCAGTTCCTGTGTGCTGACCTCCAATGAGTTCCTCACAGTGGTATAGAGGGCATGTCAAAGTGTGGGCAAAGGGTCTGTTTGTTTCTATGCAGAAGATCAAGGCCTAGCTTGGATACCCAGAAAATGAACTAAGATACGATATGAGGAGGAGCTTCCGGCATCAGCACTCTCTGGAGGACTCGTGCTGGGAGATGATCATCAAAAAGCCTCCACAGGGATCCAGACGATGCTGCGGTTGTGGCTGCATCCACCCCACCATCTCCTGGACTTGCCATAAGAATGAGGAGGGAGATGTCTAGGCTGGCATGTGCATACAGTGAGACAACGAATTTGACCGGATCTGTACTGTTGGAACTCAACCAGGAGTTGGGAGGGGTGCAAGTTGTAGCACTCCAAAATCTTATGACTATAGACTATCTACGGTTAAAAGAACATATGGGATGTGAACAGATCCCAGAAATGGGTTGCTTTAATTTGTCTGATTTCTCTCAGACTGTTCAAGTACAGTTGGACAATATCCATCATATAATAGACAAATTTTCACAAATGCTTAGGGTGCCTAAATGGTTTTCTTGGGTTCACTGGAGATGGATGGTAATTATAGATTTGCTTTGTTTATGTCACTATATTCCTATTATGTTAATATGTGAGCGCAAGTTAGTTAGTAGTTTAAAACCTATACATGCTTAAGATACTCTACAAGAAGATATGTCAAAGAAATAATCAATCCTCCCATTTTTTCTTCCATATGCTACCTCTATAGCTTTTCTTCTTCCTTCCTAATTACAACCCTTAAATAGAATTCGTGCCTCATATCGAATTTACCGAGTATCATAATTCCTCCAGGTGGTAAAAGATACCTCGAGACAAGTGCTGGGCATAGAAGCCACAGGGCATAAATCTGCAAAGAAGTAAAAAGCTAACCTTTTCAAACAATATGGCTTCTCTCTCACTTACCAACTGTACATTTCCCTGTATGGCCCCAGAAGATGACTGGTTAGCCAGAGACGGGTAAGATTCCTTAAGGGAGGAACAACCTAAGACAGGCACAGTCGCAGGGGGGCCATCAGGTGAGAAATTGGGGATCAACAGAGGTGAGGCTCAGAACCTCACCCCCCTGTTTTGAGAGAAATCTTCTGCATCTGTGGATGTTTTGCTGCCCTTGTCTAGCTTGGATAAATACTTAGTCCATAGGCACACACCTGATCATCTACATTTGCCCTCTTACAGCACTAAACTATGTTTTCTACCTTTATCTTGCATCTACCTACCACTTTAGCATTTTATTAAAAATAAAAATAATAATAATAATAATAAAGGGAGAAATGTGGGATCCACATATAAATCAAGTATAAAAATCAAACGAATATTTATATTTGACCTGATTGTTTATAGTTCATAATGCATGATCAAAATCGAAACTTTCTGTGATGAATGCCCTTGTAGTGTTCACCATGTAAGAATTTATTCACTATGTAAGAATTCGTTCACCATGTAGGAACTTGTTGGTTATGCTTCAGAAGACTGGAGACTGACGAGAATTAGGCTTGAGATGGATTAATGATTGTGCATTAAGCATTGACCCCTCTATACAGAATTTTATTGTTGTTTACAACCATTTGATCAATAAATATGAGATGCCCTCTAAAAAAAAAAAAAGTATGATACACACTCATTGTAACAATTTAAACAAATTGAATTACAGAAAGATTTTAAATCCTTTCTTCCTCCTCTCTACATAACTGCTATTAGCATATTGTGTATCATTCCATACTTTTCCTATGCTTATGCAAACAAAGAATTATCTATTTAGAGTTTCATTTTGCTTTTTACAAAAACGTGATATGTTCTTTATATTATTCTACCACTTGCTTATTTTTACTTAACAGTATGTCTTCTACACCTTTCCAAGTTCATACATTGAATGGATGTACCATAATTTATTAAATCAGTTTGTCATTAAAAAAATAAACAAACAAATAAAAACAAAAACAAAACAAAACAAAACAAAAAGTAAGTGGCTCTCCAGTGAAGGGAGGACCCTAATTTGTAGCATTTACCAATTTCCATGGTGTAAATACTCCCATCACAGCCAATTTCAAGTGGCCAACATGACATCACTTAACCTGGAGTTGGGAAGAGCTCTAGCTGTGGCCAGCTCTGTCTACCATCACCCACAACCTTCAAGCTTTACAGGAAGAGTGTTAAATTAACAAGCTGATTATATGACCAAGAGAATAACAAGCAAGTCAAAGAAAAGTTGCAACTATTATCTCTGTTGTTTACAGGACTCAGTATACAAGTAGCAGTCAATTATGGTTAAAAGAAGTGAACTCCTAAAGAGTATAATGAAATGTATACAAGGCAATGAGGATGAACAAGTATTTCATAGAGATTTCTCAAGGAAACATACATTTTCTATGAATGACAGAGCCGACATTATGAAAGTATTCTTTCTATGTGATGAATGAACTGTGATTAGTACGTGATTTCCTGCTAAACTATTCCTCCCTCAGGGATTTATTTCTAACCAGAGAAGTTGAAAATGAAAGCACAGTTGAAGGAAACTATTTGGTTTGGGTCAGCTACAGATGCTGCAACCTCAAAAGGGAGGGTTATTTTTGCATAGCCTGTGCTTTACAAATTACCTGGCATATGAAGGTGTTGAATGATAGTGATCAGCAGGAAGAAAGGAAAAAAGAGAATCACAGAACTACACTTATATAGATGTATGTCTTATTTATATTTAAAGAATATACAGATGTAAGTATATAAAAGGAATTCAAATTATTAATATTAGTGTATTCACACCATTGCTTTAAAAACATTCTTTTAAGTTATTCATTTAACAATAGTGCTGAATGAAAAGCACAGTAGATGAATTTTGTATGTGTATAAAAGTGAATTAGAGTTATTAATATCATACTGATCTGATCTCTTTATCAAGTTCCTTTACTATTTAGCATCAGCATCCAATAAATATATCTAGATAAATTTTAAATGAAATATGGAATCTATTTTTCACACAGGATACAAATACAATGTTAAAGAGAAGCAATAAATGATTAGCAAAACAAAAAAAGATAAATTCTACACAAATTTGCTCAGAGGTCTAGCAACCTTAAAACAATGTGCCCCCCTTTTTGGCATGCAGAAAGTCTGTTGATGACCTGTTATTGAAGCTGGCTCTCATGAACCTGCAGCCTATCTATTAGTTAACAGAATCCTGACTTAAACAGACTCACAAAAAAAAATGGAATTCATTAGCACAGTATTGTGCTATTAATACATGTAGCAAAACAAATGCAAAAGATGCTTCTGGGCCTTGTTAGACTCTTTATGTTGCTTTCTACTGTTCTCATTTCAACAGTAAGTCCCAGGCATCTTTTTCTGGATCAATTCAACTATTGATTTCTTCTTATAATAACTACCAATGGCAGAAAAATGTCACTTTTCCAGTCCACTGCCTTAAGAAAAGTTCAAAGAATAAATGATTTAAAATGAAAAAAACAAACAAATCAAACACCACCATTGCCTTGTGCATAAAATAATTCAAACAACCACTTTTGTTACTTAATTAACTGGCACTTTTTCAGCCCAGTTATGGCTGAGATGAGAGCATAGGTATACATTTTTATCTTTGTGATATCACAATTAGAGAATTGAAAATTCAAGTCAAATAATTTTAGTTTTCTATATGCAATGCTAGTTTTCATTTTTTTTAATGAAAGAGGCCTTTGAAAGAGGTGACTACCACTTTTTCATGAAATGTATGGTCTAACTTACAACTGTAATGACTACAATTAGTTTTATTTTTTGTAAATCTTGGGTGCAGGGAAAAGGAAGGTTACTGCATAGATCAGGAGCTACTATTTTTCAGGTGGCATTCCATATTTCATCCATTTTAAATTCAATACAAGTGAAATAATATTTACTGGAAGCTTACCATGTATCAGGCCTACAAATAGGCATTAGAAATTCACAGATGACTAAGACAGTCTCTGTTTCTAAAAATCTTCCAGACAGGGAACATGGAGGTAAAAACCTCAAACAATGGTGTATACTAAGAGCATGGCAGAGTTCTAATATATCTCTCCTATCACTGCATTTTTTATGCAGTAAAGTAACCTAGTAAGTAATGTATATGTTTCATTTCTATGTTACAGTAATATTACCGGGTTTATTAGAATCATATCTAAAACAAGAATGAATACACACTGGGTTAGAAATTAAAACTGTTTAAAAAACAAAAAAACAAAACAAATCTCAAGATAATACAAATATCACTATCTTTTTCAGTTATTTTAAAAGATCGGACTACATGTACTTTGGAAATTAACATGTCACTGTGTGCTATCCAGGGAGCATGACTTGAAATACAGAAACGCAGGTGCTGATACAAAACTCCTTAAAATTTTGATGATGAAGAATGGCACAGCAGGCTCAATCTGCTGTTTCTTGAACATTTTAATTATTTCCCAACTTGCAAGATTAGAAAATTAGATTAGCCTCAGAATCATCAACAAACAAAATAAATGTAGCACAAAGGTCTTCTCTACACTCACCTTTTTTGAGCATTGTATGAAGAAAAGGCTCATTATTCAAGAGGGTAAGTAATGTTTCAGGCCAAGGGGAAATAGTCTTTAAAGTCCGTTATCTTAAGATCATAATCAAGGTCTTTTCCTTCTCTGAAAACACACACTGTTTGCAGAAAAACATGCCAATCTAATGGACTAGCTGAACTTATTCTCCAAATAGATGACATTTACATACTACGATGCTCCTTGAAGAAGGCCAATAAATTTCAATGAGAAATACATCTTAATGTTCAAGTGGTGATTGTAGTATTTGTTACCAACTACATAATTACTCCACTCTAACCCTTAATGAGCCTAAACTACTAAATTTTTAATCCCTCTTGATGATCCTCTTCAAAGTAGATAAATATAGGTTCTTTTCAATCAAACACTTAATTGCTAGAACTTCTGACACCAGCACATAATCAGGAACATTTTTGACTCTCAACGACTTTTCAGTTCTTTTTAAAATAGCTAATATCATTCAGCTTCTAAATAATTATTAAAGGGAACAAGTAATGAGCAAGCTAACAAGTGACAGAGCCTCAGCATTTATACTTTTCGTAAGCTCAGACTCTTTTCTACTTCAGTGTGAAACTGTGAAGAAGTGTGAAACTGTCAAGTCTTCACACTTTGTGGAGATAAAACTTAATTTTTTTTCTAAAATTAGAGTGGGAGAAATTTAAGTGCAATAGAGATAAATGGATCTTCTCTACAAGTCTCATATATCTTTGTTACTGTTACTCGTTCTGTAGTAAAACCACAATAATTACAGTTGTAGTCTGGTTCCCAGAGTGCTCCTCTCTCAATAAACACCAATACTAATCAAGGCTATTCTCAATATTCTCCTTAGGGACGAGAAAAAAAAAATGGAGAAAGAAAACATAATGTTTCTGTCCTGGAACTATCACTTCTCCCTTTTCAAACTTTGAAGGATAAATATTAATCTATGTAAGCCGAATACTTTTCTAACAGATCACTCTTACTAACAGGGAGTTAATATTAGAAAAATGACTGTGTATTGTCCCACTGTGACCAGCTATCATGCACCCTCTGAGTCGTGGGCTGAATATACAGGCATCATATCAGGAAGCCTGACCAGGTCCTTCTGTGCTGTCTGCACAAGACATACAAAACATGGCATAAGTGCAAATTAAGGCCTGTTCCAGAAATTCACATCAACAGAATATAAATAGTCCATTATAGAGCCACAGCCATTTACTGGATGAGTCCTACCATAAATGAAGTGGGCTGGATTCCTTAGAGAACTATTTATGAAAAGTATTATGTTGCTATTCAACAAATGTCCCATTACATGAAAAAAAATTTTCTGAAGTTGAATTTAAAAGCACATAAAATCTGCTCACAATCTTTAGTCATGGTCAGGAAGAAATGTTGCTTTCGAATCACTGAACACTTAATGAATGCCACAGATATTCAAAGCACCATATATATAGAGGTGATTAACATAAGCTTCCCTTTCTTAAGGAGCTCATAAACTAGTGGGAAAATACACATGAAGAAATGAGTTATACTATCAGACATAATGGAATTTATTCTGTGATACATAAAATAGTAAAGAAATGTAGAGAAAAATCATCCATTTCATGAAGTATATCTCATTAGACAATAGAATAATGCAGACCTCTTATGAGTAAGAGCACAAAGACAATAACTTCTGTGTCAACTGCAACCACAGGCTGGCTACAGATACAAGAGTTGAGCATTAAAAAAAAAAAGGTATTCTGTAAGAATCAATTGGTTAAACAGAATTCAAAATATAGGGAATTGGTATATTTTATTATAATTTTAAATTGTGTCCTATACACCCTTTTATTTGTAAATTTTATACTAAGCTTAGGTATATACATGCATACCTTTCCTGTTTTTGGAGAGCCTGCTTAAGCAGCAACACTGTAAACCTTTAATGCTACCAATAATCAAGGCATCAGAATAGTCAAGAAAGTTATTTACCTTAATGGCAGTGAACAGCAGTGACTTGACATTAATAAAAGTTTCCATCAACCAGGTGTGGCAGTAATGCCATTTTCATGAAATGAAGACAGCATACTCCAGCTGTTGCTGTGCCCTACTGACTAGGCATATTTGAAGTATCCTGGTGATCTCAGGATCTCTATCAACATGACTGAGCCCTAACCTCACTGGTAGTTTCTCTGTTCCCTAACTTGTAAAATGGATGGACTACGTGACATCATTTCTAAAGGCTCCTCTAATTGCAATCCCAAGAACCTATGGATCTCAGGAGTTCAGAATTGAAATTCATTTAAAAAGTTACCTCTAAATATCAAGCAAAAACTCCTAACATTACATAAATGAAAAATCTTAATTAGGCAAGGAAAAAAATCAGGTTTTCCATGGAAAGTCCTAGCCCTTGAAGTTTTCATTCTTAAAATTGTTATAAAGCTTTCATTGTAAAGGAGGCTTGACTACTCAGCGATGTGCCTCTATAACAACTACTCCGGCAAAAACCTAAGTGGAAGCACAGCTGAATCTCGATTTTCTTTCAGTTTATTTCAAAATTGCTAGAAATACTTCCAACAGTACAAATAAAGTTAGGTTATATCCCCAATTTTAAATATTAACCTCATATTGAAAACTCATAATAACCAAGGGTACTTAACTATCCAGGATGTTACCATTTGAAAGCTGGCTGTAGTCTATGAATGACCAGTCTTTTTTTGAATCTGTATTGATTTTATTTCTATTCTTCAAATTGATGTAAGATCTACTTATGACTTAGCAATGAGATTTGCAGCCTGTCCTTTCAGAGATTTATGCAGTAATGATAAACCCAGTGGTTGGAACCCTTCAGGCCCATACTGAGTGAGCTCACAGTGAGCTCAATCCTTACAGGCTCACACTGTCACTGGGTGAAGAGTTGCTGCTGGACAATGCATCTTTTCAAATCACCTAGAATAGAATCTGTGAACCCACAAATGACTTTCCATCAATCAAGGCCTATCTTCATTCAAATGCAGCTTAGAATCACACAGTGGAATAAATTTGCAGGAATTTTATAAATCTTAAATATTTTATCTTTAACTTTATGATGATATAGTTATATTTGTGCTCCTAAAATAAAAAACAACAGTTCAAGTGGAAAGTCCTAACAGTTCAAATGGAATCGCCAAAGTTCTGCTATGATGGTTAAATTAAAATGTGTAGTGGTATTAACATAATTTCTTGTTGAGTTTCAAGACAACATTCATTCAATAATTGTAGATGCATGAAGCAGTATCCTTTTAAGGAATTTTGTCATAATATAAACACATTTTAGTGATCAGATCACTTTCAGAATGCATGTAACTTGGTATTTCATTTTTCTCCAATAGTGACTTGTTTTTCTCTGTAACAGTTACTAAGAAAAATATTTTTGAGCCACTCACAAGAATGACGTATTTAGGAGACCTTTCCTTTTGTACTATTAAACAGTCTGGAAAACTGCTTGCTTGACTCATTCATGCTGTCAAAATATACTACAGGCTAAGGCTGACCATCAATTTTCCCTGTTTCCTGGCACAACACATCCAATTTATGCATGAAGTTCTAAAGTAACAGCATTTGGAGTGCAGGACCACTTTCATGTGTTTGACAATTTACAAAATTATATCCACACAGGCTAATCTATTCACTTGATATGCCTGAGGACTACCACTTATGCAATTTCATACATTTAAATCCATTATACTTAAAAGATAAAAGGTCAAGTGAATAAAATAAAGCCCTTAAGTTATAACAGAGTCTTTGTTTTCTTAAAACTTTAATGCTGCATAAGGGTTAGTTAGAAACTCAAAGAGAAGATTATAAAATTATTTGGAAAGTATGCTATTTGAAGTTATTTGGAGATAATATGACATAAAACAGGTAAAAATATGAAATTCTTTACAAAAATAAAATAGTTATGAGGTCAGCCAGGTCATCATTGGAACTCATATTTGTATAAATACTCTAACAATCTTAAAAGTAACATTTATTCTTTTACCAATTGCCTACTTTATTATAATAGAGGAAAGAGGTAAAATGGAAAATACATAATAAATGGAAACCTGCTAATTACAATCAATATATATCAAGCATTTTTTTTAGGAAACAGAAGTCATAGGGAATGTTATTTAGAGAGAAAAAATTATTTCTCAATCAGAAACCTATGGGGATGACCTAATGAACAGTGACTTCACCTTCTAACTATGAATAAAAAATTACTAATTAGGTGATAAGGTTATTTCAGTTTTTTAAATTATGTTCTAATATTCATCCACAGTGCTAAACAAAGCCAGTTCTACGTGTGTGTCTGGAGCATGTGAAGATTTCCAGATGGTTTAATCCTTAAGAGGAAAACACATTTTCTATACAGACTGAGAAATCATGGCAAAGACTCTCCGCTCCCTGAGCCTCTCAGTAATATTAAAAGAGTGGTTGTTAACTAGGAGCATATAACTTTAAAAATATGTATCTGGTCACATTTCTTAGAGATTCCAACTGAGTAGGTCTCAGTGGTGGGGAAAAAAATATACTTTTCCCTGGCTTTTTTGCTTTGTGCAGGAAGCCTAGAAAAGTACCTGAGATGCCATTTGTCATGCAGATAGCATGCAAGGTAAGCTGTTGACTCACATGCAGTTAACTGGATCCTACTGGTAGTATGGTTGCTCGCTAGGAAAGGGAAAGTTTTGGGTCTAGTCAGGTATTCTCAGAAAAGTTGTCCAATTGGCACCATCTCTTATACACTCTCCACTTTTAATGTTGAGCTTTCACATTTCTACTATTAAATGTCTGAACTGCAAAGTCTTTTGAGGCCAAGGTTTTAATAGGAATTTCAAAAAAGCTACTCATAATTGATTATGTTCCCTCATTCAAAAATCATACATTAGCCAAATAAATCAGAGAGTGGCAAAAGATTACAGATCAAAATACCTTCCAGGACTTTTGAACTTAACACAGGGAGAGAGTGGTCCTCCTTCAATCATCCTGAACCAAATATATTTTCAAAAAGTATATTTTGAAAAAGTATACTGAAACTTTGAAGCCATAATGTGACTAGGATTAATAAGGACTGTCTTAAGCATAAAAGCTGTTTTCATTATCAGTATTTCTACATTTTTTTTCCTGATCTAATATTTCCATGAGGGTGTGTGTGTGTGTGTGTGTGTGTGTGTGTGTGTGAGAGAGAGAGAGAGAGACAGAGAGAGAGAGGATAGACACGAGCGCATGCTCTTTGTCTGTTGATATCATCTGTAGAAACTTGTCTACTGGAAAATGTTTCTTTAACTTTGGTTTGGCTCCTACCTTGGAGCTGATGGGAAATAAAAACTTTTCCATGGAGTAGAGCCAACTGAGCTGCTAAAACAAAAGGTAACATTCATTAGAGGACCATGGTACCATGATCTCATTCTGAAGGTTTTTTTTACATTAAGTGTGAATTATCTAAAACTTGAAAAACTCAAACAATTAATATCAAAGAAAATTATCAGCCTTAACTTAAATATTATTATTTACATGGAAAAATATTTTTAATCATGACATGTGAAATAAAACAGTAGTTTAAAAGAACTCATTTCACTCCTAGCTTAGTCATTTAGTTTAATTTTCTATCTCCACGATCCCTCCCACAATCTGAGCACCCACAGATACATGCACACCCTATTACTTCTACTTGCATCCAATAATACATAGTTTCAACATGAAATCACTCTTAAAGAGAAGTGAATTTTTCTCAATAAATCATGACTATGGGTACTACCTCCCATAATTTTTAAAAGAAATAAGCCATGGGGTTGGTGGGAAGGGAATCTTGGGTTTTATAATCTGCTAACTAAATATCAATTGACCATTTAATACCAGGAACACTTTACTACCCAATTTTTGGCATTTTCTAAAAAGCTGAAAACAAATTTTATGTTCCCTGCCCTTAGAGGTCTTTCTGTACATTCTCCTACATGTTAAAAACCTAACTGGCCAACTCAATTCAACAGGCCACAAGTCTTTCCTTTGAACACATATTTGACCCTCCTTCAACATCAAGTAATACAATTAACTCATTGCCACATACTAAGTCAATACATAGCAGAATAAAATGGGCAATAATCAATAGGTTTAACAAGAAGGCAGTGGCATGGTTCAGTAAATCAAACAGTAAATGCACAACTCATATTGAGATTTAGAATGTAACAAAATTTACACAACTACACAGGAAAATCCATAGCTAGCCCTTAGAAACTTCTAGATTATATTATTTCTGAAAAAACCAATAAAGTCAGGGAGCTAAGAGTCCCCTAACCCCTTGCTGCAAAAAGTATATACTTTCCTCTTTCTTACCAAACTCAAATCTTGATCTTGTAAATAAGGCCAACACCTTTATATACCCAGGAGCAAAAGAACATGCTTACTGGGCTAGAATTGGATCCCTATCAAATCTCAGTGATAGTGAAAAGAGAGAAAATGAGGATGTGATAAATAGAATACCATGGATTTCAATGCTTCTTTACACCCTTGAAGAAGTAAGTGGCAGATATTTTCCCAAGTAAGTAAATTTTATACATATATGTATTTAAAAAAACAAAGTAGAAATAGTGCAAATCATGGAAAAAAAATGGAATTTAATATTTAACCTTCTACTCTGTACAGGTACTTTAGTGAATAAATATCAATTTTATTTTTGAAGAAAAGTCTTAGGTGAGTCTTTTAAGAAGGAATTTACATAAATAATACAGTATTTGAAATATCAAATGTGAATTATTATTTTAGACCAGCATAGAACTAAAGTGGCACTTGTTTTAAATGAAATTAAATTTGGAACATGGTTACAACCACTTTCCCATTCATGGAAAACTGCATTCATGAAATGGGTTCTCAGGGACAGACAATGCTATTAATACCAAATTATTTTATTATTACTACCCCAATGAGCTTAAAGTCAAGTTGTACACATGTGAAGCACTTAGAGGTTGTTTTCTCTTGATAACATGCAGGTACATAAGCTGCTACGTGATACTGCATATTTATACACATCTCAGATAAAAGTCTTAATTTTTTAAATCAAAGAATGAATAGATACCTGTAATAAAATATGCAAAATGACATGATATTTACTCTGACATAAGACAAAGTTCTCAAAAGAGAAAAGCTAACTTTGAACTCCAGTGTTCAGACAAGAACAACATTAGCAGCTCCCATTCGTGGAGTGTTTATATTGAGCAAGACTCTGCATGAAGTGACCTATATTGTATAATGATCTCATCAAATCCTCACAAACCTTAATGGTATTATTAAAAATTTCATTCTATAGAGAGAGAAACAGATTTGGGGAGGTAACGTGACTTGTGCCAAGTCACTAGAAAGTGACTGATGGACTCAAACCCAGAATTCAGGATTAGGGCTCTTGACCTAGTCTTAGACTTTGCCATAAAGTTTTTTATTTATATATTTTTACATAGAGCTATTTGCAATTATTCTGAATATCCTACTTTGGTTAAAAATTCCAAGGTAGCATTGAGACTAAGTGAAAACCACCAATGATCACATTCTCTTTATTCCTGCCACCAATATTTATTTGCTATAAAATAATATTCACTGTAAATTTATTACCAAGGAAGAGAGCATAGAGGCAAATCTAGACACTCAGTAAATACCAAAAAAAAAAAAGTAAAGCTAAAACTAAAGCAAACTAATGAAATAAATGCCCAGGGAAACAAAATCAATGGATATGGAATACCACTGACTTTTCCCACACTGATCAAATTGGTTCTGGACACAAAATAAGTTTGATTTACATACCAAGTTTGAATTTATACTTCAGAGATAATTTGTTAAAAATATTTCTAGCTGGCTGTTTGACTATCCTGATACTTTCAAGAAAATGGCCAAAGACATTGAGTTCTAATCATTTAAGGAAAGGATCCTTGTAACACAAGCTATTGATGTTAAAGGTTTTCTGTTTCCTTTTCTCCAAGCTATCATTCATCCACATGGATTTCTCTGTGCGAATAATTTCATATTTCCCATGGAGCACTTTAAATCTTTTAAATGCACACTAATATTTAAGATACATCTCAAATGTCCAGGATTATAATTTAAACTGATATTTACTAAATACCCAGTAAGCCCAAGAATGTCACATTCTTGATTCCATGTTTTTCTGGGACCAAACATGTCCTTTTGGCCATATTGTGAACAAATGACATTTATGATTCCTAGATTTAAAGAAGAATAAGTTATTTTTATTTCAATTACATATAATGCTAATGTCTTAAAAAGGATGTGTGCTTTTAAATTAAGGTATTCATGTGAAAAAACTTCCTCACTCTATCTAAACATTTCAGTGTTATTAAGCATGACACAGATATACAAATAATTAAATGTAACTGCTACAATTTTATTCATAGCTAATTTTAAGATATAACATGAATAGTCATCACAAACACATAAGTGTGACATACAGTGGGAAGCATTTAACATAAATCATGACCAAAGAGGTAGGTGAATGATTTCATCTTGATTTTAGTTCCATGTAATACAACTTAACAAAGATTTACAGACGTTTTTAAGCATATCCCTCCCCAACCTTATTATAAATGACCAATAAACATCAAGAAGTGAGAATGAAATCTAGCCTCTCACAAAATAATGTCTCATGCTTCTGTGCATTAGAAAAGTATCAAATATACTTCCTTTAGCCAGAAAAGATATTCTAATTTACACAAAAAAAAAATCATAAGGGTAGTTATGAAATAAAACCCTCCATATCCAGCGGCCTTCACTTCAAGCTTTGTCTTGGTATTCTGAAACTCTCATTTGTTTTTTTCCCAGAACAGCCTCGTATTCTGATTTGCTATACTGATTTCAGTCTGGCATGACTTTCAAAATTCTTCCTGACCTAAGATTTAGATACTCTACATTATCAGACTTCCGGTTCAACACTTAGTGTAAATTTCCCATCTTAAGTGAAAGAAAAATCTTATTAGCAATTATTCAGGGATGGTTTTCTGATCTAAGATAAAATGTTTGAGTTATCATGTAAAAGTGTAATTGTCTTAAATTCAGGCAATTACTGCAACTTAACAAATACTTGCCTAAGTATGTCCATCACTCAAAATATTTCAGCAGACTCACTCACTAATTAACACTGTATTTCAGTATGCATAAGATCACTGCGCAGTGCTTCGTAATATTGCTAGCTTAAACAAGTTAAACTTAGAGTGAAGGTTGCACAGGCTCTCAGAACAGGGTCGTATTGAATCCTAGTTCAACTACATTCTGACTGCAACCTCACATAGGCTATTTAATGATTCTGAGGCTTTATTATTTCATATAATAAATAGTGATGATCAAATCAGGAGAGTAAGAATAACCATTTCTACTTGTGTTCCCTAAAATCAATCTGACTCAGGTTTATCTTACTAAATTATGGAATACAATGATGCTCCTGGTATAAATTTCTTACCACATAAACATCAGGGGTTTAGTAAACCCATTCTGATGAATGCAAACAGTTTCTCCCGCAGCACACATAAACTTAAATGAAATTCATGTGTTCTTCCTACACAGACTACCTAATGGTTTCCAGTGTTTTTTGTAAGACACCTCTCTGACACACACGAGGACATGTAATGCCTACTCATGTCTTATGTGGGTGAATTTGTGTTCTGCTGGGACACTTTATAACTGAAGAGCAGAAGAGTTAAAACAATGTTTTATTATTCTATGATCAATTTAATCTTCACTGTCATCAGAAGTTCAAAATGTATAGTAACCACAAGTCTATCAACACCCAAAACATCTGTTTGTCTTCCACCTTTTGCAGCACTGCTGCCTATCACAGTGTCTGGCACGTAGTAGGGAATCAATGATGAAAGGGGAAGGAAGAATGAATTCTTTTCCTTTAATTCAAATGCAGAAGTAGCACATACTTTGGTCTACCATTTCTTTAAATTCTCAAACTTTCAGGATAAAAATAACTGTTTCTAGTGAAAATCTCTCCCTCAGCATTACTTACTATTCATGGGAAATACAGAATCTGGAAGTAGCTAATAAATATTTTTAAAAATAGGAATGATTTGCACTTCTCCTATGTTACTTAATGTGCTATAGGCATGTTATGCATTAAGCTATTGTATGTTAATCACAGTTTAAATGCTTTAGGGGAGCTACTTAAATAGATTTCACCATGGAAAAGCTTGTAATATGGATGATGACTCCTTAGTTCATCTGAGTTTTTGTTTTTTCTATTTTAATATATTGGGTTTTCTTATGTGGACATTTGTTTTCAATTCATTACTCCACTATGATTCATGGAAGGCAATGTCTTGCAGCAAAAGTTCATAATAGTGAAAAAAAAGTTCAATAAATAAAATCATGATGATAATCTTTTCTCATGGCTAGATTTAGATTTCATTAGTTTCCACTTAGCCATGAAGAGATACGAGATAATGTGAAGAATGTTCATTCAGAACACAGATCTTTCTTAACAGAATTCTTTATATAAATAATGAATTCCTTAGTTCTCTCTTTCTTCATGTTTCATTTATTGGTTGCCTTTTTTAAAGGAGAATTGTTTTATGAAAAGCAATGTCATCTACCAAAGAGGAATCTTATTTTGGGCACAGTAAATTTGGCTCTGTTTTTCTCTAAAACTTTTTTTTTTTTAATTTGGCCTATTTGGTAAACTAACACTCTTTAGATATAAAAGCTTCCTGGGACTGGAAAATGTTACTAGACTTATTTTCAGTCTATGAAACGATTTTAGAATATTAGATGAGCAAAGATATCTGAAAGCAAATTACTGTCTGAATGCAGTAACATGGAAAAGAATGAATTACAGATGTAATTTATCTGTCACAAGCAGATCCTAAATACTGATTATGTCCACGCTTGTGCACAAAATTGAAAATGATAGAAAAGCTTCACAGCTTTTCTAACTTTAATTTTGCATGTTTTACATTGTGCAATTTACTGTCAACTATTAACAGCAGATGCTTCTTGGCTTATTTGAGAACAGCCTGGACAGAAGTATAAGTGATTCTGAAATCCAGAAGCCTACAGACCAAGTCTGAATTTTATGCAGAAAAATAAATTCTAACTGAAGATGCCTGGAGTCATATGGAATCTTGAGAAAACAGAGTGTTGGAACTCAAAAACTGTGTGTCTCAACCTAACAGTAACAGAAATTAAAATACAAATATTGTTGCATAAAATAAAATAGCTTCAGAGGACTCCTTCTGGACCTAAAATTGGGACCTGGGGTTGAAATGCAGGTGGTTCCCAACTGACCAAAGATAATCCAGGGACAGCCACCCAATGTGGCAGCTTGGGGCTACAGGAACTCTTTGAGCCATCCCTCTAGTTCTTCTCTTCCCACTTTCAGTCTCAGATTTAACAGTTGGCAAAGGGACAGAAATAAGAAGAGATAAACCACCAGAGACATTTCTCTCTCCCTCTGGAAAATTACTTTTCCACCAACCTTCCAGTTGCTGTGGAGAAGCATCCCCTCCAGACTCAGCCACCACCACCTAACACATTGCTGTCCCTGTTAGCAATTAGTCCCTTGAAGATTGCATTTTTAAATATCTGCCTTCCCAAAGTTTTGGCATTGGAGGTATTTAAGTTATACTCCCTTAATTGTGTAATCCCTACCCCATTTGTCCTTAATGTCTTTCTTCTCACATCTGGTTCTTTATTGCTGATCCCTTAACTATATCCTGTAATAAAATGGCCAGGAAACAAACAAAAATTAGCTTGATATTTTAACTATCCACCTATTCCCCATTGCTACTAGTAACTGGAGAGCAACAGTACCAAAACAACAGCTATACTTTGGAAAATTTCAGAAGGGAAACAGAATGGGAAGAAGCTGTTCACTAATATTAAGTACCGCAGTGGAGCAGACTCAGGACCACGAAGCTGTACATTACAAAAGGAAGTCCCTCGAGTCCTTAGAAAAAAAGAAGAGGTTACTTGAAGACAGACTGACTGACAATGACATCCTCCCACCCTGAGGAGGCTTTGAACTACAGCCCCTCACCCCATACCATGCTTTTAGTCCCTGCTGATTCCAAACCTTTGCCTTGCTGGAAGACAGTTGCAGGAAGAGGCAGCCTAAACACAGAACTGGAGAAACCTCTTGCACTGGCCTGTAGAAAGTATGCCAGGAATGTGGGAGAGACCACCTCCCCTGCACTAAGCCCAGATGAATTTCTGCAGCTCCAAACTGAAACTTTAAATACATCTTTTTCACAGAAAACAGTTTGACAAAAGCAGTTAGAGTCAGCGACGCACTAGTACTTAAGATGTATGGTAAGACGGTACTCATAATGCTTCTGTGGAACCTTCTGGACTTAATTAATAACCAGAGTTTCCAGGGCACTCTTTGTACTGGACTGTAACTCAAGCATCCTATAGGTTACTTCGGATTCCCAGAGTTGGCCTGATGACTTAACCACATTGCTTTTGTGAGAAAATGTTTTTAAACAATTAAAACTTTGGAATATGGGTTTTTTATAGATGGTGGGGTGGGGGCAGCTATACAGTTTATACAGTGACTATTCATTTAAGATGATTAATTTAAAACCCTTTTCCTATGTAGCAATTTATTTACAGTATATAATTTCTGAAGGTTGGAGGCAACATTTTTGCTGCAATTTTGTGTTCACCTGTCGATTCACTTGTTCACTTAATCATTACTTTTGAATATACAATGGATTAGGCCCTGTGCTGTAAATCTGCCTTAAGTATTAATTTTTATTCTTAAACACTGCTGTTCAGGTGTTTCCTCTATCAAATTCTTAGGATATAGATATGTAAATTAAGCAATGTTTTACAGGAAAGTGGTTAAAGAACAGGCTATGAAATCTGGTTAACAGGCACGGAGTTCACATTTTACTGGTTTACCTTGTACGTATCATCTAACTTCTCTGTACTTCACCTGGTCATCTGTAAAATGGTAGTAATATCAGTAACTCAGAGATTTTGTGAACAGAAAATAAAATAAAGATAAAAAGTGAAAAAAATAACACTGAAAATACTGACCAGGATATACTAATTTTCAATATACTGACTCATTTTATTTTATTTCTTAGAGAGAAAATAAAAATAAAGTTAATCTATAGAAGCAGCAGAAATAGATGTTAGAGTAACTACAGATTCTTTTGTCAAATAAAATCATTTGAGACCTGTTTTTATTATATGCATTCCTGTTATATTCCAGCTATAAATATGTAACTATATGTAAATATGCACTGGCAATAGGAAAAATAGAAAATGGAATGATTTTCTTTTTCTATGTAAGTAAAAATCAATCCATTTGTCATATGTCAGGTTTCATTGACTAAATAGATCATAAAATTTAAAAGGAGAAAAAAAAAGGACAACTCTGGTTAACCAGGACAGAAAAGTGATGACAGGTTTGCCAAGATAAGATAAATTTCTCTTAAAGTAGTCTCCCCTTCACTCCTATTCCCAGTGCTTTTCAGGAAGAGTTGCTTCACTCTGAAAGTTTTTTGGGGAAAATAAAATAACTCTCCCATCCCCATGACTGCCCTCCTTAATATGCATTCTCCCCTTCTACCTTACCTACTCAGAGGCCTGATCTCAATCAAGGCAACAGCTAAAAGACAACAGTTCCAAGCCATCTTTGCTACCAAAATCAGCCAGTGAGACCAGGATAGATCACTGGGTGAAGCTTAGAGGACCTTTGTTAAAAAAAAAGCCTAAGTGGAGTTTGCTGTGATCTCTTTAGCCCTTGCCTTTGCTTCCTGGAATGCAGATATATGATGGCTGGTGCTGCAGTGGCCATACTGCAATTTTGAAATAATCCTTAAATTGGAAGCTATGTGCTCCTCAGGAACTAAGAGTGAAGAAACCTGTGTTCTGGTAACTGTGGCATTATCATATAGGCCTGGAAAACTGAATATAAACCCTTTATTTGTTTATGCCACATGCTGCTGGGGAGGGGAGGTGTCTCTGTTAACTCAATACCAAATGTAATTTATTAAAGACAAAATACCTAAATCATTTCTGTGTGACTCCAGAGAGATAGGTAAGAGGCATCCAAACCAACAGTTCTGAAAAAAAAAAAAAAAGAGCTGGAAAGAACCCAGAGATAACAAAAGAGAATAGAGGTCAAAGACCCAAAAGCATCCAGGAGATAGCCTTTCAATCAAATCATAAAGTATAAGGGGTCAGAACTATCAGTACTTTCAAAACACAAGTCCTTATAGAAAGCTTTCTCTCTAACAACAAATCAAACTTTATCTCGAAGTGAAAATCTTACAAAAAATATGCAGAGTATGAATAATGTAATAGATGATGCACATTTGTTATTTGCATAAAAATAAAGTATTATATATAAAAACTGCAGTTGTTAGTTACAAGTGAATATAACAATAAGACATTCTCACTAGAATTTCTCATTTATAGTGAAGTTCACAAAGAAATAACCATTCTAATGATCTATTATAGTTCAAAGAAGTATTTCTAACAAGCCTTTCCAGTTGCATTTACTGAAGTTTCTATATTTTAATAACTATCATTAGTGCTAAATTAAAGGCCATCTATTCAGTTATCCACTTCCACTGTCATTGTTTTTGGCCCATTAACACAGAAAACTGCTGCCTATCTTAAAGTAAGGAGGAATGTGTTTCTACTACCATTTTAAAAAAAAGGCTCAAAATTTCCTCAATAGTATCTCTTTGTTAGAAAATAAGAAGCTTTGTCTAAATCTGTGGGAAGGCAGAGACATTGCTCAGCATGAAAGGTAAAAGATTATAGAGATGTTGATAGCTGAAATCCTCTACTTATCACTGGCAAGGAAAATGACAGGATAAGCTTCCCAAACTAGGTCCCTAGGTGTCTGAGATGAGTCTGAGAAACATTCAATTTCCCGCCTCTTGTGTAAATTGGTCGTATGTTGTATGCTTCCTGAATAGAAGATTTGCCCCAAACTGCACGGACTCTTTTAAATTAGTAGCAGCCCTATACATCGAATTGTTTTGAAGCTAGTCATAGAATCAGAATTTTGCATAGTTTAGAAGTCTGAATTACAATAAAAGTTTGAACTCAATTGTAAGTGCCACATTGCTTTAGGTTTATATTGTTTTTAGTTGGTCACACTCACAAATTGAAGCAAGGTTTAATGAGAAAAACAGAAGTGGTGGACCATGATTTTATAGAAGGAAACAAAATAACCAGTCCTAGAATTAGTGCCATAGGTAGCATAATTCAAAATGTTGCTTGAAACTTGCCCCAAAGTTTAAAAATCCTTACTCAAAATTATTTTTCTAAAAAATTTCTAATTATAAGAATATAAATAGATAAGCAAATAAAGTTTTAAGTATTACTGAAGTATTTGCAGCTATTAACAGCTTCATTAAGGAAAGGTTCATGTCAGAGTTGATGACATCACAGAACATTCACTGGGTATTCTTTGCAAAGTTGTGGAGTTTCTGCTTAGGGAACAGAGTTTGAACTTTTACATGATACACATTGCTACACAAGTCACCAGTTACTTCATACCCTAAATCGTTGGTGGTAAACAGGAAGACCTGGGTTAACCTGTCACTGAAAGACACCCTGTTACCTATAGAGCTACCAGTAAATATAATAAAATAATCTGTCAAAGTTCTAATATCACATGGGTAATGCCATCAGCAGAAAAACAAAACAATAACAACAAAACTCTTGGTTAAGAGTTACTTCAATTAGTCTACCAGATCAAAGTTTTAATTCAAAATTAGATGTTTAGTCTGAAATTTGCAGATATCATCTTGTTAGGATCATCAGTTGAACTGGTCTGAGAGATGTCATGAAAAGCCTATGCTAGGGACAGAGCAACCACCACACAGGCAACTGACACTTTAAGATTCACTGTGTTAGCAATGCAGGCTTTTCTAAATTTAACTGTAAACACCTTTGGGAGCACTTTATAATGTCCACTTATGCCACCTTCTACCTATGTGATCATCTAAGAGATCTGATTTGCTTTACTGACTTTAAGTTTTCTAGTGGCTTATTTACCTGGATGTTTACATACTTGTGTGTCTTCTAGCTGACTTCTGTACTTCAGTATATTAGGCAAGGCCTTCAGAGGCACTTTTAATGAGCTCACTCAATACCCTTGAGCCCATGCCACTTTGCAGTGGAATCTGATCTCTGATGTGCCTATGACAAATCTGATCAGCTGTGCTACCTGTATACACAGCATATATAATAGTCAAATAAGTGCTTAATTGTCTTAAAATTGCCTAATTTTGGTAAGACAGCATGTCACTAAAGTTTTCAAAGGTAAAAAGATTTTTGCTAGATTTTTGGAAAATAGATAGTATCCATAAAGATTATATCCTCCTCCCACACCAACTGAAAGATGAATGGATATTTGAAAAGGAAGAATTCAATAAACAACTCAATTTTTGCTGAGCACATAGCAAAAGCTTATTTTTTGGCAATACAAATAACTTGGCAGCACATTAAAACACAATCTGTAGGCTTTGTTTATATCAACTACCTAAATTACAGCTGAAAGACTGTTACTGAACAAAACAGGTAACTTGGAATTAACTAATATTTGAACCATCACTTCTAAAGAATATTTAACGGCAGCTTGCATTGTTGTTACTTCTAATTTTTCTCTTTCAGTGCGCCTTTCACAAACCATAAAAAAGAAAATCCTCTCCAGTGTAAAATAATGTCCCTTTTTACATGTTTGGACTTCTGAAGTTACCAGAACATCAAATCTATAGTTTGTAAACAATTTAATTCTCAATTTGAATCTACTCTTAGACTGTGGCAAATTAAAACTGCAAGTGTAAAAGCAGAACTAAGTGCTTAAAATAGTTGTTTCATTTATAAAATAGCTATAACAGATTTTGCTCTTTTGAATTATCATTCTATTTCCAATACTTAATATACACATATTCATTACCATGTATTCTCACTTTACTCAGCAACATACTTCTTTGTTTTCACACAGTGAACATCTAAGTTCATTATTTAAACTTCAAAATCACCAATATATGCAACTAAAATACTATCAGCTAATTTTCTTCCTAGTTCCTTTAGTAATATGCCGATTGATTTCTTTTACATAAATACTTCCTTGAACTGTTCGACTTCTGTTTTTAATCAAATGAATTCTCTTCTAAGGAGAAGTCTTCTATAAACCTAAGTCACCTGGGAGCCTGGCCAAAGTCTGCACCAGCACAGCTGAAGGGGACAGCCATTTCATAGGGTCCTCTCAGAGAGTATTTGGTTTGCTTTCCTAACTTGCTAAAAATAGTAGATTACACAGGCTACCTCCATCTCATGGCTCAAGAACTCATAAAAGGCTGGACTACGGAGTGTAGTAATACATAGAACACATTTTATTAAAGAAGTCAGGATATTACAAGTTTTCTAAATTCCTTCCGTTTACTCTCTCAGACAATACAAATGATCTAGCAGTTTACTGGCATGGAAACCTCATAATGCTCCCAAATTTCAGAACTTCAAGCATGAGTCACAGAGTTACTTTAACTGTTTTAAAATATGTTTTTGATCTATTTTAGCCACAAAATTGAACACAGGAAGCCTACTATCTAAAAGGTAGGGTTCTAAATACCGGAGTAAGAATCACATAATGGGGTAATTATAAATACATATAAATACATAAGAAATATTTTTTAAACATATGTATTATATATTCAATTTTTTTAAATTAATTCTTAACCCAGCTATTTCAGTAACATTTAAGGAGCTATTCTGAATATGAAGCTCCAGCATAAATGAATTTGTTTATTTCTTCCTCTTATTCAAATCAAAATACTTTGCCAAGTTTTAGGCACTGTAAATTAAATTTCCATTTCTCTTAGAAAGACAAAGAACATTAACAAAATTTGCATTGATTAGCTGTTATAATGACTTCATAAGCAAATTTAAAATCTTGAAATTATTTATTAAAAAAAAAAAAGCCCTTGAAGTGGCAGTTGAATCTTGTTAACCACATAGCATGTCATTAAGTAATGCTAGTGCTTTACTCAAAAGGGGCCTGTTCTGTGTCCACGAGTGAGCAGCAGTTAAAAAAATATTTTGAGATGAAAAAACAGCAACCGAATTTTAATGTTTCACAATGTTTCCAAATGCTGTGGAGGCAGGTCTTCTGTGAAACCACTCAATGTCACAGCCAAATTTAATGTCCTTCATTTTGCAGCTATGAAAGTACCATCAACTGTCTGTGGGATTAAAAATTGGATTTACTAGTAATTGGGTCAAAACAGGGTTACTTATGGACACAGCTGGTTACCAAAAAGTGTAATTAGCCCTTTGCCCCTCATTTTATGGGTCCTAGTCTCTAATTATACCTCAGTTCCGTCGGCAGGAATAAAGGAACACACATACACAAAGGTACAACCATGTGCCCTTCATCAAGGCCTTCCAAAGGAAAGAAAAGGGCCCAGTGATAATTTTTAAGTTTTGCTCATGGATCTTTAGGGCTATAGCATTAAGAATAATCAAACATTGTTAAGATACCTTTGTTGCTGTTGATACCTCCTTTTTACATCTTAATCTGAAGTTAATATCCTTGAGTCTTTGGCAAAAACTTTAGCAAAGTGAGAAGCCCAAACTGGACCAAACAGCAATTAGCTGAAACGGTTAACTCATAAGTAACTCAGAGCATGGAGATGAGTTATAAGTTAACTTGTGAGGTAACTGTTTCAGTTAACTCACTTTTACATAATTAAAGAAATTATTATTACAGCGCTATTTATTTTTGCAAAGGACAAAATGGACCTGTGAGTCTTTTACCTCTCTATACATGTAGAAATGGTAGTGACAACCCTCCTCAAAGGCTCAGAGTGAATTACACCAGCATATTACTATTCAAAGGCAATTTAATTAAAACAAGTCGGTAGAGTACCCAGGAATCCTCACAATTCTAGTCTTGACCTTGCATGTCAAAATAAAGACACGTATACTGCCTTTTAAAAGACCCATTTTAAAACTTGAAATATGAAAATTTTTGTGTCAAAAAATGACACTTTTAAATGTCAAGATATACTTAAGTGAATCTCTTAGTACTGTGATGCCCACAAAAGCTAACTTTTCCCACTTCCACCTGAGACTGTTACAAATTCAAAAAAGTCAGAAAATAAACTGCAAAGGTACTTCACATTAGAATTTTAGAAGCTTAAAAAATCCAATTAGTAATAGTACCCAAGAGTTTCTATTTATTTATGAAACTCACATTCAACAAAGTTTACTCCTCAGGGTACTGTAGCAGAGTTCAGAACCTTATTTCTAGTTATATTTTCTATAAAATACATTGCTTCTGACCTTACAATAATATGCTCATACAATATAAAGGAAATCCATAATATCAAAATATTAATAAAGCCTATCCAAGTTTAACTGACTTAAAATCTGCTAGTCTTATACAACCATATAGCACTTTTACAAACAAACAAAAATAAATCATCTTCATTCAGCTATTGCCGTGGCCTTGTATATAATCTATGCATATGCTAACAAACACATGTATCTACATTTTTTATTCCTATAGATACTGACTTTGCTATTATTAAGCAAAAAGTGCACTGCAACTTTCTGCTCTAGAAAAAAAAATCATAGCATTAAAGGACTGATAAAGTTATTCATAGCAAACAAAGTTTGGCCAGACTTGGTTCCATTGCTTCTTATTAAAGTCCCCCACCCCAACATCATCAATAAAAACATAGCTTATAACTAAACTATTAACAAAACAACCCATAATTCCAAACTCAGTGGGTTGAAAGCCCATAACCTCTTTATTCAATTATTGCATGTCCTTAAAATAATATAGCATTTACTCACTTTCAATGAATCAAAGCAGGCGATTACTCGTCCATTTTCAACTTGGCAGCTTTTCGAAGGATGTGCAAATTTACATTCCGTGTCTGGCCGTGAGCAAGTCCCCCTTTGGAACTCTCTACATACTTCCAGTGTTAGCCATTTTGTGTCCCGAATTGGTGTGACACTAACAGCCATTTTTAGATTTTACAGGTAGTTAAATTTTTCAGTGAAACCAACAAACCCAACCCCCCCAAAAAACAGCAACAACCCCCCCAAAAAAGGAAAAACGCTGAACTGATAAAACTGTAAAATGATGATGAAAATGTCCCCTCCAAAATACTTTTCCCCCACTCCCTGCTTTAAAAGTACATGGAAAATTGTGTTGTCAATATCAAGGAAAAGATCTCCCACTAAAAACTCACAGCATGAAACTGCTAATTCAAAGAAGTTTTGGTTTTTAGAGAAATACTACGATCGTAAGTAGATGAACGTTTAAAAGAAGGGCCTCGAATCAGCCTTGTGCTCTCAGTAACCCCTTCCCAGTGCCAATTTGGAGCCCAAAATGCAAGCATGAAAACGTGGCAGACCCTTTGACACCGAATTTCCAAGCTGCTTTCAGCAAAGTTGTCTGAAAGGGAATCTCCTCACAGCTGAATTTGCAATGGAGTTTGGTGGTGCAATCGGTATTGATTAGTTTGGCATAGACAGATGCAGCAGTTTAGAGCAAAATCGAGAAAATGATTTTTTTTTCCTCCTTGATTTCCTGGAAAAGGTATCTTACTTTTTCAGCAAACTTTTCTTTTGAAACTAAAGCAGCCTAGGGCAATGCCAGATACTTAGAGCTTTTCTCTTGATTATAAGTAGAAATGGGGGTGTCTGGGCTAGAGGTGGAGGGTGGATGTGCTGTCGTCACAGTCTAGCTGGCAGCAAGCAAGGCAAAAGCAGAGACTGCTCTAGAAGCGGTTCCAAGCAGCAGAGACGTCAGGAAAGGCACTTCTTAGTACCAACCTGTAGAAAAAAGAGATATGTTAAGATTTACTAAGTAGCACTTCACTGATGTCCTACAGTATCACAACCTTGCCATGTGCTATCAGACTAAGTAATATTAAAGTCAGCTTCTCTCTAATCCTCTCTGTCTCTCTCTCTCACACACACACACACACACAAATACACACACACATACACACATGCACAGTACTTACAGTGAGGCATATTGCAGCCAGCCATCGTAGATTTATTAAAAAAGGGGGCCGTTTCCCCTTGTGAAGCAATGCATGATAGAGAGATAACCAATCACAGAGAGTGTTGCAGCAATATTCTGGGCAGAAAGCCAATAGTGTGGGTTGTCTTATGAAAGGTCGCGCCTGTCAGACGTTCATTACTATGCTATAAGCACCAAAAATGTCCATCAGATGTGACTTATTCCACTGCAAGAGGACGAGCATGTGGGTTTTGAATTTACCCAACATGCAGTTAGTGGACTAAACCATGTTACTTTCAAAACAGCGTCTAAGACAAGTCCAAGCACTTGAAGATCACGATCAGAGAATAAAAAGCAAGGTTTAAAAATTGCAGCTGACTTCCAAGCTGCTTTCTCTCCAGCTCTGTGCAGGGACGGGCACTGAACAGCCTGCTCCTGCTGTCCTGACACGTGAATAAAAACGGAAAGGGGTGTTTACAAATGGTACGTTCTCCTGACCTATCCAATTCACTTCCTTCTAAAGCCCAAGTCCTGCCCCTCACTGAAAGCAGCACTCATACTGTAAAACTATTCCATTCAGCCGGCACTCACTTTGTCAATATATCACAGGCAGGCGAGATATGAACAAAAGCATCCTTTATTCGAACACTTTTTAAGCAGAAGCTGAGGTCATGTGGGGAAAATAAGGAGCGCAGTGTTGTCAGTGTGTCTGGCAAATCTGAAGTCAACCTCAAGGGAGAAAGTGATTCCATCGTAGAAACATTAAATATTAAGTGAGCAATTTGATTTGGGCAGCGCAATGCACTTCAGAGGTATGAACGAAGCTGGGGATGGGTGGGGGGAGCCTAACAATCTATTAACTTGGCACTACAACACTGCTCCTTATACCAGGGCATTTTTTCTTTTAACAACTTACTTTCTCTTTCAATCAGGATGGAAAACTTTCAAAAAATGCTTATTAGTTACAGAAACAAAAGTTTAATTTTTTTTTCCTTTTGAATGTTTCCAACAAAGGAAACAAGGCAACTGTAAGTTTCACACCCCAGATAGGCAATGACATAGTATAGTAGTGTTTGATTAAACTGACCTCTTCAAGGGCCAAAAATGATCAGTTGGCACACAGTACATTTATAATATGGAAATCAGAACACAGAATACATATGTTATAGAATATATATATGTAGGTATTATAGCAGATATCATGGATATCTAACATAATTTTAAAAAATTTATTTTAGAAATGATGCTGTCAATACTTGACATTTATTTTTCAAAAGATATCAGATACTAGGTTTGGAAAATACTGTAGTAAGACAACTTTTGAGAAAGATGAAAAAGAACCAATTCATACAAATGCTCAAGAAATCTTATCTTCAAAACTTTTCTGGTCCTAACTCCTGGTTCTATAAAAATAGTTAAGTCAGTCATAAACTGAAAGATTCATCCACCTTCCAGAATCCTTGCTCTGTGTTAAGAATTTCTCACCTACTTCATGCCTTGAGCATGTACCACATCTGTGGTCAACAATTTCATCTTTTTCTCTAGAATCTTCAAGTGGCTCACCTTCAACTTTCACTTTCTTTAGAAACCAGGTAAGATGTCACTTCCTCCAAGAAGCTTCTAAGATATCACCTCCTCCATCTCCACCCACACATATATTAACACTGCCTCCTCTGAATTATCTCTGCATCCCTATATAGTGTTTCATTTCCTTATGTTATGTCAGATAACTAGACTGCATGTTCCCAAGGACAGAGACAATCTTACTCATCTCAGTAAACCTCATGCCTAGCATAGTGATAGAAAATAGAGCTCCATAAATTTTGGTAAATTAGAAGATTGATTTTTACATCTGGACTGGAATTACCTCTAGGGCACAAAAATACACACACACACACACACACACACATGAACACATTCCTATAAACACGTGTATGAACACAACATATGGACACACTCAAACACATACCTGAAAACACACAAACTCCCATCAATACTGTACATTCCTGTACTCCAGTGTCCCTTGGGCCCTCCCACTGTCTAGTCCAGGACAGCTCCCTCTCTTTCCACACAGCAGCTTTCGCTAAACTTCATCACAAGTCCCTCCTTCACGTTCCTCTCACTGTAACAGTAGATAATCTTGTATGTCACAAATATTTCATAGTCAAAATAGTGGCCCTCAGGCATGAACTCTCTCTCACCTTCCTGCCACCATCTCTGCACTCTCTCTCTTCTTCTGTCTCCAGTTCGCCCTACTGCCCATGGTTAAACTTCCACATCTACTTTCTCACTCTCAAAACTTTTTCCCCTCATACTCCCTTTACATATGAACTTTCCCTGCCTTTCCCACAATTCTTTCTCTTAGACCTCAAAGTGTTAAAGTAGCTCCAAAATGGAGGGGGTGGCATGGCAGGAGGAAGGGGATCTTGCCTGGCTAAGCATCCTCTTCTCCTACATGTTTTTAATCCGTCACTCCCAAAGTCTAAAGCATCATTTCCATGTGCTGTTTTTCCGTTTTCTGCTGTTTTCCTCTTCCTCTCCCATTCATTCTGAATCTGTATCCTGTTATCTCTGCACCCATTACTTAGTAACAGTCATCAAAGCTCCCGTTAAGAGCCAAATTCAAAGACCATATGAGTTCTTTCTTTACTTGACCTCTAACAGCATTTACAACTCCCTTTTGCTTGAATCTTTCCTCTTCCCTTGACCTGACACACTTTATCCTTTTGGCCTCTCCCAGGGTTGCACGCCTAGTATCCTCCCTCACTGAGGGGAGCTGCCAGGAGCTGCCCAGGCCTCTTGGCATATCCACACTGTTGTGAGCTCATGGGACTTGTTACATGCTGACCCCCTTCGGCTTGACACACACCAGTTCAACTTCCTCACCCTTCAACTTGGCAAATCCCTTCTCCTTATTTAAGTTGCTCTTCATGTATCACCTTCTCTATAAGGCTGGGCCAACATGCTAAAACGTGCCAACTCTGAACATTCTCTGTACTCTGTACCTCCTGGTACTTTTGCCCCCAAGGTTATAAACTCCCTAACAGGGTGTATCACCGTTTTTTTTTAAGCCAGTTCCTGGAAAACAGTAGATGTTTTAATATGTCTGATAAGTGAAAAAATTTTATTCAAATGAATAAGAATAAACATGTATATGAGGATATGCCACCAACCCCAAGGAATTATTTCATCATGACCTATAGAGTTCAAACAATATGAGGAAAGTACCATTAGAAATCTCTTCACTGTCTGGTGGTTATACCTAAATACAACTACAAAATCAATTCCTGGAGTTATTTTTCCTTTCTGCTATGTTACAGGCCTAGTCCCACCTGAGTACAAAATAAACTTTTATAACTAAAATGTTTCCAAATGACTATTCTGGTTTTTATTTTCTGTAGCAGAAAAATTCTATTTACTTCAAAAAGTATTATTGAAAGAATTATAAATATTTGTAAGTTGAAAATACAATTTAATTATAAAATATACGGTCAAGGATAATAATCAAAATATTGATAGCCAGGCATGGACACTGAGCAATTGGAATGGACACTGACATTTATGCATTATTAGTCAAGCTGCACCTGGTAATGTGTGTTCCAGTCCTTGATATATATAGCACTAGGGTTAATGAACTCAGATTGTGTCCTATAATATTTATTTGACTAAACTGCTTATATCAGATTATTGTCTTGTAATATTCTTCTTTGTCCAAACAGAAGAATTTCAGAGAATACTGGAAATCTTCATAACTGAGTGTTTTGGTAAATTAAGATTTTATAGGAATTGGATCAATATCGAATTCCCCAAATATGACTTCCATTAGTAATGGATTTTTGTTCCACTGATTTTGTTCCATTGACAAAGACAATGTTTAAAAGTGTGCAGGTAACATGCAGATTGTGAGAATTCTTGTAAACATATTTGCCCTAAAAATACACGTTGTTTGTAAATAATTATTGAAGGAAATATTTCCACAGTAAAATATTTACTCATGGGTAAACTGTTTAAGAGGTAAATTTCTGACCTATATCTTGACATATTATAATAAACTTCCCTGAACAACAACAAATAACTGGGGAATTTATCAGTTTTGTGGTAAAAAAATCAAACATTTTAAAACCTGCCTAACAGCAACCCCTCTTTTATCTACTGGTCATATTCCAAATGCTATAGAGTTCCTCAAACATGACAAGTCCTACAAACAAGCATATTCTGCTGCAAGAACTAAGAACAAATTTCTCCTTGAATGCAATCAAAAATCACATTATTTTCTACTTTAAGATATGGGAGATAGAAAGAAAGGAAAAGAATCTGGAGAACAGAATCACAGGTAAAGTGAAAAAACAAAATGGGAAATTACTAGCAATTACTCTTATAACAATTGATATAGAATAGATTAGCATTAAACTGCAGATATATTTGTATAAATATCTATTTAAGAGTCGCATACATACTACAATAGAGGATAAATAGATGCTTACATGGTCTGAGACTAAAATTCTATTTTGGAGAACCGGATGGCTTCTATAAGCAAGGCTAAATTTCTTAGTCATATATGTTTACTAATCATTTCAGAAGTTCTTCTAGACTAAATATAGGCAAGTCAGTCCTATTACATCCCATAGTAGTCAGCTGAGAATTTTGGGGACTTTTTTCATAAGCTTTTGATTTTGAAATAGGTTACATAGTGAGGATGTTAACTGAGTAATTACTTGAGGTTTTTTTTTTTTTTTTAACTAAGCAGTTTTAATCTAACTGGAAGAGATAGATGACTTAACCCTGACAGAAAGAAGCCCCTTGCCCAAAAACATGACTTTTTGCCTCAGGCTTATTGGTGTCAACAAGTCCATGATTAGCAATGCATTGCTTCAGCAAATTAATTCTGCCCAGGGCTTGTCCCAGATATTAACAGATTTCAGATTACAAATGACCAACTAAGCATTTATGGAGGCTGTATAGCCATTTCTCCATTTATTAAGGTACTAACTAGAGTAACAAGCTATTATTTATTATATGGAAAAACTGGTCTGAATGGGTTAATGCAGTCTTCAGCAGTATTCAACTCTATATAACAAAAAGCTGAGATCATAGTTTCTCAGGGAGGGGTAAGCACACAACTGGAGGCACCCATGGTGATTTTAAGCCATGCAGAAACAACGTAATTGTCGTAGATGCATTAGAACACTAAAACCAGCTCCTCGACCCTGGGAATACATGGATACCATTGCTTCGGAAGAGGCTAAAGCTTCATGAGAAGAATTTAAAGAACAAGACTAAGTAAATATATTGGCAAAAGTCATGAAGGAGATATGCAAACGACTGAGGTTTTAGAAATATGGCTAATATAAAAGAGAACTTTCAACCCCACAGCCTCCCAAATGGCACAGCACCTGTCAACATGGCCTATTGATCTGACACATTGCACTAAGGGTGACAAGCTGCTGCCAAGAAAGGGAAGGTTGTTTACTAATTCAAACAAATAGTCTAAGATCTCTCAAAGCACTCCTTTATATCTCTGTTAGTCTGGATTCCCTCTGATCAAGGGGTCTGTCCTTGGAAGGAAAATGAAGGAGTGGTGGTTAGGTGACACCCTATTGCTAAAGATTAGAAATACAAAAGCAACTTAACTAAGCTGTACTAAAATTGGAAAATGATTATTGTCCTGTAAGTATTTATACTCAAAACAAAATAAAACATGATGTTTCTATGCAGACAATGATTTAAAAGTAAATTTTAAGTTGATACCTGTGTCAGGCAAAATAAAAATATTTAAAAGTCTTAAGATTATCAGAAGATAAATATCACATGGCTCACTGAACTACATATAGAGGTCACCAACTTTGTACCTAAATAGGCCTTCACCCAGTCCCTACTGCAAAGGTATCTTCTAGAAGCTTTCCCAGCCCACTATCAACAGTATCCAACTTTCTGTTCCTCTCAACACTTGCCCAGACTGGTCAGACCTTTACCCTGCTTTATTTTTCTTCATAGCACTTGTCAGTATTTGGCATAATATTATGTATCGATCTCACTATCGGCTTATCATCTACCTTTGCCACAAAAAGGCAAGCTCTATGAGAGAAAGGAGGTGGCTGTGAGGCTGGCTCTCCACTGAACAGCCAGCACCAGAACAGGGCTGGTCCAGCCTAGACCAACAACCGATAATGGTGGCAAGTGTGAATACTTCTTAGCATATCTGACTGCTCGTTTTATAAGGATCTTCTACAAGTTACAGTACCTACACTACAGATACACAGTTTAATACATCAGCCATGTCACCTTTACCACTGAATGAAACCAGCCTCAAACTCCACTCATTGGAAGGAGAGCATGAGGCGACAACGTCACAGAACCGTAGTGATACACCTCCTTAACTGTGCACTTGGTGCAAGATCTTTTCTTTTTATTCGCAGAATAATCTGAAAGTTACACGTGGCTTTGCAAATTTAAAACATTTAAATAATTATCTGAGAATTTCTGACAAAATCAGTCTTCAATTCTGGCAAACGAAGGGAAGATTTGCATTTTTCTTGATGATATTCAGACAGGCAGTCTTTTATCATTTCTCTCTATTCTACAAGAAAGCATAATGACATATCACTGGGAATGCTACTTTATTGTGCTTCAAAAGAAGGCACTTACTCTATTTAGTATTTTATTTACTCTGTGTGTAACACAAAGGAGTTACCTTGTTAGCCTTAGGTAGCCATTTCTGATCTGTCCATATCACTTAGTATTTCAAAATAATAAATGGTAAGACACTCAGAACACAGACTACAACAAAATTAACGAAGCTGGTATGTGCTCAAGGGCTAAATGGTAGAAGAAATAAATCTCACTTTCCTGGCAATTTGCAGGAATGGTACACTGACCCAACCAGAAGCTGCCAATGTGAAATAAGCATGAAAAAAACATGACTGCTAAATAGATGCAATACAGTGTGATCCTTATTCCCAAATGCAACACCATAAATATGGACTTAAATGAGTTCTATTTTATTTAGCATATAAACTGGGGTCCAAAATCTTAGCTTTAATTTCAACCTTTGTATCTTCTGAACAATATCACCTAACTTCTTATGAGGTTAATAGTACCTCTGCCTAAAACCTTTTTAAAATATGATCTTCCTTGCTTGAGGAATGGTAGCAAATTCATCTATGCTTCCCTATTAACACTACTGCACAAACAAAAATAACTATGAAGTTCATTCTGAAAAAACAGGAAATATATACACGGCACACTGTCCATCAGTGAAATTCACGGCATGTGCACCTCTCTGCCCCACTGTTCCGACTTTCCTTTCAAGGCAGAAATCATTCTCACAACCGTAGTCATTAAGGTCTTCTCCATAATTAACCTATGCCTGTTTTCCATTTGAGCAGACTCAATTAATTGACCTAAGTTATAGAATGAACATGAAAAGAAACAACAAATACAATTTAAAAACAAAACTAGCCAAAATAAAAAGCATATCTCTACTGGGATGAGACTAGCCATAGCTGTCACGCTTTCCACAATTCCTAAAATTTTAATGTGGCATTACTAGCAACTACATCTGAGCACAAAAGCTTCAATCTTAACAGATAAATCTTGAATTTCTGTATGTCTTATTTAAAAATCTAACATAGTAACCTCAATCCAGTAAATTTCCCTGGTTTACTACTATTGAAGGTTGACTGAAATGTATTAATTATTAATCATTATGAGAAAGTATGTAAAGTCTATGTTTATAGGTAAATAAATCTAAAATAATTATCCTTCAGAATATAATGACTCAAACCAATTATGAATATAGTCTGGTATTACTTGAATGCATCCAATTAAATGAATGAGTGAACTTCACCATTCATGACAACACCACGAACATTTCCTCCTTTCCATTTAATCAGTAAAAGTTCCTATCTTTTCACAAACATATCCCTTGTTACAAACTTTGCAAATACTCAAGGCACAAAGGTACTTCACAGTTTCATGTTATAATCCTCTGGATATTTCTATTAATTTACATATTTGACCTTAAAGATTACCTTTTTAACAAATAATCTCATACATACTCTTAATAATATACCAGTGTGTCAAATAAATTTATTCCTAATAACACTAAAATGTTAGTGTCTCAGTTTAACTTGGGGGTTCTTTTTTTAAGTTACAAAATGCAGACCTGTGTTGACAACTCATATTTTCACTTCAGTGTAGCTTAAGTATCCTCTGGGGAAGGTTCCATATAATTCATGTACTTAACTAGGTCTGAGATGTTGAACAAATATTTTGCTAATATTATTGCAATTGCCATATAATAATGGAGCTTCAGACTGTATTTTGCAGAAGCCTAAAATTGCAGAAGCATAGAACAGATGCACAGTTCTTTCAGTGTAGTAACATGGAGGCATACTTTGTTCATGCCCACTTTAGTATTTCTTATAAGGCTTAACTTACAAGAAAGAAAAAACACTGAAAAATTCTACAAGTCTCAACACATAAAACTAACTGGATAAAAAGATAAATTGTCTCCAGGATAACTAAATTTATATCTATACAACCTGTACATAAATTGCTCACCACACTCTTATTTTACAATTCTATTTCCTTGAATTTCTAACATATTTATGAACTAAAATCCCATTACATATACATCAAATGACAATGTAGATCTGGAATCTCTGAGTCATTCATTCAGAGACTTTTGTAGATATACATGAAATGCCATGTCCTCATGGAACTCACAGTCAGAAAGAGATGTAAAATAAAATAAAATAAAATAAAAACTTACCATATGGTGTGATTAGGACTGTAAAAAATACTCTCATATTAGAAATGTAAAGACTCAGAAACAAATTAAAATTTGAACCAAATATTGTTTATTTCAATTTTAAAAAACCTTTTTCTCCCCCCGTATCTAGATTTCCACATCTCCACAGTGACTATAAAAATCTAAAGTATTTCAAAGTCAAAGAATTAACAATTTGTACTCTTAACAATGGCTCTACTTTTTTTGATGTGTTGAGAAGTATAGGTTTTATAATTACAAGGCTATTACTTATATATAAATATTATTAAATAATTATGAAAGAGACAGTAAAATAAAAGTTCAAATGATGAATAGACATCTCTATCAAGTAATTTATATGAATCACCACCATTCATTCCACAACTTCTCTTTCTTTCCCTTTTTTTCTTTCTTTGGTTTTAGACATTGCTAAATGAATGTATTTTTGCTATAATAAACTTAAACCACACAGAAGGATTTTAATGAAAATCCAGCTGAATTCCTCCCCTCTACTACCAACTCAGCCTCCCTCTCATCTTGTGGGTAATCACTATTAGTATGGTGTGTCTCGTCCTTTTTCTATGAATTCACATATACATACACACATCTACACATGCACACAAAGTTTATCATTTTTACAGATATGATTAAAATATACTTAGCATACTGTTCTGAGCCTGCTTTCTACAGTATATGTTAATGGCCTTTCTTTGTCAATATAAATAGACCAACATAAATACTTTTTAACAGCTAGTATTACTCCTTTACATGTTCATTTCTTTACTAGTAGTCACCTAAGTTAACGCCAATTTCTCACTATTGTAAACAATGCTGCAGTTGTATGTACACAATTAGGTTTACATTTGAGTGGTTTTAATAATATAAATGCTTAGAACATAAAGTATATGCATATAATAACTCTGAACTAGAACAGACTTCTTCCAAGAAAATGTTTACCAGTAGTGCTTCTACTAACAATATGTATGACATGCTTTCCTGTATTTGTTAATCTATTCTAGACCTTAAAAAGATACAATCCATAAATCTAGATTGTAAATTTCTATTGTGGGAATAGGCAAAGGTATGTTTTTTCTCCTAGAAGTATAAAGTAATGCCTTCTGGAAAATATTTTCAACTGTTAGTCCTTATACAGCAGCTAGTCAATGGAAACATTTGTAAAATCAGTTTTTCAACTCCTGTTATTTCAAAATAAACTATTTCATCACTAATACATTATAATATATTTTGTAATTACTTGCCACAAAACAGAGGCTGGAAGTCTTAATAAATACTTGGGTTGACAGTGTATCAAAGTAGACAGTATGTAGCTTATTATTCTTCTCTTATTTATAAAAACAAAACATGCAGTTAACAGAGTCTGCAGGGCATATTATATTTGGAAAATCTCTGACAGCACAATGTCATATGATTAAGAAAATGCTTTTTTTATACATTATTTCTACAATGTTCAGAAAATATCCTGCTCCCCCTTCCCCGCTCCTTTTTTAGACACTAATTGACTAAAGGAAACAGTTTCTGACAACTGCTATAAATAATGCATCGTGTTATCAAAGTAGCTGAAGCACAATAGAACTCTGGTGAACTCATGGAGGCACAAACACATTTTCCTATGTAATTTCCCCTGAGGCTGGGGATCCTCGTGCAGTCGTTTCTGACCCTGGAGTGGAGTGTTCTCATGAAGTGGCATGCACTTCCAATTAAAATAACCAAGATCGGTTTAACTCTTAGATGATTTTGCCAATGGACACGTGTCTAGTTAGAAAAGAAAGCATTCTCCCCTTTCTTTGCCCTCCTCAGACTCTTTCTAGTTATTAAATAACAATTCACATAATAAAAAAGTACCTGAAACTGATTTTCAAAAGACTTAAGGTGGTTGGTTGCAAAATGTAGGCATTTCCAATGTTTTTATTCTCTTTCTGACAATGTAATTTTTCCATTTTGACTAGAGTATAAATGAAGTTACCCTTCTCAGGAGATGAGATCAAAGTTTTTATTTTTAGGATTCCATACTTTCCAAAAGAGTAAACATACTGAACACACTATGAACAAACTAATACAGAGCCTTGACATTAGATTCCTTTGCTAAATAGAAAAAGATCCTTTCTTAATTATGTTAATTGCCTATAAGGTTCTGTGCATTCTGGAGAAGCTATAACACATGAGGAAATCCAAAGAGTCAACTGCACTCTTCTAATGAGACAGTGATTAAAGTTCTATGTATTTCTATCAGCATCATATGCACTTAAAAAGCAATGACCAGCTCTCTGCAGAAAATCACAATGCACTGGGAACTGGCTAATAAACTTAGAAAACTGCCATAGGCTATTAATGGTAATGCTTTCTGTTCAGGGATACTGATGCTCCAGAAAAATTACTGAACTATCTGAATCTGTCTCTTGGAGGCGACTGTTAAAAATATGTATTCCTGGGACCTACCACCAATCTACAGTAAAGACTAGGAATCTACATTCTAACCAAACTTCACAAGTTATTCTTAATCTCATTAAATTTTAGCAAAGCTATAATGTTACTCCCACTGCAGTTCTACCAAATAATTTCCTAAGAACCCAGAATATTTGCCCTGAAAAGATGTCTGGTTTGAGATTTCATGACATGCTTTTTTTTTTACTATATTGTATCAACTACTTTAGAAAACTGACATATCTGCAAACTGTTACATAAAGTTCTGTTACATTCATTTCTTTAAATATTTTAAATCAGGCACCATGCATGCCTCTACACATCACTCTAAGATACCACTCATTAGTATTTAATACTATATACTAGTCACTGTGTCTCAAACCGCTTGCTTATGTTTGGGTCCTGGTCAAATGTTCACTCCAAGTAGGCATGCAAAAGTTACTTAGTTTGTAAAAAAAATATTCCCCAGCACAGCTGAAGGAATACACTGGATAAATTCAAAAAGTAATCATGTAGCAAGCTTAAGACTTCCTATCTTCCTACCACTTAAATGTCAAATGCACCTTTATACATAAACACATGCACACACACACACACACACACACACACACGAAATAAACTTTGGAGACAGCAACAGTCTCCTTATTTCTTATTTATAACTTGTAATAGTAAAATTATTTTGCAAGAAGATGGAAAAATAAGTACTTACTCAATATAAAATCAATTGTTAGTATACTATAAACTGTGAAGTAATGATTAAAGAATGAATGGATGTGTAGATACGTATGTATGTTGGCGTGAGTGTGTGCATTCAAAGAATAAGGAAAAACTTTTACATAGGAATTCATCAAATTATGTTCTTTATATAGGACTAAAACCTAGCTCTTTATTTAAATTCAAATAAAACCTTTGCGTTAAATTTAACAGGGGAACAAAAGACAAATAATGCCCTAATCTTCTTGCAACAAGAGCCAGTTTATTTTGGATAAAACTATAAATTATATTACTTAATTAAGTAGTAACCATGGAAGAGATGAATTTTTGATAAATTGGCTTATGCTATTATTTCTTTTTGATTTATATATAAAATCTGCAAGGTATTCATCTGGTTCTTTATAAGTTTCTACTGAAAGAGCCAAGTAGAAAGATTTACTTTCTCCCCAAAACTCATACATTCTATTTTGTTAAACAATAGCAAATAATATTTTACATATTGGTATATAATTTACTTTCAACTGACTTTTGCCATCTGTTTCTGACAAATCTAAGAGATAGTTATGTTATCTTTCCTATTTGTGAACAAAAAAATTGAAGCTTGAATTGTTAAGTGACTCACCAAAGTCCCCTAAGCTAATTAAATGGAAGAATCAAGATTAAAAATCAGGTCTTCTGATTTAAAATTTAAAATTTCACTCACAATACATGCTGGCAAGTCAATACTAAACTCTGTGGAAATGACAATGACTATAAATATAAGGAAAGCCATAAACAGAGAGGCTGCAGGTGGAGCAGGATACACTGGAGAGGCCCTGGCTGACTCACTTGTGCTGTGTCCTGAGATGTAAGTGAAGGACAAAGTCTGCATGTAAATACTGAAGGAGATAAGATGGTCCCTTTACAATTGGGAGATGGATGCTATTGTCCTTGTACATCCATGAGATTGCACAAGACATTAATAATGTGCACTTAGAGATGTGAATATTATACACTACATCTGGCAGCTTCTTCTTAAGACTGTTAATCATATTCATCTAGCAATTAATACATTACAGAGTTCTAAATACTCAGTAACTGGTTTAAAGATCTATTGTTCACAAAGGGTCTTTGAGCATGATGTTATTTTTATTTGCCTGCCCTTTGAGCAAGAAGAGCCTACATTTTCTTCAGCGCTTTCATTAGCAGCTGAAAATGTATCAGCAGAAACCTTCCACAAAAGTAAAATGGAATGCTCTAAAACAATTGAATATATGTTAAGCAAGAATGCATATAGCGAAGCCTCATCTGTATCAGTCACTAAAATGGTGTTTGTAAAGCAGTGAAGGAGATGAAGTAGCTGTCTGCAACCCTTCAAGCCATGTGCAGTCAGTTAGACTTTTGACAGCTGTTCAAACCATAGAAAAGTATACTAGAGAAAGCAGTGATGGTTTGAAATGTCATAAATGGCATTTTTCTTTTACATGTAACAAATCCGTTCTCTATTAGTTACCTTATGGCACAGAGAAATGGTAAATATTAAGCTGTGTTCTAATATGAAAGCCCGAAGTCAAAAAAAAAAAAAAACTACAATTCCAGTTCCACTACCCCAGAATTCCTCCTTTGCTAAAAATCACAGGTGTTATTCCTCTAATTATGCTTCTGATCTTTTTTTTAAGTTCTCATTTTCTCACAATCTTAGAAAAATGTTTTCCCTTAAATCCAAATACATCCAGCACATATACTTATTAAATGAATATATTCATTAAAAATAAGGAACACATAAAGTTACATATGCACTGATTACATTGTTTATTGAAGACCCTCTACATGTAGCCTAGAAACAGAATACATGAATCCAGCTTTGAGGAATTTACTGCTTAATTGTAGACATAAAACAAACACAAATAACTGTACATGAAAAAGAAAGTGAGAAGCACACAAGAGAGAGACAAATAAAGCTTGGTGAGTTAGAGGAGACAGAGGTCAAGGGGGTTTTGTGATGGATAAGCCATCTAAGATGGGCCTGGAAGCTTGAGTACATTTGGTTAGAGACTAAAAGGAGGGACAATCCTGATTACAGGAGTGCAGAGAGCAAAGGCAGATATGTGGGGAAACGTAGAACATGGACACGTGGGCGCTGGTCTATGTGGAGCACTCATGCGCAGCAGAGCTGGCAGGAGAGAAAGCTGGAATTTGGGTCTAGAACCAAATCAGTAGTAAGGGCCCTAAGGCCTGGCTGGAGAATTCAGCCTCTACTTAATTGGAATTCATCCACTGCAAGATTTCACTCAAAGGCATAGTCAGAATTTTTAACTAAATACCCTAAGGGCTAAGAGTAAGACTGTATATAGGATATGAAGAGATCTTATTATATAAACTCAGGATTTTTCTACTTCCTAAAGCTTTTGCTTTGGTTACCAGAAACTAAGAGATAAATTTAGTGTTCCATTTCATGTCAAGTACTTGTTTCATCTCTTCCTTCTGATTTGTTATGTCTTTTTTTTTTACAGCCCTATCTTAAGTGCACTTTACTGTTGTAAGCCGACTCATATCCTTTATTGATGGAGCATACATCATACACAAATAAAATTAAAGTAACATTTGTCCTGGCACCAGGTAAGGCTGTAGATGCAACACTTTCAGAAGAAAGAGAAGTTAAAATTCACCCACCAAAAGCTTGTTCCTCTATTACACTTCACTGAAAGATGGCCACATCGAATCAAGATATTCAGTGACTACAGCTGACAGTTGCTCTAAAATCTACAACTGTTGTGGCCAGCAACCTATCTTCTTGCCTGGCTGTCCAGTTTGACCTTCCCTGTGAATCACTGTTCCTGCCACGATGCCAAAATGACCTTCTGAAACTTCCAAGGCTTCCAAGGCTGCGGATATTTTGAGCTGTATCAGCCCTGGCTCTCACAGCATTCTGCATGACGCGGGGTGGCAAAACCAGAGCCTCCTGTACCAGCTTGACCTTTGAAACTGACAATATTACGCTGCCACTCAAAAGTGAGTTCTCTTTTTCTACATTACTCTGTAATGTTATTTCTCTTGCTTAACTGTAAAGCAGGAATTTTTAGCATAAAATGAAACTTTTCTTTACAAGGAAACAAAATACTTCACTTATACACAGTAAGCCTAAAATAAATATTTACTGACATCTATAAATAATATTTCTAATTATTTAAAAGATTATTTAAACTTTGTGGCAACAACTATAATAATATGCTATTATTTCTGCAATAGCCAATTTGAGAGACATCTAAATTTTATAATTGCACTTTTATAATTGCATCTGTTTATGTTAACTATTATGTATTCAATACCTAACATGGTGCCTAGAATGTAAAAGAACCCAAATTAATATTTAAGCGAATGTTGCAGAGTCTGCAAGTTTAATTATACTTCATTTATTACAGCATTATTGAACTGAACTATAGGTGCTTAATTTTCTTGCCAAAAAAAATATGACAATCAGAATAGCATATTTTTTCTTTAAAAATATGCCTGAAAATTCTTGGTACATGAAGGGAAAATATTTTTCAAATCCATTAATATTAGGTCATTAGAACAGAAAACTGTTGCTGTGTGAATGGGTTAAAGTTTAATATCAGTGGAAGAAAAGAGCAATGGAAATCAATTCATTAAGACAAATGAAGATTCTTAGTAATAGTATCTATCAACTATTTGATCTCAAGCCTAATACCTATTAGAGAGTAATATATTTAAATTTACACACGTACATTAGAATATCTTCTATTCTGTTCCTACTTAGGGTTTACAGCACACTGTGCTTTCTCATACGAGTCCTACCTGTAATCAGTACAAATGTAATATTTCATAATTTATAAACATTGGTTGATGAATAGTACCCCTTAACTTTATACATTTATTCTGTTCCATTTTTAGCTATACCTAGGCACTACTTCATAGTCCTTTATGGAATGCACATGCATGGACGTCACTGTATATGCACACACAACACACGCACACAGGGACATGCTCTAATTACTTGACTAGAGACTTGAGGGAAAGTGAAAAAAGTCCATCAGAAATCTCCACGTGAATATCCACTCTCCATGGCATTTTTGATTATTTCGATGTTGGCAACAGATTTCTATTTTTTAATGACATGAACTGAATTACCTTAATGCCTTCAGTACTGCAGCTGAATAGATGATAGCATCTGCAACACTCTTTTGGGCTCAAGAAACTTCTTAAAATGTGCCACTTAAAGCCATCCAACCGATCAATTGGCAGAGCACTATGTCATTCAGAAGTAACATCAGAAACTTCACAGGTGGTAATGATTTTTAGTCTAAAAGTGGATTTTGCTAAACTTGGTGAGTGCTGGGACAGTGGGTATTGGGAGTGAGAACAACTAGCAACATGCAAACCACACAGGCAGATGAGACCATGTGACACACCCTTCCGTTCCAAGCTGGTGAAACTTCGAAGTCTGTTCCTTTGACTCTGCTTTTATGACCACAAGATTTCAAAACCTGTCTTTCATGTCTTACCTCCTTCATTAAGTCTTTTCAGAACTAATTTAGATCAGGCCTCAAATTTTCATTGCCATGGGTGTATATGCCCTTCTGTACCACACCGACGGAAATAAACAGGCGGACAAGCAAACAGCAAACTGCTGACCAGAGCTCTCAGCATTCCCCGGACCTTGCTATGTGAACCCCGACCAAATTTCCTGACCTTACCCTTGACGGGCCTCCATTTTATCACCTATGAACTAGAGAGAGGGGTAGCATCCCGTAAATCTCACTGTTCTATGCGAGAACTATGTACAGTCACACAGGTAAGAGATTGTCTACCAAGTAAGTAGCTATTTCTATAATTATTATGATTGTTAATGTTCTGGTCATTTGCATTCTTGTTTAGTTTTCATTATTTCACTATGAATGGACCTTTTTTATTTTTTAGGCCATAAACTTCAGAAAAGCACAAATTACATCCTGAGCTGCTCTTAAAAATTTCAGTCAAAATCTTTTTGTGAATCTTTTTATGCAGTGAGCTTTTAACTCCATGTTTATGATTAAAAAATGATTGGGGATAAGCAATAAAATAAAAATTCCCAATATTCCAAACTGGAATGCAGATTAAATCCTGGAAACAAGGAACAAACACTTCACATCTGAATGGGGTCTTACAGAATATGCACGGTTGCACTTTCGCCGTTTGAAAGTTTGGAAGCTAGCCTACAAAATACAGCTTTATCTCCTACACACAAAGAAAAGCTAGAGGAAAATGGGCATTGTGTGTGTATCTAAAACCCTTTGTCATAAGAGTTAAATACAGCTCACCTCTCTCAAGAATTTATCTTTTCTGCTAGTATAAAAGTTGCAGGCTCTGAAACTGTCAATACTGAGTGTGTTCACTTCCTAATTAGGGAGTTAGTGCAAGAAAGCTTCAGATGAATTATGCGGCCCCACCTTTCTCCAGAAGAGCCATCAGAAACAAACTCATCTCTTCCATCTGGCCTAGGATGATCACATGACTTTTGGGCCATCCTTATTTTCAAATACTTAACAGAAAACAAATGGCTGAAATACTGAACCACAGAATTTTAGCAAATTATGAGTTGGTTTTATCTCTTCTCCAATATACAAAGCACATTAACAGTTAATGTTTCTACTGGATAGTTTTAGGCAAATTCCACACTCTGCCCACAAGCAACCTATTCTTGGCTCCTCTGTGCCCACTTTGTTTTGCCCGTACATTACTTGTGAATCTACCTACCTTACACTGGAAACCACTTTGAGAAGAGGGCATATCTTACTCATCTCTTTATTCTCTGAAGGACACAGCTGGATAGGCAGCACACGGACAACTGCATTCAATAAATATTTGCTAAGTGAGACTGCTTTCCTTTGAGGTCCAAAGCAATGGCCTAAGATTCTTCCATTTTCCTTCTCTAAACAATATATAACTTTATTCGGTATGTGTTCTAAATAGCTCTATAAAGAGAGAAAAGTGTTAGCAAAGTGACACATATCCAACAGAACAAGTTTCCAATTAATAGTTTATCTTTTAAAGTCATAAGCTAAGCCACACAGAGGCAGAGTACAGACTGGTGTGTGAAAATGATGCAACATGAGAGCATAGAATAACCACATGAGAATGATAAATGAATTCAGCAGGCGCTCTGGAGTTACCCCTATCATTTCTTGGTGAAGATTTTATGGCATCACATTATTGCTGTGAAAGTACACTATCTTCCAAAACTTCACACAGCTTCCTCTGAGAGGATCCCAGATGGCCAAATACAGTGTTACAACAGGTCACACAACTGTAAGCCTTTCTATCTGCTGGAGACAGGAGGCCTAGCATGTTTTGTTTCGCTTTGTTTTTTATAAATCTGAGAAACAAAGATTAGAAGCATTTGTCAAACTATATGCCATCTGGAATCTAAAGTCAAAGCAAAAACACAAAATTTGCCAGCCTTTTAAATTAAAGTTATACCTTCCTGACTTATGTCCTTTGTCCTATGGGGAAAGTTTAAAATTACTGTGTCGTAACTATACCACATTGATTCCCCACAGAATCATAAAAGGGAAACAAAGAATGCTGGTTTTGAAGTGAGAAAAGATCTGGTTTCAATTCAGTTCGGCTGCTCACCAGCTGAATTTAGGCAAGTAGGTAAAAGTCTCTGAGTCTCTTGTTTCATCCCTACCAAGAGGACGGTGCTTCCTAGGGAACACACAGGCCTGTTCCCTAACTGGATAGCACCATTTACCAGGTTGTTTTCCTGAAACGAATGGAGCAAGCAGCATCTCACGCAGAGAAGATGCTCAAATATGGTAGCTAGCCTCATTACCTCCACCCTGTTCAGACTGGTTCCCTACTCATGCTGAAAGGTGCCTCCAGGCCTGCTCGGTGCCACCTTCTCCACACAGCATGCCCTAACCATTCAGTTCCACAAAGACTTCCTTTCTTAAATTTCCTTCCTCCTTGGAATTTCCTCCTTTGGTACTTAGTTGTATAGTGCCAATACCCAATTGTACTATTAACTTTTCACACCTTTCTCCCCAACTCAATTACATGTCAAAGAAGAATAGAAACTATGTCATTCTCCTTCCCATCCTCCTCTCCTGGCCTACTCTAATTCCTTAACTCTAATAGGTGCTCAACATATATTCTTTAATTGATTATTCGGCAGAACACAAAGGATGAATTGATTTCCCTATAGCACCTATTGTTAACATAGTAAAATAACTTCTTAAGTGAAAAGACCTCAGAGTTTGGTAAACTTTAATCCATGACTGAGAAACAAACAATAACTTCTTCCGATAATAACTGCTCCCCAAACAGTATTTACTTCTAAAATCCAGGCCTCAAAACTATATTTCTCTGAGTCATTTCCCACATGCAACTTTCAGTAAATGTGGTTCCTCAGAAAGCATTATGCAGAATTCTATTTGAAGTATACAGTGTTTCAACAGTCTCAATTATTGTTCTGGACACTTCAAATTCTTTTTTGGAAAGGTCATGAAGTACCTCAGAGAGACTCTACACCTGGGTCAGAGATTTTCGGGTACTCTGTATGGTTCACTTTGATATTCTCATCAACTCTCTTAAGGTCTTTCAGCTGGAGTATTAAGACCAAAGGCCTTTCTGAACCCTACTAAGTTGGCAATACAGCTTTACCTGAAATGTTGAAGCGATGAAATTCAAATAATGGTTCAAAATAATGTGGAGTAAATTTGTCTAGTTAAAATTAGCCCAATTAACAGAGAAGGCAAAGATGAATTTCTAATTTGAACACTACTTAGTCTTACTTAAAAATGAACATTTTCTAAGCATTATCTTAATGATACAATAAAACAGGTATTTACCACATCTTTATAGCACAAGGCAAAAACGAGACAAGGGGAGAAAAAGTCTAATAATAGGAAAAGGCATGTACTAAGTGTGGCTTTCACATAATACTAACAGACATATAAACAAAAGGCAAAATAAAGCATTGTTAACATTATTTTCTCCAGCTCTATATAAACATGCTATATTTCAAGACATAAACAGTGCAATCCTTTAAAATTATATTGTGTGGATATAAGCCATCTAAATAAATATGTGGTAAATATTTATAAATGGAATCTCTAGAAAACTGTCTTGATTTCACGAGAATTTTTCAAAGTATATTAAATACAACATAATCTATCGCTGCTCTGACATTTTCTGCTTAAACCATGTTAAGCCATTTTCTTGTAAGGAGCATGTCAGAACCTAAAGTGAAAAGGCCTATGAGTATTCCTGTGAAGCTTTCTGTTCTACAGGAAATGTAACTATCCTCACAACTCCAAGTAACTCTTAACTCAATGCAACTGCTTATTTATTTCTGTATGTAAATCATTCTTTTTATAGGAGTGTCTGATTATTAAGGATTTTTATTTCCAGGAAAAAGAGTATCACAGTTATACTGATACCTTCCCTAAAATAGCAAGGTCTGAGAAGCGTAAATGTCAGCCACATTGAGCACATTGCAAACCTGTTTATCATGTATCTATCTGCCACCTGGTTTATCACTAATGATAGCTTACACAAGTGTTCTACATGAACTTTAATAAGGGACCAGCACTGCCTAGCCAACAGAGACATTTCCCAGCACATAACAATACACCGCTACAGATGAAATTATGCTTACTTCAGAATGACCACTTTGGGATAATATGACCTTCTGTAAGTTCAACAGATCCTCTCCTTTAAAAGCGCTTGACACAGAAATGAAATGTTTTAAGAACTGAACATGTGTCTTCTCCTTAATTAATTCATAGTTCCTGATAAAACATAGTCGTGTTTTTCTCACTGATACTTTAAAATACTATTCTATAGCCTAAAAGAACTCAAAAGGAGCAATATGATGAACAATGTTAACATTAAAGACTACTGTTTTAAATAAGAAATTTTTTATGAAAATTTTAAAAGTTATTACTATATTTTAAAAATAATTATATAAATCAAGTATAAAAATCAAACGAATATTCATATTTGACCTGATTGTTTATAGTTCATAATGCGTGATCAAAACCGAAAGTTTCTGTGATGACTGCCCTTGCACTGTTCACCATGTAAGAACTTATTCACTATGTAAGAATTTGTTTACCATGTAAGAACTTGTTCATTATGCTTCAGAAGATTGGAGACTGTTGAGAATTAGGCTTGGGGTTGATTAATGATTGTGCATTGAGTCCCCTATACAGAATTTTATTGTTGTTAACAACCATTTGATCAATAAATATGAGATGCCCTCTCAAAAAAAAAAATAATTGTTAATACCTCCAATCACCTTTAACGTCTGCATCTAATCACTTTCTATCCAGCCTACAGACCCTATGTCACCTTTCCCTAGTAGACATGTCCTCCTTTTCATTCCCCTGTCATTACGTAACCTCATTTACTCCCTCATCTCTAGTCTGCAGCCTCCACTCATCTGTGTGTGCCCTATTCTTCTATAAAATGGCACTAAAACACACCTCTTATAAGGTCACTTGCTTAGCCAAACATCGTCTTTAATTGAAGTACAGTTGGTATACAATATTATATTAGTTTCAGGTGCACATAGTGATTAGACAATTACATAATTACAAAATGCTCACTAGCGTAAGTGCAGCCAAATGCTTTTATGTTCGCTCAACTGTGCCTCAAACTCACTGCCTGCTCTTCACTGCCCTCTCAGTCTAACACCACTCTCCCTTTGCCACTCACTCCTCCTCTCTTCCTACCCTATTAACTGCCCACCTCCCCCATGCTTTTTCTCTCTATCCTCCTACTTTCTACCCATTCTTCTAGAGTCTCCTCAAATGTGGCAGAAAGTGTGACACTTCTGGGATATCCCAAATGTTTATGATCTCAGTGTCTTATTAGCACCCCACAAAAGTATTTGTTTAATCTCCTTTTAGTCTCTTACATACAAGCACGGGTTCTAGAATGGGACTACTCTGGTTCAACTCCTTGCTGCGCCATGTATTAGTTAAACAACCATGGGCAATTAACTTGTCTGTGCCTCAGTTTCCACAAATATGAAACTAAGATATTAACAGTACCCATCTCCTAGGGATACTCTGGGGAGTACACGAACTCATAAACCTTACCCTGACACAGAGAAAGTAGTTTAAAATGCTAGTAATCACTGGTACAGCCACTATCTTCATTATTGTTCTTCATATACCATTAGAGGCAAGATTAAAAAATTGGTTAAAAATATGGACACTGGCCTCATATCGAATTTACCGAGTATCATAATTCCTCCAGGTGGTAAAGATACCTCGAGACAAGTGCTGGGCATAGAAGCCACAGGGCATAAATCTGCAAAGAAGTAAAAAGCTAACCTTTGCAAACAATATGGCTTCTCTCTCACTTACCAACTTTACATTTCCCTGTATGGCCCCGGAAGATGACTGGTTAGCCAGAGACGGGTAAGATTCCTCAAGGGAGGAACAACCTAAGACAGGCACAGTCGCAGGGGGGCCATCAGGTGAGAATTTGGGGATCAACAGAGGTGAGGCTCAGAACCTCACCCCCCCTGCTTTGAGAGAAATCTTCTGCATCCGTGGATGTCTTGCTGCCCTTGTCTAGCCTGGATTAATACTTAGTCCATAGGCACACACCTGATCATCTGATCATCTACATTTGCCTTCTTACAGCACTAAACTATGTTTTCTACCTTTATCTTGCATCTACCTACCACTTCAGCATTTTATTAAAAATAAAAATAATAATAATAATAGGAGAAATGTGGGATCAACATATAAATCAAGTACAAAAATCAAATGAATATTCATATTTGACCTGATGGTTTATAGGTCATATTGCATGATCAAAACCGAAAGTTTCTGTGATGACTGCCCTTGTACTGTTCACCATGTAAGAATTTATTCACTCTGTAAGAATTCGTTCACCATGTAAGAACTTGTTCGTTATGCTTCAGAAGATTGGAGACTGACGAGAATTAGGCTTGAGATGGATTAATGATTGTACATTGAGCATTGACCCCCCTATACTGAATTTTATTGTTGTTAACAACCATTTGATCAATAAATATGAGAGATGCCCTCTCAAAAAAAAAAAAAAAAAAAAAAAAAAAAAAAAAAATATGGACACTGGAATAAAGAAAAAAACAAGCCTCATAGCTCTGCAAATGACAAGAAGTGTTTTCTAGTCATGCTAAGTAATCTTTAAGGCCTATTTTGCAGCAGTAAAAAAAAATTAAATGAGATATTTTGTAAAGAAATGTATAGCAAGGGGCAATTTCTATTATTAGCTATTATTTACACATTCATAACTTCACAGACATAGAATTTAAGAGACAGGAAGAGCAAATGTTTTTTTCCTAGGCCACATTTCTAATCAGATCTGGCATGGTAAAATAAAATCTATATATTGTGGAGCTTCTCTATGCCTCTGCCCCCCAAAGTCTATTACTCCTTTCAGGATAGAGACAAAATCAAAATAAATATATAAGATACAATCATTTAAACATGGCAACAAAACTGCTACCACCTCTAACAAAGTAACCCACTTTTCAAAACATGTTAATTTCCAAGGAGGTCTGTGTTGTTCTACCTGCACTGCAACAAACATGAGAATTTCAAAACAAACTAAAAAACAGTGTTTATAGGAATTGATCTTTTCAAAATTTGCCTTTTTGAAACTAAAGTCTAGTAAATAGAAATATCAATGAGGGGTTCTTCCGCTGGGAATACTGAGCTGCAGTACAGTCAATGGCTCAGGGCTTTTCCCACCAATTTTCCCCCACAGCAGGCCCGATGCCCTCCCATTCTCTCTATGTCACCTGACCATCCCACCCCTGACTACCTTTCTGCTGGGATCAGAGCTATCATTCTACACAGAGGGCTAAAAGGTCATTGTAAAGGTAATTCTTTTCTTGTAATCAGACAAGACAGCAACAAATAAAATATGAATGTATCACTATTGCTATCATCAACAATGCTGATAAACAGATTTGCGGGATACATGATTGAAATTTTGGATAGAACATGCAGTGAACAGTCTGTAAATTCTAATAGTACGTCATGTTCAGAAATGTCTTTACTGATGTTCTAAATATAATATGAACTGCTTAATGACTTATCTTGGCATTCTTGCTATTTAACAGGCTTATGATGTGTTTTGACTATTAAACTGTAAACTGCTTACATTTCCTCACACTCCCACTGCATGTCCTATTGTTATCATGCTTTTTAGCATTTTTTGGAAGTGTCTATTCAGTCACAATCATTGTAAACAGATGTTAGTATGCAGGATTTTAAGTACAGAAAGTATACCCAAGGTTACCACATCTTCCACAGACTATGTACTTAAACTATTTATGAGTTGTTTTTGAAAACCCATGAAGTTGGATTCACAATTGTGATGCTTCTAACCAATGTCTGAAACCATCAGCTATACTTTTATTTCTTTACTTGTCTTTTACTCAATGTCACATTAAATTGGATACTGTTTTCTCATTAAAATCTCCTTGTTAATATATATTTGTCTTTGCTATTCATTATGTATTATACATTTCTTTTCCCAAAATGAAATCACTGTTTTGGTATATTTTAATATTACTTTTACTGCTTAACTTTAATGTATGGATTTTTAGTAAATAACTTCATTGCAGTAGTCAGTTTTCTTTCAATCTAATGTTCTCTTGGGCAAATTCTCTGCATTCACTGTTCACCTCAGTTACCCACGTCGGTTTTCTGATACAGTTGCAACTATCTGATGGCTTAGAAAGCTGGTATTTTATAGTACTCAACAGTAACACTAATGACAAAAGCTATCAACATTCTGGTATAAGCCATTTGGAAATCTGTATATTTCTACTCAAGAAATGAACCAAGTAAGTAAACAAGAACATACAAAAATCCTGTGTCCGGATATTAAATATAAACATATGAAAAATATGGAAATATCACTGAATAAATATAATTAATGTTGCTTAATAGAATATTTTTGTAAGGTTGAAAATAAAGAATACCTTTTGTCTGCCATGATTTATGCATTAGGACTGTTCCCATTAGTACACGTATTCACCAGAACTACTCAAGATTTATCTTTCCTTGTCTGAACTTCCACACTATGCTATCTAGCCATTGCTTATGAAATATCATTTTCTACTTTACAGTTATTTTCAAAACTCTTACTTCCCCTACCAGACTGCCACCTATTTGAGGACAAGGTATATCACAATTTTCAAAACTCTTACTTCTCCTACCATACTGCCACCTCTTTGAAGACAAGGTGTATCATGATTAACTTTGGTAGATCTCACTCAGCCTAGCTTGCTCCTTTTGCCTTAATATGTATTTACTTATAAATCAATTTTACAAAATAAATATCTCAAAATCAGCACTGTAATATTTATATCCCGTGATTAAACTTGTTCTTATGATCCTAGAATAGTGTTAGCTTGTTAAAACAAATTCATTCCTAGTTACTAGCTCCCCAAGCTGTTTTAAAAGTGAAAATACAGAGAAAATCCAGTGTCAAATATAGATTTTTTGAAAAAATCCTCTGGAGGAATAAACACCTCTCAATAAGATACTAGAAGTTTAGCGCAAGGAGTATGATTAAGAATATATTCTGAACTGTTTAAGGAATGGAGTTGATACCTGTATGGGTATCAGCCTTTGGATTATACAGTATTTATCATAATATGATGTTATTTAACATCCAGATAATTTTAATTGGCATTGTCTTGGGAAATCTTGGTGTCTTCATACATACATTCACATACAAATTGTGTCCACACTTTATTGGAGTATGTACCTAATCAACTATTATTCACCTCCTTGGGTATGTATAAGATACATCTCTGTTTCTTAAAACAATGCCAAAAGAGATGCCAAGTTTTTCTCTTGAAGCATATACACTACTTGAACCATAATACTTATTTCAGAAACATTTTCACCTTTTTAAAATAACTCATCTCAGTGTAAAGGTAATTCTCCACTGTATCCAATATGGCTACATTTCATCTTAAGAATATATCCTGAACTGTTTTAACAAAGGATAACCACAGAAACCTAAGGTAAGATCTCAAAAATAGTGGGGGAAGTGCAAAACACACAATGCCTAATACTCTAACATAAATATTCTAAGATACTTCACTTTTATGAACTTCGTAAGCACATGTGGTAAGATGATTCTTACAAAACATGAATTATTATCTGAAAGAGATGTACTGGAATCACTAAAACACTAGTAATTCTGTAGAAAACTGTAACCATGTATTTGCTAAGTGGTTTTTCAAGGACAGAGCTACTATAATGCTTGTATAAGTGCATGTTTTTATAATATGAAAGACACTACATAAAAACCCATTTCCCTAACTTCAATATATAAGTACAAAATATATCTAGAGATACTTAACACCTGACGTCAGTAGTTCTTCTTGAGCCCTCTATTTTGCAGTTAATAATTCTCCAACCATTAGCGACTATGTTCCATGACTCATCAGGAACAATATACAAAGTTAACGGGGATCACTGTTCCCCTTAACACTCCACACATGCCTTGACACTTAATGGCAGTTATGTCTCTTATAATAAAAGACAGATTCAAGATGGCAGCAAGCTGGGAGGCAACTCTTCTGAGGTTCTCTATGAAATCTGTACACATACACACCACCTCCCACCAACAACAGAACCCACTACATCCGTCCTGTCTTCTATCTTTGGCATCCTTCAAGGAAATAAAAGTAAGCATACTTTATATGGATGGAAAGGAACTGCATTTTTTCAGCTTAACACTGTGCATGGCAAAACGTACTTCAGTTATGAAAATATCTGAAAGGAATGTTTCCAGGACCTATGCCATTGTGCTTTGTTTACCAGTCAGATGCTTTCTCGAGAATGTGTTCAAAGTATAAAGACAATGTCTCTGTGTATAGGAATTCTTTAAAGCCCATGACATTACCACAGAAATGTATTTTTTCCCTTTCCTAACATTCAAAACTGCCCTATTCCCTACAGGTGAAAATCTTTCATTCTGGTGAATTCATTAATATTCTTGGATTAACATTTGGTGAGGAATTTGTTTGCATTTATTCTGTGTGTTTATTTTCTGGAAGGAAAGTCATGGCAAAGGAAAAATAAATATTAAGCATCTGAAGATAACTGCCATTTACTGAAAACTCTATTCCAAAATAAATTTTAGTAACTCGTTTATGTTTGGTAACTTCAGTACAATGATAACTACGGTGTCTCTAAAATGTTCCTAAGCAGCAATCATACTCTATTCTGGCCTTTGAGAGGTGTTAAGACTCATCCCCTAATTATAAGCCTTTTCTCTGCTATTACTACCTCACCATTAAATCTCTAAACTAAATAGTAGTTTTGAAATAAAAATAGATGTTAGGTGGTGTGTCTTCTCAAGTTTTGGTTACAACGGATAAGAAAGATGAACTATTTCTACATATAATAAACTTTTTCAGCTTGTAAAGATAGAAGTCTGTCTTACTGCGTTTTGGCAGCAAACTCTCCAGGCTTTATCCCAGAATATTACTTCAGTGCTTAATTCTAGAACAGCACTGTCCAACAGAGATATCACAAGCCACAGTGTTACATTAAATTTTCTAGTAGCCACATTAAAAAAAAAACAAGAGGTGAACTTAATCTAAAATATACTCTACTGTAATCAGTATATCCAAATTATTATCATTCTAACAAAATCAATATAAAAATGTTAATCAGATGTTTTACATCCTTTCCTTTGTACAAAGTTTTCAAAATCCAGTATGTATGCTTCACTTAGGACAAACATCAATCCTGACTTACATTTCAAGTACTCAATAGCCACATGCGGCTAGTGGCTACTGTACTGAATAGCACATTCTAGATTTCCAAAAATATGAAGCTTTTTGGCCTGAAAGGCCACACACTTCACTTCAAAATTATCCTATGTAACATCCTCTGTGATCGGTATTGCTGTTAGGATTTTATATTGAGCCAAATATTTTAAAGAATATATTTCACTTCCTTTATTCACTCCCTTGACCCTCACATCTACTGCCCATCCTGAGCCCTTTTTCTTAGAGTAAAAGAAACCCCAATCACCTATTCTTGTCAGTTTCTTGTAAGGCAAGGTCTGAAACATTCTCTAATATATGCATTTTCTATCATCAAGAAGAAAGCCAAAAGGTGCAGCAAAGCTATTCTGGTTCCATAAACAGATATATCAAATACAGGTCTAATGTATAGCAACAATGATAAATACAAGGACAATTTTTTGCTCACAATGAAGACTACGGAAATTTTATACAATAAAGTAACACTCCCTTCCTCAATGAGAAATTCAATCTTACTCTTCACCCTGCCCCCACCCTGCCAGGAGAAACCTTGAGATATCTGTTCTTGTTCTGGAACAGAACCTACTGTTTCATTTCATAGGAATTCTGTGCCCAGAGGAAGAACAGAATGTTGGAAACAAAATTTAATGAATTCAACTTGGAATCTAAGTTTGCCTCAAATGTGGAAATGTAAACAAAAGCAGTATTTCAAACCATAAAACATTTTGGATTCTCTTGTTGGCAAGGCTGCACAGAGTACCACGCTTGATGTTTGTCTGCACAAGAATTTGTTCTTAGTCACAGGAGAAAAAAAAATTAAACTAGGCACATGTGAGGTTTTCTCAGTTTCTCAGTAATAAAACCTGACTTTTATGTCTAAAGTGACACTGTAATTACAGATGGACAGATGAACAGGTTCTCTGGTGCTCGCCCAACCTGTTCCCTAAAACACAAAAGGCAACTTTTGCAGTCCTCAATGAGGAACCCCCCCCCATTAAACAATAAAACTAAAATCTAGGTCCACATTTTGAAAGGCCTAACAACATCACAATACAAAAGAAATTCCATCCCAATGCAAAATATATAACACAGATGAAAATCAGAACACGGCAGGAGTTTCCTAAAAAAACAGTTTTGAGTTGTCCTTGGCATTAACTTTAAGCAAAGATACAGAGTGACAACAATGTGCATTCTCGAGCTACTAAATAACCGTATTCAGTATCTCTGGCTATCATTCTCACCGAAGACATTCTAAGTATTTAACTAAATACTCTTAATATGAATTTCACGGTCGTTAAACTTCCATTTTAACTTGTCTCAGTGATATTTTATCTCAACAGCAATACTAGGAGAAACACCAACGCTCTCAGCAACCCACACAGAGAACACTGAGTGGATCACTTCATGTTGGTATAGAAAGTTATGTACGAAATACCCTGTGTATAAACAGACACTGTGTTCAAACCCAGGAGGGAGGAACACCGCGTCCACCGGTGTAGGATTTCAAAGCACGTTGCAGAGGGCCTGCAGATCCAAAGGCATTAATTATGACTTCTTCCTCAGTGTATTAATTGAAGGCATTCCTCAGAGCACAGCAACATTTACCATTCATTTGCTATCGTTTGTGCCCGTGCTGGTGGGCACACAAAGTAATGACAGTGGCAATAAGCTTTCTGGCAGCTTCTTACTCGATCTTAAATCCTAGCTAAGTACGCTCCACGGAAATACACCACAGAATGCCAGCAGCCGCCCATTCTCTCTGCCCGGGGGTGACTTAAGAACACCATTACTCTGCTAGCAACACCCCTGTAGTTGTAAAGTGCTGAGAGGGGCTAGCATAAGCTCCACCATATACCTGCTCGTGTTACAAGCTCTGGAATCAAAGTATTCTCACATGACACATTACTACCAATAACAGATTCTGGCTCTGTTTAAAAAAAAAAAAAAAAGCGGGGAGTGGGAGGGGGAGGGCAGGACGCTACATATTTGTTCTGCTTTTGTCTAAAAACCAGAACCCAAGTACTAACTACTTTTTATTCTTTTTAACCTTTCATCAAAGCAGTTCAGTCAACCAACTGGGGCTCCACCCAGAGAACGTCTATACTTACTTTTCTTAGTTTTTGAGTGACGCACTACAAAAAGAGGGGGAAAAAAGGAAAAGAAAAAAAAAAGGAGCCCTCTCATGCAGGGCGTCTTCCGCCCTGTAAACTTGGCAAAAGGCAAACTGGACTGAAATACAGCACTCTCCATATAAGGAAGCCCAGCTAAACATGTCATGCGTAATTTATGGGTAGCAGGCAGAGAATTAACCTTTGCGTGCACATATTTGGCCCAGATGAAAACCGGGCTGGATGGCAGCCCCGGGGACAGGGATGCGGGATCTCTCGGGAGACACCCTCCCACCCGATGGCCTCGCATCTTCCCCACAAAGGTCATTAAGTTGTAAGGACACTTCCACGCACCTGTTTCTTTTATTTCCCCCCTCTTTTTCTTTCTTCCTTTCTCTTTCTCCCTAGGCTGCCAGCCTGACAGTGGCCGCGGACCCGGGAAGGGCTGCCCGGGGCCGCGCTGCAGCCGCCACCGCCCGCGCCGCTCTAGCTGGAGACGGTGTGCGGCAGGAGGGCGGCCGCCGCCTCGCAGAGCCGGGCCCCGCGGCCCCAAGACGCAGCCGGCGAAAGCCTCCTCTCACTTCCTCCTTCAGCCACGTACAGCCCCGAAAGAGTGCGAACAATGCAGAGCGGCCGCGCAGCGCGAGCGAACTGTGAAAATGGAAACTTACCTCTCACATTTTTTTTCAGAGGCGGCCCGACTGCCGACCGAGTGCCCAAGGCATTGTGGGAGTCCTGATTCCGAGAGGCCCGCGATTTAAAATTGAACTTGTCAGTTCCCGGTCACGGGAGCATTGTGGGCGCCACCACTCATTCAGCTGCAGTGAAAGAGCTGCTGCATGTCTCCGTGCAGCCTCTTATCGCCGAGGTCTGGTTTCCGCTGCTGCTGCGCGGCCCCTCCCCCGCCAGCCCAGCCCCACCAGGAAGCCCGGGGCGGACTCGTCGAGCTCGGGACGCACGCGGAGGCGGAAAATCGCTCCACCACTTCCCGCCCCGGCCCGCCGCCGGCCCCGGCCCAGCCCCGCGCGCCGGGAGTGGTCGCAGCCCCCGCGGCTCGGCGCGGGGAGCCAAAGGAAACCCGAGCCGGCGCCGACGCGGTGCATCCCCGCAGCCAGGCGGTGGTATCTTCCATCTCAGACGTTCCACATTACAACCTCCGAGCTACAGTGCAAACGAGACGCACTCCTACTACTTTCTGCTCCTGGCGACCAGTTGGGCACACACAGGGGCTCGATTTTTAAGGGGCTTTGTAAGGAAGCCGGCAAGGTTACACCGAAGGGGAGAATCAGACCAAAACAGTGGGATCCGATGGTGCTGCCTCCTTAAAATGCACCACACAGTGTTTGAACCTGGATGGCTCACAGGCGGGAAAAACAGCCGCAAGATTGCCAGTGTGGATCTTTCAAAAGTATATCAAAATAAGCTATCCACAGTTTTGGAATTTCTTAGGAAAACCAATGGTCACACAAGCACACTCACATACCAGTTTACCACCTAGTTTGTAAATACTTGGAATGTAAAGCCCCCTTTCTTCCCGACTCTGCAATTTGAGACTTGTAAAAAGCAGAGCCCCCTCTTTAAAAATACAGTATCATTTTCTGAAATAGTGGAATGTTCTAAGGAAAATAAGTCATAGTATTGTTGGAGCCAAAGAAACCACAAACCCAAATCAGAATTCACTGGGTGAAAAGCCTTCTTCTTCTTCTTGTCAAGGCTGTACTTTCGGAGCTTGGTCATAACCTTGGCCTCCTTGAGAAGGTGCCCCAATGAAATAAATAAATAAATAATTCACTGGGTGATATAAGATATAAGTAACTTGGCCTCACTTTAAATGTAAAAGAGTCCTCGGCTAGAGTGAAGTGATAACGTTTTGGAGATTCAGGGGCAGAACTGCCTTTGGATTTAAGAAATTTTTGATACTTTGCTCTGTGATGATTCCAATTAAAAACATTTCTTCCATGTTTTGGACACAGTTCGGGACAAAATGCTACTTATGGTTTGATGTTCCTACAACTTCGTCGTGTTAAAGAGGGTGGGGCTGGCTTAACAGGAGAAGGAATAACATCAAAAAAGGTGCTAATGTGTAGAAATACTTCCAAAGGCATTAATAACAGACGAGTTCTTGACCCTTGGCTAGATCCCCAACATTGAGTTAATATTGTACGCTGTGCCCTTCCAAACAAATAAATTAAATGGTGCCACTTCTGTGTCAATCATTAAAAAATACCCAAATGCTCACACAGTTGAAGCAAATTAAAAGGACACTGACACTTTCTCAAAGAACAGGAATGGGTATTCTCTATCTGCCAATTAGTAGCTGTGAGGGTTTCCTTTCTTCTAATTCAGTGTTCATTTCAACAACTACTTTGAGTGCCTGCTATGCCAGAGATGTGAGAATGGATAAGACAGAGTCCCAGCTCTCAGGGATAATACCTCTACTAGGGAAGAGACAAATAAACCAATTAATTCTGCCTGAGGGATAAATGTTAAAATGGTGACGGCAAGCCCAAGGAGTCCTGAGAGTCAAGGAAGCCTTCCTAGAAGAGTCATCTCAAGAGGTGCCTCGTAATGTTTGTAGAAATTAGCAAGAGAAAGGGAGATGGGTCCAGGTCCAGCAGAGAAAAGAGCTTGGCAAATACAAAGGACCTACTAGTCTTTCTCGTAGAAGTAAGAGATGGTAAATGTAGGGGATTGGCAGATAAGCTAAAAGACGGTCCTATTAATTCAAGGAGTCTCAACTTTGCTCTGAAAACTATGATAAACTAGTAGCAAGGGGATAGGTGGAGTTTGAACTTGTATTTCAGAAAGATCCTGCGGCAGGAGCTTGAGGGTGAATGGGGGTGTGGGGTGGAGGCTGATGGAAGAAGGGTGAAAGGGTGTGGGCAGACTGGAAAAATGACTCATGCAGGGAATGAGGAAGGGAGGAGTCCTTAGCCTACTGGATTGTTTGCTACTTGCTTTTTAATTTCTCCAGTTTGCCTCTCATTCTACATAACAAGGAACCCTGCCTTCTGAACTGGGCCACCTAGGCATCTGCCATCAGGCTAGTGTGCTAGCTGGCATCCCTGAGCCCCTCCTCAGGAGGTCCAATGAACCGCTGAAGGCTAATCCTGGGTGTCGGAATTTATTTTCAGACTCTTGTAGACTTCCAAGTTAGAGCTTTGGTGTTTTTTTTTTTTTCTTGTGGGATAGAAAATTTGCTGTTTGGAGCAACAGGGTGAAAAACAGGACTTTGAGCCTGTGTATGGTGCAAGAGGGGAAATGATTTTTTCACTTCAGCACTGGAGGAGCGGGGGAAGTGCTGGGAACAAAAGAGAAATTGAAACAGACAAATTTTCTGCTCCACCAAACAGAATACAAAAAAAGAATACAAGAAAGACCCTTGAATGTTAAAAACAATAGAATTAACATCCTAGTAAATGACAGAGAAGAGAAGATAGTGCTGTTTTACATTAGATAATGAAAAAAAGGGATGACTAAGAAAACTCATATAAAACACTGGGCAATGTAGGACTCAAAAATGAGTCAAAATAAATTGTGATATAAACTTCATTGCCACTGGTTTAGCTTAATTTATTATCATTGATAATATTATAACACGAATAATGACATTTAAAATTCTGAAGGACTGTAACAAACACCAGATTATATGTTACAAATATTAAATCATGTTTCCAGCTTTAACTACCAGTGGCATTCTAACCACATTTCAAATTGTGGAAATTATATTAAAATCATTATAGTAATAAAAAGTAAGGAGTTCCCCATTTAGAGTACCATTAATATTCCCTCAGTGCCAGGAGAACATTATGGTTTTTCTTACTTCTATGAAGTGTACTTAAAGTCCCAGGTTAATGAGTGAGTATATCCATAAGTATAAAAAGAAGGTCATTTGTGGGTGGAGTGGGAAACTACAGAAAATAATTTCAAATGAAATAAAAATACCTTTTCACATAAAGGAAAGAATGTTCACTGCAAGTTCCTGAAATATTTCAGACCACTCAAGCCTTAATTCCGCAAAGAATCCCAGTAGAAATAGAATTAAGGAATATGGTTTTTAGAACATCAAGTATCTGGTTTACCAATAGTACTGATAAAGGAAATGGTAACATTTATCTCTTTCACTCAAATGGGAGTATGTGTGTGAATTATGAGTATCTTTCTTATCTTACATACCACATTTATAGCTCAATAAGCCCCCACTGCCTCCCAAATATAATTTGCCTTTTCTTGTCAAAAAAACAAACATCTAGATGAAAATATCCCAATACCTCCATAAGTTTTACTTAAGACGTAGTAGGCTTTTTTAAAAAGTGAAAATACAATAAGGTCTTGATGCTGATCTAGGAATGCTGTTTTTGTTACACCAGGATAAAAATAATCCATTGCAAGTCAGTGGCAAAACTGAGACCCAAATTCAGGTCCCTTGCTTTCTAGTGTATGTTTAAATATAGATGGTTAAGGGAAGGAGCTGTTGAAAGACTATGAAGAATTGGGAACACTTTTGTATGGAGAATCCTTTGTGAGTAGCTGCTGTGAATGTATCTCCATTAAATTTCATAGTGGGGACCATGGGGGGATATTCTTCTGTAGCCTGGACTCTTAACTTTTCACATACCTGAATATATATACTTGATAGAATTACATGAATTTAATTTACTTTCAAGGACCTTTATATATTTCACACAACAAATAAGTTTTAAAAATTATACCCACTATTTAAATATAAAGAATATATATTTTATTCTATACTGTGTGTGTAAATATAGTATATTATGGAATATAACATATTGTATATATAATACGTGTCACTTAATATATAAATCACATAAATGTGGAAATATATAAAATACATATATTTTATATATATGTCTTAAAATGTTTATAAAGTTTAAAACTGAGTTAAAATATTCATTTGTGCATTTCTCAATTAAGCTATTTTACCTAAAAGTTTAATCTAAATCTTCAATGTAATTATTTTGACATCTACCAATAGGGAATTAGAAGGCAAAATATATTTCAGAATTAAAGTTTAGAACCACAGAATTTTAGTAAGGAATGGAGCATTAGAGACCATATGGGCCTCTTCCTTTGTTAGACCAGAAAACACTGTATAAGTAAACTGGCATCATAACAGAGCAGAACTGGCATCAAAATCTTCTGACTCTCTCAGGCCATTTATTTTCATTGCTTTCTGAAAGACATTTGGGCAACAAGAAGCTTTAATACAGACATAAGCGTTCCCAAAGTTGAATGTGAAAGGAGCGATATTTGATTTTTAGTATAGTTCTTTCTACCTCTATTTCTTCTTTCTTTTCTTTTTCTTTCCACATTGCCATCCTCGTTCCTTCCTTCCATACAGAACACACTTTCCACACAATACCTTGATTTATTTCACAAATGTTTACTGAACATCCAACATGCTAAGTCCTGTTCCAGGTACTGTGGTTACAGAAACAACACAGCCCAGGCACCTCCCTCATGGAGATTACAGTCTGCGAAGGGGAGACAGGCACTGAACAAGGGAACAATAAATTCAAAGAAAAAGACAAACCAAGGGGCAATTTCAGGCGGAGATCAGTGCTATGAACTGAAGAAAGCAGGTTGAGGGATTGAGCTGGGGAGGAGTTGTGTTCAAGGGGATAGTCAAGGGCTGATGGTCAGAGACAGGTGGAGTCCTCAAAGTGGGGAGGGATAGCTGAGGAACATCCCATTCAAAGTAATGGAAACTGCAGGTCTAGTGCTTTGAACCCTGAGCTCACATTAAGGAAATTCAGCAATGAATAAAAACTGACACAATACATAATTTCAAGGATCTTACAGTCAAGTGAGAAACAAGGAATCATAATCAGATTAATCACACTCAAAATGCAAAGGTACAATCATGATGCTTTCAGTCAATGGGAACCACTGAAGTGTTCACTTGTATTAGAGGCGAGGGTGGAGGTGGGAGATAGCACAGGATTCAGACTTGCTTTTCACAGACATAACTGGGTTCATCTTAACTGTTGTGTGCAAGCTAATGGTCTAATCTCAGAACAGAATGCAGGAAGTGTACCAAAACAGAAGTGGACCATGGCAGAAGGGCAAAGGACAGCAAATGGCTGGCTGAAGGCGTGGCAGAAGAAAACAATTTGGTTGACGACCACTAGTAGTGAGATACAGTAAACATTAGAATCTTGTCTCAGAGCTGAAGAGAATCCATAAAATGAACAGCTCCATGCCTTGAGGGAAGTAAGAAAGGTGGTGTGTATGTGTGTGATGTGCATGTGCGTGTGTGTGTGCGTGTGCGTGCGTGCATGTGTGTGTGATTTAACACAGTACAGAAAGTTCAGAATTACTGAAGATAGAATATTTTCTATAAAGTTCAGCAGTGATTACAATTCCCAGAGACTGTCACTAATAAGATTACATTTTATTTCCTTCCAAGCATTTCTCGACACATTTTTAACACAGGTGATATTGTATTATATGTGTAATTTTGTTTTCTGTTTTCTCTCACATTGTCTCACAGTAAACTTTATAAAATAAATGACATCCCCATGTCATTTTTTATAATCCTCATCATCACATGAGGTAACAAAGACTGGTGAATAGACCCTGACCAAAGTCTCATAGCTAATAAGGGCTCAAACCTCCTGCCCCGTTGAGAAGGGTCTCATAGCATATAGGCCAGATCCTGAATTAACATGTCTAAGTGTAATGTATTTCTAAACTCTATCTGGGATATGCACATCTTCTAATATGGACAGTCATCAGGATAAGAAAATATACCATAATGGTCTTTTAATAAATAAAAGTTACAAAAATAAATATGAAATGTGTAGCCAAAATGTCAAAGTGGACCTATTACCTCTCTATGACTATAATATACAATTACATGTGATATTATGGAATGCTTTCTACCATAACATAAAACTGTATGCTGTGGCTTAGCCCAGAATCCCTCTGTAATCATTTAAAAATGGTATCTAATTGGCCTTACAGCATAAAATGTCAAAGTGTACCTATTTTACATACTGTAATGCAAACATTTCTATGTATTAACTCTGCTCCATTTAGAATAAAAGCAACTGAAAAACATGGCCATCACCTTATTTGTTCCTAAGTACAAACACATTTTTAAAAATGTCAATAGCAAGGTTGATTTTTCTTTTTCTAGATGTCTGCTGTATCTCTCCACTCATTTCAAGTTCCTTTCTTTTGGCTTCTCTGATATTCCACATCACTCTCCGTTCCAGTGTGTGGGTTTTCCGTCTCTGAATCTCTTGTCAACTTCTCTCATTCCTTCTTACCTCGTTTCCTGAAATCACCTTCAGATAATGTCTCAAGAGACTTTTGAATCAGAATGATTTTTGTTACATTAATAAATAGTGGGAGCTTCATATACACATCTTTTTCTTTCTTTCCCCCTTTGCCTTGTCTAAAAGTGTGGAAACAGAGCAGTACAGTCATACATTGTTTCTAATATCTTAACAAAGGCATCTGTGCACTGACTATTGCTCTTTAATTTATTTAACAAATATTTATTGAGCACTGACTAAATGCCCAGAGTTGTGGATGGTACTGGGGTACAGAAATTATCACGACTCCTTCAAGGTGCTCACAGTCTGGTCCAGTTGATAGGGACAGGCATGGAAAAACGACATTTTGTAAAGGAGGGTGGCAAATGAAACAATTCAATTAAATTCAACACATCCTGTGTGCTCACCATGTGCCAAGCAGATGGCAAGGAGGATAGGGCTGATCCAGGCCTTGCTCCTCACAGACTCTAAAGCAGCTGGCAAATGGTAAAATTACCTGGTATGACTTAAGTGCTTCATGGCAGAGAGAAAGAGAAGCACAGAAAAGTCATGAAGGGCCATTAGACAGACAAGCAACTTACTCATAAGAAGAATAAACCATTGCCCTAGTAATGTGAAAAGAAAGTTTCCTTTTTTTTATTTTTCATGCTGACATTAATCCATCAATTCTATTTCCCAGATTCTGGGGCTCCCAGACAGTGGGCTTCAGCACCCTGCCCTCAGAGTTTCCCAGGCTGGCCTTACAACTTTCTCCTTGCTTTCCCCAGACCTTCTATCATAAATCCTCAAGCTGGTGATAGGAGATTATCTGATTAAAGTCATTCACACTAAGGTGAGAATGAGGCTTAATCCTTCACAAAAGTGTTTGCTTTGACACAGGAAGGTCTGTTAACCCTAATGAAGTGCTTGCTGACTGGCAGAACTTGGAGGACCCTGCAGAGGGATCCCTCCTCTTCACCTTCCCAGGCTCCCCACCCCACCTCTTCCCCTTTCTATTTTCCCTCCTGTGATAAAGAAAGGAGAGAATCTAGTGCATTCAGAACATACAGCACAGAGAATATAGTCATTGGTTCTGAAACATCTTTCTATGCTGACAGATAGTAATTACACTAGTCAGGTTAGGATTTAACAATGTAGATAACTGTTGAATCACTATGTTGTATACTTTAAACCAGTATACAACATAGTGTATAAATTGTGTATCAGCTATACCTCAAAAAAAAAACCCAGGAATATTAGGGACTTTATTTACACACACTATCTTTTTGAACCCTCACGAGAGGCATCTGAGGATTTATGAACCCACCTAGGAATGAGGAGGCTGTAACAAGGGCAGCGGTTCTTGACTTTGGCTCCATCTTGGAGTGCAACCCACACTAATTAAATCCAAATTTCTGGGACTGTCAACCAAGCATCAGTATTTTTCTAAAGTTCCTCAGGTTATTCCAATGTGCAGCAAAGGTTTCCTACCACTGAGCGAGTTTAGGAAATGAAATTGCCCAGAATCAGTGGCAACCCATTGACCTGCTCTGTGTCCTCCCTTTGGCAAGTGAAGTTTATTTGGATCAATAGAAGCAGTGTTCTCTACAGGAAACTCTGTCTCAGAGAGTTAGTTCGGTAAGCTGGTGTCCATATGCATCTAAAAACGGGCAGTCAAGACTAATTGTGGGGGCTGAGATGATGGCACATCTTTGTCACGCACCTGGTTGGACAGGTTGCTTCTTGGGTAACCACAGTATGTTTCATCACTTTGTACCAGGTAAGCATCAGTGGCCTGTGGGCTTAAAAACAAACTAGACTAATAGTCAAGCCCACACAGAGAATAATCCTATGTATTCTATAATGCTTAGTTGCTGTTTGCTTAAATCCATACCCTGGCTCTTTCTAGGAAATTGTGATCATGAACACCCCTTGAGAGTGACGACAGGGCCTCCTGAGAGATCCTGAGTGTCCTGGCCCATTGCCCTTTGGATATGCACACAGATATATATACATACTATAGAATGTATATGCCTAGAGAATATATTATATATATATATGTATATATATATATACACACACGTGCATAAAATATATATACAATATCTTTGGGGATGAAAACACTTGTGCAAATTTTAGTCTATTTTACAAATTCATGCAACAAATTATCACAGTTAAATCATAAACACAAATAAATTAACAGGACATTTCTCATTTGAATCTCATTTACAGGTAATGCTAGAAATCTTAATTTACAGTCTTGGTGAATGAGTCATCAGTCCAAATGACCCTCCTGGCCACACCTGGATGGATCTGAATTCCCATATTTCTGCCACACACTTAGCAATGAGTAACTGCTGACAGGGCCTGATCCCATCCAACCTTCCTAGTAATGAATGTATTTCTAGATAATGTTGAACATGCTTTCTCCCTTTTCAAACTTTTCTGGCTGTGGGTCACCAGCTCACCGGTAACTGTTACCTTTCCACTCTAAATCTTTCTGCTACCAAGTTCCCTATCCGGTTCACCAATAGTCACTGAGCACCTGGAGTAATTCTGGCCTTTCCTAGAATCGGAGGCCGTAGGGGGTGCAAAACTAGACATCAAGCCTCTTGAAACATACAGTCCTGCAGGGACAATAAATGTGAAGAGTAAACAATTATAATCAATGAAATGAATATTATAAATATGCAAAGTGTAGTGAAAGAAAAGAATGAGTGTGTGGACAGGTGAATCTAAATCCAAAAGGCAGTTATCATTATTTTTATGATCTCCCCTTCTGTTCATTGAATTCAGCCATCTAGAATTAGCCATTTGAGAGCCACCAGAGTACCTTCACTGCCTGAATTCCTCATCATTTACAAGACCTAATTCTACTACTGGTTGCATGAAATAGTGATTTTATTTCTGTTAAGATGCAGTGTCCAGCCCCTAAGGGCAAGATTTGAAGAAATCTGTGACTAATCATTACTATGTAGCCCTTGCTGTATTCTTTGCTGTTTACTTTTATTTGTTTCCTGGGCTTAGTCTTTTAAGGCTATGACATCTACAGACAAAGCCAGCTTCTCTCTCATACTGTCAGAGAATACAGCATGTCAACTTTTGAATTAACATGTGAAAATCTAATTGTATTATCTTTAGCTTTGTCAAAGCTAAAGGCTTTTTTTAAAAAAAAATCTTTGTTCCACATGTAAAATTATTTTTTTTTCTGTTCCTGGTATAAAAGGTAATACATGCTTATTTTAAATAATGTATCAAGTGCCTTTAATAGTTTATTAATTCTGTTCAGTTGCCATTGTAAAGATGTTTATAAGTGACTATTCTTGACTAGCAATAGAGTAGTGGTCTATAACTCCTACCCACATGCTTACTTCTATGCACAGTGTAACTTCCTTTCACAGCTTCTAGACTCCCACGTTCCTGCAAAAACATTTTCCTACCTGTCATTTATTCTTTACAATTAAGTAAAGAAAAAGTTAACTATATAAAAGAAGCTGGCCACTCTGGGCCTCTTTTTCATGAAATCATTCTTCTCTAAACAGTCTAAATTACTGACTTAGCCAGAACAGTTTTTCCCCTTGTGAGAACTTTGAAGTCTGTTTATTTTCATCATTCTGGTTGGTCTGTATTATCGAGAAGCTGTAAATAGTTTGTCAGTATCCCTAGATATCGAGATCTCTACGTGGACCCTGGAAGGTGTTAACTTTGTTCAATTAGACTTGAAGTTGTGGAATAGGGCATATTTGGCAGCAAATATCCAATTTGTAAGAGGCAGACAAAAATCAAGTACTAGGAAAAAGTAGCTCGTGGGTGATACTTGGTACAACTTGGGATATTTTCTTTACCATGATGGAAGAAGCAGCCAACTGAAGTGAATCTATTTCATTTGTGACTAAATTACCCAGTGACTAAAGGGAAAACACGGTCTACTCTGGGGTTATTGGCAACAGGAATACACATGCCAAATATGATACATGGGCTAGTTTGCTTTGGCAAGAGTTGTGGCTGCTGCAACCTTGCCCGTCTGCCTATGCTGCTAGCTGCTCTGGCAACAGGGCGCACCCACTGCCCCCCACCAGCTTGCAGCAATGGCCTGGGTATACACCACACCTTTCAGAAGAATCAGGTTAAAAAGCAAAGGAATGTTATTTCAAAAGGTGCTATTCAACCCGTGCCTTTGCTCCTGTGAATAAAGACAGTCAGTGGAGTTTGTTATTAGAGATGTGATTTTGGACAATCTCTCCAAGTCTGTTTCCTGCAAACTTAAAATGTCTACCTCACAGAATTGTGATGGTGAATGACTTCATGAGAATTAACCTAACATAGGTCAGGCCTATAAATTACAGCTATTGTTATACTTAAAATGGATAGTAATTATGAATTTTAAAATGTAGAATATTCAAAAATAAACTCACATTAAATTCTAGGTCCCTTTAAAATATGAGGAGTAAAATCAAATTAAAACTTTAAGAAATTTACAGCAAATTTTTACAAGATGAAAGACAGATCTTCTTACAGTTTTATGAGGAGATAGGTAGGATGTAATTAAAAGGGAATTCTAGATGTTCCCTGGAATGATAAATAGGCACATTAGAAACATCACTCTTAATTGGCCAGTGTACAGCTTTCTTTTGTCCAACTTTCCCCACCTACTTTACAAGGAAACCAGGGGAAGGACAAGCCAAGCCAAGCAAAAGCATCTACCATTTGAAAGAAGAGTATATGATGCAAAGTAGCAAGGAAAAGACTTGCCTGAGAGCTGTATGTAAATTTCCTTTTTTATTTTTTAACCTAGTCAGTGCTGTTGCCACAGAATAAAAATGTAGTTGTCTCCTCACTTCTTTTAAGTAACACAAGTCCAGAAATCATTACAGGCATAGTTGCCCCTTTTTCAGCTTTTATTCTATGTCTCAGCTTCATCAGAACAAATATGCTCAGAACTCCCAAAAGGAGAAAATGATTGTGCTGTTAAGTACTATTTAGTAACAAAGGCCTGGGCCACAGGAATGATGACATCACCCTCAGAAAGAGGAACATTTACACTTTTGAAAGAGATTCTTTTCCAACATGACAGGTCACCAACGAAAGGAACAAAGCCAAAAAAGGAAGAAGGAGAGGCCTCTTTGCTCTGGAGAAGGCATCCTTAGCATCTAATTCTGGAGGGCGATCATCAGCCCTAAGCTAACTAAATAGAGTCATACACTAGGCCCATGTGCACTTTCTATGCTCTCCTCCTGAATCTAGTTCCTGTCAACAAACGTGTTCTACACTTATTGCAGGAAACCTGCTACTCTCATAATTTGAGTAGATTTGCTTCTTGGTTAATCGGCCCACCTATAGTAAGAGGCAGGTCAGGGAAGCTGGCTTCATGTTTCAGGAACATTCTCTAATATTCACACGTTGCAAGTATTTATGCATTTCTTCTTCTATCACACACATGCACTTGGAAATCACACACCAGCTCACACTGCAATTATCTGATAATACATGAGTCATCATACTCACATATTTACATGGTAGGACGGACTGCCTCACTAAAATAGCACATGTCATCTATATACCCCTACATACTTCCCAGTACCAGTAACATAATGGTTTTCCATTGAAACACTGTCAGGAGCACTCAGTTAGCTTGCGTCTCCTGCAGTATCATGTCTGCCTGTTCCTCTCCACCGCAGCCATTGTCATCCTTCTAAGTGCACACTCCGTCCAAGACCACTAGTAGATTTTTTCATTGTCAGCTCTTAATCCAAACCAGAAATAGAAGAAGTCATATTAGTTGTTATTAACTTCCTAAGTACAGAAGGGAGTCATTTGTTTTGTGGTCCCTCAGAGATATTGAGTCTGTTTGCTCAGAAAAAAGACAATGTCCTTTACAGTAAGCTCTTCTATATTCCCTTCCCAAATCACATTCAACCTCCCAACTCCCCCCAGAAGTCATGTACACTTAACTCTGGGATTTAAAAGGTACTAATTGGGTCACTTAGATCTCTTGGGATAATAAAAATAAATCAAAGAAAATGTATAATTACTGTGGACAATACAGAGTAAGTTCCTGCTACTTACAGGAGGAACAGGTTGATGTTGCATGCATCCCTGTCATCATTGGTGCTGGGATTTGAGAAGAATAAATAAGGGAACATCTGTTGTCTCTGCAGACTGGAAAACAGCTTTCTTGCTCATCTTTTCTGGTTCATATCCATGCAGAAACTAAGGTGTCTGATGACTCCACTACCAGACACCAGTGTACCTATTTTTAATGGCCATGATTAGGGTCAATTATCCCACAGCAATTTTGCTGAAAAGTCTTAAGTTGACGAATTTAAAATATATTTGAAGGTGCCTCATTAGTGCAGTATGTAGTGCATCAGTCTCATAAAATATATTTGAGCCCTTCTCATTTGTATCAACCCATACCTATATGGAAATGTAAAGGCAAGAAAATGTAGTTAAACTCTGAAGGTAAACTCAGCTTATATGAAATTTATCTAAATACTGTAATTTTTCCCCTAAGAAAGTTTTGGACCTATGTAGTACATCCTGCTTCTCTTCAAATAGTGGTTTTTCCTGACCTGTGTTAAACACAGATAATGAATGTTAAACACAGGTAATGAATGGGTCATTCATTGCACTCTTCTTGCTAGTTCACACACGTGCATGTCCTTGCAAATGCTTGCTCACAATGTACAGTTCCTTTCCTTGGCCTACAGCCTAGGTGACCTGACTGCTTGTCAACCCAAGCTCCTTAGCTTCACCTCTCACTACCCTCTGAGACCTGGATTCCTCCTTTCTGCTTCTCAGATGTGCTAGCTCATTTCTGTCTCTGCCTTTGTCCACCACTTTCCTGGGCCGTGCCTCCCAGGGTCTTCTGCATGGCACTCTCAACCTTGGCATCATTCAGATCTTTGCTTACATATTACAGAGAGGCCACCTTGAGAGGCCAGCCAGGTAAAGAAGCTTTCCTCCTCAACCTCTCTGTCCTTTTACCTTGCTTAATTTTCTTCATGCTCCTATTGCCATGCGAAATTTCCTTTTTAAATAATTTACATGTTTACTGGTTTACTTATTGTCTCTCCTCACTAGACTGAAATTCAGCTCCTTGAGGGTGGAACCCTGGTCTTGTCTTTCACTGTTTTCCCAATATCTAGAACAGTACTCAAAGCATAATGCTTGATATATGAATACATGTATAGACATGCTTCCAAATGAAAACAGAAGCTCCTCACAAGAATTAAAAATCCACTCTTCACATAACCCAATTCCTGAGGAGAACCACAAAGTCTGAGTCACCAATACCTCCTATGGTAGCACCAGAGCATAGAAAAAGAGTGGCTTCAATTCATGCAATATTATGTTTTTTCAGTTCTTTGAACTTTTTCAAAAAGTTATTATCCTCACTCTTTTATAGCTAATGAAAATGTTGATGGCTTAAAGCTGTCTCCCTGAGGGAGCCTCATGCTATCACTGCACCCAGAAGTATGACTCAATTATTTTGGTGTCTTAGATGACATCTTACATTTTTCCTATTGTGACTGAAAATCCTCTCCTTTTCTTATTTTCCTGCTAGAGTGTAGAGGCAGGGGCAGTACCATATAATCTATAAATTTCTAAGCACCTAAACCACAGCTTTTGCCTACCTTGCTTCTCAATAAAAAAGTAGCAGAGGAAGTATAATAACATGATAAAGACCCAGCTTGCAGGCAGACACACCGGGGTCAGTTTTGTGACCATTATCAAGCTACCTCTCTTTCTCTGAGTCTCTCTTCTTTTTTCTTGAGTATGTAAAATAGTAATAACAGTAAGTTATTTTACAGGATTGGTGAAGGTATTAAATTAGTCAGTCCTGTGAAGCACCTGACATACAATGGTATTTAAAAACTGGTACTAAAAAATGACATAAAATGGTACTGAAAACTAGTACTGGAAATGTAATAGTAAAGCTATCATTATTAACATTATCCTATTATCATATCATCATTATCATCATTATTTAGGGCCTAATAATCTCAAGAACTAAGTCATTAGTTTATAACCTTAAACTTGATATGTTGGATGTATAAAAAAAACACCAGTTTTCCTAGAGTAGCTTTATAATCCATGTCAAGACCAAAATTAGAAACAGGAAATAATTACAAAACAATACGCGAACCGTAGGCATAACCTGAGGCCAGTGCAGGCAGATGCTAAACAGGAAAGTATTCTGAAAGGGGATTGCCCTTCCCTCTGGCTTGAGGAAAACGATGAACCCAGAAGAGGGGGCACACGTTTCTCTCGGGGAGGGCAGGGCACACAAATGCAAAGGCAGTGGGGCAGCAGTGGAGAGCGACTGCCCCCCAGGATGCTCAGAGATGAGCAGCAGCCACTGAGAACTTAGCTCTTTTTAGCTCAGTGGAAAAGAGCCAACAGAAAAAAAGAGAACATCTTGGTCTACTTGTTGTCTCCAGGGACCACTTTTTTGTTTCAGTTCCTTTCATTCAGTGTTAACAGAAGTATCTCCCCCTGCCAACTGCATGGCAGTTTAGAGTACTACCATAACTCTGGCCTTTTCCTGATGACCTCAGGAAATAGCCATATTTTTATTATACTCGTTCTAGTGTATCTGAGGCACTGAAATGGTAAGGCCTCTTGCCTAATCATCACTAGAGTACCTACTACGTTCCATGCATTTATATACTTGAGGATATAGCATAAACAAAACAGAATAAATCCCTGCTCTCACAGAACTTATATTTTACCAGGAGAAATAAGTGAATAAAGAAAGAAAGATGAAATTTTAAATAGTATTAAGTGCTTTCAAGAAAATTCAAATGGGGTAAAAGGAGACAGAGTGTTGGGTTAGGGACATTACAGTAGAATATGGGAGAGTGCTAGGGCAGGAACATTCTAGAATCACTTACATAAAAGCTGAGAATTTTTTTCAGTGCAAATGGACGACACAAGTGCACGATTGCTTCTTTCATTACGTCATCTAATTATTTTTTTTGTAAATGTGATGATATGTGCACACTTAACTTAAAAAATCCCTATGCAATAATACATTCAGAAGGTTGACCAAATACCACAGATATCTACTTTCTTTTCTGAAATTGTCACTTTTTGAATATCTAAGAGAATATCTGACTTTAGACTAAATGTACATTGAGCAGAATTGAAATATAAATATAAAAATTCAACCAGTAACTCAAATAAGTGTTTCTGAACTGTATTATAACATTTGAATTAGGATGTATCAGGTTTGTTTAATAGCAGTTGCTGGAGCAAATAACCTTTAATCTCCATGGTTTAGAAAAAAAAATTAAAAGTAAATCAATTAAAAAAATTAATTCAACCAGTAAGAATGCAAAGGGGAAAAAAAAATCCTAAAACTGGGACCAAACTGAAACAAAAGAACCTACCAGTATTTCAAATGAATACTATGATAACCCCCTGAATGGAAAGGAAGAAAAAGTGGGAGGAAAAGAGAGAGGGAGGGAGGGTACAGGTAATTTGCAAGCATGGTATTTGGCAGGGTATGCGTGTGGCGGGGAGGAAGTTCACAAAAGCCCTAAACCTTTTTTCAGTAGGTTTATAGTAGTGTTTTTGGGTTAAATAACTCAAAATCATTTTAGATGCATTGTAGAATTGAACAAATGAGAAAACATGTTTATGCTGTTAGGATCCAGGGCTCACACTGTGACTAAAGTGGTACAGGGGAGGGCAAGAAAGAATCCTATGGGGATGAATTGGAATTGGAGGTGTCAGATGAGCTCATGGTGTCCAAAATATGTGTGTATGTATATAAATGTTTTTACGTATTCATGCATATATGTTTGTTATGCATACTTGTATGTCTGTGTCCCTGTATATGTATACGTATTAATGTATTTCTGCTGAAAGTGTCAAGAAATAGAAATACTCCAGTGGTGGTGAGTATATCTAATACCCAGATCTTGGCCTCTAATACCTGCCCACTAAAAGTAATGAGAAATGAATGATTCCTGGGTGGGACAGGGTGAGTACCAAATCAGCCTGGAGAATCTATTCTTGCCAGAAAGTAAGAAAGTGATCACTAGTATGATGGTACATGTCTTAAGAACACAGAAGTCAGAATGAAGGAGCTTCGTGGGTCAAATGTGGTTAATCTAAGCACCAAAAGAATAAGGGCAGTAATGAATTATAAGCCACTGAAAAGACAGAAATTCATGGATTCATATCAGTATCAGAAAGACATAAAAATTAATAGTTAAATAAATGGGAAAGATGGGAGCTCTTTTGCTGACAGTAGAATCCAAAAGACTGACACAAATGTGCAGGAGTGCTGTCGCTCGAAAATCATCATTTTGTGACTACAGTGCTTTATAGTAAAGACTGCATCAGATGATATCATCAATTCATAGTAAATCCAAGGGACGTTTTCATGAGGGGCCGTAATTATAAAATGGAAAAATCAGACAGCACTTTGACTAGGCAACCAAAATAATATCATCGATGTAGGGCAGATGAGCATCATGTGGCTCTAGGTATGATAGCAGGAGAGGGAACATAACCTATACTATATTCTAGCAGAAAATGCAGAACCACAATCTAATCACCAGGAAATATCAAATACAAAATGAGAAACACTCTGTTAAAAAGAAAAGTTGGCAGATAGACTGTGTTCTTTGAATTTTTCAATTTTATAAAACACAAATGATGTGGAAATGTTCCAATTTAAAGGAGGCTAAAGAGACATTGCAACTCAATGTGATACTTTACTCTCAATTGGATCCTTTACTGGGAGGGGAAATATTATAAAGGGTATTTGATAAATAGCAAAACTAGAAGATGGACAAATAATAGATAAAAGGTTTTGTATCAGTGCAAATTTATGAAGCAAATAATTGTATGTGATGATTACATAAGAGACTACCTCTATTTTTAGCAATTACACATTGAAGTTAAAGGACCATGGTGTTTATAATTTACCCTCAAGTGGTTCAGGGAAAAGAAAAAAATTATGGAGGTAAAAATACATAGCAAAAGAAAGAATGAGAGCAAATTACAAAGCAAATGGGGCAAAATATTAAGATTGGGCAAATCTAGGTATGGGTATTTGGGTGTTCATTGCACTATTTTTATTTTCACATTTTTTGAGCTTGAAATCATTTCCAAATAAAAAATTAAGTAAATGAAGTATAACAAACACTTTTAGTGAACATCTTAAAAACTCCACTGGCATCAGATAAATGATTTTCTTTTGCTCAGAAGGAAGCCTAATTGCATAGAGAATTACTCTACTTCAAATGTGTTCTCTAACATAGGAAAAGCATGAAAGAATCCTGCTTAAAAGTTTTTTTGTATGCAAAGTGAAAATAAATTAAACTGAGGTATGTGTAAAGAGAGATTCTATTTGTTTCAGATTCAAAACTGGTGATTTTATTTTGGAGATCATACTGCTATTTATATTTGTTTCAAAGGTAGAAAAATTTTGAGTATGTGATAACTACAAAATATTTTTAAAAATTAAAAGTTTACAGTAAAGAATCATAATAAACTGTGACAGTTTATACTAGTTCATGCAGTAAAAACCAATAGGCTAACTTCATTTCTGATCTAGTTGCTGTGGTTCCAATATTAAATAAGGTTTTAATGTCATTTCTCTAAATATGGATTAAAATCCAAATTTACTATTTTCCTAATTACTGTAAAGATTAAAACCTATTTTCTGTACATGTATAGAATGATGAAAAGACAAACTTGGGAGAAATCTGGAAAATACCAAATGTAAGTGCTTAATTTTTGTTCATATAAAATAATAAAAATATCAATGATGCCAGGAAAGTGTTGGAAATATAATAATCGTTCTCAAAAAATAATTTATGTTTTAAAGATTTTAAAATTTTAAATGTTTTTATTTTGTAAGCAGAGATATGCAAATTAGACTCCATATAATGTATCTTTAAATGGAAATATTCAGAGATGTAAAAGGACTTGTCTTTATTCCTAATATTTGCAGAAATGATTTCTTGTATGGAAATAAGAATCATATTCTATCTTACATAGCACATGTACTCCCACAGTGCTTATTTTTGTGGACACAATAATTTTCCCATTTATTGAACACATTTTTATTAATATAAAAAATATGAATATGCCACATATGACACTTATTTGGAAGTCACATCCATTAAAAACAAATAGAAAATCAAGGGATGTAGCAGGCACATATTTGCTTTTGCAAGGCTGGAAGACCCACATCATACAGATTTAGAGGATCTTTGTTTCTGAATTCAAAACATGCCATCCCTCTTAGACTGCACCCAAACCATAATCTTTCTTTTAGGCAACAAACTCTCTGGTCTTTATTTTTGCACACAGGAAAATGGCCAAAACAAAGGGAAAAAGAACAAGTTTCAATGTTCCAAAAGTTCCTTTGGAAGTTCAGTCATACTATGTTTAAAAAAAAATAGTATTGTTATTTCAAAGTGAAATTATTATTTGAAAGATATTTGCCAGGGTGGGTAATGCCCACTACAAGCAGGTCATTCTCTTCCACAGGTGGACAGCTTTGGAAAGCTCCTACCGTGAGGAAGGAGGGAGACACCCACTAAGTGGTGAGGTTGCTGATCCACCCTGGAGGTCAGCGGTCTGACAGATCTTAGCATGATCACCCACATGCCACACAGCCAACTCTATCTTATTAAGACATATAAAATTTCACAATGCTGTACAGCAGTCATCTACTTTCAACTTTTACTGGAGTCAATGAAAGTTTGTGTTGGTGTGTCATATGGATATAATCTTTATAAAACATAGTAAAATACATGTGTATAAGTTTAAAAGTCAAAACTGTTTTTTTCCAGCTATAAATTATTTACAATACTATATCTAATTTCACTTTAATAATTTGGACTTGGGGGCAGGTTCTAAATGCTTTTTCTTATGACAGTATGTGAAAGAAAAAGCATATTCAGTGTGTCCTCCTCTTCTCCCAATAATGACAAGAACGATCCCTTCAACAATCTGTGTCTCAAGGAAACTCAGACAGATTGGCACTGATCTTTTTTTCTCCTGTAAATATAATCTTCTTGAAGACAGAAAAATTCTAATCTTATTCTCCATAATCTAGAACTAAACTGTTCACTCAGAGACTTTACTGATTGTCAAAAACATCAACACATTTGTCTTGCCAGCAAGTTAGCATTTTCTCTACTTCTTCGGCCTTCATTTGCCATTCTGAATTACAGTGGGGGTCAGCTTAGACTGTAACGCTCTGGGCTATGTTTTCCCTGTGTTGTTATCAGTTATCCAGCATAATACCACACTATGTAGAACACACCCGCAGCACTTTGTAGTTGATGAAATCAAAATATCTCATACTTAAAATTTTGAACATTTAAAAATACTTCTGTATTTTTAAAAGAAAATAGCGTCAAAAATGGTATTGTTGCAAAGAACATAAGTTCTGATGAAAGTAGCTGTGTTTAATTAGTGTGAGATATATAAAGATGGAGATGCACAATGGATCTGTCACAACTATCTACTGAAAAGTTTTGATCTAGTTAAGGATGTCATATTTTAGTCAACAGTGTATAAATTTCCTGAATTTATAACACTAACAATTTTCTCCCTTATAATCAAAAGACAGTAGCTCTTCTTACAGCACACTGCATAAAAATAATTTTTAAAAAAACCTGCTTCTGAATAATGCAGTAGAACCAGTATGAAAGTATTGTTTACCAAAATTGATGAAAATTCAATCCATTAATTGATAGAATGATACAGACTTACTTTTTCAGAAGCTATGAGATTATTCTAATTAAAAAAGCAAACTGAACTAAGTATTCAAATACATTACTTGAATATATATTAGATATATAGTAATATATATGTAATAATATACATATATAATTATATATGTGTATATATACATATACATACTTTGGAATATATGTTTTCTATTTACCCATATAACTTGAGTTATTTCCAAATCTCATAAAGCAAATGTGCAACGTGTGCCACCTTCTCAAAATGAGTAAGTTATAAAACTGCTAGCCGCAAATTATCCAAACTTCCATCTGTACAACCAAAGTAGTTCACTTAATGCTTTGTTTCTTTTTTAAGATGTTTTAAATTAACCTGTGATATTTTTACCAAAGTATATTCAAACCAACTGCTTTTAAAAGGAAGATCTAAATATTGCTCTATAATGAATACATTGTATTTAATAGTATAAATATGTATAAATAGTTAATATGTATAAAGACTCTAGATTGGCACAAACAAGAAAAATAATTTCTACTGGATTAGATTACTTTAGAATTTAAAATGAGATCAGTTTCAGCTTAGCTTGATCCCCAATTACGAAGCCAAATGCTCTTTTAGTTCTTGCTCCATTTTGGAGTGCTATAATTGCAAATTAATCTTAAAACAAACATGAGTTTCTAAAATTAGATTCAGTTACCTTATTTATATTTTTAAATGATACTATCTACACTACAAATTGCTAGAGTAGTATTTAAAAATCATCATAATATGATGATATGAAAAATAATATTGAAATGCCACATTTTAAATAATACAATATATTTTCACAATGGGTGAGAGCAATGCAAGGTTAAAAAATTAATATATGTAGGAGAATTTATAAATGTTAGAAACTTACTGGAGCTAGGGGAAGAAAAATGTTCTCAAAATTTATTATTAATACACAAGTTCTTTCAGCACTAAACTGTGTACAAAAGTATGAAAAACAGAGTGTTTTACTTTCAGTTAAAATAATTTGGAGAGCAATAGAAACTTGAAAAATTTCCAATGTTTAAAAAGATTGTATGTGAAATTGAAACGTTGTAAATTTACTACGCTTTTCATTTAAAACATGGACTACTTATTTGAGAGAGGTATCAGGTTTATCTAATCTACTTTATAATCCAGCCAGCATTTACACTGTCCTATAAATAGCAATCCAAATAATAGAATGAAAAATAGCAAGTAACACAGTCTTCTTACCTCTATGTCTTATTTACGGTTGCTTGTTAAGTTGCTTAAATAGTTGAGTTAACTATCAGCACCGTTGAAAGATCAGTTCTCTGCTCGGCTCTCTTCTCTAGTCACATTTTTTTTTTCCCCTCTGCAAAAGATAATCTACCAAAAGAGGAAGTTGTGAAACACCAATCATTATGCTTTATAAATTCTATGGAGACTAGAAAATTATTCACAAGGTTACACTTGGAATTATAGTAACAGGCTATATATAATATATGTGTGTATACACATACAATTAATGTATACACATATTTAAGTGTGTGAACAAATTTTAGAATAGTTATTATCAAAATCTAAACTTGATTAAGTAATGCTCATATACATAAGGAAACATCTACTTTGTGGTTAAATGATAATCACAGAAAAACAGAAAATACTGCAATATGCAAAAGAAAACTGTCAAGCTGATACATGAGGAATAAACTTGCTTTTACAAAGCTGATTAACTTAAAGTCTTCGGAGTATGACCTAAATACTAATCTGCCTACAGACAGCTTGTAAAAGAAAAAAATACTTCAGTAAACAGGCATTTTCCTGGAATCTGGGTAGTGGTTTTTTTACCTACAAGCTTTAAACTTCCTTTCTCATGAAGAGCTGCCTGTTACATATAGATAAAGCATTGCAAAACTGAAACTGTTGCTTATCCATGAACTACTGTCTCTCTCAACTTCAGCTACAAGAATAAAAAACAGGTGCAGATCCTGCAATGCTGAACATTTAACTGGTTACATTTCTAACAGTTTGGAGCAGTATTAGAAAATATTTACAAACAGTAGTGACAGTGGTAGAAAAAGAACATAGAAACAGATTATAAAAGCAAATACTATTGCCAGCTTCATATAAAAGAAAATATATATATATATATATATATATATATATATAGTTCTCCCAGGTTAGTAGTTAATAGGAGCAAATGGGTAGCTGCAATTTGTATGTGGCAGTCCCTCCCAGCCTCCCCTGCTCATTGGGGAAGAGGAAGGGGGTAGATTGCAAGAACAGTAATTATGCAAACCTCTACACATTGCAGGAACCACATTCTGGACTTTACAAACTTTATCATGCTCTCAGGGTATCACACTCTGCTTTTAACTTAACCATATTTTTAAAACAGCAATAAAGAGTCATTAGGGGATGATTAAAAATGGAAGCATTTTCCATTTCACCTAATCTCATACTTAAAATGAATTTGCAGGAAGTAAAAATGAATGAACAACAATATTAAGAAAGCTGCCCCCACAAAAATAACCCCAAATGAACAAAAATCCACCAATGCCAAATTCAAATTTTGTCAGTCAAATACAAATTTTGATTTGAATTCTTTAACGAGATATTTGTAAGAGAATCCTTGAAGAAAAAGTGTAATTAACATTGCTTATGCTACACATTTTCAGAAATTTTAAATAGTATTATATTTGAGTATTACTATAAAACAATAGACCCATCTGCCGCCCCCCAAAGACCCAGGCACACTACTGGAAGCGTAGTATCCATGCATGGCTTTAATGTACTAGTTCATATTTGTGTTCCTTTAACCTGGATGGTGGATACGGATCTCTATTTCTCTAATGATCCTTTCCAGGCTCCTGAATATGTGCAAGGCACTTCCATCTTAAAAATTTCTTCCCTGACTGACCCACTCTCCCATTTTTTTACTTCCATTTTTGAGAAAGTTGTCATCACTGATTTCCTTCAATTACTCACAGCTTTTGTGTGCAAATGTATTTAAAATATAAAATACAAATTTATAATACAGAAAAAATAAAATACATACTTATTAAAAACATAATAGATATAAAATAGGAAAATCTGTTTTTTAATCATTTTTAAGTGTACAGTCAAGAGTCATTAAGTATGTGCTCATTGTTGTATAACCATCAGCAGATTTTTTTCATCCTATCAAACTCAAACTCTACTCATTAAACAAAACTCCCAATTCCTCCTTCTCCCCCAACCAGTCTCTGGCAACCACCATTTTACTTTCTGTCGGTATGAATTTGACTTCTCTAGTACTTCATACGGGTAGGTTCATAGGACATTCAACCTTATGCTGGTTTATTTCATTTAGGCTCTTCCAGGTTGTAGCATGTGTCAGAATTTTCTTCCTTTTTAAAGCTGTATGATATTCCATTGTCTGTATATATCATATCTTGTTTATTCATCCATCCTTTGATGGACATTTGGGTAGCTTCCACCTTTTGGCTATTGTGAATAATGCTGCCATAAACATGGGTGTGCAAATACCTGTTCGCATCTGCTTTCAATTCATTTGGGTATTTACCCAGAAGTGAAATTGCTGGATCACATATGGTAATTCTGGATTTAAATTTGTGAGGCCCTGCCATACTATTAAATCCTCCTGCCTTCCTTATACTTCATCACTTTGCATTCTGGTCCTTGCTTCTCCTTTTCACAGAGACTTTTATCAAAGTCACTAAATGACCTTGTTACCAAACTAAGTGACACTTCAAAGCCCTCTTACCTAACTTCTTTATGGCGAATGTTGCTTGACCACTTTCTCTTCTTGGAAGTGCATCTCTGTGCTTGGGTTCTTGACTTCACTGTTACCTGGTCATATAGCAATTTCTTCTTTGGCTTTCTTATAGGGTTCCTTAACAGTGTTCATGCCTTAAATGTTGCCACTTCCCAGGATTCTGTTCTGGGCCTGATCTTACCTACAACCTCTTCAATACACTTTCATGGTATCAACTGGCAAATACTTACTGCTCCAGATCTGTGTCTCTAACCCAGTTACCTCCCTAGAGAAATTTTGACTAGTGCAAAATACAAGATCATTTTTACTTGTGATCTAGAGAAAAGACTGTGATGAGGCCCCAAGATGAGCCTGAATTACATTTTCTCCTCTATTACTGTTTAACCTTGGGCAGGTCAGCCATCATTTTGGAGTCCTGTTTCCAAACCTGTAAAATGGGGCCTTAAATGAACACCTCAGAGGGTTACTGGAAGGTTATTTCCTTAACATTAAAAAAAATTAAGTATACTTTATTGTATTATGATATAAAATATGCAGATAAATCCAAAGTCCATCCTATTTCCCTCTAACTTGACTTTTCTCCCCATGGGTGTCCAATGCTATTAGTTTGATGTGTATCTTTATAGGCCCATTGTCTGTGTAGTTACACATATATATATGTGATACATATGGAATTAGGTAATTCTGTGGGTTTTTAAATATATACATGACATGACCCTGTCTACTTTTCAGTATGGCTTTTTTTAACTTAACAATATAGCTTGAAGATATCCCCAAGTTATTCTTCTGAACTAATTCATAAATATAAATATCCAATTCCCACATTGATGAAATTTGTGTAACTTCTCTATTAAAAACAGTGTAGTCTGTCAACAGCATTGTAAATGCCTCTTTAAAAGTATGTGCAACTTTTTCTTTATGATGATACGATAGTAGACTAATTGGGAAAAAGGGTCTATACATTTAAAATGTTAATTGTTACTGCCAAATTGCCCAGTCAAAAAAGCTTTCCCAGCTTGAACTCCCAACATTTCCTTTTCTTCTACTCTATTTCAGGATTTGATATAATCAAACTTCTAAATATCTGCCCATCTGATAGGCAAGATAATGTCTTTATATTTTAAATTTCCCTGGTTACTATGTAGATTGAACATATTTTAATATTTGTGTCCTCCTTTATATTTCCTATTTTGTAAATTGCCTGTTCACTTTTTCCAGATATTTGCTTATTGGATAATTGTGAGCTTCTTATTGATTTATAGGGTTAAATTTACCTTCTGCTTCAGTGTATTGCAATCACTGTTCTTTTTTAATGCTCCAGTAATTGGCTACTGTAGCTTTTGACATGACTCTAACATTCTTTGATAATCTCCTTGTTTTTGGCACAAGATGGCCTAGGATCATTTTGTGTATTTCCTACCCCAGACCTGAACTTAGCCATTTATCTTAAAGGAACTTGGTTTCTTTTAGTAGGAAAAAAGGGGTTTTTTTCTTTTGGCCACAGAAAGGTACTCTTCATTAGCATTAGGAATAAACTGAGTTATCATAAGCATTAACAGTGAGTTAATACAATATTAGTTCTTTCTATATGCCAAGCAGTACATTTAATATATATTCAAACATCTATTAGGAGTTCATAATATGCATTAATATTTATCATACTTTGCATTCAAATAATTTAAGAATAATACATCTGATACAAGAAAATGCCTTCTTTTAAATAAAAATTTTCCACTATTTTTATATGAAAAGCATTTTGATAAAGAAAAGCAATAACACACTAATTATCATATCTTGCATCTAGAACTTTCAAAAAATCCCTCCAAAGACATTTCAAAAATCATGTAGATTGGAAAATTATTACCAGTTTCCATATTTTTCCTTTGTATTTATAATTGTGATTCTCAATCTCTCAGTTCTTTTTTGTTATTATGCACTTATCACTTAAGAGTAAGCAAGCATCTCTCCATAGGTCCTTGAAAACAGATTTCAATCAAAATAAAATAAATATATTCATGGTTTAGCCACCATTTTTTCCCAAGACATTTTCATGGCCACTGTAACATTACTGAAGTAGCAATATTTCAATTGCCACCTGCATAGCTCAGCAATGAGAGAGGTACTTCTGGTTCACTGATTTTATTTTTAACTTTTTAAAGAAGTGGCATTAATATTTAAGCATACATATATTTTTTCTGTTTTACTTTGTGAAGTTAGAGAATTGAAGAAGAAAGCCTTATCTGATCATTCTCAAATACCTTTGACCCTCAGTTACTTATTTGTAAAAGGCGATAAGAATACCAACTTAATGGGGTGCTATGAGGATTAAGTGAATAAATGAATATCACATGTAAAGGACCAAGCAGAGTAAGTTTCCTGATAAATAGGATCCTGATGATTTCCAAATCTAATTTAAGAACATACAAATGGACAAAAAAATTATTCTAATTTGAGGATTTATTTAATTACAATTTAAATTTACAGTTTACAAATTAAATCACACCTACATTTATATTACTATTCATATTTGTGATTATGACATATTTATATCAAATCACATTCTACTTTTATATTACATTTATGTTCTTTAATGAGAAAAATTAATGAAAGGAACCAGGAATATAGAAGACTTGTGGAAAGTCACTCATTCATTCATTCATCCACTGGTGTTTATTATCTGCTGTATGGAGTTATACTAGGAGCTGGGAATACAGAAAAAAACAATTGTACTCCAGATTATTTCCTGTTTATCTGCCATTTCCTGCCGTCCTTTTTTGCCTAGAAGCTGATCTCTACACACCATATACTAGGTTTCTTTGCCCTTTTCCATCTAGTTAACTGTAGCCTTGTTAAAGCTGCACCAGCTTGAGATGGAGAGAGAAGATCTGGAGTATTTCTTGTATTCCCGTCATCCTGTCAGGGCTCCATTTGGGAAGTAGCTGCTTTGCTCTCCCTATAATCCTCGCTCCTATCTGGCTGCTTCTCTTCCAAGTTCCAGTAACATGGTCTTTCTCTGCCTTTGAGTTCTAGGTAACAGCTTTTTACCATTGCCGACCCTGGATGCTTGACCATACCTGGTTGACGCCTAATCATTTCAACACTAATAATCCCTTACTTGAATTAGCTGAAACTGATCTCTTTAAATACACCATTTCAGGCAGAACTTACGATCAATATTCACCTTATTCTTTATCATGCCATTTAATTGTACATGTTACTTCAAAAGTGCTATTGGAAAGCACACAGCATCAGAGGAAACACCAAGGTGGGAAAATCATTAAACATGTCCTAGCCAGGGCAAACAAGAAATATCTCAAAGTAATAGTTGGACTGAGACTTGAAGAATGAGTAGGACTTTTGAGTATTTGGAAGGGCAGGAGTGGGGGTCAAATTGAAAAAGGCATAGAAGTCAGAGAAAGAGCATCATATTCATGGAGCTGCATTTAGTAGGCAGATCGGGAGGCATAAATTGGGATGGTTGAGAAAAGGGATGATGAAGAGTAACAGATAAAGCCAGAGAGGAGGCAGCAGAAGATGAGCATGATAAATACGACAAAAAGAAGAGGAGGAGGAAGTGGAGGGAGGAGAGGGGAAGGGGAGGGAGAGGGGTAGGAGAAGGATGAAGGAGAAGGGGAGAGGGGAGGAGGAGGGGGGAGAAGAAAAGAAAGAAGGAAGGAGAAGGAGAAAGAGAAGAAAACACTAATACGAAACCCTTCAGTGTGGGTAATTACGGTTTGGGGGGTGTGTATTTTTTATCCCCATTACTGATTTTCTTTCTTCTGGTAACAGGTTTTATGGTTTTTCTCTGAGGAACAGGCCTTACTCTTACTCTTAATGTTTGTAATGCATGTGACCAATGTCTAGCTAATAAGTTTAATCCTTTTCCTTTGCCACGGTAATTGATTCAGACAGGCATGTGATTCAAGCCAGCCAATGAGACTTATTTCTAGAATTTTAAACTCTGCTTTTGCTGGGATTGGCTAGCTATGACACTGAGTTTTGATAACATCATCAAAGTCCCTGACTCCAACTATACCTGGAACTTTATCTCTGTTCTTTTCATTTATTTAACCAATAAAATTTTAGATTTATATCATATGCAACCACAATAGTCTTTACATCATGAAGGAAACTCTGGAGGAGGAGGCATGTTTTATTTTAAGTATAAAATAAAAAGAAAAGAAGCTTTTTCATTGTCCCTGAACCAGCACTGTCCAGGAAAAATACAATACAGGCTGCACAATCATTTAAAACTTTCTAGTTACTACATCAAAGAGAAACAGGTGAAATCAATTTTAATAAAGAATTTTAACTCAGTATAAAGAAATACTAGAATTTCAACATGTAATCAATATAGAAAATTGTAACCTGTTTAATTTTTAGATTACACTTAGATTAATTAAAATTAAATGCAATTAAAAAATCAGTCCTCAGTCACACCAACCACAGTTCAAGTAATCAATAGTATTGGATGGCACAGTCCCAGACTAAGATCCAGGAATCAATAGAAGTGCAGTTGAAATTGAGGCTGTAGTCAAATTCGAGGCCTTAGAATGGGGAAATGTTTAATATTTTTGAACAGAGAAATGACGTAAGCAAAATAATGCTTCAGTAAAAAATAATCTGTAAGTTATGGCACCCTTAAAGCTTTTCTGATTTGCCAGTCAAATTAATGATGCCTTTCTCTATAATCCTCTTGCATGGAGTCATAAAGTCACACACCAAATTCCCTAGGGGCAGAAACATTTATCCATTTTGAGAAAGGCAGCCAGAAAAATAATCAGCTGTTGAGCAGGATTCTCTCAAGAACTTGCCTATGTATTCCTTTGTCCCTAGTGAGAGTTGGAGCATTCCCATGGCATTAAGTGGTATGCCAACTTCTGATTTCTCCTGTAGACTACCAGGTAGAGTGGATTGATAGAGTCAAATGTTAGATGCAGAAATGATTAAAACACTTTTTTCCATAATGTGTGAATTAACTAAAAGGCCAGTCCTGATTTGAGATCTATCAAATGGGGAAATAATATGAATCTTAGAGCAAAGAAAGCATACTATATTCTCTCAGTTCTAGAAGCGGAAAATATACTTTACTTTGTTTTTGTCCCATCCTAGTTCTTGCTGGTAGTAGGTTGTAAAAAAACTATATTTGTTTAATGAAACTAATGAATTAAAAAATACAAATAATAATCCTCCAATTCTTCTTGGATAAATAATATAAAATAAAAAGAACATTTTACAGATAGTTTCCAATTTTTAACCTATTTAGCATATTTGAATAACTTCTTGATTAAATTTCTGATCACCACTACATTTTCTTTCCACTTTCCATAAACGTAACGACTTAAAAATATCATATTTTTCATTCTTGGAACATTCATTGCAATTTGAATCAAATGATTATATGAATTCTAAAAATCCTAGCAAATGAATTGCTTAACAAAACATTTTGTTGTGTAAGAAATACCCTTTTTCTGTAAGAACGCTTTAAGTTCCTGGGCACAGGCATTTCAGGTGATTAGTGAAACACCTTGTTTCTGACACCTGAGGGCCATGTTTGTTATTTCCATGGTGAAACAAAGAAAGGATATGTTCTCCTTCAACAGCACACAACTGCTGCAACAGAGGAACAGGCTTCAAAATAAGGATCAGGTCAAGAAGAAAGAGCACAGTTGCTGAGGACTGGCTGGCCCTCAACCTGGAGATGGCAAAGCAACAGCCATTGGGGTCAGCCACAGCAAATCACAGTGCCTGTGGCAGAGCTGTGACTGCCTTTAGAACAAAACTTCCAGGGAACAATGGTGTTATAGAATGTTGGAATTGCCCATAAAATTACACATTTGCTTCACTAATTTGCTTTTTGATTGTTTGAAGCACTGATGAGATACCTATTTAATAATGTTGTGGGACTTCACAGTTCGTGAGATTGTAAGAATCAAAAAGAGAAGTGTTATTTTTTGGGGTGAGGGGGATTTAATCTCTGCTCTTTGGTGGCAGCTGTCTTTGTCAACAGAGTTAACTGTTTTTGACTTTTGAAGACCAGTTCTGACAGCTGATAGCAAGTTTGGATATCCTTTTGGCTACTACTGATTGAGCCCTTGGTGGTCATACTGAAAAGCTTTACAATGTGCTGTTTTGTTATAAAACAGTTACATGAGCTTTAATGCACTCTGTTCTTTCTAAAAGTCAATTTTACCAGCATTTACACAGCTTTTAGAAGGTTTCAAAAGAAGTCAATTATGTTTAACAATGACTGAAAATTCACAAAAATACTAGAGCTCAATCCCTTATTCTGTGTTCTCAACTAAATCAGTGGTTTGTGATGTTTTTTGAGTGACAAGACATGATGATGCACTTTTGTCTCCTGGAAATACTTTTTTTTGGAGATATATGTATATAAATCAGTTTTTTGGAGGGATGGATGGGAGATATAGAAACAATATGAGATTATCATAAAACTATAAGGAAGACAATAAGGATCACTCTTTATTTCCATCAGCTGGGGATTATTAGTATTTAGTTTTTATATACAACCTCCATATTCATATATATACTTTTTAAAGAAATGGATTACATAAAAATATGGCAGAATCCTACAAATATTTCAATTTTTATTGTTTTCAGACTAGGAAAAAATATATAATGACAATGCTACTACAAATTCAATAACACTTCTTATTCATAATATCACCTACATACATTTGAACGATAGTTGCACATATTCTTGCAAAATATATATATCCAGGCTACTGAGAAAACTGTGGATGCATGAGTTAGAGACCTTTCATTAAAAAATATGTTTCAAACATTGAGAACCACCAACTAAAATCTTATAACAAGCCAAGCTTTCATGGCTGTGTAGATTGCTCTACATTCAAAGCAGTTCTAATTACCATAGCTTCTATTGTTATCAACAAACATACGTGGAATATTTGCTACAAAACAGAATAGGCCTTGACTTGCAAGAGACAAGCTTGGGAATCAGCCTATCTGATTATGTAATTATGTGACTTCAGGAATTAAGTATTTAGTGGTTTTTATGCTAAAGGTGAGTGAGATGCATCAATAATTTCTTTCCAAAACTCTAGGAAAACTTCAGAAAAGAGATAAGATCTGGAGGAGGCCTTTTAATAAAGAGTGATAATACTTTAAGGAAGTCAGTTGGACACATAGGGACTTTGGGGAGATCTATAGCCAAAATCTCAAAGAAATAACCTGTAGAGTATTACATTCTGGAGGATGATCAGGAGATCAAAATTCACAAAAGAATTTATGTCAGAAGCAGCAGAAGGAGTATTTAGAAAGAAAAATTTTTTATCACCTGGATATCTCTTTGTTAGGTATTTCCTTCTTTATATAGTTCCTATATACTTAAAAACCAAGCCTTAAAGTACAAGGAGTGGCTGAGTAAAGTACTGGAGATGTTATAAGAGAGAGTGGAAAGGGAAAAGACCTTTGAGAGAAATAACTCATATGTAATGCAAATGACACACACTCAAAAAAACTTTAAGAAAAATGACTCATTGGAATTATTTAAAATTGCAGAGACTCATCAAGGAGGGAAGGTTAACTATGACATGATTTAACATGTACTAAGTAATTTAGTTTCCACAGTCATTTGATTACAGCTCTTTAACTGATTAATTTCAGATATATAGCCAGACTCTAAGTTTTATTGGGATGTGATCCAAAAGTGTATTTGTATCTTAGTTGTTTGAATTTGTTCCCTGACAGCTGTAAGATTATACTTTGTTGTTAGTTTTCCTGAATGGTTCATAAAAGCCTACTTAACATATAGCATGACAGCCAAGGTCCCTGGCTCCTTTAAGACCCCTCATACATCATACACAGTAAGTAGTGATTATTAGGTGCAATAATATTACGGTGGTTATATTTAGAAAAAGAAAAGATTAATTTTTATGGCTACATAACAAATTACCTCAAATTTAACAGCTTAAAACAATTTAAATTTACTATTTCACAGTTTCTATGAATCAGGAATCTGACACAGCATAGTCTCAAACTGCTGAAATCAAGGTGACATTCTAGGTTGCTATTCTCATCTGAGGCATAGGGTCTAAGCTCACACTAGCTGTAGGCAGAATTCACCTCCTGGTGGTCCCTATTTTCTTACTTGCTGTTAGCCAGAAGCTACACTCTGCTTCTGAAGACCACATTCTTTGCCACTCGGCCTTTTCTACCTTCAAGCTAGTGATAGAGAATATCTTACATGTCAGAACCTTCCTGTGGGTTGAATTTCTGACTTCCTCTGTTCTGATTCTAGACCTAGATTTAAAGGGCTCTATGTGATTAGGCCAGGCCCACCAGGGAAGAATCTTTCTATTTTAAGGTGAACTGACTTAGGATCGTAATTGCTTTTGCAAAATAAAATCCTTTAGAGTAGTGCCTAGGTTAGTGTTTGAATAACTGAAAAAAAGATGTATGTACATTAGGGCCCAAGAATCTAGGGGGATCATCTTAGAATTCTGTCTACCAGAAAGCCTATCAGTTAATGATACATACTGATATATGTAAGGATAAAGGGACAAGATGCCTGCATTCTGAAATAATTTAACAAAAAATACACTGAGAAATAGATGCAGTCAAAGTTGTAAAATATTAAGAGTTGTCGAAACTGGTATTGGTAAAACTGGACAGCTACGTTTAAGTGAATGAAAATGAGTGACTGTCTAACTACATACACAAAAGTAAACTTGAAACAAAGATCTGAATGTAAGTCATGAAACCATAAAACTCTTAGAAGAAAACAAAGGCAAAACTCTCTTGAATATAAATATGAAAAACTTCTTAATGAACGTATCTCCATGGTCAAGGGAAACAAAAGTAAAAATGAGCAAGTGGGACTATATCAAACTAAAAAGCTTCTGTACATCAAAGGAAACCATCAGTAGAACAAAAAGGCATCCTACAGTATGGGAGAATATATTCATAAATGACATATTCAATAAGGGGTTGACATCCAAAATATACAAAGAGCTCATGCACCTCAACAAACAAAAAGCAAATAATCCAATTAAAAAATGGGCAGAGGAGCTGAACAGACACTTCTCCAAAGAAGAAATTCAGATGGCCAACAGGCACACGAACAGATGCTCCACATCATTAATCATCAGGGAAATGAAAATTAAAACCACAATGAGATGTCACCTCACACCAGTTAGGATGGCCAACATTCAAAAGACAACAACAAATGTTGGCGAGGATGTGGAGAAAGGGGAACCCTCCTACACTGCTGGTGGGAATGTAAACTAGTTCAACCATTGTGGAAAGCAGGATGGAGGTTACTAAGAAACCTAAAAATAGAAATAACATTTGACTCAGGTATTCCACTCCTAGGAATTTACCCTAAGAATGCAAGAGCCCACTTTGAAAAAGATATATGCACCCCTATGTTTATCGCAGCACTATTTACAATAGCCAAGAAGTGGAAGCAACCTAAGTGTCCATCAATAGATGAATGGATAAAGAAGATGTGGTACATATACACAATGGAATATTATTCAGTCATAAGAAGAAAACAAATCCCATGTTTGCAAAAACATGGATGGAGCTAGAGGGTATTATGCTCAGTGAAATAAACCAGGCAGAGAAAGACAAGTATCAAATGATTTCACTCATCTGTGGAGTATAACAACAAAGAAAAAACCAAAGGAACAAAACAGCAGCACCCAAGAATGGACTAACAGTTACAAAAGGGAAAGGGACTGGGGAGGATGGGTGAGAAGGGAGGGATAAGGGGAAAAGGGGGCATTATGATTAGCACACATAATGTGGGAGGAGTCATGGGAAGGCAGTATAGCACAGAGAAGACAAGTAGTGACTCTATAGCATCTTACTACACTGATGGACAGTGACTGTAATGGGGTATGTGGTGGGGGCTTGATAATGGGGGGAATCTAGTAACCACAATGTTGCTTATGCAAGTGTATATTAATGATACCAAAAATAAAAAAAATAAAAAAGAGTTATCGGAACTGAATGTTGTAGATTTAGGGGTTAGTTCTACTATCCTTTCTGATTCTATTATGTTTGAAAATGTACACTAAAAATTTAAATAAATAAATAATATGTCCCTTGGCCTTAATCTTGAGACCCAACTTTGGATGTCATTAAGGTGTAATCTTGCTGAATATAAAGTTATATCCTAGGTCCTTTCTTTATTCTGTATCCCTTATCTAGTCATTCCTCACCCCTTTAGAGCCCTGAAGGAAATTGGGATTGAGTGGCTCTCCAGGCATATCTGGGATGGCCAGGATGGTAGATGTTATTGCACAGATATGAACTAGAGCATTTGCCATGCTGAAGATGAGGAGTATGAGACAGAGCTCTGTGGCCAAGGAATGACTGTAATCAAATGATCCTTTACAATAGTTGGAAGGGGCAAGGAAATAAGGAGACCTGAAAAATAAGAATTGTCTTCCAGACAGAAGAGAGTTAGCATAAATGTAGAAGGAGTTACAGAATTAGCAAATCACCATTATGTAGTCCCCAATGTAACATGAAATTTAGGCAAGGATATCACAGATATGCAAATCACTTGGTAAAAGTTTGTTAGAGAACACAATATTCACTCAGTTTTAAAATATCACCCTACATGAAACCACAACGTTGTTCATGTGAAACCTTCATAAAATTGTATATCAATACCTTAATTAAAAGAAAAATTTAGTTAAAAAAATACGCACTAAGAGAATACAGTTAATGATTCTGTAACATCTTACAAAAATATAAACTATCAACCTGCAGATAGCCTTCCTTCAATTACAGAGGGATCTTTATAATGGAGAGGTCTTGTGATTACTATCTAAACAGAACTATCTAATTTAAGATCACCAATAGTGAGACAATCTAGCTTTATGTGAATCCTAATTAATGGAATGACATCTACTATTACTTATGCAAAATTTTTCCCAAAACACTTAATTTGAAAATGATCATAAGGAAATAATAACCCAACTGAAATATGTAACATTTTACTAGACAATTGGCTTGAACTCCCACAAAATTCAGTGCATTAAAAACAAAACTAAAGAGGATAAGGATTGTTTTAGATTAAAAGATTCTACTGAGACATAAATGAATGCAATAAGTGAGCTTTGATTGGATCTTGGTTTGAAAAAAATAAGTTATAAAAGACATGTTGGAGAAAAAATCTGAATTGAATGGTACAATAGATGTTTTAATTGAATTACTAAAAATAATCTTGAGGGTAATAACTGTAGCGTGTTTTTATAGGAGAATGTCCTAATCAGGAGTGTCACATTTAACAGCAGGTATGTATATACATACATACATACATACATACACATAACATATACATATGTATGTGTGTATGGAGAGAGAATAAACAAGTTAGTCAAATGTTGACAATGATGAAGATTACATCAATTACAATTGTAAAAATAGTACAGTTACAGTGTTTATTGTACTATTCTTTCAACTTTTCTATACATTTAAACTTTCAAATATAATGAAAAAAAACCCACATAGTCTTTCTTGACTTTTGTTTCTATATCTGTAAATGAGAGGGTTTAGAAGACACCATGTCTTAAGTTCCTGACTGTTCTTCAATTACATGTAAACAGGTAAAAGGACAACAGTTGAATAATTCAAGAATTTAATAAAACAGATTAGAAGGATAAAAAATGTGATGCTGATAACATGGGCAGGTAATTTAAAACAATTTTGTAAATAGCATGTAGTCCACTGCCTTCAACATAATTGGTTTTGGTTTTTTGATTTGTTGATGGAATTGCACTAAAACACTTGGATACTTTCCAACTTTTAAATAAAGTAGCCCGATTTATTCCCACTTTGAGAATAATAGTTAATGGTTAAGATGTATATATATACATATATCCATCAAATATATGTACATGTATACATAAAGGTATCTATTGACGCTATATTTTTAAGAAAATAGAAATTCGTCAGTGACTCCCTGCCAACTATTGTGGAAAATTTTCAAAAACTGTAGAAAATTTGTACATAGGAAATATTATTTAAATTTTAAATCGATTATTGTCTACTATTTGATCTTAAAGAAACGATTTTAATTTTTCATTCAACAGATTAAATCCCTTGGTTCTTTAACATGTAGTAAACAGGAAAAATTAACTACTCTCAATTGATGAGTATTGGTTAAAAATTGTAATTTGTCAAGTTACATTTACTATTTTACTATTAGATACTAATATTGAGGATAGAAATATTTTAAAGTATATTTTAAATGTAAGAATTTCAGCTGTATTATTTGAAAATTTCATAAATGTTACACAGAGCCCTAATAAAACGTACTGAATTGTTGATGAATCAGTCTTTCTCCATGGTGACATAAAAAATTATTTGGAAAAATAACAAACAAGACATTTTCCTTCAGTTAGAAAGAAAACTTTAAACAAATATTTCTTAAATGATTCCCTGCTTATATTGTAAATATTAATCAATTTCTTCATGAATAATTTTGATATTCTGTCTCTCCTTTATCAATCTATTCATATCAGAAAACTGTATTAAACATCATCATACATCTAATCTATGCATCATAATTTTCCACTTGAAATTGTGTTGAAAGAAAAAAATGAAGAAAATTATCTAATGTTCAAATTTTACTAACATATAAAGAAATACCTGGTTAAGAATAAAAGCAAAATTGATATAATAAGATTTCATATATCCCGGTAAAGTTTTGCATAGAATATCAATATTGAAAGATTTGTTCAGAATACATTTTTTAAAGAAATTCCATTCTTAGAATTAAAATGGTATTTGTGTCCCATCTAAACTCTCATAGATGCTCAATAACTAATCAAGTATCTTTCCAGTTTGCCTTTGTACTATATGTAGATTTTCTGGATAAGCAAGAACATCACAGTCCATAAACTTAAACATCAACTGGCTATATTGTCTTTGACTAAAACTTTGTCTCCCTTGAAAACATCTGACCTTATGCATACATTAATTTTATGAACATTGATCATTTTGGTACATTTTAAAATTATTCTTTTTTCTTATAAAATACAAATGTAAATGTATTGAGAGTTAAAAATAAATTCTGCTTTGTCATGTACTGGATGGTGTTTTGCTTTCACTTCAGAATGAAAATTAAGATGGCTACATTTTGACTAAATGCAATTTGCATCCCCCACATTGCTTAGCACAACATTATTTGCAATTATATGTATATATGTAGAAATACACACCATACACACACACACACACACATACACACACACACACACACACACACACACACACACACACACACATACACATTCAATAGATATTGTTGAATGGCTGATTTAATGAATGAGCCATCCTGTTAACTTTAAAATTGCTCAAAGCTAAAGGATAAGGTTCCCATGTAATAATATTTTTGAATTAATATGGTCATTAGCACTTGATACTTTAAGTTGAGACCAGTAGGTCTTCTTATTGTTTATTTCCAAGATTTTGGTATGTTTCTGTCCATTTCTCTTGTATTTTTTCTACTGCTCAATTTTATTACAAATTTCAGAATTGGCAAACTGAACAGTTTTTGCTACTAAAAGCATAGCCCCTTGTTCACCATAACAGAGTATGTTTAACATCACTTAACTAAACATGGAAGAAACAATCATTCTACTGTCTGACTAGTCATATGCCAAATTCACATCTTTTTCTCATTTACTTGCATCTGTTTTATTTTAGTCACGAAAACAATAAAATCTTGAAATGTACTACAAAAGACCAGAAATGTGATTGAATCAGTAAACTATTATACATTATAATAGTTCTATTTGAAAGGGGTATTATTACAGGGAAGTCCTGTAACAAAATGTAAGGGAGATGGGAATGGTGGTACCCATGTGCACAGCGCTTTACAGCTCTCCAATTCATAGATTTCATGTTGGATAAAATAATTTGCAGTACCCTGACTGTCCAGGCAATTTTCCAAATTGTCTCAAACAAACTTACCATTGTTTATGTTGCTGAATGTTTGAAGTTTAAAAAAATCACAGGATTATTGCACTCTGAAATATGTTGCAAAAAGGTCTCTGTTGTTTACCTGGATAAATCAGTAATTTTATGTGGGATGGCTTTTATGCACAAAAATGTGATTCTATGTATTTACAAGATTTATACTACTTAACATTATTATTAAACTATGAATATCCTTGAATAAAGGTTTAGGTCAATAGCAAAACTCATTTTACTATTATTCTCCCTCTAGGCCCATAGTATACCTTAATTCTGCACCTAAAATCATTTTTCAGTTGAATTATATTACAGAGCTATGAATAACAATATAAAAGCACTGGTACCATATAATCCTTGTACCATTTGAAACCCATAAAACCTGTGAATTTTCTGATTCAAATGGAATGAAGTTATTGTTATATGTTCACTAATGCTTTATGATGACAATTTTGTAAGATCAATTTTGGTAATAGTTCTATATTTCTCATCTCCTAGAGTAAAAAATATGATGATTTCTGTCTATCTAGATCTGCAGCAACTTCCTCTTCCTGATTTGGAATGAATAGCAATCGCCTAACTTCACAATTACATTCAAAACCAGGTTTCAAAAATGTTTCATACAAAAACTTTGTCATATCATCTTGAGTTTCACTGAAAACCTAGAGGTTCATATAACACCTAGAATAGAAAATAAAAGTCAATAATCAAGGGAAAATTTCCTCTCTTAGGTATCTTACAATAAATTAATTACAATAAAAATCTATGTGACATAACTTTTATTTTCACTGAGGTTTAAAATTCATTCTTAATGGCAGCCTGTACCTCCAGGCACCACTACTGATACTGGAGTCAAGAGTGAACAGGACCAATTCTGTCTTCCCATACATCTCCATCTGATTCTCCATCTAGTGTTCAAATGCCTCTTGTCCCAAAGTAGTTTCATATATTCAGTCAAAAATTTAAATCAGAAAATATTTTAGAAACTTTTGAGAAGATAGAAGGACAACAATCTAAGAGAAAACAATCACTACTCCAGGAACATGCCATTTTGTACACATAAAATGCACAGTGGTGAGACGATATTGTATGTCAAAAGCAACTGAAATGAAATCACAAGCATAAAAGGAAAGTCATTCTTGAAAAGCAGTGTATTTCTGCTTTTGGACCTGATAGAGTAACAGAGTCTAGAATTAGCCTTCACCCATAAACAATCAGAAAACTGGGCAAAATATTTTAAAATTTTATTTAAAAAAACTGGACCATAGGCAGTGTAGCTAATGGCCCCTGAGAAAAGAAATAAATGAGCTGAGCTTCTTGCTTGGAGGTAATTTCTGTCATATAAGAATGGGAAAACCAAAATGAGCCTGGCATTCTCACTGAGTTAGGGAGATAGATATCCCAATTTGAGGAGGATGCAGCAATTAGAATTAGCAGGACAAAGTATCTGAGATAAAGGAACCCTATAGATAAAGAGCTCCAACAATCTGACTAGGGAGCCCTATGAGTCTGTGGTTGAATAACAAATACACATAAGTAATATGAAACCTCATGAGTCCAAACTAGGAACTTATTCCAGGGAAAGAAAAATTATGCTGGAGCTTTAAGAAGAACAATTCCCAATACTCTCACAGAGCTGGGAGTTATTCAAGTTCCCATCAGCAAGAATAGAGATGCCTCATTGAATGCACAAAACATCCAGTAGAGTCCACAGAAAGAACCTGTATCTTAGAAGTGGGGCTAAAGCAACCCAGAGTAAATTTTATTTTAGGTTTCCCCTACAATGACTTAAAAGAAGATTCAAAGGATCAAAGTTCTAAAATGTGGGCCACATTTAACCATCTTTAAAGAAATAAAATAAAATTCACCCTTAGCAACCTTAAAATTATAGGTCTTCCACCTGATAAAAAAAATTACTAGACATATGAAGAATAAAAATTTAATTTGTGACCCAAAGAAAAATCAGTCAGTAGAAATAATCCCAGAAATTAAATAAATGATGAAATTGTTGATAAGGACTTTAAGATATCTGTTATAAATATGCTCCCCATCCTCAAGGACATAAAGGAAAACATGAACATAATGAAGATACAAATATAAGATATGAAAGAAACAAATGGAACTTGTAGCGAAGAAAATTAAAATGTCTGAAATGAGAAAGTCACAGGATAAAATTAATAGCAGTATATTCATTTCAGAAGAAAAGAAATGTAAAATGTAAATGAAAGAAGAGTAAGTGTAAAGACACAGCGAAAGAAGCTATCCAAATGAAATACAGAAAAAACAAAGACTGAAAAACATAAACAAGGCTCTAGGGATGTGTTGGAAAATATCAAGCAGTCTAGTTTACAGGTAATTGGACCCCAGAATGAAAGGTTTGAGCAGGGAACAGAAATAATAGATGAAGTTCCCCTTTTTGTTGAAAACTATAAACCTTCAGATCCATGAAGCTCACAATCCTTAAACAAAATAAACACAGAGAAGACTATCCCAACATATAATATAAGCAAATTACTAAAAATTGATGTCTGAGAGTGGAGATGAATACAGAGGTAGTTAAGGAGATGAAGTTAGGGTTAGGACTGAGCTAAGCCCCAGATTACTGAAGCATTTCACTGCCACTCTCTGAGAATTTACAACAGGAAGGTAAAACTCTTAACACTGACTTTCATTGTTGGCATAATTTATTTTTGTCTGCCATTAAAAATGAACAAAATTGAGGCTACTTAACATACAGTTGAGAAAAATCTATATACTACACACAGCCAAAGCTGTTTATTGAGGATATAAGGAGATTGTGAGAAAGAGCAGAGAGTGGGATGGAGGCAAGCTATAGATCATTTGTCATTTACTATAGTTTTGAGCTACCACGTCAGGAGAGTATTCCTTGTATATGCAGAATAATGCTGTGTTCTTTCACATAATCAAAGTCTCTCACTTAGATGTGTTACTCTGTATTTCACTTCTCTTTCTTCTCATATGTTCTTTACTAAGGATATGGCATAATGCTGGAGAAAAGAAAAGGGGGCATATGAAATTCCACCCACCAGGAAAGACAAGCAACAGAACTTCAAGGAGGTATAACTTAATCAGGGAGAGATACGAAGAGGAGAACCCTCAGGTTCAGACTCTGGCTGTGCCCCAGAGTTGGAGGTAGGAGTTCCATGAAAACATAAAAATGTTCGGGTAGTAGGAAAGATCTCACAGAATAAAAGACTGTGGCCTGATTTCCCAGGGTTGATGAGAGAAGCTACAGGCCACCAAAGGATAGCTTAGTCCATTTAGATGCTATTCATACTGTTGGACTGTGGTTTAAGTGAGCAGCGATATCTTGAGTTACATATCCAAAGCTTCCCTCAGTGACAAGTGGCAGGCACAAATCCCAAGGTTTTTGCCTTGGGGTGATGGAAGACTAGCCATAAGAACACTGGCAAGAGATGAGGAAGGACTAGACTCTCACGGTGGACAGGCTAGGGGTTAAGTCTGGAGGTGGCAGAGACTTAGAGGGTCTGTTGTAACGAAGAGTGGGGAAGACAGGGGGTTATGTCAGCAAGTGAAGGCCACAAGGTCTCAACAACAAGATAAAGGACTAACTGTTCATGAGCCATGGACTCAGCAGGAGCTATCACTAGAACTCCAGTGACCTGGTATGTTTACAGAAAAAGGAAGTTTACTGTTTTAGTGTAGTTGTAGTGTAGTTTAGTCAAAATATTCAAATTAAATGAATAATATCATGGTTGAAATAATCCATATTCTAGAGGTTTTAAGTAGCTCAGCACATCTTTGATAAAATATTATTGTGAAATAACTAAAATTAACCATAAGTTTGAACTAGTTATGTAAAACTATTTCATCTAAAGTGTTTTATGTAACTTACAGTTTTTTAAAAAAATGGAATACAGAGAAGTTTTATAACAATATAATCATTTGAGAAATGAGTATCACTGATAGATGTCATTTCTTCTATCTAACTGTAGCGTTCTCACCCCACTCAAACTTGGTGGGAGATGCTTACTTCTTGGTAGGGGTAGGGCATGTTTTCTAAAGAGACATATAGCTGGGAGCTGGGCAGTACATTTAAGATAAGACATATTTCAATATAGGAACTTGAAAAGATCATGTGCTGCAAAGGAAAAGAGCTCAGAGGTTTACATATTCCCATGTGTTCAACATATGGTCTGATTGTCCACGTGAGTATACTTAACATTGTCATCTCAGACGCTGATGAGACCTCTTGGAGTAGTAACTGTGGCTGAGGCTTCACATGGTGTGGAATGAGCTCTGGATGGAGGAGCTGGCCAAGTGACCTTTATGTTGGTTTCTGCCATCAACCAGCCATGTCAACTTCAAACCTCTGAGGCTTAATTCCTCCACTTACAAAAAGTTGGGATTGAGACTAATTATTTCTAAGATCATCAACAGCTCTAATAAGTTTTGAACTTAAAAATAATTTCTAATTAATTTCACAAATCTAAAAAATAGTATCATCAATATCTGTGTTTCAAAACTTTCAAAACATGATGTTTAATAATGAATAAGAGCTATTTACTTACCACTTTTTATTTGTACTCTTTATCTAAAATCCTAGGCTTTCCTCCACTGCTTCAGGATTATTCTCGGTATATTAAGATGAAATATAAAATACCAAATGTACTTGTATCTAATGTAACTTCCAACCATTGCTAGAAATCACTTGGGAGTTTAGAAGTAAATCAACCACTCATTCTTCTGGTGGCATTATTATAAATACTAAAGGTATGTTACTTGTTAAGATTGTCCAAGGAAGATAGGGAATCTGGTTCTATTTTGTCCCACTGTAGTATTCACATAACTGTAATGCATATATAATTTCTAATTTCCTTTTTTGTCCTGATTTCTTCTTTGCACATATGCAGCACAAGCCCTAGGAAAACTAGAAGGAAAGGATGTTATCAGCCTTGCCTAACTCCCACCCTGCTAGCAATTTTTTTCTTTTCAGATTTCATCCCTGAATTTACATTTACAGAATAATCTGTTTTGTCTCTTTGTCCATTTTCTCTCTCTTCTTAGAGGAGAGGACCTAATCAACTCAGTAATTCTGAGATATTAGTGACAATTATGATTAGTGTGTTTCAGGAATATTTATTTCTAAAAAGGTGTAATGCCTACCACTCCCCATATACACCAATAAATTCCTGGTGATATTTGTTAATTGTGGACCACTAAATATGCATATTTTCAAATTACTGAGTATGTTTACCTGGCTCATGAAGATTTTCAAATTTTACATTTTTAAAGTATCTTCTTTTAATTTTTATTTTAGAGCATTCAAATAGGAACCCAAGGACCTTTTGAAAGAGAAGCAATCAAGCCACTACATAATGAACCATAAACTACATCAAAAGCACATACTGAAATGAGCACTGTGATGTCAGGAACTGACACAATCAAAGAATTTAGAAATGTTTCAGTATCAAGATGTTGGGTAATTACTCTTTTGAAAAAAATTAATGTTCATTTATAGGAATCTCTGCTTCATACATTCTTAAACATTCCTTGAGCACTTATTATGTTCCTAGACTTGTTGGTGGGTGGACATATGATGGTGTTTTGCAAAATCTATAAGGCACATATATTACTAGTTAGGTTATGTTCACAGCAGTCCCCTAATTTGGAGGCTCTCAATTGGTGTGCAAATAAACAGTAAATAGTAGTTTACATATGAAAAATTTTTTCATGCAATAATCTCCAAATCTGTACCCCTGAAATGTTTGTGTTAGCTATAAATTTATCTTTATGCATCAAAAATCCAATATACAGCATTTCGATTAAAACAAGACTCACTTTTTCCCCCACTGAAAATACTGGATTGATAATCCTAGAATCAAAGGGTGCTAGAACTGAAATGTTAAAAATCATCAAGCAGATATCAGCTGAGCAGTGGTGCTTAAACTTGCTGGAAAGAGGCCAGATGGCTGCTCCGAGAGGACTGGCAGAGTGGTGGCAGTTTGGGGGCACACTGGGCAAACAGGTGGCACCTTAGTGTAATAGTAAGACACCTTTGGAAGCGGAGATGCAGCACTCTGCTTCTCCCTTCGCATGGCTTTGCACAGAACATATTTACATGATTTGCCCTGTAGATGCTTTAGTTTGCAAAACCTGTATTATACTCTCACCTTTCTTTTTACTCCTTCCTCCTTTCCTCTCAATGTGTAACCACACAGGAAGGACTTTTGGGTCACTGGCTGATGTTTTCCTAGACTGCACGTTCTTCACAAGGGAACTATGATCTTGAATATTTTTCACTTTAACTCCTTAAAATTCTATGCTATTTTATGTAATTGAGTTTCATGCCCTGTTTCTGGATAGATATTACTAACATATATTTGTCTAATTACTTTGATTTTAATAACACTATTTGTGATAGCTGAAATTATGGACCTAAGCTTGGAAATCTGAGACATCTCACTTCAGATTTCTCACAGGTAAAAACTAAGTTGTACTACCAGCAATATAACCTCAAATCCTTCATTATACTTAGAAAACATAAAAACTTAACAAAAGTCATCTTATTTAATCTGACAGGAATGAAAAGTGGAAAAATGGTTTCAATCTCTATTTTGCCTGTTGCTCAGTCCAATATGGTAGCCACAGCCACATGAGGCTTTTCAATTTAACTTAATTAAAAGTTTAAAAGATCAGTCAGTAGCACCAGTTACAATTCAAGTGCACAGTAGCCATATGTGGCTAGTGGATACTTCATTAGACAGCTGAGATAAAAAAAACATTCCCATCATTACAGAAATTCTCCTGGACAGCCCTACACTAGTGAAATACTGAAAATTGAAGAAAATTGCTTGTCATCTATAGGCATGAAATCTTACTTTCCCTCTGTCTCTTGTTATTGTAAGGAAACTTATTCTGTGAAAAGAAAATCTATCCCGTTTGTTTTTCTTCTGACATTTCTTTCAATTGTCATATCCTCCTGTCTGCATTCTACTTCTTATGGTTTATCTTCCTGTTCAGTTTGCACGTTAAATACAGAGACATCAACAATTTCTATCCATATCTTTCATCCATGCTAAATAAAACAACTCTTCCACTCCCACTAATATTAACTATAAATTGTCATTCAATGACTAGAAAAGATTGGATAACACAAACTTCAGGAAACAGCTCTCTGCCTTTGATGGGTCTCCAGTAAATATCCTTGTCCCCAAATAATTTCCAAGATTTTGGTCATAGCACTTGAAACCCCAGCATGCTCCTGAAAATTTTTAGTGTTTCCGAAGTTCATTACTGAAACGCAAATTCCTGGCTGCTGTGTATCAATCTGGTTTCCATATATAGCTATTGTAACCTAATACTTTAATCCTCCTAGGTTTACAGAACCTGGAAGAAAAAGGCTTTGGTAACTAGAGAGGGCAGAGTTTGTCAGGGGGGGCTTTCAGGAAAATGCCCAGCTGCTTCTGAAAATGTTGACTTCTTTGCAATGTAAGGTGAGACCAGGGAACATGAGGATGCTGTTTGCAGCACCAAAGGAGAGAATAAACCTGGCTTTGATCCTGGATCTACATTCTCTTTTGTGCGCTTGGACATTGTACATAACCTCTCTGAAACTCAATTTTCTGTCTTTACCATGGATCTAAAATTAACTTATCAGGATAACAATTTCAATTCTATGGAATATTACTTTTTTAAATGATGATTGATAAATGAGGCATTTTACAAACTTAAGACATCATATCTATATCCTCAATATATTCACCTCTGATTTATAAAGCCTTGCAATAAAGCTATTATAAACTTTTCTCTCTAAACTCTGATTCCAGTCTCGTGAAAAGCTTACTCTTTAGGAAAAATTTGAAGGAAAATTAAGATCCTGTTTTGTTGAATTCATGTTAACAAAAATTAAAAATAGAAATTAAAGGGTTTGGATTCATTTAAACCAAGTTCTTAAAAATATTACACATTTAAACAGTGACATGATTTATATCTAATTTAATCTCACACTGGAAAGATTGAACTAAGAGCTAAAACCCTCAAGGAACAAAATACAAAAAAAAAGAAAGGGAAAAATCTATAGATCAGCATTTTCAACCAAACAGTATTCAAAAATCTAGCCCCTAGAGTAATTATAAAAGTTTCCATTTCCTACATGACAGGTAATTTCCAAAGAACTGAACTTTTAGAAAACAACAAAATTTGTTTGTTTACTGTAGAAGAAATAATAGCAATAATACCATTCAGACTGTGAAATTAAAATAGTGTTCTCTTAGTAGAAAATCAAGCTCCAATTTAAACTAGAATGTTAATGAATACCTCATTCACACTCTACCCTAATTTTGGGCCCTGGTTCAACCCCTTTTACACTATTTCAGCAGCTTGATAATTAAAAGATATCCTTGCCTCTATTTTTTTATTCCTGCTTATCCTATTCATTTTATACGATTAGTCTTTCTTGAGTAGTGCCACCCTATATTTTTCCTACACTAAGAAACCTTCAAAGGATCCCATTTTTAATTGAATTCAGACAAATCTGTCAGGCAGTATTCTAAATCCCTCTATCCCAGTGGTTTTTCGAATGAATTCTCTGGAATCCTAATGATCTAAAGAGGTGCTTCAGAAGTTACATAAAATTTTGGTTCAAATGCAATGGATGCTGAGACTGACATGATTGCCTATTGCCCTGGGGTTCAAATTTCTACATGTTATTAGATCAGCAAGAATCACAGGAGTAATTGTGCTAAATTTAAACTTACAGAATATTTTCAACTAATCATTACTTTGAAATATTTTACACATTATGGCTCTGCATAAAATTTTATTTGTAAAAGATTCTGATCTACTAAAAGAATTTGGGAAAAGCTCCTTTACAACATGCTACACTTTTATCACAAAACATCCCACAACTTTCTCTATTGACTATCATGCTGATTTCCTCACCAGAAATTCCCTGCTTTTCATCCCATTCCTCATGTGCCCATGTTAAATTATTTCTCTGCCATCAAAGCCCTTTCTGGTCTATCTACCTAACTTTCTCTTTACTCTGGGTCATGTTTACAGCATCCATTGGATTTTTCTCCCCTGTGTTTCATCCATACTCTATACTGTTTATATTTCCTGAGGACAGAAATTGTATTTTTCTTTGCATTTGTTAGGTGATCACGTTTTTAAAGAGAAGAATTCAGTACAAAGATTCTGAAAGTAAAGATCACCATCACAACTACGTAAAGTCTATAAATCCTGTGCTGTAGAAGTGCTCCTTTTTCAGGAGACTTATCTAGTGACAAATGTGTTCTAATGACTAAGTCACATAAGGTATGATAATTTCATAGAAAATATGCAAAACACCAATATTTTAGGGTGATTTGACAGTTGAGGAAAATATGATTAATGATAACAAGGATGATAAAAACAACAATTTATTGAATGTTTATTACTCACTAGATCTTTCCATGTATCTCATCTCATTCTAACAATTCTCCAAAATAGGCAGTATCTCACTTTTACACAAGAAAAATTGATATTCCAAGAGATGAAGACATTTGCCCAAGGTTACAACTAGAATAAGTGGGACAATCAGGATTCAAACATTGTCTGTGTGGTCCAGGAGTTAATGTTCTTTCCAGTTCATCACACTATCACTCAGAATGGAAATAAGGAAAATAACAATAGCAATGGCATACATAATGTAAGAAGCTTCAAATGTTAGTATTCAATACACAGAGTTTGAGACTTTTTCATGTATGTTACAAAATTCTTGCTTAAGGGTTTTCCAAGATAAAACACCCACTTGGACTGAAAGCTGCCTTCCTCAGTCACTGAACATTTCCCTCTTTCTGGGTGAGATGACAAGCTTGCACCAGAACAAGTGACAACAAAAGGAAAAAACTGAAAAATAGAAATGCTGTATCCTTAGTTATAGATGTGAACTTAACGCTTATGCTGCTTCTGATAGTAGAATAAGAAGGAAGAGAAAAAATACACAGGAAATGTTACTTAAATATAGACTTATGAGCAACTTTGGTATTGATAATTGAGTAGTGAAAGCTAAATAATCAAACAGAGAAAGAATAGCAGAATGGATTAGAAGTATTGATCAAGATGCTCTTGAAGTATAGATGAGATTCTGAATCCTAGCTTGTGCCACAGCCTGCCTCTGGGCTTGAAGGAATGCCAACATTACGAGTCTTCTTGAAATCGACTTCCTCTTCACAAATGCAACCAGGTCTCCTTGACCAGTCCTGTTCGTGACTTCTCTTTCCAGAAGGCAGTCTTTCTGATTTTGGTCCTAGCTTTAAGCCTTTTGATTCTGGCTAAAAACTAGTTGCCTCATTTCATAGTACTTAGCAATTCAAAACTTATCCACAGGCTGTTGAATTAAATTTCACTTGGTTGTTCCTAAGAAAGTTTAATATCTTTTGTTAATTCTACCTCTCCCATTTCTCAATTGACTGTGACTCTATAACATTTGAATTGTTTAATTGTAAGTAATAAAATAGCAGTGGCTGTGATTTATTAACCTCCAGGTATTTTGAAAGTAGCTCATGTGCTATTACCTTGAGACAACCCCATGGGTACTACTAGGACAAAGAGAGCCTGAACAGTAGCAACGCCCTGTGGAGAAGGTCTCTGGGGAGGGGGAGCTGAGGTGCAATTGTTAATCAGCCCCAGTGCTGATGGTTCAGTTCCAATTACCCAGAAACCAGTTGCTTACACTGTTCACAAAGCAACTCCCTCTCTCTCTCTCCCTCTCTCTCTACCATCCTTCTTCGCTCTCTTCCCCATCCCTCCCCACTCCTTATCCTTCAGGGTGATTTTCCCACCTCCTCTGCTGTCTGATCCTATGTTGATTAATCTGAAGCATGACTTTTCATTTCATTTCATAAGTCAGAGTGAGCAGACCACTTTAGGCCATGATACTATCAAGACAATATTTTAAATGTTTGAACAAGAAACCCTGTAAATAGATCATTGCAATTACTACCTACTTACAAGATTTCACTTCTGTTTAGAAATTAGAGGTGATTTATATTTATTAAACCTAGCCATCACTTTTTTTCAAAATGGAAAAATTATACCTAGCACTTTTCCAATTTGTATTATGTACCAGGCACTGGTTAAGTATTTTACACAAATTCCTCATTTAATCATCAAAATCAGTATTGATCATGTAGTAGGTACTATTATTATTATCCTTATTTAACAAGTGAGATTTACACAGACAAAGTAATTGTCCAAGGTCACATAGCTTTTCAGACTCTGGACTTGAAATCAGATGCTAAAAAAAAAAGCTCTTTAATTGCTTATACTAGCACAGATTTTTCAGTTATTAATTTCAAACCATATCTGATGCTCTTTTGCACAAAATTAAAGTGGAAGCAGACCTTATTCTGATTACAGAACAAAATGAATGAAATTCAAAAAGCAGATCAGTCAAATTTCACAGAGGATTGGTTTGGGGTCAGTAACAGAGTCAGTTCCAACAATCAGCTTAGCTTGTATTATATTACACCATATTATGATTAAAAAATTTTTTTCTCCTTGTAGAAATCTTTTCATACAGCCTGGCAAGATGGTCTAAAGCACCATATACCAATTCTCCTGTTAACTTAAAGTCTTTCTCCAAAAATGTTCTTACCACTAGAAAAATAAGGACTTGTTTTTTGGGGGGGAATAATCTAATCTTTAATGAAAACTTTTCCTTAAGAACATGGAAATGATATTTTTACATTCAAATACTGTGCTGATCTTTGGGCTCATATTTGGAGCTGCAGTGTTACAGAGGATTGACTGATTGATTGATTTATATTAAGGCGTCGTTGCTTTACAATCTTTTGAAGGTTTCACATAAGCAACATTGTGGTTACTACATTTACCCAATTATCAAGTCCCCCCCTCAACCATGTTGCAGCCACTGTGTCCATCAGCATAGTAAGATGCTATAGAGTAATTCTTGTCTTCTCCATGCTGTACTGCCTTCCCCATGGCCCCCCTACATTATGTGTGCTAATCATAATGCCCCTTAATCCCTTCTCCCTCCCTCCCTACTCACCTTTTCCTTTTGTAACTATTAGTCCATTCTTGGGTTCTATGAGTCTGCTGCTGTTTTGTCCCTTAAGTTTTTCTTTGTTGTTATACTCTACAAATGAATGAAATCATCTGGTATTTGTCTTTCTCCGCCTGGCTTATTTCACTGAGCATAATACCCTGTAGCTCCATCCATGTTTTTGCAAATGGTAGGATTTATTTTCTTCTTATGACTGAATAATATTCCATTGTGTATATGTACCACATCTTCTTTATCCATTCAGCTAGTGATGGACACTTAGGTTGCTTCCATTTCTTGGCTATTGTAAATAGTGCTGCGATAAACATAGGGGTGCATCTGTCTTTTTCAAACTGGACTCCTGCATTCTTAGGGTAAATTCCAAGTAGTGGAATTCCTGGGTCAAATGGTAGTTCTATTTTTAGTTTTTTGAGGAACCTCCATATTGCTTTCCACAATGGTTGAACTAATTTACATTCTTACCAACAGTGTAGGAGAGTTCCCCTTTCTCTGCATCCTCACCAGAATTTGTTGTTACTTGTCTTTTGGATGTTGACCATCCGAACTGGTGTGAGGTGACATCTCATTTTGGTTTTAATTTGCATTTCCCTGAAAATTAGCAATGTGGAGCATCTTTTCCTGTGCCTGTTGCCATGTGAATTTCTTCTTTGGAGAAGTGTCTGTTCATATCCTCTGCCCATTTTTTAACTGGGTTATTTGTTTTTTGGGTGTTGAGACATGTGAGTTCTTTATATATTTTGGATGTTAACCCCTTGTCAGATTTGTCATATATGATTATATTCTCCCATACTGGAGGATGCCTTTTTGTTCTGCTGATGGTGTCCTTTGCTGAGGATTTATTTATTTAACATAGTTTTACTGAGTATCTTCTGAGAGCAAGGGGTCTCAGACAATAAAAGGGTCATGTGGGCTAGTGTCAGATCTTACTTGCTCTAGCCAGGCTTCCCGTGATAACGGGGATTTGCATATCATGATTAACCGTTTGTTCCTAAAGCAAGCTGATCAGGAGCAAGTATATCAGGCAGAGAGGTAGCAAATTATTTGTTAGCTTCAGATCAAACTCCACAATGGCTTTAACCCATGGCACCTTAACCTTTCTGATTTTAACCGTCACCACTGTCTGCAAACTCTCACTGCTGTTCCTTATACACTAGACTGAACCCCCTGTATATTTATACTAATCTAGACTAGGCTTGCAGCTCCTCTCAGGGCACTGTTATTTGGAGGCACTGTATACTTCTGGACGAGCTCATCTACTTTGGGGATCCGTTCCCTCAGCCAAAGTCCCAACTGGCCTCACCTGCTGAGGATCTCAGCATGTCTTGAGCTGAATCCATTTAATTATGAAACTTGTTAGAACTAGAATGAAACTTAAAGATCACGTGGCATGTTATTTTAATCAGTAAATTTACTTCCTCAAGTGGAATTTAATGGGGAAGATCAATTTAAAAAACCTACAACTAAATAGAAATGAAGGTGAAGTTGAATCAAGAGTACAGAAATAGAAGGTCCAAGATTCCTCCCCTCACTCCCCAGCCCCATAAACCTTTAGAGCACAGCTTTAACATCCCAGATTCATTCCAACTAATCCTGAGTCCCAAGTACTTTGCCCAAAGTCACCCAACTAATAAGTCTGGGACCCCAAACTCAAGCCTAGTGTATTAGTCGATGTTCTCCAGAAAAACAGAACCAATAGTGCAAAAGGGTGTGTGTGTGTGTGTGTGTGTGTGTGTGTGTATGTGGACAGAGGGAGAGAGAGAGAGAGACAGAGAGAGAGAGAGAGAGAGAGAGACAGAGAGAAAGATTTATTTTAAGAAATTGGCTCAAACGACTGGGGGCTGGCAAGTGTGAAATTTGTAAGGCATGCTGGTCGGCTGAAGACCCAGGGAACTGTTCATTTTGCAGCTGGAGCCTGAAGGGAGAATTCCCTTTTCCTTGGAGGATTTCAGTCTTTTTCTATTAAAAGGCCTTCACCCAACTGGATGAGGCCCGCCCATATTGCAGAGAGTAAACTGCTTTGTTCAAAGTCTACTGATTTAAATGTTAATTGCATCTTGAAAGTACCTTAACAGTGACATCAGACTGGCATTTAACCAAATGTCTGGGTATTGTGCTCTAGCCAAGTTGACACATAAAGTTAACCATCACACTCAGGGTTCTTAATCCCAAGTGCTGTGCTCTGTCTGTTGTGAATGAGGGTTTATTTAGTATCCGGGAGCACAGCAGGAACAGTGTAGCATGTGCTGCTTGTTGCTTACCTAATCCTAATTCTCCTCTTCCTAACACATATGATTTTTGTGTGAAGACCAATGAACCTATCTAAAAGAGTAAATTATTGTTGGCCAGCGAAATCTAAGCAGAGTGATAGGGCGAAGCTTTGGGAAACTCTTTAAAGAGACAAGCTGATTCAGCTGGCATGCGGCCCCCTGGTCCCTTCGCTGGCCTCCTCTGTCCTGCCTGGATCTGAGGACTAAAGTTAGAGCAGACATCCTGTATCACAAATGTCAAGAGGACCAGAGAGACTTAAGTCCTCACATTTTTGAGCGGATGGACCAGTATCAGTAACTATCTGCAGATGTCTTGTTACATGAGAAAAAAAGTTATCTCCTTCTAAGACTCTGAATATCTGCAGTCTAAGTCCTTAATTGATACATCAAGTACACAGGTAACTACAATGGAGATCTTGAAAGTTGAACAATGATGAAAACTTTGAGACTGTGTCTAAGGAAGCAAGCAGAAGAAACAGGATTGATATAAGCTAGACATAATGAACACATCAAACACTATCGAAGATGATTAAGCAGAAGTAGTGGGAGACTGAACAGCTGCCATGAATTCAGCAAAACGGTAAATGGACACTAATGGCTGTAGGAAGAAAGGAGATGGACATTTCAAAAAACTACACTCTCTTAGCCACAGGGCTAGGAGAGTCACTGGAATGAATTACAGTGAAAGCTGTGTGACTTTTTTCTCTGAACCTTTCTGTCGAGTGATAGGACAAGAGAAGGGCGGGAACAAATGAACCACCTTCATTAACAACCTCTGCTGTTAGATGCTTCCTCCTGACAGACCCTTTGAAGAGCTTCATCTTGACCTATTTGCACATGTAAGCACCTTCTCATTCCAAGGTCTTTTTTGGTACAAAGACTTAACCGATTAAACCCTATATCTTGTGACTACAAATGCCCACCTTACTGTAAGAGCTGCATCACTAATCACTATCACTTTTAGACATGATTTTTAGTGGTGTGGGTTGTGGGAGAAAGATGGAGAGGGAGAGAGGTGCTTAGTCTGGTTGAGATTATTTAAATTAAGTCCTACGTTGAGGCAAGGGATATCTTTGAACTTGTCTTAGCCATCAACAATCTTTCCTAAAATACTCTTCTTATGAGTGTCCAGTTTTGTGGAAAGAATGAGGGGTTGCACAGTAGATAGTGGTAAAGGCATGTGTGGGAGGATTTGTGAATCCGATTCTCCAGACAGAGTTGAGGTGGGGAAGCTTGAATAGGTGGCAGATGACTTTGGGCACAAGACAGCCATTAGCTGGAAGTGAGCATGCGATATCTTTGGGGAAAGGAGAATAGAATATGGCAGGTCTCAGTCAAGTTAAAACCAGATATGAGCGTGAGAACCAAGATGCATCTAGCAATGAACTGTTAGGTAAGCATCAGCACTGAGCTGCAGGACAAGGAACAGCTGGTCAGCAAATACAGGGTGGGACTAAGGCTGAAATCCTGACAAAGGGAGACAGAGACTGTCTCCTTTCTTCCCTGTGTCAGAGTACAGGGTTGTTTCCAGGACAAACTTATTCTCTCCTATTTCTCAAAATGCAGGTAACTGCCATTGAGAAAAAAAAAAAAATGGCTATCATAGTTCACCGTTGAGAAATCTTTTGGGAAGCACAGAAATATAAAGTATATCCTCAAGCATGTTTATAGCCCACTTCCCTGATCCTATCTGTTGTCAGGAAGTTTACTTTGTGCAGAAATACAGTATTAGGAGTGACTTTTGACAAAGAGAAACACTTTCTAAAAAAGCTTTCTAATACAATAGAATATGAGACCCAAATCCATAAAGCTATCCAAATTCTTCCATTAAAGTAGTATTTTATTAAATAAATATATACTCCCAGCACTTGCTAAATTAACAAATACATGTTTTAAATATTCTGAGAAAAGCCTGGCAAGTTTCTGAGTCAAAGGCATTGAAAGAAACTTTCTTGGACAGACAAACTATTTGTACTTTCCTTTTTCCTTTTTTTCTTCCACCTTTCAATGCCCTGTACTTTTGTGGCCTCAAATCTTTTGGCCAATAGTGAACTAGTTAATTGGACTCTAACATATACTGAGCATCTACTATATAAACGTAGTCTCATTTAATGCTTGAAATAAGGATCCCGATCTTTCTAAATTATTATTAAAAGAGGTTTAGTTCAAAGCCACTCCACTAGTAAAAATGTAGTAGAGAATTTTCATTTCCCTTGGATTCAGTTATCAGCCTAAAAAAAGGCCTTGTCAAATGACAAAAAATTGTGCGCACAACCTCAAGTTGTTTTCAAAGGACCTGGATGGGGGATGTCCTGGCAAGAGTTAAAACCCAGAGCGTCCTGGGCACACACTAACCCATCTGAATAGACTCATTATGCCGATGTCACAAAGCATACCTGGAAGTAGAGAGCTTTGGGGGTAAAATAATCATGGAAAGTGAAAAATGAACATTATAGTTCAGCCTTCTTGTAGCATGTGGAGAAATATTGCTGTCTATAACAAAACTTGTAAACATGGTGGATTTAATTTACAGTGACCCAGTTGAGAGAGGCAGCGACCAGCATAATAATGAAAACAGCTTCCTTAGCATTCCTCACAGTCCTTCCCCACTGGTCCTGTCTATACCTTTCTGTGGCTCTTTGTGATCTGGCAGCCATATACCTGTGACTTTCCAGAAAGATAGGAAAGGGCAAACAGCTGTTTGGTCACTGTTTAATTATGAAATAGTTTTTTTAAAATTAATTAATTAATTAATTTTGGTATCATTAATGTACCAAATGGCCTCACTACCCAGAACATTATGTTTACTAGACTCCCCCATCACCAAGTCCCCCCAACATACCCTTTTACAGTCACTGTCCATCAGCATAGTAAGATGCTGTAGAATCACTACTTGTCTTCTCTGTGTTACATTGTACAGCCCTCCCCATGCTCCCCCTCCACATTATGTCTGCTAATAGTAATGCCCTTTTTTTCCCCCCTTCTCCCTCCCTTCCCTCCCACCCTCCCCAGTCCCTTTCCCTTTGGTAACTGTGAGTCCATTCTTGGGTTCTGTGAGTCTGCTGCTGTTTGGTTCCTTCTGTTTTTTTCTTTGCTCTTATACTCCATGAATTTACCCTAAGAATGCAGCTGCCCAATTTGAAAAAGACAGATGCACCCCTATGTTTATTGCAGCACTATTTACAATAGCCAAGAAATGGAAGCAACCAAAGTGTCCATCAGTAGATGAACGGATAAAGAAGATGTGGTTCATGAAATAGTTTTGCTGCTTTTTGCCCAATAGGACAATTATATGATAAGCAAAAGATTGCTTTCCATATCCACCATAAGAATTGTATTTCAAAACTGGGTTTTTTTGGTGGTTCAGTGACTTTGTTTTTCACCTTAGACTATCCTGGAAGCTGAAAATATATGAAATCTTCTGATGATATAAAAATCACAAATATTTCAGAAGTTTCATATAAGACAGTGGTTTGTTCTACTTTATACCCAAACAAACAAATTTCTGAATGTTTATATAGATTATAAAAAAACAGTAATAATTACAAATAGGACAGACCTAAACCTAGATTTTCCAAATCTTCTCAGAGCATAAGTACATTCAGGATGAAATGCTTTACATTCAAGAGTTTGATGTGACAGAATTTCACTATAATTTCATTATATTTTAATGTTCTAAAGTAGCACTGTAATCTTAATCCTGTTTTTGTTTGAACCATGTAAATATATTAAAATAAGGTTAAAGTTCAAAATAATCTATTTTTTAAATGTCACCAAATTTTGATTATATTCAAATATTATTGCATACTTATACTAAATAAAAAATAGTTCAAAACCTCAGCATTCTTAAAAAAAGGAAGTAGATCCTGCATACTCCTCTCACTGACAACATCGTCAGTCCACGGAACAGTACCACGTATATATTTTATATACTTCGTAAAATTTAGCAAACTACTAAATTTAGTAAACAACTGTGAATTATTTTATCTTGTCTATTTGAGGACTTCTAAGCAGTTTAAGCATCCACAAATTATGATCTAAAATAAAGCATGAATTGATAATCAAATGAGTCCCAGTCTACGACTATTAGTTACAGGACACTTTGGGATGTAAGTTTATTTTAAAGTGTTCTATGATTATCAACAAAATATGCAGCCACAAATTCCTGTGTTTGCAAACATTTTATGTCTTAAACTGGAAACCTCTGAATGGGAAATTATTTTTTTTAGTCTTAGTTATATTAACCTTAGTACATATTTAATGTGTGTTCATTGTGAACAACTAATTCATATACATAAACTTTGCTAAAACACTATCCCTCTTCCTTTTTAGCTTGACTGGTTTCCCTTCATGACACCACTTCCCTTCTGCCTTCATGACACCTGTCTTACTCCCCCAAAGGACGAGATGCTATTCATGCCTCCCACTCCCATTCAGGCTGCATGGCTCTGCAGGCCTTGCTGTGGAGCCCTTCTCCTTTGAAACCCCTACGTCACTACTGTTCTCCTTACAGCTGCCATTTACCAGCCTCCCAGACCCAAATCCATAAAGCTTTTTTTACCAGCCTCCCAGAGACTTGAGTTCTACAGCTTCATCACCTAGGTTGAACTCCAGCTCTTTTCATTCCATCTCCGACCAGCCTGATCATTGGTGGTCCTTCCAACCCTCTCAGCCCAATTGTTCAACTCTGGCAGACATACCCTGGTCATTACTCAGAACTGGCCCCTCAAGATACCAAATTCTGAAACCTGCCCTCAGTCCACAGTACCCTCCCCCTCACCTCGTGGGCTCCTGTGGGATCTGGTGCTTTGCTCCTGTCATGGCTCTTGGTTTCTCACGCTCAGGATTGTCCTCCGGTATGAGAAAGTGCTCCTCCTTCTCGGCCTCACTACCCAGTAAAGGATCGCATAGTCAACCGCCTCAGCTTTGCTCTGATTAGTACCTTCACTCTATCCCCAATCCTGAACACATTCCACAATCTACTGTCTCCTCTTCCATGGCTGCATATTGCTCAAGACTTCATTTAGTGATGGGGACTGCAGGGATTACAAATTTCAGCTGGGTTCTCACTGTTTCTCAGTAATATTTTTTTTATTTTACTGGTTTATTTACTTTCTACTGACTTCACTATTGCTTGATATCTACCTAGAATTTACTTCCTACTCTCTCCCTCTCAGCAGGTGACCTTTACACCCCTAAATTTAGATGAGTTAGGCCATTTAATATGAATTCTTCACTTCTCTCCTGTAACATCAAAGGACCTCATCCCAACTATCCTTTTCTTTCTGCTCTTGTTTCAGAATAAAAGAGATCTCTCCATTTTCCTTGTGAAACCTTACCACAGATTTTTGAGCCCAATTCTTTCCAATTCCTGAACACACTGTTTCCAGTTCCTTTAATTCCCTTCACTTTCATTCTTCAGTCTGTCTCTCTTTTCCTTCAAAAAGAGAGGCCCAAATTGTCACCAAACTGAGCAGTTTTCTCATTACTGCTTTCAACCTAAGAAGCCCTCCCTCTTCTTTCCCTCTCACTTCACAGCAGACTTCTTTAGAAGGCAGTTTGTTCTTTCTGCTCCCTGTTCCTTCCCTGGCATTCTCTCTCTTCAACTCAGAGTCTAGACTTCCTTCCGTGGTCGGTTGGAACAGTTTTCTCCCAGATAACCACACACATCCCCATATTTATGTCTTCCCCTAAACTACTCAATTTTTACTCTAATACTGCAGATCACTCTCCTCAAGTATCCAAATCATCTTTTTAAAAAATATGTTTAAACTATTATTACATGTAATACAAAGATAAATATTCTATGGTCCCTTTCCTTAAGAAACCCATGGATTAGAGATGGAATACACAACTGAAGTTATGAACACGAGTTATTATAGCAGAGGGAAGAAGGAGTGATCAGCTCTGCTAGCTGGAGAAGAGAAAGGCAGGCATTGCAGAGACAACAGACCTGGGGTACTTGCCTGCTGTATTTTGGAAACACCAAAATTTTTAGTAAAAAGGTTTAGTGCATTCAGTGTGTGCTTTAGGGACTAGAGAGGCAGTTTGAGGTCATATATTAAAGGACTTTTGAGACCAAGTATTAGAGGTTAAAATCTGTCCATTTGTACTAGGAAGCCAACAGAGACTTTTTTAAAAAAATTATCCTTTCAATTAGTGGTTAAGTCTTTGGAGCATTTAATTATCATCTTTCACCATCATTATTATATAGTCCCTGTAATGAACTGAATTTGATTCTGGATCAATTGCAGCAGCAACATTTCTTCCATTTCTTCCAGAGAAAAAGGCTTACCTTTTTCTGTCATATACTTGATGAGTTCTTCCTTAGAAAGAAACCTATATTTAGACTGATCTAATACCTCAAAAACTCGAAGGAGGCTATCTTCTTGAATTGGTCTGTATCTTCTTCCCTGTAGTATTTCGGTCATGACTGGAAGAAGCTTCTTGTACCCAGTGTATCCAGTGGGTTCTCTTCTTCCTGTCTGCAGATCATGCCCCTCTCCATCCTAGTGACCTGGAATTGTTCCACTCTCTCTCACATTCACTGTGTTGCTCGACTCATGGTCAAACACTTCAAAAGCATCTTTGACTTTTTTGTGAAATTTTGCTACTGCTACCTCTGCGCCTTCCCTTTCTTCATCCGTCCCCACCTCGTTGCGGGGCCGGCCTCCTAGGGGAGCCCATCTTAGCCCGTAGTGGTGTCCTTGATGCCTCCAGCCCCGGGACACCCAATAGAGACCTTTAAGAAGTAGAGCTTCATGATATGATTAGTCCAAAATAGAACAGATTATAGATCCTCTGAAACTAACTATTCATTTACCAAAATTTTGATGAAGGGAAGCTTCGTCCTCCTAACCATTCAGTCTTTAAAACTTAAACATCTATATCTAGTCAGACATCTGTATCTCGTCAGCTCTCCCCAGTCACTCTCTGTGTCTTGGTACCAAATCCTATACATTTTATTCTGCATTATGTCTTGCAACTTGGTCTTCCGTTCCTCCGTGTTGAGATTCAAACATCACCTGATAGTTCTTGGCTGGACTTTTGAAACACATCATGTGTTGGGGTCCCAGCTTCTAATGTGTCTCTTTTTACTAATATATTCTCCATAGTGTTGAAATTATGGAATCTTTGCAAAGAATAAACAAATATGGCAAACACTTACCTGGTTCCACCTGATATGAAGTTTTTTCTTTCCTTTTACCAAATCTTTGTTGAGCAACTACTGTCTCAGAGAAACTGTACTGGCTTATTTTACATTTGCACAATTCCCCATTAATACTAACACAATGTCCTATCTGTATGTGCCAGGGTCTCCCTCTCCTGAATCTCCTACTTCAACTTTAATTTGGTAATTTTTGTCCCTAAACACGCTGGATAGGCTAATCCCTTTTTTGGAAGTCACCTGCATAACCAGGTATCTGTTTACCCCTGGTATCTCTTCTGTGAAAACAGTATTCCTACTACCCAAAATAAACCAAGTTAATTCCTTCAAAATGAACATGGTGTAGATCAATCTGAACCTAGAAGCCACTGAAATTTGTGATTTACTGCTGAACTACTGGAAATACTTGCAAATAGCTTTGGGGCAGTGCTCCATTTTTAGAACTTTGATAGCAAAACAAATGCCATCACTGTTAGCATGGTTTAACTCTGTTTCATTTATACTTTTTAATTTAAGAATTCATGAAATGCCTATTACTTAATAGAGTTAATTCATTATTGTTGTGCCTATATGTATATGCTTTAGCATCAGAAAAATCCAGAAGCACAAAGTGTTTGTAATAAATAATAATCACCAAAGGTTAGAGTGGAGGTTATGTAAGTGAATATTTCTACTGAGACCCTTGACCCAGAAAAATTTAGAAACAGATAACCAGACTGACCACCTACCTGCCTTCAGGCAGCGCAGGAAGCAGAAGCATCCTGATGTCCAGTGCCTCATGACACTTATCAAGTCCAAAACAGAAGATGTGAAGTAGTGGTCATTAGTCTGAATTGGCTCGAAGCTGTATTCTATTTAAACTTCACTATTTAAATAAAAACATTTACAATTTGGGAGAATTCACATAAAAATTAAGATTTATGGCTTCTGTTGCAAACACAGAAGAGATGTTGAGGCAGGATCAATAATTAGATGGTCTTAAGTGAGGGGGGAGCAAATTCTTGAAAGGCACCAACTGTTACTGCCTTTGCATCTCATTTGATTTCTGTCCCCTAATACAGTTCTGGGAGGGGCGGTAAGGAGTACTGAGGATGGCTGGGTTTGAGTTTCCTGTTATCCCAGTGGGAAAGGGTCACAGAGTCAGAATTAAATTTTTTAAATTATGATCATAAATAATATGTAATTTCTTGAATACTTGAGTGTATACATTCATACCAGCTGGGTCAGTTATTTTCTTGTTTGAGATTTAAAATAACCTCTCAATTTCTACTTATAAAATAAGAGCTTTATATATCTTATTCCCTCATCCTTTTAAGAATAGTAGGCATCAGATACAGTGACAGATAAAGTGAAGAGTGAGGAGGGAAAGAAATATATAGGAAATGAATGGTCATCATATAGAAATTCAAAGTGGTAAATTAAGTTAAGGAATATCATGGGTGGAAAACCAAGGAAAGAAAGAAAAAAACCTATGGCAGCTGACCTTGAGAGATAATTCCTAGTGTGACAAAAAGCTAACATAGAACTGAAAGCAGAGAAGTGCCTTTTCAGGTGTTGGAAGACACCAGGAAATGTGGCATCTTAGAGGTGGAGAGCACATAAAAGAAAAGTCTAGAGAAGTCCCCAAACTGGTAAAAGAAGTTATTTCACCAAATAGTTTGAGGGTGTTTGCCTTTGATTAGCCAAACCGGTAAAATAAGGAAATAGGCAGGGTCAAGATTTTCTCTTCTAGCTCTAGAAGAGCCAGGCATTGCCTTGCTGATTCTGAAGCAACTATATTTCCCTACAGAGCATGGATCTATATGTAACTTCATCTATTGCCTAAATCTATTCTGCAAACCTGTCATAGCTCAGTATTTGGAGACTAAGAAGCCAGCTAGTGCATAGCATTACACTGTATGTATACCTTTTATTAACAAGTATCCCAGGGACTCATCTGCATAACATTTGAGACCCTGGACAACCCACAGGCACCTGCAAAGCATTTGATCTAGGGAGGAAAGAGTGTGCGGATTCTTTGACTGGTGCGATCCTTGAAGTACATGTGAATGAATGCAGTGGAAGGAAGAGGACAGGCTTTAGTAAACTCAGTTAAGACACAAAAATGAGTATTTAGGTTCCTTAAAAGCCACTTTTTCCACTTTAAAATTATTTTGGGACTTAGAGCTGCAAATAATAGAAATTGTCCTTATAGGAAACAAAATTCTTTGAAAGAAAAAAATGCTAAATGCGTATCTTGGCAAGGGACTTCATATTTGAATTCAAATTTTAAGATAAATTTGTTTTTCAGACAGAGTAAGAAAGCAATCTCAGAAAAAAATGTCAGAAAATTTTAGTTATTCTTTTTATTAAAAAAACCCACAGAGTTAAAAATTGACTTACATTCCTGTTATTTTCTCTTGGATACTACATAGATTGAAAAATTGTAATTAAAAAAGGAATGAAAAATAATTCTGTAAAGTTCTCACACACTTGAAAATCCACACAAAAATATAATGATATAATCCAGTAGTCAATAGGGAGCCATTTTTTAAGGTGAACTGAAGTGTGTGTTATTGTAACATCAGCAAAAAGACCCCAGAGATAGCACTGATTTTTTAGAGTTGTCAAAGTAGCATGTTATTCAAACTTTCCCTATGTGTTTCACAATTCAATACACAAACCTATAACTTAAAGCTTATGAATTTTCCAAAATATGTTCAATTTCTGTAAACACATACATGTACTTTAAAGGGTTATGTTACTGAAGCCATAGCCAATGATCAACTTTTTAAAAAGGAATAATTCATAGTTAGAATCAAACCATTTCTTAGTACAAGCGTGCTTCTGCTAACTTTTGCATGCCAAAATTTGCTTTAAAAATTCAGAATTTATGAAATAAACAACTTACAGTTTTATTGTCCTGCCAGCCCATCAACTGTAAAAAGAAGTAAATGCTATCAAAGATATTACTTGAAAACCATATTACCATACTGCAAACTCTTGTTACAAAAACACTAATTCCCATCAGGGAGCAAAATATGGATTATCATATTTCAACTTAGAGCTAAATTATAAAATGTTCCACATCACTGGGTAGAATATACTTTGCAAAATATAGTTAGATCTTTCTATGCTACTTACTTGCTGTTTGTTGCTCTGAATAATTTTTGGCTAGACAGAAGTTTCAACTCCTATAAAACATAGTCAATAACATGGTAACTACAACATTTTTACAATAACTTAGAATCTTCTGAGATGATGTTTCACAACTCCTTCAGTTAGAGCTGGCAAATATGATATCTGTTACTATTCTATTTTAGCTTTTCAGTAAGTGCCAGCAAACAAAATTATATTCCTTCCCTTTTATGGCTTTTGGCAAGGCCCTGGCTTTTAGAGAAGGCATCTGCAAGGTTGCTAACATTGAAAGTTAATGTTAAACAGCTTATATTTTAACTGCAGCTATTTTTCAGGTTGGATATATGCACATTTTGATTCTTTGCTACAAATTTTGGTAGTTGAAAATAATGAATAGTCATGCTTTATTATTTTTTTTATTACTGAAATGGTGGCCCTTGTGCACCTTCAGAAACATTAGTGCCTCTGAAAAGATCAGGCATATTGATTGATATGAAAATGAAAGTGTAAGCAGTCAATGTTTATTTGTTTTAAATAATTTAGAAGCCAAAAAAATGAAATTAGTTCACTTTGCCAAAATGCAAGGCTTTTTTTTGTTAGGTTTTTCTGAAGAAAGAAGTAAACATAACAGGGAAATAAGCAAACTGCTAAGGAGAAAATGTGAAGGGACGGTTTCTGTTAGCGGACATGGTAGCTTGCCATTAAAAATAGACACTGTTCCAAGAAGTCTGTTTGGCTAATGCCAGAGACTCTTTATCAACAAAACAAGAGAACATGCTACACCTCCAACATGTTTCTACATATTCCTTAAAAAACGCTGAGCGATCTTTCAAACAGGAGTGAAGAATAGAAGCCGCACTGCTCACAGTCGTGTCTGAAGGGATCCTTCGCTAATCGCAGTCACTACTCTGACCACACCTCCTGGCCCCCAGCTGTGTACGTGTGGCAGATTGTAAACAAATAATGTGTTCCTTTACAGGAGAATTCCACCAAAAGCTGACTCCTTTTCTTCTATGTTTGACCAAACTGGCACTGTTTAGCTCTAACTATAAAAAGTGAAAACTGATTTAGGTAAAGGACTCAAAAAGAAGCTGAAGCAGCATTGTAAACAAAATGCCCATTATAATTGGCCTGCATATGGTGTGACTGAAACTCCTAAAATGCTCCCCAAAAATAACTTTTTATGTAATGTATTTATTGAGCCAACAAAAAAAAATTCTATACTATCAAGTATTTTAAACTATTGAAATTCTGGATAATGCATCCTCTCCCAGGTAATCCTTTCTCTTAGAAGATAAGGGCATGTCTTCTTTTATTGTCCCTCACTGAAATATGTCTTATTAAAACTAACAGTGCTCTGGTAATAGGAATGTTTTCTACTAAGCAGGGTTTTTTTAAATTCATGTTTTGTGTCTACACATGTTTGTATAAATGGATATTAGATTAGAGCTATTTAATTAGACTTCTCTGGTCACTGTTCAGTTGGATTTATACTCCTTAAAGACCTTTTTGTTAGAACTCAATAAATATTTAATAATGATCATTATAATGAATTACAGAAACACCCACAATATAGTTCTGTGTAATCAGTGGCTTAGTTAACCATGGTACTTCATGCATGTAAAAACATTTCTAAAGTTTTAATGTAACTGATTTATAATAGTATGTCTGAAAAAGTCTAATAAAGCTTTTTAAGCATATTCTTAGCCATTCTAAAGAAATGAGGCACCTAATATGATTTGATTATGCTTTGATTTTTTTCAGAAACCATTATTAACTAACCTTCTAGAACATAGAAATTCATGATTTTAGGGCTATTATGGAACTAAGAAATCATCTAGTTCAACTGCCTTCATTTTGAAGATTAGAAAACTGAGAGTCATTGAATGAAAATGTAGCCTGGATTCATACAGCAGGTGTGAATAAAGAGGAGATAGCAATGTGAATATGAATAAAATAATTACAACTGAAAATCTGAAATTTTCTCCTTTCAGTGAGTATATAAGCCCTTATCCATCTACCATATATTTTGTATAAGGTTAGAACCAGTATTTCCCTTCTTGAAAAATACTTTTTGGAGTGTAGAAATGTAAGGATTGTTTTTATATAATATAAAGTCATTTTTTTATTTGTCTCAGCAGATATTTATAGAAAATGATTGCCTTCCAAACAATAACAAAAATCATATGTGAGTGAACATTTCTATAATAACAATATGTAACATGAACATAGAAAACCTTTTTGAGTCACTGATACTGAATTTTTAAATATTTTAATTAGTTCCTCTGTTGCCAAATCCACAGCTGTACACTCCAGACTTTTTCCAAATTAGTAAGTAAACAATAATGAGATTGAACATGCATTATACCATGTCCATTCTCATTAGTCCTATTTTTCAAGCAATGGTAATTTAAATAGGTACACTGTGGTTCCTTCTGTGGGGGGGCGGGGATTATAAACAACAACAAAAAAGGCAGGGATAGCTATATGATGAAACATTATGCAACCATTAAAAACTATGCTATTAAATCACTTTATAATGGCAAGGGAAAAAGAATATGACATAATTTCAAGTGAAATAAGCTATAACCCAATTATAAATACAACAGGCACAGACACACACACACACACACAGAGTGCAAACCTAAGAAAATATTTGATAATATTAACCATGTAGGTTTTTTCCTAGGTTTCAGGAGTTTGGAAGGCTTTAAAAAAGTTTGCATTTTTAGTATTTTCTACCATTAGCATATTTACTTTTCTAATCCAGTAAATTAAAATTAATTTCAAATAAATATAAACATAAAAAGAGAAATGGAATATGATTAAGCATGTGCAACTTCAGACGGCTTAAAGTTTGTATTCAGACAGCACCTTTTTCCCAGAGAATGTTAGGATCTAGTATATATTTTCTAAGATGGTAATGAGGGAAAAGACATTTTTTGCTCAGTTAAAGATTAGAAGCTTTGCAAAGCGGAAGAGACCAGTGGAACAGGAAACAAAAGTAAAAGAGTTAAGATAAGGGACTGCTGAGAAAAACAAAAGAGGGCTGCTACCAAGTAGTAAAAACATTTTCTGAGTGTTTTGGCTTATAACACTACTCAGCAAAGTAGAAGAAATTAATAGCACTGTCACATTTATAATATGGCAAGAATCATGCTTCTGTCATTTAATTCTCAGTTGTGTCACACTGGCCTCATCATTCTCATATGAACTGGATGTGATTTACCTCACCCTGGGAATCATCCAGAGAAGCAGAATGACCAGAAGTAATGGAACCAGGAGTTGAATCCAGGTCAGTCGGCCCCCAAAACTTCTGCTTTCTGCATTTTATGCCAGAGTGCTATGATGAAAGAACTAAACGTGTAGTCTGTCGTCTAAAATGGTAGTGGCTGTGGTATTTGAGTGTAAGAAAAAGGGGAACGTGGTAATTTTATTTTCATATAGGAAACTAGAACAAGGGAGGGCTTTAATGTAGAGACAGACCTCGGTGTCCTCAACTCTCCAGCTGAGGAAAAGCCAGTGATATAACAGAAAACAAAATGGTCCTCTGCGTAAGAAAGACCTTTGTTCCTAGATTCCACATTTACTAAATATGTGACATGCAGCAAGTTTGTTCATCTTCCTGAGTCTCAGACTCCTCACCTATAAAATGTTTTAATGATACCATGTTACAGGGTGGTTGGAAGAATAAATGAGAAAAATATTCAAAGGGTACCAAGAGATCACAGCACATAGGGGGCACTTCAGATATGTCAGTTCCCTTCTCTTTGAGTCCCAGCCTTTAGGTACTTACTACTATGACTACCACTACTCATCCCAGTACTTGTATTAGGTGCACCTGAGCTTCAGTTAGCAGGTGGCAGGCTTTTCCCTAGATTCCTAAGTGCAGGTCATTATTTTGAAAAAGTTCCTCTTTTTGAGCTGTTTCACTGTGACTTTCCCATTTTCTCACTTCCTCCATGAACTTCCATTTTCAACTATCAAATTATAGAGGCCAAATTTAATAGGCTCTCAATAATGTAGAGAAGGACCCTAAGAGCCCTTTGAGTTCAAGAGGTGAATAGGAGGAATCAGGCTCCTATCTTTTCAATTTAGCTAAAACAGCATTTATTACTATGATTATTTCCTTTCCAACTTGAAGGCTTCAGACAGGGTGTATTTTTTCTCTCCTGCAAGCTCTATCACTTTCTAATGTGGCAACTTCCCACATTTACTTTCCTTTTGTGGCCTCTAATTTCAATCCTCTTTCAATGGTCTCATCAAAAACCCTGGCATCACTTAAAGACTTGTTAGAAATTCTTGGGCTCCACCCCAGACCTGCTGAATCACAAGCTCTGCAGATGGGACCCGGCAATCTATGTTTTGATGCATCATCCAGGAACATCTGCTACATTTTGAGAATCTGTGTTATAGAGGGTTACAGCTGAATCAATGCTAGCACTCAGCTAGCTTCTTGACGGTAACCCAATCCCCAAATCCTTACAAATCCAGCTCTTGTTTACTACATGTTTGACATCACTGACTTCTTATGGGCATGTTCAGCAACTTTGTGGTGGCTCAGGTTAGCCTAGGCAGGGAGGGTTCATTTTTGCGATAATCTCACAAAAAATTATATGCAGAGCATATCTTTATGTCTATATGACCTCCCCCTTAATCCATTCCCTGTTTACCATACCCTTAAGATCCAGACAGGTGAGCAGAGGGTTCTTTTTAAATATTAACAATTTAATCTTCTCTTCTGTTTGGAAGCCAGTGACTCACTTTACAGATTAAAAAATAAAAGCAAAACAAAAATAAAAACCTAACCAAAACAATGAAAAGAAAACAAACAGAACCCCGCTCCCCCCAAAACCAAGTCCTTAAAGTAACAGAAAATTTAAGCACTGTGTAAATGCTTGAGACCACGAAGGGATGTGCCTGTATCACACAGGTGTACTCAATGTCGGCAACTTTTTTGTTTACAAGGCAGAGTTTTGTCTCCTCTACCTATTTATAACCTCAACATAAACACAAAGTGGGGCTGAGCTTCTTCAACTCCTAACATGACTTGTCAATGTGAAATACATATGAATATGCTCATAAAGCAATAGAAAATGAAAAAGCTAAATTTCATTTTGATTTACATTGATAAATGTTGCTTTGTTCCTTTTGGTTTTGTTTCTCTTCCAAAATTTGTTTTTTCAAGTCAGGGAAGCTATTCACATCACTGCACAAAAATCCTGTGTACTTTTTCAAGATATGGGAAACAGTAGTCAAACCGTGGACTAGGCAGTCTAACACTAAATCCTTACCTTGTCTACAGCTCGATGGTTCTGTAGTTGATCCTGGTGCTGGCTGATCTTTGTGAGTGTTCGCTTACTCTTCCCAGGTAATGAAATCCCTTTCAATGGATTGGCTCCTTTACTACCCATGAATATTTCTTTCAAGATACAACAGACCATACACTTTCTGTGCCGTAATGCTTTCATCAGAAAATGAGGAATTTAGGAACATTTTGCAAAGATTTTTTAATATCAATAACAAAACCTAAATGCAAAGAGAAAGTGAATGCAATGCAATCTGAGAGACAGAGACTCTCCTCGCCAAAGGATAGTTATTCTTCATCTCTCTCCCTGTTAGCTTACAGCAAAGCTATTCTTCTCCCTCCAGGCTATGGAAAGATATCTAGGAATATTGTTTACATGATCTATGGTGCATATTTTGCTCAGGAATAGAATCTATGAGCTGCTTGTATGGGAAACAAAATGCTTTTGTATCCTTATTACTTTACAGAGTGAGACCAACCAAATGTCCAATACTGTTCTGAATAATTATCAAAGTAGAAGTTAGAGCACTGAAAGTTATTTTGGGGGCATAAAAATGATTTTATTATTCTTTATATCATCAGCACTTGGCACAGTTCTGGGCATATTATAGACAATACATGTTGAAATCATGAGTGAATAACTACTAACACACATTGGCTTGATTAATAATTTGGGTAGTTTGAAGGAAAGTCCCAAAATGGATGAAAGATCTGAATTAGGCTGTGATTCACTTTCACAGATTAACTAGTAAGAGTTTAAAAACTGAACAGCAACAAAAAAAATAACCCTGTTAGTCATGACATCTGAGTCATAACCCAGTAATGGAAGCACTGGTTTTAAAGCATGTGTTATAATCATTAAATTTTGACATCCTTTTAGTGTCATCCAACTTTACATGCCATCATCAGTAACAGTATGTCAAGATGTGAAATGACCAGCCTGTCATGGAGAACACACAGATATAATTTCTCTTCTACATTTATGTAGCACTTTTCTTTTAGAAATTGTGGTTGTACTCTTGTGATATATCAATGCTTGAAAGCACTTTAATGAACATGTTTGATAGATGCTGATTGAATGCACAACATTTTTTTGTGTATTTTATGAATGGTTTATTTGGTTTCTGTTTCACACTTCTGACTTATATGAAAAGTCTTTTCCAAGGATGGATGTATTTTACCTTTGTAATTTTTTGTTAGGTCCTGAATTTTGGTCAATGGGTGAGGAGGATTCTTTTTTCTACTAAAACACTTTCACTTGAGAACATCTTCAGATGCTTCTGAGTAATATGAATTCTAGTGGATGGTGAATTTTAAAAAATCCATTTAAAAATCACCAAAAAATGAAGCCACAGCATTGAAGACTCAGTCTCTCTTTGCAGTTCTGTAAGTTAAAATGACTGAAAATGAAACTTTGTATGTGGTTAGTGTAGACTGAACTTAACACGTTTCTCAACCTAAGTTCCTTCTTTTAGGCAAATGTACTATACAGTTAGTAGTTTCTCTACTAATTCAACAGGGGATTAGAAAAAAAAGGAAAATGGTGGTTTTAAAAAGTCTTTCCCAAGACTGACAAGTTAGATGACTAAATTCACTCTATTAACAAAATGTCAAGTGTTTTTCTTGCCTTCATATTTTTGTTCCCACATATCCTCCCCAAATCCTTTCCCTTTATTCAAATTCATGCTGTAACTTTCTTTAAATCTGATCTTTAGACAATCATCTCTTCCAAAAAACCCACTCTGATAAGCCCATAACTTGCTTAGAAGCACTTTTGTTTAAAATACTACTGTCTTTTGTATTTTCTTATACACTTCTTAAAGAAAAGTTATTGGGTTAAAAAAAACCCAACAACCTTTGGCCATTCCCTAATGCCTACCTACGTTTACATACAAACTCCTCAATTAGAGTCTCAATCTCAGTATTTCCACAGTATGACCCCATTCTTCTCCTCAGGCACTTTAATTCCTTCTATTTCCATCATAAATCAAACCCACTCTCCAAAGTGGACTCTTTACTATTTTCCAGTTATAATTTACTTACATTTTCTCCCTCTCAGCTTCTTACATCTACAAAAGGTAACCTGCCTCTGTCAGGATTTATATTTCTTTTTTTTAAGGTATTATTGATATACACTCTTATGAAGGTAGGGTTTATATTTCATAGGTATTTACCTAACAAATACCTATTAAGTGTCACCATACCCCCGGTACCAAACTAGGACGTGGGGATGTGTTGGTGAACAGCTTAGAGAGCCACTCTTGCTTTAATGCTCTGCTGTCACCATTGCCAATTTCTTAATAGTTTTGCAGAAAGGGACCCATATTTTTATTTTTCACTGAATCCCTAAAATTATGTAGCCAAGCTTGAATGCATACAAACTTTCTGAGTGAACAAATGATTCAAGGGTTAAAAGGATCTAATTGGAATAATTCTGCAGGGTATTTTTTCTTCTCGGATCTACCTTATTCCAGGAACACCATATGATTCTCAGTTATGTGAGGAAGAGTAAGAAGTGGAAAAGTTCTCCTTTAAAAGAAGTTGTTGGTCCTCAGGTGTACTATTTCTTCAATACTAAATTGATCTCCAGGTTGTGTTCAGTGGAGGTGTATTCTTTATGATCGTCACTTCTCAAATCTATATCCCCAACATTAGAAGATGCATAAGTCAAAAGTCCCAGGCTTTGTTTACCAGGCCATTCATCTCTTTGCACTTTGTGAATTCTTCTGCCTCCTGCTACATAATGCAAGTATGAATTAGAGATACCAATGTGGAGAAATACATGTCATTCAGGCCTCTGCTGATGAGTCCACAGAAGTTTGCAGAAAAAGCAGAAGCAGCAAAGACCTTCAGTTGGAAGGATTAACCACATTATATTTGTGCCTGGCAGTGAATGAAAAGGGACCTGCTAGAGCTGAAGCCTTGTCACTTTGGGGGCCTAAAAGAAGTAGTTTAGTTCTTAGTCTAGACAAACACAGTGCTGGGAAGTATTCATGAGAACCTGGGATAAATATTGAGTTATTGACTGAGTTGCTCTTTCCAGTTGAGAAGCCCCTTTGAGAATTCAGATGGATTTTTAGCTCATCCACCAGTTCACCAAGCTACAATCAACACTTTATTACTAAGCTTCAATGTGACAGGCTGAGCTTGCAATATCTGTCTGGTCAATGATCCATGGATTATGGCTTCTTCCGTGCAGTTGACAACTTAAACTACTTAGCTCAAGAGGAGTTTCTACACTTACTTGTAGCACTGAGTCAAAAAGGTGCCTGCAGAGTAAATAAGACTTAAACAACATACCTGTCAATTCATTGCCTGTTGACACAGTACACTGATTCCTAGTTTATTTCATGTAACCCTTTTAAGGATCCCAGTAGACAATCTCATGAATGTGCTGAGCTTGGGCTTAGGATACTACTCTCTGTTAAACAAATAAGGACAGAAAACTCTTTTTATTAATAATGATTGCAGTACTTTATCATCTTTCAGAGGAGCTAAGAATAGATTGTAAAATTAGTGGTTACAAGTATTGCTTTCAGAGAATGTGAAATTTAGGCCTATGTAACCAAGCTGGACAGAATAAACTCAGTTTTAAGTACACTTGCCAATTATTCGGAGATACAGAGTTAGCCACTTGCTAAAAGCACACATTCATTTTTTAAGAGTGGAATATAGTGAACCTGTATTATTTATGAATAAAATATCATCCATCTACCTTTTTTCTCTGAATCCCTCAGGGGGAGAATTCCTCCTTGGTAGCAGCCTACTCATGCACTGTACATCTCTCCTGGCACCTCTTAATCTCCCTGTATTTATTTCTTTTTATCATTTTATCTCTTCCTCTAGAGGAAAACCAGTCTTCGAGTGTCAGGATATTCTTGGTATTTTTATCCACAGTTCTTGGTAGATAATAAATGTTTATTAAATGAATAATGAATCATGGCTGGAACATTCTTCTTTTAAATTATACCTTGTTTATCTGTATCTCCTGGTCCCTGACACTTAACTAGCAAACCTATGAAAGGCACTCTGAACCAATAGGATATTTATACCAGAAATTGTAAGGACATACGAGAACGTGCCCATGTGTGAAGGTAGAGAGAAAGCGGTGTTTTCTATCTTGGAGGCAAGGCTAGCTCAAGTGGCAGAAGGAGGTAGAGTTTCAGAGAGCAAACAGCACAGGGCCTGCTTTGATGCCTCTGTTCACAGTGAACCACATCCTCACCCTTGGGGTGAATGAGCAGACTCACCCTTGCTCTCTGAAGAGCCTAGCTTGTGCACTAACATATGAAAGGAGGCACTCGCTTTCAACTTCTACCCCGAAAATACAGGCTCTAGATGGGGGATGTGGAAGCACAGTTAGAGCCCCTATTAAACATTTCTTTGTCAGATGATAGGAACATCTGATTTAATAAAAGGGATTAGGGCACCTGATTTCTATACTTATATTTCAAATTTATTAAATTCCACATGCACATCAGTTAAGTGTTTTGTGGAAGAAACTATTATATTCTACCATCTTTCACTGTAACAGAATTAAAAGTAAGGTAATATAAACAAAATACAATTTTCATGTAAAAAAATGTATTAAATTCCATGGGGCAGATGCCAACACATTCATTTAGAGAGTGAGAAATATTTCACAGGTGTATATAAAAGACATCTTGTAGAGAATGTTTTTTATAAACAAGACCAATCTAGACTGGTCTCAGCTTCTCTCCTTCTGGTCCTTTCAGAACTTAAGGATAAACTTTTAAAAAGTATACACACACACACATACAAGTGTGTGTGTGTATATGTATATATATATATGCATGTATATATAACTGCTTACAAAGTAGTTAATTTACTTGTAGTAGAAAAATTTAATATGTGAATCTACTTAAGTATATTGAGTAGGTGCCAACTGGAGACCTATTTCATAAAGCAGGATAAAAGAATGTAACAAAATTGTGAAAACTTATATAGCTCTTTTCCTCTAATATAGCTATGTAAAGGTATTTTTTCAAGCAAGTTTTTCCTTTTTATTTTTAGTTGCACCAGTTCCTCTCAACATAATTTCCAATAACAACATAATATATGCAATACTATTTATTTATTGACAATTTTAAAAGTGATTTGTATTTTATTTTAATTTTTCTCATATTATTTTAAATTTGCACTTTCTTTCCCTTAATTGTCCTTCATTTTGTAATCATCTGCCAGAAAATTTTATTTTCAAGGGACTTGTGATAAACACTGTTGACCCCCACCCCCACTGCTTCCATGTGAAATATCAAGAGACCACTCTCTCTTCCATAAGAGGTGAAATGTGAGTTAATCTAAGACAATTAATCATTTTTCCAGTAATAAAAATGGAAATGGTCATATGGTGCAATTCTAACCAAGGGAACACCTGCTGAGAGGCACTTGGGGAAACTGTTACACCAATTAATAAGAAACACAAGGAAAAAACATGGCCTTTATGGTCGGTTTTGGATGAAGATGCAATGCTTGGAGCTTCTGCAGCCAACTTGCAGTTAGGTGGAAGGGAGAAGCCTGGGGGCAATGCTAAGGAATTAGAAAAAAAGGTGGACAGATACTTAGTCAATGATAAAATCATTATGAGTTAACAAACCATCTTATGTTGCTAAGCCACATTAAGTAGCATCCTCTGTTCCTTTCATTGAAACCATACTAACAGATACATCACTGTGGAGATTGGTGGTTTTACTGAAAATAGGGCTATGAACTAATACCAGAAAATGGCATTTAATTCAGTATTTTTTATTGAATGAACAGACTCAGCCATTTAAGCTTTATAATTTGATCTTAGGATATTAGACGAAGACCAAATTTAGGCTCAGGCTGAAACTACATAATTTCAACTATCTATATGTTTGAAAATATTCTAACATTCAAGATTATATAGTCAAAGGGTTAAGCTGCTATAGTTTTCTCTATAGAATATCATTTACATTTTGAAAACTTCCTCTTCTCTCTCTCTCTCTGTATTTGCCCAATAGATTATGATAAAGTGAATCTGAAATGTTTTGGTCTATTATCATATTGAGACAATAAAATCATTGTGGTGTGATGGCTGAGAATTTAATCAAGAAGACATAGGTTTTTGGCATATATAGAAAGTGCAGTCCATAGTCACATATAAATTATCTGCTGGGGATATTGCCAAGAGAATTAACAGAACAATTGGTCAGAGCATTTGAGGGGGAAATCTTCAGAATATCAAAATTAAAAAGAATATTTTAAAGTACTTTGTTGATTTCTTTAAATGCTTGATTACTCTGTACAACATCATTTACAAGTAATTCTAGCCCACTAATTCTCCTAATTAGTATCGCAATTTACTGGTATGTTAAGTGGCACTTTTTTATAGCTCCCTGGCAACTATGGCTTAAATGAATAAAAATAGAAAAATCCACTACATGTGTTTGATTAATTAAGTTATACTTCATTGAAATCTAGTATTTCCTAGTATTTCTCATAGTGAATCTCTGTGAAGGGTACACCAGAGACAGAACTCCAAGCTGGAGCAGCTTCACAGGAGGCAGGACAGTGTTGTGTCCGCTGCAGGCTGATTCGGCAGGAGGCCAGGCGTGACCAGCAGCTGCTCTGGGCTCACACCTTCACATTGTGCTATGCCACAGTCCTTGCAGTGACTAAAGTGATCCAGAGCAGCAGGTCACATGCTCTGCTGTTGTCCCCGGGAGAGTAGCAGCTCTATCAGCATGTGTGTTTGGGGGTGGGGGTGGGGGGTGGTGCACGAGGGAGCAATGCCCGACCCCCAGGAAAGGATGGCAGAGATTCTAAGACAACACATGTCCTCCACACTTGGGATATTTACAGTGATATGCAGAGTTTCCCAAACTAATTTGCCTGTGAACTCTTTCCTCTCAGAACATCTGGTACCATTTCTGGGAAGTAAATTTTTGACTTAACACTTTGGAAAATTATTCTTTAGAGTACGCAAAACATTTCAATACAGTTTAACTCCCTGGACCTTCATAACAATCCTCCTGAATGTCAGCCAGGCATAATCGACGTACCTTAAGAAACCCAGACTCAGAGAGATTTTGAGACTTGCAAAAAGTCACACAGATGACTGGAATAAAAATCTGGTCCTGATCACTTTGTCAAATGTTGTGAGATGGCCTTCAGATGGCAAAGCAGCCAGTTTTGTGTTTTCTCTAATTCTGAAAGAATGTCATGTATGGCTCTGCACACAGGAATATCAATGCCACATGATGGCTTGGTTGCTACAGCATTTTATAATCCATTAATGCAATTACACAATACAGGCTTTAGCAGCAAATTACTTAGGTAAGAATTCTTTCTGTTCCTTTTGTTAGAGTTGTACCTTTGGGCAGATTACATTTACATTGGAAAATTGTGTCAATGGAAAGGTTGACCCTATAAGGTTGCTGTTGTGATTAATAAAGGTAATGTAGATTACTTAACACAATGACTAGGACACACCAACCATTCCAGAGGTCCTGGCTAAGATTTTAGAAACAATTTTCACAATTGAGTCAGGGTATAGTGAAGGATTCTAGGAAGTTTCATTTTACTTGTATATTTCTCTCTTAATATACAAATTGAAATACAAAGTCTTGTCTGCAAATGCATTTGTTTTTCATGATCCATATCTTCTAATTTTGGGGATAAAAAGACAAGACAGACAGAAAGAGACTTGCTCACACAAATGGAAATCAATTAACCCTAACTTGAAACAGATGTCACTAAAATGTGCTACAAGTAATTTCCCCATGAACAGCTAACACACCAGTTATGGAAAGGGAGAGGCATCCAAAGCCAGATGTTTTGAATGTCTTTGGAATTTATATACTTTCTTAACTGTGACCAGTTGAGTTACTATATGTTGATAACTGAAATAACTTCTCCTTAATTGCACATCATTGTAATTTCAAAGATAGATCTTGGCCTAGTCAGAGTTACTTCTGCTCAGTTGAAGCAAATGCCAGGACAGAACCAGATCAGGTGCACAGCCCACAGATAACATTTCTCTAAATTATTACATCAGACCAAGGATTTCAGCATAGCTCCTTATGCCAGTATTACTATATACGTCACTGCAGTTGACAAATCTCAAAGGAGCGCACAACTATTCCACCCGGGGACTTATTCCAAGTCAGAAAGAAACAGATAAAGTGTATTATGATTTAGAGTCCATTGTTGAAAATAGGATATTGTGGCTTAAGGAAATATTTAGACATTACTTAAGCTAACTATTATGGGATTGAGGCAAAGGTCTAAATGTTACGACTGGAGCTGCACTCACGGTTCCAAAGTTTTCTGACCAAGCCAGTAGCTTGTAGAACAAACTTCGCCTTGGAGTAGAAAATGGATACACACACATGTACACACACACACATGCACACAATCAGGCCCAAATAAAAACATAAGTTATGAGTGCCATTTCCTAATCTCCCCTCTTTCAAAACCTAACTGGTACTGCTTAGCTTATTAAATATGAACAAATCACATAAAATATTCAAGAACTCTGCCTTTGAGAATTTGTATCATGAACCTGCATGTCAGGTTGTCTTGAAAATATACAGCAATCATATAGTGCCACAAATTCTGACTTACTTCACTACTGGGCTATAGTAGTTAAAAAATGTCCCTACAATAACTCCATTCTTAATATGATCACTCTTGGGTTTGGGTGTATTCAAAGAAAGCCAAAGCTTCTAAATCTCTGTGAAGTAAGGACATTTGGCAGTGGATAGAGACAACATCTGTCTCTGAGGAAAGGAGGGCAGCGTGGCGCCAGGGAAGGAGTATGGGGTGATGTGGGACTACAGCTTGAAGTTGCCTGCTTCAAGTATGAAATAGCTTCGAAGTCCTGCTTCAGCATACATTCGTGTGACTTTCATACTGATTTTTATTCATGTCTTTAAGTATAATTGCTTCTTTGGGAGAAACGTTGGTGGTTTCTCACACTTGCTGGTCTGCTCCCACATGTGTGAAAACTACCCCCTTTGAGAAGTATGGACAAAGTGGGAAAAAAAGTTTACCTGAAGGAAAGTCTTTCATGACTCTGGAGTAAAAATCTCATGCAGGACTCATGTTTTATGCAATCTTCCTGCAAATATTATTAAGTAGTGAGCAGAGGATCATGTTGCCACACTGCTCTGACAACCAAAATCCTCAGGGAGGGCTCTTGGTTTTGTCTCAAAGAAAAAAAAAGTAGAAGTAGGAAGAAGGAAGTAGGGCCACTGCTCTTTAGTGTGCAGAATAAAGCCATCACTCCCTGTAAGGTCTTGAGGGCCAAAATAGATTGAGTCTTTAATAGGAGGTTTAATAAAAATGATTTATCTAGACCTATATGACTACCTCCCTTTTCTTTTCTCTACTAAAGATATTGGGCTGTTCTCAATGTGCCTTATAAAGGCTATTCAGCCCATTACTTAGGAGATAGAAATAAGCTAAGGGGAAAGCAGGCTGTAAAGACAACAAGAAGCAAGAGGGACTTGGCCTACTGGGCCTCCAACTAAACGCTTAAGTAGCCTGTGAGAGTTCCTCACTGTCTGGTTCTGCACCTCAATACAGCTAATGAGGATTTGGAGGCAGGTTTGGTTATTCCTAAAAGTCAGCCCAGGGTAGGATTATTGTAGGATATGTCCTGTTTTATTTCTTTTTCCAGGATATCAAAATGGAGGAGCAAAGGATTGGATGGGATTTTGAGTCTAATGCATGAGAGAGAATCCTAATGTAGTGGGAGCCAAAACGTCATTGTCACTGTAACTCAAATGGGCAAGGATAACTCCCACCTACCAGGGACTGAGAAAAGAAATCACAGAATATTCAATCCAATTTTAAACTTAACCAATTAGATAATCTATATAATTCCTTTAGGTAATTCATATTCAGTTTGCATATGGAAAAAGGAAAACCTCAGTTTGGGTCTCCTCTTCTCCTTTGCTTCCTAAGCAATGACTAATTATCTGGGGTGAGGGGTGAGACAGGAAAGCACTGCTATACTTTGGCACAGCTTCTACTGCCTCCAACTCCTTCACCTGAAATGAAACAGGACATATTCTACAATAAGCCTGCCTTGGGGTGAATTTTAGGAATAACCAAATCTGCCTCCAAATCCTCATCAGCTGTACTGATGAGCTGAAGCAGGGTGAGGAACTCTTCACAGCACTACTTAAGCTATTAATCTGAGGCCCACTAGGCCAAGTCCTTCCTGCTACTTTCAGTCCTTACAGCCTCTTCTTCCCTTACCCTATCTATGTCTCTTAAGTAATGGGCTATATAAGTGTCTATAAGACACACATAGAACAACCTTCGTCTCCGAGGCAATGTCCTTTTACCACCTCTCTGCTACTCATCCACTCAGCATTCTGTAACTGATTTGTGGCTGGGGTCAGGTGGTGAACACTCTTGCCTTTCTAACAGTTTGGGAAGAATCTAGTGCATGGAATAAAGAAATGGATGATGCAGGCCCCCCTCAGTCTCTGATGGTCCCACAGACCCTCCGATGACAGGTCAGGCTGTTCACTTGGGCTCCACCTGGTGGCTTCTTCTGCACCTCTCTGTACATTCACCCATCCCTGCCCAAGCCATGTCAACGGCCAAACCTCATACCAGTTTCTCAACCATGTCTTCTTTTTGCCATACAGAAACAAAAGGTGATAAGGAAAGCTAAATCTCAGGACCTTTGCATAACAGCATCCGGGTAGGTATGGACATTCAAGGCTTCCGCCCTGCTATGAAGAGTCTTGCTCTTGAGTAAACCTTTCTCTCTTCTCTCTCTCTTCTGAAACCTTTGCACCTATGCTTTTTCCTGTCATCTCCTGGGAGCTTACACCCTACCCCACCATCTTTTATGACTCTGCCCTTCTCCCAAACCTTGATGGAGAAGGAAGTATTTTCTCTACAATGGGTGAAAACTTTGACGTTGATTCTCCAGGCTTGGTTATTAAAATGCAAAAGAGTGAGGAAAACAGATGGAAGAAGTTTAGGAGATCATTTTTTAAGACAATGTCCTGACTTGCAAGGCACTTTTCTTACTGCATTATCCTATTTGCATATCAGAAGCAGAATATCTCCTTCCTGTTTTCATTCTCACTGTAATAAATGGCTTCCTTTTGTAATAAATTCTAATCTTCCTTCAACAGATGAATACTTTAAGTCTATTAGTACCAAGCTTATGAGTTCACATATTTAGAATGGCAAAAGTGAAAAATGCATTGAAGTTTCCAAAAGGTCAGATGCTCTATCCAGACTTCCCTCTTCCAACTTTGACCCAGAGAGGGGCAGAATGTTGATAATGATGGTAATAACAAGGACAATGGATTCTAGCCCTAATTCCCTCCTTGGTACATACGGACGAGATTGCTGTGGAGGGTATCCCACACTACCATGGGGACAGCCAGGTTCATGTAAGAGGAGAGTGGCATGGCCAGACACATAGAATTTCTAGGGACACTCCAGAGCCTCTTTCACTTCTCAGGTAGTATAGACATTGAGTTGAGAGCAAAGACAATCAGTGGGTTGCCAAGTAGGAGGCTACATTTAGGATGGAGAGATGGTGCATTACTCTACATCCAGTAGGAGCTCAGAGGAAACTGAATCAAGAAGGTAGAGATATAGAATGCTTCACTGTAGCCAGAAAATGTACCATGAGTTCAACAGCTACAAGCTTTGACCCTGGGATTCGCAAAGACATCTGGCTAGCAGGACATTAGCGACTAGGCATGGGAGACCTGTGGGTATCAGCAAAGGCCCACTGTGAAACCAGGGAATTGCACTCCCCTGCCAAAGACACCAACTTAGCCAAGCCATACACTTCTTCCTGTGGACACTGAGGTCACCTTAGAGAAAGAAGCAGAGGGAAAAATCAATTGTAGAAGAAACTGAGCATCTTTTCCCCAAAGAAGATTGAGCACTAAACTAAAGTGATTGTTTAGCAAACAGCCATATTAGACAAAGGTTTAAGGGAAACTGGTCCTTATCATATCACACTTTTCTCCTCTGCTTACCAGAAGAACCCCATACCCCAAAAGAGCCTTACCTTTTCTTTCCTCCAGGAGTCATTTTTTGACCTTGACAATTTAAGTTACACATTAAATATGCTGGAACAAGAAAATAGGGGCCTGGGCTCTGGATAACTGCCTGGACCACCACACCTATCCTGGAGGGTTCTTTTTGAACCTTCTTTAGTGAAATAATAAAAAACTCAAATTTAAGTCACTAGTGTCAGTTGTCTGTTACTAACAGCCAAACTCAGTTCCTAACTGAAACAGTTTTTTTTTCTCTTTGAATTTCTTATATTTAGGATTTATCATTTTCTCCTAGATATATTTTATGCACTCAGCACAAAGGTTATTTTTTTCAGAGATGCAAAAGAACACATTAGAGCATTATCTGAGTAATTGTACAGGACTGAAAAAATGAAATGGTCTTTGTGTTTTTTTGAAAACCTATGTCTAAAGGGCATAGAGATAGGATGTTTGTGTGCATGTAGATATGTGCCTGTTTCCTTGGTTCAACAGACTGGAAAAGAATAGCAACAACTAGGAGAGATTATGGTAATAGCATGAGTACAAGAGACTAAATTACTGAATGTAACTTATGAAAAATGCTTAAGTAGCGGCACCCTGATAGAGAAAAAGAAAAGGTACTCCATGACTCTGAAACCGGACCATATTAGCACAAGCATGCTAATGTTTTGGGAGAGGTGGGTACCCAAACCCCAGCACATAAACTGTCTGTCCATGGCCTGCGCTCTGAGTCACGGAGGCAAAGATCCAAGGCAGGGCGTTATCCTTGTGAAAGTCCAGCGCAGCACCCACCCTTCAATAGCAGGGCCTGCAAACGGTGGTCTACATGGGGCAGATACCTATTCTGAGAATTCACTGAAAATCTCTGTTTTGGAAATCTAGAGCAATAGCTTAATTTCTCTTGTAACAGAATATATGAAAGTTTCCCTGTCCTCAACTGTTTCACATTATTTAAAAATCTGTACTTGCCCTATTATCTCTCTTTCCTTTAACTAGTACTTTCCATAACCAAACAAATATTACCTTTCAAAATGAAAATATTCCTGGAGGGCAGATAAAGTGCTTATATTCTCAGGAAACATAAATGTTGTGTGAGGAAACAGAAAATAGATGGTAGTATTGGGAACATGCTGGTGAAAGGAAAGGTAATTTTGGAATATAAAATCTAGCAAGGGAGGGTAGGTCACTTTGGAAGCATGAAAGTCCTACTTAGCAGAGGTTTTGGGGGACACCTCTAAAAGCTTTGTACTAAGGGAGAAGTCTGTTTCTTTGTTTTTCACCTTAGATCTTGCCTAGGGTAACTCTACATCCCATGTTGCATGTGACAGGCCCAGTTTACACCTGCTATCCTGGAATAATGATTTCACTTTCAAAATTGTCCCAGTTTGCATGATGAACTTTATGGGAAAAGCTATTTTTATCCTGTTTCTCTTAGATAAGAGGCAAAGAGCCTCTGATATTCAGAGATCCAAGGTAACCCCATGATTCCTTTCTCTATGAGAGCCCCATCTCACCCTCTGTATTGTGTCTCTGTCGAGGTTAGCATGGTCATGAGAGATGGCAAAGGTGTCTTAGAGGAAGGTCCTTCTATGTTTTGAGAGGTTGAGAGCCTTAGAACTGAATAAAGGATCTGCCTTTCACCTGCTCAGTGAGATGGATCAGAGGTGAAGTGGTATTCGAGGTGCTTATGAAAGCCCAGATGTAGTCTCTGCTCAGTGACAGTGTGAATAACCACCACAGCATGTATGCAAGTGTTAGTGAACATACGGCCAGGGCAAATGTCTTTACATTTTGTTTCCCTAAAAGCAGACCGTGCATGCAAATTGTTTATTCGGGAGGTGATCTCAAGTACTTAATAGGGAAGTGGAAGATGGTGAGTCAGGATAGAGAAGGAAGCCAGTGATGGTTTTTTATTGAGCAGACTACCTCTGTGGATACAGTGGTTCAGTCTTGCTAGGACCTCTGGTACGCTGTGTGTCACTTCGAGTAAGTGAAGACAGGACTTGGGTATTTACTTACCAGATTCTGATAGTCATTAGTTGTGCACTATGCACAGGAGGCATAAACTGCCCAGAAGTTCTGGTCTACCAGAAAACGAGCAGGGAAGTCTTCCCTGGTCTAAAGTCCTCAAGCAAAGAGACTCAGATTCTGACTATGGAAGCAAATGGTTCTGCACAAATGTGAGTCCTGGAGAGCTGTAGATAGGGTATTGGTGGTCTGCATCTGGGGCGTAGGCACAGGGCAAACAACTGCACATGAAATATAGTTTTGGGAGTGTCAGGAAGATCAGGCAACACTCAACGATAGCCCCTGTAAAAACTCTCACTAATGTTGAAAGCAATACTCAACTATAATTTTTAGTTGCAAATTGATTGACAGAATGACTTTATTTGGTCAATATCATTGAAAATTTCAGGTCTCTGGCTTCAGACATGACTGGATCCAGGGTGTTTTATTTTGCCGTCATGATTCTCTCTTTTTGGAATGTTTTCCTACATCTGGCTTCATATTTAGGTAGGTCATCTCCATTGTTGGCAAAATTGTCTACCAATTAGAGTCAACTGTTTAGTGAGCCCAGAATAAATAAGCAGCATGTGTTTCAAAAGTCCAGAATGAGTCTAAGGAAGCTCTCACTGTACTACACCATGTTGCTTATATGTCCCTCAATCAGTCATTGCAGCTGGAGAACTGGAATTTGATGATTGTCTGGACTGAGTTCACATACCCATCCTGAGAACCGTGGGGACTGGTAAGCCTTGCTTGAGTCACACAGCCTGATGGCTGGGGGAGTGCTTCAAAGAAGAAAACCAGGTTATTGTTATTAGAAGGGAGAATGGATAGCAGGCAGATTAAACACACACACACACACACACACACAACACACCACAGAAATATACTCTTACACCCATATACAGATTTTACTTTAGCTTTGATCCCTGAAAAATGGGATCTTTTTTCTGTTTCTCTGGATATTGACAACCTTAACTTGTTTCTAGCCAGCTAACACCCTTTTTTCTGACTTTGCAACTAACTGTTTGTGTGATGGTGAGCAATTCACTGAATAGAATATTAAAACAGATGTTTCCTTTCTTGGAAGTTTCTGCTGAGGCCTCAAAGCTGAAAGCACCAGGCACCAAGTACCCTCATGTTCCAATGGAAGGGTCTAGGCCACCTGAATAGGATTTGCAAATGAGGGGTCCCCATGTTGGCTCTTTGATCTTCAGCTCAACCATGGGGACTTGTAAGGGCCCACCTGTGAGACTTTCTTCAGGGACCTTAGAGTCCTGGTTATTTTCTTTCTCATGGGGGAGAACAAGTGGTGCTCTCCACACAAACCCAGGGAGGCAGGCTCCTGCAAAATCCTATCCTGTGCTCCTTAGGCTTCGTTTCCTGACTTATTTCTGGGAAGGTAACTGAGGCTGAGGGCCTCAGATGGCAGAGGGGGAAGGCAGACGCAGAGAAGCACCCTTGGTGTTCCCTCAGTGTGGCGCAGTGGTTAAGCAGGTAGGTTGTGGGGCACTTCTGCTTTAGTTTTAGATTTCAAACCACTTACTTGCTGACTGTTTATGGTTATATAACTAATTTTCCTGTCTTTGTAGAAATAATTCAACAGAGTGTTGTGAGAATGAAATAAATTGAAATACATTGAGTGCTTGGAACAGGTTTGGCACATAGTAAAAGCTAGCTTTGATCATTCTTTCTTATAGGTTAAGGTAGACATTTTCAAGGCCCTGCAGAAGGAAACTGGATTTGAGTCATTTGAAAAGGAACCCTGAATAAAAAGGTTCCTGGAGAAGCAAGGTGACATGACAGGGAGTCACTGTGGGACATCTGGCAGCAGGGACTGGGAAGGTGTCCTACACAGTCAACAAGAGGAGACATGCCTCATGGGGGGTCTTAAGCAGGATCTCTGCTGATAGGAGTTGTAGAGCCCCCCAAAGGTGAACCTAAAAATGACTAACTTTAAGATCTGCCACTGCGCAGGGTCAGCTAAGAGAGAACTGCATAGTACCACTTCCCCTTCTTTTTGTTCTCCGTCCTTTCCCCACACCACAGAGGAGAGCAGCAGCGTTGTGAATGGGGAAGGAAGGCAAAAGCCAGAGATGATAAAATGAATCTGAACAAGGCTGATGACTTCCCAGAACTTTAGCTATGAATCAGATAAGAGAGTGAAGCTTTGATATTGCTACGGTCTGAATTGCATGCCCTCCAAATTCCTATGTTGAAGCACTAACCCCAAATATGACTATATTTAATAGATCTTTTAGGAGGTAATTAAGATTAATGAGGTCATAAGCGTGGAGCTCTAATTCCATAGGATTGGTGACCTTATAAGGAGAGGGAGCTCTCTCTCTTCTCTCTCTTTGCATTGAGAGGACATGACAAAAAGACGACCACCTTCCAGCTAGGAAGTGAGCCCTGACCGGGCACTGAACTGATCAGCACCCAGATCTTAGACCTCCCTGCCTCCAGAACTATGAGAAATAGATTTTTGTTGTTTAAGCCAACCAATACATAGTATTTTGTTACAGTAGCCTGACCTGTTATTAAGATATTAAACTTTCTAATGCTTGAAAAATATGGCTCTTGCTTCACACTATTAGTACATATCTGATATGAACTAGAAAAGCAATCTTTTCTACCCAAGATTTCATCCCAGACCAGGGAAGAAGTGTTTGATGTTAAAAGGGTATTGGTAAGAAGGAATGGGCATGCTTTCCCTGAGTCTAGCTTTTCAATAGTTTGGTTGCATAATTAACTTCTTTGGACTGTGTATCATTTGTGTAGAGTCACAGAGTTGAAATAGATTCAAGTCCCCACTGCAGCTCAGATTTTTGTGTTACATTCAATGATTCATTTGCATTGATGTTGAAGAGCTTCAGCTATTTTTGTGAAAGTGGCTTCTAAAAAGTATGTTAGAGCCTTTCAAAAGGAATATGGAGAGAAAAGGAGCAACAAAAAGAAGGACCATTTAGAGAACTAGAAACCACACTTTTCTGAGGCCCGGAACTCTTGCTAATATTAGCCATTTCATTTAAAGAGCCTCACTAGACTAAAAATCATTTAATGAAATTCCAATGATTCCTGCCTAACAAGGAGCCATGAGCACTCCCCCAAAATTTTGTTGATAGCTTAAAACTAATTTTAGTGTATGTAAATTAAATTATAATGAACACACACACACACACACACACACACACACTGTCTCGACCATGATGAATCTAGAACTCCAGAACTTCTGGTTAATAAAACAAAACTTCTGATTTCAAGTAGAAGATAGCTTACAATCCAAGTTTTAAAGATTTGCTGTGTTCTTCTGAAAGATGTGCACAGAGCATTTCACATCCACTCTCAGGCGACTCCTCTTAGTAGTCAAAAGCAACTCCTTTTGAGATAATTATTCCTTTCCCACACCACATACGTCCCTAGGCTTGGGGAAACTGAAATTCCAATTTTAAAGGTCTGCCATGCATTGATCTGAGGTTTAAAGGCATTCCCTTATGACGTGTCAAAGTCTTAAGTTTCTGAGGAGGAGAAACCAGTGAAAATGTACACTGTAAATTCTGAGTTAAAAAGCACTTGCCAGCATGAAGGTATTTGCGCATTTAAATGTTGCCAATGATATGTAATTTGCAGCCTGCATGTACAGAAATTCTCCCTTGCAGTCCTGCTCAAACCAAGAGCCAGGGTTGTTAAAATGTCTTTGTGCCCTTTTCATATAAATTACTGCTTCTTATACAAACATTTTTCTCATGTTGGAGTGATTCATAAAGCCTCTAATCCCATGGGTGTAATAGGACACCTCTCAATTATGCATCCCAGGGATGAGTAATTTCACAGGCTGAGAGAAAGAGATAAATGCATTCAAATGTTCTTGCAAAACAATTTTCAGGAAGAGAAAGGAGTGAAAAAAAAAGTCAATGTAAAAATTGAAGAATTACTTTATTGTGCATAAAAGGGTATTAGATCTGCGTTGGCAGAACTGCTCAATTCACAGTTCTGTGCAAACCACCCCAGTAACAGCACTGCCAGAAGCCTTCCTAATATGCAGTTACCTACAAATGCTCAGCTTTGTCTCTGGTAACAGCAAAGAATAAGAATGTATAATAATCATGTTTTGTAGCGAGTCATGGGTTAGAGAATCTGTGAGGAATTATCTAATTATGTTGCTCATTCAGGAGCAGTTCTATTTGGAAGCAACGTGGTTGGTCACTGCTGGACTTTTTGGTCTTGCCATTAGCAGCTGTTTACTGAGCCCCTAATGTGTGAGCTGCATTACGACACCCATAAGAGCCAGGGTTTATACAGGAAAGGCAAACACCTGTATAAAGCATTATCATTTGTCCTGGGTGAGCAGTCCTAAAGATATGCAGGGGTAGATACAATCAGACTGTTGGAATCACTAAAGAAGACTTCATGGATGAGTGGATAAATTGAACCTTCCAGAAAAGACAGTCTCTAGGAAGAGGTAGAGAGTGTCCTGAGAATTATCTCATGTTGGAGAAATGGAACCATGTATGCCTAGAGGTTGGAAGAGTTAAAGCATGCATGGGGAAACTTTATATTATTAGATTTAACAAATTGTTGTTTTTGTAGGTGAGAGATGATCAAGTACCAGTCTGTAAAATGCAAGCCTGGCTTGCTGAAAGACAAAGCTGGATATGTGGGTTAGGAGCCAAATAAGAAATTGAGAATGTCACAGTGGGATGCTTCCAGTATTTCCTTTAACGCTCAGCAACAGCATAGCATGTGGAATCCAAAGAACCACTAATCTGAGAATATTCTATGGAAGGGGCCTTGGAAAAACTTAGGGTAACTTGCGATCCCTGTATGACCCTTCACTGTCTGCTTCTGTCATCCCAGTGATAACGAATGTACACCTAGTTCAGCTAATTATCTTTTGAATCAACTCTTATAGTTTGTTTCTTTATTGTTTTGTGTGTCTGTTCATTTGATGTTGAACCAAGGACTGGTGCTTGTAGCAAGGTTAAAACTTCAGGTCATCCCTTCAGACATTTAAAGATGCCACATTAAATAGAGATCTTCCTTAGTTTATGATGGGGTTACCTCCTGATAAACCCATTGAAAACTGAAAATACTGTTAAGTCAAAAATGCATTAATAAACCTAACCTATCAAACATCTAGCTTAGCCTAGCCTACCTTAAACGTGCTTAGAACATGTGCATTAGCCTACAGTTGAATAAACTTACCTAATGCAAAGCCTATTTATAATAAAGAGTTCAATATCTCATGTAATTTATTGAATACTGTACTGGAGTGTGAAGAAAACAGAATGGCTGTATGGGCACAGAATGGTTGTTCAGTGCATAGGCTGTTGATCCTCGTGACCGTGTGGCTGACTGGGTGCTGTGGCTCACTGCGCCTTGCCAAGGCTGCCCAGCATCACCAGAGAGTATCTCACCACATACCGGTAGTCCAGAAGGAGATCAAAATTCAACAAATGGTTTCTACTGAATACATATCACTATTGTACCACTGGAGAGATGAAAAATCATGAATAAATAAAACCACTGTTGGGGATCATTTATAGTCCCTCTTATTGCTTTTACTTTCCTACGATTATAGCCACCCTCTTTCTTGACATGTTTTCTAATCAGTGTATAATAATATAATTAAATTTTCTTGGCAATTGCTACACAAGGTGGGATCATGTTGAGTTTACTGTCAGCTAGCTCCTAATGCATTTCCTACCCAGGTTACTAAGTCAGGAAACCCGTATTTTATGGCTGTGCAAATGTTTTGTGTATCACAGTTAGGACTTTTCATTAAGTTCCTGTAAGACAACATCTGGGTATAGTTAGGCCCTTGTTCAACCTGTTCAGATCACTATTCTTTCAGTCAACATTATTGATTGCTCTCCAGTTTTTTCATCTGCAGATTTGATCAGCATACAATAAAATCCTTACAACAGTCTTTAATAAAAGTGTTTAATAAGATGGAACTCTAAAGTGCATCACCAGATGGTCATTCTCTGGATTCACATAAACTATTTAGAAAATAATGTTTATGAAATTCACCTAATCTTGCTGCAATTTGACCAATATTTCTCAATCTCAGTTACACATGTGGCATGGTACATGTCAGATACCTTGCTGAAATACTTCCAGCATTTTCTTTTCATAAGCTCTGCCTCAACAATATTATTACAACTTTTGTTTAATGGGTTGTTTCTACAATGACACTGTGAAATGAGTGAGGTGGAATATAGTGGCCACTTTCTGTTATGCAGTAGGATGCTTTCAAATCAGTTACCTCCGGATATTATTCTTATGCCCCAACACAAATAATGTATTAAAATGTGAAAGAGCAAACTTTTTATGTAAAGAACAAGATAGTCAACATTTCAGACTTTGTAGGTCACATGGTCTCTGCCACAAATACTCAACTCTGCCCTTGGAGAGAAAAAGCAGCCAAAGAGAATACTAAACAAATGCGCCTGGCTGCATTCCAATAAAACTTTATTTACCAGAACAAGCAGCAAGCTGGATTTGGCCAATGGCAGCAGTTTGCTGAGCCCTGTATTAATATATTAGCATTAGCACATTGTCAGTGATCATATCTGTAATATCTGAAAGTATGGAGGAGTCTCGAAAAGAGTGAGAATTTAGTTTTAATAGATGAGGGAACTCAGGGAGGGAATTTGAAGATGAAAAGCTTTCCCAGAGGGAATTAGATGGCTACCCACTTCAGGGAGTCACCATGGACAACTGAGGGTTTTAAGGAGGAGAGAATGGATGGTAACATCATCTGTAAGAGAGTGTCCAATGCAACAAATGCAAATCTCACCTATTTTGCACTTTTGTTGATGTCTGGGACAGGTTTCAGTACTGATATTACCCAAATGTCACACTCAATTCTGTAGAGGTTTGCTACAAAATGAAAAAGTGTACAGCATTGTTTGAGGTCTTTTTTAATTTGGCTGGTGACAGTTAGAGGGCCTTGGCATGTATGTAAAATTGTATATAAAGGTAAAGTGGAAAATCGTGTTCAGGAAACCTTGACCTATGTTTGCATAAAGTACAATTGTGAATACAAAAATAAACAAATGAACTTCCCCTTTGCGGAAGAGCTAGCCTGTCATATGAATTGAAATGGGAACTGAAAAATTGTTTGGGAAGGACATTATTGTTCTCTACACTTGTGTGGAGCTCATATACCATCTTTCTTCAATTACAAAACACCATAGATTGTAAGATGCACACCTGATTTAATAACAGATTTACAGAAAAGAAACCAAACTAAATAAAAACTCTATCATACTTAATGTTCCCACCAATTGTAGACTACATCCCAGCTTTAGAAATTTAAAAAGTGAAAAAAACAGCATCATAAAATGAAAGAAATGTTTTATATTATCTCCTCTACTGTCCTCTCCCCACCCCCAAACATACACACACCTTGGCTTTAGGGAAAAATAAAACAAGCAAAAGCCTATCACTCATTATTCAGGAATAATGCAGCATAAATGGACTTAAGTACTTTGTCCCAACTTGTCTATTCTGAGGTGAAGTCTTCTGTTTGGGTTGTTTTTAAGTGGATATGAAACCATTAAGCATTAAGCATTAAAAAAATAATAAATGTTAATTTTAGAATAGTTCTAGATTTACAGAATTGTTTCAAAGACAGTACAGAGAGTTTTAAGGTATTCCCCCCATACTTAGCTTTAAATTAAATTTTTGTTTGATGTCATTGAGTTTTAAGAGTATTTGTCTATGTTAGATACAAGTTCTTTATCAGAGATGTGTTTTGCAAATATTTTCTTCCTGTTTGTGGTATGTCTTTTGTTTTTCTTAACTGTGTCTTAATTTCCTTTCTCTTCTAAGATCCAATCTTGGACACATTAAATTTAATAGTCATGTATCCTTAGACTCTTCCTGGTCTGAAGTTTCACAGACTTCGCTCATCTTAGATGGTCTTGACTGTTTTGCAAATTATTGGTCAGATAGTTTGTAGAATGTCCCCCAAGTGGGATTTCTAATACATTTACATTTTTTTTTTGCTTTCTGCATTCCATTCTGGGATCCCTCAAACTCCTGAATGATTTTTAAAAATCTGTATACATGAAGATGTATTCTTTGTGCTACGAAGTCTATGGATTTTGACAAGTGTGTTAAGGTCACGAAATGGCTGCTCCAGGTTCCGCCCTCTCAGCCACACTCCTGGCAGAATGAAAGGATAAATACAACATGCAAAAAGAGCTTATGCTCCTGTAAAGATGCTTTCCTGGAAACCATACTATTGTGGGCTGAATTGTGTCCCCCTGTCCCTAAATTCATATTTTGGATCCCTAACTCCTTGTATCTCAGAATGTGACTGTATTTGGAGATAAGGTCTGTAAGGAGTCAATTAATTTAAGATGAGGTCATTATAGGGGGCCCCTAATCTAATCTGACTGGTGTCCTTATATGAATAGGACATTAGGATACAGCCACACACAAAGGGAAGACCATGTGAAGACAAGAGGAGAAGGTGGTCATTTATAAGCCAATGAGAGAAGCCTCAGAAGAAACTAACTCTGCCAACACCTTGATCTCAAACTTCTAGTCTCTAGAATTGTGAGAAAATACATTTCTGTTGTTTAAGGCACTGCACCGTATTTTGTTACGGTGCCCTAAGAAACTAATACATGTACTCAGTGAATTTTTTGTTTACATGACATTGACTAGAAGTGTGTCACTTGGCTATGCTAAGATGCAATGAAGCCTGGGAAATTGGGTTTTTAATTGCTACCTCAAAATCAGATTTCTAATACTGAGGGGAGAGAACCTAGTAGATAATGGGTATTCTCTGCTACTGAGTTCTAAGCTCTTAATTTAAATAATATGATTTAATCCTTATAATAACTCCATGAAATAGTTTTCAGATGAGTAAACCAGTGAGTCAAATAAAGGTCACCTAGTTAGTATTAAAGCTCCCTGATTGGACCACAGGTGGTCTGATTCTAAAACCCAAAAACTAATTATCTCAATGTTTTACTCATTATTTTAAGTAATATTAAAATTCCTAATACATACACTTTGATGTGTATGAAAAACTAGAATTTTAGAATGAATTCCTAGAATCATAACTACTGGAATTCATGCTGGTATTAATGCTTAAAATAAGGATGTAGTAATTAAATTGCCTTCTAAAAAAGCATTACCAAATGATACATCCACCAACAGTTTTAAGTATCCATTTTCTCTCCAATGCTGAATATTAACAATCTTATAAATATTTTGCTAATATAATGGGTTTAAAAAAGATGTAATGTTATTTTCATTTTTTTACCTCATTATCAGAAGGTAAAACATCTTTCCACACATTTTTTGATCATTTGTATTTATTGTTCTTTCATTCAGTTTTCTATTTTGTTGTCCTTTCATATTGATTATAGGGATTCTTTATATATTTTATTAATCCTTCCTTATATTTGTTTTATATATTGCTGTCCAATTTATAATCTGCTTTATCTCTGTTTAAGAAATCTTTTTTCAAAGCAAATATTGAATATTTTTATGATGAATTCTGGCATTTATCCTTTTCTTAGGAAGATCTCCCCCAATCATAATTATAGATATATATACCTACTGTTCACCTAACTTTTATAGTAGTTAGTCTGTGGTTATTATTAGAGTTTACTATTTAGCTCTTTTATCTACTTGGAATTTTCATATAGATATTGTGTGAGGCAGAAATGTAACAATTATTTTTCAGGCTTTTGGCTGCTTTTGTCAAGGGTTAATTATTTTTGAAATTGTCAAATTTTGAAATTACCCAAGCAGTAATTATTTTTGATATTTTTCAATCCTACAATTTTTTATAAAATATAAAGATAAATTTTTGTCTACATAAAACACTCCTTATGATCTTTTACTACAGGATTTTTTGAACCAAAACACTACAATCATATTTCAATTACCTCTAAACTTGAAGGTGGAAAACATGTTTTGGTGGTTTTAGCATTAAAATGTTTTCACTCTTTCCTCAGCTTATGTCAAAGTTCTTTTTCACCAATAATTTTAACTATGTGTTGTATCCCTTATGAGCAGGGTATTGCCTTTTGGGGCATTCTCAAGTGGCTGGTGTACATGACTCTATTTGGCTTTTCCACTGAAATTTTTATGACAGAGTTATTTTTAGTTTCCATTGGTCAGCACATTACAATGTTTGTTGGAAATTACTTTATCTCAAAGATTTAGTCAATCCCTTTAACCATTTGAAAAATGAAGGTTAATCACAACACACAAAGTCAGTATCATTTTATTACTTGACTTAACAGCATGCCATTTGAAGAGTTAATATTTTCAAGCTACAGAAAAAGAAGGCCCACAATTCCCAGGAATTAACCAAACAGCCTGACCCAGAGAAATCCCTCTGGGGTCCTTTAGAAGTTCCAAGCATTCTGAAGACTGCTACTCAGTCTAGCCTGTTCTTTGAACCAGTTGCTCTGTAGAAGAGAACATTTTCTCTGATACTTGAAGTTTGAAAGATCATTACATATTTTATGCTGCATATACAAAAACACTTCCAAGTTTACTTAGAAAATATACTCAGGAGAAGAACTTTTTGAGAGAGAGGGATTATGGGGGGATTCTTGTGAAGGAATTAGAAAAATGAAATCAACAGTCAAGAATAAATGTGCTTCAAATTTAACACTCACTAGAACCAGGGAAATTTGGTTATAAATATTCCTGCTGTCTTGATAAACTGAAATCTGTTTTAGCTGTATTAGAAGGAATATAATAGATTTTTCTACAATGAAAATAAAGCATGATTTGTCTGTTTTGTACATTGAACATTCATGTATTTGATTTAAGTTGAGATTTACTTGTTATGTTTCTCTATAAACTTGGGAATACTGATTATTTTGTGAACACTACTGGTATTTTTAGACCAGTCCATCTCCCTTACTTCACACTAGTTTATTTTTAAAATACCTGCATTGCTTTAGAGTTAACTTATCTGACTAATACATCATATGCTACAAACAAATAAATATGAATTAAAGAGTGATACTAGATTGCTGAGGTAATTTTCATTTTTAAAAAAGATGAATTATGAACTGTTAGTGTGGACATTAGAAATTATATTATTTAGGTGACTGTGAAATTCTGAACAACTTCTTTTAAAGGACAGATACCTATTTAAATTTTTAACAAGCATTTCCTACTCTGCATTTTCATTTCCTTGGTTGTCTTTATCCAGCAGTACATGCTTTGCAAGTTCTCTCCTTATTGCTGGGGTTGCAAAAACTATCATGAATTAAATATGTTGTCTATGGAGGATAGCTGATCTATAAACCGACATCATGTGATGCAGCTTAACCTTGACTTTCTTTGATAGTCATAAAAATTACTTTTGGATTCAATCCAGTCCTCTTTGATAATCACAGACTGCACAGCTTCTCAGAGGAAATCTTTTTCAATGATCTGAGTTAGGAAGTTCTACCCTCATTGTATATGTCAGGCCTTCTACATATGTAAGTGAAAATAATAGCTGATATAAACTCCTGGATTAAAAAAACACTAGATGTTCCTCTACTTTTGAACAAAGGTCAGCAGAAAAACTTAACAGCTCAACAACTTTCTTCATAAAACCCACAACTCAGAACAAGCTCTCCGGCAAACATTTTCCTAGAAAATGATACAGCAGAAAGATCCTAGACTTCAGGCCACATGGACGTTGGGTTGAATCCCAGGCTCCCACATGAGTATCAGCAAATTATGGCAGCAATACATTTAACTTTTCCATATCTCAGCTTGCTCATCATAAAGTGTGGTTGTGAATGCCCAAGTCATAGATTATTACATGTAATAGGAGAATAACCATACAGAAAGCATTCGAGTACCTAGCAACAGGGGCCCTTAAATTCTAGAAAATCCATTTCCTGACCAGGCTCTCCTTCTCAGGTTTTAACCTAACACTATCTTGCAGAGTTTTTCGCTACTATGAGTTCCCCAAATCTACTGAAATAGGATTTAGGACACAGAAATACTAAAGCATATAGCATAGGTAAGGGTGAAGAAGTAGAAGAGTAGGGAGAGTTTATCTGTCAGCATAAACAGGGCTTTATGAAGCTTTCAAAAACAGAATCTCAGCATACTGTCCATCATCACCGACAGTTCTAAGAATACTGATGTGATAGGCCTCCCTACCCCCAAGAGCCAATTCCTATAATAAATGTCCTTCTATATGTATCTATATATCTCCTATTGGTGTTCTGTTCTCTGGAGAACCCTGACTAATACAACTAGGGTTTTGCTGTTTTCCTTTTTCCTTTTTTTTTTTTTCTGTGGTTATTTATTTATTTATTTATTATTACTTTCAAAAAAAATTTTTATTATCATTAATCTACAATAACATGAAGAACATTTTTACTAGGCTCTCCCCTACCCCAAGTCCCCCCCACAAACCCTATTACAGTCACTGTCCATCAGCATAGTAAGATATTGTAGAATCACTACTTGTCTTCTCTGTGTTACACAACCCTTCCCTTTTCCCCACCCCCCACATTATACATGCTAATCATAATACCCCCTTTCCTCTTCCCCACCCTTATCCCTCCCTATGCTCCCATTCTCCCCAGTCTCTATTCCTTTGGTAACTGTTAGTTCATTCTTGGGTTCTGTGATTCTGCTGCTGTTTTGTTCCTTCAGTTTTTCCTTTGTTCTTATACTCCACAGATGAGTGAAATCATTTGGTATTTGTCTTTCTCCGCTTGGCTTATTTTCCTGAGCATAATACCCTCTAGCTCCATCCATGTTGTTGCAAATTGTAGGATTTGTTTTCTTCTCATGGCTGAATAATATTCCATTGTGTATATGTACCACATCTTCTTTATCCATTCATCTACTGATGGACACTTAGGTTGCCTCCATTTCTTGGCTATTGTAAATAGTGCAGTGATAAACATAGGGGTGCATCTGTCTTTTTTAAAATGGAGTGCTGCATTCTAGGGGTAAATTCCTACATGTGGAATTCCTGGGTCAAATGGTAAGTCTATTTTGAGCATTTTGAGGAACCTCCATACTGCTTTCCACAATGGTTGAACTAATTTACATTCCCACCAGCAGTGTAGGAGGGGTACCCTTTCTCCACAACCTCGCCAACATTTGTTGTTGCTTGTCTTTTGGATGGTAGCCATCCTTACTGGTGTGAGGTGATATCTCATTGTGGTTTTAATTTGCATTTCTCTGATAACTAGCGATGTGAAGCATCTTTTCATGTGTCTGTTGGCCATCTGAATTTCTTCTTTGGAGAACTGTCTGTTCAGCTCCTCTGCCCATTTTTTAATTGGATTATTTGCTTTTTGTTTGTTGAGGTGTGTAAGCTCTTTATATATTTTGGATGTCAAACCTTTATTGGATCTATCATTTATGAATATATTCTCCCATACTGTAGGGTACCTTTTTGTTCTACTGATGGTGTCCTTTGCTGTACAGAAGCTTTTCAGCTTGATATAGTCCCACTTGTTCATTTTTGCTTTTGTTTCCCTTGCCCCGGGGAGATATGTTCATGAAGAAGTCACTAATGTTTATGTCCAAGAGATTTTTGCCCATGTTTTATTCTAAGAGTTTTATGGTTTCATGACTTACATTCAGGTCTTTGATCCATTTTGAATTTACTTTTGTGTATGGGGTTAGACAGTAATCCAGTTTCATTCTCTTACATGTAGCTGTCCAGTTTTGCCAGCACCATCTGTTGAAGAGACTGTCATTTCCCCATTATATGTCCATGGCTCCTTTATTGAATATTAATTGACCATATACGTTTGGGTTAATGTCTGGGGTCTCTAATCTGTTCCACTGGTCTGTGGCTCTGTTCGTGTGCCAGTACCAAATTGTTTGCTGTTTTTCATATTTGGTTTTTACGCAAAATACGGAATTTGGAATCAGAAGATATGGATTTATGTCCTATCTCCACCTCTTACTAATTAGTTCTTAAGCAAATATCTTCACCTAGTTAGGCCTTGGTTTTCTCATCTGTAAACCGGCAGAAAAAATTTTTCATGCTGTGTATAGTTCATATGATTATTAGGAAAAGCAAACATATTGGTGTATAAGTTCTTGAAAATATCAGACCTATACAGTTGTTAGCTCTCACCTCTTCGTCTAAATAAACTAACCATGTATCATATACCAGAAGAGATACAGAGAGTAAGATAAATTGAATATATTTTAAAATGCTATTTAATCTCAAAGGGAAAATTCTCAAGGAGGTGAATATTTTCAATATATGAAGCAGTTTATGCAGATCATATAGTTGGTCACAGGGATGGAAGTGCAGCATGGAGAATACAGTCAATGGTTCTGTAACATCTTTTTATGGGGACAGATAGTAACTGCACTACTGGGGGTGAGAATTTTAATAACATGTGTAACTGTTGAATCACTGTGCTGTATACTTGAAACCAATATCATATTGTATGTCAACTTTACTTCAATAAAAAATACACTTAAAAAAACTATACAAAGCTTCTCATATATTTATAGCATGGACCCATGCAATATTCATTATGAGAAACCAAGGACTTCTTAGCAAATAAAACTAGAATATTTCATTAAAAAACTAGTGTCCAGGTGATTTTATTACTAGAGCTTATACTTATTATTAATACAAATGTAATATATTGAAAACGTAGTACAATTTAAGCTGTTGTAAAAAGCTAATAAAACAGAGAATTTTTTAAGTCATTCAATCAATCTCCTAGTATGGCATAAATTTCAAAGGCTTGGACACTGAACCTTGATTCCTCAAAATAAAGTAAACAGTTCCCATGGCTTTACAGAATGATTTAGCCAAAGGAAATATGTTACACAGAAAGCTTCATGCAATACAACATAGAAAAAAGCTCTTATTAACTTACTAGAGTAGGGAAGGACAGTGTGTATATACATTAAACTGTCTAGAAAACCTCCTTAACTTTAAAATTATGCACTGGAACCAGAACATATAAAAATTTCTAATGGACTATGAATGAAGAATAATGACAAAAATTAATTAGGCCTGGTGAAAGAATAAATACTACTTATTCAAAAATCATGTACTAAGAATTCAAGGGAACAGATAGATTACTTTTCAGGGTATGTTTAATGAGGTTTCAAGAAAGCATTCTATTTAAAAATTGGTAGCATGTTTTGGTTACATTTGCAGAAGAACATTCTGCTGCTTTCTTTTTAATAGGACTGGAATTCTTTTTTTGCTATGTCAGACTCTTAGGTGATTTTTATATTTTCCTATAAAAATAATTCTTTATTTGGCTTTTAGTATGTTGAGTCAACCCAAAGTACACTGCATTTCAGGGAAAGAAAAATTGAAACATAGTACCAGTCTCTACCATTTTAAATTTTCTATTTTTACCAAATATTTTTGATTTGATATGTTTTTAAGGCATTGATATTTATTAATATGGAATTTTATGTCAATACTACCATTAATATTTTGTATTATGTTGTAATATGTTTGCACATTATTTTAATAATATGAGAAAAGATTAAGACAGATGATTTACTATGATGAAGTTTTCTCATTTCATATAAAGGGGAACTTTATCAGGTTCAATTTTTTTCAAGCAATTTCTTCCTCTACATAAATATGACTTTTCTGAATTATGAGCCCAAGTATTAATTTTTAAAAATAACTCAAGCCTGTAGAAAAGGAATTTATTATTTTTACAAACTTATCACACAGAATTTTGTATTGTAGCTCCACTATGTGCCAACAACCATACAATATTAAAAGAAGAAAATGGACATGGAACAAATATTTTAATTAAAACTTAGCATGCTGATTTCTCACCAGGAGAATAAAGCATGTGAGTCAACAACAGACTCTTGAGGAGCTGCTATTACTTCCTCTTCTATTTTCCCATAGATTTATCCATACTCTGAATTCTAGAATTTATTTGTGTCCCACCAAAATTATTTGAATACATACTAGTTTCTCTTAAGAGTATTCTAGATCCTCAAACAAGCCATTTTATTATTTTTTATATTGTGTATATGTTGAATGGATGAATATGCATGAATAAGTATAAACATCATTTTTGTAAATTTTTAAAAACATTCACGACTCTGGTGCACAGGAAAAATACATTTTACATTGGGATGAAAAATACAAATATCGAATCTCTATCTGCATCTACCCATCTGTCTGAAACAAAAGAATTAAAAATCAGTGCTCATCCTCACCCTAGGCACTGCTCTTTGATTTTTCTATTCTATTTCATTTTAAAGAAAGGCTTGTCCATGAACTATATTAATTTTATAAACCATAAGTGATTTGTGACCTGCAGTTTAAAAATTCTGATTTGTGGGATAAAAAGGAAGTATAATCCCTAATTTAACTTACACACAGGAAGCCACTAGAAAACAGGCATATAGACATTGGCCATTTCAAAACAATGTTCTGGAAATGCTGAAAGTACAAACAAGATACTTGAGTGTAAATATCTGGAGAAGCCTTCCTCTAACTGAGCCTTAGCATTTCAGCATTTAGATGTATAGAAAGAAGTGAACATTTTAAGGTGTAGAAGGTAGGAACGAGAGCAAGAAATGGCAGAGTAGTAAATGACTATACCTCAAGAAGGTATGAGCTGAACTATCAGGATCTCAGACAGCTGGACTAGGACAGAGAGAAGGGATTGAGTACCAGACTGAGGACTTGTTCAGGTTCTCTAACAGTATACTCTTTCCATCTATCTAGTGACCTATCTGTGTATCTTCTTTTTTAATTTTCTAGAAAAGTTAATGTAGCATCAGCAACTAACATTTTCCCTTTGGTGAAGAGGAATGTATACAGGAAACACAACTAGATATAAAAATGCCATGAGAAAGAGGTGATAAAGATAGGGTTTGGGAACAGTTGAAAAAGAAATATGCCTGATTGCTTCGGAGGCTACGCTAAGTACGGAATTAACCATTCATATTGTGAGCCTAGCTAAGTGGGGGAATACTGACCGTAGTGACAGGAATGGAGAAATTAGAAATGATGATCTGTCTAGGGTGTTTAAAGGTTCCCCTGCAGTACTAAGTATTTCAATATACAAGCTTATCTTTCTACTTCGGAATATGTAGTGGTTCTTTTTAGCTAAAGATTTTCAATCTCTTTGAGAAGTGGTAGTTGGTATGTTCACTTCTAGTATGACATGACATCATCAAAATGTAACTTTTAGGCCAAGAATGATTTCTGTCTGCATAATTGGAATTGGACTAAACTTCAGTATCTAGGTAGTCCATTAGCGAACAGGCAAACATCCTAGATATTAGCTGAACCGGATTGCCCTTGATGTGGCTTTACAAATCTCATGGTCTGCCCTTGTTGAGGTTCAGCATATGATCCTAGGTTCAAAAACGAATCAGAAACCAAAAATTAAAATAAAAACAACAAAAAAATTTCCAAGAAACCAACTACATCACAGAAATACTTTAAATACTATACAAAACTTGGCTGAAGTTCTTGCTTTCACAATGAAAAAAAATTGGCCTTCAGCATGATTTTCAAAAGCTATTAGGTTTCTATTAGATTCAAAATTTATTACCAATGCTGTTCTCATCTGCCAGTACTTTCACCTTCTTCCTACTCCAAGTCATTAAATTAAGAAAATTATATTTATCTGATAGATAGTTTTGGGAAATACAGAAATGTAACATAGAGCATTGTTTCACTTTAATTTTTGAAACACAAGTCAAATCTCTTTGGGCCTCACAATATTGTTTGAGTCTTATTATTTGGGGTTCATCCATCTGGATGTATCAGAGTTTTCTAAAAAATATCTTTGTGTGATAACTGATTGACTTTAACACCATGCTTTTACATAAATCGGAAATATCTATTTTGTTTGTTTTTTTTCCTCAAACTGAAGAGACACCTATGATGAAGAGAGATAGCAGTCAATGCAGGAGAGTAAAATAATAACATTTACAGGATAATTGTTACAGTGTGTATGGGAGCATCATACAGCAGAGGAGAAATGCACATCTTACAACTTTAGAATGTGTTCAGATGTTTATGGAATACAATATATCATCATACCTCTTAATTACAAAGCACCTTTCTTGATAGAGTCAGATTCATATGTTCTCATAGTTTCTTTGGTGTTGGTCCAAGATACATCACTGTTTATGAGGTCAAGTGTGACATTCAGCAAAATTCCTGTAAGATCCATTTGAGTTGAAGAAACTAAGCTAGCTGACCACATTTGTGAGAAAGGCTTCTACTGTTGGCGACCTACAGAACCAGTGGAAATACTTATTGCAGACACCAATGCATATGCTGCAATGGGTTCTGCCCCTTTGCAAGAATTAGTGTTACAAAATATCCTGTTGAATGTCAGGTGATGTTCTGTTTATAGCCAGTTTTTTTCCAGGGTCCTAAGAGTTTCTAACTTGGATTAAAATGTCCTCTGAATGTAAGTCTAATAATGACAATCTTTGGAAAAAAACTGAGATGCCAGTCATGGATGACTTAAACATTGCAGGAATAATTTATTCCTTCAGGTAAAACAAAATTGGAATTTCATAAGATTATTATTCCAGTACTCTCATTTATAAATAACATTTGTAGATTATAGGAAGAAAATCTAAAATAGTACTCTTTTCATATGACAAGTCTTATGAGGAACTAATTATTTAGAATCTAGTCAATTTCTTTGTTAGTTCTTTGTAGTAAGTTGAAATGATAGAGAGGCAGTAGTTTTGACTATGACAGATTACAAGACCATATCATCATAGAAACAGCTTAATTTTAGAAAAGTCCAAAATGGATCAGAATCACAAGTAAAACAATTCCAAAGCTTTTGAAATATGACACTACTTGTGATTGCTAAGAATATGGTTATTACAAAGAATAGACAGTCAGTATGCATTAAAATATGATTTAGGTGATCTTTCCTTCCTAGTAATGCAAAAAGGACATAATAAAAGTTCAACTTGCTAAGACTGTTTGAGAAAATATTCAAATGAAGAAACATCAACAGTGAGAAACCAAATAACAACAGGACAATTCACAAGGGGCCTTTTTCGAGTCCTTACATATTCAGGAATTGAAAGCACATAAAAGCAAGGAAGATAGGCATGATTTGTGAAATCCCAGCAGTCGTGAAGTTCACACAAACCAGAGCCAATTGCACCAACAGTGCCAGCTCTCCTTAAAACTGGAAAGCAGGTGGATTTTTGCTTTGCACAATACACATTAAGTTGCTATATAGGTGTAATTATGAAAAATATTGTCATTGAGAAAACAAAGTGCTACACAAAGAAGCTGAGATATTAAAAACACAGATTTCTTCAATTTTCCCCCACAGACATTGGTTTTCATGAAGGCATACACTACTTTATTACAATTCAAAAGTACTTCACAACTTTGGAGTAAAGGCTCAAATACTCCCACATTTGCAGATTTCTAATATTCATAATTTATGAGTGAAATTTAGAGCATATGCTACTTTGGGGATAAAATCCTGTAGTCAATAATAATGTTGTTTGCCATGATAATAAAATCATTTTATAATTTAACAGGTGTCATTTTGACATAGTTATATATATCAGTTTATTTTTTGGTAACTTTTAACTAACCAACTACAAACCTCGTGATTTAATGTTATTTATATTTATTAATATTTTTCAGAAAGATTGTTTTTCTGTCAGTCAATTTCTCACTGGCTTGAAATAACTCCAGAAAGAGCAAGGAGACTAGGGCAATAGTCAATCATGCTGTGGATTATGTCAGAAAAAGAATTTAGGTATCTCACCTAGAGAGATTATGCTCACATCTGTAAAAAATTGTTAACAACTCCTTTTATTTAGCAGACATCATAAAGATAAATAAGATAATTAAAGGAGCCTGAACAAATGGGAATAAATATATAAACCTGAAGCAGGACTATTTTAGTTATAATGATGATGATGAACAATGATTATATTCAGAAGCAAATTAATAAATACAAAGTATACAGGACTACTCTTTATACTGCATGTAGAGAGAAACTTGGGAGGAACCACCAGGTGGGCAGTTGGGAAAGATTCAGAGCCCAATCCTGCCGGAGGCACTGTAGGGTGTGGTCACTTACCACACCCCTGTCTGGAAACTCCCAGGTGAGTGGATCTGAGCTTTCACTCTTTCCCACCAGCCTGCTCCCTCCTACTTAGAACCAGGCATGTTCCCTCTCACTTCTGGCAGGAGTAAAGGCTAGAGGCTTGATGGGACAGGCAACCTTTCTTCTCCATCCCAGAGAACATCCATAGTATTTGGAACTGAGTAATGAACTGGAACTATTCTGTACCACCTTACACACAGGGCTAAAACTTGCAGTCTCTGGCTTCACTCTCAGTGAGATGCCAAATGGAAAAATACTGGGTCGCCTCTAAAATGAGGTTTTGTTTCTGCAGTTTTTCTGCATCCAGTGAACAATCAGGCTTGCTACTGCTTGCACCATTAGAGTTAGACGCATTCCCCTTTAGTATAAAATTGCCATTTCAAAGGAGCTGTGTTGGAGCATCTGTTACCTTCCCCACAGTGCTTAAGGCCCATTATCACTGCCACAGGAAAGTTTCCCGAATGTCCCTTCCTGGCCAGGTTTCTCTCCAAATTATTTTCTCCTTCAATAGCTTCGTACCTATCCTCGGTAATACTTTTCTCAGTTTTTAAACTTTTCATTTACCTGCAAGATTACTTCGTTAGTCTCTGCCTTACATAGTGGACTTTAAATTATAACACATCAGCAACAGTGTTTATTTTTACTATGGCTATCATTTAGCAGGCATTCATAAATAAATTAAATAAAATAAACATTACATGACACCCAGTTACACTTGAATTTCATATAAATAATATATTTTTGTGTAAGTATGTTTATCTAAAATTCAAATTTAACTGAAAATCCTGTATTTTTATCTAGCAACATTTTCTAGTCATACTTTGCCTGTCAGTGCCCCTCATAGTATTAGGAATGTTGTAAGGGATCAATTAAAATTTCTTGAACAAATAAATAAAAGAGTGCAGTAAGGAAGGAAGGAACTATAAAATTTTAGATAGATGACAATAGATAAGAATGCATACTTGTATACTTATAATCCATCACCCCCAAAAACTTTCTTGAAGAACATTTTTTAAAACAAGGAATAATTCATCAAGCTCATAGATAAAGACTTCCACAGAGTTATTGATAAAAATGTCACACTAGAATTCTGCCATTAACATAGTTTTAACCTTCCTGGTTCCCATGTACAAGATGTAACAAAAATCATATTATATAACATTAAATGAACTAAAAACTGAATTTGAGACAAAACGATTCCTATAATTTTTTGACAATGTTGATTTAAGTAAAGCAGGTGAAACTGACAGGTAGTTATAATGAAATAATTCTCTACAGATCAAGCTATAGATATATCAAGGGCAACTAGCAAATAGCCTTCATAAGGTTTTGGGTAAATTGAGTCATTGTTCTTCCTCATCAGCATTATAATTGTTTGACATGATTATTTCCTATAAGTTACAGAACAGTTTTTGTCTGCTAAGACAATTTTTATGCTTATCTTTTCTTTCATGAATTTCAATGAATACTGAAAGCCTAATGTAGGCACAATAATATCTGTAACAGGAGATAAAAATCTGTGCAACTGTTTTAAACACATATATAAAAAGCATACTTAAATGAAAATACATACATTTTTCATAAAAGTAATTTGTTATATTCCATAATTGTAACAAAGGCAAAGACTGAAAAGCACAGAAAGAGACAATTTATATGATTACAAGACGTGTGGTAATATGATAGCACTAATCCCTCTATATACATGTAGTTTGGCCCCTTGTCCTCCATGATACATGTAGTATCAACAATTCCATTTGCTTGAATATTCCATTTTAAAACATCACTAATAAAATTAATTCTGTAAGTTTAATTCAAATTACTACTACTATAAATAAGTGTATGTCTACTTTGCTTTTTTCTTAGAAAGAAATTAAGAGATACAATGAACTGCTTATCACAATATTTTACAAAACCACTTTGTGGTAAATTAAAGATGAGCCACAAGTTTTCTGCTATTCTTCTGACAAGAGGTAGAGTCTAAGACCCTAGATTGTAGGGTTTTTTTTTTTCTTTCTTGAGTGTTTGGTAAAACTTGCTGGAAAAGCCAGATCTAGACGTTTTTATTTTGTTGTTGGTTAATGGGAAGATTTAGCTAGCAATTTGAGCACTTTAACAGTTATGGGACTGTGGAGTTTTTCTTTTTGCTTCAGTTCCTAGGAATTTGACCGATTTATGTAAATATTTAATTTCCTTGTTTAAAATTCCTAATACCCTTATATTATCTGTTTACATTTTTGCATCTATGTCTACCATATATTTCTACTGTTAATCCTTTAAGCTCCCCTCTCTCTCCTCACTACCTACTGCATCTTCCTCTCTTCCTGTACCTTCTTCATCAACCTTGCCACAGATTTCTCAAAGAAATAGTAATTTGTCCTAGCTTTGGTGATCATTTTCCTATCTGTGTTTTCTATTTGATGTTCACCATTTCCTAATCAGTAGGGATGAAGGGTAGAATGGATATTTCATGGACAGCTGGTAGCATGTCCCACACCCACTGGGAACCTGCACCTATGTTCCCTACAGGACTAAAGTGCAAATTTCATAAAAGTGCAACTTCAGAAGTTGTTCACAAGATTGATCCCTCCACTTTGTGGGTAATCTGGGGAGAAGGGAGTCAGGGAGTATTATGGTATGATTGTACAGTTCTCTCCACAGGGGAGGCCTTGCTGCTTACTGCACTGTTTTCTTCATTACTTACACTATCTTAATTTTTTTTTCCTTACATAATGCAGTGGTCCTAGGACCAGGCCTTCAACAGTTGGTGTCAGAAGCAGGTTGATCCCTAAACAAAAAGCTGTAACTAGAATAGAGGATTAAAGATGGTGGCATGAGAAGTGAGACAGAAACTTCCTCCCAAAACCACATATAATATGAAAATATAGCAAATACAACTAATCCTGAAAGAGCAACAGGAAAGAAGACTACAACAGACTGTGTACATCTGGGGAAAAGAGAAGATCTCATGGAAAAGGGTAAAGTAGCAAAGCCATGATCTGGTGGGATGCAAGCCCTTCCCTCCCCTACTCATGGGCAGGAGGAAGAGAAATGGAGCGGGGAGGGGGTAGAGGCCTAAGACTGCTGAACACCCAGCCCTGGAGACCTTCTCTGGGTGCAAGAAACTATATTACATGGAGCTCTGGAGATTAGTGGGGGTAGAATACTTGGAGAGACTGAAATTTCAGCCACTTGTGGAGAACAAGAACCCAAAACTAGCTGTTCTGGGACAAAAGAAAGGCAGACATTCTGAGAGAATTCCCAACAGTGAGAGGGATGGTAAAGGGGCAAGGACTGCACAGAGCTTGCTGCTCAGGAGAAAGGACAGGTGGACAAAATCATCCCGGCACACTCAACCCAGCAGTTGGGAACTTTGGGGAGCATCAGGTGATCCATTCCCCTGGCTGGCAACACAGACATGAGGCCTCCCACTGTGATACACAGTCTGCCGCTCCTTCTACCCTACTGACGCTGGCTCACAAGCCTGCTGCCCTCCACCATTACTCCAGGACAGCCAGTGGGTGGCCCTGCATATGGCAGCTACAGGTGCATATCATAGAGGCTGCTCCTTTCACACTCAGCCCACAGGCTCTGGCAGTAGAGGCAGGCACTGCAGCTGGAAAGCAGGAAAGAGCTCTTTCCTCCCAGTGGGAAATAGCATCACTCACCTGCAACACCTGCCATTACTCTAGAAGCTGAGCAGCTCTAGAGAGTAGAACTTCTGGGCACTAGAGGGTACCACCTACACAAAGTTATTATTCCATATTACTCATTACAGATATGAAATGTCAAAGGAATCTGGTCAAACCAAAATCCCACAAACACCAGAAAGAGGGCCAAGTGAAAATGAAATCACCAATATTCCTGAGGAAGATTTCAAAATAATTATCATAAGCATGCTGACAGGGCTACAGAAAAACATTCAAGACTTCAGGGAGGAATTCAAGAAAGAGAAAAAAACTCTGAAGTGAAACATATAATGGAGGGATTTACAACCAGATTAGATGAGGTAGAGGAAATAGTAAAGGAAATAAATATTGGAGAATAAGAATGCAAAGAAGCTGAGGCACAGAGAGAAAAAAGGATCCTAGGAATGAAAGAATATTGAGAGAACTGTGTGACCAATCCAGATGGAACACTATTCGCATTATAGGCATACCAGAAGAAGAGAGAGAAAAAGGGATAGAAAGTGTCTTTGAGGACGTAATTGCTGAAAACTTCCACTGTCTGGGGAAGGAGATAGTCTCTCAGGCCATGGAGGTGCACAGATCTCCCAACACAAGGGACCCAAGGAAGACAACACCAAGACATATAGTAATTAAAATGGCAAAGATCAAGGATAAGGACATACTTTTAAAAGCAGCTAGAGAGAGAAAAAAGATCATATGCAAAGGAAAATCCATCAGGCTATCATCAGACTTCTCAACAGAAACCTTACAGGCCAGAAGGAGGTGGCATGATATATTTAATGCAATGAATCAGAAGGGCCTTGAACCAAGAAGACTCTACCTGAAAGATTATAATTTAAATTTGAAGGAGGGATTAAACAGTTTTCAGATAAGCAAAAGTTGAGAGAATTTACCTCCCACAAACCACCTCTACAGTGTATTTTGGAGGGACTGCTATAGATGGAAGCATTCCTAAGGCTAAATAGCTGCCACCAGGGGAAATAAAACCACAGCAAAGAAAGTAGAACAATTAATTATTAAGCGGATGTAAAATCTAATCAACTACCCCCAAAATGAATCAAGTTCAAAGCCAAGTAACAAAATATAAAGAATGGAGGAAGAAGAAAAAAGAGGAAAAAAAAGAACCTTTAGATTGTGTTTGTAATAGCATATTAAGTGAGTTAAGTTAGACTGTTAGATTGTAAAGAGAAGAACCTTGAACCTTTGATACCAACAAATCTAAAGCCTGCAATGGCAATAAGTACATACCTATCAATAATCATCCTTAATGTAAATGGTCTGAATGCACCGATCAAAAGTCATAGAGTTGTTGAATGGATAAAAACACAAAATCATGTATATGCTGTCTACAAGAGATACACTTCAAACCCAAAGACATACACTGACTAAAGGTGAAGGGATGGAAAAAGACATTTCATGAAAATAATAGGAAGAAAAAAGCAGGAGTTGCAGTACTTACATGAGACAAAATAGACTTCAAAACCAAGTAACAAGAGACAAAGAAGGACATTATATAATGATAAAGAGGTGAGTCCATAAAGAGGATATAAATATTATAAATATCTATTCACCCAACATAGGAGCACTTACATATGTGAAACAAATACTAATAGAATTAAAGGGGAAAATAGAATGTAATGCATTCATTTTAGGAGACTCCAACACACCACTCACTCCAAAGGACAGATCAGTCACACAGAAAATAAGGAGACAGAGGCACTGAAAACAACACATTAGAACAGATGGACCTAACAGACATCTACAGAACACTCCATCCAAAAGCAACAGGATACACATTCTTCTCAAGTACACACAGAACATATTCAAGAATAGGTCATATACTAGGCCAAGAAAAGAGCCTCAGTAAATTCAGAAGGATTGAAATTATACCAACCAGCTTCTCAAACACAAAGGTATTTAACTAGTAATAAAGTATGCAAAGAAAACAAAAAAGCCCACAAACACATGGAGGCTTCACAACATGCTTCTAAATAATCAATGGATCAATGACCAAATAAAAACAGAGATCAAGCAATATATGGAGACAAATACAATAGCTCAACACCACAAAATCTGTGGGACACAGCAAAGGCTGCGCTAAGAGGGAAATATATTGCATTACAGCAGTACCAGAAGAAGAACTGAACTCACAATTAATGAAACTAGAAAAAGAAGAACAAATGAAGCCCAAAGCCAGTAGAAGGAGGGACATAATAAAGATCAGAGCAGAAATAAATAAAATCGAGAATAATAAAGCAATAGAAAGAATCAATGAAACAAGGAGCTGTTTCTTCGAGAAAATTAACAAAATAGATAAAGCTCTACTACAAAGCCACAGTAATCAAGACAATTTGGTACTGCACATGAAGAGACCCATAGAACAATGGAAGAGACTAGAGAGCCCAGATATAAACCCAAGCATATATGGTCAATTAATATATGATAAAGGAGACATGGATATACAATGGGGAAATGACAGCCTCTTCAACAACTGGTGTTGTCAAAACTGGACAGCTCCATGTAAGTGAATTAAACTGGATTATTGTCTTACTCAATACACAAAAGTAAACTCAAAATGGATTAAAGACCTGAATGTAAGTCGTGCAAGCATAAAATTCTTAGAAGTAAACATATGCAAAACTCTCTTGAATATAAACATGAGCAACTTTTTCATGAACATATCTCCCTGGGCAATGGAAACAAAAGCAAAAATGAACAAATGGGACTACATCAAACTAAAAAGCTTCTGTACAGCAAAGGACAATATCAGTAGAACAAAAAGGCATTCTACCGTAAGGGGAAATATATTCGAAATGACATATCCAACAAGAGGTTTACATCTAAAATATATAAAGAGCTCACATGCCTCACCACCCAAAATGCAAATAACCTGATTAAAAAATGGGCAGAGGATCTGAACAGACAATTCTCCAAAGAAGAAATTCAGATGGCAAACAGACGTGTGAAAAGATGCTCCACATTGCTAATTATCAGGAAAATGTAAATTAAAACCGCAATGAGATATCACTTCACACCAGTGAGGATGGCCAGTATCAACAAGACAAGGAACAACTAATGCTGGTGAGGATGTGGAGAAAGGGAAACCCTCCTATGCTATTGGTGGGAATGTAAATTAATTCAGCCATTATGGGAAGCAATATGGAGGTTCCTCAAAAAACTAAAAATAGAAATACCATTTGACCCAGGAATTCTACTCCTAGGCATTTACTCAAAGAAAACAAGATCCAAGATTCAAAAGACATATGCACCCCTATGTTTATTACAGCAGTATTTATAATAGCCAAGATACAGAAGCAAACTACGTATCCATCAGTAGATGAATGGATAAAGAAGATGTGGTATATATATAAAGTGGAATATTATTCAGCTATAAGAAAAAAACAAATCCTACTATTTGCAACAACATGAATGGATCTAGAGGATATTATGCTCAGTGAAATAAACCAGGTGGAGAAAGACAAGTATCAAATGATTTCACTCATTTGTGGAGTGTAACGACAAAGCAAAACTAAAGCAACAAAACAGCAGCAGATTCAGAGACTCCAAGAAAGGACTACTGGTTATCAAACGGGAGGGAGAAGAGGATTAAGGGGCATTATGATTAGTACACACGTTGTATCGGGAGTCACAGGGAAGACAGTATAGCACAGAGAAGACAAGTAGTGACTCTGTATCACCTTACTACATTGATGGACAGTGACTTCAATGGGGCATGGGGGGACATGATAATATGGGTGAATGTAGTAACCACAATGTTGATTATGTGAAACCTTCATAAGAGTGTGTATCAATGATACCTTAATAAAAATTAAAAATTAAAAAAAAGCTTATCTGTATCTTTAAGCCTTTACATTAGAATTCCTTAGTGCCGGATGAGTTGCTTGTGCCTTCATCCACCTGGCATAATTCGGGTTAATGCAAAATGTAACACTAGTTGCCTAGTGTTTGAGATAGCCCCCAGGTATGTCCCATGCCATGCTACAATATGTTATGGGAATGGACTGAAGAGGAAGTACTTGCTAGTCTAGTACTTCCGGCAATGTCGACCTGCTTAGCCTAGTGTCATTTCTCTTCCAAAGGTGGAAAAGTTTAGATGAAAGTCAACAATTAATAGAGTGAGGGAGGCATAGTAGCTGAGAGAAAGGAATGAATAAATGGGTTATGCAATGAGGGAAGTCAAATATTACATTACCACTTTGAGAAAGGCTCATAACAAGAGATGATATTGTCTCTTAGGTCAATTATACTGGATGCCTAAGAAGGTGAAGACCATTGAGCTTTTACAATCTGACAGCGTTGAAGGGAAGCTGCACACCTGAGTGGCATCACTCTGGAAGACAATATGATGATAGACTGGACAAATTCATAACTAAATGGGACTCTAGTAATGTGCTGGTCATTTTGATTCTTATTTTTTAAGTCACATCCACTGCCATAATGTAATATGGTATAACACTGGTGATAATGCTGATACAGTTGGTCAAATTAGGAAAGTAAGTTAAAGCCTCCTCAAGATGCATTGACTGATGGAAAATGACTGACCTGAGGAAGAAGTGAATTTAGCCAATCACCAACTAATTTCTATGCTAAATAACTGCACAAGTTTATTATAAGGTATAAATAATAGCAAATTAAAGGATGAAATATGAATATATTATGATTTTATAGAACATATTATTTCTTTAAACCTATCCCTACTCAACACTAGATCCTTGAAATGTGAGACACATTCATAATGTGACTTCCTGTGTCTGTCACATAAAAGCTACAATAAAAGTAGATATCCAGACAAATATGATTATTTGGTCATAGGGGAGACTTCGTGGAAGGCCTGGCAGTGGCCTTTGTAGTGAATCATTTGTCCTGGCCAAAGGAAAATCTAGTCTTTGACCCCAGCAACTGGGAGGTAAACTCTGAATTTCTTGAGTGATAGGAGTGTCTTTGTTATTCATAGTGAGCCTCCTAGACCACATTTAATACTTTATGCTATGAGGCAATTCATGGTGGGCCCCTTCGGCTACTTGGTATCAGCCTGATCTCTAGGAAGTAGGGGCTAGGGACTGAGTGCGACCATGGACAATCAATCATTCCCATGTAATGAAGCTCCAATGAAAACTCTGGACACCAAAGCTCAAGTGAACTTCCCAGTTGGCAATACTCAATGCATATTCTTGAACACTATTGCTGGGAGAGTAATGCATTCCGAGGACAACAGAAGCTTCCCATTTGGAACCATCCCAGATGCTGTCCTATGGCATCTCTTTCCTTGGCTGACTGTAACATATCCTTGTCCTTTAATTAACCATGATCATGTATACAACAGCTCTCAGTGAGCCATGTGAGTCCTAGTGAATTAATCCTCATGAGGTTTTGGGGTACCTCATGCCCAGACTTGTAGTTGGTGTCAGAAGTCTTGGGAAAACTTGGCCATTTAGAGGACTCAAACTGACCTCAAACCTCACATGTTAGCGTACTTTGTAAATTATATACATATTTAAAATGGAGAAACTGGAACAAAGAAATACTCTGTCCAAATATACTTCATTTAAAAATACAACTATTGCAGGAAGCCAAGGCACATCAAATTATTTTTAATAAATGTCACAAAACAAGTATGTCACACCACATATTTTAAAAGTATAAGATTTCATTATAAGGTGTAGTTGGGTAATGATTTCATCCCTCTATTTAAAGGAATGTACATGGCTTAAAAGACCCCATGTGCCTGGCCCCCACTTCTGCTTCACCTGCAGAGGTCTGGCCTCTCAGCCTTGCTGGCCCCATTTAGTTCCTCAATATATAGGGCATGGATTTTCCTCTGCTTAGAATGTTTTCCAACAAACCTTCACCTGATTGGTTAGTGTTTATCCTTCAGACCTCAGCTCAATTCTCATCTTCCAAAGAAAGCCTTTCCTGACTGCCAGAGAGTACTCTTTCTCATATCTGTGGACAACTCTGTACTTCCCATTTAGAAAATTTATGACAGTTGTAATGATTTCTGTCTGTCATGACAACAAAATCTTCTGTTTGGCTCACATATACTGAATGGTTACTAAGAGCCAGGTACTGTGAAGCACAGGTACCATTTCACTAAATTCATACAGTTCTATGAGTTAGATATCATTTGTTAGAGTCCAGGAACTCAGGGTTTTCCCAAGAGAACAAAGCACACAGGCATGGAGATGTAAGTACAGGCAGTCTTTATTCAGCCAGCAAGCTGGGGTCGACAGCACCTCCCCTGACACGCAGGCCGAGTCCGAGCTGCCGACCCCCAGGCAACTTTAGGTATTGCTTATATAGGATTTTCACAGCCATTACACCGAAGCCCGCGCATTTCTACAACCAATAATTTTAAAACACATTCTATATTGTAACCTTTTAGGGAACACTCCAGTTGCCTGACCGCTTCAATTGTTATGTTGCTTACCCAAGCATGTCTATGTGACTTATCAGGGATCACGCCCCCAGGCTGTTGCCCACTTCTAGTTATCTAACTTAAAGCAGGCGCATTTCTAAGCTTAGCCTCGGGTTGTTTATTCAAAACTGGGTGGGCCATGCTTTAGGCAGTTAGGTTAAATGTTATTAGTCCTTTTTCCTGACTCTTGATGCCCTCTGCCCTCCTTTACATCATTATTGCCCTATTTGTAGAAAAGGAACATTTGACATGAAGACATAATTGATATGGAGAGTGCTATACATTTCAATGTTGGGAAGCCAGGACTGGAATACACGAATTTTTACTCTAGGTCCTATATTTTAAAACCACCATATTATAGTAGATGTTCAATAATACTTGAATTAACAAACAAAAATTAATAAAGTATATGGTTAATTGGATACTCAGCTGTGTTTTATGAATAGTACCACTTCCAAAAATGTAGATGATAGTCTCTCATAATTATACTTTATATTTTATAATCAAGAATATACTTCAGAATCTTACTGAGTTGTAGAGTTACTAGTGGGCTAAAAATACGAGCAATACATTAAGCTGACGCATATGAAACTGCAATTTCAAAGCAAAAAATAGTTCAACATCAGTAATTTTATTAGTTCCACCCAATAAAAACTTTTTTGGTTACTAGAAATGCAAATAATAATCTTTCTTTTTCTAAATTAAATTAACGTATGAGGCTGGGCTGGGCCCTCTGTGAAGTGAAAGATGACATGGTTTATGTCAATAGGAATTTTATTGCCAGATTAAAATACAAAGGAAACCCACCCAGAGAAATTTCACAGAGTATCTGAAAGGAAACCACTTCCCTTTGCTCCTTTGTGCTTGTTGAGATAATTTATATATTGGTATTGAATACAGATGCAAACTCAAAATGCTTGTGCTTCTTTCTTCGCCAGCACCTTTAAGGAAATTTTAGCAAAAATTTTAACGAGGATATTTAGACGCTGATCTCACTCACTTACCTGTATTTTCCAGTGATGAAAAATAGTAAAACAACAACAACAACAAAAAACCACCCCTCCAAAAGTCACCTTTAAATTTTTAAACAATCAAATATATCCCAAAGACCTATTATTTGTAAATGTCAGCAGTACACCTTTGCATGAAAAGCAAAAGCAAAACAAAACAAACAAAAACCCAAGGTGCTTATTTAAATGTATTCCACAGTCTATCTAAATTAAAAAGTTAAGGTTTCTATTGTGGCTCACACCAGATTCATTGTTGAAGTAGTTTCAATTCAAAACCAAACCAAACCGAAGTGGAGCACATTTCCATGATAATTATTTCATTTGAAATTCCTGCTGGCCTCAAAGTTTTCACCACCTCATCTTCCTTGAGAGCCTGAGTTCTAATACTGCTGCTTGGTGGTGATGCCGGGGTTCTTGTTTGTGGAAGCCGAAGAATGAGCTTCACAAACAGCCAAGGTAGGAAAGCAAGGTACAGGCTTTTATTTAGAGATAAAGTGAAAGGACAGAGCTCCCGGCTCACGCCAGGAGGGGACAACAGAGTCCGTAGTGGTGCGTTGTCTAGGGGGTTTTATAGGCAGTTGAGGATCTTTCGAGAACATGAAGAAACTTAGGGGTGGGGACTTGTTAAGTGGTTCCTGAATATTAAAAATTAACTGTAAGGAATTTCCTGCCTTGATTTCTCTCTGGGACACCGGAGCCTTGGTCTGGGAGCATATCAAAAGGCCTCCTGCCCAGCCCCCAAGATGGGCTGACGTATTGTCTACTTGCTAAAGAATCCTGCCTCTTGAACTTCCTGGGTGTTAAAATGCAATCTTATCTATAAGATGGAATTCTTCCTGCCTTTTACCATACCGTCTACAGCTGGGTCGGCTTGCTAAGTTAGTTGCTCATTTTCCAGAATTACCTCATCAGATCTGAAGGAGGAAAGACGGCACATAGGCCTGGGCCTTTAGCATGCTAAAGTGAATCTTACACATGGTTACAAATGATTAGCATAATAAAACATGTGCTACTCTTCTTTATCTGGGGAACATTATGTGATTTCACTGAAGAATGATTCTAGAGCTCAATGTTTAACATAGAGTTTTAGCAGGGGGGGTTTCCTTGCATGTAGTTATTTTGCTCTGACTGAAGATATCCCACCCTGCCCCCTCCGGAGGCCCTCATTCTATTCTGACTGCATCTATGGTCCCTGTCTCAGTGGGACCTCTCACTGAAGTTGCTGGAATCTGAAAGTGACTTGGTCATCGGTAGGACATTGCATTTTTGGTTTTGTAGGATGCTATGAAGTTTTATCCTGATCATGAAGATACTTTCGAGGGATTAATGCAATTGATGTTTCCTTTCTTGTTTTCAGATAATTAAAATGACCAGAGCGGCTAACCATAGGATTAGAAGGCCTTTTTCATCCACATGCTCTTTTGTAAATTCTTCAGGAGTTTTTTCCTAACACTCAGGGTGTAGGTCACAGCTGATGCTTAGGGACTGTAGGACATCCTCCTTCCTTTTAAACTGCCTAGAAAAAACATGGATTTGGGAGAGAAACAGATTAACAAGACTTCATGGATAACAGTAGTTCTTTCAAACTCTATAGCAAGGATTAAATAAAAGTGCTTCTCTAAATCTTAATGCAAGGAGTTGAGGCCCATAATAAACATTCAATAAGTATTCATTTTCTTCCTCTTCCTTCCTTCCACTAAGGAGTGCGTACCAATACAGAGGGTGTTCTTCCCTCCGTTACGCTCCATGGATGGCTCTAATGAGTGTGGAGTTCTCATTTTTCTTCTTTCATGTCTTACATCTAGGTTCTGTGTTCTATCTGTTCCCAGAGGCATAATAAAAGCCCCCTGGCCTTTTTTTTTTTTTTTTTTTGAGAGGGCATCTCTCATATTTATTGATCAAATGGTTGTTAACAACAATAAAATTCAGTATAGGGGGGTCAACGCTCAATGTACAATCATTAATCCATCTCAAGCCTAATTCTCGTCAGTCTCCAATCTTCTGAAGCATAACGAACAAGTTCTTACATGGTGAACGAATTCTTACATAGTGAATAAATTCTTACATGGTGAACAGTACAAGGGCAGTCATCACAGAAACTTTCGGTTTTGATCATGCAATATGACCTATAAACAATCAGGTCAAATATGAATATTCGTTTGATTTTTGTGCTTGATCTATATGTTGATCCCACATTTCTCCTACTATTATTATTATTTTTATTTTTAATAAAATGCTGAAGTGGTAGGTAGATGCAAGATAAGGGTAGAAAACATAGTTTAGTGCTGTAAGAAGGCAAATATAGATGATCAGATGATCAGGTGTGTGCCTATGGACTAAGTATTAATCCAGGCTAGACAAGGGCATCAAGACATCCACGGATGCAGAAGATTTCTCTCAAAGCAGGGGGGGTGAGGTTCTGAGCCTCACCTCTGTTGATCCCCAAATTCTCACCTGATGGCCCCCCTGCGACTGTGCCTGTCTTAGGTTGTTCCTCCCTTGAGGAATCTTACCCGTCTCTGGCTAACCAGTCATCTTCCGGGGCCATACAGGGAAATGTAAAGTTGGTAAGTGAGAGAGAAGCCATATTGTTTGCAAAGGTTAGCTTTTTACTTCTTTGCAGATTTATGCCCTGTGGCTTCTATGCCCAGCACTTGTCTCGAGGTATCTTTACCACCTGGAGGAATTATGATACTCGGTAAATTCGATATGAGGCACGAATTCTATTTAAGGGTTGTAATTAGGAAGGAAGAAGAAAAGCTATAGATGTAGCATACGAAGGAAGCTTGGGAGGATTGATTATTTCTTTGACATATCTTCTTGTATAGTACCTTAAGTATGTATAGGTTTTAAACTACTAACTAATTTGCACACATATATTAACATAATAGGAATACGGTGACATAAACAAAACAAATCTATAATTACCATCCATCTCCAGTGAAGCCAAGAAAACCATTTAGGCACCCTAGGCATTTGTGAAAATTTATCTATGATATGATGGATATTGTCCAACTGTACTTGAACCATCAGACAAATTAAAGCAGCCCATTTCTGGGATCTGTTCACATCCCATATGTTCTTTTAACCATAGATAGTCTATAGTCATGAGATTTTGGAGTGCTACAACTTGCACCCCTCCCAACTCCTGGTTGAGTTCCAACAGTACAGATCCGGTCAAATTCGTTGTCTTACTGTATGCACATGCCAGCCTAGACATCTCCCTCCTCATTCCTATGGCAAGTCCAGGAGATGGTGGGCTGGATGCAGCCACAACCGCAGCATCGTCTGGATCCCTGTGGAGGCTTTTTGATGATCATCCCCCGGCACAAGTCCTCCAGAGAGTGCTGATGCCGGAAGCTCCTCCTCATATCGTATCTTAGTTCATTTTCTGGGTATCCAAGCTAGGCCTTGATCTCCTGCATAGAAACAAACAGACCCTTTGCCCACACTTTGACATGCCCTCTATACCACTGTGCAGAACTCATTGGAGGTCAGCACACAGTAACTGCTTTTTTTTTTTTTTTTTTTTTTAATTAAGAGAAAGGAATATTATCAGAAAAGAGTACCTCCATAGCTGATCATCTGACACCCTTTAAGTGATCAACATTAAGGATATTTAAAGCATGCATTGATCTTTGATTTACCAATAGTTTTATCCTGTTAAGGAGTAATCCCCCTTTTCCTTCTTTCTTTCTTTCTTTTTTTTTTTTTTTTTTTTTTTTAAATTTTTAATCTACACTTACATGAAGAATACTATGTTTACTATGCTCTCCCCTATATCAGGTCCCCCCTAACAACCACATTACGGTTACTGTCCATCAGCTTAGCAAAATGTTGTAGAGTCACTATTTGTCCTCTCTGTGTTGTGCAGCCCACCCTCCCCTTGCTCCCTCCTCCCCATGCATGCTAATCTTAATAACCCCCTTTTTCTTCCCTCCCCTTATCCCTCCCTGCCCACCCATCCTCCCCAGTTCCTTTCCCTTTGGTACCTGTTAGTCCATTTTTAGGTTCTGTAATTCCACTGCTGTTTTGTTCCTTCAGTTTTTCCTTTGTTCCTATACTCCTCAGATGAGTGACATCATTTGGTATTTCTCTTTCTCCGCTTGGCTTATTTCACTGAGCATAATACTCTCCAGCTCCATCCATGTTGCTGCAAATGGTTGGATTTTTCCACTTCTTATGGCTGAGTAGTATTCCATTGTGTATATGTACCACATCTTCTTTATCCATTCATCTACCGATGGACATTTAGGTTGCTTCCAATTCTTGGCTATTGTAAATAGTGCTGCGATAAACATAGGGGTGCATCTGTCTTTCTCAAACTTGATTGCTGCGTTCTTAGGGTAAATTCCTAGGAGTGGGATTCCTGGGTCAAAAGGTAGGTCTGTTTTGAGCATTTTGATGAACCTCCAAACTGCTTTCCACAATGGTTGAACTAATTTACATTCCCACCAGCAGTGTAGGAGGGTTCCCCTTTCTCCACAGCCTCGCCAACATTTGTTGTTGTTTGTCTTTTGGATGGCAGCTATCCTTACTGGTGTGAGGTGATACCTCATTGTAGTTTTAATTTGCATTTCTCTGATAATTAGCGATGTGGAGCATCTTTTCATGTGTCTCTTGGCCATCTGTATTTCTTTTTTGGAGAACTGTCTGTTCAGTTCCTCTGCCCATTTTTTAATTGGGTTATTTGTTTTTTGTTTGTTGAGGCGTGTGAGCTCTTTATATATTCTGGACGTCAAGCCTTTATCGGATCTGTCATTTTCAAATATATTCTCCCATACTGTAGGGTTCCTTTTTGTTCTATTGATGGTGTCTTTCGCTGTACAGAAGCTTTTCAGCTTAATGTAGTCCCACTTGCTCATTTTTTCTGTTGTTTTCCTTGCCCGGGGAGATATGTTCAAGAAGAGATCACTCATGTTTATGTCTAAGAGGTTTTTGCCTATGTTTTTTTCCAAGAGTTTAATGGTTTCATGCCTTACATTCAGGTCTTTGATCCATTTTGAGTTTACCTTTGTATATGGGGTTAGACAATGGTCCAGTTTCATTCTCCTACATGTAGCTGTCCAGTTTTGCCAGCACCATCTGTTGAAGAGACTGTCATTTTGCCATTGTATGTCCATGGCTCCTTTATCAAATATTAATTGACCATATATGTTTGGGTTAATTTCTGGGGTCTCTAATCTGTTCCACTGGTCTGTGGCTCTGTTCTTGTGCCAGTACCAAATTGTCTTGATTACTATGGCTTTGTAGTAGAGCTTGAAGTTGGGGAGTGAGATCCCCCCTACTTTATTCTTCTTTTTCAGGATTGCTTTGGCTATTCGGGGTCTTTGGTGTTTCCATATGAATTTTTGAATTATTTGTTCCAATTCATTGAAGAATGTTGCTGGTAATTTGAGAGGGATTGCATCAAATTTGTATATTGCTTTCGGCAGGATGGCCATTTTGACGATATTAATTCTTCCTAGCCATGAGCATGGGATGAGTTTCCATTTATTAGTGTCCCCTTTAATTTCTCTTAAGAGTGACTTGTAGTTTTCAGAGTATAAGTCTTTCACTTCCTTGGTTAGGTTTATTCCTAGGTATTTTATTCTTTTTGATGCAATGGTGAATGGAATTGTTTTCCTGATTTCTCTTTCTATTGATTCGTTGTTAGTGTATAGGAAAGCTACAGATTTCTGTGTGTTAATTTTGTATCCTGCAACTTTGCTGTATTCCGATATCAGTTCTAGTAGTTTTGGAGTGGAGTCTTTAGGGTTTTTTATGTACAGTATCATATCATCTGCAAATAGTGACAGTTTAACTTCTTCTTTACCAATCTGGATTCCTTGTATTTCTTTGTTTTGTCTGATTGCCGTGGCTAGGACCTCCAGTACTATGTTAAATAACAGTGGGGAGAGTGGGCATCCCTGTCTGGTTCCCGATCTCAGTGGAAATGCTTTCAGCTTCTCGCTGTTCAGTATAATGCTGGCTGTGGGTTTATCATATATGGCCTTTATTATGTTGAGGTACTTGCCCTCTATTCCCATTTTGCTGAGCGTTTTTATCATGAATGGGTGTTGAATTTTGTCAAATGCTTTTTCAGCATCTATGGAGATGATCATGTGGTTTTTGTCTTTCTTTTTGTTGATGTGGTGGATGATGTTGATGGATTTTCGAATGTTGTACCATCCTTGCATCCCTGGGATGAACCCCACTTGGTCATGGTGTATGATCCTTTTGATATACTGTTGAATTCTGTTTGCTAATATTTTATTGAGTATTTTTGCATCTACATTCATCAGGGATATTGGTCTGTAATTTTCTTTTTTGGTGGGGTCTTTTCCTGGTTTTGGTATTAGGGTGATGTTGGCTTCATAGAATGAGTTTGGGAGTATTCCCTCTTCTTCTATTTTGTGGAACACTTTAAGGAGAATGGGTATTATGTCTTCTCTGTGTGTCTGATAAAATTCCGAGGTAAATCCGTCCGGCCCCGGGGTTTTGTTCTTGGGTAGTTTTTTGATTACTGTTTCAATTTCTTTGCTTGTAATTGGTTTGTTTAACTTTTGTGTTTCTTCCTTGGTCAGTCTTGGGAGGTTGTATTTTTCTAGGAAGTTGTCCATTTCTTCTAGGTTTTCCAGCTTGTTGGCATATAGGTTTTCATAGTAGTCTTTAATAATTCTTTGTATTTCTGTGGAGTCTGTCGTGATTTTTCCATTCTCATTTCTGATTATGTTGATTTGTGTTGACTCTCTTTTTCTCTTAATAAGTTGGGCTAGAGGCTTATCTATTTTGTTTATTTTCTCAAAGAACCAGCTCTTGGTTTCGTTTATTTTTGCTCTTGTTTTATTCTTCTCAATTTTGTTTATTTCTTCTCTGATCTTTATTATGTCCCTCCTTCTGCTGACTTTAGGCCTCATTTGTTCTTCTTTTTCCAGTTTTAATAATTGTGATGTTAGACTATTCATTTGGGATTGTTCTTCCTTCTTCAAGTGTGCCTGGATTGCTATATACTTTCCTCTTAAGACTGCTTTCGCTGCATCCCACAGAAGTTGGGGCTTAGTGTTGTTGTTGTCATTTGTTTCTATATATTCCTTGATCTCTATTTTGATTTGTTCATTGATCCATTGATTATTTAGTAGCATGTTGTTAAGCCTCCATGTGTTTGTGAGCCTTTTTGTTTTCTTTGTAGAATTTATTTCTACTTTCATACCTTTGTGGTCTGAAAAATTGGTTGGTAGAATTTCAATATTGTGGAATTTACTGAGGCTCTTTTTGTGAGCTAGTATGTGGTCTATTCTGGAGAATGTTCCATGTGCACTTGAGAAGAATGTATATCCTGTTGCTTTTGGATGTAGAGTTCTATAGATGTCTATTAGGTCCATCTGTTCTAGTGTGTTGTTCAGTGCCTGTGTGTCTTTACTTATTTTCTGCCCGGTGGATCTATCCTTTGGGGTGAGTGGTGTGTTGAAGTCTCCTACAATGAATGCATTGCAGTCTATTTCCCTCTTTAGTTCTGTTAGTATTTGCTTCACATATGCTGGTGCTCCTGTATTAGGTGCATATATATTTAGAATGGTTATATCCTCTTGTTGGACTGAGCCCTTTATCATTATGTAGTGGCCTTCTTTATCTCTTGTTACTTTCTTTGTTTTGAAGTCTATTTTGTCTGATATTAGTACTGCAACCCCTGCTTTCTTCTCACTGTTGTTTGCCTGAAATATGTTTTTCCATCCCTTGACTTTTAGTCTATGCTTATCTTTGGGTTTAAGGTGAGTTTCTTGTAAGCAGCATATAGATGGGTCTTGCTTTTTTATCCATTCTATTACTCTATGTCTTTTGGTTGGTGCATTAAGTCCATTTACATTTAGGGTGACTATTGAAAGATATGTACTTATTGCCATTGCAGGCTTTAGATTCGTGGTTACCAAAGGTTCAAGGTTAGCTTCTTTAGTATCTTACTGCCTAACTTAGCTCGCTTATTGAGCTGTTATATACACTGTCTGGAGATTCTTTTCTTCTCTCCCTTCTTATTCCTCCTCCTCCCTTCTTCATATGTTGTGTGTTTTGTTCTGTGCTCTTTTTAGGGGTGCTCCCATCTAGAGCAGTCCCTGTAGGATGCCCTGTAGAGGTGGTTTGTGGGAAGCAAATTCCCTCAGCTTTTGCTTGTCTGGGAATTGTTTGATCCCACCATCATATTTAAATGATAGTCGTGCTGGATACAGTATCCTTGGTTCAAGGCCCTTCTGTTTCATTGCATTAAGTATATCATGCATTCTCTTCTGGCCTGTAGGGTTTCTGTTGAGAAGTCTGATGTTAGCCTGATTGGTTTTCCTTTATAGGTGACCTTTTTCTCTCTAGCTGCCTTTAAAACTCTTTCCTTGTCCTTGATCCTTGCCATTTTAATTATTATGTGTCTTGGTGTTGTCCTCCTTGGATCCTTTCTGTTGGGGGTTCTGTATAATTCCATGGTCTGTTCGATTATTTCCTCCCCCAGTTTGGGGAAGTTTTCAGCAATTATTTCTTCAAAGACACTTTCTATCCCTTTTCCTCTTTCTTCCTCTTCTGGTATCCCTATAATACGAATGTTTTTCCTTTTGTATTGGTCACATATTTCTCTTAGTGTTGTTTCATTCCTGGAGATCCTTTTATCTCTCTCTATGTCAGCTTCTATACGTTCCTGTTCTCTGGCTTCTATTCCTTCAATGGCCTCTTGCATCTTATCCATTCTGCTTATAAATCCTTCCAGGGATTGTTTCACTTCTGTGATCTCTTTCCTGACATCTGTGATCTCCTTCCAGACTTCATCCCACTGCTCTTGCATTTTTCTCTGCATCTCATCCCACTGCTCTTGCATTTTTCTCTGCATCTCATCCCATTGCTCTTGCATTTTTTTCTGCATCTCTGTCAGCATGTTCATGATTTTTATTTTGAATTCTTTTTCAGGAGGACTAGTTAGGTCTGTCTCCTTTTCAGGTGTTGTCTCTGTGATCTTTGTCTGCCTGTAGTTTTGCCTTTTCATGGTGATAGGGATAGTTTGCAGAGCTGGTACAAGTGACCGCTGGAAGAGCTTCCCTTCTTGTTGGTTTGTGGCCTTTTCCTGGGAGAATAGCGACCTCTAGTGGCTTGTGCGGGGCAGCTGTGCGCAGACAGGGCTTCTGCTTCCTGCCCAGTTGCTTTGGGGTTTATCTCCGCTGTTGCTGTGGGCTTGGCCTGGCTGGGGCTGTTCCTCCAAAATGGTGTAGCCCCATTGGAGGGGGAGCGGCCAGGAGGCTATTTATCTCCGTAAGGGGCCTCTGTGCTCCCTGCTGCCCAGGGGGTTAGAGTGCCCAGAGATCCCCAGATTCCCTGCCTCTGGTCTAAGTGACCTGTCCTGCCCCTTTAAGACTTCCAAAAAGCACTCTCCAAACCAAAACAACAAGCAACAATGAGAGAGGGAACAGAGAGAATGGGGAAAAAAAAAAAAAAAAAAAGGAAAAAGCAAGCGATTTTTTTTTTTTTTTTTTTTGTCCTCAGGTGCCGGTCCCAGGCACTCGCTCTCTGGTCCTGCTGCCCTGTCTCCCTAGCACCAGGGTCCCTGTCCTTTCAAGGCTTCCAAAAAGCACCCCCCACCGGTCCCGCAGGGAAGGAACGCTCGATATTCTTTGTCCTCAGGCACTGGTCCCAGACACCCGCTCACCAGTCCTGCCGCCCTGCCTCCCTAGCACCGGGGTCCCTGTCCCTTCAAGGCTTCCAAAAAGCACTCGCCAAAAAGAGAGAAAAAAAGGGGAAAAACGCGCGATTTCTTCCGTCCTCAGGTGCCGGTCTCAGGCACCCACCCACCGGTCCCACAGGGAAAAACGCGGGATATTCTTTGTCCTCAGGTGCCGGTCCCAGGCACCCGTTCACCAGTCCCGCCGCCCTGCCTCCCTAGCACCGGGGTCCCTGTCCCTTTTAGGCTTCCAAAAAGCACTCGCAGAAAAGAGAAAAAAAAAGGGGAAAAACGCGCGATTTCCTCTGTCCTCAAGTGCCGGTCTCAGGCACCCGCCCACCGGTCCCGCAGGGAAAAACGTGGGATATTCTTTGTCCTCAGGTGCCGGTCCCAGGCACCCGCTCACCAGTCCCGCCACCCTGCCTCCCTAGCACTGGGGTCCCCGTCCCTTCAAGGCTTCCAAAAAGCGCTCGCCAAAAAGAGAAAAAAAAAAAAAAAAAAAGGGGAAAAACGCGCGACCTCCTCCGTCCTCAGGCACCGGTCTCAGGCACCCGCCCGCCGGTCCTGCAGGGAGAAACGCGGGGTGTTCTTTGTCCTCCAGCGCCGTTCCCAGGCACCTGCTCACCGGTCCCGCCGCCCTGCCTCCCCAGCAACGGGGGCCCGTCCCTCTAAGGCTTCCAAAAAGCGCTCGCCAAGAAAAAAAAAAAAAACCGCTCCGGTTTCTCTCCACCCGCCGGGAGCTGGGGGAAGGGGCGCTCGGGTCCCGCCAGGCCGGGGCTTGTATCTTACCCCCTTCGCAAGGCGCTGGTTCCTTGCAGGTATGGATGTGGTCTGGATGTTGTCCTGTGTCCTGTGGTCTCTATTTTAGGAAGATTTTTCTTTGTTATATTTTCATAGCTCTATGTGTTTTTGGGAGGAGATTTCCACTGCTCTACTCACACCGCCATCCTGGCTCCGCCCCCCGCCCCCTGACCTTTTTAAAAAGCTTTTTGTTCCTTGGAGAATCTTCTGTAAATATTCAAGTTTAGCTTCAATTCTTGATTTCAAGTGGCCCCATCCTTAACCACGGGCACAATCTCCTGGCATTTAGAGTTTCTTCAAAACTAGCTGCCTAGACTTTGATTTTCTTCTCTTTTGCCAAGAAGCTTTATTAATTTTATTTATAGCTGACACTTCTATGAAATGTGAAAATTACCCAAGAAAAATAGGTCTGTGAAACTATTATACCTCAGACCATTCATGAAGCAAACTTTATCTTAGGGGTGATATTATATAAGGCTACTTAGTAGTAGTTCCTGAAGGATACTGATCAGAGGTGACTAGTCTGGTTCTCCCTCTGATACTCACTTTCTGGTAACACTCTCAAATTTTCATTGTTGTCTATTCACTAAACATCTATAGAACAAGTACAATTATCATGCTCTGTGACAAACACTGAAGATTCAATAAGACACAGATTATGGTTAGATTTTAAAAATTTATTGTCTTTTATCAGATAATAATAAGCTAACAAATAATTCTCACTGTAATAAGCATCATCTCTTAACTCTTTCAATATACAATACAACAAGCCTATGAAGTAGGTAGGTACTATAACTGTTACCATTTTACAGATGACGAAACTGAGATATAGGGAAGCTAAGCAACTTATCCTAGGTCACACTGCTGGTATGTGGCAGAGCCAGGATTTGGTCCTTAGCTATCAGACACTGTTAATGTCCTGCCACATAATTCTTTGGCCTACTTCTGAGTTCATCTGCTATGTAATTATTAAATTTCCTCAATGCTTACAGCTTCCTACCAGAAGAGCCTGGATATCTGTATTTGTCCACCTGGTTATTGTTTGTGGGATTGCTTAGCTCACCCAGGGGGCAACTCCAAAGTGCAAGGTCTTTACTGCCTCCAGAGAAAATTCTCTGTGGGGGATGGATGTAGTAGATGAACACCCTGTTCTCTCATCTCTTAGGGGGAATTACTCTGAGACATGCTCTACAAAGTTCTTCAGAGGGTCCTACAGGATGGAGCTCCTGATGCTCTCAGAGGTACTCTGCTCATTGGCACACATTCATGTCTCTTTTATCATTTTCTTTCCTACTCTTTCGTCCGTGCTTCCTAGGATCACCTCTCAGGAAAATGAACTGCCCGTAAATCTTTACTTCAAGATTTCCTTTTCAAGTAAACTAAACTAGGGCAGATAGCAATCTTAACACATTATACTGCCATTCCACAATCTTCACTTCCTTAGTCTATTTGGCCTCTGCTCAGAAGGCCTGTCCTTCCCATGTGTGTTACTGTGATTTGTAGTGAGAAATATGCATTTGGTCTTAGGATAGAGGTTCTAGAACACTTGGAATTTAACCTATTAAGAGTGATAAAGATGTCTTTTATTATGTTGATGAAGTAACTTCTGGAAAGCCCTTAGGCAACCTAAGGATGGGAGCCACTTGCCAGGGGAACCAATGGAGTGGTTAGAAGTTTGGAACTTTTAGTAACTCCCTTTAAACCGGGAAGGGGTGGAAGTTGAACCAACTGCCATTAGCCAGTGATTTAATCAATCATGACTATGTAATGAAGCCTCCACAAAAATAAAAAAGACAGGGTTAGGAGAGATTCCAGGCTGGGGAAAATGTGGAGATGTGGAGAGAAAGGCGCACACAGAGAGGGTACGGCAGCTCCACACCTTTTCCCCATGTCTTTCCCTATGTATCTCTTCCTTCCATCTGGCTCTTCCTAAACTATATCCTTTTATAATAAACTAGTGATCTACTAAGTAAAATGTTTCTCTGAGTTCTGTGAGCTTCTCTAACAAATTAAATGCACCTAAGAAAAGGGTTGTGGGAACCTCTGGTTTATAGCCAGTTGGTCAGAAGTACAGTTGACACCTGGGCCAGCAACTCCATGTGAAGTGGTGGTGATGGGCTGGGAGGAGTTCTGCAGAACTGGGTGCCACCTGCAGGGTCTGCTCTCTCCAGGAAGCTGGTGCAAAACTGAGTTGAATAGCAGAACACCCAGCTGGCATCTGAAGTACTGCTTGGTGTTGGTGTGGGGGACTTCCTTGCCCCCACAGCCCAAACCCCCACCACACACACACTGGAACTGGTTCCAACCCTAAAGATCATGTTAATTAAAATATTTACTTGTCAGAGCACAGGCTTATAGCTGCTATAACAAAGAGATCCAAAATTGAGATTTTTTTTTTGGTATCCTTAATCTACAATTACATGAAGAACATTATGTTTACTAAGCTCTCCCCTTCACTAAGTCCCCCCCACATACCCCTTCACAGTCACTGTCCATCAGCTTAGTAAGATGCTGTAGAATCACTACTTGTCTTCTCTGTGTTGCACAGCCCTCCCCATGTCCCACACACACTATACATGCTAATCCTAATGCCCCCTTTCTTTTTCCCTGCTCTTATCCCTCCCTTCCCACCCATCCTCCCCAGTCCCTTTCCCTTTGGTAACTATTAGTCCATTCTTGGGTTCTGTGATTCTGCTGCTGTTTTGTTCCTTCAGTTTTCCTTTGTTCTTATACTCCGCATATGAGTGAAAAAATTGAGATTTTTAAGAAATAAATTTATTTATCTCACATAGTATTCCAGAAATCAGCAAGAGATTCAAGATAGGAAGGTAACTCTTCTTCCAGACATCATTTAGGGATACACCACTCTATCTGGAGGCTCTACCATTGCCTAGAGTTCCATAGTCAAGCTGGTTCACATTTTAAACAAGGGAAGAAACAGAAAGAAAGGTGTCCTTTATCAAGTACGTGTCTTGGAATCTACATATATCTTTTTTCTTCATATTGTACTGACTGAAGTGTTGTCAGATGATAAACCAAGCTGCACAGAAGGTGTGAAGTGTAGTTTCTACCTGTGTAGCCTTGTTTCCTGCTATCATTCAAGAAATGGATATTAAAGATAATTAAAAGTCCTGACTAAACACATAGTCTTCATCCTGATTTATTTTCCTTCATCACACATATCACTATTTGATATTTATAAATCTGTCTCTTATCTGTCTCCCCTCCTAGAATACAAATGTTTTGAGGTAAGACTTTGTTAGTTTTACTCACCACTATAGAACCAGGGCTTGGAACAAGTGCCCAGTACTAGTAACCATTGACTAAATGTTGAATGAAGAAATTAATGAATACATGGTCTTTTCTGTCCTAAAAATGTTCCTGAGTCTCAAATAACATACTAGGATGCACAGGACCACAGCAATATGAATCTTGGGCTGAGTAAATTCAGCCATTTTTATGTTACAGAAGATGCTTTATGCATTTTTTTTTTGAGAGGGCATCTCTCATATTTATTGATCAAATGGTTGTTAACAACAATAAAATTCTGTATAGGGGGGTCAATGCTCAATGCACAATCATTAATCCATCTCAAGCCTAATTCTCATCACTCTCCAATCTTCTGAAGCGTAATGAACAAGTTCTTACATGGTGAACGAATTCTTACATAGTGAATAAATTCTTACATGGTGAACCGTACAAGGGCATTCATCACAGAAACTTTTGGTTTTGATCACGCATTATGAACTATAAACAATCAGGTCAAATATGAATATTCGTTTGATTTTTATACTTGATTTATATGTGGATCCCACATTTCTTCCTTTATTATTATTATTATTTTTATTTTTAATAAAATGCTGAAGTGGTAGGTAGATGCAAGATAAAGGTAGAAAACATAGTTTAGTGCTGTAAGAGGGCAAATGTAGATGATCAGGTCTGTGCCTATAGGCTAAGTATTAATCCAAGCTAGACAAGGGCAGCAAAACATCCACGGATGCAGAAGATTTCTCTCAAAACAGGGGGGGTGAGGTTCTGAGCCTCACCTCTGTTGATCCCCAATTTCTCACCTGATGGCCCCCCTGCGACTGTACCTGTCTTAGGTTGTTCCTCCCTTGAGGAATCTTACCCGTCTCTGGCTAACCAGTCATCTTCCGGGGCCACACAGGGAAATGTAAAGTTGGTAAGTGAGAGAGAAGCCATATTGTTTGCAAAGGTTAGCTTTTTACTTCTTTGCAGATTTATGCCCTGTGGCTTCTATGCCCAGCACTTGTCTCGAGGTATCTTTACCACCTGGAGGAATTATGATAATCAGTAAATTTGATATGAGGCACGAATTCTATTGAAGGGTTGTAATTAGGAAGGAAGAAGAAAAGCTATAGAGGTAGCATATGGAAGAAAACATGGGAGGATTGATTATTTCTTTGACATATCTTCTTGTAGAGTACCTTAAGCATGTATAAGTTTTAAACTACTAACTTGCGCTCACATATTAACATAATAGGAATACGGTGACATAAACAAAACAAATCTATAATTACCATCCATCTCCAGTGAAGCCAAGAAAACCATTTAGGCACCCTAGGCATTTGTGAAAATTTGTCTATGACATGATGGATATTGTCCAACTGTACTTGAACAGTCTGAGAGAAATCAGACAAATTAAAGCAACCCATTTCTGGGATCTGTTCACATCCCATATGTTCTTTTAACTGTAGATAGTCTATAGTCATAAGATTTTGGAGTGCTACAACTTGCACCCCTCCCAACTCCTGGTTGAGTTCCAACAGTACAGATCCGGTCAAATTCGTTGTCTCACTGTATGCACACGCCAGCCTAGACATCTCCCTCCTCATTCCAATGGCAAGTCCAGGAAATGGTGGGGTGGATGCAGCCACAACCGCAGCATCGTCTGGATCCCTGTGGAGGCTTTTTGATGATCATCCCCCGGCACAAGTCCTCCAGAGAGTGCTGATGCCGGAAGTTCCTCCTCATATCGTATCTTAGTTCATTTTCTGGGTAGCCAAGCTAGGCCTTGATCTTCTGCATAAAAACAAACAGACCCTTTGCCCACACTTTGACATGCCCTCTTTACCACTGTGTAGAACTCATTGGAGGTCAGCACACAGGAACTGCTTTTTTTTTTTTTTATTAAGAGAAAGGAATATTATCAGAAAAGAGTACCTCTTTATTTTTATTAAAAATAAAAAAAAATGCTGATCATCTGACACCCTTTAAGTGATCAACATTAAGGAATCTTAATGTTATACTTGCTGTATTCTGATATCAGTTCTAATAGTTTTTGAGTGGAATCTTTAGCATGCATTGATCTTTGATTTACCAATAGTTTTATCCTATCAAGGAGTAATCTCCCTTTTCTTTCTTTCTTTCTTTCTTTTTTTTTTTTAATCTTTAATCTACACTTACATGAAGAATACTATGTTTACTATGCTCTCTCCTATATCAGATCCCCCCTAAAAACCACATTACGGTTACTGTCCTCTCTGTGTTGTACAGCCCACCCTCCCCTTTCTCCCTCCCCCCATGCATGCTAATCTTAATATCCCCCTTCTTCTTCCCCCCCTTATCCCTCCCTGCCCACTCATCCTTTCCCTTTGGTACCTGTTAGTCCATTTTTGGGTTCTGTAATTCCGCTGCTGTTTTGTTCCTTCAGTTTTTCCTTTGTTCTTATACTCCTCAGAGGAGTGAAATCATTTGGTATTTCTCTTTCTACACTTGGCTTATTTCACTGAGCATAATACTCTCCAGCTCCATCCATGTTGCTGCAAATGGTTGGATTTTTCCACTTCTTATGGCTGAGTAGTATTCCATTGTGTATATGTACCACATCTTCTTTATCCATTCATCTACCGATAGACATTTAGGTTGCTTCCAATTCTTGGCTATTGTAAATAGTGCTGCAATTAACATAGGGGTGCATCTGTCTTTCCCAAACTTGATTGCTGCGTTCTTAGGGTAAATTCCTAGGAGTGGAATTCCTGGTCAAATGGTAGGTCTGTTTTGAGCATTTTGATGAACCTCCATACTGCTTTCCACAATGGTTGAACTAATTTACATTCCCACCAGCAGTGTAGGAGGGTTCCCCTTTCTCCACAGCCTCGCCAACATTTGTTGTTGTTTGTCTTTTGGATGGCAGCTATCCTTACTGGTGTGAGGTGATACCTCATTGTAGTTTTAATTTACATTTCTCTGATAATTAGCGATGTGGAGCATCTTTTCATGTGTCTGTTGGCCATCTGTATTTCTTTTTTGGAGAACTGTCTGTTCAGTTCCTCTGCCCATTTTTTAATTGGGTTATTTGTTTTTTGTTTGTTGAGGCGTGTGAGCTCTTTATATATTCTGGATGTCAAGACTTTATCGGATCTGCCATTTTCAAATATATTCTCCCATACTGTACGATTCCTTTTAGTTCTATTGATGGTGTCTTTCACTGTACAGAGGCTTTTCAGCTTAATGTAGTCCCACTTGCTCATTTTTTCTGTTGTTTTCCTTGCCCAGGGAGATATGTTCAAGAAGAGGTCACTCATGTTTATGTCTAAGAGGTTTTTGCCTATGTTTTTTTCCAAGAGTTTAATGGTTTCATGCCTTACATTCAGGTCTTTGATCCATTTTGAGTTTACCTTTGTATATGGGGTTAGACAATGGTCCAGTTTCATTCTCCTACATGTAGCTGTCCAGTTTTGCCAGCACCACCTGTTGAAGAGACTGTCATTTTGCCATTGTATGTCCATGGCTCCTTTATCAATATTGATTGACCATATATGTTTGAGTTAATTTCTGGAGTCTCTAATCTGTTCCACTGGTCTGTGGCTCTGTTCTTATGCCAGTACCAAATTGTCTTGATTACTATGGCTTTGTAGTAGAGCTTGAAGTTGGGGAGTGAGATCCCCCCTACTTTATTCTTCTTTTTCAGGATTGCTTTGGCTATTCGGGGTCTTTGGTGTTTCCATATGAGTTTTTGAATTATTTGTTCCAATTCATTGAAGAATGTTGCTGGTACTGCAACCCCTGCTTTCTTCTCACTGTTGTTTGCCTGAAATATGTTTTTCCATCCGTTGACTTTTAGTCTGTGTTTATCTTTGGGTTTAAGGTGAGTTTCTTGTAAGCAGCATATAGATGGGTCTTGTTTTTTTATCCATTCTATTACTCTGTGTCTTTTGATTGCTGCATTAAGTCCATTTACATTTAGGGTGACTATTGAGAGATATGTACTTATTGCCATTGCAGGCTTTAGATTCGTGGTTACCAAAGGTTCAAGGTTAGCTTCTTTAGTATCTTACTGCCTATCTTAGCTCGCTTACTGAGCTGTTATATACACTGTCTGGAGATTCTTTTCTTCTCTCCCTTCTTATTCCTTCTTCTCCATTCTTCATATGTTGGGTGTTTTGTTCTGTGCTCTTTTTAGGAGTGCTCCCATCTAAAGCAGTCCCTGTAGGATGCCCTGTAGAGGTGGTTTGTGGGAAGCAAATTCCCTTAGCTTTTGCTTGTCTGGGAATTGTTTGATCCCACCATCATAGTTAAATGATAGTCGTGCTGGATACAGTATCCTTGGTTCAAGGCCCTTCTGTTTCATTGCATTAAATATATCATGCCATTCTCTTCTGGCCTGTAGTGTTTCTGTCAAGAAGTCTGATGTTAGCCTGATGGGTTTTCCTTCGTAGGTGACCTTTTTCTCTCCAGCTGCCTTTAAAAGTCTTTCCTTGTCCTTGATCCTTGCCATTTTAATTATTATGTGTCTTGGTGTTGTCCTCCTTGGTTCCTTTCTGTTGGGGGTTCTGTGTATTTCCGTGGTCTGCTCGATTATTTCCTCCCCCAGTTTGGGGAAGTTTTCAGCAATTATTTCTTCAAAGAGACTTTCTATCCCTTTTCCTCTTTCTTCTTCTTCTGGTACCCCTATAATACGAATGTAATTCCTTTTGGATTGGTCACATAGTTCTCTTAGTGTTGTTTCATTCCTGGAGATCCTTTTATCTCTCTCTATGTCAGCTTCTATACGTTCCTGTTCTCTGGTTTCTATTCCTTCAATGGCCTCTTGCATCTTATCCATTCTGCTTATAAATTCTTCCAGGGATTGTTTCACTTCTGTGATCTCCTTCCTGACATCTGTGATCTCCCTCCAGACTTCATCCCATTGCTCTTGCATTTTTCTCTTCATCTCATCCCATTGCTCTTGCATTTTTCTCTGCATCTCTGTCAGCATGTTCATGATTTTTATTTTGAATTCTTTTTCAGGAGGACTGGTTAGGTCTGTCTCATTCTCAGGTGTTGTCTCTGTGATCTTTGTCTGCCTGTAGTTTTGCCTTTTCATGGTGATAGAGATAGTTTGCAGACCTGGTACGAGTGACCGCTGGAAGAGCTTCCCTTCTTATTGGTTTGTGGCCTTCCTCTCCTGGGAGAATAGTGACCTCTAGTGGCTTATGCTTGTCAGCTGTGCGCAGACAGGGCTTCTGCTACCTGCCCATTTGCTTTGGAGTTTATCTCTGCTGTTGCTGTGGGTGTGGCCTGGCTGGGGCTGCTCCTCCAAAATTGTGGAGCCCCATTGGAGGGGGAGCCGCCGGGGGCTATTTATCTCCATAGGGCTTCTCTGTGCTCCCTGTTGCCCAGGGGGTTAGAGTGCCCAGAGATCCCAAGATTCCCTGCCTCTGGTCTAAGTGTCCTGTCCTGCCCCTTTAAGACTTTCAGAAAGCACTCTCCAAACCAAAACAAGAACAGCAACAACGAATGAGGGAAAAAAAAAAAAGGAAAAAAATCGCGTGATTTTCTTTGTCCTCAGGCGCCGGTCCCAGGCACCCGCCCACCGGTCCTGCTGCACTGCCTCCCTAGCACTGGGGTCCCCGTCCCTCCAAGGCCTCCAAAAAGCACTCGCCAAATAAAAGGTAAAAACGCGCGACCCTCTCTGTCCCCAGGCGCCGGTCCCAGGCACCTGCTCACCAGTCCTGCCACCCTGCCTCCCTGACACTGGGGTCCCTGTCCCCCTAAGGCCTTCAAAAATCACTCGCCAAAAAGAAAAAAAATGGAGAAACGCGTGATTTTCTTTGTCCTCAGGCGCCAGCCCCAGGCCCCCACCCACCGGTCCCGCCGCCCTGCCTCCCTAGTATTGGGAAAAACACGCGATTTTCTTTGTCCCCAGGCGCCGGTCTCAGGCACCCGCTCACAAGTCTTGCTGCCCTGGTTCGCTGGTATTGGGGTCCCTGTCCCTTTAAGGCTTCCAAAAAGCACTCGCCAAAAAGAAAGAAAAAAGGGGAAAAACACGCGATTTTCTCCATCCTCAGGTGCCGGTCTCAGGCACCCGCCCACCGGTCCCGCCGCCCTGCCTCCCTGGCATCCGGGTCCCCTTCCCTTTAAGGCTTCCAAAAAGCACTCGCCAAAAAAAAACCGCTCTGGTTTCTTTCCACCCACCGGGAGCCGGGGGGAGGGGTGCTCGGGTCCCGCCTTGCCAGGGCTTGTATCTTACCCCCTTCACAAGGCGCTGGGTTCTTGCAGGTGTGGATGTGGTCTGGATGTTGTCCTGTGTCCTCTGGTCTCTATTTTAGGAAGAGTTTTCTTTGTTATATTTTCATAGATCTATGTGTTTTTGGGAGGAGATTTCCACTGCTCTACTCACGCCGCCTTCCTGGCTCCGCCCCTCACTTTATGCATTTTTATCTTTTATATAATCTAATGAAGTTAAGGGGATTTATTTTCAGATAATCTTTTTCACTTTCCCAATATAATATAGTGGTATTTCTTCCAGTATTTGTTTCTGAATTAGTCTTTGTATGTGAATGGTATATATAATTTATAACACTTTAATCTTTATTATTTTTCAAGTAAAAACAAATACTGATAAATTCTACTCCTATAACTGCTTCATTTTAGCCTGGTAATTGAGTGGTCACAGATGTAAGAGAGAAGACATTATATTTGTTTCCAAAAGCCACTGTAATAAATTACCACACACTTAATTGCTTAAAACCACAGAAATTTATCCTCTCACAGTCCTGGAGTCTGGAAGTCTGAAGTCTGTAGGTCTGTACTTGCCTTGGGGAGCTCTAGGGGACAGCCAGTTTCTCTTCTCTTCTAACTTCAATTGGCTGTCCTGGCATTCCTGGGCTTGTGGCCACATCACTCCATTGTCTGACTGTCTTCACATCAAATTCTGTACTTCTTGTCTGTGTCTGTATTTCTCCTCTTCAATCTGTCTCAAATATCACTCTGCCCTTCTCTTGGGAGGAAACTTCTCATTGGATTTAGAGCCCACCCAGATAACTCAGGACTATCACCCCATCTCAATATCCTTAATTTAATCACATCTGAAATGGCCCCTTTTCCAAATAAGATAATATGCTTTTAGAAATTTTATGTAAATATCTTATTTTGAGGTTGGGTGGGGGATAATTTTCAGCCTACCACAGTATACCCTCTGGCCCTAAAGGGCTTACATCCACCATGTGGACATTTACCCCATTCCAACATCCCCCAAGATCTCAACCTATTGCAGCATCAACTCAAGTCTAAAATTTCATCTAAATCTTTCCAGGCCTCAATTCTAAATATCATCATCTAAATCAGATATGAGTGAGCCTCTGGCTAGAAGCCACCCTGGAACAAAATTTCTTTCCAACTCTGGGTCTGTAAAACTAGAAAGGAAACTGTTTGCTTCCAAAATACATAGTGAAACAGGCATGAGGGAAAACGACACAAATTCTGCAGATGAATAAAATATGTCTCCCTGCCAGATTAAAGCCTTGGTCTACCTCGTTGAAGACCTCTGCTGGAGGAGGATGGCAGGTTCTCTCAGGAGAAATTGTTCATTTGGTAGTGGGGGCAAGGGGAGGAGATCCACTAAGACATTCTATTAGGTAAGGGAAGGCCCAAGAGCCTGTCTGGAAGATTTTTGATGCAAAAAGAGGAAGGATTTTCTTTGAATAACATAGTAACAAGCATCCCATACACATAAGAAAGAAAGGGTTTTGAATTCCTGGATACAGTGGGAAGGCATTAGAAGAGCTGAGGATTTCTCAACAGGTGTTGGAAAACTAGAAGGAGAGCAATTATAGAACTACAGGTTAGTACAGAAAAGAGTGATGTTTGTTACTCAGTTTTAAGTTTTTTAACTTCCTTTCTTACATTCCTTGAAATTTCAGCAAATGACTGTTACACACAACCACCATATGAGGTGTTTTGCATAATGATGGAGAATGGTCAGGGCCAATGCTTAGCCCTGCGCACTGTTAAGAAGACAAAGGTAAGAAGAGGTTGATAAACCAGTAACAAAAATGGGTATTCAGAGACACGAGATAAATATCAGGAGTGCATATCTACCCTTCCCCTCACAAACCCCTGGGATCCTTGGAAATTTAGAAAAGTTTCTGGGCTTCCAGAAATTACATGGGACAGGACTTAAGTTATTTAACATAAAATGTATCACAAAAGAAGCACTACAAAAATATTGTTTTTCTTCTTTTGTCTTTCTGCAATGAGCTTCTCTCACACCAGCTTAAGAAAAGAGTCATAATTAGAATTGTTACAGAAAGACTGCAGTAAGAAAGCAAGGGTTAATATTCAACAACTGGCATTTAAAATAGGATTTGGTAGCATCACAAAAAGCAGATATTTTAAAGAACAGGAATCATTTCCAAATTCTTTTAGTTTACATGTAACAACATCAAGGACCATGTTTAATAATCAGATCTTAGATCTTCTCCCTTAATACTGAGAAAGTACCCATGTGTGTTATTAAAGTTCAGCCATGAGGCTAGAGTCCAAATGAAATAGAATATATCTTTGATGATGTAACAAAGAAGCCCAGGGATATTGTTAGAAGAAGAGAGGAAGGTACAGTATTTAGATTTCGGAGCCACCACATGCTCCCCTGTGGCATGGGCAGGGCCCCTTGATGGTAGAACCTCCATCTGGGAGCTTTTCAGGGCTGAGGAGTTTCAGAAAGAACCTCACAGGACTGGACCAAATGGGAGTCATAGAAAGCAGACCTTAGGAGGCTCTGTAATGTCTGTGAAAGCTAAAGGAAGTCAGAAGCCAGGTAGGCGTGAGACACTGAGGCCCTGAGAGGGCTCCAGAGGTGAGATAATGGGCTGTCCAGTTGCTACCTCCAGTGCAGCAAGCAGAGGAGTGTCATTGACTTTGAGAAAAGATGGGGGGCATCTGGAATGAAAATGAGACAATCTAACCCCCAACATCTCAAGCTAAACTGACCATCTCTTCTAGTTTTCCCAGGATGATTCTGGGTTATGCCTGTTGACTATGGACAACTTAATTGGCCTACCTAAGCCTTCCTACTTCTACACACCTAGATATAATTGTAGAAAGGAGCAGGTAGGAACAGAGGTAGAAAGCAGAGAAGTTCTACCATAAGAGTCTGAGAATTATATAAAAGGACTCTGAGTTGCTATGTGGGATTAAAATGAACAGAATGGGCTGAAACAATAAACAATAACTTCTGTGTATCTATATCTATCTATTGAAATTTACAGAAAAATTGCAAATATGGTGCAAAGAACAATTTCATTTTTCCCAAAGCATTTCAGAAAAAGTGGCCAAACTGATGTCCCCCTTACCCCTAATATTTTAGCATTTCCTATAAACCAGGACATTTTCCAATGTAACTACAAGATAAACCAAACCAGGAAATTCATTCTGAAACACATTACCATAATCAGATTACATGCAAAAATATCAACAGTTCCAATAAGGTCCTTGAGTCTAATTTTAATCCTCACACCCCATCCTAATTTCCCAATTGTCTCAATAATGCCTTCATAGAAAATATGTCCAGTTTAGTGTCTTTCTTTGAATTTAATTGTCATGTTTCTTTAGATTCCTGAACACTTCCTTGGTCTTTCTTTCTTCGCCTTTCATGGCACTTTTGGAAAAATTACATACCATTATTTTACAGAGGATTTCTCAGTTTGGGTTTTCTAATAGTTTCTCATGATTAGATTCAATTATGCATGCTTGGTAAGAAAACTACTGAAGTGATATTGTATTCTCATTGCATCCTTTGATATTAGTTTGTATTTTGTAGAATTTTATATGAGTGGCATTATATTTTCTGTATTCTTTCTTTGCTTGGCTTCTTTCACTCATCACAATAATTTTGAGAATTACCCATTTTGTTGCATGTATCAATAATCCATTACTTTTTATGGGGGCTACCAGATTACTTTATTTGAAGGATGGTGCAAATAAAAAAACTTAAGTAGGTGTTTTGGTAATCCATTACTTTACTGTTGAGCAATACCTCATTTACTCTATAACTTTATCCATTCACTTGTTGACAGATATTTTAATTGTTTCCAGTTCTAGGCTATTACAAATAAATCTGTGAAAATTTGTATACAAGTTTTTGCATGGATATATGCTTTCATTTTTCTTGGGTAAATACCTAGGAAATGGCTGGGTCTTATTAGTTTTTAAAAATGTGTCAAACTCATTTCAAAAGTAGTTATTATTTCACATTCCTACCAGAAGTGTGTAAGAATTCTGATTGCTATACATCCTCACTGATACTTCAATATGATCAATATTTAAAATTCTAGCCATTCTGGTGAGTGTGTAGTATTATATTCCTGTGGCTTTAATTTGCATTTCCTTAATAACTAATCACATTGAGCATCTTTGCATGTACTCATTTACCATCCATACATGTTCTTTGGCAAAGTATCTGTTCATATTTTTTTTTCCACTTGGGATGTCTTCTTCTTATTAAATTGTAAAATGCTTTGTGTATTCTGGATACAAGTTCTCTTCAAAATTTTGAAGAACATTTTTTGTGACGTTCAACTTTTCCGAATTTTTTAAATGATTACTCTGTTTTGCTAGGTATTTTAAAAATTCTTTCCTGACTCAAGTTCACTAAGAATTTACCCTATGTCTTCTTCTAGGAGCTTGATTTTTTTTTCCCTAGATTTAAATCCATGATTGATTTTGCATTAATTTTTTTAAAACTTGGTGTGAAGCAAGGTTTGAGGTTTTATGTCTTTTGGTGTTGAGTCATATGAGTTTTTTATATATTTTGGATATTAACTCCTTATCAGATGAGTTGTTTACAAATACATTCTCCTATACCATTGAATGACTTTTTTGTTCTGCTGATGGTGTCCTTTCCTGTACAGAAGTTTTTTACTTTGATGTAGTCCCACTTGTTCATTTTTGCTTTTGTTCTCTTTGCTTAGGGAGATGCGTCCAGAAAAGAATTGCTCATGGTTATGTTCAAGATATTTTGCCTATGTTTTCTTCTAAATTTCATTCTTTATTATGGTGTATATGTGTAACTTCTAAAAGGGTGGTAAGCTCCAGGATGTAGCAAACCAAAGCAGGAAAACCTTTTGAAATATTCAAATTATGTAAGATTTTATTTTTACCATTTTAATATTCATGGTTTCATAAACACAATGAAAAGCATCATTAAAATATTTTAACAATTTCTAAAAGTCCTAGCGAGTAATTTCATTTATTTTGTTCTCCAAAATATGATTTCCTGGTTGCAAACAAAGTCATAAATTCTTAAAGCCAAGAGTTATAGAGCTCCCAATGATCACCACTCTGTATTTAAATTGAGGCATCAAATGTAAATAAAGATATTGAATCGGATTGTTGCATATTTCAATGGGCACATCGATGCTCAAAATATTTCATGTCCCATTTCAACTGAAAGTCCCAAGCATGAATACTTCCTAAATCTCACAAAGACAGACTACATGGAACGTAAAATTTTTCTTTAAAAATAACTTTGACTTTGGAAAATAAAATATTTATTCTTAATAACAAAGGTGTATATGCTAAAGACTCAGATGCATCATAGACCATATTTACTCATGCAATTATTCATTCATTCATTTATTTAAAAAATAACATGTAGATCATGTATATTAATTCTCACACCTCAAATTTTCAAATAAATTTTTATTATATTAATTGTAAAATCTACATTTAAACTCTACTCTGAGAATTTAATGTGGCCAATTATGGATTTGTCACAATGTAATGTTAGAAAACAGAAAGAAGAGGACCTGTAAGACACAAAAGCATCAAAAGAATATTATGTGATTTTAAATCTGAGGAAAGACCTGTTAACAAATTCATTAGGTTTGGCTACTAAAATCCATTCATTCCAAAGAAGCTTTGAATATGTCTTGTAGATAAGAATCTTTGGTAGGAACCCACTATGCACTAGCTGCTTGGTCCTTTAACCCATATTATCTTATTGTTGATTCTCCTTGAAGCCCAGTTATAAAAAAGAGAAAATAATATACCACTGAAGGATTTTTTTATGCTGAAGAACTTAGTACAGTACCTGTAAGATGCACAAGAAATGAATTTTTCTCATCCTTTTTCATTTACTCCTTAAAGCAACATTGAATATGAGACCTTACAGCATCCACTTGACAGGTGAATAGAGGCTCAGACATATTCATGACCAGGCAGGTAGAAAACCTGAAACCATGTTTAAAACCCAAGTCTATTGATAATTAATTAAATTCTTCTTCCTTTATGTAGTGCTGTGTATGTATTTATGTACTTTTTGTAAGTGGAAAATTATTCTTTCATTATAAATGGACATGAATTCTACATTAAATGTGTAAGGGTCCACAATGTATAAAATTTAGAGCAGTTGCAAATCCACCAAGGTAAAAAACCAATACAATTCTACTATTTAAAACCATGTATACTGGTGTCATATCTACATGCATTTATATTACATGAATTCAACTGTTCATGCTCATTGAGAGAGACAAATAATTTAATACATCTGCCAGCCACAGCATATAATGGCGTACATCTTTGAAGTAAGCATGAGATTAGAGGCCTGAATCAGTGTTCCTTAATTATTTCAGTTCCCTCATACCTTTCAAATGAGCTTCCCACTTCACAAAGGATGACTCTAGTCAAAGATATATACTTTCCAGCAATGGATTCTTACATGCAAGCCAGCATTTCCCATCTGATCCTAATAAAAGTAATTGCATATCTTTTTGCACTGAAGTATAAAGAATATATGTATTATATGTAACAGTATACTTTTTAAAAAGAACATGTATTCTGGAAAATATGAAACACAAACCCATATAAAGAGGATAGTGTAACAAATCCTCCACATGCTTGTCACCATGCTTCAGCCATTAGCAACTCATAAACAATTTTGTTTCATTTATACTATCATACTTTTGATTTCTCCTTCACTGAATTATTTTGAAGAAAATCACACATACTGTATCACCTTTTCCATAAATATCTCAGACTATACATTTTTAAAATATTAAAAAATTATATATAGTGTATTTAAAAGATGACTTGGAGGGCTTTTCTTGGGTAATTATTTACTTCCATGCAATGTAATAAGTACTTCACATCTAATATTACATTTAATATGATAAAAACTCATTGAGTTAAAGATATCCATTTCCAAAAGTAGAAAGCTTAGAGGCTAAAAAAATTGCTTAAGGTCACCAAAATGGTAATTGAGAGAGCTAGGATTAAAAATCATGTCATTAGATCAGTAACTCCTAACCACTGATATATGGAGCTATGTAACAGGGCATTCTAGGGACTTGCAAATTCACTAATGGTTGGTTTACAGAGAATAAGAAGGATGATCAAAGGTAAAGATAGAAAGATGGTTAATGGCCAGATCAAAAGTACCAGTATATATACCATGTTGATCATTTTTAAAAATTATTATTGAACTATTTTCAAATGGAAAGAAACAAAATCAGATTAGCTTTCTAAAGATCAGTCTTCCAGTGGTGTGCAGAACGGATCACGGTTTGGTAGTGAGGAAGTGGCATGAGAAAGAAAAATCAAAGAAGTAGTATTGAACTAGTTCAAAGAAGTACAGATAACATTTAGTGACTGGATGAAGCATGACAGTGGGAATAGAGGACTTTATGCTGATTATATCCATGTCCCTTGGCGTTGCTCTCAGAGCATTTCTCAATAAATGATCAGACTCAGAAAACCTTCTTTCTCTGTGCTGCTGTGGAGAGATCAAGTAATGAATAACAGCAGTGTTCATGGGTAATATGGCAAGAGGCACTACAGCTTTAAAATTGTGCTTTTCTATTTCTTTAACATTAGTTATTTACACTTTTTATGCCTTCTGAGCAATTTTAGTTGCTTAATTTTTTACATTTCTTTTCATTTTCTGTATATTTTATCCACGGACCTATGGAGATTGGGAGGCATTGGGTCCATTCAGTCATTATGGCTATCATTTTGTCAACAGTAATGTCAATGTATTTCTTTTATTTTTTATTTTTCATTTTGGTATCATTAAAATACAATTACATGAGCAACATTGTGGTTACTAGATTTCCCTATTATCAAGTCCCCCCCACATACCCCATTACAGTCACTGTCCATCAGCGTAGTAAGATGCTATAGAATCACTACTTGTCTTCTCTGTTTCACAGTCCTCCCCATGCCCCCACCCCTACATTATGTGTGCTAATCATAATGTCCCTTTCCCCCCTTATCCCTCCCTTCCCATCCATCCTCCCCAGTCCCTTTCCCTTTGGCAACTGTTAGTCCATTCTTAGGTTCTGTGAGTCTGCTGGTGTTTTGTCTCTGCTCATCATGTTCCCTCTACCTTCATCTTACCTAACCAATAAAAATTTGTTGCCATTCCTTCCTACCTAATACATCACACCATTTTTGGCTATTTAAATTTTTCCTAATTTTGTTCTGGCAAAAATATACTCTAAGCTGTACTTAGACATAGTTTGTGTTAATTTTTTACTTTTAATTTCTCTGGAGTTACTATCCTTGACCCTTTAATTATTGTAGATGCTCTTCTGAAATTACAATAAATAATCTATATTGTTTCAATATTTGGATATCAAGGTCTGAATATCTAGGTCTGTGTAATTTTCTAAGTGGTATAAGAAAATGCATTATTTGTGAAGAAAAAAAGATTTTAAAGAAAAATTTCAGAAGTCTCTTTTAATACATGAGTTGCTAGAAAAGTAGTCCATTTAATGGAATAAATTCTGTTTTTTGTGAAGTCCTCTGTATATTATACAGACTATGGGTGGAATTTCTATATTAGGTTCTTTTTAGTTCCAAAAGGTCAGGCATAGTTCTTTTGTATTTCATAAGAAATAGCTAATTAGAAGACTTTTTCTCTTACATTTGCATTCAAATAACATCACAGATATGTATGATTGCCTACCACGTATTGTGTACTATGTATGAGACACCTTGCTGGGTATTGTGGGTGAGATCAGGGTGAATTGTTCACATGTTCACAGTTCTGCCCTAGAGCCACTCACTTTAGTGTGGGAGATAAGCCAATTAAAATGTATCTCTATGACATATCTGAAAGAGAGAAATTGTTAAAATGGAGGCACAATATATTATAGAAGTATGGAGGAGTACAAGATAGAGATACATCAATATTGCCTAACTTCGTGGCAGAGAGAAGATTGGACCTGGGACTAAATGAATGAAAAAGGCTTCCCAGAATACCAAGGATGGACATTTTAGGCAGTGATGTTAGCTTGAGTTAAAAATGTTGAAGCAGAAAAGTACACACTGTTTAGAAAAACAATGATGAATCTGCTGTTTTGAATATAGATTTAACATGTGTTTAAATAATAGTGTAAGGTAAGATGGATAATTTTATGAAAAGTTCTGAATGTCTGGCTGTGAAGTTTTGATCCTCTAAGAAAGGGATACTATGGAATAAAACTAAGCAAAGATATATTATTTTTTTCTTTTCTCCTCAGTATTTATAGATGAAATAATGGTAATACATGTCTATTAATATGATTTTCTCTTTTTACTCTGGGCTATAATCCTTCATACTGCCTTCATATGGCTTTACCCAGCTTCAAGGAAGATTAGCATTGTTCCATCAGAGAATCAAACAACAACAAAGGAGTGGAAGAGAAGAACATCAGTACTAAGTTTTGAATTGCAAAATTGTACTTTTGTGTTCTTAGCAAGACAATAATAGCCTTAAAATTTTAGAGTTGTTGCAATATAAAAGGAATGAGGGATCTGGAGCCAGTGGTCCGACAAGATCTTAGCACCCTTTCACCAGTGTGGAATGGACTGTTTTAAGGCTGAGTCACCCTGGAAGAAGCAAGAGGTGATGTAAAAAAGAAGAGAAAGTAGAGAGCCCAACCTATGTGCTCTATCAGACTGAGGAAGGAGAAGACAAAACCTATTAGAATAGAAAGGAGTATCTATTGTGGGGGGACACTTTCCTGAAAACACTGTGGCCTTGAGCTTCCTTCTCTGCTACCTCCACCTAGCTGAGAAAGCTCATTTATACCCAAGCAGAATGTCTCCAAAAAGCTTAGATGAAGAGGTCATCTGAAAACCTTACCTGAGAAAGGCAGAATCCACCGGAAGAGACAGTTTAATAGGAAAAAGATGAAATATCATATCAAAGTTCAGGAATTTTAAAGAGTGTTTTGTTTTCCCTTATAGTAGTTCTCAAACTGATGAGGTTCTCAAAGGAAAATCACATCAGTCATAGAAAATAAAATTGTATTTGCTTTTAATATCTGAATGTAGTTATAATTTTTCTGCTTACCAAAGTACTTCATCCATTTATAAATTATTATTTGTTTATTTTAATTAAACTACAACAATCATGTAATAGAGGACTGAAAAGATCTCATGCTGGTTGATCAAGCCTTATTACAACTTGGTTCTTTCATTTGATGCCTGATCACAGGACACAAGCAACTAACCGCCCAAGATGGAAGGTGTCTGGTGAGTCTCATGTCCCCCTGGGGGAAGGCAGAAGAGATGCTGATAGGCAGGGAGGAAGGTAAAGGAGACTAGAAGTACCCTGTTTGGCACAAAGAAGACTGATGATTCCATGACTCTAAAGTTTATGTTATCTTGACCTCACAGTCACCCCTGCAAGTCAGGTACCACCACTTGGGTGCACCTATACCATATTAAACTTATTTACATTTGTTGAATTAATTTTTCACTTTTTCATTTTTACAAAATAAACTTACATGCTTTTTACCTCCCCTCCTTACTGCCATTAAGCCTTTAATTCCTAAATGAACTGTCATACATCTGTTTGTGAATTAGCTTTGGCAATATTAACAGATATTGAGAGAAGGATCATATTATTTCAGACTACTACAAAAGCTGAAATGTGCATATGGTCTTTTATGTAAAACTGTCTTGCTAAGCAGAACCTGAATACAAAAACATTTAAAAGTATATCTAATGGGAAAGCAGATGATACCAGGGAGGAAGAAAGAGTGGGATAAAGGCACCAAAGGAAACTCCTGCGGATGGCAGAAATGTTCTATATTTTTCTTCTAATGGTGCATCCATTTGTCAAAACTCATTGAACCATACACTTAAAGTACTCCATCTTACCTTATACTATTATTTAAACACATGTTAAATCTATCTTCAAAATAGCAGATTAATCATTGTTTTCCTAACAATGTGTACTTTTCTGCTTCAACATCTTTAACTCAAGCCAACCTCACTGCCTCATTATATGTAAGTTATACTGCAACAAAGTTAATTAGAAAGAACAAAAGAATACAGAAAATAGTAAATTTGCCAGTTAAGTAAGTATGCCTATCTAGGTCTGAATTCCTGCTGGGCCTCTTACAAGCTGAGAGCCCTTGGGCAAGTGATGCCCCCTCTGAACCTCAGGGTCTTTATCAAGGAGATAGCAGTAGTATCTGTCCCCTAGGATTTGTTTAAGAAAATGTGGTAATTTATGTAAAGTACAGAGGAAGAGATCCATGAATGTGTATCTTTATCTATACTTGTAAAGCCAAGTTAGGGCTAATAAGAGCACTTTTTACTAAAATATCTGGATAATAAACCTAGCTATAAGTTCTTTGATAAAACTCCTAAAATCGACACACACACACACACACACACACACATATATAGAACATACATGTTCTAGATAGAAGTGTTATTTCTGTATCTTTTATTATTTCAGAAGAAAATACATGCATTTTTTTCTCATGAAAATTTTGAAGGGAAAAAGTTTTGATGGGCTCTTACTAAGGAGTCTTACTACAGTGTGCTAATAATGGTAATACAGTTTTCTTTCGTTGCTAGGGCTCTAACATACACTATACCACAATGAAAACTATGAACTTTATTAGCTAATGCTATTAAGAATAACTTCCTTTAAAAGTAAAAGAGCTCAGTCTCTGATACTGTAATCACTTTTGGAATGTTCTGCTGAATTCTTTTAAATCAACCTGATTTATGGCTCAAAGTATCATGGTTACTTCAGTATGAAGTTAATTCAATTAAGCAGACTAGCTTCTGATTCTCTCTGAGATTTACACTGTATCCAAAGATGGTATAAAATAGATTCACTCCCTCAGAATAAAATGATAAGAGTTATTGCTCTTGGCCTCTTTATGACTGCTCAGATAACAAATGTGTTGCCCTTTTAAAAGGATGACTAAAGGGCTCACCATCTGAGAGCTAGGAAAGGAATGAGCTTACCACAAAATATTTAAATGGGATTACACCAGAAGCTGAGGAAGACCAGAGAAAAATAAACTCTATTATTTCTTACTTATCTGTTTGCTACTTACATCTCACTTCCACTTGCTTATGGAAAAAAGAATGGAGTTGACACATATATCCTTTCACATTGTAGATATGTTAAAAGGTTTGGAAAGAAAAAAAGGAATGAAATTATAGTGGGTTTAATTTAATACATGTTAAATATCTTTAATTCTTTGGTACTGAGCAATGGTGATTAGAGTTGGTGAGGAACTCACCTTTGCTGCACTGTGGTGAAATGTGAGCTATAATTGAGAACAGAGTTACCATTTCATACTCCAGTATCAAGGCTTCTCTATAGCCCATTCATTTTGCTGAAGTTTGCAGTATGTTAGACAAGGGTGCATGTTCTAAAGCTAGGCAGATTTGGGGTTGAACACTGGCTTTCCAATCCAGTCAACAAGTAGCATAGACTCAAGTCCTAACTCTCCAACTTGAAGATGATGATAGTAACCACCTCATGAGTTTTTGAGAGGTTTATGCAAGAGCACATAGGCAAAGGCCTGTTTCTACCCTTGGGATAGTGGAGACCTGACGAATCACTTCTGGCTCCATTCAAGCAGAGAGCTTCCTGTGGCATGGGTCATCATTCCTTACTGGTAAATGCTTCAGAAAAATATTTAAAATTTTGCCCTTCTGTTTCTTCTGTGCAAGGTGGACAGAGAAGAAAACCTCAACATCATTATCTTTACATAATTGTATCTTATTCCTGTTAACTAGCTCCAACAGTCTTTTCTTGACTCTATATACTTGATATGTATGTCAACTATAAAACTCATTTCTTTCTCTAAATGTTGCTTTTCTGAAGATGTGACTACATTTTTCCAGGCTTCCCTGATAGATGCCTGCATTCTCTCTGGTAACTCTAGGGGCTTCTTGTCTCCCTGTTCGTAATTCAGCTGTGTTTTGCCATCCCTGCTCGTCTCCTGGACAATTCTGTATGAAGAATGACAGCATGTCAATACTACATATTCAACACTAAAGTCATCGTCCTTTCTCTCGTCACCCCTCCTTCCCTTGTGTCTTCCCATATTCTTTTTCCTGGAGGATAGCATAACCAGACACTCAGTTTTGCATTTAGACATTTTGGACGTCTTTTTGATGTCCCATTTTCTATCTTGCTATATCTTATTGACCCATTGTAATTCTCTCCTCTGCTTAACACATAGCTTTCCTCTGGTATTATCGGTTACACACTTTTCCAGCCATATGACAAGATGATTCTTACTGCCACATTTTAATTCATGCTGTTTACTCCACTTGGAATGTTTTCTGAACAAGTTACAATTTCAAAGCTCAGCTAGAGCATCAATTTTTCCATTAGCTGTAATTTCTTGGGCAGGCATTTGGTCTTTGTGGCATCAACTCTGTTTCTGATATAATTGTCTCATATATATATGTTTTGCCTTCCTTGAAGAGATCAGTTGAAGGCAGATGGCCTCTGTGTCAGATGCCACAGATTCTCTTCTTAGTACCGTAAGTCATCAGCTTCCTTTTCGATAAAATGGGGTTAATGTGATACTGAGAAGTTGATACAACTAAATGAAATAATGTAACTGAAAACCATTTTATTGAAAACTGCCACATACTTAATAGTTATTTTTATTATGTTTTTCTGTTTGAATCTGCTATGGTCTAAACCAAAAAAGTTGTGTTTTTTAAAAAGTGCTTGTTTACTGGCTGACTGAACTGTAAACTTAAAAAGACATTATTGTTTCAAGTGAGGAAGAAATGCTTAATGTTCCTGATAAAATGTATATCCAGTGATATTTGGGATAATGTTTTTTTTAGAAGTAGCTTAGAAAATGAATATTCTGAATAGAATGCCTGCATTTACCATGAAAAAAGACAACAAAACTAGAACTTGGTACATAGTCCAGCCATACTGGCCCATGTGTATAGTCTCTCTGGCTCTTTGTCTCCAGGTTCTCCCTGCTTTGATCCCTGCAATGCCCAAATCAGATATAAATCTTCTGAAAATACCATTGTTAGCATGTTGCTTTTCTGAATAAGAACATATAGATCTCCCCATGGCTTACTGCATCAAGGCCCCAATTCTCTGCCAAAATTCAAGGTTCTTCATGATTTGGTACTGATTTACATACCCAACTTCATCACCTATTTTTCTAGTACATGTGATCCATAAAAGTCTGTCTATCATAGAGATTCAGTAGTTTATAGATCTGATGACCATGACACTTATTAATGTCTAGGGCCACCTAAACTTGTTTTCATTACTGAAAACTTCTTCAGCTATTAGAACTCATATTAGTAGCACCTGCATTAAATATCAAATCAAAATACACTTACTGTTGCTTAAGAAATGCCAAGCTCAGTGAATTGAAATATTGAGGAGCATAAAGATGAATTAGGCACAATCTTTGCTTCCAGTCTGTTACTGAATGGGACACATAGAAAGTGCCATGAGCATGGAGGAGACGAAAGAGTAATGCATATTGTGTGTAGGTGTGCATGAGTGTGTGTGTGTGTGTTAGGGGAACATGCTCAGAGTTATCTAGGGTGAGCTGACATTTACAATTACACTTGGAAGAAGAGTCAACTAACATAAAAGACACAATAAACACAGGGCCTAGGATCCATGATACTTATAGGGGCTCACAAATAAAATACTTTAATTTTAGTTTTTTAAACATCAGAAACATACAATAGAATAGTAATGGATACATAATAATGAACTCAAATAGGATTATATTTGTATTTATGTCAACACAATAATTTTTAATATTTTTATGGATGAAGGAACCCCTGAAGACAGTGACTTGGGTTCACAAAAGTCACACTGTTGTCCTGCCTGGGAGAAAGGATATGATATTACGTGGGCAGAGATGGAAAGAGGAAACACTGTGAACAAAGGCTGTGCTGTGGCATACAGGGCATGTGCTGGAAATTCCTGGAGAAAGATCATGTTGGTCAAACATAACAAATAATGCAAAGAGAAGTAGGTCAAAAGGTAAATACATAACCCAAACATATATGGTCAATTAATATATGATAAAGGGGCCATGGACATACAATGGGGAAATAACAGCCTCTTCAACAGCTGGTGTTGGCAAAACTGGACAGCCACATGTAAGAGAATGAAACTGGATTACTGTCTAACCCCACACACAAGAGCAAGTCCGAAATGGATCAAAGATCTGAAGGTAAGCCATGAAACCATAAAACTCTTAGGAAAAAACATAGGCAAAAATCTCTTGGACATAAACATGAGTGACTTCTTCATGAACATATCCCTCCAGGCAAGGGAAATAGAAGAAAAAATGAACAAGTGGGACTATATCAAGCTGAAAAGCTTCTGTACAGCAAAGGACACCATCAATAGAACAAAAATGCATCCTACAGTATGGGAGAATATATTAATAAATGACAGATCCAATAAAGGGTTGACATCCAAAATATATAAAGAGCTCATGCACCTCAACAAACAAAAAGCAAATAATCCAATTAAAAAATGGGCACAGGATCTGAACAGACAGTTCTCTAAAGAAGAAATTCAGATGGCCAACAGACAATGAAAAGATGCTCCACATCACTTGTCATCAGAGAAATGCAAATTAAAACCACAATGAGATATCACCTCACACCAGTAAGGATCGCCACCATCCAAAAGACAAACAACAACAAATGTTGGTGAGGTTGTGGAGAAAGAGGAACCCTCCTACACTGCTGGTGGGAATGTTAATTAGTTCAACCATTGTGGAAAGCAGTATGGAGGTTCCTCAAAAAGCTCAAAATAGAAATACCATTTGACCCAGGAATTCCACTTCTAGGAATTTACCCTAAGAATGTAGCAGCCAAGTTTGAAAAAGACAGATGCACCCCTATGTTCATCACAGCACTATTTACAATAGCCAAGAAATGGAAGCAACCTAAGTGTCCATCAGTAGATGAATGGATAAAGAAGAAGTGGTACATATACACAATGGAATATTATTCAGCCATAAGAAGAAAACAAATCAACAACATGGATGGAGCTGGAGGGTATTATGCTCAGTCAAATAAGCCAGGTGGAGAAAGACAAGTACAAAATGATTTCACTCATATGTGGAGTATAAGAACAAAGAAAAAACTGAAGGAATAAAACAGCAGCAGAGTCACAGAACCCAAGAATGGACTAATAGTTACCAAAGGAAAAGGAACTAGGGAGAATGGGTGGGAAGGGAGGGATAAGCGGGGGGGAAGAAAGGGGGCATGATTAGCATGTATAATGGGGGGGCACGGGGCGGGCTGTGCAACACAGAGAAGACAAGTAGTGATTTACAGCATCTTACTATGCTGATAGACAGTGACTATAATGGGATTGTCGGGGGGACTTGGTGATGGGGGGAGTCTAGTAAACATAATGTTTCTCATGTAATTGTAGATTAATGATACCAAAAAAAAGGTGAATACAGTGGGTGGAATGTAACCAGTAATATCATGGAGGCATTACTGGTGGCAATTTTAAAGAAATTTTTAAATTACTGAACGGGATAGGAAAGTGATATGATAATTGTTTTCTATATTTATTTCATTCATTCAACAAACACTCATTAAGCACCTATGATGTGCAGACATTGTGCTAGGTACTGGGGCTAGGGTATTAGAAATGGGCATTCCTGTCGTGATGGTGGTAAGTTTCCAGCAGACAGTAGACACACAAGCTATCAAATAGATGGTAATTTCTCAAAGTGAAAAGTGTCTTCAAGATAGTCGAGGGGGATGATAAATAGAGTAAATGTAGAGAACTGTTGCAATTGAGAGGGTCAGCATTCTGAGTAGAAGGAACTTGGCAGAGGGAAGAGCAAGTTTCAAGAGGTGGCAAGTGGAAAGTCGTAAATGGGGCTGGTGTGACTGGAGTGAGTGAACACGGGGGTAAGTGCATGGGATGAGGCTGCGGAGGAAGTTTACATTTTTGCACTTGATTATATAACATTTTATGACCTTACGCTTGTTAATGTTACTTCCTTAATTTATTTTTAATCCATACTAACTTGTTTCTTTTTCATCTGTATAAAGCATTCTGAATCCTTTCTGGAACGTTGGGGTGTGCTTAAAATTCTCTTCAATCCTGACCAACATCTATCAGTGAGTTGAGATTATGAAAGACATTTAATAAACATTTGTATGACTGGTTTGTGAGACAGCAGATATATTCAAATATCGTATGAAATTCCACTGAAAGGAGCCAAGAATTCACTTTGGTCTCAGATAAAATAAATTGCCATTTAGTTTACATAGTCTTATGAATATTTAAAATAAAATAAGAGGTATCACATGTCTACTTTAGTGTTGGCTGCTTCTTTGAAAAATTTGTTTAGCACTAAGTTCAAGAGCACATGATGGTACATGATTTAATTTGTAATTTTATTCATTGTCATGGTAGACCAAGAAAAATGCTATCTAGGAACAATACTTAGAGATTATTTTTGGATGTCCTAACATACATGAATATAATTTATCCCACTGTCTCTAGATAAATTAAAAAAAATAATTACAGCAAAAAAATGTAATTTAAGAAGGCTCTATAATAAAGTTTTGAAAGACTTCACAAGTTGTATTCAGATAAAGCATCAGTTTATGTTTATGGAATAATTAAGAAAACAACACAATATTATATAAATGTAAAATAAGGATGCAGCAATTGTGATAGGTTTTGGTATACTTTGTAATAATTGTAATATTTCTAGATAAAACAATTCTCAAAGGACTGTTGCATTGTATCATTTGCCACAATCACTGATTCTAACTGTAGCTATCTTTTTGGGAGTTATTGGAATCTTACATTTTATTTCAATTTTTGTCAATAGAATTAATTTGACCCCACATGTAAATGAAAGATTGTTTATGGGGAGTTTGTATTTATGATAGGCTTGGCTTTTGATAGTGATGAATAAATTTTAATTATATTGTATTCGGATAACACTTAGTCTTCAGAGAACTAGACAAACAGGAATTAATTCCTCCATTAGAGTGCCTTCCAATTAAAATTGATGACTCCCATTTTTCAGGAGAGCAAAGTGAGTTAAGGAGACTTAATCCTCTTATTCTGTGTAAATTTCATCATTTTCCAAAGAAAGAAACATTAAAATGTAGTTTAGAAGAATGGAGATTTTAAAATACAAATAGATTTATAACTCTTGGGGGTGGGATGATGTATTATGAATTACTTTATTTATTTATTTATTATGATTATTAAGTATTACTCCTGCACAAAAATCCAAAGAATGTTTACATTAGATCTTCATTTATACTTAATTGTGTAGACTTAATTTGGGAATTTTATTATGTAAATATATATAGCACATTTAATTTACCCAAGTATTTTTCAATATATCATAGATAGCAAACTTAGAACAGTATGCGTTAAGACAGACTTCTATATGGGGAACTACTTTCCTGATTCTGCCTACTTGTGACATATGTATGATCATCTGTACAGATGCAATCTGTAATATGTATACCTAGACATTTCATCAAAGGCTCAGGAGTTTTAAAGACAAACACATGGCTTAGAATCACTGAACCACACATTTTAAGGAGAACAATCTAGAATTTATAATAAATCCAAAATCTGTACAGTAGAATTAATTTCCAATTCCTCACACTGAGAATTAGGAGTTTGTCTGAAGACAGCCTAAATCAGAATGGGTAACCAAATGAGCCTATGAGAGAGCTCTTCTACTTTGAGTACCTGATACTCTTTTTCTTTTTTCTTTTTTTTTCTTTTTTTTTTGAGAGGCATCTCTCATATTTATTGATCAAATGGTTGTTAACAACAATAAAATTCTGTATAGGGGACTCAATGCACAATCATTAATCCACCCCAAGCCTAATTTTCAACAGTCTCCAATCTTCTGAAGCATAACGAACAAGTTCTTACATGGTGAACAAATTCTTACATAGTGAATAAGTTCTTACATGGTGAACAGTACAAGGGCAGTCCTCACAGAAACTTTCGGTTTTGATCACGCATTATGAACTATAAACAATCAGGTCAAATGTGAATATTCGTTTGACTTTTATACTTGATTTATATATGAATCCCACATTTCTCCCTTATTATTATTATTATTATTATTTTTAATAAAATGCTGAAGTGGTAGGTAGATGCAAGATAAAGGTAGAAAACATAGTTTAGTGCTTAAGAGGGGAAATGTAGATGATCAGGTGTGTGCCTATAGACTAAGTATTAATCCAAGCTAGACAAGGGCAACAAAACATCCATGGATGCAGAAGATTTCTCTCAAAACAGGGGGGGTGAGGTTCTGAGCCTCACCTCTGTTGATCCCCAATTTCTCACCTGATGGCCCCCCTGCGACTGTGCCTGTCTTAGGTTGTTCCTCCCTTGAGGTATCTTACCCGTCTCTGGCTAACCAGTCATCTTCCAGTGCCATACAGGGAAATGTAAAGTTGGTAAGTGAGAGAGAAGCCATATTGTTTGAAAAGGTTAGCTTTTTACTTCTTTGCAGATTTGTGCCCTGTGGCTTCTATGCCCTGCATTTGTCTTGAGGTATCTTTACCACTTGGAAGAATTATGATACTTGGAAATTTCGATATGAGGCACGAATTCTACTTAAAGGTTGTAATTAGGAAGGAAGAAGAAAAGCTACAGAAGTAGCAGATGGAAGAAAACATGGGAAGATTGATTATTTCTTTGACATATCTTCTTGTAGTGTAACATAAGCATGTATAGGTTTTAAACTACTAATTAAATTGCGTGCACACATTAACATAATAGGAATACAGCTACATAACCAAAGAAGACCTACAATTACCAGCCATATCCAGTGAAACCAGAAAAACCAGTTAGGCACCCTAGGCATTTGTGAAAACTTATCAATGATATGATGGATATTGTCTAACTGAATTTGAGTAGTTTGAGAAAAATCAGACAAATTAAAACAACACATTCCTGGGAACTGTTCACATCCCATATGTTCTTTTAATAGTAGATAGTCTGTAGTTGTAAGATTTTGGAGTGCTGCAACTTGCACTTCTCCTAATTCTTGGTGGAGTTCCGACAGTATAGATCCAGTCAAATTTGTTGTTTTACTGCATGCACAGGCCAGCTTAGATATCTCCTTCTTCATTCCCATGGCAAGTCCAGGAACCGGTGGGATGAATGCAGCTACGGCTGTAGCAGTGCCTGGATCTTTGTTGAGGTTTTTTGATGATCATCTTCTGGAATGACTCTTCCAGAGAATGTTGATGTTGGAAGTTCTTCTTCATATCGTCCTGATACTCTTTTTATCAAACCTCTGTGGCTTGTGCTGAGATAGCTTCTTGATGTTGTTCATCCCTAATAACTAATCATAATTCTTACTTTCATTTTGTTATCCTTGGGTGCTGCTGAATGAGTCTGCAGATGTCACTTAATTTTTTTTAAATTTTATTTTGAAACAATTTCAAATTTACAAAAATTGTAAGAATTATCCACATAACATTTTCCTGAGCCATTTGAGAGTGAGAAATAACATGATGACACATCACTGTTGAATACTTTAGTATAGAACAAAAATATTCTCCTATATACCTACAATATAATAAGGAAATTGATATTGATACATGTCTATCATCTAATCCTTAGATTCCATTCAAGTTTTGACAAAAATCTCAATAAGGTCCTTGATAAGAGAAGGGTGCAGTCCAGAATCATGCATGTTATTCAGTTGTCATGATCTTTTAAACCCCTTCAGTCTGGAACAGTTCTTTGTTCTCTCCTTGACTTTAACAACCATGACATTTTTGAAGATTATATGCTTCTTATTTAATAGACTCTCAGTTGAGTTCATCTCATGATTCCTCATGATTAAACTGAGGTTATGCAACTGGGGTAGACATACTACAAAAGAGAATGGATTCTTTTTCCATCCTACTGGGTGACACATGGGTTTGATTTGTTGCATTACTGGAAATGTTAACTTTAAGCGCTGGATTTAGTTAACATCTGCCAGGATTCTTATTGTAAAGTTAGTTACTTTTTTCCCCTTAATAATTAATTTTGAGGCTATGTACAAATTCCATTTCTCATCAAAATTCCTATTTATTTGTATTGGCATAGATTGTTTTATTTAACAAATTACTGTCTAATATTCTCTTTTACTTTAATGTTAAAATTGGTTTTAACATTTGGTTATTGGGCTCCCTTTTAAGGCCTTCTTTATCCTTTTAATATTCCTCCATTATTTTCTGATAATTTCCTTCTTCCAATCAAAACAGGGTTTTTTTCCAGGATCATATTAATTTCCCTACCCAATCACAGATTGAATCTTTTGTCCAAGGAGTTCTGCTTCTCTTAATGGATAATGGCATTTAGAAACCAAGATCTGATGACTAGGTGTGCTCATTACTATTGGAGATTGTTGATTCTAACTTCAGGGGAAAGAGGTAGGGAACTAAAAAAGAATAAAAGTATACACACACACATATACAGAAAGCAAATATATAGTAGGTAGGTAGGGATATATATTACATCAGTATTTACATATACATCCATACATAGTTTATCTACCTAGAATATTATCAGTTCTCATCAATAGCTCCACTTTAAAAGCACCACTACAGGATTCATTCCAGTTTTTTCCCTTTTCCTATTTGTAATGTCTTTGCCTGACATTGAGACACTAGGCTCTCATTATCCGCAGTATATTTTCTTTGATCAATTACCCTGTGTATCTAATCTCCCAGTGCCACCACAACCACACCCAAACTGCATGCCCTCATCACTCTCAATGGGCTCAATATGCTGTGCAAGGCCATTGCTATCACTGGCCCTTTCTCCAGGCAGATATTCTGCTCACTCCCTTCTTATTTCAACACCTTTCATCAGCCTGCCAGCACCATCCCTGGACAGATGGTCTCATCAAACTGGCTACCAACCTTTCTAGGACTATCTCCAAAGGACATACCCTCCCCATCTTTCTTGAGCTGGAACAGTTAGCAGTGTGCCATTCTCCATTTCCATAGGAGCAGACTCCTGACCCTGCTTGGACTCTAACAACATATAATGGGACATTCTCCCCTTACCCACCACAAGGAAACACTGCTCACCCTTTTGGGGCACTGTTACCCTAAGCAAGTCTGCCTTCTCCCTGGAAGCCTGCCTGACAAGGAAATCCTCTTCCCATGTTTCACTCTATGTCATGTGAGGACACAGTGAGAAGGCAACAAGCCAGGAAGACTAGCTTCACCAGGAGCCAAATGGTTTGACAGCTTGATCTTAAATTTCTCAGCTTCTAGAACTGTGAAAATAAAGTTTATTAATGGATCTGCTAATATCAGAAAAAGTAATAGAGAATCATAAATAGGGACATACATACATACATATATATATATATATATATGAAACAAATTTTAAATGCTATCCAGGTATTGTATGTTAATACATCTGCTAATATCAGGAAAATATATTGAGAGAATCATATCACTATTTATATGTACCTCTATAAAATTTTTTAAATGTTGTTTCATGTATTATAGTAAAAATACTAAGTATTGCATTTAATAGTTAATGAGTATATATAGTAATTGCTGCTTGAAGCTAATCTCAAAATTTCATTATTTTCATGTCTTAAATGAATTACACAATTTGAGTTGAGGTTGGTAAGAACACATAATTTGGAGAGTATGCCAAGGTTGACTGGGGCACATATGACAGAAACCTCATTTCAAATAGCTTTAGTAAAGCTAGATTTATCTACTCATCTATCTACAAAATCCAGGGATAGACTTCAGGTATGGCTAGACTCAGGACCTTAAATGAAGCTGTCAGGTCTCTCATTTTCTTTGTCTTTCTCCTTTTGCTTTACTCTTAATGGATTTATTCTCAGGCATACTTTTTGTACAGTTAAAGAGTACCTTTTGATAGAAGAAGTAGCTGTTACATTGCAAAGGGCATGCATGCAGGTATGGAAGGAGTTAATGAGGATGACTTGCTGAGTTTAGTGATCAGCCTGGGTATGCTTTTGCTAACATCGCTCTCATAATTAGCTTTCTCAGAACAAAGAATCAGTGTCTTTTACCTAGGAGTTACTGTAAAAATCATAAGGACTCTGATTGTTGGGGTTTTGTCACATGCCTATCTCTGAATCAATTATTGTTGCCACAGGAACAGTCACTGTGGGAAGTCCTAGGTCTTATTTCATCCCTAGAGGTTAAGAATGGGTCAGGTGCACCTAAACTATATGGACTGAGAATGAGAGGAGAGAAAGTCTCAGTAGATGCTGCCAGACAATAATAAATATTACAACATTAATAAGACTGACAAGTTCCTACTAATTAAAAGAGATTATGGACATATTTGAAATCTTTTATTATATATTTTTAATTTTTCCCTTTGCACCTCTTAATAAGTAAACATCATCAGTGGGACTACTTTATATAGTTCAACTTGAGTCTAATTGGAGTCTTGGTTCCAAAATGTACTAGCTATAATGTGAGTAAAATAGAGATACCCCTGTACTGACTGAAGCAGGACTCCAAAATGAAAACTGAGCTTTTTCTTTTAACTGTTTCTGTATGGTGGGGGGTTATGTTTGTGCATACACATATGTATATTATGTGTGTTGATATGTATATATATCTGCATGCTGTTAATTAACAAACATAATCAACCTGTTTCACTGTTTTCCCCATGCCACTGTCATGTATCCCACTGCATCTATGATGAGGGACAGAATGAATTAGGGTCAATTACATTTTATGTCTTATTTGACAGTCTCATAAAATGATGAAAGTTTAATAGCTTGTGAAACACTAGAAGAAAAAGGAGTTCAGAATGTTTCTATTTTCAGGACTGGAAACAGATTTTGTAAGCCTGGGAGGCAGCATCTGTAGTGATTGAGAGCAATTACTGGTTATGATATTCACTAGGAATAAATCCAAGAAATTCTTAATAGTTATGAAATGTTAAGTTCTTTATTGTCTCTAGGCATTAATTTCTTTACCTGTAAAATGAATATACAAATAATGTCTAACTCATAAATGAGTTACTATATGTGTATCATTGAGTTTACTACATGGCCCTTAAGAAGCCGTAAGGTATTTGTGGTACGTCATGAAACTTCCCCAAATCTCTCTCTTCATATAATTATTTTGAGTTAAATCACTTACCATGAGAAAACTGTGGTTTGGAAAACAAGCTTGTGTTTCCAAAACTTATTAGAAAAAAATAAGTTTTTATTTGTTTGTTTGTTTTAGGCAACACTCCAATAGCCATTAAAAGGTTAACCTACGTTATTTTTTGGTTTCCTAAAAGAAAGCATGGCTATAGGCCATTAACGTATGAAAAATTCTTCTAAGTGGAGAGAAGATGAAAAAAGCATTTCATAATGCACAGTATCTGGGGAAAGAGGATCAAGAACAAGGGTCTGGACCACTCTGGGGGAGTCTGATTTCTGGAGGCAAATTGGAGGGCATCTATTTTCCAAAGATGACTACAATAATATCTTTCATTTGACATGCCTTTCAAAATGCAACCATCCCACATCAAGAAGTGTAGTCTGATTTGCTTCTCATCCCTTCAAATCTGGGCTGGCCCTGGTGACTTGCTTGGCCAATGAAATGTAACAAAAGTGACGTTCTGTAACTTCCAGTGCTGTCACAAGGAGTTTTACATCTTCTGTCTCAGTCTCTTGGAATGTTCGCTGGGGATATTCCCTCTGGAAACCTGGTTGCCATTTTGTGACTATCCCAAGCAACACAGAGAGGGCAAGAGTAGGAGCTGTACTCAATCGCCCAGCTGAGCTCCCAGCTGACAGCCAGTATTACCAACCATGTAAATGAGTCATTTTGGATGTCCTGCTAATACAGATTTCAGATAACTGCAGCCCCAGCTGACATATGCCCCAAGATACATATAAGGCTATGGGTGAGAACCACCCAATTGGACCAAGAAACCCACAGATCATAAGAGAGAACAATACATTACTGTTTTAGGCCACTGCATTGTGGTGTGGCTTGTTATACAACCATAGATAACCTGATTGGAAGGAGAGAAAAAAAAGAGAGCAAGCACTGAAGCACCTAAGAAAACTACCCACCAGGAACTGAAAGAAGGTAAACACCAATGCCTCCTCATTTTATATCACTTTGCCTGGAACCAACCTTAACAGTACCTAGAGGGCAATATAGACACGTTCAACCATTTGCACTGTCACTTTTACAAATGATTTCAAAGGAATTGCATTATCTACACAAATCTATCAAGATCTGTAAAGCTAGATTAAATTAAGAAGTGTAAAGCTAATTTATATTTTCTTAATTCACTGAGGGATCTTGGGTGGTTGGATTGTTCCTCATTTTTCTTATATACAGGGTCCCTTTCTGTTTGTTTTCCAAGGACCTGTATTATAAGATTACATACAGAATTTTAAAAAATTCATGGATGAATAAAACAAAGCACATGAAAATTTAGTTTTCCCTCCAATATCTTTCAGCCTCTACTGTGCTTGAACAGTGGAATCTATCTATCTCTCCTACAACATCCCATCTCTTTGTGGTTTGGCCTGACTCTGTTCTTGGATGTTTTCAAGGACAATATATTGCAAATTTATTGCCAAATGAAACTTCAAGCTTTGCAGAAGATCAGGACTCTATGGGATGTTAGAAAAATACTTAGATCTCTTTTGAAGCCATTGGTAAAAGAGCAGTTAACAATCGGAAAAGAGAAAGTTAGCAAGGGTAAGGACAAGATAGGAGTTTCAAAAGAGGATGAGTTAAAAAACCAAAACCTTAGGAGAGATCTCTGTAGAAATTTATTAAATATATATATATATAAATGCAATAATAATCTTCCTTATTAACATACTGAAAAATCAAATGTTTTGTGCAGAATATAGTATCACATAGTAGTACAAGTTTGTCAGTAAATTACATCAAGAAGAAAAGCAATGTTTTTTATTTTTTGTAAGAATTGGGCTATGTCCAATTGTAAGCTACATTTAGTTAAATATTAGATTATATTTCATCACATCTCACAAATGAAACTGTGGTGCCAATTTAATGCTGATTCATTTAAAGTGCCTTTTCTCCCTATATTAAACATATTAATTAATCCCCCAATGAGGAAATAAAACAATATTTAGCCTCCCAGATTAGTGAGAAATAATTTATTTGATAATGATTTTCACTGTCAACGTAATGGAAGATCCTTTCTTAAGTAGCTCAGAGCTTGCAAGCAATGGGTAAAGAGACTTTAACATAATAAGCGTGGGTATTACTTTACATGAAACAGTCAACATTGAGCTAATGGAAAATACAAATTTCTCTTGGGGAAGGATAGTTTGAAGGAAACTTCGTATTTGATTTCTGATACTAAAAGAAAATACTAAATACAGCACAGAATGGAAAAATCCTATCTTTCCACTCTCTTTTCATCCAGAAGGCAACCAGCAGCAATGCCACCATTTTGTGAGGAAAAAACAAAGCAACAGGCGAGCGCGTGAGCTCCGCCTCTGTCCTGGGCGGAGGAGACAAGCCGGCGCTATTTAAAGCCTGTGTTGTTAAGTGTACAAGACATCAGAAGGGATGGATGGTAACTGGTTACAAAGTTGTTTCAAGGGGTCACCAGGGAGAGGTTACTAAAACGTGGTACTGTGGTAGTTCAAGGAGAAATACAATGATGTCTACATTAGCTACCACAGCAAGACAGCAAGATTATTGCTCTTTAGAGCTTCTGGGTAGTTTCAGAACTGTTCTCTGGTGTTCCATACAGGAGTATTAGTCTTAGGGGATGGTATCCAAAAGACGTTCCCTAAAGAACCCTTTACAGAGACTGTATTGTAAGATCAATGCAAAAGCAGGAAACCATGAGAGACAGCATTCTATAATGAAACAAATGTGATACGCAGTATCTGTACATCCACCTTCTACAGCCACTTCCATTTAAGGAAAAGATTCTGCTTAGATAAAACAAAGAGGTTGAAGTACATAAGTAATTTCAAATGATTTTTAGCCACATAATTCTTCTCCTTTTCCTTCCTTTACCCTCCTCTCCTTCCTCCTTTACTTTCTTCCACATTCTCTGTCAAACTGTCTCCTGAAGCTTACAAGAAAGGCCAATATATAAAACATACATTAAGTGGACGGCTGTAGTTGAAACAAGGGCCCCAAACCCAGTCAGTTCACCCAGTGTCCATGTACGTCTTACCGCACTGGCGCCTGTGGTTCCACCACGGGACCCCAAGAGATGAACCACAGAGAATTTGAAGCCCCTAGGCTATTTTCAACGATCTGTCCATTTAGAATCCAAAGTTCTATCAATCCGATTGTTGATTATGGCATGGTGTAGTCCTATTTTATAGTGTCCATATCACAGTGCTTGTCTTTCTCTTGGAAATGTCCTTCCTGTGTGGGCAACAATAAATATGTTTGTACTGCATGACTCTTCAATGTTGCTATCAGTTGAATGAGAAGGAACAACTGCCTAAGAAAAGCCGATCAGGCTTACCTCCTAGGAATATGTACCATGGATCAAGGATCAAAGATGCTGCTCTGATCTGGACTGTCAATTGAATGGAGATATAAAATGAGTTGATGTTGGCATTTTTGACCATGGGAAATCCAAAAGAAGGAGGGAAGGAGGAACAGAGAAAGAGAGGAGAATAATGTATAAATGTGGAAACAGGTGAGATTTTAGTACTGACTAATTTTCTAATGTTTTTTGAGTTCCTGGTTCCATTTATTTATGAGTTTTGAGTGTCTTCTTGGGTTGTGTAATACTTTGTGTTTCAAATACACATCTATATATATAAATCTATATATATATAGGTATAGGTTTTTTCTAATTGAAATAAATTTCTTTACCTGAAACCAAGGGAATTATAATGGATATTCATGCTTAAGTAAGAAAAAAGTGCCCACACAGAAATTAAAGCATATTTATATATCAGTGTGTATAGAGAATCTTTAAAATGTGCCTATCCTTTCACTTATATATATTATACTTCCAAGGATATTTCTTAAATGAATGAACAGAGAATACAAATACTCATGCACAGATAATTTCACATAGTATTATTTATAATAACAAAAATGGAGACAAGTTAAATGTCCAAAAGTAGGCTAATAGTTAATAAAGAATGGTATAATTGTGTAATGAGCAATTGTAGGGCCTTTTCAAATGTTTCTAAGGATGTTTAATATAGGCTGTCACATCATACAAATCCAGGAGGTGTGTTGTATATAGTCTGTGTGAATGATGTCCTTTAGAATTGTGCAGTGCCCAGGCTGTATTTGTATATACAATACCCTGAAATAATGACATGTGAAAAATTAAACTAAGTTTGATGTTATATCACTGTGAAAAAAGTAGCATTCACACAAAACCATATCACTGGTATAAGCTCAAGTATATGACTTATAGTTTTCAATGAATATATGTAGTATTTATTTAGAAAGATTATAGAAATACATGTCAAACTGTAATAAATTATCTCTGGGTGTGGGAATTATGTCACTTAAAAATTCTTTTTGGTATTCTTCATTTTTTTCCTATAATGAGCTTGTATTGTTGGAATACAAAAAAGAATAGTTATAATTTTAATGCTCCTATCTATTGGTCTGTTAAAATAAACATAAAGCACTGGGTTTTTAAATAACAAAATCTTCTATTATAGCCCATACCTAATGTTTTCAGATATTAACTTCATGGCATTTCTTTGTCTGTGCCTCATATTAATACTCAATTATTAGTTTTACTTTTATCCTTTTCTTTAATATATAATTCTTATTCACAAATTCCTAAACTATAGAGAAGACAGGATTCTCCAGGGATTTTCCAATAGGCTTTGATTTTTCCAGTCTATAATGGTTTTAACCCCTACATGTACTGATTTTCCCATTTGCAAATTGATGATATGCAAGCCTGACTAAATGGCCTCCTGGCATGAGTCAACTATGGCATGAGCAGATAAACAAATCTGTGAAATGCCTTTACAGAAAGAGGCATATTACAGAGGTCTGGGGACACTTGATTAAATACTGACATTAGAAAGTCCCATTATAGGGAAAAACTAACTTAGCTCACACATTGAATAGGTGTATGCCTTCCTACTCAGCATAACGTAATTTCCCAGTGAGTTTCAAAGGAGGACTACAAGGAACCTTATATATGAGAACCTGATCTATGTGATAGCATATCACTCCCTCCTATACTTGTTCTTTATGTTCTGGGACCAGCCAATTAATTAGAACCTAATGCTAACAAGAAAGTGTTCACAACTTGGGTCCTCATCCAAGCATCATGACAATATGAAAGGCATGCATCCCAATTGCTAATTTGTTCTTTCACCTTCAAGATGAATGGTACTAGTCAAAGTAATAACAGCCATTTATTACTGAATTACAATTCTTTGTGCCCACTATGATTTTAAGTGCTCTACAAATATTTTATCTAATCCCCAGAAAACTCTTAAATATATTTTCTTACCTCCACTATACAGAAGAGGAAACTGAGGCACATAAATTTTAAATAATTTACCCAGGGCTACTCAGTTAGTTGAGGTTGACTCAGCATTCAAATTCAAGTTTTCCCAAGGGTTCAAATGAATATAAACTTTGGGGGATATTATTTAACCCACCACAAGAACATATATAACCTTTCTTTCCATATAAACCTTAGGACTTTAAAATCTATTGTGTCTGCATTTCTTACAACAACAAGTGCAGTGCTACGTGTGTGTAGGTGACTGCAGACACCTGTTCACTGGGCCAAACGGGAACACAGAAACCACCTTAGGAGGGAAGGAGAGGAGTCAGCAAAGTTGCAGGATACAAAATTAATACACAGAAATCTGTTCATTTCTATAGACCAACAATGAACTAGCATAAAGAGAAATCAGGAAAACAACTCCATTTATAACTACAATCGAAAAGAAAAAAATACCTAGAAATAAACCTAACCAAGGAGGTAAAAGACCTATACTCCAAAAACTGTAAGACACTAATGAGAGAAATTAAAGGAGACACCAATAAATGGAAATCTATCCCATGCTCATGGATAGGAAGAATTAATATTGTCAAAATGGCCATTCTGCCTAAAGTAATCTACAGATTCAATACAATACCTAACAAAATATGAACAGCATTTTTCAATGAACTGGAGCAAATAATCCTAAAATTCACATGGAACCACAAAAGATACTGAATCAGCAAAGCAATCCTGAGAAAGAACAAAATAGGGTTTATTATGTTCCTTGACTTCAAGCTATACTACAATGCTATAGTTATCAAAACAATTTGGTACCAGCACAAGAACAGACCCGTAGATGAATGGAGAGCATAGAGATGGAGAATCAAGAGGCCAGATATAAACCCATGCATATATGGTCAATTAATATAAGATAAAGGATTCATGAATATACAATGGAGAAAAGACAGCCTCTTCAATAACTGGCCTTGGGAAACTGGACAGGCACATGCAGGAGAATAAAACTCAATTCCTGTCTAACTCTATACAAAAAAGTAAATTGATTTTACTTGAAATGGATTAAAGACTTAAATGTAAGACTTGAAAGCATAAAAATCTTAGAAGAAAGCATAGGCAAAAATCTCTTGAACATAAGCATGAACACATTTTCCTGGACACATCTCCTCACGCAAGGGAAACAAAAGCAAAAATAAATAGGTGGGATTACATCGAACAAAAAAGCTTCTGCACAGCAAAGGATACCATCAGCAAAACAAAAGGTGTCCTACAGTATGGGATAATACATTTGTAAATGATTTATCTGAAAAAGGTTTAACATACAAAATATATAAAGAACTCATATGCCTTAACACCAAAAAAACAAATAACCCAATTGAAAAATGGGCAGAAGATTTTAACAGATATTTTTCCAAAGAATAAAGATGGTTAACAGGCTCATGAAAAGATGATCCATATAGCTAATCATCAGGGAAAAGCAAATCAAAACCACAATGAAATATCACCTCACACCAGTTAGAATTACCATTATCAAAAAAACAAGAAATAACAAGTGTTGGTGAGGATGTGGAGAAATGGGAACCCTCCTACACTGTTGGTGGGAATGTTAATAGGTGCAGCCACTGTGGAAAGCAGTATGGAGGTTCCTCAAAAAACTAAAAATAGAAATACCATACAACCCAGTAATTCCACTTCTAGGAATTTACTGGAAGAAAACAAATCCTTGATTCAAAAAGATGTATGTACCCTATGTTTATTGCCACATTATTTACAATAGCCAAGATATGAAAGCAACCTAAGTGTTCATCAGTAGATGAATGGATAAGGATGTGGCAAATAGACACAATGGAATATTATTGAACCATAAAAAAGAAAGAACTTCTGCCATTTTCTACAGTGTGGATGGGCCTAGAGGGTATTATGCTAAGAGAAATAACCCATGTAGAGAAAGACAAATACCATATGATTTCACTTACATGTGGTATCTAAAAACCAAACACAAAACAAAAAGAACAAAATAGCAGTAGATTCATAGACATTGAAAAGTGACTAGTGGTTATCATGGGGGAGGGGTTAGCATGGGTGGTGGGTGAGGAAGAGGGGGATAAAGGTGCACAAAAATTCTCAATCATAATCTAAGTTGGTCAAGGGGAGTAGTACAGCAAGAAAAATATAGACAATGATTCTGTAACATTTTCCTATGTTGACACATAGTAACTACACTAGGTGAGCTGAGGATTTAATAATATAGGAGAGTTGAGCCACTGTTTTGTATACTTAAAACCAATATAAGACTATATATCAACTGTATATCAATAAAAAAATATTTTTTTATAAAATAGTCTAGAGTTCAGATGTAAGCCTCAAAGATTCCTTAGCCTGTTGTAATTTCTAACTACAGAAAACAAATCATTAATTTCCCTGAATTTTTACAAAACCTACCATGTAAAACAAAAAAAAAAAAACCACTTCTGAAATTATAACCAAAGATATTACTTTTCTAGGGCTACTGTAAGAAATTTCCACAAACGAGGTGGCTTAAACAATGGAAATTTATTATTTCATAGGACTGGAGGCTTAAAGTCCAAAATCAAGGGCTCAGCAGGGTCATGCTCTCTCTGAAAGCTCTGGGAGAGGAACTTTTCTACTCCTAGCTGCTGTGCTTTCTGACAATCTTTGATATTCCTTGGTTTGTGGATATATCACTCCAATCTATGACTTTATCATCACATGGCATTCTCCCTGTCTTCTGTACTTTCACATGCTGTTCTCTCTGTGTGTCAGTATCCAAATTTCCCTCATCTTATAGGGACAACATTCCCCAGATTAGGACCTCCTTATCCAGTATGAGGTTATTTTAATTTGATACATCTGCAAAGACCCTATTTCCAAATAAGGTCACATGTGCACATAACCGGTGTAGGACCTGAACATATCTTATTAGGGAATACAATTCAACCCACAGTACTAGACCTTAAGATTCTTTTAAAAATCGCATTAAAAATGAGAAGAACTTTCAGTTCCCAGCATTTTACTTTATTGGTTCCTATGAATAAATAAGAACAATATGTAAAAGGAAGGTCAATAAAATCATGATCTGGCTAGGAATCCTACTTTTCTAATCCACTGTTTCACAAATAAGTTTCACATCATAGTTTTTTTAAAAATTAGAAATGTGCTGTCTACATAAACTGTTAACATTTATTTACTTACTTTTTAATTCATAGTTACTAAATGATCTTTTCTTCTAAGGCACAGTCTGTAATTTGGGTTAGGTGTTATGATTAATATCACTCCACTGTGCTGAAGAAACTGTTTAAACAAACCACAAAGCAGTGACACAGGACAGAGCACTGAGGCAAAAACATTTTTAGCTTCTTCCATTTAAAGTCACACTGGTATTTACAAATGCAGTACAATTACAGGTTGCTTCAAATGTTTAGATCATCATTCTCCCATAAACCTTCCAAATCATATTCCAGACAGGAGCTCTGAAATTCCACTTTCACAATGACATTGAACCTGCATATGGAATCCTCTGCCTGCTCTGGTTTGGCAGCTGGTGTAGAACTGAGGATTCATGTTCTGTTACTTTTCATTAAGTAAGACCAATAGTTTCTGATAATTTTTCTCCCAGTTCTGTAAGTTGGGTTAAATTTGCAACATGTCAAATTAAAATTGTTTTTTAACTTAAATATCCAGGGAAGATTTAAATATTTCATTTAAAATATCCAGAGCAGATTTTAAAACTTTCATATAAAAATGGAACAACTAGATATTGCACAATGGAATGGATATTATCTTTCTTATATTCTTTTATTTCCCCACTTTCAGCTTGTGTACTCATGAAAACAAAGTCTGAACCAAAACATACACATAAATACTCTTTGGTAGGGTGGGGTTGGTATGTAAGAAGACAGTGAAAGTGGAGGAAAAAGAGAAATGAGGCAGGAAAGGGGAACAGAAATGAATCCAGATGTCTGTAATTTCACAAAAAAATGCAGTTAGTTGCTTAGTCATATGGGATATCTCTGGACAAACCATGAAGTCACTACATCTCAGAGCTATCTCTTAGGTGTGGATAGGGTTGGGGAAGAGTCAGTAATCATCTGATGGTTCTGCTGTTTCTCACTGGTTAAGTCCACTCCAGGGGACATGAACTCCTCCATACTTCTAGGTTGTATTACACAGCCAAGGGAAAGGCCACGGCCTCCACAGCACCAGTCTTCTGGCCAGTGGTGAGAAGCAGTGGTCTCTACTTGCCAGATCTCTTATGATCATGGCAGTAATTGGACTTTATCATCCCCAAAAATGTGTGAGTCAAAGCTAGAGCTGCTCAGGCCAAGAACAAAGGAAAGTAGTTGAGGTCTGGAGAGGAAAAGTCAGAGGAACCCCTTGGGCAGCACATAACTGAACTGGTGAACAGACATGGTTATGGATATTCTGACCTGTGAAAGAATCACTAACTTTACAGCTGGGTTGATCTTTAAAGATCATTCATTTCAAATGTGACTTTAAAAATATGAGGAGACATTTTCATTTCAGTAAAGATGGAGTGCTAGAGACCCCTCCCATCTAAAACAATTCCCAAAAAAGAGCAAAATACATTTAAAAAATAGTTTTCAAGCCAATAGGTGTCAGACAATGAAGGATAGTAATACCTGAAGAATAAAAAACAAAAAAGTGAACCCAGGGAATGCTGCCATGTACTTCTTTAAGAGTTTCCAAACCAAGAGAGATCCAGTAGAAGTCAAGTGGACTCCCTATGTAAGGAGACAGAGCTGTGACTGTGTGTGGACTGAAGTAGCCAGAGGTGGCAGTACTGAGTATCAGAAAGAAGAAAGCAACATGGAGAGCTCCAAAACTCTGGCAAAGACCCCACTTGGGTATGCAGCTGATAGTGACTAGCACATTCATATACAGACACTACTCCAAGCTGAGGAAAGAACCACCTGATAGCATTAGAGGTAACAGTGCCTAGCACTCGCAGAGAACTAGGAGTTCTGTTACCTCCTACCACCAGTCAAATTGAAAAACCAAATGATTTAAAAGGCACTGGGTAGAGTACACAAAAGATATTTGCTTGAATAGTGGTAATATTTATCTTGACTAAGCACTGGATTGATTCTGCCTAACAAATATAAAAGTTAAGACCCAAAAGGAACAAAGTCTTTTTGTACGTAATTTAACTACACCACGGAACAAAGCTTATGCATATTTATATAGCAACAAAACTATACAGAATTCAATAGAATAAAATTCACAATGACTGGCAAAACAAAAAATCTAAAACATTAGAGATTTGCAAGGAGGTAAGAAAACATGGGCAACGTTCAGGAGAAAATGCAATAAATTAAAACTGGTCTAGAACTGACATTAGATGTTAAAGTTAGCAAAAAAGGACATTAATACTGTTATATAACTATATTACATATGTTTAAAATGTTAAATAGAGATAGGGAAGATATAAAACCACTCAATCTGAACTCCAAATTATACAAACTCTGATGTGTGAGATGAAAATGTGAATGAGATTAAGCAAATTAGCAATTGTAAAAGGAAGTATTAGAGAACTTGAAGACATAGCAATAGAAACTATCCCAAATTAAATACCAGGATAAAAGAGAATAATAATAAAAATATAATTACAGAAGATCAGTGATCTTTGGGACAATTTATGAAGGTCTGCTAAAATGTAATCGGGGCGGAGTCAAGATGGTGGCATGAGTAGGACAGTGGGAACCTCCTCCCAAAAACATATATATTTTTGAAAATACAACAAATACAACTATCCCTAAAAGAGAGACCAGAAGATACAGGACAACAGCCAGACTATATCCACACCTGCGAGAACACAGCACCTCACGAAGGGGGTAAGATACAAGCCGTAGCCCTGTGGGACCCGAGCGCCCCTCACCCCAGCTCCTGGCGGGAGGAGAGGAGTCAGAGCAGGGAGGGAGAGGGAGCCCAGGACTGCTAAATAGCCAGCCGTAGCCATCCGCACCTGAAGCACAGACACACAGTGAAAGAGGTGAGGGAAACTAGTGAAACGGGACAGTAAAACCTGCGAACAGGTCCCTGCAGCCGATGCCCCTGGGACAAAGAAAAGCGAGTGCTTTTTGAAAGTCTTAAAGGGACAGGGAACCCACAGCTGGATGGAAGCGTCCCGGGACACTTAGCCTAGCAGCTTGGAATCCCAGGGAACTCCGGGCGCCCTAACCCCCTGGGCAGCAGCACAGCTCTGAGACCCCTCATGGTGATAAACAATCCCCCGCCCGTTCCCCCTCCAGCATGGCCCCACCATAGCAGAGCAGCAGCCTGAGGCTGGCCACGCCCACAGCAAGGGAGCTTCCTCCATCGCGGCTGGGCAAGAAACAGAGACCCAGTCTATGTGCAACTGCCCAAAACAAGCCTCTAGGGGTCACCACTGTCCCAGGAAAGAAAGACCAGGAGCACGTGGAAAGGGTCTTGGTTCTCCCAGCGGACAGACAAGCCAACAGCATATCATTGCATCTATTGATATGAAAAGGCAGAAAAATTTGATCCAGACCAGACTAACCCAGACATCCTCCACATCCTCCCCTGAGAAGGAATCTGGGGAGATAGATTTAACCAATCTTCCCAAAAAAGAATTCAAAATAAAAGTCATAACCATGCTGATGGACTTGCAAAGAAATATGCAAGAGCTAAGGAGGGAGAATACAGAAATAAAACAATCTCTGGAAGGACTTCAAAGCAGAATGGACGAGATGCAAGAGACCATTTATGGACTAGAAATCAGAGAACAGAAACACAGAGAAGCTGATGCAGAGAGAGACAAAAGGATCTCCAGGAATGAAAAAATATTAAGAGAACTGTGTGACCTATCAAAAAGGGACAATATTTGCATTATAGGAGTACCAGAAGAAGAAGAGAGAGAAAATGCCTTTGAAGAAATAATTGCTGAAAACTTCTCCAAACTGGGGGAGGAAATGGCCTCTCAGACCACGGAAGGACACAGAACTCCCATGACAAGGGACCCAAGGAGGGCAACACCAAGACACATAATAATTAAAATGGCAAAGATCAAAGACAAGGACAGAGTATTAAAGGTAGCCAGAGAGAAAAAAAAAGGTCACCTACAAAGGAAAACCCATCAGGCTATCATCAGACTTCTCAACAGAAACCTTACAGGCCAGAAGACAATGGCATGATATATTTAATGCAATGAAACAGAAGGGCCTCGAACCAAAGATACTGTATCCAGTATGATTATCATTTAAATATGAAGGAGGGATTAAACAATTCCCAGACAAGCAAAAGTTGAGGGAATTTGCCTCCCACAAACCACCTCTACAGGGTATCTTAGAGGGACTACTCTAGATGGGAGCACTCCTAAAAAGAGCACAGAACAAAACACCCAACATATGAAGAATGGAGGAGGAGGAATAAGAAGGGAGAGAAATAATGATCAGACTGTGTTTATAATAGCTCAGTAAGCTAGTTAAGGTAGACAGTAAGGTAGTAAAGAAGCTAACCTGGAACCTTTGGTAACCATGAATCTAAAGCCTGCAATGGCAATAAGTACATATCTTTCAATAATCACCCTAAATGTAAATCAACTGAATGCACTAATCAAAAGACACAGAGTAATAGAATGATAAAAAAGCAAGACCCATCTATATGCTGCTTACAAGAGACCCACCTCAAACCCAAAGACATGCACAGACTAAAAGTCAAGGGATGGAAAAAGATGTTTCATGCAAACAACAGGGAGAAAAAAGCAGGTGTTGTAGTACTAGTATCAGACAAAATAGACTTCAAAACAAAGAAAGTAACAAGAGATAAAGAAGGACATTATGTAATGATAAAGGGCTCAGTTCAACAAGAGGATATAACCATTATAAATATATATGCACACAACACAGGAGAACCAGCATATGTGAAACAAATACTAACAGAACTAAAGGAGGAAATAGAAAGCAATGCATTCATTTTAGGAAACTTCAACGCACCACTTGCTCCAAACGATAGATCCACAGACAGAAAATAAGTAAGGACACAGAGGCACTGAACAACACAGTAGAAGAGATGGACCTAATAGACATCTATACAACTCTACATCCAAAAGCAACAGGACACACATTCTTCTCAAGTGCACATGGAACATTCTCCAGAATAGACCACATACTAGCCCACAAAAAGAGCCTCAGTAATTTCCAAAATTTTGAAATTCTACCAACCAATTTTTCAGACCACAAAGGTATAAAACTAGAAATAAATTCTACAAAGAAAACAAAAAGGCTCACAAACACATGGAGGCTTAACAACATGCTCCGAAATAATCAATGGATCAACGAACAAATCAAAATAGAGATCAAGGAATATACAGAAACAAATGACAACAACAACACAAAGCCCCAACTTCTGTGGGACGCAGCAAAAGCAGTCTTAAGAGGAAAGTATATAGCGATCCAGGCACACTTGAAGAAGGAAGAACAATGCCAAATGAATAGTCTAATGTCACAATTATCAAAATTGGAAAAAGAAGAACAAATGGGGCTTAAAGTCAGCAGAAGGAGGGACATAATAAAGATCAGAGAAGAAGTAAACAAAATTGAGAAGAATAAAACAATAGAAAAAAATCAATGAAACCAAGAGCTGGTTCTTTGAGAAAATAAACAAAACAGATAAGCCTCTAGCCAGACTTATTAAGAGAAAAAGAGAATCAACACACATCAACAGAATCAGAAATGAGAAAGTAAAAATCACGACAGACCCCATAGAAATACAAAGAATTTTAGAGAATACTATGAAAACCTATATGCTAACCAGCTGGAAAACCTAGAAGAAATGGACAACTTCTTAGAAAAATACAACCTTCCAAGACTGACCAAGGAAGAAACACAAAATCTAAACAAACCAATTAACAGCAAAGAAATTGAAGCGGTAAACAAAAAACTACCCAAGAACAAAACCCCCCAGGCCAGATGGATTTACCTCGGAATTTTATCAGACATACAGAGAATACATAATACCCATTCTCCTTAAAGCTCTCTAAAAAATAGAAGAGGAGGGAATACTCCCAAACTCATTCCATGAACCCAACATTTCCCTAATACCAAAACCAGGCAAAGACCCCACGAAAAAAGAAAATGACAGGCCAATATCCCTAATGAACGTAGATGCAAAAATACTCAGCAAAATATTAGCAAACTGAATTCAAAAATACATTAAAAGGATCATACACCATGACCAAGTGGGATTCATCCCAGGGATGCAAGGATGGTACAACATTTGAAAATCCACCACATAAACAAAAAGAAAGACATAAACCATATGATCATCTCCATAGATGCTGAAAAAGCATTCAACAAAATTCAACATGCATTCATGATAAAAACTCTCAGCAAAATGGGTATACAGGGCAAGTAGCTCAACACAATAATGGCCATATATGATAAGCCCACAGCCAACATCATACTTAACAGTGAGAAGCTGAAAGCTTTTCCTCGGAGTTCAGGAACAAGACAGGGATGCCCACTCTCCCCATTGTAATTCAACATAGTACTGGAGGTCCTAGCCATGGCAAGTAGACAAAACAAAGAAATACAAGGAATCAAAATAGGTAAAGAAGTTAAACTGTCACTATTTGCAGATGGCATGATATTGTACATAAAAAACCCTAAAGACTCCATTCCAAAACTACTAGAACTAATATCGGAATTCAGCAAAGTTGGAGGATACAAAATTAACACACAGAAATCTGTGGCTTTCCTATACACTAACAATGAACTAATAGAAAGAGAAATCAGGAAAACAAATTCTATTCACAATAGCATCAAAAAGAATAAAATACCTGGGAATAAACCTAACCAAAGAAGTGAAAGACCTATACCCTGAAAACTATAAGACACTCTTAAGAGAAATTAAAGAGGTCACTAACAAATGGAAACTCTTCCCATGCTCCTGGCTAGGAAGAATTAATATTGCCAAAATGACCATCCTGCCCAAAACAATATACAGATTTGATGCAATCTCTATCAAATTACCCACAGCATTCTTCAATGAACTGGAACAAATAGTTCAAAAATTCATGTGGAAACACCAAAGACCCCAAATACCCAAAGCAAGCCTGAGAAGGAAGAATAAAGTGGGGGAGGGGGATCACACTCCCCAACTTCAAGCTCTACTACAAAGCCACAGTAATCAAGACAATTTGGTACTGGCACAAGAACAGAACCATACACCAATGGAACAGAATAGAGACTCCAAACATTAACCCAAATATATATGGCCAATTAATATTTGATAAAGGAGCCATGGACATACAATGGGGAAATGACAGTCTTTTCAACAGATGGTGCTGGCAAAACTGGACAGCTACATGTAAGAGAATGAAACTGGATCACTGCCTAACCCCATACACAAAAGTAAATTCGAAATGGATCAAAGACTTGAATGTATGTCATGAAACCATAAAACTCTTAGAAAAAAACATAGGCAAAAATCTCATGGACATAAACATGAGTGACCTCTTCTTGAACATATCTCCCTGGGCAAGGGAAACAAAAGCAAAGATAAATAAGTGGGACTATATCAAGCTGAAAAGCTTCTGTACAGCAAAGGACACCATCAATAGAACAAAAATACATCCTACAGTATGGGAGAATATATTTGTAAATGACAGATCCGATAAAGGGTTGACATCCAAAATATGTAAAGAGCTCACACACCTCAACAAACAAACAGCAAATAATCCAATTAAAAAATGGGCACAGGAGCTGAACAGACACTTCTCCAAAGAAGAAATTCAGATGGCCAACAGACACATGAAAAGATGCTCCACATCGCTTGTCATCAGAGAAATGCAAAGTAAAACCACAATGAGATATCATCTCACACCAGTAAGGATGGCTACCATACAAAAGACAAACAACAACAAATGTTGGTGAGGCTGTGGAGAAAGGGGAACCCTCCTACACTGCTGGTGGGAATGTAAACTAGTATAACCATTGTGAAAAGCAGTATGGAGGTTCCTCAAAATGCTCAAAATAGAAATACCATTTGACCCAGGAATTCCACTCCTAGGAATTTACTCTAAGAATGCAGCAACCCAGTTTGAAAAAGACAGATGCACCCCTATGTTTATCACAGCACTATTTACAATAGCCAAGAAATAGAAACAACCTAAATGTCCATCTGTAGATGAATGGATAAAGAAGATGTGGTACATATACACAATAGAATATTATTCAGCCATAAGAAGAAAACAAATCCTACCATTTGCAAGGATATAGATGGAGCTAGAGGGTATTATGCTCAGTGAAATAAGCCAGGCAGAGGAAGATAAGTACCAAATGATTTCACTCATCTGTGGAATATAAGAACAAAGAAAAACTGAAGTAACAAAACAGCAGCTGAATCACAGAACCCAAGAATGGACTAACAGTTACCAAAGGGAAAGGGACTGAGGATGATGGGTGGGAAGGGAGGCATAAGGGTGGGGAGAAAGAAAGGGGGCATCACGATTAGCATGTATAGTGTTGTGGGAGGGTATGGGGAGGGCTGTACAACACAGAGAAGACAGGTGGTGATTATACAGCATCTTGCTACCCTGATGGACAGTGACTATAATGGGGTGTCAGGTGGGGGACTTGGTGAGGGGGGGAGCCTGGTAAGCATAGTGTTCTTCATGTAATTGTAGATTAATGATAGCAAAAATAAAATAAATAGATAAGGTTGAAAAATAAATAAAACATGATTGTGTCCAGGAAAAAAAAATGTAATTGGGGTCTGTGAAGAAGTTTCCATTGATGAAGAAAAAAGCATAAATTTTTGGCACTCTCAGATACAAGTTCAGGAAACACCAAACACAAGAAACATGAAAAAACTAAACCAAGGCACATCATAATCAAATGATTTAAGACCAATGATAAAGAAAATAAAAATTTGAACAGCAGCCAGAGAAAAAAGCACATCACATACAGGAAAAAAAAAAATAGATGATAGCAGATATCTCTAAAATAACAATATAAACAATGCAAGTGAGAAGACAGAGGAGCAATATCTTTAAATACAGAAACAACAAAGTACTCTCAAACTATAATTTTATGTCCAGCAAATATATTTCAGAAAGCAAAATGAAATAGAAACTTTGTTTAATGTATATAAGATGAGAAGAATCATCAGAAGCAGACCTGCACCACAAGAAATGTTAAAAAAAGTTATTCACACCTAAGGAAAATGACAACATAGGGAAAAACAGTCATTTAAACTTAAGAAAATGATAACAGATAGAAAGATGAATTTGCACAATGAATAAAAATGTTGGAAATAGTAACTTTATGGGAAAATATATGCGATTTTTGTTTCTTATTATTCAAAACTTTAAAAATACAATTACTCTTTAAATAAAAATAATAAGAATGTATTGTGGGACTTACAACACATATAAAAATAAAATGTGTGACAATAGCACAAAGGCTAGGAAGGAGAGAGAAATGAAAGTATTATATGGTTTTATATTACAGGTAAAAAGAATAGGTATAGTATGATATATTAGATGGTGATAAGTAAAGATGTTTACACTAAACTTCAAGGAATCACTAAAATAACAACAGCTATAGCTAATAAGTAAAGAGATAAAATGAAATTATAAAATAACATTTAATTAATTCAAAAGGTAACAGAAACAGAGGTAAAAGGAAATAAAAACATGAGAAAATTGAAAACAAATGGCAGGCTGGTCAATTTAAACCATCCATACCCAAATATTGCATTAAGTTTAAATGGTCAAAATACTTTGAGTGAATGGCAAATGTCCAAATGGACAAAAAGCAGAAGATCCTCCCATATGTTGCTTATAAGAAATACAGTTCAACAAGAAAGACATAAACATGTGAAAGGACTGAAACAAATACATCATGCTCACAGTAGAGAAAGCTAGAATACCTGTATGTGTAACGGACAAAGTAGATTTGTGAGCAATACCATTACCAGGCATTAAGATGTTCATTTCTTAGGATAAAGTGGTCAGTTCAAGGGACTATAACAATCCTTACCTGAGAGAATTTACCAAAAAGATTATTAGATTTATTAAATGAGTTTAGCAGGGTTGTAGAATAAGACATCAATATATAAACATCTATTTCTATATATTAGCAATAAGCATTCAGAAAATAAAATTGAAAAACAATACATTTGCAGTAACATAAAAGTATGTGATACTTAGGTATAAAGTCAAAAATACATATACAAGATCTCTACAATGAAAACTAGAAAACACTGATGAGAGTAATTAAAGAATGCCTAAATAAATGGAGAAAAACTATATACATGTGTGTGAAGACTTCATTTTGTTATAATGTAATTTTTCTCCTGATTGGTATATGTGTCTATGTATGTATATATACTGAAATACACACATGTATCTTCAATGCAGTCCCCAATCAAAATACCAAAAGGTTATTTTTTTGTATAAAACTAACATTCTAAAATTCATAACAAAATTCAAAGAGCTACAAGAGTGAAAAATGACTTTGAAAAAGAACAACAAACTTGGAGAACTAACACTATCTCATTTTAAGACTTACCATAAAGCTAGTAATAAAAAATGGGTGGTATTGGCATAAATACAAACAAATAAATTAATGAAATAGAATAAATAGTGTAGAAACAGACCCATCTATATAAGGGCCACTGGTTTTGACAATGGTTGATGGGCTTTCAATGCAGAAAAGACATTTATTTCAACGAATGTTGCTTAAACAATTGGAAATCTATGTGCAAAATAAGGACTTTAATCTATATCTTGCACCATATAAAAATTAATACATAATGGATTATAGGCCAAAAAGTAAAACCTAAAATTATAAAGCCTCTAGACATAAATGTAAGAGAAATATTTGTAATCTTCGGTTAGCTAATGTTGACTAAATATAACACCAAAAGCATGTTTCATATATAAGTTGAACTTTAAAATCTGCTCTTCAAAGGACACAGTGAGAATGAAAAAATGAGCCATGGAATGGAAAAAAATATTAGCAAATTACATTTCTGGTAAAGGACAAATAATCCTCTTATTAAGAACTCTCAAAATTGTAAGAGTAAGACATAAAACAATTAAAATAAAAGATAGGCAAAAGATTTGAACAGATACTTGACCAAAGAAGATATATCTATGGCAAGTAAGTCCTTGAAAAGATGTTCAACATCATTATTCAATAGAGAAGAAATTAAAACCTCAATGAGGTACTGTTAGAATGGCTAAAATTAAAAAGATTGACCTTATCAAATATTGGCAATGAAGTAGAGGAGCTGGAAATTTCATAAACTGATTATGGGAATTTAAAATGATACAACTATTTTGAGAGTATATACCTATGATGGAATTCAGTCACTCCAAGAAAAATGAAAGCATACACCTGTATAAAGAATTGTGCAGTTATTTTCATAACCACTATATTTGTAATATCCCAAACTAGAAATAACTAAATGTTGAACAACAGGTGAATAGATTAGCAAACTGTGGGATGTCCATATAAGGGAATGCTTCAGGAATGAACTATTGATACACACAAAATTATCATGCTGAGTGGTAGAAACAGGACAAGAAAGAATACATACTGTATGCCTTTAGTTGTATAAAATTCTAGAACATGAAAACTAATATATAGTGACAGAAAACGTACCAGTGGTTGCTTGGAGATGGAAGAGGGACAGGGAAAGCTGGATGGGAATGATTACAAGGACCCTGTGGGGGTTATTTATATATTCATTACCTTGATTGTGCTGATGGCTCATAGTGTGTACATGTGTGAAAAGTAATCAAATTGTACACTTTAAATATGTGCAGTATGTGTGTTCTCCAAAAAAGGAAACCTGGAGAACAAAGTAGTCACAGGGAGTTATAAGTAGAACTGGCAAAGTTATATTTTCTTTTTCCTATAATGCATTTCCTTTAAAGTATTTGAAAACAGCAAGACTTTTGGATCAAGGGTAATGCATATACTCAATCTATAATACTGTAAGTTTCTGTCTTCTTCCAAAATCAAAGAAACACAGCTACAATAGTTACTCATGTGGCCCTTGAAAGGCTTGGGATGGATACTGATAGGGCTGCTAGAGCCATACTTACAACACTGCTTGTTGTGGACTCCTTCAGGAGGGATGCAGGATGACAATTCATAAAACATGCTTAAGTCATCCTCTCTTCATATAGTATTTGGAGTTTCTCAAGCTTTATCCTGACTTAGAATTACTCAGGGTATTGTTAAACACATACTGCTGGGCCCCATTCCCAGTTTCTGATTGAGTAGTTTGGTTGGAGGCCAAAAAATCCTCATCTCTACCAAGTTTAGAGATGATGCTGGTGCTGTTGTATGACCAACCACACTTTGAGAGCCACTAAGATACATGCCATAGATTGAAAGAAAAAGAAGTCCTTCATGTAGTTGAATTTAGGTACTCAGCTAGGTTTGGATTTAAATATGCCCAGGTAGTAGCGAGCAAGTTAGCATCTGAGCAGCCCCATGGGAACACCTCTACCAGATGTGCATCTCTCCCTTCCTGTTTCCTGGATTTTTCAACTCAAAGCAAGCTCACTTTGTAGGTGTAGGAGTCACAGCTCTGTTTGCTCTCCAAATTTAAAATGTTTCATGGAATTCAAAGATAGCACTGTTAACAACCGAATCCTCACAGAACCAGTGCAGATCACTGTTCATTCACAAGTTCAGTAAGGTAATTTTTAGGTGCCTATCCAGTGTCACACCCTATGTTAGATACCAGGGATTCAATAGTGAGCAACTCAGCCACAGTTTTATCTTTTGGCACTTCCTGTCTGTCAGAAAAATTATCATTATACCAATAATCAACCGAATAACGATTGTGACATCCAAAGCACAATTGTGACAAATGTACAGAAGGAGAGCTATAAATATTATTGATGATCACAAGTATGATGTTCATATTTTGATAAAAATGCATCTAACTCTATTACTTAGATTGGATATGTATGTGCCTCCAATTCCATGACAATTTCCGATCTAATTTACACAAGACAATTCTAACAGACAATTCTAATGACCATGGCACTCCATTTCCCACTTAAGCTTTCACTGCTCTTTGTTTTATCTCTGAATTTTTGTCTTCTTTCTCTTGTAGGTTGATTTCTGCCTTTTGTTACTTTCCTATTTTCAGAAATCATGGTGCCAGCTTATTGAGTGCTCATCTTTTCTTCATCTGATCTTATATTAACCAAAACAGACCTCTTATTCCATTTATTATGTACCTCTGAAAAAGAGTCAGATTTCTGAACTTCAATAAATTACCACTTCCTTTGCAAGACAAGTGCTTCATAAGAGACCTTGATGTGGGTGTTCAATAAATGTTTGTTTCCCAAATGTCCTTTCCTTTATTCTTTCATACACAGTAAACTTGTAAAATTCATGAGTAATATTCTCGTAATTTTCTTGAAACTTGAAGTTTACACATACTAACAATGTTTGAAACACGTTCCTGGCTTTCATCTAAATGCCAATGTTTCCTCTTCTTATCATCTCACAATCTTTTTAATTTCCACGAAAAGTTCTCCAGCATTGCAATTCTCATACTGAAATGAGGCTTTTAATCCCTTTGTGAGGGTCCCTGTGTAATTAATGATGAGCAGAAAAAAATCAAAGTTGCCCCAAGAGACAGATGGTGAATAACTGATTAAATGGGTGCTTTCTCTCTTTTTTCTTGTCTTGCAACATATAGACCATTACAGCCTGAGAGCCAAGAGGGCTAGACTCTCAGGGCTCACAGATGTGACAAAACATTGATTGGGCTGTTCAAGGCTAGGCCCTACCATCAGCTAAGTGACCTGACAGCTTATCAATTAGGATAAGTCTACAAATGAGATTCAAAATTGTGATGGAGCAAAACTTCAAAAGTAACTCCAACTTGTGAATGGCAGAATTGCTTGGGTATTATTCATTTTTGTCTTTCAGCATTTGCAAAATGTTTATTCAACACATTACAAGACTGTGGCTAGTAATTTTCCATCTTGAGATGAATACCAAGCCTCCACACTTCTTGCTCCTTAATTATGCCATTTGCATAAAATCATGGTCCTCAAGATTCTATGATATTACTTACTACCCATCCATTATTTCCCTGGTAGGTATCCATGCTATCTTAGATCATCATACCATTCGTTCATTTAAGCAGTTTTGAAATCTACTATGATCTAAGCATTTTGCTGACCTCTTGATAAGTAAGATAGATAAAAATCTCATCACTTAAAGGATTTACAGTTTAGTTGGATAAAAGAAACACAGACCATTACAATAAAATGTGAAGAAGCTACATCACAGGCAAGCCCAGAAGAGTAAAGAACAAAGAATACACAAGTTTCCCTTATAATAATGTTTAATCCAGTAACTTTTCCCATTGATTTTCTTCTCTTTATAAATATAGTCCATGAAATCACATCTTTAACATTAACACGTCCAGAGTCAGAGAGAACCACCCAGCATCTGATGCTTTAGTTCCCACAGCACCTTGCACTATCGTGGATCTGCCTGGTGCTTGTTCTGGTTTAGGTTATTATGATGCCTATCAGAGCATCCACACAAAAATTAGTTAGATGTGGTAGACATGAAATAGATTAGTTGTGGGAACAAATGTCTGTTTTATGCTAAAATTTTATATCAAATAAATTGTTGGTAGGTGACTACTTTTCATGAAAAGTTTGATATTCTGCAAATCACATAGCTGAAAAAAAAATAAAAGTAGATTTTATTTAAAATGCTCTCATTTTCTCTAATGATGTTAGATTGGGGACTTCTAATACTGCAGCACAAACTTATCAAAATGCATTAACCATGAAACTCTGATTTCAATAGGGAGTTACTAATATCTGAAGTCCCTGCACACTGAGATTTCAAGTAGATTTTCCCCACAGCTTCTACTATCTTACCTTGTCACAAGAGGAAAAAATAAAAACCTGTATTAAATGAAAGCCCAAAGAATTATTAGAAATGTATGGTTCCAAAGAGGGCGAGACAGCAATATAAGTAATTGGAACATCTGTCAATTGAAACTTCCTTTCTTTTTCCAACCAAACAGTATGTCCTTGGTAGGCAGAGATTATTATATCTCTTTGGGTTGGAAACACTTAATTCTGTTCTCTATTTGGTAGATGCTCAGTAAACATTTGGAAATGATTATAAAAATAATGATGATATTTTAATTTTAAATTAAGTTAAATTCTGGAAAGAGTTTGTAATAAAAGTAAATTTAATATTTCTCCCTGTCTATTCTCTGCTCTTTAAAAGATTTTATAAGGAATGTTTGCTTATTCAGAATGACACTATGCATTATTCTCAAAAGGTATGAATTTTTTTCATTCTCTTGAGTCATATTGATTTGGAATAAACATGTCTTTAAAATTCTAATTTAATGTTCTCAGAAAATCTTACAATTATGGAAGTCACTTTCACATGCTGCTGTGAGAGCCAGAGAAGAGATTTGAATTTCTACTTGATTTCAAGCTTTTATTCAATTTCCTACACAAGATGTCAAATTCATCTCTCACTTCTGACTTTCATAAGAAGATACGATAGCTCCATTGGCAGAAGGAGGACTATATTTATAATTGTCAGTATTTTTATAGCAACAAGCTGCAGAATCAACAAAAGATAATACAGATTGAACCATTTGTATTTTTACAGCTATAATTTCATTTTTCTTAGGAGCAGTATGTAACTTTCCTTTTATGTTTATTTAGATATCTGCAACTTAAGACCCCTTTGTTGCCTTTGAATTCTCAGCTATTATAATACTGTTTTTAAAATTTATTTTCTGTGGAAGCAGAAATTTTTTTTAAGTGTAATGACATTGTATGAAAGGTATTGTTAAAATGAAGTACTAAATGTCAAGGATCTTCAGGCAGAGGAGAAAATTTACATTGCTTTCTAACTATACTTTATCAGCAAATTGAAAAACACAAAGAGAGTATAAAATTAGGTTAAGTCTACAAATGAATCAAAATTGCTTTTAAAATGCCTTCTCTTTGCCAGTTGATCAAAATACCTATTTTTCTTCTGTATGAAATACCACCTGTTCTATACAGCCTTCCTGATTGGTTGAAATTTTCTGTATTCCATTCATGTCCACCTCAGTCATAGCTCTTCATTTTGCATTTCATAGTTTCTGATATTCTCTTTAATAATCAGTTCCTTATCCACCTGAATGTATATATCCTTGTGATGTCTTTGAAGAGTAATATATATATATATATATATATTATTGTATTAGATTGAATACTGACATTATAGTAGGTTATCACCTACTATGCTTTACTACTTTGCTTAACAGCCTATAGGAGCAAAAAGAAGATAAATATTCTTATGATCAGAAATTATACTAACAATTCATCAATAGAAGAAGAGCAAAGATGAAATATAATTTTCATTAATCTTTCCATTTCAGAGCAAATTTGACTGAACTACTAGGCATATTGAGACAAAATCTGTTTTGTTTATTTCCTATTGCTAATTAATAAATTCAGAAGTTAAAAAGAAGAGAGTAGACTATGTATTAAAAATTGAGCCACTTTCCTGTCTTTGCACATGAACAAGTCAACTCTCAGCTATCCTTAGGTGAGTTATGAGGAAACAATAAGCCTTTAAAATTTTTGGAAGCTTACAAGCAATACTTTGTGCAAGAATTTTTTTAAAAGATGTTAAAAGAACCTAAAATTGATATACAATTGACCCTATATAATGCCTTATTTCAAATTACTACATATTTAGTGACATTGTTTAATCAAGCTATACTTAATTAGAATTTGATTGCTGCCGTGAAGATGGGCATTTTTTTCTTCATTTGTCAGTAATACCATATGTTTTGAATACACTCATTGAATGTGACTTTAGCAGTTATCACATGAAAACAAAGCACAAAAAGTCTTAAATTCTGTATCTCTCCATTTAGAATTATTGATGAGAAAGGTCAATAAACACATTAAAATACAGTTCTTTGAGATAAGTACCTTAGTATTGTCAATATAACATAAAATATTAAAGGATTTCTGGAAAAAAGAACTGTAATAGGTATTTTGTTTCTTAAGCCACAAAATACCAGGTATGTCATTTCAATTGGGTTGCAGAGGAGTAAAAAAAATTAAATACACCAGGTAAGACTATGAAACTATATTCCCACATATAAGTTAAAATCATGCGAGAGTATCCAAGAAATTTTTTCTCCTTAAACTCCAGTAAACAATTTATCTTGTTTTATATTTTTACCCATAGTTCTCTTATGTCTTTGGATAGTTTTCTTATAATCTGTAGTTTATAATTACTCTTTTTGTAATGCATGTTAGTTCTGAAATTCCATATACATATATGCATTCTCTCCCTTCACCATCTTTCCTGGTATAGTAAATGCACTACATTAGTAGGAACAAATTTTGCTTCCTTCAGATGATCTCTTCAATACTATGGACATATTTAAATAATAACATATTCTATAAGACAAGTCAGCTAAAATATACAGTTATAAATCTATTTATAGACAGTCTAATTATATCAGTCCAAATAAAAAGAAAATTCCTTCACATTTGGACTTGTCCACTGGCAAATAAATGTAACAAGCTAGCCAAAATATGATGTAATTCCTTTGGGGTTACTATTTAAGGAAAACAAAACAAAGAGGCTCAACTTTGACCAATTCTCTTCTCTACTCCTTTATGGGCACATAAATAAATTTAAAAAACTTATCCCACAGGGATATCCATGTCCCCCTCCCCAACTTCTTCCTTTTTGATTAGGCACAAAGCAACAAAGAAAAACATTTTTTCATAAAAATTTGCTAGTATTTCTAAAATGTTACATGAGAAATGTTTACCAGGATGTTAAGAAAAATTCCAACTTGGTACAATATAATCCACATAACAAAAAGTCAGGCCTAGAGGGAAAATCAAAGGTCAAAAAATTGTTTCTAAAGAAATCTTCCAATTCTGATGAAATAGTTTGTACCACACAAATCCTCTATCAAAACCAACTGTAAAATGTCAGTTTAAAAAATTTAGCTTATTTAGGCATTAGCAAACAATTAAAGCAGGCAAGATTGGCAGTAACATCCAAAAGAGAAGGAAAACACAATAAGGAGAGCTATGCTTGTTTAGTTGCTTTTTCCAATGAAAGAATTTGCTATTATTTGCCATTTCACAGTGTAGAACACAGAATTTAATCAGAAAGTATCTGCCTAGAAATTTGTCAAGGCCTTTAGGTGAGATGATCAAAATGTAGTGGCTACCAAGGTTGTCCAGATCCAGAGAAATGGATTTGTAGAGAAGTGACAGCAGCATTCTCATCCTTGAGGCATTTTTCAAGCATTAAATGTCCCAGGTTTAAGAAACTAAGAAGAAAAGGCAAAAAGGCTAAAGAAAACTTCTGGCAGTCTTTCAACACTAGAGGAACACAAATAGGAAATTAGAGTTGGCTGAGGAAGAGAAACAATGGTAACACTCCAAATTTTCAGGAGTATGGGCAAAGTGAAAATAATACAGCTCTCAAAGCTTGGAACCTATTCTCAAACTATATCAATTCCTGATTAGACCAAGAGAATCCCTACTATAACTACTGGCTAGAATAATTAAATCTTCTTTGAGGAAGAGAACATCACCCAGAGCTCCTTACCTTGGCAATCTTTTATTTATAATGTACAGCACTCAATTAAAAACAACCACAGGATCACAAGAAAACAGTGCCAAATGACCAAAAAGCAAGAGAAGGAATAAGTGCTAGAAACAGACCTATAGATGACCTAGGGATTGAAATGAAAACAGAAACAGATTAATATTCTCAGTAAAATATATGACAAAATGGAGAATTTCATAAAGTATGGGAATGTATATAAAACAAGTGAATGGACCTTCTAGAACTGAAGGATACAGTGACTGAAATTCAGTACTCATTGCGTGAATTATCAACAGATTAGATACAAGAAAACAGAAGTGCAGGCCAGTAGAAAATAACCAGACTGAAATACAAAGAGAAAAGAAAGATGGAAAATACAGAGTAGAGATCAGGAGACATTGGGGATATTGGAAATTTTAACATATATGTAGAAGAGAAAGAGGGAGAATGGGACTGAAGCAGTAGTTATAGAGACACTAGCAAAACATTTCCCAAAGGTTAAAAAGGATATGAAGACTCATATATACAAAGCACTACTCCTTCCTAAAATTATAAATACCAAAAATATCACATCTATGCACATTGCAGTAAAACCAGTGAAAAAATAAGAGGAGATAATCTTAAAAGCAGCCAGAGTAAAGGAAAAAAACAACCCACATTGAGTTTTCACACTAGCAGCAAAGTTCATTCTTTCATTTCCTTCTAGCTTTATAGTGATGTATTTCTCCAACTCATCCTCTGGTCCTTTATCCAAGGAACTCATAAAAAAGTACAAAAACAAATGCATAGGGCTGCATAATTTGAAAAACAGAATCATGTTTCTTTTAAAACCAGCTTTCAGACAATTTATTTCTTCTTTTCTGGCATAAATTCTTTTCCAATTCATAATTTTACTTTGGAAATTAGGAGTTGACTCTTGCTTCTTGATTGATTGACAATTTAAAGTTTTGGGGCCAATTCCCCAATTAGGTTTGTCATTTTCTCATGTCAGCTCTTCAGACCTTCTTGCAAATATATCCCCTGCTGACCCACCCAATATACAAAGCTTGGTATTCTCAAATTCACAGTGACTATGAAACTTGAATCTTTGTTTTCAGTTCATAGTTCCATTATAAAATATTTGTAAGGATGTAAAGCATAATTACATTTAGGAAGATAGGTCTATAATTTTTTTTAAGTGGGAACATTTTTAATGATAAAATGGCCCATCATCCTGGTCTCTACTTAAACCAAATTTTAAAGAGAATAACAAAGAAGAATTGTCATTTCCTTCGGATATATATTTTGCTCATTTTTTACTGGGGCAGACTTTCATCTAAATAGGAAAAGACAAGATAATTACAATGGCCAATTGGAGAAAGAGTAAACAAAAAGACAATAGAGGAAATAATTTAGGAAATTATGGTAGAAAATAGAAAAGTTAGAGAGGAGAGTTATTCAAGAAAAATATAAAAGGGAAAGGGTCTGATGCAGGTGTTCAGATTCAACAAATATTTTTGAGCCTCTATTATGAGCCTGCCTGTGTACTAGGCACTGAACAAAATGGAAAAGGCCTCTGCTTTCAAGGACTTATAGTCTAGTTGTGGTATATCACTTAAGATTGGGTTGTCTGCATTAAAAAATGCTAAAAAAGATTTTTAAAATGCACTACATTTTTTCCAGAATCACCATACTCATTCTCCATATCTATTTTTTCTCTATCATCACATAGTAAATGGCTTCCATTCTCAAAGCAATTCATTGTTCAAAATTGCCACTGGGACACCAGCCTTCACATCCATTACCAGATAGCAAGAAGGACAAAAGGGAAAAGAGCAGCAGGCAGCTATTACCCCCTAAGGAACCTTTCCAGGAGTCTCTTTCCAAAACTCCACTTACAACTCATTGGGCAGGACTTAGTCATATTGAAACCTGTAGCTGAAAGGAAGATTGGGAAATAAAATATTTTTGTCTACTCCAAATAATATTGGGTATAATTGTTTCTAAAGTAGAAGAGGAGAGTGGATATTATGTATGTATCCAGTTGAAAAAAACATGTGAATATGGTTATTGTAATAAAATATTACTTAATGATATACGCCAGTAGAATTACAACTAGCTCAATGTCGTCTTTATTATAGTTATTTGCCTCTTATGGACTTCAAACCATGGATGTATTTATAATAATGAGAAAAAAATAAAGACTCAGTTTGGCTGAGTTTGTTTTCTCCTAGCTGGCCCTGTTATTATTCATCTAAATCCACTTCATTTTGCTCCATTCCCTAAGAACATACTTTTTTTAATGGAGCTGGAAAATATATTTAAACCCTAAATTTGACTCTTTTGTAGAACTTCTTGCAAATGTTGTCTTTGAACATTTAAGAGACTAATGAAAGCTACACAGTAGTCTCATAAGATTATTCACAAATAAAAATAATAAATTTATATTCATAGTCATCTAAGATACAGAGTTGGCATAAGACACTGTCAACAAACCATATTTACTTCCAGTTATTCATATAAGGACATATCTAAATAAGTTCCAAAAGCATCTTAAAGTTTCAGTTCCATTACAGTTCTCTCCTGTGGCTAATTACTGGTAGCAGGACATAGTTTCTCTTTTACATACTAGTTTTGTGAAGTTAAACTCTGTTAGAATATTAATAAGGAGTGTATTGATTCTTCCCAGCTCATACTTGACTACACTATTAGTAAATAAATTAATGGCTAACTCCCTCTCTGAATCAATCAATTTTCTGAGTGTAGAAGTTGCACAATTTGCAGCATGCTTTCCCGTGTACTACCTCACTTTATTTTCACAACCACCTTATAAAGTAAACAATTTGCAGTGATTATCTATGTTCTATAAATATCTGAGGCTCTGAGGGGTGAATTGCTCAAGTCACTTGGCCTATAAATAACAAAACTTGGACTTTGAGTGATTTAAAAAATATTTTTCACTGTAATTATTGTCCTTCTCATCCACCCATAAGGGATAAACTCTTTTTCAGTAAAATTGTTTTCCTATGTTGCTATTACCAATTACAAAGGAAAAAGAAATTTTATGTTGCTTCTTTTAAGTCACATTCATACATATTTTCATACCTTCCCTCTTTCTTCCCCTGCAATTTGTTTCATAGCTATCCCTTAATTAATGCCCATTCTTCACCCACAGGTATAAAGGGCAGGAATGAAATACCAAAACTTGCTTTGTAATTTTAGATTCATTCCTGCTGTGAGGTTCAATGAAAGGAATAAAATTTCAATTAAGCAATTACTGAAGAGTGCCCATGAAAGCCTCAGGAGGGTGACTTTCTCTCCATGATTTTTGCAGCCCTCATCGACCATATGCTGGATTTCTATTTTTCATGGCTCCCTCTCAGGCAGAAATCTCCACATACTGACATGTGTGTAATGGAGGAGTGCATGGGACGCCCAGTTTTGTATTTATCCAAGCCCATTCACGCCAGTGTCTCTGACAAGAGTGAATGGGTACCAGCGAGAGGTCACACGTTTTCGTTGCCCTGTCAAAGCCTGGCTGTTTCTGGCTCTCTGATGATGTGGAAATGGCTCCCTTATTGTACAAGTCAAGCTCACATGCGGATCAGCCCTTTGAACACCAAGTGCCCCTCTTTACTTGCATTGTTAGTACTTGTAAACCAGACTCTGTGTAGAGAGCAGACATTCCTGTTTCCAACTGAGTAGAGCAACTTCGGAGAGCCTAAGGGAAGACAGAGCTCATGGGAGTCAGGTCCCCTTCAAGATACCAATTAAACCAAGTCTGATCATGTATTCTTGTCTTCTAGTTCACATACTTTAATTTTCAGCAAGTTGTGAGCACAGACTATCAGTCTATGGACACTCAAGCCATCTGGAATCGCTCACCGCATGTCTATCCATTGTAATTAATTTGGAGTAACAATATGTTCTATGGATATTTCCTCTTTTTTTTTTTTCAGTGTCTTTGCCCTAACATTGAAGAGCAACATTTTAAAAACCCTACTAATAATGCGCTGCACTTTCATTGTGATTTAAATTTGGTTACATATTGTAACTATGGCTTTAAGTAGTTAAGTTTATTGATTTTCTATGTGTCCAGTGACATTTGAGTAAAAATACAGAAAGTTTTATTGAAAAGGTTTAGTATTTTCATACCATTTTTGTTCCTTTGCATTGCTGACCTTGATGTTTAAGAAACAGAAACATGTAGAAGCAACACAGCTCTTTTCTAATTTTCTTTTGTAAAAGGGAATCTAGGATTCTAAAGAAAGAATACTCAGAAGTTTATTTTGAACATTAATACCATCAGAAATATACTGCAGAACTTAAAAGTTACAAAGAGGATTACAGAAAGTCCTTGATTTTAAAGAAACATGAAAAATAAAAGAAAGTATTAATTGAATATTTTCCAATCCTTACCCACAATACCTGATGCTGTAGAAGGAAACATAGACTGCATTCCTCTTTGCAACAGGATTCGGGTGGTTCCCAGAAGCACAAAACCCCTAGTCCTTACGCCTGCATTCTGAACCCTAATGGCCTGACCCACACCTCACTTAACAAGGCTCCATTTCCTCCTTCTCACTCGAAGTTCCAGCCACAACATTTTATTGAAATTTCCTGAATAGTTTTAAGCATTTGCACTATTTTTCAAAAATTCTGTTAGCCAACAATGGTCTTTCTCTGTTATGGGTTGAATTGCCTTCCCTCAGAATGTGACCTTTCTTTGAAATAAAGTTAATATACATGTATTTAGTTAAGATGAGGTCATTTTGGAGTAGAGTGGGCCACTAATCCAGTATAACTGCTGTGCTAATAAGAAGGCCCTATGAAGACACAGACCCACAGGGAGAATGCCATGTGAAGATTGAGGTGATATATCGAGAAGGATTGTTGACCATACCAGAAGCCAGGACAGAGGAATGGAACAGATTCTCCCTTACAGGCCTCAGAAAAACAATTTTGATTTTGGACTTCTAGTCTCCAAAAATATGAGAGAATAAGCTGTGCTGTTTCAAGCTTTCCAATGAGTGGTATTTTGTTACAGCAGACTTCGAAAACTAATACATCCTCCATCTCCAACTGTTACTGTCTACACATTCTCTGGAGCACTGTTTAAATACAAATCACTGTTTTTCCTGATTCCTCCCTGAAGGAACAATTTCCCACTCGCTACCCACTGCCTCTCATACCAGGAATCTCTTGTGCCTACTTCACATCCTCTCAGCCTACCTTGTTACTCTAGCCATTTCTATGGCAACCCACTGCCCACAGATGCAGATCTGACAGCACCTTGTGTTCAGTTGCAGCATATGCCTATGGCTGTCTTCCCCAACCATCTCTGCTTCCATGAAATAGGACTCCAGACTGCAGAGATTGCTCAGTCACTCTGATATGTGCACAGATCTGAAAGAGCAGAGTTAACACCCTTGGGAATACTGATTAGGTGGGAGCCAGCAGACAAGTACTCCTCTACAACATCCTTAGATGGCAGTTCTGAGGTGCATTTTACACAGTAGCTTCAGGTCCCCAGCAGAACTGAGCCCTTGTGGCCCACAGAAACCCAGCTCACTGATACAGCTTTAGATTGACTTTGCCGTCATTTCTGTTTCACTTTTTCCCAGTTCTCAACCTTTTTGAGAACACTTTCTGAAAAAAATCCAGTTTCACAAAAGCTCTATTCTTAAGTTCTGCTTTGGGGTGGAGAGTAAATAAGCAGGCTAAAATATTTTCCAACCTTATACTGACTTTGTACTGTGTTTAAATCTCTGCCTGGCAAACTGCTTTATAGCTTGGTTAATTGGGTATGCGTTTGATCTTCTGAAAATAGTATCTTATGAAGTTCTGGTAATGTGGCTGCTTTAGCTATGATGGATGTTTAGCGGCCTGGCCTCATCTAATGTAGGGCTCATGGAAAAAAAAACAAGCACTGGTACCAGGTCCTTATACTACATATTTAAATATTTAAAAGTAATAATTCCATCTAATAATTGTTATATTAATGATATACCCTCCTTATACCTTAGCAAATATAATCTATGACTTTTTTTTTTAATCCCACACCAGAACATAGGGGCATGGAGAGAGAGCCAGCACTTGGCCTGAAGCCTGTCCCCCCTTTTCTTTGTATCGCACCCCAAGTGCCATCTCACATTGTCTTGTGTGTGATGTTTGTAGATTCCCCATTCCAGCCCCACTTCCTGGGTCTAGAGATATACAAATAATAATTCAGTCTGCCCTTGAGAGGATAGAGCCTGGAGAAAACTCAGGACCATTGGACATGGAATTCTGAAGTCCTGGTGATCTAGGCCTGGATGTAGAGGGTGTGTGTGATCTTGAGGGGGCATATCACAGGGAGGGTCAAGAGGTTCTTCAGTAGGGAAAGTTTGTTCCATGAAGTGTTTTTAATGCCACGCTGAAAAGAACAGTAACAAACCTTATTAGTGCATGTCAGTAAGAAGTCAGGGATAAAAAAATACCCTGTTCAACATAAAATGATCTCTGCAAATAGGGGCTACTGATTATTTTTAGGTAAATTGGAAGAAAATCATATAGTACTTCAGGGAGCACTGAAAATGCTACTCACTGCCCATTGCCATAGTTCTACACAATCCTGTCATTATCCATGAGCATTTCAGCATTCCAGACCAAAGAGCAGAGAGTAAGGTAATCCAAGAACCACTGCGGCATGAAAGTAAATGCAGAGAGGAACCTGCAGGCTTTCCTCTTCTTCTGCCATCTCCCAACACTGTTCGAAACTTCAGTTGCATCACTTACATCAGCAAGGTTACCTGGATTCAATTTTCTGACTCCAGGCAATTTTAATGACTCTTTGTTTCCTGCAGTTAAAAAGCTTACCATCTTTTGTTTTGGACTGACTGATTGATTGATTGATTGATCGATTTAAATATCTTCTTTAATAGACCCTATCAGTAATTGGAAAACCATTAAGCAACACCATACAGTTGGTCCCTTGGTAAATGGTATGCAATAAACAAAATTTTAAGGAGTCTTTTAGATTTGAGTTCAAAGGATACACCTTATAGAATATATAAATTCAAATGTCATTACTATTATTTAGTACTGGGCACACTTTTACCCATCAGTTGATTATTTTGCATATGTTGTTTTTCATCAACCCACAGCATAGTATTTGTAATTCATAGATATCAAAATGTTTATTAAGTGACTCTGTAGATAGCTGGTTCACTATATCATTCTTGGTATATCTGTTGTAGTGTTAGCTTTATTTCTTGGCATGCTGGAGGGCATAAAGGGTGTCTTAAGGTATTTTTAGCTCCTTTTGCCTCCATCCTCCCACCCCGCCTTGATCTCTTTATAGTTTCTAAATATTATGGAGGTGTGAATGGAATCATAAAATTCTTATATATTGATGTATTCTATACACTCCAAAGAAAAAAAACAGAGTGTGCATGCTATGCCGTCAAGACTGGTTTCTACATTTCAGCAAGAATGTACTCTTAAGCCTCTCCCATACAGAGATTTCTGAACAACTTGGGTTCTAACTTGAACTTCTTATTCAGATAGAATAACAAACTAAAATAACTTAAAGAGTTTTCCCAATACACAACGCTGGCAAACTATAACCAAAATTTTTGCATATGTGTTTTTGAACACGCAGGGAAGAAAGTGAGATCCCAGATGCCACCAACAAAGAGAGAAGTGAAAACAGAGTGGTAAGTGAGTGAGTGAGTGGGTGCTGTGGCTGTTGTGGGTAGGCCCTAGGAAACGGGGGCAGGTGACGAACCCTTGGGTTTACTTGAAGAAGGAAATGTAAATGAAATCTTGATCTTAGGCCAGAACATTAAGATGACCTTAAACCAGATAACTCCTACCCTTGCAGGGAGAATGCATGAAGACTTACCAATTAGTATTTGGTAATGGTAAAATCATATGGATGATTTTAAACTAATTATTTTCCAGATTCTCAGCTTCCTAGAACTGATCTCCCATAAAATGCCTGGAATAAAAAAAATGTTTATGCCTAAAATAAATCTGTTTGGGCATGTGCTGGCTCTCTGCTTTACCTCCTTTTTTACAAGCACTCTTTCCCAAATAACAACAACAAAAATTCTTTGTCTTCTCTAATACTCATCTTATTAAGGTGAATTGCCCAAATGTGTTACCTCCTCCATGCCAAACCAAGAGACCATTGGAAGGCTGATGTTGGTGTTGGGAAAATGAGTATTTAATGACTGGATGACTAATCACAAATCAGTTTTTTAATTCACTAATTCATCGTTCTTATTTAAATTGAAGCATGATATGACTGGCATTCCAACTACTCATTAAAAATAAATTTTGATGACAGCATTTTCTTTCACATAACTCAATGATTTGATTCAAACAATTATCTGCCATCACCATAACAATTCCCATCTACTTATTTATGTGAAAAGGGGGTTTCAGCACTTACATCTATTCAATAATTTTAAGCTACAATTATTAATGAACTGTCTCAATATTAGAAATACATAATATTAATCAATGGATATGTCAACTAATTAAAAAAAGAATTGTACATAGAACAATACATTTTCTTTTTTGTCTATTATCAACATGTTATTTTTCTACTGGTTTCCTAAAAACAGTTTTAATAATAGCTCATCCCATATGAAAATAATATTTAATGCTAGAAGTTGTATGGTTTCCGGAAGTACACAATGAAAATATAAGTTTATAACCTTACTTTTGCTCTAAGAAGATACGATAGTGTAATTAATTAAAGAACATAGAATTATGCACTCAATCCATTCTGAACTTCTTTCTCTTCATTCTAAATCTTTGTACATACAATACCCTCTAATGAAATGTTTTATTCTTTTGTCTAGCTAACACCTACTCCAAAAAATCACTTTTAAATTACAAGTACAGGCTAGGAGCCTGTTCTATGTCGCTAAATAGCAGGCATAGTAAAGCTAAGTATAGGCTACTGATGAGTTTCAATGGGAACCTTGGGCTATAATGAAAATGTATGAACTGAAAAGTGGCCATTGAATGGGCTAATGTATTTAAGAATAATGCATTTAAGAATTTAAGTATGGTTGATTTAGTCAACAAATAGAATTTTACTAAAATTCAACTTTTCCTTTCTTTTATTTAAAAATCTTTCAACAGACATAATGGCACTGGCACTTATATTTGGATTTGGCCCCAGTCCACTATAAAGGTATAGTTGATGATGTTCTTTATACATACAAGTACATAAATATAACATTCTAATGACAAGAGGCCTTTACAACATTCTATTAGTTTTTCTGTAATATTTACGTTTCACTCTCCTAATACCTCCCTGAGAGTATATTAGGTATTGTGTTAGGAGAGTGTAGAGGCTAAAGAGTGGCAAGATAATGCTACTGGAACTAAAAACAATAAGGTCATGAGCTTGTAAAGAGCATCACAAGGCACCACCGAACTTGTTCAATTTACCCTGCATAATCCAGATTTACTCTATTTTGTCAAAAAGTTGCCTTTCTGGTATTTTTTTCCACAGTGTATTATTAAACTAGAGTGCAATGCACTAGTATTATTACCTTCATAAGGAAATCTTACATGAAACTTCCTGTAGTGAAAACTTGTTGGTCTTCATCAACTTTTAAAAGTTTCCTGAAGTTGTATCACGTATTAATATAAAGTAAACAAAGCACCCACAATAAAATCTAAGGAAATGTTGATGTTACCATGTATTCTATATGGAAATATACCTTGGCTGACATTTTGAAGAAGTGTGAAGATTTTCCAAAAATTTCTGAAGCAGTTGTTTTAGCCTATACATGGAGTGCTCTCATTTTTAGCACATTCTGAGGTGAAGTGATTATAATTCACATTTTTCATCTAGTAACTGATATAGCAACTACTACCCAACTAGAGTAGGGTTTCATGGCTTAAGCACAGTTAACTAACTTGCATTTGTTTTCTAACCTAGTTAATTCAGAGACCAAAATTCAATGGGGAAAAAAACACAGAAGCAGCCAAGGAAAATGTTCCAGTAACTCATCAGAGTCATTTACAATGCAGTTAGACACAAATACAGTCATAAAAAAATGAAACTGAAAAATGTTGAACTCCTGGTAAATTTGCAGAGAAAGACGTCAAATACTCCATGTGTGTAAGTCTTATGATATGAGTTCACATTTTTGTTTTGACAAACTCACTCTATACCAGCTCATGTTTTCTCTTAGGAAAGACTAATTAAAAACTACTTAAGTAACAACGTGGGATAACAATGTTTAATAATGTTAGTGCTACACAGCTTAGAAGTTCTAACTGGTATAAAAACAAAAGAAGCAAAATTGACCCATCATTTTTAAAATTTCAAATCCTAACAAAGACAATGTTATTGACATAAATTTTCATATTGCCTTATTTTTTCTAATTACATAATGAAGAAAAAGTTAAAATTCACATGTTAAGGAAATAAATGAGAGTCCTCTTTAATTCCACCACTTAGTTGCTGGCTATATAGTTCTTTAGACTACATAGTCCTACTATACATATAGTAATATTATTTCTATCCTATTTTTATAGAAATATGTCATACAATACATACTGCTCTGAAATCTGACTATTTTCATCTAGCAATATTTTGAACGCTTTTTCATGATGCTAAATTTGTCTTTATCTTATGTTTAGTGGCTCATGCTACTCCATTAAATAGATCTCTCATAGTTCTTTCCCTACAGATAGAAATTTAAGTTCTTAGCTATCAAAAAAATGTGGAAGTGAATATTCTTGTACATATATACTATATTTTAGCACTTGTTTCTGGAGGATAAATATCTAGAAATGAAAATGCTTTGTCAAGGATATGATCATTTTATTTTTTAATTTTTTTTATTGAAGTACAGTTGATATACTCTTATATCAACTATGGTTAGCATAATCTTATATTGATTTCAGGTATAAAACACAGAGGTTCAATAGTTACCCATATTCTTAAATGGATATACTCATTTTAGATTTAATAAATATTTCTAAAATATTCTTGAATTAATATTGTATTTAATTCAACCAAAGCATTAGAGATTCCATTCCCTGGTCCTTAGGAATTTTTATTTTATTTATTTTAATTGCATAAATTGATGCAGGGCTGTATAATATAAGCATTCCTATTACATGATGTTTCTCACCATTTCCTCAAGTTACATTTAATGATCATTTAGAAACTTTTATGTATAGAAATAGAGCACATAAATTTGCAAAATCTACACAATTTATATTAATAGAATATTGTCATTAATTGCTAAACTCTTCAGGTTTTGATTTATATTCTGTGTTCCAAGCCTTATTTGCATAACATTTTGCTTATCAGATGAGTTATTTTTTTAATATTAACAGATTTTAATGTAGACAACATAGAAGCCTTTCACATTTAGCTTTGTGTTCTAAACACAAAATATAATATGTGGCACATATTAGGTGCTCAATTCAATTCTTATTGAATAGATTAATGAAAACTATGAAAACTACTTACCCTTATTTATGAATAAAGGAAACAAGGAGACACTAAATGTTTTAAAAGGAGGTTGAAGCCCGATTTCTCACTGGCTATCACAATTACTATTACTCTTTCCGTCACATCTTCACTGATTTTTATGTGAAATGTATCTCAAAGGAATTACATTGTGGATGTAATTTTTTGGTGGTGGACGGAGGCATGTAGCCCATTGAAGGGCTATATCTTTGGTTGCCACATTTCTTCTTCCTCTCTGATTCGCTTCTCCCTCTACTTATATAAGAACTACTAAACAAGCTGAAAATGTGGAGTCGTGCAAAGATTTATTTAAAAAGGTAAACATTTCAATGATAGATTTTCGTGAAATAAGAAACTAAGGACAATTTTCATGAATCACCAATAAAGATCTGATTATGTTATTCATGCTGCCATTTGAAACAAAGGAGGAAAATCAGACTGACTCTGCCATTGCATTAATCGCTCCCGTGGGAGTGGAGGAAGCACTCAGAGAATGGGAAACGGGAAGTTCGTGACTCTTCCTGCTTAACAGCTCAGTCTAGAGTGAACCGCAATCATGATTTTCCAATAACAGCCTCTTATGAAACCAATATAAATTTCAGTCAAAAACTAATGCTTTTATTATACTCAGAATAGTGTGTCTTGTGTAAGACAGTTTATTAAACCGATGAAATGTGTCACTGAAAACAGCATCTTGTATGGATAGGACTTGGTTGGCAGGATCCTGCTATTGGAAACTGACATGGAACTATAATGAGGAAACCAGAAGTGATCCTAAGGGGAAGAAAGTACAGAGCTAAGTCCTCTGCCGGAAAATAACACCTTGTAATTGAAGAAAACAAATTCAAGGCTGCTCCTAGAGGCATCTCAGTCCCCTAACTGGTTCTTGCCTATGTGTTCTGGGTATGGAAGAGGTGGGAAAGGTAAACTAAGCATCATTTAGCTCAGACATAATAAGTGATAAACAACGGCTCTCTAAGTGATACAGCAGCTGGTGCAAGACAGGCACACTGGGAAACCTTAATGTTCACCTAAAGCAGCAGGGAGGGGTTTTCTCAACTGGGAGGGGGCCCCACCCCCAACTCCACTATATTTGGCAATCTCTGGAGAAAGTTTTGGTTGTCATAGCTGGTTTGGGGTGAGGTGGAGCCATTGATACTAGCATCTACTGAGTTGATAAACATTCTGCAATTCATAAAACAGCCCCCAACAGCAGACAATTATCCAGCTCAAAATGTCAGCCGCACTATTATTGCAAAACCCTGTGCTAGATGAATGGGCAAGATACAAGGTATGTCTTTGTAATACAACTTATGATTCAGGGTGAGATGATTAAGGAAAAGATAAAAATGGTTTCAGATAAATATTCAATTGCACTTAAAAACTTTGCCTTTAAATTGCTTTAAATAACATTTGCAATGAATGGTAGACTGATGCTGATTAACGTTGTTTAATAAATGAATAATTTTTATGAACGTAAGGTAACAATTCAGCATTATTATTTTGCAGGCTTTTGAGTAAAACTTAGCATCTGAGTCTCATACAAGTTACGTATCTCTTCATTTAGACCTTGTAGGCAATGTCTTACTAGACACCTCATGGCAAATTTCTAGAAGGGCAATTTTTGCTATGCAGAATATACACATAAATTCCTTTGAAAACTTTGCATACTAAACAGATGTGAACATGCTACTACATGTTTCTGTGTGTTCTTTCAATGAGGCTTACTCACTGAGGCTTACTCACTGAAGGTGTAAAATCATAATTCTAAGAGACTTCCTTTCCAAGAGTTGAGTATGTAGAACTTTGAGAACTGAAACTGATACAAGTCCTTTTCTCTGTGTTAATACTGGGATGAAACATATTTTTCTGTATCCAGCTTAAAATTCCTGTGATTGAGCATACTTGCTTAAGTCATATTTAAACAATACTAAGAATAAGCAAGAAGTACTTAGCTACTGATTCAGGAAAAAGTTGCTCCTGATCGAGTGTGAAAATAGTTTACAAATCAAATTCAGAGCTTGCTCATGTTGCTTAGAGAATCTCCTCTCACTATCACGTTGCTGGGCCCACCAATCCAAAGTCATATCATAAAATTTTGCCTGAATATATAGCTGTTCTATCACCTTTCAAGACGCAAATTATAATGATCCAGCTGAGGCCCTAAAAATGTACATTTCTCTTGGTGTTCCCCTCTGAGATCCTTCAAAGACTTTGTCAAGATAAAGTTTTCCTTTGCTGCAGTAGGTATAATAAACTTAAGTTTGATTGACTATCATGTTTTTCTGGTAGTCTTTGGAAGGTAAGTAGTAGCAAAGTTGAGATATTATAAGGATCAGGAAGAACAAGACCCAAAAAGATAAACAGATCTCATATGTTGCTGTGTGTGTTCTGAGTATGGAAGAGGTGGGAAAGGTAAATTAAGCATCATTTAGCTCAGACATAATAAGTGATAAACAATGGCTCTCTAAGTGATACAGCAGCTGGTGCAAGACAGGTACACTGGGAAACCTTAATGTTCACCTAAAGCAGCAGGGAGGGGTTTTCTCAACTGGGAGGGGGTCCCACAACATTGGTCTGTAAGCAAAGAGGAAAATTAAATAATTGAATAGCTCTATGATTTTCCCAAAGGTGGTTTAGGTGTCTATCAAAACTGTTCTAAAGCTCCAAGAAAGAAGAAAAGTTTCTAAATACTTTTCTGAAGTAGGCATTTCATGGTTACCAAAATTTCACTGTACTAAATAGATATTGTACACTGAACAAAAACAACTCTAGGTATGTGATTATAAAATCAAGTATTTTTTTACTCTCCCCATTCTTTTAAACCTGATTAGTGAGCATTATCCTTTCTCTGCCCCTAGATAAAAAAAGTGGAACTAGGTTCCACTACTTTCTGACCATCCCTTTAAGTTGCAAACCTTTGAAACAACTAGTTCTGTGTAATGATCAAAACCCTGAAGTTGGTTTTAAATGAAATCTTCTTTCCCTTCCAGCTGGGATTTCCATTATGCTGACTACTTGCAGGGGAAGATAGGGTGCTTAATTCTCTTTCCTTCTCACTGATCTCTCTCTCTCCGCTTGGTATCCCTTAATCTAACAGCATTTGAGTCAAAGTTGACAGGTGGGATTGGGAGAGGAGTTAAATATGAGAGAAGTAAGGCAAGTAGGAAAGCTTATATTTGACAGATATCTTCATGATTTCTGGACATTGATATTTAAAGCCAACTTTTTTACTTGCTACTCTCATGGGTTTTCTAAAGATAAATCTGTGGAGTGCTTTTCCTAAAACTCCTGGGCCATGGCAGCTTCCGTCCTTTGTCAGGTCTAACTCCACCACAGAGGGTTTTCTTCTAGGTGGACACCTGACATCCTTTTCCAGCTGAACTCCTCACTCTAAAAGGCAACCTTCCTGATGGGGACAGGGGGGGAGGAGTCACACTTGAAATAACCCTAGGAGAACATTTCTTCCTGGGATCCATATGTGGTCACCATGATCACCCCACAACTGAACCACATTCAGAGAGAAAGAAGTAACTTCCCAGCTCCAGTTTTATTCAAAATCTCTTCAGCGTTTTTTAGGCATGAGTCACAAATTTCAGGGAACACAAATAGCTTTCTAAGTAGTCCCTTCAAACTTCTTTTACTACCCTTGAGGTGAGAGCGAGACCCACTCAAATCTTCCCTGCTGCAGGACATTGATGTCATCAATATTTCTTTTCACAGAACTTCCTCTTTAATACCAACTCTCAACCATGTAAATTCTTAAGGGAGGTTTTGGGGTTTAAGATGCATTATCAGTTTAGGGATATTTTTGTTGTAAATATTGTATGAGGTATAAAACCTACTTTGGAATGGAGGAATGTCTAGCACATTATATTTTATCTTGTGCTTTGTCAAAAATGTCAATTTTAACAATTTGTTAGATTTTCAAAGTCATTTTCAAAAATTACAAAAAACTTTCAGAATCATTCTTCTTATTTCCAGTAATACAAATGTTAATGAAATTAATCCCAAATAGAATGTGGTAACATGTTACTGAGTTACACGTCCTGGCCAACTATATTTGATTTCGGAAAGGCAAGCATGGCTTAATTGAAAAGCTGTTAATTTTGTTCATTGTAGCTCATCAAGTATTTCAACTAAAAAGACATTTGATAGAATTCAACTTTCTTCCTGGTAAAAACATTTAATTAAGAAAGATGAATGCTTTCTTAACATGGCAACAATAAATTCCTAAGAAATGGAATCATACACAAGTGTAGAATACTAGAAGAATGCCCGTGAATATTACTGATAAATTTAACATTGTCTGGGTAGAAGATTCAACTTAATTAGAGAAGGGGAGAGTGGTAAAAAAAAGTAGAAAGGACAAGATAAAATTATTCAGAAGATGCTTGATTATATACCTAGAAACTCTAAGAGAAATACCTAAGAAACTATAAAAGACAAAATAGGAAATTTGAGTAAGACAATTTCAAGAAGCAATAGCTTTTCTTTATATGAAAAGGAAATAACATATAATGATATTTTAGTTTGGGCTGCTATAAGAAAAGGTACCATTGGCTGGATGGTTTATAAACAACAAAAATGTATTTCTAAAAATTCTGGAGACTAGACATCCAAGATCAGAGCACCAGCATGGTCAGGTTCTAGTTAGAGCTCTCTTCCAGGGTACAGATGGCTGAATTCCCACTGTATCCTCACATGGTAGTAAAAGGGTGAGAGAACTCTCTTGGGTCCCTTTTATAAGGACACTAATCCCATTCATGAGGGTTTCACCCTCATGACCTAATTACTTTCCAAAGGTCCCCACTTCTTAATACCATTATATTTAGGGACAGGATTTCAATAAATTTTACTATACAAATTGAAATTGAATGTACATAATTTAACTGAATAGAATTTTCTCTAAATGTCTCATATTTAAGAATCTAGTATTTAAAGCAGTGATTCCTTGAGACACCAAAGACATGGATTAACTAATTTCATAGCCAATGCTAAAAACAGGATTTTTCTCTACTAGATTCCTCTTTGCTATTTTAAAACTTCAACATTCTTTCAGAGTTAATCTCTGAAAGTTAAATAAAGCTTTAAAATTGTCCTTTCAGAGTTTTTTACTTTTTCTTCATATCTCATCTTGAGCACCATTCCCTGATTTCCCATTCGATGTACACCTATATTTTTTTAAAGTTGTGCAATATCATCTACTTTTCTTTTTGTATTTTTGGTACTTCACCTCTGTTGTGAAATGAAATGATATTTTTGGGAATAAAAACTATGTGGTTTAATCTACTGCAGTGAAAAGTATACACATTTTGTGGGGGCCCAGCCTACGGCCGAGGCTGAGCCCCACTCTAGCTGGACAATGCCCTAAAGATGGTGCCTGCTTCCTAGACACCACTCTTCCTGGCCCTGCAGCTCAGCGCATAAGGAAGTCTCCATGATTGGCTTGTCCCCATTTCCGTGCTCGTGCTCATAGCATGCTTTTCACATGTTTCCAATAAGACTGAACCTGGCGCGTGATCAGTCAGCTGATTGGTTGGGATATGCTATATAAGCTGCTGCCCTGGAGGAAGTGGGTGTGGTTGTTGTTTTTTGCTCGGACGCCCATAATAAAGATTCCTAACGAACCAGGCCTTCGGTGATCGTTCTCCTGCTGTCGCCCTAGGTGGCGGGATGCAATAGCTGGTGCCGAAACCCGGGATGAAAACCTGGCGTCCGAGGATGGAGTGGAACTTCTCACCCTGCGGCGATCCGAGTGGACACCCTTTGGAAGAGTTACACGAGTGACTGACATTTTGGAGAGTGGTGAGTATGGTCAGGGACAAAGTGAAAGCAACATCAGGTCGTGCGAATGCAAGCAATTGTGGTGTGTGTGTTTAGCCTTTGTGTTCCTTGTCTTGTTCTGTCTTAGTCTGTATATGTTTCTGCATTTCCTCATGAAAGAATGAGAGCGCTGTGGAAAGTTCGCAGGTAAAGCGACATAGACTAAAGTTCGCGGGAAGTGACGAAAACCAGTTAGCGAGGACTCTCAGGCTGTAAGGAGACTCAATTCAGGGGTACAAGCACGGGCGCACGTAACCTCAACTTAGAATAGAGTCAACCTCCTTTCCTCCGCACTATGGGTTCAGAGGTGTCTAGGATGCGGGCGGAGGAACCACTCCGGGCACTCCTAAGGGCTAATGGAACTCCATTAAAGGCTAAAACTGCGAGGGCTTTCTTACATACTGTTGAGAAGCATGCGCAGTGGTTTTTGGATGAGGGAAGGATCACTGCCCCCTTGTGGGAAAGACTAGGGAACGATCTGCGCAAAGCAGATCAAGCGGAACCGCTCCCGGTAGGGGCGATTCCTATATGGAGTCTAGTCAGGGGGTGCCTTAAGGAGGACAAGCCAACTGCAGAGAGGCTATAAGAGAGGGGGAGGAAGTCCTGGAAGATGTCCGGGAGGAAAGATCCTCTGCTAGGACCTCAGAGAGGGGGGCCGAGCGAGGAGGATCTACAGATGAGGAAGGGGAGCTATCGGGGGAGGAATTAGAAAAGCATATAAGGAGATTTAGAATCACCCAGAGGAAGGAACGCCCTATCCCCCGCAGTTATCCCTCCCTAACGCAGCTGAGGCAACAGAAAGAGGAAGAGGAGTCGGAGGACACCCCCATCTCAACAACCCTGAAACCGTCCTTGAAAATGGTGCCGTCAGCACCCCCTCTTTCTCCGGCTTCATTTGCAGAACTTCCCCCATATCACGTACAGCCCTGTCATCATACGTGTGATTGCAATCAAGGACTAGAAAGAGGGGGGTGGAGGGAGTGGCTGAGAGAACAAGGAAGTGCCGCTTTCCCTGTATTTGAAGACCCTAATACACAACAGAGGTATCATCAAGCCCTAGATTTCAAGGTCATTAAAAGTCTGAAGGAAGCATACACAACGTATGGCCCCCAGGCAGCTTTCACTGTTTCTTTAGTGGAGTCAGTAGCTTCTCTTAACCTGACGCCAGATGATTGGGCCAATGTAGCAAGAGCAGCCCTCTCTGGAGGTCAGTACCTGACATTTAAGACAGCCTGGCAAGAATTTTCACAGGACACGACTCGGCGTAATGCCGCAGCAGGTAATCATCAATGGAACTTAGACATGTTGATGGGCACGGGTCCATATTTGGGTCAACAGAATCAGGTAGGATTCCCCCCAGTGGTATATATGCAAATAGCCATGGCAGCAGTGAGGGCCTGGAAGACACTGCAAGGCACAGGTGACCTACAGGGTCAGCTGTCAAAGGTGTTGCAAGGATCTAATGAGCCATATGCAGACTTTCTAGTCAGACTGATGCAAACAGCCAGTCACATATTTGGTGATGTTGATACTGCTATGCCCCTTGTGAAGCAGCTGGCCTATGAGCAGGCCAACAAATGGTGTAGGGAGGCCATAAGGCCCTGGAAGAACAAAGATCTGAGTACTTATATTAAGGTTTGTAGGGACACTAATGACAGCATGGTGCAAGGACAGGTTATGGCCGCAGCCATAACTCATGAATTGAGAGATGCTCATGGCAGGTCAACCCCTCCTGGGGCCTGTTTCTACTGCAAACAAATGGGTCATTTGTAAAGAGATTGTCCCAAGTTGAAGGAAGCCAACGAACTTGCTAGCAGGTCCAAACCAAGATTATGCCCGAGATGTAGAAAAGGAAATCACTGGGCCAGTGAGTGTAGGTCAGTGGTGGATGTGGAAGGCTGACTGCTGCCCCCTCAAGAGCCAAAAAACGGGAGGAGAGGCCCTCCACCTCAGGGCCCGCAAATGTATGGGGTGGTTCAACAGATACCCAGAACTCACCACCCTTTGACAGATCAGGGAGTTCACCCAGCACCGAGGGATCACGGAGAGCAACAGCAGGAAGCGCAGGAGTGGACATCTGTGCCGCCACCAGACTCGTATTGACCCCCGAGATGGGAGTTCAAGTTGTAGAGTCAGATTTAAGGGACCTTTGGCAAAAGGAGTAGTGGGTCTCTTATTGGGCCGGAGCTCCACTACTAAAGCAGGGTTAATAGTACACCCAGGAGTTATAGATCCAGACTATGAAGGAATAGTTAAAATTATGGTCTCCTCCCCATGAGGAATCATGGCTATTAGCCCAGGAGATCGCATTGCTCAAATTCTTATGCTTCCTAGCAAACATGATTTGTATGCTCATAAAAATGCTGTTCGAGGACAGCAAGGGTTTGGGTCTTCTGGGGCTCCGCTGGCTTATCTTACATTGGATTTGGGAACCAGGCCCATGCACACCTTAGAGATCAGAGGTAGGCATTTCTCAGGATTGCTGGACACAGGAGCAGACCGTAGTATCATAAAGGAAGATGAATGGCCGAAGGAATGGCCTTTAAATCGAGCTGCACAAACCTTAAGAGGACTCGGGATAGCCCAAGCGCCCCTATGTAGTGCTGCTTCACTGTCTTGGATGGACCAAGAAGGGCACGAGAGGATAATTCAACCCTTCATGCTAAACATACCCGTGTCCCTCTGGGGAAGAGATGTACTAACCCAAATGAATCTCAAATTGACCACGGAAACTTTCTACAGCGAGCAGTCTAACTGCATTATGAAAAGACAGGGCTACCCCGGGACAGGTGGACTTGGGAAGAACTTGTCGGGTTGAGAAAAGCCCATTCCTTTGTCTAACATTATGCCCAGTCGATTTGGAGGGCCCGGGCTGGGTTTTTCCTCAGGGCCACTGAAGGAGAACAGCAAATAAAGATTCAGTGGCGATCTGAGAATCCTGTGTGGGTTCCTCGGTGGCCCCTTACTAAAGAGAAGAAGGAAGCAGCCCACACTTTAGTACAGGAGCAGCTTGCTGCCAAGCATATTCAGGCCTCTACCTCCCCCTGGAACACACCTATTTTTGTGATAAGAAAGAAAACAGGGAAGTGGAGGCTTTTACATGACCTTAGAGCTGTAAATAAGCAGATGGTGCTTATGGGCTCAATACAACTGGGTTTGCCACTGCCCATGGCCCTGCCTAAGGATTGGGAAATGATAGTTGTGGATATCAAAGACTGTTTCTTTTCTATCCCCCTCCACCCTCCGCCTGAAGTTCCAGATCACTAGAGAATAGGCGAGAGCCATAGTGGTCAGCTGCAAGTGGTGTGTATCACTTCTTCCCCCTACCCCCATAGGGGTTAACCCAAAAGGATTGCTTCCCAACCACATTTGGCAAATGGATGTCACTCACATCCCCGAATTTGGCAGGATGAAATATGTTCATGTGTCTGTGGACACCTGCTCAGGTGTTATCTTTGCATCTTGCCACACAGGGGAGAAATCTTGGGATGTCATTTCCCATTGTTTGCAAGCATTTTCAGCCTGGGGAAAGCCCAAGCATCTGAAAATGGACAATGGGCCAGCGTATTCATCCAAACCATTCCTTACCTTTGTCAAAACTCTAGACATCAAACATACTACCAGCATTCCCTACAACCCTCAGGGTCAGGGTATGGTGGAACACACCCACCTCACCCTCAAGAATGCCTTATATAAACAAAAAGGGGGAATAGGAGAAGACTTTAGATCCCCCAGAGACAAATTAAACATCATATTATTCATTTTAAACTTTTTAACACTGGACAAAAATGGCCGCAGTGCAGCAGAGCTGCATGGCCAACAATCCAATCCAAAACACATGCCTAAAGTTTTGTGAAAGGATGTGTTGGAAGGAACATGGAAAGGCCGGGACCCAGTGATAATCTGGACCTGAGGCTCGGTTTGTGTTTTTCCACAGGACCAGCAGAACCCCGTTTGGGTGCCTGAACATCTGATACACAGAGTGGAAAACCCCAGAGCGGAGGTACAAGATGATCACACTGCTTCTGCTCCTGCCGTGGATCCTACAGCAGGCGATGGCGGAGCCGAGCTGCAGCTGCAACCACCGCCGCGCTGACTATCACCATTCCTGTGGCAGAGATGCTGAATGGTCTGTCCCAGGCCACTGCCTCGGCAATGACAACGCAGAACGTCATCAACGGCCATTTTAAGAATGGGATGGCCTTGGTCAACCAACGCATGAACCTTCTTCAAGAACAATTGGACCTCTTGGGGGAGGTTTTGTCTGTGGGCTGCGTCCATTCTTATACAGGGGTGTATTACTGGTATTCCTTTTCATAATTATTCTAAAGCTGCCAACTTGTCCAGACAGTTAGGCAAGATGTTAACCACAAATTGGTCCAGTGAACTTGACGAGCTCACCACTCAGCTACGGTTAGAAATTTTGAATGTTAGCTCCAAGAAGGTAGAGATGCTCTCCGTAGCTCAAATAGCTGAAGCTGTGTTAAACGCCACCAAAGCCTGGTCAGGTGTAGGTGTCATAGGAATATTGCTAATTGTGGGCCTCCTCCTGCTTGGGAGGAAAGTCTGTTCCATACAAAAATAGCAACGGGGAGAACAGAAGGTCCTGTTGCAGGCCATGGCAGTGTTAGAGGAAGGCATCTCCCCTAGAGTATGGCTTAATATGCTGGATCAGTAGTCAAGGACGGGTAAGATCGGGAGCTGCACATATCAACCTAAGACAGGGCGCAGACCTAAGTTGTCTGTTGCCTGAGGACGGGTAAGAATGCCACAGACTCCGGACGACCTAAGACAGGCATGATCCCGACAGCCCTTTGGTTATAAAAACAATAAAGGGGGAGATGTGGGGGCCTGGCCTACGGCCGAGGCTGAGCCCCACTCTAGCTGGACAATGCCCTAAAGATGGCGCCTGCTTCCTAGACACTACCCTTCCTGGCCCTACAGCTCAGCGCATAAGGAAGTCTCCATGATTGGCTTGTCCCCATTTCCGTGCTCGTGCTCATAGCATGCTTTTCACAAGTTTCCAATAAGACTGAACCTGGCGCGTGATCAGTCAGCTGATTGGTTGGGATATGCTATATAAGCTGCTGCCCTGGAGGAAGTGGTGTAGTTGTTGTTTTTTGCTTTTGCCTTTCGCTAGATGGATGCTTGGACGCCCATAATAAAGATTCCTAACAAACCAGGCCTTCGGTGATCGTTCTCCTGCCGTCGCCCTAGGTGGCAGGATGCAATAACATTTAAGGAAGAAAATAATTTAAAGAGTAGTATAACTTCATGGCCTTAGTGAATTATACTGACAGAATCGACACATTTGTATTGAATCCTTATGAGATGTTAACTGTTTTCATATTAAAATATCATTTTCTTAATCTTTAAATGTTCAAAAAATACTTTTGATATTGATTTGCCATTGCAGTATCAAAACTAGGTAAATTTTAAGGTAATTATAATAAGTGAGACATCAAATTAGTTTTTATTCATTCATCTGGAAAATAAAATTACATATCTTAACTATAATGATTCAAATTGATTTGAACTTCTGTTAAATTGTATCTGTATAATTAGAACTCATATTTTTGTAATTTACTTCAAATCTACAGTATTTTTAATTCAGATCAGGTTTGGAAAATACATCACAGTTAGTACACCAACATAATTTGATTTTTAAATATAATCTTCATAGTGCAACTTTCCATGACATGGAACATAAGAATAAAGTGCCTAATTCTCAAGTTATGTAGGAAAATAAACTGCTTTTAATGAAGAAGTAAAATGGATTAAGGATCAAGTAGTAAATGAATTCACATGGGCAGTAGGCTCTCTGATGCCATATTGATCTCAGTACCTCAAGGATGAATTTGAGTATCTAAGTACTGTACTTAGTCAAAGCCTTGGACCTGGAAGCTCTGGAATATAAGATAGGAGGTTTTGGAAGGAACCTTCTGTAACATTTTGGGAGGAAGGACGACAGTCTGCTTCCCAGAAAAATCCATGGTATTAAAAATACAAATATTTACTAAAATACACTAAAAATACAAATCACTGAAATCACTAAAATCACTAAAAATACAAAGATTTACAAGTATAGCTGTTAAAACAAAATTAGTACTCTACTTTCTTCCGCTTTAACTTGTATTTCTAATAATTCCTTTGTACTTTTTATTTTGTTCTTTTACTCACCTTGTTTTCTTTAGATTGTAGATCTTTATGCCAGTCTTTACACAAAGTCCCCTCTTTTAGTCATACTCACAAATCTCAATTCAGGAACTGGACATGCAGATTAGAGATTGTAGATTAATTTTAATTTGGTTAAAGGAGGAGCTTATATCTGTCTAGGCACTATTACAGCATTCACACACTTACTTAATCAAAATTAATAATTAATATTTTTAGTACATGTCATATATGCCAGGCATTGTGCTAAATACTGTATGCATTATGGTAAATATGAAAGCCATGACTTGTGTGCTCATAAGAGTTACTTTCTCTTGAGAGAGACTTTTAAATAACTGCAGAGATACATATCAATTACAAAGAGGAGTCTTTCTGGTCAGAGTCTATAAGGAGGATCTGGCTCAGGAATATTGCTTTGATGAAGAGTCTTTCAGCTGAGAGCTGACGATGAGCAGGAGAGGGACAAAGCCAAGAATGGGCAGCTGAGCATGTCAGGCAAAAATAAAGGCTCAAAGAATGAATGACCTCAGTGCCCAAGAGGATCTAAAAAACCGGGAGCTGTATATACTGAGGAGAGAGGAAGACTACCTTGTGGGGAGGCTGGAGGAAGAAGGGATCAGATTATAACAAATCTTGAAGGCCAGGATAAGTTTATATTGTATCCTGAGTTCAAGAGGATGCCACTTACTGGCTAAGGGTTTGAGTAGAATGATAATAACTGTACTTAAAAATACCAGATTAGCTTCAATGGGAAAATTAGGGTGAGAAGGAACAGAAGCAAGGAGTCTAGTTAGGGGTTTATTGCAATAGTCTAGGTAAGAGTTAAAACTGACAGATCTGAACAGGGGCAGGGCTTTGCAATCCCTCTGCCTAATACAACAGAATACATTGAAATAATGGATCAATGAATTAATAAAGGGATAAGTTTTGCTGGTCTGAAATTCTATTGAGCCATTTTCATGAATTTACTGTGAATGCCAGTCTCATAACTACATACCTATAGTATAGATTAGTAGCTTAATTTATCAGAGTATTAACCTTTGGAATTCCTATGGATTGCTAAAGAATCCATAAGTCTTATATAAGAAGAGTCTATTAAAGGGTTCTTTGTGAAATGACCTTCACCACATAACGAGTTTCCTTTCTTTCTTTCCATCTCTTTTTAATTTTATACCTTCTGATTCACATCTTAATTATATCTTGAATTAAAAGAAAACAAGAGTAAATATAATCATCTAATATCCTAGACAAGTGAGTTTTAAGCCTTTCTCTTTTATTTCCCATTAATCATCCAAATATAATTAATCCTATACAAACTAAAAGCTGATTTTACGAATATATACATTTCCTAGTTGCAAAAAATAAATAAATCTGTCAAATGTTTAGGACGACTTAAAAGGGTATAGAAATGGATTTGTTGAGACAATAATTTTGTTGCTCTGACTTTAAAACACAAATGAAAATAATTCCGTTAGTATTTTAATACAGTAATAAAAGTGTTAGAGAATAAAATTTACTTCTCTGGTGATTGTAAAAGCACACATTTTTTCCTAAAATTATTTTGGTTTATAGAAGTACGTGAGTGATGTGGGAAAGGGAAGAAGCACAGAATTCTGTCTTCAATACGTAGAATTGTCAGGTTGTCATAGGGGAAGCATTGACCCGTGTGAGTAAGGAAAGCACTCAAAGCACAGGGCTCTATAAGGAAATGGCAGATGGTAAACCTCTGGCAGGTAAGATCAGCTAGAAACAGTATTTTGACTGTCAGGCAGATGGCTTATGGGTTGAGAGATTTTTTTTTAGAAATTTACAGAAACAGTGAGGAATAGGTCTGCCTAATCTATGGTTCTTTCTCCTACTGGCTATCCAAATCCCATTGGTTAAAAACCAGAATCCTGTCCATCAGTCACACTCCTTTGTATTTACCCAAATGAACTGAAACTCACAGCCACAAAAAAAACTCTGCACTCAGATGTTTATAGCAGCTTTACTCATAACTGCCAAAAACTAGAAGCAAGATGTCCTTCAGTAGGTGAATGAAAACAAACTATGGTATATCTATGCAATGAAATATTAATCATCAAATAAAAGAAATGAGCTTTCAAGTCATGAAAATATACGAAGGAAACTTAAATTTATATTACTAAACATAAGAAGCCAATCTGAACATACCTGACTCCAACTATATGACATTCTGGAAAAAGTGAAACTGTGGAGACAGTAAAAAGATAGTGGTTGCCAGGATTTAGTGGGGAAGAAGGGATGAATAGGCAGAGCACAGATTATTAGAGCAATGAAACTACTCTGTATATTACAATGATAAGTACATATCATTATACATTTGTCTGAACCCAGAAAGTGTACAACATGAAGAGTGAGCCCTACTGTAAATTACGGGCTTTGGGTGATTATGATGTGTTAGTGTAGGTTTATCAACTGTAACAAACGTCCCACTCTGTGGGGATGTTGGTACTGGGGGAGGCTATGCATGTGCAGAGGCAGGAGGCTATGAGAAATCTCTGTACTTTCTGCTCACGTTTGCTGTGAACCTAAAATCTGTTCTAAAAAATAAAGTCTATTAAGAAAAAAAAGCGTAATCTTACAATACGGTATGTTCCTGGTCCCCTTTCCTTTAGTATTTCTCTGCAATCCAGAGGCTAAATGTTTCAAGAAAGCTCTAGATGCAATTTTCCTTGTAGTTAAGCCACATATACTAATAAATTATTAGGTGTGGTTTTCAATTATTTGTTCCTCTGAGGTGTCATTAACTGTCCCTTCTATTTATATATGAGAACAAATGGAGTATGGTTAATTATAACGTTTTGAACAATAATAAGTGGTTGTTGATACCAGTTCCTCTTTTGTTTGCTTTCTAACAAAAAATACTGCATTTTCTGGCAAGATGGTAAATCATTCATAAAACAAAATTAGGTAGCATAAGGACACATTCAAGTAGTTTGGGAAGCAACTTGAACCAGCATTCATTCTAAAATAGCCTCTGAATTTTACAATCCTAGTTTCAGAGGAAAATGACATCATCATTTTGCTTCTTACTGTTTAAAATACAGGTAATTAAGAGGAATATTTTTGGGGAACAGGATACAGGACTTCTAGTTAGGATATCTTCACTCCATCTTGTCCTATCCGAACCCCATGATATAGAAGTACACATATTTGCTTATATCTAAATAAGAAGTATTATGAGCCTGGAGTGCACATAGGAGGTAAATACCATTCCCTTGAAAATTAGGGCATGCTGGCCATGCAATCCTAGAAGTGGAATAATTAAAACAAATTAAGAAAATTTGTGTTAATAATGAAAAGGAAATCAATATTAGCTTAACCACTTAATTAATATGAACAAAATAGACAAAAAAACAATCCTTTGACTATTAATTCTGATTCATTCTGGTCAATTCTCTGAACTAAGATAAGAATGTCAGGTCTGCTGCAAATAGATGCAAGACTTGGGGAAGTTTATCGAGTCTCTGGGTTGTGACTGGCAATCTGTAAATTAAAGATGACTGATGTTTTTGCAGTGAGTATTCATATTATAGATGCTTCTTATTAATAAATTGCAGAATGGTATATGCCTAAGTAGGCAACATCAGAAAAGTTATTGCAATGAAATGTTACAACAGGCTGCTGTCAGATTTACCATCTATGAAGTATAAAGGGGAAGGGGGAAAAAAAATGTGCTCAACTTGAAAATCATGATTCGGGTTTATAGTCAACATTCCTGGTTTACCCAAATGGACCTATTAGAGATCCCAGTAGAGTAAGAGTTGACTCAATAACAGATTCTACTGTAACCCAACTTACGGGGCCCCAACCTATTTCTTTCAGCCTGTCATCATGCTTGCAGTTGTTGCTGGCTCAAAGGAGAGGGGCCACATACATTGATTAAATGATCAAACACACCACTTTCCCTACAGCTTACTGGCACTTAGATATTCTTTACAGGTGGCAAATATATAATTTTTAAAAATTTTATGAAATATAAAATGTGCTGTTTTTAACAGGTTAAGTAAAATAAATGAACATGAGGACTCCTTCTGAGAGCTGATGGGGATGAACACATGCTATCAGAATGACAGGTTGGGTGGTGCCACAGATGGAGGAAAAGACACAGAAAGTGAAAGCTATTGGCACCCACAGTAATAGGAATATTACTTTCAAATTTTATCCTGCTTAGCCTTGAAAATGAGGTTTATTAATTTTTTTAAAGACACTATTTAATGTGAGATAAATAACTGTCATGTATGTACATCCATCCAGACCACCATAACTGTTCATCAAGTCACTGACTAATCAAATCAGATGCTAACCACTATGCCATACTGGTGTGTACTGGCCAAATAACATTCATCTGGGATGATACATGATAGATCCTGATCAATAGAGAAATTACTCATATAAAATGCACTTACTGCTATCTTCTATTGGTCATGGATGAAAATATCTTCTTGTTCCCCAGAGTTCTTTGCCCTTCCAGATGAATAAGAAATAGATGTCATAAATAATCGAGAATGAAAGCACTTAGGAGTGTATCTGTATATTATTAGTTACTCATTCATTATGTATGAACTAAAAATGCATTTTCAAAATAATACAAGTGAAAATCATAGAGCCTAGCAATGGGGAATTTGAATAAGAAATTGAAGTGTCATTTATCAAATGTTTGATGGCAAAATCAATCTAATGGAATTAATTATTTTGGTAGCCACTTGTGACAGCCTGAAAGGAGGTGTTTTTTATTCTCTTAAATTAAAATTTGTTCCAAGTCTAGCCACCTAACCTGCCTTAGGCGGGACAAACGTGAAGATGTGTTCTCTCTGTTCCCTGAAGTAATGTTTACTGCTTGAATTGCCATGTGCATTAAAGCCTTTGGTAGGCTCAGGTCACCACCAAACTTTCCTTGGAATCACAGAGATTGCTCAGACAGCTGCTACTAAACCTAGGGATGCTGCAAGGCACGTGCCCTTAGAGCAGGCCTAAATCCTCAGTGCACTTCTCATCAGATCCCATAGAGCATTTAATGCCAATTTTTAATGAGAGGGGTAGGGAAGAAAGCAATGAAATGAGAAAAGCAAGAAGTCATCACATACTGGGCTTTGTTCTCTTAAATTCGCTGACCATTTATTGTCATTTTGTTCTCAAAATGTAGTTTGTTTAATTGGGAAAGAGTTGCCAACATTATGCTCTGTTGTTCAAAGGCTTGCCTTTAAGCTTGCTCTTTTCTATAGGATGCCTGGGGTTGGAAGCCTAAGTGAAGAACAAAGACTTATATCTTGGCTTCATATTTGACTTGCTGCTTTATGTAGGCAATCTGATACCTATAGTTAAGCCTTAGCAAACCCTCACTTTAACACATATTAATCTTCTCCTTCAACTCAAATGTGGAGCTGAAAGCCCCACCAGTGAAATCACTACCTTTGGCAGTCATGTATGTGTAAGTGTTTATGTGTGTGAGAATGTTTGTCTTAGGCTGCTTTTTATAGGTGTTATAAATCATGGCTGTGGTTGTAAATTAACAAAAATAACTTAGTAGTTAGAGGACAGAATTTGTACACTGTGTACCACATTTATGCAGAATTCAAAACAAAATCAGGGCTTGTTTAGTTGACCATTCTAGGTGCCATTTGAGTCTATGTCCCCATCTGCTTTGTGGGCTTCCATTTTTAATGCTAGTTTCCAACCAAAATTAATCCTTCCTTTCTCTTTTTGCTATAGGCACTTTCTTGTACCTCTAGCCTTTAGAATCTGACTTGTAATATTATTATTTGTTTATATGTCATTCTCAGCCCTACAGAGTAAACTGCTTGGCAACAGCACTGTTTCAGTAGTGCCATATATCACATAAGGAGAACTCAGGGATCATTTTTAAGCTGAGTAATTTTGTATAACATATCCCATTGAAAATAGATTCCTTATCATCTAAAAGTTATGTACCAAAAGGAAGCCCATTTAAGATCTATGATTGATAATACAAATATTCATATTTTCAATCATGAATATTCATATGTTCTTTCTCTGCACCAGACCCTGTGTGAAGCTCTAGAGGAGAGGGGAAATTTTTAAATGCATTAGATGGCCCAAATGCTGATACATAAAACAAATAATAAATTGTAGAAAAATACTAATTGGTGATAAAAGTATTGTACTGAGATAAGGTAGGGTAGGTAAGATTAATTTCCTTGATGAGATAAAGTGCTGAGACAGGCTTCTCAGACAGGATGTTCTTTGAATTGGGTCCTGAGATAAATCCAAAAGGATGAGAAAGATTTTGCCAAATAAACAAGATTAAAAGGCAATTTCAGAGTTAGAAATTGACATATAGAAAAGCCCAGGAGATTGAGTAAATAATATAGTTATGAGATTGAATAAGGATGTTTCAGGATAGTGGTGGGATTCTCTGGATGAGGAGGGGCCACACATAAAGTTGAGCTATTTGTATTTCATTCTATAGGTTGTAATGGTTTTTAAAAGAATAAGAATGAATTTGGCACATGAGTTTCATGTGCTTATGGGGCATTGTATTTGAAACCTATTGTTTATTTTAGCCAAGCAAATCTTATTTCTTCACTCAGCTCCTGTTCCTGAGACATGTCTTTTCTCACTGCACACCACTTTGAAGCTCCCATCACTCATACAGTGGGCACTTTCCTATGGCAAGAATGGACTATTGGTGGTTAATACCTTCCGAGGATGAGCCACTGAGTCCTTGCAACAAATTATTAAACCAGAACAGAGAAAGCAAAGTAGACCTTTCTCTGGATGTCTGAAACTGAGTTTACATAAACTTGGTGACCATTACTTGTCACATTCCAACATAGAGGCTAAAGAGCACAAAAAGCTGGTTGCCAGAGTGAAAGAAGGTGTAAACAGATACTCAGAGAAATCCAGGTGAGAGAAGGAAAAATAAATTTCTTGAGTTTCCTTCCAGGGTTTTGGCCTCTTGTGGTAGCATACATTCTACTCCTTAGGTAATCAAGATTCTCCAGTAATCACTCCAGTAAGACCTCTCTTTGTTTGTTTGCTTTGCCTAAATTATCCAGAGACCATTTCTGTGGTTGTTTTGTTTTTCAAGCTAAACCAAATCTGAATGGAGATGTTCAATATGCACAGAAAAACATTCATTAGGAAAAAAGATGATGGCATGAGAAGAGTGGTGGAAATCTCCTAACAAAAGCACATATATTTTTAAAATACAGCAAAAACAACTATTCTTAAAAGAGTGACAGAAGTAAGAGTACATGAGCCAGTCTACATCTGGGAGAAGAGAACATCTCATGGAAAAGAGTAAAATAATAAAGCCATGACCTGGCAGGACCCAAACACTCCCCCAACCACAGCCCACTGGCAGGGGGAAGAGAATCAGAGCAGGGAGGGAGTGGAAGCATGGGGCTGCTAAATACCCAGCCCTAGCAATTTGCCCCAGGAACACAGACCCACCTTTCATAGTGCTCTGGACATTGGACAGGCTGAAAAGCAAAATCAGAGACTAAGAATACTAATAGGTTCACACAACTGGCTGCCCTGGGACAAAAGAAAAGCAAGTGCTTTGAAAGGCTTGTCAACAGACAGAAGGCTGCTAAAGGGGCAAGGGTAAAGGAGAAGGAACAGGTGGACAAAATAGTCACAACACACTTAGCTCAGGAGGTCGGGAACTTTCAGGAACTTCAAGCGATCCAGCCCCCTTGTTGACAATGCAGCCCTGAGGTCCCTCACCATGATAAGCATCCTGCCACTCCTTCCTACTTGCTGGCAACTGCACACAAACCCACTGTCCCTGACATTGCTGCAGACCAGCTGGAGGACAGCCCTGCCTACAGCAACTACACAGCTTAACGCAGAGGCTTCTCCCTGTGCACGGCTAACCAGACTAGACAGCGGAGACAGTCACAGAGAACAGGAAGCATTAAAGGGCTTTGCCCTCCCTACAAAAATCTGCATCACTTACCTATGACCCCCACCATTGCCTAGGCCAGCAGGACAGCAGCCCCATCCATGTGAGTTTAGAGGATTAAACCAGAGGCCACTTCCTGTGTGCAGTTAACCAGCGGAGACAACAGAGACAGGCACTGCAACTGGGAAGCATGAAAGGGTTTTGTCCTCATGGCAGAACCCACACCTCTCATCTATGGCCCCTGCCATTGCTCTAGGCCCTCCTGAAGGTGATCCTGCCCACAGTAGCTTAGGGAATTAACCGAGAGTTCATGCCCTGTGTGCGGGTAACTGGAACAGAAAGTGGAGACAGGCACTGCAACTGGGAAGCAGGAAGGGACAGCTGATACTGTCAGCTGACAGCTCTGCTCCCCTGATGACCACTCCCATCACTCCAGGACTATGAAAAGGCAGAAGAACTTTGTTCAATCCAAAACCCCTCAAACACCAGAAAGAGGGCTCAGTGAGACCGAAATCAACAATCTTTCTGAAAAAGAATTCAAAATAAAAGTCATAAGCATGCTAAAGGAGCTATAGAAAAATATTCAAGAGCTAAGGCACAAATTCAGGAGGGAGATAGACTGCTTAAAATATACAGTAAATGAAATGAAACAAACAATGGAGGAATTTGAAAGAAGATTAGATGAGGTAGAGGAGATGGTAAATGCAATAGAAATTAGAGAAGAGGAATACAAAGAAGCTGAGGCACAGAGAGAAAAGGATCTCTAGGAAAGAAAGAATATTAAAAGAATTGTGTGACAAATACAAATGGAACAATATTCACATTATGGGATACTAGAGGAAGAAGCGAGACAAAAAGGGATAGAAGGTATCTTTGAAGAAATCTTTGAAGAAATAATTGCTGAAAACCTCCCCAATCTGGGGAAAGAAATAGCCACTCAGGCCATGGAAGTCCTCCTAACACAAGGGACCCAAGGAAGACAACAACAAGATATATAATAATTAAAGTGGCAAAGATCAAGTACAAGGACAGAGTATTAAAAGCATCCAGAGAAACGAAAAAGATCACATACAAAGGAAAACCCACTAGGCTATCATCAGACTTCTCAACAGAAACCTTCCAGGCCAGAAGGGAGTGGCATGATATATTCAATGCCACGAAGAAGAAGGGCCTCGAACCAAGAATCTTTACCAAGCAAGATTACCATTTGAAGGAGGGATTAAACAATTCCCAGATAAGCAAAAGTTGAGAGAATTTACCTCCCACAAAACATCTCTACAGTGTATTTCAAACGGACTGCTCTAGACAGAAGAGTGCCTAAGTCTAAATAGCTGTCACCAGAGAAAATAAATTCACAGCAAAGGAAGTAGACCAATTAAATACTAACCAAATGCAAAATTAAATAACTTACCCACAAAGTCAGTCAAGGGATACACAAAGAGTACAGAATCTGACAACTAACATATAAAGAGAGAAAGAGGAAGGAAAAGAAGGGGGAAAAAAGAATATTCAGATTCTGTTTTTAATAGTGTAATAAGTGTGTTGAGGTAGACTGTCAGACAGTAAAGAAGCTGCTCTTGAACGTTTGGTAACAATGAATTCAGAGCCTGCAATGGCATTAAGTACATATCTATCAATAATCACACTAACTGGAAATGGACTGAATGCACCAATCAAAAGCCATAGAGTTACAAAATGGATTTAAAAAGTAAGACCCATCTATATGCTGCCTACAAGAGACTCACTTCAAACCCGGAGAGACACACAGACTAAAAGTGAAGGGATGGAAAAAGATATTTCCTGCAAACAATACGGAGAAAAAAGCAGGAGCTAAAAAACTTGTACCAGAGAAAATAGATTTCAAAACAAAGATAGTAACAAGAGACAAAGAAGAACATTACACAATGATAAAGGGGTCAGTTCATCAAGACGATATAACCATTATAAATATCTATGCACCCGAAATAGGAGCACCAAATATGTAGAACAAATACTAACAGAATTAAAGGGGGAAACAGAATGCAGTGCATTCATTTTAGAAGACTTCAAAACACCACTCACTCCAAAGGACAGATCAACCAGACAGAAAATAAGTAAGAAGACAGAGACACTGAACAACACATTAGAACAGATGGACCTAACAGACATCTACAGAACTCTACACCCAAAACCAGCAGAATACACATTCTTCTCAAGTGCATGTGGAACATTTTCTGGAATAGATAACATACTAGGCCACAAAAAGAGCCTCAGCAAATTCAAAAAGATTGAAATTGTACCAAACAACTTCTCAGATCACAAAGGTATGAAATTAGAAATAAACTGTACAAAGAAAACAAAAGGCTCAAAAATACATGGAGGCTTAAAAATGTGTTCCTAAATAATCAATGGATCAATGACCAAATAAAAACAGAGATCAAGCAATATATGGAGACAAATGAAAATAACAACTCAGCACCCAACTTTTGTGAGATGCAGTGAAGGCAGTTCTAAGAGGAAAGTATCTAGTATAAAGGCTTACCACAAGAGGGAAGAACAATCCCAAATGAACAGTCTAAATTCACAGCTACTGAAACTGAAAAAAGAAGAACAAATGAGGTGCAAAGTCTGTAGAAGGAGGGACATAATAAAGATCAGAGAAGAAATAAATAAAATTGAGAAGAATAAAACAATAGAAAAAATTAATGAAGCCAAGATCTGGTTCTTTGAGAAAATTAAAAAAATAGGTAAACCCCTAGCCAGAGTTATCAAGAAAAAAGAGAATTTACACACATAAACAGAATCTGAAATGAGAAAGGAAAAGTCACTATGGACACCACAGAAATATAAAGAATTATGAAAGAATACTATGAAAAATTATATGCTAATAAACTGAATAACCTAGAAGAAATGGACAACTTTCTAGAAAAATACAACCCTCTAAGACTGACCCAGGAAGGAACAATAAATCTAAAGAGACCAATTACCAGCAGTGAAATTGAATTGGTAATCAAAAACTACCCAAGAACAAAACTCCCGAGCCAGATGAATTCACCACTGAATTTTATCAGACATTTAGAGAAGACATAATACCCATTCTCCTTAAAGTTTTCCAAAAAGTAGAAGAGGAGGGAATACTTCCAAATTCATTCTATGAAGCCAGCATCAGTATAATACCAAAACCAGGCAAAGACACAACAAAAAAAAGAAAACTACAGACCAATATGCCCGATGAACGTAGATGCAAAAATACTCAACAAAATATTAGCAAACCAAATTCAAAAATATATCAAGAGGATCATACACCATGATCAAATGGGATTCATCCCAGGGATGCAAGAATGGCACAACATTCGAATATCCATCAACATCATCCACCACATCAACAAAAAGAAGGACAAAATCCACATGATCATCTCCATAGATGCTCAAAAAAGATTTGACATAATTCAACACCCATTCATAATAAAAACTCTCAACCAAATGGGTATAGAGGACAAGTACATCAACATAATAATGGTCATATATGACAAGCCCACAGTCAACATTATACTTAACAGCAAGAAGCTGAAAGTTTTACCTTTAAGATTGGGAACAAGACAAGGATGCCCACTCTCCCCACTGTTATTTAACATAGTGCTGGAAGTCCTAGCCATGGCAATCATACAACAAAAAGAAATAAAAGGCATCCAGATTGGTAAGGAAGAAGTTAAAACTGTCATAGTTTGCAGATGATATGATACTGTACATAAAAAACCCTAAAGAATCCACTACAAAACTACTAGAACTAATATCTGAATTCAGCAAAGTTGTATGATACAAAATTAATACACAGAAATCTGTTGCATTCCTATACTCTAACAATGATCTAGCAGAAAGAGAAATTAGAGAAATAATCCCATTCACAATTGCATTAAAAAGAATACCTAGGAATAAACCTAAACAAGGAAATGAAAGACCTATACCCTGAAAACTACAAGACACTAATGAGAGAAATTAAAGAAGACACTAATAAATGGAAATTCATCCTATGCTCTTAGGTAGAAAGAATTAATATTGTCAAAATGGCCATCCTGCCTAAAGAAATCTACAGATTCAATGCAATCCCTATCAAAATACTGACAGCATTCTTCAACGAACTGGAACAAATAGTTCTAAAATTCATATGGAACCACAACAGGCCCCAAATAGTCAAAGCAATTCTTAGAAGGAAGAGTAAAGCGTGGGGATCATGCTCTCTAACTTCAAGCTATACTACAAAGCCACAGTAATCAAGACAATTTGGTACTGGTAGAAGAACAGAGCCATACATCAGTGGAACAGAATAGAGAGACCAGATATAAACCCACACATATATGGCCAATTAATATATGATAAAGGAACCATGGACATACAATGGGAAAATGACAGCCTCTTCAACAACTGGTGTTGGCAAAACTGGACAGCTACATGTAAGTGAATGAAACTGGATCACTGTCTAACTCCATACACAAAACTAAACACAAAATGGGTCAAAGACCTGAATGTAAGGCATGAAACCATAAAATTCTTAGAAGAAAACATAGGCAAAACTCTCTTGAATATAAACATGAGCAACTTTTTCATAAACATATCTCCTCAGGCAAGAGAAACAAAAGCAAAAATGAACAAGTGGGACTCTATCAAATTAAAACCTTCTGTACAGCAAAGGACACCATCAGTAGAACAAAAAGCATCCTATAGTATGGAAGAATATATTTTTAAATGCCTTATCTGATAAGGGGTTGACATCCAAAACATATAAAGCACTCACACATCTCAATAACTAAAAAGCAAACAGACACTTCTCCAAAGAAACTCAGATGGACAATAGGCACGTGAAAAGATGCTCCACATTGCTCGTCATCAGAGATATGAAAATTAAAACCATGATGAGGTATCACCTCACACCAGTTAGGGTGGCCAACAGCCAAAAGACAATCAACAACAAATGTTGGCGAGGCTGTGGAGAAAGGGGAACCTTCCTACACTGCTGGTGGGAATGTAAACTAGTTCAACCATTGTGGAAAGCAGTGTGGAGGTTCCTCAAAAAACTAAAAATAGAAATACCATTTGACCCAGAAATTCCACCTCTAGGAATTTACCCTAGGAATACAGGATCCCAGATTCAAAAAGACACATGCACCCCTATGTTTATCACAGCACTATTTACAATAGCCAAGAAATGGAAGCAACCTAAGTGTCCATCAGTAGATGAATGGATAAAGAAGATGTGGTACATATACACAGTGCAATATCATTCAGACATAAGAAGAAAATAAATTCTACCATTTGCAACAACACAGATGGAGCTAGAGGGTATTATGCTCAGTGAAATAAGCCAGGAGAAAGACCAAATGATTTCACTCATCTGTAGAGTATAAAAACAAAGCAAAAACTGAAGGAACAAAACAGCACAGACTCACAGAACCCAAGAATGGACTAACAGTTACCAAAGGGAAAGGGGCTGAGGAGGGTGGGTGGGAAGGGAGGAATAAGGGAATTAAGGGGCATTATGATTAGCACACTTAATAAAGGCGGGGCACAGGGAAGGCAGTACAACAAAGAGAAGACAAGTAGTGACTCTACAGCATCTTACTATGCTGACGGACAGTGACTGTAATGGGGTGTGTGGTGGGGACCTGATAATAGGAGGAATGTAGTAACCACAATGTTTCTCATGTGAAACCTTATCATTAGATTGTATATCAATGATACCTTAATTTAAAAAAAGAAAAAGAAAACATTTATTAAAATAATGCTAAGGCTTGCCTAAATAGATTAAGACATCATTAACATAGATTTGGGAGCTAAAGTCCCAGAAGTGGATGAAAATGTTTAGAAAGAGCCAAAGGACTGAAAAGAGATCTTCATAAATATAAAATTTTCTGGTAAACACCAAGTGGGAGAGATCTGTAGAGAAAAAGAGGAAAAGGGTAAAGTAGGTTGACAAAGCCAAAGGAAAAGGAATTTCAAATACGAGATGTGGATAACTGCTAAATATCACAAAGAAGTCAAACAGGATGACGGCTAATAAGAAGCTATTGAATTAGGCAAACAATGATTGTTCACTTTTGTTAGATACACAGTTTCAATGAAATGAGAAGGCTGCTGCCTAAAAATAGGGATAAATAATGAATGATAGAAGACTGCTTTTGCAAAATGTGGGAAGGAATGGAAAGGAAAGAGGCAGTAGTGAGAATAAGCAATTGCATACAATTCAACAAATATTTAGTTCTTAGTATGTGCTATGTAGACAAAACTAAGATAAATGCTAAAACAGATACAGTTTCTGACTACAACAATTTATGGTCTAGTAGGGGAAGCTCATAATCTGAAGGGCTGAGAAAGAGCTAGAGAAAAATGCTTTAACTCCTCAACAGTTATGTGGTCTTACTGTATTTCATGTCCAAGACACACATGGATTCTGTATGCCTGTGCATTTGCCTATAAGCACACATGCACAAGTGCACACACACACATACAAAACACCTAGTCTAAGTTTAAACAATTTGTTTATTTAAAAGCAACCAACACTATAACTACTTGTTTGGATGTGTAAACCGACTACCTGGACCGGTTCTAATCAACAATGCGATAGTACATAGGACAATCTATCTGAGGGACTGCTTGCTTATCTGTAGTTAAGAGTGGATTCTTTCTCTTACATGACAATTGAACCATATGATGAAAGATTAGCCTCCTCTCAGACCAAGTAGGGCAATGCGATTGTAGAAAGAGAAAGAAGCTGCCAGTTGAATCACACCAATATTATTAGTTTTTGTTTGTTTTGTTTATTTTTTAAACATCAATGAGAATGATATACATATGCTTTTTTCTCCACTTAAGAGCAATTATTTCCAAATGGTATTACTAAACTTTCCACAAATGGAAGATTTTAGTATTTTAAGGACACACCCCCATGCATCTAGTTTTTCCAACAAAAGGATGCCAAGAATAAAATTCTTCAGAGGGGAGGCTCCTGTTTATGAGTTACCCGTATTCTAGTCACAAATATTGAAAACTAGCTCTTCATTCACTACAATTTTATTACCGTCCAGGATTTCTGACCTTAGCAACTTCAAACACTCTTTCCCAAGAGGGTTCTAAATCTGCAAAAGGCTTGTGATAGTCGCCTTTGATACATTCTTATTTATATTTTTTGTAAGATTGTTGCACATTGTATACATCTTATTCTTCATTCTATCTTTGTGTGGCAGAGAAAGAAAGTCCAGGTGATGAGAACTGTGGCATGCAACAGATTAGAATACTGGAATAAGACTACCACTTTGAATTAGTTTGGTGTACTCAAGTCCATCTATAGTAGGGAGAAAAACTAGAACAAGAAATACAGCCTATCTGAAAAGTTGCAGCGGGTCCTAAAATAATTACATAAAAAAGTATATTTTCCTCTTTTTGCATAGACTGGACTTCGATAAGATCCACCCACTATCTTGCACTGAAATGCTTAGGAATCTGTTTGCCTGGTTGTTTTCATCAGGATGTAAAAGCAGAATTGTCAAAAAATATCTCAAACATAACTCTTGAATACACCTACCTCAATTCTTCACCTTTGGCAAAAACTTTTCCTGATTTGGTTACTTTCTCCCAATCCATTCATTTATTCCAATCACATACTTAGATGCAATTCTTAACTCATTTGCTTGTCTCAAAACAAGGAATGAAATATGTCTCATTTCCATAAGAACTATCTCTAAAATGTCCCTTGCACAGATTTCCTTTGCTCCAGTTCTGCTGCTGCCCAGCTTACTCCAGCTCCTTGTCTCTGCCTGCCATTCTGCATTAGCTGTCTAGTAAATGTGCTGCTTTGCCTCAAGTGTACCGGTCATTCTCTCCACTGTAGTGATCTTATAAAATGAGAATCGGAGCATGTGACTCCTGCATAAAACCTTCTAGAGTTCTCAGAATAAAATCCAAATTCCTCATCCTGACCTGTGCTGCTCTCTACAGTAAAAGGTCTCTGACACAACTGTACCTCTCCTCTCATTATTCTCCAGCCATACTGGCCTGCTCTTGGTGCCTCAAACTTTCCGTGTTTGTTTCTACCTCAGGGCTTTTGCTTTTGCAGTTTCCTCTGCTCTGAGTATTCTTACTTAAGATCATTGCAAAATCTGATTATGGCCATGAAAAGGAATTTAGGTCAAATTAAAGAAAATAGCTTTTAGTATATGTAACATAAGCCAAAAAAAAATCAAACATTGAAAAAGACTGTTGATGTACAATAACATTCATTTGTCATGAGTTAGTAAAGGGGAACTAGAATTTTAGAGACATCATATTGTTCCAGTCACTATAGCTACAGTATAAACAATCCTGTATTTAGTGGCACAAAACAAAATTTTATTATGCTCATGAGTCCTACAGGTTGGAAATTTGAAAGGGTTCAGTGGAGATGACTTGATTTTGTCCCACATCTGAGTTTTCAGCCAGGAAGCCTCTAGGGCTGGTGATGGCTTGAGGGTGGTAGACGGGTATCATCAGGAGTCTCATTTACTCACGTGACTGGTGTGTAGGTGCTGTCAGCTGAAATCCCTGTCAGACCTCTCAGTGTGGCTGCCTGGGCTTCCTCACAGTATGGTAACTGCACTTCAAGAGTGAGGATCCCCAAAAGAAACAGATGAGGGTGTATGGTCTTTTAAAACTCTAGCCTCAGAAAGCACACAGCATCATTTCCACTGTATTCACAAGCCTGCCCGGATTCATGGGAAATAAGCATAGGCCTTACCTATTAATGGGAGAAGTATCAAAACCATGTGGCAAGAAGAGTAGATAGTAGGCGAGACGTTGTTGCCGTCATCTTCCACACGTATCTTATGTTGAATTGTCACAGAGAGCAACAGAGCAGTTGGCTACAAAACAAGGGCAGGTGTCAATGTCAAAGATGGAACACTGGGCATAATGAACCACTGGTATCACTCAAAAAACAAATATTTATCTGCTGGATATTTTGCATCAGCTAATTTTAAAATCACATCACTTAAAAAATTCTTCATTTCCATGGAACAGGGTGATTTAATATATCAAGGGTAATTTGCAATAATCTAGTTTAATGTATAATTTATTATATTACTTATCAGATGATGCCATGGGACTTAGAGTAAACAAATAAAAGACTGCAAACTCCCACATCAACATCAAAGAAGATATGGGAAATCAAAAGGAAACTCTTCTAAAACATTTCAAACTTGGCAATGCCTCACTTCTTTAGGCTATGCTGTATTTTGATTTTTTAATCACTCTGAAAAAAACATTTTAGGGCATTGAGCCACAAAGACCAGCCAAAGCATCTTCATCTACACCATATTCCTTATCAAATAAAATGTACAACTCTTTGGAGAGATTTCTCCCACTGTTTTCGAATTTCTGTCTAAATATAAGGAATCTTAAGTATTCATTACTTCAAACTGTCCTAATTTGCCTTAGTTGATAATTATAAGCTGAAAAGACAGATGAATATTTTATAGGTAAGGAATCATATCCGTAAAGAGTTATATATATATAATTTTATTGATTAAATCAATTATTGTTTAAATACACTAACTGAAAATAAAGTACTGTGGTGATATATAATGTTTTGGTGGAAAAACAGATTACATTTATTGGAGAACCTGCCTAGAATGAATGTACGCATATATGCACATTATAGGGATAGATAATATCAAAGGACATAACTGAAGGATTACTTTATTAACAGAATTTGAATTGGCAAAGCATGAAAACCTACCACTGTATGTAATTTTTTGAGGTGAGAAATTCAAGTTTGTATAAGTAAAATGTATCTTTTGAACATGTTATCTTTGTTAGCTGGGTACTTACAATTCAATTTTGAAAATATTGGTAATTTGGCTTTTCAAAGTCAAAATTTAAAACTCAAACTGAAACACATAATCCACAGTTTATGCTTTTGCAGCAATTTTCTCTATAAAAGAATCTCTTTTGTTCTATTGGCTATTTAGCAAAAGCCTATTGATCCCTCCAGATCCAGCTCAAATATTTTCTGTTCTGTAGTTTCCTTAACACTAAGCTCTGTTACAACACTCACCGTTATTTCACTGTTTTAACTGTATAACCCGAGTTTACCCAAGTCTCACTAGCTATGGCTACAAATGAGGCTACATGAATGATAATGATCAAAATTGCTTTAGGTTTTGCTCCAACCTACTCAAGTAATAACTCGGTACCCTGGTAATTGCCTGTCAAACACTCTAGTAATACCCATGGTTGCTTCACGCGTACTGACAAGCTGACCCTACAAATGACATCAGCTCTCTTCCTGCAGGTTGGCACTGGGTACTTGTGCCCACTGGGAATGACCACCTTCCATAGAGGATCGCAGTCTCTGCTGCTGCTGCTGCTCTGGTGTTACTCTAGACGATACCAGGAAGCAGCAGACTGAGTCTCCATGGAGCCGAGGAGAGAGACGCGCTGTGCACAAGTGGAAAGAATTCTTGTATCTCCAACCTGTTTTATGCTTTGTTACTGGAGGCATGAACAGCTCTGCTTGTGGGCCCATATCGCAATCATTTTTCATAAAATAACTCATATAGCTTCTCTGCCCACTGGGATCAGATTCCATTCCACGGGGGTTATCTCCATTTCCTGGTATTCCCAGTCACAGCAGATAACAATCTCTGTCTCTTCCTTTCTGCCAAACAGTAAGACAAACATATAACCTCATACAACTGCTCTTTTCTGTCACCTTCCAACCCATTCAGCTTTCCAGCCAGGTCATGGTCAGAATGACTCTCACTTGGGCTGAAGGAAAAGGGCATGAAAGCTTCTTTACATGTTCACCTTCAGAAGATGATAAGCTCTTGAGGATATGAAACAAGGCTCATAAACACTGCACTGAATCAGAACTAAAAAATAAATTTATACCAACTCATAGAACAATTCCTTAATTGTAAAGATAAGTAAATTATAGGATCTGTTAAGAACTGTGAAGATTTTAACACTGCTAGCAAGTTAACAATTTCACCTGCTACAGGATTATGGAAGCTGGCAGAAGTCACAGACTCTTGGGTCAGAAAGAAAACAATTCATTATTTACAGCACACAGCAAGAAGTACAAATATCACATTTAGATTAAACTACTTGTCCCATAGGGGCAATGTGTTGTGTCACAACAGAGAAGCCCCAGATTAGGAAATCCTACTATTTTATAATGGGTTGCAAGGGAACTTGCCCAACTCTTACCCAGAGGAAAATATTATCTTCATTATACTGGAGAATAAATAAATTTGCCCTCTGCTCTTGGAAAAGACTACCTCAAACCTCCAAGTTTGTTCCCTACACCAATGTCCTTGGGAAGATAATCTATTTAAGGCTCAACAAAGGCTATCAGTGTCTCTGCTCAAAAGAAATGCAGAAACTCTGGAGACCCATGGGAACTGTCTCCCCGTAGTGCCATGACTTAGTACCCTTCTAAGGGCACTTTAATTAGTAAATGTCAGGGCCAGAATTCAGGTCATTTGGTATGTGATCCAGTAGCTCCTTCAAGTGAAACAGCAACAGGAAAGGAATAGAATAATATTATTCAGTTTCATTATTGACATAACTAAGAATAAGTAAGGGCTTTCCAAAATGTATTTTAAAAGTTTTACTGTCACTGTAGCTATCCATATTCTGTAATGAATAATATGATATTAATTGTATAAATACCAAGCTCTTTTTCAAACTTCTACAGGGTTGATACACTAACAAAATTTAAAACAAACAAGCAAAGAAAAACCAAGCAGTTAACAGCAAAGACTAGTATAACTTTATTCCCACTTATGTAACTAGAACATAAGCAAGATATCCATTTAAATAATCAAAGAGGTATCTGTAAGACTTTATAGACTTTAACCAGAGATTTTCACATTTAACCTGATATTTGTAAGTCATGGGGCCTGGGAGCCTTAGCTCTAGTTTTCTGCAGTCATATTTTAGAAATTATTCAGAACATAAACTCATTCATTGAGGAGATCATATTTTATGAAATAATGTCTGGAAAAAAATGCACCAGAGTTAAGTGTTCATATTGCTGTGAACAACACACTCTTCCAGGGATGTTAGCCAGACTGCTATTGGGTGTAGCCTTGGAATTTTCTTGTATGATGATGAAAAAAAAATCAGTGGATGGTCTCTAAGAATTCTTCCTGTTAATGCATTATATCCCAATGTGAGGATCTATTTTATGATGGTTTAGCCTACAATTTTATCCTCTTTCTTAAATTATATTCTTCCAGATATTTTCTAGAGTCATTCTATGTAGGAAATCCAAACAATGAATAAAAAAATATGTACAAGTTAATAGATGGCCCCAGATATATTGGAAAGAATCCTGGATTAAAATAAGGAATTTGGGGATCAAGTCCCAGTTCCCAAAGCATGATTAAGAGCATATAAATTAAAGGACAAAATAAGCATTTAGCTGCTTTTCCTATATATATTGTGCCTAATTTTAACCAAAGTATTGACAAATGCTAAAGGTTAAGAGTTGATAAGCATGTTAAATGACACCACTGAAAAAGAAAATCTGGAGTGGAGGATGCTCTACAGAATGTGGATAACTTGGTTTTTATTATCAAATAATTTGTAAGGAGAGAGAGAGAAAGAGAAAAAGCAAAGAAAGAAAAGAGAAGATATTAAAAGAGACATAAGACATTAACTAATTACATTGTATGATCCTTATTTGGATCTCAAAAAATTAAACTAAAAGCTAAAAATTCTAATGAATCAATTGGTAAGTTTGATAGAATTAACACATTATTGTCACTTTTTAAGGTATAATTATGGAATTGTGGTTAGGTTTAAAAAGTATCTCCCCTGTCCCCACTTTTTTTTAAGAGATGAATACTGAAATGTTCATAGATAAAATACGTTTTCTGAGATATGCTTCAAAATAACACACATACCACCAACTGCCCAATTAGTTACAAATGTTTCAGACTCGCTTCTGCTTTTTATATCCATTGACTTGGGAGGCAGTGAAGGAACAAACTCAAGTCCTTTCATACCTGTGAAAACTATCCACGGCTTCCCTCTTGGAATCATTGTACCTTCTCCTGCATTCAGTGGTAATTATCTTAGAAGCCTTTACAATGCAGGTGGAAGAAATCCTCAGTGTTAACAGAGGCATTTCAAACTCTAAACCAGGGTCTATGAATGAAGCTTTTCTGTATTGTACAGAAAACTATGACCAATGTATCAGTATTAAAATAAGCCAAACAGGGCAATTTTGCTATTGAAATATTGTGAAATTTACAAAGTGGCTAATAGTATCCCCCTAAGTATTCTTGAATTAAATTAACACAATCCAAGGGCAAAATCGAAATATTACTATTATATGAGGCTCATGCTAACATAACCAACCTACATACCTATGAAAAAGAGCAACAAAGAGTCTGCAAGAGAAAAATAACAGATCTCTATACCTGTAGAATCTTGCAGAGTATTTTATGAGACTAAGAAGAGCAGAACACAGAGGCAATGCAAATTTTATTCTTCGCAACACTGATACGCAGATTGTAGTTACTGATATGCAGAGGTCATCATCTCATAGTCCCTTGAAAGAATGAAAGCAAATGTAAATCGGTGTAGTGACTACGGAAAGCAGTATGGAGGTTTCTAAAAAAATACAGATGGCTAACAGGCAGGTGAAAAGATGCTCCACATCAGGGAAATGCAAATCAAAATCACAATGAAATATCAAATCACACCAGTTAGATTGGCCACTATCCAAAATCAAGAAATAACAAGTGTTGGCAAGGATGTGAAGAAATGGAAACCCTCCTACACTGTTTGTGGGAATGTAAATTGGTGCAGCCACTGTGGAAAGCAGTATGGAGGTGCTTTCAAAAAATTGAAAATAGAAATACCATATGACCCATTAATTCTATTTCTAGGAGTTACCTGAAGAAAACAAAATCTGTGATTCAGAAAGATACAGGCATCCCTATGTTTGCTGCCACATTATTTGCAATAGTCAAGATATGGAAGCAACCAAAATGCCCACCAATAAATGAAGGGATAAAGAAGACATGATACATACACACACTGGAATATTATTCAACCACAAAAAATGAAAGAAATCCTGCCATTTGCAGCAAAATTAATGGACTGAGAGGGCATTATGCTTAGTAAGCAAGACAGAGAAAGACAAATACCATATGACTTCACTTATTTGTGGAATCTCAAAACAAAACAAAACAAAACGAATAAAATAGCAGTAGACTCATAGACACTGAGAAGTGACTGGTGGTTACCATGAGGAAGGGGTTGAGGTAAGTAGGTGGGAAAGGTGACGGTGATCAGGTGACACAAAAATCCCAACCATAATATGAGTTGGTCATGGGGATGGAAGCATAGCATGGAAAATATAGTCAACTGTTTTGTAACATCTTTCTATCATGACAGTAACTGCACTAGTTGGGATAAGAATTTAATGTGTGTTAACTATTGAATCACAGTGTTGTATACTTGAAACCAGTAATAATATTGTATATCAACTAGATTTCAATTAAAAAAATAAGGGTTTATATTTCATTGAGGATTTCAGAGGGGAGACAAATGAAAAGTTTAACAATGGACACCCCCAGCAAAAAAATTAGAACTTCTCTATCAGACATGTCTTGTAGTGGACATTTTTGGAACTCACCAATATCAGTTTTCCTCTCATTCAAGATATATGGAATTCTTACTTCCCAACCCCCTTGTATTGGGTGGGATCATGTGACTAGTTTCTGTCAGGGAGCTGTGACATATATGAATTATATTTATTGCAGATATGAGACCCTCTACTCTCTCTCTTCCCCAGCTACAGCAATCATGAGAAAGCCTTCTGTTTTGATGGTCTAGACAAAAGACGGAAGTAGCCTGTTTGGCTGAGCTGCCACTTAAAAGGCATTTGACCTGGATAGCTGCTCAGACCCAAGGGGTGATATGTGGAAAAAGAAATCTTCACTGTGTTAAGACAGCTAAGGCACCGAACTGTGTGGGTTGTGTGCTGCCTCAGCCTAACTTTGCTCATCCCTCTAAAGACTTATCTCTGCTCCAGACCTTCCTATGCTACTAGCTGTTTTTCTGTTCTTTCTTCAGAGGCCAACCCCTCATGATTCTTCCTTACAAGTACTTCCTGTAGAAATCCATATTTCCTTTTCCTTTATTGGGCAGGACAGTTCATCTCTAACCCAGCTGCTGTCTCCAAACTTGCACACACAAAACCATCACTATGCTTATCTAAACAGAAGGGAGCTCCAGTCTCCTCCTTAGAGTGGAATTTCTATGTGTGTGTGCGTGCATGTGTGTACACATACATGTGTAAGTAATATATCATTCTGTAATATTCCATGGATAATTTTATGATTTTCTTTTATTGAACCAGATGGCAAGCTATGAGAATGAGAGTTCTTCAGTAAGAGTCCACAGATAAGCCTCAAGTTCTATGAATCCTTTGACAATGATAGCCATTTTTTGGTGCCCACACATATGTGCATTTCTAGTTTTCATCAAGTTTTCAAAGAGGTCCTTGAATTTAAGAGAAATTAGGAATCACTGATGTAGAAGCAAGGTAAGTTTGAAAAGAAGGAAGAACTTAACAATGGTCCTCATTCCAGCCCTGATAGTTACCTAATTGTGATATATGTTGCTATCATTGTCTCAGATTTAGCATGGCTAGAAAAACTGGTTACTCATATTAGCTAATCACAAGAATCACAGAATACAATTAACTTATTTAATCAGAATGATATTTAACTCTTAGTTTTGAACTGTATAGGTCCACTTATATGTGGATTTTTTTCAATAAATATATTGGAAAAATTTTTGGCAATCTGTGACAATTTGAAACATATTTTCTTTTCTCTAGCTTTAAGAATATAGTATATAATACATAAAACATACAAAATATGTTTATTTATGTTATCACCTGTTATCGGTAAGGTTTCTGGTCAACAATAGACTATTAGTAGTTAAGTTCCTGGGGAGTCAAAAGTTGTACACAGATTTCACCTGTGCAGGGGTTCAGTGTCCCTAACCTCCATGTTGTTTAAGGGTCAACTGTATATCTATTAGGCACATAGGATAATTTTTGGGCGGGACATTGTTCTACCTGCTTATTCTCTACACTTAAGCAAATTATAAAAAGCAGATTATTAGCATTTTTCTTTTGTTTTTGCTGATGAAGAAATCAGTTTTCAAGAGAGAGAATGCTGTCAGATGGACTACAGTTCAGTTGGGCTAGAAAATATCCTCTCCCTTTGACAGTTTTTAGCCATGCAAAGCCAGCAGCTTCTTCCCTCTCTTCCTTTCTTTTTCTATTTTCTACTCTTCACTTTTAGCCATTTTCTTCTCTACTTTCAAGGCTGGCCAACACTAATTGTGGGAGATTTAGTGTATAGTGTACAGTCAGACCTTGGCAGGCCTGGTTGCCATTCTATTATTTTAAGTAGTCTCTGCTCAGATCTCATGAGCTGCCTTACCATTTATAATTTAATGCTCAGACATTTGTTCAGGCTACATGTTGTGAGATGAAGTGAGCAAAATGGGAAAGAGAAGGCTGCCAAACATTTTGGCACCAAGAAAACTTCTTGGTTTCTTTTGTGAAACTTATCCAATTTGTTTTCCTTCCATTTTTACTTGGAATCATCTTCATCTTTTGTATTGACCTTTCATATTTTATAACATATGACCTTGGATATATACATAAGTAGCTGAATCTATAGCTACTTTTAAACAATAGTCACCTAGTTTTGGTAAATGTACTGAAAGGCTCATATCTTTTTATATGAAACTGAGAATGTATAAGTACCATGGATATCCTTAATATGAACCAGTAAGATGCTTTTCATTAGTCATAATTCACAGAACCTTAATAAACAAGAACATTATTTCTAAGCCTCACTTTCCTCATCTATAAAGTAAGGAATATAATAATAAAAAAACCTCTAAAGTCAATGCTAATCACAGCTGGTTGGCTATGATTATCTTCTGTCCTCTCTTTCCTAGTTGAAATAGGAGATTAAAGCAATTTTTAGATTAAATCAGGTTAGATAGATTAGAGCAACAATTAGCAACACTCTTGGCATGGTATTAGTCTTCATTTATCAAGCATTCATACCCATTAATTAAATATATATTATTGAAAAATAAAAATATTTTCCTTTAACTGATATTTAAATTTTTAGATTTTTAATTCTTTATGACTTGGGTATTCACTACAATAATGAGAGAAAATGAAGATTATTGGGACCTTTTTCTGATCCCTTGGGGTTCAAGATTCCATTGCAGGCTTTCTTTGACAATAGTTCAAGCTTTAGTCTCCAGGATAAAATTTGGTAAAATACAGCAGTGCTTATACAACAACTGCACCAAAAAGGTGATATGACAGAAGAGAAGCAGCAAAACCTGGGGGCTACGCAGGGATTAAGAGGGTATAACTATCCCTTCCTTTCTCCCTCATTCAAGGAGTATGGGTAATGGGTACATTGCTTCTCTGTCCTTCACACAATTATGGTGCAGGATCTGTTCTACTGCCAGGTTTGGATAAATGACTTTTCTTATTTGAAAGCTGCTTAGCCCAGGTTTTAGTGTTGATGTTACAGGTTACAGACATGTGGGGTAGGCAAAGGGAGCACAGTTCCTGGAGTCAGTCTACAGGTCCATGAATTGAAGTGGCAAGGACCTATGGGATCCTCTGCATGGAGGGCTGCCAAGGCAGCTGGGGCTGTAGGTATCTTGCAGCACCATAGGATGGCTGTCTCCAGGAGCAATGAGAATAACCCAGAAGCAAGAGCCTGTGGGATGGATGGACATCCACTGGGCAGTGAGAGGGCAGAATAGATTTGCAGTACCAAACACATCAGGAAAATTGTCAGTGGAGCCCTTGAAAACCCAGCCAATGTGTTGGGTTCATAAAAGGACTAGTGTTTGGGTACTAGCCACACTGTGGCATCCAAGGTCAACTGTGGTTAAGCAAAAGAGGGCTGTAAACTCCTGCTACTCACAAGGATGCACTAGACATGATGTAAATACACTTCTTTCTTATCACCTCCACCTTATCTCCAGTGCAGGTGCAGGGACAGCAAATAATAAAATTTAATATGATTAAGTACACAAGGAGATTTGGACTTTAACTATCCATTTGGTCATGAACTCACTGAACTGGACTGAATATATTAGAACAGCTTGAAAATCTGCTAATAGGCAGAGTTAATTTTTCTCACTACTCACTCCCAACCCTCTACATCTAGCCCTTGAGAATGAGAGCTCAACAAAGTATTTTTACTAGTTATTTGAGATAGATTTGAGATCCTCCATTCAAACCTGCAATCAATACTTGTCAAAGATTCACTTTCTCTATATTCAATTTTCTACACAGTATTTACTTTAATAGCCTATTTACCAAATATTACTTCACCTAGCAGATATTTTCTGACTTTGGTGTTAAAAATATCCTTGGATTGAAAAAACCATGAATAAAGTACTTTATAGAGTCAGGGGCTGTTCGGAAGTTTCTTATTCAACTCCTTGCTGGACAGCTATGTCTGCTGTAGTTCACTAACTCCCAGTCAAGAAGGCAGTATGGCCCACGGGTTAAGAGTATAGTTTCAGATGCTAGACTGCCAGTGTTTAAACTAGATTCAGTGACTTCTTAGCTTTGGAAACTTGGAAAAGTAACTTATCCCATATATGCATCAATTCCTTCATTTGTAAAATAAGAATAAATAATAATACCTGTTTCATAGGGCTGCTATGATAATTGAGTTAAGATATGTCAAGTCCCAAAATACAGTAACTGGCACCTAACAATGTTAGCTGCTATTATTATTTCTATTATTAGTATTATTATCCTACGGAAACTTATGTGACATGAGGATCTGACTGAGAAATTTTAGTCCTGCCATTTTTTCGGTATGCCATTTTAGTCATGCTGATTTTGGGTCTGCTGTTTAATTCTCTGTAATGTAGGAAAGTCATGATTTCTCCAGACCTCAGTAGCTCAATTTATTAAATGAGGGGAAACCACTTCAACATCTTCACTGGGCTGTTAAAAGATTCTAATTGTTTTGCAAATGTGGGCTCTTAACCAAAGAAGGCTGCCATACAGAAAGAGCCTGATGGGAGGCATCTGTTTCTGCCCTTGACTTCTTCTATTTCTTCTATCACAATGAATCAGTCTTTCTTATGGTGATGAATCACCAAAATTGAAGTTGATAGTCAGAGTTAAGAGTTCTTTGGGTTTTACTTTGTCTCTATGTCAAATTTCCTTTCTGTATTCTGATATTTTCACAGCTCCTCACTTGCCTAAGCTATTTTTCCCTGTGTGACAGTTAATTTACGTGTCAGCTGGGCATCACAGGATGCCCAGATATTTGGCTGAACATTGTTTCTGGATGTGTCTGTGAGCGAGTTTCAGGAAAACATTAGCATTTGAATTGGTAGACTGAGTACATCGGATTGACCACCCCAATGTGGGGGGACCAGAAAAGTACAAAAGGTGCAAGAAGGGAGGATGTGCTCCCTGTCTTTCTGAATATGTATCTGTTTGTCTCTCTCTCTCCACCTAACTGTTAAGTTGGAACATCAATCTTTTGCCCTAAGCACTCCTGGTTCTCAGTCCTGCAGACCCAGACTGGAATCTACACCACGGGCTCTTCAGCTTTCAGACCCTTGAACTATACCATGAGCTTTCCTGGGTTTTCATCTTGCAGAGGGCAGATTGTGAGACTACTCAGCCTCCATAATCACATGAGCCAATACATGTTTAATAAAAATAAATCCATATATAAATAAAATCTCTGAATACTTTTAAATAAATTCTTCATACATATATTATATATGCACACATACACACACACATATGTATATTGTATTTATTGGTTCTGTTTTTCTGCAGAACCTGAACTAACACACCAGTTTTCCTCCTTGCAAATTGTAGCATAAATTGTAATTCCCGGATGCCATATTTGTCATTTTTTTATTTCTCTTCTTAATCTTTAAGACATCATTTCCCATATTTTAATGTGCATATAAATCATCTGAGAATATTGTTAAAAGGAAAATTCTCAGTCAGTAGCTCTGCATTTATAACGAGTTTGCAGGTAATGCTGATGCTGATGGAACATGGAACACACTTTGAAAGTCGCTGTTTTAGAGAGGTAATAATAATAATAATGATAATAAACTGCCAACACTTGTAGACATCTACATCTCCCTGCACGCTTCTATGTGCTTTAAACACATCCTCTTTAACAACCCTATGAGGTAGGTTATACCCTATTTGTGCTATTTTGTAGATAAGGAAACTGAAGCACAAGGAGATTAGCTAATGTCCCCAAGGACATGTAATTGATGAGCGCAGATGTAAGTCCGGGAAAAGGAAATCCCAGGGCAAAATACCCCTAAGAACCAAAATCAGTCAAAGGGAGAAATAAAGTTTAAAACCCGTTTATTGCTCACAAACTGCAGTCCCAGCCGTCTTTCTTCTCTGCTCCAGCAGCAACCACACCAACCCTTCCCCTCACTTCTCAGGTACAGATAAGCCCTCTGTTGCCCAGGTAATCACCCATTGATACAGAGATGAACTTCTCCACCCCTGAGGAAAGATGCAAATGCACTAAAGCCATACTTCTTTCCACCTCTAAATGCCTATTAATATGCAGATATACTAAAGCCAGGTGAGATATTCTGGAAATGTTTCCATGTTACCCACAGCAGAGCAAGAAGGTTTTGAACCTAAGCAGTGTGGCTTTCGAACCCAGGCACACCTAACTGGTGTACTCAAGTGATATAAAAATTGATCATCAGCTTATTTGTATTTATCATGTTATACTATTCTTGGATTTCATATTTATTTGTTTCCTTTTACTGAGAGCCTGTACAGTTTACTGAAAGTGGGATGGAGTCATATTGTCCAATACAAGAGCCACTAGTCTGAACTGAGATGAGCTATGAGTATAAAATACACACTGGATTTAGAAGACAATATGGAAAAAATAATGTAAAATATTTCATTAATAATTTTTTTTTGCATGTTGAATGACTGTATTTTGGATGTATTGAGCTAAATACAATATATTTTAAAACATTTTCAACTGTTTTTTATGTATTTTAATGTGACTCATATTTTTCTTGGATAATGCTTGGGTGGAACTTCCAATACAGGTAGCTGAGCATAGACCTTCTCCACAACTTGTTCTGTTGTGAGACCCATAAGCCCTCTTTCATCAGCAAACAAGATATATCTCAGGCTCAGGAAGTGTGGCTGGTTGTGGGTGAGAGCTGTGGGTACCAGATGGCTAATGGAGTGTCTGACCATGTCTGCCTTCCTCTGGCCTGAACATTCACCCCTGTGATAGTGCTCATATTGAGTTTTCTGGAATTTTTCATTACTAAACAAATGACTATGAGCTAGTGTATCTGACGTTAATAAGAAAAATTCTTGATTTCACAGAATAAAATTATGTGTTTTTCCAGAATATCAGTTTCCTACCTACAAAATGAAGGAGGGGAACTTTAAGAGTCCTTCAAGATTTAAAATACTTAATGGTTTGCTAATAATGCAAGATGATTAAAAATCTAGAATAAGTGACATGGTTTAAATTCAACGGAGTTCCAGCAGGAGGAAAGCCATCTAACTCCGAAATATATGAATAAACACAACAAGGCAAACATTTTATGCTGGTTAAATTCATGAGCCGTGAATCTTTGGTAACTAGATATTTAGCTCTGTTTGTTTTCCACTAATGAGAGCATGTTCAGAGAGCCTTAGTGGTATACCATGTCATTCTTTTTATTGCTAAACTTAAACTATATAAAAAGATAATAAAAGGATTTGCTTTATGCTTTAAATAAGTCACTATAACCCACTCAAATGGGTCATAAATCAAGGGTCCTGTGTTAGCCTACTTTTCTTGTGACTTCTGAACCACACCCAGAGGTGGAGAATCACTGAAGTGAGGTGTATTTTTCCTATTTGAAGTTCAAAGTTAATCCTGTTTATTTAAAAAATTCCAATCTCAGTTTGTTTTTCAAGAGTGAAATCATACAGACATGAGCTTTTTTAAAAAAATAGTCTAATACAACACAATAGAGATAAAGTAATAATTCTAGAGTATAAAAAGTGAAAGCAATTTTTATACAATCTTCAGAGAACAATAGTTTTTGGCTGATATAATTATTGACTTAAGGTTTATGTTGACCTGACCAAATATGTCAACACATTTTTAATCTCTTTAGAGTTTATGAGAATATTAACTTATTCTTATACATTTTTTTATTTTTGTTTTGTAAATGATTACACTACAATCTAAAGTCTTTGGAGTAATTTGTTCAGTTATTAGTTAAGTATCTTCTGGTAGAAGAGTAAATAATAAAAATAAAACCTCAGAAAAAAAAATATCCTAGAAGTCAGTCTTCCTGGGATTCCCAATAAATTTCAGGGTTTAGTTTTATGTTACATACTATGTTTGTAATTGCTAAACATTAGCATAATAATGGCAGATCATTTTAATATCAGCTCAAAGGCCAGTAAGTTTTGAATGAGTTTTAAAACCCCAAACGTACCTTAAATATCAACCTGACATTTTGTACTTCAGGGTTTGGCCTCAAATAGAGTTTAAACCAGATGGCAAAAGGGCACAACAGATTACAAGGAATTCTCAGTAAATCTTAGTGAAGCACCTAAAATATAATGGGATATAGATATATAGCCAGTTTACCATATATTCAAATTCTCTTCTGTGGTACATTTAATAAAGTCATTTGGTAGTTTAAAAAAATTTAACGTGGTGATATTTACTTGTTAAATATTTTGAAAGAAATTGTCTCAAATGTTCAAAACATATTTAGTAATATCAAATTATTAATAGTTTTTAAATTGGCTTAACTTTTCTCTACAAGGAGTTTAATTTCAATGGACTATCATGCTCTCTCCTTAATTAAACTACTTTGGCATACATTTCTCTGCCTACTTTAAAGTGGAGGGCCAGTTCATTTCTGTAGAATTTTGTTTGTTTCCCTTATAAGAAGCAGCAAATGTTCATTTTATTTTTATTTACTTATTTTCATTATTTTTTTTCAGACTTCCATTTTAAAACAATCTACTAGCTAAGTGGAAAAGATCTAATCTAAGAATAAGTACAATGCTTTTAGTAGGAATAATCATGGCACCAAAGTTATTACAGTAATAATTTATTCAGAAAAGAGCATTGTGTTTGAAGATAGCTACAAATGGGAATGGAAACACTGAGAGCAAAGAACAACACATATTTTGAGGATGGGTTGCCATTTCCTTTTCTAAGGACTTGTCATGCCATAGGCATTATTTCTTTAAAAGGTCAAGTTAAATTTCTTTATGTGTGGTGGTCTGCCCTCTCCTGGGCCAGAGTAATATATAAAATATCCATTTGACTTGTCAAAAGAAACTCAGCTTCAAAAAAATAAGAGTCTTTTAAGTTAACCTAGTATTAAAATCTTAGTATGTATTCATGAATGTAATAACTTCTCACGGATTATAGTTCCTGTTCAAATATTTGACGAGTTCTTAGGTGTGGTTGTTCCATTAGTTTTCCTCTTATCTCCATTTACCCAGTCTCTCTATTGCAAAATAAACACAGCTTGCCACTTGACATTTTCCTTGACCTCTCTTTTTAACATATTTTAGAATGAACTCATAGACAATGAACAGAACTCCCTTTTTTGCCCACATATTTTCCATTAGAATTTTCTTTATACACATGATATAAATTTGTTAAAGAACAAAAATAGAGAATAGAAATAAACCATTAAACATTACTTGTAATCCCTTTACAATAATCACTATTAATATTTACGATTTTGCAAACAATTTTGATGTATATAATATCGTAGAAATAACTAAAAGACACTTATTTTAGTAAAGTAGTATACAGAATACAAACTTTTGGAATTTTTTTTTAGCTGAATATATGAAGAAAATATTTGTGTTTGGTATTTTAAAAACTTTATATGGCTGTTTAGTCACTCTAGTACTCTGTATCTCTTGCTCATTTGGACATTACTCTCCTCTGAGACAATGGCTATGCTGAATTAACTTAGAATTTCTGTTATTAAGCATAGCATATGTACAGAAATTTATACTCAATGTTTTGGAGCAATCCTATATATATTTTGACAATGAGTTGTCTTTGGAAAGTATGTCCTAATGGGGAAAAAGAAAATAACTAGACTCTATCCCTTCATTATATGATTAATAGTGAACCAAGCCAATGAATATTTTTTTTTCTGACACATCAAATAAAAAATGAACAAGTGGGAACTACATCAAATCAAAAGAACAAAAATCAACAGAACAAAAGCCAACCTAGAGTATGGGGCAATATATTTGTAAAGGATTTATCCAATAAGGTGTTAACATACAAAATATATAAAGAACTCATATGACTCAACACCAAAAAACAAAAAATGGATGGAGGACCTGAATACACATTTTTCCAAAGAAGAAATACAGATGGCTAATAGGCTCATGAAAAAAATGTTCCACATCACTAATCATCAGGGAAATGCAAATCAATACCACAATGAGACATCATCTCAAACCAGTTACATTGGCCATTATCCAAAATCAAGAAATAACAAGTGTTGGCAAGGATGTGAAGAAATGGAAACCCTCCTACACTGTTTGTAGGAATGTAAATTGGTGCAGCCACTGTGGAAAGCAGTACGGACATCCTCAAAAAATTGAAAACAGAAATACCATATGACCCATTAATTCTATTTCTAGGAAGTTACCTGAAGAAAACAAAATCTGTGATTCAAAAAGATACAGGCATCCCTATGTTTACTGCCACATTATTTGCAATAGCTAAGATATGGAAGCAACTAAAATGCTCATCCATAAATGAACGGATAAAGAAAATGTGGTACATATACACACTGGAATATTATTCAGCCATAAAAATGAAAGAAATCCTGCCATTTGCAGCAATATTGATGAACTGAGAGGGCATTATGCTAAGTGAGGAAGAAAGGCAGAGAAATAAAAATACCATCTGACTTCACTTATTTGTGGATTTTCAAAACAAAGCAAAACAAAATGAATAAAATAGCAGTAAACTCATAGACACTGAGAAGTGACCATTGGCTACCATGGGGGAGGGGATGGGGCAGCTGGCTGGGGTGGCTGAAGGAGATAAAGGAGCACAAAAATTCTCAATCATAATATAAGTTGGTCAGAGGGAAAGTAGTACAGCGATAGTAGTACAGCATGGAGAATATAACCAATGCTTCTGTAACATCTTCTGTTGACAGATATTAACTACATTAGTTGAGGTGAGGATTTAATAATGTGGGTAACTGTTGAACTACTATGTTCTATACTTGAAACCAATATAAGATTGTATATCAACTATAATTCAATAAAAAAATAGTGAACCAAGCCAAATGAATCCAAGCAGTAGATAATACCAGGACTTCAGCAATAACCATAATAAGAGTATGTGATGATTCATATACAGTCATGTATAGATATGTTAAAATAAGTATTTGAGATCAAATAGGTGCCATCAAGGAAATTTTATTATTACAACTTATTTATAGTTCTACTGTGATATCTTCTCAGCTATGAACCTTCTCTTTAATACGACTTGGGAGAAATCTACTTACTGATATAAAAATTAGGGCCCAAAATGTATTACTCAAATACACTGAAAGCTTATTTCTTCCAACTAACAGGAATGAGTAGTTTGGGAAGTCTGGCAAAGCAGCTCCACTTTACCTGTCAATCAGAAATCCAGGCTGTACAAGTTCTGATAACTTAAAAATATGGCTTCCAAGTTCACCCTATTCCAGTCACCCATAAAAGGGGGGAAACGTGAAGGATTTTTGTAAGGGTCTGTGCTTGGAATTGGCACATGTCATATTCAGTACATTCTATGAGGGAAACTCTTGTCACTTTGCTTGTCACATACGCTTGCATGATCATAGCTAGTGAGCTATTCTCTAACATGTACATAGTATAAATGCTTTTGAATGAGGAACAATATATGATTGGAATGAAGCTGAAAATTCTAAAAGAGTTTGGTACCCAGAGCACTTAAAACCCACACAAACAGACACACACTTTCAAGAAGACCAAACAGGGAAACGTTGATACCTCTTTATGAGTGTAATATCTATAATGAGGTAACTGAATTTTAATCAATCAAGCAATGTTCAAATGAAAGTTCTTGGTGGCAAGTCAAAATGTTGTTGAATGACTGTACATTCATATACATTTTAGGTTTAAAAATCTGTATGACATACCTTTTTAAGTGATTACTGCCTTTACATTTTTTGATTAATTGGCTAATAGCCTCTCCTTATCATATTAAATGAGAGGGGAATCACTCTCCTATTACATGATGCTTTTTGTGCCAGATTCTTTTTCAGTTCATAGAATATTTATTAATAATACTTTGAGTCTTGAAGAAATTGTGATCATTCTTTCCTTCTAAATCAGATAAACCATCACACCATTGGAAGAAGAACTAACCAGTTGTTCCAGTAATGCTGTGGTATGTTTAAATATCAGAGGAATGGAGTGCAGTTGCATATAAGAGCATCTTATTTGGGACTCTAAAAGTACACATAGTAGTCAGGAAAAGCAGATACACAGGAAATTAGAGAACTAGCCAGATATCCTGAATCTGTTTATTTACAAGTTTTGTTCTATTAAACAAAAGTAACAATCAACTTGATTTAAAAAAACATAAGTAATTATAAAAGTGACAAATTCACAATACCCCACGTTGGAAGGCTTTCTCAATATTGAAATACAACCCAAACGCAAAATTTTTACTTTATCAAAATAATTCCCCATGACAAAAAAAAGCCAAGTCAAAAGACCAAAAACTGAAAAAGAATATTGCCAATTCAATCACAATGAGCTTTAATAAAAATCAATTTGAAAATGGCCAACAGTCCAACAGAAAACAAGCAGGGTACAAATACACATATGAAAATAAAATCTACAGGAAAAGAGCCATAAATGTTCCTTAAATATATATAAATATATTTTGGCTTCACTTTTAGTTACAAATTGAGAATTACAAATTAAACCAAAACTGATATGTCATTTTTTAATTCTTATATGACAGGCAAAAGTTGAAAGTTTGATGACAGGAGTATCTTATTTCATACACTTGGTGAGTACACAAAGTAATACAACCTTTAAGGAGGAAAATGTATATACACACTTTCAAAACATATATACACACTTCAAAAAAGATGTATAACCCTTGTCCCTATAATTCCAAGACTCTACTTACATACTTCTATTCTGTGAAATGACTCTTAAAACACTACTTACAAATACTGGAAACAAAACTACATGGCAACATAGATGATGTTATAAACAACTGAGTATCATGTGACCATATTTAAAAAAAGCGATTTTCATTTCCCTCAATATGGTACACCAGTTAGCCAGGAAAACCCTTTTGCTATAAAATAATTTAAGTATTATGCATTAATATTAAAATTTTTCAGATACTTACCTAAGTTTACAATAACAAAAGAGACTCTTTAGAAGCCAAAATGAAACTAAAGCACAAATTCAGAAGTAAGCAGGTGCTAAAACTAGTGGCTGACTAAAGAATTTGCTATTCCTTAAAGACATGGAACATCTGTGTTAAGAGCCATGTAAGACAGGAGAAAAGGCCAGACTCATGGATTGTGGGGAGTTGAATCAGAGAATCCCTCATAAAAATGGGACCCCAAAGACCTATAGCCTTAATAGAAGTTACTGGGTTGAATGGGCAATGGGGTGATCATGCAAACATAGACAACATGTCTATATTGGCCATGGTTATGAATCAAAGAATAAAACATCATGTCCTAGAAAATGGATATACAAGTTAGCTCTCAAAGTCAGCTCTCACTCAGGTAGGTGACTCAAATTCAAAAACTGTGAGATCTAAAATAGCTCAAGCAAAGAGTTTATTTTAGCGTAGTTCTGGGTTGATATTGTATCTCAGCAATGGGAAAGGAAAAAAAGGAGGGAATCTCCTTTCAAGATTAACTTTTGAGCAAGTTGGATATATTCCAGTAATAAAAAACTAGCTTGATATTACTCTATTAATTGATTAAGGAAGAAAAACATGATCATCCAGTTGACAACCTTATTGCAGAAAAGCATTGAACAGCATTTAAAATCAATTCATGTTAAAAATGTGTAGGAAATGAGGAATAAAAAATGATTTAGAAATCTTATTTAAGATACCTATTCACAATTTAATAGCAACCTCAAATTTGATGGTAAACTATTAAAATATTCACTTTAAAGTCAGGAACAAGGATGCCCACTTTATTGTTTATATTTAACAATACCTTGGTGTCCAAGCCAGTAAAATAAGATAAACAAAAAGGCATATTATTTAGGAAGAAAGAAAAAAACAACCTAACCTAACTTTCTTTTTTTTATTTTTTTGAGAGGGCATCTCTCATATTTATTGATCAAATGGTTGTTAATAACAATAAAATTCTGTATAGGGGACTCAATGCTCAATGCACAATCATTAATCCACCCCAAGCCTAATTCTCATCACTCTCCAATCCTCTGAAGCATAACGAACAAGTTCTTACATGGTAAACAAATTCTTACATAGTGAATAAGTTCTTACATGGTGAACAGTACAAGGGCAGTTATCACAGAAACTTTCGGTTTTGATCACGCATTATGAACTATAAACAATAAGGTCAAATATGAATATTTGTTTGATTTTAATACTTGATTTATATGTGAATCCCACATTTCTCCCTTATAATAATAATAATTATTATTATTATTATAATTTTTAATAAAATGCTGAAGTGGTAGGTAGATGCAAGATAAAGGTAGAAAACATAGTTTAGTGCTGTAAGAGAGCAAATGTAGATGATCAGGTGTGCACCTGTAGACTAAGTGTTAATCCAAGCTAGACAAGGGCAATAAAACATCCACGGATGCAGAAGATTTCTCTCAAAACAGGGGGGTGAGGTTCTAAGCCTCACCTCTGTTGATCCCCAATTTCTCACCTGATGGCCCCCCTGTGACTGTGCCTGTCTTAGGTTGTTCCTTCCTTGAGGAATCTTACCCGTCTCTGGCTAACCAGTCATTTTCCAGGGCCATACAGGGAAATGTAAAGTTGGTAAGTGAGAGAGAAGCAATATTGTTTGAAAAGGTTAGCTTTTTACTTCTTTGCAGATTTATGCCCTGCATAAATCTTTACCACTTGGAAGAATTATGATACTCGGTAAATTCAATATGAGGCACGAATTGTATTTAAGGATTGTAATTAGGAAGGAAGAAGAAAAGCTATAAGTAGCAGACTGAAGAAAACATGGGAAGATTGATTATTTCTTTGACGTATCTTCTTGTAGAGTAACTTAAGCATGTATAGGTTTTAAACTACTAATTAAATTGCACACACACATTACAGTAATAGGAATACAGTTACATAACCAAAGCAGACCTATAATTACCAGCAATCTCCAGTGAAACCAAGAAAACCAGTTAGGCACCCTAGGAATTTGTGAAAATTTATCTATGATATGATGGATATTGTCCAACTGAACTTGAACAGTCTGAGAGAAATCAGACAAATTAAAACAACCCATTCCTGGGAACTGTTCACATCCCATATGTTCTTTTAACAGTAGATAGTCTATAGTTGTAAGATTTTAGAGTGCTACAACTTGCACTTCTCCTAATTCTTGGTTGAGTTCCAACAGTATAGATCCAGTCAAATTTGTTGTTTTACTGTATGCACAGGCCAGCTTAGATATCTCCTTCTTCATTCCCATGGCAAGTCCAGGAACCGGTGGGATGAATGCAGCTACAACTGTAGCATCACCTGGATCTTTGTTGAGGTTTTTTGATGTTCGTCTTCTGGAATGACTCTTCTAGAGAATGTTGATGTTGGAAGTTCTTCTTCATATCGTATCTTAGTTCATTTTCTGGGTAGCCAAATTAGGCTTTGATCCTCTGTATAAACACAAACAGATCCTTTGCCCACACTTTGACATGCCCTTTATATTATTGTGTAGAACTCATTGGAGGTCACCACACAGGAACTGCTTTTTTTTTTTTTTAAGAGGAAGGAATAATATCAGAAAAATGTACCTCCATAGCTGATCATCTGACACTCTTTAAGTGATCAAAATTAAGGATCTTTAAAGCATGCTTTAATCATTTATTTACAGTTAGTTTTATCCTATCAAGGAGTAATCCCCCTTTTCTTTCTTTCTTTTTTTTTTTTGTTATCATTAATCTACACTTACATGAAGAACACTATGTCTTCTAGGCTCACCCCTATACCAGGTCCCCCCCACAAAGCCCCCTACAGTCACCGTCCATCAGCATAGCAAAATGCCGCAGAATCACCACTTGTCCTCTCTGTGCTGTACAACCCTCCCCTTTCTCCCACCCCCCAATTATGCATGCTAATCTTAATACCCCCCTTCTTCTCCTCCCCCTTATCCCTCCCTACCGACCCATCATCCCCAGTCCCTTTCCCTTTGGTACTTGTTAGTCCATTCTTGGGTTTTGTGATTCCGCTGCTGTTTTGTTCCTTCAGTTCTTCCTTTGTTGTTATACTTCACAGATGAGTGAAATCATTTGGTATTCCTCTTTCTCTGCTTAGCTTATTTCACTGAGCATAATACCCTCCAGCTCCATCCATGTTGCTGCAAATGGTAGGATTTGCTCTCTTCTTGTGGCTGAGTAATATACCATTGGGTATATGTACCACATCTTCTTTATCCATTCATCTACCAATGGACATTTAGTTTGCTTCCAATTCTTGGCTATTGTAAATAGTGCTGCGATAAACATAGGGGTGCATCTGTCTTTTTCAAACTTGATTGCTGCGTTCTTAGGGTAAATTCCTAGGAGTGGAATTCCTGGGTCAAATGGTAAGTCTGTTTTGAGCATTTTGAGGAACCTCCATGCTGCTTTCCACAATGGTTGAACTAATTTACATTCCCACCAGCAGTGTAGGAGGGTTCCCCTTTCTCCACAACCTCGCCAACATTTGTTGTTGTTTGTCTTTTTGATGGTGGCCATCCTTACTGGTGTGAGGTGATACCTCATTGTAGTTTTAATTTGCATTTCTCTGATAATTAGCGATGTGGAGCATCTTTTCATGTGTCTATTGGTCATCTGTATTTCTTTTTTGGAGAACTGTCTGTTCAGTTCTTCTGCCCATTTTTTAATTGGATTATTTGTTTTTTGTTTGTTGAGGCATGTGAGCTCTTTATATATTTTGGACATCAAGCCTTTATCGGATCTGTCATTTTCAAATATATTCTCCCATACTGTAGAGTTCCTTTTTGTTCTATTGATGATGTCTTTTGCTGTACAGAAGCTTTTCAGCTTAATATAGTCCCACTTGTTCATTTTTGCTGTTGTTTTCCTTGCCCGGGGAGATATGTTTCAGAAGAGGTCACTCATGTTTATGTCTAAGAGGCTTTTGTCTATGTTTTTTTCCAGGAGTTTAATGGTTTCATGACTTACATTCAGGTCTTTGATCCATTTTGAATTTACTTTTGTATATGGAGTTAGAAAATGGTCCAGTTTTATTCTCCTACATGTAGCTGTCCAGTTTTGCCAGCACCAGCTGTTGAAGAGACTGTCATTTCGCCATTTTATGTCCATGGCTCCTTTATCAAATATTAATTGACCATATATGTTTGGGTTAATGTCTGGAGTCTCTAGTCTCTTCCACTGGTCTGTGGCTCTGTTCTTGTGCCAGTAACAAATTGTCTTGATTACTATGGCTTTATATTAGAGCTTGAAGTTGGGGAGTGAGATCCCCCCTACTTTATTCTTCTTTCTCAGGATTGCTTTGGCTATTTGGGGTCTTTGGTGTTTCCATATGAATTTTTGAATTATTTGTTCCAGTTCATTGAAGAATGTTGCTGGTAATTTGACAGGGATTGCATCAAATCTGTATATTGCTTTGGGCAGGATGGCCATTTTGGCAATATTAATTCCTCCTAGCCACGAGCATGGGATGAGTTTCCATTTGTTAGTGTCCCCTTTAATTTCTCCTAAGAGTGACTTGTAGTTTTCAGAGTATAGGTCTTTCATTTCCTTGGTTAGGTTTATTCCTAGGTATTTTATTCTTTTTGATGCAATTATGTATGGAATTGTTTTCCTGATTTCTCTTTCTATTGGTTCATTGTTAGTGTATAGGAAAGCTACAGATTTCTGTGTGTTAATTTTGTATCCTGCAACTTTGCTGTATTCCGATATCAGTTCTAGTAGTTTGGGGTGGAGTCTTTAGGGTTTTTTATGTATAATGTCATCTACAAATAGTGACAGTTTAACTTCTTCTTTATCAATCTGGATTCCATGTATTTCTTTGTTTTGTCTAATACAAAGACAAAACTGGTACTGGCTAGGACCTCCAGTACTACGTTAAATAACAGTGGGGAGAGTGGGCATCCCTGTCTAGTTCCCAATCTCAGAGGAAAAGCTTTCAGCTTCTCGCTGTTCAGTATAATGGTGGCTGTGGGTTTATCATATATGGCCTTTATTATGTTGAGGTACTTGCCCTCTATTCCCATTTTGCTGAGAGTTGTTATCATGAATGGATGTTGAATTTTGTTGAATGCCTTTTCAGCATCTATGGTGATGATCATGTGGTTTTTGTCTTTCTTTTTGTTGATGTAGTGGATGATGTAGATGGATTTTCGAATGTTGTACCATCCTTGCATCCCTGGGATGAATCCCACTTGGTCATAGTGTACGATCCTTTTGATGTATTTTTGAATTCGGTTTGCTAATATTTTGTTGAGTATTTTTGCATCTATGTTCATCAGGGATATTGATCTGTAGTTTTCTTTTTTGCTAGGGTCTTTTCCTGGTTTTGGTATTAGGGTGAGGTTAGCTTCATGGAATGAGTTTGGGAGTATTCCCTCCTCTTCTATTTTTTGGAAAACTTTAAGGAGAATGGGTATTATGTCTTCCCTGTATATCTGATAACATTCCGAGGTAAATCCGTCTGGCCTGGGGGTTTTGTTCTTTGGTAGTTTTTTGATTACCGCTTCAATTTCGTTGCTGGTAATTGGTCTGTTTAGATTTTCTGTTTCTTTCTGGGTCAGTCTTGGAATGTTGTATTTTTCTAGGAAGTTGTCCATTTCTCCTAGTTTTCCCAGCTTGTTAGCATATAGGTTTTCATAGTACTCTGTAATAATTCTTTGTATTTCTGTGGGGTCATGACTTTTCCTTTCTCGTTTCTGATTCTGTTGATTTGTGTTGACTCTCTTTTCCTCTTAATAAGTCTGGCTAGAGGCTTATCTATTTTGTTTATTTTCTCGAAGAACCAGCTCTTGGTTTCATTGATTTTTACTATTGCTTTATTCTTCTCAGTTTTATTTATTTCTTCTCTGATATTTATTATGTCCCTCCTTCTGCTGACCTTAGGCCTCATTTGTTCTTCTTTTTCCAATTTCAATAATTTTGACATTAGACCATTCATTTGGGATTGTTCTTCCTTCTTTAAATATGCCTGAATTGCTATATACTTTCCTCTTAAGACTGCTTTTGCTGTATCCCACAGTAGTTGGGGCTTTGTGTTGTTGTTGTCGTTTGTTTCCATATATTGCTGGATCTCCATTTTGATTTGGTCATTGATCCATTGATTATTTAGGAGCGTGTTGTTAAGCCTCCATGTGTTTGTGAGCCTTTTTGCCTTCTTTGTATAGTTTATTTCTAGTTTTATGCCTTTGTGGTCTGAAAAGTTGGTTGGTAGGATTTCAATCTTTTGGAATTTACTGAGGCTCTTTTTGTGGCCTAGAATGTGGTCTATTCTGGAGAATGTTCCATGTGCACTTGAGAAGAATGTGTATCCTGTTGCTTTTGGATGTAGAGTTCTATAGATGTCTATTAGGTCCATCTGTTCTAGTGTGTTGTTCAGTGCCTCTGTGTCCTTACTTATTTTCTGTCTGGTGGATCTGTCCTTTAGAGTGAGTGGTGTGTTGAAGTCTCCCAGAATGAATGCATTGCATTCTATTTCCTCCTTTAGTTCTGTTAGTATTTGTTTCAGATATGCTGGTGCTCCTGTATTGGGTACATATATATTTATAATGGTTATATCCTCTTGTTGAACTGTGCGCTTTATCATTATGTAATGTCCTTCTTTATCTTTTGTTACTTTCTTTATTTTGAAGTCTGTTTTGTCTGATACTAGTATTGCAACACTTGCTTTTTTCTCTGTTGTTTACATGAAATATCTTTTTCCATCCCTTGACTTTAAGTCTGTGCATGTCTTTGGGTTTGAGGTAAGTCTCTTGTAAGTAGCATATGGATGGATTTTGCTTTTTTATCCATTGTATTACTCTGTGTCTTTTGATTAGTGCATTCAGTCTATTTACATTTAGGGTGATCATCAAAATGTATGTACTTATTGCCATTGCAGGCTTTAAGTTTGTGGTTACCAAAGGTTCAGGGTTAGCTTCTTTCTTATCTTACTATCTAACTTAACTCGTTGTTGAGCTATTATAAACACAGTCTGATGATTCTTTTTTTCTCTCCCTTCTTATTCCTCCTCCTCCCTTCTTCATATGTTGGGTGTTTTGTTCTGTGCTCTTTTTAGGAGTGCTCCCATCTAGAGCAGTCCCTGTAAGATGCCCTGTAGAGGTGGCTTGTGGGAGGCAAATTCTCTCAACTTTTGCTTGTCTGGGAATTGTTTAATCCCTCCTTCATATTTAAATGATAATCGTGCTGGATACAGTAGTCTTGGTTCAAGGCCCTTCTGTTTCATTGCATTAAGTATATCATGCCATTCTCTTCTGGCCTGTAGGGTTTCTGTTGAGAAGTCTGATGATAGCCTGATGGGTTTTCCTTTGTAGGTAACCTTTTTTTTCTCTCTGGCTGCCTTTAATACTTTGTCCTTGTCTTTGATCTTTGCCATTTTAATTATTATGTGTCTTGGTGTTGCCCTCCTTGGATCCCTTGTCATGGGAGTTCTGTGTACCTCTGTGGTCTGAGAGGCTATTTCCTCCCCTGGTTTGGGGAAGTTTTCAGCAATTATTTCTTCAAAGACACTTTCTATCCATTTTTCTCTCTCTTCTTCTTCTGGTACCCCTATAATGTGGATATTGTTCCATTTTGATTGGTCACTCAGCTGTCTTAGAATTCTTTCATTCCTGGAGATCCTTTTATCCCTCTCTGCATCAGCTTCTCTGTGTTCCTGTTCTCTTTTTTCTAGTCCATTAATGGTCTCTTGCATCTCGTCCATTCTGTTTTGAAGTCCTTCCAGAGCTTGTTTTATTTCTATATTCTCCTTCCTTAGTTCTTGCGTATTTCTCTGCAAGTCCATCAGGATGGTTATGACTTTTGTTTTGAATTCTTTTTCAGGAAGACTGGTTAAATCTATGTCGCCAGGTTCCTTCTCAGGGGAAGATGTAGCAGATGCTGAAGCTGTCTGGGTTAGTCTTGTCTGGATCAAATTTTTTTGCCTTTTCATGTTGATAGGTGCTATTGACTGTCAGCTGGGAGAGCCAAACTTTCCACTTGCTACTGGCCTTTCTTTACTGGGACAACTGCGACCTCTTGTGGCTTGTGTTGGGCAATTGCATGTAGACTGGGTGTTTGTGTCTTGCCCAGCCAGTATGGAGTTAGCTCCCTTGCTGAGGGCGTGCCCAGCCACAGGCTGCTTCTCTGCTATGGCCTCTCCCCAGAGGGGTAATGGATGGGGGGTTGTTTGGCTGTTTACCTCCGTGAGGGGTCTCAGAGCTGTTGTCCAGGGTTTTAGTATGCCCAGGTTTCCCTGGAATTTCCAGCTTCTGGACTGTGATCTGTGTTGTTTCCGTCCAGCTGTGGCATCCCTGTCCCTTTAAGACTTTCAAAAAGCACTCGCTTTTCTTTGTCACAGGGGCATCACTTCCGGTACCCGCTCAGAGGTCTTGCTGCCCTGTTTCCCTAGTTTCCAGCCCTCCACGCATGCTCTGTGTTTGTGCTCTGGTGCGGATGGCTAGGGCTGGGTGTTTAGCAGTCCTGGGCTCCCTCTCCCTCCCCGCTCCAACTCCTCTCTTCCCGCCGGGAGCTGGGGTGAGGGGCACTCGGGTCCCACATGGCCGGGGCTTGTATCTTACGCCTTTCACCAGGCGCTGGGCTCTCGCACATGTGGATGTAGTCTGGCTGTTGTCCTCTGTCTTCTGGTCTCTCTTTTAGGATTAGTTGTATTTGTTGCATTTTCAAAAATATATATGTTTTTGGTAGAAGGTTCCCACTGTACTACTCATGCCACCATCTTGGCTCCGCCCTTCTAACCTAACTTTTTAAAAAGATAATATGATTAACCACAAAGAAAATGAATATAATTTTGTAATAAAATCATTTGAATTATGAGAAAATTTAGAGGTTACTCTTGAAAGTATCAATATGCAAATGCCAACTGTGTTTCTGAACACCAAATGTTTAATTTTAAGTAACAGAACTTAAAATTGAAAAATCTACAGAAGATAGAAATAAGTAAAACAAAAATAGAAATTTTATGGACAAATTCATTAACTTTTTAAAAATTATTGAAAGAAACTAAATCTAAATAAACAAATAGATATGTTCATGTATAGATTACTTAGTATTGTAAAAAATTAATTTATGGAAGTGAAAAAGATCAAAGATAGCCATAACACACTGTAAGAAGAATAAAGGTTGTAACTTTACTTTAAAAGGTGTCAGCATGTTTTTTTAATTAAGGAATACAAAGATCATAAATCATAATACAAAATAGATTACATATTAGGACACGAAAAGGGCCTTAATAAATTCAAAAAGACTGAGATTGCATCAAGCATCTTTTCAGATCACTGTGGTATGAAACTGGAAATCAATTACTACATGAAGAAAACCAAAAAACATAAATACATGGAGGTCAAACAACAAGCTTCTAAATAACAGATAGTTCAATGTACAAATCAAAGCGGAAATCAAGCAATATATGGAAACAAATGAAAACAAAAATAAAACAGTTCAACTATGTGGGACACTGCAAAAGTGGTCTAAGAAGGAAGTACATAGACTATAATAAAGGCTATGTACTAAGAAACAAGAGCAATCCCATATAAACAGTCTAAACTCACAACTAAAAAAACTAGGAAAAGAAGAACAAATGAAATCCAAAGTTAGTAGATGGTGGGACATAATGAAGATCAGGGAAGAAATAAATAAAATAGAGATTAAGAAAACAATAGAAAAAAAATTAATGAAACCAAGAGCTGGTTCTTCAAGAAGATAAACAAAATAGACAAACCTTTAGCCAGACATACCAAGAAAACGAGAGAGAGGACACAAATAAAATCAGAAACAAAAAAGAAGTTACAACAAACACCACAGAAATTCAAAGAATTATAAGAGAATTCTATAAAAAATTATATACCAACAAATTGGATAACATAGAAGAAATGGAAAAATTCCTAGAAATGTACAACCTTCCAAGACTGACCAGAAACAGAAATTCTGAGCAGAGCAATTACCAGTAACAAAATTTAACTGGTCATCAAAAAACTTCCAACAAACAAAAATCCAGATCCAAATGGCTTCATAGCTGAATTCTACCAAACATTTAAAGAAGAGCTAGTACCAATCCTTCTTAAAGTATTCCAAAGAGTAGAAGAGGAAGGAATACTTCCAAACTCATTCCACGAGGCCCGCATCACTCTAATATCAAAACCAGACAAAGACACTACAAGAAAAGAAAATCATAGAGGTAAAAAGACATAGATGGAAAAACAGTAAGTATGAAATGGTTACTTAAATTTGAAACACATTTTCTGTAATAGAAGAAATATTTTACCAGGGTACATTGGCAAACAGATCTTTTTTAAAAATTGTTAAAAATGCATCTAACATAAAATTTACCATATTAGCCATTTTAAGTACCTCTTTAAAAAGTTCTACTTCAATGGTAGTAGTACATTCACATTTTTGTGCTACCATCACCATCATTCATCCACAGAGCTCTTTTCATCTTGCAAAATGGAACTTTGTACCCATTAAATAAAAACTCCCCCCTTGTCCCCTCCCCAGATCTTCTTTTCTAAATATAAAATAAAATAATAGGTATGTTAGAAGCAAAATGATTTTCTATGGGTGGTGAGAAATATGCAGAATTTAATGAGGGGGTATGCTGCTCCATATTCACATGTTCTTTTAATGTTATCTATATATATAGATAAATAATGATAGATACTTACACACACACAGCAAACATATTTTCTGTAAATCTAAGAGGCTAAGGAAGGAAATGGCTGAATTGATCAAGTAGGGAATAGATTTTATTAGGAATATGCCTTAGGGTGTAGTCATCATGGACCCTGACCAGTAATACTGCCCACTGGAACATAAACGTTAATGGCTTTGGACATAAAGGTACCATTTAGGCAGAACACAAAAGGGCTGTATAGGGCAATACTGTTAAGAGGGAAGATCTTCTTTTATGGGTCACCTGTCTGATATACTGACAGTACCAGGACTTAGGGACAAAGGATCTAGTATTCAGTTACGTAGACGGTCTGCTGGCCAGGAGCTCTTTCACTGTACCACTGCCTGAGAGGGACCTCAGATGGCTGAGGAATGAGTGAACATACCACTTACTTTGTTTTAACAAGCCTCTGTGGAAACAAGAACAGTCCAGGAAATTTCAAACGGGCCAATAATCTTTACTGAGCACACATAATGTACTGAGCCAGGTTCCAGGTTTTACAGATTATAATTAAGCTTTTATAGTGATGCATAGTCAGGAAAGGCAAAGTTTTACATCTTACAGTAACATGTGGTTATATTTAACCACAATATTATGATTTCTCCATATCTTATGGTATTGCCATGGGAAAACACAAATTTGTTTTCATGAGTTTACTGCAAAATCAACTGCCATATATGTCTTAATTTAAAGATAATTAGCTTTTTTTTGCAATTGGAAACATGAGGAAGAATACTGTAAAATATCCCAAAGTAAACAAACCCAGTTGGAGGAGTAAATTAGTTTTGGAATTACATGAGATTTTATATGCATAGAGATTTTGGTTTGAAAGAAATGGACTTTTTGAATCCTAAACCTATTTTATTTCCTATGTTTGCCTAATATTGACTTTATTGCTTTTTATTGCTATCATCAACTTCCCCAAGCCTTAAAAAAGTTGCATTTTCATATCTTTTACAGTCATTGGACTTTCCAAAAGAAGAATTTAATTCAAATTGGTAGAAGATGTGTTGGTGATCTACAAATTATGTTGCAATAACTTCATTTTGTGGCAAATATAATAATGAATATCATTCTCATTGGACTGGAAAATCATGGTTGTTATTGCCCATTATGTGTTCCTGACCTGAGAATGACATTTCAGTATGATCATGCAATCCCTAAATCAGGACTGACTTTCCAGTCTCGAATCAACCAGTTAGGAGAATAAACTCATGGAGGAAGGGCTGGGTAGGGTGTGGGAAACTCTAGGTGCCAAAGTTTGGGGATTATTCTTTTGATATCACGTGAGCAAGAGGAAAAGAACTCTGGGCTTTCTTCATAAAATAATAAGGATTAAAATAGTAATTCCCCAAATCAAATTCACTAAATCAATATTCCAAGCACAGTTAATTATAATAATTTTATACTTCAGTTACATTTTGCTTATTGTGTTAATCAGAAGCAGACAACTTTATGCTAGGAGTCCCAATATTTTCAATTAAAGTCTGGAGACAGTCCTTATTAAAGAAAGTCCATGGTTAATCATTGACTTTATGGCAGTGTTTCTATACTTTGTTGTTTGGCAGTATTGTTGTGAGGAGAAGCAGAAAATACACTTTTTCTAGGTAAGTCCACAAATGTTTGTTCATACAGAATCATATACAATTTTAAGGGACGCACACACCTCCTGAACTATATTCATGTACTCCGAATTTAGAACCTGAAGCTTAGAGTACCAAGTCTATATTTTCCAGGCTCACCCTCTGTAACTAAGCATCTCTTAGATGTCTCAATCTCTTCTCCCACTATTTCATAAAATTAAGTTTCTGCTCAAGTAAATATGATCTCCTCCTTTTAAGCAAATGTCCTCATAGTGCTTATCTTCTTATAACATACTAATTTTATGAAGTCATCTAAACGTTCTCCTTGGTAAAAGTCAGAAAAGTACAATAAATAGAATATATTATTTGTTTCCTTCACATGTGTTTTGGCAATGCTTGAAGAAGAAGAATGTTTACCAAATACCAGGAAGGGAGAAGAAGGAACAGGAAGGAATGAGTATATGTGTAGTTTGAAATATTCATTTCACTAATTTCAAAAGGAGTAGTCATTTTTTTGCGTTGTAATTATTTGGGTTAAAATGTGGTTTGCCATCTCAGACAATTTTGTTCACTCTTGTTTTATTTATCACTATAAGACTAATACCAGGCATATCTCTGTTCTGGGACATCAGTTCCATGAAGGTTAAGAATTGTTTTATTCCTTCTATAATCCCATAACCTGTAACAGGGCCCAGTTCCAATTAGATACTTCATATGAATGAATGAATAATAAAAAATTGTAAAAATATCCTATGGATAAAAAGTGGGAATAGTCTCACTAAACTGGAAATCTAGATCTTTCAGTCTATATGTTCCAATAGGAATTTTATGGATTTAGCTCAATTATATCTTCTAACTATATTTCCTTCTTTTACTTCCTTCATGATAATTTTGGATTATATGAACTCTAAGTGATAACGTCAGGTTCTTTTCTCAAATTCTATTAAAAAGTATTTCTTAAGCATTTATTAATCAATTAGAATCCATAGGAAGAAGGGTTGTTTCTGAAAATAACTACTATTGTCTTTTGTAATCCTTCTGAAAAGACCTTTATTTCTGGGTCAAGAATATCTCTTTTTTTTCATTTTTTAAAAATTACCAAATCTCATACATGGAGATCTGCAAACCTAAATTGATAAGACAGATCTTTCTTAATAGATTTATTCTGTGACAATTTTGAGTAAGTAATTGTTCTTTATTTGAAAGACTATTAGCAATGGGTCTAAGTGTAATGAGAATCTCAGGTTATGAAGTCAAGTGAAGCAGATATGGTTCAATTATTTGATGATTTTACAAATGAGGACAGCTGCATTCTAAACATAGAATATGAACAATATACATTTGCAATTCCTTTTCATTACTTGAGGACTTTCACCACTTATCCACACTATCTTTACATATCTTTACTTCATTTCCCCTGCAGCTTTATATAACAACAGTTTAATTTGGTTCTGTTTTGTACATGTTCTTCAACAATTTCATTGTTTTGAGCTCATTTACATAACAGGAAGTAAATTCTTTTCAGGGCAGTCAAAAACACAAAGCAGGTCATATTATTCTCTAAAAGACCTGTGTTTTGTCCATTTGTATTAACATTCTTCCTTACTTACTATATGCTGGTTTCTGGGGGGGCTCCAAAGGTGAACAAGACCTTATGGAGTTCAATTTAGTGATAAAAACAGACACATCCATCAATAATTCACAGCTAAAGTTATGAGGTGGCTGTGAGTACAACGTGGAGCAGAGGAAAGAGTGGCAAATGTTGGTGTCTGATGAGATTTAAGGGAGTGGGGCAGAAAAAGATCTTGCAAGGTCACAAAGAAGCTTTGGAACATAAGAGATCACATCCTGCTGGATGGAAAATGTGGCTAAAAATGCATGCTGTAGCCATAATGTGAAGGGCCTTGCTTGTCATGTTAGGTGTGTATAATTTCCTTTTGGATAAGGAGAGTATTGTGGTCCCCTATAACTAAAAATAAAAAAATCAGTCCCACAAACCGTCTTTCGGTGAATAAACTACTGAGGTTATATGCTTATTAGAGAATGTTTAGGGTAGTGTAATAATCTCAGGTCTCAGAGGGAAAATAATTACATATTCAAAACATTTTTGCATAAAAATTGATAAAATGAAAAAATATATGTAAAATTCATTTAATCATTCTACAAATTCATTTTACACAAGAGAGCAAAATGAAGATTGAGTTTACCTCCTACTCAAACTCCATTTCTTCTCCCCAGAGATTACTATTAGCAGATTATTATGATTTCTCCCCCCAAATTTGAAATACATAAACTCATGCATGGCCCAGAACACAAGTAAATTTGGCTGAACTATAAAAAAAAATTAAAGCCTCTGAGGTTCAACAACAAATGAAGAAACATTTATTCAAGAAAACATACTTAAATTAAATGAACACAGAATCTGTGGCATTTGAAACACAATTGTTTCCCTCCCTCTTCCCCATCTCAGCTCACCATGATAAAAGTTCCCCTCTGGCCAATATGGTTATAAGTATATGGAACCTCAGCTCACCATCAGGAGTTACTGTGATTGAGAGCTGAGGGGAGGGAAAGGCCATCAGCATTTCTCATCCCCACCAACTCTAAATGGGAGAGGCAAACATGGTGAGTGTGGCCACAATGTAAGTGGCTCCCTTTTCCCACACAGACCTTACCAGTATGAAGCAGCTGTTCCCCAGGGGCAAATGGCTGAGAATACTGGGACCCAAGCAACCTCACCCAAGCTCACACATAGTGCAGAGTTTCCAAGCTGAGTAAGGCAAGACCAGAGGTTCCCTTACCTTGCCCAAAGTACAGAATAGGTGGCCTGGAAATTTTGCCTATGGGGAGAAGTCCATAAGAAAACCTCTGAAGCTCTCCCCAAAGGGTTTCATTTTATTTGAATAAAGTTACCACTTTTGATAACATCTGAAAGTCAATTAATATAATACCTCTTATCGATAGACTAAAAAGCCCTACATGATCATCCCAATGATGCAAGAAAAGCATTCAACAAAACTCAATGCACATTCATGATAAAAACATTCAACAAACTAGGAATAGAAGGGAATTTTCTCAACCTGATCAACGGTATCTATAGAAACCCATAGCTAACATCATATTTAATGGTAAAAGACTTAAGGCTTTTTGGAATTGAAGAAGATTGCATAAGAAGTGAGGCAGAAACCTCCTCCCAAAATGCCATATGCCACAAAAATACAGCAAACAATGAATCCTGAAAGAGCAACCAGAAAGAAGACTACAACAGATGGCTTACATCTGGGAAAGAGAGAAAACCTCATTGAAAAGGGTAAGGCAGCAAGGCTGCTATCTAGAGGGACCCAAGCCTTCTCCTTACCACGGCTCACCAGCAGGAGCAAGAGAAATGGAGGAGAAGAGGAGTAGAGGCACAGAACAGCTAAATACCCACCCCTGGAGATCTGCTCTGGGACCATGAATCCGCATTACATGGTGCTCTGGAGATTAGAGGGGTTGGGAAAAAAAATAGGTGGATTACTCAGAGAGACTGAGATTTCAGCCACTTATGGAGAACAGGTACCCATAACCAGTTACTCGAGGACAAAAGAAAAGTGGGCATCTTGAAAGACTTCCAAACAGCACCAGGGCTTCTAAATGGGCAAGGGTTACAGAGAGCTTGCTGCTCAGGAGAAAGGACAGGTGGAAAAAATCTTCCCAGCACATTCATCCAGGAAGGGTGGGAACATTCAGGAGCTTCACACACTAAATCCTCCTGGCTGGCAACACACCACTGAGGCCTGCCACTGCTATATGCAAACTGCCACTACTTCATCTGAGCTGACACTGGTTCTCAAACCTACTGCCCCTGCCATCATGCCAGGCCAGAGAAAGGTCGCCTTCCTATGGAAACTACAGGGTGTAAATCAAAGGCTCCTCCATGCATGCTCAGTCCACTGGCCCTGGTGGTGAAGGCAGGCACTGTGGCTGGGAAGCAGGAAAGATGTCTTTCCTCCTTGCAGTCACTGGCACCACGTACCTGTGGTCCACTGCCATCACTCCAGGGGCTGGGCAGCCCCAGAGAGTAGAGTTTCTGGGCACTGGAGGAAGCTGCCTACACAAAATTATTATTCAATAGTAATCATGAGTTACATGAAATGGTAACAGAACCTGCAACAAACCAAAATCCCTCAAACACCAGAAAGAGGGCTAATTAAAACTGAAATAACCAATCTTACTGATAAATATGCTCACTGGAATACAGAAAAATACTTAAGATCTGAGGGAGGACTTAAAGAAACAGATAGAAACTTTGAAAAACACAGTATCTAAAATGAAACATAAAATGGAGGGATTTAAAAGCAGATTAGATGAGGAAGAGTAGAGAGTAAATGAAACAGAAATTAGAGAACAGTAATACAAAGAAGCTGAGGCACGGAAAGAAAAAAGGATCTCTAGCAATGAAAGAATATTAAAAGAACTGTGTGACCAATCCAAATGGAACTACATTCATATTACACAGGTACCAGAAGAACAGAGAGAGAAAGGGATAGAAACTCTCTTTTAGGAAAAAATTGTTGAAAACATCCCTAATCTGGGGAAGGAAATAGCCTCTCAGGCCATGGAAATCCACAGATCTGCCAACACAAGGAACCCAAGGAAGACAACACCAAGACATATAATAATTAAAATGGCAAAGATCAGGGACAAAGACAGAATATTAAAAGCAGCAAGAAAGAGAAAAAAGACCACATAGAAAGGAAAACCAATCAGGTTATCATCAGACTTCTCAGCAGACACCTTACAGGCCAGAACGGATATATTAAATGCAATGAAACAGAAGGGCCTCAAACCAAGAATACTCTAATTGGTAAAATTATCATCAAAATTTGAAGCAGGGATTAAACAATTTCCAGATAAGCAAAAGTTGAAGGATTTTACCACCCATAAATCATCTCTACAGTGTATTTTGGAGGGACTACTATACATGGAAATGTTCCTAAGGCTAAGTAGCTGTAACCAGAGAAAATAGAATCATGGTAAAGGAAGTAGACCAATTAATTACTAAGAAAATGCAAAACTAAATCAACTACCCACAAACTCAGTCGAGGGATACACAAAGAGTACAGAATACAACACCTAATATATAAAGTGTAGCAAAGGAATAAAAATAAGGGAGGAAAAAAACAAAAGAACCTTCAGATTGTTTTTGAAATAGCATAATAAGCAAGTTAACTTAGAATGCCAGGTAGTAAAAAGGCTGCCCTTGAACCTTTGGTAACCATGAATCTAAAGACTGCAATAGCAATAGTATGTATCTATTGATAATCACTCTAACTGTAAATGGACTGAATGCACCAATCAAAGACACAGAGTAAAAGAATGTATAAAAAAAAAACAATACCCATCTATATGCTGTTCACAAGAGACTCATTTCAAACCCAAAGACATACACAGACTAAAAGTGAAGAGATGGAAAAAGATTTTCATACAAATGATAGGGAGAAAAAAGCAGGAGTTGCAGTACTTGTATCAGAAAAAATAGACTTCAAAACAAAGAAAGTAACAAGAGATAAAGGATATTACATGGTGAAAAAGGGGTCAGCCCGACAAGAGGATATAACCATTATATATATCTATGCACCAAACATAGGAGCACCAACATATGTAAAACAAATGTAACAGAATTAAAGTGGGAAACAGAATGCAATGCATTCATTTTAGGAGACTCCAACACACCACTCAATCCAAAGGACAGATCAACCACACAGAAAATTAGTAAGGAGATAGAGGCACTGAACAACACATTAGAACCAATGGACCTCACAGACATCTAAAGAATACTCCACCCAAAACCAGCAGGATACACATTCTTCTCAAGTGAACATGGAACATTTTCCAGAATGGATCACATACTAGGACACAAAAAGAGCATCCATAAATTCAGAAGGATTGAAATTGTACCAACCAGCTTCTCAGACCACAAAGTTATGGAACTAGAAATAAATTACACGAAGAAAATGAAAAAGCCCACAAACACATGGAGGCTTAACAACATGCCCCTAGATAATCAATGGGTCAATGACCAAATAAAAATGGACATTAAGCAACATATGGAGAAAAATGAAAGGAACAACTCAACACCCCAGAATCTGTGGGATGCAACGAAAGCAGTTCTAAGAGGGAAGTATATTACAATAGAGGCTTACCTCAAGAAAGAAGAACAATCCCAAATGAACAATCTAAACTCATAATTATTGAAAATAGAAAAAGAAAAATAAAAGAGGCCCAAAGTCAGTAGAATGAAAGACATAATAAAGATCAGAGATTAAATAAATAAAATCGAGAAGAATAAAATACCAGAAAGAATCACTAAAAGTAGGAGATGATTCTTTGAGAAAATAAACAAATTAGATAAACCCATGGCCAGACTTGTCAAGAAAAAAGGAGTGTACACACATAAAGAGAATCAGAAATGTGAAAGGAAAAATCACTATGGACACCACAGAAATACAAAGAATTATGAGAAAATACTATGAAAAATTATATGCTAACAAATTGGATAACCTAGAAGAAATGGACAACTTTCTAGAAAAATACAACTTTCCAAGACTGACCCAGGAAGAAACAGAAAATCTGACCACACCAATTACCAGAAATGAAATTGAATTGGTAATCAAAAAACTACCTAAGAACAAAACTCCTGGACCAGATGGCTTCACTGTAGAATGTTATCAAACATTTAGTGAAGACTTAATACCAATCCTCCTTAAAGTTTTACAAAAGTAGGAGAGGAGGGAATACTTCCAAACTCATTCTATGAGGCCAGCATCACCCTAACAACAAAACCAGGCAAAGACACCACAAAAAAAGAAAATTACAGACCAATGTCCCTGATGAACATAGACACAAAAATATTCAATAAAGCCAAAGGGACTTGAACCAAGAATACTCTATCTGGCAAGATTATCATTTAAATTTGAAGGAGGGATTAAACAATTTTCAGATAAGCAAAAGCTGAGAGAATTTACCTCCCACAAACCACCTCTATAGTGCATTTTGGAGAAACTGCTACAGATGGAAGTGTTGCTAAGGCTAAATATAGCTGTCACCAGTAAAGAAACTAGAACAATTAATTACTAAGCAGATGCAAAATAAAGTCAACTACCCCCAAAGTCAGTCAAGGGATAGACAGAGAGTACAGAATATGATACCTAATATGTAAAGAATGGAGGAGGAAGAAAAAGGAGGGGAAAAAAAGAACCTTTAGGTTGTGTTGTAACAAACAGCACAATTAGTTTATGTCCCTCCTTCTACTGGCTTTGGGGCTCTTAGGTAGCTCTTTGATTACCAATTTAAGTGAGTTAGATTAGACTGTTAGATAGCAAGGGATTTACCCTTGAACCATTGGTAACCACAAATCTAAAGCCTGCAATGGCAATAAGTACATACCTATTGATAATTACACTAAATGTTAATGGTCTGAATGCACCAATGAAAAAACATGGAGTCATTGAATGAATAAGAAAACAAGACCCATCTATATGCTTCCTACAAGAGATTCATTTCAAACCCAAAGACACACACAGACTAAAAGTGAAGGGATGGAAAAAGATATTTCATGCAACTAATAGGGAGAAAAAAGCAGGAGTTGCAGTACTTGTATTAGACAAAATAGACTTTAAAACAAAGAAAGTCACAAGAGACAAAAAAGGGCATTACATAATAATGGACTCAGTCCAACAAGAGAATATAACTATTATAAATATCTATGCACCCAACACAGGATCACCTAAATATGTGAAAGAAACACTAAAAGAATTAAATTAAAAGGGGAAACAGAATGCAATGCATTCATTTTAGGAGATTCCAACACACCATTCACACCAAAGGACAGATCAACTAGACAGAAATAAGTAAGGAGACAAAGGCACTGAACAATGTATTAGAACAGATGGACCTAACAGACATCTACAGAACACTCCACACAAAAGCAACAGCATATACATTATTCTCAAGTGCACATGGAACATTTTTAAGAATAGATCATATACTAGACCACAAAAAGAACCTCAGTAAATTAAAAAAGACTGAAATTGTACCAACCAGCTTCTCAGAACACAAAGGCATGAAATTAGAAATAAATTACACAAGGAAAACAAAAATGCCCACAAATACATGGAGGCATAATAACATGCTCCTAAATAATCAATGGATCAATGATGAAATAAAAACATAGATCAAACAATATATGGAGACAAACAACAACAATACTTCAACAACACAAAATCTGTGGGACACAGAAAAGGCCATGCTAAGAGTAACTATACTGCAAGAGGGAACTATATTGCAATACAGGCCTACCTCAGGAAAGAAGAACAATCCCGAATGAACAGTCTAAACTCACAATTAATGAAACAAGAAAAAGAAGAACAAATGAGCCCCAAAGTCAGTAGGAGGGACATAATAAAGATCAGAGCAGTAATAAATAAAATTGAGAAGAATAAAACAATAGAAAGAATCAATGAAAGCAGGAGGTGGATTTTCAAGAAAATAAAAAAATAGATAAATGCCAAGCCAGAGTTATCAAGAAAAAAAGAGAATCTATAAACATAAACAGATTCAGAAATGAGAAAGGAAAAATCAGTAAGGATATCAAAGAAATACAAAGAATTATGAGAGAATACTATGAAAAATTATATGCTAATAAATAGGATAACTTAGAAGAAATGGACAACTTTCTAGAAAAATACAACTTTTCAAGGCTGACTCAGGAAAAAACAAAAAATCTAAATTGACCAATTACCAGCAATGAAATTGAATTGGTAATCAAAAAACTACCTAAGGATAAAATCCCTGAACCAGATGGTTTCAGTGCTGAATTTTATCAAATATTTATTGAAGACCTAATACCCATCTTTCTTAAAGTTTTCCAAAAAGTAGAAGACAAGGGAATACTTCCAAACTCATTCTGAGGCCAGCAGCACCCTAACAACAAAACCAGGCAAAGACAAAAAAAGAAAATTACAGAACAATATCATTGATGAAGATAGACACAAAAATACTCAACAAAATATTAACAAACTGAATAAAAAATACATCAAAAAGATCATGCATCGGGGGGTGGAGCCAAGATGGCGTGAGTAGAGCAGCAGAAATCTCCGAAATCCATATATATTTTTGAAAATACAACAAATACAACTAGCCCTAAGAGAGAGACCAGAAGATACAGGACAATAGCCAGGCTACATCTACACCTGTGAGAAACGAGCATGTCACGAAGGGAGTAAGATACAAGCTGCAGCCCGGCGGGACCCGAGCGCCTCTCAACCCAGCTCCTGGCAGGAGGAGAGGAGTCAGAGTGGGGAGGGAGAGGGAACCCAGGACTGCTAAACACCCAGCCCTAGCCATTCGCACTGGGAGCACAGACACATGGTGTGTGGTGTGCTGGAAAGTAGGGAAATGGGACAGTAAAACCTGTGAATGGGTCTCTGCAGCTGGCGCCCCTGGGACAAATAAAAGTGAGTGCTTTTTGAAAGACTTAAAGGGATAGGGAATCCACAGCTGGATGGAAACATCCTGGGACACTTAGCCCAGCAGCTGGGAATCCTCGGGAACTCCAGTGCCCTAACCCCCTGGCGGCAGCATGGCTCAGAGGCCTCTCATGCAGATAAACAGCCTCCCGCCCATTTCCCCTCTGACGTAGCTCCACCAGAGTGGAGCAGCAGCCTGAGGCAGGCCACAGAGCTTACTCCACAGTGGCCAGGCAAGAATCAGAGACCCCGTCTGCATGTAGCTGCCCAGCACAAGCCGCTAGGGGTCGCCATTCTCCCAGGAGAGAAAGGCTACAAACCAGCAAGTCTGCCCAGCATAAGCCGCTAGGGGTCGCCATTCTCCCAGGAGAGGAAAGCTACAAACCAGCAAGTAGGGACGTTCTCCCAGGCAACACATGTGCCAGCTCCCCAGAACTACCTCTATCATCATGAAAAGGCAGAAGAATTTGATACAGAACAGACTAACCCAGACATCCTCCTCTGAGAAGGAATCTGGGGAGATAGACCTAACCAATCTCCCTGAAAAAGAATTCAAAATAAAGGTCATAACCATGCTGATGGAGCTGCAGAGAAATATGCAAGAGGTAAGGGATGAAGTCTGGAAGGAGATTACAGAAAGGAAACAAGATCTGGAAGGATTTATAAGCAGAATGATAAGATGCAAGAGGCCATTGAAGGAATAGAAACCAGAGAACAGGAATACATAGAAGCTGACGCAGAGAGAGATACAAGGATCTCAAGGAATGAAACAATATTAAGAGAACTGTGTGACCAATCCAAAAGGAACAATATCCGCATTATAGGGGTACCAGAAGAAGAAGAAGAGAGAAAAAGGGATAGAAAGTGTAATTGAAGAAATAATTGCTGAAAACTTCCCCACAATGAGGGAGGAAATAATCATTCAGAACACAGAAGTACACAGAACTACCAACAGAAGGGACCCAAGGAGGACAACACCAAGACATATAATAATTAAAATGGCAAAGATCAAGGACAAGGATAGAGTTTTAAAGGCAGCTAGAGAGAGGAAAAAGGTCACCTACAAAGGAAAACCCATCAGGCTATCATCAGACTTCTCAACAGAAACCTTACAGTCCAGAAGAGAATGGCATGATATGTTTAATGTAATGAAACAATCCCCAGACAAGCAAAAGTTGAAGGAATTTGCCTCCCACAAACCACCTCTACAATGTATGTTAGAGGGACTGCTGTAGATGGGAGCACTCCTAAGGCTAAATAGACGACACCAGAGAAAATAAAATCAGAGCAATGAAAGCAGACCAACCAAATACTAACTAAAGCAAAAAATTAAACCAACTACCCACAAAAGCAGTTAAAGGAAACACAAAAGAGCACAGAATAAAATACCCAACATATAAAGAATGGAGGAGGAGGAATAAGAAGGGAAAGAAATAAAGAATCACCAGACAGTGTTTATAATAGCTCAATAAGCAAATTAAGTAAGGCAGTAAGATTCTAAAGAAGCTAACCTTGAACCTTTGGTAAACATGAATCTAAAGCCTGCAATGGCAATAAGTACATATCTTTCAATAGTCACCCTAAATGTAAATGGACTGAATGCACCAATCAAAAGACACAGAGTAACAGAATGGATAAAAAAGCAAGATCCATCTATCTGCTGTTTACAAGAGACCCACCTCAAACCCAAAGACATGCACAGACTAAAAGTCAAGGGATGGAAAAAGATAATTCATGCAAACAACAGGGAGAAAAAAGCAGGTGTTGCAGTACTAGTATCAGGCAAAATAGACTTCAAAACAAAGAAAGTAACAAGAGATAAAGAAGGACACTACATAATGATAAAGGGCTCAGACCAACAAGAGGATATAACCACTATAAATATATATGCACCAATACAAGAGCACCAGCATATGTGAAGCAAATACTCACAGAATTAAAGGAGGAAATAGAATGCAATGCATTCATTTTAGAAAATTTCAACACACCACTCACTCGAAAGGATAGATCCACCAGACAGAAAATAAGTAAGGACACAGAGGCACTGAACAACACACTAGAACAGATGGACCTAATAGACAACTATAGAACTCTACATCCAAAAGCAACAGGATACACATTCTCCTCAAGTGCACATGGAACATGTTCCAGAATAGACCACTTACTAGCCCACAAAAAGAGCCTCAGTAAATTCCAGAAGATTGAAATTCTACCAACCAACTTCACAGACCACAAAGGAATAAAACTAAAACTAAATTGTACAAAGAAAGGAAAAAGGCCCACAAACACATGGAGGCTTAACAAAATGCTCCTAAATAATCAATGGATTGATGACGACATTAAAATAGAGATCTAGCAATATATGGAAACAAATGACAACAATAGCACAAAGCCCCAACTTCTGTGGGATGCAGCAAAAGCAGTCTTAAGAGGAAAGTATATAGCAATCCAGGCATATTTAAAGAAGGAAGAACAATCCCAAATGAATGGTCTAATGTCACAATTATCGTAATTGGAAAAAGAAGAACAAATGAGGCCTAAAGTCAGAAGACGGAGGGACATAATAAAGATCAGAGGAGAAATAAATAAAACTGAGAAGAATAAAACAATAGAAAAAATCAATGAAACCAAGAGCTGGGTCATTGAGAAAATAAATAAAATAGGTAAGCCTCTAGCCAGACTTATTAAGAGAAAAAGAGAATCCAAACACATTGACAGAATCAGAAACAAGAAAGGAAAAATTGCAACAGACCCCATAGAAATACAAAGAATTTTAGAGAATACTATGAAAACCTATATGCTAACAAGCAGGAAAACCTAGAAGAAACAGACAACTTCTTAGAAAAATACAACCTTCCAAGACTGATCAAGGAAGAAGCACAAAATCTAAACAAACCAATTACCAGCAAAGAAATTGAAGCGGTAAACAAAAAACTACCAAAGAACAAAACCCCCAGGCCAGATGGATTTACCTCGGAATTTTATCAGGCATACAGAGAAGACATAACACCCATTCTCCTTAAAGCTTTCTAAAAAATAGAAGAGGAGGGAATACTCCCAAACTCATTCTATGAAGCCAACATTTCCCTAATACCAAAACCAGGCAAAGACCCCACCAAAAAAGAAAATTACAGACCAATATCCCTGATGAACATAGATGCAAAAATACTCAACAAAATATTAGCAAACCGAATTCAAAAATACATTAAAAGGATCATACACCATGACCAAGTGAGATTCATCCCAGGGATGCAAGGATGGTACAACATTCAAAAATCCATCAACATCATCCACCACATCAACAAAAAGAAAGACAAAAACCACATGATCATCTCCATAGATGCTGAAAAGGCATTCAACAAAATTCAACACCCATTCATGATAAAAACTCTCAGCAAAATGGGAATAGAGGGCAAGTACCTCAACATAATAAAGGCCATATATGATAAACCCACAGCCAGCATTATACTGAACAGCGAGAAGCTGAAAGCTTTTCCTCTGAGATCGGGAACTAGACAGGGATGCCCATTCTCTTCACTGCTATTTAACATAGTACTGGAGGTCCCAGCCACAGCAATCAGACAAAACAAAGAAATACAAGGAATCCAGATTGGTAAAGAAGAAGTTAAACTGTCACTATTTGCAGATGACATGATATTGTACATAAAAAACCATAAAGACTCCATTCCAAAACTTCTAGAACTGATATCGGAATACAGCAAAGTTGTAGGATACAAAATTAACACACAGAAATCTGTGGCTTTCCTATACACTAACAATGAACTAATAGAAAGAGAAATCAGGTAAACAATTACATTCACAATTGCATCAAAAAAAATAAAATACCTAGGAATAAACCTAACCAAAGAAATGAAAGACCAATACCCTGAAAACTACAAGTCACTATTAAGAGAAATTAAAGAGGATACTAGCATATGGAAACTCATCCCATGCTCTTGGCTAGGAAGAATTAATATCGTTAAAATGGCCATCCTGCCCAAAGCAATATACAGATTTGATGCAATCCCTATCAAATTACCAAAAACATTCTTCAATGAACTGGAAAAAATAGTTAAAAAATTCATATGGAAACACCAAAGACCCCAAATAGCCAAAGCAATCCTGAGAAGGAAGAATAAAGTGGGGGGGCAGATCTTGCTCCCCAACTTCAAGCTCTACTGCAAAGCCATAGTAATCAAGACAATTTGGTACTGGCACAAGACAGAGCCACAGACCAGTGGAACAGAATAGAGACTCCAGACATTAACCCAAACATATATGGTCAATTAATATATGATAAAGGAGCCATCAGCATATAATGGGGAAATGACAATCTCTTCAACAGATGGTGCTGGCAAAACTGGATAGCTACATGTTAGAGAATGAAACTGGATCACTGTCTAACCCCATACACAAAAGTAAATTTGAAATGGATCAAAGACCTGAATGTAAGCCATGAAATCATAAAACTCCTAGAAAAAAACATAGGCAAAAATCTCTTGGACATAAAAATGAGCAACTTCTTCATGCACACATCTCCCCGGGCAAGGGAGCAAAAGCAAAAATGAGCAAGTGGTACTACATCAAGCTGAAAAGCTTCTGTACAGCAAAGGACACATTCAATAGAACAAAAAGGTACCCTACAGTATGGGAGAATATATTCATAAATGACAGATCTGATAAAGGGTTGACATCCAAAATATATAAAGAGCTCATGCACCTCAACAAACAAAAAGCAAATAATCCAATTAAAAAATGGGCAGAGGAGCTGAACAGACAGTTCTCCAAAGAAATTCAGATGGCCAACAGACACATGAAAAGATGCTCCATATCGCTAGTCATCTGAGAAATGAAAATTAAAATCACAATGAGATATCACCTCACAACAGTAAGGATCACCACCATCCAAAAGACAAACAACAACAACAACAACAAATGTTAGCAAGGTTGTGAAGAAAGCAGAACCCTCCTACACTGCTAGTGGGAATGTAAATTAGTTCAACCATTGTGGAAAGCAGTATGGAGGTTCCTCAAAATGTTCAAAGTAGACATACCATTTGACCCAGGAATTCCACCTCTAGGAATTTACCCTAAGAATGCAGCAGCCCAGTTTGAAAAAGACAGATGCACCCCAATGTTTATCACAGCACTATTTACAATAGCCAAGAAATGGAAGCAACCCAAGTGTCCATCAGTAGCTGAATGGATAAAGAAGATGTGGTACATATTCACAATGGAATACTATTCAGCCATAAGAAGAAAACAAGTTTGCAACAACATGGATGGAGCTAGAGGGTATTATCCTCAGTGAAATAAGCCAGGTGGAGAAAGACAAGTATCAAATGATTTCACTCATATGTGGAGTAGAAGAACAAGGAAAACTGAAGGAACAAAACAGCAGCAGACTCACAGAACCCAGGAATGGACTAACAGTTATCAAAGAGAAACGAACTAGGGAGGATGGGTGGGAAGGGAGGGATAAGGGTGGGGAAAAAGAAAGGGGGCATTACGATTTGCATGTATAATATAGGGGGGCACAGGGAGGGCAGTGCAACACAGTGAAGACAAGTAGTGATTCTACAGCACCTTACTATGGTGATGGTCAGTGACTGTAATGGGGTTTGTGGGGGGAAATTGGTGAAGGGGGGAGCCTAGTAAACAATGTTCTTCATGTAATTGTAGATTAATGATAACAAAATAAAAAATAATAAAAAGATCATGTATCATGATCATGTAGGATTTATTCCAGGTATACAAGGGTGGTGGTACAATGTTTAAAAATCCATAAACATCATACAACCCATCAACAAAAAGGACAAAAATCACATGATCATCTCATTATATGATGAAAAAGGATTTGACAAAATTCAACATCCATTCATGATAAAAACTCTCAACAAATTGGGTATAGAGGGCAAGTACCTTAACATTATAAAGGCAATATATGACAAACCCACAGCCAACATCATACTTAACAGTGAGAAGCTGAAAGCTTTTCCATTAAGATAAGGAAGAAGAGAAGGATGCCTACTCTCCTCACTTTTATTCAATATAGTTCTGGAGGTCCTATCCATGGCATTCAGACAATACAAATAAATAAATGGCATCCAGATAGCCAAGGAAGAAGTTAAACTGTCCCTGTTTGGAGATGACATGATATTGTACATAAAATATCCTAAAGAATATACTCCAAAACTACTATATCTAATATCTGAATACAGCAAAGTTGTAGGATACAAAATTAATACAGAGGAATCTTTTGCATTCCTATACTGTAAAAATGAACTAGCAGAAAGAGAAACAGGAAACCTATTCCATTCACAATTGCATCAAAAAGAATAAAATACCTAGGAATAAACCTAACCAAGGAAGTTAAAGACCTATACTCTGAAAACTATGACACTTATGAGAGAAATTAAAGAAGATACGAATAAATGGAAATACATCCCATGCTCATGGATAGGAAGAATTAATATTGTCAAAATGGCCATCCTGCCTAAAGCAATCTACTGATTCAATGCAATCCCTATCAAAACACCAACACATTCTTCAACAAACTAGAAAATAGTTCTAAAATTCATATGGAACCATAAAAGACCACAAATAGCCAAAGCAATCCTGAGGAGGAATAAAGTGGGGAGATTATGCTCTCTGACTTCAAGCTCTACTACAAAGCCACAGTAATTAAGAGAATTTGGTACTGGCACAAGAACAGACCCATTGACCAATGGGAACAGACTAGAGAGCCCAGATTACACCCAAGTATATATGGTCAATTAATATACAATAAATGAGACATGGATATACATTGGGGAAATGACAGCCTCTTCAACTGCTGTTGGCAAAACTGGACAGCTATATGCAAGAGAATGAAATTGGATTATTGTCTAACCTCGTATACAAAAGTAAACTCAAAATGGTTTAAAGACCTGAATGTAAGTCATGAAACCATAAAACTCTTAGAAAAAAAATATTGGCAAAAATCTCTTGAATATAAACATGAACAACTTTTTCCTGAACACATCTCCTCGGGCAAGGGAAATAATCATGTTTAAGGTAGTTCTGTGTCTTCCTGCCTTATCTTTTAAGGGAGACATGAGAGAATGGTGAAGATGGTAGTCTTCCCACAGGAGAAGAGCTGATTTTTATAAATAAATAAAGATTTAAAATAAAGTATAAGTACTGCCATTCAGAAAACTTTACAGGATGAACAGTATTTAAATGTAAGCCACTGGATTAGTATCCTTTCTATTTTGCACAGGGGTGAGAGTGATTCAAAGTAACCTCTAGTCCAAGACATGGAAGCACCATCTGAAGCAGCACACAGGCCATGGATCTTCTGGTCTCTGCTTTCCACTGCCATCAGCGTGCTATGCAACAGCGGAACAAAATCACCTCCTTATACAAAGTAAATCACCAGACTTAAAATGATTGGAATATCACAAGATCAATTAAAATGTATCTACCTTCTGAATGAAGCATTCAAAATGCAAAATAAAAATCAAGGCTAATACTTCCTTCCCCTTTTCATAGATTTCACCCGTACTTAGTCACACAACAGCTACCATAATCTCCCAGTTGATCTCTTGCCTCTGAAAACAAAAAGATGTCTTATTTACATTCACTACAATTTTTATAGAGCACCTTGCCCAGGAAGTAGGCGCAAATATTTTTTGAGTAAATGCATCAAGTTACCAGCAAAATCTGAAAATACTGGATAACGTTAAATGAACAAATGTTTTGTTAATGCCTATTGTGTGCCTTCATTAAAGCTTGATGCTGAGATGTTTATAAAAAAATTAAACAAGCTTGGACTCTGAGCTTATTGAAAATATGCATCATGTCTTACTCACATCTGCATTCCCAAATTTTCCTACATTTACAGTCATTTCTATAGTAACAGGTGCAAAAAAAAGTTACTGAATTAATGTCTAACCTGATTAATCATTGAAGATTATTTGATACAACTACTACCAATAATAATTAAGAAAATAGTTGTTGACATTTCTTCAGGGTTTTCATAATTTATTGTGATAGATGCTTAAAACGCATTATTTTATTTAATCCTTATAGCAAATCTATAAAATATGTATTATTACATATTGTATGTGTCCCTTACAATGACATTTATCATTAGATTTAGGGCCCATCCAGATAATCCACTCAAGATTCATAAGTTATTTATATCCACAAAGACTGATTTTCCAGATAAGGTAATATTCACAAATTCTAGGGGGTAGGATGTGGACATATCCTTTTGGGGGTCACCATTCAACTCACTACACTGTTTTAACAAATTACCAAATCTAGTTTAAAACAATACAAATTTATTTACATTGTTCTGACAGTTCTGTATGTCAGAAGTTTGACAGTAGTCTCACTGGGTTAAAACCAAGACATGGACAGACCATTTTCTTTTCTGGAGACTCAAGGAATGAATCTGTTTCCTTCCCATTGCCAGCTTCTAGAAGCTGCCCACATTTCTTGGCTCATGCTCCTCCTCATCTATCTTTAAAACCCAGTAACACTGCATGTCTCTGACTCTTCTGTCATCACATCTGTCTCTGACCACAGCTAGGAAAAGTTTCTACTTTTAAGGACTCATGATCAGATTGGATATCCCTGGGTAATACAGAATCATCTTCCCATCTGAAGGAACTTAACCATATTTGCAAAATGCCATTTTCCACCTAACATATTCAGAGGTTTCAAAGATGAGGACATTGACATCTTTAGGACCTCATTATTCTGCATATTATTATTTAAATACATTAACATAAGTAAAGGACAAGATGGCCACTAGGATGGCAGGACTAAGACTCCTGCTGTCCCGACTCACTGACTCTGCACTGCTGATCCCCCTTCAACTGTGTTTCTTTTTTTTGTCAGGGCAATATAACAAGTCCTAGGGCCTTTGGTGAAGGGCATGCTGGTCTAACTGAACACGTTTTTTAAACTGGACTTATTGTAGATCAGATGAAGCCAATTCCTTTCAAAAATTTATTTTAATAATTGAGCCAGAATTGGTTTCTGTTGAATAAAACTTAGAAAGCCGACCGATACAGAAATTTTTCAGTCTATTCAATATGCTAGACTTTATTATAGAGAAAGGCTTAGTCTTCAATGCGATGTTAATTCTCTCAGACACTTCCACTTTGCCTCTACATGTTAAAACATTTTCATTATAACATTGCTGTTTTCCATCAAGTTGCATGATCTAATATGCCATTTCTCTTTGATGTCTAGTGAGTATCTGGCCTAACTGGACCGAAAGAAAGAAAAAAGATAGATTTAGCCCAAAGAATGCAAAAAAAAAAAAGAGAGATTGCCTATAGCAGGTCATAAGAGAGACATCACAGTTTATTACAATGACCTTCTACAATTTGATTAATCTCTCTGGTATCAGTTTCTAAATTTTTTATTGTGATGAACAGGGATATGAAATCAGTTATGTGAAAACATACTATTATGCCTCTCATTTAACAGGTGCTTGATAAATGTCTGATTATTGATATAACAGAGCTTGATAAAATTATTGTTTTTCATGATTATAATATTCAATAGTAAATTTGGAAAAGTTTTTTTAAAGACATCAAACTCTTTTAGAGGAACTTACCATCTGGTTCAAAATGTTTATTGTCTGTGGTTGAGATGTTATGAAGGACAAGCATAAATCTATGGTAGTGTAAGACACAAGTCATAGAATGGATCTCTACTGGTTAAGTATAAAGAAGGCTCTTTTACTTCTTAAAAACATTTCTATTTTGAGGAAAAAAAGACATATTATGAGTTAAAGGGCTATCTTGTGAAACCAAAGGGCTCAGTTCTTAATTTATTACACTACTGTTTCTCTCAATCTGTAAAGAACACCTCCTGCATTGTCCTGGAAGGGTCGACAGAGCCAGTCCCATGATGGAGATCTTAAACATTTATGATTACTCATTCCAGATGGGAATTTGAGGCTTAAATCACTCAGGACCCAAACAGGAAAAAAGAAATCTAAGAACTTCAAACGCAGGGATCTGGTTACACACAAGTGATGAGGTGGCCAAGACGTCATTAGAGATCATGGAAGCCACTAGAGGTGAGCAGTAGCAGGAACCTGCTAACAACCTTGGCTGCAGAGTCAAAGGGAGGATGTGCCATGGAATTTTAGGAGCCGAAGTCACTGGAGGAAGCTCAGAACACATCGGGCCTGTCTGGTGTGCACTAGAGCCATAAAGAGACACAACCACAGGTGGAGACTCCAGGCAAGGCAGTAAAAGAGAGCAAGAAAGAGAGAGAGACAGAGTATAGGAAAAGAAAGAGAAATAGAGAAAAAGGAGAAAGAGAGAGGGGAAGAGGAAGAGAAAGAGAAAGGGAAAGAAATGGAGGAATAAACACCACCCAAGGCAGAGAAAGAGGAAATTGTCTTGTCTTCTCTTACACTCAGTATCTGGCAAGGACCTTGTATTGGCTGAACCCAGTCAAAAGTCAGCTGGGAAAATGCACTCTGCAGGGATCAGCCACCATGAGAAAGAGCAGGGGAGGGCTGGAGAATGGATCTGAATGCTAATAGGCCCAGAACTGGCTCTAAGCCCAGAGTTTTATCAATTCTCAGAATGGACCTAGTTCTTACGAAACATTCAATAGAGTGGTAAAGGGGGTTACAAGTATCATGGGTATCCCTAAAAATTTAATAACTTTCTCTGCCTAACTATATCAACTCTGTCATCATGAAAACCTATTGATTTTACTTTATTCTGCACTGTCACCTTTCTAAACCTTTCTTTGTAATTATTGCAGTAGTTTACTAAGTAGGCTTAGTAAATTTTTCTGGGCTCCTAAGACAAAAATTATTTTCAGAAAACAAATCAGATTATGTCACTTTTCACTCATCATTTAACTCCTCATTTCCCTCCTGCTGTTCTGGGAATAAAAACCTGTATCTAAACTTGACATATAGCTTAGCCCTATGTGGCCTGGCTTCTGTCTGCTTCTCCATGTTCATTTTTGATTAATGTCCTCACACTTTGTTTCACCCAAGTAGCATTTTTATAGTTTAAAAGAATGTACCATTCTGCCTTTCATTACATAATCATCATATGCAATATCCCTTCTCAATGGAACTCCATTTACCCAATTAATTTTAACTTTTTATTCTTTTATTCAGTACATCCTGACTTTTGGCTATGTCTTTTTGAAGCATTGTGCACCTTTCCTCATATACTGACATATTCTAATTATATGTTTGAAATGGGGGTGGTTGTTCATTGAGGCCTATTCTACCTGAGAGAGGTCCAAGGGACTTTCGCTTTCACACTACTAGTGTCATCTGGATTTCCCATTCTGTGCAAGCCTTTGTCAAAGTTCCCATTATTGAATTCACTTTGAGGAGTTCTAACTGTATCCTGCCAGGATCCTGTCTGGCACACATCTTTTCTAGTTTCACAGGGCAGTAAAACGTTTCTTTCTTTTTTGATATGGGCCCTAAATCCCTGAATGTGATCAAAGGAACAGAATATAATGCATATAGATCCATGAATATACTGTCAATTGATTTTTGACAAAAGTGCCTAAGCAATTCAATGGAGGAAAGGATAGTCTCAGTAAGAAATGCCAAAAAAGTTAATAGGCAAAGAAAAAGAAAAAAGAAAATCAAATGAGACACTTTCTTATACTACATGTAAAAATTCACTTGAAATAGATTGTACATCTACTGTAAAATTAAAACTATAAAGCTTCTGGAGGAAAACAGGAAAAATCTTAGTCACCTTGGTTTTCACAAAGATTTCTTAAACATGACACAAAATATATAAACTATAAAAGGAAATTTAACAAAGCAAACTTTATCAAAATTAAAATATTTTGCTCAAAATACATTCTTAAGAGAATGAAAATGCGCACTATAAACTGAGAGAAAACATCTGAAAACTAGTACCTGAAAAAACACATCTAGAATATATAACTCTTAACACTCAGTAATAAGTAGTCAGAGACATTTCAGTTGAAAATAGGCTAAAGATATGAGTAGATACTTCTCCTAGTAAATACATGGAAAAGAAATAATCACATAAAAATATGTTTAACATAATCTTTAGGGAAATGCAAATTAATTTCACAGTGATTAATTCCACCAAACTCATAGAAAAATAAATATAATTTACAAGACTGACCATACTAAGACTTGAGGAATTTGTGGAGCAATTTCAACTTTCATACTTGGCTGGTCAGAATGTACAATGGTGCATACACTTTAGAACTAGTTTGACAATTCCATACAATGTCAAATATACATTTACCAGGTACTCAAACATTGTTCCAGTTATTTACCAAAATAACTGAAGGCATATGCACTCAAATGTTCATGACAGCTTTATTTATAGTACCCCAAATTTAAGAATAATTTAAATGTCCACCAAACAGTGAATGAGTAAAAAATAAGCGGCTTATCAGAGAATGAAATACTATTCAGCAATAAAGGAATCAACTATTCATACATGTAACATGGCTAAATCATAAAATAGACTAAGTCAAAGAAGCAAGACCAGAAAGACAACATACTATATGATTTTATATATACAAAACTCTATTAAATGAAAGCCAAATATAGTGACAGAACACAGGATGGAGAAAGGGAAGGTGGAGAAGAGAGAGCAAGGGATCAAAAAAGAGTACAAGGAAAGTTTAGGGGGTGACAGATAAGTTAGTTAACTTGATCATGATGATGGTTTTATCTGTGTGTATTGCCAAATCCATCAAATTTTACACTTAAAATATGTACAGTTTATTTGTATTGATTATATGTTAATAAAACCATTAAATGTATGAATGAATAAATGAATAAAGTGTCTTCTGATACAATGTTTCACACTTAAAAAAACTAACAGTTTGGAAATCATTTTATACTAATACATAGAAACATTTTTTTCTTAAACCACTGCTTTGTAATCTATTGGATGTGTATAATTTATTTAAATAATTTATTTTTATTTAAATATAATTTAAATATTTAAAGTATTTATTTAAGTAATTTCCCATTGATATATATTGGGATTGTTTCCAATCTTTTGGTGGAAATAAGAGTCTCCTAATGAATAAAGTTGCATATAAATTATTTAACATGTATACAAAAATATCACAGGACAAACCCACAGAAGTGAATTTATGTGATCAAAGGTTATATACATACATACATACATACATACATACACACACATAAATATATTAAATATACATATATACATACATATAAATGTCATTGTTATTTGTCAAATTGACTTCCATAAAATTTGAACCAATTCACTCTCCTATAACTTTTATTTCTCCATTAGTCACATTAAACCTCAATTTCTTTCACACCCAAAGCCCTCTCCACACTTCTTAAACTATACCCCTTTCACCAATCTGTCCTCTTAATTCTGTGACTTAAATATTTCTCAAATTCCACTAGCCTCATTTAATTAAGACTTTTATTAAGACACTCTAATTATTGTAACAGACTCCTAATTGGTCAGTCTGGTACCTTTTTTTCCTGTTTACCCACCTTTCACACTGTCACCACCTGTCTCAAGTCACAGAATATCAGTCACATCAGTGCTCTGATGAACTCTTTCTGCTGTTCCCCACTAACCACAGAAACCGTATATAAACACATACAGCTTTATGCAATTTGAAGCCACCTAACCTTTTACATTTCTTCCTTCAACAAGATTCCCACCGTGCATACATTTTGCCTTTAACCTGAACTGAAACTCTGCCTGCTAAACATGCATCTCCTTTCATGAGATTGCCTTCCCTACTACAATGCATTCTCTGAATAGGAAATGCCTCTTTTTCCTTTAAAAGCCAATTAATTGTGGCTTCTGTGATATCTGGCCTCATCTTCTTGATATTGCCCTTCACACTGTTCTTCAAATAAATCACACACACACACACACACACACACACACACACAAAGGAAGAAAGTATCAATTGAAAAAGGAAGTGCACTGGAGGCAATCCTACTCACTGAAAATTTTATAACTTTGGGTTGATAAATATCAATTCTTGATCAATAAAACCTTTGTTCACTACATTAGCAAAACCACCACACCCTTCTCAGACGCAGCTGTCAGAAAGCCAATGGGTAGTGAGGGAGGACAGAAAGTATCAACAGGAAGCAGCCTAGCTGACATGCATGCTGGCAGTTGTGATTTGCACCTACTAAGTTTTACTTAAAGTGCTGAAAAGCTGAGAAATAAGAGATAAAATTTATGGCACTTTACTTGCAATCTAGGCATATTTATTAGACTCTGAAAATTGGACCTTTTCTCCAACTGCAAACCTGAGAAGTTATTTTTTATCACCATTTAAGTACAGAACATTTAAAACCAAGAGGAAAACCATATTGTTTTGGGCAAGTACTCGGACTTGACAGGTCTCTGTTCTTTGATCAATAACCAGAAAAAGTTAACAATATTCGTATTAAGGAAAAAATTATAGGGCAAAGTAAACAAAAATCACAACTGACATTTAGAAGAAAATGGTGTCACTCAGAATTATTTACCATAGCTATCATAATACATTTCAGAAAGTTACTTTATAGTATTATCAGGTTGGAAGAAGACACAAATGTTTCAAAAGAAAAAAAGACAATCTAAGACAAAAAGAAAACAAATTGAATTCTTTTCAGGAAATTACAACTTCACAACAGAATTAAAATCCATGGTGGTGACAGTAAAGACTTGAATCAGCAGCATAATAAAAACATAAAAACAAATTAAATGCGATTAAAGATGTTAGCATGAGAGATGAGAGAAGAACTCACAAAACCACATATAATACAAAAATATAGTTGATACAACTAATCCTAAAAGAGCAACAGGAAAGATGGCTGTGCCAGACTGCATACACCTAGAGAACAGAGTAGACCTCATGAAACAGAGTAATGTTCCAAACCCTTGAGCCGGCGGGACCCAAGCCCTTTCCCCAGTCCAGCTCACCCATGGAAGGAAGAGAAATGAAGCACTGAGGGGGTGGAAGCATAGGACTGCTGAACACCCAGCCCTGGAGATCTGCTTTGGGAGCACAAACATACATTGCATGATGATCTGGAGATTAGTACAGTTGGAAAGCTAACACAGGTGGAATACTTGGAGAGATTGAGATTCTAGCCATTTGTGGAGGACAGGGATCCACATCTGGCTGCTCTGGGACAAAGGAAAGGTGGACCATCTGAGAAGCTTACTAGCAGCAAGGGGACTACTGAAGGGGCAGGGATTGACACACCTTGCTGCTAGGGAGAAGGGATAGGTGGAAAAGATTGTCAAGGTGCACCTTACCCAGCAGGTTGGGAACTTTAAGGAGCTTAAGGTGCTCTATCCCCTGGCTGACTAATCAGCTCCAAGGACCCCTACTGTGATACACAGCCTGCTGGGCATTCCTCCTGGTCTGCTGGCACCAGGACACAAACCAACAGTATCTACCCTGATGTCAGGCCAGCCAGAGGGAGGCCCTGCCCATGGCAGCTACAGACACAAAGCACAGAGGCTTACACCTGTGTGCTCGACCCACTGGTTCTGAGAATGGAGATAGCCATTGCAGCCAGGAAGCAGGAAACAGCTCTTTCAACCACCCAGACACCAGTGCGCCCCCCTGTGAAGCCTGATATCACTTCACAGGCTTAGCAGCTCCAGGGACTAGAGCTTCTGGGCACTAGAGGGCGCCACATACAAACAGGAAACATCAAAGGAAACTGGTTCAAACCAAAATCTCACAAACACCAGAAAAAGGGCCAAAAGAAACTGAACTCACCAATCTTCCTGAAAGAGAGTTCAAAATAAAAACCACAGACATGCTCATGGAGGTACAGAAAAATATTCGAGAACTCAGGGACGAATTTAGGATGGAGATTCAATCATTAAGAAATTCCATATTTGAAATGAAACAAACAATGGAGGGATTTAAAAGAGATTACATGTAGTAGAAAAGATGGTAAATGAAACAGAAATTAGAGAAGACGAACACAAAGAAGCAGAGGCACAGAGAGAAAAAAGGATCCTAAGAAAGAAAGACTTTTGAAAGAACTGTGTGACCAATGCAAATGGAACAATATTTGCATTATAGGGGTACCAGCAGAAGAAGAGAGAGAAAAAGGGATAGAAAGTGTCTTTGAGGAGGTAATTCCTGAAAACTTCTCCAATCTGGGGAAGGGGAAAGTCTCTCAGGCCATGGAGGTGCACAAGATCTCCCAACACAAGGAACCCAAGGAAGACAACATCAAGACATATAATAAATAAAATGGCAAAGATCAAGGATAAGGACAGACTTTTAAAATCAGCTAGAAAAAGAAAAAGATCACATACAAGGCAAAATCCATCAGTTTATCACCAGATGACATCTTAGAGGTCAGAAGAGAGGGGCATGATATATTTAATGCAATGAAAGAGAAGGGCCTCGAACCAAGAATACCTTATCTGGCAAGATTATTTTTTAGATTTGATGGAGGGATTAAACAATTTTCAGATAAGCAAAAGCTGGGAGAATTTACCTCCCACAAACCACCTCTACAGTGCATTTTGGAGAGACAGCTACAGATGGATGTGTTCCTAAGGTTAAATAGCTGTCACCAGAGGAAATAAAACCACAGTAAAGAAAGTAGAACAATTAATCACTGCAAAGCAGATGCAAAATCAAATCAACTACCCCCAAAGTCAGTCAAATGATAGACAAAGGATATACAATATGATACCTAATATGTAAAGAATGGAGGAGAAAGAAAAAGAAGGAAAAAAGAAAAGAACCTTTAGACTGTTTTTGTATGAGCATAGTGAGTTCAATTAGACAGTTGGATAGTAAGGGAATTACCCTTGAGCCATTGGTAACCACAAATCTAAAGCCTGCAATGGCAGTAAGTACATACCTAGCGATAATTACACTAAATGTAAATAGTCTGAATGTACCAGTGAAAACACATAGAGTCACTGAATGGATAAAATAACAGGACCCATCTTTATGCTTCCTACAACAGACTCACTTCAAACCAAAAGACATATACAGACAGAAAGAAAAGGGATGGAAAAAGATATTTCATGCAACTAATAGGGAGAAAAAGGCAGGAGTTGCAGTACTTGTATCAGACAAAATAGACTTCAAAACAAAGAAAGTTACAAGAGACAAAGAAGGGCATTACATAATGATAATAGGGTCAGTCCAACAGAGGATATAACTATTATAAATATCTATGCACCCAACACAAGATCACTTACATATGTAAAACAAATACTAACAGAATTAAAGGGGGAAACAGAATGCAATGCATTCATTTTAGGAGATTTCAACACACCACTCACACCACAGGATAGATCAACCAGACACAAAATAATAATGAGACAAAGTTATTGGATAACACATCAGAACAGTTGGATCATACAGACATCTACAGAACACTCTACTCAGGATTAACATTCTACTCAAGTGCACATGGAACATTTTCAAGAATAGATCATATACTAGGCCACAAAAAGAGCCTCAGTAAATTAGAAAAGATTGAAATTGTACCAACCAGCTTCTCAGACCACAAAGTCATGAGATTAGAAATAAATTACAAAAAGAAAATGAAAAAGCCCACAAACACATGAAGGCTTAACAATATGCTGCTAAATAACCAATGGATCAATGATGAAATAAAAACAGAGATCAAGCAATATATGGAGACAAATGACAACAATAACTCAACTGCAAAATCTGTGGGATGCACAAAGGCTGTGCTAAGAGGGAATTATATTGCAATACAGGCCAACCTCAGGAAAGAAGAACAATCCCATATGAACAGTCTAAACTCACAATTAATGAAACCACAAAAAGAAGAAAAAATAAGACCCAAAGTCAGTAAAAGGAGGGACATAATAAAGATAAGAGCACTAATAAATAAAATCGAGTAGAATAAAACAACAGAATCAATGAAAGCAGGAACTGGTTCTTTGAGAAAATAAACAAAATGGATAAACCCCTATACAGACTTATCAAGAGAAAAAGAGAGTTTACACATACAAAAAAGGTCAGAAATGAGAAAGGAAAAATCACTTCAGATGACACAGAAATATAAAGAATTATTGGAAATACAAAGAATTCTAGAGGATAACTTAGAAGAAATTGACAACTTTCTAGAAAAATAAAACCTTCCAAGGTCTGACCCAGGAAGAAACAGAAAATCTGAACAGACCAATTCCCAGCAATGATATTTAATTAGTAATCAAAAAACTATACAAGAATAAAACCCCTGAACCAGATGGTCTCACAGCTGAATGTTATCAAACACTTAGTGAAGACCTAATACCCATCCTCTTTAAAGTTTTCCAAAAAGTAGAAGAAGAGGGAATACTTCCAAACTCATTCTGAGACCAGCATCACTCTAATACCAAAACCAGGCAAAGACACCACAAAAAAAGAAAATTACAGACCAATATCCCTGATGACATAGATGCAAAAGTACTCAACAAAGTATTAGCAAACCAAATTCAAAAATACATCAAAAAGATCATCCATCATGATCAAGTAGGATTTATTCCACGGATGCAAGGATGGTACAATATTAGAAAATCCATCAACATCATACACCACATAACAAAAAGAAAGACAAAAACCACATGATCATCTCCATAGATGCTGAAAAAGCATTGACAAAATTCAACATCCATTCATGATAAAAACTTTCAATAAAATGGGTATAGAGGGCAAGTACCTCAAATATAAAAAGGCCATATATGACAAACCCACAGTCAACATCATACTTAACAGCGAGAAGCTGAAAGCTTTCCTTTAAGATCAGGAACAAGACCAGGATGCACACTCTCCCCATTTTTATTCAGCATAGTTCTGGAGGTCCTCACCATGGCAATCAGACAACACAAAGAAATAAAAGGCATCCAGACTGGTAAGGAAGAAGTTAAACTGTCACTATTTTCAGATGACGTGATAGTGTACAAAAAAACCCCTAGAGAATCCATTTCAAAACTACTAGATCTAATATCTGAATTCAGCAAAGTACAGGGTACAAAATTAATACACAGTGATCTGTTGCATTCCTATATACTAATGGTGAACTAGCAGAAAGAAAAATCAGGAAAACATTCCATTCACAATTGCATCAAGAAGAATAAAATACCTAGGAATAAACCTAACCAAGCAAGTGAGAAACCTGTACCCTGAAAAGTACAAGACACTACTGAAAAAAATTGAAGAATGTACCATTAAATAGAAATACATCCCATGCTCACGGATTGTAGAGTCCATTAAAGAAGAATTAATATTGCCAAAATGGCCACCTTGCCCAAAGAAATTTACAGATTCAAGGCAACCCCTATCAAAATACCAATAGCATTCTTCAATGAACTGCAACAAAGAGTTCTAAAATTCATATGGAACCACAAAAGACCCCGAATAGCCAAAGCAATCCTGAAAAAGCAGCACAAAGCTGGGGGGATTATGCTCCCTGGCTTCAAGCTTTACTACAAAGATACAGTTATCAAAACAATTTAGTACTGGCACAAGAACAGACCCATAGATCAATGAACAGAAGAGCCCAGATCTAAACGCATGCATCTATGGTCAATTAACATACAATAAAGGAGTCATGAATATACAATGGGGAAAAGACAGCCTCTTCAAGAACTAGTGTTGGCAAAACTGGGCAGCTACATGCAAGAGAATTAAACTGGATTATTTTCTAACTCCATGCACAAAAGTAAACTCAAAGTGGATCAAAGACCTGAATGTAAGTCATGAAACCATAAAACTGTTAGAAGAAAATGTAGGCAAAAATCTCTTGAATATAACATGAGCAACTTTTTCCTGAACACATCTCCTCAAGCAAAGGAAAAAAAAGCAAAAATGAACAAATGGACTACACATCAAGCTAAAAAGCTTCTTTACAGCAAAGGACACCATCGGCAGAACTAAAAAGTACCCAACAGTACAGGAGATTGTATTTGTAAATGACATATCTGACAAGGGATTATCATCCAAAATAGATAAAGAACTCACATGCCTCAAGACCCAAAAAGCAAATAACCAATTAAAAAGTGGATGGAGGATATGAACAGACAATTCTCTAAAGAACAAATTCAGATGGCTAATAGTCACAAGAAAAGATGCTCCCCATTGCTAATTATAAGGGAAATGCAAATTAAAACCATGAGATATCACCTCATACCAGTTAGTATGGCCAACATCCAAAAGACAAACAACAACAAATTCTGGCGAGGATGTGGGGAAAGGGGAACCCTCCTATACTGCTGGTGGGAATGTAAATTAGTTAAAACATTGTGGAAAGCAGTATGGAGGTTCCTCAAAGAATTAAAAATAGAAATACCATTTGCCCTGGGAATTCCACTCCTAGGAATTAACCCAAAGAAAACAAGTTCTCAGATTCAAAAAGACATATGCAACCTTATGTTTATCACAGCACTATTTACAATAGCCAAGATATGGAAGCAACCTAAGTGTCCATCAGTAGATGAATGGATAAAGAAGATGTGGTACATATATACAATGGAATACTATTCAGCCATAAGAAAGAAAGAAATCGTACCATTGCAACGACATGGATGGATCTAGAGGGTATTATGTTCAGTGAAATATGGCAAAGACAAATACCAAATGATTTACCTCATTTGTGGAGTATAACAACAACGCAAAACTTATGGAACAAAAAAGCAGCAGACTCGCAGACCCTAAGAAGGGACTAGAGGTTACCAAAGGGGATGGGTGAGGGAGGATGGGTGGGAGGAAGAAGGGGACTGAGGGATATTATGATTAGTACACATGGTGTGGGAGAGGTCATGGGGAAGACAGTGTAGCCCAGAAAAGAGAAGTAGTGACTCTGTGGCATCTTGCTATACTGATGGATAGTGACTGCAATTGGGTATCGGAGGGACTCAGTGATATGGGTGATTGTAGTAGCCACATTGTTTTTCTTGTGAAACCTTCATAAGAGTGTATATCAATGACACCTTAATAAAAAAAATGTTCATAGTTGCTTTATTATAATAGCCAAACACTATATTCAACTTAAGTTATCATTAAGAGTAAACTAGTTAATTAAATTGTTGTATATTCTTATAATACATAACTACATACTGTTTAGAAAAAGAATAAACTATGATTTCCACAGAGGCGAGATGAATCAAGTTATATTGAGTAGAGAAAGCCAGACATAAAAAAGCACCTACTATATGATTCCATTTATATGAATTTGAGAATAGGAAAAATTAACATATGGTGAAGAAAGAATAATTATCTGTGATGGCAGTATTGAAAGGGAAGGACAAAGTGTGCTGGAATGTTCTGCAAACTGATATGGGTGGTAGTTACAAAGTTGTGCAGAGTAAAATGTTATTGAACTGTATACTTATGATTTTTGCACTTAACTAACCTTAATGTACAATTTTTATCTCAAGTTAAGAAGGTTTTGTTTTTAAAGTGAGTTTTAATTGTTCAGCATAGAAAGTATCAGGTAACTACTTTATGAACTTTTTCTCTTAAGTGAAGCTTATTTCTGTGTACACTGTTGTATATAATATTACTTACACATCTAGTTCCTCATTAAATCTTCATTAAATCCATGAAAAATTCAAAGATTTTACTGTAAGTTGCCCAAAGAATTAAATAAATAGGTTCAATAGCAAAAGGGGGTGAGGGGTCAAACTTTGAATCCCTTTATTATTATTTGAATATTAGATTGAATTCCCTGGAAACAGACTCTAAGATAAAGATTAGCATGTAGGGGGTTTACTGGGAAGTACTCTTGGAAACAAATTTCACAAAAGCATGTGAGAATGAGATTAGCGTGGCAAGAGGCTCAGTTGTGATTCAGCTGCAACAGAGACCTCAGCCAATTCCCTGGAGGAGTTCTGGAGGGACTCGGCATTGACAAGTCGCTAGATGTGGACTGAACCAGGGTAGAGAATAATCTTGAGTAAGACAATGTTTTTTGGCTGAAGACAATTCTGTAGGCCATTAGCAACTAATACTCTTGGTAAGCAGAAAAATAAGTCCTAAATACTGAAGAGAAGATTGAAACGGGACACTATCATATCCTTTACAAATATTGACAGAGCTCTGTTCATTACTGAGTATATGAAAAACTAACTGTAAAATATTTGTAAATGACCAACAGATGAGTGATGAGAACCCAAATTATATATTTTTCTGCTCAGTAGTATTTTTTTTATATAATGCTTCCAGGCCATCACTGACTTTTTTCCCTGATTTTCCAAATATTAGGTATTAAAGTCAATTATTATTAAAATACCTAATAACACTTCTTGGACAACATTAAAGTGGGAAATTTTTAAAGACAGTTAATGGAATCCACATTATACCTTTAAAAGTGGTTATTTATAGTCATTGACCAGCATAATTTGTGTGTTAATTTGATTCTTGGAATAACTCTTACTCTACTGTAAATCATAACTTTATAACAGGAATGTCCATATGTAATATTACTGATGTAGATTAGATACAAGTTATTTAGTAAATCACAAGGACTTAAAAGATACTCAAATTTTATCATGTTTAGAATAATTAGTATCAATGAAAAGTCAAATACAAATGTATGTGTATATAGTAAAAATAAAGAATAATATATATTGAAACATTTAATGAAGAACAAAGTGTTTTACAGAAGTTCAACAATTTCTAAAAGGTTGATAGTATACATATTTTTTTCCATTAGAGAAAGTGTATCACCATTGTGGGAATCAGAGACTGTTCTCTTTCTTTCTATTTTATAATTTTTTAGAATTTCTAAAACAAGAGGTATTTCTGAGAACAATAAATATTATTTCAAAACAAAATTTAAGAAGGAAATATGGTAAGAATGGTACAAGTTGAGGGGTCATGTGAAACCTCCAAGGTAACAATTATAAAAATTGAACTAAATATTATAAAACCATTTAAATAAACTTAAGAATCCAAAAGCAGAAAGAAGCCACATGAAAGTTTACACTTGATATCTTCAACTGGAAGGTGTCAGAATTATGAGAATGTAGGATTCTGGCCTGAAGGCACGTCCCAATTTCCATGGCTAAAGGAGCAGAATACAGCAGTAGGAAACCTCATCATTATCAGTTCAAGGTACTGGAGATAAGCATTCAGGGTTGAAAAACAGCCATGAATTTAAAGGGATAATTTCAGCACAAGAGAACTGTGAAGGTATGATATCTAAAATCTCAGTGTTAACTCTGCCAAAACACTAGCCAAAAGTTGAACTTTCATTCACAGGGAATACTCCAGAGCCCCTAATGAGAAAAGTCAAGGAATATGACTACCCTGTGAACAGATTTGTAAATTCGTAACTTTTCTTTTCTTTTCATTTTTTTTAGCTGAATACATTAAGTGAAGAGGTTAAGTGAAAAGCAGAAAACTGAAACTTTTCAGGCCTGGACACAGTAATGATACCAGTGGCTGCATGCTATGAGGAAGACGAACTTTATAGTTTGAATTCAGGTAAGTTAACTGCCTACTACAACGTTAAACCAGAATCATCATAAGAACACATCACAATCCAGTTGCTATAATATATTTCTACAATATCCAATGTTCAGCTAAAAATTTCCAGACATGCTAAGAAATAGGAAAACATGACTCATACTCAGGATAAAAGACTGTCGTGAAAATGTGATTTTGACTAGACCCAGATGTTGGATATAAAAAGATATCATAGCAGATAATAAAAAAATAATAGTAAAATAAAAGATACTATAGCAGCTAATATAAATAATTTCAAAAAATTAAAATATTTTGAAAGAATTAAAGGAACACATGGTATCAATGAATGAACCACAGGGAATTAGAACAATTTGGAACCTATAAGAAAAAGAAAATTGTCAGAGCTGAAATGTAAAGCTACATGTAGAGCAAGGCTTCTCTGCATCTGCCCTGCACATTCATAGTTCATTCACAGTTCAGGGCATAGCCAGAAATTTGGGTGGAGATTAGGCACAGAATTAATTTTCTTCAGTGGATTCCTCTTCCCTGAAAAAATTTTCCCTCACTTTCCATGTTGACTATTCATATAAAAGTTTGTCAGCTTGTTCTTTATATGAATAAGACTCAAAGTTTAATAAGCTAGTACATCTTAGTTAATCCTACAGCTTAGACTGGAGTCTGCTCTCAAGTTGTGTTAGGTTTTTTTCTGCTTGTTTGCATTTTTGTGAAGGTAACTACAACTTATAGTTATGTGTAAGAGGGGCAATATAATAGGAGTTACTTGGTCATGATGGAAGCAGAATGCTTTGGTCTATTTTTTGACATACGTTTATTCATTTGCTACTCATTGACTTATTCAACAAATATTTTAAAATATTTGTTACTATTTGGTAGCATTGTGTGTCGTTTGTTCAAAACTCTGGTGATAAGGGAGTGAGCCAGAGAAAGAACTTAGTCTGTACTAATGAAAGAGGCAAAAATAAATAACACAAACACATTGATTATACATGGAAATAAATTCTATAGAGGCAAAAGAGGACAAGGTGGTGGGAGGGGCATTTTACACTAGGCAACGAAAGAAGTCCTGTAAGAGAAGATGAAATTTGAACTGAAGCGTGAACAAAAAGGGAAAACACATGACCAACTGTAGAATTACATCCTACACAGAAAGAACAACAAACCCAAAGAAGGCCTTGAGAAATCTGGCCAGTTTATGAAGGAATGGTTTACATTTAGAATTGCCAGCCTTAGTAAATCAAAATGCAGTATGCCCAGTTGAATTTGAAGACTTGAAACTTATTATTTAGTTTCTCGTAACTGCAGTGGAAAGCACTGAAAGATTTTGAACAAGACTGACATAATGTTTTTTTTAAGTTAAATAAATAAACATAGAATAACATAGAATGAAAGAATTCAAACAGATTAAATTGGATAAACTAAAATCTGTATGCCTCATGGCAGCAACTGTTTTTTAATTCATTTCTGAGAAAAGTGTAAAGGCAGGAATGTACATAATGGCTTCAAACAACAGAAAGTCAGCCTGGCTTGAGTCAAGGGTTTTTATCAACAGAACATAAGGGAGATTTAATGTACTCTAAGAGCCTCGAATGACAACCAAGATACACTTTATGCTGGTAGGCATTGAGGAAATGACACAAAAATATTGTAATATATCAGATCTGGGTCAAGTCTGTAGAAGCAGCAATAAAGACATCAAGACTTCCATTTCTCAAAAAATGGAAGACAAGAAATTCTGAAAAAAATATTTGATAGAAGCTCAGGGGATGGGGAGTGAGATAAGGAGATTTTTGATTTGTTGCATTTTGGGTGTTTTGAAGTGATTTGCTTGTGGAGAGTTGGAGATGAGGCTGGAGCTTTGAAGAAATCTGGTTGGATATGATTTAGTTATTAAACTTACAAAATGGTTTTTAACACCAAGAGATTGCAGCAGCAAAGAACAGTGGTCTGACCACTAAGCCCTGGATATGTAAAAACAGAATCAGGAATTAGAAAAACTAATACATAAGGAATAAGAAAAGGTGGCAAACACATAGACTTCAGACAGAGAGGTGTTCAAAGGAAGCCACTGAATTCACATTCATCACTGCACTGTGCCTTGGATTTGGTAGGTGCTTACTTAGAGTTTGCTGAAAAGGTCATAAAATCCTCCTGTGTTGTAAAATATTCACAGAATAAAAATTAAGTTACTGCAATTTTTAATGTGATGTAGCTAGAAATAATATTAAAAATTTTTAAAGAGAATTTTCAAGTTATCAACAATACTTATTAAAAAGCCAGCAAAATTCAAGACATATTTCATAGCATTTATTTAACCTACAAAGAACATAAAAAGATTCTCATGTGAAAGTATAAACCTCTCATCTAGATCTTATATTGTATAGGACAGAAGACACAGATATGAAATACAGAAGGGTGGCAGAATGATGTCCTACAAGTTGACAAAGTTCACAATGCTCAGCTGAATTTGTCCATTTAACAATAATGCCTGGAAAACAAGACCTAAATTGCAACAGCTGGGGAACTGTGACTTGCTAAAGACAACTATTTCAGTCAATAATGTTCTTGTTTCATTTTGATTTCAACATTCTGGAATATACATGAAGTGAAAAAAAAAATACGTGAAATAATCCCAGCGTCTCTGAGGTTATGGCTTGCCTATGAGGCTTGGCCTTACAGTTGAAATCAATACTTCTCCACAGGGATGATTTACCCCATGGAACATCTAGCTCTGTCTGGAGATGGTTTTATTGGTCACCTTTGGCATCTAGCGATAGAGGTTAGGTATACAGCTAAACATCCTACTGCACTCAGGACAATACCTCATCATAAAGAACTATCTGACCCAAGTAGTGCCAACATTGCAAAACCCTATTTATCAATGCCTGTGGTTCCAGATACACTCATAAAACAGAACTGGGTCAAGCTCTCTTTATAGGGATAAAATTTCTTATGGAGTGCTGAGATGTTGAATCTTCTTTAGCAGAATGCTTTCTGCCTGCTTGGATTTGCAGTGCAGGCTACTTTCCTTCATACACACTAGATGAATAGTGTGCAGGAAGATTTCTATGTGTTTTCAAAAAACTAAACAAAAAACATTTTCAAAAAAATCTCTCATTGCATCCCTCTTGTTAGGAGCAGTCATGGCATAAATATTTGTGGCATTTCATTCATGTTCTTTATTTTTCCCTTCTTGCAACAAGCAATAGGTGACTGACCAGCTGGAGAGCAATAAGCATCCAACTCAGGCTAAAAATTTGTTACTACTGTTTTCTATCTTTGCATCAATTTCAAATGTATGATAGTGATGATTTTCATCATTGATATCAACACGATTTTTCCATGTTCACTCTTGTATAAAAAAAGACAGCAATTTTCATATTTCTTTATCTTGCAAACTGCCCCATTTTTTTTTTTTTTACAAAATCTTACATAAAGTCCCAAATGTAAATGAAAGATTTAGTGCCAAGTCACCTCTATTCCCTACTTCCATCATCCTTGCCCCTCTACCTCACCTTCTTAAACAAGTAATACCTTTGCAAAAGTTTTGGGGCTGGAAGAAACAATGTTGGAAAGACATTGTAATAATATAATAATATAGTAGAATAATTGCATAAATATTGCCCTACTATCCTGGCAATGACCTTAATGCAGCTAAAACAGAATTTTTGACTGGCAGTCAGCAAGCCATGTATCAGTTTCAAATGTTCCTTCAATAGCAGATGTATCAAAATCCAAGTCTGGCATACAAGGGTCCCTTTGGGGGTATCAGTTTATAATACATGACAGCATGGGTTGTTCAAAGCTTAACTGCATATTAATGGTAATGAACAGTTTCTTTGCCTCAATTAATCTTTGCTGAACTTACTCCCTTGCTATTGTCCAGTGAATTCCTGGGAATGGGCTCCTTGCCATTGCCAACCTACCCTCCTTCTGGTAAGAATGCAGGCCCACCGTATCTCCTTAGCTAGAGTCTTACTGCTGGTGTCTTGTAGAATACTTAGAAAAAAACAGACATTAGGAGTAAAGTCCTAAATCTCATGGTGATATAAAGAAAATTATCTTTGAAAAAAATGTTTGGCTTATATTTTTGTCTATGAAAAACATCTTTCAAAGTAACCATCTTAAAACTAAAATTAAGAGATAATTTAACCAAAAGAATGAATAAAATAAATTATTACCAATGAAAGAAGGGTTAAATTCAATTTTAATTTGCATATAAAAAATTGTTTTCAGATAGGAGATTTAAAGGGAGCACAGTCACCCAAGACCTCTGTTTTTGTCTTTGTGCTACCTTATCTTTTCTTCATATTCTATAACCTACTTCTACATCTTGATTCTTACATTAAGGATAGAGAACAGTCGAGACTGAAGTATCTAGTACCAAGACTTATGTTTATTTTTAAAAGTCATTTGTTCATTTGTTAAATATGTCATGAACACCAATTAGGTACACCACACATGGTGAGTCATATAAACTCTAAGATTCCTGCATCCAGCCAGTATGATTCAGTGCCTACGTTAGGCCAGGCACTGTTCTAGGTATCTGGGATACAAAGCAACCGAACAGACAGCTTCCTGTCCTCATGGATTCTAGAAGAGCATATGATATGATTTCTATTAATGAGAAGCTTTTAAGAAAACTTGGAGGGAAATAGGTATGCATAGACAATCTAAAAGAAGAAACTGCCCTTTCCACTTGCTCCCTGTCCCATAATGATGTAGTCAATTGTAATTATAATTTTCCATTTCCTTCATTAAAAAATTATTTCTACTCTATTTCCATAAAAAAATTATTTCTACTCTATTTCCATTCATTGCTTTTTGAAAACTCAGAAGAACCCTATATATTTGTGCATGCAAGTTCTCCATACAAAACTGATAAAAGTTGTTTGATTGACTTGAGAATTAAAAACCTTATGCCACCACCATCATGGGTAACTAAAATGATCCCTGGGTGACCCTCAAAGACTATGTGGGGCACAGATTAAAAACCACTATTGAAAATGCTGTGGGCAGAGAAATATAGCTTAACTGTAGGTAGCAGAGTGGCTATATACATGTCATTTATGAGAAAAAGAGCTGTTAAGTATTGGAAAAGTCTAGAAGTTTTCTTAAAAGACATAAGATTCAGTCTGCCATTTAAGACACAAGTAGACTTTAGTTTGATGGAAAAAGCAAAGTGAGCTTGTCTTGAAAACCAGAATGTGCTGAGAAATGGGCAGTGAAGGACAAGGTACATGGGGGAGGCAAAGGCAGGTCACTGGGTCACCAGTGGCAGGTTACCGCGAGAGGAGGACATGCTGGAATAGTATTTGATATCCTATAGGTAATGGGCCATGAAGAATAGATACTAGAAAGGAGGAAATGGAATTGCCCAGAGGTTGATCTCCAAATCTGTGCTCTCCCATCATGACTTTTTACATGCATTTTGTAAACTGTAAAATATTGTTCATACTGCACTGATGAATCTTAGGTCATTTTACAATTCTGTTCTCAGTTTTCAGTCAGACTATTTCATCCAGGAAGCACTGAGGTATGGGTGTTTCTAACTCAAAGATTCTTGATTTTTAAGCTTAAACATGGGTTATCATTGTGCATATATTTATTCCTAGTTAAATTAAAAATAAGGGTTCACAGAATTATTCTTTTTGAGATTGGTCATATTATACTTATCTTTTAAAAACAGAATTGCATTAATAACGTTCGAAAGCACTTCCATTCTATTTGAGAAGTCATAACTCATGAAGAAAATAGACTTCGAGAAGCACTTAGAAAGGACTAGTACAGCAATATAAATCATATATATGTCCTCCTAGGAAAGCAGTTATGTTTAAAACTCTTACAAATCATAGTTTATAGTGGTTGTTTTAGAACAAGAAATGAGTATATTACTGTACATATATTTTTATGGCTTCATAAAGCTGAGCACTGCTTAAAAGTATAAAGGGGTCATTATGTCAACTAAATGACTTTTCTTCCCCTAGAGTAGGTTTTAAATATCTGAGCATAGCAAACACTTGCTAGCTTATCCTTATCCTGAATTTAGAGAAATAGTTCTGAAAGAGATATTTCATGGTGTTTGATCAATAATAATTAAAATTAAAATAAAACTTCTTCCATTTCCTCTCACACCAGCAATTTGAACTTCAGAAAATTTTTTAAAGGAAAACTTCATAATTACTAACCTGAGAAATTTTCTAAGCAGGAGTGAGGATTGCCCACCTGACAATGAATCCAATTAATCTGCTTTCTCATGACTTTTCTCCTCCTAAAAATTTTCTATAACACACTTAAAAGATATAATCTGCCAAGTAACTAACTAAATGATCATTATCTAGGAGGGTCCGTACTGACTCTTCTTCCAAATAACTCAGATTTACTCAGAACTTCTGAGCCTTAATTCAGTTCCACTGAACTCAACAAATACTTGCTATGTCAACTACTATATGCTAGACATTGTTCCAGCTACAGAGATGACAAAAATGCATTATGTCTTAGTTCATTTCCTCAAAGAGCTTCCAGTCAAGACAGGAAGCAAGAGATATGTAAATAGCTAACCAGAAGGCAGCCCAGAGGAGAGGTATAAACAAGCTGCTCTAGAGAAGCCAAAGGGAAAAAATTACATTCTGCTGCAGAGAGGGAAAGCAATGAGGGAAGGATTCATGAAGGCGGCTGCATTCCAGTAAATTAAGTTTCAGTAGGTAGAAAAGGGCCAAAGAAGAGGCACCAGACTGAAAGAAGGATAAAAGCAGTTTTGCGATATAATACTCAGATTCTTCCTCAGTACTGCCTAATCTGGTGGACTTCCTCCCTGTCAAAGAGGACATCAAATGGGTGAGGCGTTCTTCTCAGGCCATAAGGACAGTGGCAAGTCGTGGATGGTGGCAGCAAGACTATAGGTTCCGGAATCAGACTGTTTTAGGTTCAGATCCCAGCTCTGCTATTTACTACCAGACATGCTAGCTACTATTTCTGAACCTCAGTTTTCATATTTGTGATGGAAGACTAGTAGTATCTACTTTAAAGGGCAATCGGGAAAATTAATTTTAAAAACTCCATAGAGAGCAACTGCTAAAGAAAACTATGCAAAGAGAGAGACAATAAAAACAGTATAAATAAATCAAAATGGGATCCTAAAAAATGTTCAATTAATCCACAGGAAGGAAAGAAAAAAACAGAGGGAACAAAATGAAAACATAAAGTGGCAGATTTAAGCTAGCAGCCCAAAGCTTGAAGCAGCTCTGATGTCTTTCAACAGGTGAATGGTTCCATAAATTCTGGTACATATGAATGATGGGATACTACCACCCAGTAACAAGGAATGCATTATTGGTACAGTTGCTTGAAGGAATTGGAAAGGAATTACGCTGAGTGAAAAAAGCTAGTCCCAAAGGTTTTGGATTGCATTTATATAATATTCTTGAAGTGATAAAATTATAAAAATGGAGAACAGTAATGGGGTATGTGGTGGGGACTTGATAATGGGGAGAATCTAGTAACCACAATGTTGCTGATGTAATTGTATATCAATAATACCAAAATAAATAAATAAAAATATTTTTTAAAAATGGAGAACAGATCAGTTGTTGCCAGTAGTTAAGGATTTGTGGTTATAAAAGAATGAGACAAGGGATCCCTGTGACAGAAATGTTCAGTATCTTGAGTGTGGTGGCTGATATATGAACATAACAACATGTGATAAAATTGTATGGAACTAAATACACACACACACACACACATACACACACATAAGTAAAACAGGGTAAATCAGAATAAGACCTTTGGTTTGTCTCAGTGTCCAGATCCTCCTTGTGATAATATACTATAGCTCTATAGCATGCTGCCATTAGGGGAAACAGGATGAAAGACACAGCACTCAAAGTAAATCTACATTATCTCAAAAGAAAATGTTAAATTCAACAAAACAAAATTCTGTAGACCCTGTATCAGTTATAATAATGTCTAGCATGTAATAGTTAATCTAGCCAATATTCATTTATTTCAGTAGAACTGAATGTGGTATGGCTTAAACAACAGAAAATTCGTTTCTCATAGTTCTGGAAGCTAGAAGTCTACAATCAAGTTGTCAACAGTGTCGTTTCTTCTGAGGCCTTTCTTGTTGGCTTACAGATTGCTGCATCCTTGCTGTGTCCTCACATGTTCTTTCCTCCGTGTGCGTCCATGGCTGCATCCAAGTTTCCTTTTCTTATAAAGACACAAGTCATAGTGGCTTGGGGCCCACCCAAAAGACCTCATTTTAACTTAATTACTTCTTTAAAGACCTTATCTCCAAATATGGTTACATTTTGAGGTGTTGGCAATTAGGACTTCAACATACGAGCTGAACGGTAGCCCAATTCAGCCCACCTACAGACTTAAAACTACAAAAGTCTTACCAGAAGGTAAAGGAGAAAATCTTCATGACATAATATTTGGCAATGATTTAAAGATGACACCACAAGTACAGGCAAAAAAAAGAAAAAGATAAAGCAGACTATATCAAAATTAAAAACTTCTGTAGATCAAAGCACAAAATCAACAGAGTGAAATGGTAACTCACAGGATGAGAGAAAATATTTGAAAATCATTATCTCATAAGGGGTTTATATCCAGATTATATAAAGAGCTCCTGTAACTCAACAATAACAAAACAATCCAATTAAAAAATAAGCAAAGGACTTAAATGGACATATCTCTGAAGATAGATTAATAGATTAATGACCAAGTACATGAGAAGATGCTTAACATCATTAATTGTTAGGGAAATGTAAATCAGAACCACAGTGAGATATCACCTCATATCCATTAGGATGGCTACTATTAAAAAAAAACAGAAAATAACACAGGTTGGTAAGGATTAGAGAAACTGAAACACTTGTGTACTCTTGGTGGGAATGTAAAATGGCTCAAACCCTGTGGGAAAATTGTTCCACAAAGTATTAAGCTTAGAATTATCATATGACCCGGCAGTTCCACTTTTGGGTATATGCTCTACACTAAAGAATTGAAAACAGGTGCCCAAACAGATATCATGTTCATAGCAGCATTATTCACAACAGCCAAAAGACAGAAGCTACCTAAGTACCCATCAACAGATATACAGATAAACATAATGTGGTATATACATGCAAGAGAATATTATTAGTCTTAAAAAGGAAGGAAATTTGACATATGCTACAACATGTATGAATTATGCTAAGTAAAATAAGTCAGTCACAAAAGGACAAATATTGCATGATTTCACTTAGTTGATCTACTTCAAGTAGTTAAATTCATAGAGTCAGAAAGTAGAATGGTGATTGCCAGGGGCTGAGGCAGAGGGGATAATGTGGAATTATTATGTAATACATGGAGTTTCAGCTTGGCAAAGAGGTGGGTTCTATGGATGACCAGTGGTGTGGACAGCACGACAGTGTCAATGTATTTAATGTCACTCACCTGTACACTTAAAGATGGCTAAGATGGAAGATTTTATGTTATGTGTCTTTTGCCATAATTAAAACAAATACAAACTAGGTTTAAATTTAAAAAGAGTCATTGAGACCTGTGCACATAGCAAGAACTTAGAAAATATTAGTTACCACCTGTTCTCTCTATGAACACTAAGACAGATTTCAGTTTCTTCATTATTTTCTCTGCAAGGCGCTCCTCTCTGCCTCTTCTAAGTCTTATTTCTTCAGCAAGAACCTTGTGTTTTAGTAAAACAGATCTAGTCAAATTAGGTTCCTGTCACTTCACTTCTTTACTCTGTGTGGCTCCTAAACTGAATAACTGGTTAAAGGCCATTTTCTATATTTTTCCCATTAAGATATGAAAAAGCTGTTTCTTGGTTTAATACATCTTTTTTTAATATGACAACAATTTAATAACCCAAGTATGATAACATAATAAGCATTCTCATCTTGTGGCTTGGATACACAGGCATTTAATATTCCAAAGATGATGAAAAAAATGGAAGCAAGTAATTTTTCCCCCACAATAAGAATTGCATCTGATAGAGAATTTTACTTTCTTTTTATGTAAAATATATTCAGTTTTTTCTATATTATGTATCAGAGTTAATATATCTTGATCACAAGGACCTAATGTCCACTCATATTAAATAAACTGGATATTTAGTCCAACACAAAATCCTCTCATCCTGTACTCTTGAGTTTCTTGAAGAATGTCTTGAAGGATCTAAATATATAATTAAAACATTTGATTGTTAAATAAGTTTGGGAAACATTAGAGAATCAAAGTTAAACATTTATTTATGGCTGAACGTCTTAGCTCTCCTACACAATAATCTATACTTTTTCTCTCCAGGCAGAAAATAGGGTAAATAGGAGTTATCAAACTTAACTGACCACTCCACCACTTATTTTAAATTGAATCATCTCAGGACTATTAAAATTTTGGGGACACAGTGCAACTTGGGATTGGGATGGATGAGGATGACACTGCTGCCATGAGCAAACTGGAAACACCTTTTTTTTTTTATTAAGGTATTATTGATATATACTCTTATGAAGGTTACAAATGACAAAACAATGTGGTTACTATATTTACCCATATTATCAAGTCCCCGCTCACACCGCATTGCAGTCACTGTCAATCAGTGTAGTAAGATGCCACAGATTTACTATTTGCCTTCCCCGTGCTACATTGTCTTCCCTGTGACTCCCCATACCATGTGTACTAAACATAATACCCCTCAACCCCCTTCTCCCTCCCTCCCCCCACCACTCCTCCCCTTTGGTAACCACTAGTCCCTTCTTGGAGTCTGTGAGTCTACTGTTCTATTCCTTCAGTTTTGCTTCATTGTTATACACCACAAATAAGGGAAACCATTTGGCACTTGTCTTTCTCCACCTGGCTTATTTCACTGAGCATAGTATCTTCTGGCTCTATCCATCTTGTTGCAAATGGTACGATTTCTTTCTTTCTTAAAGCTGAATAGTGTTCCATTGTGTATATGTACCACCTCTTCTTTATCCATTCATCTACTGATGTACACTTAGGTTGTTTCCATATTTTGGCTATTGTAAATAGTGCTGTGATAAACATAGGATTGCATATGCCTTTTTGAATCTGAGAACTTGTATTCTTTAGGTAAATTCCAAGCAGTAGGACTCCTGGGTCAAATGGTATTTCTATTTTTAGTTTTTTGAGGAACCTCCATATTGCTTTCCACAATGGTTGAACTAGCTTACATTTCCACCAGTAGTGTAGGAGGGTTCCCCTTACTCCTCATCCTCACGAGCATTTGTTGTTCTTAGTCTTTTCTATGTTGGCCATCCTTGCTGGTGTGAGATGATATCTCATTGTGGCTTTAATTTGCATTTCCCTGATAATTAGTGATGTGGAGCCTATTTTCATGTGGCTGTTGGCCATCTGAATTTCTTCTTTGAAGAATTGTCTTTTCATATCCCCTGCCCATTTTTTAATCATGTTGAGGCATGTGAGTTCTTCATATATATTGGATGTTAACATCTCATCAGATATGTCATTTACAAATATATTCTTCCATACTGTAGGATGCCTTTTTGTTCTGTTGATGGTGTCCTTTGCCATACAGAAGTTTTTTAGTTTGATGTAGTCCCATGTGTCCATTTTTCCTTTTGTTTCCCTTGCTCGAGGAGATGGGTTCAGGAAGAAGTTGCTCATGTTTATATCTAGGAGATTTTTGCCTTTGTTTTCTTCTAAGAGTTTTATGATTTCATGACTTACATTCACATCTTTGATCCATTCCTAGTTTACCTTTGTATATGGGGTTAAACAATAATCCAGTTTCACTCTCTTGCATATAGCTGTCCAGTTTTGCCAACACCAGTTGTTGAAGAGGCTGTTATTTCTCCATTGCATGTACATAGTTCCTTTATCGTATATTAATTGACCATATATGATTGGGTTTATATCTGGGCTCTCTAGTCTGTTCCATGGGTCTATTCTTCTGTTCCTGTGCCAGTACCAAATTGTCTTGATGACTGTGGCTTTGTAGTAGAGCTTGAAGTTGGGGAGCTAATCCCCCAGCTTTATTCTTCCTTCTCAGGATTGCTTTGGCTATTCCAGGTCTTTGGCGGTTCCATATGAATTTTTGAACTATTTGTTCCACTTCATTGAAGAATGCTATTGGTATTTTGATAGGGATTACATTGAATCTGTAGATTGGTTTAGGCAGGATGGCCATTTTGACAATACTAATTCTTCCTATCCATGAGCACGGGATGTGTTTCCATTTATTGGTATCTTCATTAATTTCTCTCATGAGTGTCTTGTAGTTTTCAACATATAGGTCTTTCACTTCCTTGGTTAGGTTTAGTCCTAGGTATTTTATTATTTTTGATGCAATTGTGAATAGAACTCTTTCGGATTTCTCTTTCTGCTAGTTTGTCATTAGCATATAGGAATGCAACAGATTTCTGTGTATTAATTTTCTATCCTGCAACTTTGCTGAATTGAGAATTTATTTCTAGTAGTTTTGGAGTGGATTCTTTAAAGATTATTATGTACAATATCATGTAATGTGGAAACAGTGACAGTTTAACATCTTCCTTACCAGTCTTAATGCCCTTTATTTCTTTGCATTGTCTAATGGCTGTGGCGAGGACCTCCAGAACTATGTTGAATAAAAGTGGAGGGAGTGAGCATCTTTGTCTTGTCCCCAATCTTAAAGGAAAAGCTTTCAGCTTCTCACTGTTAAGTGTGATGTTAGCTGTGGCTTTGTTATATATGGCCTTTATTTTGATGAGGTACTTGTCCTCTATACCCATTTTGTTGAGAGTTTTTATCATGAATGGATGTTGAATTTTATCAAATGCTTTTTTGGCATCTATGGAAATGATCATGTGGTTTTTGTCCTTTTGTTGATGTGGTGGATGATGTTGATGAGTTTTCTAATATTGTACCATACTTGCATCCCTGTAATAAATCCAACTTGATCATGTTGGATTATCTTTTTTGATGTATTTTCTAATTCCGCTTGCTAATATTTTGTTGATTATTTTTGCATCTGTGTTCATCAAGAATATTGGTCTGTTATTTTATTTTTGTGGTGCTTTTGGCTGGTTTTGGTATTAGAGTGATGCTGACCTTGTAGAATGGGTTTGGAAGTATTCCCTCTTCTTCTAGTTTTTGGAATACTTTTAAGGAGGACAGGTATTAGGTCTTCACTAAATGTGTGATAAAATTCAGTGGTGAAGCCATCTGGTCCAGGGGTTTTGTTCTTTGGTGGTTTTTGATTACCAATTCAATTTCATTGCTGGTAATTGGTCTGTTCAGATTTTCTAGGTTTCTTTCTGGGTCAGCCTTGGAAGGTTTTATTTTTCTAGAAAGATGTCCATTTCTTCTAGGTTATCCAGTGTGTTAGCATATAATTTTTATAGTATTCTCTCATAATTCTTTGTGTTTTTGTGGTGTCCATAGTGATTTTCCTTTCTCATTTTTGATTCTGTTTATGTGTGTACACTCTCTTTTTTTCTTGGTAAGTCTGGCTAGGGGTTTATCTATTTTGTTTATTTTCTCAAAGAACCAGCTCTTGCTTTCATTGATTCTATTGTTTTATTCTTTGCAATTTTATTTATATGCACTCTAATCTTATTATATCCCTCCTTCTACTGACTTTGGGCCTCATTTGTTCTTCTTTTTCTAGTTTCATTAATTGTGAGTTTAGACTGTTCATATAGGGTTGTTGTCCTTTTCTGAGGAAGGCTTGTACTGCAATATACTTCCCCCTTAGCACAGCCTTCACTGTATCCCCCAGATTTTGCGGTGTTGAATTATTGCTGTCATTTGTCTCCATATATTGCTTGATCTCTGTTTTTATTTGGTCATTGATCCATTGGTTACTTAGGAGTATGTTGTGAAGCCTCCATGTGTTCGTGGTATTTTTCATTTTCTTTGTGTAATTTATTTTGTTTCATACCTTTGTGGTCTGAGAAGCTGGTTGGTACAATTTCAATCTTTCAGAATTTACTGATGCTCTTTTTGTGGCCTAGTATATGTTCTATTCTTAAAAATGTTCTATGTGCACTTGAGAAGAATGTGTATTCTATTGCTTTTGTAGAGTTCTGTAGATGTCTGTTAGGTCCATCAGTTGAAAGTGCTGTTCAGTGCTTCCGTCTCCTTACTTACTGGCTGATCTGTCCTTTGGAGTGAGTGGTGTGGTGAAGTCTCCTAGAATGAATACATTGCATTCTATTTCCCCTTTTAATTTCTTTCACATATGTAGGTTATTCTGTGTGGTGTACATAGATATTTATAATAGTTATATCTTCTTGTTGGATTGAACACTTTATCATTATGTAATGTCCTTTGTCTCTTGTGACTTTGCTTTGAAGTCTGTTTTGTCTGATACAAGTAGTGTAACTTCTGCTTTTTTCTTCCTATTATTTGCATGAAATATCTTTTTCCATGCCTTCACTTTTTGTCTATGTATGTCTTTGGGTTTAAAATGAGTCTCTTGTAGGCAGCATATAGACGGGCTTTGTTTTTTATCCATTCAGTGACTCTACATCTTTTGATTGGTGTATTCAGACCATTTACACTTAGGGTGATTATCAATAGGTATGTACTTATTGCCATTGCGGGCTTTAGATTTCTGATTACCAAAGGTTCAAGTTAACTACCTTACTATCTAGGAGTCTAACTTAACTCACTTAGTATGCTATTACAAACACAATCAAAAGGTTCTTTTTTTCTCCTTCTTTTTATTCCTCCTCCATTCTTTATATATTTGGTATCATATTCTGTACTCTTTGTCTGTCCCTTGACTGACTTCGGGTGCTGTTGATTTAATTTTTCATTTGCTTAGTAATTAACTGTTCTACTTTCTTTACTATGATTTGATTACCCCTGGTGACAGCTATTAAACCTTAGGAACACTTCCATCTATACTAGTCCCTCCAAAATGCACTGTAGAGACAGCTTGTGTGAGGTAAATTCTCTCAGCTTTTATCTGAAAATTGTTTAATCCCTCCTTCAAATTTAAAAAATAATCTTGTCAGATCAAGTATTCTTGGTTTGAGGCCCTTCTGCTTTATTGCATTAAATATATCATGCCACTCCCTTCTGGTCTGTAAGGTTTCTGCTGAGAAGTGTGATGATAGCTTGATGGGTTTTCCTTTGTATGTGATCTTATTTCTCTCTCTGGCTGCTTTTCATAGTCTGTTCTTATCCTTGATCTTTGCCATTTTTAATTATTATATGTCTTGGTGTTGTCTTCCTTGGGTCCCTTGTGTTGGGAGATCTGTGCACCTCCATGGCCTGAGAGACTATCTCCTTCCCAGGAGTGGGAAAGTTTTCAGTAATTACCTCCTTAAAGACACTTTTTATCCCTTTTTCTCTCTCTTCTTCTTCTGGTACCCCTATAATGTGAATATTGTTCTGTTTGGATTGGTTACACAGTTCTTTCCATATTCTTTCATTCTTAGAGATCCTTTTTCCTCTCTGTGCCTCTGCTTCTTTGTATTCCTCTTCTCTGATTTCTATTTCATTTATCGTGTCATCCACCATATCTAATCTGCTTTTAAAACCTTCCATTGTTTCATTTCTAATACTGTGTTTCATAATGATTGAATCTCCAACCAGAATTCATTCCTGAGTTATTGAATATTTTTCTGTACCTCCATGAGCATGTTTATGATTTTTATTTTAAAATCTCTTTCAGGAAGATTTATGAGTTTGGTTTCATTTGACTCTTTCTCTGGTATATGTATGATTTTGCTTTGAACCAGTTTCCTTTGATGTTTCATATTTGTATGTGGCCCCCTTTAGTGCCCAGAAGCTCTACTCTCTGAAGATGCTCAGCCTGTGGAGCATTGTCAGAGGTCACTGGGAAGTGCTGTTGGTGCCTTGGGGATGAAAGAGCTGTTTCCTGCTTCCTGGCTGCTATGCCTATCTCCACTACCAGAACCAGTGGGCTGAGCACACAGGTATAAGCCTCTATGCTTTGCGTTTGTAGCTGCTATAGGTGAGGGTTCTCTCTGGCTGGTCTGACACCAGGGCAGGTTTGCCATTTTGTGAGTCAGGTGTGGGCTGGCTGGGAGGAAGGCACAGCAGGCTGTGTATCATGGAGGGGAGCCTTGGAGCTGCATAGGCCAGGCAGAGGGCTGGAGCGCTTGAAGATCATGAAAGTTCCCATCCTACTGGGCAGAGTGCACCCAGGCAATTTTGTCTACCTGTCCTTTATCCTGAGCAGTAAGCTCTGTGCAATCCTTTCCCCTTTAGCAGCACTCTAGCTGTTAGGAAGTCTCTCAGACTGTCCACCTTTCTTTTGTCCCAGAGCAGCTGGATATGGATCCCTGTTTTCCACAAGTGGCTCAAATCTCAGTCTTTGCAGGTATTCTGCTTGTCTTAGCTTTCCAACTCCCCTAATCACCAGAGCACCATGCAAAGTAGTTTTGTGCTCCCAGAGCAGATCTCCAGAGCTACATGTTCTGTATTTCCAGGCCTCCACTTCTTCTCCACCCCATTTCTCTTCCTCCCACCAGTGAGCTCAATTGGTGTAAGGGCTTGGGTTCCACTGGGCCATGGCTTTGGTATGTTACCCTGTTCTGTGAGGCCTATTCTTTTCTCCAGGTGTATGCAGTCTGTCATAGCCCTCTTTCCTGCTGCTCTTTCAGGATTAGTTGTATTAATTATATTTTCACATTGTATGTGGTTTTAGAAGGAGGCCTATGTCTCAACTCTCACACTTCCATCTTTAATCCTCTCCTGGAAACATCTTTATGTTGTGTTTTCTTAACAAAAAGAGGTGAGAAAGACAATCACTGGTTTCCTTCTTTAGTGAAACTGTTGCTATACTGGGATTGACCCTGAGATGACCCTAGGAAAAGAAATTTGAGAACATTGGCATGGTGAAGCAGTCACCAGCTTTAACAAGTGTCAGTCAAGCATCAAGGAATTTTTCTTATTAGAGAAGGATTAATAGAGTGATTGAAAAAATGGATGTGCACCAGTTTGGAAACAACTAATTTATTCATTTGGATCCAGCTGTAGTAATTCTCATTATTACAGCTTAAAATCTGTAATTTAAAACCAGATTCTTCAAAATTGAAAAAAAAAGTAGAGATGAGAAGATATGGTTATGATTATTAGAAGATATAACCTAAAAACATCATTTTCAATAATACCTAGGAATAATCAAACAAGAGGTGTGCAAGAATTATTTATAGAAAAGTATAAGGTTTTAAAGAGACTTTAAAGAAAACCCAAATAACTGGCCAAATATTCTATGTTCTAGTATAGAAAGACAATATTATAAAAATGGTTCCTAACTGACCTACAGATCTTATGCATCTCCAGTTAAAATCCCATCACAAATATTTTGAAATTTCATGTGATTATAAAATTCATATGGAAGAAAAAAGGGCCAGAAATTGCCAAATTACCTTTAAAGAAGAAAAATGGAGAAGACTTGTTTTACCTGAATAAATACTTAAAGCTATAGTAATTAAAATAATATACTATTGATGAAGGGATAGAAAAAATGATCACGAGAACTTAGAAAAGATCTAAGCATTAATAGAATTTTGATATATGATGAGGGAACGAGTAAACAATTTTTTACTATATTCATATACAGAGTGGAATATTATACAGCAGTGAAAACTCAATGAACTATAAGTAAATGCAATAATAAGTATGAATCTAACACACTAAATCTGAATTTTAAAAAAGGCAAGTCCAGGAGATTAAAACAGTATTCACAAAAAATGCATAATATATTCTAAAGGCATATATACATGTGATATAGGTCAGTTAAACTTGATAAAGCAAGAAAACAGAAAACAGAAAACTCTCAAGACAGTGGTTAGCTCTCATAGGAGGATATGTGGGTAACTGGATCTAGCTCAGCATATTGGTAGGGTAATACTGTAATTCCTGGGTTGTTTATAAATTTCTTCTTTTTTTCTAAATATGATTACATACATACATGGGCTGTCAATGGACCACTTATATTAGCCTATTTATGATTAATGCAACTGCACACATCTGATTTCCATAAGGAAAATAACATACATAATCTCATTTTTACATTTTGACGGCCTCACTGTCCCCACAGAAGCCATTATTAGAGTGGAAGTCAGCTGTCTTGCAGGCAACACTGGTATTCAGTGCTTAGAAAGACTTTCTGTACAGAAACCTTCTACCATACAGAAAACCAGGTCTTTTGGAACCCTCAAAGTTGTTCTGGCATCACTAACCTTCCTTGATCTGTATGGAAACAGAAACAACTTTAAATAGCATAGCAAGGCCTTCCTGAGTGTCAGTGGGATATTTTAGATATCTTTAAAGTTCCTTCTTTTATAGGAATCCTTATTTTTTACAGCTACCACTCTGCATTGGAACCTGTCAATCACTAAATCTAACTTTTCCATTTTTTAGATGACAAAGGTCAAGCCCACAGAAGTGGAATTGCCTTTGGTAATGAAAAGTCACTGATGTGAAAGTCATTGAAAATAAGTCACTTTCTGATCTCTGTTCATGCTGAAATCTGTGACTTTCCCCAATCAAGTTAGGACCTCAGTGATCTCAAACAGCAGTAGTAGCTGAGAAGCAAAATGAATTGTGGTTTCCATGAGTCATCAACGCTAATCAAAACTGGTTTCCAGTCAAACTCAAGTGGCATCTCTGGCCTTGTTGGAATGCATTAAAATGTTCCTTATTCTGACAGCATCTATGCTCACTTTCCTGTACACTCACTTTCCACTGGGCACTTTCCAACCTCAGTGGGTTAGCATTTTAATAGCTACCTTCCTCAGCCAGGAAGCAGCTTAAGCTATAATTCATTCAGATTGGTAAAAATAGATCTTTCTGGGGACTACAATCTCCAAGTCAGTTGAAGAAAACAACTTAGCAGCAGAAGGATGAAGAGAAAACATAATAGCTAAAGAAGAAAAACAAAGCATTTTATTTGATTGGGAGATAGATTTGCAATCTCTTTTGCAGTGTCTTTGATATTTTAAAACAAAAGTAAGAGGCCAATTTTTGACTTAATTTTCAAATTATGATGATTATGGTCTTTTGCTCAAGCCCTAGAAGTGTTATTTAAAAAGCAAAAAAAAAAAGTAGCACCATGGAAACTAGATGAGATGGTACTGCCTCAGAAAATTGTTTGATGAGGGAGAAGGCCACTTTGCATTCATTCATTCATTCTTTCATCCTTTCATACATTTACTGATTACCAAGTAACTTCTATGTAGAAGACATTGGGTGTTGATGCAAATCAATTTGAAGCAAAGTGCCTTTCTTTAAAGAGTTTATATCTAATAGGATTTATTCCCCTATGGTAAAGATAAATCAGTATTTTAGTCAGTCACTAAATGACAACAATTTTTTGCTAATTATTTTCCAACAATTGAACATTGAATATCAAACTATTATGAGAAGTAAATTTAGACATTCCTTTTTCTTTCAGACTTTTGCCCTGTGCTTAAAAATTATATCTATAAATTAAACTGCCTTATGTTTCAAATGATCATTAGAGAAATGAAGTCTCAAATACCTTTGTAAATCAGCACTACTGAAACGTGTTTTTGATATTTCTCATTTATCCCACATTTTACACTGTGAGTTACCTTCAAGGCCATGAAAACCATTCACACTGAAACAATGCTTTTGGAGCTCTACTCAAGTAAAGCCCATTGTAAGTGTGATTCCTATTTTATTCTCAAGAACGACCCCATCTTTGGAAGTGCCCCCATACAGCCCATGTAGATCAGTGACACTGCATTGTGAAGACAGTCATATTTGTCATTTGTAACTACTCTGTTTTTTAATCTACAAATTCCTTCAAAACTGTGCACACCATATTGCCACTGAGGAATGTGTGTGTATAGTACACTAAAATAAAGGAAATTACAAAACATCGATGCAGGTCAGTAAGTATGGGACTCTAATAATCTCACAACAGGTTTAACGTCCAGATATAATTAAGAAATTTTGCAGCATGCTTTTTACTTAAAAAGACATAGCTAAAACACCACTTATAGATAGGCTGAGTACAGACCATGATGCTCTCACCAGGGCAAGCTAGCTCTGTGACAACTTTTTAAAAATATTAAATACGAAAAACAAAACATACCAAGAAATTTCAGGTATAGGGAGGGCTGTAGCAATACTTATCCGGCTTCTCATATGGTTTTCTCTCTACTTGTCAAATTTTCAGTTCACTATGAATTCTATGTGATGAAAGAAATGAAGGAGGGTATAAAAACAAACACACACCAATAAAAATAAGAAAACCCCAAGAGGAAACTAAATATATATAGAAAATCATTAATTTACTGACTAGTATTAATTGAGTATTCTGTGTTCAATATACCATATTGACTGCCAAATGGGGATGTAAACATGTTTATTAAGAGTCTCCACCTTCCTAGTTTATAATTCTATGAAAGATAAGAGCAAGAAACATGTAGACATAAAATCCGAAGGATACTGACTTGGTTGTAAACTCAAATAACATTAGTCCCTCCATTATCCTCAAAACAATTTAATAAACTTCTTTCCCTTTATAGTGCTTAACACAATTTGTGCTTACTGTTGATTTGTGTAGCTTTTTAAAATGTTTATTACCTTGTTAGGCTGTAAATTCCAGAAGGACAGGAATCATCACTATTTGACTGGCCCATATTTTCTCAGCATCTAGAATAACGCCTAGCACATGGAAGCACTGAACAAATGTTTATGAATAAATAAAACAATGAATCAATGTTTTTGAATAAAACAAGTGAATTCTATGAGAATAATGACAGTTCATTTATTTGAAGAAATGCTGTTATAATTCATAAACTATCATAATTTTGGCCAGTATATATAATATATATTTTTAAAATATTCAGATACTGTATTTAGGGGAAAAAAATCAAACGGTGATACAAATTTTACATAAAAATTCTCCATTATGTAAAAATAGATGCTTAAAAAGAGAAAATATTTGAAATATTTCCTTAAGGTTTTCTTTGACAAAATATGAATTAATTTCATTCTTTTTACATTTTTTTCTATATTTTGTCAATTATTCTAAAATAATCGAATTTTCCACTTCAGGTAATGAATAAAAAAAGACACATTAAGTATTGTTGATAATAGGTCCATTACAGAGTTCTTAGGAAGTTTTAGTGAGATTGCAGATGGATTAAAGGAGATTATGGGGAAAGAGATTATGATCAGATTAGTTAACTCTGCTATCCAGGGGAAATGCATGAGATTGGTCCTGACTCCACATGGTGCAGGACTTCAATACTAGGGTTAAGACTGTTTTTTTAAAGTTTATTGTTTCTAATCCTCTTTAAAAACTATTTAAGTACTTAGTCACTTTACTTAGTAAATTTTAACCCGTAAGGAAAATTAGGCTTAATTCATAAACCATTTGACATGGATTTGTTTAATGGCCAAATTCATCCAATACATAATGAAGTCATTCCAAATAGTAAAAGTTCAAATAACAGAATTACCATTCTTATATTCTTATACTCAGTGTCCTTGTTTTCCTGAAGAATATTGAGAGTTTATTTTGGTTTCAAACTTAATATAAGCCAAAAATAGTATGTGTACTCAAATTCCAGGAAATTTAATGAGATGTACAAGGAATAAACCACCAAGGACAATTAGCTAACACTCTCTGTTCCTCCACATTTTATTCTGAAAAATTTCAAACACACCCCAAAGTTGAAGTTATTTTACAGTGAACATCTATAGACCTACATTTATTTTCACCATTACCTTTTTATCAACTTCTAGCCAACCTTCCAAAATTAATCCAAAAATTTTTAATGCATTTCAAGACAAATGGCACACTTCTCTCTATATATTTCAACATATATTATTGACAAGGACTGAATATTTGTTTTCTTTTCATATAAAACATGCACACTATAAACTGGACAAATCTTAGGTATACATTTGTTTAGTTATGACAATGAATACACTTGTGTAACCCATATCTCTACTGAAACCGAGAATATCCTCATCACCCCTCATGTCCCCAGTCTTCACCTTCATTCCCTGAGAAAACTGTTGTTCTCATTTCTTTGTATCACTGATTAGTTTTGCCTGTTTTAGAATTTTATATAAATGCAGCGATGCAGCATGCACTCTTCAGGGTAAGACTTCATTCACTCAGCATAACTGTCTTGAGATTCATCTATATTTTTATGTATCAACAACATATTCTTTTTTGTTGCTGAGTAGTAGTCCATTGTATAAATACATCACAATTTGTTAATTCATTCTCCTGTTGTTGGATCCTGGAGTATTTCCAGTTTATAACTATTATGAATAAATAAAGTTGGTATTAGAATTAGTTAATGGAGCGATTGCGATAATGACTTTTAATAATAGAGTGGACTCCAGTAGTTTGGTTTCCAAACAACAGACATGAGGCAAGTGTACTAGTGAGTGGGTAAGAGGGTTAATTGCATGGAGAAGCTCCTGGGAAAAGCTCCCTTGCCTAACATGAAGGCAGAACATACATTAAATAACAGTTTTCTGAACTATGTCCTCCCAGCCATCACCTACTGTTCCCTGAGAAGATTTTGTCAGAAAGCAGAAAACTGAGTAAATAATAATAATAAAATATATTGGTGAATGTCTGATATTGTGGAGCAGCAACCTTTGGGATACCCACATCTAACTTCAGAGGTGTGCTGCTGATGGGGGTGGTTCTCTGAGAAGGCATCCTAAGTGTGAGCTGTTTCCTACAATTGGTATGCTCACAACCGTGAATTTTGACAGACCTTTTATCAATGAATTACCAGAAGCCCCAAACGGGCTTGGCCACTCAACAGAGGAGAACTTCGAAGTCCTTCTGATGTCTACTCTTGGCATGCCAAGGATAATTCATACAAAGATAAAAAACATTCACTGCACTAAAAGGCTATTCTTAATAGATTAAAGCTTCATAGCTGGTTCAATGACAAAGGTTTCTCAATATATATTTTCTTTCTACTCTAGAGTCAAATTCAATCATCCTGTGTAAATAATCTAAAAAAATTACACCAGTAAAAAGGAAACTACAGTTTTATGATTTGAAGGCAAATCAAACAGAACTAGGTGAAATGAGATTGCCCAAGACCATAGAAAGAGAACAGGAATTTTGCTAGAACAACTTTAATATCTCACCCCCAATATCCCTTCATAAAATTTAAGAAATGCTGGGTGTCTTTCCCGTAGGCTCTTGTTACATAGGTGGCCCAGGTGTTATTTACTCCTGAGAACACTCTTCTACTTTGACTTCCTTCTTTCAGCTATAGAGAAGGTTATCAACTAAAAAAGGGAATTTAAATGTTCTTTCATCTCACAGGGGGAATGTGACACAACAGTGGAGGTGTTATTAGGGATCCAAGAGAGGCCCAAAGTGCAGTCACAACCTTTAAGGAACTTACAGTGGGGTTGAGACTAAATATTGGTGGGAACCTGAGAAATGTGAAGACTGAGTAAGAGCAAAATGATAAGGCATCAACTGTAAATGAGATCAAAGGAATGTCAGACTCAACAAATATCAGACTTACATCATGGGAAAGGCTGCATAGAAAAGAGTGGAAAAAAACTTTCCACTATTGTATTTCCTTCTGTTTCCATGTACTCTGGAGATTAAATGTTAAAACAGGTGCCAAATATTTGTAGAGATTATTGGGTAGTTTATTAACTCGAAAGTTCATTTTGCTCTTTGTACTATACCTCTTAACAAAATTTTATAGCCATTCAATAAACAAGCAATGTTTATTTCTGAAAGCTGTTAGCATCTCTGCAGATATTATTTGTTAAATGAGTATCTGAAATGCTTAGATTTCACTTCTTTAAATGTAGAAAGTAACTCTACCCTTAAAATAGGAAACTCTTTTCCCCTTTAAAGGACTTTCCATTGAGGAATTCACAAATGTAACAGTTAGGGTTGTACCTGAAATGGTTGTTTCGATATCTTGAGAGTTGTCTTCTGAGCTCCCTGACCCTGTTTTTATCTGAAATAGTTTTCCTTATACATTATTAAAAGGCAAGGTGAGGAAGTGGAGTGGGGAGAAAAAAAATTAAACAACTCTTTTAGGACAAATCTGAGTCCTTTTTAAAGCTGTTGTTATTGTTGAGTATACTCTATTAAGTCAGTCATTAAATATGACCAAATATGGATCTTTACAAAGTAATTAAAAATTTTATCATCCCTTTAGATTTTCTATCTTTTGTTTCTTTTGTTTGGGTAGTTGTCAAGAATTTAAGAAATGCAGGCTACTGCAGGCTACCCACCCACCTCAGCCCCCGCAGAGGAGTCTGTCCACACACAGACCCGGAGGAACTAGGGGCAGTGGAGGCTCTCCTCTCTAGGCCGCAGCTGACAGTAGGAGAAGCTTTCACAGAACTGGCCTCATCAGTTGCAATGGGATGGTAACAACTGGAAACAACAGAGGCCCAATGGCAAGGTGTACCAGTCAGATTACAGGTGAGTACAATTGTGAGAACGAACAGTAAGGCTGGTGTGGCAGCAAGTGAGCACCAGGGATTACAAGTTTAAGAAGATAGTGGAAAGCTCACGTTGGGAGTCCCGCTTCCAGCCAACAGGGCCATGAACTTCATGGACCCACTTCCCAGCTCCTTATGCTGAGCAGGCAAGAAGAGGAGTCGACATCTTGCCAGAAGTGACTGACTCTGATGGTCAGGTGGGGACAAAACTGCTGCTGTCCCGAGAGCAGGGAGGAACGCTTTTGACACCTGCATAGTCACTTGGAAGCTTCTCAGTCCTCCCTTTCCCAGTCAATAGGCAAGTTCAGCAATGCTGCCCTGAGAAGGAATGGTGGCAACAGGTTCAGACAGTTTGGAGATGAGGGTCTAAAGCACAGAAAAGAAATTAGTCAAAAAATTGATGAGACTACCCAGGAAGAGATCACAGCAGATGCATTACCACTTGAAACAGTTAAATCCACAATTCCAGAGCAATGGAGACTAGGGGGGGAAAGGAAGACTCTTGGATTACTGCTGGGGGCTGTCTTCTTTCTTTTCCCTCACCACTGAATTTTCCTGTCCTTCTACTTTGTCCCCAGACAACTGGTTTACGTAATCAAGGCCAGATGACTACATGGAGAAATATTTACTTGCAGAATGGACATTTAAATTTTGGATTTTAACAGAGCATGGGAAAAATTATTTTATGTATGTTGCCTTCTTATATTATTTTAAACTGCTCACATAGATAAAATTAAAACATAATACCGAACAAGGAGGTGATTCTTCATTAACACTACACATATTGAAAATATTTCTCTATTATCTATTTCACCTTCTATTTTCCTAACAAGATGCTGAGCTTAGTCTAGTGATTTGTTGGGACTGTGCATGCCCTCCTCTCCATGAGTGGTCATCATGTGTCAAACAGCCAATGTTTCTGATACACAGACAGCTGGATTCAAGGTTACATGACTGGAGTCAGGTCCTTCAGAGTAACTCGTGACTTGTATCTCCCACCTCAGAGAATAGGAAGTTTAGAAACATCCTCCAGAGCCTGGGTTTTGATGTTAGATAGATTCAGTTTTGATTCCTGGCTCCAATATTTATTATTTGTGTGGTATTCTTATGTTACTCAATTTCTTAAAGTCATCCTCCTGTATATTAAAAAGTTAATAATAATAACTAGCACATAAGACTGTTAGTGAATCTGAAGAAAGAATATATTAAAGGTTGTTAATAAAATGTTTGGGACATCCAAAATGCTTAATAGCTGTTAGTTTTTAACTTAAATGCAAAGAAAATTCTAAGGGAGCCTCTACATATGTTCTGAATCGGTACCACTGAGTAGAACCACCCTAAGGTGTGATCAAGCAGGGTGCTGCACTAGAACTCAGGATTCAGGGAGCCCTATGCTTCTGAATGCCTTCCTTAAATACTTTCTGAATCTCCTTCTGCTATGCTTGGTACCAGCTGGGGTTGGCAGTGCTATCTGGGTGGGGTTTCCTGAGCCCAGACCTGGCTGTGCATGAGTCTGGTTGTCAGTATACCAAAGTCAGTACTTTCCAAGTCCCTCTCCAGTGGTTCAGATTGTCTTGGGCCTGCACTGCAGTCTGGATTAGGTGCCCCAAGCTTAGCACAGCTCCCTGTTTCTCCCTTTTGGTATATTCCCTTGCCCTCTACCTGAGACATGGGGTTGGCTAGGAATTCTGCAAATCTTGCCTGTGGCTCAGGAGGGTGTTCTGATGGGCAAATCCATCCAGTTGGTGAGGTGTTTCTCTCACTGGGATAATACAAGATTGGTATATAAGAATAATATTGAGATGATGATTTGGGATGACTCACTTATGTTGAACATCAGATTGTGTAGACCTCCAGGCTACCAAGAGTCCATTTCTGACCTTTGGTCTTGAGCCATATGCATGGATCTATCCGTAGGCTCTCACCCATTTACATTCCCACTCAGTGCTGCCTCTGACCACAGAACCTGAGGAGAAGTGGCCAGAATCCTTTAAAATGTGACTGCTCACTTCTGGGACCCAGGATGGTCCACCCATTGCCTCCACAGACTCTCTGCACGTGTCAGACAGTCCTCTCGGGTGGTTAGTTGCACCAGTCTCCCCCAAGGGCTTTGAGACCAGTAGTCCTCAATACCAGTGGGCCCTCCTCGCTGATGTCTTCTCTTGTCTATGATATGGTAACACTGTATTCTCCTGAGTCACTCTTAAGCTGTAGTACATGAAGGATGGCAGTTCCTTATGCAAATGGAACTACTCTTCTCACTGTACTCATGGTTCTCTCACCTATTTTCTTTGCTGGTGGTGGTGTGTGAAAGGCAGTGGTGTAGATAATAATGAAAGAAATAACATTCTAGGAATGCAGAAATTACAGCCTAAAGAGCTGGTTGGAAGATGTGTTGTTCAATATCTAGACTATAAACTCCTGAATGATGGATTTACTATGATCAGAAAATGAATTATCATTCACATTTCATGGGGAAGACCTACATTTGTGGTCGTCAGTAAAGAAGCAGAGAATCAACTTTTAAAACCATCAGTAGGAACCAATATTCAGAGATGGCACAACAGCTGACTTAGCAAAATGTGATTTATCGGCATTTTTAAAAACCGTATTAGGAAACTAAAAAACTAAGAAAATCTTTATTATTTTAATACAAAAAGGTTGGGAAGGACCATGGAATTATGAGTAACAACAGCTCTGCTCTTTTCATCATGGTGGGAAATACGAAATTAGTCAAGAACAGCAAACTTGATTAATAATGAAACAATTTGATAATAAATAGATGGACCCTAGATTTGAACAGAAAGAAGCCATCCCTGGGCACTGTGAAGAATCTGTAGATGCATTCATCAGGCAATAACTGTATATGTAACTACCTCTTTTCTACTCTTTATTCAAATTCTTTATTGGTAAATCATTATACCACCATGGGCCCTTGAGTTCAACAATACATCTTAAATCAAGTTATTTTTATAGAGAGGGACTCCCCAGTTTTGCTCCAGCCTCAACATACCTTAAGGACTGCTCTATTCTTGATGGCATCTAGCTGTGCAGGTTGTGCACATGCAACTTCCAGGAGCCCCATTCCCGTAGACCACAGGAGAGCAGCAACAGTGTGGAGGCTGACTCTAGCCCTTAAAGCCTTCTCTAGCCCCCTGATCTGTATGTCCCCTCAGCCTTAGGCTTTCCTTCATCTTTACACTTCTTTTTCTTTAATTCTTGAATATTTCAAAATGGCACTGTCCTATTTCTCTCTCACCATCACACAGTCATAAAGCCTCACAATCCAACCTCAGCCATGGTTCCCAAGTCCATTCCATATCCTGCTCATTTCATTCATTATTGACTAAGTCATTTAAATAGGCTGCTTCTCTACAGCTGTCTCTCCCAACCCACTCTTAAAATGGAGGATGATACTGCCCTCAGCTAATCCTTCTATAATGGAGACCCAAGTTCTCCAAAGTCTTCAGGATAAAATTTGAACTCTTCAGTAAGGTACATAAGGCCTTTTATAATCTTGTTCAAACCTCCATTTATTGTTTAATCTCTTAATGTTAATACCACACACTGGACACTTCATTCCCATGGTTATTCTCTGAATAGAAAATAAACCTTTAATGTTTTGTACATGCTGAGCAGTTTTCCCTAGAACACCTTTTGTCACATTGTGACATACCAAGTTCTGCTCACCTTGTAAGACAGCTGAAATAAGCATTGTTCTGTGAAGTTCTACCAGGCTCTTCTGGGAAAGTTTAACAGCTCCCTCCACCATGCCCCCTACTATTATGCATTATCACATGACATGTGCTCTTACCTGCTTGCATGTCTGTCATTGTGCTGGACTGTGAGCCCCTTGAAACTTCAGACTATTTTACTCACATTTTTATTTACTCTGAATGAATGAGGAATGAGTACTCCTTAAATATGTATTAATGAATGAATAAATCCCCCAGGATTCTCACATGAATTCTTCCATATTCCTTTTTGCAGAAATGCTTTCTATCCACTTTTAAAGAATACTTTTAAGGAAATGTACTATCAACATAATTCATTTTCAAAAGTACTCATCAAGAAAATTATTAATGTACACTTAACAAGAGATATGTGAAGGAAAGCTGAAAGAGGAAAAAGGAGTATTTTATAAAATTGGCTAAATCAAATACTTTTTCATTAGGGCTATTCCTGAAAGACAGTGTCCTCCTGTCTTTGAAGCTTCTCTACTGGATCCTACCCACAATAGTAAGTGAAAGAGTTGAGAGAACTGAAACCCATAAGCAGAGAAGGAATCTAAATTCTAAACAAAATACAATTAAAATGTAGAGTGAAAAAGTATGAAAAGCCTAAATCAAAAAACAAGCAAGAAGATAAAGAAGAAATCAGGTCACACATGAATATTAATGTTTATAGTAAGGAGTGCTTTAGAAACCAGAAAGGTAGAAGAAAGATCATTTAAAAAAAAATGGGAGGGGAAACGAAGTAAGGAAGTTGAATGAAGCTCTAAGAGATAATAAGTGATCCACAGGAACCAAAAGAGTAGGGTGAAGTAGTGAATACTACAAATTTAATATTCAAATATCAAGACACACTTGCATTTAATGACAATGTTCTGGCCTCTCTCTCTGTGCTCTTCAAAGGGCAGAGCCAGCTCTGAACGTATAGATGAGTGTGTGTACTAACTAGAAAGATAAATTTGATAAAATTACCTTAAGGTAGCCTTAGAAAGAGCAAAGGAATCAATCCATTTCTAAAATCTTAAGACTCCACATTAAGGTTGTTCAGGAAGTTTACAATTTGATAGGCACCCTCAAACAAACACAACATCAAACGTAGTAAAAATAGATATAAAAATATAGGCAACCATCATAACTAGGCCATAGGTAAAAATGTATGAGAACTTAAAAAATAGAAAGGAAGGAAGTAAGCAGGGATAAAGATGGACCTAGCTTAACTGGGGATAGGACACAGGTAGTGCTCCCCAGTCAGACACTCCTACAAGACAACAGCGGGTCAATCCACCACGCGGAATGGTGACCCGGAGTCAGGGTCACGGTGAAGGCCAGGAGATGGAGGGTGGCGGGTGACCTCTCTCACTCATAAGAGGAGTTGAGGAAGGTATGTTTGGAGCTCCGGCTTATAGAGATCTAAGGATCTGGGGATATGAAAGACTCTGACTCATCCTTATGAGCAGTAACTGAACAAAGAAGGAGTGATAGCCATGATTCAGCCAGGGGCAGCGTTCTGAATCATCATGTTATGACTTGGTTCTGTGTTGATAAATCTTGGATATGTGCAACCATAAATTTGCCATCCAGGCACAGGTACACAGAGTGATGGGAATGAAATATAAAAATAAAAATAAACCCAAAATGCCCAAATAACTTTCCATATAAAATGAGTCTATAAAGTGAATATTACAAACCACAATAAGAAATCTAATAATAAGAAAGATAGCATTCACACCAATTAGGATGGCTATATTATCAAAATGCAAGAAACAAAACAAAACCCTGAAAATAACAATTCTTAGTGAAGATGTGGAGAAAGTGGTACACTCGTGCATGGCTGGCTGGAATATAAAATGGTACAACCACTATGGAAAACAGTATAGCAATCCCTCAAAATATTAAGCCTAGAATTATTATATGATCCAGCAATTCCACTTCTGGGTGTATGTATATACTGAAAGGAATTGAAAGTAATGATTCAAACAGATATTTATACACTCATGTTTACACCAGCATTATGCATAACAAAATGTGGAAGCAACCAGAATATCTACTGAAGGATGAATGGATAAATAAAATGTGGTAATATACATAGAATAGAACATTGCTAAGAGTTAAAAGGGAAGGAAATTCTGATACATCCTACAACATGGATGAAACCTGACAACATCATGCTAAGTAAAATAAGCCAGTAACAAAAAGACAAATATTGTATAATTGAATTTATATGAGGTACTGGGTTGCTAAATTTTACAGAGACAGAAAGTAGAATGGTGGTTGCCAGGGGCTGGGGAGGAGAAATGGTGAGTTACAGTACAAAGTTTCAGTTTGGGACTTAAAAATTAAGTTTTGGAGATGAATGGTAGTGATGGTTGTACAACCATGTACTTAATGCCACTAAACTGGTTAAAAATGGTTAAAACACTAATGTCACAGTTTGTACATTTTGCCATAATAAAAGAAGAAAACAAGAGAGTAAACAAAATTAAATATGATATTAAGTTATTCCAGATGAAGTAATATTTAAGTGTCTGACAAAGTCTAAACATTAATATAATGAGGCTATACTGACACAAATGTCAGATAGGAATACATGTGGATACTGAAAGATGCTGGTAGGATCCTAGGTCTTCTGTAACATCATGCATATATATATATTTCCCTCCCCTCATATATATCATTTCATGGCTACAAAATGGCTGCTGTATTTCTAGAATCATTTCTATTTTGCATGCAAGAAGGCAGGAAGAGGTAACAGGCTTTCCTCAAGAGATTCTATTTTTAATCAGGAAGGGAATGTATATTATCCTGATATATATTTCTCTATCCATAACCAATGCAAATGGCCAATTTTAGACTAGTCACCAGCCAAAGGGAATGCAACTGCCTTAGTCAATCATGATTTTTCATATGGAGATGGAAGAGTGTCCAGCCTTCTCTCCTCCACAATCCTCTCCTCACTTTCTGGAAAAAGCAAAGCTATCCTTGCATGTAAGAAAAGGGAAATGGCTCTTAGGTATGTATTAGAGTTTGATACTTTTAATGCCAAGTAAAATGAACATAAAAGAAAGTTGTGGTGTACAAGAAAAAACAATTAAGCAAAGACATCGATAAGTTATACTGGTAAATCTAATTTCATTATTCAAAAAAATCAACTTTGTAGTGTTTGTTTACAAAAAAAAGAATAAACAGCTAACTTACTTTATAATGGAACAATGAGTGACTTATTAACTAGTTAAAATATGATAGGATCCTTTTTCATTCAGGAGAGAGAAAGAAACATCAAATTAAAGCTCTGGTTAGAAAAATATATAGTTAATATTTTATCTAAGAAATTAAGAATGGAAATGACTGATTCCAAATAAGCAAAGGAAAACTAAACAAGACTGTCTTTAGAAAACTTTGTCACTCTAAAGAAGCCCTAATAGCAGAAATAAATAAATAAACAGAACAAGAAAAAAGAATAAACAGGAAAATAGTACCAAGAAGTTTACCTATTAAAAGGCAGAGAGTATCAGCTTGGGTAAATATAAAAATCCATTGATAGTCATCTGCAAGACAGAAGAAGTTGAAAAAAATTAAGCCCCACTTGTTTTCCACCCTTGAGCTGAGAATATTATTGATAGTCGAAACCTTTTTATGGAATTTGCTCTGATAGGATGTTCCTCACAATTCCTCCTCCCCTGCAGATTTGTTCAACGTCTCTCAATATTTCTACAAACTTCTAATTATATGGATACATCCTTGAACAATGCATTTATCATTTTCATATCTTTAAACTTTATATGAATGGGAACACAGTGTCTAGGCTTCTGTAACATCTTACTTCAACATTATACTTGTAAGATATATCCATAATTTTTTTTTCATTGTTGCTTGTAGAGAAAATGGAAATTTCTGACCATGATTCCTGCGTGGCCTTAACAGTGCCCATTGTGTATATGTAAGAGCCCACTTTGCATGTTATGAGAGTGGCAGGATCTTTACCAGGGGAAGGGTGGACAGGAAACACCCATTCTGTCCTCTCCTCTGTGTTCCTAGTACATAACTGGTCAGGTTCTGCCAGTCATCACAGAGACCTGCCTACAGAGTTCCTCTGGGAGCTAGGGGTGGGGAAGTAGAGGGGCGCAGTGAAAGTGGGGAGAGAGTTTTACAAGTGTGGAAACCTGGAGGGAGAAATGGGAGAGAAAAGAGGCTAGTGGAGGGAAGCCCGAGAAGAGGAAAGACTGAGACCTACTGCCATAAGAATGGCAACTTATTGTCCTTGCCTTTACTCTGGCTCACTGAATTCACAGGAAACTTGCCCCAGGCAAGGAAAGCCTTCCTCCTGGAATAGCATTGTTGAAGAATCCTATTCTATTGCTGAATAAACCATTTTTCATGTTGGACATGTAGGTGTTTTTTTCCCAAAGTTTTTGTAATTGCAAACAATGCTGCTTATAAATTTTTTTGTCAAATCTCCTTGCCCACATTATGTAAGAAGACATTAGGGATATACAGCAAAGAGTAAAACTGCCGTTTTATGAGACAAACCTGTTTATGTGTTTAGCTTTACTAGATTTCATCAAATTGTGCGCCAATGTAGATGTTCCAGATTTTATTTCCACCACCAGTAAAGAGAATTCCCATTAATTTGGTTTTGTAAGAATGCTTAATTTTTACCCATCTTTTTGGTGTGAAATGATCTCTAATTGTGATTTTAACTTGCATTTTCCCGCATTTCAATGAGTCTGAACATCTTTTATGTTACATTTACTGGTCATTTGGTTTTCTTTAGTCATGAATTTCCTTTTCCTATCCTTTGTCCATTTCCTCTTTGGTGTGTGTTTTTTTCCCCCCTGATTAGTAAGAATTCACAATATATTCTATATAATAATCCTCTATGGGATATATGCATTTCAAATATCTTCTCCCAGTTACTTTTTCACTTCCTTTGTGGAGTCTTTTGAGGAACAAAATTTCCATTATTACCATCATCTAGTTTATCAGTCTTTTCTTGAATAGATATTCCTTTATAGTCTTTAAAAAATTCTTCCCTAGATCAAATTCATGAAAATATTTTGCCATATTTTCTTCAAATAGGTCCAAGGTTTACTGTTTTATATTTAGGGTCTTTAATAAACCTAGAGCAATGGCCAATGCTGTCTTTACTTTAGCAGATGTTATGAGCACAGAAACAAAACAGTATCTTTGGCAGAAGTTCTTCTGGGCAATAGACTCCTGCAGCATCTTACTGACCTGAGTCCAAAGTGCTGCAGCTCTTAACAAGCTGCTCTCCTTTCAAAGCATGCTTCTGGAACTTTTGGTTGTTGTTCAAGTTTTCACTCCCTCACAGATCCATACCCCTCCTCTCAATTTCTCTTTATAATGGACCACTCTTAACATGGCATTCTCTTTTCCTTAGGGCAACTACTGCATTAGTCATCTAAGATAGATTGTACTTACAAATTTCCAGATTCTTTTCTGATCTTGCCTATAATGTGATCTATCTGGCAATTTCAACCACAAAACAGAAAGGAAAATAAACTCACTGATTTAAACTCTAGGTTAGAGCTTTGCTCTGCAATTAGGGGTTTGTATGTTTCTTTGGCCAGCCAATAAAATATTACTTACATTCAGACAATCCAAATTTTAATGGCTCTTATTTTTTTACTTTATCTACAAAATTTATAAATACTAATGTAGAGAAAAAAATTCCAGATAAAATATTTAGTTCTGTCTTTCTAGATAGAACTAAATATACAGATAGATAACCAGATTTATCTCTATAGATATATAGGCTACAGATAGTGAAAAATAAAACTTAAATTGAGCTTCCCCTAGATTGACGTGTTTTCCCAATCCCTTCCAATAATCAGTAGTCATTTGGGGGTATCCTCTACCTTCTCACATAGCTTCTTACCCTGTGTAGGTCTTCATCCATCGAGTGCTTGGAAGAGTGAACAAAGAGGTTGGTATGGCTGAAGATACTCTTGCTTGGATCTTGTCTGGCCCTATGATCTTATATATGCTTACATAAGATTATAGTGCTAGAAAGGACAGCAATAAAAAGAAAAAGAATCCCTCAATTCCTGTCATCAGAAAGTCTTTACCAGAGAGAACTGGGGAAGAGAGTTATGAGAAGTGAAAGGGATTCCAAACTGTGCTAAAATGGGAAAACATATTTAGTGCCTGACAGAGTCTGGATGAAAAAGACAAACCTAACATATACTTTAATGATGTGTTTCACTCTATAAGTCAAGGCCACTTTGTTCAGGGTCAAACAGCTAATTGGAAATGCTGGAATCTGAATCCCTGGTTTTACCAAGTCAAGTCAGGTCAGCCTAATGAAGGCCTTTTATAACCAGCCAGGCTTGTGCACCACACCAGGAGCAGAGAGCAAAAAGGGACCTGACAAGGATAATGCTCATTTGGGAGAGGAGGCTCTTGAAGGACAGGAGAGAAGGCCTGGGGAAAGGCAACTGAAAATGCTGAAATAAGGAAAATGTCAAGAAATGGTGATGAGTCAAAGATACAAATATTTGTGATAAATGCTGCAAGCTCATTTTCAGTGCACTTTAGGTTGTTTCTTACAAATCAAAGTGAGGAAAATTTGTATCATTTAGGAATATGTGGTATGAGGTGAAACATTTTGGGTTCACTTATTCTCCCCTTTCAGTGTTACTGATTAAATTCCAGAAAGCAGAAAAGAAATAACAGTTGGGTGGAGACATTTAGAACGCAATATCATAAGGAATTCAGAAGGAATGGTGTAGGAAAAAATACTGCTCCAGATGAGGAAGGATAGAAACTGAAGCTGCTTTCTTAATTAGCCTGGAGAATTCTCTTAGGATTAGAAGAACCTTTTAAAGGTACTGATACAAGACATTTAGTTCTGTTACTGCTTCTGTGAGGATATATTTGATGAGGTGATAATAGTTATAGGAGAAAAAAGATATTTTTATGTAAAATAAGCAAAAATGAGCCTGAACGGCAAACTCTCAGGATATAAATGCTTAGTCATATTGAAAAAATTCCTGTTAGAAGAAAATTTATGAAGATCCCTATGTCTGAATCTTTGGAAGAATCTGGATTATAAAATGATACAATAAACTAACATCTGAAAGGATGATTTATAATCCCTTAATATTAAGGGCTAAATTTTCAATGAAAGAAAAAGAAACCAGATGAGAAGAGCAGTTAGGCAATTTGGGCAGCATACTGCAAATATTTATGATAAAAGGAAAAAAAACAGAAAGTTAAGTAGATCAAAAGCATAAATGATAAAGTATAAATGTTAATTACTTTAAATAATTTATAGTTCATAATATACAAATTATAATACACAGTTAAGATGCAGTAATTCAGTTATAGAGAATCTCCGGATTACTGGATTAAATATGGTGGAATAGGAAGGCAAGATGGAAACCTCTTCCCAAAAACACATAAAAAAGGAACAATACAGCAAATGTGACTAGACCTGAAAAATGACCCAAAGACTTCAGAACAGACCCCCTACACCTGAGGAAGAAGAGAGGACAACACAGAAAAGGGTGAGGTAGTGAAGCCAAGATCAAGCAGGACCCAAGCCCTCCTTCAACCCCAGCCTACAGGCAGGAGAAAGAGGAAGGATAGGAACCCAGAAGCTCAGGAGCACAGCACACCTGGCCCTGGAGATCTGCTCTGGGAGCATGAGCCCACATTACACTAGGTTCTGGAGATTATCAGGGCTGGACACCAGGGGCAGGTGGAACACTCTGGGAAGCTGAGACCCCAGCCAGGGGGAGGGCAGGTATGCTCCACCAGTCCTGAGACCCCAAACAGAGGTGGAAGTTTGAAAGACTTGCCAGTAGTGGGAGGAATACCAGAGTGATGAGGTTGGACAGAACTCTCTTCTCAGGAGAAAGGGCAGGTGGAGGATACCTCCCCACCTTTCCTCAGCCCAACATATTGGGAACTCTTGGGAGTTCCAGACACTCCAGCTCCTTGCTGGCCACATAGCCCTGAGGCATGTCCATGCATGCTGCCAGGAGCCAACCCACTTGGCCCAGCGGCAGCATCAGACTTTTCTGCCTGGCAGGTAGAGGAAGTCTTTCCCAGATTTCTTGGCTCCATTTCAGCCCAAACAGAGAGGTGACTGGAAGAACCAGCCCCATGAGCTCCTTCCTCCCTGTGGTGTCCAAACCTGGTTGCTGTGCATATGGCTGGGGTACATCAATCTGCCTGCCACTTTAACCCTGGAGCCCTGCCATTGCTTCAGGCCAGGCAGAGGGCAGCCCCACCCACAGAGAGCTCAACAGAGATTCCTAAGCTGATCACAAAGGCAGCAGCTTAAGCAAATGCCCACCCAGACTTGGACCACTACAGAAGCCAAACAGAAAGGCACCCTATCCACAGCACAACATCTGGGTTTCTAGCAAAATAGAACCAGGCACCAGAGAGTAAAGAATTTTGAGCTTCTGGGCACCATAGCACACCTTCTTCATAAAGTTCTTTAGACCAGAAAGGATAGCAGAGACTTCTAATACAAAGGAAAAAAAGACAGAATCCCTGACAAAATGAGCAAGCTGAGGAATTTGATCCAAAAAAAACCTGTAAGACAGAACCCCAGAAAGACAGCTAAATGAAACAGTTCACCAATCTTCTTGATAAATATTTCAAAATAAAAGTCATAAACATGCTCATGGATTTTCCAAAAAGTATTCAAGATCTCAGGGAGGACTTCAACAAAGAGATAGAAAACCTGAAATAGAACCACTCAGAGCTGAAGAATACAGTATTCAAAATGAAACACACAATGGAGGGATTTAAAAGTAGATTAGATCATGTAAAGGAGATGGTAAATGAAATATAAATTAGAGAACAGGAAAACAAAGAAGCTATGGAACAAAGAGAAAAAAAGGATCTCTAGGAATGAAAGGAGGATAAGAGAGCTATGACACCAATACAAATCAAATATTATTCCCATAACCGGGATAACAGAAGGAGAAGAAGACAAAGAAAAAGCGACAGAAAGTCTCTTTAAGGAAATAATTGTTGAAAACTTCCACAATCTGGGGAGGGAAATAGACACTCAGGTCATGGAAGCACAGAGACCTCCTAACAAAAGGAACCCCAGCAAGACAACACCAAGGCATATAATTAAAATGGCAAAGATCAAGAATAAGGAGAGAGTGTTGTAAGCAGCCAGAGGGAGAAAAAAAGATTATTTATAAAGGAAATCCCATTAAGCTATCAGCAGACTTCTCACCAGAATCTCTTCAGGCAAGAAAGGAGTAGCATGATGTATTTAAACTACGAAAACAGAAAGGACCTCCAACCAAGAGTCCTCTACCTGGTAAGATTATCATTTAAATTGAAAGGAGGGACTAACAAATTTCAGATAAACAGAAGTTGAAGGAATTTGCCACCACTAAGCCAGTCTTAAATGATATGTTAAAGTGATTGCTGTACATGGAAATGGCCCTAAAGCTAAATAGAGTTCACCAGTGAAAATAAACCCACAGTAAAGGTAGTAGAACAATTAATTATGAAGCAAACATGAAATTAAAACAAAAGAAGCAAAATTAACTATACACAAAATCAGTCAAGGGATACACAAAAAGTGCGGATTATAACCTCTAGTAAGAAAAATGTAGAGGAGGACAAAGGAGGTAAAAAAAAGTACCTTTAGATTGTGTTAGAAATAGAGTAATCTGCTACTTAAGATAGATTATTATACAGTAAAGAAGCTATCCTTGAAACTTTGGTAGCCATAAAACTAAATCCTTCAATAAACACACACACACACACACACACAAATAAATTTTTAAAAGAGAGAGAAAATCAATTACAATACTAAAGGAACCCATCCAATATAAGAGAGGAATATGAGGGAGAAATGAACAAAAAGGAGATATAAAAAAGCAGAAAACAATAAAATGGCAATAAGTACATATATATCACTAATTACCTTAAATGTAAATGAACTGAATGCACCAATCAAAAGACACAGAGTGGCAGAATGAATAAGAAAACAATACCCATCTATATGCTGCCTACAAGAGACTAATTTCAGACCCAAAGACATACACAGACTAAAAGTAAAGGGATGGCAAAAGATATTCCATGCTAATAATAGGGAGAAAAAAAGAAGACATAGTAGTACTTATATAGACAAAATTGATTTCAAAACAAAGAAAGTTAACAAGAGACAAAGCAGGACCTTACATAATGATAAAGGAATCGGCCCAACAACAGGATATAACCATTATAAATATCTATGTACCCACCATAGGACCACCTAAGTATGTAAAACAAATACTAACAGAATTAGAAGAGGAAATAGATTGCAGCACATTCATTTCAGGAGATGTTAATACACCATTCACATCAATAAACAGACCAACTAGACAGAAAATAAGGAAACAGAGGCACTGAACTATACATTAGATCAAATGGACTTAACAGATATCTACAGAACACTCCATCCCAAAGAAGCATGATACACATTTTTCTCAAATGTACACAGAATGTTCTCCAGAACAGAGCACATACTAGGCCACAAGAAAAATCTCAGTAAATTCAAAAAGATTGAAACTGTACCAAGCAGCTTCTCATAACACAACAGTATGAAACTAGAAATAATTTACACAAAGGAAACAAAAAGACAAACACATGGAGGCTAAACAACATGCTTCTAATAATCAATGGGTCAATGACCAAATTACAACAGAAATCAAGCAATACATGGAGACAAATGAAAAAACAAACTCAACACCCCAAAATCTGTGGAACATGGCAAAGGCACCTATAAGAGGGAGTACATAGCAATACAGCTTCAAAAACAATCCCAAATAAAGCCTAAAATCACAATTACAGAAACTAGAAAAAGAACAAAAAATGAAATCCAATGTCAGTAGAAGGAGGGACATAATAGATCAGAGTAGAAATAAAATAGAGAAGAATAAAACAATATAAAAATATCAGTGAAAGAAGCTGCTGGCTCTTTGAGAAAATAAACAAAACAGATAACTCCTAGCCAGACTTACCAAGAAAAAAAGAGAATGTACAAACATAGAATTAGAAGTAAAGAAGGAATAATCATAATGGGTAATGCAGACATACAAAGAATTATAAGAGAATACAATGAAAAATTATATGCCAATAACTAGGACAACATAGAAGAAATGGACAACTTCCTAGAAAAATACAACCTTCCAAGACTATCCCAGGAAGAAATAGAAAATCTGAGGCCAATTACCAACAATGAAGTTGAATTGGTAATAAAATTTCCACAAAAACAAAACTCAAGGTACAGATGGTTTCATAGTTAAATTCTATGAAACATTTAAAGAATAGCTAGCAGTCATACTTCTCAAAGCATTCCAAAAAGTACAAGAGCAAGGAATACATCCAAACTCATTCTATGAGGTTCAGCATCACCTAGTACCAAAACCAGACAAAGACACCACAAAAAAGAAAATTACAGACCAATATCCCTGATGAACATAGATGCAAAGATCCTCAAAAAAATGTTAGCAAACTAAATAAAAAAATACATCAAAAAGATCATCCATCATGACCAAGTGGGATTTATTCCAGGGATGCAAGGATGGTACAATATTTGTAAAAACATCAATATCATACACCATGTTTTAAAAAAGAAGGATAAAAACTACATGATCATAACAATAGATGCTGACAAAGCATTTGACAAAATTCAACATCCATTCATGATAAAAACTCTCAACAAAATGGGTATAGAGGGTACGTACCTTAACATAATAAAGACCATATATTACAAACCAACAGCAAACACCATACTCAATAGCAATAAACTGAAAGCTTTTCCTCTAAGATCAGGAACAAGACAAGGATGCCCACTCTCACCACTTTTATTCAGCCTAGTACTGGAGGTCCTAGCCATGGCAATCAGACAACACAAAGAGATAAGAGGCATCCAAATTAGTAAGGAAGAAGTTAAACTGTCACTATTTGCAGATGACATGATATTATATGTAGAAAACCCTAAAGAATCCACCAAAAAACTACTAGAACTAATAACTGAATTCAACATTTGCAGGATACAAAATAAGTACTCGGAAATCTGTCGCATTCCTATACACTAACAACGAACTAGCAGAAAGAGAAATCAGGAAAACAATTCCATTCACAATTGCATCAAAAAGAATAAAATACCTAGGAATAAATCTAACTGAGGAGGTGAAAGACCTATACTCTGAAAACTACAAGACACTCATGAGAGAAATGAAGACACAAAAAAATGGAAATCTATCTCATGCTCATGCAGAAGTAATATTGTTAAAAAGGCCATCCTGCCCAAAGCAGTTTACAGATTCAATGCAACCCCTATCAAAATACCAATAGCACTCTTCAATGCACTAGAGCAAATAGTTCTAAAAGTCATATGGAACCACAAAAGACCTCAAATAGCCAAAGCAATCCTCACAAGGAAGAACAAAGCTGGGGGGATTATGCTCCATGACTTCCAGCTCTACTACAAAGATACAATTATCAGAACAATTTGGTACTGGCACAAGAACAGACCCCTGGATCAATGAAACGAATCAAGAGCCCAGATCTAAACCCACACATCTATGGTCAATTAATATACAATAAAGGAGCCATGAGTATACAACGGAGAAAAGAACCTCTTCAACAACTGGTGTTAGCTAACCTGGACAGATACATGTAAGAGAATGAAACTGGATTATTGTTAACCCCATACACAAAAGTAACTCAAAATGGATCAAAGACCTGAAAGTAAAGTAAGTCATGAAACTACAAGACTCTAGAAGAAAACATAGGCAAAATTTTCTTGAATATAAACATGAGCAACTTCCTCCTGAACAAATGTCCTCAGGCAAGGAAAACAAAATAAAAAATGATCAAGTAGGACTACATCAAATTAAAAAGCTTCTGTACAGCAAAGGACACCATCAGCAGAACAAAAAGGCAGCCTACACTGTGAGAGAATATATTTGTAAATGTTATATCCAATAAGAGGTAACAAAAATACATAAAGAACTCATACACCTCAACACCCAAAAAACAAATAACCCAATCAAAACAAGGTCTTTCACCATAACAAGGGATACTCTCTGCAAATATTATCAAACCCATTTTCACATTTTATTGTATGAAAAATGAAAAGATTAAAAACCTATTAGATGAGGCTTTGGTTTAATTTGTGATTCAACTGGTCCACAAGATGTTTTTTTCAGAAATCAAATTATTGAAAATGGAAAAACATAACTGCAAGTGAATAACAGTTTTTCCATTAAAAAAGTCTCTCAAAAATCTGATATAATGTTCTGTACTCTCAAAGTAGATACATTATGCTTTACAGATGTATGTTCTATTAAACTTGAATTTAAATGAAGTTTAAGTATATGAATTCCACTTTTTCATTATGATAAAATGCAGCATATTACTGGGGACATATTATCCTACTAGATGAAATTTGATTCTTTTAGACAAAGAAGAAATTTAGAAAGTGGGCAATTATGTCTAAGCAAATCACAGAAGTTCTGAAATTATGACAGTACTATGGACATGTTTGTCATTTTCCCGATATACTCAATTTTTATAAGCTCTTTTTCATTTTTTTCTTTTTAAAGTAGAACATAGGTTCTTTCTTTTTCCTTTAATACATTTTGGAGTAAGTGGTGTAGTTTAAATAAAGGAGTGATTTTAAGACTCAGGTCAAACTCCAATGCTTTTGACCAAAACCCTCTGTGAGTTTAAAGTCATTTTCACAATAAGGTCAAAACATGATATACATTACTAAATCCCTAAACTCTAAGAATTGTGTTACATTTTATTTATTATATACACTTAAAATGTTATATTCTCTAGGGACTGTGAGTACTTTATCAGCTTACTCTCAAATCTCCATATTTAGCTTAAAGTAGTTAAGAAATAAGATGGTATTTTCATTATACAGCAAGAAAGACGATATTATAAATAATTGTTGTTAATGAGCTCAGAATACCCTTATTACTTATTCAACATTTCAAAAATCATAGCTCAGAATCTGCAATTGTTAATACAGTATAAGTTTTATGGTACATAAAATAAAATTTATCACTCAATTGTAAATCCTTATATCATAAAAAAGGGAATGAAATCTTAACTTACATTAGCTTTTTCAAACTAAGATTTCAATATATTAAAAGCTTTCAACATCTCTTTAGCTTTTGTGTCTACTGATTGTTAAATATTACTATATTGTTATATTTATGTTAGAATATAATATTTATATTTAATAACAGTTAATATATATCATGACATGAGATAAATGTTTATGATATATATGTATACTAACTGAGAAATGCTGTTCTCAACTAGAATACATATAGTTGAGAAATGGTAATCATTGCTTTATATTTTAGTTTATTACACATACATGTTCAAATAAATACAAGTCATGTTTTACAGGATGCTTACAGTTGCGGAATTTTAGGCACCCTCAAATTCCTTCAAGTTATCAAAGATGGGAGATATTTAGTAAGTAATATAAACAAAATATAAGTGAAAAGTTAACTTATAAAGGAAAAGCCCAATCTGTTGAAATTCTAACAAACTACTCATAAACGTGTAGTATGTTTAAACTGATTGGAGTTTTCTGGATTACAAAAACTCCCTCTTCAGTCTTTCTGGCATTACTAAGAAACAGTTTCCATTAGCGGTCAAGAAATTTAAAACGGGGAGAACATATAGTGAAAACTAACAGTGTTACAAATAAATTTAAAAGAAGAGTCTGAAAAATACATCCTATTTAAAACAGCTTTATAGCTGAAATAATAGCTTTACAAAGCTATGAAAGATGAACAATTTCTATTTTAAGAAGTGCCCCAGAAAAATAAAATGAGCATACTCTTCTGCAGTTCTATAAATAATCAAAGTTTATAATTTAACTCAACCTATAGAGTCGGAAGCTACTAATTGGAACATAGGATACACTTCTTGATGGAATGATTTATTATACAATAAGATAAGCTTTTTTCTTTCAAACTTTATTTCTGACATCTAACATTAGGTTTAAAGATATTGATATGGTAAGTGACTTTCATATTTTCCTATTAGACAATTGGATGAGGTTAGTATATGATATAGTATGGCTGTAACATGTTATAACTTGTGCACTTTTTAAATCATTTTTAAGAGACTATTTTTTTAGAGGAGTTTTTAGGTTCACAGCAAAATTGAACAGAAGGCAGAGAGATTTCCCATATACTTCCTGCCACCATCCTGGCACAAATACAGCCAACTGAATATCAACACCCCCCACAGAGTGGTACATTTGTCACAACTGATGAACCTACACTGACATATCATTATGGCCCAAAGTCCATCATAATTTTATATTATTTTCACATTATGGTTCATCATTCTTCACGTTTTATACTATATGGGTTTGACAAATGTATATTGACATGTACCCATCATTATAGCATCAAACAGAGTAGTTTCACTGCCTTAAAATCCTCTTTGCTGTCTGTTCACCCTTCCCTCCCCACTAAACCCTGGTAATGACTAATTTTTTTACTGTTTCCATTGTTTTGCCTTTTCCAGAATACTATGTAGTTGGAATAACACAGTATGTAATGTAGCCTTTTCAGATTGCCTTCTTTCACTTTGTAATATGTATTTAAGTTTCCTCCATGTCTTTTTATGACTTAATAACTTGTTTCTTTTTTGTGCTGAATAATATTCCACTGTCTGGATGCAACACACATTATTTATCTATTTACCTATTGAAGGAAGTCTTGGGTGTTTCCAATTTCTGGAAATTCTGAAATGAACTGTAAACATCCCTGTACAAGTTTTTGTGTGGCCGTAAGTTTTCAGCTTCTCTGGCACATACCGAGGAGTGCATCTGCTGGCTCATATGCTATGGTATCACATGAATGGAATTCTCAGGTAGATGCTACAAAAACATTTGTGCATTAGGATTAAAAAATAAAAAGAGAGCAATATTGTCAAAATTGTTTCCCTCTGTATAACAAGACAAGAAAACAGTAAGTTTGCAAGTTTGTTGCTTTGTGGAATAAAAAAGGTAAAAAAATCTTTACCACTTAAAAAAAAATCAGAGGCACAAATACAGCCAACTGAACAATTATTCTGGGACATATAAGAAAATTCACTATTAAACCAGATTCATAAGAAGTTCCATTTCCAATTATATGGTGAGTCAGTTTCTCAGACACTTTCAACAAAAACAACTAAAACATCAGATAAATTAAAATAAAAAATCTTAAATATGAGGTGTACTTATAGGAAAGTAAGAAATGCTCAAGCCAAATCCATTTGAAGACAGGAATCTTGAAAGCTAATCACTGCAGGTGACGTTTGAAGAACTGAAGAAAATGAACTTTACTTTCCATGGTCTCTAGGGTACTGGGAACTAGCAATGAAGCCTTGAGCACATTTATCAAGTTGAGGAATCTAAAAGCAGATGTATCCAACAAAGCCTCTTCCAACTTCAAGGCAATGATGTATCTTGAATATGGGCATTGAAAGAAAAAGAAAATAGGCCTGCTTCTAAAATACTATTGCCACAAGCCTAATCTTGTATCAATTTACAGTTAGTATTTATAGTACTTATATGATATGAACAAGTTCAAGTCACAAATTTAGTTTTATGTGGCCTCAACCTGATAATGCACTAAGACAGCTTCCAGAAACTAAGCAAAATCTCCCAGGATAATACACTTTTACTCCAGTTCTCAAAGAATTTTCAATAAATAGGGTTCCAGAGAATTAAAACACTTGGCAAATCATAATTATTAGGGAGCAGGAGTAAAAACAGACAACAAACATGAAAAAAACCTCAATGCATTAGAATTACCAGACACAGAATATGAAAAAATTGATGATAATTATAAAATAAATATGATCTTGAAATAGTCTTTTCAAGGAATATGAAATTTCAACCAAGGAAACGGTGTTATGGTTTGGGATGAGATGGAGAAAGCACCTTTACCTTTACTCAATGAATGTAACTATGAAACCAGGACATAATGCATGAATCAACTATATGAAGTCTCTGAAATTTTTCTTCTGTAGGAGGTTGGAGAAAAACATTAGAAATTTCAAAATAACACTGAGTAGGCAAAATAATAAATGCAATATATTAATTATTTTCCTCTAGTACTCCTGCCTGAATACAATGCAACTATAAACTTACAAGTGAGCACTGTGGCACAGAGCAAGACAGAGCTTCTGGAGAGCTTCTGCATAAGCTCTCCAGTTCTGGCTTTAAATCAGAAACAGGAACTCCTAATGCTGAGAGGGGGTGCAGAAATTCCTCATTTTTTTCTCTTTTCTTGGTTCTACTTTCTTGCCCCAGAATCTAGGGAATTATTTTGCAGGGCAAGAGAGCTATGGAAACTACAAAAGCCAAAACTCTGAGAGAAGGGTATCATCTTTTGCTTTGGTGGTATTTAGTTTCAAAAGGGTGGGGCAAGTCCCACTGCCTTTTATATCTTGTTGACCTCATTCCAGTAGGGCTGGAACATGGGTCCCATTATGGTACTGCATCACAAAGCATGGCAGAGTGGTTTCACTATAGACCCCACCAAAAAGTGGGGCCCATGGAAATCAAAATATTGGGAAGATCATGGAGAAGAAAGAGCTCACAAAAATGATCCAATGAACTCATTAAGGAATTTTGGGGCTTACCCTTAACCTGTATATTCATACACCTCATCCTAATTAGCATCCCAAAGATTTTGAGAACTAAACTAACAGATAGATTAGGTCTGAGACTGAGCGCTTGTGGAATAAAAGGAGAAAATAAACAGCATAACAAAGGTTTTGAAAACAACTAACACTAGGACCATAGCCCATGGGGTGGGTTAGAACTTGCAACCTGAACCTATTAAAACAACAATATCAACATTCTGTGAAGAAATTAAACAAAACTTGAAGTCTCTTTAAGTAATTCACAATATGTCAAACATAACTTGAAATAGGAATAACCACAAATATTTCAATTCTCATGGGAAAAGATAATCAACAGACACCAATGCTGAGATGACACAAATGTTAGGATAAGCTGAGAAAAAATTTTATTCAGCTGTTATACAAATGTAAGAAGTTATCATGAATACTTTTGCAATAAATATTAAAATAAAACTTTTAGCAAAAAATAGAAGAGCCAAATTGAAATTTTAACATGGAAAAATGTAATAATTGTGCCCTGCACAATCTCACTGAATAGTCTCAGTAGCAGAATAAACATGACAGAGAAAAAAGTCAGTGAACTTGAAGATTGATCATTACAACTGATCCAATCTGAACAACGGAGAGAAAGAACAATTTTTTTAAATGAATGGAAACTCCAGGACCAGTGGGAGAAAACCAGAAGGACTAACAATCATGCCAACAGAGTCCCAGAAAGATAGGACAAATAAAGTAGTGATGAAAAATAAAATTAAAGAAAAAATGGGTGAAAACTTCCCAGGTTTGGCAAAGCACAAAAACAAGAATAACAACAATGAACATACACCTAATGGTTCAAGAAGCAAGGAAAACTCCAAGCAGGGCAAACCCAAAGAAATATATGCCCAGATACATCATAATCAAACTGCTGAAAATCCATGATGAAGAAAAATTATTGAAAGTAGTAAAATTAAAATGACATATTATAGGGGAACAACATGTAACTGAGGATTTCTTATCAGAAACCATGAAAAGAAAGAGGAAATGGTAGAGTAATTTTAAAGTGATGAAAGAAAAACTGTCAGTCCAGAATTTTATATCCAAATAAAGTATCTTTCATTAATGAAGAGAAAGTAAGGAACTTCAGAAGAAGGGAAGCTAAGACAATCTGTGTCTACCAAATATGTTGTAAAAGAATTTCTAAAGAAAGTTTTTCAGACAAAAAGGAAATATTTCCAAAAAAAGGCCTGGAGCTTTAGGATTGAAGGAAGAGCAACAGGAATAGCACATATCCAGGGAAATGCAATAGATTAATCTTCTTGTCTTGAGTTCTTTAACATAAGGAGTCTGGAAATAGGAAACAGAATAATGTAAAGGATTATCAACAGAAAACAAACAAAAATGGTGGTACTATATCGACATGCATCAATAATTACATTAAATGTAAATTATCTGTAGACATCAATTAAAAGACAAAGATGATTGGAATGGATTTGCAAAAATATATGTCAACTTTTAAAAAGCCACTTAAAGTAAAATGATACAGGTAAGTTAAAAATAAAATGATGAAAAATTATATACTATATAAACACAACTAAAAAGAAAGCTGGAGTAGCTATGTTAATATCACATAGTAGACTTCAGAGCAAAAAAAATTGCTAAGAATCAAGAGGGACATGACATAATGAAAAAAAATTCAATTTCCCAAGAAGCTATCATAATTCTTAATGCATATGAACCCAAAAACAGTTCTTCAAATTCACAAAACCCTGCAGTACTGAAAGGAAAAATAGACATGTTCAAAATTATAGTTGGAGACTTGAACATTCCTTTATCAGTAATAAATAAAAGTTAGTTGACAGGAAGTCAGCAAGGTCATAAAAGAAAAAAACAATACCATCAACCAGCTTGATTTACATAATATTTATAGAACTCCCCCTAACAACAGCAAAATATGCATTCTTTCCAGTAGCACATGGAAATTCACCAACACAGATGATATTCTGAATCATAATATATAATTAATGCAAATCATGCAATGTATGTTCACTGACCAAAATGGAATTAAAAATATATATATGTATACTCAAAATAAATACAAAAAGATAAAGAGAAAAATCTGCAGACACTTGAAAATCTCAGTTCATGATTCAAAATAATCTGTGTTTTAAATAGACTGTCTCAAGATAAATTAGAAAATATTTTAAAATAAATGAAAATGAAAATGCAACATACAACTCCATAAAATCTGGATTAGATTAAAGATGGTGGCACTAGGGAGGTGAGACAGAGAACTCCTCCCAAAACCACATATAATATGAAAATATACAACAAATCCTAACAGAGCAAGATGAAAGAAAGCTGCACCAGACTGCATACACCTGGAGAAAAGAGCAGACCTCATAAAAAAGGGTAATCTACCAAAGCCATGGTCTGGCGGGACCCAAGCCCTTCCCCCACACCAGCTCACTGGTGGGAGGAAGAGAAACGGAGTGGGGAGGGGTGGAGGCCTAAGATGGCTGAACACCCAGCCCTAGAGATATGCTCAGGGAGCATGAACCTACTTTCCATGGTGCTCTGGAGATTGGTTGGCTTGGAAAGCTAAAACAGGCAGAATATTTGGAGAGACTGAGTTTCCAGCTGCTGTGGAAAACAGGGATCCACATCTGGCTGCTCTGGGACAAAAAAAGGTGGGCAGTCTGAGAGACTTCCTAAAAGCAAGAGGGCTTCTAAAGGGGCGAGGATTGCACAGAGCTTACTGCTCAGGAGAAAGGACAGGTGGACAAAATTGTCTGGGCACACTGTGCCCAGAAGGTTGGGAACTTTAAGGAGCTTCAGGTGCTCCATCCCCCTGGCTGACTATGCAGCTCCGAGGCCCCCCAACATGATACACAGCTTCTTGAGCCTTCCTCCCAGGTGGCCGGCAATGGCTCACAAATCAGCAGCCCCTGCCGTGGGATCAGGTCAGTGAAAAGGAGGCCCCACCTACAGTGGCTACAAGCTCAAAGCATAGAAGCTTACACCTGTGCACTGGCCCACTGGTTCTGGCAGTGGAGACAGACACAGCAGCCGGAAAACAGTAAACAGCTCTTTCCTCCCCCTATGCACCAGTGCTGCTGCCCTGCAACCCCTGACATCGCAACAGGGGCTGAGCAACTCAAGAGAGTAGAGCTTCTGGGCACTAAAAGGTGCCACATACAAATATGAAACGTCAAAGGAACCTGGATCAAACAAAATTCCACAAATACAAGAAAAAAGGCCATGTGAAACTGAACTCATCAATCTTCCTGAAAGAGATTTTAAAATAAAAATCATAACCATGCTCATGGAAGTACAGAAAAATATTCAAGAATTCAGGGACAAATTCAGGATGGAAATTCAATCATTAAGAAATTCAATATATGAATGTTAAAAGTGGGATTTTAAAGCAGATTAGATGTAGAAGAGGAGACAGTAAATGGAAAAGAAATTACAGAAGAGGAATACAAAGAAGGTGAAGCACAGAGAGGAAAAATGATCTCTAGGAATGAAAGAATATTGAGAGAACTGAGTGACCAATTCAAACAGAACAACATTTGCATTTTAGGAGTACAAGAAGAAGAAGAGGAAGAAAAAGGGATAGAAAGTGTCTTTGAAGAGGTAATTGCTGAAAACTTCCCAAATCTGGGGAAGGAGGGTCTCATAGGCCAAGGAGGTACACAGATCTCCCAACCCAAAGGACACAAGGAAGACAACACCAAGCCATATAATAATTAAAATGGCAAAGATCAAGGATAAGGACAGACTATTAAAATCAGCCAGAGAAAGAAAAAAGATCACATACAAAGGAAAATCCATCAAGCTATCATCAGACTTCTCAACAGAAACCTTACAGGCCAGAAGGGAGTGGCATGATATATTTAATGCAATGAAGCAGAAGTGAGTTGAAACAAGAACACTTTACCCAGCAAGATAATCATTTCATTTGAAGGAAGGATTCAACAATTTCCAGATAAGCAAAAGCTGAGAGCATTTACCTCCCACAAACTGTCCCTACACTGCATTTTGGAGGGACTGCTATAGATTGATGTGTTCCTAAGGCAAAATAACTATCAACAGAGAAAATAAAACCACAGTAAAAAAAGTAGGACAATTAATTACTAAGCAGATGCAAAATCAAATCAACTACCCTGAAAGTTAGTCAAGGGATAGACCAAGAGTACAGAATATATAAAGAATGGAGGAGAAAGAAAAAGAAGGAGGAAAAAAAAGAACCTTTAGATTGTGTGTGTATGAGCATACTAAGTGAGTTACATTAGACTGTTGCATAGTAAGGGAATTACCCTTGAACCTTTGGTAAACACAAATCTAGAGCCTGCAATGGCAATAAGCACATACCTATCAATAATCGCCCTAAATGTAAATGGCATGAATGCACCAATCAAAAGACATAAAGTTACTGAATGGATAAGAAAACAAGACCTGTGTGTATGCTGCCTACAAGAGACTCACTTCAAACCCAAAGACATATACAAACTAAAAGTGAAGCAATGGAAAAAGATACTTCCTGCAAACAATAGGGAGAAAAAAGCAGGTGTTGCAGTGCTTGTGTCAGACAACATAGACTTCAAAACAAAGAAAGCCACAAGAGACAAAGAAGGACATTAGATAATGATAAAGTGGTCAGCCCAACAAAAGGATATAACTATTATAAATATCTATGCACCCAACACAGGATCACCTACATATGTGAAACAAATACTAACAGAATTAAAAGGGGAAATAGAAAGCAACGCATTCATTTTAGGAGACTTTGACACTCCACTCAATCCAAAGGACAGATCAATCAGACAGAAAATAAGTAAGGAAACAAAGGCACTGAAGAACACAATAGAACAGATGGACCTAACAGACATGTACCAAACACTCTACCCAAAAGCAGCAGGTTACACATGCTTCTCAAGTGCACAAGAAACATTTTCCAGAATAGATCATATACTAGGCCACAAAAAGAGCCTTAGTAAATTCAAAAAGATTGAAATTGTACCAACCAACTCCTCAGACCACAAAGGTATAAAACTAGAAATAAATTATATAAAGAAAACAAACAGGCTCACAAACACATGAGGCTTAACAACATGCTCCTAAATAATCAGTGGATCAATGACCAAATTAAAACAGAGATGAAGCAATATATGGAGACAAGTGAAAACAGCAGCACAACACCCCAACTTCTGTGGGACACAGCAAAAGCAGTTCCAAGAGGAAAGTACATAGCAATCTAGGCCTATTTAAAGAACGAATAATAATCCTAAATGAACCTTTAAATTCACCATTGCTGAAACTGGAAAAAAAAAGAACAAATGAGGCCCAAAGTCAGCAGAAGGAGGGACATGATAAAGATCAGAGAAGAAATAAATAAAATTGAGAAGAATAAGACAATAGAAAAAATTAATGAAACTAAGAGCTCATTCTTTGAGAAAATAAATAGATAAACCCCTAACCAGACTTATTAAGAAAAAAAAGAGTATCTACACACATAAACAGAATTAGAAATAAGAAAGGAAAAATCATGACAGACACCACAGAAATACAAAGAATTATTAGAGAATACTATGAAAATCTATATGCTAACAAACTGGGAAACCTAAAAGAAATGGACAACTTTCTAGAAAAATACAACCTTCCCAGATTGACCAAGGAAGAAACAGAAAATCTAAACAGACCAATTACAAGCAATAAAATTAAATAGGTAATCAAAAAACTATCCAAGAACAAAACCCCCTGACCAGATGGATTCACCACCGAATTTTATCAGAGATTCAGTGAAGACCTAATACCAATCTTCCTTAAAGTTTTCCAAAAAATAGAAGAGGAGAGTATACTTTCAAACTCATTCTATGAGGCCAGCATCACTCTAATACCAAAACCAAGCAAAGACACCACAAAAAAAGAAAACTACAGACCAATATCTCTGATGAACATAGATCCAAAAATACTCAACAAAATATTAGCAAACCAAATTCAAAAATACATCAAGAGGATCATACACCATGATCAAATGGGATTCATCTGAGGGATGCAAGGATGATAAAACATTAGAAAATCCATCAACATCATCCACCACATCAACAAAAAGGACAAAAACCACATGATCATTTCCATACATGCTGAAAAAGCATTTGATGAAATTCAACATCCATTCATGATAAAAACTCTCAACAAAATGGGTACAGAAGGCAAGTACCTCAACATAATAAAGGCCATATATGACAAACCCAAAGCCAACATCATATTAAAAAAGCGAGAAGCTGAAAGCTTATCCTCTAAGATGGGTAACAAGACAAGGATGCCCACTCTGCCCACTTTTATTCAACATAGTACTGGAGGTCTTAGCCATGGCAATCAGACAACACAAAGAAGTAAAAAGCATCCAGATTGGTAAGGAAGAAGTCAAACTGTCACTGTTTGCAGATGACATGATATTGTATATAAAAAACCCTAAAGAATCCACTCCAAAACTACTAGAACTAATATCTGAATTCAGCAAAGTTGCAGGATAAAAAATTAATACACAGAAATCTGTTGCATTCCTATACACTAACAGTTAACTAGTAGAAAGAGAAATCAGGAAAACAATTCCATTCACAATTGCATCAAAAAAATAAAATACCTAGGAATAAGCCTAAACGAGGTGAAAGACTATACCCCCAAAACTACAAGATACTCTTAAGAGAAATTAAAGAGGACACTAATAAATGGAAATTCATCCCTTGCTCTTGACCAGGAAGAATTAATATTGTCAAAATGGCCATCCTGCCTAAAGCAATCAACAGATTCAATGCAATCCCTATCAAAATACCAACAGCATTCTTCAATGAAATGGAACAAATAGTTCTATAATTCATATGAAATCACAAAAGACCACAAATAGCCAAAGCAACCCTGAGAAGGAAGAATAAAGCAGGGGTATCTCACTTCCTCACTTCAAGCTATACTACAAAGCCACAGTCATCAAGACAATTTTGTACTGGCACAAGAACAGACCCATAGACCAATAGAATAGACTAGAGAGCCCAGACATAAACCCAAGCATATATGGTCAATTAATATAAGGTAAATGAGCCATGGATATACAATGGGGAAATGACAGCCTCTTCAATAATGGGTGTTGGCAAAACTGGACAGCTACATACATGCAAGAGAATGAAACTGGATTATTGTCTAACCCCATACACAAAAGTGAACTCAAAATGGATCAAAGACCTGAAACCATAAAACTCGTAGAAGAAAACATAGGCAAAAATCTCTTGGATATAAACATGAGCAACTTTTTCCTGAACCTATCTCCTCAGGCAAGGGAAACAAAAGCGAAGATGAACAAATGGGACTACATCAAGTTAAAAAGCCTCTGTATAGCAAAGGACACCATCAGCAGAAAAAAAAAAAAGCATCCTACAGTATGGGAGAATATATCTGTAAATGACATATCTGACAAGGGGTTAACATCCAAAATATAAAAAGAACTCACATGCCTCAACACGCAAAAAGCAAATAACCCATTTAAAAAATTGGCAGAGGATATGAACAGACAGTTCTCCAAAGAAGAATTTCAGATGGCCAACAGGCACATGATAAAGTGTTCCACATCACTAATTATCAGTAAAATGCAAATTCAAACCACAATGAAATATTACCTCATACCAGTTAGGATGGCCAACATCTAAAAGACTAGGAACAACAAGTGCTGGCAAGGATGCAGAGAAAGGGAAACCCTCCTACACTGCTGGTGGGAATGTAAGCTAGTTCAACCATTGTGGAAAGCAAAATGGAGGTTCTTCAAAAAACTAAAAATATAAATTTGACCTGAGAATTCTACTCCTAGGAATTTACCCAAAGAAAAGAAGTTATCAGATTGTAAAAGACATATGCACCCCTATGTTTATTGCAGCACTATTTACAGTAGCCAAGATGTGGAAGCAACCTAAGTGTCCATCAGTAGATGAATGGATAAAGGAGATGTGGTACATATACTCAATGGAATACTATTCAGCCATAATAAAGAAACAAATCCTACCATTTGCAACAACATGGATGGAGCTAGAGGGTATTATGCTCAGTGAAATAAGTCAGGCAGAGAAAGACAAATACCAAATGATTTTCCTCATTTGTGGAGTATAACAATGAAGCAAAATGGAAGGAACAAATAGCAGCAGACTCCCAGACTCCCAGAAGGGCCTAGCAGTTACCAAAGGGCATGGGTGGGGGATGGTAGGTGGGAAGGGAGGGAGAAGTGTGTGGGGTCACAGGGAAGACAGTGTAGCACAGAGAAGACAAGTAGGGACTCTATGGCAGATTACTACACTGATGGACAGTGACTGCAGTGGGGTATGGGGAGGGGGGACTTGATAAGGATGAATGTAGTAACTACCTTCTTTTTCTTGTGAAACCTTCAGAATAGTGTATATCAATGATACCTTAATAAAATAAATAAATAAAAGCTCCACCGCATCCAATTTAGGATAATGGCAAGAGAATGAGGAGACAAGCCGCAGACTTGGAGTAAGTAAGTGCAAAATATACTTTTGATAAAGACATGTACCCAAAATATTTAAAGAACTCTTAAAACTCAACAGTAAGAAAACAAAAAACCTGATTAAAAATTAGGCCAAAGACCTTAACATATACCTCAACAAAGAAGATATACAGATGGCAAATGAGTATATGAAAACGTTCTCCACCTCATATGTAATAAGGAAAATGAAAATCAAAAGAACAGTGAGATACCATTATACTTCTATGAGAATGGCCAAAATCAAACACTGACAACAACAAATGATGACAAGGATATGGAGCAATGAGAACTCTCATTCATTGTTGGTGGGAATGTAAAATAGTATACCATTTTGGAAGATAGTTTTGCAGTGTTTTTACAAAAGTAAACATACTCTTACCATATGATCCAGCACATGTACTCCCTGGTACTTAGCCTAAGGAGCTGAAAACTTACGGCCACACAAAAATCTCACACAGGTGTTTATGGATGTTTTATTCATTACTGGTAAAACTTGGAAGCAACCAAGATGTCCTTCAGTAGGAGACTGGCTAAATAAACTTTGGTACATCCAGACAGTGGAATTTTATTCAGTGTTAAACAAAGATGTGCTATCATATTAAGAAACAAAAAGGCATAGAGGAATCTTAAATGAATATTACTAAATGAAAATAGTCAATTTCAAAAAGCTATATACTACATGATCCCAACTACGTGACATTGTGAAAAAGGCAAAACTGTGGAGACAATAAAAAGATCAGTGGCAATGGACAGTGACTGCATTGGGGTTTGGGTGGGGACTTGATAATATGGGTAAATGTAGTAACCACATTGTTTTTTCATGTGAAACCTCCATAAGAGTGTAGAGCAATCATACCCTAATAAAAAATTTAAAAAATAAAAAATAAAATAAAAACTATTGGAAAAAAAAAGATCGGTGGCTACCAGTAGTTGTGGGGGAGGTATCAACAGAGCATAGAAGATTTTTAAGACAGCAAAACTACTCAGTATGATACCATAATAATGGAAACATGTCATTATCATTTTCCAATCCCACAGACTGTACAATACTAAGAGTGAACTGTAATGTAAAACAGGACTTTCAGTTTGTATGATGTGTTAATATATATACATCAATTGTAATAATTACACCGTTCTGGTGAGTAATGTTGATGATGGGGAAGGCTATGCATGTGTTGGGTAGAGTGTTTATGAGAAATCTCAGTACCTCCACTCCATTTTGTTTGAAGCCAAAATTCTCAATGAAAAAGGGAAAATATTTATAATGACATCAAAACATGAAGTACCTAGGAATGAGTCAAACAAAAGATATGCCAGACTTTAATGTGCAATACATAAAACCTTAGTGAAACAACTTAAAGAGATCTAAATAAATATAAATACATAATATGTTCAAGGACTAGAAGGGTCTATATGGCAAAATGTCAATGGCTTCTCAAATTAATAAATTCAAAGAATTCTCATCATACTACCAAATGTTTCTGTATTGTATCTGACAGTCACGTTAGAAAATTTTACTTGGTAGTGTAAGAGCCAAGAATTACCAGGAAAATCTTGAAGAAAAAGACAAAATTGAGGGGCTTTCTCTAGCAGATAGTAATACTAATTATATCTTGACAGTGGGGTACATTCATGGAATAAGCCAAGAGACCAATGCCACCAAATAAAAAATCCAGGAGCAGAGTGTGGTATGTATGGGTGAATCCTGATATTACAAGGATGACATGCAGTTCTGTGCAGATGGAACTGTCATTTGATAAATGGTGCTAGAATGATGGGCTATCCTACCAGAAAAAGAAAAAGAAAAAAGAAATTGAATTCCTAGCTTACTCTACACATATAAAATCACCTTCAAGTATACTGAAGGACTGAATGTTAAAGACTAAACAATAATTCTTTTAGAAGAAAAATCTTCAAAGAACCTTACAGATTTTGAGTTAAATGTATTTTAAATAAGATTTGAAAGATATTTAAAACAACACAAAATGTTTAAGTCCCACAGGAAACATGATATATCCATCCACATTAAAATTTAAAACTTCATGAAGACACCATGAAAAAAGTAGAAAAAAAATTGAGAAGGTAATTTTTACTCTCTATAAGCACCAAAAACCTGTTGTCTAGATTATATAAATTTCCTACATGAACCATTAAGAAAATGGCAAACAACAAACACAAAATTAGCAAAGGCTTTAATAGCACAGACTAAAAAAGAAAATGCAGATTAGCTAATTAACATGAAGCAATGCTCAATTTCATTAGCAATAAAAAATAAAGTGAGTTAAAACCACCAGAGTTACCATGTCTCACTGAAACTCTAAGGCAAAAAGTTAAAAACCTGACACTCACATGTTGGCATGTATGTGGAACAACAGGAACTTCTGTACATTGGTGGTGTGATGTACAAACTGACCAACACACTTTCAAAAATAGATTGACATTCCATCAGAAAGGTGAATGTACAAATAATGTATGATCCAGGAACTTCACTCCCGGAATAAATTAATAAGAACATTAATAATAAATTACAGGAAAATAAAAATGTCCATCAGTAGTAGAATGGAAAATATATGTCAAATAGTCTTAAAATGGAATACTCTTCAGTAGAGAAACTGAAGGATAGATAATAACAACGCCAATGAATGCCCCCCAAACCTCAAAGTGTTGAATGAAATAAACTTGACACAGGAGATGTTATAAAGTAAAAGTTTATATTAAGTTCAAAAAAAGGAGAGATGCATTCATAAATGGTAAAATTATTTAAAATTAATAGAAAAATGGGATGATCACAATAAAAGTCAGAACAATGAAACCATCTGGGTGAAGGGTAATAAGGTAATCATTTGGGTAGGAGCACCGAGAGGACATCAAAAGAACTGGCAGTGGACATGGAGGTACCTGATTTATTAAAATGCTTTAAGCCAACATATACATGTAAATACTCTTCTGTATGCTATACTTTTAATAAAATAAATGGAAAATTGCATAGCAAAGTAAATAAATTTTTATGAGATCCCAAAACTGAATTACTGTCCTTATTCAAAAAGTTGCAACCTGACATGGAATACTTGATAATAATTTTTCTCACTCTAACACATTCCAGTTTTGAAGTCTTAACTGTCCTAAAGGCCAAATATAATTACTATATGGTATTTTGTTTAAGCATGTAAAATTGAAAGGACACTATTGAATTGTGGTAGTGTGTAATGTTTTCCAATTGCTAGAGGTAGAGAACATTATTTTATGTTGTATATTTGCGCCTACTGAGGATTCTCTTCTCTATTCCTGTCAGGAATTATAGATTAGAAATACATTATTATTTGGTACAGAGCTGTGGAGACTGCTTCCAGAGTGCTGGTAATTCATTTTAGGAAAAACTATTGGGACGTGCAGTGTCCACTTTTTGAAGCCAGAATTGCCAGGACACAATTGTTCTTTTTGTTCAATTTGGTATATGCGAAGGACATATCTTGGGTATGCTGAAAAGAAAGGAATCCCTGTCCAGTTGATTAGAATATGAGATTAAGTGGGAGAATGGAGAAAATTCATAGGAACCAATTATAATCCCACTTGTTTATTTTCTACCACATCGTCATTTATAGCAGACTGTTTAATTCTCTATGTTTTCACATCTCTGTATTTTCTTTTTTCTCATGATCTGTAAGACTTTGTTCTATCCTTTAAAACCAGACTTGCAGCTTTAAATTTCCTCCCTAGATAAATAGGTAACACACATGTCTCTGCAGATTACAGACCAGAGTCTCCAGAAGATTTGTTTCTCTTGCTGTATCTTGCATAATATTTCTCTCCCCGCTAGTTCATATCTACTTATAAATACACATTTAAGATTTAAATTAATCACTGTTTTACAAAACATAGTAGAAATGGACTTTTACTTTGACTCCGGCTAGGGCTGGTGATTTCCAGCCCCTTTCTATGTGAATCATGAAAATATTTTAAGACTATTTCCCGGTGAGAATATAAGTAGCAGTGTTGTCACCAAGTATTACAATTGTTACAGTGGTGCCTGAAACCTCATGTTTTGTGCACTTAATTCCAGTTGGCAGAAACCACCATCCCTTCTACGGAGGATACTAACACTATGCATAGAAATTTATATACAAAATATGCTTACAAACATCTTGAAGCTAGAGTTTAAAGCATGCATCCTAAATTGGATCAAGTTTTATGTAAATATTATGTAGGAATTAAAAATATTTAGAGCCAAGCTTTAACAATTCTTGCACAGACACCCAAACACATATGAATGTATATGTGTGTGGATTTATTTATTTTTCTTTCTTCCAAAGTATTCACCAGTTGAGATGAAATCAGCCTCATTTCATTTCAAATGAAATGCAGCTTTCATTTGACACAGGTAATACATGAAGGTAGGACCCTAAAAAACCTAAATATTAAAATCTCCAAGACTTTATTTTAGCAAATGCTAGGTCATGATAATTCAAATCAAATGACTTTATCACATTTTTGTTTGTTTTGAGCAAATTATATTGATATATAACTATATACATAACTATGTATATATATATATATATGTGCGTGTGTGTATATATATATAATAAATTTGCAGATGTCATTGGTGTATAGCTTGATGAATTTTCACAAAGCACACACCTGTGCAAGCAAGACTTACATCCAGAAACACAGTATTACCGTATCCCGAGTCTCCCTCTTACTCCTTTGCAGTCACTACCCTGTCTCCAGGGGAAGCCATGATCTGACTGTTTCTGCCATAGATTAATATTTGAAGTGTATGCAAGTGGAATCATATGGAATGAACTCATTTGGATTTTTTCTTTCCACTTAACACTATATTTGTATTATTTACCTATGCTGTTTTATGTTTTTGTATGCTCATTCATATTTTATTTAGTGTAAAACAATGATATCAAGGCATCAGCTATCATTACTAAATACATAGTGCTAAAGATGTTGTACTCAGTAAAAAACTACTTTGAGGGTCACTAACTTTAACCTGGCAGTATAACAGAGCATAAAATTGGGGGCTAAAGGAGCTGGAAGCAAGTTACTAGCAGAAGTTCTTTTTAACTCTTTCATCCTATATAGGAAAGGCTGATCCTGCTCCTCTGTTTATATAGCAAACCTCTATTAGCAGGCTATCAGAATTTGTCTTATTTGTAATGTAGCAGACCCTATTGGTTAGCTTATCCAAAAAAACATTAAAACTATTTTCTTTTCCTCCCTTTCCTCTACAGAGGCTGAAAGGGGCAGATATGTATTCTTCTGAACTGTCTCATCACTAAGAGTGACGTGTGAAACAGCCCTGCCAATGAAATTTAAGGAGTTTTCTGGGGATGCTTTTGCTTTTTGGTTAAAGAACTAAGCATAGAGAGGCAAAAGACCCAGAATATTCCACATTGATGTCAATACTCAAAGAGAACAATAAATTTGGAATGCTGACACCAACTTTAAAACTTACTAAAAGGCTACAGCAATCAAGACAGTACAGTTTTGGTAAAAGACCAGATAAACATATTGATGAAAAAGAATAGATAGCCCAGATAAATACCCATAAGTATAGTCAATGGATCTTTGAAAAGGAAGCAAAAGCAATACAAAGATAATCTCTTCAACAAATGGTGCTGAAACAACTGACAATCATAAGCAAAAAATGAACACAAAATGTATACCTGTTAACAAAAATTAATTCACAGACCTAAATGTAAAATATAAAACTATAAAAATCCTAGAAGATAAATAGGAGAAAACCTATATGACCTTAAATATGGTGATGCCTTTTGTAGGTATAACACCAAAATCATGAACCAAGAAAAAATTAACTGATGATCTGGACTTCATAAAACTTAAAACTTCTACCTTACACAAGACAATGACACAAAAACGCAACGACAAACCATAGACTAGGAAAAAATATGTACAAAAGACACTTGTGATAAAGACAAAAGACACTTGTGATAAAGAACAGTATCCAAAACATATAAAGGACACTTTAAAATTCAACAATAAGAAACCAAAAAGCCTAATTAAAAAATGATCCAATGACCTTAACATCCACCCTACCAAAGCAGATCTAGAGGTGACAAATGAGCATATGAAAGTGCATCAAATCATATGTCATCAGAAAAATACAAACTGAAACAATTACAAACCTATTAGAATGGCCAAAATCTGGAAAACCGACAACAACAAATGCTGACAAGGATGTGGAGAAACAGAGACTCTTATTCCTTGCTGATGGGAATGCAAAAAGTACAGCCACTATGGAAGACAGTCTGGGGATCTCTTATAAAACCAAACATACTCTTACTATATGATCTGGCCTAAGTGCTCCATGGTATTTATCCAAAGGGGCTGAAAAATTATGGCCACACAAAAACTGCACACAGATGTTTATAGCAGCTATATTCATAATTACCAAAACTTGGAAGCAACCAAGATTTCATTCAGTAGGTGAATGGCTAAATAAATGGTGGTATATCCAGACAATGGAATGTTATTTGGCACTAAAGAAGAGATGATCTATGAAGCCATGGAAAGACATGTTGGACTCTTAAATGCATTTCACCAAGTGAAATAAGCCAATCTAAAAAGACTACATACCGTGTGATTCCAACTCTTCAACATTCTGGAGGAGGCTATGGAGACAGTAAAAATATTGGTGGTTACTAAGGGTGGGATGGGGGGAATAGATAAATGGGTAGAGCAGAAAGGGTTTTTAGGGCAGTGACAATACTTTCTATGATATTATAAAGATGGGTATGTTACATTATACATTTGCCCAAATACATAGAAAGTACAACCCAAAGAGTGAAATCTAAGGTAAACTGGACTTTGGATGATTATGATGTGTCAACGCAGGTTAATCAATTTTAACAAATGTACCATTATGCTGAGTGATATTGATAATGGGGGAAGCTATGCAATGGGGGAAGCAGGGAATATGTAGAAATCTCTGCACCTTCTGCTCAAGTTTATTGTGAACCTAAAACTGCTCAAAAAAAATTAAGTCTTTAAAACAAAAAAAGGAAAGAAAAAAAACAAAACAAAACACAAAAAGAGATAAGCCTAAGAGGAGAGAACTCAATGTTGTTCTTAACCTCATTGTCCTGTCTTGTTTCTGAATATTATTCCAGGAGCTTCAGCAGTCCTTTTAGGACCACAAAATAATGAACATTAAAATGAAAAGGTAACATTTCAAGTGGCCAAATCAAAATATTCCAGTAATCATAAATTTTGATAACACTATTATAGTGCTGAACCAATTTTTACACTCGTTCAGTAAAATAATTTCCTTATGCTTAACCCCATGTTATTTGAGCTTTCCACTAGTGCAGCTAAAAGCATACCTGATATACCACTTATTCAGATAATCAATAGTGAAACATTCATTGAAGAATATTGCTTGGAATTGCACTGTATTTTACATTGATTTCTTGAAAAAAAAAGACATCCTGATTAAAAACCTAACACTGGGTGTTTACCCCACAGATGAATCATTCCTAGTTATCAAAACACCTGAAATACTTTAAGATGCTTTGTTTCTTTAAAAACAATATTGTGAATGTCTTGCTATAGCAGCATAACTAGAGTACATATAAAAATATCTTACTAGTTAGATCCTTCTTAGTCTAATGGGGAATTCTGGTGGTAGACTGCTAGCTAAGCACCTAGCAAAACTCCCCAGAGATCAATGGACTTCAAACATGATGATTATCCCAGCAGTAGCAGAAAACATCTTTTTACATCTTCCTTTAAAAGAGTGACTACTATAATCATAGTTCTGAAATGGTTTATTGTCTCATTAAATTAACAGATTCCCACAGACTTGGGGGCCTCTGGTTTTGGGGTTGAGATGTTATGGGAAGAGCATTGAAGAGTCCTGTGTTGCTCCTTATGAAAACTGATTATTCCTTTATTTGCACCTATTTATTTTTATTTGTAGCAAATATTCCTTTATCTCTTTCTTGACTTTCTAAAGCTACATCTAAGAGTAAATTGGACTTAAGTTTTCATTTGATTTAAAGCAAATCTGATATTTGCATATATCCCAATGAGTATTTCATGAATATCTGGAGTCCATCCTATATCATGGCATCTTATTAACAACCCATATTTCTTATGTTTGTGATGAAATGATATGCTATGCTGGGTTGCTTTAAACAATACAGCCAGGAAAACTGTGCTCAAATTCCATTGTTAGTAATATTTTAGAAGACAGAAATCATGAGAAAAATGTATGAAACATTCCTGCTTGGCTTCTTTGGAGAAATATTGTTTTCATATAATTAAAGGCCAAATTAATGAATTTTTTATTCTTTTTACATCTTATATAAGGAAAATTACTGAGTTTGTGAGTTTAAAGAACAATTGTATGATATTTGTGAAGCTGAAAAAAAATCTTTATAATTGAATCTTCTGCTTTTGATCATCTACACTACACTTTAATGGACCTCACTCACTTAAATTAAAAATCACCTTGTGGCGTTAAAATGACGATAAATATTTCCCAGAAAAGTGAAAATTGTGTATTTGTGGGTATTTATTCTCTTATAAACCACTGATTGTTAACAGAAGGAAAGAATCAGAGCTCTGATATAATCTTTTGGTATACATTTCCCACACTAAATTAAAATTTTAGAATTTGATAAATTTAGGAAAATAAATAGGAATATAAAATCCCATACGAAAAGAAATAGGTGAAAATACACACTTTCCAAATAATGCATAATAATATAACTAAGACTCATAAACACCCAGTGGTATTTATCAGACTATATCCAAGCATGGTGTAAGAAGGAAGTATTCATGTAGCATGTAAGCCAGCCTTTGACCAGCTTTGGCACCTAAACAGGAGTCATAATTTTGGAGGCACAAATGTCTTCTGCATGGATAGGGTTTTATTTAATACCAAGGATGTGTCCTTTCTACTTACATTTCCTGGAAAATAAGTACACATTTGTAACCAGCTTATGAATAATGAAATACCTTCTCATGAATGGCAGGCTTCAGAAGGTTTTCTGAAACCTAGGATTTCAACCTAGGTAAACAAGTATATATTTGTATGTCTGTCTAGGTTTATGTGTACCCATCCTGCGTTCCATAAGCCATCTCACAAAAAGGTTTCTGAAGCCCTCTTCTGACTCCCACTTCCCACACTTCATAAAGGGGTGTGTGTGTGTGAAAGGGGGTGGCTCCTCACAGGATTCAAGTCAAGTCTTCTGTCTTGAAAGCAACCACAGGCTACTTCAGAGAATAAAGCAGGTATTCTCTCAATAGTCTCCAAACCACTAATATTCTATTGAAAGATGAAAGAAAATAAGGACTCTCAGTTTATCAGAGAGATTCTAGAGACTTCTTGCCAGTGGAAAAGGTCAAAGATGACTTTGATGATAGTGAACTAGGATGAGAAAGACTTCTACATTCTAATAAAGGAGGACGTAGAGGTAGAAACCTGTGGTGTGTGTATGATGTGTCGTGTGTCATGGCAGAGTGGTGGTCAGCAACAAGGGGTTTGCACTCTAGATGTCTATGCCTCCTGTTTCATTCAGCATCTAACTTTTCATTCCTTCAATTATGTCGACTGTTGCTTGGTAAAAATGTTCAAAAATGCACCACCCTCTATCCCGTACACACACACACACAACTCAGACAGATAAAGAGAAAATCCCTCAGGGTTCCTTTCCTGTAGACAGAAGGTTCAGTGGGTCTGTAGATGGCCACTGAGATGACCCTGGCATCTTTCAATTACAGACTCAATGAGTTCTTTGGCTTCTCCAAGAATGGAATGAGATAGAAACTACAGAGATAATTAGGGCTAAGGACTCAATAAACATTTAAATTCCATGTTTTATTTAAAGAAAATTATACAAAAGTAATAATCCATGTGTTGTTTAATATCTGGAAATTCAGATAAATACCTGTAACATTTACTATCAATTTGAGTTTTGATTTGCCAAGCAAATTTTAGGCTTTACTTCTGTCTTAGGTAATTCTCTTGCAATTTGATATCAGTCAACAGGTGGCTATGGTGCCTGATTAAAGCAGCCTTGTCTGAGCTGTCTGAGCAGAATGTAAACCAGGCAAATAAAAGTACTAAATCAAAGATAACAGACATGCAACTGTTCAAACATCAAATAGGTTTTGATTCCTAAGAAAGTACAGTGTGATTGCTTTTCATGTGTATTTGATTTGTATGACTTTTAATTAATACAAAATAATGTAAAAGTCAGTATTCATCAATTTTAAAGTGACATCAACCTCTGCAGCCAATGTAATGTTTTGAAAATGGTAGTGAATTTTAAACTGTGTTTGTACTGATGGTAGCACCACTGTAAGTACTGAAAAGAAATAAAAACAGCTCTGCTTTGCTGTAGTCTCTGGAGTTTTGCAAGTGTTTGTTATGCAAGAGCTTCAGAGATGCATCCATTCCATAAATTGTGACCACTCTGTAATTAAGTGATCATTGTGAAATGTTTAGATAATCCAAACATATAAAGAACATATAAAGAACAAAGTAAAAGTCATCCATAAACCTAACACTGGGAAATATAATTATAGTCTTTAAAAATAAGGAAACTGCTAAAATAAAGTGACACACTGACTTATATTTTCCATGATGATACAAAATTAGAGTAAGGTTAGAAGAAATACTGACATCAGTTATGTGCCTCAATCACTTAAATACTAACACTTCGTAACTACTGCTTATTAGGGTTCATCTCCACCGCCAATCCCACTGTTAGATTTGCAGGAAACACACCTCCAAGATGCCTTCAGCCACGTGGGAGTCCTCCTGGACCCTTTCATCCTTCTAAAGACCAAGTCTCTTTGACTTTACTTCCAAAATACACCTCAAGTTCTCCTACTGCCCTCATCTCAGCCTCCATTAACTTGTACCTGGACTGACGTGAAAGCCTCCTGCCTAGTCTCCCTGCTCCCACTTCTGCCCCCTTTAAAATTGCTTCTCCATTCAACAGTCAAAAATGGCCATTAAAAAATGATTGGATTTATTTATTCAGTCATTCACAGCCTTGAACCTATTTGAGCCCAGCAATTTTCTGGGCACTGCAGATCCATCAGTCAACAAAGTTCCTCTCCTCGCTGAGACAAGTTATAAGTTGTGGTTCTCCCTAGGCTTTGTCAGGCCTTCATGCTCTTACTCAGGCCATTTGTTCTGCCCATGAGGCTTTTTTCCTCCCTTCTTTGTTTGGCTGACTTAGTTGCACCAGTTTTTCAAGATTCAGCAAAATAGTCACCTCTTGGAGAAAGACTTCTGTCTCCCACCCCACCCCATCAGGCTGGGTTCATTGTACATATTTGTGCTTTCAGAGTTTCCTGTGCATTTCTGTCTCTGAACTTATCTACACCTATTATTATGGTTAATTACCTTTCTCTCTTCCTACAGTAGACTGTGAAACCCTCCTAAGAAGGGACTGTGTTTTGCACTCATGTTTATTAGACTCTATCTGACCACATGACCTATCAGTTATTGGAAGACTGTTAAGAAAAAAGGCCCTGGGAACTTAATTTCAGCATTACACAGATACGAGACAGCAAATACAAACTCTAATGAAGAGTCTTAGGTTCAGAAATCCATTCTGGGCTTTTCCTTTTATATCTCCTGGATGTGTTTTAGAATCTAGTTGGTCATGAATGACCTTAATTAAGCAGGGGTCACATGAGAGGGAACACATCTGTGGAGACTGAAAACAAATATAATATCAAACCCATGTTTAACCTTCCAACTAGGTGATTCTCTAAAAATTCCATAAATGCAAGACTCATTGTTCTCATTTCTACCTCAGGAATTGATATGTAGGTCATGAAATAGCCAGTTGTTTTTCTTCTAAGCAAATGAAAATGTGGTGTGATGCTAACAGTGAGTTATATCCACACAGTGTGAGTTTTTATTTATTCCAGTCACCTACTCTTCTGCTTGAAGGTAATGTTCTGGCTCTTCCCCTTGAAGTTTGGGCCTATCCTTTGGGCCTATTTGTCTCCAGCCCTCCTGTTTTTCCAGGCATAGGAATGTGGTAGGGTGTGTTAGACAGTGGTTTGCAGTCAAACATAATTGGTCAGATCTCTCAAAGAATATGTTTTTCTGAGATTCTGTCTGTGGAAAGAACATTGAATCCACATGTGTTGTTTTCTCTTGTTGCCACTGACACCCAGCAGTCAACATCTGGTCTGTTTTTAGATTTTTTTAAACCTTTCTTTCTTTTTGTTCTAATGTGGCTTTCCTATTTTTCTAAACTTACCCCAGATGCCAAGACTGTCTAAATTCTAACCTTTTCTCTAGGGTTTTATTTTATATGGATAATGGGTTGGTGAATGATTATTATCACTTTCCTCTGCAAAATGAAGGATCAGAATCCTTATTTATGTTCTCTTTTCTAAAGATGAACGAGCTATTTAAAACAAAATGTTTTAAAGCTGAATTTTTTGCTTCTCTAATTAAAGGGGTATTTTAAAAATAATTGAAAAAGCCTGGCTTAGTATATAACAATAATAATATATTCTTCATCTTGACTCAGGATGAATTGGCTTGATTTTGTAAAGGCCAAAGAATTCATTTTTTCAGTGTTGAATTCATTTATCTTCTTAATGTTGATTTAGAATATATAATATTGTATGGGAAATGGAAATCGGGTAACTAAGGACAGCCTTGGAGTTTTAATAGAAGAAATAATGACTCATATTAAGACTTGCCCGGAGTGAATCATAGATTCAATGGCGATCACTCTCCAAAATAAAGCAGCTCTATGTTTAGGGGGGGAAAAAATTATTAGAAGCTCTGACCAGTTTGAGTTTCAATTCTAAAAGAACCAAAATTCTCTGTTTAACCTTATCCCATGTGAATTTCTTGAGTCTCAGCGGATTTCATTTTACAACTGCAAAGTGTCAGGACCACCCTGAAAAAACAGACGCCAATTTTTTTCTTTTATGAAAAGGTTATTAAGTAAATATTGATTTTTTGGGAGAAAAGCTCAAGCCACAGACATCCCACACCCAATAATTAGCTAATCTACTCTAAACACCAAAGATGAATAAAAGAAAACTAAAAAAGAAATTTCAGCTTTTATCCATAATTTGACAGGAATATGAAATACTATAACCAAATTTCAGTTGTCTAGAGCTTAGGTTGCCAAATACTTTACTTCTTTGCTTTTAAATATTTAATGATTTTTAATTAAAATGTTTGAATATAAAGTGCTATTTAAATAATTCTCCTAGTGTGGTTAATCCCTTTTACTATTGACTAATGATTGAGAAAGCATAGTCATTTTTGCTCAAAAAATTATTTGAAGCTCTTCAACTTCTTTACCTCAAAAATTAGTACAAATATTGCTGACAATTCATGCTTCTTTTCATATGGTCTTCCATTAAGAACATTTAGTCTGAGAAGGTACCAAAGGGGATATAAGGTGTTTCATACATTGTTAATACTTCAAATTAATGTGTAATCTTCTCAAATGCTTTTATGTTAATATCTCTAGAAGTCATTTTCTGCATACATTTTCTAATTCATGCCATCATATTCCAGGATCTTCTCCTATGAAGATGATTTGTATATGCAATATTATGAAACTTGTTATTAATATACTAATGCATGATTTGGGGCATATCATAAGAGCCAGTATACTGACTGATCATTCCAATTTGTAAATCCCACCTTTGGGGAAAACAGAGTCATAGTGAAATAGGCTTTGATGATAAAGATGAGAGTTTTTCTCAGAAAATTAAAAGTAGAACATTGTCCAAAGATTACTTATAATACATCGTTGTTCAGAAGTCAGCTCTGTAAATACTATAGAGATATGTAAATTATTCCCCTTGCTCTGTAATAAGGAAGGACCCCTAAGTAACTTTGAGGTGGATTATCTATCTAAAAGATTGAGTGGCAAGGATTATCACTAAAGCCTGGCCTCATTTTTCTCACTTTTTTTTTACCCACAGTCAACTGCCTTTTAAAGCAAATTCTACTCAGGATCACAGGATTTGGGGCAAATTAGAGTCCAGTCTTCCAAATGACATTCTTTCTATAAAAATATAGGATCACATGATTCCTGGCTCTGTGTTCTCAAGAGAGTGACAGGTTTCCTATACTAAATGATGAAAAATGAATGAAGATAAGATCTGAGAAAGATAAAAAGACCCCCTTCAATATTATAACCAGGCACTGTGTCATATATTGTTAATAACTGAAATTAACTTCTGAATATTTAATCTTTCATCAAGAAATTTTTTTATTTTGTCTAATCTTCAGAGCTTCTTGGGATTAAAATTAAAAGCTCTGGGTTATATAATGTGGCTAGCAAGTTAGGTATTAGAAATCAAAGCCTGCCAGATGATGTCAGTGATATCAATGAAAATGACACAGGTGATTCTATTGATGATGCAGGAACAAATACAGTCCTGGTTACCAAGTGCTCTTGAATCAGAACAAAGTACTTCACCAGGAACAGATTCTCACCAACAAATCCAGACTGGCTACTCCAATTATCTTCCCAGTAAATAACTTCTTGTTTCCTAGCAAATGGCAGAAATATTTCACCCCGTGAAAGGAATTTTTTTTTAAAATTCCCTTTTTGGGTCACAGCACAAGTGACAATTTTATTTTTTAATGATTAAGTTTGGATTTCTTGTCTGTCTGCACAAATCTTTCAACTTCATGACTTTCTTTCAACTGGGATCTGGTTAACCAGGCCATAAGACTAAGCCACCCACTCTCTTTAATCTCTCATGTTTGAGTTAGACTATCACAGCAAGAAGGGAACCTAAAATCACTTTGTTCAACTCTTCATTTGATGAAGAGAGATGTGATCAGAGTTGTGCAGGGAGCAGGCAATGCAACCAGGCAGTAGTAGGCTTGGTTTAGATTTTGGAAGGGGAAGAACTCTGATATACATTCTTGGAGGTATGCAGCTCCTTCTCTTTTTAATCTTAACCATTTATTATGTACTGTTAATAATGATGATTTACCCCCTCCTAACTGAATAATATAAACACAATTTTCTCTGGATATCTGTCAAGCTGGTATCAATGTTGAAGCTGGCTGCCCGTGATATGCCCCCCACCCACCTCTTTCCTTCTAGGGCAAGGAATGGGGGTAAGGAATTATCCATTACTCTTCATGTTCAGAAAAGCAGGAAATAGCAGGTGTTTGCTTTGGCAGCTTTTTTGCAGCAGCTAGGATAAAGCGATATAACTTTGTCATTGCCAGACAGACCCTCTCAGCCAGTCAATCCACTCTGGAGGGAGGGTTGCAACGATGCAGGGACAAAGGAGATTTTGTCTTGGTGCAAATAGCAGAGACAACGGTTCCGGGGTCAGCTTTGACAATGGTACCAATGGCCAGCAATGTCCAAGACTGACAGGGGCACTATCTGGCATCCTGCAGCTGATGTCCACCCCGATGCTTCCTGAGGAGTACTTTTAGCTGTGTTCCTGGTACTCAGTCTTGCTTGGTTTCTGCTTATTTTCTAGGCTAACATTTCAGCTTTCCTGGAAATTCTGTGAGTTTCCAATAACCTTTTGGAGAAATTCCTTTTGAATTTAACCTATCAAGATTTATTTTTGGTTACATTCAATGAAGAACTCAGATAGTTTCATGGCTTAGAGAAAGTAAGTTTTTCTATCTGGTCTGGGAATACCCAATGAATACCCTGCTTTAGCATAGATTTCACTAGCAGGGAGACATACTAAAGGCCAGTTTAATTTCTCAACTGTCAACAAGTGCCATTCTGGCCTTTCTAGAATTTTGCTTATACAATCAACAAAATATTACAAGTAAAATATGTTTCTCTCTCTCTTTTTTAGATAGTGGGCTCAATTATTCCTTCTTTATGTAAATTTTCCAAAGCTTTGCTATAAACTGTATGTGCCACATAAAGAGCTAAAGAAATTTACTAAATTTGTGTTATATTCATAAAAGTCTCCTTCCCACCATTGTTCTTTCTAATTGGCAAAAGCACTGGACCAGAAGTCTGGAGAATGTAGATCCTAGCCTTGTTCTTTTCCCAATTGATTTGTCACCATCATAAATGACTTCATCTTTCTGTGCATCAGTTTCCCTCATGTAAAATGTGGGAAAGGAAACCTGAGGAAGGTGGGCTGTATCTCTTTTGTATTACTTCTAGCTTCACAGAACCAGATTCTAAAAAGAAAATGTTGGGACAGGGGAAACTTTGCCCTATTCTCTTTTCCCCAACTCTCCCAAAATAAGCAACATTATCCATCTTCCAATAAAATATAAGGAGAAAAAAGGGCAATAAAAGCAGAAAAAGAAAAAAATTATTTTCTTTTGCTAGAAGCTCATGAAATAAAGTCACTTGGTTTCAGTGCTCTGGTGCTTTGTAGAATCAATTAGTTCATCTTAATTACTGCCTAGAGAAACCAAACATACACAATTCCAAGTTTTTTACTCCATTCATTAAAATAAAGGGGCCAGGCACAGGTAGTGATATTTTTATGAAGCACTAGACTTGTAATTTTCCAACATCTGTAGGGAGTTAAAAAATAATCACTATAATCATTTTAGTTATTCTGAAACTAGCAATATCTGAGTAATCCTTAGGTACTTTATGGGTCCTACAAAATCATTTTCAAAAGTGTTTGCACTAAGAACCACACCTCTTTTTTTCTAGGCATGGAAAAACCATGTAAAATAGACTCTCAATGAAGCCAGCACTGTAAGTAACAGACACGGAGTTTATTTTTAGAGACTGGGTTGCCATTAGTACATCCTTGGACACTTTTTAGTCTGACTTAAATACACAAGAAACACCTTCCTGATCATTTATTGAGCAAGGTTTTGTCTCCAGCCTACACAGACTATAAAACATAAAGATACTAATAACAGGGACATACTTAAACACACTGATGGGTGCTTTCTCTTTCAACACAATTCCTTTGCCCTAAGCCGTGTCCGGTTAATGAGGTCTTAAATTGTCAGGACTAAATAGGTGTTCCCTGACCTAATTTCAACATGAGGCAAATGGCAGACCCTCGTCTTTCAGCAATTTGAGTATATTCTGGACCCTTTTCTTATCCATTCAACATCCCTTACTGAGAATGGTTCGTGGGCTCACAGCTGTCTGTCTCTTCCCTAAGAGGCCTGCTACACTCACATCCGAGTCCTCGCTTTATTGGAAGCCAAACTGCTGGCAAACAGCTGTAATTAGGAAATTTAAGCTTAGGAGTATTAGGAAAAAGCAGCTTAGTTCTGTGTTACCCTTGAGCATTTTTAGAAGGCGTGAGTGCTTTTTGCCTCTAATTAAAACCAGAGGAAACACTGAATGAAGGCCAGCCTTACATGTAATGAAGAAGGTGTATATTTGGACAGCATTTCTCCTTGGTATTTACTCATTCATATCCTGATTTTCAAATTCCTTCATTCAACTTTTCAAACTAAGAAGTAAAATGGCCATATTTCTGGGAGAGGTGGTACAATATTTAAATGTACATAAAGGTACATTTTGATTATTTTTCTGACATTTGATTTTATAGGAGAATAATAGGATGAGGAAAAAAAGGGGTTAAGAAGAAAAGAATATTATGATACTGACTCCACAAAAAGAGAAAACCTTGGAAGCTAGGGAGGAAGCATAACTCATCCACAAGAAACGAGGAGGCAGGCAGGTATTTAGGAGGGAGTTGTGAGCTAGCTTGATGCTTACCCATTAAGCTTACAGAGAAGCTAAAGAGTAATTTCTGTTTTAATGGGGACTCTTTGATCAGGCCAACTTGGTGACCACAGAATACATCAATAGAAAAATCCCAGTAGCATTTCTTGTTCATTGCCTGTCTTCACCTCTGGTATATGAACTCTGTGGGGCTAAGGAGTTTTGCTATTTTATTCACTATTAGATTCCCAGCACCTGAGAAGTACCCGGTACATGGTAAAGACTCACTATTTGGGAAGGAAGGGAGGAAGAGAGGGAGGCAGCAGGAAGCCACTGAAACCACCCAGTGGCAGAAAATCTGGGGCATGCAGTATTCAGTAGTCCAGTGAGCATGTAGCTACTTTTAAGAAGTCTGTCTGTGGTGTGTCCAATGGATTCACAACACCCCCAGGGACTGTGGTTATGAGGCAGCTGACACAACATCCTCTGGCAAAGTGTGCCCCGCTGTGTTCACTCTTTCCAAAGGTCCCTCTGGCTTCAGACTTAGCCTCTACTACTTAGAGCACCTAGATGTGCCTGCATCACCCATCATGCTGTGCTTTGACTTGTAGGCAGCTGCTGGTCTTCCACTGAGGTCCTACCTTTACTCCTGGAATTCACTGCAGAGCCTTTAGAAACCACATCTGCACAAAACCTCTGACTACCCAGGTGATTCAGACTGAACAGCAAACTTTCACTCTCAAGAATACCCACTGCCTGACCACTGCCCAACCTTGCTCAAGTCCTGTGTTCAAAATGTGGCCTAAATCTGATGGTGAGATAAAGTTTATGGAGGAGGGCACTAACCTGCAAAGAGCTAGCTAGCATCAGCAGAGACTGAGGAAAGGGGGGAAGGGGCAAGAGTGGAAAGAAAGGAGTTGCATGAGATTTGGGAGCATGGAAAGGAGGATGGGAGCAAAAGAGCTCTAGATACTTTAAAATCTAGCCCTCGATTTGTCCCGTCCCAAATGCTGACTATACCAGCCTGTAAAACATTTAGAGGGATGCACAACTGTGCAAACAAAGCAAACTGCAAACCAGTTTCAGTAATTTCTCAATGAAGGGATTACTCTGTAATTCTCTGTGAACCTCCTGTTTTGCAAGCCCAAAGGGAAAATAGTTTGTTCTAGACATGTCTATTATTGCTTGTCCCACCCTCAGCTCATGGGAAGGGAAGCTGCCCTTGCCTTCAAGTCCCTGCTGAGTATGCACAACAATGCTCATTGGTCTCATCCATAAAATACAGTCAAAACAGTGTCTGCCTCCCAAGTAGTTACTGGGATTAAATGAATCATGTCTAGAGAGTTTAGGAGATTGTCTGGCACATAGTAATCATCCAATAAATGTTAGCAATGATATTGGCTGTGATGGTAAGAGATGACAGTGATGATGATTATCATGGTGTTAACATAGCATTGGCTGTGGCAAGACATGCTCTTAGCCAGACCTACCAATCAGAAGCTGCACACTGACTTATGATTTCTGTGGCTGGTTTCAAAAGATGAGCTAGACCAATCAGAGCCCTTCTCAGAGAACCAACCAAGTGGCTATAAAGGTCATGGGCTGGGGTGGCCCCAGTGTGGCAATGTAAAGGTGAAAACTGGAAGGAAAGAGTGATTGAAAGAAGAGTGAGTGGAAAAGGGGCGTTGTAAGAAATGCTCTAAGAAACAGACACCCTTAGATACCAGAGTGCTTGGCATCCTGCCTGCCTTAATTCAGCTGCTCTCACTGCTGGTTTCTTAATGTCTCCTAGATTCCAACCCTCAATCCTGGCTTTTAGTTTAAAATCCATTTAAGTTTGAGTGTTCTTTAGGTTTCATGAGCCCAAAGAATGTTGACTGGATTTTAAAAATACTTTTTATAGTATAATTAATCATAGCACAAAAACATGAGTCAGATATTATCTGGCTACAAGACTTCCTTTCAACTGTGGTTTACAAATTTTAGACCACAAACACTGATTAACAGATTTAGCTGTTTATGAATACTGGCATTTCTATGGATAGGCCCTTCTATGTAATTCCCTACTCATGTCCACTATAAAGAGATTGCTGGATATTAGTGACTTAATCCAGTGACTGAAGTGACAGACAAAAAGTGCCAGGGAGTGCAGATTCCAAGGCCTTCCAGAAACATTAACACACAGACTGGATATAATAGTGAAAGAAACTCTGCCATTTAAAGAGGCATGCCATATTGTGACTCTGAGCCCTCCAAGAAAAGAATTTTTCTTCAGATCAGTCTCCTGTTGATTGATGAAAATACACTTTCAGTATAAAAGCTGGAAATCCAAAATTGTAATATTTGAATCTTCTAGTTTTTAAATATTGAAAACTAATTTAATTTTTTATAAAAGTTGTGACCCAAAGAAAATGTGTCTGGAGACAAAACCTTACTGAGACTGCCAGTTTGCACCCTCTGATAATAGGATGGGGAAATAATTCTGGTAAAGAACCAGATGCCTCACAACTTAGCACATATCCCAAGACGCCAGCCAGCTATGTGGTTATACTGTAAGAATACAAGAAAGGGGAGACTTCGTTTTGAGACTTTTTGCCAGAGGGAAATGAAAAATGTACATCCTTTGTCTAAATGATTCAAGACAGAGTTAACATAATTATCAAATTATGGATCCTGGTAATTAACAAAACATACATAATAATGCAATAGTGCCTTTCATATTGTGATGAAATGTTACATGCTCAAGCACACCTCTATGCCATTTTGCAGTTGTCTTCTCCACATATACATGTCATCAACAACGTCTAGGAAATCACAGGATGTGGACAATGTTCAAATTTCTTTCCTGTTCCTACCAGATTTTCATATCAAACCCTTGACTTTTAGAGGTACATTAAACTAATTTTTGATATGGTGAGAAAGCAGCTTAAGTGATATACATATATTTTAATTTCCCCTACAATAATGTGTCCTGGGGTTCCAGACTAACCTAATTAATTGAAATGGAATAGATTTTGGTGGTAGTGAAAAGTATATAAAAGATGACACAAGGCATGACTTTCTGATTATAATTCAGTAACAGTCTTCTCCATGTATGCAACATTTGTCCTATTATGTACTTTCAAAAGACTATATGAACACTCTGTCAAATGTGAATTTTTAATATTCCATATTTTTCTCTGAATTCTTCAAACTTAAAGCAAAGTTTTTATAATTTAGAGACTAACTTCCTTCCACACCCTCTCTTGAAAATGTGTGTGTCTAATGCTAGAGACAAAAGATGTGAGAGATTCAGTCACTGCTATTTAAAAACTCTAGACATAGTATGAAAAAGTACTATTTCTGGTGTTAGCCTGACGTGTAAAGAGCTTAGAAGTCATCACACCTGTCCTTAGAATAAGAGAAAGTTGAACCAACAGAAACTCAGCGACTATTTTTAGACCCATTAGAGAAGTGAGGTTGCAGGGCAAACCTCCTCTGAAATCTGGAGAGACAGGTGTTGGTAGGCAGAACAGTGGCTACCCAAAGAAGCCCACATCCTAATCCCTTGAACCTGTGTATGTGTGACTTTATACAGCAAAAGGAAATTAAGGTAGCAGATGGAATTATGGTTGCTAAGCAACTAATACTAAAATGGGGAGAGTATTGACTAGGTACAGTGTAATTACAAGGGGCCTTAAAAATGGGAGAGAGAAGCAGAAGGGAATCATACAGGTAGCAGTATGAAAAGAACTGCTGTATGTTAATGGTTTGGAAGATGGAGGAATGGATTTATCATCAGGGAATGTGGGTGGGGTTTAGCAGGAAGAAAAAAATAAAGGGAAAGATTCTCCCACAGAGATCCAGAAAAAATACAGCCCTGCTAGCTGACTGATTTTAGCCCAGTGAGACCCATACAAACTTCTGGCTTCCAGAACTAAAATAATAAATTTGTGTTGTTTTAAGACATGGAGTTTGTGGCAACTTGTTACAATAGCGATTGGAAAATAACAAGAGTCACAGCTAAGCAGCTAACCTGAAGCAGAAGGCACTACAACCATAATCTGGTAGGAACACCAAAATACTCATTTTAACAATTAGCATTTTGTTAAAATTATGGTCGAGGCTGAATGTGGACTAGTTGAGAGTAAGAAAGTCCTGGAGGCCATAGTCTGAGAGAGGCCCACACACGTTCACGGTTTTTATTTCTAGGAGTCCCACCAGATTCTCATGAAGATCTAAGAAAGAGCTGTGCTTGCAGCAGGGAGAGGGGCTGCAATTGGCATAAAACACACTGGGGGCGTTCTCCATAACAAAGACTTACCCCTTAGGAGTACCCCTGTGTAGAGTATACATTTTACAGTTTTTTACTCATACGTAGTTCCCTTTTGAAGTGGGCGTTGTGAAGTAAGTTGGGCACCTATTGACCGTCCGACGATTTGTTAAAAAGATCATCCGCTTCTGACTGCCACTGACCTAGGTAACTGAAACTGGGGAAGCGAAACCACAGAAAAGAAGGGGGAGTGCCGCTCCTCAGCTGCAACAATTCGGGGAAGGGCTGCTTTAGGCCCGCGGTTCTTAAAGGGTGGTCCTGGAACAAGTCGCATAAGCATCATCAGGAAACCTGTTAAAAATGCAAGTCTTTGGAACCCGTCTCAGACGTACTGGATCAGAAACGTGGGGGAGGGGGTGGCAGACATCTGTGTTTTAACGAGTCTTCCAGGAGATTCTGATGCAGCTAACATTTGAGGAATAGGAAGTTTCCAACAAAAGAACACTCAAAATTGATCCTTTGCATTAACACGGGCTGTCTTGTGTGCAGGAATCTAAACATTTTTTGTGGTTCCTTGGGGGCCATGAAGGAGAATGCTGCTGACCAGCAGACCTGGAATAACTCTGCCAAGGTCAGAAATAAATGCCCTGGGAGCAAAAGCCACAAGCAACCCTCTAAGCCAGAGAGGTGGTAAGAGCCAGGCTAAGACTCAAGAGGTTGGCAGCATCTGAAAGAACCAAGGGGGAGCTACGGCAGCAAAATGGTGGACCAACCAGCCAGTTCTGCAAAGACCAAGCCTAAACGGAGGGCCCAGTGAGCTTCCTGCAAAGTAGAAAGGAAGGAGGCAAACAGCACTTTGATGTTGAAGCTGTCTTCTTGAATATTTGCATGAAATGCGATTGTTTTCAATGCGTAATTTGAAAGATGAAATTGTCTCGAAACTTTCTGTCTACCTAATGGCCAGTTGACTTAGAGCTCATGAAGATGCTACAGATAAATTTAAAAAGAAGATAAACCATTTTGAAAATCTCTAAAGATGGACATATTTCAACACAACTACATAAAGCTACTTGGCCCATTTCATTATTCAGAAAATATTTGAGAATTAGAGACTATTCCGAATTTCCTTTGTGCAATAACCTCTAATATGTGAGTGATGGAAACATTCTCTTGAAATGGCTAAGATGTTGTAGTGATAAACTGAAACCACTTGAGGGCAGTAAAAGCACATTTCTTGCCTGTGTACTGCAGATGAATTATGACTTGAAAATTAAACACTTTGCCAAAATGTCTTTTTTTTTCTTTTGTACTTCTAACTTGATCTAGAGTTATTATCCCCCACCTCCAGGTCACATTCCTAAAGAGTTTCATGTAAGTAGAACAACAACAAAAATGTTTCAAAGACACATTCTTTTTGTTTCTTTCATCAGCTCTATATTTGCTGTCACCATGAATGTAATTCTGAGGAATTGCTCGATCAGTCACAAGTTCAATTTCTTCACTTAAAAAAATCCCTTTAGTTCAGGTGTACCACACATATGTAGGCATGCACGTGTGTGTGTGTTTGTGTGTGTGTGTGTGTGTATTTACCCAGAGCAGTCTGAGTAAATAAAAGTAGTTGTAACCTTTACGGTGAACAAGCAGAACCTTTGGGTAACATTCATAAAAGACATTTATTCTTTCCCATCACTGCCCTGCAAGCCCACTCTGTTGCTGTGTCTGTTTCTTTTTCATCACCCCCTTGGATAAAATCTTGGTCAGGTCCCATAATTTCTCAGATGTTAAAAGAGGTTTTCAAGTTACTTGTATTCCCCCCACAAAACTCTCTCATTTCAATAACTGAAATGTCCACCTTGTATAGTACTTAAAATTCCAAACTTCATGTAAAGTTTAACTTCTCCATTTTGTCTGCTTACCCCTGGAAGCCTGAAGTAGGGAGAAGTGAGGTAGTCACAAACATTCCGGTCCCTTACCCGGCCAAGGATCTACACATCTTCCCACTCACCAGGCTGCCTCTGGCTCCTGGGAGGTTGAAAAGAGGGAGAGCGAAGGGAGGTAAGGAGCAAGAAGCAGCTCCTTTCCTTGGCATCTCTGTATCTGACACTGATTTTCTCCAGCTGTGGCAGAACTTTAAATTTACCTGTTTTTCTTGAGGCTGATTTGAGAGCTTTGGGGAGCTGTGTAATTCTGCTCCTGGATCATGGGTGTGAGACTTAGTTTAATGCTCTGTCATTGACATCTTGAAAAGTTCAATAATTTTTTGAGCAAGAGACCCTGCATTTTCATTTTTGACCGGGCCCCACAAGTTACTAACCTGGCCCTGACTGGGCCCCTTCAGCTACAGCTCTATTGCAGGGCAACGCCTCTCCTTCAGCTGACAATTTATTCATCTCCCTCAGCCTCTTCCTAGTCAGATTGTGTTCTTAGCAGAAATCCCCTTGGTTAGGATCTCATGGATAAAGCCCATAAGCTGCTAACCCTACTTAGGGTTTGCTTTTGCTCCTGAGAAGTAAGCATTTTGGGGGGTCATAGTTACTGCAAACCTCTGTGCAAGTGCAACAGGCCATCACAGAACCTCTCTCGGGAAAGAGATTGTTTTCCTCAGGCATGAGTCAAACGATTCAGATCTGTTCCTAAGCAACAAGTCTCATACTCCTTGAAGCTCCTTCTCCTGCATATAAATATTAGAGCTTCTTCTAACTCCTGCATATAAATACATGCTTCTTCTAACTCCCTGACTTCTTGAACTTCAATTCTTTTACCTTCAAGATGGGTGAGGAGCTTAGGTTCAAAATTTGAGTTTAGGGCCCCGCGTATACAGGGTCTGAGTAGGGAGTTTAGCTTCACTTAGGAAATCTCAAGGTCTTGCCCCCTGCTGTTTTGTTCCCAGCCTTCCAGAAACAGAGACTTTAGAAAGAGTCCCAGTATAACGCCCAGCCACACCATTTATAATGATGATGTTTCACTTAATTGGAGATATTGAAATTAAAAAATTTTAAATAGTCCCAGCTCTGTGAGGATAATACCTTCATCAATAGGAGAAATTCCATTTAACAAATATTTTGAGCACCCTCTTTGTGTAGGAACCAGTAATGAGTCATACTGATAGGCAAATTATTAAGGAAGTCATGCACTTTTTGGGAGCTCACAGTTAGAAAATGGGGAACCCAAGTAGACAATTTTCCAAAGTAAGATGGGTGATGATAAAGTTTTGTAATGAGTTTTGTATGTTTCCTGAGCTTGCTGGCAGGGGTGGGGGGTTGTGGAGCTTCTTCTCTGAAGGTTCCTGGTTGGCGGATGGCTATTAAAAGTGTTTTAAATATGAGCTCCCCCTCAGCTCTGAGTCTCTGGCTCCATCATATATACAGGGTGGAGTCCCAACTGATATTCCTTCCATGGGGGTACATTCTCCCCATAAACTATTTTATGCCTTTTCAAAAAACTAAATTCCATGGCAGGGCTTTGCACAAGGCATCTTGAATTTCTTGTATCTCATTGCTATGGCGAATCAATATTAGAGCTAATAGACAAGACTGTTTCAGCTTCTCCTTCAGTGCAAGATAGGCAGTACACAGAGAGACATGGATGGGCATCAGGTTTTCACTGGGCCGTTAAAGGACAGACACTAAAGCTAGTAGAAGCATTATTAGTGACATTGGATGTCTTGACTTGGAAGCCTATTGTCTTTTTGCCCCATTGGAGAGTTCCTAATATGACTAATAAAAATATATTAAATCTGTTGGGTATGGACACCTTTGGAAATGATAGGAACATCTAGATCTTCACCCAGTAACAAAAATTCCCAGATTAACTGACTCAAAAAAATACCCGCCTGGGCTGGAAGGAAACAAGGCAGAGGGGAGAGAAGGGAGGGTTGCAGTTTGGAATTTCCTGGGTATAGCGATTATAAACTGGTGCATAGCTGGAAACAAAGTTGTCTAGATTTTGTCTTTTTGGTACTAAAGACAGTAAATCAGTGCATGCTGATTACCAGGCTTAATGGCTAGATCATTTCTCAGATAGGCTGACTTACTGGGTGACATTTTCCTTGGAGGCCAGAATCACATTTTGTGTAAACAACTCCTGCCGTGGCGGAACCAAACAGCGCGCTCTGATTGTCCCTGGCGTGTTTCCTCCCTGAAGCACTGACGTCATCATGCGTCACTCTCAGCACTAGGGAGCAGCACAGCTGAAGCAGCATCAACTGTTTCCACAGACTGTGCACTGGGGTTAGAAAACTGTATCATTTGCCATTAATTAATGATAAGTTCTCCATTCTCAGGAAAGGATTCTCACATTTTTTAGAAATACATAGATCTACCCTGAGAGGAGTGCTTGAATTTCTCACTCCATTTTCATCTGTAACTCCAGTCTTTCCAAAGGGTCTGTTTGTCAGTCCTTTCTCTGCACCCGGGGAGAGATTAGGTTTAAAGTTGCAGAATCCTATGAGGTACTCCTGGATGGCTGGTTTGTACCAGACACCCTGAATGCCCTAGTTCTTCATTACCTAGGAAACACAGAGTTCCCATCCTACCTGTATATTCCCACCATGCAAAAGATGCAGCAAAAGGTGTTGTTTGGTGAGCCAAAGTCATTGATCCTGGGGTGAGCCAAAGTCAAGTGGGGGCATCTCCTTGGTAACCAAGAATGTCCAGAGGCCTTGTCTCCTTGGGACACTGGTCTTGCTGGGAGGGGAGGGGCCCCAGGTAGTCGCTAGGCTAGTTGCTCTACTCTAAAGGCTGGATACTTGTGGATCCCAGTGGTACATACTTTGTCTAGTCAGCCACTCCTGGCCTCCCTGTACTTAAGTTTCCCCAGTAAACCTCTGCCTCAATCTCTGTCTCTGGGTCTTTCCTTCTGTCTCTCCAGACCATCGTCCACTGCTGGCTTTGAGATCAGCCAGGGCACAGCAACACAAAACCTCAGCTGCAATTGGTACATCTCTGGTGGAAGGCCTAGATTATCAAACATACCCCAGCATTGAGAGGCCCATCCAATTTCTACCCCAAACTGAGGGTGTCAGTGGTCTGAGGGTGGAAACTTCCTGACAGAGTGTTTGCCTTCTCTGGCTGGACCCTGACCAGCGATGAGTGATTACATCATGCCCCTACGGCTTGCTGACCTCACAGGATTATCCCACCCCATCTGTCAGGACAAAATTGGGAAGTGACAATGTTGTTACCAGTCTGCTCTTGAAAAGATCCTCCAAATATGTATGCCTTAAATTTAACCATGTAGCCCACTTCAGTGCTCAACTGTCTAGTTTATGAATTGGGGATTGAGCTTTTAGCCATTGACTAGCAAATGCCAGAGTTTCCTTTCTGCAGTTAATTAATTTTTAAAAATACAATACCACACATAGGACTTGCGCTAACATCAAAATGCTTAAGTATAATGCTTATTGAGATTAGTAAATTTCAAATGGAGATATTTTGGTTAAGACAGAGATTCTCAACCCTGGCAAAATAGAAGTCAACTGGGGAGATTTTATAAGGAAAATAGATAACTTAAATCATAATTTCTGCATTTAAAAAAATCTCACAGGTGGTTCTCATAATCAGCCAAGGCTAAGAACCACTGGTCTAGGGTTTCGAGTATTTGTTCCACATTTCCTAGAGATGGAAGGGTCAGCCCTTTCTCTCCCACAGCTGCCATGGGGATAAGACTACAGATGGGAGTGCTAACCAAATGCTCACAAGTCAAATCAGTAAGAGACACAGTATCCAGGTGTAATTTTTGATTGATGGCCTTAAATACCAGCTGAACTTTCAAAGCATCTTTGCTTCTCTAAATCTACTGGGAGGAGGCCAGCAGGTAAGGACAGACTTTCCCCTGATGAGAAACTGCATCTACTATATAATTAACAGAGGCATAGGCTCAGCAGAACTAATACTTCCTAGGAAATATTTTCTACTCTGCCTCCTTGAGACAGTCTAACTCTCTAAGGATACAGTTTTTTCTCCCCAAAGTATTTCCAAATGCAATCATATAACCTAAACATTCCAATGCCTTCAAATGCCATCCCATACCAGTTACTAGTAGGTAGATGGTATCTGGAGAAATCCTGAAATATTGCTTCAGACTGTAAAGAATTTCCTCTGGAAAAATACTAAATTCTCACTTCAGCTTCATGATAGCCATTCTTTAAATCTAGCAGTCAGAACCACTGTCTCTGTTGGAAAGCCCAGGGTGGAAAGCATCAAGGTGTACTGGTCATATTTAGATAATTCGTTTAGTATATGACACTCAATACCTAGTTTTAATCTTTCTAGATTTCTCAAGACTCATTTGGATTCCAAAACTCAGTTCTGTCATGGTTACAAGGTCTTTAGCATGGTCTAATGGCTTTTTAATCATATTCCTTAAAGAGTCAAGCATCTCATAATTATATTCTATGCTGTACCCCTTTCCAATAGCTCTATTCCTCTCTTAGAGTATAACACATTCCTACCGGATAGCTTCCCTATTGTTCTTCTATTCATGCACTCTAAGGAGCCACTGAAGCCCACATTGTTTAAACTCAGCTTTCAGGCTCTTCTTAATTTGGAAACACTAGCTGGGACATGTAGGAAATGATATCTTTGTGACTTCTGCCATCTGTCAGTCTCAATAATCACGTGGGTAGGTATAGCCACATTCTGTTATTAGAACATAGTATCACAATGACCACAATCACTTTTTAATATTAAAAAGTGAGGGCCAACCTAAACCAAAATTTCACTGAAAATTCTAATTGAAAGCCTTATCTTTTTATGACTCCACACATCCCTCTTCTGGTTCAGATTCCTCTAAAATCAGGTTGTGGAGAGATGAGATTAGAAGAAAGAAGCAGCAATCTTTTTGCATAACTTACCTTGCTCCAGTCCCTGGTCTTTGATGTCTATGGGTGGCAAGTCCCCTAAGAGTGGCCTGCATGGCCACAAGTAGGAGTCCTTCGGGATCTATAATGAGTGTCCTCACTTAGAGTTGTCTGGTGTGGGGGGCTTGCCAGCAGACTTTTTTCAACCACTTCACAACTCCAGCTTGCTTCTGGGGTCTTCTTACCTAAATGATGGCCCTCTGGATTGGGGACTGGTGAAATCACTCAAACCTAATGTCCCTTGACTGATGAGAAACTCCCATGTCCTCGCCGGGCTAAGGAACACTACACTGGGGTTGCTTCTTCCTAATCTTCGCTGATCTGGACTAACTCAGCAAGCATTTCATCTACTCAATCTTCTGGATAAGAAACAGCTTAAGCCATTACAGTCATATGTGCATTTGAAGTTCCAGGGCATATGATTGGTCTCCTAAGAACTCTCTTATTGGGCTGTACCCTGTAGACATTGTCTTCTTTGCTGATTACACAACAAACATTTTAAGTATGTGACCATTATCCTTGCTTGGTCTTATATGCTAAGAATTTCCTTTGAGAGAGAAACGATTGGATGAGATATTTAACCCCTAATTTTATCTGCTGTGGTCAAGGAGATGGTGTTACGTGCTCATTGCCCAGTTAGGAGTTTCTCTGGGAGCCGAGTCTCTAGTCACATGACTTGAACAGATTTATTAAAGGTGAGTGGGGCAGAGTGGAAAGGATGATTTCTCATGTGATTATACCTCCAATGTCTAGTTCTCCAAGGTATAAACATCAACGGTAGGAAGGAAGAACTCAGAAAATGGAATACCTATGTTGGGGAGGAAAAATTTTCCTCTACCCTTCAAAAGTTGTTCTCTCTGATCTAAGAATTAGAGTGAGACAGACTAACAGGAGAAAATATTTAATTTCATATGTACAGAAACCCACATACACAAGAAAAGTAAAATGAAGTGTATATGCCATCCTGAGCCAGGGGCCTAGGACTTCAAAGGAGAGGACAATTCCCAGGGCAGTAAGAAGAGCAGATATTTTGGTGGTTTGGGGTGAGTAACACTACAAGAAATAGACAACTACATCCATGTGGTTTAGAATACTGTAGACAAGAGCAGTAAAAACTGAAAAACACATGATCTTGGCAGACAGAAGGAAACAGACCCCATCTTGAGACCATACTTTTGATGTGCAGTGGCCTTTGTAGCAGTCAGCTAACCCATGGATCACACAAACTGGGAGTTAAGATTTGAAGTGACTATGCTTCTTTTAGTTGTGTAGTTTAGAATATGCATTGGTGCTTTTCTTCTTCCTGATTGATGCTTTTAATTTCTTTGTTTATAAGCTTAGGAATTGTGATTAGGATATATGGCCACCTCATTGAAAAAAAAAATTCCAGTTTTCTGGGAGAATGTTCTAGAGGAAAGACATGGACATTTGACTATTACTGTAAGTGCTAGAGATCTTAGGAATAATGCATAACTCTTATTTAGTGTGGGATGGGTGATAATAATACTTTTAAAGCAGTTATGAAGTACCCAACACTTTACTTTATTCCTCTTGTTGTGGGATACAATTTGGAGAAAACTGTTTTTTTTTCTCCTAGACTATCTGGTTGCTGACCTAGATGTAAGTGGCTTTCATCCTTTATGAGGGAGTGGGAAGTCAGCATTTGGTGCTGGGTACAAATATGTAGCTGAGAAAGAGGAAATCAATTGAATTCTGAAAAGATATGGTAAAACTCCTATGAGCCAGGCATTTTTGAAAGTCAAGCCTTGTAAGAGCCAAGCTTTTTGAGATCACAAAGGATTTTTGAGCTACAAAAGGCTAAGCCTCAGGAGACTTCTGACTTTGGAACCTTGATGATAAAGTAGGCAAAAAAAAAATTGATGCTGACATAAGAGTAATTTCCCACACAAAAGGGAATGAAGTTTAGGAAGTGAGTGGGAAGAGTGGTATCTGAGAGGAAGGGGCTGGATTTTAGAAACCAAGGGTGACTGAGGTGGAACTTTATACCCTACCCTTAGCCCATCCGAGCTCTGGCCGGAGCACATGCAGACCACAGGTAGACTTGGCAGGGACCTTGAATCAGAGGAGACAAGTTTTCTATGGAGCCTGAGGGAGTGCGAGACTGGAAAATAAATCCTCCCTGAGTACATGTTCCCAGCCAAAGTCATCACTGTCTAGTGACAGAAGAGTAGAATCAGAGACGTTTCATCAGACATGGCCACAGATACCCTATGCCAAGTCTCTCACAATTTTGCACTAGCCCAGAACATTTTTCAGAAGTGTTCTGTGTCCTTGAGAGGAGGCACAGCAGAACTGCTTGGGAATTTGGACAAACCTTATAGGTGGGATAAGCAGGATGCTAAGTGACCTTCAACATGGCAGAGGGAAAGCAGAGGGGACTATGAACACTATGGCCACGGGGGTAAGCAGGCTAGAGGCTGATGAACAAATGGCAGATCTCACAGGCTAAGAAAAAGTGAAGTAAAGGAGTAGACACATCTGCCCTTCAGTGTACACCAGTGTATACTGAACCCCTCCAAAAAGTCATTTGTCATCCCCTACAGAAAAGGCATGAAAACAATCTGCAGTTCACTATTTGCTCAAAAGAGAGAAAAATGTCTTAAGCCTTCTCATAAATACACAGTGACCTCCAGTAGAGGGAGGTGAGAAATCTTTCAATTATTCATAAAATCTTGCCTAGTCATTGGCTGGTTTGAAGAAATGGATTCTGAACAAAGACTATTATTTACAAATTCCAAGAAAGCATTTAAGTAGACCAAATAAATATTATCTGAAGAGGGCAGAGAGGGAGAAAAGGGCAAGTAAATACTAGGGATGATATCTGAAACTGCCATTGCTTTCCCAAATGGCCCTGATGTCCCATTAATAGAATCTGGGCATTGATTGCACAAAAGGGAATGGAGTTGAACGTAAATTTCAGAGGTTCCTACATGGTTGAAACAATCCTTATGGTATAAACAGCGATATTGAAAGCCAAGTCTTACTAGTACAGGAGCCCAAATTATGATAAATAAAGGATTTTTAGGAAGAAAATTTCTAGCAAAGACCACCAAGCTTTGAGATTAGCAACCCTGAGAGGAAGAATGCAAGACAATATAAAGGTAGTTTTCTCAAGTCAGAAGAGACAGAAGTTCAACCTGCGGTCAGGAAGGGCAGCCTCACAGGACCCAGGACTAGACCTCGGAGGTGTGTATTGTGTCTAAGAACGGGAGCTTTCAGCCACCCTCCTCCCTCCATTGACCCCAGAGCGCCGTGTAATAAATAAAGGCAAATAGAATCAGTGCCACTGGAGTGACATCGTCTACATAGTCTGGGCGGCCAGGCTCACAAAACCACCACAGCTTATCAAGAGTCAGGTGGCAAGTTGAGTAAAATATTAAAACACTTGTGAGAAAAATGAAATTATGAAGTTTTTGAATGTAGAAAAAAATAGAGAACAAAAAGACACCAGTGTACCTTCCTCCAAACTTTACCAAAAATCAAGTTTGCCTTATTTCACTGGATTTAAAAAAAATAAATGTAAGTAGTTCAATTATACCTTTGTTCCACACCCATTCCATTCTTCTCTTGAAAACAGTTTGCCTTAGTATAGATGTGAATCCTAATACAGTAGATCAAAGAAAAGAGACTGGAGCTCAGGAGCCAGGCCTGGACCCGGGGCCAGGGCTGCCTAGGCCTGTGCCTGGGTCTAAGTCTCAGGCTAGGGCTGTGCTGAGCCGAGCCAGGGCCTTAGCCAAAGCTGTAATTTTCTATCTATAAGTGGAAGTCAGAGCTGCCTCAGAGCTGCAAAGGCCTCACTCCTGATCAAGTCAGTAGATATCAGGAGCTGTATCTAGACCAGCTCTGGAAAGGTCACTGAACTACAAGTGACCAAGAATTTCTTACCAGCAAAGCCATTAACCCCTTTCACACTCAGACTTCCCTTAAAACTCAGAAATCTTGATATCTGAATTAAAATTTTATCAAGAGATGAACAAAAGTGAAGATGCAGCTTTATTGCAGAGAGTCTTCATTTGCGGTTAGAAAACATTTAGTTTTTTTAGTTCTTTTAAGTGCCAAGTAATTTCTAGTTTTCCATATTTTATGTTTTAAAATAATAATTCATATTTTAATCAAGCATGTTTCCTTTGGTTGTTATTGATATTGTTTTTGGAATTGCGTGATTATTACTGTAAAGTTATTCCAAAATGTTATGGATTTGTTATTTTACAAAAATGGATCATAGTTTATAGTTATTCATGCTGGAGATGGTGTAACACACCTTGAGAACAACTCTTTCAATTCCAGCTCTGCCTTTTATTTGACTTTGAACATGTTGGTTACACTTAGCACCTCCCTTATAACTAATAGCATTGCTTTGTGGAGTTGTGAACAGCCCATCAGTTAGTAAAAACAATGTGCAGAATAAACTAGCCTCACTCTTGGAATATCCATTCCCTTCAGAGTCACCACCACCACCCACCAGGCCTCACTGCTGGAATTCTTCTCCTAGAAAATACAGTGTACTCTGAGCAACTCTGTTGTTTGACTTGAGCAGAAGTAGTTGTGAATAATCTGGAGACTGTAAAATATTCCACACTAAGTTGCTGAAGTATAAGTTACTACTCCAATTTGGACTCATTTTGCTTCTGTTTGATCTTGGTAAGAAAAAGCAACCATCACTGAGGTTCTATGATGTGCCTGGCTCTTGAAACTCATTTACTCACCTAATTTTCATAATGAACCACAAAGATGTGTTATTATCCCTATTTAATATGAGGAATATGAGCCTGAGAGAGGTTTTATGACTCCCCCTTGGCTATATTCTGTGTGTATGTATCCCGACCACATGAAAATTTGAAGTTACTATCCTCTGACCTTGCATAGGAGCTGTCTGGCCTCCTGCTGTTCTCTGACTGCTGACATACTTACAGAGGTGATAATTCTCCCTGTCGTAATCAAGTCTTTTGCCTTTGATTTCTAAACTTTACTAAGTTCCTCTGCCCCTCAGCTTTCCTTGAAATTGCAATTTATCTCCCTCTGTGTTGAATCTGAACCACATGTCTGTGATCCATTATTAGCTATTCTCTTGGAGTGCTGCCCAAAACTAGAATTTTTAATGGATGTGAAAAAAGTGATTTAATTTTGTGGAACTAAATAAAGGAAGCCTCATTTAAAAATGGAGCCAGGAGACCCGCAGGGGGAGCTCTCATGCTCTAACACACCTGTCGATGGCAGACTCAAAAGGAAGGCAAGTACCTTGTATTCCTAACAGGAAGAAGCCTAGTTTACTGCTCCAGCAGAGGAAGGAAAAATTTCTCCTTGCCCAGCAACAAACTGTGCCTGTAACAAAATACCGTAACTCAGCCAATGAGAAAGCGTCCCACCCTGAACTCTTGCTTTCCTGCAATGGACTTTCTTTCAGAGCAGGCTCTCTCAACTTCCTCCTCTTATCCATAAAGTAACATTCCTCTCCTTTGGTCTCTGGACTTGCCCATGGTTTGCCACAGCTTGCATCTTGTGAATTGCAATCCTCAGCTATTTCTGAATAAACCCATCTTGCTGGTAAAATAACTGGCTGTTTTACTTTTAAGGTAAACAGTTTGGATTTATGTAGTGATGTAGAAATTAAGATATGTGATAGCTTACACTAAGAAAAAGAAAAACAGCACTTCTTGATTTTTCATGAGGGCATGTATCTGTGCGTGTGTGTGTGTGTGTTTATTCAAGATAAATCACAAATTGTGAGGCAATGTCTTATTCCCATCTAGAATGACACACTGCTGCCTATGCCAGTCTGTTTGGTTTTTAAAGAATGCAAATTAATTTTAATATTGGACTAAGGCATTTGCAGAGAAGGAAAATCTGTTGCTAAGACATCATATAATTCAAATTTCATTTGTATTCCACTTTGAATAGCATTGCCTGAGGCATTGCTTTATCTAGGAGCACAGATGGTAGAAATGTGTTTATATATTCACATTGTTTATATTCTATATCGATTTCATTCATAATCTTTGACACTGTCAATTGAGACAGGTTTAATTACTAAAACTTTCTGATATGTGTAGAAATAACCTGTTCAGTTGCCCAAGTAAACAAATCCAGGAAATTCAGGGTCCTGAGAAAGTCATTAGTTATGACCTTGAAAAGTTAATGTAGCAAAGAAAATCAAGAAGAAAGATTTTGTCAGCAGATTATTATTTAACATTATTTTTTGGCAAACCATGAATATTAAAGAGTAAAACAGAAAGCCTTAGCAGCATTAGCGCTTCGCATGACCAATATCGTGATAATGGTTGTCCTGGCCACCAGGGTCTGTGGCACTATGCACCATCTTCAAGTGGCCATCAGGACCCTGGCCTCTGGAATCACACTACGAAGGAATGAGAACTCTATTTTTCTTTTACTATTTTTAATGAAGTGTAACATCTAAACCTTTAACTTGACTAAGCACGGACTATTCATAACAGAGTACTAAGAAATGATGATAAGGAAAAATGGTAAGAAATATCACCAAGTCTTATTAAGGTAACTGTGAAAAGGAATTCTCTATTCAGAGCTAGATTTACATATAATAAATTGTCTAAATGTTAACCTGTTGTAAATTCTGTGGTGTTGGGAAAATAAAACAAGAAATTAACTCATGCCTAAAATCTCACAGCATCTTTGTGTTTGCTTCAGGTTAGAGTTCTAAACTCTCATAACTGCAAATAACTCTTCCTAAAAGGTGCTGCCATCTAGTAACATGGTACAAAGTTGCTTAAATGAGAAGCAGCGCAGGGTGGTGTGAGTGAGCCCAGGAGGGAGAGCCACCTCACAAGTCCATGTGTGCTGATTTGCTTGGGGGGACAGCCAGTTCATACACCAGCGTGAATGAACATCTGACACAGGTTTTCCCAGGAGAGAAAGAGAGCAAACAGAGAGCAAGCCATCCCCAAAGAAAGTAATGCCAGGTGGCAGGGAAAGCCTAGATGCACAAAATTATAGGTAGGAGGGAGCCCAGAGGCCATTCAGGCCCATCTAAGACATGAACACTCTACAGCATGTCTAAAACACAGGGCATAGCCAGTGATGGGGAACACATTACTTCTGAAGGCAAGCCATCCAATTTTCAGACAAAGGATAGAAAGTTACTCTTGTCTGCAACTGAACATTAACTCAGTTCCCTTCTAACCACTGGACAAGTTCTGCCTGTAAATCATGACAGATTGAATTTAATTGCTCTTCCTTATGAAAAATTTTCAAGTAGTTGTAAATAGCATCCATTTACTCCTCTCCCCAATATGTCAGGCTGAGTCCCTCTTTGCTTGAAGCTAAGTTCCCTTCCCTGTTGCTTATTATGAGAGCAGGATGGAGCCCTTTGAAATCAGGTTGGGTGGAATCAAACTTCCATATCCTTCCCTTGGGCAGTATGTTAGACCCCGCTGGTACTTTGCTGCCTCATTGAGAAGGCAGTGGTAATACTGAACTTTAGACGTTGCAGTAGGGATTAAAAACAGACTTTCAAATATAGTAATAGATGATACATCTTTAGTAGGTATATGATAAGGACACAACTACTGCAAAATAAAAAATACATACCTTAAAACAATTTTAGAAATCATATTATTTATAGGAGTATTGATACTGATAATACTGAAGCTTGTATATACACTGGAAAAAACAAATGAGAAAATTATGTGATATTATAAATTTATCATTCCTTGTGTTATTGAAAACCAGATTTCTTAGTATGAGAAAAAGAAGATAATTTCAAGTCTGGTGTATTTTACCTTAAATTGTTTTGCTTATGATATATTTTTATCTTAAAAAATGGTGTCCACTGCATATTCCTAGAAAAAGTGGGCAACCTAGAAGAAACACACAATTAGCATCCAGTTCGAAATGTTTTGTCTCAAGAAAGAGAATGAGAGTTTCTTGGGAAACTGGCTGATTCCAGTGGTAAGAAACATACAAGAAGGGCATACCAAATAGCAAAGCAACTATCAAAGACACCAAAAAAAATCATACCAAAAGTACTCAGGATCCCACTTGAGGAATTCCTCAGTGACCAAGTAAGGGACAATTCGAGCTAAACAAAAAAAAAATCCACGAGTTTCTAATAAGTTAGTTTTTGAAAAGCTAATAGCTCCATATTGGAGGATATAAGAAACCAGCTTATGATTTTAAAAACTGGTAATAGAGGAAAAGAACAAGCATCTATCCTTTCTATTCTACATGCATTTGGTTGCCGCTGGGTAAACATAAAGTATGTGTGTCAAGTGCCTCAAAGGCCAAACGTACTCATAAAGCACCATGTAGTCTCTGCTGGTGTGATGAGCACTAACATTCCAACCTATTTTCATGTTCAAGTTCAATATCCACAGGTGGGACATAAATTCTGTTGACAGGGGAGGAACTGCAAAATCACATGGCAGAGGTCAGTGATGCATAATTCCACAATAGAATACAAGTGAAGTCATGGGAAAAATAACCCATATACTTATAATTCTTTTAAAAGTAAGTTCTTGTCTTTTAGATAAATAGTAATATTGATGGATTAAATGGTATGATGCATGACATTTACTTCAAAATAATAAAAGTGAGGATACAGATAAAACCAGATCTTCCATGAGTTGGTAAATATTGAAATTACACAATGGGAATGTTGAGAGTTCATTTTACTATTGTTTGTTTTTATAAGTTAACTTTTTGCTCTAAAATAATGACTTAAAGATTCCAGAATAACTAAAGAACAAATACTCCATGTTATTTCATCATTATTAATAAACCAAGGAGTTGTGAGCCAATATTTGCTAAACATCCTTTGGTATAAAAAGAGTTTTAAATGCCATCTTAGGAAAGACGGATTTCTTCAGTAATTCTGGATTGTGAAAGACCAGATGACAAACCAAGTGTATCTGTTCTTTCTGAGAAACTTTTGAGTAATACATGCTAAAAATGTAAATGACAAATGTTTCCCAATAAAACCATTTAATTATATAAAGAAGATTCATCTGCAATCACCTAGTTAGTAAGTATTCAGTGATTTGGAAAAAAAATGATCATTTATCTTTTCAGCATATTGCAATTATAGAATACAACAAAAAAAATGCAATGCTCACCTCCCTTTCCTACCTACACTTTATGTAATCAAATTCCTGCCTAATTACAAACTCCTTTCTTCTGTTCTCAATATTGTCCAATCACTTCACATTTTTGTTTTATGATGTGATATTATAGAGATTATTTGGTCCTTCATTTTATTTATCTAAATTTTAAGATATGTTATTTACAACATATAATGTGCTTTAAGCTCCCATAAGCCCTTTAGTTATATTATCTGCTTCATCTTCATTACTCTATGAAAGTTCAGTATACCTTTCAAAAAAAGTGAAAAGTGAGATGAAAAAATTTAAGGATTTTATGAACAGTACTTTTCCTAATTACTAAACAAATATTTAGAACTGATATTTCTCCCCAACTCATTGAATCTGTATCATAATTCCTTAAAAGACAATAAAAGCAATTATAAAAATAATGCAATATTCTAACAAATTATGATATTTAAAGTCAGGGAGTATTTTGCGCAGTGGAAATTAAGTAATGCTGGTTTGAAAATAATTTAACCTTTGGCTCTTGATTCCATGTTATTTCAGTACCTAAAGTTTATAATATGTTGATAAATGAACACAGTTTTGGTACTATTTATAAATTATAACAGACTAAAGTAGAGTGTACGAGACTGAATTTGAAAATAACAGCAGAAAACTCTCCCCAGCTCCTTTTCAAATCACCTAATATGTATTGGGAAGGAAATATTTCAAACACTGCCTATGATCCATGTCTCTTGTGTTTAGGGACTGGGGAGGCATCAAATAAGAAAAAAGTTACTTGATGACCTGGTCTAATTTTTAAACATGGTAAATAAGACCTACTGGCAAACAGTCTAATGATATCTGTCAGAGAATCCTCACCTATGGAATATTATTTTAGCAGAATTCCCTAGTTTAGGATTAGCATATTGATAAATAAAGCTAGAATCTGGTTTTACGAGCATGGCATCCTGTAAAAATGTCCCATATGCTTAATTACATAAGACATGACACATCAGTCTATTGTAATCTAAATGCTAAAGTGTCCTGCAAACTTTCTCAGATACCTTGCCTGTTACTTTGGGTCAGAGAGCTTGTCCAGTGAGAGTAAGATGGACCTGGGAGGTGCTCGTGATGTTCCAGAGATCTCGCTGCTCCACCTACATCCTTTGATTGCCTATAATCTTGAAATATTAGTAAACCTTGAAACTGGATATGACCTTTCACTTGTATCATTTGCATCTATTTATTTGTGTCAGACTGATTTAACAATATTTTTAATGTTTAAACACTATCTAAATAGGTCCCAGAATTTCCCAGTAACTATTTTGAGCCATGCAATTTATAAATATAGTAATGGATGCTAAAGCCCTGAGTAGTTAGTTACAAGACCAAATCAAATATCTTCCTTTTTGTAAGCAATTATAAAAAGTCATTAGGAAGATTAGAAACTACTTCTAAGAAATATAAATTTTACTGATAATTGCACCTGTCCTGATAAATAAAAGAATGAGTATGTTATAAATATAATACTGTTCCTGTAACTTCTACAAAGGAAACCATAGTTACAAAATAAGGCCATTTGTTATAACTGATAATGGGGTAGATATTTTTATATTTGGGTATCTAGTATTTAGAGGTTGTGCTTACTGGAGGTCTTTTGAAAATGTGCAGACATTCCAAGCAATTCCTTCACCTCAGAAGGGTCATGAACATTTTCATAAATTTGGAAAAAATAGTTTGAGAGGTTTCCAAGTGATGCTAAACTCAGGCCCCTTTTTATGTACCTTGAGAAACACTGCTCTAAACAACTAAAGTGTGACACTCTCCACCTCCTTAACTTAATTATTTGATGCCATAATAGCATGATACCAATATTTGTAAAATGGGTCTCTTTACTGATACTGATATCTATAAAATCTTGAAAGGATATTTGAAGAGAAAATTAGCCTTCCCTGTATAGGTAGCCTAGGAATCAATTCAAGCTCAAAGATAAGAAATAAATCAATGGATGAGAATGAATGAAACTCCTAAAATAACCCTTCTATTCAAGTCTGACCTTGGGATTTCTTGAATAGTCCCATGTGTAGCGCATGACAAGCGGGACAGCACTGCATGTGTGTGTGGTGTCTCTTCTACCAGAGAGACATTACTGATCGTCTCACCTCAAAATGCCCACATAAACAAGAATTGCTCCCTTATTATTGAGTTTGCCTGCGAATATCTACTTTCCAGGCATAAACCTTTACATCTCTCTGTTGCCTGGCTCACCCCTCATGCCAGCCCTTAACAGGATAGCATCACCTCCAAATCATTAACCTACTGAGATAAGCACCTCTCTTCCATGCACTTTCAGCAACTTGGGCACATCTTTTCTTCTGCCCTGACCACTTTGAGCATGTCTATTTACACATTCCTTTTTCTCTGTAAGACAGTGAGCTAATTGAAGGAAGGAAATGTTTGTGATGAATAGCTTAACCAACGACAACATTTCTGGCCAACACTGGCCATCTGATGAATATTTGTTGAACAAATATATTTGCTGTAGAAGTGGTAAGCTGCCAAATAACGCTACATATTTAATCTGATTTTTATTTTTCTTCTGAATGCATTTAGAACTCAAGGCACATCTCTGTTCTCAATCTCCTGGTATAGACCAGCTTTAATGAGAAAAATATGACATAGGAACTGAATGATTGCAAAATGAGCTTTACTTTCTTATTGAGTGTATTAAATATGTATATACTTATCTCTCTGGTTGCAGATTCTTTTTCATGGCCTCCTGCTGGGATTGCTGAACACACATCTGACTAGCCACTTTGCTCTTGATGGGTACTTTCACTTAGATCTGATGTGAGTTCTAAGGGAACCAATGGATATTATATCATCCAAGTTTCAAAACAGCCTGATGCCCAAGGTTAAGTGTGGGATAATCTTTCTTATTTTCAACTTGCACTATATGGGGTTTTGGGTAATGTGGGGGTGAGGGTGTTGCTCACAAAGCTATGAGCAAAGACACTTCTCTACAAAACTCAGGCGTGAATATGTGGGACTTGGGCTAAAAGAAAAATCTGAGTGACCCATACTGTACCACACCCAGAATCACCCATCTCCCGTATCTGGTCAAGGCTTTGTCTGGACAAGAACTGGCTGAGTTTACTTGCTTTCACTGATGATGAGCTCTCTGTCTGTGGAGGCTATGTATACACATAAAATACACTCTGTCCTGCCCCACGGTTCATCAGGCCAAGTCTTTATCCTGGCTGTGGTCACAACTGAAGCTAAAGTTGAGATAATAGTTTCTTATGTGTATATTATACATAATCTTGTAGAATACGCCAGTTTTCTAATGCACCGAAATGTTTATTACTTAGTTTTTGATCCATTGAAAACCACAGGAAGTGTGTACTATGTAATAAATACAAGCTGAGACGTCAGCTGTTTCACCAACTGCTGTTAAATCTAAGAATGGATCCCTTATCCTTTCCCTGGTGATAAGAATTTTAGTTTTCCACAAGTTAGCCTGAATGCAGACTTTTAAAACATGCACTTTCATATGCCTTAACTTACTACACTTTTGATGGAAAGCTCTGAAATTAGCTTTCATTAATTTCAAACTTCTTGTATTCCTAAAAGTTAAATCTTAAATTAAGAAAACTACATTTCTGAGGGGAAAAAAATTAAAAATCTCTCCTCCCATTATCAGTGTTTTCTCCTCAAAAATAATGTTTCACAGTTTGTAAACACCTTCTCTCCAGTGCTGTGTGGTTTGTAGTGCACAGTGGTCTGTAAACAGTTTTCTCATTTATATTTTAGTGGATTAAATTTGGGGTGGACACTTGGGATTCATTTTAAAAGAGATTGTCTTGGATAGTTGGTGCTTCTTTAGAGTCAGATCTAAGTTTCGAAATCAACTTTGAAAGGTATATTGAGGGTTCCACTGCTTAATTTCTTAAAGACTGTTTCCTCAACAGTATACTGGAGACAATAATAAACCAATATGGCAAGGCTCCTGGGGGATCTAATGAGTTACCAAGGCAAAGCTAATAATTTTACACAGCACATTCCTTGTTGCTTTTCTTTATGTGACCTATACACACACATCAGACATTATATGTCTCAGGTATTGGTCTATATAGATTTAAATGTGACATGGAAAGGATTATAATTTGCTGTCTTTAGGAATCAATAGGTCAAATCAATATAATTACAGCTAGAGTTAATAAATCTAATCACATATAGAATAAGAGAAATTTTTGTATTTGAATATATTATTCCTACTTTCAATGAAAAGTTACCAAAGAGTAAATTCTCTAACAAAATATTCTCCATAACTATGAGCATTTAGACAAAATATGAACATGACTCATTGATTCTGTTCAGGAAACACTGATACACACTCACGTAGGACTTAACACTGCATTAGTAAAGAAGTCAGCTTCCTAGAATCATACATGTGGTCATTATTTAGAGAAATTGTCTATTCTGACAAACCACATACTCTCAAGCCTATTGCATCTTGTGAAAACATTATCCATGGATTCCATGCCATGTGATTAAATTCAAGATTATAAATGACTCCAACATCCTGCATGTGTAAATAAAATGTGAATGTGACTCAGAGTTAAGACTGACTCAGTTAATTCTAAATCTCCTTCTTGCACCATCCTAGCATTGTCCTCTTTAGAACTGTGTTATTAGATGACACTGGGATCAAACCATATGATAAATTATAAAGTAAACATCCTTAGATAGAATCTAAAAATGGTCTTAAAGTGCATAAACTTCCATGCAATTGTGGTCTACAGCATGAGGGTTAAGAGTGTGGTATCTGAAGCCTGGCTCTCCCGCTGTCTTCCTGTGTGATCTTGGGCAAGCTATTAAACTCTCCATGCCTTGGTTTCTCCATCTATAACCTTCACACGGATTGGTAAGAGCTGAAAAAGTTAAAATATATCAACTGCTAGAGCAACTGTGCCTGGTCCATTTTAAGTGCTACCGAAGTGTTTGCTATTCCTGTTATTTATGCTGATGGTTTAGAATAGGATTTGGTGCTTGAATCCTGACCAATCTCACTTTTTTTCCCTCTGGGTTCTGACAAAGTATTGCCACAGGAATTCCTTTGCAAATGAGAGTCAAAGCACTTAATCTGTTACTAGTAAGCCTGGTTAGAAAGTGAGTTTGCTCTCAAGACCAAAGTGGAATTTCCCCACTAATTTGAACATATAAATCTAGTTGGAGACAGTGCTATAAAGAAGTGAGAAGGAACTATGCTTGGCTCAAGGTTACTACTCTCTTAGCAGAGGAAAAGAAATATGTATATATAAAATGTTTAGCAGGAAAAAAATACGTGTATATATAAAATCATATAAGTATATATACATATATATGTATACATATAAAATTTTTCCTCCACTGAAGTGAACTAAGCATTTGAATTCTTATCACTCTTGTGTGTTATCTCGAATACCTTATTCTACTGCCTAACCTGCTGTGAGATAATAGGAAGTATATATATTGGTTTTTGACACTGTCCCTGGCATAGGGCTTCTAAAATCCATGTAAATTCCTAAGTGATAAGGGCACTAGGAGCATCTTTGTTCTAATGAGGGTGTCCCTGGGTGGGCTCCTGAATGATTCCAGGATGGGTACTCATCCCCAGAAAGACTAAGCCATGACTAGAAGCTTGCAATTTTTAGGCCTGCCCATCCCCGCCATTCTTCAGAGTAGGGAGAGGCCCTGGAAATGGATTTAATAATTGATCATGCCTTCATCAGGAAACCTCCATAAAAATTCCCAAAAGTAGGGGATTCAGAGAGTTTCCAGGTTGGTGAACACATCTATATACCAGAGGGCAACTCATCCCAGCACCACGGACCCAGGAGCTTCTGTGCTCAGGACTCTCCCAGACGTCACTGTAAGTATCTCTTCATTCAGCTGTTCATCTGCACATTAACGACACCCAAGGAGGGGGTTTGTGGCCAAATCAGACAGAGACTGTGGGTAACCTTGGGACCTACTACTGTTTTTTGGCATTTGAGGTCAGTGGGGACTGTCTCCTGAGACTGAGTCCCTTAATCTCTGGGGTCTGATGCCAAAAGAGAAAGTTCACCCAACAAATTTGGTATTAGCCCATTTCATTTCCTCTTATTTGCTGGTTTTATGATGCTAATATTTTTTAAACTTTACTATTTAATCAAGAGGAGCAAGGCTAATGAATTTGTATTTCCATGCACTCACAATCAAGTTGTGATCATCAAATTCCAGATGGCACCATTATCTAGAAACAGTGTGCTCTTGTTTTGTTTTGTTTTGTCTTGCTTTGGATTTCCTGACAGGCACTTTGTGTTCTGTAACTCCACAAGTTTTGCAACTATCCTTAGTATCTCTTTCTTGTATTTTGATAAAATCATTTACATGTACATTCTTTTAGAACAAGCTCAAACATGCCTCTCTTTTTTTGAACCATCATTTTAGTTTCCAGTTAATATGACTTTGCACTAAGAACCATACAACAAAAAAGGACTTATACTTACCAATTGACCCAATTCATGATCAATATAAAAAACATATCATATAGACATCCTTGAATGCATTATATTGCTTTCCTGGTCATTGTTCCTTTGTACTTTAAATTTGTTTAAGAGCACAACTTCTAACAGAATGCAATTGTGTATATCTAATCTTCTGTTATTCAGTTCTCACAGAAAGCTGTAAGATCATAAGAATTAGAATAACATAGAGAATGTTACCAACACAGTTTGGGGTGTTTTTGTTTGTTTGTTTGTTTTACACTTTGACCAAAGATTAAATGCAAACAACATGCTGCTTTATCCATCTTCTCTTCTTTGTACACTGATTGGAAAGGTCTTACGACACCTAGGATTTTGGATTTGTATGCCCAAGCATTAGAGAGTGCTGGTCAGCTCCTTTCAGTTCTTAGGTGAAGAAACCAATAAACACTTCCTGTCCTCTTCTTTTCACATACTCTGGTCACAACATGTCTTTAAAACAGGGTCAGGTCTGTGACCTTCTCTGATTTACATCTGTGAGTTAAATCAAACGCTAAGTGGCTATAGCTGCATGTGTAAAACAATCTGCTACACAAGCATCTCCCTTTTCCCCAGAAGGAAGCATTAGTCCATTAGCTTATCTTCTAAAGGTTGTGAGGGATGTGAAGTGGTGCCTCAGTTTACTGATCAGCATCTCCCGGAAGTGGTCTCCCATGAGGAAGTAAAAGACAGGGTTGATGGCACTGTTCAGAAAGGCCAAAGGCCGAGTCATGACATAGAAGGAGTTGATGATGATCTGAGTGCACCGGGACTGCTTCCAGCTGCCCAGGCGCGAAGCGATCCTCACGTTGCGCATGACATGGTAGGGCGTAAAAAGCACAGAGAAGATCACAACTGCCATGACGACTAAGCTGAGAGGCTTTTCGATGGGTAAAGTGGTAGTGAGCTGCCTGCTCCTCTGCTTTAGGAAAAGAGCAATCTTGAAATAAAAGAAGCACATCACAAAAAGAGGAATGAGGAATCCGGAGAAGGTTAGACACATGCTATAAATGAGGTTGTATTTGGGGTCCCCAGAGCTTGCATAGTCAATACAGCTGCTGCCATTACCAGCTATAACTGGATTTATAAGAGGAAGTATGGGTAGGAGCTCTAACGTTACTAAAACCCAAATGGCCAAAGAGATTAAAATAGCAAACTCTTTCTTTTGCAGAAGGTGTTCCCGGAAAGGATACTTCATGAGCAGGTATCGATCAATGCTGATAAAAGTGAGGAAGAGAATACTGGTGTAGAGGTTGGCATGAAGCATGTATCGGTTGGTTTTGCAGAGCACATCTCCATATACCCATTTACCATTGGCATAACTTCTCATCAACATGGGAAAAGTGCACAAAAAAGCCAAGTCAGAGATAGAGAGGTTAAAGAGATAAATGTTGCTGCTATTCCAGTTCTTCAGACAGAATAGATAGCCAAAAACAACAGTAGTATTGCCAAGGATTCCCACAATGAACTCAATCCCATAAAAAATGGAAAGGTAATACTTTTCCAGGGCAGCCTCTGCTGCCAACCAGTTTTTGCAAGTTGCATTCCATTCCTAAAGAAGAGAGAGAAAAATAAGGATAAAACACTCACTAGAACTAAAGACAAAGCTGGGAAGAACACAATAATTATTTTTAAAGAAACTCTTAAATGTTGAACTATAGAGAATTTGCACTAGTGAGAATTGTGTATATGTATACATACATATTCACATATATGTATGTCAATAATATATTATTTTAACAAATATTTTTTGAGTACTTTAAACTATGTACTAGGCACTGGGAATAACAGCAGGGAATAAAACAAAGTTCCTAATTGCAAAAGAATTTATAGTCTCTTAGGAAGAACTAGGAAATGAACAAATAAATGCCTGTCATATAATGATAGAGAGTTCCAGACACACAGAAAAGTACATGCAAATGCCCTGAGGTGGAAATGCACATAGAAGACTTGACAAACAGCAAAAGGCCGTGAAAAAATGCAATGAGGTGAGTTTAATTCATTTTTGTGTCTCCAGTACCATACAAGGTTTCCAGCATACCATAGTTTGACAATTTCTACTGAGTTAAATTTAATTGAATTATAACCTAGAAGAGGAAACAGGGAGTCTTACAACTCCAGTCTTGCTATTTTAATTGCTTTTGTTTTGTTTCCATAATGTCAAATAATTATGCTTATTCTATTAAATTTGTAAAATACAAATCCCATTTTAGAACATTTTTTAAAATATAAATAATGAAGCTGAAAATCTTAGTAATCATAGTAACAGTAGCCACAGTTTACAGAAAGCTTATATGTACTAGGCACTGTATATTATCTCATTTAATTCACCAGTGCCAAAAATGGGGTGGAAGCTATTATTACTTCCATGTGAGGCTTGGGAAATTAAGTATCTTGCTGAGGTTCTATATCTAGTAAAAGTCCTCTATCATAGCACCTTCTAAATAAGGGCCATGAAAATAAGCAATGTGATTCATTCAAACCTACAATGTCTTGCTCATCTGCCACTTTCTTGCAATGAGGCCAGATTGTTTATGGTTATTAGGATATTCAAGGAACTTGAATTTCTTACAATGCACAGAATTGCTATTGTTAAATATTAAATCCTACTTATTTCTGATGAGGAAAAAGCAAGGTTGAAAATAAAATTTTCTAAAAATTTCCTTATCCTACAGCCTCTGAGTGCTAGTTGCAATTAAATAATTCTTTCAATATACTCTTTTGGTAAATAGAACAAAATAACAAATGCACCTGAACTGCTTTTTTTTGGGAAGTGTGCAAACATTGGGAATTTACTATGATGAAAGCATCTGGAAAACTCATGTCTATTTTGTCACGTTCAAGTGGTTTACTTCAATTAAAGATGGCTGGTATTTTGACAGTGTTTTATTTATGAAAATAATTCATGGAATTGTAGCTGATAAATTCAATATTTTGGCAAGTTATTTTTAATCACTTATTTTAAGACATACTAAATTCCTCTGAGCCTCTCCTCTAGTCTTCCCATGGCAACCTGCCACAAAGACCAAGCCTACATGAAGCTGGATAGAAACTTCCTCAGCAGCAGCAGAACTGCTGAAGAAGCGGGCAGATCGGTTCAAGTCTGAGATAATCCAGTTCTACTGCTCTCTCATATCACCATCAATTTATTACGTTTCTTAACTTCATATCTTTTCCAACTTTTTCAAGCCACTTCTACCTACTGCCCAATTCATCATGAGCAGATAGTTTTGCCTCTGAGTTCCCTGAGGTAGAGTCCATCTGTTGGGTGTCCACTCTGGTTCTTGTGTTTATACCTGTCCTCTCCTCCTTCCTTCCTGTGACAACAGAGAGTATCTGTTCCTCTGGGCTTACTTCAAATCCAACTCATTCCCAAATTCTCAAGATTCCTATGTTATTCATCTTCTCCTTTTCCTGTCTCTCACCATCTTCTCCATCTCAACTACAGCTTTTAAACACTGTCATCTTCTCTTAAAAAAAGGGGGCAGGCATAGACAACACTCGCTGGTTTCCCACGTTTCTCTCCTTGTCATAGCTTGGTTTACAAAAATAGCTGTCTTTGCTAATTGTTCTGACATCCTGACACCCTATTACCTTTTCAGCCTACTCCAAATTGGCTTCTGACCCACCACTCCACCAAAATGTCCTCCATGTTAGTCAGTCCAGTGGTCATTGTTCACAAGTCTTACTTGACTTCTCATACCATGACCTCTGGAAACTCTCTCCCTTTGCCTTTTGTGACATGACAACCTCCCAGTTTTCCTTCTTTCTCTCTGGCTGTTCTTTGCAGGCTCTTCTGTGGCCAAGTACTGAGCTCCTCAAATCTCAGTACTGAATTACTTCTTTATCTAGATTTGCCTCGATGATCTTATCCAATTTTCTGACTTTAGTGACTGTCCTTATATCAACTCTCACATTTATATCCTATCTCAGACTGGTCTTAAAAGCTCTAGTTATTTATACTTGGTACTGCTAACTGAACTCTCTCAGGCACCTCTGCATCCAGAAATCCTATACCGAACTTTCCAATTTCCTTCCCAATCCTGCTCTACCTTCACCTAATTCAGTCAATGGTTACAACCTTTACCAGGCACTCACCTCATAAATCGAAGCAATATCTTTTAAGTTATCTATAGCTAACCTCCAATAACAAACTGCCAAACCTTGTTTGGATATTTCTCGAATTCATTACTATTGCTCTATCTCCCTCATCACCACTCTCGTACAAGCCACCATCATCTTTATCTTGGACTGTGCCGCATCCTCTTATGGTCTCCTCACATCTTCTCTGGCCTCCTTTCAATCTACCTCCAACACAACAGCTAAACAATCTTTAAAAACTACAGCCAAAATTGTTATCATATTACTCTCCTCAGCCAAAACATTCAGCTGATTTTCCACTGTCTAAGAAGTCACGTGCAAATCCTTAATGGGGACTTCAAGGCTTCTGTGATCTGGTTCCTGTCCTCCACTTCAGCCTCACCTGGCATTCCTCTCCTCCTTGCTTATTTTTATTCCTGTATTTTGAATGCACAGAGAACTTTCCTGATGCTCAGTTCATTGAATCTCTTTTCACTTTTCAGTGACTCACCTTTTTCTCCTGTGACCCTGGCTCCATCAGCTATGCTTCTTTCAGACCTTAGTTTCAGTGTGGGTTCCCAATTTATATAAAATATAAATTTCATATTAAAAATTTTTAAATATAACTTCTAGATCAATTTTAACAACTAATTTAAAAATTAGGAATTTACTTCTGAAATTAAATGGCAGGATGTTCAGGGCATCTTCTAGAAAGTCCTCATATCTTCTCTATTAATACCAAAGTATTTTTTCTCTATTGATGAGATTCCAGAACATTTTTATTGTATCTTTTCTCCTTCTGGTTTATTTGGACTCCCTATTATTTCCCCCAAATCAGCACATATTTGATAATATTAAAAATTAAAATATCTAGAAATATTGCAAAAAGGTTAATGATCTTTTTTTAAAAAATAGGCTTCATTTTTAGATCAATGGTAATTTTCCATTACTATTTTTAGCTCTTCCAGCTGCTTTCAATTCCGCAACTTCTGGAAACACTCTCTTCCTTGACTTTTATGACATGGCAATTTCACTGTTGTCCTCCTTTTTCTTTTTGTAGACTCTTTTGTAGTCTAATCTTTTCTGCCCATGTTTTAAATGTTGGAGTTCCTCAAAGCACATTCTGGGCAACTTTATTCTGGGAATACTCAAAAAGCTGGTGCACACACTTAAATGAATATTAAGACAATAGAAAGTTTCTTTAAGACAAACTCATTTGTTTCATTTTGAATTTCCTCTCTCTAGTCATTACTCATCTCTCCTCTTATTTGGTTCTTAAATATGCTGGCTTTTGTCAGTAACATATATGCAGCAGAAAGGTGTGACTGCCATGAAAGGGAAACAGCCAAGAAGGCTTGTATAACTAGAAGCAAGCTTACCAATAACCGCCACTCAACAATTTAGGTGCCAAGATGAAGCCATGGCAAATTCTGTTTTTAAATAGTCCACTGGGGTTGGCGACTAAGGGAGGTAGTAGGGAGAGAGAAGACCAGGACTGGAATAAGTAAAATGAGTAACTTGCCACATTTGTCTGGCTTGTGAATGGTTGCTTCATTCTTTTTTAAAAAATAGCTTCTTAAAATACATGTTACTATGTAACACTCATTCAGAAAACACAGAGACAAAAAGAAGAAACAGAAATTGTCTATAAACCAGGTACTCCTAATATTTGGGCACCTCCCTACTTTTTAATATTAATTGAACTTATTTTTGCAAAAATGAGATTATGTTCCTTTTGATGTTTTATAATCTGCTTTTTAAATACATTTATTTCATTAAAATAACTTTCCCCCTAAAATCTAATATTTGCAGGCCAATTTAACCTCACCAGGACCCATCAGGGTAGTAGATTCTAATTTGGGTGATATTTGTAGTTGAGTGTGTTTTCAGTGTGACCATCACAATTGTGTAAATTGATGAAGTGAGCTGATTCTTTAAACCCATTCCCAGTTGAAGGGAAATTCCTTCATAAAAAGTTGATATTCTCTCTTCTGCTTTCTAGTGGTTTTATTTTTAAATTTTAGGAAATAGAAATCATGATAAGCAGGTTATAGCTGAGTTATATGAATTATTTTTAATAATTTTCTTTTTTATAAGATATTGTCAATTAAAGGGAAATCTTTAATTTTATATCCAAAATATATTTAAATCTATAAGAATTATTAAACTACAAACAATATTCAATTTACTAACATAAGTAGATAAGTAGTACTCATTTTTAATTTGGAAATAATGTTTCTTTCACTTTTGTATTCAGCCTTTTTTAAATGTCCATTTTGGAAACTTAAAAAACACATTTGCCAGTTTATTAGCTTTTAAATTGATTTTTCTTATAATTATCACAATTAAATGAACATTTATAAAATTTTAATTCTTAGCACCTTCCTTAAGGCAAATTTACATGGTAATAAAAAGTAATTTTTTTATTAAATAATTTAAATAAAAAAATATTCACACTGAAAAGATAACAATAGTTTGACACTAATGACTTCATTTTTTATATATTCCAGAAATTACACCAGAATCAGAGTATTATTAAAAAGTGATAGTATGATGTCAAATTCTGTCTTTATGATTTTCTTTAAAAACAGCTCATCAGTTATAACACAAGTCCTGGAAGATATAATAGCAATGGTTTCTGCAATTTTCTATTTTTTTTTAGTGAATTTTATTCCTGAATAATGTAATTTTTATAAACATAACTGCTAAATTTAGTTTTTAAAATGCTTTAAAGATCCCTCTAACACATTATTTTTTAAACATGAAAATACATTTGATTGTTTCAAAAGGTTTGGGAACTTCTCCTTTTTCTGTAAGTTGTTATATTTATTTAAGTAAATCCAGTTACTCTTTTTTAAAACACATGTTACCAAGACATTAGCAAATATAATAAACCACTTTCAGAAAATAAATGTAATATTTGGCAATTACAGCAAGATATTAAATTTGGTAAAAAATGTAGAAGAAATTATGACTTCCTCTTAGTTTCTTTTGCTCTTCTACATGTACTTACAGATGTCGTTCAGACAGTTCATTTAAACATAACTTAAAACCTTAATTACAAATAAGCCACTTTAAAAGAAACCCCCAACTAATGGGAGGTCTGACATTACTTTATACACCTGGGCAATGTGAGCTGCATTCTGACTTACCATTGCACTGGAAGGACCTGATCCCTTGACAAATATTGCTTGCCAGCAACTTGATACAACTTCTGCCCCAGTGCTGTGCTCCTGAACATAGTGCAGTCTGATTTGCATATCTTGCAGCCAAGATTAATAATTCAAAAGTCTAGGAATAATTTATTCAATCAAACCTCCAAGTCAAGCTCAAGGAGGGGAGCTTCCTATGAAGTTTAGACACAAAACAAATTACTCATTTCACAAATAGTTTTCATAAAACTACTATTACATTTTTTCTAGTCACTATCAAAACAACAGAGAAGCATCTGTTATTTTCATGTTTATTTTTATACTCAAACTTTTTTATGTTGGGTATACAATTGCTTCTGCCTTTTCTTAATTTTCCAAATTGACAATTTTTGGCAAATTCTATATAAGGCATATAATAACTAAACAGCTCTTATTAACAATTTTGAGGGAACTATAAAACTGAAATTTTGGAAGCCAGCCTGGATGTATACTCTATGTGTGCACTCACAAATGGGATACTAGGGCTTCTTCAGTTTTTTCCCGTTTTAACTTCTGCAGTTAAAATCAAGAGATACATAAAAAATACAACAGGTGATTAGGGATTAAGGAGTGAGGTGGTGTGTAAGTAAGAAAACCTCAATAGATGGCAATTCTTCTGCCCCAACCACTTTTTTACAAAGCACCTGGAAGCACATCCCCACAACTTGAGACAGGAAGTACACCTGGCTTTTTCTGATGTTAGATTATATTTATACTCAGGTGAATACCTGAACTGCTTATTTGATGCATAGGGTTTATGTTGAGAACGTAACTCATTATGCAGGAAATAGTAATTTAATCTGAATGCCATGAAAGTTGAATGTGAGTTAGCAGGGACAGGCAGGAGCCCAAGAAGAAATCCTATTACAGCCAGTGTTCCTAGCTATAATTTCCTCTTCTCCAATATATGAGAGCCCAAAACTTACTTACAAAATTTATTTTATGTATATATATTTTCTAAAGTACACATATATATTACATTCTTAAAAGCATATATATGTGCATGAAATATAAATGTATTTATATGAAATAATGTCTCTACAACTTGTCAAGTTCTTAAGATAGGCCAGGTATCACACTAAGCACCTTTATGTATTAAATGCTTATTAAAACCCTCTGAGGTTATTATTTTCTAAATTTTCTCATTTTACAGTTTCAAAAAACTGAGGCTCAGAAAGGTTAATTAACTTTCCCAAGGTCACAGAATCTACAAGAGAGGTATCTGAATTAAAACCTGTATATTTTGATTCTAAAAGAACCTGTTCTGCTTTTTGACTGCCTACAAGATGGAATGACAATACTTTTGGCATATGCCACAGATTGAATCAAAGTCCAAGAATTAATGGTGACTATTTTTCAGAAATACAGCTCTTCTCTCCTTTTAGAAAGAAGACTAAAAATATCATTTTTGCCTATAATTTTAAAAGAGCAAAAAGTAAAGCATTTGAAGGATCAGTGCCAGGCTTATTAATTTTAAACATAAATGAATATGGCTCTTCTCCCAACAACCAAGGCACATGGGTATATTTCACAGGTTTCTGCCACCACTGATGGTAGGCAAGGGTGATTCCCTCACCAGGGGTGCTGGGAGTTCCCCACTCTTCCTCTTTCTTCTCCCCACATCCTGACTACCATCTCACTCTGGACCTTTAAAGTGAGAAGCAGTTTATACTTCTCCTTTCTCACAGAACAAGTAATTAGATCTGGGGCCTCCTAGCCTTTTGCTTTGTTCCCAAATTCCACTTCACCAAAGGTCGCATTGCCTCAGGATACTACTTGTCAGTGCAGAGACTAGTGATTCTGGGGCAGGCTTAATAAAAGAGGTCTCCAGTACTTCTGTTCTTTTCATAGTCTGAGGTTTTCTTTGGGTTCACAGAAGGATAACTGCACAGAACCAGGGCCAGATTTAGGGTTACGGGCCCTGCTCACAAAGTTCATGTTGAGACAGGGACCATGGGTTTAGACAGGGTAGGGTGAGGGCCTCCAGAAAAAAAAAAGCAAAACAGGTTAATCACATTCAGAGCAATGTAACAATGTGCAAAGAAAACCCTACCAAAACTCCATGTTAAACATTAAGCAAAATCAGAGTCACATTAATTCTCTAGGGTAAAAATATCAAACTAGGAATATAGGCATTCTTCAGTGAGATTAGTTAAAACTAAATAGCCAGGAGTAATTTAGCCTGGAATATTTGAATATCCCCCCGGATAAGAAAATACCTCAGCATAGCCCATGTCTTCATTGTATCAATTAAATCATACCACTGTGAGATTTAGTTTAGCCTGTTAAAAGGCCCAGCTTATTTTTTTATAACTTTACTCAGATGCTGTTTTTCTTCCTCTAGCCCTTATCAAATAATTTGTAACCGGGCAATTGATTTAGCAAGCAAACCCAGCTATAAGCAACGTATCAAAAACAGGAAGGATTCCATCTTAAAGATAAGATTGCATTTCAAAAGCCAAGAAGTTAAGAAGTAAGGTTCTTAACAAACTCTTAAGCAAACAGACAATGACTCAGCCCACCCTGAGAGCAGGGCAGGCGGTCTTAATTAATATGCTCCCAGACCAAGAAATTGCTATCCTAGGAAGGAATCAGAGCGATGCATTTCTTCTGTTACCTAAAGAATTGATAAGAGAAAGAAGACCTGATGTCTCATCAAAAATAAACATTCTAAAACCATATGGCAGGTCTGCATCCCCAGCCCTTTGTTATATTCATTTATAACCACCTATAAACCCCCTAGACAACACACCACCCCGGACTCTCTTGTCTCCTCCTGGCGTGAGCCAGGAGCTCTGTCCTCTCATGTTATCTCTAAATAAAAGCTTCTTCCTTGCTCTCCTACCTTGAGTGTTTGTGAAATTCATTCTTCGACTCTGCAAACAAGAACCCCAGCATCACTGTCATGGGCACAGCCACCTTCCAGTCACATAGGGTCTCACACTCAGAAGGACCACACAGTTGATTTAAAGCTCCACTGTCACATTCTAATTGAAATTTCTAATGACTTTTTAACAAGGGGTCCTGTATTTTCATTTTGCACTGGGCTCTCCAAATTATGTAGTTGTCTCGCCTGGGAAAGTACAAATCCCTTAGGAAATGATTTCTATTCAGTACATAAAATTTCACTGGGACAAAGTTTTTGTTTTATTTTTAGAAATAATATGACATGTTGAAATGTACTAATTGAGGAGAAATGAAAATGTGAAAGGCAGGAAAGTTTGCAGTATAATTTACTGTCTTAGGGATAGCCTAGCAGACTGGTCAAGAGTCCAGGCCTCGGACGCAAACTGCCCCCTTTCAAATCTTGGCTTCACCACTTACTAGCCCTCAGTTTTCTTATCTGTAGAGGAGATAATGAGATTGCCAATCTTGTGGCATTGTTATACATCCAGTAGAAGTAGATAGTTTATATATATACAACATATAGGATGAGTATATATTAATTACTAAATAAATGCCAGCTGTTAGAGAAGTTTATAACAAATGAGGAGACTTTTTCAGAATACTCATGTCAATCCAGTGCCATCAGGGTTAGAATATTTGCTGCCTACGATGTCCATTTAAAAAATGGCCTTATAAAAGCAAGCATGGTAAAAAAATTAGTAAAGTCTAATCCTGGCTTTGCCTTTTACTCACTGTGTGCTCTTTGCAAAAGTAACATAACTTGGTTTCTGTATTTGGAAAAGAAGGTAGTAATTCCTCCTACACATAATATGCACAATGTCAAATGAGATAGTCTGAGAAAATGCAAAGGGCTGGGAGTACAAGAACAGTTCATATAAACCAGGAGCACTAACAAGGAAATTCAAGAGGAAAAATAAAAGGGAAAGACAATAAAAATATTAATTAAATTCAATGTCAATAATAATAACTTTCACAAACATTTTGGGGGCACTCTATAACAACACTGCCTTTGCATTCATTCCTTTAATATTCACAAAGATTTAATATAATGCATTCTATTAATATCCCTAATTTTTATATGTAGAAAATGAGGCTGAACAAAGATTAAATAATTATCCACAATCACACAGCTAGTAAATGGCTGGGCCGCAATTTGAAGACTTTTCTGGATGATTCCCAAACCCAAGCCTTTGACCATTAATTGTGTCTCTCACATGGTAAAGAAGAAAATATTAGGTCAAAAAATAGAAGGACTAATATTGGATAATTATTACTTTAAATATGACATTTCCATGTGTTTTGTCCTAATAAAAATAATCTTAAAAATAACACTACATTTAATTATTGGTTATCAAATTTAATTATTTAAATCTGGCAATGAAATAGAATAGGACACTTTAGATAAGAAGCCAGACATGTTGAAAATAAATAAGTAAAGTGTGTATAGAAAAGTTCTACTCATAACATTCCTGGGCATGTTTAGAACACACATTTCTTTCAACAGCACAAATAAGTCTATGCAGAAAATAAGCTGATCCAAAGGCCCCACAGATCTTTAAGGACTTATAAGAAAGGAAAGAAGAGGACAAATAATTCAATGAATTTTTCCTAAAAGCTCAGAGGTTGCAATAATAATAATAATAATAATAATAATAATAATAATAATAATAATAATAATAATATGAGTAATAATAATATGACCCCAAAGAAGTTGAATGAATCTACTGAAGTAGATATTTTGGTGGTGGTGTGCTGAGCAGACATACCCAAAACTACATGTGTTTTTCCCTTCTAAAGAATGGTTTTGGACAGGGAAAAAATAAATTAAGAGAAGGCAAAACAGAAAACATAATACATGTACTATCTTTAAGATCTTCCCGATTCTAGAAACCAAATGAACTGTCTATTGATCTAAGTTGCTTTACCACAGACAGCTGTCCATCAAAACAGGCATGCAAACTGAGGCAAAACAATCTTTTTCCTATTTATATAAAAATCCTTGTCACGTAAGAGTCACACCAGTAATTCAGATTTTTACAACATTGTTGCTTCTTTTTCTCTTATCACATAATTGAGAAAACCATGCTATATTTATTGTCTTCTGGCATAGCTCAAAGAAAATGTTTTCTGCCTAATTAAAATATGTTACTTGTTACAAGTATCTGGCTACATCTGTGTTGGTAAAATTGCAGTATTTCCAGAATCTCTCCCCAGGCTTTAGTGCATTTCTAAACAGTAGGTCTTTCCAAAGGGTGGAGAGAAATAGTCCATCTCCACATTAATAGGCAATTACATGGGCAACTGAGGGTTTACCTGGACCAGAGAGGTTGGGTGAGGTCCTTCTTCTGCAGCCAGGTTGCGAAAGACATGGGAGAACAGAAGAGGACTACTTGTAAGAAATGAACAGGTTTCTCCCTCTTTATTTCTCCCTTTGACTGATTTCGGTTTCAAAGGTATTTTGCCCTCCTGAGGTTTTCCCCCAGAGTTACACCTGGAGGTAGTCAGTAGGACCTGTGAACCCAAAACCGATCTACATGGGTGTGACCCTTGGGCAGGCTGCCCCTAGAGATGGTGGGGAGATGCCCAGAACCCCCCCACTATGGATACTGGGAAGGCCCCAGTGGCTGCAGCAGTAGAGGGTTCAGCTTCACCAGGGAGCCCCGTACCTGTGGGGCTTCTAACTGGGGAGTCCCTAGTTGGAATTGGTTTAGGATAAAACACCTCCTAGAGGGGTGGAGCCCCCCCCCCCAGAATGGAAGAAGAGTGGAGATACCAGAAGCTGCAGAATAAGCCTTCCATTAGATAGAACACTGCTCAGAGGTCTGGAGTGGCCATGTAGCAGCTGAGATTGTGAGATCTCTTTTCCTCAAGATAGTGGAAAGTGTTATTGAGGACAGAGAGACACTTCAGTAGGAGACAGACAAACTTCAGCATCACCTGGGGAAGCTGGGTGATGACCTATGGGATGCCCTTAAGGAAGAGACAGAGTTATTGAGAAGACAGGTCGCGTTACTGGAAGATATATCAGCAGCAAGGGAGGAGGCAGCCAGAGAATCCACTTTGCAGGAGGCCATGGGGGAGGGGGAGGAAAGAGCAGTGCCTTCAGCTCCGGAGATGGTAGAGGAGATGTCGGGAGAGAATGAGAGTGTGGGGCCAAGGGCTGATCTTTTGCTGAGGCCACCACCTGAGGTACCAGCTTCTCCTGTATTAAAGTCCTACGCAGCTGTAATTAAGAAAATAAAAATGCAACAACCACAGGCTCCTCAGGGGGAGGAGCTAACCCCTCCCCAGGTTGTGGAACACTCCATGCTCTGTCCCTACACCCAGGATGAGCTGGTATAGGCAGAAGCCATCAGAACCTCTGCCTACATGGCTTCTGTGTCTCTCGGACATGGGGGTGGAAAACATTGTTATGCTGGGTTCTGAAATGAGTAGACTGGCTTCCCTGATGACTCATCCTTCTCTCTGGCAGCAGTTGTTCCTCAGGAACCAGATGCTTCTGGATTGGCTGACAGCAGCCATCAGGGCACTTTGGCCTAATCAGGGTGATTTACCACACTTACCCACTAGCTGAAAAATGTATGCAGAGCTCCAGCAGGTGTTACAGCAGCTCGGCACGAAAAATATCATGTATAATATGGACCCCCAGGGCCCAGTGAGGAGTTGTTCACCATAGGAATGAGAAATATGGTGCTGCATATAGTTCCCCACCTCTCTTTGGGTCCCTGGAGACTATTCTTGCCTCCCACATAGTAAAAGCCATAAGTGAGGCTATTCTTACTTTAGCAGATCAGAGGGAGGTTATAATAGCACAGAAGAAAAGTATGGGCTATGACTGAAAGGAGAGGTGCAAAGGGCCCTGTGAAGGTCTCGAGGACCAGATGTGGGTTGACTTGATAAAGGCTGGGGAAGTGAAAGAAAAACTTGATGGGCAGTCCAATAAGATCTTCTTAGAACTGTGGCAAAAATTAAAGCCAGAGCAGCTATTCCAGTTCCAGGATATGGAAGCTAGAGGCAAAGCACCATGTCTGCCCAGTGTCCCAGAAAGATTTTCTGGGGTCAGAACTCAGGCTCTGCCTGGGCCCTCACCCCCAACAGGATAAGGATTGGGCATCATGGTTTGACTGAGTGTGAGTCAAGATCTCTGCCTTGGAGGATGTGGTGGGGACCGGAGGCCACATGTAGAATTAGCAATTCATTGGTCCCCCATGAATGTACAATGTGTCTTGGCGCTGGTGCACACAGGAGCTGAGTGTTTTCTGATTTATACCAACCATGATCATTTTCCCGGGACCCCTGCTATGATAGATGGCTATGGGGTGATTAGAGTGAAGAAGCCCAAATCCCTTTGGAGACAGGGTGCTTACCCCCAAAGGAGTAAATTATGTACATTTCTCCCATCCCTGATTATACTGTGGGGGTAGTTGTCCTGCAGGGCCTGTGGTTACAGACCACTGCAGGTGAGTTCAGACTGAGGGTACGTGTGGTAAAGGCATTTCTGAGGGGACATGCTAACACCCATCTATGGCTTTGCCTGTACCTAGGGAAGTGACAAATACTAAGCAGTATAAATTGCCTGGGGGCCACAGGAAATTGGAGAAACTCTACAGGATTTGGAGAAGGTGGGTATCATAAAGCCCACTCATAGTCCTTTTAATTCCCCAGTGTGGCCAGTGAAAAAGCCAGATGGCTCCTGGCGTATGACCATGGATTACAGGAAATGGAATAAAGTGACACCGCTTTTGCATGCTGCTGTCCCCTCTGTAGCAGCCCTTATGGACACCCTCAGTCATGAACTGGGGGCATATCATTATGTTGAGGACTTTGCTAAAGCTTTTTTCTCTATTGATATAGCACTGGAAAATCAGGAACAGTTTGCCTTCACATGGGAAGGCTGGCAGTGGACATTCACACTGTCCTTCCACAGAGCCCTGTCCTTCCACAGGGATACCTCCACAGTCCCACCATTTGTTACGGACTTGTAGCCCAGGACTTGGCCACATAGAAGAAACTGCAAATAGTGCACCTGTATCACTACATTGATGACATCATGCTCACGTCTGATTCTCTTGCAGATTTAGAAGGGGCAGTTCCTAGACTGCTGCAACATCTACAGGAGAAAGGATGGGCTGTGACCAACACCAAGGTTCCAGAACCTGTTTATCTGTAAAGTTCTTGAGGGCTGTCTGGTCGAGTAAAACTAAAGTTACCCAGAAGCAGTCATAGACAAGGTCCAGGCTTTCCCTACCCCTACCACCATGGCAGTATTACGAGAGATTTTTGGTCTTTTGTGCTACTAGAGAGTATTTATCCCACACTTGGCACAAAATCTGAAGCCCTTATACCAGTTGGTATGAAAGGGCATCAGGTGGGACCAGGAGGAAACAGTAAAAGCAGCTGCTTGTACTGCTGCTTAAGCCCCATAAGAGGAGAACACTAAAGCTTATTGGGGCCAGTGACATATGCCAGTGGAAAGCGGGAAGAACTTGCTTTTTAGCCATTAGTAGGCAAGAGTCCTTATCAGGAGGGAAAAGCCCTTGTACCTGAAGATGCTTGGTGTACAGACAGCTCCAGTCATGGGCAGCCCCCAAAGTGGAGGGCTGTGGCTTTCCATCCTATGACTGCAGCAATATGGATGGAGGATGGATAGGGTAAGAGCAGCCAATGGGCTGAGTTGCAGGCAGTATGGCTCATGATCACCCAGGAGCCCATCCCTATAGTTGTCTGCACTGACAGCTGGGCCATCTATCGGGGCTTGACCCTGCAGCTACTGACATGGTACCATACCAACTGGATGGTTGGACACTGGCCCCTTTGGGAGCAAGAGTTGTAGCAAGACCTATGGGCCTCTGGTCAGACTAAGATAGTTACCATATATCATGTGATGGGCCATTTGCCCTTGGCATCCCCAGGGAATGATGAAGCAGACACACTGGCCCAGGTGCCCTGGCTAGAAGGAAAGCCTGCCTCTGATGTGGCCCATACATCAGCATTTGTTGCATGTGGGGTATAAGACAATGTTGGCTGTAGCCTGTTGGTGGGGCTTTGAAAAAGTCAGTAGACCCCAGAAGGAGTGCCTTGTGTGATCTAAGAGAGCGACTTACACAACTTACACATAGTCCTGCAGCAACATGGGACAATAGTAAAGGGGCTGATAACCCTTGTCAGGAGGCAGATACACTACAGTGGGCCTCTGCCCATATCAGAAGGATAGAGGTATGCCATGATTTGTGTGGACATGGCCACTTCACAGTTGGTTGCTTTTCCTGCACATTGTGCAGATCTGCAAACCACCAAGAGGAGCCTAGAACATCTCTTTGCGGCCTATGGCGGGCCGCAGGTGATTGAGAGCAATTAAGGCACCTACTTTACTGGACATACGTTAAAGGAATGAGTGCAGCAATTGGAAATAGAGTAGAAATTTCATGTACCATATAACCCTAGTGAGGCAGGCAGGATAGACAGGTAGAATGGTTTGTTGAAATCTGGCCTGAAGTTGGACACCATTAGTCTATGGAGCTGGTCAGTTTGCTTATGGGCACTGTTACAGTGTTTGAATAAGAAGTCCTGAAATGGAGCCTTGAGCCCTGTGGGTATGCAACACACATTGCTGCCTCTCCTATACAACTGTATGTGCCAACCAAAGAGGAGTTATTGAAACCAGGATATGGCCAGCAGAGCAACATCATGGTGCCAGCCCCAACCACATTAAACCCTGGGGTCACTGTTGAAGGACATGGCCCTGGATATTTCAACACATGAACCAGTGATGGCTGACCCTTCTGGCACCTTGGAGAAAAGGTCTGGAAGCTGGCCTCCTTGTATTCCTGGAATAACAGCAGAGTGGCCCCCAAAGATCACAGTAGTGTACCCAAAACATCCAGGAGTTAAGAACATCTTACAGAGTTTTGTTTTATCTTCATGTCCAGTGCATGTACCTCTCATAGCCCTACATATTGACTCATCTGTAACTTGTACAGGGAGGGTGGTTAAAGTCTGGTATACTAGACCAGGATGAGACCCCATTCCTGCCACTGTCCTATCACAGGACAACTCTCTTGCATGCATCCTACCTGATGGACAGGATTTGCCTATGCTGGTATCAATAAAACATGTATCTTATTGCCCTTAAGGTTATTTTATTCTACAGTCCCTGTGACCTGGACATGCCCCCTGGCTGCAGCTGATGCATAATGATTGCTCTAAACTCCCTACCTGTTCAGCTACTGACTGCCTGTGGAATGGGCCAGCTATGGACTTAATTTGCATAGGACTTTGAACCTAGCTTTAACATCTGGCTTGAGGATTATCATGGTTTTATTGCTGTTTCTATTGTATGTTATTAGTCTGGTTACAATGCTCCAGTTTTTTCGCCCAAGGCCATTGCAGAATATGGGGAATGAGTAGATTGTAAAGTGTAATTTCTGGAGGGGTGGACTGTGGGTAAAATTGCAATATTTCCAGAATCTCTCACCTGGCTTTAGTGCATGTCTATGCAATAGGTGTTTCCAAGGGTTGGAGAGAAGTAGTTCATCTCCATATCAATAGGTAATTAGAAGGTGAGCAAGAGGTTTGGTGGGTGCTTCTTCTTCTGCAGCTGGGTCACAAGAGACACAGGAGAGCAGAAGTGGACTGCTTGAAGGAAAATACATGTTTCTTCCACTTTATTTCTCCCTTTGACTGATTTCAGTCTCAAAGTTCTTTTGCCCCAGTATTTTTCCCTGGAGTTACAAACTGAAAAGTTTCTAAGTTGTTTGAACTATTAATAGTTAATCTAGAAACAGCAAGCTCACCTTTTAACTTTTAGCTTATATTCAATTTCCAACAGCTAAATTATTTTTTAATTATATGTAGTAAGCCTTCATCACATGTGTTTCTCTACAAAAATAATATCTTGTTTCACTGATACAAAATTCAAATATTTGTGTGAAATATAGAGACAATTTTTGTTTTAAAGAGCCACTAACTAAGGCATTGCCTTTTTGACTAAAGAATGGTTGCCTGAAATAGTGAAAAAATTATTCATTTATTAACTGGCTATCCATATTCAGTCTTTCCTGAAAAATTTGCCATATTTTGTACAAATTTTCTTGATCTGTTTTGCATTTTTTATGAAAACAAACAAAACAAAAGCTAGTTCATTGTTTCAATGTACACATAAGCACTTCCAATTGGATACTAATTAACCACACCCCATCTTGCATCCTTTGTTTGTTCTAATATATTATTTACCTTTGGAATAAAGGACAAGAAATCTGTCTGATTGAATCTCACTGAGCAATTTAGTAATTGGATTAAGAGGGTTTTAAAATTTTCCAGAGTATAGGAAATATGTTCATTAAGAGAGCTGAGTGCTTCATGATTATTATGAATTAACTCTCCATTAATAAAACATTTAGTGGTAGGATTCTCCTATATTAGTATCTTCACCTCTATAAGATACTCATTGATGCAATTATTAATTTCAAAATATGTTTTATGCTGACAGATTATACTGGAAAATGAATAAAATTTGATTTCATTGTTAGGTCAATATTATAATATAGTAAATGAGGAATTTTCAGACTGTAGCAGTTCGGACAATATCAATTCAACAACGAAAAGGGTTAAGAAAATATTTCAAACACTGCCTTTTAAAATATCCCCCAACCTTGTATGTATTATTTATGTGTCTACAAGTTGTATTTTTTCACATTAATCTAACCTTAAAACTCAACATCACTTGTGTTATTTAAAAGAGTGGTTGCTGATCAAAACTCCTAACATGGGCTATTGGATCTGGTAAAGTGCTTAGATATCATTGCATAGAGCTGCATCGTCCTAACACAGGGACATCAGGCTCAGAGTGATTAGGGGGGATATAGACAGATGGAAGAAGGCTGACTCTGGGATCATTGAGGATGTTTTGTGCACGATGGAGATACCAGCATCCATGCTTGGGGCAGAAGAGTGGTAGGGAGCCCTCCCTGAGAGCCATATATGCACATTTCCTGTTGAAAGAGGAGGAAACCACTCTCTGATCCATCCCTAGACTAGAGCCTAACACTGTCTATTTTAATTAACAAAAAAGAGGGAAAGAAAAATTACAGCAAGCTTGAGAAAGAGGATCCAACAGTCTGACCCTGCACGATGCCTTCATCTGCAGGAGTGGATGGGATAAACCTGAGCTAGCCAGAAGCTGCTCACTGCCAACTGACCTCAAAACACCAAAGCTTATGTCAAAGACCATTCGCTCTAAACTAAACTTCGTGTGTTTGTACACTGTGATCACTGAAATGCACCAGCTGCGTCAATTTGTTTTGCTACTGATGGGGCTGTAAGCCCCAAACACCAAGCAACATTTTTGAATAATAATGGCCCATTTGCTCTTTTATATCATTCCTTCCTCCTTCACTCAACATCTTTTAAACACCTGTTTTTATATTTCTTGGGAGCTGGAACTGGTGAAATGCTAATTTGTAGCAGCAAATAAAGTATAGGGAAAATAAAAATGAAGTTTTTTTTCCAATGACACTAGAATCTTGAATGTTAAATATCAAGTTATCATGAGAGGAGGAAAAGAAGCAGAGATTAGAAAAGACCTTCACAGAGCGATGTTTGGTATTTCTCTTTTCTCCTAATTTCTATTCTGTCCTCATAACTCAGACACTAACATTTTATTGTCTAGCTCACATCCTGCCTTCTTTTCAAAACTTAATTCAATTCACATGCACTGATCCCCTACTATGCTCAAGGCAATATGGGAAATTAAAGGATAAATAAGTATAAAACCTGACCTCAAGGAACATGTGACCTTTTTACACTCAAATCCTTTCAAAATGCTCAACAAGTCTTATCCCACATGAAACTTCTTTTTGCCTCCCATGTGACTTCAGCTAGCCTACAATATGCTGCTTATTGTTTGAATTCTTAGAAGATAGAATTTCTATAATACTCTGTTAACTACCTTGTCCATAGTCCCTGAAAAACTCCTTTGTTGACCTGCTAAGTCAAATATTTAACATGTGACCTTGAAAAATATACATCATTATCTCAGCCTTGACTTTCTCATATATGTAGCAAATTGATGGATGGCAAATAAGAGATAAAAGGGTTGGTTGCCTTTCTCCGTGGTTGAGTCTATGGTAAACATTATCAATCATGCTATTGTTTCTGCTATGCCCAAACTTAACCTCAGATTATTTCTTAGAGTGCTCCAGGAAGTCCCTATCATTGAAAGATATCTTGGTTTAAATATAGGAGCTCTCATTTAAATAACAAATTATCTGGTTCTACCATATGATAAGTTCCTCTTAAAAATGCAGTACCAACTGAAAATTTGTTTTTTTTATTGAGGTAAATCTGGCATATAACATTGCATAACTTTCAGGTATACTACATTATAGTTCATTATTTGTATGTTCTACCTTTTGTTTTTTAGGTTCCACATGTTGTGTTTGTTCATTTGCCTTGTTTTTATGATTTTCACCATGAAATCATACTCTGTCTTTCTCTACCTGACTTATTTCATTTAATACCCTCAAGGTCCATCCATGTTGTCACAAATGGCAATATTCCCTTTTATGGCTGAATTGTATTCCCTTGTGTGTGTGTGTGTGTGTGTGTGTGTGTGTATACTACATCTTTATCCATTTATCCATGAATGGTCATAGGCTGTTTCCATGTTTTGGTTATTGCAAGTGAGCATAGGGGTGTATATAGCTTTTCAAACTTGTGTTTTCATATTCTTCAGATAAATACCCAAATGTGGAATAGCTCAATCAGATGGCAGATTTTTCTCATCATGTTTCTTTATTGTCCTAGCTCCCATTAAGCTTCTGGTTATGAGTTTGACCTTAGTTGATATACTAGCTAGAGTACTCTGGTTTTAATGGTTTTATTATATCTGAAAATTATTATAAACTGCTTCAAATACTTCTTATAAAATGTCAGCTTCTAAATAATTAGTAAATTAATGTTTCAGTGATTATTCTTTGTATGGCCTTTATAATCTCATTTAAGTCTCAGAGGTATCAATTTCAACTTAAAATAGTCCAGAGTATTGGTGTGCTGACTGATTTAGAATCCAACACATGGTGCTTGAAATTTTCACAATTCATTTTTGCAATATGTAGATCTGTGACAAATGCAAGGACCTTGTCCACCTTTGGTTGTTAGATGACCCTCCTTTCAAACAGCAGGAGGAATTATATATACAGAACAAAGGGCAAGAAGAAGTTTCCAAATATTATTCCCTAGAGAAATGAAAACTCTATTTCTTAGGTAACCTGTGGGGGAAGAGGATGCAAGAAAAAGAATTCTATCACATAGAACCTGCTTTGTAAACTCAAGAAAAGAATGAAGAAGAAAATAAATCAGAAATAGTGAGAAAATCCTCTTAGATCCAGGACATCAAAGAGTGGTGCTGACATAGGAGAATGTTTGGAGGCATAGATACATGCACGTCAAGGTCCAAGAACAAGAATTGATGGGAAGAACAAATACTTCAGTGATAGTAGGCAATAAATTCACTGCTGATGGTAGAAATAAGAAAATTCAAGAAATATGGCTTACCTTTCTCTTAACTGGGTCTGGTATATTTATTTTAATTAAAGACAGTCTAGTCTGCTCAGTCCATTAACCTTATAACTGTCTAGTTTTGTTTACACAGATGAGAAAGATATTTTTTATTTTAATTTGCATAATATGCTTTACAAAGTTGGAAATATTTGCCAATCATAATTTTTAAAGTTTACTTATAGGTACTCTACAATACAAAGTTCTAAATTGACAATTCTAGGGAAATTAAAAATAATAGAATTATTTTTTTGGAAGAAAACCCACAGTGTAACATCTACTATTAAACTGAGAAATAAAGGAAAAAGAACAAGGATTCAATGGTGTGGTATGAAAAAGTGTGCAGAATATTATATGTGCAGATAAAACGTTATTGTGAAGCAATAAATAGTCTCCACCTGAGTCAGTGCACTAAAGCAATATGAATACTACCTACAAATATATCTGAATTTACATAAGAGCATTTGCATCTCACATTTCCTGGCTCAGAGTATAATATTTTTTAATCAAAGAATTCAGTTAAGATGATTGTAGAATCCATGCTGTTATTAAAAATAATACTGGTAGATCTTGTGTGTACTTTACACAGTTTCTCCCAATGGTAAAATGTTATAAAAATTGGACAGTATCACAACCAGGATATTGAGATTGATTTAGAGCATATCCATTTCCCTGAGGATCCTTCATGTTGCCCTTTAATATCTATCCTCACTTCCTACCTATTGCCACCTTCTTAAGCCCTAGTAACCACAATTCTGTTCTCCTTTTATATAATTTTGTCATTTCAAAAATATTATGTAAATGAAATCATGCAGTGTAACCTTCTAGGATTAGCTTTTTCCACTCAGTATCATCCTCTGGAGATCCTTCTAGGTTGTTGCATGTATCAGTGTTGCATTCCTTTTTATAGCTAAGTTGTTTTTCTATGCTATGAATGCAGCACAGTTTAACTATTCAATTGTTGAAAGATATCTAGGTTGTTTCCTATTTTTGACTATCAGGAATAAAGCTGCTTTGAACATCCTTGTACAGATTTTGGTGTAAACATGGTTTTAGTTTCTCTAGGATGAATGCCCAGAAGTAAAGTTGCTGGGTTATGTGGTAGTTGCATGTTTAGTTTTTAGAAACTACTAATTGGCTGCACCATTTTACACTTCCACTAGTAACATATGAGTGATTCAAGGTTTCCTGCATCCTCATTAGCATTTTATAAAGTCACTGTTTTTTATTTTTAACCATTCTGATAGGTATTTAGTGATATCTAATGTGCATCAAATTTGCTTTTCCCTAATGGCTAACCAAGTGCTTATTTTCTCTCTGTATATATTTTTCAGTGAAATGTCTATTCATGTGTTTGCTCATTTTCTAACTGGACTTTTTTTTGTTATTACTGAGTTGTGTGTGTTCTTTATGTGCTCTGAATACTAGTCCTTCATCAGATCTGTGGTTTGCAAGTATTTTATCTTAGTCTGGGGCCATGGTGCTTTGTTGAGGAGCCTCTGTGGACATCGCAGTACCCGTGACTCCATACTGCTGGGCAGGGGTGACAGTCCTGACTCTCTGCCAGGCCTCCTCCGACACCACCCCAGTGGGGACCAGCAGTACAGCAGATGCCTTGCTACTACTCAGTGGGGATGAAATCCTGGCTCCCTGCAGGGAAGTTTGAAGTCCTTTACAGCCAATAAGGCAGAAGTCCAGGTACCTCACTCAGCCTCTGCTGGCAGGTGGGAGAAGACCAGTTTTTTTCTCTGGTGTTTGGTTTGGTTAGAGTGGTTTTGTCTAAAAGATTTCTATCTTGCTGACTGCCCTTTTTCTACCCCTTTGGCTAAAGAGGTCAGGTTTTTACTGGGGCTTATTTTTCTGTCTGTGCTTATTGGCATTTCAAGGTTGTACTTCTGTAATTCCAAGTCTTGTATATATGAGACAAAACAAAGATGGGGAGTCACCACTGTGCTACTCTTTGGGTACCAAAGTCTCTAGCTGGTCTGCTGCTCCTCTCCTTTCAAGGTTTTATGTTTTTAGTTGCACTAAACAGGAAGAATAGAAGATGTCTGTTGCATCTTCCTGCAGCAGAGGTTCTCCCAACACAGTACTTCACATTGAACAACATAAATTAATTCATTTTTATTTAAAATAATGGGAATAAGTCACACCTATATAAGAATGTATATGTTCTTTTATTTCCATTTTGCAGTTCCATGTAGTGGCTGCCTCAATATTAAAATATTGCCTTGATTGACCTCTGTAAATGTTCTTGTATGCAAATTAGCAGGAATATAAGTAATAGAAATGACTTAACTTACTTGGAGGAACTTCAATACTTAGAATGAGTCATTTTTAACTTGATGTTATCTTTGCCCCCACATGCTTTCAATCTGTCTAAAAAGTACTTTAAAAAGTTTCGAAGATAAGCCAAGTATAACAGAAGTATTTTGGACATGAGAAAGTTCAAATATATTAAACTGTTTTTTTCACCTTTAATTACCAAGTTTATTCTTACCAAAGTCATTTGAAAAGAAAATAGAAATGTAAGAGAGTTTTTCTAAGAAGAAATGAGATTAGTAGTTATATCTTAAATAATTAAAATTCTTGTGTCATTAAAACAAAGTTTCTTACATATAATGAAATGATATTTAATTTCTTTCACTGTCTGTACATCACAGGAATTTTGAAAATGTATGCCAGTTAAAATTAATAACAATAATTTATGCATTTTTGTCTGAAGATTAATTGTGCCCAACAAGTTGTATTCAGTTACAAAAGAACACTGATAAACTACCAATGGTTGATGCAATTATAGTTTGATTTATTATATTGTGAAATAGGTCACAGAAGGCCAATGGCTATTTAGAATGGCAATGTCTAAGGTAATGTGACAAAAAAGTAATTTCCTCTATGATTCAGGAAACATTTTCACGTGAATGGACACCTAACATTCTATCAACCTATGTATAAAGCAGATGCATACATGCATAGCCAATGGTGTGCTGGATGCCAGACATACCAGCTCAAAAGAACTTACTGTTAAATTTTCAGGAATGTTTCAAACTAGTTGAGGTCAAGCTGGTGGCTTGAAGTTGGCCATAGTGGGAATATTCATTCTATAGAATATGGTAAATCCTTTAAATGAGTATTATCCTCCTCCCAGCTTCCACTTTGCACAGAGAGAAGGTTGTTATACATTTGTTAGAATACCACTTCATAAATCCTTGTGTTCTCCACCATTACTAACTAGCATGTAAATATAAACATAATCATGTATATGTATATATCTAATGAATAAATAGATGTGATACATATAGCAAATATTATATATTGCTTCTTATATAATTACATATAAGTATATATATATGTGTGTGTGTGTGTGTGTGTGTGTGTATATATATATATGCATGTATAAACGCATACACATATACCATCCAAGATTACTCTTCCAGCTAGTGTGTGTTTCAAGCACTATCCCTTGGCAGAACCTGTCTAGGTTCATTAGGGAACACAAGACTGAGGAGTCCCCTGCCTTATTTCGTGAGACTACCTAATCTGAAACCAAAACCCATTGTGACATTTTCTCCCTCACCTTTGCCTCATTTCCCCCATGGATTCATGAAACAAATATTTATTGGAAATGGCTGATAATTAGACAAATGTTTACAGAAATGACTGAAAATTCCTTAGTTTTTTTTTGGTTGAGAACATACAGATGCTCTCTTGGCAAAAAATTACAAATAATAGTGATAAAAAGCACTGTATGATATGTTCCAAGAGCATCTAGAAATCCTCGTTTTCTTGTAGGTATCTGCTCACAAGCAAGGACTAATGAATCCTTCCTGCTTGGTTGCAGCATATAGGCAGGCCAGCCTGTGTGACGGTAGCTATGGACATCTGGAGAAGTCACCGTAAGGATGCAGGGATCTTTGTGCAGAACCCTGCTTCCTTCTCTTCCCTGGAGTAGCCCAAATCAACACTACTGAATCTTTCACCATGGCTTCCTATTTAGGAGTAAGTCATATTCAGCTCATTAAATAAAAGACAGCCCTTCCTCTCACTTCCAACTACAATAAATTAATTTGTGAGATTCTCAATACAGAAAGACTTAAATTGCCTGCCTAGGACTTTTAAAGGGAGAGAAATCTGTATGTAAAAAATGTTTTGTGTGTTGATTTATTTTATTCTGGTTTCTGTCAGACATTCATCAGTTAAATAGAGAATAATAAAATATCTGCCAAATGAGAAAATATGGTTTGATTTGGATCATTACATTTGAACTTATAATGTAATCAAGATAAGACTGTTTCAATGTCTTATTATTGCCTTTAAGGAGCTAAATGATGAATATCCTGAAATTGTGTGCTTGTCTGAATCATGAAATTTAAGAGTATTATTTATGTTACCACAAAAATAATCACCACATAGTGACAGAGGGAAAATAATGTACATCTAGATTTGCACCTGTCTTAGTTTAGTTTAAAGTTACATACTGCTGTTAGATGCAATCATAATAGCAAATAAAATATTCTCTTGATAATGTCTATTGTATTGACTATCATTTATATGGTTTTCTTCTTAAATTTCTGTCAGTTTAATATATCTACTTTCAAACTGTGCACATATCATAGACAGAAAGAAATGAAATATGAATGACTTGTCTCAACTTTGGCAGTCAATGCTTTATAACTTCCATGCAGGATTGACTAAAATAAACTAGAAAAAGGATTTTGCACTGTTGTCCTTACAAAAGCAGCTATGTAAGTGAGAAAGAAATATCCCTCAAAAAATCCTTCTCTCTTCCTATACATCCAAAAACCTAACCTGGCCCAATCTTAGGGAGTCAGAATGATGGGGGCCTTATTAATGCCAAGAGAATCTGAGTGTTCTGTTTTGAAGCATTGGCATTCTTCATCTTGATGAGAGAAATTAAGCCCATGTTTAATTTAAAAAATGTACTAAAACAATTTCACCACCTTGTGCCCTCTGTTGCAGACAAAGGGGATAAATGTGTGGGATTTTCTAATCCTAACCAATGTTTTTCTCCCCACCACCCAAGAAGGCTTAGGCCAGTCACGTGATGACAGGTTGTAAGAACATGAATTGTGCCCACTTCATCTCTCAGTGGGCTGTTTCTGCACAAAAATGACATTAGTCACTATTAATTGTAAAAGAGAGGAACTTTTAGATGTGTAATAAATCAGCAAGATATTTCAAAATAGCTGATTAACATTTCTCAAAACAATGTTTACATATCTATGTACAAAGACTGTTACATATTTCCCATGTACTGGAGGTCAAGCCTTAAGTGGGAGGAAAGCTTTTCAAATTCTGGATTAGAGTTAATTATACTAAATAGAATAGACTTAATTATGTTTCTTTTTTGGACCTACATTTTTCCTCTGAGATTTAAAAATCCTTGGGATATAATGTTTACAAACTAAACATTGCAACTCTTGATAATGTTTGTGATAAAGAACCATTGAGGACTGTAATTTTGAATGAGCAATATTTTATTGTTACTGGTAGAAACACCCTAGTGAATTTTTCATAATACTAGCATTCACATAGTAATATTATTCATCAATAGTTAAAATTTTGCATGATGGTTTCAAAGATCTTTTAGTCACTTGCATTTTTACATTCTATATATCTTCTTCTTTCACAAAGTTTATTTTCTTGTGTTTCATAGTTGCTATGTCCCCATGTCCTAAGAGAGCCTGTTCCCTGACCTCACATATCTTTAATTTCCCATAGCTCACAACTCAATGATATTTTCTTTCCAAGGCCATGAACTCTGAGGCCCCCATTACCCTCTCAAATATGAGTTCCATGTAAGGGAAGCGATGAAATGGCTTGCTTGAATCAGTGAACCAATGATGCATTTTGTATTTTGTACTTTATATACAAAAGACTACTTGTATTTGATTGACAAAGTCTTTAGAAATAAGTGTAATTTAAAAGTCAGGTTAGTTTTCTATAATAAATTACAGTGTATTACCCACAACTTTCTGTAAATAGAAAGGTGCCACCTTCCAGATATATTTGGTAAGAAATAAATAAATTGATATGTTTAAATGATCCTTGTGATGGTTAACTAGTATTCCAGTTGTCCTAAGAATTGTAAAAAGAAATAAATTAAGTCCCTGCCTTGAAAAATTACATAATAATGTGTTTGAAGCTATCCTTCCCCACCCAGGAACCACCAAAGTGTGGAACTGAGAATATAGCTAGGCTCTTAATGGGAGGCTTCACCTCTCTCACCTTTTCTCAAAGGCAAATTGACATGGAGTCCTAAATATGAGACTTAGAAAAATGTGAAATCATTACGCAACTCTTGGTTTCTTAGCTCACTGCATTTTATAGCCTTTTATATATTTTCTCTATTAAACTTCTTCTGATGGTATGTTAGAAGGCCTTGCAGCAAAGAAGTAAAAATGTCTTAGTGATGCATTTCCTTGGTTTTCTGGGAAGAGGATTAGATTAAGTGACATATAATTTCTTAATCCATGAAATAAACATGGCCCTTCATTTCAGGTCAACTCTGAAATGAGGAACATACATATTTGAGTTCAAAGTACATGATTGTGATATAAACTTCTCTGCAATGTCATCACTGTAAATTTGCTAAAATAGGTTATCTGTGATTTTGACCATATGTAGTAATGACTGTAATAGACTCCTTTGGGAATTATAGAAAACAGAAAATGTCAATTAGATAAATGGCTTCACCCACAGTTTGCTAGTCAGGGCATATCTGGTTGCAAAGGAGGCTTATTTTAAGGATAAAATCATAGTTCAGAATACAAGTCCAAGTAAGTACAGTTAGGCATCACTAAGGATGTGAAATTTAAAAGGCAGCAGTTAGTAAATGGAAGCCAGCCCATCTATATGTCTACCTATCTGTCTATCGGAACTATCACCTCTCAGTATTTTCTCATCATACTAAATTTCTGGGTAGCTTCAAGTTGTCATCTCAGCAACAAAGACTGCATATTCCTTCAGCACAACTTTCTTAGTCTAATAAGCTCATTATCAATTTTTGATTGAAGGGTCTAATTTTCAGCCATGTCTATGGGTTTTGAGTAAGGAATAGGCAGGGCATAGTGCCAAATGGTACATGTTGAATGTAGTTTTCCTTAGAAAGAGATATGGATGAGTAAGCAGTGAAAGGCACCTTTTATAAGCAGGCACCTAAATCACAACATGCCTAAGTCTGGAATCATCTTTCTCTTCTCCATATCCATCCTTGACCCATATCCACACCATTCCCATCCTCTTTTATCCTTATTTTCATGAATGGCATCACCATTCATCTAGTTATCCAATCAGAAAGGATAGAAGACCAATGATTCCAATCAGCTCTTGAAGGCTGCTGATTCATTCATTTTATGATGTAAATGACATTCACTTGCTAGAACTTTATATATATTATTTCAATTTCAAAAATAATATATTTAATTTCAAAATTTTAACACAGTACCCCTATTTTATAGATGAAGAAACAGAGACTTAGAGCAATAAAGTAACTCACTCAAAGAGACTTACATATTTAAAAGACGGAATTGGGTTCTGGGTTCAGAACTCTGACTCTGGAAATTAGCCCTGTAGTACTTGGCAGGATTATCAATCTAACAGGAGATGAAAGTACCTATAACCAAGGAAGTCAGGAAACCTTGCACTTGCTGCAGCTATTTTATTCCTAATATTAACCATTTAATGGTCAAGTGACTAGTTAATTCCTACCTTAATCAACTGCAAGAAAACTAGGTGCATAGTGATAAAATTATGACTACTGGCATCTTATATCTACATGAAATCCTGCCTCCATTCTCTTTTTCAGCCAGGATTCCCAGCCATCTCTAGTACCCAGAATACCTGGCCCAGTTCAATGCTTGGACCTCTGCATTATAGGGTATTGAAAGCACCTGTTGAAATTTATATTATCTTCCTTAAGCAAACTCATGAGAACTATCACCTTGAAATAAAATACAGAGGAAAAGGCACAATTTATTAATCTTTCTTATATTTTAAAGAAATTTTGGCTGTAGATTTAGGGAATTCCATCTATTCTTTCCTTCTATAATTTTAGTTTTATTTTTTCAATTCATTTTTTTTCTATATCCAACTTGGACCTTATTTCAGATTTGATTAATTGTGGCCATCTTTTCCTTAATGTTTAGAATAGAACAGTCTTTACCTTTACAAATATTTGTTCATGGTATTTGTGTGTCCCAAGTCTCCATGTGTATGTTTGTGTATATGAGTGTGTGGGTGAGAAAACATATAAGTTGTATAACTAGTGTAGGGCTCCTGTTAACTTAACTTGAATAATAAGCATCTAATGGTTGTGTATTTGTTCTTATGACACTGATGGCCACAGCTATGATTTATTTGATGTTGATTCTTGGTCAGATTCATACGGAAATCTATAAACCTTTTTACAATGTCCTAATTTCTGATTCAGTTTACAGCAATACATTTACACAGACAGTTGGGATTGTAATACAAAGTGTTTCCCATTCATCATTATAGGACCTTGATGTATGATCTCTATTACTTATTTCTAAAAGAAAATGTAATTTGCCTTATTGGTCACTATTTTGTACTGTTCTCTTAAACTTCGTTTCTTTTAACTAATTTAAAACTTAGCATTCCTCTAGCATTTTTTTTCTTTACAACTTTGTTAGGGCACATAATATTTCTGCTTTATAAGAACAGTCTGTTTATTATTGTCATTGTTAAAGTACTAGAACACCTCTTGTAGTGAGAGCATACGAATGTTACATGAGTTAAAGGGAAGCACTATTAAACTCATTTAATTTTATGTTTATTTTCCTGTTTTGTATTTTTAGAAGTATTTTCCTTTGTTTTATAAGTTTTAGAATTAAACTTTTGGGCATATACATTAGGAGTTTCCAAGGGACATTTGGGACATGACAACAAATCTTACTGATTTTAAAACATTCCATATTTTTTTCTATTGATTCTTAAAATATGGAAACTTTGACTCACACATTTTATATAAACTGTAACATAACTTTCTAAGCAACTTTTGTGCTGGACTCATGTCCCTAGTTAAAAACTGACATATTTAAGTTATTTGGTAAATATCCTGCTTAATTCCTTAATTAAAACTGAATTTGTTTCTTTTGGTATTGCTTTATAGTGGTTGAATATAAGAAGTAACAAATTATGCTAAAAGTAACAATTTTTAATTCACTATCCAACTTCAGCAATTTATTGGAGATTATTGAAATAAAGATGATAGTGGCTTCTATCACTTTGGTAGTGATATAAACTATGAAAAATGATCAGATTGGGAGAGTTTTGATAGTGAAGCCAATTGGATTTACTGATCAAATAGATGTGAGATGTGAAAGAAAGAGGAAGAAAAGATTAATACAGGATTTTGGGGTTAAGCAACTGAAAGAAAGAATTCCATTTACTGAAATTTTGAAAACTATAGTTTTTGGTCATGGTGTATTTGATTGCATATTAGATATGTCAGATTGCCACTGTATATAAGTTTTGGGGGTGCAGGAGAGACACATATGTGGGAGATATAAATCTGAAGACACTGAAACATAGATGGTAAGAAAAACCTTCTTAACAGATCAACTAAGTGAAGTGCTATATGAACCAGTGATTTCATTTCTGAATATATATCTGAAGGAAATGAAGTATCTTGAAGAGGTATCTACACTCCTATGAACATTGCAGTGTTATTTACAACAGCCAAGATACAGAAACAATTTAAATGTCCATCAACAAATAACTGGATAAAGAAAATGTGGTGAATATATATTCAACCATAAAAAAAAGAAGGACATCTTGCATTTACAACAACATGGCTGAGCTTTGAGGGAGTTATGCTAAGTGAAATAGGTCAGACAGAACAAGATAAATATTGTATAATCTCACTTGTATGTGGTACCTGAAAAAACTGAACTCAGAAGTAGAGAACAGATTTGTAGTTGCCAGGAACGGGGGTGTGATGGGGAGAAATGATCAAAGGATTCAAACTTCCTTTTATAATATGAGTAAGCGCTGGGGATCTAGTGTACAGCACAGTGACAATAGTTGAGAATACCGTGTTGCGCATTTGAAGTTGCTGAGGGAGACAGACTTTATAAGTTCTCACCACCCAACACACAACTGTCATTGTGTGAGTTGATGGATATGTTGTTAACTAACTTTATGACAATCATTTTGTAATATATATGCATATATAAAATCATTACATTCTCTACTTTAAATTTATACCATGTTACATGTCAATTATATCTCAGTAAAGGTCTTGTGGGGGAAGAGTGTTTACGGAGTGAGTATAGATAGATAAAAGGAGAAATGATGGGTTAAACTCTGAGGTATGCCAACACTGAAAGTTGAAGGGTTGAGAAGTAACTAGCAGAGGAGACTAAGAAGTCCAGAAATGTACAACTGAGTGTTCAGTCCCACATTCCCAAAGCAGAATATAATCAACCTCTCTAATTCCTGCTGCTAAAACACGGCATGGTTGAGAATTAACTATTACAATTTAGTAATGTGGAGTCATTGGTGACACTTCCAAGAGTATTTTGATGGAATTGTGAGGAAAATCACAGATTGCAGTGAAGTAAGAGAGGATAAATGGAGAAGAACTGGAGACTAGTAGGAACACTTTTAAGAATTTCCTTTAAAGGAAAATAGAGTTGCAGTGGTAGCTGGAGGACATGGTCTTGCACAAGGATTCCTTCCTTCCTTCCTTCCTTCCTTCTTTCCTTCCTTCCTTCTCTCTCCCTCCCTCTCTTCCTTTCTTTCTTTCTTTCATTCAGTGAAAGAACTAATAATGTTTGAATATTGAAGAGGAAAATTCAATAGAGTGGGGAAGGTTTATAAAGTTTTGGAGTTTGAATTTTGGAGTGTTTCGGAGCAATGAGCTTAGTCAAGAGTGGCTGGGATCTAGATGAGGGTCAGTTTTGTATAAGAACACACAGTTACAGAATGGAAGGCAGAGTATTTGCAAACAGATGTACATACATTGGTAGATAATGTAATGGGGAGTTTGGGAAGTTCTCTTTCATTTGCTTCAGTTTCTTCAGTGAAATAGGTGGTTGACTGATAGCGAGATCACGGGAATGAGTGTGAGTTCCTACAAGGGAAGGACTGAATTGAAATGAGGGGCCACAGAGTCTAAGGGGATAGAGCAGAGGTGCAAAGACAGGAGGTAGTTGAGAGAGAAAAATATGAGATCATTTTAATATATTCTCATGGCTCAAATATCCTTGTAAGTTTGAAAAATCACTGAAGTTGAAATAGAAAGAGGGAATGAGCTGAAAGGCAGAGAGAGTGGTCAGAGAGTGGAACATCAGAAATTAAGTTTATGAAGATAACACGATTATTGGTAATGACAGAATCTAGGATATAGCCAACCAACAGGAATGAGAGGCTGATATATGGTGCAGGAAATAGCTTTATAAGAGCTCTATATAGACAGAAAACCTGAGGTGAAAAAGGAAGGATCATCTAGAAGGATATTATAATCCCAATTCTGACTGAAGTGTGTGGAGAGATGCATCACTAATCCATGATCTGAAATCTGCAGGAAAATTTAGGTAGTGGTTAAGAAGTCTATAGATGACAGCAATAAGGTGGGAAGTTGCAGTTTGGAAACAGGGCTTTCAATGCTGGGGTTTTAAAGAAGAGGGAGGGAGAGGGGAACTTAAAGAGGCAATAAAAATCCACAAGGATGCTTCTGCCACTTTCAGGCCCATTGGTATAAGGGCTGCATTGACTCCAAGGGCTGCAGGAGTATCAGCCCTTGAGGAGAGATAAGTTTTAGTCAGAACAAGAAAATAAGAAACTTTCACAGTAGAGTTGGCGATTGAGGTAAGGAGATTTTGCTATTGATTAGCCATGATTTCTGGAAGAAAGAGTAGAAAGAATCAGGAAGAAAAAGGTGAAAGGTGGGGTAAAATAAGGGACTATATTCAGAGTACTGAGTAAATGAGAGTCTGAGATACGTGTATCAGGAGCCCTGAGTTTCTTCTCATGATGGGCACAAACAGGGCAAAGAATATGATCTGTGACAACAAGTGAAGGGAGGGTGAGAATTGTAGGGAATCTCGGCTTTGTGTCTAGAGGGAACATAATGGAAATGAGAAGAAACCAGTGAAACCAGAACACGGAAAAAAATTAAAATATAGGGTTGCCTAGTGCAGCAAGATCATGTAGGCCAGGTTATGTTAAAGATATTATGTATGTATCATGAGGTCAGAGCAAACAACTGAAGGGTTGTAAGAGTGGCAGAATCATATTTGCAATTTGAAAGAATCTCCCTCTGTCTGTCTGTCTCACAAACACTTGCTTTCCTTTTCTACTTTCTAGTTTTTATTTTTATTTTCTCCTACTTGAATTATTTGAGCAAATTCACAAAATTCTTATTTCTAGCTCAATTATTCCTCCAAATATCTGAGTGTTAAATAACTTAAAGCAATTCTTTTTAGCAAGACACTCCGTTACTCAAAAACTTTCAGCAGCTACCTACTATACGGGATCAAGTCCAAATCCCTTCATTTCCAATTCAAGAGGCTCAACCAAGATATCCTACATTATCTTTCTAGCCCACTGTGTTTCTCTTTTGCATACTTAGAGTCTACTACATATTGGGTAGCACTCCCTTTTTGTTTCTTTAATTTGTGATAACCTTCATCTTGGAATGCTCCCTCCATCACCCCCTGCCAAAATTCTATCTTCAAGCTCCAGATCAAATCCTACTTACTTTAAAATGTCAGCTGGAGATACCTTCTGCCACTAAATTCCCACACGTATGTTAGTACCACTAATATAGACATCTATATGTAATCATAATACAATATCTCAAAAATTCTGAGTGACGAGTTGATAATGTATAAATAGAAACTTCTGATGCCAAAGATCATATCTTATACATCATGCTGCCCCTGCAACCCTGGCTGTGACTAGCAGAGTGTTTTGCAAAAATACTATTTCAAAATACGTTTTACTAGATTGTAAGTAAGTTTACAGTATTTATAGATGACAAAACACTACAATTTCCTTAATTCAAAATTTGATAATTATCTAGCTATTTCTTGATTTCTCAGTTTGAAGTATTATTTTTGGCTTCTTTCTGAAAGGTAAGTATACACATTCTTACAGATAGTTAAACCCAATTATCTTATCTTCTTCTCTTTCAACATCCCTGTAAAATTAGATCATGATTTTTAGATCTCCATTTACCTTGTCATTACAATGTATTATAAAAAATGTATAAATATTACTCACCGCTGAGTTAAACACTGCACTATGATTGTATTCCTTTCTCCTACAACTTAATTTACTGATAGCTTATCATTCTGTTACTTATCCTCTCGGTTTGTTTGGTTTTTTTTTTTGGTTGGTTTTCTATGTCTCTAACACTAACTATTCCCTAACTCTTCAACAACAGAGCTGTAAAGTCCCTTTGGATTCCATTTCTCACATGATCAAACACATCTGCTAACTTATCTCATCTTTCCTGAGTTCCCTGTCTTCCCACTGGAATCTGGACTGGCTCTCTGAAGCTGCTACTGGGTTAGATCCTTGTGGCATCCCTTTGCCTCTTTCCAGTATTGGATTCGTTTTTTTCTGGATTCAATGTCTTTATCTTGGTTTCTCCTTATTTGTAGTGGGGAAGCAAATTCCACTACTTTTCTCAGGAAAAGTAACTTCCTGAAAAATGTGAATGGACGTACAGTTTATGACTGCCTGAAAATGATTTATTCTTCTTTCATACTTGAGGATTTGACTGGTTACACATTTTTTCATTGAAAACAATTATACCTTTGAATTTTAAAGGCATATTCCATTGTCGTCAAAGTTTTAGAACTAAGAAGTTCAATGACATACTGATTTTTGTTTATTTGTAAGCAAAATGTTTTGCACCTTGTAAGTTTCTACTCTCCTGTTTTTATGACCAGTGATCTTCAGTTTGGTGTTAATATACCTTGGAGTAGGTGTTTTTATTTAATGTGCTAACAGGCAGAATTATAAATGCCATAGACTTCTGTGAAATTTGGATACAAATGCTATTTATTAAAATTATCAATACTACATTGCAATGCAAGGCACGTTCAATGTCATGTAGTATGTCCAATACATTGTTCTTTGTTAGCAATACATACTTCAAGGTGCTGTGCAAAATTATAGTGAACACAATGCATTTAAAGAGCATTCCCCTAAACCATGCACATTTCATTTGAGAAGTGTGGCCTCATGTGCTGTGTCTCCTATTTTCACTGAATAAAACTTCACTTTAGCATATTTCAGAGAAAAAATAAGTAGTTGAGTTTTGTTTAAAAAAATTAAACATGTTTCTAGACTTTATGGATAATCTGTGCATTATTATTCTACAATAAATAAAATTAGAACAACCACAGTTTATGAAATAATGGGAGAGCATTGGTCTGGCATTCATAAATCTGGATTTGAGTCTTGACTGCACCAAAATGGGTTTTTCCACCTCTAACAGCCTAAAATTCTTCATCTGTAAAATAAAGTTTCTTTGAGGGTCAAATCAGATGGTGTATGACATTTGAAATGCTAATAGACTATAAAATACTATAACATTATTCTTATTACTGAAACTTAATGTAGTATCTTATCAAATAACACTTTGATTAATGATGAAAAACTAACATATTAAAAGATTTCTTAAAATTACAAACACAAATCTACTATGGAAAAAAATCTGAACAAAAGTCGCTTCTGTGGCCCTGTGGGAGGGATTTATTGCAGAAGGAGCATGAGAGAAATTTTTGTGGTAATAGTAGTATTCTGTATATTGATAGGGATCAGATTTGTCCAGATACATGCATTTGTCAGGATGATATATTTACAATTTGTGCTTTACATTTTTTATAATATTTGTCTCAAATAAAACAAAAAGAAAAATAATACTGTACTCTGGTTAGTGAAATGCACATTAAAATGTTTAGGGAAAGAATACACTGATGCTTGCAAGTTTGAAATGCATCAGAAAATCAGTTGGACTGATGGGTAGATGAACAGAGAGCTGTTGAAGCAGATGTAATGTGAGGTTTACTGTCAAATTGAAGTGGTTGGGTACATGAGTATTCCCTGTAAAATTCTTTCAGCTTTTCTGTATATTTGAATATTTCCATACTAACTGTTAGAAAAGAAAGAACAGAAAAAAAAAAAACAAAAGAAGAAAAGAAAAAATAATTCTTCACAGCAGATATGCCTTGTTGCCAGATCTTCCTTAAGGGGAATGTGTTGACTTAAATGTCTACATTTGGAAAAAAAACAAAAGTAACTGCTGCCATTAAGTCTCCATCTAAACAGCAAAAAGGAAACCCAGGAGGGGAAATATTGAAAGAGCAGAAGCAAACAAAATTGAAAGCAAATGAAATCAAGTTATTTGAATTTCCAAAGAGACAAAGTATCAGTCTAATTAATGAAAGACAAGCTATGGTGTGTCATTAAATAAGGACTAGAGAAAGGTTATACATTAGACTGTTGAAATATTATATTTAAATAACAAATTTTTATTTAAACTGGAAATGGAAAACTGCTAAAGAATACAAAGTAGCAAAAGTGATATATCAAATAGAGAACATGACAGGAACAATAAAAGAGGAATTAATAAGAAAACAGGAAATAACTTCAAAAATAAACTGGATGGAATTTTTCAAAATTCTCTAGTGGTGAATAATTTCTAGGTTATAAATTCTTTTCCAAGAAATCAAAAGCATGGCTTATAGCATAGTTTCTTTTAACAAGAATAAAAAATGTTTTTCTCCCAATATTGACCAAAGCAAAACCGAAAGGCAAATATTAGCACTAGTATATTATAAAGATAGATACAGAAAGCTGAAATAAAATCTTAGGAAGTAGTTTGGAAAATTTTTAAATATAGTACTAAAAAATATCTTACAAAACAGAAGTCTATAACCTGCTAAAAATACTGCATTGAAAGTGACATAGAAACAAATATTTTAAAAATCAACATATTATTTGAAAAAACTAGTAAGTAAAATTAGGTTCTACCTCTGAATATGCAAAGATGACTTTGGAAAATATGCTTATTTATCTCAAAAAAAGTACATGTTTTTGGGGAGAAATGTACAAGAAAGCCCAGGGATACTTAAGAGAGCCTGTTCACCCCCAGCCCTGATGAACAGGTAAGCCCTGATTCTGAAGGTTTTTTAGGGGTTACTGTTCCTGGTTTGACCTATGGCTTAAATGGCCTGGTTTGGAAAAATAAGTCCAACAATCAGATTTCTCTCTGAAGCATTTGAGTAACTAAGAAAATGTGGCAGCATCAAGAGCAGAAGCCAATGGTTTTCTATGAAACAAAGGGTAATGCTGTGTCATTTATTCGATGTCAAATCAGAAGTGCAGAGAAAAGAGGAGCCCCTTCTGAAAAAACAGAAGCCTGGATTCCCAGTTGTTGTTCCATTGTATTTCCATGAGCTTTTGTTCTATGCGGTTCCTACTCTTGAGCCATTCTTTCTATGAGTCATTCTTTGTATTTTAATAATTCTGTTAGGCAGGAAAATGAGCAGGGTGGAGAGAGAATAAGGCCAGTAAAGCCCACTAAAAAGGACTCAGAGAGTTAACCAGTTAAAACTAGAGAGCCAGAAAAGACTCACAGAGTTAATGAATTAATCAGTTGAAGCTCCAAAGGCTGGAAGAAACTTGGAATATCCAGATATTCCCCAGATAAAGAGAAGTATCCCAGCACAGCCCATGTCTTTATCATATCAATTAGATAATGACATTGTAAGATTTACTTCAGCCGGCTAAAAGGTCCAGCCTATTTCTTAACTTAACCTATATGCTGTTTTTACCTCCTCCAGCCCCTAATCAAGTAATTTGCAACCTGGGCAGGAGACAAGCATCATGATTAATTCAGAAAACAAGTCCAGATATAAACAGCATAGTAAAAACAAGAAAGACTTCACCTTAAAGCTAAGATTGCAATTTAAAACTCAGTAAGTTAAGAAGTAAAATTCTTAACATATCCTTTAGCAAACAAACAGTAACAGTCCACCTTGCCTGTAGGGCAGGCAGTCTTGATTGATATGTTCCCAGAGGGAAGCTGCTATTGTGGGGAGGACCTGGATCAGTAAATTTCTTGTGTCAAGTTAATTTTGCAGAATTACCTGGAGGACTGATAATAGAAGAGAAGAGATTCAATGTCTCTCATCAAAGAAACATCTTGAGACCACTTGACAATCCTACACCCCTAGTCTTTGTCACATTCCCAAAAAATCCTTAAAAGGGGGGAACCCCTACTCTTTCAGCACGCCTCTCCTCTGAGGTAGCCTATACTCCCCTTTCTCCAAGTGTGCACCTTTTTGCCTTAAATAAAACATTTTTCTCAACCTTTCAGGACACGCCTCTCTCTCAGGTCGCCTGCACTTTTTCTCTCTTTTAAGTGTGTAACTTTAAATAAAACCTTTACTCTGTTTGTAGAGGAATGCAGGGAACAGGGAAGAGCCACCCAGTTTTCGTAGAAACTACGTGAGGCTAACATTCCTGGACCCTGCCCTAAGCTAGATAACTAGAAGTAAACGACCCCCCCTGGGGTCGAAACTCGTGATAAGTCACATAGGAATGCTTCTGCAAAGATCAGGCACCTGGTGTGTCCCTGTTCCAATTTTATTGGCCAAAGTATAGAATGTGTTTCAAATTCATTGGTTGGGGTAATGTGCAGGCTCTGGTGCAACGACTGTAGAAATCCCATATAAACCATACCTAAAGTTGCTTGGGGGTCGGCAGCTGGGACTCGGCCTGAGTGTCAGGGGAGGTGCTGTCGACCCCAGCTTGCTGGCTGAATAAAGACTTTGCTTGGATTTTCATCTCCATGTCCATGTGTCTTGTTCTCTGGGAAACCCCGGAGTCCTGGACCCTAACATTTGGGGGCTCATCTGGGATCTGTGCAGCTTCCCTGAGAACAAAGGACGGCTGGAGGCAAGGTCTAATTGTCCGGACAGGGTGGTGTAATTCGAGGGTTGCCCCCTCATGTCTGCATAAATCCATTATAAAGCGGGAGTTGCCATCCTGTGTATGGTCTCGGGTTAGTGACCCCGAGTGAGAAAGTCTGGGTTGGTAGTCCTGGCCCCCGGGTTAGTGACCCTGGGTGAAGTCCAGGTGACTAATCCTGGCCCTAGGGTCCGAGTGACTCGGCCTTAGGAAAGCAAGTCCGATCGGCAGGAACCTGGTGCCTGAGGAGGAAGGGATCGAGCTTGTCACCCTGTGGCATCTGTTCCTCCTCTCTGCCACTAAATCATTCCCCGCGGGCACAGGTCGGGCAATTAAGAGCCATTAGGGCGCCCGCTGCTAGAAGACTCCCATGACAGGATAAGGGGATCACAGCCGTGAATCCCAGATAAATTTGCGTCCCCTGCAGAAGAAAAACTGTACAACAACAGGCACCCGTTCACAAGCACATACACCAGTCATCTTGTTGGAGTGGCATCTCTACCTTTTACCCTTGTCTTCCTCGTATTTTTCACTATGGGCCAGACTCAGGCTACTCCTATAGGTCTGATCCTTTCCCACTTTCCGAAGGTTAGGAAACACTCCCTGAATATGGGTTTTAGCATCGAGAAAGGTAGGCTTGATGCTTTTTGCTCGGCCTAGTGGCCTTCCTTTGGAGTAGGCTGGCCGACCCAGGGGTCTCTTTCCGTGGACCTTATTGACAAGGTCAAAGCCGTTATCTCTTGGCCAAACCCTGAGGGCCACACTGACCAACTTCCTTATATCCTTGTTTGGGAAAATTTGGCTAAGAATCCCCCTTCCTGGCTGAGGCCCTTTTTGGTGGAGAAACCTCACACCGACCCACCAAGAGCCTCCGTCCTAGTTGCCCAGGAAGATTTAAAGTCCCTTAATCGCAGGGCCAAAAACCCGAGTGTGCTGCCTGTCCTCCCTGACAGTTCTCCTCTTTACCCCCTTCTGCAGATTGAGCGGCCACCCCCGTATGCGGAGGAGAGGGGTGAAGCTGCTGGGAGGATAGAAAATGAGGCTGGGGAACCCAGCAGGAACCAAGCGGCCGCAGCTTCCCCAGACTCTTCAGCAGAGGGAGGCAGGAGGCCGGAAAGAGCTTCCCCACACTCCCCCGCCCTGGCCCCAAGCTGGGCGCCAGGTAGAGCAGGAGGAATGCAGTTAAGGCCTTGGGGGGCCAGGGAACAAGAAGGGGAGGCTCCCTCCTCCACCTCAGAAGGAGCAGTGCCAGTTCTGCCTGTGTGTGCCATCGGTACAGGCATCGCTCAACAATATCAATACTGGCCCTTTTCATCTAGTGACCTCTATAATTGGAGGACTCAGAACCCTCCCTTCTCAGAGGACCCCAAGTGTCTTATAGGTCTGGTGGAGTCCATTATGTTTACCCATCGTCCCACATGGGACGACTGCCAGCAATTGCTCCGCACTGGGAAGAGCGAGAGCGTATCCTCAATGAGGCCAGGAGAAATGTCCTCAGAGAGAATGGAAGAACCACTACCCTCCAGCCCATCATCGACGAGGTGTTCCCACTTACGCGCCCGGATTGGGACTTCGGGACTGCAGAAGGTAGGGAGCCTCTCTGGGTCTACCGCCAGACTCTGATGACCGGTCTCTGGGCGGCCGCCAGATGGCCCACTAACCTGGCTAAGGTAAAAACTATTGTTCAGAGGGAAATGGAAAGCCCAGCCGCATATCTGGAAAGGCTGTTTGACGCTTACAGGCAGTACACCTCCATAAACCCGGAAGCAGAGGAACATAGATCAGCTGTAGTCCTCTCATTCATCAACCAGGCAGCCCCCAATATCCGGAGGAAACTCCACAAGTGGGAGGACCTGGGGGAGATCTCTATTAGGGAACTGCTGCAGCAGGCGGAGAAGGTCTTCAATGCCAGGGAAACTCTGGAAGATAGAGAGGAAAGGCTGAGGAAAGAGAAATGGGTAATACAGGAGAAAAATAGGAAGGAAGACAGAGAATTTCAGAAGAGGGAGAACAAGAAGCAGATGGAGGAGATGGCCAGGATATTCCTGGCCGGGGTGAAGGAGGGCCCTAGGCCACCTCGAGGAACAGGACCCCGCCAATCCCGACTAGGACGAGATCAATGCGCCCTGTGTAAGAGATATGGACATTGGAAGAGGGAGTGCCCCCAAAGGGGGGAACAAGGAGGAGGGAACCCCATTAAAACCCTGCATCTAGGAGAGGAGGATTGATGGGAATGGGGCTCAGCACCCCTCCCTGAGTCCTGGGTAACCCTGTGCATGGAGGGAACTCCCATTGGGTTCATGGTAGATACTGGGGCACAATATTCAGTTCTCAACCAGGCCCATGGTCCCCTGAACCCAGGACGCACAAGTATAGTCCAGGGAGCGACAGGGTCCAAGAAATGTGCCTGGACCACTAGCAGAAAAGTGGACCTAGGAAGGTATCAGGTCTCTCACTCATTTCTGGTCGTACCTGAGAGCCCCGCACCGTTGTTACGTAGAGACTTACTAACCAAGGTTGGGGTGCGCATTCATTTTGAACCCGAAGGGATAAAAATCATGGACAAAGAAGGGCAGCCCCTATGACCAGCGCATGTGTTAACTCTGTCCCTGGCCAATGAACATTGTTTCAGGTAGATCAAGAAAAGTGGGGCCAGGGAGAAATGGACTCTTGGTTGCAGAGGTTCCCTTCCACATGGGCCGAGACCGGAGGAATTGTTCTCACTAAACATCTATCCCCGGTTGTTGTTCAACTCAAAGCTGTGGCTCTACCCTTCCGGGTCCGGCAATATCCAATGCTGGAAGAGGCTAGGAAAGGGATAGCACCCCATATCCATAGACTGTTGGAGACAGGAATCCTTAAAACCTGCCAATCTGCATGGAATACACCCCTGCTTCCAGTGAGGAAGCCTGGCAGTAGAGATTACAGACCGGTGCAGGACTTGCGAAAGGTCAATGAGAGGGTAGAAGACATCCATCCTACAGTGCCCAACCCTTACACCCTACTCAGCCACCTGCCACCTACGCATGTGTGGTATACTACTCTGGACCTGAAAGACACCTTCTTCAGTATCCCACTCTCTGAAGTTAGTCAGCCTTTGTTTGCCTTTGAGTGGCAGGAGCCAGGGGGAGGAAGAAAAGGGCAGCTTACCTGGACTAGACTACCACAGGGCTTCAAGAACTCTCCCACCTTAATTCAATGAAGCCCTAAGCCAGGACCTGGAGCCCTTTCGCAGGAGCCACCCCCGCGTGACACTGCTGCAGTATGTGGATGACCTGTTGCTGGCCACGGAAACCCATGAGGAGTGCGAAGAAGCCACGGGGAACTTGCTGGCTGAACTGGGCAAACTGGGATATCGAGCCAGCGCCAAGAAAGCCCACATCTGTCAGAGGTCAGTGTTCTACCTGGGGTACAAAATATCTAATGGGGCCAGGTGGCTAACGCAGGCCATGAAATAAACTATCCTGACTATCCCCGTCCCTTCCTCACCCTGGGGAGTGAGGGAATTTCTTGGCTCAGCCGGGTTTTGCAGGCTCTGGATTCCAGGGTATGCAGAAATAGCCTGACCGCTATATGAGGAGACCAAAGAAGGGCCGGGCTGGCAATGGACTCAGGAACAACAAGAGGCTTTTGACAGACTAAAAGAAGCTCTCCTCCGGGCCCCTGCCCTATCTCTGCCAGACCCAGAAAAACCCTTTATCCTGTTTATAGATGAAAAGAAGGGAGTGGCTAAAGGAGTCCTGGCTCAGCAGCTGGGCCCGTGGAAAAGACCTGTGGCCTATTTGTCCAAGCGGCTAGACCCAGTGGCCTCCGGGTGGCCACCTTGTCTGCGTATCCTAGCAGCTATCTCTCTACTGGTAAAGGAGGCAGACAAGCTGACTTTTGGCCAGAACCTGAGAGTAACAGCCCCACATACCATAGAGGGGATCCTCAGGCATCCTCCAGGAAAATGGATGACGAACGCAAGACTCACCCATTACCAAGGGCTCCTACTAGATTCTCCACGAATTGCCTTCTCTGACCCAGTAGCCCTAAATCCTGCCACCCTTCTGCCGGGCCCAGATCTGTTGACCCCCACCCATGACTGTAGAGACATCCTTTCCAAAATTATCCAGGTGCGAGCTGACCTGAAAGACACACCATTACCAAACTGTGAGCTAAATTGGTATACAGATGGGAGCAGCTTTGTGCAGGAGGGGGTCAGGAGAGCAGGGGCAGCAGTAGTAACCCATGGAGGGGAAGTTGTCTGGAGCGCAGCTCTGCCCCCTGGCACCTCAGCACAGAAGGCGGAACTTATTGCTCTCGCTGAGGCACTGGAAAGAGCAGAAGGCAAGCGGGCCAACATTTACACAGATAGCAGATATGCCTTTGGCACTGTCCATGTCCACGGTGCCATCTACTGAGAAAGAGGATTCCATTCCGTGGAAGGGAAGGGACTGAGAAATCTGCAAGAAGTCCAAAGACTACTAGCCGCTGTTGAAAAACCCAAAGCAGTAGCAGTTATGCATGTACCGGGCCACCAATCAAGGAAGACACCTGAGGCCATTGGCAACAACCATGCTGATGCAGAAGCTAAGAGGGCAGCCCTCTTGGACTCCCTTGTACTTGCAGCCCTCGAAATACCCATACCTGAACTGCCAGCCTTGCCACCCAAACCTGAGTATTCCCCCCAAGATCTTGAGTGGATTAGGAAACAAGTATCGGGAGAAGTGTCTGGGGAGGGAAACTGGAGTAGAGACCAAGAAGGTAGGTTGATCCTGCCAGAAGCATTAGGACAGTACATGCTTGCTAATCTGCATAAGTCCACCCATCTAGGCTGGAAAAAGCTGCTCAGCCTTTTTCAGTCTGCGCAGTTGGTGTTTCCCCACCAAAATGAGGCAGCTCGTCAGATCACAAAAGAATGCGGTAGCTGTGAAATGCTAAGACCAGCCCCAAGAGGGCTGCACCCGGCAGGTACCCGGGAAAGGGGGAGGGCTCCAGGGAAGAACTGGGAAATAGACTTCACCGAAGAAAAAGCAGGAAAGTATGGATATAAGTATTTGCTGGTTATGGTAGATACCTTCTCTGGGTGGGTGGAGGCTTTTCCAACCAAGCATGAGACTAGCCAGGTAGTAGCAAAAAGATTAATTGAGGAAATCATCCCCAGGTATGGGGTCCCTGAAGCTATAGGTTCCGATAACGGCCCGGCTTTCATTAGCAAAATCCTGCAAGGATTAGCCCGAGCTTTGGGAATAGATTGGAAGTTACACTGTGCTTATAACCCACAAAGCTCTGGGCAGGTAGAAAGAATGAATCGGACCCTAAAGGAGACCCTTTCTAAATTGGTATTGGAGACTGACGGGGACTGGATGACCCTCCTTCCCTTAGCTATCTTCCGCGCTCGGAACTCCCCCTACGTACATGGTTTAACTCCATTTGAGATAATGAACGGGGCTCCTCCACCCATAATTCGGCGAGTGCAGCTTCCCGGTGCAGAGGACCCGGCCCCTGACTATCTGAATGTGTTGCAGGCTCTTGCAAAAGTGCAGCAGGAAATCTGGCCCCTGATCAGAGCATATTATGAGGGCGGGAAAATTCCGAGCCCAGAACATGGCATAGTCCCAGGGGATACGGTATGGGTCAAAAGACACCAAGTAAGGACTGAACCCAGGTGGAAGGGACCTTACGTTGTATTGTTTACCACCCCCACTGCTCTCAAGGTTGACGGTATCGCTCCTTGGGTGCATCACACCCATGTTTGGAAAATCCTGCCGCACAAGAACCCGGGTGATCATGAGGAAGAGTGGAAAGTGCAGCAGCATCCTGCGAATCCCCTGAAACTACACCTAAGCCAAAGATGAAGGGGATCCTGCTGATAAGTGCCTTCATATGGACTCTTGAGGAAGCTACATCAGTGAAGCTGATTCCAGGGCCCACAAGAAAACCGGGTTTGGGTCTCTCCGGGTTAGGTAACCCCTTATGGGAAATGGTGCAGGCATTCGCAGAGACTCTGAACCGCACCACTCCCTCCCTCACCGATCCCTGTTGGTTATGCTATCCAGGTTCACCCCCCTTCTATGAGGCAATCGGGATAAATGGCTCCTACACCATTAATGACTCCTATGCCACTTATTGGGACAGGGGGCCGAGGGGACTTACAATCGCTCAGGTCTCAGTCGCGGGAACGTGTGTAAGCTCAGTCCCGATAGTCCGGAGCCAGTTATGCTCGTCCTACACGTACAATAGATGGAAGCAGGACAAGTGGATTATACCCTCCTCGGGTTGGTGACTCTGTTTAAAGACAGGCCTCACCCTGGCCATATCCACCTCTGTGTTTAATGCTAACAGTGAGTTTTGTGTACTTGTGGCCATTCTACCACGCCTAGTATATTGTTCTCATGAGACCCTCCTTTCTTATTGGGAAGAATGGCCAAACCCCCACAGGGAAAAAAGAGACGTTATTACCGCCTTGACCATTGGGGCCCTTTTTGCCCTAGGGATGGCAGGGGCTGGCACAGGGGTCGCAGCCCTTGTCACTCGAGAACAGGGGCTCACAGCTCTGAGGCGGGCTGTCAACAGGGACCTAGAACAATTTCGACAGACAATATCAGACTTGGAACAATCCCTTACCTCCTTAGCTGAGGTGGTCCTATAAAACAGAAGGGGCCTGGACCTCCTGTTCTTAAGAGAAGGTGGACTGTGCGTGGCCTTAAAGGAAGAGTGTTGCTTCTATGTAGACAAAACAGGTGCAGTCAGAGATTCCGTGGCCAAACTAAAGAAAGATCTAGAGAAGAGGCATAAAGAATATGACAGTAGTGAAAGCTGGTTTGACTCTTGGTTCAAATACAAACCTTGGCTCGCTACCCTACTCTCGGCTGTTACAGGGTCACTGGTCATCCTGCTGTTATTGCTTATGATTGGTCCGTGCATAGTAAATAGGCTGCTTAGATTTGTGTGGGAAAGGGTTAACGCCGTTCAACTTCTGGTCCTTCGACAGAGATATTAGGCCCTGGATGCCGCTGTGGAAGATTCCTCAGTCTAATCAAGAAAAGGGGGGAATGTAGAGGAATGCAGGGAACAGGGCAGAGCCACCCAGTTTTCTTAGAAACTATGTGAGGCTAACATTCCTGAACCCTGCCCTAAGTTAGATATCCAGAAGTAAATGACCCCCCTGGGGTCAAAACTCATGATAAGTCACATAGGAATGCTTCTGCAAAAGTCAGGCACCTGGTGTGTCCCTGTTCCAATTTTATTGGCCAAAGTATAGAATGTGTTTCAAATTCATTGTTTGGGGTAATGTGCAGGTTCTGGTGCAACGACTGTAGAAATCCCATATAAACCATACCTAAAGTTGCTTGAGGGCCAGCAGCTTGGACTTCGCCTGCGTGTCAGGGGAGGTGCTGTCGACCCCAGCTTGCTGGCTGAATAAAGACTTTGCTTGGATTTTCATCTCCGTATCCGTGTGTCTTGTTCTCTGGGAAACCCCGGAGTCCTGGACCCTAACATGTTTCACTAAGGTGTCTCTGCCCTCCAATTCTTTGTCGCAGTGGGGACAAGAACTGAGGAAGAAAAACTACGGCACCCCTAATAATTCCACTGCCACATTCCTTCTCCACTAACTACTCTATTATTTAGCTGGCCCTAATGTGTCTCTTCTACTTGAAACCAAAAGAGCCACAACTAAACAGAATGGACAGAAACTGATTAATCACTGTATACTTGAAGTGCCTGATACACAAGGCAGATAAAACATTTGCTGAATAAATAAATTACAAAATAGAATATACATAATTGCTTAACATTCCAATGAAGAAATAATTCACCACTTTGCACATATCTTTAAAACAATAAAATACAGAGAACAATTAATTTGATTCATAGCTTATTCAGTAATAAATTATAGCTAGGTTAAAAAAATAAACTTTTTAAAAGAGTTTGTTAGTTCTGTTTTTATGAAACAACTCAATAAGCTTTAGTCTCCACATCTGGATATGTTGTTATTATGTGACATGGTGGTTTTCATTTGTAAAATATATTTGGTGAAATGAGTTTTCTGAGAGCTGATATACATTTTATTAAATGAAATAAGGATAAAAGTACGACTTTCTTCATTCTTCTTGGAGAAGAGGAGAGTACATTTGTAGACAAAACACTGTCATTATGTCAAAATTCTACACACTGGATTTTAAAATACAAAGTTAACTTCCTAAATAACTTATTTTCAAAATTTATTTTCATGAGAGATTCAAAATATTATTATACAGGAAACAAAAGCCTTTTTACAAAAATAAACATTATTTTGAAGACTGCAATAGAGACTTGTTTGAACATAATCATTTCCTATTTATTCATTTTCTGAATTGATTGAGGAAGTATTTTTTAGTTTTTAAGTACAAAACACAGTAATAGGTACCAGGGGAGAATACAGAAATGAAAAATAGGTGAACTACTACTAATAAAAAAGAGGACAAAAACATATGACTCTCCAAATAAATAATAAAGCTCTTTGCAGATAAATAAAGGAAGAGAATATGCTTTTGAGTTGAATCTTGGTGAATAAAATTGCTTATGTTCAGCCAGTTGATGTTAATTGACTAAAATCCTGATGTGATTTGGGCACAATTTATTTTGCCAAATTTCTAGAAATGGAATTATTAGTGGCAGACTCTGGAGGCAAACAAAAAAAATAGATTGTAAACATTCAATGATTGAGAAAACAAGCAAAATAAACACAACTCTGACTTCTTAGTATTGGAGGTAAGTAAACTTGGATACAACAGCAAATCGCAACTTCACATTTTTGCCAAACCTTATTATGTTTGACTTATACCCCTAAATTGTCCTCACTTTTATGTACTAGCTGGTGTATCTTAACAGCCAATAGACTTGGAGCAAACATGGTGAGAGGATGGCATCTCGGGAGAAAATATGGTCAGGACAGAAGCAGCGCACACAGTCTTTAGTGGAAGAAACTTGTTATGTCTTGTGTGGTAATGATCAGACTCCACCCCAACTTGGGGAGGCCTGGTAGGCTAAGCTGAGTCATCTCAGAGCTAGGTATGAAATTCATACTTTCTGTACGAAAAGCCTAGAAAGTTAAAGGTCTGAACTAAGATAGGGCAGAGTCATGGGGCAAGCATCACAATTAATATTTCAAAGAAGATTAAATATAAATAGTAGAGTAGGAACAGGAGGGGCTCCATCTTAAGGCTAAAGATTCCATTTTAAAAAGCAGAGTTGAAAAGTAAGATTCCTAACACATTTTTTGGTAATTGGTCAACAATCTATCTTAAAGCAAGGCAAGCCATCTTAACTGATGCTCCCAGAGCTTGAGAGAAAAACCACTCTCTTGCAAAGGAACCAGGTCAACAAATTCCTTTTGTTAAGTTTATCTTACAGAATTATCTGGAGGACCAGTTATGGAGAATGACATAGTATCTCTCACCAGAGACAGACATCCTGAGTTCACATGACAAGCCTATGCACCACCTGGCCTTTTACCCCATTCTTGAAAATCTTTAAGATACAGAATCCCCATCTTTTTAAGTGCACATCCTCCCTGAGGTTGCCCACACTCCTCTTTCTTCAAGTGTGCACTTTCTGCCTTAAATAAAAACTTCTCACGGCTTAACTTACCACATTTTGTCTCTGCACTCTTCCAGTGGTAAAAGTCTGTTGCTTTTCTATTTCATTCAATTTTCTAGATTTAAGCACAGGTCTTCACTCTCTCTGTCCTACTTCAGACAAGTAGGGAGGGACTGCTGAGATCTCTGATTTGGGCTTGCAAGTTCCTGTCACCTGGATGACCTAGACAGGACTGCAGCTGTATGATCATGCTGTTTGGTAGCCTGCCCCAAAACCTCCTTTCTTTACCTTTGGGAAGTTCTCAGAACATAGTCCCATTCCATCTAGTGCTCTGAGGCTCCCCCAAATGCTGGGGTAGTAGAGGGTCAGTTCCCACAGCGTGCAGATTCAAGCAGACACTGGACACCAGGTGACCCTGGCTTTAGAAGTTGGCAAAGGATTTGCCCTAAGCCAAGCAGGTGTTTAGTGAGCTTCCCTCTCCTCCCTCTGCTCTTCCTTGCTCTCTGCTGACTGCAAGGCAGCTGCTACTCCCTGTTACTCGCATTTTAATTCCTTCTTTCCTTACTTACATTTGTCTGGCCTGCTCAAGAATTCTTTCTCACTCATAGTTAAGAACTCTCCCCTGTCCGGGTTGAGGTTTTGCCTAATGCTTCCCCTAGTGTGCAGGAAGAGACCTCCCCAGACGCACCTGCTCAGCAACAGAACCATCATCAATCTTGGCCTTGTACCAGGCTCTTAGTCTGCGTTCCCTGAGCAAGTATGGTCTCCTTACTGATGGCTAGATACCAGATGATTGTAGGGAACACTGTGATATCCACACACATATCAATAAAGATATTCATCTCTTCAATTACCTTTCAACCTTTTGGAATACATCAGGAAGAAAGTTTGATTTTAATTATTTCAAGTTTTCAATATTCTTTAACACTTGCTATTATCCTTTTTAAAAAGTGTGTGAGTCCTTAGGCTCAGAGCATTGATAGAGTATTTATTACTATGCTATACTATTCAGATAGTATTTATTAGTATTATGTGTTCATTACATTCATGGCAAGTGATACTGGTTTCCTATTTATGATATAATACGAAGTTTCCTTTTTAAGAATAAGTGTATTTAATTTGAAAATAGCTAATTACTAAAATAAACAAATAGTATAAGTGGCACATAGAGATGACAGAATCATGAGGCTGTTATACAAATTAGTGGTGTTGAGACATTGCTCTGAGCTGAGGAAGAGGGTGTGCTATAGAATTAATAGCCAGATAGAACTCTCACAAAAAAATGATAGTCTCCTCTCCATACTTATCAATTCAGTTTATGAAACAGCCTACTCTATAGGTCGATGTTAGGCAATCATGTTCATGATAGATGGCTTCAGGAAGGCGAAGCCAACTGTTGCTTTTAATCCTGTGTACTATGAAAACAGGGAGAAAGATGTTTGCTTTCTCTTTTATTTGTGTTAAGATCATAATAAACTAGGGCCTGCTCTGCTGTTTGTCTTGACCTCTAGGCCAGTTGCATCTTTTTTACAAAGTTGCTTAAGCCAGTTACTTTTCCACTATTGATAAGAAAGAAATGGGTGTATCCCTCTCAGATGAGCAGTTTTTATTTTTCTGGGGTTTTTCTGTGGAGTTTTTTGGCTGTGTTTGGTCAGGAATGAATATAGAGGGTCCATGAAGAGTCTTCTCAAGGATTAAAAAATTCTCTTTATAAAGAAATATACATTGCATTTTAAAATTAAAGTCATCTTTCTGTTGGCAATTAGAAGTATATTCCCTCTTTTCTATGTATGGAGTGAAACGTGTGAAAAAGTTAATTACAAGAATATGATATGTTTTATAATATAATGCTATTCAATTATGACTTTTTAATTAGATATAATTGTTTACTAAAAATATTAAATATTTTGGTAAAAGACTCATGATTGTGTTAAACTCAGATTATCAGACCAAATTAAATAAAACTCAAATAATCATATCAGGAAAGTAACATCAATATGAATAATTAAATAATTTGGTAGCTAATTGTATTGGCTCCTAAAAATAAGAAATACTATATTTGGCAATTTTTGAATACTGCTTTTTTTAGTGACCTTAACAAATTTGTGGATCTTGAACTGTTTATGGAGACAGAATTTGAACCTATCATTTTTATTGGTAGATGATCTTAGTTATAAACAAATACAAGTCAGAAGCCAAGTAGATATTAGTCTTTCTATTTACCTGCTATTTCCTTCGGTCTAGAGCTATTCCCATTGATTAGTCCATATACTCTCAACCATCTTCTCCTTACGAATATGTTTATCCTGAACTTGATCAGCAACCAGTCTGTATTTTAATCAGTTGCTGTTCTTATTGTTCAGTCCATTTGTTCGTAACCTCATCTTTGCATAAGCTCAATTATTTTGAAGGCTTATTGGAATGACCTATGTGCTTGTGGACTGTATTATCTTGAAACTCTTAACATTCTCGGCTTCAGTATCACTGATGTCACAAATATGTTTTTATTTTGGCTTTTGTGTTCCCTGAGTTCATGACATCCCTTCTCCCCATCCAGCCAAGGAGGACCATCATTATGCTAGAGATTTCAGCAAACACTTCCTAGAGGTTGTCAATTTTCTTTCACAAATGTTATTGTAGCTTTGCTTTAAACATCAGGTATCTTAAAGTGTTTTAAATTAGTTTGCTTCTTTTGAAATGCTTATCATAGCTAAGTACCCAAAAATAACAGAGAAAAATCAACTTGTCTTTCCTTTGCAATGTGCTGCCTTCTGCTGGTAGTTCCAATTAAAGCAAGTGAACATCATATTTTAAAATGATTAAATGCTGAAAGGACTTAAGAAACATTTCTCAAATTTGAGCACTTGTGGACTATCAAGAATTCCTTTGAGGACTAACAAAGATTTTTGGACTATATTTTGAAAAACTCTTTCTTACAACTTGAAAGCCTCTGTTTAAGGTTTGGTTTTGTGTCCAGGCCCAATTATAAGATGATCATTTAAATTATACATGTAACTCTTGGGGGAAAATGTGTTCCCAGTACGGGGCAAGTAAACCTTTGAAGTCAAAGTAAGTCAAAGGGAAAACTAAAGTGGGAGAAACCTGTTTATTGCTTATAAGAAGTTATCTACTCCCATTCACCCATGTCTCATGTGACCCATCTGCAAAGGCCCTGCAAAACCTCTCTCCTGTCCGGGTGTGCACTCACCTCTTCCCCAACCCCATGTAAGCATTTGTTGATACAGAGATGCACTACTACTCTCCACCTCTTGGAAACACCAGTTGATATGGAGATGCACTAAGGCCAAGCAACACTTTCTGGAAATTTTGTAATTTTACCCCATAGCCCACCAATCCAGAAATCTTGCCTCACAATCTACTTGCTCCCCATCTTCTGCAATGGCCCCTGTGTGAGAAAACTGGAGCACTGTAACTGTACTAATAACATACAATAACAACAGCAATAAAATCATGATAATCCTCAAGCCAGAGGATCCAGTGAGGTTCAAAGTCCTATGCAGATTAAGTCCATAGCTGGCCCATTCCACAGGAGGTCAGTAGCTGAATGGGTAGGGAGTTCACTGCACTCATCACACAAGAGCTGAAACCAGGGTTGGGTCCAGGCCAGAGACTGTAGAAGAAAATAATGTTAAGGGCGATAAGCTACATGTTTTTTTTTTTTTTTTTTGGGGGAGGGCATCTCTCATATTTATTGATCAAATGGTTGTTAACTACAATAAAATTCAGTATAGGGGGGTCAATGCTCAATGTACAATCATTAATCCATCTCAAGTCTAATTCTCATCAGTCTCCAATCTTCTGAAGCATAACGAACAAGTTCTTACATGGTGAACGAATTCTTACATAATGAATAAATTCTTACATGGTGAACAGTACAAGGGCATTCATCACAGAAACCTTTGGTTTTCATCATGCATTATGACCTATAAACAATCAGGTCAAATATGAATATTCGTTTGATTTTTGTACTTGATTTACATTTTGATCTCACATTTCTCCCTTTATTATTATTATTATTTTTATTTTTAATAAAATGCTGAAGTGGTAGGTAGATGCAAGATAAAGGTAGAAAACATAGTTTAGTGCTGTAAGAGGGCAAATGTAGATGATCAGATGATCAGGTGTGTGCCTATGGACTAAGTATTAATCCAGGCTAGACAAGGGCAGCAAAACATCCACAGATGCAGAAGATTTCTCTCAAAGCAGGGGGGGTGAGGTTCTGAGCCTCACCTCTGTTGATCCCCAAATTCTCACCTGATGGCCCCCCTGCGACTGTGCCTGTCTTAGGTTGTTCCTCCCTTGAGGAATCTTACCCGTCTCTGGCTAACCAGTCATCTTCTGGGGCCATACAGGGAAATGTAAAGTTGGTAAGTGAGAGAGAAGCCATATTGTTTGCAAAGGTTAGCTTTTTACTTCTTTGCAGATTTATGCCCTGTGGCTTCTATGCCCAGCACTTGTCTCGAGGTATCTTTACCACCTGGAGGAATTATGATACTCAGTAAATTCGATATGAGGCACGAATTCTATTTAAGGGTTGTAATTAGGAAGAAAGAAGAAAAGCTATAGATGTAGCATATGGAAGGAAACATGGAAGGATTGATAATTTCTTTGACATATCTTCTTGTAGAGTACCTTAAGTATGTATAGGTTTTAAACTACTAACTAATTTGCACACACATATTAACATAATAGGAATACGGTGACATAAACAAAGCAAATCTATAATTACCATCCATCTCCAGTGAAGCCAAGAAAACCATTTAGGCATCCTAGGCATTTGTGAAAATTTATCTATGATATGATGGATATTGTCCAGCTGTGCTTGAACAGTCGGAGAGAAATCAGACAAATTAAAGCAGCCCATTTCTGGGATCTGTTCACATCCAATATGTTCTTTTAACCGTAGATAGTCTATAGTCATAAGATTTTGGAGTGCTACAACTTGCACCCCTCCCAACTCCTGGTTGAGTTCCAACAGTACAGATCCGGTCAAATTCGTTGTCTCACTGTATGCACATGCCAGCCTAGACATCTACCTCCTCATTCCTATGGCAAGTCCAGGAGACGGTGGGCTGGATGCAGCCACAACCGCAGCATCGTCCGGATCCCTGTGGAGGCTTTTTGATGATCATCCCCCGGCACAAGTCCTCCAGAGAGTGCTGATGCCGGAAGCTCCTCCTCATATCGTATCTTAGTTCATTTTCTGGGTATCCAAGCTAGGCCTTGATCTTCTGCATAGAAACAAACAGACCCTTTGCCCACACTTTGACATGCCCTCTATACCACTGTGCAGAACTCATTGGAGGTCAGCACACAGTAACTGCTGTTGTTTTTTTTTTATTAAGAGAAAGGAATACAATCAGAAAAGAGTACCTCCATAGCTGATCATCTGACACCCTTTAAGTGATCAACATTAAGGATATTTAAAGCATGCGTTCATCTTTGATTTACCAATAGTTTTATCCTATCAAGGAGAAATCCCCCTTTTCTTTCTTTCTTTCTTTCTTTCTTTCCTTTTTTTTTTAATTTTTAATCTAAACTTACATGAAGAATACTATGTTTACTATGCTCTCCCCTATATCAGGTCCCCCCTAACAACCACATTACGGTTACTGTCCATCAGCTTAGCAAAATGTTGTAGAGTCACTACTTGTCCTCTCTGTGTTGTGCAGCCCACCCTCCCCTTTCTCCCTCCCCCCCATGCATGCTAATCTTAATACCCCCCTTTTTCTTCCCCCCCCTTATCCGTCCCTGCCCACCCATCCTCCCCAGTTCCTTTCCCTTTGGTACCTGTTAGTCCATTTTTGGGTTCTGTAATTCCGCTGCTGTTTTGTTCCTTCAGTTTTTCCTTTGTTCCTATACTCCTCAGATGAGTGAAATCATTTGGTATTTCTCTTTCTCCGGTTGGCTTATTTCACTGAGCATAATACTCTCCAGCTCCATCCATGTTGCTGCAAATGGTTGGATTTTTCCACTTCTTATGGCTGAGTAGTATTCCATTGTGTATATGTACCACATCTTCTTTATCCATTCATCTACCGATGGACATTTAGGTTGCTACCAATTCTTGGCTATTGTAAATAGTGCTGCGATAAACATAGGGGTGCATCTGTCTTTCTCAAACTTGATTGCTGCGTTCTTAGGGTAAATTCCTAGGAGTGGAATTCCTGGGTCAAATGGTAGGTCTCTTTTGAGCATTTTGATGAACCTCCATACTGCTTTCCACAATGGTTGAACTAATTTACATTCCCACCAGCAGTGTAGGAGGGTTCCCCTTTCTCCACAGCCTCGCCAACATTTGTTGTTTGTCTTTTGGATGGGAGCCATCCTTACTGGTGTGAGGTGATACCTCATTGTAGTTTTAATTTGCATTTCTCTGATAATTAGCGATGTGGAGCATCTTTTCATGTGTCTCTTGGCCATCTGTATTTCTTTTTTAGAGAACTGTCTATTCAGTTCCTCTGCCCATTTTTTAATTGGGTTATTTGTTTTTTGTTTGTTGAGGCGTGTGAGCTCTTCATATATTCCGGACGTCAAGCCTTTATTGGATCTGTCATTTTCAAATATATTCTCCCATACTGTAGGGTTCCTTTTTGTTCTATTGATGGTGTCTTTTGCTGTACAGAAGCTTTTCAGCTTAATGTAGTCCCACTTGCTCATTTTTACTGTTGTTTTCCTTGCCCGGGGAGATATGTTCAAGAAGAGATCACTCATGTTTATGTCTAAGAGGTTTTGGCCTATGTTTTTTTCCAAGAGTTTAATGGTTTCATGACTTACATTTAGGTCTTTGATCCATTTTGAGTTTACCTTTGTATATGGGGTTAGACAATGGTCCAGTTTCATTCTCCTACATGTAGCTGTCCAGTTTTGCCAGCACCATCTGTTGAAGAGACTGTCATTTTGCCATTGTATGTCCATGGCTCCTTTATCAAATATTAATTGACCATATATGTTAGGGTTAATTTCTGGAGTCTCTAATCTGTTCCACTGGTCTGTGGCTCTGTTCTTGTGCCAGTACCAAATTGTCTTGATTACTATGGCTTTGTAGTAGAGCTTGAAGTTGGGGAGTGAGATCCCCCCTACTTTATTCTTCTTTTTCAGGATTGCTTTGGCTATTCAGGGTCTTTGGTGTTTCCATATGAATTTTTGAATTATTTGTTCCAATTCATTGAAGAATGTTGCTGGTAATTTGAGAGGGATTGCATCAAATCTGTATATTGCTTTGGGCAGGATGGCCATTTTGATATTAATTCTTCCTAGCCAGGAGCATGGGATGAGTTTACATTTATTAGTGTCCGCCTTAATTTCTCTTAAGAGCGACTTGTAGTTGTCAGAGTATAAGTCTTTCACTTCTTTGGTTAGGTTTATTCCTAGGTATTTTATTCTTTTTGATGCAATTATGCATGGAATTGTTTTCCTGATTTCTCTTTCCATTGGTTCATTGTTAGTGTATAGAAAAGCTACATATTTCTGTGTGTAAATTTTGTATCCTGCAACTTTGCTGAATTCCGATATCAGTTCTAGGAGTTTTGGAGTGGAGTCTTTAGGGTTTTTTATGTACAGTATCATATCATCTGCAAATAGTGACAGTTTAACTTCTTCTTTACCAATCTGGATTCCTTGTATTTCTTCATTTTGTCTGATTGCCGTGGCTAGGACCTCCAGTAATATGTTGAATAACAGTGGGAAGAGTGGGCATCCCTGTCTGGTTCCCGATCTCAGAGGAAATGCTTTCAGCTTCTTGCTGTTCAGTATAATGCTGGCTGTGGGTTTATCATATATGGCCTTTATTATGTTGAGGTACTTGCCCTCTATTCCCATTTTGCTGAGAGTTTTTATCATGAATGGATGTTGAATTTTGTCAAATGCTTTTTCAGCATCTATGGAGATGATCATGTGGTTTTGGTCCTTCTTTTTGTTGATGTGGTGGATGATGTTGATGGATTTTCGAATGTTGTACCATCCTTGCATCCCTGGGATGAACCCCACTTGGTCATGGTGTATGATCCTTTTGATATACTGTTGAATTCTGTTTGCTAATATTATTTTATTGAGTATTTTTGCATCTACATTCATCAGGGATATTGGTCTGTAATTTTCTTTTTTGGTGGGGTCTTTGCCTGGTTTTGGTATTAGGGTGATGTTGGCTTCATAGAATGAGTTTGGGAGTATTCCCTCTTCTTCTATTTTTTGGAACACTTTAAGGAGAATGGGTATTATGTCTTCTCTGTGTGTCTCATAAAATTCCAAGGTAAATCCGTCCGGCCCTGGGGTTTTGTTCTTGGGTAGTTTTTTGATTACCGTTTCAATTTCTTTGCTTGTAATTGGTTTGTTTAACTTTTGTGTTTCTTCCTTAGTCAGTCTTGGGAGGTTGTATTTTTCTAGGAAGTTGTCCATTTCTTCTAGGTTTTCCAGCTTGTTGGCATATAGGTTTTCATAATAGTCTTTAATAAATCTTTGTATTTCTGTGGAGTCTGTCGTGATTTTTCCATTCTCATTTCTGATTATGTTGATTTATGTTGATTCTCTTTTTCTCTTAATAAGTTGGGCTAGAGGCTTATCTATTTTGTTGATTTTCTCGAAGAACCAGCTCTTGGTTTTGTTGATTTTTGCTATTGTTTTATTCTTCTCAATTTTGTTTATTTCTTCTCTGATCTTTATTATGTTCCTCCTTCTGCTGACTTTGGGCCTCATTTGTTCTTCTTTTTCCAGCTTTGATAATTGTGATGTTAGACTATTCATTTGGGATTGTTCTTCCTTCTTCATGTGTGCCTGGATTGCTATATACTTTCCTCTTAAGACTGCTTTCGCTGCATCCCACAGAAGTTGGGGCTTAGTGTTGTTGTTCTCATTTGTTTCTATATATTCCTTGATCTCTATTTTGATTCGTTCATTGATCCATTGATTATTTAGTAGCATGTTGTTAAGCCTCCATGTGTTTGTGAGCCTTTTTGTTTTCTTTGTAGAATTTATTTCTACTTTTATACCTTTGTGGTCTGAAAAATTGGTTGGTAGAATTTCAATATTTTGGAGTTTACTGAGGCTCTTTTTGTGAGCTAGTATGTGGTCTGTTCTGGAGTGCACTTGAGAAGAATGTATATCCTGTTGCTTTTGCTTTTGGATGTAGAGTTCTATAGATGTCTATTAGGTCCATCTGTTCTAGTGTGTTGTTCAGTGCCTGTGTGTCCTTACTTATTTTCTGCCTGGTGGATCTATCCTTTGGGGTGAGTTGTGTGTTGAAGTCTCCTAAAATGAAAGCATTGCAGTCTATTTCCCTCTTTAGTTCTGTTAGTATTTGCTTCACATATGCTCGTGCTCCTGTATTGGGTGCATATATATTTAGAATGGTTATATCCTCTTGTTGGACTGAGCCCTTTATCATTATGTAGTGGCCTTCTTTATCTCTTGTTACTTTCTTTGTTTTGAAGTCTATTTTGTCTGATAGTAGTACTGCAACCCCTGCTTTCTTCTCACTGTTGTTTGCCTGAAATATGTTTTTCCATCCCTTGACTTTTAGTCTATGTTTATCTTTGGGTTTAAGGTGAGTTTCTTGAGAGCAGCATATAGATGGGTCTTGCTTTTTTATCCATTCTATTACTCTGTGTCTTTTGATTGGTGCATTAAGTCCATTTACATTTAGGGTGACTATTGAGAGATATGTACTTATTGCCATTGCAGGCTTTAGATTCGTGGTTACCAAAGGTTCAAGGTTAGCTTCTTTAGTATCTTACTGCCTAACTTAGCTCGCTTATTGAGCTGTTATATACACTGTCTGGAGGTTCTTTTCTTCTCTCCCTTCTTATTCCTCCTCCTCCATTCTTCATATGTTGTGTGTTTTGTTCTGTGCTCTTTTTAGGGGTGCTCCCATCTAGAGCAGTCCCTGTAGGATGCCCTGTAGAGGTGGTTTGTGGGAAGCAAATTCCCTCAGCTTTTGCTTGTCTGGGAATTGTTTAATCCCACCATCATATTTAAATGATAGTCATGCTGGATACAGTATCCTTGGTTCAAGGCCCTTCTGTTTCATTGCATTAAGTATATCATGCCATTCTCTTCTGGCCTGTAGGGTTTCTGTCGAGAAGTCTGATGTTAGCCTAATGGGTTTTCCTTTATAGGTGACCTTTTTCTCTCTAGCTGCCTTTAAAACTCTTCCCTTGTCCTTGATCCTTGCCATTTTAATTACTATGTGTCTTGGTGGTGTTCTCCTTGGATCCTTTCTGTTGGGGGTTCTGTGTAATTCCATGGTCTGTTCGATTATTTCCTCCCCCAGTTTGGGGAAGTTTTCAGCAATTATTTCTTCAAAGACACTTTCTATCCCTTTTCCTCTTTCTTCTTCTTCTGGTATCCCTATAATACGAATATTATTCTTTTTGGTTTGGTCACATAGTTCTCTTAGTGTTGTTTCATTCCTGGAGATCCTTTTATCTCTATGTCAGCTTCTATACGTTCCTGTTCTCTGGCTTCTATTCCTTCAATGGCCTCTTGCATCTTATCCATTCTGCTTATAAATCCTTCCAGGGATTGTTTCACTTCTGTGATCTCCTTCCTGACATGTGTGATCTCCCTCCGGACTTCATCCCACTGCTCTTGCATTTTTCTCTGCATCTCATCCCATTGCTCTTGCATTTTTCTCTGCATCTCTGTCAGCATGTTCATGATTTTTATTTTGAATTCTTTTTCAAGAGGACTGGTTAGGTCTGTCTCCTTCTCAGGTGTTGTCTCTGTGATCTTTGTCTGACTGTAGTTTTGTCTTTTCATGGTGATAGAGATAGTTTGCAGAGCTGGTACAAGTGACCGCTGGAAGAGCTTCCCTTCTTGTTGGTTTGTGGCCTTCCTCTCCTGGGAGAATAGCGACCTCTAGTGGCTTGTGCTGGGCAGCTGTGTGCAGAAAGGGCTTCTGCTTCCTGCCCGGTTGCTATGGGGTTTATCTCCGCTGTTGCTGTGGGCGTGGCCTGGCTGGGGCTGCTCCTCCAAAATGGTGGAGCCCTGTTGGAGGGGGAGCGGCCAGGAGGCTATTTATCTCCGTAAGGGGCCTCTGTTCTCCCTGCTGCCCAGGGGGTTAGAGTGCCCAGAGATCCCCAGATTCCCTGCCTCTCGTCTAAGTGACCTGTCCTGCCCCTTTAAGACTTCCAAAAAGCACTCTCCAAACCAAAACAACAATGAGAGAGGGAACAGAAAAAAAAAAAAAAGGAAAAAACACGTGATTTTTTTTTGTCCTCAGGCACCAGTCCCAGGCACCCAATCACTGGTCCTGCTGTCCTGCCTCCCTAGCACCAGGGTCCCTGTCCCTTCAAGGCTTCCAAAAAGCACCCACCCACTGGTACCGCAGGGAAAAATGCGCGATATTCTTTGTCCTCAGGCGCCGGTCCCAGGCACTCGCTCACCAGTACTGCCGCCCTGCTTCCATAGCACCGGGGTCCCTGTCCCTTTAAGGCTTCCAAAAAGCACTCACCAAAAAGAGAAAAAAAAAGGGGAAAAATGCGCGATTTCCTCCGTCCTCAGGTGCCGGTCTCAGGCACCCGCCCACCAGTCCCTCAGGGAAAAACGCGCGATATTCTTTGTCCTCAGGTGCCGGTCCCAGGCACCCACTCACCGGTCCTGCTGCTCTGCCTCCCTAGCACCACGGTCCCTGTCCCTTTAAGGCTTCCAAAAAGCACTCACCAAAAAGAGGGAAAAAAAAGGGTGGGGGGAACGCGCGATTTCCTCCATCCTCAGGTGCCGGTCTTATGCACCCGCCCACCGGTCCCGCAGGGAAAAATGCGGGATATTCTTTGTCCTCAGGTGCCGGTCCCAGGCACCCGCTCTCCAGTCCTGCCGCCCTCCCTCCCTAGCACCGGGGTCCCTGTCCCTTTAAGGCTTCCATAAGCACTCTCCAAAAAGAGAAAAAAAAAGGGGAAAAACGCATGATTTCCTCTGTCCTCAAGTGCTGGTCTCAGGCACCCGCCCACCCTCCCACAGGGAAAAACACGGGATATTCTTTGTCCTCAGGCGCCGGTCCCAGGCACCCGCTCACCAGTCCCGCCACCCTGCCTCCCTAGCACCGGGGTCCCTGTCCCTTTAAGGCTTCCAAAAAGCACTCGCCAAAAAAAAAAACCGCTCCAGTTTCTTTCCACCCCCCGGGAGCCGGGGGGAGGCGCGCTTGGGTCCTGCCGGGCTGGGGCTTGTATCTTACCCCCTTCACAAGGTGCTGGGTTCTTGCAGGTGTGGATGTGGTCTGGATGTTGTCCTGTGTCCTCTGGTCTCTATTTTAGGAAGATTTTTCTTTGTTATATTTTCATAGCTCTATGTGTTTTTGGGAGGAGATTTCCACTGCTCTATTCATGCCGCCATCCTGGCTCCGCCCCCAAGCTATATGTTTTAATGACACCAGCATAGGCAAATCTTGTCCATCAGGAAGGATGCATGCAAGACAGTGGTCCTGTGGAAGGACAGTGGCAGGAATGGAATCTCTTCCTGGTCTACTATACCAGACTGTCACCCCCCTCCCTGTGCAAGTTACAGATGGGTCAATATATAGGGGTATGGGAGGTACATTCACTGGCCATACAGATAAAACAAAATTTCCCTGTAAGACACTCTTACCTCCCAGCTATTTTGGGTACACTACCATGATCTTTGAGGGCCATGCTGCTGTTACTCCAAGAACACACAGGAGGCCAGCTTCCAGGCCTTTTCTCCAAGATGCTAGAAGAGCCATCCATCACTGGTCCATGTTTGAAATGTCCAGGGCCATGTCCATTCAACAGAGTCTCCAATGTTCAACATAGTTTGGTTGGCAGCTGGATGTTGCTCTGCTGGCCATATCCTGGCTTCAGTAACTCCTCTTTGGTTTGCACATACAGTTGTATAGAGGCAGAAATGCATGTTAGCATATCCACAGGGCTCAAGGCTCCTTTTTGGGGCTTCTCATTCAAATGCCATAGCATTGTCCATAAATGAACTGACCAATCCCACAAACTATTGGTGTCCAACTTCAGGCCAGATTTCAACAAAAAATTGTACCTCTCTATTATGCCTGCCCCAGTAGGGTTATATGGTATATGAAACTTCCACTTTATTCCTAATTGCTGCACCCATTCTTGTAATGCATGTCCAGTAAAGTGGGTGCTTTGATTGCTCTCAATCACCTGCAGCCAGCCCTAGGCTGCAAAGAGATGCTCTAGGCCCTTTTTGGTGGTTTGCTGATCTGCGTGATGTGCAGGAAAAGCAACCAGCTGTCCAGTAGCTGTGCCCACACAAGTCATGGCATACCAATATCCTTCTGACATGGGCAGAGGCCCACTGTAGTGTGTCTGCCACCTGACTAGGGGTTTCAGCCCCTTTGCTATTGTCTCATGTTGCTGCAGGACTAGGTGTAAGTCCATATTAGAGCACACAAGGCACTCATTTCAGGGTCTACTGACTTCTTCAAAGTCCCACCAACAGGCTACATCCAACATTGTCTTATACCCCACATGCAATGCTGATGTATGGGCCACATCAGAGGCAGGCTTTCCTTCTAGCCAGGGCACCTGGGCCAGTGTGTCTGCTTCATCATTCCCTGGGGATGCTGAAGGCAAATGGCCCATCACATGATATATGGTAACTGTCTTAGTCTGACCAGAGGCCCATAGGTCTTGCCATAACTCTTCTCCCCAGAGGGACCAGTGACCAACCATCCAGCTGGCATGGTGCCATGTCTATAGCCACAGGGTCAAGCCCCAAAAGACGGCCCAGCTGTCAGTGCAGACAACTATTGGGGAGGGCTCCTGGGTGATCATGAGCCATAATGCCTGCAAGTCAGCCCAATGACTGCTCTTCCCCTCTCCATCCTCCATCTATATCGTCTCAGTCTTAGGATGAAAAGTCATAGCTCTCCACTTCCGGGCCATCCATGACTGGAGACATCTGTATACCAAGTATCTTCAGGTATAGGGGCTTTTCCTTCCTGATAATGACTCTTGGTTACCAATGGCTAAAAAGCACATTCTTCCTGCTTTCCACTGGCTTATGTCACTGGCCCCAACAAGCACTGGAGTTCTCCACTTAAGGGGCTAGTGGGTAGGGCGTTATGCTACTGTAATTATGTACCCCATTTGACCAGTGTAGCCATTTGCTCCATGCTTCTCCATGGCCTTTGGGTCCAGTCTTGCACCCACCCCACAATTTGATAGGTGATTATTACCTTTTCAGAGTTGTTCCAGTAATGGGCTCTGTAGCCAGCAAGGCATGGTACACAGCAGCCAGTTGTTTCTCTATCAAGGTGTACCAGACTTCTGCTCCTTTCCACAGTTGTGAAGAGAATCCAATAGGCTGGCAGGTCCATTCAAGCCATTGCCAAAGGCCACATCCATAACCATCTTCAGTTACATGAACATCTAGCTCACAGCACCTTGATGAATCCATTACACTCAAGGCCTGTACAGCCTTGACTGCTCACTTAGAAGCAGTAAAAGCAGTTGCACATGTCTCATGCCAGTCCCACCTGATGTTCTTTCAAACCAACCGGTATAAGGGCTTTAGAATTTGGGCCAAGTGCTGGATAAATACTTGTCAGTAGCCTAAAAGACCCAAAAACCCAGCAAGAGATTTTGGAAATGTTGCAATTTTACCCACAATACACAATTTGCAAGTATGGCTAAATTATCATAATTATGAAAACAAAATCCTTAAAAATTCTCCTGGAGGACTTGTCAACACTTCGAAATACATCTGTAGACTTCAGTTTGAAAAATATGGAACAGCTCTTACATTATCATTGTATAGGTGAAAAAGCTAAACCAAGGGAGGTGAGGGGACCTTTTCCAGGGTCACCAATGAGTTTCAGGCAGAAACAGTGCATGCGTGTGTGTACATGTAACATAGTTTGTGCCTACCTGGTTTTCACTGCTTTCAATTTTGAAACTATGTACTACATTTAAATGTCATAGTCATATCTAAGTCTGGGACATCATTTGGGAAAATGGCAGGAAATTGTAATTTATTACAATGTTTGTGTTTTCTCTTATTCATTTCCTTTAAGAATCCACTCACCTATTCAAACGTGGAAAGCTAAAAATCAATTGCCCAACAAAAAAGAAAAGAAAACAAAATCAAATCCCCTAATTCATGGAAGAACTCTGTGTAATATAAAATGTAAAATGAAAGAGATGGAGTAAGTAATGAAAAATTACATCAAGTATATTGACTAATGATATTGTAGTCTGGAATAACCTGTTTAAATACTTAAAATTTATGAACTTATAAGACAAAATCAATGTTGATCTATTAGTTACCGGAATATGTCACTGGACCTTTTCCAACCTACAAACATTAGTATCTAAAGTGTAGGCAAATATAGAAATGATGAGATCATCAGCAATGGAGTCCACGTCTCCACCAGAGCATTTCTAAGGCCAAGAAGATTCCGTACTAATTAATGTGCCACTTCTTCTCTCAGGTAATTAACAACCTGATTTATTTTGTAAGAAATGATAAAGAAATGTTTTCAAAATCTATTCAAGGAACATGGAATGAATATAAAGTAGCCCCCAGACAAATTACTTCATATAGCATTTTTTGACAACTGCTTCAGAGATACAATTTTTCTACAAAGTTCATAAAAACAGAAACATTGAAATTCTTGAAACATACAGTTTATAAAGTGTTTTCACTCTTAGAAGTTTAGAAATTAAAAGAACTATTGTCCTTCAATTTGTTCAAAAATGTTAGATTTTTTCTAACATCTATTCTTTAAATATTTTATTTCTAGTTTTTCTACCTTTTATTTCTAGTTTTAAATATATTTTGTATACTCAACTGAAGCAGGTTGAGACATTTTTCTAAGCCACTTTAAAAGAGATATTAAAAGTTGATCTTATTGGATATATATAGTAAGACCACTACATAACTGCCATTTTACCTTGTGCTGGTAATAGCTTTCTAGAAAACACAAGGGGGCAGACAAAGAACAAAAGAAAGAAAATAATCCTCAAGTCTGTGGCTGTTTTATTCTAGTGAAAAGTTTTTTAAAAACTGAATGGACATTGTTTTATTTATTTTCTTTTTACTGAAATTTATCTTGCTCTCTCCTGTGAGAGCAATTTTAGAGTTTCTTTGCATAATACTGGAAAATTGCATACTAAAAATCAAAACTCATTTGACAGTCCTATTTTATCTCTTATATTCTTCAAAGAGAGAAAAAAACTGCATCAAAATTATACACTATGCTAAATAAATAAATGATTATACTTTCCACTCCATTATTTTCCACTAATTTATTTTCCTTGTAATATTTTGTTTAAAAATTTTGGAATATTAATCATAGCTGATGTCTTATTTGTTTACATACCAATTATATAGATCAGTATTTTAATAACAAATGGTTTGGGTGTCCTTGTATTCCTTTTACTCTTGCTGTAAAATATGTAAAATGCTCATAGTTTGATTAAATCTTTGAAACACTTCTCTATATTTACTTGAAGAACATTCAGTTAGTTACAAAAATATTTTCAAATAGGAGCTATTTTTGTTTTCAGAGAGGTATTATATTTGCATGTGCTCATTTATTTAGAAATGATAACTATTATGTAACAATAATGAGATCAAACCACTGAAAACCACTTTTGGCAAAGGAAGGAAAAGTTCATTTAAATTAATCCTTAATAGTTAATAAATGAAAGTTCATAAAAGATCATCACAGAAGATGTCAACCTTTTAATCTATTATAAATGAGATTTAGCTAATATGTTCACTGTTATTGCTTCTAAATTCAACTAGATTTAAAACTGGAAGTTGAGAGGATTTCTCAAGATGGTGACATGAGTAGGGTGATGGAAAGCTCCTCCCAAAGCCATATATATTTTGAAAATATAGCAAATACACCTATTCCTAAAAGAGACCAGAAGATACAGTACAACAGTCAGGCTACATCTACATCTGCGAGAACTCAGCATTCCACAAAAAGGGTAAGATAAAGAGCCATGACCCAGTGGGACTGAGCACTCCCCCAACCCCAGCTCACTGGTGGGAGGAAAAGAATCAGAGTGGGGAAGGAGTGGAAGCACAGGACTGCTAAATAACCAGCCCTAATAATCTGTGCCAGGAGCACAGACACACATTGCATGGTGTACTGGACATTAGAGAAATGGAAAAGTAAAATCCCGAGGGCCACCTGCCCGGAGCAGCTCAGGGAATTAATCCAGAGACTGCTCCCTGTGTGTGGATAACCAGCACAGGCAGCAGAGAAGGGCAAGGCAACCAGCAAGCAGGAAGGGACTTTGTTCTCCCAGCTGACACAGGCGCCACTTGTCGGCGATCAGTTATACCACTATGAAAAGGCAGAAGAACCTTGTCCAGTCCAAAATCACTCAAACAATGCCAGAGAGAGGGCCTGGCAAGATAGATATAACCAATCTTCCTGAAAAAGAATTCAAAATAAAAGTCATAACCGTGCCAATGGAGCTTCAGAGAAATACGCAAGAGCTCAGGAATGAAGTCCGGAGGGAGATAACAGAAATGAAACAATCAATGGAAGGACTTAAGAGTAGACTAGATGAGGTGCAAGAGACTGTTAATGGAACAGAAATCAGAGAACAGGAATACAGGGAAGCTGAGGCAGAGAGAGAGATAAAAGGATCTCTAGGACTGAAAGAATATTAAGAGAACTCTGTGACCAATCCAAAAGGAACAATATTTGCATAATAGGGGTAACAGAAGAAGAAGAGGGAGAAAAAGGGATAGAAAGTGTCTTTGAAGAAATAACTGCTGAAAACTTCCCCAAGCTGGGGAAGGAAGAAGTTTCTCCAACAATGGAAGCCCACAGGTCTACCAACACAAGGGACCCAAGGAGGGCAACAGCAAGACATATAATAATTAAAATGGCAAAGATCAAAGACAAAGACAGGGTATTAAATGCAGCCACAGCGAGAAAAAAGATCACCTACAAAGGAAAACCCATCAGGCTATCATCAGACTTCTCAACAGAAACCTTACATGCCAGAAGAGAAAGGCATGATATATTTAATGCAATGAAACAGAAGGGCCTTGAACTCTGCACCCAAAATCAGCAGGATACACATTCTACTCAAGTGCACATGGAACATTTTCCAGAATACACCACATACTCGTCCACAAAAAGAGCCTCAGTAAATTCAAAAAGATTGAAATTCTACCAACCAACTTCTCAGATCACAAAGGTATAAAACTAGAAATAAATTGTACAAAGAAAACAAAAAGGCTCACAAACACATGGATGGTTAACAACATGCTCCTAAATAGTCAGTGGATCAATGACCAAATTAAAACAGAGATCAAAAAATATATGGAGACAAATGACAACAACAGCACAAAGCCCCAAATTCTGTGGGATGCAGAGAAAGCAGTTCTAAGAGGAAATTATATAGCAATCCATGCCTATTTAAAAGAGGAAGGATAAACCCAAATGAAAAGTCTAAAGTCACAATTATTGAAACTGGAAAAAGAACAACAAATGAGGCCCAAAGTCAGCAGAAGGAGGGACATAATAAAGATCAGAGAAGAATAAATAAAATTGAGAAGAATAAAACAATAAAAAAATCAAACAAAACCAAGAGCTGGTTCCTTGAGAAAAATAAATGAAATAGATAAACCCCTAGCCAGACTTATTAAGAGAAAAAGAGAATCTACACACACATGAGAAAGGAAAAATCATGACGGACCCCACAGAAATACAAAAAATTATTAGAGAATACTATGAAAATCTATATGCTAACAAACTGGATTACCTAGAAGAAATGGACAACTTCCTAGAAAAATACAAGCTTCCAAGACTGACCAAGGAAGAAACAGAAAATCTAAAAAGACTAATTATCAGCAATGAAATTGAATTGGTAATCAATAAACTACCCAACAACAAAACCCGCGAACCAGAAGGATTCACCGCTGAATTTCATCTGACATTTAAAGAAGACATAATACTCACTCTCCTTAAAGTTTTCCAAAAAATAGAAGAGGAGGGAATACTTCCAAACTCATTCTATGAAGCCAGCATTACTCTAATACCAAAACCATGCAAAGACCCCACAAAAAAAGAAAATTACAGACCAATATCCCTGATGAACATGGATGCAAAAATACTCAACAAAATATTAGCAAACTGAATTGAAAAATACATCAAGAGGATCATAAAACATGACCAAGTGGGATTCATCCCAGGGATGCAAGGATGGTACAACATTTGAAAATCCATCAAAGTCATCCACAATAACAAAAAGGACAAAAACCACATGATCATCTCCATAGATGCTGAAAAAGCATTCAACAAAATTCAATATTCATTCATGATAAAAACTCTCAACAAAATGGGTATAGAGGGCAAGTACCTCGACATAATAAAGGCCATATATGACAAACCCACAGCCAACATCATACTTAACAGCAAGAAGCTTAAAACTTTTCACCTGTGATTGGGAACAAGACAGGGATGCCCACTCTCTCACTTTTATGCAACATAGTACTGGAGGTCGTAGCCACAGCAATCAGACCACACAAAGAAATAAAAGGTATCCAGATTGGTAAGGAAGGTGTCAAATTGTCACTATTTGCAGATGACATGATATTGTACATAAAAAAACCTGAAGACTCCACTCCAAAAACTACTAGAACTAATATCTGATTTCAGCAAAGTTGCAGGACACAAAATTAATACACAGAAATCTGTTGCATTTCTATTCACTAATGATGAACTAGCAGAAAGAGAAATCAGGAAAACAAATCTATTCACAATTGCATCAAAAAGAATAAAATACATAGGAATAAACCCAACAAAGGAAATTATACCCTGTAAACTATGACACTTTTAAGAGAAATTAAAGAGGACACTAACAAATGGAAATTCAACCCATGCTCTTGGGTAGGAAGAATTAATATTGTCAAAATGGCCAACCTGCCTAAAGCAATTTACAGATTCAATGAAATCTCTATCAAAATAACCAACAGCATTCTTCAAAGAACGGGAACAAATAGCTGTAAAATGCATATGCAACCATAAAAGACCCCGAATAGCCAAAGCAATCCTGAGAAGGAAGAATAAAGCAGGGGGGATCTCGCTTCCCAACTTCAAGCTCTACTAAAAGGCCACAGTAATCAAGACAACTTGGTACTGGCAAAAGAACAGACTCACAGACCAGTGGAACAGAACAGAGAGGCCAGATATTAACCCAAACATATATGGTCAATTAATATATGATAAAGGAGCTATGGATTCCCCATTATATAAATGGGGAAATGACAGCCTCTTCAACAGCTGGTGTTGGCAAAACTGGACAGCTACATGTAAGAGAATGAAACTGGATCACTGTCTAACCCCATACACAAACGTAAACTCAAATGGATCAAAGACCTGAATGTAAGTCATGAAACCATAAAACTCTTAGGAAAAAACAGGCAAAAATCTCTTGGACATAAACATGAGCAACTTCTTCATGAGCATATCTCCCCAGGCAAGGGAAACAAAAGCAGAAATTAACAAGTGGGACTATATCAAGCTGAAAAGCAAAGGACACCATCAGTAGAACAAAAAGGTATCCTACAGTATGAGAGAATATATTTATAAATGGCATATCCAATAAAGGGTTGACATCCAAAATATATAAAGAGCTCATCCACCTCAACAAACATAAAGCAAATAATCCAATTAAAAAATACTTCTCCAAAGAAGAAATTCAGATGGCCAACAGACACATGAAAAGATGCTCTACATCGCTAATCATCAGAGAAATGCATGTGAAAACCATAATGAGATATCACCTCACACCAGTTAGGATGGCCACCATCCAAAAGACAAAGAACAAATGTTAGCGAGGATGTGGAGAAAAGGGAACCCTCCTACACTGTTGGAGAGAGTGTAAATTAGTTCAACCATTGTGGAAAGCAATATGGAGGTTCCTCAAAAAGCTCAAAATAGAAATACCATTTGACCTAGGAATTCCACTACTAGGAATTTACCCTAAGAATACAGCAGCCCAGTTTGAAAAAGAGATATGTACCCCTATGTTTATCACAGCACTATTTATGATAGCCAAGAAATGGAAGCAACCTAAGTGTCCATCAGTAGATGAATGGATAAAGATGATGTGGTACATATACACAATGGAATATTATTCAGCCATAAGAAGAAAAGAAATCCTACCATTTGCAACAACATGGATGGAGCTGGAGGGTATTATGCTCAGTGAAATAAGCCAGGCGGAGAAAGACAAGCACCAAATAATTTCACTCATCTGTGGAGTATAAGAACAAAGCAAAAAACTGAAGGTACAAAACAGCAGCAGACTCACAGAACCCAAGAGTGGACTAACAGTTACCAAAGGGAAAGGGACTGGGGAGGATGGGTGGGAAGGGAGGGATAAGGGGGAAATAGGGGCACTACAATTAGCACACATAATGTAGGGGTGGGCACGGAGAAGGTAGTACAACACAGAGAAGACAAGTAATGATTCTATAGCATCTTACTACGCTGATGGACAGTGACTGTAATGTGGTATGTGGTGGGGACTTGATAATGGGGGGAGTCTAGTAACTATAACGTTGCTCATGTTATTGTACATTAATGATAGCAAAAAAAATGTGGGGGTTATCGTGACCGCGCCTGTCCACACTACTGGGTACACTCCCTTGCTCCAGATATAAAATAGGACTTTCACCACTGTAAAAAAAAAAGTGGAAGTTATCTAACAATCTACATACTTAAATATATTCAAGTGATTGAACTCTGGCCCAGGAATAGTGCCTCCTACACTCGAAATAGTTACAGTTTAATCTCAGTGCCAATTTTTTCAGATTTAAAAATATATATGCTTAAATATGACATTACATTCATAGAATAAAGATTGTAAAAGTTATGAAATTGTAGTTAGATCTCTAAATAGACACCATGCATCTTAAACTAGGGATAAAGAGAGGGCAAGAGCGGATAGTTACTGAAATTTGCACTGTTAATAGCAGAAATCCCCACCTCCCACAAGTTAGGAAGAAGGGTTTGGAAAATAGGAAATACATTCTCTAGGTTTCAAGTTTTTACAGCTGGAGAATTTTTAAAACCCAAGACAAAAGCTGAGAAAATAATGATCGGTGCATAGAATCAGCCACATTTTAGGGAAGGAGTTTGATTAAATCATCAGGCAGCATCATTTAGGAGACTGCCAACATCAGAAGAATGTAACTTTTAGTTTTAGTAGTTTAGAGTTAAAAAGGACATTAAGTTTCTTTTTGGATAACAAACTCATACTGGTATGCCGGGCTCATCTAGCACTAGTTAGAACATGTCTCTCCAGATCTTGGATGTAGGAGATGCTGCAAGCTTGTTGGTTCATATTGGCAGGGAGTGGGGCTCCCTAGAGGGTGAGACACCTTGGGTGGATTTATGGAAGGTCAAGGCTTTTTGAGAATTTGAAGTCTCAGCTTGGAAGAGAAGCATGGCATCATGTTGTCAAGAGAAAAAAATCGAGTGTGTATATTTGTTTCATAAAGAGTCAAGTATTTAAAATGAGTTTTACTTGTGAGGGAGATCTTTACTGGAGATATTTACTTGAGAGAGATACACTCTCCAAATGGAATCAACAGATATTCACTTACAGAAAACAGTGCTAAAATGAAACACTCATTCTTCTTATGAACATACCCCATCTTCTTCAGGGCCTTAAACATACCCCTAGAACAATCTCTGATTCCAAGAAACTGACAAATGCACAGGAGGCGCACCTCAGCCTCCTTTCAGAATTCTATAACCTCTAATTATAGAACTATGGAACTATAGTTATAGTTCCATACTATATAATCATAGTGGTTATCGAAGATTTCCATCTAGTGGTTTCCATCTAGCACCACGGCAGTCTATCCACCACACCACGATCATGAAGAATATATCATGTACCACAGTGACAGTAACCTTATGTGGCTCCCCATGCCTTTCGAATGACACAGCAGCCCAGGCCCCTCATGAATTCACTTCTCCAGTGAAAATTCCTTGCCATTCTACTCTCCCGGGAAGATGTCAAACCATGAAATGCTGTGGCTCTCCAAAGTACTGTTTTCCTCTACTTGGAATGCCTTCCCACAACTGCCCTCTTCCCTGGTGACTTCTGTTCTGCAATATCCAGGGCTACTGTCAAATCTGAAGGTTTCCCCTGGAATGTGCCTCCTCCCCTCTTTCCTCTGAACAACTAAATCCTTATGGGTGGTCAGCAACTGAAGTAGTTAATATATTTGTCTTTCTCTGTCACCAGATTGATTATATATGAAAATGCTCTTTGTTTGAAATCAGTCGAGGACCCTCTGGAGGAAGGAAAGATTCTGGATGACGATACCCCGTATTTATTCTTTAAACCCTCTCAGATGGTTCTTACTCACATTGAATTCAAAGGTACATTGAAATCAATATTCACTGATGTGATTCTTGGACCAGGAATATCACCATCACTAAAGAACTTTTTAGAAATGCAAACTCGTTGGTTCTTCAAAATTGAGAGCAAGTGTCAAATCTACTAAAGAGATCTCCAGGCAATATGACTCTTCTGTCTCTACTGAATAGCAACATCCTTATTTGTAATTATCAACTGAAGTGGCTATTCTGTTCCTCCTTCTCTGTCACCAGATTGGTTTTTCTTTCAGACATTCTTTGGAATCACTTGAGGTGCTTCTGGAAGAAAAGCTCTGGTTGATGGTATTCCAGAATATCCTATCATATTTTTCTTAAAAAAAAAACTCAGATGATTTTCAATTCACACTACCTTTGAAGAAGTATCGAAACTGATCATCTCTGACAAGATCATTGCACCAGGACCATCAGCACCACTCAGGTACTTGTTAGAAACGTAAACTTTAGGGTCTCAGTTCAGACCTACTGAGCCAGAAAGTCTGGGGTAGAGTCCAGTTATCTATGCAAGCTCTCTGGGTGATTCTGATACTCTCAAAAGCTTGAGAACTAGCGTTCTATCTTATGTGCTCCTTCAACACAAATAAAGTATCTGGCTCTATGAAATTATTTTTAAAGAAAACTAGAACTGGGATTAGGGATATCTACTGATACTTGAGTAGAAAGAAATGTCCAGAAATCTCCAAAGAAACAATAAAAACTGGCAGAATATTATGTTATGTCCAAAGAATGTTTAACTCCTTGTTATAGAAGACCATTGAGAAAATTCCTTGGAAGTGACCTGAAAACACTTCCTTTTCATTAGAAGTGGACAGTTATCAGACATGCTTACTCTATTTTTTTCTCTAACAATACAGAATAATTGTCTCTGCTCCTTCTAAAATGTTAGGATACATGAAGTAAGCACTAAGGAAGTAGAAGTGACACATATTCAATCCCTTGCACAAAGCTTCATTGCTTTTAAAATTTCCTTTCTTAATCTGTTGAAATAGGTAAAAGAACTAATGGGCACTGGTTTCAAATGAATGAAGACCATAATACCAGAATATACTAAAACTGATGACCAGGACTCCAATTTCCAACACTGTTCCCAATATTTGACATATTAGAGTAACAATCCAGTCACTATTGCAGAGTTTGCTCGCTATTGTGGCCAATTTGTGAGAGAAAACTTAGGGAAATTTATGTTATTTTTTTGTTAACAATTTTGTCTGTTAGTTGAATTACATGTTTGATTTTCTCATTTGCAAATGCGTATATTGATGAGAAAAGGTAAATGAGTTAATAGAGCTGACATTCTCTGCTTCTAGTTACAGGCTAATCTGAAGAAGCTGGTATAACTATGTGGTAATTATTGTCTTGTAAATAAATGGCAAGAGTGCAAATAATAACAACCAATGATGCTAATCTGAGTGAATAAAGGCACAAGATCATCTCAGAGAGTGATACATTCTATGAAGCAAATCAAACAGGTGGGATTAAGTTTGACATGTTTGAGGAGAAAGATAAGGTGGTAGCTACAGGACAGATGTTTGTAGTAGGTCCAGGATGGATGGGATATAACTTTTAAATAGAGTGATGACAAAACACCTCCATGAGAAATAACATTTGAGGAGGTGAATATCTGAGGGGGGTTGCTGAAAGCAAAGGAATAGCAAAGTCTCTGAGACTGGAATTTGAGGAACAGAAAAGAGGCCAGAATTGTTGGGGCATTGAAAGCAAGCAAGTGTAATATGGCCTTAGAGATAAATAGCAGCCTAGATCGCATGTAAGACATAGTAGTCCATTGTAAGAACTAGTTTACAGTCTAATGACTTATTTTACAATTTGTCTGAGATGAGAAACCTTCGGAGATTTTGAGCAGAGGAGTGAAACGTTCTGTTTTCCTTTTTAAAAAGATCATCCTTTCTGGTATGTTAAGAGTAGTAACTAAGGGGATAAAAGAAAGCCAGAGACACCAATTAGGATGCTATGAGAATAATGAAAGTGAAAAATGATGACACATCATACAGGGTGCTAATGATGGAGGAGTTAAGAAATGGCTGAATTCTCCAAATATTTTGAAGATACAATCAAAAGGATTTAATAATACATTGAAATATGATAGGAAGAAAGGAATCAAGTTTGACTTTCATGTTTTTTTGACCTAAGCAAACAGGAGGAATGTTGGAGTTTCCATTTACTAAAAGGACATAATCTGTGAGTGATAATTATTTCATGTAGAAGATCAAACATTTAAATTTGAGATGTCTTCATGCATCTAAGTGTTGCAAGCAGGCTGCTGGATATACAGTAATATGGAATTGAGGCAAATCCAGGTAAAGATGTGACTTGGGATTTCAGCACGCAGCCCATTTAAACCTTGATACTAGGGACCATCACCAGAGAAGTGAGTGCAGAAAGAGCAAAAGTCCAAGTCCTGAGACTGGAAGCACTCCAGTAAAAAGAGAGCAGAGATAAACGCAGCAATTAAGACAGAACAAGTGGCCCAAGATTTAGGAGGGGATTCAAGAACATCTGATGACCTGGAGTCAAGTGAAGAGTGTTCCAGGGAAGGAGTGACCGACTTAATCAGGTAAGATGAGGCCTGAGAAGTCACCCTTGAATTTAGCAACATAAAGGTCACTGTTAACTTTGACAAGATAATTTTGGTGGTTCATGAAGAAAGGACTGACTGGAGTAAATAAGAGAGAATAAAGTGAGAGGAAATAGAGGCAGCAAGTACAGGAGACTTCCCGAGAGCATTGCTATAAATGAAAAGAGAGAAATTTAGAAGTAAGCTGGAGAGGAAAATGATGTCAAGAGATTTGTGTTGTTTTTTTTTGTTTGCTATGTTTTTAAAGATGTGAAAAAGAAAAATATTTTTACATTATTAGGAGTGATCCAGTAGAGAGGGAGAAGTTGTTGAGGCATCATTGAAAGGAAAGAACTTTCAGAATAATGCCCTTATGAATCTGAAAGACACACTGAACAGGTGACTTGAGTCTAGAGGTATGTGCTGGTGGGAAAGCATGGATTTCTCAAGTGCTCCATCTGTAGTGACATATTTGCTCCTTGACCTGAACATGAGTGGTGTGAACAGAACTGGAATATGTGAATTTTCTTGATAAGATAGTGAATCTACATCAAGAAATTAAAGGGTAGTATAATAAGACTGGATCTGGAGTTTGATCTTGATATCCAGATCATATAATCTGATATTTTAAACAGACAATAAATTTGTGATTTGTTATTTAGATATTGAAATATCTTTTCTATAGTATTTAATATAGTTTTATTCAGAATAATTTGGTTCCAAATCAGCAACATTATGATATGCACCAATAGTCAGACTTCAATATAATCACTAACATTAACTTGAAAAAAGAGATGTAATAAAAGGAATATTATTCAGCCATAGAAAATGAGGAAATATTACCACTGGCCACAACATGGATGGACGTTGAAGCCATTATGCTATGTGAAATAACTCAGACAGAGAAAGACAAATACAATATATCTCAGTTATATGTGGAATCTAAAAACAAAAACAAAAACCACACATACACACAACCCAAACTCATAGAAAAAGAGGTCAGATCATCAGATTTGTGGTTGCCAGAGGCAGGGGGTAGAAGGAGGGGAAACTGGAGGAAGGTGGTCAAAAGTTACAAACTTCCAGTTATAAGATAAATAAGTACTAAGGATGTAATATACATGATGATCATAGTTAACACTGCTGTATGAGATTTCAGACAGCTGTTAAGAGAGTAAATCCTAAGAGTTCTCATCAGTAGGGGGATTTTTTTTCTCTTTTCTTTTCTTTTCTTTTTATTGTATCTATATGAGATGACAGATGTTAGCTGAACTTATTGTGGTAAACATTTCACAATATATTTAAGTTAAGCCATAATACTGTATGTCTTAAATTTATACACTGATATGTCATTAGTGCTCAATAAAATTGGTAAAAAATAATTGTATTTATTAAAATGTTATTAAATGTTTATAAATAATAAATTTTATAGTTATTAGAGTATCTTGGAGTTAATCCTATATATGTCTTTATATAATATAAATATCTGAATATATACATGTGTATATGTATTATGTATATATATATAAGACTAGTTTTTATTAGGTTTTCTTAAAATTAATAGGTTCTTCATAACTGGAAGATTGAGACAATGGCAGCAGTAAGCAATTTACAAAAATGTTGATATCAGTTGATGAATAAAAACAATCTATAGTTACATTAATTATAATCTACATTGCATTAAAATTACAGATTTCTTACTTTTGAAAACAACTCAGAGCACAGTGAGTATACAGCATGGTCAGCAATACTGTATTACAAACTCCACACTGCTAAGAAATTAGATCTTAATTGTTCCCACCACAAAGAAGAAATGAAAATTATGTAACATGATAGAGCTATTAGCTAATGCTATGGTGGTAAGCACATTACAACATATAACAGTATCACATCAACACACTGTATACCTTAAACTTCTACAATATTATATGTAGTCAATTATATCTTAATAAAAATATTAACTCATATAACACCTATCTAAATTTACAGATAACCTTTATGTATTGTGCTATTTTCAACTGTATTTATCATATATATCCTATCTAACCCATATCCATATCCTTGTCCAGGATAATTTCTATTCCAGTGTCTATATATCTATAACTCCTCGGTTGAGCACCCCAAGTTGTGCTTGGGATCACTATTAGTTAATCATTTTTTCCATATTGCCAAGTCTCACATCAGTCAATAAAAACACAAATAGCCAATGATGATACATAGTATTTATGGATATGAAAATAATCTATTTACTCAGCTTTTATTTTTTGCAAGGTAGTGTACTTTACATGCCTGTGCCCATTTAATCTATACCACAGCCCAACAAGTGGCACTAGTATTCAGATTTTTCAGATGGGAGAGGTTGAGACCTACTCAAGTCATACAGCCTGCCCCAGAGCAAACAACCGTGTAAATTCTGAGAGGAGAGAGGTGACAAGGGGGACAGAGAGTCCAGTGACCTCTCAGTAATGAATACTTTTATGGGTATTAGAAGCTGGGTGATGAGTGGCCTAAATTTGCACTTGCAGCTAGAGGAGTAGAACGTCACCCAGGCTTTGGAGGAGGGGAGAGAGATATAAATGCTTGGCCCATTCCCAGCCAGCTTTAGGAGGCTGATTACTCCAGACATAAGGATGTCACATGGGCAGCTGTACACACAGTCGGCTTCTCCAGCGCTGCACAGGTGCCCCACCTGCTTCTCTCCTGCTGCTGGGTGAGCTATGGGGGACTCAGTGCAGTGGCCCACCTTCTATCATTTTATCCCGCCAAAACGCTGAAGTTTGTTTTGCCTTGGTTCAGTTGCACAAACACTCACAACAGTTCAAAAAAAGTTCCAACAAATTACATATGTACAGGTCTCTAATTTTGAATGTTAACATTGACAGATGTTAGATAAATCCTCAACATTTACTTAATTTTTCAAATTAACTTGCCCGGTATTATTAAAATAAGTGTCACATTCCTCACACGAGTAATTTATGCTAACAGTATTTTAGTTCTTTCAGAATGCTCTAAAAAAATACCATAGCCTGGGTGGACTTCAAACAACAGAAAAATATTTCTCACAGTTTTGGAGGCTGGAAGTCAGAGGTCAGGGTGTGGGCACGGTCAGGCGAGGGCCCTTTCCAGGTTACAGACTTCATTCACCGTATCCTCATGTGGTGGGAGGCACAAGGGAGCTCCTCGGACCTCTTTCATAAGGATGTTAATGTCTTCGGGAGGGCTCTGCCCTCAGGACCTTATCACCTTCCAAAGGCCCCCACCTCCTAATTCTGTCACATTAGGCATTAGGATTTTAACATATGAATTTTGGGTGACAAGCATTCAGACCATAGCATTTAGGCTGTCCTCTGGGGCTCTAATCGGACTTAGCCATGTCCATGCTGTTTCATCTCTTAAAATATAAATCACTGAATTGAAGTTTTACTTTTAAATAATGATTTTTAAAATTCTGATAGTACTAAAAATTTTAGTGTCTGCAATAATGATGTTAAAGAAAGTTTTTGTATAAGGAAACTGTAGTTTAATATGTTCATTGAGTAGAGTAAAATGATTTAAATTGATTTCATAATATCAGAAGTTTCTGAATTCTACTAAGCAGTATAATAAATACATACTAAGAACTTTAAAAATACTGGCCTGTACCTTCAGTGGCTGAGTGGGTGCCAGAGTTTTACAGATTCTTGGTTTAGTGTTCTTGCAGTGGCATGCAATGAAAAAGACAACTTGAGCTTAATGAACAGATCTGCTCAGAACATGCACTCTATTCTGACTCTGTGCTCTGTGAGTAATTTTGATACTGATTTTAATTCTCAAATAATACAGAGGAAAAATCCTTCCCAGCTGACAGTTAGAGCCCTCATTTTATTCTACTCTCTGAGTAACTATGATTGTGTAAGGCCTCATTACCTATAAAAAATGAGTTTCAGAGAATTCAAAGTTGAGAAACAATGCCTCAGCCATTATGCTGCTTTTAATGTTAGAGCTGCTATACACAGGTGTGGCTAGTAAGGAATTCAGAAATTCGAACAGCAGTGTGTTTCCAAGGCCAACCAATGGATTTTTGAGTCAGAACAGCAAAAAGGATTAGGAGAGTTGGTGGCAAGTGCAGAAAGAGAGCATAGAAGAGAAAAGTAGTCTTTTTGAAAAAGCCCTCAAGCCAAGAAACCTCAAATTCTCCCAATATAAGGACATTTTTCTCAAAAATCCTTTACAGAAGTGCCAATCCTCCCACAACTGCACCAAAGAAAGATACTTTAAGTTGATCATGTCATTATTTCTTAACAAGCCTCAATGCAGCCAGAAATTGAGTAGTCGATTTACCATCATTGGAAATATTTAACCATCAGTCCCCAGAGTTATCTACTACCAATTTTACTACCAATGCTTTCCTGTTCCTGTAGAGAATGCATAGCACCATTACAAGTGGCCTTCACATTGCATTACTACAGGGAAGCAATTAGCTGCAGGGAGAATGTAAAATAGGAAATGAGGCATGGCTCCATTTATTTACAGGTGAGGAAAAGTCACAGAACTTGAGGGTGCTCCACCTCCTGTGGGCAGCCAGTCGGCTGCCCTACCACATCACCTCACTCTTCTATAACACATCCTGCCTGTTAAATTTTTACTTGGGCATTTACTGGTTAGCTTGTAAACATAAATATCTGTGAGAAACTATTTGCATGTCTGAATACAGATCACCTCATTACATCTAAAACAAACTACCGTGTGCTCAATTTGTAATTCCCAAAGTTCATACTTTCAAATACTTCATAGTTTAAACATTCTTTTTCTGGAAGCATTTATATAGTGAAATTATTTGATGTCCTCAGCAGGTATTGCTGCTATTTAATACTTAAAGTAAACTACTTGCATGCATCTTCCGTTTCCAACCTGTAAGTTTCCACATTTCTGATTATTCAAAAATATAAAGAGGTTTTAGAAACAGCAGATTTTGAGAGTGAAATTCCTTACACAGAAGATAGTAAAAAAAAATCCCAGGTTAGTTTTTTCTCTTGTTCAAACTGTTACACACTTACATCTAGAGTCAGTAGAATACTAAACTTCCAACAGTATTACAGATTTCATATGTGTTGTCAAATGCATCATTCTATATAGCTCCTTGATAATATTCAGGAGTGGTACATGGAGGTAATAAAGACTCCCACGATGAGAAGCAATGGAAATTTCCTCATCACAAAGTCACTCTGCTATTCTTTTTACTTTGGCAACATGTTAAATACACTTTTCTGAAATATTTAAATTGTGCTATTTAATAGCCAATGTTCTTAAGCCCCATTATGAAGTGTTATCTAAATTCCTGAACACAGATTCCACTGATCAGTTATGAGTTAGCAAAAACAGTTGTCATTCAGTTTGTCTTTAAAATACAAAGTGCAATTTACACAGTGAATCAAGGAAAAATGTATGATCTTTCAAGTTCTACCAAATTTAACAACTTTATTATACTACTGAGCAGTCAGTAAATAAACATTTCCTGAGCAAAATCTGAGTGCAAATATTTTAATTTTATAGACAGTTTACTGGGAAAATACTGAACATCTAATATATGGTCCAAATAATATATTTTGGTATAAAGGAGAAAAAAATATATTTTAAACTATTGAGAGCATTTATGAAGCAAGATGAGCATTATCTCTGCTTTCCTGTATCTTACATTCCCCTTTGTTCTATATCACTATTTTTTTCCTACAATTACAACACAGAAAGTGATAATACTATCAGAATTATGATTGTGAATAGCTAGTAATTTTTAGCATTTTTTCTATGCTCTAAGCAATGTGCTGAAGTACTTAAATCTTAAAACAAAAAATAATGTTTGGCATCTTGTCATAAACAAGCAGAAAATATGACTACATATAAAGAAAGGTCTTCAGACATTGTACCAGACAGTATAGGACACCGATCACTGTCCGAAGAGAACAAAGCAAGGGGATCCCCTGCTGGCGCAGCTCCTGCCTGGAGGGATGTTCGTAACCAAAGACTAAGAAAAGGGGCTTGGAGCAGACTGTGGGAGGCTAAGCTGCGTGGACAAAGATTGGATCAGGGAACGAGAAGCAGTAGAAGTTTACAAGGTAGAACACTTGATAGAAGGAGATACGCAGAGAAACATCTCCACAAACCTGAACAGGGTTTCTGAGTCTTGGCTGCATTCTGAGCTGCATATCCTCAAGGAGAAATACCACAAGGTGGAGAAAGAACAACTACCATGCACTGTGAAACTGCAGAACTCCAGGAAATCATACAGGGCTGAGATGTTTGAGACCTCACCATCCAGAGTAGAGTCCTTGTTGATCACCTGGGGCTTTTAGGAGAGAGCCTAGCGGAGTCACATATGAAGAAAAGCCACAATAGACCCAGTTTACCAAAGCTTTAAATATTTAACAAATCTTAAGCCAAACCTGATGGAAACAAACTGGCCCCTAACTTGACTATTGCTAAACAAAAAAGGAAACCAACAGAATTCCAATAGTTAACTCTGTAACATTCATAATATTAAGCATCTAATTATAATTACTAAATATGTTTAAAAAATGTTACCCATAACAACAAACTTTTATCAAAAGAAATAGACTCAGGAATGAATCAACAGATATTTATTTTAAAACAGCCATTATTAATAAGGTCAGGGATTTCATCAAAAAGGCAAAAATAATGAGGAGAGAAGCAAAAAATATAGAAAAGAACCAAGTGGAAATTCTAAAGCTGAGTGAGAAGTAAAACAAGTGAAATGAAAACTTCAGTGTAACAATAAATAAAAGATCAAACACTATAGAAGGAAATAGTAATTATTTTAAAAACAGGACATAAACTATCAATCTCAAGTAAACAGAGGAAAAAAAGACTAAAAAATCTTTTACTTCAAACTATAATATGAATAATGTCTCAAAGGAGTAAAATTAAAATTGTAAAATGACTTGATTATTTTATGCAGAATAGTAGAAGTTTATTTTGTCACTAAATTGTTTTGTTAACTTTGTGCTTTTGACATACTTAAATCCTTTTTGAAAAGATTCCTTTAACTACCATAGTTTATTGCTATACATTTATATATTATTTATTTTAAATATTTGTCTTTGGAAACTTATGATTAATACCTTGACTCCTCTAATAACTATTGTTCCTCTTGATTGTATCTTTCCCATATAAAGGTCTCAAATTCAGAATAAAACTATCAAGGTGTATTTTCTATCTAAACTGTTTTTGGATTTTCTAATATGGCCATTAGGTAACACAGGATTTGGTCCTTCATGCTTTAAAAAAAAAAGTAAGAAGTTGAAAAAGCACAAAATATCAATCACAATATAAATTAGACACAGGGATGAAAGTACAGCATAGAGAATATAGTCAATCATTCTGTAACATTTTTCTATGTTGACAAATAATAATTATACTAGTTGGGGTAAGCATTTGATAATGGAGATAAACTGTCAAAATAAGACAGTAAGAATTGGTTTGTTTAAACTTCTCTACAGTTTAGCTGTCAAAACTGTCTGAAAGCTCTTGGATTAACTGGGGCTTGCGTTTTCCATATTGATTAGATTTTTACTACAGGTTTTCCTGTAGCCAACTAATATACTGATTTGCTGTTCTATAACCGATTTCAACATGCAGAAAAGACATTGTTCCATGGAATGCACCTTCTATATGGTTATGGGTCACTCTTACTCCAGAATTCTGAAGTCGAGTAACATACATAAGTCCATCATCTCTTAAGACATCATATTGGCAGGTGATAACATAGGTCGGGGGTAAACCACGCAACTTGCTGTCATCAGCCAGCAAAGGTGAAGCTCTCACATCTAAGAGCCCTGGATATTTTTTAGTGAGCTCTGAACTACTGTAAGTCGGTTTCTTATAAACATGTCCTTTCTTGAACTTCTCAGGGAGCAAGGAACTCCAGTTAACAAACTTGAACAGATGACTTGATTCCAAAGGTATGTGTTGGTTGGAAAGCATTGCTTTCTCGAGTGATCTATCTGTAGTAAAATATTCACTCCAGAGCCTGACCATTAGTGATTTGGGCAGAATTGGAAAGTGTGAATTCTCTCGATATGATGGTGAATCTGTATCAAAATTCTGAAGGGCAGGATATATTAAAGACTGTATCTTGGGTTTGCTCTTGACATCTGGGTCTTCTAAGAGCTGAAAAAAATTAGAATATGTTGCTGTAAATAAATCATTTTCACTAAAAAAATTAAAATAGCCACAATACAAAATGTATTATTAAATGCAAAATCCTTAAAAATATAACATAATAATGGAGCCAAGATGGCAGCGTGAGTAGAGCAGCAGAAATATCCTCCCAAAACCACATATATTTTTGAAAATACAACAAATACAACACTTCCTAAAAGAGAGACCAGAAGACACAGGACAACAGCCAGACTACATCCACACCTGCGAGAACCCAGCGCCTTGCAAAGGGGGTAAGATACAACCCACAGCCCGATGGGACCTGAGCGCCCCTCACCCCAGGCCCCTGGTGGGAGGAGAGGATTCGGAGCAGGGAGGGAGAGGGAGCCCAGGACTGCTAAACACCCAGCCCTAGTCATCCGCACCGGAGCGCAGACACACAGTGCGTGTGTGGGGTGCTGGAAACTAGGGAAACAGGACAGTAAGACCTGTGAGTGGGTCCACGCAGCCAGCACCCCTGGGACAAAGAAAAGTGAGTGCTTTTTGAAAGTCTTAAAGGGACAGGGACCCCACAGCTGGACGGAAGCATCCCGGGACACTTAGTCCAGCAGCTGGGAATCCTGGGGAACTCTGGGCACTCTAACCCCCTGGGCAGCAGAGCAGGTCAGAGGCCCTTCACAGAGATAAACAGCCTCCTGGCCGTTTCCCCTCCGATGCGGCTCCTCCATATCAGAGCAGTAGCCTGAGGCAGGCCACACCCACAGCAAATGTGGAGCTAAACTCCATAGAGGCCGGGCAAGAATCAGAAGCCCCATCTGCTAGCAACTGCCCAGCACAAGCTGCTAGAGGTCGCTGTTCTCCAAGGAGAGGAAGGCCACAAACCAACAAGAAGGGACGTTCTCCAGCCATCACTTGCGCCAGCTTCACAAACTATTTCTATAGCAATGAAAAGGCAGAAAAATTTGATACAGAGCAAAATCACAACTCCTGAGGAGATAGATCTAACCAGTCTTCCTGAAAAAGAATTCAAAATAAAAATCATAAACATGTTGACAGAGCTGCAGAGAAATATACAAGAGCTAAGGGATGATGTCCGGAGGGAGATTACAGAAGTGAAACAATCTCTGGAAGGATTTATAAGCAGAATGGATAAGATGGAAGAGGTCATTGATGGAATAGAAACCAGAGAACAGGAACGCATAGAACCTGATGCAGAGAGAGATAAAAGGATCCCCAGGAATGAAACAATATTAAGAGAACTGTGTGACCAATCCAAAAGGAACAATATCCGATTTCTAGGGGTACCAGAAGAAGAAGAGAGAGAAAAAGGGATAGAAATTGTCTTCGAAGAAATAATTGCTGAAAACTTCCCCAAACTGGGGGAGGAAATAGTTGCTCAGACTACGGAAGCACACAGAAATCTCAACAGAAGGGACCCAAAGAGGACAACACCAAGACACATAATAATTAAAATGGCAAAGATCAAGGACAAGGACAGAGTATTAAAGGCAGCAAGAGAGAGAAAAAAGGTCACCTACAAAGGAAAACCGATCAGGCTATCATCAGACTTCTCAACAGAAACCTTACAGCCCAGAAGAGAATGGCAGGACATATTTAATGCAATGAAATAGAAGGCCCTTGAACCAAGGGTCAGTATCCAGAATGATTATCATTTAAATATGAAGTAGGGATTAAACAATTCCCAGACAAGCAAAAGTTGAGGGAATTTGCCTCCCACAAACCACCTCTACAAGGTATTTTAGAGGGACTGCTCTAGATGGGAGCACTCCTAAAAAGAGCGCAGAACAAAATGCCCAACATATGAAGAATGGAGGAGGAGGAATAAGAAGGGAGAGAAATAATGATCAGAATGTGTTTAGAATAGCTCAATAAGTGAGTTAAGTTAGACAGTAAGGTAGTAAAGAAGCCAGTCTTCAACCTTTGGTAACCACAAATCTAAAGCCTGCAATGGCAATAAGTACATACCTTTCAATAATCACCCTAAATGTAAATGGACTGAATGCACCAATTAAAAGACACAGAGTAATAGAATGGATAAAAAAGCAAGACCCATCTATCTGCTGCTTACAACAGACCCATCTCAAACCCGAAGACATGCACAGATTAAAAGTAAAGGGATGGAAAAATATATTTCATGCAAACTACAGGGAGAAAAAAGCAGGTGTTGCAATACTAGTATCAGACAAAATAGACGACAAAACAAAGAAAGTAACAAGAGATAAAGAATGACACTACATAATGATAAAGGGCTCAGTCCAACAAGAGGATATAAACATTATAAACCTATATGCACCCAATACAGGAGCACCAATGTATGTGAAACAAATACTAACAGAATTAAAGGAGGAAATAGAATGCAATGCATTCATTATGGGAGACTTTAACACACCACTCACTCCAAAGGACTGAGACAGAAAATAAGTAAGGACACAGAGGCACTGAACAACACACTAGAACAGATGGACCTAATAGACATCTACAGAACTCTACATACACATTCTTCTCAAATCCACATGGAACATCTCCAGGACAGACCACATACTAGGTCACAAAAAGAGCCTCAGTAAATTCCAAAAGATTGAAATCCTACCAACCAACTTTTCAGACCACAAAGGTATAAAACTAGAAATAAATTGTACAAAGAAAGCAAAAAGGCTCATGAACACATGGAGGCTTTACAACACGCTTCTAAATAATCAATGGACCAATGACGAAATTAAAATGGAGATCCAGCAATATATAGAAACAAATGACAACAACAACACAAAGCCCCAACTTCTGTGGGACGCAGGACAAGCAGTCTTAAGAGGAAAGTATATAGCAATCCAGGCAAATTTAAAGAAGGAAGAACAATCCCTAATGAATAGTCTAATGTCACAATTATCGAAATTGGAAAAAGAAGAACAAATGAGGCCTAAGGTCAGCAGACAGAGGGACATAATAAAGATCAGAGAAGAAATAAATAAAATTGAGAAGAATAAAACAATAGAAAGAATCAATGAAACCAAGAGCTGGTTCTTTGAGAAAATAAACAAAATAGATAAGCCTCTAGCCAGACTTATTAAGAGAAAAAGAGAGTCAACACACATCAACAGAATCAGAAACGAGAAAGGAAAAATCACGACAGACCCCACAGAAATACAAAGAATTATTAGAGAATACTATGAAAACCTATATGCTAACAAGCTGGAAAACCTAGGAGAAATGGACAACTTCCTAGAAAAATACAACCTTCCAAGACTGACCCAGAAAGAAACAGAAAATCTAAACAGACAAATTACCAGCAAAGAAATTGAAGCGTAATCAAAAAACTACCCAAGAATAAAAACCCCGGGCCAGATGGATTTACCTCAAAATTTTATCAGACATACAGAGAAGACATAATACCCATTCTCCTTAACGTTTTCCAAAAAACAGAAGAGGAGGGAATACTCCTAAACTTATTCTATGAAGCCAACATCACCCTAATACCAAAACCAGGCAAAGACCCCACCAAAAAAGAAAACTACAGACCAATATCCCTGATGAATATGAAGTTGATGCAAAAATACTCAACAAAATGTTAGCAAACCAAATTCAAAAATACATCAAAAGGATCATACACCATGACCAAGTGGGATTCATCTCAGGGATGCAAGGATGGTACCAACATTCGAAAACCCATCAACATCATCCACCACATCAACAAAAAGAAGGACAAAAACCACATGATCATCTCCGTAGATGCTGAAAAAGCATTTGACAAAATTCAACATCCATTCATGATAAAAACTCTCAACAAAATGGGCATAGAGGGCAAGTACCTCAACATAATAAAGGCCATATATGATAAACCCACAGCTAACATCATACTGAAGAGGAAGAGGCTGAAAGCTTTTCCTTTGAGATCAGGAACAAGACAGGGATGCCCCCTCTCCCCACTGTTATTCAACATATTACTGGAGGTTCTAGCCACAGCAATTAGACAAAACAAAGAAATACAAGGAATCCAGATTGGTAAAGAAGAAGTCAAACTGTCATTATTTGATGATGACATGATATTGCACATAAAAAACCCTAAAGACTCCACTCCAAAACTACTAGAACTAATATAGGAATTCAGAAAAATTGCAGGACACAAAATTAACACACAGAAATCTGTAACTTTCCTATACACTAACAATGAACTAATAGAAAGAGAAATCAGGAAAACAATTCCATTCAGAAGAGCATCAAAAAGAATAAAATACCTAGGAATAAACTTAACCAAGGAAATGAAAGACCTATACCCTGAAAGCTACAAGACACTCTTAAGAGAAATTAAAGAGGACACTAACAAATGGAAACTCATCCCATGCTCCTGGCTAGGAAGAATTAATATCATCAAAATGGCCATCCTGCCCAAATCAATATACAGATTTGATGCAATTGGTATCGAATTACCAATAGCATTCTTCAATGAACTGGAACAAATAGTTCAAAAATTCATATGGAACCACCAAAGACCCCAAATAGCCAAAGCAATCCTGAGAAGGAAGAATAAAGTGGGGGTATCTCGCTCCCCAACTTCAAGCTCTACTACAAAGCCACAGTAATCAAGGCAGTTTGGTACTGGCACAAGAACAGAGCCACAGACCAGTGGAACAGAATAGAGACTCCAAACATTAACCCAAACATATATGGCCAATTAATATATGATAAAGGAGCCATGGACATACAATGGGGAAATGACAGTCTCTTCAACAGCTGGTGCTGGCAAAACTGGACAGCTACATGTAAGAGAATGAAACCGGATCACTGTCTAACACCATACACAAAAGTAAATTTGAAATGGATCAAAGACCTGAATATAAGTCATGAAACCATAAAACTATTAGAAAGAAATCATAGGCAAAAAACCTCATGGACATAAACATGAGTGACTTCTTCATGAATATATCTCCCCGACAAGGGAAACATAAGCAAAAATGAACAAGTGGGACTATATCAAGCTAAAAAGCTTCTGTACAGCAAAGGACACCAACAATAGAACAAAAAGGTATCCTACAGTATGGGAGAATATATTGATAAATGACAGATCCGATAAAGGGTTGACATCGAAAATATATTAAGAGCTCACACACCTCAACAAACAAAAAGCAAATAATCCAATTAAAAAATGGGCAGAGGATATGAAAAGACACTTCTCCAAAGAAGAAATTCACATGGCCAACAGACACATGAAAAGATGCTCCACATCGCTTGTCATCAGAGAAATGCAAATTAAAACCCAATGAGATATCACCTCACACCAGTAAGGATCGCCACCATCCAAAAGACAAACAACAACAAATGTTGGTGAGGCTGTGGAGAAAGGGGAACCCTCCTACACTGCTGGTGGGAATGTAAACTAGTTTAACCATTGTGAAAAGCAGTATGGAGGTTCCTTAAAATGCTGAAAATAGAAATACCATTTGACCCAGGAATTCCACTTCTAGGAATTTACCCTAAGAATGCAGCAGCCCAGTTTGAAAAGACATATGCACCCCTATGTTTATTGCTGCACTATTTACAATAGCCAAGATATGGAAGCAACCTAAATGTCCATCAGTAGATGAATGGATAAAGAAGATGTGGTACATATACACAATGGAATATTACTCAGCCATAAGAAAAAACAGATCCTACCATTCGCAACAACATGGATGGAGCTAGAGGGTATTATGCTTAGTGAAATAAGCCAGGTGGAGAAAGACAAGTACCAAATGATTTCACTCATATGTGGAGTATAAGAACAAAGGGAAACTGAAGGAACAAAACAGCAGCAGAATCACAGAACCCAAGAATGGACTAATAGTTACCAAAGGGAAAGGGACTGGGAAGGATGGGTGGGAAGGAAGGGACAAGGGTGCGGTAAAAGAAAGGGGGCATTACGATTAGCATGTATAGTGTGTGTGGGGGCACGGGGAGGGCTGTGAAACAGAGAAGACAAGTAGTGATTTTACAGCATCTTACTACACAGATGGACAGTGACTGTGAAGGGGTATGTGGGGGGGACTAGATGAAGGGGGGAGCCTAGTAATCATAATGTTCTTCATGTAATTATAGATTAATGATACCAAAATAAAAATAAATAAAAATAAAAGATACTGAAAAAATATATATATATAACATAATGCACATCTTGATAAAAGTCTTAATATTAATTTTTAGTACTAGATGTTCAAAGTTGAATGTTTTAATTTTCCAAAACAAAGAGCAAGTACCACTCTCTTCATAAAATATAATAGAGGATCTTTTATTGTAATTTGAATTTCATACTAATGTAACCAGACTTCCAATAGGAGGCATTGCACATATGTGATCCTCTTTCTCATTATTAATAAATATTTCAACTATCTTAGTTTGTCAACAAGCATCGAGATATGAGGGACTACTATTTCCTTAGCTCTGATAGTGAAATGTTAGATCTTGGAGAATCTAAATATTGTGGAACTATTAATTTATAAATTTTTGAGCTCTGCTCAGTCTTAGAAAGTCTAGTCTCTTTTTTCTCCCAGGAACAATAGAATTTGACAGTTTTTATCCAAGGTAATTTTGCTTTTGCTACTGGGACTAAATGTACTGGTCAGCAAACATGTATCTAATAACCTTGCTTTTTTTTTTCGTACAATGTTTGTATAAGTTTAGTTACCATTTTCACACTTTCAAAGGCTGTCTTTTCCCAAACACTACCAACTTTATCTTGTATACATCTGAAGCACTAGTATAATCAAGAAGAGAAAAACGGATTATCCCACTGAAAAAATGGTATTGCTGTTATCAGTGAGAGCCCTGGCCAGAACTTCTGGTACACTTTTGTTTTGAACAGAAGTAGTGGTAGTGTGTAGCCAGTTTCAAAGAGAAAGCTTTTAACTAACCATTAAATGTGATGTTTCCTGTGTTTTTGCTTACATACTTTTCAAATTTAGGAACTTTGCTTCTATTCCTTGTTTGCTAATTTGTTTCATTTTTATCAATATTGAATATTATCTGTAAAAACTCATGATTTTCTCCTTTAAACAAGTAAATTTGGAGTGTATTAATAGTTGTTCTCATATTAAATCTACACTCCACTAGAATATACTGAAGGTGATTGTGATATATTACCTTTTAATGTTGCTGCTTTGTTTGATAGTATCTTAGTTTAGGATTATGTATCTACATTAAAAAATGTGAATGCTATTTTGACTTCTCAAACTTACCTTGTCAGGTTGAAAATCAAGGTAAGTTAGCTTCTCAAAATGCAACTTTTGCTACTTTTTGGAATTTTCTTTTTAGGAGTAGAGATATTTTTTAAATAGTTGTTAGAATTTGTGTTTGAAACTGTTTGATCCTGGAGTGTATATGTGTGTGAATATATTAAAAGTATTTAAATTACTTCATCATAATAAGATAATCGTTATTTTCTATTTCTTCTTGTGTTGGTATGTTTTTCAATGAACCATTCCATTTTGTCTAAATTTAAATGTATTGCAGTAAATGTGTTCAAAGTATGTTTTTGTATTTTTAATACCTGCAAGATTTTTATAGCCCTTTGTTCATTCCTTATATCGTTTTATTATCTCCCTCTTTTTCTTAGTCTTACCAGAGAAAAATCAATTTTACTACTTTTTTCAAGGAATTACATTTACTGATTTTGTTGATCCTATTGTTTAATTTCATTTTTTATGTTTTTCCCTCTTTTCTCTCTCATCTTTCCCTCTACTTTTCAGACACCATTTTTTTCTCTTAATTGTAAGAAATGGATGCTTATTTGTTAATTTCAGTTATTTTTGTATATTAAGATTATATTTTTCTCTGGATATTTATATGTATTTCATAGAACATAATATGCAACATTTTTATTATAATGTAGTTCAAAATATTTCAAATTCCATAGATTTCTTTCAGACTTGGATTATTAAGAAATGAATATCTTAATTTCAAAGCATGTGCAGTTTTCCAGTTATATTTTGTTGTTAATTCAAAATGTAATGGAAACTGTGGACAGAGAATATAACCAAAATAATTTGACTTCTTGAATTTCACTGTGCACACAAATCATGTGGAATTCTTGTAGTATGCATATGGTTAATTCCAGAAGTCTGTGGTTAAGACCCATGATTTTACATTCCTAAGAAGGCTAATGCTGCTAATCCACAGATTATAATATGAAAAGCAGGGATCTATATGGTTTCAGTCCTTTGATATTGACTGACACTTGGTTAATAATACCTGTATGTAGAATTTTTTTAAATGTTTTGTATGTTTGAAAAGAATATACATTCTACTATTTTCTTTCATTATTTCAAATTTGCTAGTTATGTTTTCTAACAATTATTGAAAGAGAGTAGTAAAATTCTCCCACTTTTGCTATTAATTTATTGATTTTTCCTTTATTTCTATCAGTTTGCTTTATGTATTTGAGACTATGTTATTAGGTGTATATAAATTGATGTTATTTTTCATCTTCTAGGTGAATGGAATTAATAATAAGAATGTTGTATATTAACTCTAGTAATAGTTTTTGCCTCTAAGATTATTTAACATATTTGGTTTAAATTTACAATCTATTATTATGCTTTCTATTTGTCTCACCTGTTCTACAATTTTTTTCCCTCTCACATTATTTTGGTATATTGTTTTACTCCATTTTCCTGTGATATATTTTAAGAATTTTTTTATAGGTTACACTAAAGATTACAATAAAATCCATTAATTTATCAATGTCTAATACTGTTATATCTTATCTTCTTGGACAATATAGAAAGTTGTTAAAATACTTTAATATTTTTACTAGTTCCTGGATGTACTGGCTATTTTAAACCTCAGTGATATAATTATTATTGTTATATATAGCCAATATTCATATTCTGGTTTATCAATGTATTTACCACTTTTTTTTCTTGCTCTTTATTTCTTCCTGCCTCTTTGATCTTCCATCTGGGATTAATGTCTTTCTGCTTGAAATATCTTCTCCAGAATCCAAAGTGTCAGTATGCTTGTGAATTTTCTTGAATTTTGTCAAAAAATGTCATTTTGTCCTCAGACATGAAAGATATATTCATTTTAGTCTTGTTCACCATATTCTTGGTGTCTATACTGTATTTTTATTTCCTATCTTTCAATCTCTCTGTTCAATATTATATTAAATCATTTTTCTGACCTTTTTCCAATCTGCTGTGTTGTTGTATTGCAGTCAGTATACTCACAAACACTTTTGCGGCAACACAAAATATGGACTCTAGTGTAAACTATGGACTTATGGTGATCAGGATGTGCCAATGTAAGTTTGTCAACTGTAACAAATGTACCACTCTGGTGGGAATGTTAATAATGGGGGAGGCTTTGCAAGTAAGAAGACTGAGGCTATACTGGAAATTTCTTACCTTTCTCTTAATTTTGCTCTCAGCTTAAAACTGCTCTAAAAATATAAAATTATTTAAAAAACCTATATTGAGCATTTAATTTTTATGGTTAATGTTTTCATATTTTGAAGTTTTATTTCTTTATTTTTCAAATCTCTCATATCACTTTAGAGTTCCTCCTTCCAAAAACATACAAGTACTAAAATATATTTTTACTTTTATTAAACATATTCTATTTAAACATTTTTGTAATGATAACAAGATCTGAATCTGGGTGTTTCTATTACTTAATTACTATTTCCCTCTTTGGCTGTGTTCCTGGTTAACATCAACTTTCTACTGATTATTCAAATTAAAAAAAGTATTCTTAGGAATCACTTGAGAACTAGGATCAGGGCACCTTCTCTTAGTAATAAGCTATATTTAGTCCTGGCAAATACATACACATACTATACTATATTACAATATACAATATTCTGAATATACTGATTATATATAATATTCTGATTTCCTGATTATAGTTATTGCTATATTTACTGACTTTCCCTTATTCAAAAGTTCAGTATAGTATATAGGAAATTGTATGAGCATATTATATTAAAAAAAGCATTAAAGTATGAAATTATTCTTCTCAATATTTCCTAAATAAGTGAAAGCAAAATTATTGGTATCTTATAAGTTAAATGAATGTACCAAATATTATTATACATAAGATAAAAGAAAACATAATAAATGAAATGGTGATAAAAGAAAACATAACACATGAAAATAATCAGTCTTACCTGCTGAGTCACTGCTGCAGCTAAATTACCGCCAGCGCTGTCTCCAGAAATACCAACTCTCCCAGGATCTACACCATAGCTTTTAAGAACTTCCGGGTGTAAAAACCATTTTAAAGCAGTGTATACATCTTCAAATTGAACTGGGAAATGATACCTTGGGGCTAGTCTGTAGCTGTTGATGGAAAAACAGTGTTTCCTTAATTTTTGATTTTTTACTTATGTACCAAGCAAGGCAGGTACTCCCAATCCAAAATAAACAGTAAAATTTTGTTCTTACCAACATAATATTTGGGTATTTTCTATTAATCGGAAGATATTTTTCCTAATCATGAAATCTGACTGGCAATGACTAAACATTGTAATCTTTACAAACAAAATAAAAATTTTGTATGCTAAATATGGTTCAATCTTAGGGAAATACTGCTTAGCTGTCATCTCTTCCCAGCTAAAAACTTTTCAAGAATGATTTTTGTGTCCATTGCTAATCTTTTTCAGTAATCAGTTATTATTATTACTTATTCACATCTCCAAAATTACTTTTCCAACCTTACCAAAATATTCCCATTTGACATATAACCATCACTCTATTCATCCATAAATTCTGCTTTTTCTTGTATAAGTTTAAGTAGGTTCTCACAGACAGTGTGCTCTATAGAAAATTCACAGGCTTTTTCTATTCTTCCTCAAGTGTGCTCTAGACTGTAATTTGAAATGTGTTCTTAACTTCTACAGCTCATTTAGATAATAGTTGCTTTCATCAGTGGATTACCAGATGCTAGGCACCATTCCAAGCACTGTAAATGTATTATAACATTTAATCCCATATCAGTGCTGAAATGTGCAGCTTTTTATTAGAAGTTACATAAGTTTGCAGAGCCTACATTTTATCCCAGTCAACTGGCTCCAAAGCTATCACCCTTTTTTGTTTGTTTGTTTGTTTAAGTATAACTGATGGGCAATATATTAGTTTCAGGTGTTTAACATAGTGATCCAATATTTGTATACACTGAAATTGTCACTACTACAGTCTAGTTATTATCTTTCACCTTACAAAGTTAATTCAATATTACTAACTATATTCCCCCATCCCATACACTCCATCCTCCTATTTATTTTATAACTGGAAATTTGTACTTCTTGATCCCCTTCACCCATTTTTGCCTCCCCCGAACCCCCTCACCTATTGAAACTGCAAGTCATTTTTCTGTATCTATGAGTCAGTTTGTTTTGTTCTGTTTTTGAGATTAAAATATAAGCTAATAAAACAGTATTTGTCTTTCTCTGTCTGATTTACTTCATGTAGCATAATACCCTTAAGGTCCATCTACATTGTTGCAAATGGCAAGATTTCATTCTTGTTATGGTTGAGTAGTATTCCACTGCATGTATATAATCTCACATCCTCTTTATCCATTCATCCAATGATGGACAGTTTTTTCCATATCTCAGCTATTTAAATAGTGCTGCAATGAACACAAGAGTGCACATATCTTTTCCAATTAGTTTTCATTTTCTTTGGCTCCTTCTAATCAAGCTTTTTCTTGCTTTCAGGTGTCTCTTGAACCTTAGTCATCACTTACCACCTGACTTACTCTTAATATGTCCCATTGTTGAGGATGTGCCAAGACCTGCCAGTGACGTAAAGGGAGCGATCTCATTTTTGCACTTAGATTCAGGCTAACTGGAAGACAGATGCTCAGGCAGCAGCTTTTAAAGTATGCAAATATATATAGTCCTGTGTGGCAGCAGTCATAATCCTTGTCTGCCTCCAGACCAGGAGATCTGGAAGTCTACTCTAGATGACAGTTGCAAAAATGAGGCTACAAGGAGTGTATAAGCTCCTTTCTGTGGAGTCTTGAGCTGTAGTGAGACCAAGGAGGTGTCTCTCTACTTACATTCCCTGAGAGCACCTCCTTAGCCTCTAGATGTGTGAGAAACTTGAAGCCTATCCCTCAGGCCAAAACTCCAGACTAAGTAAATAAGGCTTTTTCACAGGAAGACTGGGATTGTGTTTCATTCTGCTGTCTGTGCAGTGCCCTGGGGATAGTGGCCTTCCAAGAAGTGTCTTTCTGATTGTTACAGTCCTGGGAGCTCTGGAATTCCAGTGCATCTGACAACCAGGGCCAGGTGATCAAGGGGAGTCCCCCATGTGATATGAAATTGTATGCAACTCTTGGATATGAGAGACTGTTTTAAAGTTTGATTTTCCTTTTTAACTAATGAACTCTTGAACTTGGCCAGAATAGCTAACTGTTTTACAAGCAATTACTCATCAAATCCAACAGAACAACTGACATTCAGGCCATAAAACTATTGACGTGAACTTTATGATGACAGAATAGTTAACTAATACAAATCAAGAATAGTTTGGTTTAATAAAACCAATGCAGTTGATCAGAGGGTAATCACAAGTGGTTCAACTGGTTAGCACCAAACTAACAGATTTTTGTCTCTTCTTTATCTAAATCATGTAATTACCTCCACTTGTTTCTCATGAAAGCCTCTCCCTTGCTCTCCCCAATGAAAGGGACACTTTTTGGTGACTCCAGTATTGTGTTCCCTGAATTGCAATTCTGAGACCCCCAAAGTAAAAGTCCTTTATTTTTTTTCAGTTTTGCCTTCTTCCTTGGTTGACTTTGGTTTGCACACACTGGCTAGCTTTAGCCAGGCAGTGGGAGAGCACAGAGGGCAGGCAAACTCAGGTTTTTTTGTGAGACTGGTGTCTCCGTCTCTCCTACCAGTCTTGATGGGGTCTTCTTGTCCTTTGTCATGGAAGACAGTTCACCTAGCTTTCAGATCTTTTTCAGAGGGAAATGACCCATATGTAGCTGTAAATTTGGTATGTCCTTGGGAGGAGATGATTCAGGATCTTCCTATGCCACCATAGTGGACTTGCTCCTAAAGTCCTCATCCTTAATACTCTGCTAACTAATGGGAAAACAAATCCAGAGGTGGTAGTCAAGATTTGATACTATAGGTTAATTTCACTTGAACAATTTCTTGATTCTCTGACCTTTGTTCGTCCTTGACCTGTATGTATACATCTTTTCTCTCTGACACTGGGCTGGATAGCCTCTGACATTAGGTCTCTTTGTCCATACTCAGTGTCATCAGTGATAGAGATTGATTTTTAACATAATAAAATGCTCAATATGGTTGAGTGGATATCAGTATGTGAAGCATCTGGCCTAAAATCAAACCAACAAAACTCTTACTTGGTTGATATGACAACTGCATCAAGCCTGTTTGCTGTCCATCTTGACAGAATGTCATAAGCATTAAAAGCTGAAATAAAAGAAAAATATACTGAAATATTAATGAGAATTGAAAAAGCTTCTGTTAAGAATAAAGGTTAATGGGATTACTTTATATTTCTTTCATCTATCTTGAACTACTGCATAAAGAAAAAAGCTAATATTAGGTTCATGTTGATCACTGGACATAGATCTCAGTAGAATATGAATTATTCCTCTCAGTGATCCTTTTACTTGCCCTTGATCAGCTTTCCTTCCCATTTACCAAATTTCTGAATAGTATATTCCAAATTGTCTTGGTTTAGCTATCCTGTTATGTGATTGCCATGTAGTTAGAGTATGGGAATACAAATTTGAAGAGACATGTTCTTTGACTTTAAGGAGCTCACCTTTATGGGGGCTGGGGCAGAGATAGAGATCAACAACAGAAATACAAAAAATAGTTCCCTAAATTGAGGTGAGTAGACAGCAGTGTTGAGATACAGGTAAGATCCCTTATTACCTGTTTGGGGGATGTGGGAAGAATTTTTAAAGGATTTGAGAAGACTAGAGACTGCACAGATGCTTTTCCAGGAAGTGTATAGATGTTTTTCTAGGAAAACTGTGTGTGTGTGTGTGAGAGAGAGAGAGAGAGAGAGAGAGAGAGAGAGAGAGAGAGAGAGTGTGTGTGTGTGTGTGTGTGTGTGTGTGTGTGTGTGTGTGTGTGTGTGTGTATGTGTGTGTATTTGGGTTTGATTCTTATTCAGGGACAGCTTTAGGAAAACAGTTTGAAGAGCAAAAAAGCTTTGAGTAGTAGGGCCCATTTGAAAGACAAACTGGTTAAAAAAAATCAGAAACACCATTTGATCAACAGCAGCTGACAACAACTCTTATTCATAGACATCACTGAGCAGTACCCTCTAAATTGCTTTTTACACCCTCACTGCCAACATACAATTTCTCTACTGATCCTCTTTCTCTTCCTTCTCATTGGTAAGACTTCTCCTTCTGCTTGTTGGCAATCCCTCTAGTTCCCTACCACTGCATCTGGGACTATGCAGCCTTAGTCATCAAACCCAGTTCTTCAAATACTGCTATTAACTGTTTTTTTTTTTTAACTCAGCTTGCATACATATTTACAACCCTCACACACTGAAATAAAAAGTACATACTATCATATTTGTATTTCCTTTCTGTTTGACTCCTTTTACCTCATTTTCTCTCCTCCATGAAGCTTCTTGAAAACACTGCTTTAATTTTCCCATCACTCTTTCACTATCCACCCATCAGAACTGCATGAACATCCTACCATTCTATAATTTCTGTCCTCACACAATAAGAGTCTTCAAATCTATGAGGCATTTTTTCAGGATCACTCCACCACTTGGTACTGCTACCTCCACCCTCTTTCTTAATATTTTCTTCTCTCTTGGTTTCCCTTGTATCTCTGAATATTCTTAGTCACTTGACTAAGTCACTTTTTCCTTCACCATTTTAAATTAGTTTCAAGCCAGCCCTCTCTAAATTACCTAACCTAGAACAGTGGCAATCAGAACCCCCTTTGGGCCTAGGCAACTGAGGCCCCTCTTAGAAGGACTGCTGGGACATCCTCTGGCTGCCTTCTTCTCTGGAGGACTCAGATCCAGGAGAGAGAAGTGGCCTGCCTTCCCTCGTAGCCGACACTCCCAGTACTCCAGAGTTTGAGACTTGGACAGCTTTTCTGCTTTTACTTGAACTGAAGTATTTTTCTGAAGTGAATTTTGTTCTGGGAAAGGGATAGAAGTGTTTTTTGAGAAAAGAAATGAAAAGGAAAAGAGAGGACAACATCCAGACCACATCCATACCTGCAAGAACCCAGCGCCTTGCGAAGGGGGTAAGATACAAGCCCCGACGCGGCGGGACCCGAGCGCATCTCCCACCAGCTCCCGGCGGGTGGAAAGAAACCAGAGCGGTTTTTTTTTTGGCGAGTGCTTTTTGGAAGCCTTAAAGGGATGGGCCCCCATTGCTAGGGAGGCAGGGTGGCGGGACCGGTGAGCAGGTGCCTGGGACCAGCGCCTGAGGACAAAGAATATCCCGCGTTCCTCCGTGCAGGACCCGCGGGCGGGTGCCTGAGACCAGCGCCTGAGGACGGAGGAAATCGCGCGTTTTTCCCCTTTTTTTTTCTCTTTTTGGCGAGCGCTTTTTGGAAGCCTTAAAGGGACAGGGACCCCGGTGCTAGGGAGGCAGGGTGGTGGGACTGGTGAGCGGGTGCCTGGGACCGGCGCCTGAGGACAAAGAATATCCCATGTTTTTCCCTGCGGGACCGGTGGGCGGGTGCCTGAGACCGGCACTTGAGGACAGAGGAAATTGCGCGTTTTTCCCCTTTTTTTTCTACTCTTTTCTATGAGTGCTTTTTGGAAGCCTAAAAGGGACAGGGACCCCGGTGCTAGGGAGGCAGGGCGGCAGGACTGGTGAGCGGGTGCCTGGGACCAGCACCTGAGGACAAAGAATATCCTGCGTTTTTCCCTGTGGGACGGGTGGGTGGGTGCCTGAGACCGGCACCTGAGGACGGGGGAAATCGCGTGTTTTTCCCCTTTTTTTCCTCTCTTTTTGGCGACTGCTTTTTGGAAGCCTTAAAGGGACAGGGACCCCAGTGCTACGGAGGCAGGGCGGCGGGACTGGTGAGTGGGTGCCTGGGACCAGCGCCTGAGGACAAAGAATATAGAGCGTTCCTTCCCTGCGGGACCGGTGGGTGGGTGCTTTTTGGAAGCCTTGAAAGGACAGGGACCCTGGTGCTAGGGAGACAGGGCAGCAGGACCAGTGAGCGGGTGCCTGGGACAGGCACATGAGGACAAAAAAAAAAAAAAAAAAAATCGCGTTTTTTTCCTTTTTTTTTTTTTCTTTCTCTTCCCTCTCTCATTGTTGCTGTTGTTGTTTTGGTTTCGAGAGTGCTTTTTGGAAGTCTTAAAGGGGCAGGACAGGTCACGTAGACCAGAGGCAGGGAATCTGGGGATCTCTGGGCACTCTAAACCCCTGGGCAGCAGGGAGCACAGAGGCCCCTTACGGAGATAAATAGCCTCCCGGCCGCTCCCCCTCCAACGGGGCTCCACTACTTTGGAGGAACAGCCCCAGCCAGGCCAAGCCCACAGCAACAGCGGAGATAAACCCCAAAGCAACTGGGCAGGAAGCAGAAGCCCTGTCTGCGCACAGCTGCCCAGCACAAGCCACTAGAGGTCGCTATTCTCCCAGGAAAAGGCTACAAACCAACAAGAAGGGAAGCTCTACCAGCGGTCACTTGTACCAGCTCTGCAAACTATCTCTATCACCATGAAAAGGCAAAATTACAGGCAGACAAAGATCACAGAGCCAACACCTGAGAAGGAGACAGACCTAACTAGTCCTCCTGAAAAAGAATTCAAAATAAAAATCATGAACATGCTGACAGAGATGCAGAGAAAAATGCAAGAGCAATGGGATGAGATGCAGAGAAAAATGCAAGAGCAGTGGGATGAGATGCAGAGAAAAATGCAAGAGCAGTGGGATGAAGTCTGGAAGGAGATCACAGATGTCAGGAAAGAGATCACAGAAGTGAAACAATCCCTGGAAGGATTTATAAGCAGAATGGATAAGATGCAAGAGGCCATTGAAGGAATAGAAGCCAGAGAACAGGAACGTATAGAAGCTGACATAGAGAGAGATAAAAGGATCTCCAGGAATGAAACAACACTAAGAGAAATATGTGACCAATACAAAAGGAATAATATTCGTATTATAGGGGTACCAGAAGAAGAAGAAAGAGGAAAAGGGATAGAAAGTGTCTTTGAAGAAATAATTGCTGAAAACTTCCCCAAATTGGGGGAGGAAATAATCGAACAGACCATGGAATTACACAGAACCCCCAACAGAAAGGATCCAAGGAGAACACCACCAAGACACATAGTAATTAAAATGGCAAGGATCAAGGACAAGGGAAGAGTTTTAAAGGCAGCTAGAGAGAAAAAGGTCACCTATAAAGGAAAACCCATCAGGCTAACATCAGACTTCTCGAAAGAAACCCTACAGGCCAGAAGAGAATGGCATGATATACTTAATGCAATGAAACAGAAGGGCCTTGAACCAAGGATACTGTATCCAGCACGACTATCATTTAAATATGATGGTGGGATTAAACAATTCCCAGACAAGCAAAAGCTGAGGGAATTTGCTTCCCACAAACCACCTCTACAGGGCATCCTACAGGGACTGCTCTAGATGGGAGCACCCCTAAAAAGAGCACGGAAAAAAACACACAACATATGAAGAATGGAGGAGGAGGAATAAGAAGGGAGAGAAGAAAAGAATCTCCAGACAGTGTATATAACAGCTCAATAAGCGAGCTAAGTTAGGCAGTAAGATACTAAAGAAGCTAACCTTGAACCTTTGGTAACCACGAATCTAAAGCCTGCAATGGCAATAAGTACATATCTCTCAATAGTCACCCTAAATGTAAATGGACTTAATGTACCAATCAAAAGACACAGAGTAATAGAATGGATAAAAAAGCAAGACCCATCTATATGCTGCTTACAAGAAACTCACCTTAAACCCAAAGATAAGCATAGACTAAAAGTCAAGGGATGGAAAAACATATTTCAGGCAAACAACAGTGAGAAGAAAGCAGGGCTTGCAGTACTAATATCAGACAAAATAGACTTCAAAACAAAGAAAGTAACAAGAGATAAAGAAGGCCACTACATAATGATAAAGGGCTCAGTCCAACAAGAGGATATAACCATTCTAAATATATATGCACCCAATACAGGAGCACGAGCATATGTGAAGCAAATACTAACAGAACTAAAGAGGGAAATAGACTGCAATGCTTTCATTTTAGGACACTTCAACACACCACTCACCCCAAAGGATAGATCCACCGGGAAGAAAATAAGTAAGGACACACAGGCACTGAACAACACACTAGAACAGATGGACCTAATACACATCTACAGAACTCTACATCCAAAAGCAAAAGCAACAGGATATACATTCTTCTCAAGTGCACATGGAACATTCTCCAGAATAGACCACATACTAGCTCACAAAAAGAGCCTTAGTAAACTCCAAAATATTGAAATTCTACCAACCAATTTTTCAGACCACAAAGGTATAAAAGTAGAAATAAATTCTACAAAGAAAACAAAAAGGCTCACAAACACATGGAGGCTTAACAACATGCTACTAAATAATCAATGGATCAATGAACAAATCAAAATAGAGATCAAGGAATATATAGAAACAAATGAGAACAACAACACTAAGCCCCAACTTCTGTGGGACACAGCAAAAGCAGTCTTAAGAGGAAAGTATATAGCAATCCAGGCACACTTGAAGAAGGAAGAACAATCCCAAATGAATAGTCTAACATCACAATTATCAAAACTGGAAAAAGAAGAACAAATGAGGCCTAAAGTCAGCAGAAGGAGGAACATAATAAAGATCAGAGAAGAAATAAACAAAATTGAGAAGAATAAAACAATAGCAAAAATCAACAAAACCAAGAGCTGGTTCTTCGAGAAAATAAACAAAATAGATAAGCCTCTAGCCCAACTTATTAAGAGAAAAAGAGAATCAACATAAATCAACATAATCAGAAATGAGAATGGAAAAATCACGACAGACTACACAGAAATACAAAGATTTATTAAAGACTACTATGAAAACCTATATGCCAACAAGCTGGAAAACCTAGAAGAAATGGACAACTTCCTAGAAAAATACAACCTCCCAAGACTGACTAAGGAAGAAACACAAAAGTTAAACAAACCAATTACGAGCAAAGAAATTGAAACAGTAATCAAAAAACTACCCAAGAACAAAACCCCAGGGCCGGACGGATTTACCTCGGAATTTTATGAGACACACAGAGAAGACATAATACCCATTCTCCTTAAAGTGTTCCAAAAAATAGAAGAAGAGGGAATACTCCCAAACTCATTCTATGAAGCCAACATCACCCTAATACCAAAACCAGGCAAAGACCCCACCAAAAAAGAAAATTACAGACCAATATCCCTGATGAATGTAGATGCAAAAATACTCAATAAAATAATATTAGCAAACAGAATTCAACAGTATATCAAAAGGATCATACACCATGACCAAGTGGGGTTCATCCCACGGATGCAAGGATGGTACAACATTCGAAAATCCATCAACATCATCCACCACATCAACAAAAAGAAGGACAAAAACCACATGATCATCTCCATAGATGCTGAAAAAGCATTTGACAAAATTCAACATCCATTCATGATAAAAACTCTCAGCAAAATGGGAATAGAGGGCAAGTACCTCAACATAATAAAGGCCATATATGATAAACCCACAGCCAGCATTATACTGAACAGCGAGAAGCTGAAAGCATTTCCACTGAGATCGGGAACCAGACAGGGATGCCCACTCTCCCCACTGCTATTTAACATAGTACTGGAGGTCCTAGCCACGGCAATCAGAAAAAACAAAGAAATACAAGGAATCCAGATTGATAAAGAATAACTTAAACTGTCACTATTTGCAGATGATATGATACTGTACATAAAAAACCCTAAAGACTCCACTCCAAAACTACTAGAACTGATATCGGAATACAGCAAAGTTGCAGGATACAAAATTAACACACAGAAATCTGTAGCTTTCCTATACACTAACAACGAATCAATAGAAAGAGAAATCAGGAAAACAATTCCATTCACCATTGCATCAATAAGAATAAAATACCTAGGAATAAACCTAACCAAAGAAGTGAAAGACTTATACCCTGAAAACTACAAGTCACTCTTAAGAGAAATTAAAGGGGACACTAATAAATGGAAACTCATCCCATGCTCCTGGCTAGGAAGAATTAATATCGTCAAAATGGCCATCCTGCCCAACGCAATATACAGATTTGATGCAATCCCTCTCAAATTACCAGCAACATTCTTCAATGAATTGGAACAAATAATTCAAAAATTCATATGGAAACACCAAAGACCCCGAATAGCCAAAGCAATCCTGAAAAAGAAGAATAAAGTAGGGGGGATCTCACTCCCCAACTTCAAGCTCTACTACAAAGCCATAGTAATCAAGACAATTTGGTACTGGCACAAGAACAGAGCCACAGACCAGTGGAACAGATTAGAGACTCCAGAAATTAACCCTAACATATATGGTCAATTAATATTTGATAAAGGAGCCATGGACATACAATGGCAAAATGACAGTCTCTTCAACAGATGGTGCTGGCAAAACTGGACAGCTATATGTAGGAGAATGAAACTGGACCATTGTCTAACCCCATATACAAAGGTAAACTCAAAATGGATCAAAGACCTGAATGTAAGTCATGAAACCATTAAACTCTTGGAAAAAAACATAGGCAAAAACATCTTAGACATAAACATGAGTGATCTCTTCTTGAACATATCTCCCTGGGCAAGGAAAACAACAGCAAAAATGAGCAAGTGGGACTACATTAAGCTGAAAAGCTTCTGTATAGCGAAAGACACCATCAATAGAACAAAAAGGAACCCTACAGTATGGGAGAATATATTTGAAAATGACAGATCCGATAAAGGCTTGACGTCCAGAATATATAAAGAGCTCACACGCCTCAACAAACAAAAAACAAATAACCCAATTAAAAAATGGGCAGAGGAACTGAACAGTTCTCCAAAAAAGAAATACAGATGGCCAAGAGACACATGAAAAGATGCTCCACATCGCTAATTATCAGAGAAATGCAGATTAAAACTACAAAGAGGTATCACCTCACACCAGTAAGGATAGCTGCCATCCAAAAGACAAACAACAACAAATGTTGGTGAGGCTGTGGAGAAAAGGGGAACCCTCCTACACTGCTGGTGGGAATATAAATTAGTTCAACCATTGTGGAAAGCAGTATGGAGGTTCATCAAAATGCTCAAAACAGACCTACCATTTGACCCAGGAATTCCACTCCTAGGAATTTACCCTAAGAACGCAGCAATCAAGTTTGAGAAAGACAGATGCACCCCTATGTTTATCGCAGCACTATTTACAATAGCCAAGAATTGGAAGCAACCTAAATGTCCATCGGTAGATGAATGGATAAAGAAGATGTGGTACATATACACAATGGAATACTACTCAGCCATAAGAAGTGGAAAAATCCAACCATTTGCAGCAACATGGATGGAGCTGGAGAGTATTATGCTCAGTGAAATAAGCCAAGCGGAGAAAGAGAAATACCAAATGATTTCACTCATCTGAGGAGTATAGGAACAAAGGAAAAACTGAAGGAACAAAACAGCAGCAGAATTACAGAACCCAAAAATGGACTAACAGGTACCAAAGGGAAAGGAACTGGGGAGGATGGGTGGGCAGGGACGGATAAGGGGGGGGAAGAAGAAGGGGGGTATTAAGATTAGCATGCATGGTGGGGAGGGAGAAAGGGGAGGGTGGGCTGCACAACATAGAGAGGACAAGTAGTGACTCTACAACATTTTGCTAAGCTGATGGACAGTAACCGTAATGTGGTTGTTAGGGGGGACCTGATATAGGGGAGAGCATAGTAAACATAGTATTCTTTATGTAAGTGTAGATTAAAAATTAAAAAAAAAAAGAAAAGAAATGAAAGAAAGAAAAGGGGGATTACTCCTTAACAGGATAAAACTATTGGTAAATCAAAGATGAACGCATGCTTTAAATATCCTTAATGTTGATCACTTAAAGGGTGTCAGATGATCAGCTATGGAGGTACTCTTTTCTGATAATATTCCTTTCTCTTAATTAAAAAAAAAGCAGTTACTGTGTGCTGACCTCCAATGAGTTCTGCACAGTGGTATAGAGGGCATGTCAAAGTGTGGGCAAAGGGTCTGTTTGTTTCTACGCAGAAGATCAAGGCCTAGCTTGGATACCCAGAAAATGAACTAAGATACGATATGAGGAGGAGCTTCCGGCATCAGCACTCTCTGGAAGACTTGTGCCGGGGGATGATCATCAAAAAGCCTCCACAGGGATCCGGACGATGCTGCGGTTGTGGCTGCATCCAGCCCACCGTCTCCTGGACTTGCCATAAGAATGAGGAGGGAGATGTCTACACTGGCATGTGCATACAGTGAGACAATGAATTTGACCGGATCTGTACTGTTGGAACTCAACCAGGAGTTGGGAGGGGTGCAAGTTGTAGCACTCCAAAATCTCATGACTATGGACTATCTATGGTTAAAAGAACATATGGGATGTGAACAGATCCCAGAAAAGAGCTGCTTTAATTTGTCTGATGGTTCAAGTACAGTTGGACAATATCCATCATATCATAGATAAATTTTCACAAATGCCTAGGGTGCCTAAATGGTTTTCTTGGCTTCACTGGAGATGGATGGTAATTATAGATTTGCTTTGTTTATGTCACCGTATTCCTATTATGTTAATATGTGTGTGCAAATTAGTTAGTAGTTTAAAACCTATACATACTTAAGGTACTATACAAGAAGATATGTCAAAGAAATAATCAATCCTCCCATGTTTCCTTCATATGCTACATCTATAGCTTTTCTTCTTCCTTCCTAATTACAACCCTTAAATAGAATTCGTGCCTCATATAGAATTTACCGAGTATCATAATTCCTCCAGGTGGTAAAGATACCTCGAGACAAGTGCTGGGCATAGAAGCCACAGGGCATAAATCTGCAAAGAAGTAAAAAGCTAACCTTTGCAAACAATATGGCTTCTCTCTCACTTACCAACTTTACATTTCCCTGTATGGCCCCAGAAGATGACTGGTTAGCCAGAGACGGGTAAGATTCCTCAAGGGAGGAACAACCTAAGACAGGCACAGTCGCAGGGGGCCATCAGGTGAGAAATTGGGGATCAACAGAGGTGAGGCTCTGAACCTCACCCCCCCTGCTTTGAGAGAAATCTTCTGCATCCGTGGATGTCTTGCTGCCCTTGTCTAGCCTGGATTAATACTTAGTCCATGGGCACACACCTGATCATCTGATCATCTACATTTGCCTTCTTACAGCACTAAACTATGTTTTCTACCTTTATCTTGCATCTACCTACCACTTCAGCATTTTATTAAAAATAAAAATAATAATAATAATAGGAGAAATGTGGGATCAACATATAAATCTAGTACAAAAATCAAATGAATATTCATATTTGACCTGATTGTTTATAGGTCATATTGCATGATCAAAACCGAAAGTTTCTGTGATGAATGCCCTTGTACTGTTCACCATGTAAGAATTTATTCACTATGTAAGAATTCGTTCACCATGTAAGAACTTGTTCGTTATGCTTCAGAAGATTGGAGACTGACGAGAATTAGGCTTGAGATGGATTAATGATTGTACATTGAGCGTTGACCCCCCATACTGAATTTTATTGTTGTTAACAACCATTTGATCAATAAATATGAGAGATGCCCTCTCAAAAAAAAAAAAAAAAAAAAAAAGTAAGCCAGCAATCAACTGTACTGAAATCACATGAGATACTTATTACCAGCTTCCTGTGTATTTTTCTAGAATCTGTTCAAACAAACCCCCCAGGTGATTTCTATGATGTTATGCACAATAAAATTTGAGTCATTGCTCTGTAAAGAGAAAAAACGAATGTTTCCCTACATTAAAGATGGTCCTAATCAGAAAAAAAAAAAAAAAAAAAGGAAAAGAGACAACCCATTATTTAGTTCTATACTGTCAAGCAGGAGACAATGTAAAGAAAGTAAACTGTACCTTAATACTTAAGTTCAGTAGATGGAAATTTCATAGTCTTTCCACCTCTATCTAGACACCTTAGAAAAACATATTTGGAAAAGAATTATTTGATTCTTGAGGGAAAAATAAGATAATTTCAGCAATTTTGTTGGCTAGTTAGAAATACAAAGTGATTTTTATATTTGCTTAAGGAGCGTAATCTTCATGCCAGAAAATCTGTAAATTCTTCAGTGAGTGGTAGGGTCAGAACCATAATATTTTTAATAAACATTTTTAAATTTCAAGTGTTAATTAACTTATTTACACTGAGATTTCAGTAACTCCATTAATTCACGTTGCTTTAATGAAATGAATTTCAGAAGCAGGAGTATGATATTTAATTTGTACATCATGAAATGAGAATAGTCAATTACATCATATAAGGTGAATTTTCCAATATATTGCACTTACCATTACTCCCCAAACACCAACCACCACCATGAATATAAAACAGTCCCCTTCTTAGTGATTCTGGCTTCCGTTTTGGCACATAAATACGAACAGGAATGTTGTTAAATGTTGTATCTGCCACGCTTACATTTTCATCTGATGTTGGTGGAACATCTTGAAAGCTTAAAAAGAACATCATGGAATCCACGAAGTGGTTTAGTCCCAACATTTCAGCAAACTGGGCCTACAATGAAACACACACACATATACAAACACACATTCTAAGTGTCAAAAATGTTTTTGGACAAAGAAGTACATATTAATATTGAATATGGCCCAAAGAGTATTAATTACATTCCAGAAAAATCAGTCATGATGGCACGAGAAGATATAGAAATCCAGATGCTGTATTACCATATGATTCATTACCATTAATAACACTAATCCTTGCTTATGCATTCAGACAATAGGAATATTATTATGGAATATATAATTCTGTGCTAAGTACTCCTCATCCTCAAAAAAAAACTCCTCATCCAAAAACATCAGAGCCAAATGAAAGATGTAAATTATAAAATAATGTCTTAACTATAAATAAGGACAAAAATCTATGAGATAATTGTAAAGATGTTGGGGAAGGAAAAGAGTTTTTAATTTGCAGTTCACCTGAGACTTCAAAGGAAAACAGTGTTTGGATGATTAATTGAGCAGAAGGCCTTTCAAGCAGATTAAATGAGCTTAACCTGGAGAAAAATAAAAAAATGTGGTAATGAAGAAGTATAGGCCATTTGCTATCCTTATACATGCTGAGTCTGTAAGGATGAATGAGAGGAAAGAGTCCTTAAGAAGAATTTACTAAAACATATACAAATATATGAAAAAATAAATACAGAAACTATGAAGGAATTAATGATAAATTCACATTGGTTAAGATTAAGACTTTGCACTAATCAAAATATCTTAGAGTGATTTGAAGACAAGGTACAATGTGGATAATGATACTTGCAGTATATTTAAGTAAGAATATACTAGTGTCTAGAATATATTTTTAAAAACCATACAAATAAGAAATAGACCAACAATTCAATAGACAAAGTAGACAGGAGACTTCGTGACTTCAAGACTTCAGCTGTTTCATGAAAGCCTAGAATAATTAGGGCTTCAAAGGACAAAAATATTCATTTTCAAGTATATAATTCAAAATGAATAGTTTATAGGACAAGATGGTAGAATAAACACTGTTTTAACCTCTTCTTGTTTCGCCAAATTTTATTAGAATGATGGTAAAAGAGATGATACAATGATGTTAAGGAAGGGAAATACATATAAGTTTCTGAAAAAAGGCATATAAACAGGAATAAATCCAGATATTTCATAATAACAAAAAGTCAGTTCTCCAAAAAGACACAGGAAGACACATTTAATGTGTATGCACAGTCATAGAATTCCAAGATACAGGAAGCAAGAACTGAAAAAACTAAAAGGAGAAATAGAAATATCCAAAATTATTAGTTGGTGATCAACATTCCTGTCTCATTAATTGATAGAACAAATATACAGAATAACTGCAAGAATACAGAAAATTTGAAAAATGCTATTTACCAGCAGAACAAATTGATATACTGATAACATTCCATACAACCACAGCAGAATACACATTCTTTTCAACTGCATGTACAACTTTCACCGATGTACCACATGACAAATTTGGGGAAAAAAACAAGTTAGAATGGATTGAAATCAGACAGAATATGTTCTCTGCCCATAACATAATTAAAATAAAATCAGAATCAATGATTTATGGGAAATACCCTAATATTTGGAAAGTAAACTACATACTCCTAAATAATTGATTGGTCAAGGAAGAAATCACTTGAGGAAATTGGGAAACTTTTTGAACCAAATAAAAATGAAAACAGGGCATATCAAAATTCGTTTAGTGCAGCTAAAACATTGATTTGAGGAAAAGTTATAGCTTTAAATGCATATATTGGAAGAGATAAAAGATCAAAGATCTAAGGTATATGATCTAAGCTTCCTCTAATAAGACCTTCAAAATATAAATGGAAATCAAACCCAAAGTATGGGGGAAGGGAAGAATAAAGAAAAAAACAAAATCAGTAAAATGGAAGCTAGATAAAACCAAAGACTGATTATTGGAAAAGAAACTATAAAATTGATCAAACTCAGACTACTCAGAAAAAAGAAGAGAAAATGCAATTTACCATTATCAGAAACAAGTGAAAGAACATCATTTTAAATGCACAGGCCCACAGCAACAGTAAACTGCAGACAGTGTGTGCTCAGATTGACTGGTCTGGCCACCCAGCGTGTGTGCAAGTGCACAGAAGGGGCAGAGCAGGACACTGTGGGGCTGGAGAAATTGGCTGGGGCTGGGAACTGGGAGAAACACAGGCTCTACAAGGGCAGCACAAGGATTGTCATGGGAAGCTGGCTTGCTCCATTCATCCTCAGGTGCCACAAATATTAAATCTCTCACCTGAGCTCTGGGACAATAACAGTGGATGTTCAACCAGTTAAAGTGGCAGCAAATTATTGCAAAATGAAAGTATACACACAGACATTGCAATAGAGCATAGAAGAAATTATTAGAATTCTTCAAATAATTTAGTCTTTGGTTTTAACACTGCTGCAACTTTGCAGGGCAAATATCCATAGGCTTAGGAAAAGGAAATAAGTTTGAAGATTTCTGTATTTGTTCAAAGAGGCTACTACCTTCATATGAAGCTTTGGATGAAGTAATTATTAATGAGGAAAGCACCTTTAAAATTAATTTCTTTTTAATTGAAGATAAAGCAATAGAATGCATAAGTAGACATTTTGGATTATAGTTAACCCTGGATCAACATGGGTTTGAACTGTGCAGTTCCTCTTTGATGCAGTTTTTTCTTTGTAGATAATTATTTTTTATTGAAGGGTAGTTGACACACAGTATTACATTAGTTTCACGTGTACAACACAGTGATTCAGCATTTATATACATGATAATTCTAGCTACCAGCTATCACCATGCGAAGTTGTTACAATATTTTGACTATATTCCTTATGCTATACATTACATCCCGGTTACTTATTTATTTTACAATTGGAAGTCTGTATTTTTTTTTATTTTGAGAGGGGATCTCTCATATTTATTGATCAAATGGTTGTTAACAACAACAAAATTCTGTATAGGGGAGTCAATGCTCAAGGAACAATCATTAATCCATCCCAGGCCTAATTTTTGTCAGTCTCCAATCTTCTGAAGCATAACGAACAAGTACTTACATGGACAACAAATTCTTACATAGTGAATAAGTTCTTACATGGTGAACAGTACAAGGGCATTCATCACAAAACTTTCAGTTTTGATCATGCATTATGAACTATAAACAATCAGTACAAATATGAATATTCGTTTGATTTTTATACTTGATTTATATGTGGATACCACATTTCTCTCTTTATTATTATTATTTTTTATAAAATGCTGAAGTGGTAGGTAGATGCAAGATAAAGGTAGAAAACATAGTTTAGTGTTGTAAGAGAGCAAATGTAGATGATCAGGTGTGTGCCTGTAGACTATGTGTTAATTCAAGCTAGGCAAGGGCAATAAAACATCCACGGATGCAGAAGATTTCTCTCAGAACAGGGGGGGTGAGGTTCTGAGCCTCACCTCTGTTGATCCCCAATTTCTCACCTGATGGCCCCCCTGCGACTGTGCCTGTCTTAGGTTGTTCCTCCCTCAAGGAATCTTACCCATCTCTGGCTAACCAGTCATCTTCCAGGGCCATACAGGGAAATTTAAAGTTGGTAAGTGAGAGAGAAGCCATATTGTTTGAAAAGGTTAGCTTTTAACTTCTTTGCAGATTTATGCCCTGTGGCTTCTATGCCCAGCATTTGTCTTGAGGTATCTTTACCACTTGGAGGAATTATGATACTCGGTAAATTCGATATGAGGCACGAATTCTATTTAAGGGTTGTAATTAGGAAGGAAGAAGAAAAGCTATAGAAGTAGCAGATGGAAGAAAACATGGGAAGATTGATTATTTCTTTGACATATCTTCTTGTAGAGTAACTTCAGCATGTATAGGTTTTAAACTACTAATTAAATTGCGCACACACATTAACATAATAGGAGTACAGTTACATAACCAAAGCAGACCTATAATTACCAGCCATTTCCAGTGAAGCCAAGAAAACTAGTTAGGCACCTTAGGCATTTGTGAAGACTTATCTATGATATGGTGGATATTGTCCAACTGAACTTGAACAGTCTGAGAGAAATCAGATAAATTAAAACAACCCATTCCTGGGGACTGTTCACATCCCATATGTTCTTTTAATAGTAGATAGTCTATAGTTCTAAAATTTTGGAGAGCTACAACTTGCACTTCTCCTAATTCTTGGTTGAGTTCCAACAGTACAGATCCAGTCAAATTTGTTGTTTTACTGTATGCATAGGCCAGCTTAGATATCTCCTTCTTCATTCCCATGGCAAGTCCAGGAACCGGTGAGATGAATGCAGCAACAGCTGTAGCACTGCCTGGATCTTTGTTGAGGTTTTTTGATGATTGTCTTCTGGTATGAGTTTTCCAGAGAGTGCTGATGTTGGAAGTTCTTCTTCATATCGTATCTTAGTTCATTTTCTGGCTAGTCAAATTAGGCTTTGATCCTCTGTATAAACACAAACAGACCCTTTGCCTACACTTTTATATGCCCTTTATACCATTGTGTAGAACTCATTGGAGGTCACCACACAGGAACTGCTTTTTTTTTAAGAGAAAGGAATATTATCAGAAAAATGTACCTCCATAGCCGATCTGACACCCTTTAAGTGGTCAAAATTAAGGATATTTAAAGCATGCATTAATCGTTGATTTACAGTTAGTTTTATCCTATCAGGGAGTAATCCCCCTTTCCTTTCTTTTTTTTTATCATTAATCTACACTTACATGATGAATATTATGTTTACTAGGCTCTCCCCTAAACCAGGTCCCCCCTATAAACCTCTTTACAGACACTGTCCATCAGCATAGCAAAATGTCTACTTGTCTTCTCTGTGTTTTACAGTCCTCCCCTTTCTCCCACCCCCCCATGCATGCTAATCTTAATACTCCCCTTCTTCTTCCCCCCCTTATCCCTCCCTACCCATCCATCCTCCCCAGTTCCTTTCCCTTTGGTACCTGTTAGTCCATTCTTGGGTTCTGTGATTCTGCTGCTGTTTTGTTCCTTCAGTTTTTCTTTTGTTCTTATACTCCACAGATGAGTGAAATCATTTGGTATTTCTCTCTCTGCCTGGCTTATTTCACTGAGCATAATACTCTCCAGCTCCATCCATGTTGCTGCAAATGGTAGGATTTGCCCTCTTCTTATGGCTGAGTAGTATTCCATTGTGTATATGTACCAGTTCTTCTTTATCCATTCATCTATTGATGGACATTTAGGTTGCTTCCAAATCTTGGCTATTGCAAATAGTGCTACGATAAACATAGGGGTGCATCTGTCTTTCTCAAACTTGATTGCTGCGTTCTTAGGGTAAATTCCTAGGAGTGGAATTCCTGGGTCAAATGGTAAGTCTGTTTTGAGCATTTTGAGGAACCTCCATACTGCTTTCCACAATAGTTGAACTAATTTACATTCCCGCCAGCAGTGTAGGAGGGTTCCACTTTCTCCACAGCCTCGCCAACATTTGTTGTTGTTTATCTTTTGGATGGCAGCCATCCTTACTGGTGTGAGGTGATACATCATTGTAGTTATAATTTGGATTTCTCTGATAATTAGCGATGTGGACCATCTTTTCATGTGTCTCTTGGCCATCTGTATTTCTTTTTTGGAGAACTGTCTGTTCAGTTCCTCTGCCCATTTTTTAATTGAGTTATTTGTTTTTTTTTGTTGAGGTGTGTGAGCTCTTTATATATTCTGGACGTCAAGCCTTTATTGGATGTGTCATTTTCAAATATAATCTCCCATACTGTAGGGTTCCTTTTTGTTCTATTTATGGTGTCTTTTGCTGTACAGAAGCTTTTCAGCTTAATATAGTCCCACTTGTTCATTTTTGCTGTTGTTTTCCTTGCCCGGGGAGACATGTTCAAGAAGAGGTCACTCACGTTTATGTCTAAGGTTTTTGCCTATGTTTTTTTCCAAAGGTTTAATGGTTTCAAGACTTAAATTCAGGTCTTTGATCCATTTTGAGTTTTTTTGTATATGGGGTTAGACAATGGTCCAGTTTCATTCTCCTACATATAGCTGTCCAGTTTTGCCAGCACCATCTGCTGAAGAGACTGTCATTTTGCTATTGTATGTCCATGGCTCCTTTATCAAATATTAATTGACCATATATGTCTGGGTTAATGTCTGGATTCTCTAGTCTGTTCCATTGGTCTGTGGCTCTGTTCTTGTGCCAGTACCAAATTGTCTTGATTACTGTGGCTTTATAGTAGAGCTTGAAGTTGGGGAGTGAGATCCCCCCTACTTTATTCTTCTTTCTCAGGATTGCTTTGGCTATTCGGGGTCTTTGGTGTTTCCATATGAATTTTTGAATTATTTGTTCCAGTTCATTGAAGAATGTTGCTGGTAGTTTCATAGGGATTGCATCAAATCTGTATATTGCTTTGGGCAGGATGGCCATTTTGACGATATTAATTCTTCCTAGCCACGAGCATGGGATGAGTTTCCATGTTAGTGTCCTCTTTAATTTCTCTTAAGAGTGATTTGTAGTTTTCAGAGTATAAGTCTTTCACTTCTTTGGTTATTTTTTTTTTTTTTTGATGCAATTGTGAATGGAGTTGTTTTCCTGATTTCTCTTTCTGTTGGTTCATTGTTAGTGTATAGGAAAGACACAGATTTCTGTGTGTTAATTTTGTATCCTGCAACTTTGCTCTATTCCGATATCAGTTCTAGTAGTTTAGGGGTGGAAACTTTAGGTTTTTTATGTACAGTATCATGTCATCTGCAAATAGTGACAGTTTAAGTTATTCTTTATCAATCTGGATTCCTTGTATTTTTTTGTTTTGTCTGATTGCCATGGCTAGGACCTCCAGTACTATGTTAAATAACACTGGTGAGAGTGGGCATCCCTGTCTAGTTCCCAATCTCAGAGGAAAAGCTTTCAGCTTCTCACTGTTCAATATAATGTTGGCTGTGAGTTTATCATAAATGGCTTTTATTATGTTGAGGTACTTGCCCTCTATTCCCATTTTGCTGAGAGTTTTTATCATGAATGGATGTTGAACTTTGTCAAATGCTTTTTCAGCATCTATGGAGATGATCATGTGGTTTTTGTCCTTCTTTTTGTTGATGTGGTGGATGATGTTGATGGACTTTCGAATGTTGTACCATCCTTGCATCCCAGGGATGAATCCCACTTAGTCATGGTGTACGATCCTTTTGATGTATTTTTGAATTCGGTTTGCTAATATTTTGTTGAATATTTTTGCATCTATGTTCATCAGGGATATTGGTCTGTAGTTTTCTTTTTTGGTGGGGTCTTTGCCTGGTTTTGGTATTAGGGTGAGGTTAGCTTCATGGAATGAGTTTGGGAGTATCCCCCACTCTTCTATTTTTTGGAAAACTTTAAGGAGAATGGATATTATGTCTTCTCTTTATGTCTGATAAAATTCCGAGGTGAATCCATCTGGCCCGGGGGTTTTGTTCTTTGGCAGTTTTTTGATTAGTGCTTCATTTTCGTTGCTGGTAATTGGTCTGTTTAGATTTTCTGTTTCTTTCTGGGTCAGTCTTGGAAGGTTGTATTTTTCTAGGAAGTTGTCCATTTCTCCTAGGTTTCCCAGCTTGTTAGCATATAGGTTTTCATAGTACTCTCTAATAATTCTTTGTGTTTCTGTTGGGTATCAGTCGTGATTTTTCCTTTCTCGTTTCTGATTCTGTTGATTTGTGTTGACTCTCTTTTCCTCTTAATAAGTCTGGCTAGAGGCTTGTCTATTTTGTTTATTTTCTCAAAGAACCAGCTCTTGGTTTCATTGATTCTTTCTACTGTTTTATTCTTCTCAATTTTATTTATTTCTTCTCTGATCTTTATTATGTCCCTTCTTCTGCTGACCTTAGGCCTCATTTGTTCTTCTTTTTCCAATTTTGTTAATTGTGACATTAGACAATTCATTTGGAATTGTTCTTCCTTTTTTAAATATGCTTGGATTGCTATATACTTTCCTCTTAAGACTGCTTTTGCTGGTCCCACAGAAGTTGGGGCTTTGTGTTGTTGTTGTTTGTTTCCATATATTGCTGGATCTCCATTTTGATTTGGTCATTGATCCACTGATTACTTAGGAGCGTGTTGTTAAGCCTCCATGTGTTTGTGAGCCTTTTTGCTTTCTTTGTACAGTTTATTTCTAGTTTTATGCTTTTGTGGTCTGAAAAGTTGGTTGGTAGGATTTCAATCTTTTGGAATTTACTGAGGCTCTTTTTGTGGCCTAGTATGTGGTCTATTCTGGAGAGTGTTCCATGTGCACTTGAGAAGAATGTGTATCCTGTTGCTCTTGGATGTAGAGTTCTGTAGATGTCTATTAGGTCCATCTGTTCTAGTGTGTTGTTCAGTGCCTCTGTGTCCTTACTTATTTTTTGTCTGGTGGATCTGTCCTTTGGAGTGAGTGGTGTTGAAGTCTCCTAGAATGAATGCATTGCATTCTGTTTCCTCCTTTAGTTCTGTTAGTATTTGTTTCAGATATGCTCGTGCTCCTGTATTGGGTGCATATATATTTATAATGGTTATATCCTCTTGTTGGACTGAGCCCTTTATCATTATATAATGTCCTTCTTTATCTCGTCACTTTCTTTATTTTGAAGTCTGTTTTGTCTGATACCAGAATTGCAACACCTGCTTTCTTCTCTCTGTTGTTTGCATGAAATATCCTTTTCCATCCCTTGCCTTTAAGTCTGTGCATGTCTTTGGGTTTGAGGTGAGTCTCTTGTAAGCAGCATATGGATGGATCTTACTTTTTTATCCATTCTATTACTCTGTGTCTTTTGATTGGTGCATTCAGTCCATTTACATTTAGGGTGATCATCAAAAGGTATGTACTTATTGCCATTGCAGGCTTTAAGCTTGTGGTTACCAAAGGTTCAGGGTTAGCTTCTTTACTATCTTACTGTCTAACTTAACTCGCTTGTTGAGCTATGATAAACACAGTCTGATGATTCTTTATTTCTCTCCCTTCTTATTCCTCCTCCTCCCTTCTTCGTATGTTGGGTGTTTTTTTCTGTGCTCTTTTTAGGAGTGCTCCCATCTTGAGCTGTCCCTGTAGGATGCCCTGTAGAGGTGGTTTGTGGGAGGCAAATTCCCTCAACTTTTGCTTGTCTGGGAATTGTTTTATCCCTCCTTCATATTTAAATGATAATCGTGCTGGATACAGTAGTCTTGGTTCGAGGTCCTTCTGTTTCATTGCATTAAGTATATCATGCCATTCTCTTCTGGCCTGTAGGGTTTCTGTTGAGAAGTCTGATGATAGCCTGATGGGTTTTCCTTTGTAGGTAACCTTTTTTTTCTCTCTGGCTGCCTTTAATACTTTGTCCTTGTCTTTGATCTTTGCCATTTTAATTATTATGTGTCTTGGTCTTGTCCTCCTTGGATCCCTTGTCATGGGAGTTCTGTGTACCTCTGTGGTCTGAGAGGCCATTTCTTCCCCTAGTTTGGGGAAGTTTTCAGCAATTATTTCTTCAAAGACACTTTCTATCCCTTTTTCTCTCTCTTCTTCTGGTACCCCTATAATGCGGATATTGTTCCATTTCAATTGGTCACTCAGCTCTCTTAGAATTCTTTCATTCCTGGAGATCCTTTTATCTCTCTCTGCATCAGCTTCTCTGCGTTCCTGTTCTGTTTTCTAGTCCATTAATGGTCTCTTGCATCTTGTCCATTCTGTTTTGAAGTCCTTCCAGAGCTTGTTTTATTTCTGTATTCTCCTTCCTTAGTTCTTGCATATTTCTCTGCAAGTCCATCAGCATGGTTGACTTTTGTTATGAATTCTTTTTCAGGAAGACTGGTTAAATCTATCTCCCCAGGTTCCTTCTCACAGGAAGATGTAGCAGATGCCGAAGCTGTCTGGGTTAGTCTTTTCTGGATCATATTTTTTTGCCTTTTCATGTTGATAGGTGCTATTGACTGTCAGCTAGGAGGGCCAAACTTTTCACTTGCTACTGGCCTTTCTTTACTGGGACAACTGCGACCCCTAGTGGCTTGTGTTGGGTAATTGTGTGTAGACTGGGTCTTTGTGTCTTGCCCGGCCAGTATGGAGGAAGCACCCCGGAGGGGTAATGGATAGGGGGGCTGTTTGGCTGTTTGCCTCCGTGAGGGGTCACAGAGCTGTTGCCCAGGGGGTTAGTGCACCCGGTTTTCCCTGTAATTTCCAGCCACTGGGCTGTGACCTGTGCTGTTTCCATCCAGCTGTTACGTTCCTGTCCCTTTAAGAATTTCAAAAAGCACTCGCTTTTCTTTGTTTCAGTGCATCAGCTTCGGAACCCGCTCAGAGGTCTTGCTGCCCTGTTTCCCTAGTTTCCAGCCCTTCACGCATGCACTGTGTCTGCGCGCAGTGGTGCGGATGGCTGGGGCTGGGTGTTCAGCAGTCCTGGGCTCCCTCTCCCTCCCCGCTCCGACACCTCTCCTTCCGCTGGGAGCTGGGGGGAGGCATGCTCGGGTCCCACCAGCCGGGGATTGTATCTTACCCCTTTCACCAGGCGCTGGGCTCTCGCACGTGTGGATGTAGTCTGGCTGTTGTCCTGTGTCTTCTGGTCTCACTTTTAGGATTAGTTGTATTTGTTGTATTTTCAAAAATATATATGTTTTTGGGAGGAGATTCCCACTGTCCTATTCATGCCGCCATGTTGGCTCCGCCTCCGCAGCTTTTTTTTTTAAGAAATGTATCAAAAAGTTTTTAGAAATTTGTGATAATTTGAAAATACATTTTCTTTTCTCTAGCTTACTTTATTCTAAGAATATTGTATGTAATACACATAATAAAATATGTGTTAATGAACTGTGTATGTTATTGATAAGGCTTCTGATCAATAGTAGGTTATTAGTAGTTAAGTTTTTAGACAGTTTAAGTTATATTCAGATTTTTGACTGCATGGGATTTCTTATCCCTAACCCACATTTTATTCAAAGATCAACTGTAGATTAGCAAACCATGAAGCCCCTTTCAATTTCTTGTACAACCTCCAGAAGCTTTCCATGTCAGGAGAAAGCGTACAATTTTATTATATAAATGTGCATTTAAAATTAAATTCAGATTTAGATAAAACTCATTTGTATGAAAAGTTTAATCTTTTTAGAAAAATTATTCCACAAGAATCATCAGTTCTGGATGTAATGAAATACATATCTTGAAATGTATCCCAATGTTGTCACAGCCTATAAAACATTTTACATAGCTCTACTAATAGTTGTATTGGCAGAATGATCCCTCTCAAAATAAAAAATTAATTGCAATTTTGTATTTGCCAAGACCAACTGATTTCACTTTCAATGATAGGAATTGAAAATTAAGTTGCTTAAAAGTATAGATTTTGATGACCTAATAAGCAAATTTACAGAAAAGAAAGCCAGATGTTAAAATCAAACAAAACTTTACATATCATTTATATCAATAAATTATGCATTGCATTAAACAAAATTACATCAACATATATTTTTGTAATTTACTTTTGTAACTTCATGTTGTTATTCATGCACCATATTACCTCTATTTTATTTCTCAAGTAATAAAAAAAGCTTTTTAAAAGAAAAAGCTTTATAGTAAAAATCTTTAAATGTATTTTTGTCCTGCCTTTTGGATAAGGGGTTTTGTATATTTATTTTGCACTGGCCTCCACAAACTATGTAGCCAGCTCTGACACATACATCTTGGATGAAACAGGTGCACAGATCAGGGGCTTGACTATTACGATTTTTCTGTATGGAGCATATAAGCTGGCCCATATCATGAATACCAGTGCACCTATAAAAACAGCTATGGAGCTGGCAATTAAAAAAGCGAAGACATCTAATATTTCCCTAGCCTTGTGAAAGCATCCCAGACTTGGCACACAGAAGAGGTAGTATGACTCAGCTTAAGAGACTAATTGTAGGAAGGAAAGTTTCTGCTTGCTAAGCCTTTTAGAGTCTGAGGGCCCCCTGACATATAGCTTTAGTGTCCCATCATGAAGTTAGCAGATGAATTGTCCCCTTCCCAGTCCGTATCTCATTTGCTTTCCTTCTTATGACTGGTCGTCCTGCTAGTGAGAAATGCTAGGATGTGATGTGAATAAACTGTACTGCATTTGAATGATTGTAGTGATGCACTGAATTGATTTACAGCATATTTACTCTGGCTTCGCAGGTTTTGTTCTTTTCTATAGCAATATAGGTAGGTTATTAGGTGGCCTTTTTATTCTCCCACATCCAATGATATACATTTAATAAATGGTACTTCTTTCAGCCAGACTATTTTTCCTAGATGGGACACATAAAATCTGTTGCTTCTCTCTTCGATTAGCATTAGTCTCTATAATGTCAGATATATCAAAAGTTGGTATTCCACATTTGTGAGCAGATTCCAAATTTCTTGAAAAAAACAAAGACATTTACTAAGAAGCTGAGATTAATTTGGCGAGACTCATATAAAATCCACACTTTTTCTAAGGTCTTGAGAAGAGCCTTGATTTTCTACTGAAAACGATTAATCACCAGTATGAACTAGAGTTTCACAAAACCTAGATTTTGGTTACTATCTAAATTCCAAAAGTTTTTTAATTGGAAAAACTTTTGGGACTTTTATCACAGGTGAAACTTTATAAATCACAGACATTCCCTGACTAAGTGAACATTCCTTTAAATGCAAGTGAACCTTTAAATATAAGAAAAAAGTTCCAGGATTTGGGTTTGTCGTAGGATCTTGTGATAGCTTTCTAGGCTTTTTGAGTGGCCAAAGATACAACTTAAATATTGATAAATTAGAATTTTTTAAAAATGAAAAATAATAAAAAACATTTTATCAGTGCCAATGTATTGTATTAAAGGCAAAAGACTAACTGGAAATGAAGAATGCACTTCCTTTCACAAAGGCCTAATCTCTCTAGTACAGAAAGAAATAAAAAACAGCAAACCCAGTTAAAAATGAGGACAAAGGAGCTTTTCAAATTGTTCAAAGAAATGAAAATCCAAACAGAAAACATTCTAAAACTTACTCTGAATAAGAGAAACACAAAAATAAAATTGTACTTTGATGCAATTTACCAAACTCAGAAAACTGCAATATACTTCATTAAGAAGCTGACAGGACACAGATATTCCCATGACTTTTTGGGTAGGAGTGGAATATTATTACAGAGCAATTTTGTACTAATTAGCACAATTACAATTGGTCCAACAATTCTACTTCATGGATTTACTATAGACAAAACCCAGCCTCCAAATATTATTCATGTATTTTTATTTTACTGTTTGTAATAAAAAAGACTAAAAATAACAAGTTTCCATCTAAATGGGCCCGATTAATAAACTCTGGTTTATACACATAAATGAATCCTTTGCAGTATGTCAAAGAATGAGAGAGATTTATATGTGAAGATATGAAAATATTATAGGATATATCATTAAATGAGAAATGCAAAGACCACAGTAGAATATTTGTTATATTGTTTCTTTGAAAAGAATGAGAGAGGGATAATATATATTTTCATTGCTTGAATTCATTATCATTGGTATTATTTCATATAAAGAATCCCCAGGATGAATCACAGGAAGCTAATAAAACTGGTGTTCTGCAGAGGACTGGGCTGAAACAGGATGGATTGAAGGCAAGGGGAAGGGAGCAGCATGTCTCAGTTTTCACCTTGTTTTTATTTTTGAGCTCTATGAATGTATGGCTATTTTAAACAAAGGAAATCTACTTAAAACTATTTTGAAAAAATGGAGGGAGCTACATAAAAAGGTAGTGAGCTCTCCATTTCTGAAATGTGCATGTAGAGAGAGATCAAAGATTTCTTTCTGTCAGCGCTCTGGCAACTTCCAATTTCTACCACCAAATAATTTTTGCTAATTACTGTTTAAACATTTATATGTAGAGAGAGAGAGGGAGGTTACTTTTATAGTGGAGAGTTAAAAGAAATAAACTGGACCAGGTTCCCAATGAAGTAGTCATAACAGAGATAACAGACAGGCATTCTTCTACTGCCATTAACCACAGCTCTCACATTTTTTTTTAATTGGAATAAAGCTACTGTATATAAAGATACCCAGCATTATATTGGTTTTCAGAGGTACAACATAGTGACTCAATAATTATACACATTACTAGGTGCCAAGATATTACAATATTATTGGTTATATTCTGTGTTGTAATTTCATTCCTATGTCTAACTTATTTTACAATTTTCAGTTTGCACTTCTTTTTCCCCTTCAACAATTTTACCCTTCCTCTCCCCTCTTCTCTATGGTAACCAAGTCGGCTGTCTATATGTATGAGTCTTTTATTAGTCATTTTTCAGTTAGTCAGTCTGAACCTACTTCATGTATATTGTGTACACTCTTCCCAATATTAGTGCTTCAATGTCATAATTAACTACAGTGTAGCTCAAACATATGACTTCAGAGTTCTGTATGAAATTTTAAAATCGCACATAAGTGCAAAAAGTAACCAAAAAATTATCATACTTTTTTCGTTACTTTAAAAATTACATCAACATATATTTTTGTAATTTATTTTTGTAATATATTTCTAAAATGGATCATATTAGAAATATAACTTGAATGTACTCTTGTTCATCTTGCTAGTGCTAGTGGTCTTTTTAGATCATTCAGATACAATAAAGAAATCAGCAGAATTTGACAATAAGTCAAAGGCACACAGAACTTGAAAAAGAACAAAACAAAAAATTGGAATCCTAGAAAACTTGCCTCTCTTGGTTAATAAATATTTCTACTTACCAAATGTGATGGTGTTTTCATAACAGCATTAAGCAGCATTATTTTCCAGGGTTCCTCTACATTATCTGGAAGGGGCATATAAATATAATATGCTATGAGGATTCCCAATGTCAGAAAGTAAAAGGATTTTTTCGCCATATTGTAACTATTCTGTTTCTTCAGCAAGGACAGTGTTACACTTTATTTCAATGACTGAAACTAAAGAGAGACTGAGCTAGCTCCACCCAGAACTGTTATCTAACATCTTAGCCAGTTTCCTCATTAACACAACAGGTTGCCTGGGGTCAGGTATCCAGGATTAGTGTTGCTAATAAGAGTTCAAGTTCCAGGGTGCACTGTATAACAGAGAAAACTCACATTCTGGCAAGTTCTTTCAAAATTTGCCAGCATTATTGTATCTTCACATAGTCACTGGACAAATAATTGTGGAACATCAACTTGGAAAATAGTATGTTAATTCTCAAACACTTTGGAAATTATAATAGAACCTCATTTTCCCTAGGAAAGAGGAAAGCAAAAGGATTACTAAAAAAGTTTTGATATATTTTTAATGCTATGTCTTTATCTTGATTATATGCAAATTGAGTATCTTAAGAGCTATGTAGTGATTGGCATACTTTGAAGTGAACAATGGAAAACTGTTACAAGGATAACTGAGCGAAGTATTAGAAAAGCCCGTTTTTGGTAGACTGAAGACAACGGACCTTGTAAATTAAAAGGGACTGAAGTAGATTGTAGGTACAATTTTTAAAGTGCATTTCACAGCTTTATGTAAGATTCCTTGCTCTTTCAAATTCTATCTTGGTTAATATGTAACCTCGATTGATATTTTGTTAAGTAACTCCACTGAATCAACAGATATGAAGATATCCTAAGTGTACACTTAAGCTAATTTGCTGACTTTAAGATTTTTTTTTTCCTTGTAACTATTCTAATTTCTAGAAAAACAAGAAAAAGAATTTGGATTAACAACCTTTTTCTGTGTTGTCAAGGGAATTCCTGCATAGAACGTAGATAGTATAAAGAAAAAAAACAAAAACAAAAATAGCTGTATGTGCCCAGGAGAGAATCAAAACTTAATACTGTGTTTTACTACAACACTCGTGACACTAATATTCTTAAAGAACCATGAACTTTAACCCAGAACTGAATCTAAGTGAAGAGTTCTTCCTGACTAATGACCAATCGGACTTACTTTAAACCAATTGTATACAGACATATGGACTCATGAATACTACGTGGAGAGCTAGTTTTCAATTTTTCATTACCATAGCCATTGTGGACCATACCCCTTCACTTTTTAGTACTTAAAAATCTCTTTTTCTCCTCTGGAAATGACACACTGAATTTCTTGTCTGTTGTGTGTACTCTGCCTGGCAATTAACTCAGCATTTAGAGAAAAGAAAAAAACATATACTCTGCTGTATTATTTGACAGTAGGGAGAAGGCAGTGGACAGGAATAAATGGCAGTATAAGGCCTAGAGGAATATGTCTGAAGATCACCTATCACATTTCTCCCTATTGTTTCACTCTTCATTCTATTTTTGCCTTGTTCAGCAGTTTCTTCAAAATATGCTTTAAAGAACATTAATACATATTAATGTCACAGTAATACATAAGAGAAATAGAAATTGTGGGCTATAATTTTATCAAAAACCAAACTTTTCTTAGATAAAAATAGACATGTGAAATTAAATTTCAGCATCAATTCTTTTCTTTGCTTTTACTGAGGGAACTAGATACTGTTTTCCATAGTGACTGCACCAGTTTATATTCCCACCAACAGTGCACAAGGGATCCCTCTCCACATCCTCACCAACACTTCTTCCTCCTTGTCTTCCTGATACAAGCCACCCTTACAGTGTGACATGATATGTCACTATGATTTGGATTTGCATTTCCCTATTAATGATGTTGAGCACTTTCTCGCATGCCTGTTGGCCATCTGTATATCTTCTTTGGGAAAGTATCTATTTAGATCCCTTGCCCATGTTTAAATAGCATTATTTGTGGTTTGGCTATCAAGTTTTATGAGTTCCTTGTATATTTTGGATATTAAAGTCTTATTGGATATGTGGTTTGCAAATATTTTCTCCCATTCCATATTTTGCCCTTTGTTGATGGTTTTTGCTGTGCAGAAGCTATTCAGTTTGATGTAACCCCACTTGTTGTTATTTCTTTTATTTCATTTGCTTTCAGTGTCAAATCCAAAAAAAATATTGCCAAGACCAATGTACCAATGTGAAGATATCTGTACTCCCATTTTTACTGCAGCATTATTCACAATGGCCAAAGTATGGAAACTATATATATATATATATACACACACACACACACACACACACACACACACACACACACACACACACACACACATACATATTATATATATGGCATATTATATAGCCTTAGAAAAAGAAGTAAATCTTGTTATTTGCAATAACATGAATGAATCTGGAGGGTATTATGCCGAGTGAAATAAGCCACACAGATACTGTATGGCATCATTGCATATGTGGAATCTGTTTTTTAAAAAACTCACAGAAACAGAGTAGAGGAGTGGTTTCCAGAGATTGGGGAAAATAGGAAGAGGTTAGTAAAAGGGTACAAACTTTCAGTTATAAGATGAATAAGGTCTGAGGACCTCAAGTATAACATTGTGACTATAGTTGACAATATTCTTTTGTATAATTGAAATTTTCTGAGAGTGGAACTTTAATTTTCTCACCAAAAAAGGGGGGTATAAAATAAGTGAGGTGATGGATGAGTTAATTAACCCAGGGGGTGTCCTTTCATAATGCATATGTATATCAAATCATCACATTGCATATTTTAAAATCTTAAAATTGCACTTGTCAATTATGCCTCAGTAGAGCTGAAAAAAAGATTTTTTTCTTAATGGCAATATTCTGATATAAATGCTGCTCCTCCCAAGGGCAAAGGTGATTGTTGTTATCACTGCCTTTTTCTGTTCCCTTATTACATCGGCATGTGTCTGCACAATTGCCTGAAGGGCAACTGTTTTGGTGCCCTTTGCTCCTGATTATTAAAACTTTATTTCATAAGAGAGAGGATAAGAGTCCTGATCAACTTCTGCCACTCTCCTGCAGCTGTTATGTTCTCCTTCCAGAAGAACACCATAGGGGAAGCTTGTTCAGGATTCTCCCCAGTTGTGTGTGTGTGTATTTCTCTTCAAAATACTACAGTTTTGAGCAGGCTGTCTTCTTGATGACATTCACTGCCTGAGCTGGAAGCCCTACTGAACTATATCAAACCAATGTCTATGTTCGTTTCACTTACAGAATCCCAAGGAGCAAAAGAGAAATTCAAAAGCAACATGGAGAAAGGATGCTGAGAGTAGTCTTCAGCTGGGATCCTGGCAGAATGCATTTATATTCATCTCTTTCAGGCCAGTTTAATTCCAATGTACTCAAAAGCCTACCATGTGCTAGAGCCCAAAAAGCTGTGATTCTGTGTAATAAACAGAAAGCTAAATAAGCCCCCTTCTGTTCAATGGCAGCCTATGTAATAAAGTTATTTATTCTTTAAAAAATACAGTAAGTCTATATTGTGCTTACTATTTTAAAGATGAGATCACTGAAACTGGCATAATTACTAGCTTTATGATCAAACAGAAGGTTCTTTGATTATTGTTCATACAATATATCTTCATGCATAATAAAAGCATGTTAATTCATATTTAATAGGTTGTTGTTTGAATTAGCCTACTAGGGAATACAAATAACCAAGCACAGTTCTTAGCATCTAGGAGGTCTCAAAAAATGGCAATGTTATAATTACTTTATTATCACTGCATGTATTATTATTATTATTAACATTACAATGAGAAAGGGAACACAATCAAAATTCATACCCAGATAGAACTGACTTAACTGATCTCCCATTTAAAATCTGACCCCTTGGTGCTGCCTAAACTGCTGGATGGAAATACGAAGTGCAGCAATTTGATGCATGAATCCTATGAACTGCTCCTACAAATTGGTTAACAACATAGAAAAAGCCAAGACTGTACACTGCAGAAAGTGCAGTAGAATGAAACCATACTCACCAGTGAGAAGCAAAACTTCTTCTCCTTGACTGATGATGGCTTATTATTCCATTAAAAAATGGAGAAAAGTGATCACGCATTTTAAGTGAAATTCTATAAATTAAAGGAGTGCAGCTTTTACATAGATCTGAAAAAGTTTTTATTCATTTTATTCTCCACTGTCCACCTGGATCACACTCTGTCTTTTAGGTAATGAACACTGTGTAAGTCAAGCAAGTCAGGCTTCCATGGGTGACTTGATGGTAAAAGTCTTCCTCCTTATCTACGCACAAATACTGAATATAGAGAAGCATGCTGTGTAGGGCAAGTATGTTAGGAAAGAATGTTGTTTGCTAGGCTAAGAACATTTTTCCTTACATGGATCTGTGTACCAGAGAACAGATAAAGGGAATAAAAATAATGCCACATCAGAACACCACATAGAACAATCTTAAAGATACTAACATAAGAGCTTGTTGGTGAACCAAATTCTTGACGTTTTCTGCTATTCAGTTTCACTCATATTCAAACTTTTACCTGGGCAGGAGATGTGTATGACTTCCAATCTGGCAGCTGTGACTATTTCCAAACCTGGAAATACTTTTAGAATTTAAATAACCAAAATCTAGGGTATTTTCTGTGACCCAATTAGGTGTTAGGATTTAAATATATTTCCGATACCAAAGTAAGTCTTTTTCTCACTTTCTTAGAAAATGGTTGTGATTTGACAGTGTGTGATTCTCACCAAATTCACCTCAGCTTTTCAATTACTACCTGTCATTCTTTCCAAGAATTCAGAAATCTGCTGGCAAAACTGAAATATCATTGTGGATACTGTGAAAGATCTCAGAGAGAGAGAAAACTATTATGAAAGTGGTTGCATTTACTCCCTTCAATCTTCTTAGCCCACCTGGGAAAAAAAGCTTGACTCCAAGTAATCTATTTATCAAATGGGCTTTCGTCAGCTGTTGATGGACCGACCAAAGGGATTTAATTAAAGCAGTATTTATTGCCGCAGAAAGACACAAGGATAACACTGACATAAATCATGATACAAGAACATAAGCCATTTGAAACAAGGCAATTATTGGTATTACAATGGAGTGCTTCAACCTGGCAGGACCACCAGTTGTTGTGTGAGGGGAAGCAGGAGAGAATAACTGAGTAGGAAGTACACAAACTGGCTGCTTCCTTCATGGACTGGCCCACATAGTTGTAGGTCAAGAAGCACAAAAATTCTTGAGGAACTTCTTTCCACAGTCCGGATTTTCAGCTGTGATGTTGCAAACCTGAGTGCCATGACTTTGAATGCTGGTGCAAGGCTAAAGAAATAGCTGATGTCATCACCTTTCTTTGTAATTCCCTCAATATGCAAGCTGTTTAGCTTAGGAAACATAAGTACGATGGAGCTTATGATGTGAGTTAGCATGTATGTCTCACTGAAGAGAGAACCAAAACAAGCTGAACACTGATCCATGTGCCGCACATTTACAGGTGTATCTCTATCAAAGTACATGTCATGCCATTCCTTCACATCATTCAGTAGTGTTTGAATGATTTGCAACTCCATTGTATAGTGTTTTGCCTGAGTATTTCAGCCCCAGGCAAGTTCACTACGGATTCAGTGAGACCAAGAAATGACAACAGAATGTTCTTGGAGTAAAAAGGCTTATACCCAGCTTTATTCTCAGGGCAGTATGTTGAGCCCTGGAATCACACCTGCATCCAGCAATCTGTAGGTCTGTAATCCATCTCCATCTTTGCCTCCCTTCAGAGCATTGAGTGGAGCTCTCTATATAGTGACTCGGTCAGTAATAGCTCATTGCCTGTGGGTGTGGGAGCAGTAGCCTAACAGTAGGCCAGTTACATCTTCAAGTAGTTTAGGGTCAGGTGAAATTCCTGGCTGTATGAACTTCCATTTTCTCCACATACAGATACAACAAAATTTGGTTATCTATTCACCAAGTGATGAATAGTTGGATTATTTCCAGTTTTTGATAAAAACAAATGAAAATTTGTGATTCCCGCATCCCCCAACCAATACCTCCTGCCTGACAAAAAGCTGAGCAGGAAGGTACAGAAGCCTTGATTTCTGGTAGCTGTGAGGAGCTACCATACTATCTCTGAGCTGCATTCTTCAGTACTTCCCCATAATTATCAAACATTACATAACATATAGCCAGTATGCTTCATTCTCCATGATATATGTTATAGACTGAATATTTGGTGTAGGTCCTAGATAGTAATTATTGAAGCCATATGTACTCTGATGTCTCAGAATGAAGTGTAAAAGTCCACATCTGAAAACTATATGGAGGTGAAGAAAGGAGAGTGCTCTGAGATTCTTTCCTTTGGTATAAATATAATATTTTATACACACACACCAGCAATACAAATGGCTGCAATGTTTATCTTATTGCATTTTAAGCACAGTTAGTAATTAGAGCTAATTAGTAAGATAGAAGTTCATTACTAGATTGTTTTATGTAAAAATAATTTCTGAGCTTAAGTAATCAATTCAGTGTTTTGTCTCAAGTAAGGACCATGTTCCCTTTAGCTCGGTATCCACCATGAAGAATGCTGTTTACATTAGTACAGATATGGTAATTGTTATATGGGTTGCTAACAAGTTGCTGATTTTAGATTAAGAAGAAATAAAAGTTTTATATTTGACCAATAAATTCAACTTTACAGATAGCTGAAATCTTTGAACCTGCAAATACTTTAAAAATAACCCTTTTATAATTAAATATAATACAGATAAAATCAAGTCTATAACTTCATAAGACAGAAATATAAGATACAATAAATATGTTTAAGAGTCAGGTGTTCTCCCTTTGCCCTGAATCGATCACATACCCATCTTCCCAGTAACCACCATCCTCCGTTTTATGGCATTCAATGTTGTGTATTTCTTTAAAATTACAGCATTTGTACACATCCTTAATTGACATAATTTATCTGGCTACACATGTTCCACCTATTACCAGCTAATCAATAATTGTTACTGTGACTTTTACTAAATGCTTTTCCTGCATCTAGTGAGATGGTATATGATTTACTTCCTTCATCTCTTACTATGGTGAAACTCACTTACTTTTATAAAATAGTTTTCTTTATATTATTTCCAACTTGGTCATGGTGTATATATACACACCATGGTATATATAAATGTGTATTTTTATATATACACACAACTACATATGTTTATATGTAGTTAGTATGTAACATTGTGTAGTATATAACATATATGTAGTGTATATATGTACTATATGTTATGTGTGGGGCATACATCTTACATATATTAACATATAGTGTAATGGTAATAAATATATGTATATTTACCATGGTATATATAATATTTTTCTAATATTTATTCATTATGGTAATCTTAGTTTTCTGAAGGTGACTGTCCTGTTTTCCTTCCTGAAACTGTTCCTCCCAGATCAGTCATAAAGATTATGCTTCTCTGAAAATAATTGGAGGGTGTACACTTCCAATTCTCTGGCATATTTTTGTGTTTTAGAAATGTTTCTTCTTGACTGTTTGATGTAAATTGCCTGTGTGGTTTCCTACCAGGACTATTATTTATTACTAATTTAATTTTTTAATGGTTTTAAAATGGTTCAGATTTTCATTTCTTACTGTGTTTGTTTTGCAAGTTACATTTCTTGGGATTTACCTATTCAATTTAAATATTATTAAATGTTTTATGTTCAAGGTTTTTCAAAATACCCTTTTCGAGAATCGTAGTGTTCTTTCTTAACTCATCAAAGCTCATTCTCCTGTCAGAGGGTCTCCACGTTTTCCCTTTCTCAATTCTGACTTTAGTTACTTGTACCTAACTTCCAGTTATCCTCGTTTGTCTTTCCAGAGATTTAAAAATTTACTGGTCCTTTCAAAGAATTAAATTTTTGGTTTTTGTTCATATCTTTTGAATATCACAGTTTCTGTTGTCATTGTTATTATCTGCCATCTAGTTTTTTTGGGAGAATTTCTTGAGTTAGATGCTTATTTCAGCCTTTCTTCTTACCCAATGTATGCTTTTGAGGAAATACAATTTCCTATAAATATTGTTTAAGTGTGGAGAATATATAAAAGGTATATAGTTTTTTAAACAAAGACCATAGGTCTCTAAGGAATTTTTTATATTTCTACACAAAGAAGAATATTTTATTTGTCTTTTTCTTATTGACTTCCTACATTCTTGCATCGTGGTGAGAGTCCAAATGTGTGATTTAAATTCTCTAATTTTTTTTTGAGACTTATCTATGGGGCAACACTTGGTCAATTAAAAAAAGAAAACTGATACTGTACACTTGCTTATTTCCCTCTTCTTTAGAGGTCTCTTGAGTTAAATGCATTGTTATTCCAGTCCTCTATACCTTACTATTTTTGTCTGTTCTCTTAGTTTCAGAAAGGTAGTTTTAAATCTCTCCCTGTGGCTATGAACTTGTGTGTTTTCCCCAGTAGTTCTATTAATACTTTATTTATATATTTAAGGCCATGTTAGTAAATCCATACAGTTTTAGGGTTGTTTTATTTTCCCGGTGACTTAAACCCTTTTTGTAATGATATGACCTTCTTTACCTAGCAATTCTTCTAGATATTATTTCAGAATGTATATTTTCCATCCATTTACTTTAAAATTTTCTGCTTATGTTTTAATTTGACAGTCTTGGTCCTGCAAGCAGATCATTTAGATCACTAGTATTTACTGTAATTGCTAAAATAATGGGTTTCACTGTACCACCTTATTTCATGCATCCTCCTTTTTGACTTCAGATTGATTGATCTTTCAATTACTCTAATTCTTTCCTATAATAATTAATAAGTTATACTGTTTCTAGTCTTTAATTACCTTAATAATTACAATATGTGTTCTTAAGTTCACAAAGACTAATGAACTTACCAAAGGCCAATTCTAAGTCTTTACTTCTTAGACCATAAAAAGAGCTTATGAGAATTAGAACCTATCCTCTTCTCTCTTCTTAACTTGTGGTTTGTTTTCTTATATTTTAATGCCATTTATCTTCCTATTTCAAAATATCCAAGTGTATTAAGATTTACCCACCTATTGCCAAATTCTTGCTCTTTGCTTCCTCTTGCATCTTAAACGTTCACATGCATTTTTATTTTGTCTGATGTCAAAGTATCTTTTAGTGTGTTCCATTAATAACAAGCTGTCTTCATTCTGAAGATATGAAAAGTATAATTACTTCTGTAAGTAAACACTATCTATGAACCCGCTAATATTTTTCTCTATAGGCAATTTGATTATTCTGATAACACCAACTTCCAGAGTTAGTTATTAACTCTAATAAAAATTAGAGTATCTGAATATATCTCTTTCTCCTTTATTCTTAAATAATATTTTTGTGGTCATAGAATTAGGTTGACAAACACTTTTGAGCTGCATTTTGATAATATCCTTCCACTGACTTAGAATGTATAGTCTCACTATTGAGAAGTAAGTTGTCAGTATGACACATACTTCTGTGAAGGTACTCTTATTTTCTCTGATTGCTTTAAGATTTTCTCCATTTCTGTTGCTTCATTTTGTTTTGTTGGTTGACTACACTTCTGCTTTGCTGTGCTAACATGTAGATTTCTTTCAAGCTATTTATTATTTATAAACTTTTCAAAAATTATGTGTGGGGTTCTTTTATTTGTAGCTTGGTATCTTTCATCATCTCTGTAAAAACCACTCTACTAGTATATTTTTTTAAGTATTCCTTTCTCACATTCTCTCCCTTCTATATCTGGTATAACATTTAAAAGACTATTGGATTTTCAGACTATATCTGTTGAATTTCTTTTCCTATATTTTCTGTCTTTCTGACTGTCCATGCTTCATTTGCAAAGTCACACATGAGTCAATAGGACCCATTTTTCAGCTTATAAATGATCTCTTCTGCTGTATAAAATCACATAAGCAATTCATGAAGGTTTTGATTTTGATATTTTTTTTAGTTTTAGAATGTGTGTTTTACAGAACTCTACTCCTCTATGAAATTTGCAATCTTGGGTGTGAACTAAATGGAAAAGGTAAAATAATTATTTTACATTCTGTGGATGGTAACTGGTAGTATCTGAATTTTGTGGAGTCTTACTATTTTGATTGTTGATTCAGCTTGCTTTCTTTAACAATTTTATGTTTGTTTGCTTGGATATATTTAATTCTGCATTGCATACTCAATTTCAAAATTATTTTCAGGAATAATTTGAAGTCCATGATGATACTATATTTCTCCAGGGAAATTTCTGTCAAGCACACTCATCCCACCCTAACTGAAGTTCTAGGAGTGAGATTTCCCATGACCATTCGGTTGACATGAAGCAAGGCTCTAAAAACACATATGAGATTTTTTTTACTTGAGTTCATCCTGACCCTGAGAGCATATCTCTTCAGCACCTCACTTAGAGTTACAAGTAGTTCATGAATAGCCCTGTATTTGGTGGGCCCTAGAATTTGACTTCAACTCAGCTCATTTTGCTTGAAGAGTTCCTGTTTAATTGCCATATGCCTCTAGGGCAAAGAAGACATTGAGTGCGGAGTTATTTTTTTTGTTTTTTAAAAAATCTTTAAAAAAATTTGGCCTAGATATTTCTCACATCTTACTAACTTTTTGATACTTCCCAGAATATTACAAGGTACTTTGTTCATATTGTTAATAATTATGAGTCAGAATTTATTAATTCACCATTATAGAAGCCTGAACTATAGAAAAGGAAGGACTTATTATGCAACACAGTTAAGAAGAAATTGATACTTCAAGAGATTAGGTGGCCTGTCCAAGATTACAGCTGGACATTACTTTAGCTCCAAAAATCCGTATCTTCTGATGTGTTCTTTGTACTGCATCAAGATTACTCTCATAGCAATCAACGGTGAGTAGATAATGTAGATCTCAATTTCTTGGAAGTAGCAGATATTTATTTTAAAGTAGTATATTTAGAACAAATCACACATTTATTTTTTTCCTTTGGCAGGAAATCATGAGAAGGTAATTCTAATGCTATCGAGAGTCAAATTTATATACTTTGAAATGTGTATAAAAATGAAAAATAAAATCAACAAGGTGGTTTGATTATACAATAAATTTATGTGCAATATTTATTAGAGTTAGTTAATAAGCTATTCATTTGCATATATATAAGAATTTTTTTCATACAGAAACATTACTGCTGAACCATCAATGCTTGGTTTATTGGATCCAATAACTGGTATCAAAAACAATTTTACTCATAAGCTATTAGAGTAATTATATTTATGTATCACTTTAAATTGATAGCTAATAGTATCAGTTTTAGCCAAATGTCATAGAAATAGTATGATAATTGTCCCGACCTGTAGGACTATCAACGGGGGTCGACAACCTGGAGGAGAGAATTGAAAAAAAAAAAAAAGAGAGAGGCAAGGGACACAAAGAACGACCAGCAAGACAGGATGTCTGATCAAGCTGGCACAGTTTATTGTTTGCAGGCTCAATTTATACAGATTAGCAAGTAAGGGGTGGGTCAGTAGATAATAGGACCTTAGGTGGCGCCGGCGGGGAGGTGTAGAGGGGTGATTGGGTCTTGGTTGGCACCGGCGGGAACGGAGGACTCGGAAGAGAAGTGGGGAGTTCGCCATTTTGGGGGTGGGGGCCCTTGGGAGGGAGATTTTAAGAGAGGGGCTTTCCCCTGGGGCAGAGGGTGTTTCTTGATTAACAAAGGACAGAAAAAGCACATGTTGCAAGGTAGCCTAACCACAAGCTCTAACCTAGAAATGCACATGTTGTGAGGTAACCTAACCACTAGCTCTAACCTAGAAGTTCACTAAATGCGTTTCTTGGTAATAGGGGAAAACTTGTTTCTAATGCGTGGATGGATTCATTGTTGCTGACTTTACAGGAAAGACTTCACTCAAATGTTGCTGTTGTCTTAAGGCTTTTGTGACCGAGTCTGCCTAAAGGCCCACAGGTTTGCTCCCAACAGATAATTAAGATATGAAGAGTATAATTCCTTCTGTAAGTAAACACTATCTATGAATCCGCTAATATTTTTCTCTATATGCAATTTGATTATTATGATAACACCAACTTCCAGGCAAGTTTAGTATACTCCACTGAAAGAATACTGGAATAATCTAGTTTTCTAGTTATGGTGATTGGTGTCATTGATTGTTTTCACAAATACATTCCCTAATATAACAAAACAGTATGGTGAAAGAAAGAGAAAATGGAGGGATTAAAGATGGCGGCATGAGAGAAGACACAGAGGCTTCCTCCTAAAACTGGACACAATTAGAAAATATACCTGGCGCAACTAATCCTGAGAGCAACAGGAAAGAGGATGGCACCAGACTGCACACACCTGGAGAAAAGAGCAGACCTCAGTGAACGGGGTAACGTACCAGAGCTGTGGATCCAGGGGACCCGAGCCCCTCCCCCACCCCAGCTCACCGGCAGGAGGAAGAGAAACGGAGCAGGGAGGGAGTGGAAGGCTTGGGACTGCTGAATATTTAGCTCCAGAGATCTGCGCTGGGAGCACAAACCTACATTTCATGGTGCTTTCATCATACTCTTCTGATTACATGGTTGGAACGCTGTGACAGGCGGAGTTCCTGGGGAGACTTGGATTCTGGCTGTTTGTGGAAAGCAGGGATCCATATCCTGCTGCTCCAAGACGAAAGCTTATATCTGTGTGCTCGGCCCACTGGTTCTGGCACTGGAGACAGGCAAAGCAGCTGGGAAGCCGGGAACAGCTCTTTCCCCCTGCCAAGCACCAATACCGCACCCCTGTAACCCCTGACATTGCTTCAGGGGCTGAGCAGCTCCAAAATAGAGCTTCTGGACACTGGAGGGTGCCATATACAAATATGAAACGCCAAAGGAGCCTGGTCCAGAGTAAAATTAATATAACTCCGGAGAAAGACTTAAATGACATGGACCTTATGAGTCTTCTGAAAGGGAGTTCAAACTAAAAATAATCAACATGCTAATGGACGTACAGAAAAATATCCAAGAACTCAGGAATGGATTCAGGTCAGAGATCCAATCACTGACAAGCATGATGGAGGGTATTAAAAGCAGGTTGGATACAGTGGAGGAGATGATAAATGAAATAGAAACTAGAGAAGAGGAATACAAAGAAGCAGAGATACAGAGAGACAAAAGGATCTCTAAGAATGAAAGAATATTTAGAGAACTGTATGACCAATCCAAAAGGAACACTATTTGCATTATAGGAATACCAGAAGAAGGAGACAAAGAGAAAGGGATAGAAAGTGTCTTTGAGGAGGTAGTTGCTGAAAACTTCCCCAGTCTGGGGAAGGAGATAGTCTCTCAGGCCATGGAGATCCACAGATCTCCCAACACAAGGGACCCAAGGAAGACAACACCAAGACATATAGTAATAAAATTGGCAAAGATCAAGGATAAGGACAGACTATTAAAATCAGCCAGAAAGAGAAATAAGATCACAAACAAAGGAAAGCCCATCAGGCTAACATCAGACTTCTCAGCAGAAACCTTACAAGCCAGAAGGGAGTGACATGATGTATTTAATGCGATGAAGCAGAAGGGTCTGGAGCCAAGATTAGTTTATCTGGCAAGATTATCATTTAAATTTGAAGGAGGGATTAAACAATTTCCAGGTAAGCAAAAGCTGAGAGAATTTATCTCCCACAAACCATCTCTACAGTCTATTTTGGAGGAACTGCTATAGATGGAAGGCTTCCTTAGGTTGAACAGCTGTCACCAGAGGTAATAAAACCACAGGAAAGGAAGTAGGACGGCCAATTACTAAGCAAATGCAAAATTAAATTAACTATCCCCGAAGTCAATCAAGGGATAGATAAAAAGTACAGAATATGATACCTAATATTTAAAGAATGGAGGAGGAAGAAAAAGGAGGAGAAACAGAAAAGAACCTTTAGATTGTGTTTGTAACAGCATACTGAGTGAATTAAGTTAGACTCTTAGATAGTAAGCAAAGTAACCTTGAACCTTTAGTAACCATGAATCTAAAGCCTGAAATGGCAATAAGTACATACCTATTGATAATCACCCTCAATGTAAATAGACTGAATGCACCAATCAAGAGACACAGAGTCACTGAACGGATAAAAAAACAAGACCCATCTATATGCTGTTTACAAGACACTCACCTCAAACCCAAAGACATGCACAGACTAAAAGTCAAGGGATGGAAAAAGATATTTCATGCAAACAACAGGGAGAAAAAAGCAGGTGTTGCAGTACTGGTATCAGACAAAATAGAATTCAAACAAAGAAAGTAACAAGAGATAAAGGAGGACATTACATAATGATCAAAGGGTCGGTCCAACAAGAGGATATAACCATTATAAATATATATTCACCTAAAACAGGAGCACCAGCACATGTGAAACAAATACTGACAGAACTAAAGGAGGAAATAGAATACAATGCATTCATTTTAGGAGACTTCAACACACCATTCACTCCAAAGGACAGATCCACCAGACAGAAAATAAGTAAGGACAGAGAGAACCAAGATGGCGGCATGAGTAGGGCAGCGGAAATCTCCTCCCAAAAGCATATATATTTTTGAAAATACAACAAATACAACAAGTCCTAAAAGAGAGACCAGAAGACACAGGACAATAACCAGACTACATCCACACCCACGAGAAACCAGCGCCTCACAAAGGGGGTAAGATACAAGCTGTGGCCGGGCGGGACCCGAGTGCCCCTTACCCCAGCTCCCAGCAGGAGAAGAGGAGTTGGAGGCGGGGAAGGAGAGGGAGCCCAGGACTGCTGAACACCCAGTCCTAGCAATCTGCACCAGAGTGCAGACACAGTGCATGCTTGGGGTGCTGGAAACTAGGGAAACAGGACAGTAAGACTTGTGAGTGGGTCCCTGCAGCTGGCGCCCTCAGACAAAGAAAAGCGAGTGCTTTTTGAAAGTCTTAAAGGGACAGGGACCCCACAGCTGGACGGAAGTGCCCTGAGACACTTAGCCCAGCAGCTGCATATCCCAGGTAATTCTGGTACCTGAAACCCCGCAATGCAGCTCAGAGGCCCCTCACTGCAATAAACAGCCTCCCACCTGTTCCCCCTCCAACACGGCTCTGCCATATTGGAGCAGCAGCCTGAGGCAGGCCACGCCCACAGCAACTGTGGAGCTAAATAAACTCCATAGCAGCCGGGCAAGATCAGAAGCCCCGTCTGCACACAGCTGCCCAGCACAAGCCGCTAGAGGCCGCTGTTCTCCCAGGAGAGGAAGGCCACAAACTAGCAAGAAAGGACTTTCTCTTACCCAACACACATGCCAGCTCCCCAAAAATATATCTATGGCCATGAAAAGGCAGAAGAAATAGATACAGACCAAGATCACAGAGGCAAACCCTGAGAAGCAGATAGACCTAACCAGTCTTCCTGAAAAAGAATGAAAAATAAAGCTCATAACCATGCTGATGGAGCTGCAGAGAAATATGCAAGAGCTAAGGGATGATGTCTGGAAGGACACTACAGAAATGAAACAATCTCTAGAAGGATTTATAAACAGAATGGATAAGATGCAAGAGGCCATTGATGGAATAGAAACCAGAGAACAGGAACACATAGAAGCTGATGCAGAGAGAGATAAAAGGATCTCTAGGAATGAAACAATATTAAGAGAACTGTGTGACCTATCCAAAAGGAACAATATCTGCAGTATAGGGTTACCAGAAGAAGAGAGAGAAAAAGGGATAGAAAGTGTATTTGAAAATATAATTGCTGAAAACTTCCCCAAACTGGGGGAGGAAATAGTCGATCAGACCATGGAAGTATACAGAACTCCCAACAGAAAGGACCCAAGGAGGACAACACCAACACACATAATAATTAAAATGGCAAAGATCAAGGACAAGGACAGAGTTTTAAAGGCAGCTAGCGAGAGGAAAAAGGTCACCTACAAAGGAAAACCCATCAGGCTATCATCAGACTTCTCAACAGAAACCTTACAGGCCAGAAGAGAATAGCATGATACATTGAATTCAATGAAAGAGAAGGGCCTTGAACAAAGAATACTGTATCCAGCACGACTATCATTTAAATATGAAGGAGGGATTAAACAATTCCCAGACAAGCAAAAGTTAAAGGAACTTGCCTCCCACAAACCACCTCTACAGGGTATTTTAGAGGGACTGCTCTAGATGGGAGAACTCCTAAGATTAAATAGATGTCACCAGAGAAAATAAAATCACAGCAAAGAAAGCAGACCAACCAAATACTAACTAATGGCAAAAAATAAAATCAACTACCCACAAAAGCAGTTAAAGGAAGCACAAAAGAGCACAGAATAAAACAACCAACATATAAAGAACGGAGGAGGAGGAATAAGAAGGGAGAAAAATAAAGAATGACCAGACTGTATTTAAAATAGCTCAATAAGTGAGTTAAGTTAGACAGAAAGATACTAAAGAAGCTAAACTTGAACCTCTGGCAACCACGAATCTAAACTGCAATGGCAATAAGTACCTATCTTTCAATAATCACCCTAAATATAAATGGATTGAATGCACCAATAAAGGCACACAATAATAGAATGGATCAAAAAGCAAGAAACATCTCTATGCTGCTTAGAAGAGACTCACTTAAACCCAAAGACTATAGGAACAAAGAAAGACTGAAGGAACAAAACAGCAGCAGAATCATAGAACCTAAGAATGGACTAACAATTACCAAAGGGAAAGGGACTGGGGAGAAAGGGAGAGAAGGAAGGGATAAGGGTGGGAAAAAGAAAGGGGACATTACAACTAGCATTTATAATGTCGGGGGGGACATGGGGAGGGCTGTGCAACATAGAGAAGACAAGTAGTGATTCTACAGCATCTTACTACGGTGATGGACAGTACTGTAATGGGGTTCGTGTGGGGGGATTTGGTGAAGGGGGGACCCTAGTAAACATAATATTCTTCATGTAATTGTAGATTAATGACAACAAAATAAAGAAATTAATTAATTAAAAAAATAAGTAAGGACACAGAGGCACTGAACAAGACACTAGAAAAGATGGACCTAATAAATAGATATCTACAGAACTCTACATCCAAAAGCAACACGATACACATTTTTCTCAAGTGCACATGGAACATTCTCCAGAATAGACCACATACCAGGCCACAAAAAGAGCCTCAGTAAATTCCAAAAGATTGAAATTCTACGAACCAACTTTTCAGACCACAAAGGTATAAAACTAGAAATAAATTGTACAAAGAAAGCAAAAAGGCCCACAAAAACATGGAGGCTTAACAACATGCTCCTAAATAATCAATGGATCAATGACCAAATTAAAATAGAGATCAAGCAATAAATGGAAACAAATGACATCAACAACAATGAAACCAAGAGCTGGTGTTCTTTGAGAAAATAAAACAGATAAGCCTATAGCCAGACTCATTAAGAGAAAAAGAGAATCAATACACATCAACAGAATCAGAAACAAGAAAGGAAACACCACAACGGACCCCACAGAAATACAAAAAATTATTAGAGACTACTATGAAAACCTATATGCTAATAAGCTGGAAAACATAGAAGAAATGGACAACTTCCTAGAAAAATACAACCTTCCAAGAATGACCAAGGAAGAAACACAAAATCTAAACAAACCAACTACCAGCAAAGAAATTGAAGAGGTAATCAAAAAACTACCCAAGAAAAAAAACCCCGGGCCAGATGGATTTACCTCAGAATTTTATCAGACAGAGAGAGGATATAATACCTACTCTTCTTAAAGTTTTCCAAAAAACAGAAGAGGAGGGAATACTCCCAAAATCAATCTATGAAGCCAACATCACCCTAATACCAAAACCAGGCAAAGACCACACCAAAAAAGAAAATTACAGACCAATATACCTGATGAACGTAGATGCAAAAATACTCAACAAATTATTAGCAAACCAAATTCAAAAATACATCAAAAGGATCATACACTATGACCAAGTGGGATTCATCCCAGGGATGCAAGGATGGTACAACATTCGAAAATCCATCAACATCATCCACCACAGAAACAAAAAGGACAAAAACCACATGATCATCTCCATAGATGCTGAAAAAGCATTCGACAAAATTCAACATCCATTCATGATAAAAACTCTCAACAAAATGGGTATAGAGGGCAAGTACCTCAACATAATAAAGGCCATATATGCTAAACCCAGAGCCAACATCATACTGAACAGTGAGAAGCTGAAAGCTTTTCCTCCAAGATCGGGTACAAGACAGGGGTGCCCACTCTCCCCACTGTTATTTAACATATTACTGGAGGTCCTAGCCATGGCAATTAGACAAAACAAAGAAATACAAGGAATCCAAATTGGTAAAGAAGTAAACTGTCACTATTTGAAGATGACATGATATTGTACATCAAAAACCCTAAAGACTCTACTCCAAAACTACTAGAACTGATATCGGAATACAGCAAAGTTGCAGGATACAAAATTAATACACAGAAATCTGTGGCTTTCCTATATACTAACAATGAACTAATAGAGAAATCAGGAAAATCATTCCATTCACAATTGCATCAAAAAGAATGAAATACTTAGGAATCAATCTAACCAAGGAAGTGAAAGACCTATACCCTGAAAACTATAAGACACTCTTAAGAGAAATTAAAGAGGACACTAACAAATGGAAACTCAACCCATGCTCTTGGCTAGGAAGAATTAGTATCATCAAAATGGCCGTCCTGTCCAAAGCAACATACAGATTCGAAGCAATCCCTATCAAATTACCAACTGCATTCTTCAATGAACTATAACAAATAGTTCAAAAATCATATGGAAACACCAAAGACCCCAAATAGCCAAAGCAGTCCTGAGAAGGAAGAATACAGTGGGGGGGGGGATCTTGGTCCCCAACTTCAAGCTCTACTACAAAGCCACAGTAACCAAGACAGTTTGGTACTGGCACAAGAACAGAGCCACAGACCAGTGGAACAGAAATAGAGACTCCAGACATTAACCCAAACATATATGGTCAATTAATACATGATAAAGGAGCCATGGGCATACAATGGGGAAATGACAGTCTCTTCAACAGCTGGTGCTGGCAAAACTGGACAGCTACATGTAAGAGAATGAAACTGGATCACTGTCTAACCCTATACACAAAAGTAAATTCAAAATGGAATAAAGACCTGAATGTAAGTCATGAAACTATAAAACTCTTAGAAAAAACACAGGCAAAAATCTCTTGGACATAAACATGAGTGATTTCTTCATGAACATATCTCCCTGGGCAAGGGAAACAAAAGCAAAAATGAACAAGTGGGACTATATTAAGTTGAAAAGCTTCTGTACAGCAAAGGACACCATAAATAGAACAAAAAGGTACCCTACAGTATGAGAGAATATATTGATAAATGACAAATCCGATAAAGGGTTGACATCCAAAATATATAAAGAGCTCATGCACCTCAACAAACAAAAAGCAAATAATCCAATTAAAAAATGGGCAGAGGAGCTAAACAGACAGTTCTCCAAAGAAGAAATTCAGATGGCCAACAGACACATGAAAAGATGCTCCACATCACTAGTCTTCAGGGGAATGCAAAATAAAATCACAATGAGATATCACCTCACACCCGTAAGGATCACCACCATCCTAAATACAAACAACAACAAATGTTGGCGAGGTTGTGGATAAAGGGGAACCCTCCTACACTGCTGGTGGGAATGTAAATTACTTCAACCATGTGGAAAGCAGTATGGAGGTTCCTCAAAATGCTCAAAACAGAAATACCATTTGACCCAGGAATTCCACTACTAGGAATTTACCCTAAGAATGCAGCAGCCCAGTTTGAAAAAGACAGATGCACCCCTATGTTTATCGCAGCACTATTTACAATAGCCAAGAAACGGAAGCAACCTAAATGTCCATCAGTAGATAAATGGATAAAGAAGATGTGGTACATATACACACTGGAATATTATTCAGCCATAAGAAGAAAACAAATCCTACCATTTGCAACAACATGGATGGAACTAGAGGGTATTATGCTCAGTGAAATAAGCCAGGCAGAGAAAGACAAGTACCAAATGATTTCACTCATATGTGGAGTATAAGAACAAAGAAAAACTGAAGGTATAAAACAGCAGCAGAATCACAGAACCCAAGAATGGACTAACAGTTTCCAAAGGGAAAGGGACTAGGGAAGATGGGTGGGAAGGGAGGGATAAGGGCAGCAAAAAAGAAAGTGGGCCTTAGGATTAGCATGTATAATGTGGGGGGTGCATAGGGAGGGCTGTGCAACACAGAGAAGTGATGATTCTACAGCATCTTGGTGCGCTGATGGACAGTGACTGTATTTGCTGGGGGGACTTGGTGAAGGGGGAAGTCTAGTATTAGGCAATGTGATACCTCGTAATTTGTTTGACAAATAAATATGATTCTTTAAAAATAAATAAATAAAAATAAAAAAAGCCCTGTAGCTAGTTAGCTGAATGTGTCTGCATTTTCCCTGTTGGACTGGGAGCCATTTCACTGGCTCCCACTGCTCGTAGAGTAACACTCCTCTGCACTCAGCCCTCAGGGAAATTATCATCTGAAGAACTCCCCTTAAAAAAAAAAAAAGAAAGAAAGTGAAAATGATGGTGTGTGGCAGAAGAATAGAGTGGGATTTAAAGATTAACCAAGGTGTACACCTGGACCACAGAGAGGAAAAAGGTACCTGCAAAAGTTTCCATCGCTATTAAGGTCATCTAGCTGGCGAGACATCTTTAGAGATGGATGTAGGTCAAGTGGAGATAGCTTACTGGATAAATCATTTACTGTTTTAACTTTTAAGTTGATTGGTGCAATTTCTTCTCTAAATGCCTGGAAGAAAAGGAGAAGAATGATGTCCTTGGAAAAGAATATATGTAAAAGATATTTTGAACTCTCCTTCAAAGAAAATAGCAAAATCAGCTGTGACACCATCAACTAGTTTCTCACTCAGCAACAGCTGACTCGATTCTGGTCTTTAGCAATGAGGACCACCAGGCAATTAGTCATCCTTTATAACCTAGAGAATCTGTATAGGTGCACAGAGAGCAAAATTGTGATGCAAACTTATTTAAATAATGATGTGGTTCCTTCAAAAAAAAACAGTATGGTACTTCACTGACCATATTTAATATGTTTAAACCCATAATATAGAAAAAGGATTTTAACATTTCATTAAAAAATCTATCAGGAGGCAAGAATAGAAGCATTATATATATAAATCTTCTCTAATATTGATCTTTATCTCTAATTTCTAATATATTCATATAACATAATTTGAAAAAATATTTAAGTGTAGGATATTTTTGGAAATGAAATTTATGAGCAACATACCTGTTGAGTCACTGCTACAGCCAAATTCCCTGCAGCACTGTCTCCAGAAATACCAGTTCTTTCAGGATCTATACCGTATTTGCTAAGAATATCTTGGCATAAGAACCACCTTACTGCATTACACATCTTCAAACTGATTTGGAAAGTGATATTTAGGTGCTAGTCTATAGCTGTGGGTAGAATAGCAACATTCTTTAAATCAATTATTTAATTGTGAGTTTAATTAAAATTCAATTTATAAAAAATGTATGTGTAAATGTATATGCTCTGATCCTAAAATCAAAAGTAGAATTTTTATTTAGCAAACCTGATATTTTGGGTCATTATGAATCAAAAGATCCATCATTATGATAATGTTCGATATGAAAACTTTTCCTTCTCTACTTTTTTTAAATGTCAATTTACACAGATAAATGCAAAACCTGGAGTAGGCCTAAGACAAAGAAAAAGAAGACCCAGGTGATACTTTCCCCTAGTTAAACTCCCATAATGTTATTCTCTCTATAATCATTATACTTTATTAGTAACCAATAAATAGCATACAAATCAGAATTATTCTATTCCAACTTAATCTAATGATCAAGTTGGCAGGCAATCACTAAGTTTTGTTTCACTGTTTCTTCTGTCTTTCCATCCTATTGGTTTATTTTCTATTTATTACTGTCCTAGAATGCTTTTAGAGAATAGATTTTGCCTGTATTCCTATATGTTTAGTGACTAGCTGCTTTTAATGAAGGCTTATACCATGAAATACACTATGCTAATTGTTTCAGATGAATTTTATCACCTAATCCTCAAAACAGCCCTACAAAACAGAAAATATTACATGACTCCCACTTTACATGAGAAAGCTAAGCTTACATGATACTTAACTAGCACAAAGTCATTCAATTAATTCTAGAACTAGGCTTGAACCTCATTCTGACTCTGAAGTCCTCCTTCTTATTGACTTTGCTAATGAAGAGTTGGCTAGAAATCCAGCAAAGGTCATTGGCCCATAAGATACAGAAGTTTAATTTTATTCTAACAATTTCTTGATTTCCTGTTTTTGATCCCTACTTGACCTGAATATGCAACTCTTTTCTCTCTCACTCTCTTTTTGGTCAAGCTCAAGGTCTTTCTCTATTCTCATCCCCTCAATATCATTTGAAACATGCCTGGCATAACCAAGGAATGACCGAGATAGATGAGACTCTTACTATGCCAGACACCTAGTCAAAACCCAAACAAGCCCACAGCACTCTTACTTGGTTGAAATAACAGCATTGAATCTTTCAACAGTCTTGACAGAAAGTTGTAATTAAACAAAGCTGAAACAAAAGGAAATAAAATCAGATTGAAGAATAAACTGATGGGTGTTTCCTTCAGCAGAAAGCCTATAACTAGACCTTGTTCTTCACTGAAATGTTCTGGGAAAAGTATGTCTACTAATTTATCACAACTATAGGCCCATATCCTTCTGCACAGTGATCATTGTATCATGCACATTGTCAGCTTCCTTGTCCTTCCCCACATTTTCACCCTGGGTAATTTAAATCAACTTCCTTCTCTTCAAGATTAATCTCTTCTCTCTTCATTTGGAAGGTATTCAGTGTGGAAAAAACATACATAAATGTTAACTCCCTGACTTTCAGGAAGTTACACACTACTAGAGACAGGGGCAGGGAGGGGCAGGCATATAAACAAATGGCTGTAATACAAAGTATTAGTTGCTTTAATGGAGTATAGACAGTACTATATGGAAATAGTATTAGACTTCATCAAAACTGCCAGAGGAAGTTGAGAGTAAAGAGGAAGTAGGGAGAGCTGAAACCTGATTCATATATTCATATTTCCTAGGCAGACAGGAAGTAATATGTTTTCTGGGCATTTTTGTTAGACGTGTGTATGGGGTGGGGATGTTTATTAGTGGGCTTAGGTGAGTGCTCCCTTTTGCAAAAAAGAAAATTGTAAGAAGATACAGTAGAATTTGCTGGGGGAAAAAAAGAAATCATGAAGTGCTAAAGGGTAAATATCAGAGTATGAGGTTGTTGCAAAGGTTGTATCATGTGAGCCATGAAGAGTAAATATCGTCTTGCAATGTTTCCAAAGTTGAGTGCTGAATACTAACAAAATACCAAATACACACTAAGTTTTAAACTTTTAATTAACATTTACTATAAAAAGTCATGCTTATATTTTGGATTGGAACACAAATTTTGGGGTTTTTTGAATAATAAAATAGAAAGCATCAGGCAAATAGTATTTTATTTCAAGCCTATTCTTTTTTAGTTCCTTCACCCTGGCAAGCATACTTCCACTCTTCAGTAATACTTTGATGAAAAATCTTTTAAAGAAGTGCTTTGGGCAGCAGGGACTCATGGAAACTGACTTAGGCGTGGTATGGCCCAAATTTCTTTTAGAAATATCACTTTATTGCCAGATGATGAATTTAATGCTTGATTTCATAGAAAATGGTAGATGGGATCACACTCTTTACTGCCCCAATTTACATTTACAATCTACATCAATACCCATCAATACCTCTTTTCCTTCTGTCACAGAGAGTTATGTTCCTCCTCCTGGATGTTGCCAGTACTTCCCCTTTGTACTGAGTCATGTTCCCCCCCATATGCTCTAGGTTCTGCAAACTGCATCCAATCCTCCAGTTCCCCCGACCTACATTTCTCCAATGTACTTTTATTAAGCACCATCTTTACTTTCAGCTTATAAACATGGTCATACACCTCCCATATATAAATATAAAATATATATAAAGTATTTGTAAATAAAGTAAAATTATATATAATAAAATATTATATATTTATATAAATATAGAAAATACACAAAATAAGTTGAAATGTATATATTTTATATAAAGTGAAAGTGAAAGTCCTTCCTCAACTGTGTGTTTTTTTCCATGTAGCATCTTCTCATTTCTATCATGTCTAAGCTTATTGAAAGACTGGAATCACCATCACCACTTCCCCACTATTCTCATTCACTATCCAACTTCGTTTTGGTTTTCACTAAATTTCATTATTTCTGCAATTAACAAATTTAATAATAAATTTCTAGGCTCATGAAACTTTTTCCTCTTACCTGGGATTTGCTGTAGATTTTAGTATTGATTACTCCATTTCAGAGAGATTTAAAATAACTCCCTTAAACTAACATAGTATAAAGAAATAAATTACAAACAGCTAAAATATTCTGTTATCTGTGATAATGTTTAACAGGTCTGTCTTCTTGAAATGTTAATAAAATATATGCTATGTGATAAATTAAAATTTTTGACTTTGGGTGCATACCAGCACTCCCCAAACACCAAACTCCACCATGCACATAAAATAAGCCCCTTCTTGGTGTCTTTGACTTTTATGTTGGCACATTTATATGGACAGGAATGTCATTGAAAGTTGTCTTCATCACAGTGACATTTTCATCAGATGTGGGTGGGACTTCTTGAAAGCTCAAAAAAGAACATTGTAATATTCATGAAATGGTTGATACCCAATTGTTCAACAAACAGGGCCTAAAAGAAGAGAGAAAGGGAAAGAAAACACAGACACCAGGTTGTAACTAACAAATGTAAATGTTGTTTATAAATGTAGAAGTATGCATATGTGCTTTCAATGGGCTATATCAGACTGTCACAGGCGACTCTGAATGACACGGTTAGAATACAGGAGATTGAGAATCTTTACCACAATAGTTGCTTCAGGTAAAAAATATTTAATGAATTATTGAGGTATTACAACTTGGCAGATTCTATGCTTCCTATTTCTAGTGCAAACAAACAGAGTAAGTTCCCTACTCTAAGTAAGCTCAGCAAGTAGGAAAAATGGATATATAAGCAGTTATAAAACATGACTATGCATGTCTCATAGACATGTACAAAGAACTTTGGCAAAGTCAATAGGGAGATACACTAGCCGCCTGCATGTGAGACTGAGGGTGAAGTCTTCAACTAGTAGGTGACCTCTGATATGAATATTGAAAAAAGAGTAGAGTTTGGCCAAACAAAGGGGGGAAATCTTACTCTAAGAAAAAGGAACAGACACGGGGAACCGCCTATTGCAATCAGAGAAATGCAGGCCATTTAGTAGAGCTACAAAGTCAAGTCACTGAGGAATGCCAGAAAGAAAAGGGACCTTAAGAGGTGAATGTAGACCAAATCATAAGGAACTTATAATGTTGGGATTCCAAGAATCAAAAAGACTTACTTTCCAATCGTTAATTGGCCCCATTGACTATGGTCCTAGGTGATCAATTAAAGAGTGAAGTCAGCCTCTTTTCCATTATAAGAAGACAAGACACATATACAAGGAATAAGAAAAATTATCTATTTTCAATACTGAATCATCCAGACATTGCTTTTGAAAGGGAAGTCAAGGAAATAACATTTCCCAGAGTTCTTGCCAGATTAAATTATGCCCTAGAGAGGCACTCTTAGAAGATCTAGAGATCAGAAATGAAGGAAAAATTATTGTTTTCTCTGGGTCACTGAAAGCATTCATATGACGTTAACAAAAGTGGCTTTCCATGCCTCTGGTTGTCTTGAGAAGTACCACTTCAGTGATGCATACAGCTGTAATTATTGGTGGCTTCCCTTCACCTCCATGCTCTAAAGACTGTGTATCTCAAATTCCATATTCTTAATCTAATTCTACTGAGATACTGACAGAAGTGTCTATATTCTAACAAAACGATGATTGATAGAAAGTATAGTCTATAATGGAAAGGAGAATATTTAAGACATGTGATGGAATGAGAATGACCTGGTTAGATTTAAAGAAAGTAAGTGCTCTCATTGCCAGTGCAAAATGGGACCTATAAGGGCATGAAATGTAATGGCAAAGCATTTATTCAATCTAGCACCTATAGTAGTCCCCATTAAGAGAGAGCTTTGAAATATTCTTCATGTAAGTGTAGATTAAAGATAAAAAAAATTAATAAAGAAAAGGAAGGGGGATTACTCCGATAGGATAAAACTAACTGTAAATCAATGATTAATGCATGCTTTAAATATCCTTAATTTTGACCACTTAAAGGGTGTCAGATGATTGGCTATGGATGTACACTTTTCTGATAATATTCCTTTCTCTTAAAAAAAAAGCAGTTCCTGTGTGGTGACCTCCAATGAGTTCTACACAATGGTATAAAGGGCATATCAAAGTGTGGGCAAAGGGTCTGTTTGTGTTTATACAGAGGATCAAAGCCTAATTTGACTAGCCAGAAAATGAACTAAGATACAATATGAAGAAGAACTCCCAACATAAGCACTCTCTGGAAAACTCATACCAGAAGACGATCATCAAAAAACCTCAACAAAGATCCAGGCGATGCTGCAGTTGTAGCTGCATTCATCCCACCAGTTCCTGGACTTGCCATTGGAATGAAGAAGGAGATATCTAAGCTGGCCTGTGCATACAGTAAAACAACAAATTTGACTGGATCTATACTGTTGGAACTCAACCAAGAATTAGGAAAAGTGCAAGTTGTAGCTCTCCAAAATCTTACAACTACAGACTACGTACTGTTAAAAGAACAGATGGGATGTGAACAGTCCCCAGGAATGGGTTGTTTTAATTTGTCTGATTTCTCTCAGACTGTTCAAGTTCAGTTGGACAATATCCACCATATCATAGATAAGTCTTCACAAATGCCTAAGGTGCCTAACTGGTTTTCTTGGCTTCACTGGAAATGGCTGGTAATTATAGGTCTGCTTTGGTTATGTAACTGTACTCCTATTATGTTAATGTGTGTGCACAATTTAATTAGTAGTTTAAAACCTATACATGCTGAAGTTACTCTACAAGAAGATATGTCAAAGAAATAATCAATCTTCCCATGTTTTCTTCCATCTGCTACTTCTATAGCTTTTCTTCTTCCTTCCTAATTACAACCCTTAAATAGAATTCGTGCCTCATATCGAATTTACCGAGTATCAAAATTCCTCCAAGTGGTAAAGATACCTCAAGACAAATGCTGGGCATAGAAGCCACAGGGCATAAATCTGCAAAGAAGTTAAAAGCTAACCTTTTCAAACAATATGGTTTCTCTCTCACTTACCAACTTTACATTTCCCTGTATGGCCCTGGAAGATGACTGGTTAGCCAGAGACGGGTAAGATTCCTCGAGGGAGGAACAACCTAAGACAGGCATAGTCACAGGGGGGTCATCAGGTGAGAAATTGGGGATCAACAGAGGTAAGGCTTAGAACCTCACCCCCCCTGTTCTGAGAGAAATCTTCTGCATCCGTGGATGTTTTATTGCCCTTGTCTAGCTTGAATTAACACACAGTCTACAGGCACACACCTGATCATCTACATTTGCTCTCTTACAACACTAAACTATGTTTTCTACCTTTATGTTGCATCTACCTACCACTTCAGCATTTTATAAAAAATAATAATAATAAAGAGAGAAATGTGGTATCCACATATAAATCAAGTATAAAAATCAAACAAATATTCATATTTGTACTGATTGTTTATAGTTCATAATGCGTGATCAAAACTGAAGGTTTCTGTGATGAATGCCCTTGTACTGTTCACCATGTAAGAACTTATTCGCTATGTAAGAATTTGTTGTCCATGTAAGAACTTGTTCATTATGTTTCAGAAGATTGGAGACTGAGAAAAATTAGGCTTGGGGTGGATTAATGATTGTTCCTTGAGCATTGACTCCCCTATACAGAATTTTATTGTTGTTAACAACCGTTTGATCAATAAATGAGATACACCCTCTCAAAAAAAAAAAAAAAAAAAAGAGAGCTTTGAGAAACCATGTAGCTGTGCAATAAAATGTTACGGAGCAAATGATGAGTCCAAGCACTGACTCCACTTGAAAGGTTACTGAGAGAAAGAGTACATTCTCATGGCTTTAGTTTTTTGACCCAAATCACAGTCAGGAAAGCAGATACTTTATACACCTTCTCTTACATCTCTGTAAGGAGAACTAAAGTTTGATCTTAGAATTGTGGAATTGCAAGGCAAGGTGGAATCGCAGTCCTACCGGGTATCTCAGTTGAAAGGTAAAGCTTGGTCTAACTTTCAGATGTAAATGATATTCTGATTACTATAGTACACACATTTGTATAGATTCTGAATACCCTAAACTCCCAAATTTTACTAAGCCTCTTCTAGGACAAGCAACAGGAACCAGACTCAATCATGTACACATTTAAGGAAGATTAGATGCTGAATTTCCCTGGTATTTCAGAGGAAGAAATCTAAAGGCCTTGGGAAATAATATTGAATCTCATTTCATTATAACCCATAATCCCCCACCCATCCTGTGAATTTCAGCAAAGTACAGAGGATACTCTCTCTACCAAGACTGTGAGAAATGTGTTAGTGAGGAAAACCTTACTGTCTTAGTAAGAATACCTGTCATAGTGGTCATCTGCTGTCCAGAAGGAATATTCTGACATTGACATGGACATTCTGATGGGGATGATAAAATCCTGAAGTGTTGACCATGTAGCTGTGATTAAATATCAACTACAAGGCTTATGTAATCACTGAAATGAGCAGCACTGTTTAAACATAGTCTCAAAGATCTTCAGCAGCAACTAAGTGATAATGATGTTCTGAACACTGAAATGGTAGAGTAACTGAGGTCTAACTTCATCTGCGTTGTTACGGCTTCTCACCCAATTTCCAAAGCTAAATCACCTCACAGACTGAGACCCCTTGACTAAAGAAAGTCAGGGTGCCCTAAGCAAGGCGCATGTAACACCGTTACAGACATGTACTGTAAGTCTGCCTCCCAGCACCCCCAAGAAACTAAGACCTTGGGTTAGGATGGTTTTGTATCAGAGAAAGAGGAACAACCCAGGCTTTGGAAGGGGAAAACTAGTCCCTGATTCTAAAATGCTGCTAATTCATAGGGCATCCAAAGCAACGATGGCCATCAAGCCGAGTGGAGGCTTAAGGATACCAACTATGAAATGGTGTTTAGACTGACTGCATGTTCAAGCAAGCCCAGTGGGTCTGAAAGTCTTCAGTTTATTTATTTTATTTCCCCAGTTTCTCTCAGTGAATAGTCAAAGTAGACATACATGGCCACTAACAGCGTCCTTACATTGGCTCCTTGTCTCATCAATTCAAAGATATAGCGGAGGTCGGGACCATGAAGAAATACTTGAAATTGCTCCTCCCTACTGAAAGAATGAAACCAAAGTAGTAGCACATCCCAGAGCATCACAAAGATTAGTTCCATGATCAAAGATCTGAAAAATTCAGTCTTAAGGTGACAAAGATTCTCTCCTTGACCAAACATTAGCCAGGTTTCTCAGAGAAACCTAAGGTTTATTCCTTAGGGCGTTTACTGAAAAGGGCTTATAAGAATGCATCTTTCCTCAGCCCTTTGAGATATATATAATATATATATAATATATATCTCCTACAACTCAGGTGTGTCTTCCTCAAGGACCTAAAAACCACTCCTTTGGAAAGTAATCATTAGGAAGAGCAGGTTCTCTACCTCCCAGCCTGTGGAAGAATAAAATCCTAATTGCCATGATTGCCAGCTAGCAGACTCAGTGGGCCTAAATGCACTCATGCTGACCGACCCTTTGCCATTTTCCACTTCCTTACTCGACTGAGCTCCCATTTGCTCCTCTCTGTAATTCCATCCTCCCTTTAAAACATCCAGGCTCCTCTGCACAAATCAGAGTTGCACTCAGTTCATACTGGGCTCTCTTCCTTATCAGAACAGTATACTACTGATTAAAATCTGACCTTACCATTTTAACCAGTGCCCAGCTTTGTTATATTTTGTCAAAGGGTATATTGGCTATTTGACCCATGTAGAGGATAGATGGATGTTTGAAGACAACAGTGGAATTCTCCTAAACTTGATCCGGTGACCACTCCAATGGCAGCTGCTCTCCCAGATATGACCTCTTTAATGGAGGAATTAGCAACAGCTTCCGGCAACTAGCAGGTAGTACTGTGAGTCTGTTTTCCTTCTCAACCAGTTCCAAGGAAAGCATACACCACCACTGTCTTGCTTCAAGTCCAGGGAACCCTCCTGCTCCCTGCACAGGCAGTCTACAATGCTCTCCACTGTCTCTCTATGCACAGGACATCATACTAGCACAACACTGTGGCAGCAAGCTTATACATCTGGTGATCAGGAAACAGCAAATGCCATACATGTCTTGGGGAGTCACATGTGTGACAAAGAATACATATAAACCTCATGGACATTTAGGGACTTGTCCCTTTAGTGAAGTTTCTAGGTGTTCAGAAGTCAGGAACTAATGGGGATATAGTCTCTCCAAAGTGACAGGAAGTTGCTGTCTTGTACACTCACCATTGAACAGAGGCAAAATGATTGGCAACTCAGTTCAGATTATGGTAGCAAAAAACTCTCAATTATTTACCAACCAAGGCTGATACTCATGCAGCCTGCTTGTTTCAAGTGGGAACTTAAAGACAGGGGAGGCTCTGGACTAGGTCCAGGCTGAGCTGCAAACTGCTCTGCCCCAAAGCAGATCCAGTAGGGATCAAAGGGGCTGGGGTAACTCAGGGTGTGGCATGGAGGCTGTGGTGAGCCTTGTTAGGACTTGTGAAGCTTTGATTTTCAAGGAAATGCATTCCTCTTCCTCTTGCATAAATAATGAAGCACCCTCTGTGATAATGTTCCTGGCTTGCTTTTAGACACTGGTAATACTTTTATACAAATTACCAATGAAAATGCAGCTGCTTTATTCCTTCACTAGTGATCTGCACACCTTTTTTCCTACACTTTCTCATGTTTGCCACTAGTTAATAAGTGTATATTAAAAAAACAAATATATTTATATAATCATATGTGTGCTGTGTATACAAGAGCATTATGTATGTATAATTATGTGTATTCTTTTATGCATAGCCCGTGTCTATGTAACCTTCAAAGGACTTCAGATTCACCAATACAAAATTGGCAACACAGGAACAGTAATGATAACTGTTTTAATAAACACACCTTTACATTTTAACTATTATGAAATTTATTTTACTCTCCTTATTTTTCAGTTTAAAAGTGTATTGTTTTTACAGACTCCTAACCAAATCCTTCTTCTCATGTAAATTCTTATATAAATTGTACTTACGCAGCCTTCCTCAGCTTTAAAAGGAAAAGATACATCGAAGTGACTTCTAACATGAGTGTTCACTGGATGGACACGCTCACTGAGAAGAGTCCCCTGTCAGGGCTCTGGGAGCAGTAACCGTGCCGGGGTCCCTTCAGGAGGAAAGCAGGAAGGCAGGAGCCAGTTCTCTGCAGGGACTTGGGCCAACCTCAGGGAAGTCCCTGGAGTACACGTTTCTTCATGCAGGTGATGTGATAAGACTTCACAAAATATGCTAAATGTTCACTGTGCTAAGGCAGGACTGATGCAAGATACCTAAAATAGAGTTTCCAGCTTTCATGGATTATTGACAAAAAAAGGACATTCACTGAAATAAGCTTTAACAAAGGCTACATGAAGAGAGAATTGAACAGGCTGCTCAGGTAGGAAGAGAAGAATAAGTCTAACCGACGAACATGAACAGTTTCTGAAGGGAGTGCTAGTTGTTTTCGATCTGTTAGATATGAAAATTTATGAGTTTTAAAAGTGTTTAGATAGTGATAAAGGCGAGACAATTTGATCGAAGGCCTGAAGGAAAGGAATTTCAAAGGTGTTTATGAAAACTACCTTATCTGGAAGCTAATTTGGGGGCTGTCTGGTTGAAATTATACTGGAAAGCTCTATTGAGGCTGCAGTGTGGGGAGCTGTTTGCAGAACACAGCTGTCTATTCTTTCTTTATAAGAGTATTAACAAGCAGCTTCCTATGTTCTGACCAGCCAAAACAAAACAAATGACATTTAGTATCATTCATACAATGATAAGAGAAATTGCTTAAAACAATTTTTTTTTAACTGTGGGCACTGTGAAACAATCTGGGAGTTAAACTGACAATCTGTAATTTCCTAATTCATGTATTGAAAGGTCATTTCCAGTTATTATTCTGTATTATTTAGTCTACTGTCTTAGACTAACTTAATCCAAAATCAATGTTATGATGTGGACAAATATTCAGGAGTTATTAGGTTTTCCTGAAATTATGAAGTTATAGTAAAAAGAAATGTTAAGAGATAGCATATAATCACTAACAGATGATAGATACTAACAGCCTCATAAGTATTTTCAATTATATATAATGTTCTATCTACATATCTATACATTGAGTTATATATATCTCATTTATATCCATATCTAATCCATGTCCAATTCTGTATTCATATGTATATCTGTATCTGTGACTACATCCAAGTCTATAACATTTTTAGGTTTTTTCCCACACATTTCACTTGGATATGACTTTAAATATTGTTTTCAGTATCACCAAGGTTCAGCTGGGAAAATTTTTCATGTGATTACATCTGGCTCACAAACTTCTGGTGATAACAGTGGCAGTTGTGTGGAGATGAATATAAGTAACAATTGTATTTAATTGTTCCTAATCCTTGCCAGATATTGTACCTTTTCCACGAATCCATTCAATTCTTACCAATACCTAGTAAGGAGTAATATATTCTCTGACTTTTAATTGAGTATACAGAGGTGGGTGAGGTTAGGAGACTTAATCATGTCCAACCAGGCAATAAGTGCTGGCTGTGGAATTCAAGTCCATGTCTGACTCTGGAGGTAGCTGTCACTCCTAACCAGCCAAAACACTGTCCCTTAGTGACCACCATTATGAAAGGTCCACTGAAGAGAAAGGTGACAGTGGATACAGTGGTTAAGAGTCCCTCATTGTTCATAGAACTTTCATGAGCCTAACAGACTGGGCAGAAACCTAACTCTGAGGTCACCTTGGGCCCTGGGTCCAGCGGAATAGTGTTGGTTCACATGGCCACAGTATTTCCCAACCCACTTGTGCTACACCTGGGTAGATGCTGAAGTAGTGAACAAACAGCCCTCCATAATTACTGGTGCCCAGCAGTTGTTCCAAAGGGACTTCAGGAGCTAGACTCACAAAAAGCACACACCTTCAGGAAATGGCTCCCCTCACATTAAAATTGCAGCCAGAGGAGTAGAACTTTATGCATGTGAGTGAAATGTAAATGCTTACATAGTGCCTGACAGGCTTTGGGAGACCGACTACTCCAGCTCTACAGATGTTCCTGATCTTCTCCACATCCCGGATACCCACCCCAAAACAGACAGCTCCTCAGATGCTGACTGCATCTCCAACAGTGGCAGCAGTCCCCAACCTGCTCCTCTCTGCAACTACAGGTGGGTGGGCACTCCTACCTCTGTGGGCCATCTTCTGTCCTTTTCATTTCTACAGAGTATTTGTCCGTGGTTCTGCTAGGTATGATTTTTGCACAAGCACTCCAACCAATAAGCAAAAATGTTTGAAGAAATCACATAAGTAGCAGGCCTGGCTGATTTTAAATGTTAACATAGAAAGGTGATAGGTCATAAGCATTTATTCACTAAATTAGAACGAATAAATCTAAATTTCCTACAGCCTACCACATAAAGTAGGTGTCAACATTTTTCCCACAAAGTAATTCATGATAATTTAGTAGGCCTTCTGGTTTTAAATCAAAGTTAGGTACAGAAAATCCAAGACCCTCTCTCAAACTATAAATCACTGGACTCAAGTATTTTGTCTGCAAAGAATTAAATTTAGTTTCAAATAGATATTTTTTAAATGGTAGAGAATGATATATGTCACACAAGTTAAAGTCAGGAATTTAGTTACCAAGATAGTAATTACAATTGCTGTATAAGTATTATGTACAAAATTCTGTAAAAATGACTGAAATCTCACAAGTTTTACTAGGAAGAGTAATAAACACATAACAAAAGACTAAGAAGTCATCAGTGTGTTAAAAATATTGCATAGTATGTCTGGAGTCTGAATTGAATAAGGATTTTACAGTTTCTTTGTCTTTCCTTTAGTAAGTGTGATAAATTAGAGCAGGAGTTTAATGAATATATCTGCTCAGATCATCTTCCTCTCTTTATACTGATTATACCCTAAGAACAATTCTTGATGTAAATTTGAAATAGCAAATGATAAAGAGAGATCATTCCAACCCACTCCAGAATTTATATCCCTCAGCATATGGAAAAAGTTATTTATTGTACCTTCATCAGTCATACAAGGAAGTATCACCAGTAGAAGAAATAATAAAATTGAATTTCTGAAAATTTAAAGTTGAGAACAGTGCCTATGCCAGTGGCTACACCCAAGTTAGAGTTTTGCTTATAAAGCACGGTTATTCAGGAATTTGGAAACTCAGTGATCACTGGGCTTCAAAATGTCTATGCTTTGGAGGCCAACCAGTGTATCTTTGAGAAGGCCATAGCAACAAAAAAAAAGTAAGCAAGGCTGGAAAAATCGATGAAAAATGTAAAAAAACTATCTAAACTATTTATTTGTTTAAAATGGTCTCAAGCCTAAGAAGCTTCAAACTGTCCCAAAGCAACAAAGGAAAAGTTTACAGTCTGGTTAGGGTGGAAAACACTTTGCACAAATGCTTATAATCCCAAATTTGGCATAGGTCTGACAGTGTGACTGGACTGTAGTATTATTTCTTACAAAGACTAAATGTAACCTGAGAGTCCTTTCAGGGTAATGCTGAGCAGTCGATCAGACTTGGCCTTTTAGTTAATTATATTTGATATTCCTGTTCAAGGAGACAATGCTGCATCACAGACTAGCTGACAGTTGACTGAATTCAATGACTTCCATTTCTCTTCATCATTGAACTAGTAAAGGTCTGAACTACCTTGTGCTTGAATGGACTGGTAAAGCACCAAGTAGGACCAGATGGCATTAAATTCAAGCAAGAAGTTATTTGGGGGCCTTGGGGATAGGGATTGGAAAAATTTGTGTATTTTACCAATGTGTGCTAGACTTTACAGAGGTTTTGAAAAGATACCAAATTATATAGTAATCTGATGCACTTAGATAATAAATTTAATTTTTTTCTTAAAAAAATAGAATGAGGGCCTTAAGGTAAATCTACATTTTTCTTCTGTGGGAAACTACACAGAGTAAGGAAGAAAATGAACCAGTGATCAGAGAGATATGAGGTACCTCTGGACCTTTCTGGGTAACTTCTGAGTTTCTTTAGCTACACCTCCTAATAATTAAGCTTTGTTATGTTTCAGTCCTACCCATGAGATTCTTTGATCACAGTGAGGTTCTTTCATTCTTAAACATTTATTGTCTTTTTCCAGGAATTTATATTCATATGTCTAAATATAAATTACAGCAACAGGACTCCTAAAGGACAAAAACTGAAAGAGAAAAAGTTTGGATCCCACCTCTATTTCTTGGGACAGTCTTGTAGTAGTTTGCCCAAGAAAAGCCATGTCATTCAAATAGAAATAATATGAAAGTTGTACATATAATTTCATATAAGACACTAGGTACTATAAGAAAAATAATAACTGTCCCCAACATATGAAGAAAACAAAGTAGAAAAAAGTTGCTACAAAGTGGATGAAATATATTAGACAATATTGCAGAATGAATTTTTAAAATAATATATATAACAGCAGAAATACACATATTCACAGAAGACATAAATGTTTAGAGGTGATCATTATTCAAAAGGAAGAGTTGACTAAAAAAACTGGTACTGGTAGAAATCAGAAAAGGAATAAGAAAAAAGAAAGACAAAAGTATTTCAGAAATAAACACCAAATTAAAAGAAACTCAAGGTATTACACATAATACAAATGAGAAAAACACAGAAAAGTAAAGAAAAATGTACAGAAAGATGAAGTTCTAGAGAGAAAATCACATCATTTGAGAAGACATACAAAGACTACACATGTGTATAAGTATAAACACACTTAATTAATCCAAATAATAAAGGAAACCAAAACAATGAACCAAATAAGTATTTTTAATTTAGCTCAAGAATAACTGAAGAAAAAAAAAAAAACACTTGAAGCTATATTCAGTGAAATTGAGCCAAATCTGGTAACAACATACGTGCTAATAAGATTACTAAAAATGATACAGTTACTTATAAGAAAATGAATATAAGACATGTATAGCACTTATTCAGAGCTACATTAAATAACAGAAGAGAGGTTGAAACATCTAAAAACATAAGCAAAGAAAGAGATAAGCAAGGATTTAATACTCAGGCTAACTGTCCTGACTCATTATTATTGTTCTTGCTACAGAAGGCAAATCGCTACAGAAAAAGTTAAAGGAGATAATGCACGGTTAGAATTCCAAGTAATTAGCCTCACTGGAAAAGAATTACAAGTCTCTGAGGGCCAGCTGTGGACACTGGGCAGGCAGGCAGCCAGGCGGCTCCCCCATCCTCTCAGTAGCTCGTCTTTCTACAATTGGAAATCATGCATGCCCAGTTCCCCTTGGCTTTCACCAGAGGATATTCAAATATTTCAATAAAAATGCATTTTCATACCTGAATACAATATTATTGCAGACATTCTGTAACTAATCACAGTGCAACTCAATTCTACCATTTCTGAAGTCCAGACATTTTTGTAGAATTCATGCTGTAAAACTCACAATAAGACTTACCGCTTTTTTTTTCAGCCAGCAAGTTCTATCTTTTCCTATTTAAAATTAAAATTATTTGACTATTTCCCTCCATATTCATTCTGTTAGGGGTCTTCATTCAGGAACAGTTAAAAATAAAAAATGTTGTAAAAGCAACAAGCAAGCTTCAAGGGCAAAATTTCCAAGACAGTAGAAAATTTTAAAAACCTGATCAAACTCTTAATATTCAGAGTCAATAAATTCTACACTTACCAAATTTGTTATGGTTCCAAATATGTGGTCATCCCCACCACTTCCCATGGCTCCTCAATATTATCTGGGATAAAGAGGTATAAACATAATGTGCCGTGAAGACCCCCACAATGAGAAGCAGAGTAGTCTTTCTTCCCATGATGCTTCCTTTCTGCTATTCCTACTTGACAACACAGCAAATACATTTGAAACATTCAAATGCTGAAATTTCACACCCTGTTTCTGGCCTCATCATAAGTTGTTATCTAACTTCTTGTACATAAATTCCACAGCTCAGTTTGTCATTTCATAGGCTGCCCAGAAATAATTAAACTTAGTGAAAGTATGAAGAACTGTGTGAAATACATAGCACTTACTGTCTCCAAGTTCTGTCCTGTCCGACAGCCTTATTATGTTGCCAGGCAGTCAGTAAACACTTATTGCACAATTACTAAGTGCAACTATTTTTTAATAGCTTTTTTAACTATCCAAACAGAGGCCATAGGAAAATACAGGAAACCCAGTATATGTTTCAAATAACAAATCTCGCAATGGGAGAGAATAAACAAGTATCTTTGAAGTGTTGAGAACTTTTAAGATGAACGTGGTCACGTGCATTTTTTATTAGTTTTACTGTCTTGCTACAATTATATCAGTGAATAATACCAACTGTTAAAATTATACAATAATTATGGAGATAACAGTTTTTGAGTACTTCCTCTGTACCCCAGGCCGTGTACTAAAACAATTATATCTTACTTAATGTTCAAAAGTATTATTGTCATACAAGAGATAAAATGAGACAGGAAAATTCAGAAAGTGGTATAAACCCATTCAGTAGTATGGAGTGAAGCCAGCATAGTCCTCCTGGGGTACACACTAAAATTTCACTTGTCTCAGTCTTTAATTAATCTCAGATTACAGATATACAAATGAGATCAAGAAGGTTAAGGAACTTGCCAAGCAGTCACAGATGATTACTGTTCACTGACTATCTTTGGGCCCGTGTAATTTTTTGATCCCTATTCTTGCAGGTAAGTGAAGTTATGGGACTGAAGTTATGGAACTAGGGCCCATCAGAGGGATCTGATAGAAAAGATGCGTCACTCCCAGACACAAGAACTTAAGATTCATCAGACCTGGAGACTGTCTTTTAAAATGGCATCACCAAATAGAGGCAATTTGGATCGCTGAGTGACCCAAGGGTTCAGCTGCTGAAACTCTGTGAGAATTTGCATGCCAAGTACATGTCATGTCAAGCATAAAATGCTGTATGATTTCATCCTTGTATCACTCTAAATACACTGTATGACTTAGGTCCTCACATCAACCATGAAATGTAAGAACTATTATGTGTGGCTGTCTTTCTTTCCCAAGGTCTCACATCATTACCTATTTCTAAAGCTATCGTTTTAGCCTGGATCCTCTGGCTGAGGTCTTCATTTGTAACTCTCTGCAAATTAATAAGTGGAAATCCATAGGAGGTAGTTATGTCCATGCAGTGTCAACTGTCTAGTTATACTGGAATAGTTTCTTGAACCTTCAGGACTTGCATCCCTCCTTAGCCACTTGTATCTCTTTCCTAACTCTGCACTGGCCAGGTACTGATGTCAGCTTCTTTTTCCATACTCAGTTTTATCTGGGACACGGATTTATTTGTGGCATAATACATCGTTCAAGAAAGCTGGGTGGATTTTGGTATACAGGATATTGAGCCTAAGCCTATTACCAATACTGTTGTGGGACCCCAGGAGCAATGAGCCACAGATACTCCGTGGGGCCAGCAGCCACCCCATCTGAGAGCTTCTGAAGACTGACCCTGACCTCACAGGTGGCTGGATCACCGACACGCTCACCTACTGGCATAGCTCCTGTTTCAGCTCATGTCAGGAAGAACTTTCTGGCCAGTAATGTCCCCAAAATGCTCTTGCTCCAGAACTGCAGGGATATGCTGACTCAGTGGCTTATCTTGGTGCTCGTGTGTGTGATGACATCCCTGGGGGGGCCATCTTTCTGCTACTGTGGGAGAATTCTGGCCATGCTGGGCACATATCTGGGGTGAGGGGGGCCCTGACACTGGGATTGCAGACCTCTTGTTGACTGTGCCCCTGGGCATGTGTGAGCCTCAGTTTACTCATCTGTAAGATGGGGCAATAATACCTACCTCACAGGGGTGTTGTGAGGATTAACTGTGATAAAGATGGTGAAAAAAATGTACTTGGCAATATATCAAGTCAGTCTACTGTCCATCTGGGCAGATGATCATATATAAAAAGCATTCAAATAAAAGAGAAAAAATAAAAATATCAGTGATAATTAGCAAAAATGTGATTTTATATTTTCCTTCACAGAACACCTCCTGTGATAATCTAATGTTTCTACAAAGTACAGATGAATCTGAGGGAAGAAATCTAAGAGCAGTCTCAACATGATCAGGTAACATATTGCTCAGTGACTCTGACCTGCTTAAGAACAGCTTTTTTTGCCATTTGCACATTGGTCGTTCTACACAAGTTCCATTGTCTCAAGACATATTCAAATCCTGTTCTAGCATCCAACATCAATGTAGCTCACTGTGTTCTGGATGATTCACAGGATTAAGGTTGGAAATGGACATATGAAAATTTAATTCTTCATCTTTAAGGTGTTTGTTAAAACTACTAATTTAGAAACATAAGGAGAAGGAGATTTTTAATACAAATCTGCAAAGATAAATTCAGAAGCAATATAATGAATGAATGCTAAGATCAGCAATCACCTGTGAAGTAGTTCCGGAAAGGCAAGCTCTTTACAAACGCCACATCGCAGCCAGGCCAACTATTTCCCACAAGTAAACTAGCAGATGGAGTATGTTAGAAAGCAGGGAAATTGAGTTCTGTCGAAGAAAAATTAAGACACAAAGAATTAAATAAAACCTTCATTCCATTATATTCTACATAATAAATGTATTTGTTCTACAACAAAATTTCACTATAAAACACTGCATTATAATATACTGAGCATTTTATAGATGAGCTAAATGAAACTTACATAATTGTGAACTATATGAATATAACGAAGATTCTTGACAGAATTGCCTGCATCTAGAACACAGGCTTGCCAATATTCAACTTTCAATTATTGTTTGAGTTAAATTAGGAAATGAACTAATTAATATAGGTTGTGACACAAAGGTAGCCATCAATAAATGATAATATCATAGTTAATGTTATTACTGTGATTCACTTTATGACTATTATTGTCTTTGTTACCAGATTAAGAAAAGGACACAATCGAAATTCAAGCTGAGATGCATGTGCACCCACACCACATACGTCACTACCCCAGGCTGCTGCCCAGACTCAGGGACAGAGGTAACTGGAAAGTCAGCATTTTAATATGTCATTAATGGAAATCATATGCCCCCACAGAACTTGTTACAAGAATAGGAAAGGCCATGTTTGTGCAGTACAGAAAGGGAAGTAAGAAAAAGACATACTGACTAATGATTGTCAAAGCCTTATTTTCTTTGTTCCTCATAAAACAGTAGTTTTTATCATTTTGTAAATGGATAAAAGAGATAATGTACATGTTAGTCCTTATGAGCAGAATTTTAAGATTTGAAGGAGTGCAGCTTGCACCTAAACATGAAGATTTGTGTATCCCAGCTTTACCCACTGTCCACCTGGGTCATATTCTTCCTTGTGAAAAGCATGCAATATAAAAGACTTATGCAAGCCAGGCCTCCACAAATGCCTTCTTCTTTTTCTCTGAGGACTTACTGAGTAGAGACAGTGTGGTGGGGATTAGAAGTGTCTGCGGTAAAGAATAACTAAATGTTCAATGGTATAGCTGCACATTTTTTTTTCTTTTTTGTATACTTTTATCTAGGTATAATTGAGGTACAAAAAAAGCTTCACATATTTATTCCATTTGATGGGGTTAGACATATTTATGCACCTGCGATACCATCACTACAATTAAGGTAATAAACATAATGATCCCCTTCAAGAGTTTCCTTGCATTTTTTTGGTTTATTTGTGTGTGATAAGAATGTTTAACATGAGATCTATCCCCTTAAAAAAATTTGGAGTGCACTACACTGTATTGTTAACTATAGGCACTACGTTGCACAACAGATATCTAGTACTTACTCATCTTGTGTAACTGTAACTGTAATTGAACAGCAACTGTTTATTTCCCCTGCCCCATCCTCTAGCAACCACCATTCCATTCTCTGCTTCTATAAGTATTACTATTTTAAATTTATCCATATAAGTAGAATAATTCAGTATTTGTCCTGTGACTGATTTTTTTCATTTCACATAATATCTTCCAGGTCCATCATATTATTGCAAACAGGAAGATTTCCTTCTTCTTATGGTTGACTAACATTCCATCATATGTATAAACCACATTTGCTTTATCCATTTGTCTGTGAATGGCTGTTTGGGTTGCCCCATATTTTGGCTATTGTGAAAAATGTTGTGATACACATAGGAGCACAGATGTCTCTCCAAGATCCTAATTTCAATTCTCTTGATTCATACCCAGGAGTAGGACTGCTGGATCATTTCATAGTTCCATTTTTAATTGTTTGAGAAACTTCCATACGGTTTTGCACAGTGGCTTTACCATTTTTACATTCCCACCCAACAGTGTACACAGATTCCAATTTCTCTACATCCTCACCAACAAGTGTTTTGTTTTGTTTTGATTTTTGATAATTGCCTTCCTAAAAGATGTGAACTAATATCTCATTGTGGTTTTGATTTACATTTCCCTGAGATTACCGATGTTGAGTACCTTTTCATATATCTGTTGGCCATTTGATTATCTTTTTAGCAAACCACACACTCTACCAAAAAACCTCTTATAATTAATAAATAAATTCAGTAAATTAGCAAGATAAAAAATCAACATACCAAAATCAGTTGTGTTTTGATGTGCCAACAGTAAATGAAAATCAAGAAAATAATACCACTTATAATAGCATCATGAAGAACAAAATACTTAGCAATAAACTTAGTCAAGTTGGTAAAAGACTTGGGCACTGAAAACCGCAATATATTAAAATAAAAGAAATTAAAGAAGACAAAAATAATGGGGAATATATTCCATGTTCATGGATTGGGACACAAAATTGTTAAAATACCCATACTACCCAAAGAAAACTACAGATTCAATGCTATTCCTATCAAAATCCCAATGGTATTTCTTAAAGATATAGAAAAAAAAATCATAAAACTCACATGGAACATTGAAACACACAGAATAGTCAAAGGAATCTTGAGAAAAAAAAGAACAAAGCTGAAGACATCACACTTCCTGAATTCAAAACACGCTGCAAAGCTAAAGTAAAAGATGGTAGTGGCATAAAGACAGATACATAGACCAATGGAACAAAATAGATTAGAAATTAACCCATGCACATATAGTCAAGCAGTCTTTGAAAAGGACACCAACATTACACAATATTGTAGCTTCTTCAACAAATCGTGTTAGAAAAACTAGAAATCCACATGCAAAACAATGAAACTGTACTCCTATCTGATACCATACACAAAAAAACAACTCAAAATGGATGAAAAATTTATATGTAGGACTTGAAACTGTAAAACTCCAAGAATAAAATACAGAAAAACTTCATGACACTGGTCATGGCAATGATTTTTTTTATATATGACCCCAAAAGCACAAGAAACAAAAGGAAAAATAGATACACAGTACTACATCAAACTAAAAAGCTTCTACATTTCAAAGAAAACAATCAACAAGAGTCAAAAAGGCAAGCCAGGGGATAGGAGAAAATATTTGAGAACTGTATTATCTGATGGAGGGTCAATAACCAAAATACATAAGGAACACCTACAGCTCAATAACAAGCAAGCAAATAACGTGATGTAAAAAGTAGCACACACTAGTGATTGAATCTTTCAAATGAGTACCCAAAAATGAAAGTAAAAATGTTGTATCAGAATACTAATTGTGCCAATCCTAGGCAAACACTAACAAGCCCATATGTGAACCTGGACATATTTGGGGTACTCGGCTCTCACCCAGTCAGAGTAACTTCTACCCCTACCACTCTTGCAGCTGTGCATAAAGTTCCAAAATGTTCATGAATATGCTTTTAAAACTGAAATACTACTAACAAAAATGTAGAAGTTTATTTATTCTATTACTCCAGTAGTTAACATTTAAATGATTCCAAGAGCAAGTAAAGGCTTTTCCCAAGTATTGTGTGGGTGTGAATGTCTGTGTGTGTGTCTGTATACCACTGCCCTTATCGGTCCAAAAGAAACAGAGGAATTCATGAGAGAGCAAACAACTTATAACTTGCAAACACTGACCAGAAAGAGTAAACTTTTCCACTAGCCTCTGGGGATATCTGTGCCAAGTGTTTCTATGCAATTTTATAAAGATTTTGCTGGAAATCTCACTAGGAACACTCTGAATCACCACATTAGTTAAGGTAATAAGACAGGACAGGAGAACAGCAAAGAGCACTCACAGTGCGTCTCCTACAAATCAGGCCAAGGGGTACAGGCTTTACTTCTACCACCTCACTGCATCTAAATATGACTGACGTGGGATGACATTACACAGCACCTTCATACATGAGTAAAAAGTTACTTCAGAATCACTTCCCTTAACAGAAAATAAATAAATGCAAGGACATAAATATTGCTAGAATTCCGGCAAGGACCACCCAATTCTTTATGCTCAGCACCAACAGAAACATACCTCAAAACGTTATACTATTCCATTTCAGATAGACCTCATTCCCATCTAAGTGCCTAAATGCACGGAAACTCCACCTCCACCTTGACAGCAGAGGGGAGCAGTTTCCCCACAATCTAGCTGGCCTGCCACGTTAGCAAGCACATGGGCCACTAGACCACACCAGCACCGCATGTCCCCAAAGGTGGCTCACTTACCCTGTGACTACACATGCTCACTTGGAGATGGTAAGCCAAGCAGGGCGACCGAGGTGACGTCAGCACACAGGCACAAAGACCTACTACTGGGCATGTACCTACTTCAGCGCCAGGCACCCAGCCAGGGTAATCTCTGTCTGGGGCCTTGGATCTGCCCCGCAGCTCATGTAGCCACCCCATCAGGGCCAGACCCAGGGCAGACCACCCAGAGAGTCCCCGCCTGCATGGGTTAGAGAGTCCAGGTGGCCATCTACAAGCAGCGGACTCGTGCGACCTACCCAGATGTTCCAACCCATGGCCACTCCTCTCAAGACCCAAAGACACAGCTAACGCACAGAAACAAACACAAGGAATCAAGAGTGAGAAGGAGAGAGAGGATTCACTGTGTGCCTAGTGACAGTACATTGACAAAAATGGGCAAAATAAGTAAATAAGCAGATACAACAGACAGATTAGATTAGACTGATAGATTCATGGACATGATAGACAAGATAGCTACAAAGACAGATAGAATGACAGATTAGAGAGATGATATAGATACCTATAGACAGACTAGATAGATTAGACAGACAGATTAGACACATAATAGATAAGGTGGACAAATTAGAAAGATACCTACAGATACATATACATAGATAGGTAGATTGATAAGATTACAGACTAGATAGATTATAGGTACATTAGACAGATTAGACAGATGATATAGAATTATATAGGTTAGCTAGACACATTGATATAGATACATAAAGATGAAAGATAATAGACGGATAGGTGGTAGATTAGGTAGTTTGGAGAGACAGACACATAGATGACAGTAGAGAGATTAGATAGATACATAGATACATACATAGATACATACATACATACATAGACAGACAGACAGATAGGAAAGGATAATATTAAACAATGCTATATCTCATAACCAGGAGAGCAACGATGAAAGAACACACAAGAACTACAAACAAAAAGAAGAAAGAAATCAAGTTTAAGAAGGGCAATAAGGACACAGCTATCAATTATCACACTAAAGGGAAAGACTTTAAGTGCTACAATCGAAAGACACAGGGTTGAATGAATGCATGAAAACTCAAGACCACCTACATGCTCCCTTAGAGGAGGCTCACTTGAGATCCAAGCAAACAGACAAACTACAACTTGAACGAGAGGGTAAAGGTAACCCAAAGAAGTGAAACCAAGAAAGAAAAAGAAAAAAAACTTTAAAGATGGCTTGGTGGGATTAAAGATGGCAGGCAGCGTGAGAGGGGAGGCGGAAACCTCCTCCGAAAACCACATACATACATAGAGTATGGGAATATGACAACTACACCAGATCCTGGAAGAGAAGCGGGAAAGAAGGCTACCGCGGCAGGTCGTCACCTCAAGGAGGAGGGTGATGAACCAAGGCCGTGATCCTGAGGGACCCCGCAAGCACTTCTTCCTGCACCCGAGCTCAGTGGAGGGAGGAAGAGAAACGGAGCCGGGGAGGCGGGTGGAGGCTCAGGACCGCTGAACACCCAGCCCTGCAGATCTGCTCTGGGAGCACGAACCTACCTTACAGGATGCTCTGGAGGATGATCGGTGGGGTCGGAAAGCGAAGACGGGTGGAATACTTGGAGAGACTTGACATTCCTGCCACTTGCGGAACACAGGGAGATCCACATCCGGCCGCTGTGGGGCAAAAGAAAGGCGGGCAGTCTGAGAGGCTTCGTCACAGCGAGAGAGCTGCGAAACGGGCAAGGGTTGCACAGAGCTTGCCACTCAGAAGAAAGCACAGGTGCGCAAAACTGTCCCGGTGCACTCTGCCCCGTAGGTGGGGGAACTTTTAGGAGCTCCGGGCGCTCCAGACCCCTGGCTGGCTATGCAGCTCCAAGGCCTCCCCACCATGATGTGACTGATACACAACACGGCCTGCTGCACCTTCCTCCCCAACAGCACCGGCTCGCAAAGAGGCTGCCCCCTCCATCGCACCAGGCCAGCGACAGGACGGCCCCACCTATGGCAGCTACAGGTGCAAAGCACAGAGGCTTCTCCCTGCGTGCTCCGCAAACTGGCCCCGGCAGTGGAGACAGGCACTGCGGCCGGGAAGCAGGAGAGGCCTCTTTCCTCCTGCGGGCACCGGCACCGCTCCCGTGACCCCTGCCTGCCATCACCCCAAGGACTGAGCAGCTCCAGAGACAAAAGCTTCTGGGCGCTAGAGGGTGCCACCTACAAATAGGAAACGTCAAAGTCAAAGGAACCTGCAAACTGGACTCGAGCAATCTTCGTGAAAGGGATCTCAACATAAAAATCAGAAACATGCTCAAGGAGCTACAGCAAAAAATTGCCCCTGTCTTTTGAGCATAATTACCTGTCCCTCCCTCCCTCCCTCCCTCCCTCCCTCCCTCCCTCCCTCCCTCCCTCCCTCCCTCCCTCCCTCCCTCCCTCCCTCCCTCCCTCCCTCCCTCCCTCCCTCCCTCTCTCTCTCTCTCTCTCTCTCTCTCTCTCTCTCTCTTTCTCTGTCTCTGTCTCTTCACCAGGAGCACTTTTGAGGCCTTGCTCTGAGAGGGACGCTGGGACAGCCCAGAGCTCTCAGATCCACCCCGGCCGGTGTCAGGGCCGTCCCACAAGGGGTCTGACCGAACTGCAATGGGGGGACGCCGCACGTGTAACTCCACAGGAGATAACAGTGCCGCACGCTAAGCCTTCCCATGAATGGCTAGAGGCTAGGTGACTCCACCGATATCAGGTGATGGCTACATCCCAGGCCTCATTTCCGTGGCAACCTTTTCTCCCTATGAAACCTGAAAGCAGCACATGGAAAGATACTATCAGTCTCCACCATCTCACTTCTCAGTTTAGGCTCGATGTTCCTGCATCACATCTTCTCTTCGTTTCAGTTTTCTCGGCGGGTTGGTGTCCTGAAAAACAAAAAAAAAATTGAATCAGGAATGGACTGAAATGGCAGGGGGTATAAGATTCTATTTAAAACACCATCAGCAGAACAAAGACATCTTACCGTATGGGAGGATGATATTCATAGATGACACATCCGATGAGGGGTTGACATCTAAAATACGTATTAAGTGTTCATGCACTTCCACACACAAAAAGCAAATAACCCAATCACAAAATGGGCAGAGGAGATGAACAGACACTTCTCCAAACAAGAAATTCAGGTGGCCAACAGGCACATGAAAAGATGCTCCACATCGCTTATCATCACAGAAATGCAAACTAATACCACCATGAGATATCACCTCACACAAGTCAGGATGGCCACCACCCAGAAGACACACAACAGACGATGGCAAGGTTGTGGAGAGAGGGGAACCCTCCTACACTGCTGGTGGTGGGAGTGTAAATTGGTTCATCCGTTGAGGAAAGCAGTGTGGAGGTTCCTCAAAAACCAAAAAATAGAAATACCATTTGACCCAGAAATCCCAATTCCAGTTATTTACGCCACAAGAATGCAGCAGCCCGGTTAGCAAAAGGCAGATGCACCCCTAGGTTAATCGCAGCAGTATTTGCGATAGACAAGAAATGGAAATTTTCGTCAGTAGAGGAATGCATAAAGAACAGGTGATACATAATCAAAAAGAAGGACAAGAACAACATGATCATCTGCACAGACGCTGAAAAAGCATCTGACAAAACTCAACATCCACTCACGGTAAAAACTCTCAACAAAATGGGTCAGGAGGGCAAGTACCTCAACATAAGAAAGGCCACGTATGTTAAAACCACAGCCAACATCACACTGAACAGTGAGAAGCTGAAAGCTGTTCCTCTGAGATGGGAAACAAGACAGGGATGCCCACTCTCACTGCGGTTCTTCAACATAGTACTGGAGGTCCTAGCCATGGCAAGTAGACTAAACAAACAAATACAAGGAATCCAGAATGGTAAAGAAGAAGTCGAACTGTCACTGTTTGCAGATGACATGATATTGGACTTAAAAAGAACCCGAAAGACTTCACTCCGAAACGGCTGCAACAGATATAGGAAAAGAGCAGAGGCGCAGGACACAAACTGAATGCACAGCAATCTGTGGCTTTCCCATACACTAACGGTGACCAGGAAAACCATTCGATCCACAATGGCATCAAAATGAAGAAAATACCTAGTCATAAACCAAACCAAGGAAGTGAAAGACCGAAACCCTGAAACCTATAAGACACTCACCACGTGAATTAAAGAGGACACTGACAAATGGAAACTCACCCCATGCCCTTGGCTAGGGACAATGCATATCATCAAAATGGCCATCCTGCCCAAAGCAATACACAGATTTGATGCGATCCCTATCGAATCACCAAACGCATTCTTCAACCAACTGGAACAAGTAGTTCAAAAGTTCACCTGGAGACCCCAAAGACCCCAAATGAAGAGCCACAGCGGTCCTGAGAAGGAAGAATAAAGTGGGCGGGAGGGGGTGGATCTCCCTTCCCAACTTCCAGCTCTACTACGAAGCCACAGTAACCTAGACAGTTCGGCACTGCCACAAGAGGGAGCCACAGACCAGTGCAACAGAATAGACTCCACACATTAACCCCAACACACGTGGTCAATTCAGACATGATAAAGGAGCCATGGACATACCATGGGGAAGGGACCGTCTCTTCGACAGATGGTGCCGGCAAAAACAGGACAGCTACATGTAAGAGAATGAACCTGGATCACGGTCTAACCCCACACACAAGAGCAAGTCCAAAATGGATCAAAGACCTGAATGTCACTCATTAAACCATAAACCTCTTAGACAAAAACATGGGCAAAAATCTCTTGGACATGAGCACGAGCGACTTCTGCATGAACATACCTCCGCGGGCAAGGGAAACAGATGCAAAAATGAACAAGGGGGACGAAACCAAGCTGAAAAGCCTCTGTTCTAAGGAGTTCTCCTGCAGTATGGGAGAGTATATTTATAAAGGACACATGCGATCAAGGGGTGACATCCAAAATACATAAAGAGCTCACACAGCTCAACAGAGGGGAGGCAAGTTCTCCAATGAAAAAATGGGCAGAGGAGCTAAACAGACTAACAGTGAACTGAATAGGAAGAGAGATCAGGAAAAGCATTCCATTCACAATGGCATCAGAAAAGGAAGAAAATCCCTAGGCATAAACCAAACCAAGGAAGTGAAAGACCGAAACCCTGAAACCTATAAGACACTCAGCACAGGACGTAGAGGACCCTAACAACTGGAAACTCTCCCCATGCCCTTGGCTAGGGACAATGCATATCATCAAAATGGCCATCCTGCCCAAAGCAATACGCAGATTTGATGCGAACCCCATCGAATCACCAACCGCATTCTCCAACGAACCGGAACAAGTAGTTCAAAAGTTCACATGGAGACCCCAAAGACCCCAAATGAAGAGCCACAGCCGTCCTGAGAAGGAAGAATAAAGTGGGCGGGTGGGGGTGGATATCCTTCCCAACTTCAAGCTCTACTACGAAGCCACAGTAATCTAGACAGTTCGGCACTGCCACAAGAGGGAGCCACAGACCAGTGCAACAGAATAGAGACTCCACACATTAACCCCAACACATATGGTCAATTCAGACATGATAAAGGAGCCATGGACATACAATGGTGAAGGGACCGTCTCTTCGACAGATGGTGCCGGCAAAAACAGGAAAGCTACATGTAAGAGAATGAACCTGGATCACGGTCTAACCCCACACACAAGAGCAAGTCCAAAATGGATCAAAGACCTGAATGTCACTCATGAAACCATAAACCTCTTAGAGAAAAACATGGGCAAAAATCTCTTGGACATGAACACGAGCGACTTCTGCATGAACATACCTCCCCGGGCAAGGGAAACAGACGCAAAAATGAACAAGGGGGACGAAACCAAGCTGAAAAGCCTCTGTTCTAAGGAGTTCTCATGCACTATGGGACAGTATATTCATAAAGGACAGATCCGATCAAGGGGTGACATCCAAAATACATAAAGAGCTCACACAGCTCAACAGAGGGGAGGCAAGTTCTCCAATGAAAAAATGGGCAGAGGAGCTAAACAGACTAACAGTGAACTGAATAGGAAGAGAGATCAGGAAAAGCATTCCATTCACAATGGCATCAGAATAGGAAGAAAATCCCTAGGCATAAACCAAACCAAGGAAGTGAGAGACCGAAACCCTGAAACCTATAAGACACTCAGCACGTGAATTAAAGAGGACACTGACAAATGGAAACTCACCCCATGCCCTTGGCTAGGGACAATGCATATCATCAAAATGGCCATCCTGCCCAAAGCAATACGCAGATTTGATGCGATCCCTATCGAATCACCAACGGCATTCTCCAACGAACTGGAACAAGTAGTTCAGAAGTTCACATGGAGACCCCAAAGACCCCAAACGAAGAGCCACAGCGGTCCTGAGAAAGAAGAATAAAGTGGGCGGGTGGGGGTGGATCTCCCTTCCCAACTTCAAGCTCTAGTACGAAGCCACAGTAATCTAGACAGTTTGGCACTGCCACAAGAGGGAGCCACAGACCAGTGCAACAGAATAGAGACTCCACACATTAACCCCAACACATGTGGTCAATTCAGACATGATAAAGGAGCCATGGACATACCATGGGGAAGGGACCGTCTCTTCGACAGATGGTGCTGGCAGAAACAGGACAGCTACGTGTAAGAGAATGAACCTGGATCACGGTCTAACCCCACACACAAGAGCAAGTCCGAAATGGATCAAAGACCTGAATGTCACTCATGAAACCATAAACCTCTTAGAGAAAAACACGGGCAAAAATCTCTTGGACATGAACACGGGCGACTTCTGCATGAACATATCTCCCCGGGCAAGGGCAAGGGAAACAGATGCAAAAATGAACAAGGGGGACAAAACCAAGCTGAAAAGCCTCTGTACAACAAAAGACACCATCGATAGAACAAAGAGTTATCCTGGACTATGGGAGAGTATATTCATAAATGACAGATCCGATCAAGGGGTGACATCCAATACACATAAAGAGTTCACGCACCTCAACAGACAGAAAGCAAATACTCCAATCAAAAAATGGGCAGAGGAGCTGAACAGACTCTTCCGCAAGCAAGGAATTCAAGTGGCCAACAGGCACATGAAAAGATGCTCCACCTGGCTAATCAGAGAAATCCAAATTAAAACCACCATGAGATATCACCTCACACAAGTCAGGATGGTCACCATCCAGAAGACACACAACAGATGTGGGCAAGGTTGTGGGAGAGGGGAACCCTCCTACACTGCTGGTGGGAACCTAAGTCAGTTCGTCCGTTGGGGAAAGCTGTGTGGAGGTTCCTCAAGGAGCTCAGAATAGAAATACCATTTCACCCAGGAATTCCACTTCTAGGAATTTACCCTAGGAATGCGGCAGCCCGGTTGGCAGAGGACAGATGCACCCCTATGTTAATCGCAGCACTATTTACAATAGACAAGAAATGGAAATGTCCATCAGTAGAGGCATGCATAAAGAAGAGGTGGTACATATACACAATGGAATATTACTCAGCCGTAAGACAAAAACAGATCCTACCGTTTGCCACAACATGGATGTAGCTAGAGGGTAGTATGCTCAGTGAAATAAGCCAGGCGGAGAAAGACAAGCACCAAATGATTTGACTCATATGTGGAGTAAAAGAACAAAGAAAAACGGAAGGATCAAAACAGCAGGAGAATCACAGAACCCAAGAATGGAGTAACAGTTACCAAAGAGAAAGGGACTGGGGTGGATGCGTTGCCAAGGGAGGGAGAAGGGTGGGGAAAAGATAGGGGGCCTTATGATTCGCATTTATAATGTGGGGGGGGGCGTGGCACAGGGAGAGCTGTGCAACACAGAGAAGACACGTAGTGATTCTACAGCATCTTACTACGCTGCTGTACAGTGACTGTCATCGGTTTGTGGGGGGGGTGCTTGGTGAAGGGGGGAGTCTAGTAAACATAATGTTCTTCATGTAACTGTAGATAATTGATAACAAAATGAATAAAAATAAAATATAATAAAAGTGAGAAAATAAAAATGGTTTCCCAGTTTACTGTGTTGTGTTCTTTATATACCAGACACAGGACCCCAAAATGAGACCAAAGAGAAAGTCTGGGCTGGTAGGCCCTGTCCGAATGTGAGATGTTCCTATGCTGAAACCTGGTGGTACCTTGCCTACGCTTTCTGGGAAGCAAAGAAAGAATCTGCCTGCTAGCTAGAGTAAGGGAAGTCATGCGGTCGGACCCCTCCTCCGAATCTGTCCCCTGCCTGGCTGGCCATGGCGGAGAACGCATGCCTGGCTCGAGGCCTCCCAGAGAAGATGGGAAGGCCCGGAGCGAGGGCGGTCCACGTGCCCCGGCCGACCTGGCCTCCGGAACTGCGGGGGAAGAGGGAGGGGTGCACGGCATTGGCCATCGCACCCCGGATGCTGAGCGCAGGCAGAGCCGGCACACGGGCAGGGTGAGCCATGACAGACGCCGGCACTGCGGCCCTGAACGGTCTGCACGGTGATCTCGCTGGCCCAAACACCTGCACGGCACTCAGCGGGCAGTCCTGGGGGCAAGGGATTCTACTGGGTTTGGCGTTGCGGCCACGCCCTGTGACCTTTGGGCAGGGGCTCCTGTGGGAGGGGCTGGTGTGCTCACGGCGGTGGGGGCCCCGTGATGCGTTCCCCCTGGGTGACATCACGGTTGCCCGGGCTCCTATGTGATGCGTCCCCTGGCTGACCAATCAGAGGTCACCCTAGCTGGGCAGCTCAGTGCGAGCTTGGCCTGAGAAGGAGTTAGAAGCTCTCCCTAGCTTCATACGCTATTCTCCTGCCTGCCTCAAACGAAGGACTAACTGACACGACGCCACCCTCGTGGGCTGCCGTCGTCAGGTCCCCACCGGCCCGACACAGGGCCGTGGAGATCATCACAACCGCCCGCCTCGGGCTGGACTGTGACGTGGAGGACGAACCTATGGAGGTAACATCAAGCTCCCGGGCCATCATCTTCTGGTCCACACCGGCCCCACGCCGGGCCGAGGGCATCATCACAACATCCGGCCTGGGGCCGAAAAGTGATGCGGACGAAGAACCTATGGACACAACACCACCCGACCGGGCCATCGTCCTCCGTTCCGCAACGGCCCCACACCAGGCCGTGGGCATCATCACAACCGCCGGCCTGGGGCCGGACCCTGACCCGGAGGACGAACCTATGGACACAACACCACCCGACTGGGCCATCGTCTTCCACTCCGCACCGGCCCCACACCAGGCCGTGGGCGTCATCACTGCCGCCGGCCTGGGGCCGGACCCTGACCCGGAGGACGAACCTATGGACACAACACCACCCGACCGGGCCATCGTCTTCCGGTCCACACCGGCCCCACACCAGGCCGTGGGTATCATCACAACAGCCGGCCTAGGGCCGGACAGTGATGCGGAGGAAGAACCTATGGACACAACACCACCCGACTGTGCCATCGTCTTCCGGTCCACACCGGCCCCACACCAGGCCGTGGGCGTCATCACAACAGCCGGCCTAGGGCCGGACAGTGATGCGGAGGAAGAACCTATGGACACAACACCACCCGACTGTGCCATCGTCTTCCGGTCCGCACCGGCCCCACGCCAGGCCGTGGGCGTCATCACAGCCGCCGGCCTCCTGGCCCCCTCCCATAACATCCTCACGGGCCCCACCCGATGCCGCACGTGGCACCGCTGCCGGAGTCAGCCCTACCCCCGACGATGGTGAAGGGCTGGGCACACCACCCTCCTCAAGGCCGTCTACAGCCCCCATCCCCATGCCCCAGACAAGGCCGATGTTCATATCCTCCTATCCATTAAACTCTTCCCCAAATTGTGTGTGTGTATGTGTGTGTGTGTATTGTATATTCCCACTAAATCCTGTTCTTGCTAATATGTCTCTGCTCTGTTTACTCTTTCACTCAGCTGCAGAGGAAGGACTCACAGACACGAGGGATAATGTTTTGTGCCACACCAAAAGATGCAACATGTCCCATGCCCCAGTGACTGGGATGTGGAGGTAGCCGCGTTTTATGACTGTGCACGCTCGACGCGAGGTCTGCGTGCTGAGCGTTTAAGGGATGACAACCCAGGGGGAGGCAAGTCCAGAGGAGGGAGATGGGGTTGGCTTACGAGGCCCCTTCCCTCTTCTCCGCTACTGCTCTGGTACCAAATTCCTGCTGTGACACACAGAACCTCTCTGTTCATTTTGGTTTTGAAACATGTTTAGTTCTGTGTGTGTGTGTGTGTGTGTGTGTGTGTGCGCGCGCCTGTGTGAGTGTGTACCACTGCCCGTATCGGTCGAAAAAGTAATAAAGGGACACGCGACAGAGCGAACAGGTTGCAAACAGTGACCAGAAAGGGTAAAGTTTTCCACTAGCTTCTGGGGATTTCCTTGCCATGTGTTTCTATACAATTTTAGGAAGATTTTGCTGGAAATGTCGCTGGGACCACTCTGAACCGTCACGGTAGTTAAGATAATAAGCCAGGACAGGAGAGCAGCAAAGAGCACCCACAGTGTGTCTCCTATGTATCAGGCCAAGCGCTACAGGCTTTACTTCTACCACCTCACTTCATCTCTCACCATGACTGACGTGGGATGACCTTATGCACCACCTTCATACATGAGCAAAAAGTTACCTCAGAATCACTTCCCTTCACAGAAAATCAATAAATGCAAGGACATAAACATTCCTAGAATTCCAGCCACCACCACCCAAATCTTTACGCTCAGCATCCTTTCAAATCCAACAGAAACATAGCTCTAAATGCTATACGATTCCATTTCAGGTAGACCTCACTCCCATCTAAATGCCGAAATGCACTGAAACTCCACCTACACCTTGACAGCAGAGGGGAGCAGTTTCCCCAGGAGCTAGCTGGCCTGCCACCTCACAGTGAGCCCACGGGCCACTAGCCCACACCAGCCCTGCGTGTCCCCAAAAGGTGGCTCCCTTAAGCTGTGACTACACATGCTCTCTTGGAGATGGGCAGCCAAGCAGGGCCACCGAGGTGACATCGGTGTGCAGGCACACAGACCAACTACTGGGCATGCACCTGCCTCAGCGCCAGCAGGCCAGCCGGGGTGCCCCGTGTGGGGCCTCGGATCTGCCCCGCAGCTCACGCAGCCACCCCAGCAGGGCCAGCCCCAGGGCAGAGCACCCGGAGGGTCCCCGCCCGCACCGGTTAGAGAGTCCAGGTGGCCACCTACCCCCAGCGGACTCGTGCCACCTACCCAGATGTTCCAACCCATGGCCACTCCTCTCAAGACCCAAAGACACAGCTAACTCACAGAAACAAACACAAGGAATCAAGAATGAGAAGGAGACAGAGGAATCACTGTGCACCTAGTGACAGTATGTTGATAAAAATGGGCAAAATAAGTAAATAGGTAGATACATTAGGTAGATGGATAGATTAGATGAGACTGATAGGTTCATGGAGATGATAGATGAGATAGATACAAAGATAGAATGATACATTAGATAGATGATATAGATACACATAGAGAGATTAGACAGACACATTAGATAGCTGATAGATTAGGTGGACAGATTAGACAGACACCTACAGACACATATAGATAGACGATAGGTAGACAGATTGATAAGATGACGGACTAGATAGATGATAGATACATTAGACAGATTAGATAGATGATATAGATTCACACAGATTAGCTAGACACATTGATATAGATACATATAGATGATAGATAATAGACGGATAGGTGATAGATTAGGTAGTTTGGACAGATAGACACATAGATGAAAGTAGATGATTGTAGATAGATTAGGTAGGTAGATATAGATAGATAGATAGATAGATAGACAGACAGACAGACAGATAGATAGATAGATAGATAGATAGATAGATAGATAGATAGATAGATAGATAGATAGATAGATGGACAGACAGACAGGAAAGCATAATACTAAACAATGCTATAGCTCATAACCAGGAGAGCAACGATGAAAGCACAGACAAGAACTACAAACAAAAAGAAGAAAGAAATCAAGTTTAGGAAGTGCACTAAGGACACAGCTATCAATTATCACACTAAAGGGAAAGACTTTAAATGCTCCAATCGAAAGACACAGGGTTGAATGAATGCATGAAAACTCAAGACCACCTACGTGCTCCCTTACAGGAGGCTCACTTGAGATCCAAGCGCACAGACAAACTACAAGTTGAAGGGGTGGGAAAACGTCCCCTACAGAAGTGAAACCGAGAAAGAAAAAGAACAAAACTTTAAAGATGGCTTGGTAGGATTAAAGATGGCAGGCAGCATGAGAGGGGAGGCGGAAACCTCCTCCGAAAACCACATACATACATACATACAGTATGGGAATATGACAACTACACCAGATCCTGGAAGAGAAGCGGGAAAGAAGGCTGCCGTGGCAGGCCGTCACCTCAAGGTGGAGGGTGATGTACCAAGGCCGTGATCCAGAGGGACCCCGCCAGCACTTCTTCCTGCACCCGAGCTCAGCGGAGGGAGGAAGAGAAACGGAGCCGGGGAGGCGGGTGGAGGCTCAGGACCGCTGAACACCCAGCCCTGCAGATCTGCTCTGGGAGCACGAACCTACCTTACAGGATGCTCTGGAGGATGATCGGTGGGGTCGGAAAGCGAAGACGGGTGGAATACTTGGAGAGACTTGACATTCCTGCCACTTGCGGAACACAGGGAGATCCACATCCGGCCGCTGTGGGGCAAAAGAAAGGCGGGCAGTCTGAGAGGCTTCGTCACAGCGAGAGAGCTGCGAAACGGGCAAGGGTTGCACAGAGCTTGCCACTCAGAAGAAAGCACAGGTGCGCAAAACTGTCCCGGTGCACTCTGCCCCGTAGGTGGGGGAACTTTTAGGAGCTCCGGGCGCTCCAGACCCCTGGCTGGCTATGCAGCTCCAAGGCCTCCCCACCATGATGTGACTGATACACAACACGGCCTGCTGCACCTTCCTCCCCAACAGCACCGGCTCGCAAAGAGGCTGCCCCCTCCATCGCACCAGGCCAGCGACAGGACGGCCCCACCTATGGCAGCTACAGGTGCAAAGCACAGAGGCTTCTCCCTGCGTGCTCCGCAAACTGGCCCCGGCAGTGGAGACAGGCACTGCGGCCGGGAAGCAGGAGAGGCCTCTTTCCTCCTGCGGGCACCGGCACCGCTCCCGTGACCCCTGCCTGCCATCACCCCAAGGACTGAGCAGCTCCAGAGACAAAAGCTTCTGGGCGCTAGAGGGTGCCACCTACAAATAGGAAACGTCAAAGTCAAAGGAACCTGCTAACTGGACTCGAGCAATCTTCGTGAAAGGGATCTCAACATAAAAATCAGAAACATGCTCAAGGACCTACAGCAAAAAATTGCCCCTGTCTCTTGAGCATAATTACCTGTCCCTCCCTCTCCCTCTCTCCCTCCCTCCCTCTCTCTCTCTATCTCTCTCTCTCTCTATCTTTCTCTCTCTATCTATCTCTCTCTCTCTGTCTCTATCTCTTCACGAGGAGCACTTTTGAGGCCTTGTTCTGAGAGGGACGCTGGGACAGCCCAGAGCTCTCAGGTCCACCCCGGCCGGTGTCAGGGCCGTCCCACAAGGGGTCTGACCGAACTGCAATGGGGGGACGCCGCACGTGTAACTCCACAGGAGATAACAGTGCCGCACGCTAAGCCTTCCCATGAATGGCTAGAGGCTAGGTGACTCCACCGATATCAGGTGATGGCTACATCCCAGGCCTCATTTCCGTGGCAACCTTTTCTCCCTATGAAACCTGAAAGCAGCACATGGAAAGATACTATCAGTCTCCACCATCTCACTTCTCAGTTTAGGCTCGATGTTCCTGTATCACATCTTCTCTTCGTTTCAGTTTTCTCGGCGGGTTGGTGTCCTGAAAAACAAAAAAAAAATTGAATCAGGAATGGAATGAAATGGCAGGGGGTATAAGATTCTATTTAAAACACCATCAGCAGAACAAAGACATCTTACCGTATGGGAGGATGATATTCATAGATGACACATCCGATGAGGGGTTGACATCTGAAATACGTATTAAGTGTTCATGCACTTCCACACACAAAAAGCAAATAATCCCAATCACAAAATGGGCAGAGGAGCTGAACAGACACTTCTCCAAACAAGAAATTCAGGTGGCCAACAGGCACATGAAAAGATGCTCCACATCGCTTATCATCACAGAAATGCAAACTAATACCACCATGAGATATCACCTCACACCAGTCAGGTTGGCCACCATCCAGAAGACACACAACAGACGATGGCAAGGTCATGTAGAGAGGGGAATCCTCTTATACTGCTGGTGGGACACTAATTCAGTGCATCCATTGTGGAAAGCAGTGTGGAGGTTCCTCAAGAAGCTCAAAATAGAAATACCATTTGACCCAGAAATTCCACTACTAGGAATTTACCCTAAGAATGCAGGAGCCCAATTTGAAAGAGACAGATGCACCCCTATGTCGATCGCAGCACTATTTACTATACCCATGAAACGGAAGCAACCTAAGTTTCCATCAGGGGATGAATGGATAAAGAAGAGGTGGTACATACACACTATGGAATATCATTTAGCCATCAGAAGAAAACAAATCCTACCACCATTTTCAACAACACGGATGGAGCTAGAGGGTGTTATGCTCAGTGAAATAAGCCAGGTGGAGAAAGACAAGTATGGAATGATTTCACTTCTCTGTGGAGTATAAGAAGAAAGCAAAAATGGAAGGAGCAAAACAGCAGTGGACTCACGGAGCCCAAGAATGGACTAACAGTTACCAAAAGGAAAGGGATTGGGGAGAATGGGAGGGAAGGGAAGGATAAGCACAGGTAAAAGAAAGGGGGTATGACGATTAGCATGTATAATATGGGGGGACATGCGGAGAGCTGTGCAACAGAGAAGACAAGTAGTGAGTCTACAATATCTTACTACGCTGATGGACACTGACTGTAATGGGGTTCTTGGGGGGGACTTGGTGAAGGGGGGACCCAAGTAAACAATGTTCTTCATGTAATTGTAGATTAATGATAACAAAATAACAATTAAAAAAATAATAAATAATAAAAAACGTGTGAATTTCTTAGACATAAATCTAACCAAGGAGGAGAAAGACCTGCATTTTGAAAATATGACACACTGATGACAGAAACTGAAGATGACACAAATATGTAAAAATGCTATTCCATGCTCATGGGCGGGATTAGTCCATGTTGTTAAAATGACCGTAATACCCTCAAGCAATCTACAGTTGCAATGCAATCCCTATCAAATACCAATGGTATTTTTTTACAACACTAGAGAAATAAACGTAAAATGTGTACAGAACCACAAAAGACACCAAATAGCCAAGGAAACCTTTAGAAAGAATAATAAAGCTAGAGGGACCATGCTCCATGACTTCAAACGGTACAGTATAGCTACAGTAATCAAAGAGTAGGTACTGGTACAAAAACAGACACAGATTAATGGAATAGAATAGATGGCTCAGAAATAAACCTACACTTACATGGTCAGTTAATATATGACAAAGGAACCAAAAATACACAGTGGTGAAAAAACAGTCTCCACGAATGTTGCTGGGAGAACAAGACAGCCTTATACAATGGAATGAATGAAACTGCACTGCCATCTTACACCATACACAAAGTAAACTCCAACTGGTTTAAAGACCTAAAATAAGACCAGAAACCATAAAATTCCTAGAAGAAAGCATGGGCAGTAAACTCTTGAACACTGGCAGTAGAATTTTTTTTCTAGATGTCTCCCCAGCAAAGAAAACAGAAAGCAAAAATAAACCAGTGAGACTACACCAAACTAAAACACTTCCTCACAGCAAAGGAGGCGATCAGCAATGTGAGAAGACAACCTAGTGAATGTGAGAATGTGTTTACAAATGATATATCTGATAAGGGACTAATACCAAAACTACAGAACTCATACAACTCAACACCAAAAAACAAATCAAAAACAATGTGATAAGAAACTGGGCAAAGGGCCTTAACAAACATTTTTCAAAAGGAGGCACACAGATGTCCAACAAGCACATGAAAGGATGCTCCCATCACTAGTCATCATGAAAATCCAAATCAAAACCAAATGAGATTATCACCTCACACCAGTCAGAATAGCCAGTGTCAACAAAACAACAAAACACAACAAGAGACAGGTTATGGCAAGGATGTTGTGGAAAAGAAACCTGGGGTCGCTGCTTCTGGGAATGTAAATTTGTGTAAAAAAGGTTGGGATGGGCTTGGGGTGGGTGGGTTCATTTATTAGGGTAGGCTACCTGCCTACTCTAGATTTGGCCATTGGGCCCATGGAGAGGTTAAGCCAGCAAGTAAAGTGTCAATTCTTTCTTGTAATTCCTAATCATTTAATGTAAAAAAATACTCACTGTGTGTAATGCTCTGCTGTTTCTGGGTCTTCATGCACATGATAAAATCTACAATTTGGAAATGAGGATGTTATGCCCAGTCACAACTCAGTTTATATTAACGTTTAATGTAGCAAAAATAATTAGCTCCCATAATGAGACAAGGACTGTGTAGTCAGAGTAGGGTGAGGGCCTCTGGAAAAAGACCCATACCAAAACTCCATATTGAACTATTCAGCAAAGAAAGAGTCACATTAATTCTCTAAGGTAAAATATCAACTGGGAATATAAGCATTCTTCAGTGAAGATTAGTTAAAACCAAAAAGCCAGGAGTAACCTAGCCTGGAATTTCTGAACATCCCCCAGATAACAAAGTAGCTCAGCATAGCCCATGCCTTCATTGTGTCAATTAAATGAGGCTATTGTAAAATTTACTTTAGCCTGCTAGAAGGCCCACCTTATGTTCTTTAACTTTGTCCAGATGCTGCTTTTCCTCCTCCAGCCCCTAATCAAGTCATATATAACCTGGGCAATTTACAGCAGGCAGGCCCAGCCGTAAACAACATAGTGAAGGGCAGGAAGGATTCCACCTTAAAGATAAGATTGCATCTTAACACTCAAGAAGAGGTAAGATTCTTAACTTAATATTTAACAAACAGACAATAACTGAGCCCATGCTGAAAGCAGGACAGGCAGACTGACTGATATGCTCCCAAACCAAGAAACTACTGTTCTGGGAAATAATCAAAGCATTGAATTTATGTTAACTCTGCAAAATAGTCTGGAAAACTGACAAGAAACTTAGTGTCTCAATTTGGTACAGGCACAAGAACAGACCCATAGACCAACTGAACAACTAGAGAGCCCTGATATAAACCCAACCATATACACTCAATTAATATACGATAAAGGAGCTATGGAAATACAATAGGAAAATGACAGCCTCTTAAACAGCTGGTGTTGGCAAATCTGGACAGCTACATGCAAGAGAATGAAACTGGATTATTGTTTAACCCCATACACAAAAGTAAACTCGAAATGGATCAAAGACCTGCATGTAAGACATAAAACCATAAAACTCTTAGAAGACAACATAAGCAAAAATCTCCTGAATATAAGCATGAGCAACTTCTTCCTGAATACATCTCCTCAAGCAAGGGAAACAAAAGCAGAGATGAACTCATGGAACTACATCAAACTAAAAAGTTTCTGTATGGCAAAGGACACCATCAACAGAAAAGCCATCCTACAGTATGGGAGAATGTATTTGTAAATGACATATCTGACAAGGAGTTGACATCCAAAATATATAAAGAACTCACATGCCTCAACACACAAAAAGCAAATAACCCGAGGATATGAAGAGACAGTTCTCCAAAGAAGAAATTCAGATGGCCATCAGGCACATGAAAAGATGCTCCACATCACTAATCATCACAGAAATGCAAATTAAAACGAGATCATCACATCACAACAATAAGGATGGCCAGTACCGAAAAGACTAAGAACAAATGCCGGTGAGGATGTGGAGAAAGGGGAACCCTCCTACACTGCTGGGGGGAATGTAAATTAGTTCAACCATTGTGGAAAGCAGAATGGAGGGTCCTCAAAAAGCTCAAAATAGACATACCATTTGACCCAGGAATTCCATTTCTATGAATTTACACTGGGAATACAGCATCCCAGTTTGAAAAAGACAGATGCACCCCTATGTTTATCGCAGCACTAGTCACAACAGCCAAGAAATGGAAATAGCCTAAGTGTTCATCAGTAGATGAACGGATAAAGATGTGGTACATACACACAATGGAATATTATTCAGCCAAAAGAAGAAAACAAATCCTACCATTTGCAACAACATGGATGGAGCTAGAGGGTATTACGCTCAGTGAAATAAGCCAGGCGGAGAAAGATAAGTACCAAATGATTTCACTCATCTGTGGAGTATAACAACAAAGAAAAACTGAAGGAACCATACAGCAGCAGACTCACAGAACCAAAGAATGGACTAACAGTTACCAAAGGGAAAGAAACTGGGGAGGATGGCTGGGAAGGGAGGGATAAGAGTGGGGAAAAAGAAAGGGGGCATTACAATTGGCATGTATAATGTAGGGGGTCATGGGGAGGGCTGTACAACATAGAGAAGACAAGCAGTGATTCTACAGCATCTTACTATGCTGATGGACAGTGACTAATGGGGTATGTGGGGGGCACTTGGTGAAGGGGGGAGCCTAGTAAACATAATGTTCTTCATGTAATTGTAGATTAATGATAACAAAATAAAAAATAATAATAATTACTTCTAGCAAGGAAATTGTAAAGACAAAGCAACGTTTAAAAACAAAGATCAACTGTTCAAAACCTCCTAAATATAAAAAAACTCTTTTAATTTCAACTGCTTGATGAAAGAAGTTTCTAAATTGTAATCAGAGACCAAAAATCAAAGCATAATACGCCTATTTTTTTTTTAAGACACGCTCCTGAAAAATAAGATACTTTGATTTTATGTGGCAATCTTTAAGAATAAAATCTCAATTACCAGACTCAAAAAGTCACACAACTAGAAGCTATTCCGGGGATCATTTTTAATTCATACTTCAGAAAAACAAAACTTAAAATATTTACCTGTGAGCATTAAAACATCAAATACTTAATCAGGTTTGTATTTACTGTTTGCAAAATAAAATTCTAATGTAGTGATACAGAAAACAAAATGACAGTAAAATCAGTAACAACAGAAAGAACACCCAAGTAGATATGACTGTAGCAGGAATACAGAATCTCAGAGCAGGTTTCATTACAAACTCTTAACTGTGTGTCATTTGAAAAGAGTATTTGTTCAGTCTTGAAAAATCTTGATGCAAGTTGCTAATGACCACCTTTACTACGATGATACATTAATAAATTTTCAGAAAACTATGACTAAGTTCCAGCTGAACAAATTAAATACTTCAAACATCCTATTGTCACCTGGAATGCAAACACAACCCTTATTTCCTTTATAGAAAATTCGATATAATTCTAACTAAACAGGTAGCTTTGATTATGTAATGCATGTAACAAAACAAGATTTTAAATTAGAAAATTATTATTTCAACTATTTCAAAGATCATGACTATCTTAGTTCAACACAATGGGTCAAATTTAGAAGGTATCGAGTAGAAATATATGGGTGAAGAAAATAAATTTGAAATTTTGCTTCATTCAAGGTAACTTTTATCATTAGTCATCAAATTTTAGTATTAGTTTATAACTCAATCAAAAGGGCAGTCACAAAAACCAAATGCTATCACCCTGTCAGTTAGAAAAAGACCCCTTCTGAGCCAACAAATGAGAATAAGTCACCTTTTCCTTCTCTAAGATGTATTTTAGCCCTACTTGTTCTCTCACTCAGGCACTTTCGTGTAGGGCACACTCAGTGTAACAAACTATACCTGGTAACTCTGCACAAGCAAAAAGCTTCAGAAAGGATTTCCCTGCCCCCTTGCAAGTCTGAGAAAGTACAGAAGAGTTCAGTACTCCATGACTTAAGAAATTCGTGCAAGATGAAGGAGGGAGGATGCAGGGAAGGGAACACATGGAAGAAGAAAGGCTCCTCCCCTTATTTGCTCACCTTCTCCTTGCAATAAATAAGCTTCACAAATATTTATATTCCATTGTACTTCAAAATTATTTAATGGGACTTACAGAAATATTAGTAGTAGAATAGAATGCTTTCAAAGTACAAATTAGTATAAACAAAGGGAAAATAAGAGGATGCGAGAAAGATAAAACACAAGGTATAAAGTTGGAACACAGGAAATACCCAAAGCCTTGCACAACTCTAAAATGTGGGTGGTTCAGCTCTTAGCTTCTTAGCAATCAATCCATGAAGCGGGAAACAAGATCTAATTACAAAATTTTCATTCCATATATGAAGTAATTTACAAACAAGCACCTTTTCCTAGTGCTCAGAAGAGAAACAACTTCTTTACTTTTCAATAACGGGACACTGGACAGTACTGAAATTTTCTAAACAGCATCTTTATATAAACTCAGTAATAGGTTTCCAATGAAAGTTTCTTTTAACATCCCCTCAACACAGCTAGGGTCATAACATAAGGAAAGTTATCCAGAAAACGAACCACCTTGCTAGTAAACCTTGTACAATTTAATCTGGGGTTATATGTATTCATTTATTGCATTTGGAACATTTTTTATATACGGTGTTGCTTTTAGTAAATAGTTATACCTGAAGGTATTCATCTGGGACTTTAAACAAATACTCAGGATTGCTCAGGATAGTTCTTGAATTCATACTCCATTTTCATATTCCTATTTCATTTTCTAAATTCAGGTTCTTCTGATGGATAAGTAAAATGGTCATGCAAGCGACAATTGTGGCTCCAAATCAGATGAAGACAACACTAAAACAGGTCCAAACACTTCAAGGAGACCTCTTTTTAAAACTTAGAACAGTCCCTGTCTTACTTTTCCAGGGGGCCTTCTATTATCCTGCTTAATTCAGCAACCTGGGAGCCCAATCTGTGATTTTTATTCTTCCTAAATTTTGTATTTCTAACCAAGAAATGGTAAAGAAATCTAACTTAAAAGAGTTTCTAGACTGATTATCTTCCCATTCAGTCTACACCAATTTAGATTCATTTTAGAGTATGGATCTTTACACACTTCGGCAGGTTTTTTTATGTTACTGGTGGGGGAGAAGAGAGTAAAATTAGTATCAAGAGAATTTCCTATCTCCCATTTTACCATACAAGAACAAATAAGGTCCACAATGGCAGCATCTCAATATACCATATATCTGGACTTCATACTACTAAAATTTAGCAATGCTACAATCTGATATTTAATAAATAGGCAGTAGCAAATTGTATCTTCCATTACAGTTGGGTTTCCTCCTCTCTGTCTCCCAAAGATGCCAAATTTATATTCTCCTACGGCCCACATTATGGTCATGTTGTACCCCGTTGCTTTCCTACCTCATTATCAGTTTGAATCTCATCACTTTCAGGATGTTCCTCTCTCAAAAGCCTGGCTATTTGGGTCCACATAACCTTCTCATCCTATTTGATTTAGCTCTATATTACTCTCTAATTATTTTAGTATTTCCCTTACTAGATATTGGAATTCCTAGTTCTTACATTACCCACTGTGAATAATGAAATGCAAATGCTCTAAGTACAAATTAACTTAATATGATGCATTAATCAACTACATACTGATACCAGTTTATGGTTGTTCAACATAACTAAGATATTTATTAGGATTTCATCAAGTACGCCAGAAGGCCAATTTTTTACCACAAAGGTCATTTCCAAATGGCATACAATCAACCCATATTACATCAAACCTTAGGCTCTTCTACTTTCAAGCTTGTCAGAAGAATTTTAGTTGTGAGGACTTTTGAGAACACTGCCAAAAAACCAAGTAGATCTTGTAACTTATTGTCAGACCTCAAAATGACTTGAGATTAAATGACAGTGGTATCCAATACAGTTTGATCCATACTTGAACTCATATACATACATAACCCAGAGTCAGGCAACCTCTTCTATTATTAAATGAACTCTTCCAGTGTGTAGCCACTGAAATTTGTTATTTCTGAATTTCCTGTTTTATGAAAATTCAAACCTTAGTGATCTGAACATACAATCTTTAGTATTGCAAAAGGCAGCGGTATTTACATTTGGCATAATATGTACACTTGTTTAACATTTTTCTTGCAATTAAAAAAACACTCCTACATTTAAAAACATATTGGGGAAAGCATAGCTGAAGAAACCAATCAATATTATATTCTATTAACTTAGAAAGTTATAGGATAATTAGAATGATTTTACATTAACCACTTAAAATTGTTTACTTCAGAGAATAAAAGTAGGGAACATATCTATAATATAAATTGAAAAGCTTTTACCAATTTAACAAGAGAAAAAATGTAATTCAATTTTTTTTCTTAAAAGACAAACTGTAAAGAATAAACCAAAGAAAGCTACAAATACGTAAGTATTCATTTAATGCAACATAATAGATACACACAGAGCCTGTGAGAATACAGTATTCATTTTGCTGAAGAACAGATACTGCATTACAATGAGTTACTAATGAAATCAACCATCAACCTGGAATACATTTGCATTAAACCAAGACCTCAGTGTCATTTTCTTTTTCTTTCTTTCATTTTTTTCTTCACTTTGTCAGTATTTTTGTCCTTTAGATTTTGTAACGTCGGTAAAGAAAAATCAAGGCTATAATGTTGTAGTGTAGTGCTTTTTATTCATCACATTTATTTTTAATGTAAATTCCAACTGTTCTGCTTCTATCAGCACTATTAAAGTATCTTTGAGAAAAAAATCAGTGGATGATACCAGAAAAAACAAAGAATGTTTATTTCTATTCAGAATTGCAACATCTGACATAAACTGCACATGAAAACTTTTATAGCAATGTCAGTACCTACTTGATAAAGAATAAGAATATATTTTTAAAAGTCACTTTTGTAATAATGTAATTCCTGCAGCTATTTCTACTACTGACAATTATTAAGTGAAATAATGTAGGGCTGACATAGTAACTATCAGTATGAAAATTATTCTAATGTGTTTAGATAAAAATTGTAATTTTCCCTCAAAATGGCTCTGCTGTTCTGTTCTACAAAGTTAATTACTAATTTCCATTTATCAAAAGTAAATAATTCTGAGTTTTCTTTAAAAATTATTATTTAAATCTATGATTTAGTTATAATTTTCTTTAAAAGCCCAAGACTATGAAAAGTTATTGTATATTTTAAATAAAATTAATGACCCTCAAAATTGATTCATTTCTTTTTGAGTATAAGCTATTTAGCTAAATAACTGTATGTTTCATTGGTTGTTTACACAGATTAGGTTTTCAATTCACATGTGCTACAGTAAAATTAACAGCTTAACCCACTGTGGCATATCATTGCTGTTAATTCATGATAACAACAATTGCTTTTTTTAAAAAAAGCAGTAGTTCTACCAATAGCAACTAAAACAGCCTCAGCCAAACAAAATTAAGCACATGCGTGCAGTGGCCGAGAGGACACCTGGAGCTGTGAGCAATAACAGTGGTTTCTCCCAACCTGCCCCTACCCTTGACTTACTTTGGTTTCACTGGAACTTGTTTCTGGAGGGGAATCCCCCACCCCTTACTCCTGGAGCTACAGCCAAAAATTTCTATTAAAATGGCAAAATATAAATCAGACTATAGAGAAACAGGCAGTTTACGCAAATGTCTACAGTAATAATGAAAACCTGCTATCTAGGACCAAGACTGCAGTCCTAAAAGGTGGTGATAGGCTTTGGAAAGTCAGCTAGCTCCTTGCTACTCAAAATGTGGCCCACAGTCCAGCAACACTGAAACTGCTTTTTTTTTTTTAAGAAAATCAGAATTTCAAGCACCAGCCTACATGTACTGAATCAGAATTTTACACACATTAGAATTTACAAGCCATGATATAGAAAATTATTCAGCCTACCTAACAATTTGTCTATCAATTCCAGTAATTTGATATTCTAACTCCTCAAAAATTCAAATTCAGATACAGAATATTCAGAGAACAGACAGCTTACCTGCTATACCCAGAGCCCATTTACATATCATTTGCTTTACTTTTTCAAGTCTCATATTCATTATAAACTACTGATCTGCAGTTTGTGGTCATAGAGAAGTAAGAGGGATTATTATCTTTTTATAAGATCTTGGAAAATCTTAAATATATGGATAAAGTTGAAGTATTTACACTCAGCGACTATTTTAAGCAATTTCATCAGAAGAGTGTTTCCTAAATAAAATCTTGTTTAGGAAGGAGCCCAGTATAGTAAAATATAAATAAAGGACTCTGCTTTGGGGCAGGGAAGGCATCCAGCAGTAGCCAAAGCATCTCAACAGAACCAACTCATTGGATTCCTCAGAGTGCAGGTTTGGAAAACTCTGCCTTAAAGGCACTACTTAAAAGTCTAAAAACAAACTGAGTAACTGTTACACTAATCACAAGTAAAGTTCATTATTGATCACAGTGAGCCCTAAAGATCTCTTTATAGAAACCTACTATTCAATTTAGTTTAATGTATTCTATCGTGTTTTAAAGAGCACTAGATATAATTATATAATTGAGCATCTTTCCTAATTCAAATTGATCTCCCAAAATAGTCTAATTGCTGAAGTTGGTTTTAATTAACTGGTTTATACTATTGTTTTATAAACATACCACAACCTTTTATTTTTCCAATATCTCACTATACAGATAGTGCTGCAATAGTTTAGGCAAGAATTAAGGGTCCCATCTAAGATTGTAGCAGGAGAGTCAAAAATATGGAGATGATTATGAATGAGATAAAATGAATCAAAAATTTTTCTTACTTCATGGCTGGGCAAAGAAGAGCTAGAAATAAAAAAAATGTAGAGGTAAAATCTACTGGACTTCATACCAAGTTCTATACAGAGGAAGTGGGAAGGCAAAAAACAAGGAAATCCCAAAGATTGGCAAAAATGTAGAGCAGGAAATCGCTTATGCACTGGTGGTGCCAACTGGTATAGTATAAAAATATTAAGCAATACATAGTAAAATCAAAGCTGTATGCCACTTCCATCACAGCAATTCCACTTCCAGATATAGAATCCAGAAAAGTTCTCATCCATGTGCACAAGACGTCATATACAAAAATGTAAATTTCAGCACTATTTGTATAGTGAAATATTGGAAAAATAAATTAAAATGTTGTGGTATGTTTATAAAACAAAATAGTATAACCAGTTAAAATGAATGAACTAGAGCCACACATATTAACATGGATATATACCTTTAGTATATAAACACAACTACCTGAGGAAAGAAAAAGTTGTATTTACTTCTTATCAATGTTAAGACATAGCAATCCCAAATCACTGAAAAAAGGAAATGGGTATGTCTTATGAGTGATCGCTGTAACAAGTTTCTGGAGGACAGAGACTGAAAATCAAAAAGCACGTGTTGGGGGGGTGGGATGAAACAGTTTTTTGCTTTTACAAATGTAAGACTTAAAACCATAAAACTCTGAAGAACAGGTAGTAAGCCTTGGATGTTAGTTTCAGCAAATTTTTCTCCATGTGTCCCCAGGCAAGGGAAACAAAAGCAAAATTAAACAAGTGTGGCTACATCAAATTAAATGGCTTCTGGGCAGGAAATGAAACCCTCTAAAAGACAAAAAGGAAACCTATTTGTTAGGCAGGAAATTAGCTTCGAGTGCGGTGGAAAGAGAAAAAGGCTAGAAAGTCCACTAAAAATACCCAAAATTAATCAATTAAACCTCAAAAAGCCAAGAGCAACTTAATTACTTCTTGGCAAATAGTGAATCTGTGACATCTTACTACACTGATGGACAGTAACTGCAGTGGGGTACGATGTGGGGGGCGCGGGCCTCATGCGTGAATGTAGTAATCACATTGTTTTTTCATGTGAAACCTTCATAGGAGTGTATATCAATAATACCTTAATAAAAAATTTAACAATCTTACTGTTTAACTTCCTGGGTGTTAAAATGCAATCTTATCTTTAAGATGGGATGTTTCCTGCTTTTACTATGTCCTCTGCAGCTGGGCTTACTTGCCATATTAATTGCCCAGGTTATATATCACTTGATTAGGGGATGGAGGAGGAAAAGCAGCATCTGGGCAAAGTTAAACTGGGCCTTTTATCCGGCTGAACTACAGTTACAACATCCTCATTTAATTGACACAATGAAGTCATAGGCTATTTAACTTCCTGAGTGTTAAAATTGCAATCTTATCTTTAAGATGGGACGCTTCCTGCCTTCTACTACTTTGTGACTGGGCCTACTTGCCATATTAATTGCCCAGGTTATGTATCACTTGATTAGGGGATGGAGGAGGAAAAGCAGCATCTGGGCAAAGTTAAAGATAAACTGGGCCTTATATCCGGCTGAACTAAATGTTACAACATCCTCATTTAACTGACACAATGAAGTCATGGGCTACATGGAGGCATTTTCTGATCCGGGGGATGTTTACACAAACATTCCAGGCCGGGTTACTCCTGGCTTTTTATTTAACTAATCTTCACTGAAGGCTTATACTCCTAACTTGGTACTTGACTCTGACTTCGCTGACTTGTTTCAGACGGAGGTTTGGCAGGGGTCTTTTTCCAGAGGCCCTCACCCTACTCTGACTACACCCACGGTCCCTGTCTCAGAATCCCTGTGGCTGGTTATAATTTACTCAGCTACAGATTACAAACCGAAATTACAGAAAGATAGGAATTTCTAAATACAATAAACTGCACTGTCAGTTCCCAGACCAAAGTAAAGAAAGTTCATTCCCAAATAAAAGACACGAGAAGTACCTCTTGAGAAAAATTTTAATTTTAAAGGCGCTGCTTCTCGGCGGCCTCTCGCCCGCCGCCCCGCCGCGGGTCACACTTGAACCTCAGCCCGCCCGGCCCTCGCCCTCGAGGCCCCCGCCGAGAAAATCCACACACGGCAAAACGCCCACCGGCCTCCCCGTCTGCGCGGCCCGGCCCGGCCCGTCCCCACCGCCTGCGGCCCGGGCTAGAGCGGCGGGGGCAGGTCGGCGGGGCGGCCCGGGGCAGGGCGGACGCGCGCCGCGGGGCGGAGAGCAGCCGCCCTCACCACCCGGGCCCGGACGGAGCAGCGGCTCGGGCGCGCCCCTTCCACCCACCCCAGCGAACTTCACCGGCCGCTGGGACATCCGCCCCGGGTGCACCCGCTCCGCTACCTTCCTTCACGGGCGGCCCCTCCCTCACAGCGCGCCAACTCCCGGCCCCCGAGCGGGTCCCGCGAGCCCACCACCCGCGTCGGCCGGGCAGCCATTCGCACGGCCGCCCCCTCGTCTGGCTCTGCCGCGCACTCAGGCGGAGGCAGGGTTCCCCGCGCGCCGTCCGGGTCCCGCCGCGCCCCGCTCGGGTCCCGCCGCGCCCCGCGGCCACGTACCTTCTGGTCCGCAGAGCCGTCGCTGTCGCCTTCACCCTGAAGCAGGGCCTGCTCTGGACCCTTCACCGCAGATCCGCAGGAGCGGGAACTGCCTCTTCGCCGAGCTCTCCGAAGTCCGGCGAGGGCAGCGGCTCCAAGTCCGGGCCGGTGCCGCCCCCACATGCGCGCCGGAAGGACGGCGCAGCCGAGCACGCGCGGGTTCCTCAGCATCTGGTGTCCGCCCAGCCCGCAGCGTGGACAGGACGGCGCGCGCGGCTCTTCCCGGGCCGGCCGACCGAACATTGAGGGAGCAGCAGCAGCAGCGACTTCTCTCGGCGGCGCTCCCGATGCTACTGACTGAATAAGGCGGTGGCAGCACCTGCAGCTACTGCGCAGCCGCAAGACTCACGTGATCGACGCTCTCGCCCAGTAGATGCCCAAGAAATGGAAGCGACCTGTCATCAGTAGATGAATGCATAAAGAAGAGGTGGTACATATACACAAATCGTACTACCATTTGCAACAACACGGATGGAGCTGGAGGGTGTTATGCTCAGTGAAATAAGCCAGGTGGAGAAAGACAACTCTCGAATGATTTCACTCCTCTGTGGAGTATAAGAACAAAGAAAAAACAGAAGGAACAAAACAGCAGCAGACTCGCAGAACCCAAGAATGGACTAACAGTTACAAAAGGGAAAGGGACTGGGGAGGATGGGTGGGAAGGAAGGGAGAAGGGGGAAAAGCGAGCATTACAATTAGCACACATAATGTAGGGGGGGTGGGGGGCACGGGGAAGGCAGTATACACAGAGACAAGTAGTGATTCTATAGTATCTTACTATGCTGATGGACAGCGACTGTAATGGGTATGTGGGGAGGACTTGGTAATGGGGGGAGTCTAGTAAACATAATGTTGCTCATGTAATTGTAGATTAATGATACCAAAACAAAAAAAAAGAAAAGAAAGAAAAGTTTCTAACACGGTAATTTGCTAATTTTTCCAAGAAGCAGTAGGAACTCTACCACTGCAGCACAGTCATGCAGCACAGCCTGCCTGCTCCCAGTTCAGTAACAGTCAAACCCGAATATGTTGAAGGGTTTAGAAAACACCCGTCCTAATCTGCACACCCATTTCCCCTCAGAGAGCTCAACAGGAGCGTGAGGGCAGCCTTCTCACACTCATCCCATCCTCCCCAGGGCTTTACTCTGACAAAGGGAAGCTCAGGCCCTCCCCTCCCACTGAGGCAAACACTCTGACTGCTGCGGGACACAAACCCTTCAGGCTCAGACACAAACTCACCTGGTCTCCCAGTGGGAAAGTCCAGCCAGCAGCTGCCACTGTGGGCAGAGGGGTCTTCCTGCCTCTCCGTCTGGCTCACCCTGGTCCTGCGTCTGAGTGACCTGCATAGCAGTCCTGTGACCTGAGTTCACACCAGCCACACTTGGCCGCACAGCATCAGGCAGGCCTTCCAGGACATCTTGGCAGCGGTGGCCTCCTGCTGCCCTGACCAGCTCGCTCCTCTGCTGTGCAGGTGGGTGGGTGGATGCCTTAGTGCCGTGAGCTCCCAGAACCCGTGGGCCGAGAGCCGGTTGCCTAGTATCTGAAGAGATGTCACCAGGAGCCCACGGAGGTGACTGTGGGGAGCTTCCCTGGGCAAGGCAGTGGGGTGGGGCCTGGGCGGCCAGCAGGCCCTGCAGCAGTGGCACAGGGCCTTGCAGCTTCAAGAGGCCCTTTCTGTGACCACCCGGGCCCCGGTGCCCCACCTTTGAACTGGAGCCCCCTGAAGCAGGTGCTTGCTCAGAGGGCTGAGAGGGGACACCATAAGCAATCCTGGACTTGCCTCAGTGACCCCGAGGTCCACACTGGACAGTGGGCCCCACCGCTCCCTGGACAAACCACTCTGTGTGGGCAGGAGAGTGGGCACCTGGGCCCAGGTGTGCATGTCCTGGACAACAGCTCCACCTACTCTGAACTCATGCAGACACCCAGTGGCCACCCCAGGAAACACCCCCTGAAGAAAATCATGAAGAAAACACAAAGCTTTGAGATTCCATTAGGCTGTGGCCCCAGGAATGGGCACTGGCCAGGCCACACGGGGTTCTTCGTCAGAGGACTGGAGACCACCACTGCCACAGCCCCAGAGAAGGTGGACCCCTGAGCCAGGGTGCTGAGAGCCCCCCTCGGAACCGGAGTCTGTCCTCTCCCACCAGGACCCGGCCCCGTGAGGACGACGGGAGAAAGAGAGAGAGCAGGAAGGTGAGAAGGGAGCCCTCCGGCCTTCAGGCCCAGTGCTCAGGGGAGATCTAGACACCCAGAGCCATTCCATGTGCTCCTACAAAGCAGAGAATCCATATGCACCCCTCCCAGCCCGTCCTGTTCAGTCCAGGCTGAAACACGCGTGCCTTTGCTTTTAAGCAAGGTGTTAATTACTTTCCATGTTTAGAACAGAATCCTTGAAAACTGCTTCTTTTCCATGACCTGAGGTAATGTGGCATACCCACTCTGATGGTTACATAACCAAGACTAGTCATTTAAGGAGCCCTTCTTTTAGAAATTTACAAAAGGCAAATAAAGGCCACAATATGAAAATTTTACCTTAAAAATTGCTCTTACAAAAACACGCTAAGTGTTGAGACTAGAGATATGCACCCATTTACCTATTGCCCAAACAGATGTGTCCATTTTAATGTGTCAAATATTTAAGAAAATGTTTGTAAACATTTTCTTATTAATAGTTTGGATAAAAGTGGGCAAGAACTCCACCCATGCCTAATGGCTGATAGCAGCATTGCTGGGCATTGCTTGTCCCGTGCCTGTTTGTCCATTTCTCTAGAGAACGGTGGACTGACTGGAGGTAGGTGTCTTCCAAAACAGGCCTTAATCTGACCTGAGGGGGTTACATAAGTCTTCTGAAACACTCCTTCAAGTTTCCCTACCTCTGGCAGTTACAATGTGCTCCTTAAAAGGTGGGACTTTGGGGACTTGGGAGCATCTGCATTGCAGAGAAGGCACCAGGTTTGTGAACCACCTTCCAGCTCCACCAAGCTCATTTTGAAGGTTTAGGGGCTGCAGAACACAGGGGCTGGGCTGTCCACCTGCTGAGAGCAGCCCTTGGTTGCTCTGGGTCCAGGAGAACACGTGGGGACCTGTCCTGCTTTTTGCCCTGAGGATAGTCCCCTGCCTGCTGCATCCAAGCCACAGACCCAACAAGCCCAGGTCTGGAGTGGGGCCCTCTTCAGACACCAGGACAGTGGAGACAGTCCTGCTGCCTGTCTGGGGGTGTTCCTGTCACTTGGCCAGCAGGCATCTCCCAGGAATTTCCGAGCCATCATGTCCGCAAGTCAATTTCCATTTGGTCCAAATACCCAGACCACTAATTTTATTTTGTTCCAGAGTATTTAAGGATGCTTATTTTCAGTGAGTGTTCACAGGAGGTGACTCCATGGCGCATGCTTGCTGTAATGGTGGCCCTCTGGTTTGCTGGGGGCTCCTCCAGGCCTGCAGCAGTTACTGACCCACCAGAAGGTGCCATTTTTGCAAAAACAATAGCATTTGTAAAATTTGTTGTGCAGGTGTGGGAAAGCACACATTCTCCAAGCCAGCTGCAGTGGGTGCACTCTGTAGCTCTTCAGACCACCACTTGAAATTTTTCCACTTGAAAAAACCAAATATATGCAAAAAATTTGCCACCCCCATTAGCGTCATTGGGATTGAGTACTTTAAGAAAGTTGCTGGTAGGATGTTATCAAATAAAGAAGAAAGCAATGTACCTCACTGTTGGCAGGGTGGGGCCCCAGTTCACCAGCAGACTCTGCTCAGCACCCAAGTGAAGTGAAGCCTATTGGTACCATGTGCATCCTTGAGACATGTACAGTGCCTGGACACCAGCGGGAACCGGGGAGGAGAAGAGGTTTGCCCCCTGCTCACATCCCTCCCTGGCATCAGGGTCAGATGTCACTATACAAAGCTGATTTTGCAGAAATACCTTCTGGTGGGTTAGCAGCAGGTGGGCATCAGAAACCCATGTCCCCATAAATCTCCACAGCCTTCTTTGCAGAGGCTCCCTGCTGGGAGTGTTTGGATGTCCCGCCTAAGCAACCCCTGAAGAGGGGCTAGAATCACACCCTCTGGAAACAAGAGGCCTCATGACTCGGGCTTAAGTCAGGAGCCTGTGAATCTCACCTTTTCAGTTTCCAAAAGGATCTCTCATTTGTAAAGGCCATGATCAATAATGGGGAAGTTATTTTTTGTGCTAATATGCATCCCTCCCTGTTTTTATCTTTCCTATTTATATTGCATCAAAGGAGCAACTCCAGGTAACAGTGAGAGAATGACTCAGGGCTGGGAGCACTCCTGTGAGTGGCCATTGCTGGACTGGAAGTGCTCTGCTTGCTGGGAACCTCCTGTCTGCATGCTGCCACTGTCCTTCTGGATTTCCATTGCTTCTGTCTCCATAGGAGGCGGAAACGTTGACACCGTGTTGCAGGGGTCTTTGCCTGCAGCCTGACTGTCCCACCGGCTCTCTGTCTTCCAGCCACCAACCACAGCACATAATGGCCCAGATGATTTCCACAGAGAGGGAGTATGTCAGGTCCTTAGGACATGTCATCGACAACTATTTTCCAGAAATGGAAAGAGCAGACCTGCCCCGGGACCTCCGTGGGAAGAGCCATGTCATCTTTGGGAACGGGGCTGACCTCCACGACTTCCAGAGCTGGCACTTCCTCAGGGAGCTGGAGTGCCGTGGGCCAGGGCTTCCTCAGACACGTGAGTCCCTCTGGGCTGCAGGGAACCCAGGGCCAAGAGAGTCGGAGCACTGCTGTCGGGGTTAGGCATGGGTGCCTCGGCACAGTAAGACTTGTGGCCCACAACAGGCAGGCAGCTGTGGGTCTGACAGCACTGGCCACACCCCATACACATCGCCTGATGGCAGCCTTGTGGAGAGCCACATGTGCTGGGGCCTCGCCCACATCCTCACGCTTAGATCTGTACCCACCCTGCACCTTCACGCCCAGGGCTAATCACCCAAAGCAAGTCCCAGTCAGCTTGCTTCCCACACCCAGGAAGCCCACTGGTCCCCTTCAGAACCCTTCCCAAAGTTCCCTGGGGCAAGGCCTGCCTAGTTCTGAGAATCTGGTGGGGACTCTTGACAGAAGCACATGGAATGCACACATTAACTGAGGGGGCTGCTTGCTCTCTCTTCAGCCACGAGTACGGACTGTCTCCCCATTAGGGTCTTTCACAAAATTCCTAATTCACTTTGGAAAGAAAATCCTTTCAGCAAACGCTTACCAGGCACTATTCTAGGCACAGGCACCCAGGGGGTCTGCACTGTGGGCATATGAAACATTTGCCTCAGCACTTTTAAATAGAGATTCCACAAGGAAAACACCACAGATGAAATAAATCCCACAGGTTATGTCTTTTCAGCTAGTTTTTGAAAGACACTTGTAGTCACAAGGTGCAATTTCTGTATCTTTGGCAATAATTTCAAGAATTTTAAATGTTTGGACAACTTTGGCTCTTGAATCATAGTAACATTTCAAAGCCCCCCAATTCTGAGCCCTCCCAGGCTTGCCCTCTTGCCCCTTCCCACAAACTCCACTTTAAGACAATTCCAGGACTTGGCATCAGGCCTGGGGCACTCCCACACCTTCGGGAGCTGAGTAGTCTTGATGCAGGTCCAAGCCTCCAGCCTCCTGCCTCCTGCCTCCAGGCTCCAGCCTCCTGCCTCCTGCCTCCAGGCTTCAGCCTCCTGCTTCCTGCCTCCAGCCTTCTGCCTCCAGGCTCCAGCCTCCTGCTTCCTGCCTTCAGCCTCCGGCCTCCTTCCTCCAGCCTCTTGCCTCTTGCCTCCTGCCTCCTTCCTCTAGCCTCCTCCCTCCATCCTGTGGGAGAACTTGCATGGATGGCAGGGACAGGAGCGATTCCAACCCCACCAGGCTCAGGTGCCCTGTGTTCTCTTCTGCAGGAGGAACAGCTTGGCTTCTACGTGCTCTACAGCAAGAACAAGCCCCAGGCAGACGCCCTGCTCCACGGCCACGGCAACATCTTCTTCAAGGTCATCCCCCCTCCCCAAGAACCGAGTCGCCCCCAGCCTGGTCACACCTGACCCCCTCTCCTGCCCGTGCAGGACAAGCAGCAGGAGCTGGGTGACAAGATGGACCTGGACTCCTACCTGCTGAAGCCCATGCAGTGCATGGGTAAGTACATGCTCCTGCTCCAGGACCCGGTCAAGGAGGCCGGCCTCTGCCCGGCCCAACAGCAGGAGCTGGGGGAACTTGGAGCCGCCAAGGATGTGGTCCGCTTCCAGCTGTGCACGGCAACGATCTGCTCACCGTGGATGCCATCCGCGACTGTGACCTAAGCGTCCAAGGCCCTGACGGGCTCTCATGCGCTCAGGACTCTGGGCTGGTGCAGGGGAAAAACGTGATCAGGGCCAAGAACACATGAACTTTCCTTCAGGAAAATCCCCAAAACAGACCCCTCCCAGAAGCCCCGCCTGAGACTCTACCAGAGGGGCAGGAGGGTGAGAGGAAAGACCCCAACGTCTGGGCCACTGGGGCAGTAGCTGCATGCTTGAAAAGCAGGCTGGCTGCAGACCAGACTTATTGGAGCTGTTTTAAATCAACTGGATGCATCGACAGTTCAGCTGTACTGCGGGGCTTTGGGGGTGCTAAGGCCAATGCCCACACACCCCCATGGTGGCGTGGCAGGACCAGCACATGAGGAAGAGGAGGCTGCCCTCTCAGATGGGACCCCTTGTCTCTGGAGGTCAGAAGGCATGGCTACAGAATTCCCCACACAGAATGAGAACACTATGCCTCGCTGAAACGGGGCTGACCTCAGGATGGAAGGCTGTGGGAGAGACCTGCTGTTGTTTGGGACCCATATCACAAGGGAGCAATTGCCTGGCAAGGGCGCAGAGACTGCAGCCTCCCACATGGCATCAGCCCACATGCCACTCAGGCAGGATTCTGGGGGTGGGGGAACTGCACTGACATACGCGAAAGGGCTTTCGCAGACCCTCTGTGTGAACCGGCAAGCACAGGAACCTGAAGAGGGTTCGGCACCCGTTTCCAGACCTAGTGTATAGGTTTTCCCCTCACATTCAGGCAACTCTTGAACCCCAGCTGGATGTCCTATAATTCAACTCAGTTCTGACACCATCTCCCTGAGCCAGTGTCAGACCCCACAGGTTAAGGGCTCTGTCCCATGAGATTGCCCCCTACCCCACCTAGTCACAGGCTGGAGGTTCCAAAAACCCCCTCTTTGAGTTTGAGTTATTTGCTAGAGTGGCTCAGAGAACCTAGGGAAGCATTTTACTTCCTAGATTTCCAGCTTATTGTAAGGGATATAACACAGGGGCCAGAGGGAAGAGCCACACAGAGCTGGGCATGTGGGGAGGGCCGTGAGTCTCTGCTGCCCTGGGTGCACCGGTCTGCACACTACAAGCCTGGCCTTTGGGGGTTTGGGGGAGGCTTCATTCCCAGGCAGGACTGATTGAGTCAGTGGCCATTGGGGATTGAACTCAAGTCTCAAGCCCCCTTCTCAGAGGCCAGGGTGGATGTATCAGCTGGAATCCAATCATCCCTGAGGGAGACTTGCTCTGTCTGCAGGTGAATTTGAAGGAACAGGGGCCACTGAGATGCCAGGATGCATTCATCATTTGCTGTGGAAGGAGAAAGTATTTGAGGAAAGTGTTCCTCTCTGAAGACCCCATCCTGTTCGGCAAGACCACAAAGGTGGGCGGGGTCTACAACACCTACACATACAAGCAGTCCTTCAAGGGGTCCCTCCTCCCGTGTGCCCAGTGCCACTGGGGGTCGGGCCTGGTCCACTGGAGACAAAGCAGGGAGCACGTGGTGTCTGCTGCTTGCTGTGGTGCTCTGCTGTTTTTGAAAACCTCAGACCTCTCAAAGCTGCAGGGACATTCGCTCTTTCCAGTCCTGTGTGCTGGCTCAGGCTGGAAAACAAACATCTCCTCAGTCCGTGACTCCAGCCTGGATTTTGATCATGGTGAATGGAGGCGGCCTTCCCTCACCTGCCCCTCGCTGATGGAGGCTAAGGGTGAGGTCTCCTGCTCTCAGGCTCCTCCCAGGAAAGACCACCCCTGCGAGCCCTTACCTGCCAGCACTGAGGGACATCACAGGGGTCCTGCAGCCCTGGGTGAGAGCCAGAGGGCTCCATAGAGCCTTCCCATTCCACCATCATTTTCTCCAGTGGGGAAATGGGGGCTCCGAGAGGGAGCCAGTGCAGACGGGGGCACTCCATCCATCCCATCCATGGGAGCCCCTGGCCCAGCCTTGTCCATACCACCTGGTGTCTGCAAATCTCCAGCACTGAGGTGCTGGGGTCAAACGGTCAGCCAGAATGTGGTCAGCTGCTCAAGGGAGGGCGTTGGAGTTCCTGACAGTGCTGCCCCTCGGGGCTTGTGATGCAGACAGCAGAGATCAGGATGAAGGAGAATGTGGGTGACAGCGGTTTGAGGTTCAAGATCTAGTTCCAAAGGTGGAAATCCCAGGACACCTACATTCTCCAGGCCAGCTCTGCGGAGGCCAAGACCACCTGGACCGACGTGATCAGGAAGATCCTGTGGCGGCAGGCGCTGAGGAACAGAGGTGATGGGACGTCAGGGTGCTGGGCTTGGGGCAGGTTTAGACTAGGTTTTGGGGTGAGTGGGGGCAGGGTTTAGGCTGGACTTTGGTCTGGGCTTGGATCTGTGCTTGGGGCAGCTTTGCTCAGGAAGCCCAATGGCCCCTAAACCCCTTCCAGTGGGTCAGTCCTTTGCAGGAGCTGGAAGCTGCGTTGCCTGGCAGGGTCTCCCTCCCCAGCCTCCCCCACCCTTGCCCAACCCCCTGCCCCACCTGGCTGTGATCATTGCCTTCCTTTCTCTGCTGGTGTCTCCAGGAGGTGCCTCGTCACATGGTCACCTGGGCTCACGCCCTTCCCAGCACACAGCACACAGCATGTGTGCCTGGCCTGGGGGCCTCTGTCCCTGACTGTTCCCCTCTGTCTCCTGCTGTCCTCATTGTCCCCCACTGTCTCATCTACCCCCCTTTGTCCCCTAGTGCCCCCACCATGCCCTGCTGTCCCCAAATCCCTCTGTCTTCTGCTGTCCCTTGCTGTCGCCATTGACCCCCACCATCCCGTCTGTCCCCACTGCAGGCTGCACCTGCTGCCCAGCTCACCACTCTTCACCAGCAGACAGGGTATCTCCCCTTCTCTCCCGCTGGACACCCAGTCTCCGAGGCCCCTCGCCTTTCTCTTGGTCCCTGAAAAGGGACACTGTGAGGCCAGGTCAGAGGCACTGCCACCTCTAGGCCCCAACAACACTCAGGGAGCAGGGCTGGCCAGTCTGACATGCTCCTGGCCTAACAGTTCTGGGTGTAGAGCATCATCGGCAGCATCGTACTCAACTAACTGCTTGGGGAATGGGCCGCATTCTTTCATCTTAGAACTCAGTATGCAGGAGGTGGTGTGTATGGGGATGGGCAACAAGCTATTTGTGGACATCAAGCCCAGAGATGCGGCCAGAAGTAACCAGGCTGCCGACTACATCACGAAGGAGACAGGTGAGGTGCCTTGGCCCTCACTCTCACCCTGCCTGCCCACTCAGACCCAGGCCCCATGTGTGCGGTGGGCCCTGTGGGCCAGCAGGAGGGTGGATGGTAAGGCCCACACCATGCCTGGGTGACCCCATGGAGAGGAACTGGGCCGGTGCTCTGGATGGGCCTCTCGTTCTTGAGTCTGGCTGCGCTTCTGGAGCAGAGGCCAGACCTACGTGTTTTCTGTCCTCTCCAGAGTCACAGACCCAAATGTCCACCCCTGTGCCTGCTCCCAGTGGCCAGGCCGCTCCCTTCAAGAGGCCACATTCCACCATCTCAGAGAGGAGCACATCCTCCTCCAGCAGCCAGCCCTCTACCCGGGGGCCATGGTGCCTGCATGGACCTGGCTGCCCAGCCCACGCGAGACCACTGAGCTCTGCTCACCGCCACTGGCCATGTGACATTCCCACCTGCATCGAGGAGGACGAGCAGGAGCAGGGGGCAGGGAGTCAGCCTTCCACATGTGAGTACATTTGCACGTGGGAGCCATGCACACTCAGCCTCCCGCAGCTGGTTTGAGTGGGGGTGCCCACACATTCATTTATTTATTTTTTGTGTTATGTACTTCCAAAAGTTTTCAAGCAATTTAGAATTTCTCTTTTATAAAAACAAAAAACTTACAGTTTCATCCAAGATGTGTAACAGGAAACAGATTTAAAACAAAGACCAGACAAAATAAGACATAAGCAGACAAAAGATATGAAACAAGAGGTTTTAAGGCCTGGACATCCAGCATCAAAGGACAGGAAGGCAGGAGAGCCCTGCAGCTGTGCTGATTTCCTCTGTGAGAGTCCCCAGGGCCCGTGCAAGGATGGGGGACCGGGAGGGGCCCGGCAGGCTGCCCGAGCTGAGATGAGCAAAGGTGGCTGGGCTTGCAGGACTGAGCAGAGGCCTGTGCAGAGCGGGAGGCCACACGAGGATGGAGCCTTTAGCGGAACTGGAACACTCCCCTGTGCTCACGTGATGCCTGATGGAACCCTGGAAACTCGCAGGACACAGGGCGGCCTCAGGGGGACCCAGTACTGCCCGGACCCACCCACCAACCATGCCCTGAGGATCCAGCTGTTCTCGGGTAACCTAACTATGTCCTAGAACAAAGCACCAGGAAATTTATATGGCAACTATATCCCACACCCAACACAAAGAATTCCCATTGCCAGACATCCAAAGACAGGCCTGCAACAAAGCAGGAAGCATAAACCATAACGAGGAGAATGACTGGCCAAATAAAACCATCCCAGAAGTGATATGCTGCTGTCAGCTGTGGGTTGTTCTGTGTCCCTGACATCCACAAAGTTAAATGGCACAGGGTGGATACAAAACGATACCCAGGCTAAACTTAGAGGGGTAGAAGACCACAGCATCTAAGATGAAATGCATAGGAGTTAAGTCAGCAGAGGAAATTATCTGAACTGAAGGCATGTCAGTAGCACCTGTCCCAAATGGAACACGGGCTCAAAAGAACATCAGTGGGCTACAGGACAACACCAAGCAGCCTGATAAATGTGTAATTAGAGTTCCCAAAGTTGGGGTCAACACAATTGTAAAGGAACAATGGCTGAGTATTTCCCTAATTTGACAAAACTACAAACGCACAGCCCTAGAAGATGCATGAAGCCCAAAAACAGACATAACCAGACTGCATGGTGCCAGAAGCAGGCAAGAGCTCCTGAAGGCAACCAGAGGAAGATGGCAGGCTCTGTACAGGTGAGTGGTTGGGGGTTGCTGCAGGTCCCCCACTGGGAGCGGGACGGCATCTCATCTGTGACACGCTTAAAGGAGAAGCTTTCAAACTAGAATTCGTACCTGACAAAAGTGTCTTTCAAAAATGGTGAAATAAAGTCATTTCAAGCATGCGGAAGCTACAATGACTGCACTCGAGCAGGCTGAAACATTCAAGGGCCTCTTCAGGGACATGGCAGCATGTGGCAGGAGGGGTGGAAGAAGGTTTCTGGATGGGTGAAATTGCCCCACAAGCACCACGGAAATAACAAAACCAAAATTCGGCAAATGCGACACCAGAACAGCTGAGGTGGGTTCATCAGAGAAGCTCAGTCTGATAGCTCACAGGAAAGAGAAGTAGTGAGTAGCAGAGGGCTAACCAGGAAGGGGCCTGTTGTGGCTGCACACAATCACGTCAATGCAAATGAGGACAAGAGCGCTCCTGCAGGCTGCATGGGCCTCACGGTGTGCACAAGCCCAGAGCTGTCACCTTGCACTTGGGGAGCAGTGTGCTTTGTCAGTCGTTTCCTAATTGAGCAGCATCTCGTATAAGCACAAGCAAGCGCACATCCCCATGGAGATGGAGCAGACATGCGCACAGAACCATGGGGGCTTGTTTTCTCACCCCCTGCAAGTGGACAGTAGGCAGGTGTGCTGTGGACAACCGCAGTTTCTGGTGACCCCCCAGGACACCCATTCCGTAAACAGGCCCATCCCTAGGTGATAGTGCCAGGCCAGGTGCCCACTCAAGCCCAGAATGTGCCAGTGCTACCATGAAAACATCTCTGAGGCATCACCTGACCACAAAGGTGTCTGTGTATGGGCCGAAGCATCAGGTGAGACCTACTTGGGGTGCCTAGGTGCTGTGTGCAACCTTGGGCTGCCCTCCCCACCCACACCCCAGGTCTGGGCTGATGCCCTGGGAAGGCCTGCATGGAGCAAGGCTGGGCATGTGCCAGCATTGCCAGCCCAGAGCGGTGACAGTCTCCAGGAGGTGATGGAGGTGGCTCACACCTGGGCTGGCAGGTGGGCTCTGCCTTCCCCCATCACAGAGCCAGAACTACAGACTTGGGGAAGGTATGCCTTCACGAGGTCAGCTAAGCCATCCTGCACTAGGGTACAAACAGCACCTTATCCCCACAGAGCAGCAAGCAGGCAGGCACCAGCTGGGCACATGGGGGGTGTGACTGCACCAGTTAGGCTTGACCCCATGCCTGGACCCTGAGGCTACGCTTGGCCCAGGGTGACGCAGGACAGCCCCTGAAGTGGAGACTGTGCAGAGGCTGCTCCTGCCCTGCCTGGTGCAGCTTCTGTTTACACCCTGAAGTCCTCACTTGGCCTAATTTTCTGTCTCCCTTTTGACCTGCACATCCTGGTCTCTGAGCCGGAGGCTTCCTGATGGTGGAGAGGTCTCCTGAGCACCTCTCCCCGGGCCTTAAATTCCACAGACCTGCTCTGCTGCAGATGGACAGGCTAGGGACCTGTTCATAAGCACAGAGGTGCCAGACTCCCAACTGTCTGTCCTTTCTGCTTAGAGCCAGCCTTACAGGTTGTCACATCATAAATCTGTATGCCGAGCAGGAAATACCTCATTCCCAATTTAAGAGCTTCAGGGGCCCCTGACTGGTGGGCACGATGGGTGGGAGGGGCAGCTAGGCACTGGAGGGTGGCAAGCCGATGGTCCAATCCTGAAGTGGTTTTTCTTCTCAGGGACCAGGTCCACACAGAGCATCTTGGGGGACAGCAGCCCCATCCTCCCAGGGTCTGTTCTCTGACAAGGACCCCAGGGTGCCTACCCCCAGTCTTCCACAGAGGGGCTCACATCTGCCACTCAGCAGAGGCCAGGTCACCAGAATCGTGAGTACCTTCTGAGACCCCTATGCAAGAGGCCCAGGTGGGGCTGGGATGGGGCCCCGTGCATGCCAGACGATGCTGGATCTCCCTGGGCCACACAGACCCCTGGGGACTGGCTCCTCACCCACACCTCCATGCCAGGTGCCCAGCAAGCCTGGCTGTGGAACCAAAGGTCTAGCACCATGCTGGGTGCCACTGAACAGCAGAGACCTGGGGTCTTCTCTGGGCACTGATTCTACCCAGCACGCAGAGGCCTGAACCCATGCCATCAGCCACGTGCTGCTCCCAGGCGGGTGGTGTGGGCTCTGGCTTCCTCATCAGCGCCCCACATCCTGGGTGGAGGGCTGGCGGTCAGTGGGCAGTTTCTGAACCCAGCCCTCTGAGATGCAAGCTGGATGCCACTGCTGCTGAGGATCAGGGTTCTGCCTAGAGTAGGGCCCCTCTGGCAAGTGTGCAAATCCCACCCTCCCTAGGGCTGATACAAAATGTGCTTTCACCTTGGGGAGTTGGGATGGCCAGGGGTCTGCCCCCACCTGTTGCAGGGAGAACAGGAGGCTCCAGACACCACCCTAGATGTACACGTGGAAACACGGTCCCCTGAGAGAGCCTGAGGCGACCTGGGAAAGGGGCCAATCAGACAGGAAACCACAAGCCATCTCCTTCAAAGAGACCTTCTCAGAGCCTCATCCAGCCCCCACCCACCCCTGGTCATGGACATCTTCACTGTGCAAGAGCAGTCCCCGCCTCTGGGAAACACCCCCACATGCCTGCCTGGGCAGCAACAGAAGGGAACGCCCCATCTTGAGGGTGTGCTGAGCCTAGAGTCTGAGGACCGGGCCCTTAGGGCTCATCCCCTAGGTCGCTCCTGATGGCCAGTGACCCCAGTTCTGATCGGTGACTCCCTCCCCTTCCAGCAGATCAAAACCACCCATGACTTAGGCTCCTGGACCATGGTTTGATGGGCTGGCAAAGCACACCCTGTGAGTGACAGGCTTTCCAGGTAACCCCCAAGTAATGGGGCCTCCCACTTGCTGTCACTGCCCAGGCTCCCTCAGATGCTTCCACGGCACAGCTGCCCCACCAGGACAGATGTTACAGCACAGAGGGGAGGTACCTGGCCAGGAGGCTGCTCCCCTGCTCCCCAACCCCTACTGACCTCCCTGGGTTATTGCTGCCTGAACCCCCTGCTAACCAGCATATCCAAGAGGGCAGAGCACATGTTCTTGGGGCACCGCTCAGCCAAGAGCAGCTCCTAGGGGACGAAGTGCCCTCTCCTTCCCAGACGGGGTTTCCCTGACACCTGCGTGTGCCCCGGGGCATGGCACCCAGCCCACAGGGGCTCTCAGGTCAGCAGAGCCACAGCATGGCACTACGGTTTCCACACACACTGCAAATCCACATCACAGCATTTGCATGGCAGAGCCATGGCCCACTGACCGGGCAAGTCCAGCAGGTTCTCAGGGCCTGGATGTTCTGGGCATGGAGCTGGGGAGGCACAAAGGACATCAAGCAACACAGCAGCAGCCCTACCGCTGCCATGCCCACCAGCTCCATCCTGCACATCCTGTCCTGTGGGCTCCAGCCACCCCACTGCCCCCCAAGGCCAAGCTTACACAGACCACCTCCACGTGCGTACATGGGTCGGAGATCAAGTTCCAAGTCTGCATGTCAGTGTGGACTCCAGGTGCCTGTAAAATAATGAGATTGTTTTACACAAACCACATTTCAAATCATCTAAGTTCCTGCAGCTCACACGAGTGGCTGCTCCTGAGACACGCGCAAATGCACTTTCACACACCCGTGTTCCAGGACTGCAACAGCAAGCAGAACTGACATGTTTCAAGGCCAAACCTTTTTACCCACAGACCCAGCGTGCTGGCTGGGGGGTCCACCGGGGCTGCTGCACATGGGTGTCTGTCCAGGGAAGTCAGCCATGCAGAGGACAACGTTTCCACTGACCTGGCCCCAGCTGCTGCCTTTTTAAAGGCACCTGTTGGGATTCTGAGAGCACCTTGTGAGCACCCTGGCCACACAAGGCCTCTGCTGTCCCAGGTGGGGCAGGGCTGGCAGGGCCCAGCAGGTGGAGCAGTTTGTTCTTTTGACTCTGTGGTGGATGCTTCTCTGTAGGGAGAGTCCCAGTCATAGAGGGAGGAACCACCAGCAGACTTGTGCCCAAGGAAGCAGGACACCCCCCCATGCTTGCTCACCAGCCTGGAGGTCGCATGCCTCGGGTCCCGCCTACCTGGGCATTGCCCAGCCTTCCTCCCACCTGCCTGCCCAGCTCCTCCTGGCCCTACCAGCCCCCCAAGACCATGCTGCCCTGGCCTCCCACACACCCTAGCCCCGCCATGGACTGCCCCAGTGTGCAGGGACCCAGGCAGGTGGGGCCATCTCAGCAACCTTCCTGGCAACATGGCCTGGTGGGTGAGGGTCCCAAGCAGCCCCTCCAAGGTCTGTCCAGCTGAAAGTTCGATTCCATTTCCTCTTTAACTGGGTGCACTGCTAGTGAGGGGCTGAGGCCACAGGTTGTGAGGTGGGACCCCGGCTGTGACAGGGACGTGGCCAATGGGATGGTGCCCTCGTGGAAGGAGGTGACATTGTGCCAAGGAGAGCTCTGCACCTGCGGAGGAAGAATTCGTGTGTGGTCTGCTGGTAACAGTTTCTTTGTTACTTTGTTTCAAGGATGGCATGTTCCAAAGTTTAGGAACATAAATAAATGGGACTTACTTTCCCATGACCTGGTTGTGCTTCTCTTACTTGGTCTGTGGGATCCAGTATGTCACCTATGCACCCCACCCAGGGAGCCATCTCCTGCCACCCTGAGGGGATGTGGCCCTGGGCCTAACTCTGGGGTCTGCCCAGTCTACACCCACATCCATGCCACTCACCCTTAAGTTATGTCAGGGGCAATGTCCCACAGCCTCATGCACACACCTCACCTGCTTGACGACATGGGTTTCAGCCCTTCCCTCCCAGGGACCACAGGGAGGGCAGGCCCTGGGCACCAGCGGGTGGCAGCCCACCCGGCACATCCATTGGCCCACTCCCTCCTCTTCTCACACAGCCTCTCTGTCTCTGTCTCCAGCTTTGTCTCTGTCTCCCTCTGTCTCTCTGTCTCCATCTTTGTCTCTGTCTTTCTGCCTCTCTCTGTCTCTCTGTCTCCCTCTGTCTCTGTCTGTCTCTGGCTCCCTCTGTCTGTCTCTGTCTCTGTCTCCCTCTGTCCCAGCCATGACCCCCAAGACCAGCGTGGCCCTGCTGGCCTGTGAGCTAACTGCCCAGCCATGCCCTCAGCAGTGATGTTGGCAATGGTGTCTGGTCAAGAGATAATCATTTGACAACGATGAGTACTGGGCACCACTGGAAGAATTTTTTTACTCCTCTTAGGTCTAAGCTGGGGCTCTGTAACAAAAAACAGAATAACAAGAGAAAAGCATACAATTTATTTCATGTAAGTTGTGCATGCAATGGGAACCCCCATAAGTGAATGAGGACCTGAAGAAGTGGGCAGCCCAGGGGTTTCTGTACTAGGTGGAGCGAAGAGGCAGTTGTGGAAACGAAGTCCCACCGAGGAGTCTGTCAGCACAGAGCTCCAGGCCCACCTCTGATGACAACGCTTCTTACTTCCCAATACAGTGGTATGGGGGCAGGACTCTCACTGTAGTTTCTGTTCGTGTTTGGGATGAAGAGAGGGTCAGTGGCCTTATGCTTGCTGCTTCTCATGAACCCTGAGATCAAAATGATCCTGGCACCAAGCAGCATACATCAGGTGCTGGGTTCTGCCACCCCGCAGACACCACATGGTGGACTGTCACATCTCACCTGCCGCCAGGTCCTGAGAGCAGATAAGGAGATGGACTCAAAGACAGGCAGACCCTTGGGCTGGCGGCAGCTCTGAGCTCGGCCCCTCCCAGCCCACCAGGACGCGTCGCGTGTCCTCCCAGCTCACTCCGGCCATGGTTCCTCCCATGGAAGGTGGGGAAGCCAGAGCCTACCCAGGTCCTCAAGGAAGATAGAGGAAGAGGAGGGAGGAAGCAAATGGAAGAAACAGTTGTCAGTAGGGCCATCCCCATTCCTGGTACCACATCCCCAGTGCCCAGACAAGTCAAGGGTGGGAGTCCAGCCCCGGGGCCCCTGATGAAGTTTGTGGCCCAGGGTCCCAGACATGTTCCACCCGGGGGGCCGCAGACCCCCCAGCCCAGCCCTCAGGCAGCTCTGCTTTCACCAGCTAAGCACAAGGAACAGGGTGGCCACCTCCCAACAGCCCCGCGGCCAGAGCCAAACAGGCACCCGGGACCAAAATAGCCGTCAGATGACTGCAGCGCTGGCTGGTACCTTCTGCTCAAAAGCAAGCAGGTCGAGCAGATGCACCTAAAAATAGCGAGAAGGTTGCATGCCCCTTGGAGAAGGAGGAGGAGGGTGGCCAAAGACAAACAGGATGAGGTTGCTGTGCTCCTGTTCTGCTGAGGCCCTGGTGTCCCAGCCCCAGGTGGCCCGGCAGAGGCTGGACGCTGTGGCCCACAACGTCTACCTGTTCCTGTTCAAAGCCAGCTACTTTCTGGAGCAGGCAGAGTTGATCCACGTTCTGCTGGGGCACTGGCTGCTGGAGGAGTTCAGGCTGAGCGCCCTGCTGGGGCCCAGCGCAGAACATCCAGTGGGCCTGCTAGGCCTGCCTGGAGGCCTCTGTGCAGGGCCTCTCAGACGACATGCTCCAGTCCAAAGGCTGGAGGCGGCTGCGAATGGCCGACCTCACAGGAGTCCGAGACGTGCAGGTGCAGCAGTGCCCCTGTGGGAGGGCGCTGGGCAGGTGGGGCTGCACGGAGCTGCTGTGCAGGACCTGCTGCCAGCTGCAGACAGAGCCCTGCACAGCCCAGAGGCCCATCCAGGTCCTCTCTGATCACTTTGTCACCGATGGCAACTTCAAGATGGTGGTGCAGGCCCTGGAGCCGATAGGCCCCACTCCCCTGCAGCTGCACTGCCCATCCTTCAGGGCAGACAGCCTGGACCCTGGCCAGCTGCTACACGTGCTGCGTCTGGCGGGGCCCCAGGAGCTGCACAGGCTGGAAGTGGTACACAATGTGCGGCTGCATGCAGGCCACGTGCAGCAGCTGCTGACCCAGGTGGGCTTCCCCTGGCTGGCCTCACTCACCTTGCCTGCCAAGGCCTTCGACCCTCCCCCTGGCAGCCCCCCAGCCCCTGATGGTGAGGACCCCTTCTTCACCTCCATCTCCTGGGAGCTCAGCCAAATGAGCCAGCTCACTGAGCTGAGTGTGGCCTTCTCCACACTGACTGGGAAGACCCAGAAACTGCTTGGATGAGTCTGGAGCGATAGCACAGACAGCTCCCAGCATCTCAGTGGGGTCAGGCTCACACAGGGCCTCCTGGGAAGGTTGAGGATGCACTGAGGGGCCATAAAATGGGACCTGGCCATGAGGCGAGGTTAGGTGGGTATCTCCCCCTGGCACACACCAAGAGGCCAAAAAGGGGCAGGTGTTTAGCATGAACCATACTGTTCATACAGACAAGTGGGCCAGAGATGCCGCCCAAATCCAAGCTCCCAGACACAGGCCTCCTAGGCTTGGCTGTCAGGCCTGTTCCCTCGACCCTTTTGTGAATCCAGATTCAAGGTGCAGGTATGAGTGGGGCAGGTGGGGAGAGGTGCTCAGCCCCGGGCCTGATGTGGATGAGAGTCAGTGGGGTTTCCTTGTGGGTGGGGGAGGGGGTAGGAAAGATGCAAGTAGGAACATTTTCCCCCATGCAGGGCTGGGCAAGGCTGCAGAGAGCTCGCTGTGGGGTAGATGCCAGGGGCTCCATGCAGGATACAGGGGCAAGATGTGGGCAGGAGGCTGTCTCAACAGGAGGATGTGGGACAGACCTCAGGACCCTGGACATCCTCTTCACTGAGCACTCAGCCAAGTGACACCAGACCCTGGCCCAGTGTGCTGGAGGGCAGGGGACCAAGCAAGTACCCAGATAGGGGTGCCACTCCTCACCAGCCAGAGCAGAGCCTCACCCCCCAAGCTGTGCATTTACTGGTGCCGGCTGCCCACCCCACCAGCATCAGGACTCAGCGGGGACCCAGGCAAGGCTGAGGCTAGGCTAGACGGCTCCGAGGCCCTTCTTGCCCTAAAACTGTGGGCTTCCTCTCTCCACTCAGAGGGAAGCCAGTGTTTCAGTCCCTGCCAAGCCACACATCTCCCCCTCCAGCAGACACGGCACGCTTGGCAGGGAGCCGAACATGTCCCCACACTCAGAGTACGTGGCTCATTGACAAGACGGATCTGCCATTCTAGCCGCTGAGGACAAAGCCAGGCCTGTTTTCAGGTGAAGGTGATTCTTCACCCACAGGGCCACACAGTCTCAACACCTCGGCCCTCCCACTGGGGCCACGGGGCGGCCACAGCAGCCTGTAATGAATAAGTGTGGCTGTGTTCCTATAATGCTTTACCTATGGACACTGGCATGGGAATTTCATATAATTTTCACATGTCACTAAGTATTCTTTTGATTTTTTTCAGCTATTTAAAGGTGTAAAAACCATTTCAGCTCTCATGCTGAGCTAAGGCAGTGGGTGGATTTGGCCCAGGGGCTGCAGTCTGCTGGCCTCTGAGACAGGCTCAATCGGTCTGCAACAAGAGTCCCTCTCACCTGTGCTGTCTTCTCACAGAAAACTAGGGACCCCGCTGAGAGTGCTGGACCTGGCCAACAGCTCCCTGAACCATGCAGACATGGCCTTCAGGGCGGCCTGCACCCACGCCACCCACCTGGAGGTGCTGGACCTCAGTGGGCACAGCCTTGTTGACCTGTTCCCCTCCACCTTCTCCAGGCTGCTGGGCTGGGCCGCCCCGACACTGAGGGTCCTCACCCTGGAGGAGTGCAGCATCTGAGACAATCATGTGGGCATGCTGGGGCTGGCACTGAGCCCCTGCCTCCAGCTCCGTGAGCTCCGGTTCCTGGGGAACCCGCTGTTGGCCGTCGCCCTGAGGCGCCTCTTTGCGGCTCTCTGCAAGCTCCCGGAGCTGTGGTGCATAGAATTAATTCCTGGTTCCCAAGGACTGCTACACTGAGGGTGCCGCCTACCCCCAGGATGAGCTGGCCATGTCCAAATTCAACCAGCAAAAATATGATGAGATTGCCAGGGACCTGCATGCACTGCTGCTGCAGGCCGGCAGGGATGACATCCAGGCCTGCACCCCAGTCTTCTGAAGCTTTGACCCAGACATTCAAGAAACGAGCAATGAACTTGGAATGTTCTTGCTGCAAACTTTCAAAAGTGCTCTGGAGAACTCCAGAGCACTGGAGCAGATGGAGTAGGGCCTTGCACAGGCCAGGGCGAGTCTCACACCTCAGCTGCCAGGTGGCCTGGGCTGCACATCTGCTCCAAAGCATTACTTAATGAATGCTGCACGCAGAGGAAGCCCTAGCTTCCAGGAGTCACCCGAGACCACTTTAATGTGAGGGCAACTCACAGAAAGCCCTGGAGTGGGAATGCTGAGGGGTCAGCAGAAGCACCCCACACAGAAGTGGGCATCAGAGAAGCATTGAGAACCAAAGGTCAGCATGGGGTGGGTGCTCAGAGGGTGGCCAGTGCAAGGCTAGCAGGAGGCAGGAGGATCAGTGCCGGCCCATCACAGGACTTGGCTGGGCTGAGCAGAGGGAGGGGCAAGGAATGTCCAGATTGCATACCTGGCAGCCTCTCCAGCAGGTGTGGGAGGCAGTGGCGTGTTTGCACACTTAAAACCTCCATTCCAGCACGGAGCAAGGAATTTGGTTTTTAATGGCTCCTGTCTGATCTTGGAAGGCGTAAGCAGCAGGCTAAGGCTCTGCTGGCACAAGGCTGAGCCTTAGGGCGCAGGGTGGCTTCTGTCCCTGGAGGGAAGACAGTAACTGTGAGGACACTGCCCCCCATCTCCCACCTCCAACAGGACCCAGACCCTCTGCTCAGGCCCAGAGGAGTCTCCTGCATGGTTATTTGAGTCTTAGCACTTGAAGGGTGTTTAATTTCAATATTGGGACTTGGTTTCTACCAAGATCTGACTTGTGAAGGGTTGAGCATTATGATGATTACATACTAATAAAACAGGTGGTGGCTTATTCAGCTGTGGCTTTAAATTCAATGCAATTCAGAATTTTTAAAAGGACCCAAGTCTGAAAATAAAGTGTTTTCTGAAGGTAAAGGCCAGCTCTTGATGGGGCCAACCCCTCACCCGAACCACTGCAGTGGAGGTGGTGGTCCTTGTGTGCGCATCCGGTGTCCCGCCAGGACACCAGTGCAGGGCATGTGAGCGCTGCAGCAGTGCGCCTGGCCTCTGGCCTTTCTCCACTGTGCCCATTCCCTTAGGCCACCCCAAGGTCTTGCCTTCTCACCGCCGTGAGGTGCTGGGCACCCACTAAGGTCTTGGAGGGGGCTGCCTGGGGAGTGTGAAGGGCTCACATGAATCGGGGTTCCAATTCTCAGGCTCCCGACTGATGTCCCATTCAGGCTCAGGCCCCAACTCTTTGGCATCACAACTCTGGTGTGTGACTGATCAAGGCTTTTGGTGCACTGCTTGCCGTCCGTCACCCTCATGAGAGGCTTGGTTTCCCTGAGGACTGCAGGAGGCCACTGCCTGCAGAGCTACCACAGAGGCCCATGGCTGCCTCTGCACACCTGCAGGGAGGGTCGGCTTACGAGTCCTTTTCTTTTCTCAAGATTTTCTGTGAGTATAACAAAAGACACCCCCATTTTTCCCGCTCCCAGTCCATTGAAATGCCCAGTGCTGTTTAACCCAGGGGTTCCCAGGCTCTGCCTCACTCAGGAGAACTGTCGGGACAGAAGCTCAGGAGTGGTTCCGACCCTGAGACCCAAGAAGAGCAGGCTGTTTGCAGGGAGAGAACAGAACACACGCTGAACTGGGAGTCAGGAGGCCCACTGCCCCAGAGTCCCTGGTGGTTCTTTATTCACCATTCCTGGTTCCTCTCTGAAGTCTGGCCTTCATTCTCCATTATCACCCTGAGGCTCCATGAGCCTTAAAATAAATCCCCTTGTAAACTAGTTTGAACTGATGAATTCTGAGCTAGCTTGACTTTATCTCTATTGCTCACAACCAGGGTCCTAATGTAGAGAGAATCAGAGTGGCTGTTTCTGTGATTCCTAGGATCGATGAGAGTTCTTCTGGCATCATCCCCTGGAACCCAGTTCAGACATGTTGGGAGGACCTGTCTCGGGTGGACCAGGCACGCCAGCAGGCCCATCTAGCTCTCCTCCAAAGCTGAGCTGCAAGGTCCAGCAGGACCCAGGAGGGCACATTTCCACCTGCAGTACCACTTCTGCTGTGCCCATGGCCATCCCTCATGCTTGGTCATGAGACACCCAGACCTTTATTAGTTCATGTACACTTATCACAGATTTGCTTTTATGCAGTAAGACTGAGACAAAGCCACTCATCAGAAAGCCCTTCCTCTCCTGAGATGATCTCAGTAAATTATTCAGCTATCAGACTTCTTAAAAAATTCAGCCTGGAATGCATAGCTACACATTGTAATTAGATACTTTTGTCTTTTCAAGAACACAGATTTTTTGGTGATGTTTCTTCCCTGTCATAATATCACATCCTTGGTACAGTGTTTGCAATTATTTTGTTATCATTAAACCAACACTATCTTCCAATATATATATTACACAGAGAAATCCATGTAAGAATTCTATAGCAATCCCTATGAATTTTAACAAGGGGAAAAAGGCTATTGAACAGATGAATTGACTATATCAGCTCACACAGTAATAGCCTGCTCCTGATTTTATTTTTGGAACGTCCAGGTCAATCCTAATACCTTCTAACTTTACTCCAAAATAGAGCGCCTGAAATAGGTACTTTCACAAAATCTGTCCCCTGCCCCCTGCCCTAAAGCCCTTCCAAGCCACTGCAACCTCATCCACAGTGTGACATCACCAAATCAATCAAGAGCACACCCACAAGCAATGGCAACCTCTCTCTACAGCAGAAAAGGCTCCCTCCAGGGGTGGGGACCTGTCTCCTTCAGGATCCTGTACCCCAGAGCACTCTCCTAACCTTGGGGCTCAAGGCCTTGGTTTCTGAGACTTCAGGGAAGGGAGAGCAAATAATGTTTTACACTAAAGTCCCTGTGAGTTCTGCACACACATCGAATAGCTCTTGGTCTCCGAGTCTTTGTCCTAATTATACAAACCATTTTAGCTCAGTACTGTTCCACTACAATCTCACTTTATTCAGACTCCTCTTGGGACCCCTGTGAAATCATTACAACATGCAAACATTCCAAAACTAACAAAATCAGTTTTAAAAGGAAGAATGGCATCAAATTAACCCTAATTAAACTTGCGAATGGAAGGCAGCCATGCCACACAAATACAAACTCTCCCCAGTATCATTTTCTATAGAAAACTGGTCTTCCTGCAGTCTCAAGCCAGTATATAAACTGATTTGAATGATCTGAATATGTTTATCTAGCTATTCAATGAGGCTACACTGAAGCATGCTAGGCATTAGAAAATAGGGTAAGAGTTAACAATTCACCTTGAAAATCATTTAAATTCATTTACTAAATGGCTGGCTGTATTTTAAAGACAAAAACAATAGAAAAGCATTAAGTGGGTTATCCAAGGCAAATCAGTGACATGACAGGAACTAGAATACATCCCACTCTAAGCAATGGCGTAAATCTCCAGGAAATACCACCAGAGAAATTTTTAGTCCATATTTACATGAAGAAATTATGCTTAGATCAAGTGGTGGTAGTGCAGCAGGAAGACGGCACTCCAAGCCACGAGAAGTGTTCTGAGCAGAGGCCCCAGGACGTGCTGGGTGACTTATTTCAGCTCTCTTACCTGGCTCCCTGATCTCTAAAATGGCACCAACGTTTGAAAACACATGCAAGCATGAATTACATAAGCTTCAGTGTCTGATACTCAACAAACAGCCTCTAATCATTACTACCCCATAATTAAACCGGTTTCCTTTAAGTTTAGTGTTTTAGAAGTGTGTGTTACCATACAGACAGGATTCAAAAGCATATGGACCTTCCCCTGTCCCTGGTAGACCATCCAAAAACTGCATGGAGGGCACCAGCATTCTGGAGCCAAACTGCCTGGGCTCATCCTGGCCCACATTACCCGCATGACTTCACCAGGCTGGCTTTCCCTCACCTGCTCTGCTTCCCTCATCCCTGTACAATGAGGGTGCGCAGAAGAGATCACATGCAGGCCTGACACTGAAGTCCTTTCAAAGGCCTGCTCACCAGGCTGACTCTTGGCTGGCCTCTGGGAACCCGGATTTTGGGAGGGCTCCCACCACCATTAAACTAGTCAGAGCAGGTTGCAGTGCCTCAACTTTGTGCTAAGAGCTTAGAAGCCCTGCTTTCCCTCTGGGAGTTTAGAACTGGGTATGTGCCAGGCAGAGTGCGGCTGCATGCCAGCCCTCCACAGAAGCCCTGGGTGCTGCTCAACAACATGTCCCATGCATCCTCGAGACTTGTTACCGGGGGAGCCAGTGGATCTGTGGGCTGCATGGGAGGGGACTCTGCAGGCCGGGTCCCCTCCCTCTGCCCTATGTGCCTTCTCCCTTTTGATTCTGCTTTGGACCTTCCCACATAACACACCTTAGCTGTGGAGCAACTAACCCTCCGAGACTTCCCAGCACGTCATCCAGCTGAAGAGTGGGCTGGGGGGCCCCTGACCCGAGGGTAGTAGCAATCTGTACCGACTGCCTAAGGCCAGGACTAGGATGTAAAGCACAGTAAAGCCCGATTCACAGCAGCTTCATGAACAATGGGGCCACAGGGGCCTGCCTACCTTTTAGTTTGTGGTAAGAATTCAGATTTATGTAATAACATTTTGCAAATAATACAAAATGACACACATCAAAAGCACTGATACTTTTAAATGGCAATGCTTTTTTATTGTCACTGCTAATAAATACTATCTGCCTAGTGAATACAGACACAAGCCAAATTCCAAAAACAATAGGGTATCAATACTAGAAACACATTTTTTCCCCTTTGCAGGGAAAGCACTTCAAAACAATATAAATCCTTGATACTTTCTATTGTCACCTGTTAGGCAGTTTTATCCATTACTGACAAAAGCTAAATGTAATTTTAGGAGAGAGAAAGAACTTGAGGAGAAAACAATTTAGGGGGTGATGAAAACAGAATATTACTTTAACAGTGAAGATCTGTATTTGACTTTTTTAAAAACAATTTACCATAGAGCTAAAATAGGACATTATACTGTTCCACTCAGTAAAATTCTGATGGCTTAAAAAATGCTTCTGGGAAACTGCATCCTTAACAGCAGAGGAGGATCAAGGGGGACACCCTGTGTCCTGAGGCCTTGATGTCCTGCTCAGAGGGCAGGTGGCTGTATGCTCACAAGGCCACAACACAGGCAGCAGGGCAGGAGGAGGAGGGAAAGCATGGTGCAGCCCGGAGTGACCTGTAGTCACCTGTAGTCACAAGAAGCAGCTTCATACAGCTCTCATCTCACTTCTCCAGTAGGGCCCTCTCTACTCTCTTAAACGTCTTCAGTTGGACCATCAGCTCCCAATATTTGAGGTACAGCCACGTGAGTCTCCCATTCTGGCACCTGTTGGTATTCCAGACATCACCACAGTGCGTATCATGCTGAAATATGTCAGCCAGGCCAGTCGTCATTTCCAGGTCAGCAGCAACCGGGTCAGAGGCCTCACGGACCAGCAAGCTCTTCTCTATCCCCAGCCACTTGCTTCGAGGGATGATCAGGGTGCAGTAGATGCTCTGCTGTTCTGTAAGAGCATCTTCAAACTCTTTCAGCAGAAGCCTGGCTCTTCTCTGCCAGTCGTCTTCCTTCTCCAGGTAACTCAGGTAGGCACTTCCCAAGGGCTGCAGCTGTCTCTTTTCTCACATGACCAGAGCCCATTCCTGTTCCAGAAGCTTCTTTTCTTCTACCAACTTGCGCCCCTGAGAGATGAGGGCTTACCGGTAGCTGGCTGTCCTGTTTTGTTCCTTTTCAAGTTCCAAAGACAACTGAGGAACTGCACACCGATTTTCAGACATCATGACATGGTACTTGGCCTCGAGGTCCCGCTGGAAAGCAGTTGTCCTACGGCAGTATGCTTCTCTCTCCTTCTCTATTTCTTTCTGGGACTCCCTAGACCAAATCCAACCTGACATGAAGTAATTGGGGGAGAAAAACACACATAACAAAACATCAGAGCTGAAGTTCTCTGATCTTTATTCAAAGAAAATATAATGCTAAGGGCAGCATTTCAATGAAGTCTTAGGCACGTCTGCTTCTGCTGAGAGGTATGAAAAATATAATATTTTGTATGAAATCACTTAATATGCCAAGTTCTTATCTTAAAATCAGGTAAGAGCTCCCAAGAGACTAGTCTGACAAGACTGCATCCAGTGATCCCTCTGTTGCCTGAATTTCCATGGCTAACAACTACCAGTTTGCTTGTGCTCTCAAACCTACACCAAATGCCCCCTCTGGCCACAGTGCCCCGCATTCTATTGGCGAGGTTTAAAAATTAACATGGGTGTGGAGGGTTGGAAGCAATATCACCCTGGAAGTGATGTCTCCAGAAGTGACATATGGGCACTACGAAGTGCTATAACAGGAAGTGCTGTCACCAGAAGCAGAAGTGACAACACCAGATATGAGATTAGCCTGGAAGTGACATCTTTGTGAGCCTGTGCTCAGAAATAAAACTGCAACACTCATTTGCCATCAGCGGGCAGTGAACCTCCTGATCCCAGCTTTGGTTTCCGTGTCTTTTTTGTATCTTTCTCTGTGTTTCCTTTAAGCTCTTCATACACTCCTCTCAAGTTCAGCTGGTTTGTGGAGCTGGTCTCCACACATACGCATGATTCAAATATTATTGGCCAAGTTATTTCAGAACTGAATACATTTCAAAATGTGTTCCATTACTGATGATCACTAGTAAGCAGCTGGAGTCTGATAGGGTACACAAGTGGGGTGGAGTAAGAAATTCAACCTCAAGACATGGTTTGGCTGCCTTGCCCCAAACTAGAGCACCCTGGGACAGAGAGTGAGCAGAGGCTGGAGTGGGCAGTCTCCACTTGGCCCCGCTGCACAGCAGCAGCCAGGCCTCGGCCCTCTGCTGTGCCCCAGGTCCAAGGAGAAGGAGGTGCCAGTTCTGCACAGAAACACCTCCTCTCCCCGCAGTATTGCACATCAAAGTTTCAGGTGCTTCAGTATAAAACAGAAGCCACTGCGGTGACAGGTGACACTTTCTGGTGCAGGAAACCAGCACATTCAGAACCAGTGCCACATGCCCAAGCCCAGCACAATTGTCAGTCCCAGTCCCAGCAAAAACGTCAGGGCCACATACCCAATACTGATTCCTCACAATCGCAGGTTCAGCCTGTGCAGGACACATGTCCTGCATGGACTCATCTCTTGAAGACAGGACTGTGCAGCAAGTCTTCAAAGCCCAAGGTCTCCAGGCCACCAAGGGTGGCAGTCCAGCTCTGAGGGGTCACCTGTGCAGGCTGTCACACACAGCCAGGCTGCCCCCATGCTGCTCTCCCACCCCTGGGAAACACTGGAGTGCCTACAGCCTTCCTGGTCCCCTCCCTCCTTTTGGTGTCCCTTGCCCAGGTTCCTTGGCACACCAACCAAGTCCCAACATCAGCTATCACACCATGAGGCAGCAGAACCTCCACATGTCCAAAAGCTTTTCCCACCTGCACCAACATTGCTGGTTCCCTGGGCCTAAAACCACACTCATCTCCCAGCTTAAAACAGCTCTCAGCCCCATTTCAGTTGCTTCTCAGGCCTGTCCTTCTGCCAGAGGCCACAGCAGGGGAGCTGATCTGTAAAGGAGCAGCTTGGTATAACCGACAGGCATGGAAAGGTGGGCAAAATGCGAGGTGGAGAGAGGAAAGAAGAGCCAGTGCAGTTTGGGGTGGGTTCATGGAAGGCTTCATAAGTAGGTGGATGTGAACAGAGTCTGGATGGCCAAGTGTGACCCGGGAGGAATGCTCCCTCTGCGCAGGAGGAGTAAGTACAACTGAGCAGATCACATGCTTGTGCAGACAGCAGACAGCTGCCAGAGGAGCTGGGCCAGTCACTGGGAAAGCCCCCACAGATGCTGATAAGGAAGTGAAATTGGACCTGACACCACTCTGGTGTGAGCAGAGGGTCATAGTTGAAGGAGGGAGATGGGCAGGGCCACCTCCTGTGCTGGTCTAGGTGCAGTCTCATTCAGGTCCTGTACCGACACATGTCAAGTGGTGCAGACACAGGGTACCCTGGACCACATAGCACAGGCTGTAGTCACCAGGAGTTCTGCGTGGGTACCCTTAATTAGGAAGTCTCCAGGAAGACATGCCGGGTGGAGATCACCAGGGAGGGTCAGAGTTAGTAACATGTCAGTCCAAAAATCCTCAATTCTGGGTCTTAGCTAGAACACTCTTGCCTTACAACTTTAGGCAGACACAACTTTCTGGAGCCTTAGTTTCAAAAGGCAGAGAAAAGAGAGCTGGGGCTCCCACTTCTGGGACAGCAGAAGTGCTCTCCCTATTTATTCAGCTGAAAACAACCACTGGACATCTGTGCACAGCAAGCAGCTGACTATGAAAGGGAGACAGGGGGACTCTGGAACCCACAAACACCTGGGAGTGTTCCCTGGGACTCTGTTTTGCCTCTAGATAAAACTTGATACTTAAGCGCCAATGGGTGCAGATTTTCTTGTAAAAGCCCAACAAAAATCTCTCTACCAAAAGACTAGGAAAGGGGCCCCCATAAGACAAAAAATGTTTAGACAATGACCACTCTACTCATGCCAAACTGTTAGCAGACAACTGTATCCCCACAACCCTTGTGTGGGCAAAGGCTAGGGGAACCCTCCTGGTCCCCCCTGGGGTGGTGGCAGAGGAAGCTGTGTGGGATGTGGCAAAAAGATGTGCCCACCTTTCGGCTCTCCAGCCACCTGGGAGAGCCCCGGTGGAGGCCTGGGTAATGGGGCAGAAGGCCTCCTGCTTGGGCCTTCTTCCTGGGGCCAGTAGGCTGAAGGCCAAGTGGGAAGCATGACCTTCCATCCCTGCCTGCAGGAAGGAGGCAGCCACACCTTTCCCCTGATGAGCACCGTCAAAGAAACCAGCCTGGAAAAGATTGAGTAGAACCAGAATGTCACAGCATAATACTCAAAATGCCCAGGTTTCCATCAAACAAGAATCCGGAATATCTCAAATTGAATTAAACAAATATAATCAGTAGATACCAATACTGAGATGACAAAAGACATTATCATCCGATAAAAGTTTAAAGCAGCCATAAGATGTCTAAACAAAGAAATAGAAAGTTTCAGAAATGAAATAGAAGACATAAAAAACTAAACAGAAATATCAGAACTGAAAAATACAATAACCGAAAAATTCTTAAGGATCCACAATAGGTGTGGGAAGAGAGAGAAGCTGGTTAAAGTGATAAACTACTCAGCATGTCCCTTATAAACATGGACAAGACATTCTTAGCCAGACACTGGTAAATATATTCTACAATATTTAAGAAAAATCATATTGCATGGTCAAGTGGGAATTATTCAAAACGCACAAGGCTGCTTCTTCACTCAAAAGTCAATTGATATAATCCAACACATTAGTGGCCTAAAGAACAAAAAGCACATGATCATATCAACTGACATAAAGACAAAACTCAAACCCATTCATGATAAAAACTCAGAGAAAGAGGAAGGGAAGGGAATGTCCTTGCCTTGATAAAGGCATCTATGAAAACCCACAGCTAATGCTGTGATGGTGAAAAGACTGAATCCTTTTACTCTCACATCAGGAACTATTTAAGAGTCGTGGAAGTTCCAGCCAGTGCAGGAAAGCAAGAAAAGGAAATAGAAAGTAAACAGATTGGGAAGGATGGAATAAAACCTAAATTTTCTAAGCTAAACAGAAATTAACTCAAAATGGATCATGGACTTTAATGCAAAAAGTAAAACTAAAACTTTAAGAAAAAACAGAGGGGGGAGTCTTGAGGATGTAGGACTAGGCAAAGAATTCCCAGACCTGCATGTGATGCATGATCCTTAAAAGGGAAAACTGATAAACTGGACTTCACCAATATTAGAACCATTGTCCTGTGAGAGATTCTATTAATGGAATGAAGAGACAAGGTACAGACGTGATGTTCACAGACCAGAGTCCAGCTCTCACAACCCAACAATCCTATCAGAAGACAGCTGGCAGATGAGAACGGACATTCCATGCAGAGGACAGACTGATGTCAAGTATGTGAAAAGCTGCTCCAATCTTTAGCCATCAGGGAAATGCAAATTGAAGCCACAGAAGAATGGGTAAAATAAAACCACAAAATAAAAATAATCACAACAAATACCAGCAAGGATACCAAGAAACTAGATCACTCACACTGCTAGAGAGAGCTAAAACCCTGCAGCCACTCTGGGAAACATTCTGGCTCCTCCTTAAAAATTAAACATCACCTCCCAGGCCGGCTGACAATTTGGAAATCTCACACATTTGAAGGTGGTCCACCCTTTGAGGACCGCTGGCTTACTGGTTAAAAACAGAACCCAACTAGCCCAACTGCCAGGTTCAAACCAAGGCTTCATCTTGGGCAAGTTACTTAAACTTTCCTTGTCTGATTTCCATATTGATATAATGAAGATAATGATACTATCTACTTCATAAATGTACTGTGAAGATTAGATTAATTGATGCATATGAAGTAATTACAGGTTGGCAGTAATTACAGTCTTGGTGTTGTCCTCTTTGGGTCCCTTCTGTTGGGACTTCTGTGTGCTTCCATAGTCTGAGCAACTATTGCCTCCCCCAGTTTGGGGAAGTTTCCAACAATTATTTATTCAAAGACACTTTCTTTCCCTTTTTCTCTCTCTTCTTCTTCTGGTACCCCTATAATGCGGCTACTGTTCTTTTTGGATTGGTCACACAGTTCTCTTAATATTGTTTCATTCCTGGAGATCCTTTTATATCTTTCTGGGTCAGCTTCTATGCATTCCTATTCTCTGGTTTCTATTCCATCAATGGCCTCTTGCATCTTATCCATTCTGCTTATAAATCCTTTCAGTGTTTGTTTCACTTCTGTAATCTTCCTCCAGACGTCACCCCTTAGCTCTTGTATATTTCTCTGCAGCTCCATCAGCATGTTTATGATTTTTATTTTGAATTGTTTTTCAGGAAGACTGGTTAGGTCTATCTCCTTCTCAGGGGTTGTGATTTTGGTCTGTATCAAATTATTTTGCCTTTTCATGGCAATAGAGATAGTTTGCAGAGTTGGCGCAAGTGATGGCTGAGAGAACGTCCCTTCATGCCAGTTTGTGGTCTTCCTCTCCTGCGAGAACAGCGACCTCTAGCAGCTTGTGCTGGGCAGCTTTGTGCAGACAGGGCTTCTGATTCTTGCCTGGCTGCTATGGAGTTTAGCTCCATGGTTGCTGTTGGTGTGGCCTGCCTCAGGCTGCTACTCTGATATGGCGGAGCTGTGTCAGAGGGAAAATGGCCAGGAGGCTGTTTATCTCTGTGAGGGGCCTCCAAGCTGCCCTGCTGTCCAGGGGGTTAGGGTGCTCGGAGTTCCCTGGGATTCCCAGCTGCTCAGTTAAGTGTCCCTGGATGCTTCCATCCAGCTGTGGGGTCCCTGTCCCTTTAAGACTTTCAAAAAGCACTTGCTCTTCTTTGTCCCAGGGGTGCCAGCTGCAGGGACCCACTCGCAGTTCTTTCTGTCCAGTTTCTCTGGTTTCCAGCACCCCATGCATGCACTGTGTGTCTGCGCTCTGGTGCAGATGGCTAGGACTGGGTGTTTAGCAGTCCTGGGCTCCCTCTCCCTCCCTGCTCTGACTCCTCTCCTCCTGCCAGGAGCTGAGGGGAGGAGCGCTCAGGTCCCACCAGGCCACGCCTTGAATCTTACCCCCTTCACGAGGTGCTGGTTTCTCACAGGTGTGGATGTAGTCTGGCTATTGTCCTGTGTCTTCTGGTCTCACTTTTAGGATTAGTTGTATTTGCTGTATTTTCAAAAATATATGTGCTTTTGGGAGGACATTTCTGCTGCTCTACTCATGCCGCCATCTTGGTTTCCCCTCTCTTTTTTTTTGTGTTTTGATATTTCAGTGGGCCTTAAGGAGAGGAGTAGGAAAATCTTTCTTTGCTGTCTTCACTATTCACAGAATCATTATTTTAGGAAAAAAATGACAAAATACACATTTTTCTATTCTTAAATATTTATTTTATTTCTCTCCTCTTGAGCACATGCAGTGTACTGAGGGCCCATGCAGACACTGGGCTCTTGGGGATTCTGGTGGGGCTTTCATCTCAACCTGACACTGTGAAGATGGGCTAAGCAGAGATTCAGTCTATTTGTTTTCATTGGTTTTCTCTATTCTGCCACTTCCTTTTTACCCTCAATGCCAAAAAAAAAGTCTCAAATTCTACCAATGAAAATGACATAGGGGAATTCTCTAAACATTTGTAGAGAAAGTCTTTTGCAAAATTCTTAGTAGTCTTGTGTTAAACATTTTTCCCATCACTTTTTAGGAAAGGAGAAGTTAAAAATCCAAGTTTCTCGAGACAAATGAAAACATTTTGTAGAAAATCAGTAAAATGTTTCTGTACTTTAGAAACATAAAAGATGGCACTCTCTTAGAGGCTCAAAATTTCCATTTAAAGGATATTGTGATCATTTCTACACTTTTTTGTGGTTTATAAATAGACTCTTTCTAAAAAAGAAATGTCTCTTTCTCTGTAGTTCACTACACATCTTGAATTTAGTTAAGCTGTTAAAGTTGAAAATCTGTATTTTTCCCTTACAAATCAGAATTGTACAGGTCTACACATTGGCTTCCTAAATGTCAAACATTTATTACTATATGGTGTAGTACAATGCTTTCAAAGGCTGAACTCTGCTGTGTAAATAAGACCTAAACCCAGTGGCTCAAGCAGTGTGGGCAGAACTGAACATTTATTTATTTGACTGGAATAGCACTGGGCAAAGACAAGGGAAGAAAACATTGTAAAACTACTCTAACTTGTAGACTGCAACCTTTGCAGAACCAGTGACATTAAAAACAAAAGGAAAATATTTTTTCCCCTCAAAATGACTTAACTGCTAAACATATCTTCCTGGGTTATCTCTAGTGCATCAAACCCTTTTTGAGTGTCTACCCTGTTCCAGGTTCTGGGGATAGAAGGGAAACACTTTCCTTCAAGGAGCTCACATTCATCCCCATGTGATGATGGCCATGTTGTGCTTTGAAGGTGTTGGACTACTCTTCAATGCAGTTGTCCCCATATGTTCAACCATATCTGGGGATATATGGCTGCTAGATCTATGCTAGATACACAAGTTTTCCTCAGAAAAATACTTTTACTCATTACTTGAGACTGATATTGCACCCCTTCCCTCTCTCCCATTATGAGAAGCATATTTGATCTGAGTACATGTTTTTGTGCATTTCTTTCCCTTGCCTTTCCTCTTTATCTGACTTTTTCCTTCTCCTTGAAACTTGAAACAAAGCTGACCCATTCTGAACACACTCCCAGTGGAACAGACAGGGCAGCAGGGCACCAGATCTCTGGGATTCCTTCCCACCTTTTGGTCTTTCTTCCTTTGTCAATTCTGGATCCAACCCCTCTAAGTTACCTCAGCATGTTAGCATTCCCTGGGGCTTGCATTCTCCTTTCATGACCTGCTCTCCTAAGATTGTGTCATCCATTTCCATGGCTGTATATACCATCCATCAACTGACACCACAGTGGATTTCTCTGTCGCAGACCTCTAAGCTCAGTTTAGCAACCCTGGCTCTGCTCCTCATCAGTGCTAGGGGAACTATCTTAACCTCCACATGCTTCATTTTTCTCATGTGAGAAGTGGATTTAATAATAGTACAAAACTTGTAAGTTTTCTTTATGAGACTTAAATGAATGAATGCAGAAAATGGGTTTCATAATGATAAAAAGCAAAAGGGGTTGTTATAAGACCTGAATTAGTTAATACATATGTCTTTGTCACTTTGGGCTGCTGTAACAGAATGCCACAGACTGCGTGACTTAAGCAACAAACATTTCTTTCTCACAGTGTAGTGAAAGGTACATCTTTTGGGGGTTGGGAAATGCAGACTGAGGTACAGGGAGATTCATTATGTGGTGAGGGTCCCCTCCCTGGCTTACAGGCAGCAGCCTTCTTACTGTGTCCTCACATGGAGGAGACCAGAGGAGGAGGGCAAGCTTGCATGTTTCCTGTAAGGGCACTAGTGTCCTTACTGAGAGCTCTCCTTTCATGGTCTATCCACTTCCTGAAGTCGTTGCTTCCCAATACCATTATATTAAGGATCAGGATTTCAGCATATACATTTTTGGAGGGACATAAGCATTCAGTCCATAACAACAAATAAAGCTCTTGGGTCTGGAGTCCACTGAGTCATCAATGACTGTTGGCTATTATAGTCAAATGCCTACTGTACATCTCTGCCAGGTTATTTCAAAGCATCTTAAACTCTGGATTGTCTATCCTTTTGTATTTTGCTCTTTCTCCTATCAGGAAAGCACTAACTTCCATGCTGCCATTCAGGCCAGAAGCCACAAATCATAGTCCTTTTCTTCCTCCTTGCCCCAGTATTCTAGGTAACGATGAATTCTCTTGGTCTTGAAAAGGTTTTAAAATTCACTCTTTGTCCTTTTCCCTTTCAACTCTCTCGCCAAGTCCTTGTGTGTTATTCTCTGTCTGTCATCCTGCCACTGTAGGAGACTTCTGACTTCACTGCCTCTCTTCTACCTCCCACCCCTTCTACCTCTTTATCCACTGTCTATATTGCATATATCATCACCCTGCTTAAAATTTTTCAGTGGATTCCTATTTCACTAATACCCACATTGATGTCTTTACTGTGGTGGAAAGGTTCTTGGTGTCTAGCCTCCCACCTGCCTTTCCAGTGTAATTTTTGACCTTCATTCTTTTGCACAGTATGTTCCAGTCACATGGCTGAGATGGTTCCTAGAAGAAATCAAACTCCTTTCCATTTAAGGCCTTCAACTTGCTAAGCCTGGACATTCTGCTCCTAGGTCTTCACACATTTTGAGCATTCTCATTTACTAAGTTTCAGCTTAGATGTCACCTCTTAGAGGATTTTTTCCTGACCATCCTATCTGAAAGTAATTTGACCCATTCCAGTCATGATATTTTTTAATCACATTTTCTATTACTTGTCCTTCAGAAATTCTTTTATCTATTTCACTTCAATGTGTATTGTCTCCTGCCCCAGAATGTATAGGACACAGGAGGACAAAGACTGCCAGTTTTGTTTATCATTGTATTCTTGTTATCTATCAATATATCTACTAAATAATATTCAATAAATAGTTTTAGAATAAATGCCTCAGTGTTTTCAAGATACTATGATGTCTGTTAATCTCACTAGAATGACTCTTTTGAACTGAAAAGTGGATATGTGTCTCTAGGTAAGAGGAGGCTGTGACAGGGCTAGTAACTAAATTGAGGGGTGGGGAGGAGATTGCCTGCCAGATGTGGCTACGTAAGTTGTAGATGCAAGGGGTGCGAGCGGAAGGTGGGAGACTGAGCCGGTGCTAGGTCAAAGGGATGCTCATTAGAAACCCAAGCTGATGGTGGAATAAAATACTGCTTGTGTCCTTTATGAATGCAGATAAGAACGAAGCTGTCCCTGAAGGGAGTAAGCAAACTGATTTAGGGAGTCTGTACATGCCTGCTTAATGCAATCGAATGGCCAGGAACATTGGAAGGCCTTTCAGCCTGGAGAGCTGAAAGAAGGCCAGGCACTACTGGAGCCAGTCAGGCACAGTAGCACAGTGTGTGTAACTCAAGACTGTTTGAGCAAAAGCCAATCTGGCATTCCCTGGACAACTCTGCCTTCGGTCTTGGCTCTCTTCCCCTTAAAGGCACTGTGTCTGAAAAACAAACTGGTAAATCCTCAGGCAGAAGGCTGCATTTGTGTGTTCTGACTCATTCTGAAAAATGAAGTTTATAAAAATGCTCAAATCCATATACAATTACCTGTATCTCTCCTTCTCATGCTTTTTCTGTAGCTGCCTAATCCTCTTCCTAAGAGGAAATCACAAGTACCACTTTCATGTATATTTTAGTGGAGATGGTCCATTGCACATACAAACATGGGTATATGCCATGTGAAAACACATTAGCAGAATAAACAGTGCTCTCCACACCTTGATTTTTCACTACAACAGTGCAGAGACACATATTATCTTTTTAAATAGTGGCCAACTTTCCACTGCATAGATTTTTATCCACAGCTTTTTTTTTACCTAGACACTTAGTAAAAGACACTTAGGTAGTTTTCAACCTTTTAATCTTATAAACAATGCTAAAGTGAATACCTTTTGCATGTATCAGTTCCCAATATGTATCAGGTTATATTTATAGAAGTGGCTTTTCTGAGTCAAAGGGTGTGCACAGCACTAATTTCAATTTTATTGGTAAATCACCCTCCTCAGAAACAGTTTCAATTACCAGTCTGGTAATATGTGGAAATGCTTATTTTTCCACACTCTTACTAGTGTTTTTGTTTCTTTTTTAAAAAACCAGAACAAACCAAACCAAACCAAACTGTGATCTTTGCCAATCTGACAAGAGAAAACTCTCTAGTTGCCTGTGGTTTAAGCTGTATGAAGTTATACTTTATTAATTTTTTTTCTGCTGGTACAACATGTTCATAGGCTTTGCTGAAATTTCATTTGGTTTATTGACCCTTTCCTACTGATTTATGATAGTTTATTATGTATTAATGAAGTCAGTACATTGTCTGTAACATGAGTTGTAAATATTTTTCCATTGTTATTTTGCCTCTGTAGACTTTTTCTTGGCCTTGACAAAGTTTTTCAGTAATTGAGTTTATTAAATTTTTATTTGGCTTCTGGGTTTTGTGTTACACTTAAAAAGAAATTCTTTTCTTCAAGTTTATTCTTCATGTTTTCATCTAATAGGTTTAAATGTTTGTTATTGATAATGACAACATTTATTGAAAAAATATATTTTCTTCATTGATTTGAAATGCCACTTGTATTATATACCAAATACCTATGTGATCCATCTGTTACTGGATTTTCTTTTCTTGCTGTTTTTATTATTATAGCTACTTATATGCTTTTTATTGTAGCTTTACAACATTCGTGCATTGGCTTTATCATTACAGTTTTATAATATGCTTTGAATTATGAAAAACTGATAGTGCATCAATATTTTTTTCAGAAATTTGTTAAGCGATTTTCTTTGTTATTTTTCTATACGAACTTTAGAATCAGCTTGTTTATTTATAAACATTTTTATAATGCTGAATCTTCCTTCCCAAGTACATGAACTTTCCATTTGTTTCCATCTTCTTTTGATTCCCTCAGGAGCTTTTTAAAGTTTCTTCCAGAGAATTCTTGTGGGGTTCTATTCAATTTTATTCCTAGATGTTTTATGTATTTGTGCTGATATTTTATTTGGGGCTAATTTCTAACATTATATTTTAACTAGTTTTTTATACACGAATTTAAAAAAATTTCTATAAATTAATTTCATACTCAGTTCCATTGCTGAATTTTCTTATATGTTATCCTTTTACACTTCATTTTCTTCGGATTTTTAGCAGCACTGGATTTTTAATCACGATGTATATCTGAATGCCCTGTGGTTTTACATTTCCTTTAAGAAATATATACAAATGTTTGATTCCTCATTTTGGAGATTGAGTAATCCTGGGTGGATTCTGAGCATCTGCATTTTATAAGGCTTTATAGGTAATTCTCAGCCCTATCCATGGGGAAAAAATTATTTTAAAGTAAGAAAGGATGAATTAAAAATATTAAGTCCTGGCTGGTTGATATCAGAGGTAACTGTAGAACAGGGAATAAAATAGGTTTCCTGAATATTAAATGTGTCCACAAAATTGTCAGTTGCAAACATATTACTTCTTTCATTCTTCTGTAATTCTTCCCTCCCTCCTTCTTGCCCTTTCTTCTCTATCATAAAGGAAAACACTAATATTGCAACCTGAAGATGTGAATATAAGTGAGGGCTAGGTCACATGCTCTGTTAAGTTCTTTCTCAGAGTTTGTTTTCATTCATGTGTTGGTTTTATGTTCAGAGAATCTGTGTGCAATTCTTTATAATACTGACCATGGTATGATATTTTACTGACAAGCAAACTGTATGTGAAAAGGAAAAGAAAATCCAGGTCACTCAGCTAGTTGCTTTGGAGACAGGTTCTTCCATATTAGAACAGTTTTTTTTTAACTTCTACTCTATACATAGTTTTTTGATCAACTGTGCAAGTTCCTCTACAGCAGTAATTGTTCTCATATCTGCATCTATTTTCCATATTCTAAAGCCTTTAAAATTATTATTCTTGCTTTCAAGGGGAGAGAACGCCATGCATTTGCATTTCTGCAAATTGTTGTTTTCTTCTTTTTCTTAATTTTGGATTTAGTATGTTCTTTCTTTTAGTTCTTTGAGGTGTTGAAGTTGTTTGAGATCTTTCTTCTTTCTTAATGTAGGTATTTTTCACTATACCCTTACCTATTAGAACTGCTATTCCTGCATCCCATAAGTTTTGGTATGTGTGTTTTCATTTTTATTTGTTTTAAGATGTTTTTTGATTTCCTTTTTGTGTTCTTCTTTGACCCATTGCTGTTCAATAGCATGTTGTTTAATTTCCACATATTTAAAAATTTTCCAGTTTTCCTCTTCTTGCATTCTAGTTTCATATCATTGTGGTGTGATAAAAGTCTTCTTGAAAAGGCATTTGGTATAATTTCAGTCTTACATTTGCTAAGACTGGTTTTATGATATAACATATATGATCAGTCCCAGAACGTGTTCCTTGTGTGCTTGAGAAGAAAGTCTATTCTGTTGCTTATAGATGGAATGCTCTGTATATGTCTGCTAGGTCCATTTGGTTCAAAGTATAGTTCAAGTCTAACGTCTCAATGATTTTTCTGTCTGGATGATCTATCCATAGTTGGAAGTAGGATTTTAAAGTCTCCAACTATTATTGTCTTATTGTCCATTTCTCCGTTCAGAACTATTAGTATTTGCTTACTATATTTAGGTGTTTGGATGGGTGCATGTATATTTAGAGTTGTTACATCCTCTTGATGAATTAATACCACTATCATTATATAACAACCTTTTTTGTCTCCTGTTACACTTTTTGGCTTAAGGTCTCTTTTTTCTGACATCCATTCAGCTACTTTTGGTCTCCATTCTCCCATTTGTGTGTCCTTAAAGCTGAACTGCGTCTGTTGCAGGCAATAAACATATACTGGTGTCTTCTTTTTTCAATCCATTTAGCCACTCTATGCCTTTGGATTAGACAGTTTAATCCATTTACATTTGAAGTAGTTCTTGATAGGTAAATACTTATTAGTGTCATTTTATGAGCTGTTTTCTGGATGTTCTGTAGTTTCCTTATTCCTTTTTTCCTCTCTCAGTTTCTTCTTTTGTGAATTGATGTTTTTTTGTAGTGATACGCTTTGACTCCCTTGCGTTTATCTTTTGTTTCTGCTGTAGGTTTTTGCTTTGTGGTTACCATGAACTTATATAAAACAGTCTATTTTAAGCTGATAACAACTTAACTTTGATCTCATACAAAACCCCTATTTTGTACTTCCCATTAAGGATTCTGAGGCTTTCTTGGACCTTTTAAATGGATATGCCTGCTCTCCACTTCTTGTTCCCTTTTGAGGAGGAATTCTCAAGATTACTTCCCTTCTATGAATCCTGCAAAGCCAGGCAAGAGGCTGACAACCTGTTTGCTTTCTCTTGGTTGGTGCAGTGTGCTCAGGTTTGTGGGCTTTCCTCCAGTCCCGCAGGGTTGATCGGCTTCCTGAGCAAGCCCAGCACTGTACGCAGAGGCACTCTCACTACCATGGGAGCTCATAGGGAGCTGGTCAAGGGTTGTGTAAGGGCTGGTAAGCATGTGGAGTTTTGGAGGAGCCTATGGGCTACTGGGGGGGATCTGCAGGAGAGGTAATCCCAGAGGCTTAAAGGTAGGCTTCCTGATGGAGTCTGCAAAGCAGTTAGTAGCATCTACCTCTCACTGCTGTGTTCCATTCTGAGTCCTGCTGCTGTTCTCCCAGATACTCACTGCACCCCAGTCACACAGCTTATGAATTGTCATTCTGGGTGGGGCAAGAAAGAAATGGGAACTTTAGCAAAGTTCTACACAGCTGGGGAAAGCAGGCAGTCACTCATGTGTTCTCACTTTCTTTTGTGGGAGAAATCATGGGCTAAGAAGTTCTCTCTTGGCACTAAGCTGTGTTGCCTTGGGGGAAAGAAAAACCATTCTGGACTCACTCTGAAAAAGCTATAAGCAGACTCTCTGATTTGAGTGTCAAAAGTGTATTGTACTTTTTTTAGATTTTCTCCCTGACAGATTATTTTACTGTAAGACTGTTTATAGACAAACTAAAAATTACATCAGGAGCTCTAAATGGTATTTTAGATCCCTCATTCTCTCCATTATGAGATCAAAGATGGCAGAAGGCAGCAGAGTGGGGAAGATGAATTATCCCCTCTTGGCTTTGAGCTGTTGGAGAGGTGGCTGAGAAATGAATGCCCTAGGGTGATAAGACAGGCGTGAGGAGCTTCCTAGAGAATTCTGAAGAGGAAGGGGTCCATATAAAGTTGCTTCATCTTAAGGCAGGCACAATTGAGAGTAACAGCAGGCACTTTGCTGATCAAAATCTTATCTCCTCAACTGGGAAAAATCATGAGATATTGTGCAGTTGCCTCAGATAACTGTTTCAACTCTAGAAGCCTCCCCAGGAGAGGAGTCCTCTCTTCCCTGAATGTTCATAGAGTCTCCCAGTCAAAAATTCTTCTTTCAACTCTGGATCTACTCCCCCACACTTTGGGCACTCTTTGACTTCTCATTTTCTCCTTAATATATGCAAGGTGAACTTATGAGTTATATATGTAATGCTTATGTGTATGTGTATTCTTAATAATTCAAGTAACATTCTACTCTGTAGCTTCTATATGCAGCAATTTGTTTTCATAAAGAATAATTTCAGGCCCAATAATGACTGGGGGATCCCAGCAAGTAACATGACTAAAAAGAAGTGGGAGATTCTAGACACGCTCTAGAGCCGCTGCTGTAAGCCCCTGGTGGGCAAGGAGGGGCAGAAGCTCCAAGTTGTTGGTTCAAAAACTGGCCCCCTTGGAGGGAGGAAAATGATGGTGGTGTGAGAAGTGAGGCAGAAACCTCCTCCCAAAACCATAAATAACACAAAAATACAACAAATACAACTAATCCAGAAAGAGTGACCTGAAAACTGCAGAACAGACTGCCTACAACTAGGGAAAAGAGAAGACCTTATAGTAAAGGATAAAGTAGGAAAGCGGTGATCTGTCAGGACCCAAGTTCTCCCCCGACCCAAACTCAAAGGTGGGAGGAAGAAAAATGGAGTGGGGATGGAGTAGAAGCCCAGGACTGACTGCTAAACCCCAGCCCTGGAGATCTGCTCCAGGAGCATGAACCTACATTACACAGAGATTAGTGGGGTTGGAAAGCAAAGACAGGCAGACTACTTGGAGAGACTGAGATTCCAGCTGCTTATAGAGAACAGGTACCACAAATGGCCACTCCAGGACAAGAGAAAGGTGGGCACTTTGAAAGACTTCCAAACAGCAAGAGGGGTGCTAATGGGACAAGGATTACACAGAGATGGCTGCTCAGGAAAAAGGACAGGTGGACAAAATCCTACTGGCACACTCAACCCCACAGGCTGGGAACTTTCAGGAGCTTCAGAAGATCTACCTCTGGCTAGCAATGTAGCTTCAAGGTGCCCCACCATGATATGCAGCCTGCTTCTCCTTCCTCCTAGCAGGCATCATCAGCACACCTGCTGTCCCCGCCATTGCACCAGGCAAGCAGGAGTGTGGCCCTGTAGATGGCAGCTACAGAGGCATAATTCAGAGGCTCATCCCTGCACAATCAACCCACTACACCTGGCAGTGGAGAAAGGCACTGCAGCCAGGAAGCAGGAAAGAGCTCTTTTCTCCGGGCAGGTGCTGGCATCGCTTGCCTGCAACCTCCGCCATTGTTCCAGATGCTTGACAGCACCAGAGACTAGAACTTCTGGGCACTAGAGTGTGCTACTTACCCAAAGTTGTTATTCCATAAGAATCACTAGAAAAATGAAACAGCAAAAAAATTTGTACAAACAAAAATTCCCATGTCAGAAAGAGGGCTGAATGAAACTAAAAACTCCATTCTTCTTGATAAAGATTTCAAAATAAAAATCATAAAATTGCTCATGGAGCTATAGAAAAATATTCAAGATCTCAGAGAGGACTTCAAGAAAGCCATAAAAACTTTGAAAACTACAGTATCTGAAGTGAAACATACAATGGAGGGATTTAAAAGTAGATTAGATGAGGTAGAGGAGGTGGTAAAAGAAATAGAAATTAGAGAACAGGAAAACAAAGCTGAGGTACAGAGAGAAAAAAGAATCTCTAAAAATAGAAGAACAGTAAGAGAGCTATACAACCAGTCCAAACAGAACAATAGTCATATTATATGGGTACCAGAATAAGAAGGGAGAGAAAAAGGGATGGAAAGTCTCTTTGAGGAACAACGTGGAAAACTTCCCCAATCTGGGGAAGGAAATAGTCTCTTAAGTCATGGAAGCACAGAGATGTCTGTAACTCTGGGGAAAAATCCCAGGGCAAAGTATCTTCAAAACTGAAATGAGTCAAAGGGAGAAATAAAGTGGTAGAAAACCCATTTATTGCTTAGAAGCAGTCATCCATTTCTGCTCTACTGTGTGTCTTATGACCCAGCTGCAGAAGAAAAGGCCCCACCCGTCCTCTCTGGTCCAGATATGCCCTCTCTCACCCTTGTAATTACCTACCAGTGTGGAAATGGACTACTTTTTTCAACCCCTTGGAAACACCTATTGATGTGGAGATGCACAAAAGCCAGGCGAGGGATTCTGAAAATACTGTAATTTTACCCAAATGTCCTAGGAACCCTAGGAAGACAACACCAAGAAATGTAAATAAAATGGAAAAGATAAAGCACAAGAGAGAGCATTAAAAGCAACCAGACAGAGAAAAAAGATCATGTGTAGAGGAAAGTCCATCAGGATATCAGCAGACTTCTCAGCAGAAACCTTACAGGTCAGAAGGGAGTGGCATGATATATTTAATACAGTAAAACAGAAGGGCCTCCAACCAAGAATACTCTTCCCACAAGACAATCATTAAAATTTAAAGGAGGGATTAAACAATTTCCAGATAAGGAAAAGTTGAGGGAATTTACCTCCCACAAATTCTTCAACAGTATATTTTAAAGGGAGTGCTATAGATAGAAGTGCCCCTAAGGCTAAATAGCTCTCACCAGAGAAAATGAAACTGTAGTAAATGAAGTAGACCAACTAGTTACTAAGCACATGCAAAATTAAATCTACTATCCATAATGTCAGTCAAGGGATAAATATAGAATATAGAATATGACACCTAATATAGATTGGAGGATGAAGAAGAAGAATGGAGAAAAGAAAAAAGAACTGTTAGATTGTATTTGAAATAGCATGATAAACATGTTAAGTTAGATTGTTAGATAATAAGGAAGCTGCCCTGGAACCAACCACAAATCTACAGCCTGCAATGGCAATAAGTATATATCTATCAATAATCACTCTAAATGTAAATGGACTCAATGTACCAGTCAAAAGACATAGAGTTACAGAATGGATAAGAAAAACAAGACCCAACTATATGCTGTCTATAAGAGTCACTTCAAACTCAAAGACCTACACAGACTAAAAGTGAATGGATGGAAAGGATATTTCATATAAATAATGGGGAGAAAAAAGCAGGTGTTGCAGTACTTGTATCCAACAAAATAGACTTCAAAACAAAGAAAGTAACAAGAGATAAAGAAGGACATTACATAATGATAAAGGGGCCAGGCAACAAGAGTATATAACCATTATAAATATCTATGCACCCAATAGAGGAGCACCTAAATATGTGAAATAAATACTAACAGAATTGAAGGGGTAAATAGAATGCAATGCATTCATTTTAGGAGACTTCAACACATCACAACACCAAAGGACAGATCAACCAGACATAAAATAAGTGAGAACACAGAGGCATTGAACAACACTTTAGAACAGATGGACCTAACAGACATCTACAGAACATTCCATCCAAAAGCAGCAGAATACACATTCTTCTCACGTGTACATGGAATATTTTCCAGGAAATATCACACACTAGACCACCAAAAAAGCCTCAATAAATTCAAAGAGATTGATTGTGCCCACCAATTTCTCAGACCACAAAAGTATGAAACTAGATATAGACAATGCAAAGAGAACAAAAAAGCCCACAAACACATGGAGGCTTAACTACATGCTCCTAAATCATCAGTGGATTAAAGACCAAGTAAAAACAGATATCAAGCAATATATGGAGACAAGCGAAAACAATAGCTCAACACCCTAAAACCTGTGGGATGCAGCAAAGGCAGATCTAAGAGGAAAGTATATTGCAATACAGGCTTACCTCAAGGAAGAAGGACAATCCCAAAAGAAAAGTCTAAATTACAATTAATGAAACTAGAAAAATGGGAACAAATGAAGACCAAAATCAGTATAAGGAAGGACATAATAAAGGACAAAGAAGAAATAAATAAAATTGAGAGGAATAAAAAAATAGAATCAATGAAACCAGGAACTGGTTCCTCGAGAAAATAAACAAAACAGATAAACCTCTAGCCAGACTTAGCAAGAAAAAAGAGTCTACATGCATAAACAGAATCAGAAGTGAGAAAGGAAAAATCACTATACAGACACCACTGAAATACAAAGAATTATTAGAGAATACTATGAAAAATCATATGCTAACACATTGGAACTTTTAGAAAAATACACCTCCTAAGACTGACCCAGGAAGAAACAGAAAATCTGACAGACCAAATACCAGCAATGAAATTGAATTGGTAATCAAAAAACTACCTAAGAACAAAGCATCCAGACCACATGGCTTCACCACTGAATTTTATCACACATTTAGTGAAGACCTAACACCCATACTCCTTAACGTTTTTCAAAAAGTAGAAGAGGAGGGAATACTTCCAAACTCATTCTATGAGGGCAGCATTCCTCCAATACCAAAACTAGGCAAAGACACCACGAAAAAAAGAAAAGTACAGACCAATATCCCTGATGAACATAGATGCAAAAATATTCAACAAAATATTACAAACTGAATTAAAAAATATATTAAAAAGATCATTTATCATGATCAGGTGGGACTCATTCCAGGGATTCAAGGATGGTACAGTAATAAAAAATCCATCAACATCATACACCACCACAACAAAAAAAAAGGACAAAAATCACATGATCATCTCACAAGACACTGGAAAAGCATTTGACAAAATTCGACATCCATTCAAGATAAAAACTCTCAACAAAAATAGGTATGGGGACAAGTACCTCAATATATTAAATGCCATATACAACATACCCCCAGCCAACATCATACTTATCAGCAAAAAGCTGAAAGCTTCTCCTCTAAGATTGGGAACAAGACAAAGATGCCCTCTCTCAGCACTTTTATTCAGCACAGTAACAGAGTTCCTAGCCATGGCAATCAGACAACACAAAGAATAAAAAGTGTCCAGATTAATAGGAAAGACATTAAACTGTCACTATTTGCAGATGACATGAATTGTACATAAAAAATGCTAAAGAATCCACTCCAAAACTACCAGAACTAATAACTGAATTCAGCAAAGTTGCAGAATACAAAATCAGTACACAGAAATCTGTTGCATTCCTCTGTAATAATGATGAACAAGCAGAAAGAGAAATCAGAAAAACAACTCCATTTACAATTTCATCAAAAAGAATAAAATACCTAGGAATAAACCTAACCAAGAGGTGAAAGACCTGTACCCTGAAAACTATAAGAAACTTATGAGGGAAATTAAAGAAGACACCAACTGATGGAAATACATCCTGTGCTCATGGATAGGAAGAATTAATATTGTCAAAATGGCCATCCTGCCTAAAGCAATCTACAGATTTAATGCAATCCTTATCAAAATACTAACAGCATTCTTCAGTGAACCAGGACAAATTGTTCTAAAATTCATATGGAACCACAAAAGACCCCAAATAGCCAAAGCAATCCTGAGAAGGAAGACCTTAGCAGGGGTATAATGCTCCCTAACTTCAAGCTTTACAATAAAGCCACAGTAATCAAGACAATTTCATACTGGCACAGGAACAGACCCATAGATCAATGGAACAGAATAGAGAGCCCAGATATAAACCCACACATATATCGCCAATTAATGTATGATAAAAGAGCCATGGATATACAATGCGAAAATGAGAGCCTCTTCAACAACTGGTGTTGGCAAACTGAACAGCTACATGTAAGAGAATGAAACTGGATTATTGTCTAACTCCATACACAAAAGTAAACTCAAAATGTTCAAAGTCCTGATGTAAGTCACAAATCCATAAAACTCTTAGAAAAAAACATAGGCAAAAATCTCTTGAATATAAATATGAGCAACTTTTTCCTGGACACATCTCCTCAGGCAAGGGAAACAAAAGTGGAAATGAATGAATGAGACTACATCAATCTAAAAAGTTTCTGTGCAGCAAAGGATACCATCAGCAGAACAAAAGGCATCCTACAGTTAGGGAGAATATCTTCATAAGTGACTTATCTGATAAGAGGTTAACACCCAAAATATATAAAGAACTCACACACCTTAACACCCAGAAAACAAATAACCCAATGAATAAATGGGTGGAGGATCTGAACAGACACTTCTCCAAAGAAGAAATTCAAATGGCCTACAGGCATATGAAAAGATGCTCCGTATTGGTAATCATCAGGGAAATGCAAATTAAAACCACATGAGATATCACCGCACATCAGTTAGCATAGACAACTTCCAAAGACAAGGAACAACAATTGCTGGCAAGGATGTGGAGAAAGGGGAACCTTCTGACACTGCTGCTGGAACTAAGAATTAGTTCAACCTTTGTGGAAAGCAATATGGAGGTTCCTCAAAAAACTAAAACTAGAAATACCACTTGACCCAGGAATTCCACTTCTAGGCATTTACCTGAAGAAAGGCATTTACCCTGTTTCAAAAAGACATATGCACCCCTATGTTTATTGCAACACTATTTACAATAGCTAAGATGTGGAAGCAACCTAAGTGTCCATCAGTAGATGAATAAAGAAGATGTGGTACATATACACAATTGAGAACTATTCAGCCATGAGAAGAAAACAATCCTATCATTTGAAACAACATGGTTGGAGCTGGAAGGTATTATACTCGGTGAAATGAGCCAGGTGGAGAAATACAAGTACCAAATGATTTCCCTCATTTTTGAAGTATAACAATGAAGCAAAACTGAAGAAACACAACAGTAGCAGACTCACAGACTCCAAGAACGAGAGGTTACCAAAGGAAAAGGTTTGGAGAGGGTGGGTGGGGCGGGAGGGAAAAGGGGATTAAGGGTCACTATAATTAGCACTCACGATATAGGTAGGTCATGGGGAAGGCAGTACAGCACGGAGAAGACAAGTAATAACTCTATAGCATCTTACTATGCTGATGGACAGTGATTGTAATGGGTGTTGGGGGGGACTTGATAATATGGGTGAATGTTGAAACCACAATGTTGCTTATGTGGAACCTTCATAAGATTGTGTATCAGTAATACCTAAATTTAAAAAAGAATAATTTCATAGCAGTCATCTGTCCGAGGTGTTTGTACAGAATCTTCTATAAAGAAAAAGAGGTAATCTGGTAAGAATTGCTTCTCAAATCCCCTGTTATCTAAGGAATAGTAAATAGGAAAAACATAGGTTTGTTTTATTTTATTCAACCACAAATAATCAACAGAGCTATTTAACAAGTATTTTTCTACCATCTGCCATGTGCCCGGCGCTATTATCTTCGTCTGCTCCTACCTGTACAAATACTCCTCTCTTCTTAGTTGTAAACACATTTTGACTTAGAGTTGAAGGAATGTAGCCTGTTTATAATAAAATCCTGGACTCCTCCGTGCAAAGCTTATGTATACCCAGATTCTAAATACTTCTTATTATCCATTGGTTTGTGATGGGTAAGCAGTTGGAGATACTTTTGGACAAGCCTTTTTATCCTGATCGAAATCTTAGCTCAGTGTGTTTGGTCTAGAAATTAATATTAGTTTAGTGTTTAGACAATGTAATGGTACACTGAGACTTCTACTTTTGTGCCGAGATGAAAGAGCAGAAACAGAAAAATAATCAGTAGAAGTCATAAGCAAGATTTTTGAATTTGAAAAAAATCTGTGTCTTATGTCTGGATAAAATCTGTCATTTTTTTTGTCAGGAAATACCTCCTTTTTCCTATTTGTCTTTATTCCTTTCTCCTGGTGTTCACTCTCTTTGTTGTAATTAGTTTTAGGTTTTCTGACCATTCAAAAGTCCTAGGCTTGAAAGTTTATTTATCATGAAATCATTCTTTTCTTCTTGAAAGTGTGGCAAACCAAGTCAAGAATACCCCTATAATAACAGAGAGAATATTTTTAAAATGTTTATTGTGATATACACTAGCTATACCATAATCACATTTGTTGTAAAACTCCCTTACCAAATTTCTTGTACTTCAATTCATCTTTTTGTTCCTTCATTCATTAAGAAAATCATGTTATACCCCTTCTGTGTGACTACATGCTAATTTCCACGATAATTAGTGACATTGAGCATATTTACACGTGCTTATTGGACACTTGTGTATCTTCTCTGGAGAAATGTTTATTCATGCCTGTTGTCCACCTTTGACTCAGTGTTGTCTTTTCAAGTTTTAGGAATTCTCTATATTCTGGATATAATCCCTCATCAGATATATGATTTGCAAATCTTTTCTCCCATGCTGTAGGTTGCCTTTCTATTCTGTTAATATTATCTTTTGATTCACAGATTTAAAAAATTTTCTTAAAGTTCAGTTTGTCTAATTTTTCTTTTAGTGCCTTGCCTTTCGTGTCATATCCAAGGATTCATAAAGCAATAGGATTCTTTTTTATAAAGATATTATCCCAAAGTCATCTCATAGTTGAGTAGATGATACCAATGTAGCATTGCTTTTGAAATTCAAGAAATACTTCATCAGATATAAGATATAACCTAAATTTTTTTGAGAACTTTGAAAATATCTTTTAATACAACCTTTCCTGAAGTAATATTACAGCATGTCTGGATCTCTTTGAGAAATTTCACATGATCAGAAAATAAGTATTTTACTATAATTCCCAACTTTTGGTAATATTATGATGCAGTACCATTTGAAAATTATTTGCAGTAGCTTGGGTCAAATTTCCCCTTACATTAGCACGTAACTCTCAAATATTCAATAGCAATGGTTTTTAACATGTGTTGAATATTAGCTTTTATTTATTTTCCATGTTTTTCCCTTTTCAACAAGTAGTCTAGTAAAAATGGTATTGTTTCAACAACTTTAAAAACAAATGGGAAATAAAAGTTAAAGCCCATTTAGAGACTGTATAATTTTGTGTGTAATTTTAGGATGTGGGGGCATCAAGGTGGGTCTAGAAAGCGGGTCCTAATGGCTACTGCCTAAATGAGAGGGATCTGTTGCATCCCACGGATCAGTGCAAAGGCCAACATGATGGGGTGGGCAGAGATTCAGAATTTTGGTGCCCCAGACAAACAGTATTGATAAAAGGAAACACTAAGAGTTCTGTTTACATGACGAGCTGATTGCCTTTGATGTCTTTTACAGGCTTTGCTCTGTGTGGAGAAGCACATGAGGGTGGAAGTCGAAGCTCCCCACTTGTCCTGTTCCGGCAGGCGTGGGGTTCAATCGCAGATATTTTCTGTTTTTTCAGGGTTTTTTTCTTTCCAGTTTTTGTTTGACTGGATTAGAGTGGTTACTGTCTATGTTTTTCTGCCCTGCTAAGCTGCCCGTTTCCTGATCCTTTGGCTGGGGATACCCAGTTTTTATATGTTTCGTCTGTGCCTCTTGGCTTTTCTAGGTCACTGTTTTTTTTTTCAGCTCCAAGTCTGGGATCTACAAGCCAAGAAGAAAACCCAAGGAGCTCATTGCTATCTGTCCCATGGATCTGGAGCTCCCTCGCTGGTCTGCCTTTTTCTTTACACCTTTCAGAGACTTACATTTCTTTTATAGGGAATGCTTAGGATTTTTAGCTGTACTTTTAGTGAAACAGGGAAATGTGTGTGTCTGTTCCACCTTCCTGGAAACAGAAGTCCATTCCTTTACATTTTAGCTTCTTTGAATCACTTTGCCTCTGTGTTCTCTCATGTAGGCAACATTTATTTGGGTCTTGTTTTGTGAGCCAAATTGAAAATTGTTTTCTTTAAATAAGAGAAGTCCTTTAACATTTATGTTTGGGTATAAAATTGTCATGATGTTTTGTAATTATGTGTGTTTTGTGTTTATATGATTTTACCTGGGAGATGTATTCTCTTTATGTTCTTGTTTGATTTTACCTGGGAGATGTATACTCTTTATGTTCTTGTTTGATTTATTTATCATTTGTATCTAAGAAGGCATGTATTTTTAGTCTACTAGTTACCTTTGTATTTATTACATTCAAAAATACATATATATATTTATATATACACACACACACAAATATACATATATATATAATTTACATAATATATTTATGAAACGCATATATTATGTATAAAATGTACTTTTCTGGGTTTTTTTAGGCTTCTGATCAGGTCATCATATCTCTGAGGCTATCATACTTTCTTCTTTTTTATATTTTCTACAACATTTAGCATATGTTAAGCTTACCCTAAACTCAATAAAGATTAAACTTTTCTATAGTTTTATACCTATAGGTTTGGTAACTTGAATAATTATCCCTTTTGAAAATGTTCAATTAGACTATTGTAAACTGCAGTATAAGGAAGGAAGCAATTACTCATCACCTTGCTCTGAATTTTTGAGACTGAAATACTCCTTAGCTTTTATCTATATGACCGCATTCATTTGTCCATTAAACGACTGATGGAGTATCTGCCCAGGATAGCATTTCTCAAATTTTAATATGCTTATGAGTTACCTGGTTATACTGTTAAAATGCAGAATGGAATAGGTCTGGAGTGGCCTGTAATCTGTATTTCTATAAGCTTCCGGGTGATGCCTATCTTGCTGTCTGAGAACTACATTTTGAGCAACATTATTAATGATAAATGCTTCAGGCTTCTTTTATGCAATTGGAATGACCATCTGTATTGTTTATTTGGTTTCAAGTGATGCATCTGGTATCTTTGTACCTCTATAATACTGTCTATAAAGGAAAAACTCTTTGAGAGGTGACATCTAGGCTGAGATGTGAGAAGTCCATACAATTTTCCTATATATCTTGATGATTTCCTCCTTTATTTAGACAGACTTATGGATGAGGAGGCCTTTGTGTGGATGGTTATCCTTTGGCATTTCCTGTGACTCCACGGTCTTGGAAGGCATGGGACTCCTATTTCAGTGCTATCTCAACTAGTTCTTTATCACATTACTCTCTGGTCTCTTCACTTACTGTCTCCTCTGAAGCCATGCGCCCTGTAGCTGCTAGCCTAAATGCTTAAACAGAGTCTGAGAAACATTTTTGCTGTCTGTGCCAGTCAGGGAGTTTTACCACCTTAAAGTTTTCTGCAGTGAGAAGGACAACTGCATTGGAGCCCAGGTATCCTGGGTTAAACTCTGGTGCTGCCTGTAAATTTTACATGTAAAATAAAGTTTACATGTAATTAAGTTTTACATGCAATTCCATAGTTATTCTGATTGTGTAAACAATGATGAACTTCATCATGTTTGTGTCTGTAATGGATCTTGTATGTTGAATTAATATTTTTATAAATCTAATTATCTTGGGAAGAACCCAGTTATACTGTATTAGAATTTTTGTGTTAAGTGTGAACATTTAAATATAATCCAGTTTTTATAGACTTGTTTGATCACGTCTTCACTTACCAAAATTTTGGTAGCCTCAACAAAAGAGAAAAGCTGCTCCTCTCTCAAGCTCTGAGAGACTCTGCTCAACATGCCATTAATAAGCACATAAAAGTTTGCAAAATGCTATCCTAGCCAGATACTCTATCACTTTGTTTAATGGATAGATGAATGGCATCAAAGAGATAAAAATTTCTGTCTCAAAAATTCAGTCTCAAAAGTATTGCATCTTTCCATCATCGAAACATAATCACCATTAATATTTTCATTAACATTTTTCCTGTGTTTTCCATCGTTGAGATGATGTAAAGTTGTTTTTGTTTTGATTATTTTTACTTATCATATTACCTTAAATGTTTTTCATGTTACTAAACATTCCTTGAAGATGCATTTTTTTATTTAGAGGTTACCTAACATTATATCCCACAACTGGACCATATTTTGCTTTTGCATTCCCTTTTATGGTTAATGTATATTTATCTTTTATAATATAAATGTAACAATGTAGCATTTTGACTTTTTGCACTTTAAGCAGACCTTTTCTTTTTGATATTGAATAATGAAAATTACATTTTGAGAGGGAATTTCTCAGCCATAAATCAAATTTTCCGAAACTATGAGACAGCAAATAGAGTGTTATTTGAGATAATAAAACAATACTAAGAGGAAAATATATGCTAATGATATGTAAGTGCTTCAAAACTACCAAATCTTCCCTAGAAGTGGATTCAGTAATTTGATAATGTAAATGTAAATGAATCAGTAACATTTGGATTTGATTTTTCTTAAATTGCATGTGATTGCTAAAAAATGGAATTCTGCCTGAAATAACATTTTGATTTTTAGCAATCATTTTTGGAGTTATGTCTATGAATTATGCACACTCCTTTATGAATATATTTGGAAAAAAGTTTATTTCCTAATATTCTCAAAATTACAAACTATAGGCCACTTTGAGTATAAAGTTGAAAAGATTTGGATGGAGGAAAAATGACTATCCATTTATTCAGACAATAGGCCAGACAATAGTCAAGCAAATTTTATTAAAAAATAATATATCTGTTTTTTGAGGTAGGTTATTTTTCCTGTCATTTGTTTTCTTTAAAATCCTATTTGTGTATGTATGTTTTAACTTTATACTTAGTATATATTCATTGTATAAAAGTGTTTATGTTGAAAAGAAGAAAACCTCTCATGAATTTCTTCCCATCATCTAAAGGTGACCACTATTAATACTTCCATTAATAGCTTTCCCTTGTTTTCCATGCATATTTATATCAGTGAGATTATATAAAGGTGTTTTCATTCTGATTATTTTCACTTAACATCTTAAATTTTTCATGTTTCTAAACATTCTTTGAAGACGTTTTTTTTCCTTTTTTCGATGGCTATATATATCCCATAGCTGTATCATATCTTGCTTTTGCATTCCTCTCTTATTGAACTGTTTCCAATACCATCCTGTAAGTACAGCTATGATGGATACTGTACACAGTAATTTCTTTGTCTATAAAAGCCTTTTCTGTTTTTAGAAGACCCAGAAAAGCATACAAATTATTGGATCAAATAATAAAAGTATTTGTCAATCTCTTAATAAATTTGTTTTTCTCCAAAAAGTTTGCAGTAATCTGCACTCATATTGGCAGTGGGAATTCTTAAAGCAAGACTTCTTCAATAACAGGCATAATGTTTTATCTTATTTTAACTATTATCTACTTTCTTATTTATAAATTATAAGATCTTAGAACTGTCATTTTTATTTGTAGGAGCTCTTAAAAAGAAATAACTGTTGCGGAGCCAGGATGGCGGCGTGAGTAGAGCAGTGGAAATCTCCTCCCAAAAACGCATAGAGCTATGAAAATATAACAAAGAAAAATCTTCCTAAAATAGAGACCACAGGACACAGGACAACATCCAGACCACATCCACACCTGCAATAACCCAGTGCCTTGCGAAGGGGGTAAGATACAAGCCCCGGCCCGGCGGGACCCGAGCGCCCCTCCCCCCGGCTCCCGGCAGGTGGAAAGAAACCGGAGCGGTTTTTTTTTTTCTTTTTGGCGAGTGCTTTTTGGAAGCCTTAAAGGGACGGGCCCCCGTTGCTAGGGAGGCAGGGTGGCGGGACCGGTGAGCAGGTGCCTGGGACCGGCGCCTGAGGACAAAGAATATCCCGCGTTTCTCCCTGCGGGACCGGCGGGCGAGTGCCTGAGACCGGCACCTGAGGACGGAGGAAATCGCGCGTTTTTCCCCTTTTTTTTCTCTTTTTGGTGAGCGCTTTTTGGAAGCCTTAAAGGGACAGGGACCCCTGGTGCTAGGGAGGCAGGGCGGCGGGACTGGTGAGCGGGTGCCCGGGACCGGCACCTGAGGACAAAGAATATCCCGCGTTTTTCCCTGCGGGACCGGTGGGCGGGTGCCTGAGACCGGCACCTGAGGACGGAGGAAATCACGTGTTTTTCCCCCTTTTTTTTTTCTCTTTTTGGCGAGTGCTTTTTGGAAGTCTTAAAGGGACAGGGACCCCGGTGCTAGGGAGGCAGGGCGGTGGGACTGGTGAGCGGGTGCCTGGGACCAGTGCCTGAGGACAAAGAATATCAAGCGTTCTTTCCCTGCAGGACCAGTGGGTGGGTGCTTTTTGGAAGCCTTAAAGAGACAGGGACCCCGGTGCTAGGGAGACAGGGCAGCAGGACCAGTGAGCAGGTGCCTGGGACTGGCGCCTGAGGACAAAAAAAAAAATTGCGTGTTTTTTCCTTTTTTTTTTTTTTTTCTTCCTGTTCCCTCTCTCATTGTTGCTGTTGTTGTTTTGGTTTGGAGAGTGCTTTTTGGAAGTCTTAAAGGGGCAGGACAGGTCACTTAGACCAGAGGAAGGGAATCTGGGGATCTCTGGGCACTCTAACCCCCTGGGCAGCAGGGAGAACAGAGGCCCCTTACGGAGATAAATAGCCTCCCGGCCGCTCCCCCTCCAACAGGGCTCCACCATTTTGGAGGAGCAGCCCCAGCCAAGCAAAGCCCACAGCAACAGCGGAGATAAACCCCATAGCAACTGGGCAGGAAGCAGAAGCCCTGTCTGCGCACAGCTGCCCAGCACAAGCCACTAGAGGTCGCTATTCTCCCAGGAGAAGGCCACAAACCAACAAGAAGGGGAGCTCTTCCAGCGGTCACTCGTACCAGCTCTGCAAACTATCTCTATCACCATGAAAAGGCAAAACTACAGGCAGACAAAGATCACAGAGACAACACCTGAGAAGGAGACAGACCTAACCAGTCCTCCTGAAAAACAATTCAAAATAAAAATCATGAACATGCTGACAGAGATGCAGAGAAAAATGCAAGAGCAATGGGATGAGATGCAGAGAAAAATGCAAGAGCAGTGGGATGAAGTCCGGAAGGAGATCACAGATGTCAGGAGGGAGATCACAGAGGTGAAACAATTCCTGGAAGGATAAGCAGAATGGATAAGATGCAAGAGGCCATTGAAGGAATAGAAACCAGAGAACAGGAACATATAGAAGCTGACATAGAGAGAGATAAAAGGATCTCCAGGAACGAAACAACACTAAGAGAACTATGTGACCAATCCAAAAGGAATAATATTCATATTATAGGGGTACCAGAAGAAGAAGAAAGAGGAAAAGGGATAGAAAGTCTCTTTGAAGAAATAATTGCTGAAAACTTCCCCAAACTGGGGGAGGAAATAATCAAACAGACCACAGAAATACACAGAACCCCCAACAGAAAGGATCCAAGGAGGACAACACCAAGACACATAATAATTAAAATGGCAAGGATCAAGGACAAGGAAAGAGTTTTAAAGGCAGCTAGAGAGAAAAAGGTCACCTTTAAAGGAAAACCCATCAGGCTAACATCAGACTTCTCGACAGAAACACTACAGGCCAGAAGAGAATGGCATGATATACTTAATGCAATGAAACAGAAGGGCCTTGAACCAAGGATACTGTATCCAGCATGACTATCATTTAAATATGATGGCGGGATTAAACAATTCCCAGATAAGCAAAAGCTGAGGGAATTTGCTTCCCACAAACCACCTCTACAGGGCATCCTACAGGGACTGCTCTAGATGGGAGCACCCCTAAAAAGAGCACAGAACAAAACACACAACATATGAAGAATGGAGGAGGAGGAATAAGAAGGGAGAGAAGAAAAGAATCTCCAGACAGTGTATATAATAGCTCAATAAGCGAGCTAAGTTAGGCAGTAAGATACTAAAGAAGCTAACCTTGAACCTTTGGTAACCATGAATCTAAAGCCTGCAATGGCAATAAGTACATATCTCTCAATAGTCACCCTAAATGTAAATGGACTTAATGCACCAATGAAAAGACATAGAGTAATAGAATGGATAAAAAAGCAAGACCCATCTATATGCTGCTTACAAGAAACTCACCTTAAACCCAAAGATAAGCATAGACTAAAAGTCAAGGGATGGAAAAACATATTTCAGGCAAACAACAGTGAGAAGAAAGCAGGGGTTGCAGTACTAATATCAGACAAAATAGACTTCAAAACAAAGAAAGTAACAAGAGATAAAGAAGGACACTACATAATGATAAAGGGCTCAGTCCAACAAGAGGATATAACCATTCTAAATATATATGCACCCAATACAGGAGCACCAGCATATGTGAAGCAAATACTAACAGAACTAAAGAGGGAAATAGACTGCAATGCATTCATTGTAGGAGACTTCAACACACCACTCACCCCAAAGGATAGATCCACCGGGCAGAAAATAAGTAAAGACACGCAGGCACTGAACAACACACTAGAACAGATGGTCCTAATAGACATCTATAGAACTCTACATACAAAAGCAACAGGATATACATTCTTCTCAAGTGCACATGGAACATTCTCCAGAATAGACCACATACTAGCTCACAAAAAGAGCCTCAGTAAATTCCACAATATTGAAATTCTACCAACCAATTTTTCAGACCACAAAGGTATGAAAGTAGAAATAAATTCTACAAAGAAAACAAAAAGGCTCACAAACACATGGAGGCTTAACAACATGCTACTAAATAATCAATGGATCAATGAACAAATCAAAATAGAGATCAAGGAATATATAGAAACAAATGACAACAACAACACTAAGCCCCAACTTCTGTGGGATGCAGCGAAAGCAGTCTTAAGAGGCAAGTATATAGCAATCCAGGCACACTTGAAGAAGGAAGAACAATCCCAAATGAATAGTCTAACATCACAATTATTAAAACTGGAAAAAGAAGAACAAATGAGGCCTAAAGTCAGCAGAAGGAGGGACATAATAAAGATCAGAGAAGAAATAAACAAAATTGAGAAGAATAAAACAATAGCAAAAATCAACGAAACCAAGAGCTGGTTCTTTGAGAAAATAAACAAAATAGATAAGCCTCTAGCCAAACTTATTAAGAGAAAAAGAGAGTCAACACAAATCAACATAATCAGAAATGAGAATGGAAAAATCACGACAGACTCCACAGAAATACAAAGAATTATTAAAGACTACTATGAAAACCTATATGCCAACAAGCTGGAAAACCTAGAAGAAATGGACAACTTCCTAGAAAAATACAACCTCCCAAGACTGACCAAGGAAGAAACACAAAAGTTAAACAAACCAATTACAAGCAAAGAAATTGAAACAGTAATCAAAAAACTACCCAAGAACAAAACCCCGGGGCCGGACGGATTTACCTCGGAATTTTATCAGACACACAGAGAAGACATAATACCCATTCTCCTTAAAGTGTTCCACAAAATAGAAGAAGAGGGAATACTCCCAAACTCATTCTATGAAGCCAACATCACCCTAATACCAAAACCAGGAAAAGACCCCACCAAAAAAGAAAATTACAGACCAATATCCCTGATGAATGTAGATGCAAAAATACTCAATAAAATATTAGCAAACAGAATTCAACAGTATATCAAAAGGATCATACACCATGACCAAGTGGGGTTCATCCCAGGGATGCAAGGATGGTACAACATTCGAAAATCCATCAACATCATCCACCACATCAACAAAAAGAAAGACAAAAACCACATGATCATCTCCATAGATGCTGAAAAAGCATTTGACAAAATTCAACATCCATTCATGATAAAAACTCTCAGCAAAATGGGAATAGAGGGCAAGTACCTCAACATAATAAAGGCCATATATGATAAACCCACAGCCAGCATTATACTGAACAGCGAGAAGCTGAAAGCATTTCCACTGAGATCGGGAACCAGACAGGGATGCCCACTCTCCCCACTGTTATTTAACATAGTACTGGAGGTCCTAGCCACGGCAATCAGACAAAACAAAGAAATACAAGGAATCCAGATTGGTAAAGAAGAAGTTAAACTGTCACTATTTGCAGATGATATGATACTGTACATAAAAAACCCTAAAGACTCCACTCCAAAACTACTAGAACTGATATCGGAATACAGCAAAGTTGCAGGATACAAAATCAACACACAGAAATCTGTAGCTTTCCTATACACTAACAACGAATCAATAGAAAGAGAAATCAGGAAAACAATTCCATTCACCATTGCATCAAAAAGAATAAAATACCTAGGAATAAACCTAACCAAGGAAGTGAAAGACTTATACTCTGAAAACTACAAGTCACTCTTAAGAGAAATTAAAGGGGACACTAATAAATGGAAACTCATCCCATGCTCATGGCTAGGAAGAATTAATATCGTCAAAATGGCCATCCTGCCGAAAGCAATATACAAATTTGATGCAATCCCTCTCAAATTACCAGCAACATTCTTCAATGAATTGGAACAAATAATTCAAAAATTCATATGGAAACACCAAAGACCCCGAATAGCCAAAGCAATCCTGAAAAAGAAGAATAAAGTAGGGGGGATCTCACTCCCCAACTTCAAGCTCTACTACAAAGCCATAGTAATCAAGACAATTTGGTACTGGCACAAGAACAGAGCCACAGACCAGTGGAACAGATTAGAGACCCCAGAAATTAACCCAAACATATATGGTCAATTAATATTTGATAAAGGAGCCATGGACATACAATGGCAAAATGACAGTCTCTTCAACAGATGGTGCTGGCAAAACTGGACAGCTACATGTAGGAGAATGAAACTGGACCATTGTCTAACCCCATATACAAAGGTAAACTCAAAATGGATCAAAGACCTGAATGTAAGTCACGAAACCATTAAACTCTTGGAAAAAAACATAGGCAAAAACCTCTTAGACATAAACATGAGTGATCTCTTCTTGAACATATCTCCCCGGGCAAGGAAAACAACAGCAAAAATGAGCAAGTGGGACTACATTAAGCTGAAAAGCTTCTGTACAGCGAAAGACACCATCAATAGAACAAAAAGGAACCCTACAGTATGGGAGAATATATTTGAAAATGACAGATCTGATAAAGGCTTGACGTCCAGAATATATAAAGAGCTCACACGCCTCAACAAACAAAAAACAAATAACCCAATTAAAAAATGGGCAGAGGAACTGAACAGACAGTTCTCCAAAAAAGAAATACAGATGGCCAAGAGACACATGAAAAGATGCTCCACATCGCTAATTATCAGAGAAATGCAAATTAAAACTACAATGAGGTATCACCTCACACCAGTAAGGATAGCTGCCATCCAAAAGACAAACAACAACAAATGTTGGCGAGGCTGTGGAGAAAGGGGAACCCTCCTACACTGCTGGTGGGAATGTAAATTAGTTCAACCATTGTGGAAAGCAGTATGGAGGTGCATCAAAATGCTCAAAACAGACCTACCATTTGACCCAGGAATTCCACTCCTAGGAATTTACCCTAAGAACGCAGCAATCAAGTTTGAGAAAGACAGATGCACTCCTATGTTTATCGCAGCACTATTTACAATAGCCAAGAATTGGAAGCAACCTAAATGTCCATCGGTAGATGAATGGATAAAGAAGATGTGGTACATATACACAATGGAATACTACTCAGCCATAAGAAGTGGAAAAATCCAACCATTTGCAGCAACATGGATGGAGCTGGAGAGTATTATGCTCAGTGAAATAAGCCAAGCGGAGAAAGAGAAATACCAAATGATTTCACTCATCTGAGGAGTATAGGAACAAAGGAAAAACTGAAGGAACAAAACAGCAGCAGAATTACAGAACCCAAAAATGGACTAACAGGTACCAAAGGGAAAGGAACTGGGGAGGATGGGTGGGCAGGGAGGGATAAGGGGGGGGAAGAAGAAGGGGGGTATTAAGATTAGCATGCATGGTGGGGAGGGAGAAAGGGGAGGGTGGGCTGCACAACACAGAGAGGACAAGTAGTGACTCTACCACATTTTGCTAAGCTGATGGACAGTAACCATAATGTGGTTGTTAGGGGGGACCTGATATAGGGGAGAGCATAGTAAACATAGTATTCTTCAGGTAAGTGTAGATTAAAAATTTAAAAAAAAAAAAAGAAAGAAAGAAAGAAAAGGGGGATTACTCCTTAACAGGATAAAACTATTGGTAAATCAAAGATCAACGCATGCTTTAAATATCCTTAATGTTGATCACTTAAAGGGTGTCAGATGATCAGCTATGGAGGTACTCTTTTCTGATAATATTCCTTTCTCTTAATTAAAAAAAAAAAAAAAAAAAAGCAGTTACTGTGTGCTGACCTCCAATGAGTTCTGCACAGTGGTATAGAGGGCATGTCAAAGTGTGGGCAAAGGGTCTGTTTGTTTCTACGCAGAAGATCAAGGCCTAGCTTGGATACCCAGAAAATGAACTAAGATACGATATGAGGAGGAGCTTCCGGCATCAGCACTCTCTGGAGGACTCGTGCCGGGGGATGATCATCAAAAAGCCTCCACAGGGATCCGGACGATGCTGCGGTTGTGGCTGCATCCAGCCCACCGTCTCCTGGACTTGCCATAAGAAGGAGGAGGGAGATGTCTAGGCTGGCATGTGCATACAGTGAGACAACGAATTTGACCGGATCTGTACTGTTGGAACTCAACCAGGAGTTGGGAGGGGTGCAAGTTGTAGCACTCCAAAATCTCATGACTATAGACTATCTATGGTTAAAAGAACATATGGGATGTGAACAGATCCCAGAAATGGGCTGCTTTAATTTGTCTGATGGTTCAAGTACAGTTGGACAATATCCATCATATCATAGATAAATTTTCACAAATGCCTAGGGTGCCTAAATGGTTTTCTTGGCTTCACTGGAGATGGATGGTAATTATAGATTTGCTTTGTTCATGTCACCGTATTCCTATTATGTTAATATGTGTGTGCAAATTAGTTAGTAGTTTAAAACCTATACATACTTAAGGTACTATACAAGAAGATATGTCAAAGAAATAATCAATCCTCCCAAGTTTCCTTCATATGCTACATCTATAGCTTTTCTTCTTCCTTCCTAATTACAAACCTTAAATAGAATTCGTGCCTCATATCGAATTTACCGAGTATCATAATTCCTCCAGGTGGTAAAGATACCTCGAGACAAGTGCTGGGCATAGAAGCCACAGGGCATAAATCTGCAAAGAAGTAAAAAGCTAACCTTTGCAAACAATATGGCTTCTCTCTCACTTACCAACTTTACATTTCCCTGTATGGCCCCGGAAGATGACTGGTTAGCCAGAGACGGGTAAGATTCCTCAAGGGAGGAACAACCTAAGACAGGCACAGTCGCAGGGGGGCCATCAGGTGAGAATTTGGGGATCAACAGAGGTGAGGCTCAGAACCTCACCCCCCCTGCTTTGAGAGAAATCTTCTGCATCCGTGGATGTCTTGCTGCCCTTGTCTAGCCTGGATTAATACTTAGTCCATAGGCACACACCTGATCATCTGATCATCTACATTTGCCTTCTTACAGCACTAAACTATGTTTTCTACCTTTATCTTGCATCTACCTACCACTTCAGCATTTTATTAAAAATAAAAATAATAATAATAATAGGAGAAATGTGGGATCAACATATAAATCAAGTACAAAAATCAAATGAATATTCATATTTGACCTGATGGTTTATAGGTCATATTGCATGATCAAAACCGAAAGTTTCTGTGATGAATGCCCTTGTACTGTTCACCATGTAAGAATTTATTCACTCTGTAAGAATTCGTTCACCATGTGAGAACTTGTTCGTTATGCTTCAGAAGATTGGAGACTGACGAGAATTAGGCTTGAGATGGATTAATGATTGTACATTGAGCATTGACCCCCCTATACTGAATTTTATTGTTGTTAACAACCATTTGATCAATAAATATGAGAGATGCCCTCTCAAAAAAAAAAAAACAAAAAAAACAGAACTGAGCCATTTCAATGGCCAAGACTTAAGAGATGCTCATGGTTGGACACCCCAAGATGCCACAGTTGTCACATCACTCTTCCTGAGGTTGACAAATCATTCCATTTGCCCCTTGATTCTGTGAGTTTTACAATACTCTTCCAAATACTCTTTTATTAAATAAAAAACAGAGACAGCTTTTTATTTCACCAACTAACACACAGACATATATGTAACACTAGGGTAACAGAAACATCAGCTCTGAGTACCTATCTTATCAAGCAGTATGCCATTAGAGACAGATAAATACAGTAAGTAAACTTCAACAACATTTGATTGCAGCTTTTCTGGCTAAGTACCTTGTCTTTACTGGGAAAAATAATTTGATCCCAACGTTTAAAATTGTATGCTCAGGGTATACACTAACATTAACTTCAACGTAACCAACCTTCACTATTTTCTCCATGAAGAGCCTTTTCTTCCCCCAATGAAATCAAGGTAGAACTGCATAAAATTTAGTGTGATTTTAAGATCTGTTATTGCAAAATGGTGCATAGGTTGCTCTTACTCCTTTTATCTGATGTGTCAAATCCCAAGTAATAAAAATACTGCTTAAGAAAACAAACACATAAACTTAAAATGCTTACTTCAAAGCACAGAAAATTTGAGATTTGTCTTCACACACATTAGTAAATTCACCCACCTGAGCACCATTCACTTTGGTAATGAAGGAACAGATTTGAATTCTAACAGCCTCATTGACTATCTCATACCAATAATTACAGGGAGAACATACAGAGTCAATCTATCAAGATAAAATCATCAGGTCGAAATAACCAAGCTAAAACTCCCAGAAAAATCTACTAGAACTTCATTAAACACCAACAATAGGTCATATCAATAAACAGATGAACAAAGAGCAACTCTTTGTTCCAGGCACAGGGCTATGTAATGCAAAAAGCAAAGAACACAGAGACTTTGTCTTTGACTTAAAGGGATTAAATTTTAAGAGAATAAAACACCTAAAAATATAACATTAATGATAGGAGCTGTGGTCAAGAACAGACTCTAGATCCAGACACCTGAATTGAATTTTAGATCTGCCACTTAGTGGCTGTTAGACCTTGGGCAAATTATGTAATCCCTCTGTGCCTCCATTTCCGTACCTATAAAATGTGGGTAATATTATTATTTACCTCTTGAATTATTGTTCAGGATTGAATGACTTAATTCAAGTAAAGTTCTGAAAACAGTGCCTGGAAGAACATAAACACTACAAATGGCATCTATTATAGTTTTATTATTGAAATCTTTCAAAATAAGTGCCAAATCAGACATAAAGGCAGAAATACTCTACTCTAGGAGTCCACAGAAAAAGGAAAATACAGTGGGCTGGAATGCAGAGAAGTAAGCTAATATAACAGTGAAGACGTGGGGACAGGAAAAAGTAGGTATAATCAGAGGGTAGGGAAAGATGGCTCTCCATCTTTGGAAGAGTGACTCAAAAGGAAATTGACAGGATATATGATTCCACAGGCTAGATAAGACTACGATGTAGGGGTTGGGGATGCTGATACATGATGTAGTAAGATTTTAATCCATTGGCAATGAGAGATTCACTAGATACGTCTGAGCAAAGGATCGGCAAAATAAAAGACATAATTCAGAAATGTGTCTCTTTGGAAAGAGAGAATAAAATGAATTGTTTAGACCAGAGTGGAAAACTGAATTAACGGTACCATCAGAGATCTGACAGCAAGGACCGCCTGTACATCTGACAGTGTCCTCTGCTTTGTTCACAATGATCCTTCCTTCTCTTTCCTTTTCACAGTCCCATTTGTTTCCCCTGAGATGGAACTGGTATCGCTCTAACATCTCAACATTTTAACAGGAAGAGCACAGTGATATAGAAGTGTAATAAATTATTTGAGCTAATAAATACCACCTACAATTCAGCAAGCATCATCCAGAGAAAACCGAACATTTCAGAAAGTCATATGCAATCAGTGAAGGAGTGTATTAAGCATTATATTAAATATTCACAAGCTTCACATTTACCCCAACAACTCAGCCATGGGCTAAGACTCCACATCATCCACTGCTGTAGACAAGCACATGTGATGGAAATGCACTTGGCAGAGCTAGGCTTGGAGACAATGTGCTGCTTCAATTGTTTATGCAGCTGCTTTAAGCTTCCTCCACGATGCTCCCCATCACACAGAAAAGTCATTTCATTAGAGTCCAAATGAAAAATCAAGTCCAGTGGCATCGTGAGAATCACCTGCCCACTTCTCCCTTCCTCAAACTTGACAGTAGACAGTCCATTGAGCTGCGAAGCTAAGTAGAGAAGGAATACCTTCATTCTTTGTAACTCGTTCAATGTTGGAGACAAAATATTCTTCCAGTGTCATTTAAGTCACCAAGTGTCAGCATAAGCCAATTTCTTTATGTTCTGCCTTCAGGATAGACAGTTGCTATGCCCTATAAAGGCCATTCTCGGTTCCATAAAATAGGATGAGAAACAAGGGAACAAAGGAAGGCTCCAGTGACTTAGAATGATACAACCTTACCATATACATTTCCAGTGCTGGAAGATGTCTGGGGAAAATCTGCAAATGCAGGTCACAAACTTGGGCAGCTACCACCATGTGTACAATCCCTTTGATCCCACATTCTCCCTATGGTAGCAGTTTTATTTTAGAAAAAAAGTTTATTTGGATTCAATGCAACAAGATTTAGGATTATTAAGAAAGAAATGCCTATCAGCCCATCATATAACATTGTGTTTTCATCTATTATGCTCCAGACTTCAGTATGTACACAAATTTGACATACTGGTTGCAATCATGATATTTAAGTCATTTGGCAATCTGCTTTTTTTCATTTGTGTTATAAAGAGCTTTCCATGTTTCTACACAGTCTTAATAATTATTATTTTAATAGCTGCTTAACAGAATAGCATAAATATTTAAAGAGCACAACAGATGAGTAGAGGACTGTATTTCTAACTTTATTACATAATTAGAGTTTTAAAACTCTTAACAGAGTTTCATCTGTAAAATGAGAAGTGCAGCAAAGTGATCTACAAAGTCCTTTGGAATTCCAGTCTTTAAAAGGCTTAAATCCATTGTTTCTACCACAGTCAGTTTAAGTAAATTTCCTTGTGGATTATCAATTCACTAAATCCTTCAAGCAGAAAGTGTTGTAAAAAAATAACTCCTGATTTGAAGTATCATAACAGAAAGTATGTATCACTTAGGGGGAGATTCCAACATTTCCACTAAATACATATGACATCTAAGACGGGTTAACTCTTTAAATCAGAGATAATCACATTCTGTGAGGAATGGCATATGTGCCACCCGGTGATTTTCTTTTTTTAACAGCTTTACATTGGTATAATGTATATACATTAAAATTCACTTGTTTTAACTGTACCATTAAATGACTTTAGTATATTAAAGAGTTGTGTGGTTATCTAATTTTAGAGTATTTCCATCACCCCAGGAAGAAACCTCATATCTATTTTCAGTCACATCCCATTTTCACCTACAGTCCATTAACCTACTTTCTGCCTCTATAGCTGGGGCTTTCTGGGTATTTCATGCAAATGAAAATCATACAACATGTGGTCTTTTGTGTCTGGGTTCTTTCACTCAGCATAACATTTTTGAGGGTCCCATAATGAGGGTTCATTTGTTTTTGTTTCCTCCTCCCCCTCCCTCACATCACATTAAACTCTTCCAGTGCCAATTAGGGTAATAATGATCCTGAATGGGAAACTGGTTGAATTAAGATAGATAGATTAGATAGATAGATAGATAGATAGATAGATAGATAGATAGATAGATAGATATACACACACACACACTGGACTACTATATGTAATTGTAAAAGATAATAAAGAAGATCTATTACAAAAATGGGCGGAGGACCTGAACAGATATTTTTCCAAAGAAGAAATACAGATGGCCAACAGGCATAAGAAAAGATGCTCCACATCACTAATCATCAGGGAAATACAAATCAAAACCACAGTGAGAAATCACCTCACACCAGTCAGAATGGCTACCATCCAAAAGACAAGAAACAATAAGTGTTGGCATGGATGTGGAGAAATGGGAACCCTCCTACACTGTTGGTGAGAATGTCAATTGGTTCAACTGTTGTAGAAAGCAGTATGGAGGGTCCTCAAAAAACTAAAAATAGAAATACAATTTGACCCAGTAATTCCACTCCTAGGAATTTATCTGAAGTAAACAAGATCCCTGATTCAAAAAGACATATGTACCCCTATGTTTATCACAACACTATTTACAATAGCCAAGATATGGAAGCAACCTGTCCATCAGTAGATGAATGGATAAAGCAGAGGTGGTACATACACACAGTGAAATATTATTCAGCCATAAAAAGAAAAGAAGTCCTGCCATTTGCAACAACATGGATGACCTGGAGGGTATTATGCTCAGTGAAATAAGCCAGGCAGAGAAAGACAAATACCATATGGTTTCAATTATTTGTGGAATCTGAAAACAAAACAAAATGAACAGAACAGCAGTAGACTCACAGACATTGAGAAGTAACTGGTGGTTACCATGGGGGAGGGCTTGATATGGGTTGGTGGGAGGGTGAGCAAAGAGGCACAAAACTTCTCAATCATAATATAAGTTGGTCACAGGGATAGTACAGCATGGAGAATATAACCAATGATTTTGTAACATCTTCCTATGTTGACAGACAGTAACTGCTAGTGTGGCTAAGGATTTAATAATAATTCTTACCCAGTTAATAATATGGGTACCTGTTGAACCACTATGTTATAAATCTGAAACCAATATAAGATTGTATATCAATGATACTTCAGTAAAAAAAAGAAAAAAGATAATAAAGAAGATCTCTATGAATTTCCAGGAGATATTAGTAAATGAAAAAAGCTAAGTGTACAGAAGCATATATATGGTATACTACTTTTTGTGTTCGAAAAGAATGGGACTTTTAAAAAATATACAAGTGTCTGCGTCATACAAAAAAGAAAACAAAAGAAAGCCCGGAAAACAAGCTGGTTATTTATAAGGATGGGAGAGAATCAAGTAGAAAGGATAAGGAAGGGAGTGACCTTTCAATATCCTACACATTCAAAATTAAAATTTAATCAGTAAGAATGAGGAAGAAGGGAAACAAATAAACAGAAGCATATAGACACACACAGATGTATAAGTATCTGTGTATGTACATATGCATGTTTGTGTGTGTGTGTGTGTGTGTGTATGTATATCTGCATATATTTTCTAGCTCCATTCTTGACAAGGTCAACAAGCAAAATCACCTCCAATAGTCATAAGAACATCTGGGAATCTGCTCATTCTCTGCTCTAAATGTCATCTTGAGAGAACTTCTGATACACATGGTCACAACCTGCCTGTGCTAAGGCCACACAAGAATAGTGCTTGTGCTCTTTTGTAATTGCATCTATTCTGGGACACTGGTCACCAAGCTGTGCATTAGCAGGTAAAAAAAAAAAATTCCAGATCCTTTGCAAGAGAACCTTTTCAGCAAAAAGGTTCATGAGTGAATTGATTTTTTTGCTAGGTTTCAGAGATTAGAGTAAATCTAAATGATAGAAAGGGATTAGCTTCTGAAAACAATTTCATCTGTATGTGGGAAAATGCCAAATAATGCAAATAATATTTCTCTCAAAGGAAAGAAAAGGAAATTTCCCAAAATCATCAAAGCAGAAGTAAAGTGTATGTTTGAGTCTCAGCACAGAACAAAACACACCTGGGACCCAGGACGTAGTGAGCACTGAGACACCTTGCTGACGGGCAGTGCAGTAGAATGACAGAGGCTGTCCAAGGGCCCACAACCAGAAGGAGAGGGAGCGAAGAGGTCCGGTTCAGGCTCTCTCACTAACTGGCTGTACGGTCTTCAGAAGGTCATGGTGTACCTCTTAATATGCCACTTCCCTCACCGTAAAACTGCATTTTCCTCTAAGTTCTGTGAGTCTATAAAACAGCTGATCTAGCTTCCATTAATATTATTTTATCTCTCAAGAAGACAAAATTCCAATCCATCCAAAAGCCTTTCAGAATAACTTCAAAGAAAAAAAAAATCCTGATTAACATCTGGATATCTTACTATAGACATGGATTTTTTAATGATTTTTACATAAAATGCAACTGCTCTTCACAGAGAACTGTTTCACCTGAAAAGCTCTTCCTTGCCAGTAGTTGAGCCTAAAAGTCAAGTCACACCATTTTAGGAATAAATATGCTTACAAATAACCAAAGAGAGCTCCACTGTTAAGTCGTGATTCTTCCCAGTGAAGAGCAAACAATGTGCAGTTTACTGATTTTTTTTTTTTCCAATGCCTAAATCACTCCTCTGGAGAAGATAAAATCATTTGAAAGGCTTTTAGAAACTAAGTGGTTTCTAAACAAGTAGGGTTTTGGGACTTACTTGCGAACCTTATAAGCACATAGTCGAAATGTTTGCAAAGTTGATAAATACATACACGGAGATTTAGTTCAAAGAAAGGGGGAGAGGAATTAATCAGTAATTTTTAAATGTCAGAACCTTTTCTTAAATTTTATTCAAGTCTTCTCAGACAACACCTTCTTTTTCAATGAAACCTATTTATAGTCAACAATTGTTTCTGTTCCGTAACTGATAGACCTGGAAAACCAGTGAAATACAAATATGAGTTCATAACAATATGGTTTTATTGGTTTTACATAATGTTATTCCATGATGAAGGGGGATATGAATTTTAAAATTCTAAATTTAGTCCCATCTAATATGTAGAGAGTTTTCTACTTCAATATAAAATCAGAAACTACAGTGTCACCCACCATTCCACAATACAGTTTGTTATAAAATACATACATATATATATATATATATTCTCTCTATATATATATATCAAAACTACAGATCCTGTTCCATCATTTATTCAGTGATATGACATTATACTACTCAGGAACAACATTCCCAGACCACAAGAAATACTGGCCTTAGAGCCATCTAACAAGTGTTTTTTTCATGGTTCTTTACCCTGGCTGTACATTAAAATCTCTTGGGGACCTTATTAAAAGTGTTGATCACAAAGCCCTACTGCATACCAATTAAATCAGCATCTCTCGGGGTGGAGTTGGCAGCTGGATTTTTTTGTTATTCATTTGTTTGCTTAATATGCCCAGAGATTCTACTATGTATCCAAAGTTAAGGCTATTGACATATTGGCTCACTCCTCTTACTATCTCTTTGAAATAAGTAGAGATAATTAATTGTATCTCATTGAGGCAGAGAAGTGAAGAACTTGCCTGAGGTAATCAAGCTAGTAAATGGCACAGCCAAGGATTGAAACAAGGCACCCTGAATTCCTGGGCAGCTTTCTCTCCATTTCACTACACGGAATGTCTGCCTTCATGTTCTGTCTAGGCCACTAATTGGTTCATCACTGGGAAGACTTTTAAACAGTCTTGATTCCAATTTTCTGATCTATAAAAATGAGGAATCAGTTGCTGGCTTCTAAGACCCCTTCTGCCAAATAGTAGGAGTCTATAATATTCCAGGTCCAGCTTTTAGAAACCTTATGTATCATGGTGACACTATTTCATGACAAGACTGGTAAATAGTATGTAAAAACTTAACAGTAACATAGCGGGTGGGATGCAAAAAATAAGGACTAAGGAGGGGATGTGTGGAGGTGAACTCCAGAGGAGACAGAATTTGAAACTGACTCCTGAAGATCATAGTAAGAGCACTTGGTGCACTTTTTAAAAAATTGCTCTTGTTCTAGATCTGTGTATACTTTTCTCCCAAAATTTAGAATATGTAAGTGGTAGTTGTGATTATTTTAAATGGAGTACAAATATTCTGTTCACCATATAAAAAATTAGACTTTAATTCTTGTTCATAGTAACTAGAAAGCCAGTTCACTTACTGCTTACTCCTAATCATCTTGGATGTTTCTTGAGTGACACTGGGCAAGGGCAATTTAATCAGCTATCCGAGTGAGGCTCAACCTTCCCCAAAGCCAGCAAAATATCTTCTCTTAGTCCCACAAACAGTCATGTCAGAATGTTTAAAAGAAAAAAAGTTCACCATACCACACATTAAATTCAAAGTGATAGCTTATTGTTTGAATGGTGTTTAGTTCAAAATGTGAGTGTACTGCGCTGTTAGGAGACAGAAATTGAGTGCAGTCCTTGGACAAATACAACTTCTCCTGTGGCAGCAACTGGTCCGCAATTTTGGCTTTCTCTAAAATACAGACTCCTAGACCCCATTTCCAGAAATCCTTGAGAATCTGCATTTTCAAAGCTCTCTCAGATAATTCTGAAGGCCATTAAAGTTGAAAACTAGAGCTCCCTAGCATCATTACAACTCACCGGCATCACTACAGCTCACCTGCATCATTATAGCTCACCTGCATCATTACAGCTCACCTGCATCATTACAGCTCGCCTTACTTGCTTAGCATGTGGCCACAGGAGCCAATCTGTTTTCCAGGGGCTTACTTCAGTCACTTAAATGGAAGAAGCAAAGGAGACTTTCTGCTCAGTTGCATATTAGGACATTAGCACAAGGTTTTGTCCCCAACTGATAAAACTTGAAATATACCAGTTAAGGCAGGAGTTAAAAGATAGGAATTTCCAACATTCAAATAATCATTATCGACTGTTTCTCTATAACCTCTTATCTCCTTGGAGGATGCTCAATTCCTCTCAATTCCTCTCAATTTCAGATCTGTTCCAGTTTACACATAGCTGCTAAATAGGACAGAGGTGCTTTCTTAGTTCTGAGCCTTAGTAACTAACCAGCATTTTATCTGACCTCACTTACACCCCATCCAGAATCATCTTTTTGAAAAACAAAACACCTCTACAGGGTACACACAGCGTGTTACACAAACTGACATAAATATTTGTTGAGGCTGTTCTTGTCACATTCATTTCAAGTCAGTGTGCACACTTTCCATCTGCCTCCAGCATTTATTTTAATTGCACTTTAAAAGAAAATTCTATTCTGTACTCCAACAATTCATATGCCCCCAACGGTTCCCAATTCTTACACACAGCCCCTATTTTCTTCACTGTTTGTTTTTCTCCAAAACAGGGAAGTCAGGTAATCATAACTGATCTCACTTGAACTTTCCTAATTTGGTCCACAGAAGTCCTACTTTTTATGTGCCTTTAAGGCTCTCCACCTAAGAGCCAAACAACAGCAAATGAAGGAAGAAATCACATTTTCTCCAGAAAACAAAGTGTCCCTCCCACCAAGCCTTTGTTGCTCTAGAAGTGGAAGGTTTCAGAGACTACTTGCTGAGCTGAAACACGCCTGGCACCTTCCAGCCACAGACAGTCGGAAACTCAGTTGTATGGCATTTAAGCAGGCACCTTATTTCTGTGGCAGGTGTTTCTATGGAAAAAGAAAATTCATGCTAAAACACATAAAAACAGGTCTCCAGGTCTCAGTGTGGTAAAGAAAATGCCTGGGTGAATTCCTTAGGTTTATTTTTTTTTTAATCACTTTTCCTCATCCAACCTCTGGTCCTAATATCATAAACTTACCCTATTTTTTCTTTTTAAAATTTAAATCCACATAAACATCACTGAGTAACTGCATATTCATCACAGCTTGTTACATTTTGATTGGAGTTGCGACCCCAAATCACTGCACTATAGATCTTAAAATCATTTTTTAAAGTAGAAAAATCTAAAAATGGGAGAAAGATTTTTAAAAAACTGAGAACTTCTTTTAAGTTATATTTGCATATATAATCAGAGCAGATGTGCTATAAAGTTTTCTAAAGAGTCAATTCCCCCAAAACAGGCCAACATTAAAACTGTAACTATGCAGATTAAAAAGAATTCTTAAGTCTGTCTGCACTCAGAAATAATTACACACAGTAACACACACATATGCATGTGAACACAAACATTCACACAGTTACTCAGCAGCACAAGGCTGACCACCAAGCAAGAATAAACAGTGCTGAGAAGTGCCCCGTGATGACCCTGTAGTTGGTGGGGTATTTCAAGTAAATCATGGGAAGCATACAAGAACTGGCAAGGGACAGAAAAAATGTCATGGAGGGCAGAGGGATTGATCAAAAGAGTAGGAAATATTAGATACAATATTGGGAGGGACAAGAAGGAACATCTGAAAGCAAAACTTTTGATGGTGAAAAAGAGAAATGGCAGGACAGAACCAACAGCTAACAAAGAGCTGAAGTCCAGGAAAAAGCAGGAGATGGGGAGGAAAGATGATGACCACCAGGAGCATCTTCACGTCAGCAACACAGAACACTGGGGAGTCGTACATGACACTGGGAGGCCAGTGGAAGGCAGGACCTATATTTCAGCCACCACACTATTACAATTTTAAACACAAAAGCAACACCATATGACTAAGTCTGTCCTCTTAGAAGCTTTTCCAGAGTAAGGATCCCACCCTTCTATAACACATGTAAAGGGCAGAAGTCCTAATGGAAAGTAGGTTTAACTGCATGTAAAAATATCTATACAGACCAAAAACAAAATTCAAAATAATCAAACAGGTTAGGAGAAAATATTTGCAAAGATACAGTACAAATAAAGGATTAATATCCCTGATATAAGGGGTTCCTGCAGTCAAAAAGGAAAAAAAACTAAAAATAGGCAAAAGAAGATAGAGACAATTTACAGAAGAAATGACCAGAAATATATAATAGAAAATGCTTAACATTAGTCATGGTAAAACATTTCAATTTGAAGTGAAATATCAGTATTTCACCTGATAAGCACAAATTTTAATGTTAAAACAAATTATTGGGGATGAAGTTGAGAGGCCCATAATAAGGCTATAAATTAGGTGACTTTATCTGAAGCAATTTGGCAATATTTATTTGAACTTAAAACAAACATGCATTTTGACCTTGCAATCATAATGCTAGGGATTTATCTTATACAGAACTGGCATGAGGAAACAAAAAAATAAAGACACATGGCTGATCACTGACATCGTTTGTTAATGTCTAAAAACAAACGAGGAATAATCTAATGTCCATGAGGCCACATTAACTAAATTACAGGTTAACCATAAATCAAAATATGTTATCAAAAAGAATATTATTGATCTAAATTTGCCAAAACAGAAGTCTAAGATATACAACTGGGGGAAAGGTGGGGAGCTACAAAATAATATTTACAGCATGATGCTTCTAGTTGAGTTTATATACATATATGGTCTTAGAAAACTTCTGAAATTTGTGGAAAGGGAATGGTACTTACAGAGGAAAAGACAAGGGGACTTTAATGCCCTCCTTAAAGCCTTCTGCACTGCTGAGGAATTTTGTCTTTGCCATGACCAAGTACTGCTTTGAAAAAAACTTAAAAACATAGGGAAAATGTTATATTTACTCTAAAATCACACATACATGTAAGAGCAAGCTAAATGAAATATTGCCATACCTTTGAAATCTGCCAAGCGCAAACATGATGAAGTGAACAGAAAGCTGCGGGACTTGCATTTGAAGCTGGCCTCGCTGCCCTCTGCCATCAACGATTCTCCATGTCATAGTTAATGTAGTACTTTTTTATTAAAGTATCACTGATATACAATCTTACAAAGGTTTACATGAACAACATTGTGCCTTGTGGTTTCAACATTCACCCATATTATCAAGCCCCCCCTCCCACACATACCCCATTGCAGTCACTGTCCATCAGCGTAGCAAGGTGCCACAGAGTCACTACTCGTCTTCTCTATGCTGTACTGCCTTCCCCATGACCTACCTATACTGTGAGTGCTAATTATAGTGCCTCTGATCCCCTTCTCCCTCCCTCCCCATCTACCCTCCCCAATCCCTTCCCTTTGGTGACTGTTAGTCCCTTCTTGGAATCTGTGAGTCTGCTGCTGTTTTGTTCCTTCAATTTTGCTTTGTTGTTATACTCCACAAATGAGTGAAATTATTTGGTATTTGTCTTTCTTCACCTGGCTTGTTTCACCGAGCATAATACCCTCTAGCTACATCCATGTTGCTGCAAATAATTAGGATTTATTTTCTTTTTATGGCTGAATAATAAATACTCCATTGTGTATATGTACTGCATCTTGTTTATCCATTCATCTACTGATGGACACTTAGGTTGCTTCCATTTCTTGGCTATTGTAAATAGTGCAGCAATAAACATAGGGGTGCATCTGTCTTTTTGAATCAGGGATTTTGTTTTCTTCAGGTAAATTCCCAGGAATGCAATTCCTGGGTCAAACGGTATTTCTATTTTTAGTTTCTTGAGGAACCTCTATACTGCTTTCCACAATGGTTGAACCAATTTACATTCACACCAACAGAGTAGAAGAATGGTACTTTTTAAATGTTGATTAAACTTTTCAAAACAATCCAACTACCTCTCACAGGATGTAAAATTAATTGCAAACTCCTCACTCTGTCCCATTCCTCCTAACTGACCTCCAGGCTCCTCTGAGTTCCCCAACACACTGTGCACTCACTGCTCCCTCTCCCTGGAATGCTTCCCCCCACCAACTCGTAGTTTTGCATGGGTAAATTCTTCTTGAAATTCAGGCTTAAGATTAAGTAACCCAAGGGGGAGGTCATGATCATCCAATCTGAAGAGGCCCCTCAGTCATCTATTATTAACAGCCATTTACTTCTCTGTTTTCTGCCACTGCCCAGTAAAATATAAGCTTCATGAGGACGTTTCATTCACCCACGTTTTCCTGTGCCCAGAGTAGTGTGCCTGGCACACAGCAGTTATGCTATGCATTTTTGCCCATTAGATTAATGAATTTGTGGTTCCTGATGAACAGCTTTAAAAGACATCTCCAACTCATCTATTGCCATGAAAAGAAACAAAAGAGTATTTTATGAATAAAAACTGGGGAGTGATTTGTGTCTATCTCAGAAACAGTGATTTTTATCATTTAACCCCAAGATTTGACTAGGAGTCGATACAAATGGTGAAAAATGGTAACATTAGCTTACGTAGTAATCAAATTGTCATTCGTGCTAATAATGAAGAACATAATTTCCTTTCAAAGTGTTTTATTAGCCCTTTCAGAGTATAGCAGAGCTACCCAGCTAGCTAAAGAACTTATCCAATCAAAATATTATATTCTTCCAGAACTCCAAGTTCAATATAGGCAAACTGCCTACAGCAGGTCTTGAGCGGTTCATAAGATTTTACCATATCATCAGTGAGACAGCATTATTTTGGCCCTTTCAGTTTTTCTGATGATTCACCCCTCATTTGGTATCTGTCACCCGTATTTACTTTTCTCCAACTCCTACACTGTAGTGAATCACACAAAGGTAAGGCTCTAACCTTACAAATTACATTTGTATAGTATACATCATGGGAAAAGGAGAAAAGACTATAGGCTTTATACCAAACTGCCAAGTACAGATATTTCTGGACTACAGGATTACAGATGATTCATATTCTTCTCTATTTTCTTCTGTTTCCTCCCTTTTTTTTGTAGTTAAAAAGCAGTCTTTTTTAAATAAAAAAATAACTGTTTTTATTTTGTTAACCATCTAACATGCAATTTTCCCATGTGGAATAAGAACTGAAAAAGAGAACTGAAAATTAAAAGACAAATGCTTTAGTATGACAGAAAAAAAATTTTTAATTTAAAATATTTATCATCACAAAACTTCTAATTTTTAGTTTAAGAGGGAAAATATTTTACTTCTAAAATTTATTTGTCTAACTCAAAAATCCAGATGCAAATTTGTTATTAAAAATAATACTGATCCACATTGAAGTCAGGGACACCTGACTTCAAGCCAGAGCAAAGCATAATATAGAAAACAATTCTGATAATTTAGTAGATTCACAAGAGCACAGTAGAACCAGAGAAGATGCCCCCCAAAATGCTAAGTTACAAGCCTGAAAATGGGATGGTGCTCTTGCATATAAGTGACTGTGTCAGCCCCCATACAGTGATAGGATCACTACCAAATTCAAGGTATGTTGCGTTTAAACATGATTCATACACCTACTGAAGCAATAGGATTTCAGTTCAGAAAAAAAAAACGTCACTCAGGCAGCAGTACAAGCCAACACGCTGGAGAGGCAGGGTGCCTGCTCCCCCTGCCCTGGAACACGACATTCGGTGTGGGGATGAACAATGTACAGACTCAGCCCATGATGCTGCTTCTCTAAAAACTTATTCACAGGACAAATATGTCCCAGTCTGCATGCTATTTTGAATTTTTGCAACTGATTCAGCACTCCAATTGCTGATATAAGTACTGTAATCAGAAATTCTTTTCCTGTAGCAGAACAAGGGCAATTCAAACATCAGAGTTTATCCTTACAGTCTCAATCTGAAAGATCAAAAAAGCACCAACTGGGCCTACATCTTCTTTAAACCTCAGAAAACATTTGCAGCACTGTCAAAACAGTGTGATTCTAATGACAGAAGAAACTTTTGATGAATAATGCAGAAGCATCTGCCAGCAGTTACAAAACAATTACCACGATTGGTCATTGAAACAAGCCATCCTAGGTGAGCAAGTGACCAGAGGACTCGCTTTTGTTTTTAAGTACTCAACTCAGGAACATGAAGATAATCCACAGGGTTCATTTAACTGAAATCACATTTCCAACCAATGTACACTTCCTTTTGTTCTTGAAATGTGGAGATCCAAGGTTTCAGCCTCCCTGGCCAGCTCAGCTCATATAAGGCACCTTTCAGTAGTTTCACAGTGACCATCAGCTCTGCCCAGTGGGGGAAGTGGCTTAAGGGTCATATCAGCAAACAATAATACTGTACTAGAAAAGAGCTCTTCTCAGTGGCAGAAATATTCCAGTTATCACAAAGCTTCAAGTGGAAACCCCACAAATACAGATGATTTTTTGTTATAAAGTGCCCTATTGCAACCCACTTTAGCACATACTACTTTCTCTCTCTCTCAACAAAATCACATCTTCAAATCAATTTCCGGGCTTTATCCAGAATTTGGAATTATTCAGGGCAACTGAATCCAGTATCTATTACTTCTCAGAGACATCATATCCATGAGCAAATTATCTGTAATCTGTAAAGCAGCTTATCTTTGGAGATTAAATATTGCCCAATCCAAAACGCAGTTTTTAAAATGCAATTTTCTGCTTTCTCATCTATATTCTCAGAGGACTGTGCCTATGTCAGTTGAACTGTGTGTCTGTAAAGCCATGCCATGTAGGCACTTCAAAATGCTTGATCACAAAAGATTTTTAAGGGTTCTGCTTACAGGAAAATTTTACAAAAGGAAAAAAAAAATTCCTGGTGACATTTTATCTGATTTATGAGCATCTTTTACTAGTAAACTAAAGAGGATAGGCTTCATATGATCTATAATATTAATATTATAAATGCTCATGGCAATTACATTAGGGAAATAATCCCATTTGGATTTTTGATACTAATAAAAAGCTCATTTTCAACTTGTAATATGATTCCTAGGCTGATCTCCTTGTCTTATCCCACTTAAACACACATACATTAAAATTCTTCCCTGAAGGAGAAAGACTCAGCAGTTCCCCTTCTTGAGTACAAAGAACTCTTAAGTATCTCCCTTTTTTGCAACAGTCAGTTCTACTGATGGGGCCAACAGGGAAGAAAGATGTGTTCTATATAGCTCACTGCTAAAGATACCAAGATGCACAGCTTCTCAAATACACCATACACCAAAACTGTACATGCTCCAAGGGGCTATGTATTTTAAATGTCATAACCTTGTTTTATTTGTTTCTCCCTAGAATGTAAGGTCCATGAGGTTAAGAGTTTTTATCTGTTTTTATTACTGCTATATTCCCCCATACCTGTCAGTGAACACTCAATAAATAGATGATGAATAAATCAAAGGATAAATTATAACAGAGACTCCACATTGATACATTCCTGACTCCACCATTTTTTTTTAAATTTAAGGTAAACATATATATAGGGGGCTATGGGCTGAAATCCAAGTCTTCTCCAAATTCCTTTGAGTTGTTCTAACAGTATCAATTACTAAGGATAAAATAGACTTATTGATCTCTACTTCCTATTAGCCTTATTTCAATTAAGGAAAGCCTGCATTTCAATTCAAATTAATTTAACTGTTAAAATGACTTCACATATCCTTCCAAAATGATCAACCTAATTCTTGGCATCAAACAACTCAGAGAAAATAGGATGTACACAACCAAAAGCGGATGTAAGGTAAATCAAAAGGACTAGTCACTGCCCCTCCAGGCAAAAAACACACTGTGTGTTGTGCTAGTATGAAGCACCTGTGTGTAAGCAGCGGCAACACAACACTCAACTGCGCCGCCTTCTGATTACCAGCAAATGAGGAATAAGCACTGGTCAGGGTAGCACCGAACAAGACAAAGCCTCTTTTACCCGCCAACACCAGATCAATAGTGGCATCACCCTTCTGGTCTTCCCATAAGGCTCCAGTGGTGCAAGAGGCTGGACCTGTGGGCAGCAAGTCACCAGGACCAACACTGGGCAGTAGGCGCTGCCAAGCACTTGCAGGGAAATGCGGATTTAAATGAAGGGCTAGGGGCAGATGGGAGCAGGGAGAGGTGCTCAGACAATTGCAGAAAGAGTTGATCTCTGAGCGTTGAATACCTGGATGATTCTTATACTAATCTCTGTACTTATCTGTACAGTTGAAACATCCCATATGGGAAGATTAGTTAAATGGTAAGAGCATAGACTTTGGAGGGTGTGGACTTCAGACAAGTTATTAATGTGGACTCTTGTCCTCCAACTGTAGCAGGGCATGATAATGGTATCTGCTTCACTGATGATTAAATGAACTAATATAAGAAAAGTGCTTAGAACAATACCTGACACATAATACTGTTAGACTCCTGAAGAGCCATTCATTTCATAATTTTAATTTTAATTCATGTCCTTTTTCCTCTTCATCCTCTTCTCAAATACTTTAACTCCCCAAAATGCCTGGTTGTAGTTCTTTTTACACCATTGAGTATTTCGCAAGCACTGCAGTTTCTGTCTTTCTCCACCTGGGCATTTCAGTCAACTTTAAATGCTGGGAGCAGTGTGCCTAGGGGAAAAGCAGAAAGCAATCAAACATGCATCCCTTTAGTCAGAGTTTCCAGCAGTTGTTGATAATCTAAATCCTACAGCCTGTTCTGAGAGGGTTACATATATTGTGCATTCTCCTTCAACACTCAAAACAAAAGATTCAGACTTGATTTTAACCTATACCACCCGAAGGTTAAAAACACATCTCAAAACAAAAAGTCTTTAAGGCTGTAGTACATCTTGTTTTTTCTGACATGTGCTGCTGCTTAAATGTTTGGCATACAAAGCAAATCCTACAAAGATCCATGTTTATTTCTTGCAGGATTTTTTATGTGAGTCTAGGAGCTACCACCTGATGGAAGGTCATGCCTTGGGGTACAGCACTGCATGGAAAATTGATTTTTAAGCACCTAATCAATTATTGCTTTTCCTTAACAAATGATGCATTATTAAAATACATGCATCAAACTACTCCTAAATTACTGTTTGATGCTTCGGGTTGCCCAAGTAAAAGATCAACTAAAATTTGCTTAAATACTGAAGAGCTTTTTGTTTTTAATCCTACAAAGCAAGTATAAAAGGTAGTAACCCAGCTTATGTAGCCATTCAAGAATTCATTGAAAATTCAAGTTTCTTCCTAAACTGACAGGTTGCCAGATGCTGTAGCAGCTCCAGGCATCATGTCCTCATGTCATTTCTTTGCATCTTTTTCAAAGAAAAGAAAACTTTCTGGTAAGTACCCTGACTTCACTCACATCTGTTTTGGCCAGAATTGTGTCATGTATCCCCACCTACACCAATCATTCAAAGCAAACTGGAATGCCCACTCTGATCAAGATTCACTTGGACTGGGCAGATGCTCCAACTTCCCTTGAGTAGGATTTACCTGATTGAGGATCTGTTAGAAAAAAGGAAATTGTTGTTTGGGACAATGATATTAATATAACAAATTTAACCAAAATGCAATGCTGGGAAATTTTTTAAAGGGGAGCCTCCAGCTATGATTTAACTTTTCCAACTTCAACTAAATAATTCGATTTGGTGTCTCAAAGTGGAACCGCATGACCCATGTCTATCTGCAAACTAGTAGTAATAGGTCCAAACTGAGATAAGTGCAGAAATTGAAAGGATTTAGATACCATTATAGTATTTGATAAATTTTATATCTGTTAAATCTAATAAAAATGTGGAGCCTGTCTTTTTGTCACTTTTATTTGACTTTCATTGTATTCTACAAAACTATCAGTCCATGATGGCCTGAACACTGAACAAAACAAAACCAGAACAGTCAATCACCTATGCGATCTAACTTCAACTGTTATACATAGAACTTAAACTTTACCCTTTAGTGTCATAACAAATCTCAGCAGCTTTTTCCTCCCAACTTAAGGTCTGGGACTTTTATAGCTAAAAGTGTGGTTTGATTGTAAAAAATTGCTTAAAAATAATAATAAAATTGAAAAAAAAAGATTAATGGTCTGGGCAAATAAATAAATAAAACTGACTAGTTTTAGAACTAAAGAGCCCAACGTCAGAGGTTCACTTCCTGGAGTTAGTTCCAGAAGTGGCTAGACATTTAATGCTGGCCAGCCCTTTGATACAACATCAAGTAAAAAGGAAATAGGAGAAAGTTGTGTATGAATCTGACCAGGATAGCATTACTAGAACAACATGCTAGGTCCTGTCCTACCACAAGATTAGAAAAGGCCTTCGGAGGAGCAAAATGTCATTGTCACTGAGGACTGGATTCAAAGATCATATTACTTTTTCCTTCAAACAGAAGATCACCTACATTCAAGTAGCACTTCTGTTTTCTGCTGTGGAAAACGTGTTTTATAAATAGTTACACATCTCATCACATTTATTTTCTCAGACAGAAGTCATATTAATTAATTCCTGCATCTCTCCATAAAGGACAGGTTAGACCTGTAATTAATAGTAAAGATCAGGAGACTAACTTTGCCATAATTAGCATGCATCAACAGCACATTTTAAACCAAACAACTTCTCACCTACTTGGGTATGGTTGATTCAGTGGATTTAAAAGTAACCTTTCAAATCCCAACTGCGTAGAAAACGTGCCATCTCAAAATATGCCCAAATTGGGCTCTTCTATGATATTAGCATACCATTTCTTATGAAGAGCTTCCTTACATCCTTGGAAACACTAATCAAGGCACAAAGGAAAGAAGGGGCTCGACAGTTAAGAATTCAAAACTGATTCTCAAATTGAAGCTTGGGAGTAAAAATCATTCTGAGCTTCAGCACACGTGCTGATGATATGTGTTAGCAGGTTACAACTTTCTTCTCCTTACTCATTGGCTATTGGTTATCATGGCACAGCTCTCCAAATGACTTTTTTTTAAGTATTCTGATTTTAGAGTTCAAGTTCAAGTATGCTCCCTCCTTCACTACAGGAGAACGTGGTTTTAAATACTCAACAAATACTTTCACCTACAGGTCTCTTTGTAGGGTTATCTTACTTTTTATCCACTATCACCTTAAGAAATCCAGTGATATAACCCCTTCAGCAGTTCCCATTAATGAACTTTTAAAAATCCAATGCTCCACCTTCAACCATGCACAAGTCCTCCACCAGTACCAGTTCTCCCAAAAAGCTAAACTTAAACCTGATAAAAGAGAGGCAAAATTCCTTTTAGACTCTTCTACCTAAACTTTGGACATGCAGAACTTTGCCATCAAATCTCACCCTTGTTTTCCCAAAGCAACCCAACTGTGACTTCATTTTGGACTTAAACTATGGTTTTTGCCTTTGCATGTAAATGTTTATTTGTGAAGTTGTGAACTTTGAGCTACCTCCAACTCTAGAAATGATGTGGGCGAATTGCTGTGTCCATAATCTTAAAGCCTCTGGCTTCTCAGATTACATAAAACCTATTTCTATTATTTAATTAATGTTAAACTTATAATACCATGCAACAAAGCTGTTGGAAGTTTTCTATTTTTCCAACTTGCCTTTTCTACACATAACTTAGAATGCGTAAAACTTCTGAAAAGTCAGAGGCATCTGCACAGGCAAATGAGTAAAGGGTTTGACTGTCAACCATAATGATGGAACAAGATCTGGGGGAATATATTAATGAATAAAGAATTATAGCCCTGGACCAGCTAGCAAATGAAGATTAAACATAAAGCATTAGTTTCCTCAAAAAAATAAACTAACTTTACATATTATATTCCATGCATCTCTATATTATAGCATCTTCAATAATCCACGTAACAAATATTTGTTAAACAAATGAATAAATGAAAAAATCCACAATATATACAACCTGGTTGGAAAGGTAAATTTTTGGTTGCATTTAAGTTTCTCATAAATAAACCATGTAGATGGCAATCTCAGTCTTTCGTACCAAAGACAAAAGCCCAAGTCTCTCTGAAGACATCAGAGAGTAATTTTTAGGGTGGAGTTTGGAGGGGTGTCAAATGCTGAATATCTAAATGAGTTCCTTGTGTTTTTATCTGGGAGCACTGTGAACACTCCCACCCTGCAAATGGCAGCCTGCTTTCACAGCCAGTACTGGCCCTGTGACCATCTCCCTGGCTCAAGGGAGCACCAGGGAGCCCACTTTACTCCAATCCATCCTCCGTACTTTCTAGGAACTTGCAATAGGGCTGAAAACCTAGTCTCCATCTCTGCACATCACTTGCAGAAATGAGATCGGAACCAGGGAGTTGTGGAATGGCCACTGCTCAGCGTGCCAAAGCAGAGAAAGATAGTCCACAGAGAAAGAGAGTGTGGCAGTGGCAGGGAGAGCCACAGAGATCAGAGTTGGGTGTTGAGGACTGCCTGTGTTCTTAGCTCTAGTCTCTTGGAAAGCCTGCCCATCCTTGAGTTGACTTGATATCCAAGATATACAAATAATAAAGTGGTAAGGCAGAATAAAAATAAAAATTGAGAGAAAGGATGCAATAACATTCTGGAATTCCTTTGAGGGCTCTGGAGCCACTAAAGGGCTCAAAGTAGAGAGTGACCCATAAATGAGAATCATTTCTACGAATGCCACCCCAGCTGAGAGTAAAGAATGGGTTGGAATGAAGTTAAGAATGAAACGAGGAGGCTTTTGTGGCCATTCAACAGCCATGGTCCCAGGGAAATATCCACTGCTAACGTGTAATGCTGCCTGCTGGCATCTTTGAAACAGATAGGCTATTTCTCTTCAAAAGGTCATGTTTTATGTAAGATCTCTACACATTACATAAAAACTCATGCTTTGTCACCCCAGAACAGTAAATTATTAGACTGTTAGTTCAAAATCTCCATGATCATGTAATTAAGTCATTAAGACTAAAGACTAAGTCACTGGGGAATTCCCATTATTTAACAGTGCCGCCTTTCAGAATGGCCCAGGGAGAGTATCTCTCTCCTGCCTTTTTAGCATGCTAACATTTCTTCCTGAATGTTGTAGACCCTTTTCCAAGCCTCCAGAGTAAATGTCAACAAATAAATTCATAAGGTAACACTTGGTAGCAGATACTTTTGCCAATTTCACAAAATCTTTCTAAATCTCTTAAGATTTGGGGCTTTCTATGCTTCCTCTAAATATAACTGAATATTAAGCAGGCTAATGAGAGGTGGAACCCAAGTTAAATTTTGAAATGGGGACCATAATGTTTCTGCAATAAGAATGAACTTCACTGCTTACAACTACTTGAGCCCTACAGCACATGTGTCTCCTGGAATGTATTTTTAAAACTTTCAATCTAAAAAATGAACCACAAAAACAAATACATTTTCAGATCATTTCACTGGCTCTGACTTTTTTTTCCTAATTAAAAATTGAGAACTTGACTCAGTATTTCCTGTGACCTGTCTTTATAGATCTGTTTTTAGACTTAAATAATCATAAATGTTATACTGCTTGTATTTCCATGTATGCAATAAACCCAAATATTCCCTAACCTTGTGTTCCTAATATCCTGATCCATTGTGATCAAAATTTGGGGGTAGGAGATCCTCATTAAAACTCAAGTTTAGGGCACCTGAATCCTGCTAATAGAAAATTCATACTGAACCCTCAGAAACACTGATTTTCTGGCAGAGAAGTTATTAAAGCACTAGACCAGACATTAATCCTGTGTAGATCAGCCAAAAATCTTAATAAAACCACTAATTCAAAGATTCACCAGATGCTGAAGGGTGTCAATATAAATGGGTCAATTGTCTTTTTTTCCAATCACAAGAATAGCAAAAGCATTAACAATAATAAAAAAATAAAAAGTAGCTGCTAAAAGAAGTGGCACTTAGCATGAACTCACAGTGTACTATTCACAGTGCTTGGCATGCCTGTAGTCACTGAATAATCAAACCCACCCTGTAAGCAAGTACTGTGATCTCTTCTTACAGTAGAGGACACTGAGGCATAAACTAACTTCCCCGAGGTCACACAACCAAGAAGTGATGGAGATTCCTGCATCCGCACTGAACTGCTTCCCGAGGCCCAGGAGTCACTTTGGATCTAAAATGACAGCATTCTTCAGTACAAGGAAAACGAAGGGGAAAAAAAGCTTATTGGGGTAGATTGCAGACTCTTCCATGTTCTCTCCACCATCACATTTGTTTTTCTACTGCAACTTTCACTTTTTGTTCCTTTCAACAAATGAAACAGCAAGTGCAAGCAAGCTGTGAAGTGGGGTGGGTGGCTATGTGGTCCAGGAATTAGCCATTCTTCTGTTTACTCCAGCTGCAGCTTTCACAGCTGGTACACCCAGTGACCTTTGCTTGTGGATATCTTCACAAAACATTAGAGTCAGTTTTTGGTGTGTGGCAGTCTCCAGCCAGCTGAGTACACGCTAGAGACAGAGTAAATGCTTGGTGTCTTACTGGTAGGCCAGGCTTACATGCAAACTAAAATGGCCCGGAGCAGCTTGAGTGTACCTTTCATTCTATGGTCTGCAGCTGTATCATCCATATCCTGATTGTTTTCACCCCAAATTATCTAACTTATTTCATAATTGTTTATATATTTTGCATCCCAGTTATATAATTCCCTATCAATACATTCTAGAACATGGCTGTACTTCCTAAAACATGTTCATTACAACCTGTCTACAACTTTGAGATAAAACTTCATCTTTATCAGCAAAGGCACCATCACTTTCATTGAAAGAAGCCTAAGGGACTCCACTCTGGGGTGACTTCCTGTATTAAAGTGACATTCAGTCTAGTGGCAACAGGAGGGTGCAATGCACTTCCCAAAGGTCACAGAACCCCCTACCCTCAGGCAGGAAAGACTATCAGGGCATGAGGGGCAGAGCAATAGCAGGTCACAGCATGCTTTGTGCTCTACAACCCAGGCTCTGAGGAGTGCTCATGCACACAACTCCATCATACACAACAGTCACAATTACACAGCAGGTAATTGGCCAAAATGTCAACAAAGAAATCAACCAAGTATGATCAGCTATTAGGGCTTTTCCCATTAATATTTCTGGCCACCTGTTCTGTTGTCAACTGTCTGTACACAAACGGAACAGATACAAAAAAATTTTTTTTTAATGCATAAGAATATCCTTCCTTTAACTTAGATTTTTCTATAATTTGTGTAGTAAGGGTTAAGAGAACCTGTATTTACCAAATATGAACTAACTAACCTTAGCTTAGCTCACCAAATTTTATTTGATGGGAATATAGCCTAAGAATCACTCATCTAAAGCCCCTCTTATCCCTTGTGATTAATCTTACAATTTATTCTAAGTAACCATCTGCCTCCCTTGCTAGGTAAGAGAATTTTGCCTTTTCCCAAAACTCTTTTAACACTAAATTTATGTTTGGGCTTTTAAAATAAGCAGGGAATTAGAACTCAATGTAGAACTGAGACCAAAACATCCCTATTTTCTGGTTCAGAGAGATAAGGCTTTGGCAAACAAGCAAGCAAAAAAAAAAAAAAAATCCATGATAATTAGCTAACCCAATTACAAAGTACAGAATAGGATGCACACATATTCTCTGTTCATTTTGGAAGGTGTCAAACACTTGCACAAAGACAGGAAATTCACATAGAGAACCACTCATATACAGGAACTGTATAGTCTTTGAATTTCTGTGCACTAAAGAAAACAAATTCTCCTGGTAAAATGGTTCTCAAACATTGAGACCATAGAAATAATTTCATCCAGAGAAATACACATTTTGGCTTTATTTTGTTATGTGTTTCCCTAAAAATAATGGCCCATGTGATCAGAATCACATAGTTGCAAGTTCTATTTGTTATTAACAGCAAGGGTGGATGTAGTAGCCAACAATCTACACAAGAAGCAAAGAGCATGAGATGACTTGGTTTTCTCTTTCACCTCTGGCAGATACTGCTCATTGCTTTTACAAGCACATTGTGGCCATGTACCTAACTTAAAAATATTTCCCAGTCTCCTTTGCACACATGAGGGGTCATGTGACTAAGTTCTGACCAGTGTGATATAAGTAGAAGTTCATGAGTGGCTTCCTATAAAAGTTTTTCTAAAAGGGGGCTGATTCAATTAACAGGCGCCCTTTTGTTCTTGACCCTTCCTGCTATCCCAATGCAGATTTTATGGCTGGAAGAGCCATCTTGTATGCACAAAGCCTCCTTGAACAAGAAGCTAGTTCTTTCTCTTATACTGCCATCCTTCTCCCTTCTATAACACAGCTTTATAATTACAAAAGTCTTAACAGTGGTTCAGCTGAAAGACAAAAGATGCCTGAGACCTGGAAAGTCCCAGAATTGCCACACTAGTTCTGGACTAAGCATCTTCAGAATTTTTACATGTAGGAAAATGAATAATTCTTACCTTGTTTTAAGACACTGTTATTTAGAATTCATATTTTGTATACCAGGATCTAATCCTGAAATGATACCTATGGGAGCCAGCCTCCAAGAGAGTCCACCCTGCTAGCTAGTCAAGATGGCCTTGACTCCTGGTACTTATGTTTTTGTATAGCCTCCTCCCACAATGAATCAGGCAATCCACAGAGTATATTAGAAATGACAGTGTGACTTCGGAGGCTAGGTCGTAAAGGGCCTTGCATCTTCCAACTTGGTTTCTTGGATCATTCCCCTCTGGGGTTAGCCAGTCATCATGTCATGAAGACACTCAAGCAGCCCTGTGGAGATACCCACATGTAGGAGTACTGAGGCCTCCCACCAGCAACAACTTGAAAGTCACATGAATGAAAATCCTCTAACCCCAGTCAAACCTTCAGAAGACTGCAGTCTCAGCTGATATCTGACTGTAATCTCATGAGACACCCCAAGCCAGAACCACCCAGCCAAGACATTGCTGAATTCCTGACAGAGAAACTGTGAAATGTAATAAAGGGCTATACATTTGGGGGTAATTTGTTATCAACAATAGATAATAAAGTGTCTGTGTGTCTACTAGCATTTGTTCTTCAGAATGGTCTGACACTGTGATACAGCTCCCATGGAATTAATCTTGTGCTCAAAATCATTCCATTAGTTATATTCTGCATTACCATTTCATTAGACTTGCCAACATGCCTGCCACCTGATAGCATGTAAGTTCCATGACGGCAGTATTCATGACTGGTTTTGCTCACCATTGCATTACCCTGTGTATAAAACAGTACTTGTCAAGGAAGACATATTTGGTGAGTACTTATTGAAAAAATGAATAAATATATGAATGAAGAAGGAAGAAATAAATGGAAGTCAGATACGAAGATCTATTTAAGTAAGGGATTTTTATTTTCTTCTCCTTTTGTTAACCAGTCCTGCCCATCCAGTGGCATGTTGTACATAGAAGATTCTGCCAGTTTCTGATTGTTACAAGGCCCAGAAAAGTAACTTGAGGTCACATAGTGCATTGGTTTCCATTGTTGGAGTACGTTTTTTGATTTGCAGTTCAAAGGAAAAACAGAGTCACTGCAATGAAAAATCAATAATGATGTTAACAGGCCTAATTACAGAGGTAATGCCTAGTAACACAAGAGGAGACAAACACAAAGCTATGGGAAGATGAAGGGACATGAGGGGTGGGGTTACACGGTCCTGCTTTCCAAAGTCAGAGCCCTAATCATTTTCTATCTGTGGTCTCCCGGGCCCATAACTATACAATACCCAATTTGAGAAATACTGGAAGTGAGTTTAACAAGTCTAAAAACACTGATTCCAAAAAATATGCAATAGAAGAAACATTTTTTTGAGGAAACCAAGGATAAGAATTTATAAGAAAGGAAATTCAAAGCTTGACTCTATGCTAAATCATGTTTAGTTTATTCTTTCTTTACATGTCCGATTACTATTGCTGGATTGGAACAACTGAAAATGTTCACTTTCTAATATTCCCCTCTTTCACTGTTAGGACAGGCTACTTTTTTGAAAAATCAGACCCAAAGCAGTATGGTGGCTGCAACATACAGCCAGTGGAACTCCTATAGAAGCTTCTGTCTGAACAGAGATTGATATACAAGGGGATAAGGCAAAATATCCTTTTCACGTATCCTCAGTGAAGCATGGTTATTTCAACAGTACAGGGCCCCAGACTGTAAAGGAAAGTGATAAAATAAGAACCCTTTTTATCTACATAGCACTTCATAATTTTCAAAGCCCTCTCTCCTACATGATCTCACCTTGCCCAGAGCAGCCCTATAAGACAGAATGGGAAGGAAATGCTGAGACCTTTTCCCTTTAAAGCCCCAAATCCTTATGTCCAATTGCTGTCCGACATTTCAAGCCAGATATCCCGGTACCACAACACTTCAAGTGTAAAATCAAAGTCTGCATCAGCCCCACTGTTTCAAGTGTCCCTGGGATTCATTTTAAAATCCTGTTATGTCCTGGGATTCATTTAAAATCCAGAAATGACCATCATAAGGAAGACGTTTCATGTGTCCTGTTCCTAAGAACCAGAAGGCACTGAGCTGCAGGCAGGACACACAGGGGAGTGGCTGGGTCCACCCGGAGGCAGAGGGATGGGCTTGGGGGTGGAGGGGAAGGTGGGCAAGAGCCTTTGCTGTATTTCCACATGAAGGAACAGGCAGGGCAGTGCAAGCAGGCTTGGGGTTGGCTAGCTGGGGTGATTTTAGCTGGCTCTGAGGCTCAGAGGCTATTCCCAGTCACCTGGTGCCTGGTCTTGGGGTGATTAGGGCAGGTAAAAAGTGACCTGGTGGAACAGATGGGTGAAGGAGCCAAGTGCGGATGGAGACTCTTGGTGGGCTGGTTTGTATATGAAAACTGCCCTCCCAGGTTGGGGGTCAACTATCTCTAGGAATTAGCTGACCCGGGCAGGGCAGTCCTCCAGGGTCCATGAAAGTCCCAAGTATGAAAGCACCAGAACCCAGAAAATCAAAGAAATGGGTGACATATAAAAGAAATGGTTAACGTAGCCGCCTGCACATTGTCCTTCCTCCTGGTCTCAGTCTCATGAATGGGTGGCATCACCAACCTCCACTGGCTGCAGCCACCTCGTCACCACCAGCTCTTCCATTCTCCTACACTGCACACCCTCACTGCCCCCTCCTGGACGCCTCCCCTCTCTGCCCTCACTGCCCAGCCCTCACCTCTAAGCCTGGCTCTCACAGCAACCTTTCAGATGACATCCTGGAGGCTAGCTGGCCTCATAGACCACCTCACCCTCTCCCCTTCTCCACACTGACAACAGTAGCACTCTTTGCAATGTGTACCTCTCACCTCCCAAATCACATGCTCAAATCCTTTCAAGATTTTTGTTTTACCCTTTAAAAGTGTAAGAAATTGTATCTTCAGTTCCTTGAGTCCCCAAATACCACAAAGTAAAACTAGCCTTTAGGACCAGCCCTTTTTCTGTCCAAATGACTGAAGGGTAAAGTCACCCCAATTTGGAAAACACAGGCACAAACAGAGAACCTAAAGCAAGTCCCTCTGGAGCAGTCCCCCTAATCAGCCAGCCTCATTTCCCGCATGACCTTTCTCCTGCCCCAAACTCACGCCTTTGATATGACACTAAGTCTGAAAACATAAACCAAGGAACAAACACACTGTGCCTCTGATAGTCTTTGACTCAGTTTTGGTGGGCTGGCTTTTGATAAAGGCCTTAATGGAGCAATGAAGGACAAAGGACATTACAATACATACCTGCGGTGGTTTTAAAATATATCCACAAAAGTCTTTGACACTCCTGTCATGGAAACGTAAGTCCAATTCCCCATCTCTTGGATATGGGCTAGCCTTAGTGACTCATATCTCACAAACAGAATGCTTCATCAGAACAAATACTGATATACAGCTGAGACTTGCTGCAGCTGTGCAAAATTAACCATCACCTTCATTGTTGATCTCCAACTCTCCTCCCAGAGAGTGAAACAATTCTGTGTAAATGCAGTATCATGCAGGGCCAAACACGTTTGCTTTTCCTATTTGGCAGGCTAGAATGTAAAAGCTTAGCTACTAGAAAATGCATGCATTCTTAACCTGAGAGTCAATAAGGAAAATGGATGTTCTCTCTCACCCACTGTAACAACAAGCATTTGCACTCCTAACAATTTAAATAACTCCCTACACACGCTTTAACAGTCCCAATATGAAAGATGCTTGACCACTTCATTCAAAAGTACTTTAATAAGTATGTTCCTGGGGACAGCACTACCAAGCCAAGGTTCATTTTCCTAAACCCCTTTCCCCCAAACTTGCAGAATCTTCTAGATACATCAAAGGACATAATTAACAGGAAACTGCATTTCCTTTGCAGACCAACAAAGCAGCCAATTTAGATCAGAGAGAAATAAAGATGCACATACAGCTTTAGGAAAAAACTACAGTCCAAAGACTCCTGGTAAAACAATGTGCATATAGTTTTTGACATAGAAAGGTTTCAACTGATGAATAGCAAGCACTTCAATTTATCCTGCACTCTCACTATAAGGCTTAACAGAATTTCAGAAGTCTTTAAAAAATAAAGTTGTTTTAAAAATCTTAAGCCCTGAGATAAGAGAAAAAAAAATAGTTGTCTGAAGGTAAGAAAGAGTAAACATCGCTCTTTTATCCATTCAGCAAGTAGATTTTAAGCAACTATGGCCATCTAATTGAGTACTGTAAGAATTTCTAAGACTATCACAAAGCTAGAGTCTTATGAAATCCTGGGAATTTAAACTGTTCTCTTCCATTTCCTTGGTATTGACTGTCCTCATTCTATATAGCAGAGGAATTTTGGCAGGACTCTGGGAAGAAGCAATTTGTATCTTCAGCCTGAAAAGCTTACCAGAAGGCAATAAAAGAGAAATAGAGTACATGTTTTCAAACTGAAAGCTCAGAAGACTTGAAAATTTGACCCTTGGATCAAATGAGAGAAATAACATGATTTAATCAATGACACAGTCATCTTAAAGTCCCCAACCCTAGGAGTAGCATCCATAGGTCAAAGCTCAGGAGACTGTATCCATAGGGTCATAGCTCAGGAATTTAAATTCTTCCCCTCTTATACTCATCAAGTCAATAAAGAAACAAAAACAGGATGAAGGCCATCCCCATAAGATGTTGGTTGCCTCAAAAGGGAAAAGTCATAAAAAGGCAGCTTTAGGGTAGGTGGGACCATTTATAGCCTCAGTATGATTACAGGCCTCCACCTTGTTCCCCACAAAAGAAGGCTCCTCCTTTGCAAAGGCCTCAATTCCCCAGCAAATGTCCAGCCGAGCGGGAGAAAGGCCTGGTCATGTTTAAATTTCCCAAAGTGCCACAGTTATTTAGTCATCCATTCTACCTTTCAGCAAATAGTGTCTACTGTGTACAAGATGTATTTCTGGGAGCTAAGGCTCAACAGGACAGTGAGCAGGACAGAATGCCTGTTCTCATTAAACAAGAGTGAGTGAAAATTTACAACAAATGAGACAATAAAGGATTTCATAACATGTGTCCAAAGTGCTGAAAAAGAGCAGGATAGAGAGACAAAGCAAATTACAGGAGACCTGACAGAGTCTGGGCTGCCAGGAAAGGCTTCTCTGAAGAGGTGGCATTTAATATGAGCTCAGGCTAAGCAGCAATTAACCAAGAAAAGGGCAGGTGGGAGACCATGACAAGGGATGGGCAGGTACAGGAGCACAGTGACAACAAGGTGGGAGGTGAAGCAGGGCCAGCCTCCTAGGGCCTCAGGCACACTAGAGATCTTGGTTTTCATCCTAAAATAAACATGAATCCACTGAAGGCTTTTAAGCAGGGAAGTGGCAGGATGAAATTGGCCTTTTCTTAAGATGAGCCTGACTGTGGCTTGGAGGATAATTTGGGAGCACAAGGGTAGGCCCGAGAGTTCAACCAGAGAGACCCAGGTGCACAAGGAGAGTCTCAGAAAAGGGCAGAACTGAGACATGCAGGCTCATGATTTGGGGTCTTCACATATTTGTTTACCACTGACTTAGAGATGCATCTGAAACTGCTTGAGGAATGGGAGGCAAAGAGGCCTCTCCTCCACGGCTCTGTGGAAATCTGGTTGGCCCCCAAGTAATGTCCTGATCAACAGAACAAACCATGTCACTCAGCAGACCTTGTCCTCACAAGGAGGCCCAAGGACCTGACAAGCAAGTACTCTCAGGCAGGACCCCCATGTACACACCCTGTACACACCCTGTACACACCCTGCTCAGAAAAGCCCTGCTCAAGGTGGTGGCGGCCATGGCTCTCCCTTCTCCACCCCAGGGACGTGCAGCCAGTGTTCTCCACCCCATGGTCCTGGTCATTTCAGCACTCCGTCACCACACAGCAGCCTGGCCAGCTACTCAGCTGGTGCATCTGTAGTCCAGCTCTGTTTTGGATTGGGATGACTGTAGTGGGAGTGGAGGAAAAGAGAACAATTCCAAAGTCTACCGAATGTGTGACACAGGGAGGCATGGGGGAGGAAAGTGTCATACTTCTGCAACTTCCTCCAGTCTTCCCCAAAGACCTGTCATATTGCTAATAAAAATATGTATAGAGCCCTTTACAGCTTATACCATTTTGTTGTCATTCTACCATGACTATCACAACAGTCCTATGAGATATAAGTTTGATCCCTATTTCAGAAGCGACACTTACTAAAGATCACATAGATGAGTGTACAGAGGGAAAAAAAGAAGCCAGACCAAGAACTTCTCGATCTAAGTCTGTGCTCCTGCTACTGAAACACACTGCCTGTAAGTGACACGATCATCTACGAGTGCCACAAACAAGCACTCACTGGGTCCTCCTCTGGAGAGCCTGTGGGAGGACATGACCGCTGGCAGACCTGGCAGGGGGATTACTATGGTCACGGGGCCAGAGGCCTCTCAAATCAAATGTAATTTGGAAGCCTGGAATTAGCCTTAAATCACCAAAGAGAAGTATTCCTTTTATTTCTTTAATTGAAGTATCATTGATATACAATCTTATAATGGTTTCAGAGCATAGAGAAATATTTCTTTTAACCTGAAGAAATGGCAAAACAGATGATGAATAAATTCAGAAATGAAAAGAAAATGTGTTCATATATTTTTAACATGTGACAGACATTGCATTTGTCTCACATTCAATGAGCTATCATAAATCAAAAACAAAATATTACCTGATAAGAAAATGGTTACAGGACATAGACAATATATAGAAGAGGAAATCAACAATACACATGAGAAGGTAGCAAACAATGCTGATGATTCCAGAAGTGCAGATTAAAACATTGCTGCTACACTGTTGGCTGGATTTAAAAGGCTGACATCAAGTGTTGGCTACAGTGTGGGTAAACATGCATTCTCATAGACTACGGAATTCGTCACATCTATCCAAATTTTCCTATTCTTCAAGCCAGCAACTTCAATTCTTAGAATTCACACACTATATATACAAGGGTACAGAGGCATATGCAAATGTATGTCTGCTACAGCATGATTTTATAGCAAAAAACTTAAATACCCATCAATAGAGAGCTAGTTTCTTAAACTATGATGTAGTTGTATTGGAAACAGTAGTTATTAAAAAGAAGGAGGCAGATATATATGTTCACAAAGATATATGAACATGTATAACATGGAGAAGAAAATAAAGCAAAACCAACTAATCAGAAAGAACATATAATAAAGAATTTTTTATATTGTTAAGATGGTATATGTTTGCATGTACATAGGGTAAAGTTAGCAAAGATATACACCAAAATGTCAATCGTGAATACCTACAAAGGGTGGAGAAGTATAGCTCAACAAAGAATTTTTATATTTCAGTTCATGTATAGGCAAACCTTGGAGGATATATTAAGGCTCCAGTTCCAGTATACCACAATAAAGCTAATATTAAAATAAAGCAAGTCATGAATTTTTGGTTTCCCAGTGCATATAAGTTATGTTTATACTATGCTGTAGTCTATTAAGTGTGCAATAGCATTATGTCTTAAAAAAACAATGCTCATACCTTAATTTAAAAATGCATCATTGCTAAAAAATGCTAACCATCATCTGAGGTTTCAGCAAGTTGCAATCTTTTGGCTGGTGGAGGATCTTGCCTCACTGTTGTTGATGGCTACTGACCAATCAGGTGGTGGCTGCTGACTGATCAGGGTAATGGCTGCAGCAATTTCTTACAAAAAAACAATGAAGTTTGCCACATCAGTTGATTCTTCCCATCATCTACGATTTTTCTGTAGCCTGACAGTGTTTGATAGCTTTTTTAACCCACATTCTTTCAAAACTAAAATTAATCCTCTCAAATCCTGCCACTGTTTTATCAACTAAGTTTATGTCATATTCTAAACCCTTTGTCAGTATTTCAACAATTTTCATAGCATCTTCACCAGGAATAGATTCCATCTCAAGAGACCACTTTGCTCACCCACAGAAGCCACTCATCATCCAATCAAGTTTCATCATGAGATTGCAATTCTGTCTCATCTTCAGGCTACTCTTCCAATTCTAGCTCTCTTCCTTTTTCCACTACATCTGCAGTGACTTCCTTCACTAAAGTCCTGAACTGCTCAAAGTCATCCATGAGGGCTGGAATCAGCTTCTTCCAAACTCCTGTTCATATTGATATTGGACCTCTTCCCATGAGTTATAAATGTTGTAAATGGCATCTAGAATGGTGAATCCTTTCCAGAAAGTTTTAGTTTATTTTTTCAGTGGTACACCTGCTGTGAAAAGCAGTATGGAGTTTCCTCATAAAACTAAAAATAGAAATACCATTCAATCCAATAATTTCAATTCTAGGAATTTACCCAAAGAAAACAAAATCCCCGATAAAAAAAGATATATGCACCCCTATGTTTATCACCACATTATTCACAATAGCCAAGTCATGGAAGAAACTTAGGTGGCCATCAATAGATGAATGCATAAAGAAAATGTGGTATATATACACTCTGGAATATTATTCAGCCATTAAAAAATGAAATCCTGCCATTTGCAACAACATGGATGGATCTAGAGGGTATTACGCTGGGTGAAATATGCCAGGCAGAGAAAGACAAATACTATATGATTTCACTTGTTTGTGGAAACTAAAAACAAAATGAACAAAAAAGCAATAGACTCACAGACATGGAGGAGGGGCTAGTGGCTACCATGGGGGAGGGGTTGGAGTGGGTGGGTGGTAAGGGTGAGGGGGATAAAGGGGCACAAAACTTCTCAATCGTAATATAAGTTGGTTCCAGGGAATAGTAGTCAAGCATGGAGAATATAGTCAATGATTCTGTAACATCTTTTTAGTACAGATAGTAACTGTACTGGATACTAACTGTACTAGAGGGGGTGAGGATTTAATAGTATGGGTAACTGTTGAACCACTCTGTTGTATATTTGAGGCCAATACAAGATTGTATGTCAGTGATACTTCAATACAATTTTTAAATTAAAAAGTAAATAAATAGTATCTAGAATGGTGAATCCTTCCCAGAATGTTTTCATTTTACTTTGCCCAGATGCCTTACTGGAATCACTAACTATGGTAGCAATAGCCTTATGAAATGTATTTCTTAAATAATGAGACTTGAAAGTCAAAATGACTCCTTGATCCAGGATGATTCAGAATAATCCAGAATGGATATTGTGCTAGCAGACATGAAAGCAACATTAATCTACTGTACATCTCCATCAGAACTCTTGGGTGACCAGGTGCACTATCAGTGAGCAGTAATATTTTGAAAGCAATATTCTTTGCTGAGCAGGTCTCAAGAGCAGGCTTAAAATATTCCACAAACCATGTTGTAAACAGCTGTGCCATCATCCAGGCTTTGTTGTTCTATTTATAGGGTACAGGCACAGTAGATTTAGCATAATTCTGAAGGACCCTAGGATTCCCATGATGGTCAATGAGCATTGACTTCAATTTAAAGTCACCAGCTGCATTAGCCCCTAACAAGAGAGTCAACCTCTCCTTTGAAGCTTTGAATCCAGGTATTGACTTCTCCTCTATAGCAATGAAAGTCCTAGATGGCACCTTCTTTCAGTAGAAGGCTGTTTCATCTACACTGAAAATCTGTTGTGTAGCATCATCACCTTCATTACTTATCTCAGCTCAATCATCTGGATAACTTGTGCCATCAGCACTTGCTGCTTCACCTGCACTTTTATGTTATGGAGGCAGCTTCTTCCCTTAAACCTCATGAACCAACCTCTGCTAGCTTCCAACCTTCCTTCTGCAGCTTCCTCACCCCTCTCAGCCTTCATAGAATTGCAGAGAGTCAGGGCCTTGCTCTGGATTAGGCTTTGGCTTAAGGGAATGTTGTGACTGGATTGATCTTTTATCCAGGCTGCTCAAACTTTCTCCATCTCAGCAATAAAACTGTTTTCTCCTTCTTATCATTTGTGTGTTCACTGAAGGAGCACTTTCAATTTCCTTCAAGAACATATCCTGTGCAATCACAACTTGGCTAACTGTTTGACACAAAAGGCTTACCTTTCAGCCTTTCTAGACTTTCAACATGCCTTCCTCACTAACTTCAACCATTTCTAGTGTTTGATTTAAAGTGAAAGATGTCACTCTTCCTTTCACTTGAACACTTAAAGGCTATTTTAGGGCTGTTAATTAGCCTAATTTCAATATTAGTATCTCTCATGGAATAGAGGCCTGAGGGAGAGAGATGGGGTCATGGTGGCTGGATGGATCAGAGAGAACACATGCAGTATTTATCAATTAAATTCACCATCTCATATGGACGTGGTTCATAGCACCCCACAATTACAATAGTAACATCAAAGATCACTGCTGGCAGATCACCATAACAAATATAGCAACAACAAAAAAGTTTTAAATATTGCAAGAATTATTAAAATGTGATACAAAAACATGAGACATGAAGTGAGCAAATGCTCACCATTTTCCATTCGTTGGAAAAATGGTACTGATAGACTTGTTCAACACAGGGTTGCCACAAACCTTCAATTTGTAAAAAACACAGAATCTGTGAAGCACAGTAATGTGAAGCACAATTAAATAAGGTATACCTATAATTCTGTACTAAAATTTCTAGTGATTAGCATATGTGGATAAAATGAGAGCGCCTGTGGCCAGGATTCTCACCTGGCCCTGGTTGACTAGCTCACTGCACACCTGTGGACAATACATGGCTATTGACTCTATAAAAAGAGCTCCACCCAGTGCTCTGGGCACGACATGGTGGCAGGGCTGCAAGGCTGAAGGAGAGCAGAGCAGAGGCTGCAGTGGTGGCAGCGCTGAGGACAGAGGCCCAGAGGATGGCTGTGTGGGCTGAGAGGCCCAGAGGCAGAGACCAGCTTGTTGCATGCAGACTCACTCTGAGTGAATGGGATTTTGCTGACTGACCTGCCACCTGGAAATAAAGTTGGATATAACCCTTTCACCCCAAGAACGGTTTGTTGTCATTTTCTCTGGTCACACTGAATCCATAGCAAACTTGCCCGGGGCTGAAACCCATTGGCAAGACAGCATATATTAATATAATTTTTTAAATTAATAAGAATATCTTAATATTAAAAAAACTGCTAGAGCTTAATGTCCTTCAGCAAGTAAACTAAGATGTTGATTAAACATACTCCAATCTCATTCACCCCACTTTTGGATTGCTTTCTGTTTCAATATGAAACTACCAGCTGATCTCATATGAAACATTAATGTAAGAAATGTCTGTTTTCTTCTTCTACTCATTGACAGGTAGATTAGATGTTCCAATTATCTTCTCTGAAGTGTCATTTCTTAATCAGTCTTTGGAAATGATCAATTCTTACCTAGAACAAACTAAAAGGAAACCTGAGTATCTATTGCTTTTCCATTTTTCAAGTCCTAACTTCCTAGGTTTTCCTCCCTCCAGGAATCTCTAGAAATATGTAAGTTATGCCTCAGAGACTTTGGAGCCATCCACTTAACCAGACAGAACAAGCTTATTAACTCAACTTTCTCAGCAAACATAACTATCAAATCATTCGCAGTGAGCAGAAGGACAGAGCAAAGCCCAAGAGTGCTGTTAGCATTTATGTGACTTTCCATCTAACCTTACTTCTCTTTTTCCTGGCATTCCAGGAGAGTTTGAGCAATAGGGAGCCAGTTAACTTTAATCACTCATGCTGTTTGATCGCTCATATAGCTATAATATCTAAACCAAAAAGCACCATGTTAAACTTCTTAGATCTCATCATTTTATAGATTGCTGATAATCTACATTTGCACTGCATCATTTATCTAACACACAAAGAAGCTAGCGCAGCATAGATGGCTAGACTAAGATTATTATCTACTAGGGTCCTCTAGGGTCAGTAGGAAAAATCCCCATTCAGTTAAGAGGAGTCCAGAATTCCCTTTCAGGTTAGTAAAAGGAGAGAATTTCTGTGTTTATCATTTGGGATCCTACTGAACACACTCACAGTTTCTGAGCCCACTCTGAGCACATCGCTGCATTTTCAAGATCATTTATTCACCAAACATTTAGTACCAGATATCACGCACCATTTGTAAAGAGCTTATATGCAGGAAGATGACTTAGTGCTTCCCCTCATTTATTTGTCCCCCTTGCTGATGCTTTCAGACCACTGATGCCCACCCCCACCATACACACCTATAAACGAATCACACACCCTGCTTATCACACCTGCAGTCCCGCTTCACTGTGGCCACATGTCGCCCCTCTCAGGCCCTCACTCTCATTTGCTGACAATCTCTGCAATGCACTCCACTTCTGTCCTGTCATCATTCCTGGTGACCTTGCCTTAATAGTGGAGAGTACACCCAACACTCTGCATTTTTTATTCCTGGACCACTAGTAATCTTGCTCTCAACCCACCTCAATGATCCTACCCCAGATTTCTAATTACACAATTACCACTGATTATATAATCCTTAAAATCACCACTTCAGGTTTCCACTAGACTACCACCACTGCTTTTGTTTTTTCTCCCTCCTTCTAGTATCCCAGTTGCCTGAGCCCATCAGGAATGCCAAACCATTGGCCTTTTTTTTTTCCTTTTTGTTGTCCATATGTGTCCGTGGTGGCCCTCCTCACCCGGCATTCTCCCACAGCCTTGCATACACACATGATCCTTCACCCTGCTTCTCCCTCACCCCGATACATCAGTGTCCTCTTCCCCATCTCCTCTGAGCCTGCAGTCAGTTGGTTAGAACAAAATACAGAAAGAAGGCCCATTTTAAAATTATTCCTCATTTTCCAAATAGGCCCTCATATCCCTTCTCAGTTCATTCTATCATACTCCAAAATGACTTCTACAAAACTTTTCTCTTAAAATCTCCAATACCCTTCCCACTCTGAGCTAATTTGCTTCTAATTTCACCAACAGGAGAAATAGGCAAAGAAATTCCTCATCCCACCCACCATTTCTACCTTTATTCCACATACACTGCTTCTCATCCCTCGTGCATTATCACCTTGTTTTCTTTTTACTAGTTCATCACAGTCTTCAAGTGTGCTATAAAAAGTCCCATATGGTCACTAAAATTCGCATTCACAATACAGGTAGGTCACAGGGAGGGCAGGACAGCAGGGAGAAGACAAGTAATGACTATAGCATCTTACTACGCTGATGGGTGGGGGGGTACTTGATAATAGGGGTGAATGTTGAAACCACAATGTTGCTCATGTGAAACCTTCATAAGATTGTATATCAATGATACCTTAATTTTTACAAAAAAGTCCCTTAAAATATTCCATACTTTGACCCCACATCCCTTTCTAGTGATCGCCCCATGTCTCTACATATCTTTAGGGGAAAACTCCTCAAAAACGGTTGTCTGTCCCTACTTCATTCCCTCCCACTTTCACTTTCATCCATTCCCACCACGCCGTCGAACCCTCCTCTCCCTGAAACCATACTGATCAAGCAGGCACATAGCCTCCGTGTCGCCAAATCCAATGGCCACTTCTCAGTATTCACCGCACTGAGCTCCACGGGGCATCTGACCCAGCTGACCACAACCCTCCTCCAAGGGGCTCCGCGGCTCCTGGGTCACCGCCATCTCCTCGGTGTTCCTCACAGTGCACTAGCCAGCGCGCCTTGGCTTTCTTTGCTGAGTAAAGAATAAACCTTCCCAGAGCCGTAAATCTGGAGAAACCCAGAACTCAGTCTGGGACCTTCCTCCTTCACTCACTCCTTAGTGACTTTAGCAAGTAGCATCATTTTAAATATGCTGGTAATTCCAAAATGTATGTCTACAAAGCTATGACCACTCTCCTGAGGTCCAGAATCGAGCATTCAAACTGCCTATTAACATCTCCACCTACATAGATGTCTGACAGACATCTCCATATTAACGTGCCAAAGAAATCCTGTCATATACAATACACCTCCCTGCCTCCACTCCCACAACACTGCTCTTCGACCAAGTCTTCCCATCTCAGAAAATGGCATCCTCACCCCATTTGCCCTGCATAGTTCTCTTGCACACCCCACATTCAACTAATCAGAAAGTCCCTTCAAGTCAACCCTTAAAGTTTATTCTAAATCTGAACACTTCTCATAATCTACCCATGAACCACTCAGGTCTAGGCCATCAACTTCTCATGCAATAATAACATGGTTAACTGGTCTCCCTGTTTCTCTCAAGTCTTAGAAAGCCCAACTTCTCCAGTACAGAAGAGGTGTACCCCGGAAGGGCACTGCCACACCCCTCCACTGGCTTCCAACTACCCTTAGAAAAAATCGAAATCCCGTGGTTTTACCACTGCTTTGACTCCATGTCCTACTACTTCTCCTATCATTGATTTTGCCTCCACTGCCATGGCCTCCCTTGCTGTTCCTTAAAAACACCTTCTTGGCCCCACTACATAAATGCCACAGCCCTTCACATTTACTCAGTCCTCTTCAGGGAACACTCTCCCTTCAGCTATTACATGACTCACTCCCTCAGCTTGTTCAGACTTCTACTCAAGTGTCACCTCTTATAAAGGTCTTCTCTTAGATCCTATCTAAAATATTCCCCTTGGGTCACTATTTTTTGGTTGCACCTTTTTATTTTACTGGATCAATCTTTTATTGGAGCAATCTTTCAGCATGCTCGCAGATAATGGAAACTGCCCGAATCCAGATCTGTCCGCATATCAACCAAAGAAGAGCAAATAAAACAATCCATTACCTACACTCAGGGCATAAATAGGAATCAAAGAATACTACATATAAGTGATAAAAGAAGTAGTTATTTCCCAACATAGCCAGCCCCCAAGTCAGACATCAAATGCATGGGGAAAAGAAGGCAGCAGTGGAGTCCTTGAGGTGGTAGAAAATAGACAAAAGTTTTTTCTTGAAGAGGAGCACTCTCTCTAAAACTCCTTATAAGGAGCATCCTGTGAAGAGAGAGGATGCTAAGAGGAGCCCAAAGTCTGAACAAGCTGAGGGAGTGAGTCATGTAATAGCTGAAGGGAGAGTGTTCCCTGAAGAGGACCGAGTAAATGTGAAGGGTTGTGGCATTTACTGGGGCCAAGAAGGTGTTTTTAAGGAACAGCAAGGGAGGCCATGGCAGTGGAGGCAAAGTCAATGATAGGAGAAGTAGTAGGACATGGAGTCAAAGCAGTGGTCAGACCAGGTTGGATATGATTCCCCCGGTTTATTACCCTTAGCTCATGCCCCTTTTGTTCTAACACATTTTCCCACTGTTTATCAAATCTAGTATAAAAACACTCAGGCTTAACTGCTTCTTTAGATTTTCATTTCCTTGTGAAGACTCCTGTGTCATATAAAACATACATTAAATAAATCTCAATGCTTTTTCTCATTATTCTGTCTTTTGTTAATCCAATTTACAGGCCCAGAGAACCTAGGGGGGTAATAGGAGATAAAATTTTTCCTCTCATATAATATTTCAAAATATTTCATTCAATTGTAAAATATGCAACCATACTGAGGAAAGGCTGAGATAATCCCAATCAATTCCCATTATTTACCCCTTAAGCTTCATCAGTAAAGTACAAAACAATTTACTTAGTAAAGACTATTTCTTAAAAAATTAAATTTGTTTTTAAAGATGTTTGTTACTATAGTTAATCTCTATTCATCTTTGATGTGACCACTTCAGTCTATCTTGATCCAATGGTTAAATAACCCTACGTAGCCTTTCATATTTTGAAAGTAGCCACGCATTTAACTGTGCTCTTTCTCCCTGGCTGCCTGCCAAAAACAATCACAGTTCAACATTATAGCTTCTCTTTCAGAAGTGATTAAGAAGTTAGTCTTACTTAAAACAGAAAATTGTCCAGCAGACTACGGAGCCAACTTATCTGCTTGTTGTGGGTAAAAGTTCAGTCAAAGAAAAAGTACCACATTCACAAAGATAAAACCCAAACTGCCTCCCTAGCTACCCCATCACCACTGCTTGGGGATGTGCGGAGCCCATCACAGCCCATCAGTCGCTAGGAACCAAGCCTTTCCAGCTTCCTTGCAGCATCACGAAGCAACAGACTGAAGACTATGGAGGACATCAGGCACAGTCAGTTAACTTCCTAGTCCCAGAGAATAAGGGGGGATATCTTAAGAACCAAGGAGCCTGCCTGAGCTCAAAACTGCACAGTATTCCTTTACTGTTCCTGACTACATGCCAGAGTGAGATGTTCATTCACTCCTAAGCTTTTTCCAACATCAGTCGATCATTAGAGAAAAGGACCTTCTGCTTCATTTGACACTAGTCTATCCAGTGCCTACTATGTGATTTCTCTTACTTACCATGGAAAGCATTTCTTCAGATAGTTATCTATACATCTTCAGATTCATCCTATAACCCATGACCAGGGGTGCCAGATGTCTCCTAGAATGAATGGAGTTTTTGAGAAGTCATCTAAACCCAGATGATAAAGGCACTGCTTGCTCTGTGCAATGATCCTAACTGCCTAACAGGCTGAACACAACTCAAAGTCAGACTTTTCCTAAAAGTGCAGACCTATGGCATTCTGAACCACCATCTTTAAGGGGTCTATATTCTTTTCAGAAGTCAACAGTCACTTTTGCCAATCTATTCTATCTCCAAGCTGGCTCTCAGAGCAAATTCTGAAATTCTTAAAAATGCTTCCGAAACTGAAGGCATTTGAAATTGAGATCCCAGCAGCAAACTTCAAGCTTATTCCCAACCAGCTGTATACAAGGTCTCCTACGATAAGGATTTTTCAATAGTTAACAGTCCTCGGAAACCTGCCATATACACAGCAGTGTACTAAAAAGTACAGGAATACAAAGGAAAACGGCACTGTTTCTTTCCCCGAGAAACATGTACTCCATCTTAATATTAGAGGTGATTTAACTACAGCTGCAACTGAACTTTATATTTTAACTGCTGCAGGAGAAAGGGGAGTCCTAAAAAAGTCTGTCTACCCATTCACCCATATCAGTCTCATGAGTTTTACTCATCTTTAGTGCATTTGGGTTTTACATTATTAAAAGGAAATAAAAAAAAATCAACATGCTCTTTTAAAAAAATCCTTTATTGGAAAATAAATTGACTATTTTCCTTTTCCTATGTTACCTTAGGATGAGTGGCTCCCCTAGAATAACTTCATAGGTAGTTGAATTTCATATGAAATTGACCCAATAACAAAGGTCTGATGTGTTCTGCAGAACATTTTATATAGCCAACCCCTACCTGCCTGGAGCCTTCAAACATAATGCCACATGAAAAACTGGCATATTGAGGAACAGGAGGCAATCAGCAGTGAATTAGTGAATCCGCAGAATTTATAGGGAAAGCCCAACAACAGACCCCAATAGGAACTGTCAGCCTCCATAGACTGGCTGAGGCCCATCATCTGTCATCTGCGTAATTCGATAAAAGGCCCTGAAAGTCCTACTTAGATGAGCCTATGACAGGGCCATTCACTAGAATAAGAGGAACTACTGCGTGAATAAAAAAAGAAATTATCACAAGCCTGAGAAGAGCCAAAATGAGGTGAGAGAGAGCAGAGAATGCATTGCAACCAAGTATCCCAGCCCCAATGAGAAATCTGAATTTGCTTCCTGTTTATGCATTTCTTTTTTGTAATAATTAAAAGGGGTATTAAGTCTTTCATTCCAATTGCAGAAATCTATTTTATCAATAAACAATTATTGAGCACCAACTACACATAGATTCCAAGGGTGCCAAGTGGAATGAGACTTTGTCCCTGTTCTGCAAATTTCTTGGGGTAACATACTCTGGTTATTTTAATGGCTAAATTTTAAAAAGGTTTTCTAAATACATATCTTGTGTTTCTTTATTCTTTTCAAAGGTAACTGCTCAAAAACAACAAGAGAACACTACAATAATGTATTGACTAAACATAGCTGCAAACACACCTCTTCTGTAACATGTGACTTAATCAATTTAGACAAGTGCCTTTGGTTAGATTTGGGTAACTAAGAATATACATGAGGAAACAAATCTTGACCCAGTTCCATCAATATCTACATGCTGAAATCTTTTATTCTCTTCTCTTTCTCTTCTTCCTCTCTCCCGTACTTTCCAAAAACCAGCCAAAGTATTCAACCTCCTAATTATTCCAGCTGAAGAGATTTTTGCTCCATATATTACTGTCTATAAAAATATTATCTCGCCCTGGAAGATGACTGGTTAGCCAGAGACGGGTAAGATTCCTCAAGGGAGGAACAACCTAAGACAAGCACAGTCGCAGGGGGGCCATCAGGTGAGAAAATGGGGATCAACAGAGGTGAGGCTTAGAACCTCCCCCCCCCCACCGTTTTGAGAGAAATCTTCTGCGTACGTGGATGTTTTATTACCCTTGTCTAGCTTGGATTAACACAGTCTACAGACACACACCTGATCATCTACATTTGCTCTCTTACAACACTAAACTACGTTTTCTACCTTTATCTTGTATCTACCTACTACTTCAGCATTTTATTAAAAATAATAATAAAGAGAGAAATGTGGTATCCACATATAAATCAAGTATAAAAATCAAATGAATATTCATATTTGAACTGACTGTTTATAGTTCATAATGCATGATCAAAACCAAAAGCCTCTGTGATGACTGCCCTTGTAATGTTCACCATGTAACTTATTCACTATGTAAGAATTTGTTCTCCATGTAAGAACTTGTTCGTTATGCTTCAGAAGATTGGAGACTGACGAAAATTAGGCTTGGGGTGGATTAATGATTGTGCATTGAGCATTGACCCCCCTATGCAGAATTTTATTGTGGTTAACAACCATTTGATCAATAAATATGAGAGATGCCCTCTCAAAAAAAAAAAAAGTACACACTTCCAATTGTAAAATAAATAAGTAACCGGGATGTAATGTATAGCATAAGGAATATAGTCAAAATATTGTAACAACTTGGTATGGTGATAGCTGGTACCTAGAATTATCATGTATATAAATGTTAAATCACTGTGTTGTACACCTGAAACTAATGTAATTCTGTGTGTCAACAACCCTTCAATAAAAAAAAAAATTATCTCATAGCAAAATTCTCCCTCTCTCAAAGGTAACGAGGGATTGGTGCATTCATTTTGTATCTTCTCCCAATAAGGTACATATGCCTGGAGCAGAGACAGTAGCTTATTTATCCTACTGTCCTTGGCACCTTGTAGAATGCATGGTGCATTAACAGCTAGTTAGCCATTGATAAATGTTAGCTCAATGAACCTCCTCTTCATCATTTAGCTTGATATTGCTCCATGCTAAATGCTGAATTTTTACTGATCAGTTGACATAAATTCTTAATTTGCCAATTAGAGGGAAGAGTGACTATCAATTTTACACCACTATTGCTGAGGCTATTATGTCTTCAAACTAGCAAAAGTCAGGCTACATAACAAGCAGAAGCAAACATTAATGAGACAGCATGCTCATAGTATCAAAGCATTCCTCAGTCCACAGTCCTTTTACTCCCTGCAATACTCATTCACTTATTATGTGCCACCCATGAGCTCAACAATGATGCATCAGAAACAAGTCTGATGACTTTATCAATTACAAGGATGACAAGGGGCACCTGCTTATGTTTAGAAAAGAACCTGGCAAAAACAGCACAGTAGAGGGGATTCAGCTGGGACTGAACTCATGCTGCCTGATTATCATCGCTACTCTGTGATTCAAAGAGTGCAAGGGAAACTTAGGCCCTCACCTAGTCCAGGAGGGAGGCATCTCTCCTACTGAAATTGCCTTTGGGCCACATAATTTCTGAACTACAGTGCTCTAAAAAGTGATTTCAGCCCCTGAGTATATATTCCCTGAGCATCTGCCACATCTCAGACACTGTACTGTATACAAATGAGTAAGACCTCAGACACTCACAGTCTACTCCAAATGTTGGCAGATGTTTTCTGTAGAGTCAGATAGTAAATGTTTTAGGCTTTAGGGGCCATACAGTCTCTGTGGCAATCTCTCACCTTTGTGTGTAGTACAAAAGCAGACTTAGAAAATCTGTAACCTATTGAACATGGCTGTGTTCAAATAAAGCTTTATTTACAAAAACTGTTGTCTGGCTAGGTTGGATCCACAGGATATAGTTTGTCAATTCCTGGTAAAATCCAGCAGTCAGGTACATTATTTCTAAAAATGCAGCACAGTGAGATCTGTGTTCATGAAAGTGTCTCCTTTGTATTTGTATAATATTTAAGAATATTTCATGTATGATGACTCAAAATTTAATCCTCATGCCAACTCTTAGTAATAATGAGTAGGTCTTAATTATTCTCACTTTACAAATGAGAAAACCAAGGCTCAAATAAAGAACTTTGAGTCATCACACAGCTAGGGGTGGAGCTAGGATCTGAGCTCCTGCCTACTAGGTAGTGATTACTATGTGTTCACCAAAACTCATTTCCTCCTCCGTCAGGGCACACTCCAGATTACACCTCCCAGGCCCCTTGGCAGTTAGGCATTGCTAAGTGCTTGGGTCTAGCTAGAAGAACTGAGGCCTTGCCTATTAAAACTTCCTCATAAAAATCTCCTCATATGATTCTCTATTTTCTCTTCCCCTTTTAGTTGGCTGCGAAGAAGACATACCTAGGGTAACTTAGGAGGTATATAAGACACACCTAGGGTAACTTGTGAGTCATATGTTGACAACAGCTGAACCATGAAATAAGAAGCCTGAGGACCTGGAAGAGAGCCCCTTGAATGGGAGCCCCTGCATTAGACTATGAGAGCAGTAAGACACTTGTATTAGGCCCCTAAGATACAGAGCATTATCTGTTACAGCAGCTAGCTTTACCTTAACCAATACATCCTGTGTGCAGGTCCAGTGTAGTTTGCATTGAACTATAATGGACAAAGATGAGTTTACCAGGCTAATGAGGCAGAGAAGATCACATTTTAGACAGGGTTATATCAGAAAAAGCAAAGGGTACCTTCAAGAAAGAACAACTTGTTCTGAATGGTTAGGTAGTAAAGAAGCAAAGGAGTGAAAGGAGAGGCCGCAAAGATAAGCATTGGGAAAGGACTTGTGTATGGCCTGAAGCAAAAGGACTCAAGAGAAGGCAATTAGACCTGTCTTTGGAGCAGCAACCGGAGGGAGAGGCGGCGGGGGTAGGAGACCACCTCAAGGGGCTCTGAATAGCACTGGCCTCATCAGAGAAGAGCTGTGGGCCAGTAAAAGATTATTTATGTAAATCAATTTTTAAGTAGATTTGATTTTTTCTGAATATAAATGTAATATATGCTAATTACGAATGTATAAAGAAAATAAACCATACCTAATCCCTTATCAAATAACTGCTATCACTATTTTGAGGCATATATTTTTTAGTTTATTTCACCTTTCTGTTGTGCATACGTTAAGGCATTTAGAAAAACAGGAATATATTTCTCCATTGACTATAATCATGAGCACCTTCTCATGTCAATCAACATAGATCTTCACAACATTGCGAGTAGCTGCATTGTCCCCATGGTAGAGATGTGCTATCATTTTTAAAAATCATTTATTTACTAGTGTACATTTAGGCTGTTCCACTTTTTTTTGCTATCACACACACAAAAAAATACTGCAGTAAACATTCCTATCACTATATCTCTGCACAAATGTGCAAGTACTTTTATAGGACTAGTTTCTGGAAGTAAAGTTTCTAAGACAAAGGGTTTATCTACTGCCAAACTACCCTCCAGAAATACTAACTCAGGTTTCCCACAAGCAGTGTATAAAATATCCATTTTCACATACCTCTGTTAACACTGTATATCATCTCTAATTACCTTTGCCAATCAGGTATGGCAAAAAACTCTCTCATTTTTTTAACTGAGTTTGTAAAAATTAACTATTGTTTAGTCCTCTTCCTTGTATTCTGTTAAAATACCATGTTTGGACTGCAGAAGGCCTAACATTTAAAAGTTACTTTAGTAAGGTAACAACATGCTATAGGTCTAAGTAACTAGAAGCACAGCTTTTGGATTTGAAAAACTTAGCATGAAAAAAATTACACAAATAATCAAATATTAGTTCTTCACGGGGGATACTAAATACTGTTGGTAAACTGTGATTATCAGGATTGAGTGCATAATATGTTTCTGCATCTAAATAAGCAATTTTGCTAATTAAAATCACCTAAGGATTTAACTTTTGCTTCCTTTTGTTTTTCTTTCACACGTTTACCATATGCTTGACTTATTTTTGGTTTGGATTGTAGAGTAGCTAGGTAAAAGGGTAAGTCTACAAGGATGAGAGGAAAATTACAAATAGAAAACTGATACAGATTGTCAACCTGAGAGAAAGGAAGCGATGGGACACAGAGGACATGCGTGTGTGGAACACAGATACTAAGCTGAGCAGGCATGCACTGTCAGGAGAAGGACGTAACGTACTGAAGGCCTATGTACTGAGCACTGGGGAAGATTACTCATGCCAGCCCCCATTCAATCCTCACAACTTTAAAATACAGAATCCTTGTTTTTAAGATGAGTGCCAGAGAAATTGATCCACATGATTACCTAAAAATCTAAGCTGATATTACAACTTTTGGTTGTCTTTTGCTGTCATTTTATTCCAAATCCTATAGTCTCCTCAACTATACCAAAGCACTGAAGAAATCCTGGTGCTCTCCCTGCCTTCAGTGTTTCTCTTCTCTCATTGGAGGTTATAAAAAAATGATAAAATAAAAAAGAATAGTTTGCATGTGAGAATTGGGAAAGGTCCCAGCCATATAAATAAAAAAAGAAAATAAGTAATGTATTGAGTAAATGAGAGGTTGAGGAAAGGAGTGTAAACTAAGAATTGTGTCAGGGAGACAGAATAAATGAGACAGGATAAAGAAGTAGCACAATACAACAGTGCATTTAAAAAATACGCATTAGTCAAAGAAAAAAAACAAATAGAAAAATAATAGCTACAAATCACACAATTATAAAGCTGGATGGTTTAACCAAGAAACAATATGTCCAGCCTCTTAACCTTGACCTGTTCCTTATGAAACCCATTTCCCATTCTGTCACTATTTATTATCCTATGACAATTTCCCCACCACCTTTTTGTGACCAAAACTGATGTCTCTTCCAACAGGGTCATATCCACCCATTTGTGGCAACAAAGAGCATGTTACCCAGCACCTGCTGACGCTATCTGCACTGAGAGCTGACAATGTCAGAACTTCATCAATATGTTTTTTTCCATGATCCTCGGGGCTTCTGCCATAACTGTCAATATTTGTGCTGCTCAGATTTTGTTCTTAAAGACACTCCTCTGGGATTTGAGTAAGAAAATGCATGGAAAGCATTTCAGAAAGGTCCACAACACCAAGGGTGAGCAACTGCTCCATGTCTTAGAGCTGATGCATGTCAGAGCCATTACCAACTACTGGTTCTTATCTTCATGGGCTTGCATGTGGCTTTATAAATCAAATGCATTCTAAACTTTATTTCTCTGAAAAGACAAAAGGAAATGAGAAAACTAGGGAAAGGAAGTTTCGAAACAAAAAAGGAAGACTTCTTCGAGGAGAAATCACAAGACACCAGTGGGAATCAAAGCACAGCAGAAGGAACACTATAATCTTCATTAGTTTTATTCTTTTTCCCCTTTGTGTGTACCTTGCTTCCATTCACCATTCTTCAGGAAAAGAGGAAATTTGAGCCAGCCAGAAAAAAGTAAACAGTGAGAGAATATAAAATAAAGTTCAGAATGACTATTTACTATGACCAAATGAGAGGACTGGCCAGCCACATTAATTAAATAAGATTAAAATTAAGTGGCAAATAAGAATTTGAACCATGGTCCCTCTCCCTTCCACCACCACCAAATTTGGTGTATTTTTGTTTATTATGCTCCCCATTCCTGTCTTCTCTCATTTTGCTAGTTCTTTCTGGCCTTTTCATTTTTCAAAACATCAGTGAAAACCTGAGAAAAGGAATGAGTAAATTTTCTAAACACAAAAGTGAGAGAATAAGGACAGTATAAAATAACTGAAATTAACCTTAAAAACCTCAACATCAGGATAAAGCTCACTGGATGAGAGGCATTTAATTACTAAGTATAGATTAAGTCCTATTTCATGTTCATTCTGGGGCTCAATGAGTAGGATCAGGAAGGTGGGTCAGGGACTGGCCCACACAATTTATATTTTTTATTCTCCTTGTTGAGCACATAAAAATTGAATTCCCTGTGAGACGTGCACTAATGCTGTGACTCCTTTCTGTATATGTGTGCATGCACATACACACTCTTGGAAGCATGCAAATCCACGTGCCAAAGATATCAACCACGGTTATACCTGAGGAGTGAGAAAGGCAAGAAGCTTCATCCAGTATTTAATATAAGGCAATATTGCTTTTTTTAACAGTCATCAAGTATAACTTTGGATATTCAAAATAGAGAATAAAAGGCAAATGATAATGAGGGGGGAAAATGAACAAAGAGAAACTATAAAAGAGAGAGCAAAAAAAATTGCCCTTTAGAGCTGCCTTATTTCTTCCCTTCTTTTCTCCTGATTTCGTATCTGCATTGGAGTGGGTGGTCTCAGACCTCTGTATATTCTCCCAAGTTTTATCTTTTCACACCCTCCCTGGAAAAACAGTCAGTAGTGACATTGATTTTAAAGCAAAGCAAGAAGCAACAGGTCACTGGATTAGATGAAAACCTTGTTACACACATCTACAGCCATGACTTATTCTTAAACAGATCAATAGAAACAATCATTCCACTTTCTTCAAAGAGACACTGAAGTAACTCAAGCTCTCTCATGGTAGCTTCTGTTTTGCTGACAAGTAAGTAGAGACAGTAATGACTCATTTGTCAAAACTTCAATAACTAGGGTTCATGGCCTTGAGATGCCTGAACCAATTTCTCCAGAAGACGGCAGGACTCTTTATCTTTGGCTTGTTGAATCAATCCTTCACAGTACATTTTTTACTTAAAGTACCACTTGTATATAATCACCCCCTCCAAAGCTTATCATCTTCTCCCCTTCTTCACTAGATTCAGCCCAAACTCTCCAGAGGGATGTTAAAAACCTTGCACAATCTGGTTCCACCCTAATCATTCTTACCCCCCAATGCTACCCTACACCCCGCCCTGTGGGCTCCACCACACCACTCTCTGTCTCTCACTCCAGAAGTACTCATTGGCAGGTCCATTTACTCAAGGAAAAGTCAGGCCAACCTGTCAGCTGCAGAAAGGCATATGCAGAAAGCAGAAGCTAAGTTGAAATGTCTTTATAGAGATGGTAGGGGTTTTGGTTTTTTTAATACAGAGAAGGCAATGAATTGAGTCCTGCTTATATATCTTACTACCTCCAAGAAAGCAACAATAGCATTAAGCAAGGGGACATGGCTGCAAGTCTAGACTCCAAAGTCAGCCAACGAGATTCAAATGTCAGCTCTACCAATGACAGTATGACCTAGGGAAGTTATTTTACTCTCTCTGAGCCTCAGGTTCCTCATCCCCAAAACAGAGATAACTACACTCACCTCATTGAGTTATGATGAAGACTGCTAATTGTCAAAATTATCAGAGACTTTTTTAAATAAGCTTAATGCCACCATCCGATATAGAAATCTCCAGAATCTTTCCTTTTCCTCAGATACCATCTTCTGAAGCAATATCCTTAACTAAGATTGACTTGGATGATTACTTTGCTCTGATGCAATTTTATGTAGTCATAGTATGTAAACTTTGCTTATTGATATTAAACGTTTAAAAACAACCTATGATCAAAACATGGAAGGAGTAATTATAAGTACAGAGAAAGAGTGGGAAAATAAGACAGAACTCAGAAGAGGTAAGTGAGGGAAAGGCTTGGTGAGGCAAGTGCCGTGGCCGCTAGGTGGAGTGTTTGTACTCGGCAGAGCAACAAGCAGAAGTGTAAGCAAATTACTAAAGGTACAAAGGTAGCCAACCCATGGAGTCACTGAGAGATGGAGGGGGGAGCTGTGTAAGTGGGTTAATTCCTCATCTTCCATAGAAGAAAAATCAATAGATAATGTCAAAAATTGAAAAGCCAGTAGGTAGCAGCAGTATAAGTGCATCATTTAGAGATATCAAAATAACACTAAAATCCTACAAAAAGAATTAAAAATAGCTTATTTAGCAAAGAGGTGAAGAGGGCTGAAAGAGGGACCATACTTATTGTTCTAGTTCTTCTATACTACTGTACTTAAAATTTTCAACTGTTTTTGAAAGGAAATGTAACTGAAAAAAAACTAAGCACAACACCAACTAAAACCACAGAAATAAGCCTAGTAAGAAATGTGCATATCTCACAGCAAGAAAACTCTAGATATTTGCTGATATAAAGGAAGACCTCAAATATGGTGAATTCTATGTTCCTGAAAGGGAGGCCTCAGTGTCTTAAAGTCAGTGCTGCTCAGCTATTCTATAAATTCAATGCAATTCCAATCAAAAATCCCTACTCAGGGGACTAGATTACTTTTGTGACTAGACAGGCTATTTCTAAAATCTATCCAGACCAGAAAATACATGAAAAGGCCCAAACAGTTATGAATAGGAACAATGATGGAGAACTTGCCCTAACAATCTAGTTCTGAACCAACGCATCTGTGGAACAGAATAAAGTATACAGTATCCTGGGCATCATCTTTTTCATTACATGCAAATAGTCACTTTTAGCAAAGTGAAATACCAAGAAATGGCCGGTGACCTTTCTTCTCTAATGTTGTATTTGGACTGATGATGCAAGCAACATGACAATATTTCAACAAATGTACCGTAACCTAAAAAAAGGCTGAGTTGGGATAAGCTGAGCTTCCTGTGGAAATAATTTTTGTTCTCTGTAAAAGAAAAAGAAATACTCATAACTAAGCACAATTCTGTATAATAGAGCAGAAATGTTTTATTTCATATCAGTTAATCAATCACCTACTTGCAGCTTATTTACCCCAACTACAAAACAGTGACTGGATTAAAAAGTATATGCTGAGGAAAAGGTATGTGAATTCTAGCGTAGCTTCGATCAGGGGCAAATGTAGACTTGAGAGTGCTGTGTTTTCTCATGGAAGATCTATGTCAGCTAAGAAACTTGAGTTGGGACTATTGTATTTCACCTATTTATTGCAAGAGGCTTCCAGTCTCCTGTGTTGCAGTCTCACCTCTCCCCTCAATTTGTTAACCATTGTCAGAGAGATCTTTCTAAAATTCAACTGGCCCTTGACTACTTCCTTCATCTTCTATCCTTGCTTATCCACCTACTGTAATCCTTCTTATTCAAGGCTCATTTCAAATATCATCACTAGAAATCCTTTGCTGACTTCTTCACATTCACGGTTCCACTGGAATGCTTCTCTGTCACAGTGCTACCATACTTGGTGATATAAGCCTGCCTCCACAGTATCACAAGATATTGACAAGGAGTTTAATACTTCTTATTTTCATAGCCCCAACCAACACATGTATACAAAGCATTCAATGTTATCTTTGATTGCACCACTAGCAGCAAAGGATTCCACAGGCAACTCTCAATTTTCCCCTCCCTAAAAACGGCCTTGGATAAATAATAAACGGCACAACAAGAGAAATCACAAGTATCTAAATGTTTAGCACCTCCAAAAAGCAAAAATCTGCATAACTGAGAAGAATACTGATCTGGAAACCAGAGTACTGATTCCAGCCACAGGTCTACTCCACATCTTGGAGAAAATTTTACAGCCTGTTTCCTCTCCTTAAAAAAGAGTGAAGTTGCTATGGCTTCTGCCTCATCTAGAAAGCTAGGACTATTTACTCCTGCTCTGACATCAGCCCCCTCCATAAGGCATGCCTACACACTGCGCACACTGCTGGCGTATCGGTCACACTAAGCCAAGAGGAAAATTAGTAGCAGAGCTACCAAAGTTCCAGGTCAAAGTGTTTTTTATTTGCATTCCAAATGAAATACAATGGCTTTTCAGTTAAAGTAAAGGAAATGTGCATTATCTTTATTTCTATGATCATATCCTATAACATTTCTGTAGCCCATTTCCATATCCCAAATGCTTTCAGAGACATTATGCCAGTAATTCTTACAGCAAAATTGCAAAGTCAGCAAGAAAGTAATTTTATCTCTAGTTACTAAAAAGGAAGCTGGGGTTCACAGACATTAAAAGATTATGAAAACACTTGCCTTACATGCCTGAAGCTTGCACTGACTTCTGTTTTTATGCTGCAGTTCAAGTCCCCTACATAGTGTTGTTTTAAGAATCACTGCAATGACTCTCTAACTCAGATGTTTAGTATATCACATTAAATTTTAAGGCCAATGATCATAATCATAATTTCCTAAGTATATGTATAAATACAAGATGTAGGAGCAAACATGAGTTTTATACTTCATATACTTAATACACACTTTAAGACTAAGGATATACCATCAAAACTCAGGTTTCTTCTCTTGGGTCTGAACGAACATTTTTCAACTTTGCATTCCCATCAATTGAAACCACTTCCACTCACATTACTGTTTCATACAAATTCAGAATCTATTAATTTCACACACTTTAAAATAGAGTTCATCTGTATAATTTAAGATGTTCCTCTTAAAACTGACCTGGAATTCAGAAAAAAATGTATTTAAAAATAGTCTTGCTACCCACTAAGATTTATAAATTTAATACTAAGATGTACAGCCAGTAAATTTTTCACTCAGCAAAATGCATTATTAAAATAGATAACAGAAAATCTGTTAAGTATGAGATATGTGCTTATTTAAAAAAACCTCTAGTAAGACCATCTGTATGTGAAGACATCTACCTTGAAACAAGACAACTTACATTTGTCAACATTAAAAGCTTGTATGACTAGATAAATGCATTCAGATTTCCACAATGAGTAATAATTAAAGTATAACTTTAAGTTTAAAGATTATTTTATATGGTAAAAGTGACTTCTGTCACTTTCACCACTACTTCCATGATGTATATTATGCAAGACAATCCTGAGAGTACGCTATGCAATTCAATTTATTCCTACATTCGGCATACAAAAGAGTTTCCAAACATATTAAAAGACAAAACTCAAAATGGAAAATCTTTCTGACAAACTGCATATTGAGTTAACCAAATCCTGCCCTATTTTTGTTAAAAGGCCCTTCCCGAGGCTTAGAAAATTCAGTTATACTCAGGAAGTGTCAACCATGGTCTAATTTACATTTTGAATAAAAAGCAAGCATCAATGCTGCTACAGTGAACATGGCACATCAAAGTCAATACTGCAAAGTAGCAGCGATCATAAGACAGGCTCTCAGATGGAGCACTGACACAACGACGTTATATTTGAGTGGACACACATGAATAATCTGAAATAACATAAGTATCTCAGTTTGCAAATAACTCTAGAAAACATTTCTTGACATATCATTTACTCGTCTAACCACACAGGAACATTTCTTACAATACAAGAACAATCTCTATATATTTTAAATTCCTGATCTCCCTAACTCATACTTTCAAGTGTTTCTCTCATGCTACTGGACCTGACAGGCTCTAAGAACATGATACATGGATTCTGCCTCCATTTTATCTACGCTTAATAGTTATACCACTTCATTGTACAAAGCTAATTATTTTCACTGTACAATCTTTAATTGATACAAATTGGGAATCATTCTGTCCATTTTATTGTAGAAAGTTAAAATATACCTTTATTCATCATTATTCAAACTGAATAAGACTTGACAATGTTCAAATTAAAACCCACTGTGTCAGACAAATGAAATTTTTAAGCATGTCTGTATCCTTGACTTGTAGCCTAAGAATATAAATGGCTTTGTCACTGACCATTTTATTCTAATAATGTACTTCCAATTCATTAGCATGCAAACTCTACCATTACAAAAGTACACATTTGCAAGAAAAAACAGCCCCATTTTGTTACCTTTTCATCTCATATAGAAATATCTCAAACATACTGTCAAGAGTTAAATGAATCTTTAAACTTAACTAAACATGAAATAAAATAAGAAATGTATACCATCTTTTTCTAGGACCATTACACTTACCTTAAAATTAGTAGTATGACTCTTGCCTTTTTCTGGACTTAAGTTTTTGTACACTTCAAGGTCTGCCATTAAATTTTATATTATTAAACATTATTAGCAAGAGCAGTTAAATTTCTCTCTACATCTTGATATACATCTTGAAAAAAAGAAAAGAAAAAAGGCAAAAAAAAAAAAAAAAAAGAAAAGACCATGGCTCATGCTGCCATTTATGGCATGATGAGATCTTCACAATTCAGTCTTTATAGTGTGGAGAAAACAAATCCATGAGATATGATTACAGAACTTTGTCCCAAAGTGAAAAGCACAGGCAGACAAGAGCACTGGCAGCATCTGCTCAGGGCTGCGGCTATTGCAGGAATGCAGGCGCTGTGGCTACTCTGGGTATGAGACTTGCATACTTAGCATAGTGCTTAAAGCCCTCAAGGCATTATGCACATTTAATATCTGGGAAGTGGAGGTCTTTAACCATCAAAGAACCCTCCTCACCTACAGAGGCCACTGAGAAACACTGATTGCCATGGTAGTGATGCAGGCTGAATGCAGAAAATGAACATGCACACACACAGAGACATGCACACTCTTGGGAAGCAAACATCATGCCATTTGAGGCAAAAACAATCCATTAAAAATAAGTTATGGGTAGCCCTTTACACACTACAATACTTTTGGGCTGATCAGGTTAGGCATGTATAAACTGACAGTGTTTAAGATTTTCCTTGATTTTCGTCTTGATTCCACAAACACAGCAGTGATCACAGAAAAGACTGGGATGTTTCCAGCTTAGAATGAATGAGATTACAGTTTCAAAACACAGGAAGTGAGGGCTACTTCTCAGCTAAAATCACAGCCTTATGGGCAAGGTAAGCAGTATGAATAGGTCTGATAAAAAAAACAGTGTTTAGTAAATGAGCAAGCACATTATTAGAGTACAGTTTTCCCAAAAGTATATGTCAGCGTTATTTGCATGCTTCAATCAACTTCTTTATAGATGATAAGTAGACAGACCAAGAGGAAGATTTTTCACAAGCAATTTACTACTAGTCTACAGCTAAGAGTTGTAACTAGGTCACTCCATCCTAAGCATCAACTCCCCTAATCTCAGAATTCTCTAATATCAAACCCTCTTGCCATTTTCTTCTCCCCAGTTTCAGCTGTAGCCCCTGAGACTCCCAGCACCTCCCACTGTGTACATGCCAACATGAATTCCTCTACTCCATTTCCCATTGGGACCACCCAGCACAGCCTGCCAACCTACCCAGCTTTTCCCCATTAAGTCTACCCCAATTTCCATTCATGTCTTTCCCAAGTGGCATACCCCTCAGCCAATTTGCAAACCTTAGTGTTTAGTGTTTAGTGAATGAGCAAGCACATTACTCTTGCATTTACTCTTAAATACTCTTGAGAAATTTAAATTCCAGTGGTGTGATGGGGGGTACACAAACAGAATACCCTTCTTGCAAGATTGTCCCTAATATACATACATGTATACAACTATACAAAATAGCAGTTAAGAGGTTAGGAACTCATCTGTCTGGATTCAAATCCTGCTTGTGCCACCAACCGTGTGTGTGACCTTAGGCAAGTTAAATTCTCTGCTCCTTTGTTTCCTTATTTGTGCAATGGGCATAAGAGTTTCCACTTCAAAGTGTTTTTGCAAGAATTAATTTAATACATATAAAGTGGTTAGAACTACAATTATTTTATATTACCATTATTACACTATTGTTATTAGTTTTGAAATCCTTTACATCAACCCAGAAAAGCAGTGGACTCCATTGTTTAATCTGAACTGATCAGTACTTTGAACACAGAGTGGCACCCCAAAACCTGAGAATCTCAGAACTACCCACTCCTGTTAAATTATTCAAATGATTAATGCTCTCAGATAATATTACACATAGAGGCAACAGTGTTCCCATAACACAAAATTGGTGCCAAGTGATGGATTTCTAGTTCCTTCAACTTCCTGGAATCAACAATACCCCAAAAGCAAAAATAATTTCTGTGCAAATTTCCCACTCAATCCAGAAAAAGATGGAAACGAAAGTTTGGAAAATCTCCCCTCCCCTTTCCTTTCAAAGACCCCCATCCACATTACTGTGACAGCAACACAAAGGAGCCAGGAGGGCAGATGGGAGCAAAGCACCACTCACGCTCCTCATGCATGCTGGTAGGGGGGCTTCTCCTTCCAACGGCTTCACCCAGCTCATCCTGAAAACTCGCCCAGGCTCCTCCCTGAGAAGACTGGCATGACGGTCTGATATGGAGCCCAATGCTGTAGGATTGGCCCTGCCTCAGATTCATCCTGAATGGGGCACCTTCAAAGGCCAAGCCACTCACCCACAGTGAGCACACAGCAGCTCCACAGGGCAGGTGGGTGGGCTTTTAAAGAGTAGGCATAGCCCATGAGTATGCATTGGACCATCAAAGAACATTCAAGGGTTTTCGGAGCCCAGTGTACCTATACTAAGGTTGACAGAGGTACTGGATGGGTGACACATGGCCCCTGACTAACCCCCAGGATTTTGCCAACAGAACATCCCACGTAATGTCAAGTCTAGGCTGACAGACTTTGGTGGGCAGTGATGCTGCTCTGACAGGTCACCTCAACAACTCTATAGCTTCAGAAGCCTTAACTTCTTACATGAAACCTTCATTTGAAAAGATTGGACTTTTCCAGATTAGTTCGAGCACAGGACTTGGTATATACATTACATACCTTAGAAACCCGCATTACCTTTCTCCAGTTTTAAATTAGACATAATATGGAATTATCTTTCCAAACAGGTGAAATATAGGGAACCATGCCTCCAAGGTCAGCTTCGAAGTTTACAGGTAAAGGACTTTAAGCTATCTGACAGCATTTCCTCACCTCTCACACCTGACTTCTACTTCTGATTTCTTAAAGAAGTATCACAGAGTAACAGGTCACAGCGTGGGCTTCCGAGTCAGATGGAGGAAAGTCCAAGCCTCGGCTTTCTCCTTTGCTCACTGCAGGATCATGGGAAGTTAGGAGTAGGTGGCCAGATAAAATAGGATGCCCAGTTAAATGTGAATTTCAGATAAATGGCAAACATTTTTAGTATAAGTATGTCCCATGCAATTTTCCTGTATTTTTATTTGTTAAATCTGACAACCCAAGTGAGGGGACCCCTCCACGGCAGTACCCGCCTCACCAGGTATGTCTAAGGAGTAAGTAAGCTCGTGGAGACCAAGAGCCGACGCAGCACCTGGACAGGTAGGTACTTAATAGCTGGAAGGGAACGGCCACTCCAATCACCAGTGTAACAGAACTTCATTTAATCGAGTCTCCCACTGAAGAGGTTCTACACTTTACCCTCCCCACACACACCTCCATATCACCAGTCCCATAACTTTGAATCAAGACCAACTCAGGGCAAAAGCATGGCATGTATCTGCCCCAAAACTCCTAGGTCCAGTTAGTCACAAACATGGAAGCTATGTCACTTCATGAGACAATTTTTATTAAAGCCACCATTTTACCAAACACCGCACCACACAAACATTACTTTCTCTAGTCATCATGAAAATTCTGCAAGGAGATATATGAGAACACATATTTTAAAGGTAAGGAAACAGATCCAAGTTGGACAAGATATCCAAGCTCGCGCGAGGATTCAGACCAAGCCGAATCCCAGCTGGCCCTTCCCACCCGTCCTTCCCACCGGCTCCATGCTTCAGGTCAAGGGAACCATCTGCAAGACTTCAGGCCTAACTGCAGAAGTCCTCACTTTCCCCAGTTAGAGGCTATTCCCACACAATGCCAGAAGCTGTTAGTGCCTCTGGCATAGGAACAGAGATGCTTAATAAGAAAAACAGTCTGTAAACCTGTAATCCCAAATTACCCATTCACTTTTTAACATACTCAGTTTTCTTCACAAGATGTAAAGCAGTGCAAAAGCAGGTGAGAGCAGCTTCGCTGCGAAAGAGCCTTTGGGGGGCCCAGCCAGCCCCACCCTTTCCTCTAAGCACCTAGATAGCTTGGTAAGGGGTAGATTTCACAGGAACTTTCACAGACTGCTGACCAATTGAAAATTGAGAGCAGAAATTGTTAAGAAGCTTAATGAAAAGTCATCAGGCAAGATGCAGTACGATTTGTAAAAATGTTTACACTTAGCTAGTGACTACTGCTGGAAAGCTACCATAAAGCAATCATAAGAAATACAAAAACCTATATGCCAGGATCTTTCCTTAGCATTAGTCATAACAAGGAATAACTACCAACAATCTAAGTGCCTTTCAACAAGGGAATGACTACATATACATTCATGTTTTGGAATACTTTATAGCCATTAACAATGTTTTTAAAATACTACAAGTACCTGGAGAATGTTTGACACACTGTGAAAAGAGGGTACAAACTAGATATGCAATGTGATTTTAATTATGTAAAATATACATATATAGAAACAGAAGGAAAGACTAGAAAAATATCTGAAAAAGGTTAACAAAGGGATCTCAAGGTGTTTTTCTTCTGAAATTTAACTAAAATTATTTAGAACCAACATTTCATTAATTCAGAAAAAAGGTGACATTTTTTAAAGACTAGCCAGCTTTTAGTAACACTGAACTAGGGAAGAGATAATCCCTTCCCACTGGTGTATAGAAACAATAGAGAACTTTGAGGGTTACTAACATTTACGAAGCATGCACTATGTTTTCAGACACTGCTCCTAGCATTGTGCATGCCTTATTTAATCTTCACACTGCCTCCTATGAGTGCATTAGGTATAATCCTTTCTCAAGTTTCAAATGTGGAAACTGAGGCAGAGAGAAGTTAAACAATCTCCCTGAGCTGGCACAACAAATGACTGACAGCCCTGGGATTTGAAACCCCTCAGTTTGTCTCTAGTACTAGTGCTCTTCACCAGATAAGGCAGCATGGAGATGCTGAGCATGCCATTTGTATCATGCAATACAGTGTTTCATCTGAGAGCCTTTAGAACAATAAACAGAGCTACTGGCACTTAATTCCTTTTAGGAAATTTCACTGTGCACTCAACTACAAAGGAAACCCAAAATCTTGAATTAAAATCATATAGCTAAACACTAGTGTAATTACACAAACAAATGAAACCCCTCTAAGTATCAAGGGGTTGAATCCTATAAGTACATACAAAGACACAGAGCCAGGTGCAGGAAAATTGCCAAGTGGATTCTCCAGGGAGATGTTTCCAGGATAAGCAAGCACTTTTGATTCCATAAGACAGAATACCTACCACTGTGGCATACTGTCTGGGTACCCCTTCTTTGCTGTTACAGATCATTCTGGGGACACTGGGCACCATTCAAGGCTACCTGTACTCAACTAGCTATCCTGAGCAATCTCTGATTCTGAAGTAGGGGCAGCACCATGCCATTTCTACACCTGTGCCAGTCACAGAGCTAAGAAAAAGAAAAGTAGCAAACTGAAGAGTAGAGACTTTGGCTTCTGAGTGTCTATTAATCTAGGGACGGTACTAGAAATCTGCTCTCTGTATTTTCAATGGACTCAACTCACTAGATTAAAGCTGCTGCAGTCATTGCAAATTTGGAGTTGGATTAAAAAGAATAACGATCCTCTATCAGTTCAAACAAACAAGCACAGTATACACCTAGGCCTGTTCATCAACAATGCATTTAAGGAAATCACTATTATATGAAGCTCTGAAGACCCTGTTGGGACTATTCTAGACAATTGCTACATCTTTGCATCAAGTCATGGAACACTATCATGAGTTCATTTTCAAAAGAAAAATGAAGGCACTCCACAAAGAGGTATGCAATGTACCTAAATGCTCAATAGAAGTAAAAATGATAATCTTTCCCCTCTACATCCTACCCCTTACAAAGTCCTTTCGGGAACAGGTACCTGACAACTACAGAAGTGGGTCATCCTGCTCATGATCACCCATGATCATCCTGCTTTCAGTGGAGAGGAAATGAGACTTGGAGGCTCTCCATGACTTGCCTGAGATCACAAAACTAGCACATGGGGAAAAATGACCTGAAACTGAGTTTTCTAATCCAAACACAGTGTTCTTCCCACATACTGTGCATGCATACTTAGCATATTATTACAAGAATTGGTAACCAGAGTAAAACCAAAAACTTAAGTCGCAAACCCAAGTGTACTCCACAGATTGCAGCCAAGAGGAAAGACAGAGCTGGCAGGCTGCGGGCGTCCATCCAGTGCCTGCTAAACCCATGCTAGGAATGGCATAAACAAGGGTTTTATTTAGGTAGCAGGCCTAACCTGGCTCTTATTCATCACTGGAGAGAAATAACTGTATATTCCAGTGATATAGAACAGGTCCTATAAATCACACATGCTTGTCAAATAAGCCAGTCTCTGGACTTGCCCTACATTTAAAACCTGACACTCATCACTGGGCAGTAATTATTGCACATTTTTAAGCACCTGAATCCCAAAACACACAGACTATCACCCAAATTTAATTTTGCTCTCTTTCACAGGACAGAGATGAACCACCCTTTAGCCTGACTGCCTCCCTGAAATGATGCCTCCTTGATAATCTGTTGATCTCCTCTTCAAGACTCTTGGCTTTAAATTTTTCTCTTTTTTCTGAAAGATGTGATTATTTATTGGTCATGTCACTTTAAATTTTACAGGTTGGCATAAAAATTTACAGGCCCCTCACTGTCAGTTTGATGAAGATGTCAGTATAATTCAAAATAAAACCCTTGGTAGCTCAGAGCTTGATTTCAGTTTGAGCTAACCACAAAACCATTGAGTCCTCACGGGCAAGATTTCATTCACAGGCTCTATAAGAAACCCAGGAGCTTGAGGCCAGCGAACACATACAGCACCTGACCTGATGTTGGTGGAGACAGGAAATGTGAAAATTCAACCGACGTTTGGATTTCATGAGCACATATCCAGATATAAATAAAGGTGCACAGACTTTACAAATCAGCATCAACTGGTGGAATATCTACCATTAGTTCTGATCAGTGTTCATTATAACATTAACAGTGGAGAATTAACCAGGTAGGTGGGCACATGGGAATCTCTAATGGTTGTTGACAGTGACACATACTAAAACAAGTAGCTACTCTGAGGGTGGAAGCTTTAGTTAAATTCTCATAATGTAAGTAGTAACACACTCAGACTCCCCCACAGCACTCGCGAAGCACTCGTTCCCTGCAACCGAGAAGCCCCTTTACCTCCGCCCTGGCAGGGAACAGCTGTAGTGTAAACGTCCAGAATAAACCTTAAGTATTTGTACACTCCACCTAATGGAGGACTGTTTGCTTATATAATAACCACGCTTTTCATATCTGATATTTTAATAAAGGCCATTTACCATGCCTTAATCTGACATCTCTGGGTCTAATAAAAGATAAATGATATTACTTGCCCTGGCATGCCTTAGCTAACAGCCAGTTAAATAGAGATTACACTATGTGCGTTCAAACAGGAGGTACATGTGGTCGTCATAAAGCAAAGCCACTTACCTGGTAATACGGAGCACTGCACATACAGCCTGGTCCCATGAGGAATGCCAAAAAAGGTAACCATAAGTAGTGAGGACTGAGGGAAAGGGGAGAAGGAGATTCTAGAATGTTAAATAACTCCTTCTGAACAATGCTCTTCTGAGTACAGAGAGCTGGGAACAATCCAGACTCCCTGAATACAGAGTCAGTAGCCACAGTAGCTCAAGCCCAACACTGAGCAGCCCATCTCTGGAAAGCCTCCCACAGGCCAGGGGAAGGAAGGACCAAACTCTAGGCTCCTTTTGCTCATCAAGGTCACCCCACCCCCAGCGGTCTTCAGGGCTGTCTGCGCGCGGCGGGCTGAAGACCCTCCCAAGAACAGGAGGCAGGTTTCCAGGAGAGCTGGACCGCCATGAATGCCCTGGAGGACAGCACAGGAGATGCACGCCTCTGAAAACGTAATCCTGGAATGCCTGGGGAAGACATTTTAATAACTAAATATGACCTTTAGGGAAAGAATTTCCTTAAATGACCTGGACAGAGAAACAGCACCTCTGTTTCTGGAAGAAAACCAAGGACAGAGATCGCATTTACTGACTCTTCCAATGCGACAGTGCATTTCCATATCACAAGAGTGTAAATTCCTAACCTAAATTGTTCTACGGAAATGAAAAACTGCTTTGTTTCTTTCTCATGAAATAGAAAGTGGCTGTTCTCCACAACTTCAACCGTGAATTTTTAAATATATTAACACTTTTGCAGTCTCTCTTCCCCAAGTCAAATAATTTCATTTATTTAGCCTTTCTAATCTTTGTTTTCTCAAAAACAGTACTGATTTATTAATTTTTTTTCTGCCAAACAGGTAGATCAGACATAGCAACAGGGAGGACCACAACATAAACTCCTTGAGAGCAGGAATGTATCCGTGTTCACTGGTGTATTCCCTGGGTCTAAAACGGATCCAGCCAGTCGCGAGCACCAACGAGGTCTGAGAACAGGAAGACTCACCCTAACAAGAAACTCCCACTCCAGATAGTTCTCCAGTTCCCAGGAAGGCACTGGGAATAAGGCAGGACCTAGACTCCAAAGGATGACAAAGGGACTCCAAAAGCTGGGAACACAGAACCAGTTGCTGCAGTTGTGTTATGGGGGAAGTATAAATGAAGGAATGGCCACAGGCAGCCTTTTCTCTGTAAGACAGGGAAAAGACTGAGATGGAGACTACTCATGGGCACGTCCCTTGAGACAATCATGACTTGTTAAAGCTCTCCAAATGGTCTTCTCATGGACACTTCAGCCCAGGGATTTAGGATGAGACAGACTGTGGTATCAAAAGAAGGTAGAATTCCTTAGGAGAAAAAGGGAAAAAACAGGTCATTTCCAAATCCAGAAATTATCACTACACACAATGGGGGCGGGGACATGGAGTAGTTGGAAATGATGTGACAGCCATTGTATATGGTATCAGGAAGGCCTGAGTTCAATTCTTGGGCCCACAGGTGGCTCAGCAATCTGAGTCAAATTATTTTAAATCCCTGCCAGCTTCAGTTTCCTTATCTACAGCAGGACCTACAATATCAGAATCAGAAGTTCACAGTGCAGTACCTAAGTACTCTAAGTAGGACCAGCTACACAATTTTGGAGTCCAGTGCAAAATGAAAATACGGGGTTTTCAAAAATTAAGAATTTCAAGACAGCCGAGCAACAAACCAAGCACAGAGCCCTGTGTGACTGCACACGTGAAGCCAGCCTTAACTCTAGGAACTTGGTAGGCTTTACGATGTCATAACATTTTTTCTATGTCTGTTACTTTACTTCTGCCAGATCTGTTTCCCTACAGAGATCAGCTAGGGGAAAAAAATAACTTTCAAAAATAAAGGAACTAAAAAAGAAAACTAAACTAAAGGGCCTTATTGATGTTAAATTTACTTAAGTTGGTAACAGTGCCATGATTCATTTAAGAGAATATCCCTATTCTTAGGACATACACTGAGGTATTTAGGGGCAAAGGACCATGAGGTATGCTACTTATTCTCAAATTACTCACAGAAAATAATTGTATTTGTGTGTAGAAAGTGTGTGAGTGGGTAATGATAAAGCAAATGGGGTAAAGGTTAACGATAAGTAAATCTGGGTAAAGGACATATGGGGGATTTTTGTTGCATTCTTGCAACTTTTCTGTGAGGATAAAATTATTTCCAAAGAAAAAGTTACCATAACATGAAAGTCCCACGTGAGCTTGGGGGTGGAGTACAGAGGGAGGAACAGAGTAACAGCAAAGAGAGGAGAAGTTGTAAGCTCCATACACAGACGGACCATTTCTCCTTTGTCAGCTGCTGAATCCCCAGCTCAGAACCTATGTCAACAATTAAGGCATGAAGGAGAGAAGGAGCAACATCCTGCGCTCCCACTGGCTTGAAGAATAAGGACCCTGGGCAGGGACAAGTGACTGAAAGCCATGCCAGCACTTGGGAATTGAGGAGCTGCCTCCATTTAGAATGAGATCAAGGACTCTTGTGAACATGGGCTCACAGTGCAGCCTGGTATGTACCACACCCTGGAACACGGCCCAGGGACTTAGTTTCCCCTGCTTGCTAACAGACCTTAGGCCCACCGTTTAGCCTTCCCAGGCCTCAGGATCCTCCCATATAGAATCGGGGAGGTTACTAATCCATTCACATACTGGACATCTCCCATATCCCAGGCCCTAAAGTCATGTCTCAGTTTTCTACAGCTTTCATTCTAGAGGGGATCTCACCAACTAGCAGCATTAAATAAGTTTTTGAGGTCTCTGAGGGCTTTTCAAACCCTGAAAATTCTATCTAAAATATCTGGGGCTACTTCCAAAATAAGCATGAATATCAAAGTGTGATATTTTAAAAATAAAATAAACATGAGTATTATAGTATAATGTTTTAATAAAATAAGCATGAATGTTAAACAACTTTCTTAAGTACTCATAGCAAACACATACTCTCTTAAAGGTGAAAATATGTTCAAGATACCCTATGCTTAATCCATTCATGATAAAAACTCTCAGAAAAATGGGTATACACGGCAAGTACCTCAACATAATATGGGCCATATATGATAAACCCACAGCTAACATCATACTGAACAGCGAGAGGTTGAAAGCTTTTCCTCTGAGATCAGGAGTAAGACAGGGATGCCCAGTTTCCCCACTGTTATTCAACATAGTACTGGAGGTCCTAGCCACGGCAATTAGACAAAACAAAGAAATACAAGGAATCCAGATTGGTAAAGAAGAAGTTAAGCTGTCACTATTTGCAGATGACATGATACTTACTATACATAAAAAACCCTAAAGACTCCACTCAAAAACTACTAGAACTGATATTGGAATTGAGAAAAGTTGCAGGATACAAAATTAACACACAGAAATCTGTGGCTTTCCTATACACTAGGAATGAACTAATAGAAAGAGAAATCAGGAAAACAATTCCATTCACAATTGCATCCAAAAGAATAAAATACCTAGGAATAAACCTAACCAAGGAAGTGAAAGACCTATACCCTGAAAATTACAAAACACTCTTAAGAGAAATTAAAGAGGACACTAACAAATGGAAACTCACCCCATGCTCCTGGCTAGGAAGAATTAATATCGTCAAAATGGCCTTAATGCCCAAAGCAATGTACAGATTTGATGCCATTCCTATCAAATTACCAACAGCATTCTTCAATGAACTGGAACAAATAGTTCAAAAATTCATATGGAACCACCAAAGACCCCAAATAGCCAAAGCAATGCTGGGAAGGAAAAATAAAGTGGGGGGAATCTTGCTCCCCAACTTCAAGCTCTACTACAAAGCCACAGTAATCAAGACAATTTGGTACTGGTACAAGAACCGAGCCACAGACCAGCGGCACAGAATAGAGACTCCAAACATTAACCCAAACATATATGTCCAATTAATATATGATAAAGGAGTCATGGACATACAATGGGGAAATGACAGTCTCTTCAACATATGGTGCTTGCAAAACTGGACAGCTACATAGAATGAAACTGGATCACTGTCTAACCCCATACACAAAAGTAAATTCAAAATGGATCAAAGACCTGAATGTAAGTCATGAAACCATAAAACTCTTAGAAAAAAACATAGGCAAAAATCTCTTGGACATAAACATGAGCGACTTCTTCATGAACATATCTCCCCAGGGCAAGGGAAACAAAAGCAAAAATGAACAAGTGGGACTATATCAAGCTTAAAAGCTTCTGTACAGCAAAGGACACCATCAATAGAACAAAAAGGTATCCTACAGTATGGGAGAATATATTCATAAATGACAGATCCGATGAAGGATTGACATCCAAAATATATAAAGAGCTCACATGCCTCAACAAAGAAAAAGCAAATAATCCAAGTAAAAAAAAATGGGCAGAGGAGCTGAATAGACAGTTCTCTAAAGAAGAAACACAGATGGCCAACAGACACATGAAAAGATGCTCCACATTGCTTGTCATGAGAGAAATGCAAATTAAAACAACGAGATATCACCTCACACCAGTAAGGATCGCCATCATCAAAAAGACAAACAACAACAAATGTTGGCGAGGCTGTGGAGAATGGGGAACCCTCGTACACTGCTGATGGGACTGTAAATTAGCTCAACCAATGTGGAAAGCAGTATGGAGGTTCCTCAAAATGCTCAAAATAGAAATACCATTTGACCCAGGAATTCCACTTCTAGGAATTTACCCTAAGAATGCAGCACTCCAGTTTGAAAAAGACAGATGCACCCCTTTGTTTATCACTGCACTATTTACAGTAGACAAGATACGGAAGCAATCTAAATGTCCATCAGTAGATGAATGAATAAAGAAGATGTGGTACATATACACAATGGAATATTACTTAGCCATAAGAAAAAAACAGATGCTACCATTTGCAACAACATGGATGGAGCTAGAGGGTATTATGCTCAGTGAAATAAGCCAGGCAGAGAAAGATGAGTACCAAATGGTTTCACTCGTATATGGAGCATAAGAACAAAGGAAAACTGAAGGAACAAAACAGCAGCAGAATCACAGAACCCAACAATGGACTAATAGTTACCAAAGGGAAAGGGACTGGGGAGGATAGGTGGGAAGGGAGGGACAAGGGTGGGGAAAAAGAAAGGGGGGTCTTACGATTAGCATGTATAGTGTAGGGGGGGCACAAGGAGGGCTGTGCAACACAGAGAAGACAAGTAGTGATTTTACAGCATCTTACTACACTGATGGACAGTGACTGTGAAGGAGTATGTGAGGGGGGGGAGGACTTGGTGAAGGGGGGAGCCTAATAAACATAATGTTCTTCATGTAATTGTAGATTAATGATACAAAAATTTAAAAAAAGAGCTCTGCCCAGTGCTCTGGGCATGACACGGTGGCAGGGCTGCAAGGCTGCAGGAGAGCAGAGGCTGGAGTGATGGCAGCCACAAGGACCGAGGCCCAGTGGACAGTTGTGAGAACAGAGGGTCCCGGAGGCAGAGACTGGGTTGCTGCATACAGACTTGCTCTGAGAGAATGGGATACTAGTGACTGACCTGCCACCTGGAAATAAAGTCAGGTGTAACCCTTTGACCCCCTCAAAAAAAAAACAGGGGCAGAAACATCCTCTTCTATAAACCAAAGCAACAGCCATGTTTTCAGTGTATGACATGGGACGCAGACCTGCTAAACAGTGATGGATAATGTAAGAAAATGTGTGCTACATCAGACTTGGAACAGACACAGTTCTCTTCCAGAATGAGTGCCGTGGCCCCATAAGGCCTAGCCAGTAATTCTGTCATAGGGAAATGAGTGATAAAGGCATGTTCAGGCAATGGGGACTAAGAGTCACAGGTCACATGGAGCAAAGCCAAGCTGTAGGGAAACCATGCTGACCCATGATCTTTCCAGACGGGCCTCTTAGCTGAGGAATCTGGTTAGAGGAGAAGCAGGGTGGAGCGGAAGTCAGAGGACATTCGGAGAGCATGTAACTCAGACACCAGCTCTTAAAAGCAAAGGAAGTAAAGTATTTGATGAGGGGATGTTTGCAACTACACATCTAATTAGAAACTTAGAAGTAGTTCTATAATTTTTTATAAATGCATAAAAAGGTTTGATACTTGAATTAACTGTTCCACAGGAGAATAGGCTAACTTGTGAGTGACCCTGGAGAGGCTACTTTTCAAAGCTGTGAGAATGTTTTTCTGATATAAGTTTGGGGAACTAAGGAAGCCCAAGACATAAATAAGGTGGCCAACTCAACCTGGTTTTCCCAGGACTCTCCAGGGTCTGGAACTGAGTCCTGCATCCTGAGAAGCCCCTCACAGTTGGTCATCCTAGGAAGGAACTACAATTCCTCCAATATTCTTCAGGAAAGGGTATCCTAAAGGTAGTATTATCATTTCATTTGGAAACTACACTAGGAAAGAGGAATTAATCAAGAGAATATGTGTTGGGGAAAAGGTGGGACTCGGGTAAATGACCAGAACCAAGATTGTAGAAATCTGCCACCACACTGAGCCCCTTCATTCACCAACTGGTAGGCATTTGGGGCCCTGAGAAGCTCATGGTTGTAGTAATTAGTTGATTTCTAAGCAGTTTTTAAAATATGATCCTGCTGCTGAAAAGAAGCCAGACTTACGGAACCAGAGAAAGCTGTACTTGTCAGATCAGTTTCCAGAAAAGTGTCTTCCACGTTCCTATGCAGCAGCCAGGGAAAGTTGGGCAGTGAGAGCAGTGAGTTTTTATTAAAACGTCGAAAAAATATTGTTCCATGTGTCACTGATTTTATTGTTCTATTAGCTGCCTCCCTAGAGCTCTTGCTAGAGAAGTATTAGTCATCATTAAATAAAAATCCCTGCTGCTCTTCCCCAAAGCACATGACAGGGAGCAGCTCACATGACAGACAGTCCACGCCTGCATTTATGAACAATTAAGGGTTCAGAAAAAATTTATAGACCACAAGTTTGTGATGATACCAATTAAGCACACTTCTGTGCTTCCTTCAGAACTCAGCAATCCAAGGAGAAAGGGATGGTTTGGACGGGCCATGGGTTCAGGATGGGAAGTTGTGGGCAATGAGGTTGGAATGATTGACTGCAGGTCCCGGCTGGAGGCAGAAGGACATGAGGGAACTGAGAAAATGAGAGTGAGGTAACATTCAAGGCTACAGTGCAATGGAAGGGCAAGTTAAGTGGGTCAAAAGCTGTAATCAAAGGATGAAACATCAAAATTCAGGGTTTCAGAGAAGAAACAATTAAAATTCATTAAAGATCCAGAGTATTGGCATGAAGGCAGGCTTCTAAAATCGAGTGAAAAAAGATGTCCTTAAAATAGATATCTGAAGGGGCTCCTAAGGGTTGGGTGGGTCAATGTGGACATTGAACTTCACCCAGAATTATGTCAAAGCCATGAAGAACTCCACACTATTTGGAGAACCAGACAGTCCTATACATGTCAAAAATGTTCACTACAGTTAACAATTCTTATTAGAGCAACCCTTAGTTTTGTTTTAGTAGAGAAAAAAAGATAAACATATACAGAAAACTTAAATTTTTGGGCTATCTTGACTTACATATTACCATATGCAGTGGTTAGAAAAGTGCATTAAGTTTCATAAATGCTGAAATAATGACTGCAAGTCAATGTGCAAGATTTCCTAGTTTTCAGATGATTGAGCAAAGCCCTCAGGAACAGGGCAGCCAAATGAGTACTTAACTGCTTGAATATCAACAAACCTGGTCTTGAGGTGAAGCCTGTCACTTCAGTCACGGGATAAATGAAAGTCTGTGGAAGAAATGACTAAATGGTCGCCATATGAGCAACTTGGAAGCAAAAGGCAGAAGTAGCATGTCATGCGTATGCATGGAAGAGAAGTAAGGTCACTTTATCTACACTTGGCTCTTTCAACTTTTTATCCTGGTCATGCTGGACATCTTGTGTAGCTGATTGTTCAAGTTTTGTACACTTACTGTGTTTCATGAAATTTGTTCCTATCTCCCACTATGCCCTCAGTGTAAACATAAACCCCAAATTGCAGACCTTAAGAGGGGACCTTTGTCAGAAAGTGACAATCCCTGTAACTATTTTCAAGAAACACTTAAGAAGAAATATGAATGCCTTTAATAAGAACAGGAAAGAAGTTTACTATGTGCCAACCTGTAATCACTTCATAGGCATCAATTAATCTAATCTTCACAGTACATTTATGAAGTAGATAGTATCATTATCTTCGTTATATAAATATGGAAATCAGACATGGAAAGTTTAAGTAACTTGCCCAAGATGAAGCCTTGGTTTGAACCTGGCAGTTGGGCTAGTTGGGTTCTGTTTTTAACCAGTAAGCCAGCGGTCTTCAAAGGGTGGACCACCTGCAAATGTGGGAGATTTCCAAATTGGTGGTTACATCAGAGCTACTGCCTCAGAAGCTGGGTAGGAGAGCTTTAGGAATTTGTGTTTTATCAAACCCTCCAGAGCACCTGGATGCCGGCTCAGTTTGAGAACCATGGCAACATCTCAGCCCTATACACCATTCTCCGAAGCAGCCAGGGTTTTCACATCTTCCTATTTATGGATTTTTACCTACAACCGTACTTTTAAACATTTTCATTAGAGAACCTATCTCATTCTACTTGCATCTCAGTTATGTGAGGCATGTCTCTGTCCTGACTGCAGTGTGAGTTGCTTTTGTCTTAAGGCATTGTTTATTTCTGCTTTGAATCCCATAAGGCTTGCCCTGTACAATACTCAGGTGGAACTGAACAAAAGTTTTTGTGAATTAAAAAGGGATTCACGTGAGCCTGTAGATGATACACTTGTGACAAATGTATTTTATTCCTATTGTGTGCTTAACAGTTTTGTTATTTGCCTCAAGGTGTATCTCCATGAATAACCTAAATGACCCCCAAATTGGAATATCCGGCCTAATTCCAGGGCTGATGGGGGTGAAGGAAGCAGATGGAATTATGCCTTGTTGGTGCCAATGCTGGGATTGGCTGCTTTTCGTAAGTTATCATTTTCCTAATAATTGTGTTTTCTGGGTTGAGAATAGGGAGCCCAAAGACCTTGGAAATGGACCCTGACAGATGAAAGTGTACACCCTAGTTTTGTCTCATACAGTTTGTTTTGGGCAAATTACTTAAGCCTCTGAGTTTGTTTCCCCTGTCCAGGGCAGGTAGCATCATGATTACCTCGATGCATTGTGAGGGTGAATAAGACAATATATTCAGAAGCATTGTGTGGACTGGGTGTCGACAACTGTTAGCACCCTGTCGAGGCTTCACTGCCCTAAGGGGCTGCCTTGCTCCAATTGCCTTTGTAAGGACGATGGAGAAGAATAAAATGGACAACAAAGAAAGCCAGTCTTGGATGTCTGTTTAATGTTTAGAAAACCAGTCTTTGGAAGACTTCATCCATGACACCTCTGCTCATCTTGGCCAGATATCCTCACCATTTTGACTGTGTTCTACTTCGGGAAATTACTGGCCACAAGTCAGTTGTAATTATCCCCACTACATGATACATTTCCTAATATTCAGGAGTTGTATCCCACATCCCATGCTTCTGGGCTGGCACTTAAGCATGTGAGGAACTGAGGTATTGAATCGAAGAAGCTGCCCTCTGTTTGCATTGGCACTTGCTGTGGACTGGGTTTCTCAGGTCAGCAGGGTTTCATACGGGATGTGGAAGCCATCAAGAGTGGCATTTATCAACTACTCTTTTGTCTGCCTTTACTTCTAGACTATTCCTGGACCAGCTAGGAGGCTAGTCGATGCCCGTATTTTGTAATATAACTTCTTAACTATGTAATGACACATTTTTGGAGAATTCTTATAAGATTGCAAAGTTAAAACTTTTCTTCAATCACATTACCTAAGCAAGATAATCAGGAAGAAAAAAAATACTTCACCTTTCTCAGGATCAGAAAGCATCATTTCAAAAGTCCAAGAAGGCAAGAACATCAGAAGCAAAGGTTACTGAGGAAGGCTATAAAGCTGGAGATAGGTCGGAAAACAGACGGAAAGTGGGAGTCACCTCGGGGCCTCTGACGACTACAGGAGTCAGTGCGATTCTAAGCATTCAGCTCACTCACCAGGTTCCTCACCTTTCTGACTTTTAAGCGGTGTTTTGCAAGGTGGCAGGCTCCTGAGCTTCTAAATGGCAGTGTCCTCAGGGCCGGATTTGGGTCTGCAGGCCCTGTGAAGATCACTGAGCCATGATCCGCCTGCTGTTGTCAGCTGGCCTGGGAGGTGATGTTTAATTTTTAAGGAGGAGCCAGAATGTTTCCCAGAGTGGCTGCAGGGTTTTAGCTCTCTCTAGCAGTGTGAGTGATCTAGTTTCTTGGTATCCTTGCTGGTATTTGTTGTGGTCATTATTTTTATTTTGTGGTTTTATTTTACCCATTCTTCTGTGGCTTCAATTTGCATTTCCCTGATGGCTAAAGATTGGAGCAGCTTTTCACATACTTGACATCAGTCTGTCCTCTGCACGGAATGTCCGTTCTGGTCTGTCAGCTGTCTTCTGATAGGATTGTTGGGTTGTGAGAGCTGGACTCTGGTCTGTGAACATCGAGTCTGTACCTTGTCTCTTCATTCCATTAATGGAATCTCTCACAGGACAATGGTTCTAATATTGGTAAAGTCCAGTTTATCAGTTTTCCCTTTTAAGGATCATGCAGGTCTGGGAATTCTTTGCCTAGCCCTACATCTTCAAGACTCCCCCCTGTTTCTTCTTAAAGTTTTAGTTTTACTTTTTGCATTAAAGTCCATGATCCATTTTGAATTAATTTCTGTTTAGCTTAGAAAACTTAGGTTTTATTCCATCCTTCCCAATCTGTTTACTTTCTATTTCCTTTTCTTGCTTTCCTGCACTGGCTGGAACTTCCACCACTCTTAAATAGTTCCTGATGTGAGAGTAAAAGAATTCAGTCTTTTCACCATCAAGTACAGCATTAGCTGTGGGTTTTCATAGATGCCTTTATCAAGGCAAGGACATTCCCTTCCCTTCCTCTTTCTCTGAGTTTTTATCATGAATGGGTGTTGAGTTTTGTCTTTATGTCAGTTGATATGATCATGTGCTTTTTGTTCTTTAGGCCACTAATGTGTTGGATTATATCAATTGACTTTTGAGTGTAGAACCAGCCTTGTGTGTTTTGAATAATTCCCACTTGATCATGCAATATAATTTTTCTTAAATATTGTAGAATATATTTACCAGTGTCTGGCTAAGAATGTCTTGTCCATGTTTATAAGGGACATGCTGAGTAGTTTATCACTTTAACCAGCTTCTCTCTCTTCCCACACCTATTGTGGATCCTTAAGAATTTTTCGGTTATTGTATTTTTCAGTTCTGATATTTCTGTTTAGTTTTTTATGTCTTCTATTTCATTTCTGAAACTTTCTATTTCTTTGTTTAGACATCTTATGGCTGCTTTAAACTTTTATCGGATGATAATGTCTTTTGTCATCTCAGTATTGGTATCTACTGATTATATTTGTTTAATTCAATTTGAGATATTCCGGATTCTTGTTTGATGGAAACCTGGGCATTTTGAGTATTATGCTGTGACATTCTGGTTCTACTCAATCTTTTCCAGGCTGGTTTCTTTGACGGTGCTCATCAGGGGAAAGGTGTGGCTGCCTCCTTCCTGCAGGCAGGGATGGAAGGTCATGCTTCCCACTTGGCCTTCAGCCTACTGGCCCCAGGAAGAAGGCCCAAGCAGGAGGCCTTCTGCCCCATTACCCAGGCCTCCACCGGGGCTCTCCCAGGTGGCTGGAGAGCCGAAAGGTGGGCACATCTTTTTGCCACATCCCACACAGCTTCCTCTGCCACCACCCCAGGGGGGACCAGGAGGGTTCCCCTAGCCTTTGCCCACACAAGGGTTGTGGTGATACAGTTGTCTGCTAACAGTCTGGCATGAGTAGAGTGGTCATTGTCTAAACATTTTTTGTCTTACAGGGGCCCCTTTCCTAGTCCTTTGGCAGAGAGATTTTTGTTGGGCTTTTACAAGAAAATCTGCACCCATTGGCGCTTAAGTATCAAGTTTTATCTAGAGGCAAAACAGAGTCCTAGGGAACACTCCCAGGTGTTTGTGGGTTCCAGAGTCCCCCTGTCTCCCTTTCATAGTCAGCTGCTTGTTGTGCACAGACGTCCAGTGGCTGTTTTCAGCAGAATGAATAAGGAGAGGACTTCTGCTGTCCCAGAAGTGGGAGCCCCAGCTCTCTTTTCTCTGCCTTTTGAAACTAAGGCTCCAGAAAGTTGTGTCTGCCTAAAGTTGTAAGGCAAGAGTGTTCTAGCTAAGACCCAGAATTGAGGATTTTTGGACTGACATGTTACTAACTCTGACCCTCCCTGGTGATCTCCACCCGGCATGTCTTCCTGGAGACCTACTGATTAAGGGCACCCCCCCAGAACTCCTGGTGACTACAGCCTGTGCCATGTGGTCCAGGGTACCCTGTGTCTGCACCACTTGACGTGTGTCGGTACAGGACCTGAATGAGACTGCTCCTACTCCAGCACAGGAGGTGGCCCTGCCCATGTCCCTCCTTCAACTCTGACCCTCTGCTTACACCAGAGTGGTGTCAGGTCCAATTTCACTTCCTTATAAGCATCTGTGGGGGCTTTCCCAGTGACTGGCCCAGCTCCTCTGGCAGCTGTCTGCTGTCTGCACAGGCATGTGATCTGCTCAGTTGTACTTACTCCTCCTGCGCAGAGGGAGCATTCCTCCCGGGTCACACTTGGCCATCCGGACTCTGTTCACATCCACCTACTTATGAAGCCTTCCATGAACCCACCCCAAACTGCACTGGCTCTTCTTTCCTCTCTCCACCTCGCATTTTGCCCACCTTTCCATGCCTGTCGGTTATACCAAGCTGCTCCTTTACAGATCAGCTCCCCTGCTGTGGCCTCTGGCAGAAGGACAGGCCTGAGTAGCAACTGAAATGGGGCTGAGAGCTGTTTTAAGCTGGGAGATGAGTGTGGTTTTAGGCCCAGGGAACCAGCAATGTTGGTGCAGGTGGGAAAAGCTTTTGGACATGTGGAGGTTCTGCTGCCTCATGGTGTGATAGTTGATGTTGGGACTTGGTTGGAGTGCCAAGGGACCTGGGCAAGGGACACCAAAAGGAGGGAGGGGACCAGGAAGGCTGTAGGCACTCCAGTGGTTCCCAGGGGTGGGAGAGCAGCATGGGGGCAGCCTGGCTGTGTGTGACAGCCTGCACAGGTGACCCCTCAGAGCTGGACTGCCACCCTTGGTGGCCTGGAGACCTTGGGCTTTGAAGACTTGCTGCACAGTCCTGTCTTCAAGAGATGAGTCCATGCAGGTCATGTGTCCTGCACAGGCTGAACCTGCGATTGTGAGGAATCAGTATTGGGTACGTGGCCCTGACGTTAGTGCTGGGACTGGGACTGACAATTGTGCTGGGCTTGGGCATGTGGCACTGGTTCTGAATGTGCTGGTTTCCTGCACCAGAAAGTGTCACCTGTCACCACAGTGGCTTCTGTTTTATACTGAAGCACCTGAAACTTTGATGTGCAATAGTGCTGGGAGAGGAGGTGTTTCTGTGCAGAACTGGCACCTCCTTCTCCTCGGACCCGGAGCACAGCAGATGGCCAAGGCCTGGCTGCTGCTGTGCGGTGGGGCCGAGTGGAGACTGCCCACTCCAGCCTCTGCTCACTCTCTGTCCCAGGGTGATCTCGTTTGTGGCAAGGCAGCCAAACCATGTCTTGAGGTTGAATTTCTTACTCCACCCCACTTGTGTACCCTATCAGACTTCAGCTGCTTACTAGTGATCATCGGTAATGGAACACATTTTGAAATGTATTCAGTTCTGAAATAACTTGGCCAATAATATTTGAAGCATGCGTATGTGTGGAGACCAGCTCCACAAACCAGCTGAACTTGAGAGGAGTGTATGAAGAGCTTAAAGGAAACACAGAGAAAGATACAAAAAAGACACTGAAACCAAAGCTGGGATTAGGAGGTTCACTGCCTGGTGATGGCAAATGGGTATTGCAGTTTTATTTCTGAGCACAGGCTCACAAAGATGCACTTACAGGCTAATCTCATATCTGGTGTTGTGACTTCTGCTTCTGGTGATAGAACTTCCTGTTATAGTACTTTGTGGTGCCCAGATGTCACTTCTGGAGTGACATCACTTCCAGGGTGATATTGCTTCCAGCCCTCCACACCCATGTTAATTTTTAAACCTCGCCAATAGCATGTGGAGCATTGTGGCCAGAGGGGGCATTTGGTGTAGGTTTGAGAGCACAAGCAAACTGGTAGTCCTTAGCCATGGAAATTCAGGCAACGGAGGAATCCCTGGATGCAGTCTTGTCAGACTAGTCTCTTGGGAGCTCTTACCTGATTTTAAGATAAGAACTTGGCATATTATGTGATTTCATACAAAATATTATATTTTTCATACCTCTCAGCAGAAGCAGATGTGCCTAAGACTTCATTGAAATGCTGCCCTTAGCATTATATTTTCTTTGAATAAAGATCAGAGAACATCAGCTCTGATGTTTTGTTATGTGTGCTTTTCTCCCCCAATTTCTTCATGTCAGGTTGGATTTCGTCTAGGGAGTCCCAGAAAGAAATAGAGAAAGAGAGAGAAGCATACTACTGTAGGACAACTGCTTTCCAGCGGGACCTCGAGGCCAAGTACCATGTCATGATGTCTGAAAATCGGTGTGCAGTTCCTCAGTTGTCTTTGGAACTTGAAAAGGAACAAAATAGGACAGCCAGCTACCGGTAAGCCCTCATCTCTCAGGGGCGCAAGGTGGTAGAAGAAAAGAAGCTTCTGGAACAGGAATGGGCTCTGGTCATGTGAGAAAAGAGACAGCTGCAGCCCTTGGGAAGTGCCTACCTGAGTTACCTGGAGAAGGAAGACGACTGGCAGAGAAGAGCCAGGCTTCTGCTGAAAGAGTTTGAAGATGCTCTTATGGAACAACAGAGCATCTACTGCACCCTGATTATCCCTCAAAGCAAGTGGCTGGGGATAGAGAAGAGCTTGCTGGTCCGTGAGGCCTCTGACCCGGTTGCTGCTGACCTGGAAATGATGACTGGCCTGGCTGACATATTTCAGCATGATACGCACTGTGGTGATGTCTGGAATACCAACAGATGCCAGAATGGGAGACTCACGTGGCTGTACCTCAAATATTGGGAGCTGATGGTCCAACTGAAGACGTTTGAGAGAGTAGAGAGGGCCCTACTGGAGAAGTGAGGTGAGAGCTATATAAAGCTGCTTCTTGTGACTACAGGTCACTCCGGGGTGCCCCACGCTTTCCCTCTTCCTCCTGCCCTGCTGCCTGTGTTGTGGCCTTGTGAGCATAGAGCCACCTGCCCTCTGAGCAGGATGTCACAGCCTCAGGACACAGGGTGTCCCCCTTGATCCTCTCTGCTGTTAAGGATGCATTTCCCAGAAGCATTTTTTAAGCCATCAGAATTTTACTGAGTGGAACAGTATAATGTCCTATTTTAGCTCTATGGTAAATTGTTTTTAAAAAAAGTCAAATACAGATCTTCACTGTTAAAGTAATATTCTGTTTTCATCACCCCCTAAATTGTTTTCTCCTCAAATTGTTTCTCTCTCCTAAAATTACATTTAGCTTTTGTCAGTAATGGTTAAAACTGCCTAACAGATGACAATAGAAAGTATCAAGGATTTTTATTGTTTTGAAGAGCTTTCCCTGCAAAGGGGAAAAAATGTGTTTCTAGTATTGATACCCTAGTGTTTTTGGAATTTGGCTTGTGTCTGTATTCACTAGGCAGATAGTATTTATTAGCAGTGACAATAAAAAAGCATTGCCATTTAAAAGTATCAGTGCTTTTTATGTGTGTCATTTTTTATTATTTGCAAAATGTTATTACATAAATCTGAATTCTTACCACAAACTAAAAGGTAGGCAGGCCCCTGTGGCCCCATTGTTCATGAAGCTGCTGTGAATCGGGCTTTACTGTGCTTTACATCCTAGTCCTGGCCTTAGGCAGTCGGTACAGATTGCTACTACCCTCGGGTCAGGGGCCCCCCAGCCCACTCTTCAGCTGGATGACGTGCTGGGAAGTCTCGGAGGGTCAGTTGCTCCACAGCTAATGTGTGTTATGTGGGAAGGTCCAAAGCAGAATCAAAAGGGAGAAGGCACATAGGGCAGAGGGAGGGGACCCGGCCTGCAGAGTCCCCTCCCATGCAGTCCCCCAGATCCACTGGCTCCCCCGGTGACAAGTCTCGAGGACGCATGGGACATGTTGCTGAGCAGCACCCAGGGCTTCCGTGGAGGGCTGGCATGCAGCCGCACTCTGCCTGGCACATACCCAGTTCTAAACTCCCAGAAGGAAAGCAGGGCTTCTAAGCTCTTAGCACAAATTTGAGGCACTGCGACCTGCTCTGACTAGTTTAATGGTGATGGGAGCCCTCCCAAAATCCGGGTTCCCAGAGGCCAGCCAAGAGTCAGCCTGGTGAGCAGGCCTTTGAAAGGACTTCAGTGTCAGGCCTGCCGTGTGATCTCTTCTGCGCACCCTCATTGTACAGGGATGAGGGAAGCAGAGCAGGTGAGGGAAAGCCAGCCTGGTGAAGTCATGCGGGTAATGTGGGCCGGGATGAGCCCAGGCAGTTTGGCCCCAGAATGCTGGTGCCCTCCATGCAGTGTTTGGAGGGTCTAGCAGTGACTGGGGGAAGGTCCAAGTGTTTTTGAATCCTGTCTGTATGGTAACACACACTTCTAAAACACTAAACTTAAAGGAAACCGGTTTAATTATGGGGTAGTAATGATTAGAGGCTGTTTGTTGAGTATCAGACACTGAAGCTTATGTAATTCATGCTTGCATGTGTTTTCAAACTTTGGTGCCATTTTAGAGATCAGGGAGCCAGGTAAGAGAGCTGAAATAAGTCACCCAGCACGTCCTGAGTCCTCTGCTCAGAACACTTCTCGTGGCTTGGAGTGCCGTCTTCCTGCTGCACTACCACCACTTGATCTAAGCATAATTTCTTCAGGTAAATATGGACTAAAAATTTCTCTGGTGGTATTTCCTGGAGATTTACGCCATTGCTTAGAGTGGGATGTATTCTAGTTCCTGTCATGTCACTGATTTGCCTTGGATAACCCACTTAATGCTTTTCTATTGTTTTTGTCTTTAAAATACAGCCAGCCATTTAGTAAATGAATTTAAATGATTTTCAAGGTGAATTGTTAACTCTTACCCTATTTTCTAATGCCCAGCATGCTTCAGTGTAGCCTCATTGAATAGCTAGATAAACATATTCAGATCATTCAAATCAGTTTATATACTGGCTTGAGACTGCAGGAAGACCAGTTTTCTATAGAAAATGATACTGGGGAGAGTTTGTATTTGTGTGGCATGGCTGCCTTCCATTCGCAAGTTTAATTAGGGTTAATTTGATGCCATTCTTCCTTCTAAAACTGATTTTGTTAGTTTTGGAATGTTTGCATGTTGTAATGATTTCACAGGGGTCCCAAGAGGAGTCTGAATAAAGTGAGATTGTAGTGAAACAGTACTGGGCTAAAATGGTTTGTATAATTAGGACAAAGACTCGGAGACCAAGAGCTATTTGATGTGTGTGCAGAACTCACAGGGACTTTAGTGTAAAACATTATTTGCTCTCCCTTCCCTGAAGTCTCAGAAACCAAAACCTTGAGCCCCAAGGTGAGGAGAGTGCTCTGGGGTACAGGATCCTGGAGGAGACAGGTCCTCACCCCTGGAGGGAGCCTTTTCTGCTGTAGAGAGAGGTTGCCATTGCTTGTGGGTATGCTCTTGATTGATTTGGTGATGTCACACTGTGGATGAGGTTGCAGTGGCTTGGAAGGGCTTTAGGGCAGGGGGCAGGGGACAGATTTTGTTTTCTAATTGGGCTTCCTGTGGAAGTACCTATTTCAGGCGCTCTATTTTGGAGTAAAGTTAGAAGGTATCAGGATTGACCTTGACGTTCCAAAAATAAAATGAGGAGCAGGCTATTACTGTGTGAGTTGATATAGTCAATTCATCTGTTCAGTAGCCTTTTTCCCCTTGTTAAAATTCATAGGGATAGCTATAGAATTCTTACATGTATTTCTCTGTGTAATATATATATTGGAAGATAGTGTTGATTTAATGATAACAAAATAATTGCAAACACTGTACCAAGGATGTGATATTATGACCGGGAAGAAACATCACCAAAAAAACTGTGTTCTTGAAAAGAGAAAAGTATCTAATTACAATGTGTAGCTATGCATTCCAGGCTGAATTTTTTAAGAAGTCTGATAGCTGAATAATTTACTGAGATCATCTCAGGAGAGGAAGGGCTTTCTGATGAGTGGCTTTGTCTCAGTCTTACTGCATAAAAGCAAATCTGTGATAAGTGTACATGAACTAATAAAGGTCTGGGTGTCTCATGACCAAGCATGAGGGATGGCCATGGGCACAGCAGAAGTGGTACTGCAGGTGGAAATGTGCCCTCCTGGGTCCTGCTGGACCTTGCAGCTCAGCTTTGGAGGAGAGCTAGATGGGCCTGCTGGCGTGCCTGGTCCACCCGAGACAGGTCCTCCCAACATGTCTGAACTGGGTTCCAGGGGCTGATGCCAGAAGATCTCTCATCCATCCTAGGAATGACAGAAACAGCCACTCTGATTCTCTCTACATTAGGACCCTGGTTGTGAGCAATAGAAATCAAGTCAAGCTAGTTCAGAATTCATCAGTTCAAGCTAGTTTATAAGGGGGTTTATTTTAAGGCTCATGGAGCCTCAGGGTGATAATGGAGAATGAAGGCCAGACTTCAGAGAGGAACCAGGAATGGTGAATAAAGAGCCACCAGGGACTCTGGGGCAGTGGGCCTCCTGGCTCCCAGCTCAGCGTGTGTTCTGATCTCTCCCTGCAAACAGCCTGCTCTTCTTGGGTCTCAGGGTCAGAACCACTCCTGAGCTTCTGTCTCGACGGTTCTCCTGAGTGAGGCAGAGCCTGGGAACCCCTGGGGATTTCAATGGAGTGGGAGCGGGAAAAATGGGGGTGTCTTTTGTTATACTCACAGAAAATCTTGAGAAAACAAAAGGACTCATAAGCCGACCCGCCCTGCAGGTGTGCAGAGGGAGCCACGGGCCTCTGTGGTAGCTCTGCAGGAAGTGGCCTCCTGCAGTCCTCAGGGAAACCAAGCCTCTCATGAGGGTGACGGATGGCAAGCAGTGCACCAAAAGCCTTGATCAGTCACACACCAGAGTTGTGATGCCAAAAAGTTGGAGCCTGAGCCTGGATGGGACATCAGTCCGGAGCCTGAGAATTGGAACCCTGATTCATGTGAGCCCTTCACACTCCCCAGGCAGCCCCCTCCAAGACCTTAGTGGGTGCCCAGCACCTCACGGTGGTGAGAAGGCAAGACCTTGGGGTGGCCTAAGGGAATGGGCACAGTGGAGAAAGGCCAGAGGCCAGGCACACTGCTGCAGCGCTCACATGCCCTGCACTGGTGTCCTGGTGGGACACCGGATGCGCACACAAGGACCACCACCTCCACTGCAGTGGTTCGGGTGAGGGGTTGGCCCCATCAAGAGCTGGCCTTTACCTTCAGAAAACACTTTATTTTCAGACTTGGGTCCTTTTAAAAATTCTGAATTGCATTGAAATTAAAGCCACAGCTGAATAAGCCACCACCTGTTTTATTAGTATGTAATCATCATAATGCTCAACCCTTCACAAGTCAGATCTTGGTAGAAACCAAGTCCCAATATTGAAATTAACCACCCTTCAAGTGCTAGGACTCAAATAACCATGCAGGAGACTCCTCTGGGCCTGAGCAGAGGGTCTGGGTCCTGTTGGAGGTGGGAGATTGGGGGCAGTGTCCTCACAGTTACTGTCTTCCCTCCAGGGACAGAAGCCACCCTGCGCCCTAAGGCTCAGCCTTGTGCCAGCAGAGCCTGAGCCTGCTGCTTACGCCTTCCAAGATCAGACAGGAGCCATTAAAAACCAAATTCCTTGTCCTGTGCTGGACTGGAGGTTTTAAGTGTGCAAACACGCCACTGCCTCCCACACCTGCTGGAGAGGCTGCCAGGTATGCAATCTGGTCATTCCTTGCCCCTCCCTCTGCTCAGCCCAGCCAAGTCCTGTGATGGGCCGGCACTGATCCTCCTGCCTCCTGCTAGCCTTGCACTGGCCACCCTCTGAGCACCCACCCCATGCTGACCTTTGGTTCTCAATGCTTCTCTGATGCCCACTTCTGTGTGGGGTGCTTCTGCTGACCCCTCAGCATTCCCACTCCAGGGCTTGCTGTGAGTTGCCCTCACATTAAAGTGGTCTCGGGTGACTCCTGGAAGCTAGGGCTTCCTCTGTGTGCAGCATTCATTAAGTAATGCTTTGGAGCAGATGTGCAGCCCAGGCCACCTGGCAGCTGAGGTGTGAGACTCGCCCTGGCCTGTGCAAGGCCCTACTCCATCTGCTCCAGTGCTCTGGAGTTCTCCAGAGCACTTTTGAAAGTTTGCAGCAAGAACATTCCAAGTTCATTGCTCGTTTCTTGAACGTCTGGGTCAAAGCTTCGGAAGACTGGGGTGCAGGCCCGGATGTCATCCCTGCCGGCCTGCAGCAGCAGTGCATGCAGGTCCCTGGCAATCTCATCATATTTTTGCTGGTTGAATTTGGACATGGCCAGCTCATCCTGGGGGTAGGCGGCACCCTCAGTGTAGCAGTCCTTGGGAACCAGGAATTAATTCTATGCACCACAGCTCCGGGAGCTTGCAGAGAGCGGCAAAGAGGCGCCTCAGGGCAACGGCCAACAGCGGGTTCCCCAGGAACCGGAGCTCACGGAGCTGGAGGCAGGGGCTCAGTGCCAGCCCCAGCATGCCCACATGATTGTTTCAGATGCTGCACTCCTCCAGGGTGAGGACCCTCAGTGTCGGGGCGGCCCAGCCCAGCAGCCTGGAGAAGGTGGAGGGCAACAGGTCAACAAGGCTGTGCCCACTGAGGTCCAGCACCTCCAGGTGGGTGGCGTGGGTGCAGGCCGCCCAGAAGACCATGTCTGCATGGTTCAGGGAGCTGTTGGCCAGGTCCAGCACTCTCAGCGGGGTCCCTAGATTTCTGTGAGAAGACAGCACAGGTTGAGAGGGACTCTCATTGCAGACCGATTGAGCCTGTCTCAGAGGCCAGCAGACTGCAACCCCTGGGCCAAATCCACCCACTGCCTTAGCTTCGCCTGAGAGCTGAAATGGTTTTTACACCTTTAAATAGCTGAAAAAATCAAAAGAATACTTAGTGACATGTGAAAATTATATGAAATTCCCATGCCAGTGTCTATAGGTAAAGCATTATAGGAACACAGCCACACTTATCCATTACAGGCTGCTGGGGCCGCCCCGTGGCCCCAGTGGGAGGGCCGAGGTGTTGAGACTGTGTGGCCCTGTGGGTGAAGAATCACCTTCACCTGAAAACAGGCCTGGCTTTGTCCTCAGTGGCTAGAATGGCAGATCCGTCTTGTCAATGAGCCACGTGCTCTGAGTGTGGGACATGTTCGGCTCCCTGCCGAGCGTGCCGTGTCTGCTGGAGGGGGAGATGTGTGGCTTGGCCAGGACTGAAACACTGGCTTCCCTCTGAGTGGAGAGAGGAAGCCCACAGTTTTAGGGCAAGAAGGGCCTCGGAGCCGTCTAGCCTAGCCTCAGCCTTGCCTGGGTCCCCGCTGAGTCCTGATGCTGGTGGGGTGGGCAGCCGGCACCAGTAAATGCACAGCTTGGGGGGTGAGGCTCTGCTCTGGCTGGTGAGGAGTGGCACCCCTATCTGGGTACTTGCTTGGTCCCCTGCCCTCCAGCACACTGGGCCAGGGTCTGGTGTCACTTGGCTGAGTGCTCAGTGAAGAGGATGTCCAGGGTCCTGAGGTCTGTCCCACGTCCTCCTGTTGAGACAGCCTCCTGCCCACATCTTGCCCCTGTATCCTGCATGGAGCCCCTGGCATCTACCCCACAGCGAGCTCTCTGCAGCCTTGCCCAGCCCTGCATGGGGGAAAATGTTCCTACTTGCATCTTTCCTACCCCCTCCCCCACCCACAAGGAAACCCCACTGACTCTCATCCACATCAGGCCCGGGGCTGAGCACCTCTCCCCACCTACCCCACTCATACCTGCACCTTGAATCTGGATTCATAAAAGGGTCGAGGGAACAGGCCTGACAGCCAGGCCTATGAGGCCTGTGTCTGGGAGCTTGGGATTTGGGCGGCATCTCTGGCCCACTTGTCTGTATGAACAGTATGGTTCATGCTAAACACCTGCCCCTTTTTGGCCTCTTGGTGTGTGCCAGGGAGAGATTCCCACCTAACCTCGCCTCATGGCCAGGTCCCATTTTATGGCCCCTCAGTGCATCCTCAACCTTCCCAGGACGCCCTGTGTGAGCCTGACCCCACTGAGATGCTGGGGGCTGTCTGTGCTATCGGTCCAGACTCATCCAAGCAGTTTCTGGGTCTTCCCAGTCAGTGTGGAGAAGGCCACACTCAGCTCAGTGAGCTGACTCATTTGGCTGAGCTCACAGGAGATGGAGGTGAAGAAGGGGTCCTCACCATCAGGGGCTGGGGGGCTGCCAGGGGGAGGGTCGATGGCCTTGGCAGGCAAGGTGAGTGAGGCCAGCCAGGGGAAGCCCACCTGGGTCAGCAGCTGCTGCACGTGGCCTGCATGCAGCCGCACATTGTGTACCACTTCCAGCCTGTGCAGCTCCTGGGGCCCCGCCGGACGCAGCACGTGTAGCAGCTGGCCAGGGTCCAGGCTGTCTGCCCTGAAGGATGGGCAGTGCAGCTGCAGGGGAGTGGGGCCTATCGGCTCCAGGGCCTGCACCACCACCTTGAAGTTGCCATCGGTGACAAAGTGATCAGCGAGGACCTGGATGGGCCTCTGGGCTGTGCAGGGCTCTGTCTGCAGCTGGCAGCAGGTCCTGCACAGCAGCTCCGTGCAGCCCCACCTGCCCAGCGCCCTCCCACAGGGGCACTGCTGCACCTGCACGTCTTGGACTCCTGTGAGGTCGGCCATTCGCAGCCGCCTCCAGCCTTTGGCCTGGAGCATGTCGTCTGAGAGGCCCTGCACAGAGGCCTCCAGGCAGGCCTAGCAGGCCCGGTCCGGCAGGCCCACTGGATGCTCTGCGCTGGGCCCCAGCAGGGCGCTCAGCCTGAACTCCTCCAGCAGCCAGTGCCCCAGCAGAACGTGGATCAACTCTGCCTGCTCCAGAAAGTAGCTGGCTTTGAACAGGAACAGCTAGACGTTGTGGGCCACAGCGTCCAGCCTCTGCCGGGCCACCTGGGGCTGGGACACCAGGGCCTCAGCCGAACAGGAGTGCAGCAACCTCATCCTGTTTGTCTTTGGCCACCCTCCTCCTCCTTCTCCAAGGGGCATGCACCCTTCTCGCTATTTTTAGGTGCATCTGCTCGACCTGCTTGCTTTTGAGCAGAAGGTACCAGCCAGCGCTGCAGTCATCTGACGGCTATTTTGGTCCCGGGTGCCTGTTTGGCTCTGGCCGCGGGGCTGTTGGGAGGTGGCCACCCTGTTCCTTGTGCTTAGCTGGTGAAAGCAGAGCTGCCTGAGGGCTGGGCTGGGGGGTCTGCTGCCCCCCGGGTGGAACATGTCTGGGACCCTCCATGGAGAATGAAGTCAGGCCCTGGGCCACAGACTTCATCAGGGGCCCCGGGGCTGGACTCCCACCCTTAACTTGTCTGGGCCCTGGGGATGTGGTACCAGGGATGGGGATGGCCCTACTGACAACTGTTTCTTCCATTTGCTTCCTCCCTCCTCTTCCTCTATCTTCCTTGAGGACCTGGGTAGGCTCTGGCTTCCCCACCTTCCATGGGAGGAACCATGGCCGGAGTGAGCTGGGAGGACACGCGACGCGTCCTGGTGGGCTGGGAGGGGCCGAGCTCAGAGATGCCGCCAGCCCAAGGGTCTGCCTGTCTTTGAGTCCATCTCCTTATCTGCTCTTAGGACCTGGCGGCAGGTGAGATGTGACAGTCCACCATGTGGTGTCTGCGGGGTGGCAGAACCCAGCACCTGATGTATGCTGCTTGGTGCCAGGATCATTTTGAGCTGAGGGTTCATGAGAAGCCGCAAGCATAAGGGCACTGACCCTCTCTTCATCCCAAACATGAGCAGAAACTCCAGTGAGAGTCCTGCCCCCATACCACTGTATTGGGAAGTAAGAAGCGTTGTCATCAGAGGTGGGCCTGGAGCTCTATGCTGACAGACTCCTCGGTGGGACTTCGTTTCCACAACTGCCTCTTCGCTCCACCTAGTACAGAAACCCCTGGGCTGCCCACTTCTTCAGGTCCTCATTCACTTATGGGGGTTCCCATTGCATGCACAACTTACATGAAATAAACTGTATGCTTTTCTCTTGTTATACTGTATTTTGTTACAGAGCCCCAGCTTAGACCTAAGAGGAGTAAAAAATTCTTCCAGTGGCGCCCAGTACTCATCGTTGTCAAATGATTATCTCATGACCAGACACCATTGCCAACATCACTGCTGAGGGCATGGCTGGGCAGTTAGCTCACAGGCCAGCAGGGCCACGCTGGTCTTGGGGGTCATGGCTGGGACAGAGGGAGACAGAGACAGAGACAGACAGAGGGAGCCAGAGACAGACAGAGACAGAGGGAGACAGAGAGACAGAGAGAGGCAGAAAGACAGAGACAAAGATGGAGACAGAGAGACAGAGGGAGACAGAGACAAAGCTGGGGACAGAGACAGAGAGGCTGTGTGAGAAGAGGAGGGAGTGGGCCAATGGATGTGCCGGGTGGGCTGCCACCCGCTGGTGCCCAGGGCCTGCCCTCCCTGTGGTCCCTGGGAGGGAAGGGCTGAAACCCATGTCGTCAAGCAGGTGAGGTGTGTGCATGAGGCTGTGGGACATTGCCCCTGACATAACTTAAGGGTGAGTGGCATGGATGTGGGTGTAGACTGGGCAGACCCCAGAGTTAGGCCCAGGGCCACATCCCCTCAGGGTGGCAGGAGATGGCTCCCTGGGTGGGGTGCATAGGTGACATACTGGATCCCACAGACCAAGTAAGAGAAGCACAACCAGGTCATGGGAAAGTAAGTCCCATTTATTTATGTTCCTAAACTTTGGAACATGCCATCCTTGAAACAAAGTAACAAAGAAACTGTTACCAGCAGACCACACACGAATTCTTCCTCCGCAGGTGCAGAGCTCTCCTTGGCACAATGTCACCTCCTTCCACGAGGGCACCATCCCATTGGCCACGTCCCTGTCACAGCCGGGGTCCCACCTCACAACCTGTGGCCTCAGCCCCTCACTAGCAGTGCACCCAGTTAAAGAGGAAATGGAATCGAACTTTCAGCTGGACAGACCTTGGAGGGGCTGCTTGGGACCCTCACCCACCAGGCCATGTTGCCAGGAAGGTTGCTGAGATGGCCCCACCTGCCTGGGTCCCTGCACACTGGGGCAGTCCATGGCGGGGCTAGGGTGTGTGGGAGGCCAGGGCAGCATGGTCTTGGGGGGCTGGTAGGGCCAGGAGGAGCTGGGCAGGCAGGTGGGAGGAAGGCTGGGCAATGCCCAGGTAGGCGGGACCCGAGGCATGCGACCTCCAGGCTGGTGAGCAAGCATGGGGGGGTGTCCTGCTTCCTTGGGCACAAGTCTGCTGGTGGTTCCTCCCTCTATGACTGGGACTCTCCCTACAGAGAAGCATCCACCACAGAGTCAAAAGAACAAACTGCTCCACCTGCTGGGCCCTGCCAGCCCTGCCCCACCTGGGACAGCAGAGGCCTTGTGTGGCCAGGGTGCTCACAAGGTGCTCTCAGAATCCCAACAGGTGCCTTTAAAAAGGCAGCAGCTGGGGCCAGGTCAGTGGAAACGTTGTCCTCTGCATGGCTGACTTCCCTGGACAGACACCCATGTGCAGCAGCCCCGGTGGACCCCCCAGCCAGCACGCTGGGTCTGTGGGTAAAAAGGTTTGGCCTTGAAACATGTCAGTTCTGCTTGCTGTTGCAGTCCTGGAACACGGGTGTGTGAAAGTGCATTTGCGCGTGTCTCAGGAGCAGCCACTCGTGTGAGCTGCAGGAACTTAGATGATTTGAAATGTGGTTTGTGTAAAACAATCTCATTATTTTACAGGCACCTGGAGTCCACACTGACATGCAGACTTGGAACTTGATCTCCGACCCATGTACGCACGTGGAGGTGGTCTGTGTAAGCTTGGCCTTGGGGGGCAGTGGGGTGGCTGGAGCCCACAGGACAGGATGTGCAGGATGGAGCTGGTGGGCATGGCAGCGGTAGGGCTGCTGCTGTGTTGCTTGATGTCCTTTGTGCCTCCCCAGCTCCATGCCCAGAACATCCAGGCCCTGAGAACCTGCTGGACTTGCCCGGTCAGTGGGCCATGGCTCTGCCATGCAAATGCTGTGATGTGGATTTGCAGTGTGTGTGGAAACCGTAGTGCCATGCTGTGGCTCTGCTGACCTGAGAGCCCCTGTGGGCTGGGTGCCATGCCCCGGGGCACACGCAGGTGTCAGGGAAACCCCGTCTGGGAAGGAGAGGGCACTTCGTCCCCTAGGAGCTGCTCTTGGCTGAGCGGTGCCCCAAGAACATGTGCTCTGCCCTCTTGGATATGCTGGTTAGCAGGGGGTTCAGGCAGCAATAACCCAGGGAGGTCAGTAGGGGTTGGGGAGCAGGGGAGCAGCCTCCTGGCCAGGTACCTCCCCTCTGTGCTGTAACATCTGTCCTGGTGGGGCAGCTGTGCCGTGGAAGCATCTGAGGGAGCCTGGGCAGTGACAGCAAGTGGGAGGCCCCATTACTTGGGGGTTACCTGGAAAGCCTGTCACTCACAGGGTGTGCTTTGCCAGCCCATCAAACCATGGTCCAGGAGCCTAAGTCATGGGTGGTTTTGATCTGCTGGAAGGGGAGGGAGTCACCGATCAGAACTGGGGTCACTGGCCATCAGGAGCGACCTAGGGGATGAGCCCTAAGGGCCCGGTCCTCAGACTCTAGGCTCAGCACACCCTCAAGATGGGGCGTTCCCTTCTGTTGCTGCCCAGGCAGGCATGTGGGGGTGTTTCCCAGAGGCGGGGACTGCTCTTGCACAGTGAAGATGTCCATGACCAGGGGTGGGTGGGGGCTGGATGAGGCTCTGAGAAGGTCTCTTTGAAGGAGATGGCTTGTGGTTTCCTGTCTGATTGGCCCCTTTCCCAGGTCGCCTCAGGCTCTCTCAGGGGACCGTGTTTCCACGTGTACATCTAGGGTGGTGTCTGGAGCCTCCTGTTCTCCCTGCAACAGGTGGGGGCAGACCCCTGGCCATCCCAACTCCCCAAGGTGAAAGCACATTTTGTATCAGCCCTAGGGAGGGTGGGATTTGCACACTTGCCAGAGGGGCCCTACTCTAGGCAGAACCCTGATCCTCAGCAGCAGTGGCATCCAGCTTGCATCTCAGAGGGCTGGGTTCAGAAACTGCCCACTGACCGCCAGCCCTCCACCCAGGATGTGGGGCGCTGATGAGGAAGCCAGAGCCCACACCACCCGCCTGGGATCAGCACGTGGCTGATGGCATGGGTTCAGGCCTCTGCGTGCTGGGTAGAATCAGTGCCCAGAGAAGACCCCAGGTCTCTGCTGTTCAGTGGCACCCAGCATGGTGCTAGACCTTTGGTTCCACAGCCAGGCTTGCTGGGCACCTGGCATGGAGGTGTGGGTGAGGAGCCAGTCCCCAGGGGTCTGTGTGGCCCAGGGAGATCCAGCATCGTCTGGCATGCACGGGGCCCCATCCCAGCCCCACCTGGGCCTCTTGCATAGGGGTCTCAGAAGGTACTCACGATTCTGGTGACCTGGCCTCTGCTGAGTGGCAGATGTGAGCCCCTCTGTGGAAGACTGGGGGTAGGCACCCTGGGGTCCTTGTCAGAGAACAGACCCTGGGAGGATGGGGCTGCTGTCCCCCAAGATGCTCTGTGTGGACCTGGTCCCTGAGAAGAAAAACCACTTCAGGATTGGACCATCGGCTTGCCACCCTCCAGTGCCTAGCTGCCCCTCCCACCCATCGTGCCCACCAGTCAGGGGCCCCTGAAGCTCTTAAATTGGGAATGAGGTATTTCCTGCTCGGCATACAGATTTATGATGTGACAACCTGTAAGGCTGGCTCTAAGCAGAAAGGACAGACAGTTGGGAGTCTGGCACCTCTGTGCTTATGAACAGGTCCCTAGCCTGTCCATCTGCAGCAGAGCAGGTCTGTGGAATTTAAGGCCCGGGGAGAGGTGCTCAGGAGACCTCTCCACCATCAGGAAGCCTCCGGCTCAGAGACCAGGATGTGCAGGTCAAAAGGGAGACAGAAAATTAGGCCAAGTGAGGACTTCAGGGTGTAAACAGAAGCTGCACCAGGCAGGGCAGGAGCAGCCTCTGCACAGTCTCCACTTCAGGGGCTGTCCTGCGTCACCCTGGGCCAAGCGTAGCCTCAGGGTCCAGGCATGGGGTCAAGCCTAACTGGTGCAGTCACACCCCCCATGTGCCCAGCTGGTGCCTGCCTGCTTGCTGCTCTGTGGGGATAAGGTGCTGTTTGTACCCTAGTGCAGGATGGCTTAGCTGACCTCGTGAAGGCATACCTTCCCCAAGTCTGTAGTTCTGGCTCTGTGATGGGGGAAGGCAGAGCCCACCTGCCAGCCCAGGTGTGAGCCACCTCCATCACCTCCTGGAGACTGTCACCGCTCTGGGCTGGCAATGCTGGCACATGCCCAGCCTTGCTCCATGCAGGCCTTCCCAGGGCATCAGCCCAGACCTGGGGTGTGGGTGGGGAGGGCAGCCCAAGGTTGCACACAGCACCTAGGCACCCCAAGTAGGTCTCACCTGATGCTTCGGCCCATACACAGACACCTTTGTGGTCAGGTGATGCCTCAGAGATGTTTTCATGGTAGCAATGGCACATTCTGGGCTTGAGTGGGCACCTGGCCTGGCACTATCACCTAGGGATGGGCCTGTTTACGGAATGGGTGTCCTGGGGGGTCACCAGAAACTGCGGTTGTCCACAGCACACCTGCCTACTGTCCACTTGCAGGGGGTGAGAAAACAAGCCCCCATGGTTCTGTGCGCATGTCTGCTCCATCTCCATGGGGATGTGCGCTTGCTTGTGCTTATACGAGATGCTGCTCAATTGGGAAACGACTGACAAAGCACACTGCTCCCCAAGTGCAGGGTGACAGCTCTGGCCTTGTGCGCACTGTGAGGCCCATGCAGCCTGTACGAGCGCCCTTATCCTCATTTGCATTGACGTGACTGTGTGCAGCCACAACAGGCCCCTTCCTGGTTAGCCCTCTGCTCCTCACTACTTCTCTTTCCTGTGAGCTTTCAGACTGAGCTTCTCTGATGAACCCACCTCAGCTGTTCTGGTGTCGCATTTGCCGAATTTTGGTTTTGTTATTTCCGTGGTGCTTGTGGGGCAATTTCACCCATCCAGAAACCTTCTTCCACCCCTCCTGCCACATGCTGCCATGTCCCTGAAGAGGCCCTTGAATGTTTCAGCCTGCTCGAGTGCAGTCATTGTAGCTTCCGCATGCTTAAAATGACTTTATTTCACCATTTTTGAAAGACACTTTTGTCAGGTACGAATTCTAGTTTGAAAGCTTCTCCTTTAAGCGTGTCACAGATGAGATGCCGTCCCGCTCCCAGTGGGGGACCTGCAGCAACCCCCAACCACTCACCTGTACAGAGCCTGCCATCTTCCTCTGGTTGCCTTCAGGAGCTCTTGCCTGCCTCTGGCACCGTGCAGTCTGGTTATGTCTGTTTTTGGGGTTCACGCATCTTCTAGGGCTGTGCGTTTGTAGTTTTGTCAAATTAGGGAAATACTCAGCCATTGTTCCTTTACAATTGTGTTGACCCCAACTTTGGGAACTCTAATTACACATTTATCAGGCTGCTTGGTGTTGTCCTGTAGCCCACTGATGTTCTTTTGAGCCCGTGTTCCATTTGGGACAGGTGCTACTGACATGCCTTCAGTTCAGATAATTTCCTCTGCTGACTTAACTCCTATGCATTTCATCTTAGATGCTGTGGTCTTCTACCCCTCTAAGTTCAGCCTGGGTATCGTTTTGTATCCACCCTGTGCCATTTAACTTTGTGGATGTCAGGGACACAGAACAACCCACAGCTGACAGCAGCATATCACTTCTGGGCTGGTTTTATTTGGCCAGTCATTCTCCTCGTTATGGTTTATGCTTCCTGCTTTGTTGCAGGCCTGTCTTTGGATGTCTGGCAATGGGAATTCTTTGTGTTGGGTGTGGGATATTGTCACCATATAAATTTCCTGGTGCTTTCTTCTGGGACATAGTTAGGTTGCCAGAGAACAGCTGGATCCTCAGGGCGTGGTTGGTGGGTGGGTCCGGGAAGTACTGGGTCACCCTGAAGCCGCCCTGTGTCCTCCGTTTTTCCAGGGTTCCATCAGGCATCACGTGAGCACAGGGGAGTGTTCCAGTTCCGCTAAAGGCTCCATCCTCGTGTGGCCTCCCGCTCTGCACAGGCCTCTGCTCAGTCCTGCAAGCCCAGCCACCTTTGCTCATCTCAGCTCGGGCAGCCTGCCGGGCCCCTCCCGGTCCCCCATCCCTGCACGGGCCCTGGGGACTCTCACAGAGGAAATCAGCACAGCTGCAGGGCTCTCCTGCCTTCCTGTCCTTTGATGCAGGACGTCCAGGCCTTAAAACCTCTTGTTTCGTATCTTTTGTCTGCTTATGTCTTGTTTTGTCTGGTCTTTGTTTTAAATCTGTTCCCTGTTACACATCTTGGATGAAACTGTAAGTTTTTTGTTTTTATAAAAAAGAAATTCTAAATTGTTTGAAAACTTTTGGAAGTACATAACACAAAAAATAAATAAATGAATGTGTGGGCACCCCCACCCAAACCAGCTGCGGGAAGCTGAGTGTGCATGGCTCCCATGTGCAAATGTACTCCCATGTGGAAGGCTGACTCCCTGCCCCCTGCTCCTGCTCGTCCTCCTCGATGCAGGTGGGAATGTCACATGGCCAGTGACGGTGAGCGGAGCTCAGTGGTCTCGCGTGGGCTGGGCAGCCAGGTCCATGCAGGCACCATGGCCCCCGGGTGGAGGGCTGGCTGCTGGAGGAGGATGTGCTGCTCTCTGAGATGGTGGAATGTGGCCTCTTGAAGGGGGCGGCCTGGCCACTGGGAGCAGGCACAGCTGTGGACATTTGGGTCTGTGACTCTGGAGAGGACAGAAAACACGTGAGTCTGGCCTCTGCTCCAGAAGCGCAGCCAGACTCAAGAACGAGAGGCCCATCCAGAGCACCGGCCCAGTTCCTCTCCGTGGGGTCACCCAGGCATGGTGTGGGCCTTACCATCCACCCTCCTGCTGGCCCACAGGGCCCACCGCACACATGGGGCCTGGGTCTGAGTGGGCAGGCAGGGTGAGAGTGATGGCCAAGGCGCCTCACCTGTCTCCTTCGTGATGTAGTCGGCAGCCTGGTCACTTCTGGCCGCATCGCTGGGCTTGATGTCCACAAACAGCTTGTTGCCCGTCCGTCCCCATACACACCACCTCCTGCATACTGAGTTCTAAGATGAAAGAATGCGGCCCATTCCCCAAGCAGTTAGTTGAGTACGATGCCGCCGAAGATGCTCTACACCCAGAACTGTTAGGCCAGGAGCATGTCAGGCTGGCCGGCCCTGCTCCCTGAGTGTTCTTGGGGCCTAGAGGTGGCAGTGCCTCTGACCTGGCCTCAGAGTGTCCCTTTTCAGGGACCAAGAGAAATGCGAGGGGCCTCGGAGACTGGGTGTCCAGCGGGAGAGAAGGGGAGATACCCTGTCTGCTGGTGAAGACTGGTGAGCTGGGCAGCAGGTGCAGCCTGCAGTGGGGACAGACGGGATGGTGGGGGTCAATGGGGACAGCAAGGGACAGAAGACAGAGGGATTTGGGGACAGCAGGGCATGGTGGGGACACTAGGGGACAAAGGGGGGTAGATGGGACAGTGGGGGACAATGAGGACAGCAGGAGACAGAGGGGAACAGTCAGGGACAGAGGCCCCCAGGCCAGGCACACATGCTGTGTGCTGTGTGCTGGGAAGGGCGTGAGCCCAGGTGACCAAGTGACGAGGCACCTCCTGGAGACACAAGCAGAGAAAGAAAGGCAATGATCAGAGCCAGGTGGGGCAGGGGGTTGGGCAAGGGTGGGGGAGGCTGGGGAGGGAGACCCTGCCAGGCAACGCAGCTTCCAGCTCCTGCAAAGGACTGACCCACTGGAAGGGGTTTAGGGGCCATTGGGCTTCCTGAGCAAAGCTGCCCCAAGCACAGATCCAAGCCCAGACCAAAGTCCAGCCTAAACCCTGCTCCCACTCACCCCAAAACCTAGTCTAAACCTGCCCCAAGCCCAGCACCCTGACGTCCCACCACCTCTGTTCCTCAGCGCCTGCCGCCACAGGATCTTCCTGATCACGTCGGTCCAGGTGGTCTTGGCCTCCGCAGAGCTGGCCTGGAGAATGTAGGTGTCCTGGGATTTCCACCTTTGGAACCAGATCTTGAACCTCAAACCGCTGTCACCCACATTCTCCTTCATCCTGATCTCTGCTGTCTGCATCACAAGCCCGGAGGGGCAGCACTGTCAGGAACTCCAACGCCCTCCCTTGAGCAGCTGACCACATTCTGGCTGACCGTTTGACCCCAGCACCTCAGTGCTGGAGATTTGCAGACACCAGGTGGTATGGACAAGGCTGGGCCAGGGTCTCCCATGGATGGGATGGATGGAGTGCCCCCATCTGCACTGGCTCCCTCTCGGAGCCCCCATTTCCCCACTGGAGAAAATGATGGTGGAATGGGAAGGCTCTATGGAGCCCTCTGGCTCTCACCCAGCGCTGCAGGACCCCTGTGATGTCCCTCAGTGCTGGCAGGTAAGGGCTCGCAGGGGTGGTCTTCCCTGGGAGGAGCCTGAGAGCAGGAGACCTCACCCTTAGCCTCCATCAGGGAGGGGCAGGTGAGGGAAGGCCGCCTCCATTCACCATGATCAAAATCCAGGCTGGAGTCATGGACTGAGGAGATGTTTGTTTTCCAGCCTGAGCCAGCACACAGGACTGGAAAGAGCAAATGTCCCTGCAGCTTTGGGAGGTCTGAGGTTTTCAAAAACAGCCAGAGCACCACAGCAAGCAGCAGACACCACGTGCTCCCTGCTTTGTCTCCAGTGGACCAGGCCCGAGCCCCAGTGGCACTGGGCACACGGGAGGAGGGACCCCTTGAAGGACTGCTTGTATGTGTAGGTGTTGTAGACCCCACCCACCTTTGTGGTCTTGCCGAACAGGATGGGGTCTTCAGAGAGGAACACTTTCCTCAAATACTTTCTCCTTCCACAGCAAATGATGAATGCATCCTGGCATCTCAGTGGCCGCTGTTCCTTCAAATTCACCTGCAGACAGAGCAAGTCTCCCTCAGGAATGATTGGATTCCAGCTGATACATCCACCCTGGCCTCTGAGAAGGGGGCTTGAGACTTGAGTTCAATCCCCAATGGCCACTGACTCAATCAGTCCTGCCTGGGAATGAAGCCTCCCCCAAACCCCCAAAGGCCAGGCTTGTAGTGTGCAGACCAGTGCACCCAGGGCAGCAGAGACTCACAGCCCTCCCCACATGTCCAGCTCTGTGCGGCTCTTCTCTCTGGCCCGTGAGTTATATCCCTTACAATAAGCTGGAAATCTAGGAAGTAAAATGCTTCCCTAGGTTCTCTGAGCCACTCTAGCAAATAACTCAAACTCAAAGAGGGGGTTTTTGGAACCTCCAGCCTGTGACTAGGTGGGGTAGGGGGCAATCTCATGGGACAGAGCCCTTAACCTGTGGGGTCTGACACTGGCTCAGGGAGATGGTGTCAGAACTGAGTTGAATTATAGGACATCCAGCTGGGGTTCAAGAGTTGCCTGGATGTGAGGGGAAAACCTATACACTAGGTCTGGAAACGGGTGCCGACCCCTCTTCAGGTTCCTGTGCTTGCCGGTTCACACAGAGGGTCTGCGAAAGCCCTTTCGCGTATGTCAGTTCAGTTCCCCCACCCCCAGAATCCTGCCTGAGTGGCATGTGGGCTGATGCCGTGTGGGAGGCTGCAGTCTCTGCGCCCTTGCCAGGCAATTGCTCCCTTGTGATATGGGTCCCAAACAACAGCAGGTCTCTCCCACAGCCTTCCATCCTGAGGTCAGCCCCGTTTCAGCGAGGCATAGTGTTCTCATTCTGTGTGGGGAATTCTGTAGCCATGCCTTCTGACCTCCAGAGACAAGGGGTCCCATCTGAGAGGGCAGCCTCCTCTTCCTCATGTGCTGGTCCTGCCACGCCACCATGGGGGTGTGTGCGCATTGGCCTTAGCACCCCCAAAGCCCCACAGTACAGCTGAACTGTCGATGCATCCAGTTGATTTAAAACAGCTCCAATAAGTCTGGTCTGCAGCCAGCCTGCTTTTCAAGCATGCAGCTACTGCCCCAGTGGCCCAGACGTTGGGGTCCTTCCTCTCACCCTCCTGCCCCTCTGGTAGAGTCTCAGGCGGGGCCTCTGGGAGGGGTCTGTTTTGGGGATTTTCCTGAAGGAAAGTTCATGTGTTCTTGGCCCTGATCATGTTTTTCCCCTGCACCAGCCCAGAGTCCTGAGCGCATGAGAGCCAGTCAGGGCCTTGGACGCTTAGGTCACAGTAGCGGATGGCATCCACTGTGAGCAGATCGTTGCTGTGGCGCAGCTAGAAGCGGACCACATCCTCGGCGGCTCCAAGTTCCCCCAGCTCCTGCTGTTGGGCCAGGAAGAGGCTGGCCTCTTTGACCGGGTCCTGGAGCAGGAGCGCGTACTTACCCATGCACTGCATGGGCTTCAGCAGGTAGGAGTCCAGGTCCATCTTGTCACCCAGCTCCTGCTGCTTGTCCTGCACAGGCAGGAGAGGGGGTCAGGTGCGACCAGGCTGGGGGCGACTCGGTTCTTGGGGAGGGGGGATGACCTTGAAGAAGATGTTGCCGTGGCCGTGGAGCAGGGCGTCTGCCTGGGGCTTGTTCTTGCTGTAGAGCACGTAGAAGCCAAGCTGTTCCTCCTGCAGAAGAGAACACAGGGCACCTGAGCCTGGTGGGGTTGGAATCGCTGCTGTCCCTGCCATCCATGCAAGTTCTCCCACAGGATGGAGGGAGGAGGCTAGAGGAAGGAGGCAGGAGGCAAGAGGCAAGAGGCTGGAGGAAGGAGGCCGGAGGCTGAAGGCAGGAAGCAGGAGGCTGGAGCCTGGAGGCAGGAGGCTGGGGGCAGGAAGCAGGAGGCTGGAGCCTGGAGGCAGGAGGCAGGAGGCTGGAGGCTTGGACCTGCATCAAGACTACTCAGCTCCTGAAGGTGTGGGAGTGCCCCAGGCCTGATGCCAAGTCCTGGAATTGTCTTAAAGTGGAGTTTGGGGGAAGGGGCAAGAGGGCAAGCCTGGGAGGGCTCAGAATGGGGGGCTTTGAAATGTTACTAAGATTCAAGAGCCAAAGTTGTCCAAACATTTAAAATTCTTGAAATTATTGCCAAAGATACAGAAATTGCACCTTGTGACTACAAGTGTCTTTCAAAAACTAGCTGAAAAGACATAACCTGTGGGATTTATTTCATCTGTGGTGTTTTCCTTGTGGAATGTCTATTTAAAAGTGCTGAGGCAAATGTTTCGTATGCCCACAGTGCAGACCCCCTGGGTGCCTGTGCCTAGAATAGTGCCTGGTAAGCGTTTGCTGAAAGGATTTTCTTTCCAAAGTGAATTAGGAATTTTGTGAAAGACCCTAATGGGGAGACAGTCCGTACTCGTGGCTGAAGAGAGAGCAAGCAGCCCCCTCAGTTAATGTGTGCATTCCATGTGCTTCTGTCAAGAGTCCCCACCAGATTCTCAGAACTAGGCAGGCCTTGCCCCAGGGAACTTTGGGAAGGGTTCTGAAGGGGACCAGTGGGCTTCCTGGGTGTGGCAAGCAAGCTGATTGGGACTTGCTTTGGCTGATTAGCCCTGGGCGTGAAGGTGCAGGGTGGGTACAGATCTAAGCTTGAGGATGTGGGCGAGGCCCCAGCACATGTGGCTCTCCAGAAGGCTGCCATCAGGCGATGTGTATGGGGTGTGGCCAGTGCTGTCAGACCCACAGCTGCCTGCCTGTTGTGGGCCACAAGTCTTACTGTGCCGAGGCACCCATGCCTAACCCCGACAGCAGTGCTCCGACTCTCTTGGCCCTGGGTTCCCTGCAGCCCAGAGGGACTCACGTGTCTGAGGAAGCCCTGGCCCATGGCCAGTGGACAGAGCCCACAGCACTCCAGCTCCCTGAGGAAGTGCCAGCCCTGGAAGTCGTGGAGCTCAGCCCCGTTCCCAAAGATGACATGGCTCTTCCCACGGAGGTCCCGGGGCAGGTCTGCTCTTTCCATTTCTGGAAAATAGTTGTCGATGACATATCCTAAGGACCTGACGTACTCCCTCTCTGTGGAAATCATCTCGGCCATTATGTGCTGTGGTCGATGGCTGGAAGACAGAGAGCCGGTGGGACAGTCAGGCTGCAGGCAAAGACCCCTGCAACACGGTGTCAACGTTTCCGCCTCCTACCGAGACAGAAGCAATGGAAATCCAGAAGGACAGTGGCAGCATGCAGACAGGAGGTTCCCAGCAAGCAGAGCACTTCCAGTCCAGCAATGGCCACTCACAGGAGTGCTCCCAGCCCTGAGTCATTCTCTCACTGTTACCTGGAGTTGCTCCTTTGATGCAATATAAATAGGAAAGATAAAAACAGGGAGGGATGCATATTAGCAGAAAAAATAACTTCCCCATTATTGATCATGGCCTTTACAAATGAGGAGAGATCCTTTTGGAAACTGAAAAGGTGAGATTCACAGGCTCCTGACTTAAGCCCGAGTCATGAGGCCTCTTGTTTCCAGAGGGTGTGATTCTAGCCCCTCTTCAGGGGTTGCTTCAGCGGGACATCCAAACACTCCCAGCAGGGAGCCTCTGCAAAGAAGGCTGTGGAGATTTATGGGGACATGGGTTTCTGATGCCCACCTGCTGCTAACCCACCAGAAGGTATTTCTGCAAAATCAGCTTTGTATAGTGACATCTGACCCTGAGGCCAGGGAGGGATGTGAGCAGGGGGCAGACCTCTTCTCCTCCCCAGTTCCCGCTGGTGTCCAAGCACTGTATATGTCTCAAGGATGCACATGGTACCAATAGGCTTCACTTCACTTGGGTGCTGAGCAGAGTCTGGTGGTGAACTGGGGCCCCACCCTGCCAACAGTGAGGCACATTGCTTTCTTCTTTATTTGATAGCATCCTACCAGCAACTTTCTTAAAGTACTCAATCCCAATGACGCTAATGGGGGTGGCAAATTTTTTGCATATATTTGGTTTTTTCAAGTGGAAAAATTTCAAGTGGTGGTCTGAAGAGCTACAGAGTGCACCCACTGCAGCTGGCTTGGAGAATGTGTGCTTTCCCACACCTGCACAACAAATTTTACAAATGCTATTGTTTTTGCAAAAATGGCACCTTCTGGTGGGTCAGTAACTGCTGCAGGCCTGGAGGAGCCCCCAGCAAACCAGAGGGCCACCATTACAGCAAGTATGCGCCATGGAGTCACCTCCTGTGAACACTCACTGAAAATAAGCACCCTTAAATACTCTGGAACAAAATAAAATTAGTGGTCTGGGTATTTGGACCAAATGGAAATTGACTTGCGGACATGATGGCTCGGAATTTCCTGGGAGATGCCTGCTGGCCAAGTGACAGGAACACCCCCAGACAGGCAGCAGGACTGTCTCCACTGTCCTGGTGTCTGTGGAGGGCCCCACTCCAGACCTGGGCTTGTTGGGTCTGTGGCTTGGATGCAGCAGGCAGGGGACTATCCTCAGGGCAAAAAGCAGGACAGGTCCCCACGTGTTCTCCTGGACCCAGAACAACCAAGGGCTGCTCTCAGCAGGTGGACAGCCCAGCCCCTGTGTTCTGCAGCCCCTAAACCTTCAAAATGAGCTTGGTGGAGCTGGAAGGTGGTTCACAAACCTCGTGCCTTCCCTGCAATGCAGATGCTCCCAAGTCCCCAAAGTCCCACCTTTTAAGGAGCACATTGTAACAGCCAGAGGTAGGGAAACTTGAAGGAGTGTTTCAGAAGACTTATGTAACCCCCTCAGGTCAGATTAAGGCCTGTTTTGGAAGACACCTACCTCCAGTCAGTCCACCGTTCTCTAGAGAAATGGACAAACAGGCACGGGACAAGCAATGCCCAGCAATGCTGCTATCAGCCATTAGGCATGGGTGGAGTTCTTCCCCACTTTTATCCAAACTATTAATAAGAAAATGTTTACAAACATTTTCTTAAATATTTGACACATTAAAATGGACACATCTGTTTGGGCAATAGGTAAATGGGTGCATATCTCTAGTCTCAACACTTAGGGTCTTTTTGTAAAAGCAATTTTTAAGGTAAAATTTTCATATTGTGGCCTTTATTTGCCTTTTGTAAATTTCTAAAATAAGGGCTCCTTAAATGACTAGACTTGGTTATGTAACCATCAGAGTGGGTATGCCACATTACCTCAGGTCATGGAAAAGAAGCAGTTTTCAAGGATTCTGTTCTAAACATGGAAAGTAATTAACACCTTGCTTAAAAGCAAAGGCACGCGTGTTTCAGCCTGGACTGGACAGGACGGGCTGGGAGGGGTGCATATGGATTCTCTGCTTTGTAGGAGCACATGGAATGGCTCTGGGTGTCTAGATCTCCCCTGAGCACTGGGCCTGAAGGCCGGAGGGCTCCCTTCTCACCTTCCTGCTCTCTCTCTTTCTCCCGTCGTCCTCACGGGGCCGGGTCCTGGTGGGAGAGGACAGACTCCGGTTCCGAGGGGGGCTCTCAGCACCCTGGCTCAGGGGCCCACCTTCTCTGGGGCTGTGGCAGTGGTGGTCTCCAGTCCTCTGACGAAGAACCCCGTGTGGCCTGGCCAGTGCCCATTCCTGGGGCCACAGCCTAATGGAATCTCAAAGCTTTGTGTTTTCTTCATGATTTTCTTCAGGGGGTGTTTCCTGGGGTGGCCACTGGGTGTCTGCATGAGTTCAGAGTAGGTGGAGCTGTTGTCCAGGACATGCACACCTGGGCCCAGGTGCCCACTCTCCTGCCCACACAGAGTGGTTTGTCCAGGGAGCGGTGGGGCCCACTGTCCAGTGTGGACCTCGGGGTCACTGAGGCAAGTCCAGGATTGCTTATGGTGTCCCCTCTCAGCCCTCTGAGCAAGCACCTGCTTCAGGGGGCTCCAGTTCAAAGGTGGGGCACCGGGGCCCGGGTGGTCACAGAAAGGGCCTCTTGAAGCTGCAAGGCCCTGTGCCACTGCTGCAGGGCCTGCTGGCCGCCCAGGCCCCACCCCACTGCCTTGCCCAGGGAAGCTCCCCACAGTCACCTCCGTGGGCTCCTGTTGACATCTCTTTAGATACTAGGGAACCGGCTCTCGGCCCAAGGGTTCTGGGAGCTCACGGCACTAAGGCATCCACCCACCCACCTGCACAGCAGAGGAGCGAGCTGGTCAGGGCAGCAGGAGGCCACTGCTGCCAAGATGGCCTGGAATGCCTGCCTGATGCTGTGCGGCCAAGTGTGGCTCGTGTGAACTCAGGTCACAGGACTGCTATGCAGGTCACTCAGACGCAGGACCAGGGTGAGCCAGACGGAGAGGCAGGAAGACCCCTCTGCCCACAGTGGCAGCTGCTGGCTGGACTTTCCCACTGGGAGACCAGGTGAGTTTGTGTCTTAGCCTGAGGGGTTTGTGTCCGGCAGCAGTCAGAGTGCTTGCCTCAGTGGGAGGGGAGGGCCTGAGCTTCCCTTTGTCAGAGTAAAGCCCTGGGGAGGATGGGATGAGTGTGAGAAGGCTGCCCTCACGCTCCTGTTGAGCTCTCTGAGGGGAAATGGGTGTGCAGATTAGGACGGGTGTTTTCTAAACCCTTCAACATATTCGGGTTTGACTGTTACTGAACTGGGAGCAGGCAGGCTGTGCTGCATGACTGTGCTGCAGTGGTAGAGTTCCTACTGCTTCTTGGAAAAATTAGCAAATTACCGTGTTAGAAACTTTTCTTTCTTTTCTTTTTTTTTGTTTTGGTATCATTAATCTACAATTACATGAGCAACATTATGTTTACTAGACTCCCCCCATTACCAAGTCCTCCCCACATACCCATTGCAGTCGCTGTCCATCAGCATAGTAAGATACTATAGAATCACTACTTGTCTCTGTGTATACTGCCTTCCCCGTGCCCCCCACCCCCTACATTATGTGTGCTAATTGTAATGCTCGCTTTCCCCCCTTCTCCCTCCCTTCCCACCCATCCTCCCCAGTCCCTTTCCCTTTTGTAACTGTTAGTCCATTCTTGGGTTCTGCGAGTCTGCTGCTGTTTTGTTCCTTCTGTTTTTTCTTTGTTCTTATACTCCACAGAGGAGTGAAATCATTCGAGAGTTGTCTTTCTCCACCTGGCTTATTTCACTGAGCATAACACCCTCCAGCTCCATCCGTGTTGTTGCAAATGGTAGTACGATTTGTGTATATGTACCACCTCTTCTTTATGCATTCATCTACTGATGACAGGTCGCTTCCATTTCTTGGGCATCTACTGGGCGAGAGCGTCGATCACGTGAGTCTTGCGGCTGCGCAGTAGCTGCAGGTGCTGCCACCGCCTTATTCAAAGTCAGTAGCATCGGGAGCGCCGCCAAGAGATGCTGCTGCTGCTGCTCCCTCAATGTTCGGTCGGCCGGCCCGGGAAGAGCTGCGCGCGCCGTCCTGTCCACGCTGCGGGCTGGGCGGAGACCAGATGCTGAGGAACCCGCGCGTGCTCGGCTGCGCCGTCCTTCCGGCGCGCATGCGGGGGCGGCACCGGCCCGGACTTGGAGCCGCTGCCCTCGCCGGACTTCGGAGAGCTCGGCGAAGAGGCAGCTCCCGCTCCTGCGGATCTGCGGTGAAGGGTCCAGAGCAGGCCCTGCTTCAGGGTGAAGGCGACGGCGACGGCTCTGCGGGCCAGAAGGTACGTGGCCGCGGGGCGCGGCGGGACCCGAGCGGGGCGCGGCGGGACCCGGACGGGGCGCGGCGGGACCCGGACGGGGCGCGGGGAACCCTGCCTCCGCCTGAGTGCGCGGCACAGCCAGACGAGGGGGCGGCCGTGCGAGTGGCTGCCCGGCCGACGCGGGTGGTGGGCTCGCGGGACCCGCTCGGGGGCCGGGAGTTGGCGCGCTGCGAGGGAGGGGCCGCCCGTGAAGGAAGGGAGCGGAGCGGGTGCACCCGGGGCGGATGTTCCAGCGGCCGGTGAAGTTCGCTGGGGTGGGTGGAAGGGGCGCGCCCGAGCCGCTGCTCCTCCGTCCGGGCCCGGGTGGTGAGGGCGGCTGCTCTCCGCCCCGCGGCGCGCGTCCGCCCTGCCCCGGGCCGCCCCGCCGACCTGCCCCCGCCGCTCTAGCCCGGGCCGCAGGCGGTGGGGACGGGCCGGGCCGGGCCGCGCAGACGGGGAGGCCGGTGGGCGTTTTGCCGTGTGTGGATTTTCTCGGCGGGGGCCTCGAGGGCGAGGGCCTGGCGGGCTGAGGTTCAAGTGTGACCCGCGGCGGGGCGGCGGGCGAGAGGCCGCCGAGAGGCAGCGCCTTTAAAATTAAAACTTTTCTCAAGAGGTACTTCTCGTGTCTTTTATTTGGGAATGAAGTTTCTTTACTTTGGTCTGGGAACTGACAGTGCAGTTTATTGTATTTAGAAATTCCTATCTTTCTGTAATTTCGGTTTGTAATCTGTAGCTGAGTAAATTATAACCAGCCACAGGGATTCTGAGACAGGGACCGTGGGTGTAGTCAGAGTAGGGTGAGGGCCTCTGGAAAAAGACCCCTGCCAAACCTCCGTCTGAAACAAGTCAGCGAAGTCAGACTCAAGTACCAAGTTAGGAGTATAAGCCTTCAGTGAAGATTAGTTAAATAAAAAGCCAGGAGTAACCCGGCCTGGAATGTTTGTGTAAACATCCCCCGGATCAGAAAATGCCTCCATGTAGCCCATGACTTCATTGTGTCAGTTAAATGAGGATGTTGTAACATTTAGTTCAGCCGGATATAAGGCCCAGTTTATCTTTAACTTTGCCCAGATGCTGCTTTTCCTCCTCCATCCCCTAATCAAGTGATATATAACCTGGGCAATTAATATGGCAAGTAAGCCCAGCTGCAGAGGACATAGTAAAAGCAGGAAACATCCCATTTTAAAGATAAGATTGCATTTTAACACCCAGGAAGTTAAACAGGTAAGATTGTTAAATTTTTTATTAAGGTATTATTGATATACACTCCTATGAAGGTTTCACATGAAAAAACAATGTGATTACTACATTCACGCATGAGGCCCGCGCCCCCCACATCGTACCCCACTGCAGTTACTGTCCATCAGTGTAGTAAGATGTCACAGATTGACTATTTGCCAAGAAGTAATTAAGTTGCTCTTGGCTTTTTGAGGTTTAATTGATTAATTTTGGGTATTTTTAGTGGACTTTCTAGCCTTTTTCTCTTTCCACCGCACTCGAAGCTAATTTCCTGCCTAACAAATAGGTTTCCTTTTTGTCTTTTAGAGGGTTTCATTTCCTGCCCAGAAGCCATTTAATTTGATGTAGCCACACTTGTTTAATTTTGCTTTTGTTTCCCTTGCCTGGGGACACTTGGAGAAAAATTTGCTGAAACTAACATCCAAGGCTTACTACCTGTTCTTCAGAGTTTTATGGTTTTAAGTCTTACATTTGTAAAAGCAAAAAACTGTTTCATCCACCCCCCCCTAACACGTGCTTTTTGATTTTCAGTCTCTGTCCTCCAGAAACTTGTTACAGCGATCACTCATAAGACATACCCATTTCCTTTTTTCAATGATTTAGGATTGCTATGTCTTAACATTGATAAGAAGTAAATACAACTTTTTCTTTCCTCAGGTAGTTGTGTTTATATACTAAAGGTATATATCCATGTTAATATGTGTGGCTCTAGTTCATTCATTTTAACTGGTTATACTATTTTGTTTTATAAACATAACACAACATTTTAATTTATTTTTCCAATATTTCACTATACAAATAGTGCTGAAATTTACATTTTTGTATATGACGTCTTGTGCACATGGATGAGAACTTTTCTGGATTCTATATCTGGAAGTGGAATTGCTGTGATGAAAGTGGCATACAGCTTTGATTTTACTATGTATTGCTTAATATTTTTATACAGTGTTTATACCAGTTGGCACCACCAGTGCATAAGGGATTTCCTGCTCTACATTTTTGCCAATCTTTGGGATTTCCTTGTTTTTTGCCTTCCCACTTCCTCTGTATAGAACTTGCTATGAAGTCCAGTAGATTTTACCTCTACATTTTTTTTATTTCTAGCTCTTCTTTGCCCAGCCATGAAGTAAGAAAAATTTTTGATTCATTTTATCTCATTCATAATCATCTCCATATTTTTGACTCTACTGCTACAATCTTAGATGGGACCCTTAATTCTTGCCTAAACTATTGTAGCACTATCTGTATAGTGAGATATTGGAAAAATAAAAGGTTGTGGTATGTTTATAAAACAATAGTATAAACCAGTTAATTAAAACCAACCTCAGCAATTAGACTATTTTGGGAGATCAATTTGAATTAGGAAAGATGCTTAATTATATAATTATATCTAGTGCTCTTTAAAACACGATAGAATACATTAAACTAAATTGAATAGTAGGTTTCTATAAAGAGATCTTTAGGGCTCACTGTGATCAATAATGAACTTTACTTGTGATTAGTGTAACAGTTACTCAGTTTGTTTTTAGACTTTTAAGTAGTGCCTTTAAGGCAGAGTTTTCCAAACTGCACTCTGAGGAATCCAATGAGTTGGTTCTGTTGAGATGCTTTGGCTACTGCTGGATGCCTTCCCTGCCCCAAGGCAGAGTCCTTTATTTATATTTTACTATACTGGGCTCCTTCCTAAACAAGATTTTATTTAGGAAACACTCTTCTGATGAAATTGTTTAAAATAGTCGCTGAGTGTAAATACTTCAACTTTATCCATATATTTAAGATTTTCCAAGATCTTATAAAAAGATAATAATCCCTCTTACTTCTCTATGACCACAAACTGCAGATCAGTAGTTTATAATGAATATGAGACTTGAAAAAGTAAAGCAAATGATATGTAAATGGGCTCTGGGTATAGCAGGTAAGCTGTCTGTTCTCTGAATATTCTGTATCTGAATTTGAATTTTTGAGGAGTTAGAATATCAAATTACTGGAATTGATAGACAAATTGTTAGGTAGGCTGAATAATTTTCTATATCATGGCTTGTAAATTCTAATGTGTGTAAAATTCTGATTCAGTACATGTAGGCTGGTGCTTGAAATTGTGATTTTCTTAAAAAAAAAAGCAGTTTCAGTGTTGCTGGACTGTGGGCCGCGTTTTGAGTAGCAAGGAGCTAGCTGACTTTCCAAAGCCTATCACCACCTTTTAGGACTGCAGTCTTGGTCCTAGATAGCAGGTTTTCATTATTACTGTAGACATTTGCGTAAACTGCCTGTTTCTCTACAGTCTGATTTATATTTTGCCATTTTAATAGAAATTTTTGGCTGTAGCTCCAGGAGTAAGGGGTGGGGGATTCCCCTCCAGAAACAAATTCCAGTTAAACCAAAGTAAGTCAAGGGAAGGGGCAGGTTGGGAGAAACCACTGTTATTGCTCACAGCTCCAGGTGTCCTCTCGGCCACTGCACGCATGTGCTTAATTTTGTTTGGCTGAGGCTGTTTTAGTTGGTATTGGTAGAACTACTGCTTTTTTTTAAAAAAGCAATTGTTGTTATCATGAATTAACAGCAATGATATGCCACAGTGGGTTAAGCTGTTAATTTTACTGTAGCACATGTGAATTGAAAACCTAATCTGTGTAAACAACCAATGAAACATACAGTTATTTAGCTAAATAGCTTATACTCAAAAAGAAATGAATCAATTTTGAGGGTCATTAATTTTATTTAAAATATACAATAACTTTTCATAGTCTTGGGCTTTTATAGAAAATTATAACTAAATCATAGATTTAAATAATAATTTTTAAAGAAAACTCAGAATTATTTACTTTTGATAAATGGAAATTAGTAATTAACTTTGTAGAACAGAACAGCAGAGCAATTTTGAGGGAAAATTACAATTTTTATCTAAACACATTAGAATAATTTTCATACTGATAGTTACTATGTCAGCCCTACATTATTTCACTTAATAATTGTCAGTAGTAGAAATAGCTGCAGGAATTACATTATTACAAAAGTGACTTTTAAAAATATATTCTTATTCTTTATCAAGTAGGTACTGACATTGCTATAAAAGTTTTCATGTGCAGTTTATGTCAGATGTTGCAATTCTGAATAGAAATAAACATTCTTTGTTTTTTCTGGTATCATCCACTGATTTTTTTCTCAAAGATACTTTAATAGTGCTGATAGAAGCAGAACAGTTGGAATTTACATTAAAAATAAATGTGATGAATAAAAAGCACTACACTACAACATTATAGCCTTGATTTTTCTTTACCGACGTTACAAAATCTAAAGGACAAAAATACTGACAAAGTGAAGAAAAAAATGAAAGAAAGAAAAAGAAAATGACACTGAGGTCTTGGTTTAATGCAAATGTATTCCAGGTTGATGGTTGATTTCATTAGTAACTCATTGTAATGCAGTATCTGTTCTTCAGCAAAATGAATACTGTATTCTCACAGGCTCTGTGTGTATCTATTATGTTGCATTAAATGAATACTTACGTATTTGTAGCTTTCTTTGGTTTATTCTTTATAGTTTGTCTTTTAAGAAAAAAAATTGAATTACATTTTTTCTCTTGTTAAATTGGTAAAAGCTTTTCAATTTATATTATAGATATGTTCCCTACTTTTATTCTCTGAAGTAAACAATTTTAAGTGGTTAATGTAAAATCATTCTAATTATCCTATAACTTTCTAAGTTAATAGAATATAATATTGATTGGTTTCTTCAGCTATGCTTTCCCCAATATGTTTTTAAATGTAGGAGTGTTTTTTTAATTGCAAGAAAAATGTTAAACAAGTGTACATATTATGCCAAATGTAAATACCGCTGCCTTTTGCAATACTAAAGATTGTATGTTCAGATCACTAAGGTTTGAATTTTCATAAAACAGGAAATTCAGAAATAACAAATTTCAGTGGCTACACACTGGAAGAGTTCATTTAATAATAGAAGAGGTTGCCTGACTCTGGGTTATGTATGTATATGAGTTCAAGTATGGATCAAACTGTATTGGATACCACTGTCATTTAATCTCAAGTCATTTTGAGGTCTGACAATAAGTTACAAGATCTACTTGGTTTTTTGGCAGTGTTCTCAAAAGTCCTCACAACTAAAATTCTTCTGACAAGCTTGAAAGTAGAAGAGCCTAAGGTTTGATGTAATATGGGTTGATTGTATGCCATTTGGAAATGACCTTTGTGGTAAAAAATTGGCCTTCTGGCGTACTTGATGAAATCCTAATAAATATCTTAGTTATGTTGAACAACCATAAACTGGTATCAGTATGTAGTTGATTAATGCATCATATTAAGTTAATTTGTACTTAGAGCATTTGCATTTCATTATTCACAGTGGGTAATGTAAGAACTAGGAATTCCAATATCTAGTAAGGGAAATACTAAAATAATTAGAGAGTAATATAGAGCTAAATCAAATAGGATGAGAAGGTTATGTGGACCCAAATAGCCAGGCTTTTGAGAGAGGAACATCCTGAAAGTGATGAGATTCAAACTGATAATGAGGTAGGAAAGCAACGGGGTACAACATGACCATAATGTGGGCCGTAGGAGAATATAAATTTGGCATCTTTGGGAGACAGAGAGGAGGAAACCCAACTGTAATGGAAGATACAATTTGCTACTGCCTATTTATTAAATATCAGATTGTAGCATTGCTAAATTTTAGTAGTATGAAGTCCAGATATATGGTATATTGAGATACTGCCATTGTGGACCTTATTTGTTCTTGTATGGTAAAATGGGAGATAGGAAATTCTCTTGATACTAATTTTACTCTCTTCTCCCCCACCAGTAACATAAAAAAACCTGCCGAAGTGTGTAAGGATCCATACTCTAAAATGAATCTAAATTGGTGTAGACTGAATGGGAAGATAATCAGTCTAGAAACTCTTTTAAGTTAGATTTCTTTACCATTTCTTGGTTAGAAATACAAAATTTAGGAAGAATAAAAATCACAGATTGGGCTCCCAGGTTGCTGAATTAAGCAGGATAATAGAAGGCCCCCTGGAAAAGTAAGACAGGGACTGTTCTAAGTTTTAAAAAGAGGTCTCCTTGAAGTGTTTGGACCTGTTTTAGTGTTGTCTTCATCTGATTTGGAGCCACAATTGTCGCTTGCATGACCATTTTACTTATCCATCAGAAGAACCTGAATTTAGAAAATGAAATAGGAATATGAAAATGGAGTATGAATTCAAGAACTATCCTGAGCAATCCTGAGTATTTGTTTAAAGTCCCAGATGAATACCTTCAGGTATAACTATTTACTAAAAGCAACACCCTATATAAAAAATGTTCCAAATGCAATAAATGAATACATATAACCCCAGATTAAATTGTACAAGGTTTACTAGCAAGGTGGTTCGTTTTCTGGATAACTAACTTTCCTTATGTTATGACCCTAGCTGTGTTGAGGGGATGTTAAAAGAAACTTTCATTGGAAACCTATTACTGAGTTTATATAAAGATGCTGTTTAGAAAATTTCAGTACTGTCCAGTGTCCCGTTATTGAAAAGTAAAGAAGTTGTTTCTCTTCTGAGCACTAGGAAAAGGTGCTTGTTTGTAAATTACTTCGTATATGGAATGAAAATTTTGTAATTAGATCTTGTTTCCCGCTTCATGGATTGATTGCTAAGAAGCTAAGAGCTGAACCACCCACATTTTAGAGTTGTGCAAGGCTTTGGGTATTTCCTGTGTTCCAACTTTATACCTTGTGTTTTATCTTTCTCGCATCCTCTTATTTTCCCTTTGTTTATACTAATTTGTACTTTGAAAGCATTCTATTCTACTACTAATATTTCTGTAAGTCCCATTAAATAATTTTGAAGTACAATGGAATATAAATATTTGTGAAGCTTATTTATTGCAAGGAGAAGGTGAGCAAATAAGGGGAGGAGCCTTTCTTCTTCCATGTGTTCCCTTCCCTGCATCCTCCCTCCTTCATCTTGCACGAATTTCTTAAGTCATGGAGTACTGAACTCTTCTGTACTTTCTCAGACTTGCAAGGGGGCAGGGAAATCCTTTCTGAAGCTTTTTGCTTGTGCAGAGTTACCAGGTATAGTTTGTTACACTGAGTGTGCCCTACACGAAAGTGCCTGAGTGAGAGAACAAGTAGGGCTAAAATACATCTTAGAGAAGGAAAAGGTGACTTATTCTCATTTGTTGGCTCAGAAGGGGTCTTTTTCTAACTGACAGGGTGATAGCATTTGGTTTTTGTGACTGCCCTTTTGATTGAGTTATAAACTAATACTAAAATTTGATGACTAATGATAAAAGTTACCTTGAATGAAGCAAAATTTCAAATTTATTTTCTTCACCCATATATTTCTACTCGATACCCTCTAGATTTGACCCATTGTGTTGAACTAAGATAGTCATGATCTTTGAAATAGTTGAAAGAATAATTTTCTAATTTAAAATCTTGTTTTGTTACATACATTACATAATCAAAGCTACCTGTTTAGTTAGAATTATATCGAATTTTCTATAAAGGAAATAAGGGTTGTGTTTGCATTCCAGGTGACAATAGGATGTTTGAAGTATTTAATTTGTTCAGCTGGAACTTAGTCATAGTTTTCTGAAAATTTATTAATGTATCATCGTAGTAAAGGTGGTCATTAGCAACTTTCATCAAGATTTTTCAAGACTGAACAAATACTCTCTTCAAATGACACACAGTTAAGAGTTTGTAATGAAACCTGCTCTGAGATTCTGTATTCCTGCTACAGTCATATCTACTTGGGTGTTCTTTCTGTTGTTACTGATTTTACTGTCATTTTGTTTTCTGTATCACTACATTAGAATTTTATTTTGCAAACAGTAAATACAAACCTGATTAAGTATTTGATGTTTTAATGCTCACAGGTAAATATTTTAAGTTTTGTTTTTCTGAAGTATGAATTAAAAATGATCCCCGGAATAGCTTCTAGTTGTGTGACTTTTTGAGTCTGGTAATTGAGATTTTATTCTTAAAGATTGCCACATAAAATCAAAGTATCTTATTTTTCAGGAGCGTGTCTTAAAAAAAAATAGGCATATTATGCTTTGATTTTTGGTCTCTGATTACAATTTAGAAACTTCTTTCATCAAGAAGTTGAAATTAAAAGAGTTTTTTTATATTTAGGAGGTTTTGAACAGTTGATCTTTGTTTTTAAACGTTGCTTTGTCTTTACAATTTCCTTGCTAGAAGTAATTATTATTATTTTTTATTTTGTTATCATTAATCTACAATTACATGAAGAACATTATGTTTACTAGGCTCCCCCCTTCACCAAGTGCCCCCCACATACCCCATTAGTCACTGTCCATCAGCATAGTAAGATGCTGTAGAATCACTGCTTGTCTTCTCTATGTTGTACAGCCCTCCCCATGACCCCCTACATTATACATGCTAATTGTAATGCCCCCTTTCTTTTTCCCCACTCTTATCCCTCCCTTCCCAGCCATCCTCCCCAGTTTCTTTCCCTTTGGTAACTGTTAGTCCATTCTTTGGTTCTGTGAGTCTGCTGCTGTATGGTTCCTTCAGTTTTTCTTTGTTGTTATACTCCACAGATGAGTGAAATCATTTGGTACTTATCTTTCTCCGCCTGGCTTATTTCACTGAGCGTAATACCCTCTAGCTCCATCCATGTTGTTGCAAATGGTAGGATTTGTTTTCTTTTGGCTGAATAATATTCCATTGTGTGTATGTACCACATCTTTATCCATTCATCTACTGATGAACACTTAGGCTATTTCCATTTCTTGGCTGTTGTGACTAGTGCTGCGATAAACATAGGGGTGCATCTGTCTTTTTCAAACTGGGATGCTGTATTCCCAGTGTAAATTCATAGAAATGGAATTCCTGGGTCAAATGGTATGTCTATTTTGAGCTTTTTGAGGACCCTCCATTCTGCTTTCCACAATGGTTGAACTAATTTACATTCCCCCCAGCAGTGTAGGAGGGTTCCCCTTTCTCCACATCCTCACCGGCATTTGTTCTTAGTCTTTTCGGTACTGGCCATCCTTATTGTTGTGAGGTGATGATCTCGTTTTAATTTGCATTTCTGTGATGATTAGTGATGTGGAGCATCTTTTCATGTGCCTGATGGCCATCTGAATTTCTTCTTTGGAGAACTGTCTCTTCATATCCTCGGGTTATTTGCTTTTTGTGTGTTGAGGCATGTGAGTTCTTTATATATTTTGGATGTCAACTCCTTGTCAGATATGTCATTTACAAATACATTCTCCCATACTGTAGGATGGCTTTTCTGTTGATGGTGTCCTTTGCCATACAGAAACTTTTTAGTTTGATGTAGTTCCATGAGTTCATCTCTGCTTTTGTTTCCCTTGCTTGAGGAGATGTATTCAGGAAGAAGTTGCTCATGCTTATATTCAGGAGATTTTTGCTTATGTTGTCTTCTAAGAGTTTTATGGTTTTATGTCTTACATGCAGGTCTTTGATCCATTTCGAGTTTACTTTTGTGTATGGGGTTAAACAATAATCCAGTTTCATTCTCTTGCATGTAGCTGTCCAGATTTGCCAACACCAGCTGTTTAAGAGGCTGTCATTTTCCTATTGTATTTCCATAGCTCCTTTATCGTATATTAATTGACTGTATATGGTTGGGTTTATATCAGGGCTCTCTAGTCGTTCAGTTGGTCTATGGGTCTGTTCTTGTGCCTGTACCAAATTGAGACACTAAGTTTCTTGTCAGTTTTCCAGACTATTTTGCAGAGTTAACATAAATTCAATGCTTTGATTATTTCCCAGAACAGTAGTTTCTTGGTTTGGGAGCATATCAGTCAGTCTGCCTGTCCTGCTTTCAGCATGGGCTCAGTTATTGTCTGTTTGTTAAATATTAAGTTAAGAATCTCACCTCTTCTTGAGTGTTAAGATGCAATCTTATCTTTAAGGTGGAATCCTTCCTGCCCTTCACTATGTTGTTTACGGCTGGGCCTGCCTGCTGTAAATTGCCCAGTTTATATATGACTTGATTAGGGGCTGGAGGAGGAAAAGCAGCATCTGGACAAAGTTAAAGAACATAAGGTGGGCCTTCTAGCAGGCTAAAGTAAATTTTACAATAGCCTCATTTAATTGACACAATGAAGGCATGGGCTATGCTGAGCTACTTTGTTATCTGGGGGATGTTCAGAAATTCCAGGCTAGGTTACTCCTGGCTTTTTGGTTTTAACTAATCTTCACTGAAGAATGCTTATATTCCCAGTTGATATTTTACCTTAGAGAATTAATGTGACTCTGTCTTTGCTGAATAGTTCAATATGGAGTTTTGGTAGGGGTCTTTTTCCAGAGGCCCTCACCCTACTCTGACTACACAGTCCTTGTCTCATTATGGGAGCTAATTATTTTTGCTACATTAAACGTTAATATAAACTGAGTTGTGACTGGGCATAACATCCTCATTTCCAAATTGTAGATTTTATCATGTGCATGAAGACCCAGAAACAGCAGAGCATTACACACAGTGAGTATTTTTTTACATTAAATGATTAGGAATTACAAGAAAGAATTGACACTTTACTTGCTGGCTTAACCTCTCCATGGGCCCAATGGCCAAATCTAGAGTAGGCAGGTAGCCTACCCTAATAAATGAACCCACCCACCCCAAGCCCATCCCAACCTTTTTTACACAAATTTACATTCCCAGAAGCAGCGACCCCAGGTTTCTTTTCCACAACATCCTTGCCATAACCTGTCTCTTGTTGTGTTTTGTTGTTTTGTTGACACTGGCTATTCTGACTGGTGTGAGGTGATAATCTCATTTGGTTTTGATTTGGATTTTCATGATGACTAGTGATGGGAGCATCCTTTCATGTGCTTGTTGGACATCTGTGTGCCTCCTTTTGAAAAATGTTTGTTAAGGCCCTTTGCCCAGTTTCTTATCACATTGTTTTTGATTTGTTTTTTGGTGTTGAGTTGTATGAGTTCTGTAGTTTTGGTATTAGTCCCTTATCAGATATATCATTTGTAAACACATTCTCACATTCACTAGGTTGTCTTCTCACATTGCTGATCGCCTCCTTTGCTGTGAGGAAGTGTTTTAGTTTGGTGTAGTCTCACTGGTTTATTTTTGCTTTCTGTTTTCTTTGCTGGGGAGACATCTAGAAAAAAAATTCTACTGCCAGTGTTCAAGAGTTTACTGCCCATGCTTTCTTCTAGGAATTTTATGGTTTCTGGTCTTATTTTAGGTCTTTAAACCAGTTGGAGTTTACTTTGTGTATGGTGTAAGATGGCAGTGCAGTTTCATTCATTCCATTGTATAAGGCTGTCTTGTTCTCCCAGCAACATTCGTGGAGACTGTTTTTTCACCACTGTGTATTTTTGGTTCCTTTGTCATATATTAACTGACCATGTAAGTGTAGGTTTATTTCTGAGCCATCTATTCTATTCCATTGATCTGTGTCTGTTTTTGTACCAGTACCTACTCTTTGATTACTGTAGCTATACTGTACCGTTTGAAGTCATGGAGCATGGTCCCTCTAGCTTTATTATTCTTTCTAAAGGTTTCCTTGGCTATTTGGTGTCTTTTGCGGTTCTGTACACATTTTACGTTTATTTCTCTAGTGTTGTAAAAAAATACCATTGGTATTTGATAGGGATTGCATTGCAACTGTAGATTGCTTGAGGGTATTACGGTCATTTTAACAATATGGACTAATCCCGCCCATGAGCATGGAATAGCATTTTTACATATTTGTGTCATCTTCAGTTTCTGTCATCAGTGTGTCATATTTTCAAAATGCAGGTCTTTCTCCTCCTTGGTTAGATTTATGTCTAAGAAATTCACTCGTTTTTTATTATTTATTATTTTTTTAATTGTTATTTTGTTATCATTAATCTACAATTACATGAAGAACATTGTTTACTAGGGTCCCCCCTTCACCAAGTCCCCCCCAAGAACCCCATTACAGTCAGTGTCCATCAGCGTAGTAAGATACTGTAGAATCACTACTTGTCTTCTCTGTTGCACAGCTCTCCGCATGTCCCCCCATATTATACATGCTAATCGTCATACCCCCTTTCTTTTACCTGTGCTTATCCTTCCCTTCCCTCCCATTCTCCCCAATCCCTTTCCTTTTGGTAACTGTTAGTCCATTCTTGGGCTCCGTGAGTCCACTGCTGTTTTGCTCCTTCCATTTTTGCTTTCTTCTTATACTCCACAGAGAAGTGAAATCATTCCATACTTGTCTTTCTCCACCTGGCTTATTTCACTGAGCATAACACCCTCTAGCTCCATCCGTGTTGTTGAAAATGGTGGTAGGATTTGTTTTCTTCTGATGGCTAAATGATATTCCATAGTGTGTATGTACCACCTCTTCTTTATCCATTCATCCCCTGATGGAAACTTAGGTTGCTTCCGTTTCATGGGTATTGTAAATAGTGCTGCGATCGACATAGGGGTGCATCTGTCTCTTTCAAATTGGGCTCCTGCATTCTTAGGGTAAATTCCTAGTAGTGGAATTTCTGGGTCAAATGGTATTTCTATTTTGAGCTTCCTGAGGAACCTCCACACTGCTTTCCACAATGGATGCACTGAATTAGTTTCCCACCAGCAGTATAAGAGGATTCCCCTCTCTACATGACCTTGCCATCGTCTGTTGTGTGTCTTCTGGATGGTGGCCAACCTGACTGGTGTGAGGTGATATCTCATGGTGGTATTAGTTTGCATTTCTGTGATGATTAGCGATGTGGAGCATCTTTTCATGTGCCTGTTGGCCACCTGAATTTCTTGTTTGGAGAAGTGTCTGTTCAGCTCCTCTGCCCATTTTGTGATTGGATTATTTGCTTTTTGTGTGTGGAAGTGCATGAACACTTAATACGTATTTTAGATGTCAACCCCTCATCGGATGTGTCATCTATGAATATCATCCTCCCATACGGTAAGATGTCTTTGTTCTGCTGATGGTGTTTTAAATAGAATCTTATACCCCCTGCCATTTCATTCCATTCCTGATTCAATTTTTTTTTTTTTTTTCAGGACACCAACCCGCCGAGAAATCTGAAACGAAGAGAAGATGTGATACAGGAACATCGAACCTAAACTGAGAAGTGAGATGGTGGAGACTGATAGTATCTTTCCATGTGCTGCTTTCAGGTTTCATAGGGAGTAAAGGTTGCCACGAAAATGAGGCCTGGGATGTAGCCATCACCTGATATCGGTGGAGCCACCTAGCCTCTAGCCATTCATGGGAAGGCTTAGCGTGCGGCACTGTTATCTCCTGTGGAGTTACACGTGCGGCGTCCCCCCATTGCAGTTCGGTCAGACCCCTTGTGGGACGGCCCTGACACTGGCCGGTGTGGACCTGAGAGCTGTGGGCTGTCCCAGCGTCCCTCTCAGAACAAGGCCTCAAAAGTGCTCCTGGTGAAGAGATAGAGAGAGAGAGAGAGAGAGAGAGAGAGAGAGAGAGAGAGAGAGAGGGAGAGGGGAGGGAGAGAGGGAGAGGGAGGGACACGTAATTATGCTCAAGAGACAGGGGCAATTTTTTGCTGTAGCTCCTTGAGCATGTTTCTGATTTTTATGTTGAGATCCCTTTCACGAAGATTGCTCGAGTCCAGTTAGCAGGTTCCTTTGACTTTGACGTTTCCTATTTGTAGGTGGCACCCTCTAGCGCCCAGAAGCTTTTGTCTCTGGAGCTGCTCAGTCCTTGGGGTGATGGCAGGCAGGGGTCACGGGAGCGGTGCCGGTGCCCGCAGGAGGAAAGAGGCCTCTCCTGCTTCCCGGCCGCAGTGCCTGTCTCCACTGCCGGGGCCAGTTTGCGGAGCACGCAGGGAGAAGCCTCTGTGCTTTGCACCTGTAGCTGCCATAGGTGGGGCTGTCCTGTCGCTGGCCTGGTGCGATGGAGGGGGCAGCCTGTTTGCGAGCCGGTGCTGTTGGGGAGGAAGGTGCAGCAGGCCGTGTTGTGTATCAGTCACATCATGGTGGGGAGGCCTTGGAGCTGCATAGCCAGCCAGGGGTCCGGAGCGCCCGGAGCTCCTAAAAGTTCCCCCACCTACGGGGCAGAGTGCACCGGGACAGTTTTGCGCACCTGTGCTTTCTTCTGAGTGGCAAGCTCTGTGCAACCCTTGCCCGTTTCGCAGCTCTCTCGCTGTGACGAAGCCTCTCAGACTGCCCGCCTTTCTTTTGCCCCACAGCGGCCGGATGTGGATCTCCCTGTGTTCCGCAAGTGGCAGGAATGTCAAGTCTCTCCAAGTATTCCACCCGTGTTCGCTTTCCGACCCCACCGATCATCCTCCAGAGCATCCTGTAAGGTAGGTTCGTGCTCCCAGAGCAGATCTGCAGGGCTGGGTGTTCAGCGGTCCTGAGCCTCCACCCGCCTCCCCGGCTCCGTTTCTCTTCCTCCCTCCGCTGAGCTCGGGTGCAGGAAGAAGTGCTGGCGGGGTCCCTCTGGATCACGGCCTTGGTACATCACCCTCCACCTTGAGGTGACGGCCTGCCACGGCAGCCTTCTTTCCCGCTTCTCTTCCAGGATCTGGTGTAGTTGTCATATTCCCATACTGTATGTATGTATGTGGTTTTCGGAGGAGGTTTCCGCCTCCCCTCTCATGCTGCCTGCCATCTTTAATCCTACCAAGCCATCTTTAAAGTTTTGTTCTTTTTCTTTCTCGGTTTCACTTCTGTAGGGGACGTTTTCCCACCCCTTCAACTTGTAGTTTGTCTGTGCGCTTGGATCTCAAGTGAGCCTCCTGTAAGGGAGCACGTAGGTGGTCTTGAGTTTTCATGCATTCATTCAACCCTGTGTCTTTCGATTGGAGCATTTAAAGTCTTTCCCTTTAGTGTGATAATTGATAGCTGTGTCCTTAGTGCACTTCCTAAACTTGATTTCTTTCTTCTTTTTGTTTGTAGTTCTTGTCTGTGCTTTCATCGTTGCTCTCCTGGTTATGAGCTATAGCATTGTTTAGTATTATGCTTTCCTGTCTGTCTGTCCATCCATCTATCTATCTATCTATCTGTCTGTCCATCAATCCATCCATCCATCCATCTATCTATCTATCTATCTATCTATCTATCTATCTGTCTGTCTGTCTGTCTGTCTGTCTGTCTGTCTGTCTGTCTGTATCTACCTACCTAATCTATCTACTATCATCTACTTTCATCTATGTGTCTATCTGTCCAAACTACCTAATCTATCACCTATCCGTCTATTATCTATCATCTATATGTATCTATATCAATGTGTCTAGCTAATCTGTGTGAATCTATATCATCTATCTAATCTGTCTAATGTATCTATCATCTATCTAGTCCGTCATCTTATCAATCTGTCTACCTATCGTCTATCTATATGTGTCTGTAGGTGTCTGTCTAATCTGTCCACCTAATCTATCAGCTATCTAATGTGTCTGTCTAATCTCTCTATGTGTATCTATATCATCTATCTAATCTATCATTCTATCTTTGTATCTATCTCATCTATCATCTCCATGAACCTATCAGTCTCATCTAATCTATCCATCTACCTAATGTATCTACCTATTTACTTATTTTGCCCATTTTTATCAACATACTGTCACTAGGTGCACAGTGATTCCTCTGTCTCCTTCTCATTCTTGATTCCTTGTGTTTGTTTCTGTGAGTTAGCTGTGTCTTTGGGTCTTGAGAGGAGTGGCCATGGGTTGGAACATCTGGGTAGGTGGCACGAGTCCGCTGGGGGTAGGTGGCCACCTGGACTCTCTAACCGGTGCGGGCGGGGACCCTCCGGGTGCTCTGCCCTGGGGCTGGCCCTGCTGGGGTGGCTGCGTGAGCTGCGGGGCAGATCCGAGGCCCCACACGGGGCACCCCGGCTGGCCTGCTGGCGCTGAGGCAGGTGCATGCCCAGTAGTTGGTCTGTGTGCCTGCACACCGATGTCACCTCGGTGGCCCTGCTTGGCTGCCCATCTCCAAGAGAGCATGTGTAGTCACAGCTTAAGGGAGCCACCTTTTGGGGACACGCAGGGCTGGTGTGGGCTAGTGGCCCGTGGGCTCACTGTGAGGTGGCAGGCCAGCTAGCTCCTGGGGAAACTGCTCCCCTCTGCTGTCAAGGTGTAGGTGGAGTTTCAGTGCATTTCGGCGTTTAGATGGGAGTGAGGTCTACCTGAAATGGAATCGTATAGCATTTAGAGCTATGTTTCTGTTGGATTTGAAAGGATGCTGAGCGTAAAGATTTGGGTGGTGGTGGCTGGAATTCTAGGAATGTTTATGTCCTTGCATTTATTGATTTTCTGTGAAGGGAAGTGATTCTGAGGTAACTTTTTGCTCATGTATGAAGGTGGTGCATAAGGTCATCCCACGTCAGTCATGGTGAGAGATGAAGTGAGGTGGTAGAAGTAAAGCCTGTAGCGCTTGGCCTGATACATAGGAGACACACTGTGGGTGCTCTTTGCTGCTCTCCTGTCCTGGCTTATTATCTTAACTACCGTGACGGTTCAGAGTGGTCCCAGCGACATTTCCAGCAAAATCTTCCTAAAATTGTATAGAAACACATGGCAAGGAAATCCCCAGAAGCTAGTGGAAAACTTTACCCTTTCTGGTCACTGTTTGCAACCTGTTCGCTCTGTCGCGTGTCCCTTTATTACTTTTTCGACCGATACGGGCAGTGGTACACACTCACACAGGCGCGCGCGCGCGCACACACACACACACACACACACACACACACACACACACACACAGAACTAAACATGTTTCAAAACCAAAATGAACAGAGAGGTTCTGTGTGTCACAGCAGGAATTTGCTACCAGAGCAGTAGCGGAGAAGAGGGAAGGGGCCCCGTAAGCCAACCCCATCTCCCTCCTCTGGACTTGCCTCCCCCTGGGTTGTCATCCCTTAAACGCTCAGCACGCAGACCTCGCGTCGAGCGTGCACAGTCATAAAACGCGGCTACCTCCACATCCCAGTCACTGGGGCATGGGACATGTTGCATCTTTTGGTGTGGCACAAAACATTATCCCTCGTGTCTGTGAGTCCTTCCTCTGCAGCTGAGTGAAAGAGTAAACAGAGCAGAGACATATTAGCAAGAACAGGATTTAGTGGGAATATACAATACACACACACACATACACACACACAATTTGGGGAAGAGTTTAATGGATAGGAGGATATGAACATCGGCCTTGTCTGGGGCATGGGGATGGGGGCTCTAGACGGCCTTGAGGAGGGTGGTGTGCCCAGCCCTTCACCATCGTCGGGGGTAGGGCTGACTCCGGCAGCGGTGCCACGTGCGGCATCGGGTGGGGCCCGTGAGGATGTTATGGGAGGGGGGCCAGGAGGCCGGCGGCTGTGATGACGCCCACGGCCTGGCGTGGGGCCGGTGCGGACCGGAAGACGATGGCACAGTCGGGTGGTGTTGTGTCCATAGGTTCTTCCTCCGCATCACTGTCCGGCCCTAGGCCGGCTGTTGTGATGACGCCCACGGCCTGGTGTGGGGCCGGTGTGGACCGGAAGACGATGGCACAGTCGGGTGGTGTTGTGTCCATAGGTTCTTCCTCCGCATCACTGTCCGGCCCTAGGCCGGCTGTTGTGATGATACCCACGGCCTGGTGTGGGGCCGGTGCAGACCGGAAGACGATGGCCCGGTCGGGTGGTGTTGTGTCCATAGGTTCGTCCTCCGGGTCAGGGTCCGGCCCCAGGCCGGCGGCAGTGATGACGCCCACGGCCTGGTGTGGGGCCGGTGCGGAGTGGAAGACGATGGCCCAGTCGGGTGGTGTTGTGTCCATAGGTTCGTCCTCCGGGTCAGGGTCCGGCCCCAGGCCGGCGGTTGTGATGATGCCCACGGCCTGGTGTGGGGCCGTTGCGGAACGGAGGACGATGGCCCGGTCGGGTGGTGTTGTGTCCATAGGTTCTTCGTCCGCATCACTTTTCGGCCCCAGGCCGGATGTTGTGATGATGCCCTCGGCCCGGCGTGGGGCCGGTGTGGACCAGAAGATGATGGCCCGGGAGCTTGATGTTACCTCCATAGGTTCGTCCTCCACATCACAGTCCAGCCCGAGGCGGGCGGTTGTGATGATCTCCACGGCCCTGTGTCGGGCCGGTGGGGACCTGACGACGGCAGCCCACGAGGGTGGCGTCGTGTCAGTTAGTCCTTCGTTTGAGGCAGGCAGGAGAATAGCGTATGAAGCTAGGGAGAGCTTCTAACTCCTTCTCAGGCCAAGCTCGCACTGAGCTGCCCAGCTAGGGTGACCTCTGATTGGTCAGCCAGGGGACGCATCACATAGGAGCCCGGGCAACCGTGATGTCACCCAGGGGGAACGCATCACGGGGCCCCCACCGCCGTGAGCACACCAGCCCCTCCCACAGGAGCCCCTGCCCAAAGGTCACAGGGCGTGGCCGCAACGCCAAACCCAGTAGAATCCCTTGCCCCCGGGACTGCCCGCTGAGTGCCGTGCAGGTGTTTGGGCCAGCGAGACCGCCGTGCAGACCGTTCAGGGCCGCAGTGCCGGCGTCTGTCATGGCTCACCCTGCCCGTGTGCCGGCTCTGCCTGCGCTCAGCATCCGGGGTGCGATGGCCAATGCCGTGCACCCCTCCCTCTTCCCCCGCGGTTCCGGAGGCCAGGTCGGCCGGGGCACGTGGACCGCCCTCGCTCCGGGCCTTCCCATCTTCTCTGGGAGGCCTCGAGCCAGGCATGCGTTCTCCGCCATGGCCAGCCAGGCAGGGGACAGATTCGGAGGAGGGGTCCGACCGCATGACTTCCCTTACTCTAGCTAGCAGGCAGATTCTTTCTTTGCTTCCCAGAAAGCGTAGGCAAGGTACCACCAGGTTTCAGCATAGGAACATCTCACATTCGGACAGGGCCTACCAGCCCAGACTTTCTCTTTGGTCTCATTTTGGGGTCCTGTGTCTGGTATATAAAGAACACAACACAGTAAACTGGGAAACCATTTTTACTTTCTCACTTTTATTATATTTTATTTTTATTCATTTTGTTATCAATAATCTACAGTTACATGAAGAACATTATGTTTACTAGACTCCCCCCTTCTCCAAGCACCCCCCCCCACAGACCGATGACAGTCACTGTACAGCAGCGTAGTAAGTAAGATGCTGTAGAATCACTACGTGTCTTCTCTGTGTTGCACAGCTCTCCCTGTGCCACGCCCCCCCCCCCCACATTATAAATGCGAATCATAAGGCCCCCTATCTTTTCCCCACCCTTCTCCCTCCCTTGGCAACGCATCCACCCCAGTCCCTTTCTCTTTGGTAACTGTTACTCCATTCTTGGGTTCTGTGATTCTGCTGCTGTTTTGATCCTTCCGTTTTTCTTTGTTCTTTTACTCCACATATGAGTCAAATCATTTGGTGCTTGTCTTTCTCCGCCTGGCTTATTTCACTGAGCATACTACCCTCTAGCTACATCCATGTTGTGGCAAACGGTAGGATCTGTTTTTGTCTTACGGCTGAGTAATATTCCATTGTGTATATGTACCACCTCTTCTTTATGCATGCCTCTACTGATGGACATTTCCATTTCTTGTCTATTGTAAATAGTGCTGCGATTAACATAGGGGTGCATCTGTCCTCTGCCAACCGGGCTGCCGCATTCCTAGGGTAAATTCCTAGAAGTGGAATTCCTGGGTGAAATGGTATTTCTATTCTGAGCTCCTTGAGGAACCTCCACACAGCTTTCCCCAACGGACGAACTGACTTAGGTTCCCACCAGCAGTGTAGGAGGGTTCCCCTCTCCCACAACCTTGCCCACATCTGTTGTGTGTCTTCTGGATGGTGGCCATCCTGACTTGTGTGAGGTGATATCTCATGGTGGTTTTAATTTGGATTTCTCTGATGATTAGCCAGGTGGAGCATCTTTTCATGTGCCTGTTGGCCACTTGAATTCCTTGCTTGCGGAAGAGTCTGTTCAGCTCCTCTGCCCATTTTTTGATTGGAGTATTTGCTTTCTGTCTGTTGAGGTGCGTGAACTCTTTATGTGTATTGGATGTCACCCCTTGATCGGATCTGTCATTTATGAATATACTCTCCCATAGTCCAGGATAACTCTTTGTTCTATCGATGGTGTCTTTTGCTGTACAGAGGCTTTTCAGCTTGGTTTTGTCCCCCTTGTTCATTTTTGCGTCTGTTTCCCTTGCCCTTGCCCGGGGAGGTATGTTCATGCAGAAGTCGCCCGTGTTCATGTCCAAGAGATTTTTGCCCATGTTTTTCTCTAAGAGGTTTATGGTTTCATGAGTGACATTCAGGTCTTTGATCCATTTCGGACTTGCTCTTGTGTGTGGGGTTAGACCGTGATCCAGGTTCATTCTCTTACACGTAGCTGTCCTGTTTCTGCCGGCACCATCTGTCGAAGAGACAGTCACTTCCCCATGGTATGTCCATGGCTCCTTTATCATGTCTGAATTGACCACATGTGTTGGGGTTAATGTGTGGAGTCTCTATTCTTTTGCACTGGTCTGTGGCTCCCTCTTGCGGCAGTGCCGAACTCTCTAGATTACTGTGGCTTCGTAGTAGAGCTTGAAGTTGGGAAGGTTGATCCACCCCAACCCGCCCACTTTAGTCTTCCTTCTCAGGACCGCTGTGGCTCTTCATTTGGGGTCTTTGGGGTCTCCATGTGAACTTTTGAACTACTTGTTCCAGTTCGTTGGAGAATGCGATTGGTCATTCGATAGGGATCGCATCAAATCTGCGTATTGCTTTGGGCAGGATGGCCATTTTGATGATATTCATTCTCCCTAGCCAAGGGCATGGGGTGAGTTTCCAGTTGTTAGGGTCCTCTAAGTCCTGTGCTGAGTGTCTTATAGGTTTCAGGGTTTCGGTCTTTCACTTCCTTGGTTTGGTTTATGCCTAGGGATTTTCTTCCTTTTCTGATGCCATTGTGAATGGAATGGTTTTCCTGATCTCTCTTTCTATTCAGTTCACTGTTAGTCTGTTTAGCTCCTCTGCCCATTTTTTCATTGGAGAACTTGCCTCCCCTCTGTTGAGCTGTGTGAGCTCTTTATGTATTTTGGATGTCACCCCTTGATCGGATCTGTCCTTTATGAATATACTCTCCCATAGTGCAGGAGAACTCCTTAGAACAGAGGCTTTTCAGCTTGGTTTCGTCCCCCTTGTTCATTTTTGCGTCTGTTTCCCTTGCCCTTGCCCGGGGAGGTATGTTCATGCAGAAGTCGCTCGTGTTCATGTCCAAGAGATTTTTGCCCATGTTTTTCTCTAAGAGGTTTATGGTTTCATGAGTGACATTCAGGTCTTTGATCCATTTCGGACTTGCTCTTGTGTGTGGGGTTAGACCGTGCTCCAGGTTCATTCTCTTACATGTAGCTGTCCTGTTTTTGCCGGCACCATCTGTCGAAGAGACGGTCCCTTCCCCATGGTATGTCCATGGCTCCTTTATCATGTCTGAATTGACCACATGTGTTGGGGTTAATGTGTGGAGTCTCTATTCTGTTGCACTGGTCTGTGGCTCCCTCTTGTGGCAGTGCCGAACTGTCTAGGTTACTGTGGCTTCGTAGTAGAGCTGGAAGTTGGGAAGGGAGATCCACCCCCACCCGCCCACTTTATTCTTCCTTCTCAGGACCGCTGTGGCTCTTCATTTGGGGTCTTTGGGGTCTCCAGGTGAACTTTTGGACTACTTGTTCCAGTTGGTTGAAGAATGCGGTTGGTGATTCGATAGGGATCGCATCAAATCTGCGTATTGCTTTGGGCAGGATGGCCATTTTGATGATATGCATTGTCCCTAGCCAAGGGCATGGGGTGAGTTTCCATTTGTCAGTGTCCTCTTTAATTCACGTGGTGAGTGTCTTATAGGTTTCAGGGTTTCGGTCTTTCACTTCCTTGGTTTGGTTTGTGACTAGGTATTTTCTTCATTTTGATGCCATTGTGAATGGAATTGTTTTCCTGATATCTCTTCTATTACGTCACCGTTAGTGTATGGGAAAGCCACAGATTTTTGTGCATTCAGTTTGTGTCCTGCGCCTCTGCTCTTTTCCGATATCTGTTGCAGCCGTTTCGGAGTGAAGTCTTTCGGGTTCTTTTTAAGTCCAATATCATGTCATCTGCAAACAGTGAGAGTTCGACTTCTTCTTTACCAGTCTGGATTCCTTGTATTTGTTTGTTTAGTCTACTTGCCATGGCTAGGACCTCCAGTACTATGTTGAAGAACCACAGTCAGAGTGGGCATCCCTGTCTTGTTCCCCATCTCAGAGGAACAGCTTTCAGCTTCTCACTGTTCAGTGTGATGTTGGCTGTGGTTTTAACATATGTGGCCTTTCTTATGTTGAGGTACTTGCCCTCCTGACCCATTTTGTTGAGAGTTTTTACCGTGAGTGGATGTTGAGTTTTGTCAGATGCTTTTTCAGCGTCTGTGCAAGATGATCATGTTGTTCTTGTCCTTCTTTTTGATTATGTATCACCTGTTCTTTATGCATTCCTCTACTGACGAAAATTTCCATTTCTTGTCTATCGCAAATACTGCTGCGATTAACCTAGGGGTGCATCTGCCTTTTGCTAACCGGGCTGATGCATTCTTGTGGCGTAAATAACTGGAATTGGGATTTCTGGGTCAAATGGTATTTCTATTTTTTGGTTTTTGAGGAACCTCCACACTGCTTTTCCTCAACGGATGAACCAATTTACACTCCCACCACCAGCAGTGTAGGAGGGTTCCCCTCTCTCCACAACCTTGCCATCATCTGTTGTGTGTCTTCTGGGTGGTGGCCATCCTGACTTGTGTGAGGTGATATCTCATGGTGGTATTAGTTTGCGTTTCTGTGATGATAAGCCATGTGGAGCATCTTTTCACGTGCCTGTTGGCCACCTGAATTTCTTGTTTGGAGAAGTGTCTGTTCAGCTCCTCTGCCCATTTTGTGATTGGGATTATTTGCTTTTTGTGTGTGGAAGTGCATGAACACTTAATACGTATTTTAGATGTCAACCCCTCATCGGATGTGTCATCTATGAATATCATCCTCCCATACGGTAAGATGTCTTTGTTCTGCTGATGGTGTTTTAAATAGAATCTTATACCCCCTGCCATTTCATTCCATTCCTGATTCAATTTTTTTTTTGTTTTTTCAGGACACCAACCCGCCGAGAAAACTGAAACGAAGAGAAGATGTGATACAGGAACATCGAGCCTAAACTGAGAAGTGAGATGGTGGAGACTGATAGTATCTTTCCATGTGCTGCTTTCAGGTTTCATAGGGAGAAAAGGTTGCCACGGAAATGAGGCCTGGGATGTAGCCATCACCTGATATCGGTGGAGTCACCTAGCCCCTAGCCATTCATGGGAAGGCTTAGCGTGCGGCACTGTTATCTCCTGTGGAGTTACACGTGCGGCGTCCCCCCATTGCAGTTCGGTCAGACCCCTTGTGGGACGGCCCTGACACCGGCCGGGGTGGACCTGAGAGCTCTGGGCTGTCCCAGCGTCCCTCTCAGAACAAGGCCTCAAAAGTGCTCCTCGTGAAGAGATAGAGACAGAGAGAGAGAGATAGATAGAGAGAGAGAGATAGATAGAGAGAGAGAGAGAGAGAGAGAGAGAGAGAGGGAGGGAGGGAGAGAGGGAGAGGGAGGGACAGGTAATTATGCTCAAGAGACAGGGGCAATTTTTTGCTGTAGCTCCTTGAGCATGTTTCTGATTTTTATGTTGAGATCCCTTTCACGAAGATTGCTCGAGTCCAGTTAGCAGGTTCCTTTGACTTTGACGTTTCCTATTTGTAGGTGGCACCCTCTAGCGCCCAGAAGCTTTTGTCTCTGGAGCTGCTCAGTCCTTGCGGTGATGGCAGGCAGGGGTCACGGGAGCGGTGCCGGTGCCCGCAGGAGGAAAGAGGCCTCTCCTGCTTCCCGGCCGCAGTGCCTGTCTCCACTGCCGGGGCCAGTTTGCGGAGCACGCAGGGAGAAGCCTCTGTGCTTTGCACCTGTAGCTGCCATAGGTGGGGCCGTCCTGTCGCTGGCCTGGTGCGATGGAGGGGGCAGCCTCTTTGCGAGCTGGTGCTGTTGGGGAGGAAGGTGCAGCAGGCCGTGTTGTGTATCAGTCACATCATGGTGGGGAGGCCTTGGAGCTGCATAGCCAGCCAGGGGTCTGGAGCGCCCGGAGCTCCTAAAAGTTCCCCCACCTACGGGGCAGAGTGCACCGGGACAGTTTTGCGCACCTGTGCTTTCTTCTGAGTGGCAAGCTCTGTGCAACCCTTGCCCGTTTCGCAGCTCTCTCGCTGTGACGAAGCCTCTCAGACTGCCCGCCTTTCTTTTGCCCCACAGCGGCCGGATGTGGATCTCCCTGTGTTCCGCAAGTGGCAGGAATGTCAAGTCTCTCCAAGTATTCCACCCGTCTTCGCTTTCCGACCCCACCGATCATCCTCCAGAGCATCCTGTAAGGTAGGTTCGTGCTCCCAGAGCAGATCTGCAGGGCTGGGTGTTCAGCGGTCCTGAGCCTCCACCCGCCTCCCCGGCTCCGTTTCTCTTCCTCCCTCCGCTGAGCTCGGGTGCAGGAAGAAGTGCTGGCGGGGTCCCTCTGGATCACGGCCTTGGTACATCACCCTCCACCTTGAGGTGACGGCCTGCCACGGCAGCCTTCTTTCCCGCTTCTCTTCCAGGATCTGGTGTAGTTGTCATATTCCCATACTGTATGTATGTATGTATGTGGTTTTCGGAGGAGGTTTCCGCCTCCCCTCTCATGCTGCCTGCCATCTTTAATCCTACCAAGCCATCTTTAAAGTTTTGTTCTTTTTCTTTCTCGGTTTCACTTCTGTAGGGGACGTTTTCCCACCCCTTCAACTTGTAGTTTGTCTGTGCGCTTGGATCTCAAGTGAGCCTCCTGTAAGGGAGCACGTAGGTGGTCTTGAGTTTTCATGCATTCATTCAACCCTGTGTCTTTCGATTGGAGCATTTAAAGTCTTTCCCTTTAGTGTGATAATTGATAGCTGTGTCCTTAGTGCACTTCCTAAACTTGATTTCTTTCTTCTTTTTGTTTGTAGTTCTTGTCTGTGCTTTCATCGTTGCTCTCCTGGTTATGAGCTATAGCATTGTTTAGTATTATGCTTTCCTGTCTGTCTGTCCATCCATCTATCTATCTATCTATCTGACTGTCCATCCATCCATCTATCTATCTATCTATCTATCTATCTATCTATCTATCTATCTATCTATCTATCTACCTAATCTATCTACTATCATCTACTTTCATCTATGTGTCTATCTGTCCAAACTATCTAATCTATCACCTATCCGTCTATTATCTATCATCTATATGTATCTATATCAATGTGTCTAGCTAATCTGTGTGAATCTATATCATCTATCTAATCTGTCTAATGTATCTATCATCTATCTAGTCCGTCATCTTATCAATCTGTCTACCTATCGTCTATCTATATGTGTCTGTAGGTGTCTGTCTAATCTGTCCACCTAATCTATCAGCTATCTAATGTGTCTGTCTAATCTCTCTATGTGTATCTATATCATCTATCTAATGTATCATTCTATCTTTGTATCTATCTCATCTATCATCTCCATGAACCTATCAGTCTCATCTAATCTATCCATCTACCTAATGTATCTACCTATTTACTTATTTTGCCCATTTTTATCAACATACTGTCACTAGGTGCACAGTGATTCCTCTGTCTCCTTCTCATTCTTGATTCCTTGTGTTTGTTTCTGTGAGTTAGCTGTGTCTTTGGGTCTTGAGAGGAGTGGCCATGGGTTGGAACATCTGGGTAGGTGGCACGAGTCCGCTGGGGGTAGGTGGCCACCTGGACTCTCTAACCGGTGCGGGCGGGGACCCTCCGGGTGCTCTGCCCTGGGGCTGGCCCTGCTGGGGTGGCTGCATGAGCTGTGGGGCAGATCCGAGGCCCCACATGGGGCACCCCGGCTGGCCTGCTGGCGCTGAGGCAGGTGCATGCCCAGTAGTTGGTCTGTGTGCCTGCACACCGATGTCACCTCGGTGGCCCTGCTTGGCTGCCCATCTCCAAGAGAGCATGTGTAGTCACAGCTTAAGGGAGCCACCTTTTGGGGACACGCAGGGCTGGTGTGGGCTAGTGGCCCGTGGGCTCACTGTGAGGTGGCAGGCCAGCTAGCTCCTGGGGAAACTGCTCCCCTCTGCTGTCAAGGTGTAGGTGGAGTTTCAGTGCATTTCGGCATTTAGATGGGAGTGAGGTCTACCTGAAATGGAATCGTATAGCATTTAGAGCTATGTTTCTGTTGGATTTGAAAGGATGCTGAGCGTAAAGATTTGGGTGGTGGTGGCTGGAATTCTAGGAATGTTTATGTCCTTGCATTTATTGATTTTCTGTGAAGGGAAGTGATTCTGAGGTAACTTTTTGCTCATGTATGAAGGTGGTGCATAAGGTCATCCCACGTCAGTCATGGTGAGAGATGAAGTGAGGTGGTAGAAGTAAAGCCTGTAGCGCTTGGCCTGATACATAGGAGACACACTGTGGGTGCTCTTTGCTGCTCTCCTGTCCTGGCTTATTATCTTAACTACCGTGACGGTTCAGAGTGGTCCCAGCGACATTTCCAGCAAAATCTTCCTAAAATTGTATAGAAACACATGGCAAGGAAATCCCCAGAAGCTAGTGGAAAACTTTACCCTTTCTGGTCACTGTTTGCAACCTGTTCGCTCTGTCGCGTGTCCCTTTATTACTTTTTCGACCGATACGGGCAGTGGTACACACTCACACAGGCGCGCGCGCGCACACACACACACACACACACACACACAAACACACACACAGAACTAAACATGTTTCAAAACCAAAATGAACAGAGAGGTTCTGTGTGTCACAGCAGGAATTTGCTACCAGAGCAGTAGCGGAGAAGAGGGAAGGGGCCCCGTAAGCCAACCCCATCTCCCTCCTCTGGACTTGCCTCCCCCTGGGTTGTCATCCCTTAAACGCTCAGCACGCAGACCTCGCGTCGAGCGTGCACAGTCATAAAACGCGGCTACCTCCACATCCCAGTCACTGGGGCATGGGACATGTTGCATCTTTTGGTGTGGCACAAAACATTATCCCTCGTGTCTGTGAGTCCTTTCTCTGCAGCTGAGTGAAAGAGTAAACAGAGCAGAGACATATTAGCAAGAACAGGATTTAGTGGGAATATACAATACACACACACACATACACACACACAATTTGGGGAAGAGTTTAATGGATAGGAGGATATGAACATCGGCCTTGTCTGGGGCATGGGGATGGGGGCTCTAGACGGCCTTGAGGAGGGTGGTGTGCCCAGCCCTTCACCATCGTCGGGGGTAGGGCTGACTCCGGCAGCGGTGCCACGTGCGGCATCGGGTGGGGCCCGTGAGGATGTTATGGGAGGGGGCCAGGAGGCCGGCGGCTGTGATGACGCCCACGGCCTGGCGTGGGGCCGGTGCGGACCGGAAGACGATGGCACAGTCAGGTGGTGTTGTGTCCATAGGTTCTTCCTCCGCATCACTGTCCGGCCCTAGGCCGGCTGTTGTGATGACGCCCACGGCCTGGTGTGGGGCCGGTGTGGACCGGAAGACGATGGCACAGTCGGGTGGTGTTGTGTCCATAGGTTCGTCCTCCGGGTCAGGGTCCGGCCCCAGGCCGGCGGCAGTGATGACGCCCACGGCCTGGTGTGGGGCCGGTGCGGAGTGGAAGACGATGGCCCAGTCGGGTGGTGTTGTGTCCATAGGTTCGTCCTCCGGGTCAGGGTCCGGCCCCAGGCCGGCGGTTGTGATGATGCCCACGGCCTGGTGTGGGGCCGTTGCGGAACGGAGGACGATGGCCCGGTCGGGTGGTGTTGTGTCCATAGGTTCTTCGTCCGCATCACTTTTCGGCCCCAGGCCGGATGTTGTGATGATGCCCTCGGCCCGGCGTGGGGCCGGTGTGGACCAGAAGATGATGGCCCGGGAGCTTGATGTTACCTCCATAGGTTCGTCCTCCACGTCACAGTCCAGCCCGAGGCGGGCGGTTGTGATGATCTCCACGGCCCTGTGTCGGGCCGGTGGGGACCTGACGACGGCAGCCCACGAGGGTGGCGTCGTGTCAGTTAGTCCTTCGTTTGAGGCAGGCAGGAGAATAGCGTATGAAGCTAGGGAGAGCTTCTAACTCCTTCTCAGGCCAAGCTCGCACTGAGCTGCCCAGCTAGGGTGACCTCTGATTGGTCAGCCAGGGGACGCATCACATAGGAGCCCGGGCAACCGTGATATCACCCAGGGGGAACGCATCACGGGGCCCCCACCGCCGTGAGCACACCAGCCCCTCCCACAGGAGCCCCTGCCCAAAGGTCACAGGGCGTGGCCGCAACGCCAAACCCAGTAGAATCCCTTGCCCCCGGGACTGCCCGCTGAGTGCCGTGCAGGTGTTTGGGCCAGCGAGACCGCCGTGCAGACCGTTCAGGGCCGCAGTGCCGGCGTCTGTCATGGCTCACCCTGCCCGTGTGCCGGCTCTGCCTGCGCTCAGCATCCGGGGTGCGATGGCCAATGCCGTGCACCCCTCCCTCTTCCCCCGCGGTTCCGGAGGCCAGGTCGGCCGGGGCACGTGGACCGCCCTCGCTCCGGGCCTTCCCATCTTCTCTGGGAGGCCTCGAGCCAGGCATGCGTTCTCCGCCATGGCCAGCCAGGCAGGGGACAGATTCGGAGGAGGGGTCCGACCGCATGACTTCCCTTACTCTAGCTAGCAGGCAGATTCTTTCTTTGCTTCCCAGAAAGCGTAGGCAAGGTACCACCAGGTTTCAGCATAGGAACATCTCACATTCGGACAGGGCCTACCAGCCCAGACTTTCTCTTTGGTCTCATTTTGGGGTCCTGTGTCTGGTATATAAAGAACACAACACAGTAAACTGGGAAACCATTTTTACTTTCTCACTTTTATTATATTTTATTTGTATTCATTTTGTTATCAATAATCTACAGTTACATGAAGAACATTATGTTTACTAGACTCCCCCCTTCACCAAGCACCCCCCCCCACAAACCGATGACAGTCACTGTACAGCAGCGTAGTAAGTAAGATGCTGTAGAATCACTACGTGTCTTCTCTGTGTTGCACAGCTCTCCCTGTGCCACGCCCCCCCCCACATTATAAATGCGAATCATAAGGCCCCCTATCTTTTCCCCACCCTTCTCCCTCCCTTGGCAACGCATCCACCCCAGTCCCTTTCTCTTTGGTAACTGTTACTCCATTCTTGGGTTCTGTGATTCTGCTGCTGTTTTGATCCTTCCGTTTTTCTTTGTTCTTTTATTCCACATATGAGTCAAATCATTTGGTGCTTGTCTTTCTCCGCCTGGCTTATTTCACTGAGCATACTACCCTCTAGCTACATCCATGTTGTGGCAAACGGTAGGATCTGTTTTTGTCTTACGGCTGAGTAATATTCCATTGTGTATATGTACCACCTCTTCTTTATGCATGCCTCTACTGATGGACATTTCCATTTCTTGTCTATTGTAAATAGTGCTGCGATTAACATAGGGGTGCATCTGTCCTCTGCCAACCGGGCTGCCGCATTCCTAGGGTAAATTCCTAGAAGTGGAATTCCTGGGTGAAATGGTATTTCTATTCTGAGCTCCTTGAGGAACCTCCACACAGCTTTCCCCAACGGACGAACTGACTTAGGTTCCCACCAGCAGTGTAGGAGGGTTCCCCTCTCCCACAACCTTGCCCACGTCTGTTGTGTGTCTTCTGGATGGTGGCCATCCTGACTTGTGTGAGGTGATATCTCATGGTGGTTTTAATTTGGATTTCTCTGATGATTAGCCAGGTGGAGCATCTTTTCATGTGCCTGTTGGCCACTTGAATTCCTTGCTTGCGGAAGAGTCTGTTCAGCTCCTCTGCCCATTTTTTGATTGGAGTATTTGCTTTCTGTCTGTTGAGGTGCGTGAACTCTTTATGTGTATTGGATGTCACCCCTTGATCGGATCTGTCATTTATGAATATACTCTCCCATAGTCCAGGATAACTCTTTGTTCTATCGATGGTGTCTTTTGCTGTACAGAGGCTTTTCAGCTTGGTTTTGTCCCCCTTGTTCATTTTTGCGTCTGTTTCCCTTGCCCTTGCCCGGGGAGGTATGTTCATGCAGAAGTCGCCCGTGTTCATGTCCAAGAGATTTTTGCCCATGTTTTTCTCTAAGAGGTTTATGGTTTCATGAGTGACATTCAGGTCTTTGATCCATTTCGGACTTGCTCTTGTGTGTGGGGTTAGACCGTGATCCAGGTTCATTCTCTTACACGTAGCTGTCCTGTTTCTGCCGGCACCATCTGTCGAAGAGACGGTCCCTTCCCCATGGTATGTCCATGGCTCCTTTATCATGTCTGAATTGACCACATGTGTTGGGGTTAATGTGTGGAGTCTCTATTCTGTTGCACTGGTCTGTGGCTCCCTCTTGTGGCAGTGCCAAACTGTCTAGATTACTGTGGCTTCGTACTAGAGCTTGAAGTTGGGAAGGGAGATCCACCCCCACCCGCCCACTTTATTCTTCTTTCTCAGGACCGCTGTGGCTCTTCGTTTGGGGCCTTTGGGGTCTCCATGTGAACTTCTGAACTACTTGTTCCAGTTCGTTGGAGAATGCGGTTGGTGATTCGATAGGGATCGCATCAAATCTGCGTATTGCTTTGGGCAGGATGGCCATTTTGATGATATGCATTGTCCCTAGCCAAGGGCATGGGGTGAGTTTCCAGTTGTTAGGGTCCTCTACGTCCTGTGCTGAGTGTCTTATAGGTTTCAGGGTTTCGGTCTTTCACTTCCTTGGTTTGGTTTATGCCTAGGGATTTTCTTCCTTTTCTGATGCCATTGTGAATGGAATGGTTTTCCTGATCTCTCTTTCTATTCAGTTCACTGTTAGTCTGTTTAGCTCCTCTGCCCATTTTTTCATTGGAGAACTTGCCTCCCCTCTGTTGAGCTGTGTGAGCTCTTTATGTATTTTGGATGTCACCCCTTGATCGGATCTGTCCTTTATGAATATACTCTCCCATAGTGCAGGAGAACTCCTTAGAACAGAGGCTTTTCAGCTTGGTTTCGTCCCCCTTGTTCATTTTTGCGTCTGTTTCCCTTGCCCTTGCCCGGGGAGGTATGTTCATGCAGAAGTCGCTCGTGTTCATGTCCAAGAGATTTTTGCCCATGTTTTTCTCTAAGAGGTTTATGGTTTCATGAGTGACATTCAGGTCTTTGATCCATTTCGGACTTGCTCTTGTGTGTGGGGTTAGACCGTGCTCCAGGTTCATTCTCTTACATGTAGCTGTCCTGTTTTTGCCGGCACCATCTGTCGAAGAGACGGTCCCTTCCCCATGGTATGTCCATGGCTCCTTTATCATGTCTGAATTGACCACATGTGTTGGGGTTAATGTGTGGAGTCTCTATTCTGTTGCACTGGTCTGTGGCTCCCTCTTGTGGCAGTGCCGAACTGTCTAGGTTACTGTGGCTTCGTGGTAGAGCTGGAAGTTGGGAAGGGAGATCCACCCCCACCCGCCCACTTTATTCTTCCTTCTCAGGACCGCTGTGGCTCTTCATTTGGGGTCTTTGGGGTCTCCAGGTGAACTTTTGGACTACTTGTTCCAGTTGGTTGAAGAATGCGGTTGGTGATTCGATAGGGATCGCATCAAATCTGCGTATTGCTTTGGGCAGGATGGCCATTTTGATGATATGCATTGTCCCTAGCCAAGGGCATGGGGTGAGTTTCCATTTGTCAGTGTCCTCTTTAATTCACGTGGTGAGTGTCTTATAGGTTTCAGGGTTTCGGTCTTTCACTTCCTTGGTTTGGTTTGTGACTAGGTATTTTCTTCATTTGGATGCCATTGTGAATCGAATGGTTTTCCTGGTCACCGTTAGTGTATGGGAAAGCCACAGATTTCTGTGCATTCAGTTTGTGTCCTGCGCCTCTGCTCTTTTCCGATATCTGTTGCAGCCGTTTCGGAGTGAAGTCTTTCGGGTTCTTTTTAAGTCCAATATCATGTCATCTGCAAACAGTGAGAGTTCGACTTCTTCTTTACCAGTCTGGATTCCTTGTATTTGTTTGTTTAGTCTACTTGCCATGGCTAGGACCTCCAGTACTATGTTGAAGAACCGCAGTCAGAGTGGGCATCCCTGTCTTGTTCCCCATCTCAGAGGAACAGCTTTCAGCTTCTCACTGTTCAGTGTGATGTTGGCTGTGGTTTTAACATATGTGGCCTTTCTTATGTTGAGGTACTTGCCCTCCTGACCCATTTTGTTGAGAGTTTTTACCGTGAGTGGATGTTGAGTTTTGTCAGATGCTTTTTCAGCGTCTGTGCAGATGATCATGTTGTTCTTGTCCTTCTTTTTGATTATGTATCACCTGTTCTTTATGCATTCCTCTACTGACGAAAATTTCCATTTCTTGTCTATCGCAAATACTGCTGCGATTAACCTAGGGGTGCATCTGCCTTTTGCTAACCGGGCTGATGCATTCTTGTGGCGTAAATAACTGGAATTGGGATTTCTGGGTCAAATGGTATTTCTATTTTTTGGTTTTTGAGGAACCTCCACACTGCTTTTCCTCAACGGATGAACCAATTTACACTCCCACCACCAGCAGTGTAGGAGGGTTCCCCTCTCTCCACAACCTTGCCATCATCTGTTGTGTGTCTTCTGGGTGGTGGCCATCCTGACTTGTGTGAGGTGATATCTCATGGTGGTATTAGTTTGCGTTTCTGTGATGATAAGCGATGTGGAGCATCTTTTCATGTGCCTGTTGGCCACCTGAATTTCTTGTTTGGAGAAGTGTCTGTTCAGCTCCTCTGCCCATTTTGTGATTGGGATTATTTGCTTTTTGTGTGTGGAAGTGCATGAACACTTAATACGTATTTTAGATGTCAACCCCTCATCGGATGTGTCATCTATGAATATCATCCTCCCATACGGTAAGATGTCTTTGTTCTGCTGATGGTGTTTTAAATAGAATCTTATACCCCCTGCCATTTCATTCCATTCCTGATTCAATTTTTTTTTTTTTTTTCAGGACACCAACCCGCCGAGAAAACTGAAACGAAGAGAAGATGTGATACAGGAACATCGAGCCTAAACTGAGAAGTGAGATGGTGGAGACTGATAGTATCTTTCCATGTGCTGCTTTCAGGTTTCATAGGGAGAAAAGGTTGCCACGGAAATGAGGCCTGGGATGTAGCCATCACCTGATATCGGTGGAGTCACCTAGCCCCCTAGCCATTCATGGGAAGGCTTAGCGTGCGGCACTGTTATCTCCTGTGGAGTTACACGTGCGGCGTCCCCCCATTGCAGTTCGGTCAGACCCCTTGTGGGACGGCCCTGACACCGGCCGGGGTGGACCTGAGAGCTCTGGGCTGTCCCAGCGTCCCTCTCAGAACAAGGCCTCAAAAGTGCTCCTCGTGAAGAGATAGAGACAGAGAGAGAGAGATAGATAGAGAGAGAGAGATAGATAGAGAGAGAGAGAGAGAGAGAGAGAGAGAGGGAGGGAGGGAGAGAGGGAGAGGGAGGGACAGGTAATTATGCTCAAGAGACAGGGGCAATTTTTTGCTGTAGCTCCTTGAGCATGTTTCTGATTTTTATGTTGAGATCCCTTTCACGAAGATTGCTCGAGTCCAGTTAGCAGGTTCCTTTGACTTTGACGTTTCCTATTTGTAGGTGGCACCCTCTAGCGCCCAGAAGCTTTTGTCTCTGGAGCTGCTCAGTCCTTGGGGTGATGGCAGGCAGGGGTCACGGGAGCGGTGCCGGTGCCCGCAGGAGGAAAGAGGCCTCTCCTGCTTCCCGGCCGCAGTGCCTGTCTCCACTGCCGGGGCCAGTTTGCGGAGCACGCAGGGAGAAGCCTCTGTGCTTTGCACCTGTAGCTGCCATAGGTGGGGCCGTCCTGTCGCTGGCCTGGTGCGATGGAGGGGGCAGCCTCTTTGCGAGCCGGTGCTGTTGGGGAGGAAGGTGCAGCAGGCCGTGTTGTGTATCAGTCACATCATGGTGGGGAGGCCTTGGAGCTGCATAGCCAGCCAGGGGTCTGGAGCGCCCGGAGCTCCTAAAAGTTCCCCCACCTACGGGGCAGAGTGCACCGGGACAGTTTTGCGCACCTGTGCTTTCTTCTGAGTGGCAAGCTCTGTGCAACCCTTGCCCGTTTCGCAGCTCTCTCGCTGTGACGAAGCCTCTCAGACTGCCCGCCTTTCTTTTGCCCCACAGCGGCCGGATGTGGATCTCCCTGTGTTCCGCAAGTGGCAGGAATGTCAAGTCTCTCCAAGTATTCCACCCGTCTTCGCTTTCCGACCCCACCGATCATCCTCCAGAGCATCCTGTAAGGTAGGTTCGTGCTCCCAGAGCAGATCTGCAGGGCTGGGTGTTCAGCGGTCCTGAGCCTCCACCCGCCTCCCCGGCTCCGTTTCTCTTCCTCCCTCCGCTGAGCTCGGGTGCAGGAAGAAGTGCTGGCGGGGTCCCTCTGGATCACGGCCTTGGTACATCACCCTCCACCTTGAGGTGACGGCCTGCCACGGCAGCCTTCTTTCCCGCTTCTCTTCCAGGATCTGGTGTAGTTGTCATATTCCCATACTGTATGTATGTATGTATGTGGTTTTCGGAGGAGGTTTCCGCCTCCCCTCTCATGCTGCCTGCCATCTTTAATCCTACCAAGCCATCTTTAAAGTTTTGTTCTTTTTCTTTCTCTCGTTCACTTCTGTAGGGGACGTTTTCCCACCCCTTCAACTTGTAGTTTGTCTGTGCGCTTGGATCTCAAGTGAGCCTCCTGTAAGGGAGCACGTAGGTGGTCTTGAGTTTTCATGCATTCATTCAACCCTGTGTCTTTCGATTGGAGCATTTAAAGTCTTTCCCTTTAGTGTGATAATTGATAGCTGTGTCCTTAGTGCACTTCCTAAACTTGATTTCTTTCTTCTTTTTGTTTGTAGTTCTTGTCTGTGCTTTCATCGTTGCTCTCCTGGTTATGAGCTATAGCATTGTTTAGTATTATGCTTTCCTGTCTGTCTGTCCATCCATCTATCTATCTATCTATCTGACTGTCCATCCATCCATCTATCTATCTATCTATCTATCTATCTATCTATCTATCTATCTACCTAATCTATCTACTATCATCTACTTTCATCTATGTGTCTATCTGTCCAAACTATCTAATCTATCACCTATCCGTCTATTATCTATCATCTATATGTATCTATATCAATGTGTCTAGCTAATCTGTGTGAATCTATATCATCTATCTAATCTGTCTAATGTATCTATCATCTATCTAGTCCGTCATCTTATCAATCTGTCTACCTATCGTCTATCTATATGTGTCTGTAGGTGTCTGTCTAATCTGTCCACCTAATCTATCAGCTATCTAATGTGTCTGTCTAATCTCTCTATGTGTATCTATATCATCTATCTAATGTATCATTCTATCTTTGTATCTATCTCATCTATCATCTCCATGAACCTATCAGTCTCATCTAATCTATCCATCTACCTAATGTATCTACCTATTTACTGATTTGGCCCATTTTTATCAACATACTGTCACTAGGTGCACAGTGATTCCTCTGTCTCCTTCTCATTCTTGATTCCTTGTGTTTGTTTCTGTGAGTTAGCTGTGTCTTTGGGTCTTGAGAGGAGTGGCCATGGGTTGGAACATCTGGGTAGGTGGCACGAGTCCGCTGGGGGTAGGTGGCCACCTGGACTCTCTAACCGGTGCGGGCGGGGACCCTCCGGGTGCTCTGCCCTGGGGCTTGCCCTGCTGGGGTGGCTGCGTGAGCTGCGGGGCAGATCCGAGGCCCCACACGGGGCACCCCGGCTGGCCTGCTGGCGCTGAGGCAGGTGCATGCCCAGTAGTTGGTCTGTGTGCCTGCACACCGATGTCACCTCGGTGGCCCTGCTTGGCTGCCCATCTCCAAGAGAGCATGTGTAGTCACAGCTTAAGGGAGCCACCTTTTGGGGACACGCAGGGCTGGTGTGGGCTAGTGGCCCGTGGGCTCACTGTGAGGTGGCAGGCCAGCTAGCTCCTGGGGAAACTGCTCCCCTCTGCTGTCAAGGTGTAGGTGGAGTTTCAGTGCATTTCGGCATTTAGATGGGAGTGAGGTCTACCTGAAATGGAATCGTATAGCATTTAGAGCTATGTTTCTGTTGGATTTGAAAGGATGCTGAGCGTAAAGATTTGGGTGGTGGTGGCTGGAATTCTAGGAATGTTTATGTCCTTGCATTTATTGATTTTCTGTGAAGGGAAGTGATTCTGAGGTAACTTTTTGCTCATGTATGAAGGTGGTGCATAAGGTCATCCCACGTCAGTCATGGTGAGAGATGAAGTGAGGTGGTAGAAGTAAAGCCTGTAGCGCTTGGCCTGATACATAGGAGACACACTGTGGGTGCTCTTTGCTGCTCTCCTGTCCTGGCTTATTATCTTAACTACCGTGACGGTTCAGAGTGGTCCCAGCGACATTTCCAGCAAAATCTTCCTAAAATTGTATAGAAACACATGGCAAGGAAATCCCCAGAAGCTAGTGGAAAACTTTACCCTTTCTGGTCACTGTTTGCAACCTGTTCGCTCTGTCGCGTGTCCCTTTATTACTTTTTCGACCGATACGGGCAGTGGTACACACTCACACAGGCGCGCGCACGCACACACACACACACACACACACACACACACACACACACAGAACTAAACATGTTTCAAAACCAAAATGAACAGAGAGGTTCTGTGTGTCACAGCAGGAATTTGCTACCAGAGCAGTAGCGGAGAAGAGGGAAGGGGCCCCGTAAGCCAACCCCATCTCCCTCCTCTGGACTTGCCTCCCCCTGGGTTGTCATCCCTTAAACGCTCAGCACGCAGACCTCGCGTCGAGCGTGCACAGTCATAAAACGCGGCTACCTCCACATCCCAGTCACTGGGGCATGGGACATGTTGCATCTTTTGGTGTGGCACAAAACATTATCCCTCGTGTCTGTGAGTCCTTCCTCTGCAGCTGAGTGAAAGAGTAAACAGAGCAGAGACATATTAGCAAGAACAGGATTTAGTGGGAATATACAATACACACACACACATACACACACACAATTTGGGGAAGAGTTTAATGGATAGGAGGATATGAACATCGGCCTTGTCTGGGGCATGGGGATGGGGGCTCTAGACGGCCTTGAGGAGGGTGGTGTGCCCAGCCCTTCACCATCGTCGGGGGTAGGGCTGACTCCGGCAGCGGTGCCACGTGCGGCATCGGGTGGGGCCCGTGAGGATGTTATGGGAGGGGGCCAGGAGGCCGGCGGCTGTGATGACGCCCACGGCCTGGCGTGGGGCCGGTGCGGACCGGAAGACGATGGCACAGTCAGGTGGTGTTGTGTCCATAGGTTCTTCCTCCGCATCACTGTCCGGCCCTAGGCCGGCTGTTGTGATGACGCCCACGGCCTGGTGTGGGGCCGGTGTGGACCGGAAGACGATGGCACAGTCGGGTGGTGTTGTGTCCATAGGTTCGACCTCCGGGTCAGGGTCCGGCCCCAGGCCGGCGGCAGTGATGACGCCCACGGCCTGGTGTGGGGCCGGTGCGGAGTGGAAGACGATGGCCCAGTCGGGTGGTGTTGTGTCCATAGGTTCGTCCTCCGGGTCAGGGTCCGGCCCCAGGCCGGCGGTTGTGATGATGCCCACGGCCTGGTGTGGGGCCGTTGCGGAACGGAGGACGATGGCCCGGTCGGGTGGTGTTGTGTCCATAGGTTCTTCGTCCGCATCACTTTTCGGCCCCAGGCCGGATGTTGTGATGATGCCCTCGGCCCGGCGTGGGGCCGGTGTGGACCAGAAGATGATGGCCCGGGAGCTTGATGTTACCTCCATAGGTTCGTCCTCCACGTCACAGTCCAGCCCGAGGCGGGCGGTTGTGATGATCTCCACGGCCCTGTGTCGGGCCGGTGGGGACCTGACGACGGCAGCCCACGAGGGTGGCGTCGTGTCAGTTAGTCCTTCGTTTGAGGCAGGCAGGAGAATAGCGTATGAAGCTAGGGAGAGCTTCTAACTCCTTCTCAGGCCAAGCTCGCACTGAGCTGCCCAGCTAGGGTGACCTCTGATTGGTCAGCCAGGGGACGCATCACATAGGAGCCCGGGCAACCGTGATATCACCCAGGGGGAACGCATCACGGGGCCCCCACCGCCGTGAGCACACCAGCCCCTCCCACAGGAGCCCCTGCCCAAAGGTCACAGGGCGTGGCCGCAACGCCAAACCCAGTAGAATCCCTTGCCCCCGGGACTGCCCGCTGAGTGCCGTGCAGGTGTTTGGGCCAGCGAGACCGCCGTGCAGACCGTTCAGGGCCGCAGTGCCGGCGTCTGTCATGGCTCACCCTGCCCGTGTGCCGGCTCTGCCTGCGCTCAGCATCCGGGGTGCGATGGCCAATGCCGTGCACCCCTCCCTCTTCCCCCGCGGTTCCGGAGGCCAGGTCGGCCGGGGCACGTGGACCGCCCTCGCTCCGGGCCTTCCCATCTTCTCTGGGAGGCCTCGAGCCAGGCATGCGTTCTCCGCCATGGCCAGCCAGGCAGGGGACAGATTCGGAGGAGGGGTCCGACCGCATGACTTCCCTTACTCTAGCTAGCAGGCAGATTCTTTCTTTGCTTCCCAGAAAGCGTAGGCAAGGTACCACCAGGTTTCAGCATAGGAACATCTCACATTCGGACAGGGCCTACCAGCCCAGACTTTCTCTTTGGTCTCATTTTGGGGTCCTGTGTCTGGTATATAAAGAACACAACACAGTAAACTGGGAAACCATTTTTACTTTCTCACTTTTATTATATTTTATTTGTATTCATTTTGTTATCAATAATCTACAGTTACATGAAGAACATTATGTTTACTAGACTCCCCCCTTCACCAAGCACCCCCCCCCACAAACCGATGACAGTCACTGTACAGCAGCGTAGTAAGTAAGATGCTGTAGAATCACTACGTGTCTTCTCTGTGTTGCACAGCTCTCCCTGTGCCACGCCCCCCCCACATTATAAATGCGAATCATAAGGCCCCCTATCTTTTCCCCACCCTTCTCCCTCCCTTGGCAACGCATCCACCCCAGTCCCTTTCTCTTTGGTAACTGTTACTCCATTCTTGGGTTCTGTGATTCTGCTGCTGTTTTGATCCTTCCGTTTTTCTTTGTTCTTTTATTCCACATATGAGTCAAATCATTTGGTGCTTGTCTTTCTCCGCCTGGCTTATTTCACTGAGCATACTACCCTCTAGCTACATCCATGTTGTGGCAAACGGTAGGATCTGTTTTTGTCTTACGGCTGAGTAATATTCCATTGTGTATATGTACCACCTCTTCTTTATGCATGCCTCTACTGATGGACATTTCCATTTCTTGTCTATTGTAAATAGTGCTGCGATTAACATAGGGGTGCATCTGTCCTCTGCCAACCGGGCTGCCGCATTCCTAGGGTAAATTCCTAGAAGTGGAATTCCTGGGTGAAATGGTATTTCTATTCTGAGCTCCTTGAGGAACCTCCACACAGCTTTCCCCAACGGACGAACTGACTTAGGTTCCCACCAGCAGTGTAGGAGGGTTCCCCTCTCCCACAACCTTGCCCACGTCTGTTGTGTGTCTTCTGGATGGTGGCCATCCTGACTTGTGTGAGGTGATATCTCATGGTGGTTTTAATTTGGATTTCTCTGATGATTAGCCAGGTGGAGCATCTTTTCATGTGCCTGTTGGCCACTTGAATTCCTTGCTTGCGGAAGAGTCTGTTCAGCTCCTCTGCCCATTTTTTGATTGGAGTATTTGCTTTCTGTCTGTTGAGGTGCGTGAACTCTTTATGTGTATTGGATGTCACCCCTTGATCGGATCTGTCATTTATGAATATACTCTCCCATAGTCCAGGATAACTCTTTGTTCTATCGATGGTGTCTTTTGCTGTACAGAGGCTTTTCAGCTTGGTTTTGTCCCCCTTGTTCATTTTTGCGTCTGTTTCCCTTGCCCTTGCCCGGGGAGGTATGTTCATGCAGAAGTCGCCCGTGTTCATGTCCAAGAGATTTTTGCCCATGTTTTTCTCTAAGAGGTTTATGGTTTCATGAGTGACATTCAGGTCTTTGATCCATTTCGGACTTGCTCTTGTGTGTGGGGTTAGACCGTGATCCAGGTTCATTCTCTTACACGTAGCTGTCCTGTTTCTGCCGGCACCATCTGTCGAAGAGACGGTCCCTTCCCCATGGTATGTCCATGGCTCCTTTATCATGTCTGAATTGACCACATGTGTTGGGGTTAATGTGTGGAGTCTCTATTCTGTTGCACTGGTCTGTGGCTCCCTCTTGTGGCAGTGCCAAACTGTCTAGATTACTGTGGCTTCGTACTAGAGCTTGAAGTTGGGAAGGGAGATCCACCCCCACCCGCCCACTTTATTCTTCTTTCTCAGGACCGCTGTGGCTCTTCGTTTGGGGCCTTTGGGGTCTCCATGTGAACTTCTGAACTACTTGTTCCAGTTCGTTGGAGAATGCGGTTGGTGATTCGATAGGGATCGCATCAAATCTGCGTATTGCTTTGGGCAGGATGGCCATTTTGATGATATGCATTGTCCCTAGCCAAGGGCATGGGGTGAGTTTCCAGTTGTTAGGGTCCTCTACGTCCTGTGCTGAGTGTCTTATAGGTTTCAGGGTTTCGGTCTTTCACTTCCTTGGTTTGGTTTATGCCTAGGGATTTTCTTCCTTTTCTGATGCCATTGTGAATGGAATGGTTTTCCTGATCTCTCTTTCTATTCAGTTCACTGTTAGTCTGTTTAGCTCCTCTGCCCATTTTTTCATTGGAGAACTTGCCTCCCCTCTGTTGAGCTGTGTGAGCTCTTTATGTATTTTGGATGTCACCCCTTGATCGGATCTGTCCTTTATGAATATACTCTCCCATAGTGCAGGAGAACTCCTTAGAACAGAGGCTTTTCAGCTTGGTTTCGTCCCCCTTGTTCATTTTTGCGTCTGTTTCCCTTGCCCTTGCCCGGGGAGGTATGTTCATGCAGAAGTCGCTCGTGTTCATGTCCAAGAGATTTTTGCCCATGTTTTTCTCTAAGAGGTTTATGGTTTCATGAGTGACATTCAGGTCTTTGATCCATTTCGGACTTGCTCTTGTGTGTGGGGTTAGACCGTGCTCCAGGTTCATTCTCTTACATGTAGCTGTCCTGTTTTTGCCGGCACCATCTGTCGAAGAGACGGTCCCTTCCCCATGGTATGTCCATGGCTCCTTTATCATGTCTGAATTGACCACATGTGTTGGGGTTAATGTGTGGAGTCTCTATTCTGTTGCACTGGTCTGTGGCTCCCTCTTGTGGCAGTGCCGAACTGTCTAGGTTACTGTGGCTTCGTGGTAGAGCTGGAAGTTGGGAAGGGAGATCCACCCCCACCCGCCCACTTTATTCTTCCTTCTCAGGACCGCTGTGGCTCTTCATTTGGGGTCTTTGGGGTCTCCAGGTGAACTTTTGGACTACTTGTTCCAGTTGGTTGAAGAATGCGGTTGGTGATTCGATAGGGATCGCATCAAATCTGCGTATTGCTTTGGGCAGGATGGCCATTTTGATGATATGCATTGTCCCTAGCCAAGGGCATGGGGTGAGTTTCCATTTGTCAGTGTCCTCTTTAATTCACGTGGTGAGTGTCTTATAGGTTTCAGGGTTTCGGTCTTTCACTTCCTTGGTTTGGTTTGTGACTAGGTATTTTCTTCATTTGGATGCCATTGTGAATCGAATGGTTTTCCTGGTCACCGTTAGTGTATGGGAAAGCCACAGATTTCTGTGCATTCAGTTTGTGTCCTGCGCCTCTGCTCTTTTCCGATATCTGTTGCAGCCGTTTCGGAGTGAAGTCTTTCGGGTTCTTTTTAAGTCCAATATCATGTCATCTGCAAACAGTGAGAGTTCGACTTCTTCTTTACCAGTCTGGATTCCTTGTATTTGTTTGTTTAGTCTACTTGCCATGGCTAGGACCTCCAGTACTATGTTGAAGAACCGCAGTCAGAGTGGGCATCCCTGTCTTGTTCCCCATCTCAGAGGAACAGCTTTCAGCTTCTCACTGTTCAGTGTGATGTTGGCTGTGGTTTTAACATATGTGGCCTTTCTTATGTTGAGGTACTTGCCCTCCTGACCCATTTTGTTGAGAGTTTTTACCGTGAGTGGATGTTGAGTTTTGTCAGATGCTTTTTCAGCGTCTGTGCAGATGATCATGTTGTTCTTGTCCTTCTTTTTGATTATGTATCACCTGTTCTTTATGCATTCCTCTACTGACGAAAATTTCCATTTCTTGTCTATCGCAAATACTGCTGCGATTAACCTAGGGGTGCATCTGCCTTTTGCTAACCGGGCTGATGCATTCTTGTGGCGTAAATAACTGGAATTGGGATTTCTGGGTCAAATGGTATTTCTATTTTTTGGTTTTTGAGGAACCTCCACACTGCTTTTCCTCAACGGATGAACCAATTTACACTCCCACCACCAGCAGTGTAGGAGGGTTCCCCTCTCTCCACAACCTTGCCATCATCTGTTGTGTGTCTTCTGGGTGGTGGCCATCCTGACTTGTGTGAGGTGATATCTCATGGTGGTATTAGTTTGCGTTTCTGTGATGATAAGCGATGTGGAGCATCTTTTCATGTGCCTGTTGGCCACCTGAATTTCTTGTTTGGAGAAGTGTCTGTTCAGCTCCTCTGCCCATTTTGTGATTGGGATTATTTGCTTTTTGTGTGTGGAAGTGCATGAACACTTAATACGTATTTTAGATGTCAACCCCTCATCGGATGTGTCATCTATGAATATCATCCTCCCATACGGTAAGATGTCTTTGTTCTGCTGATGGTGTTTTAAATAGAATCTTATACCCCCTGCCATTTCATTCCATTCCTGATTCAATTTTTTTTTTTTTTTTTCAGGACACCAACCCGCCGAGAAAACTGAAACGAAGAGAAGATGTGATACAGGAACATCGAGCCTAAACTGAGAAGTGAGATGGTGGAGACTGATAGTATCTTTCCATGTGCTGCTTTCAGGTTTCATAGGGAGAAAAGGTTGCCACGGAAATGAGGCCTGGGATGTAGCCATCACCTGATATCGGTGGAGTCACCTAGCCCCTAGCCATTCATGGGAAGGCTTAGCGTGCGGCACTGTTATCTCCTGTGGAGTTACACGTGCGGCGTCCCCCCATTGCAGTTCGGTCAGACCCCTTGTGGGACGGCCCTGACACCGGCCGGGGTGGACCTGAGAGCTCTGGGCTGTCCCAGCGTCCCTCTCAGAACAAGGCCTCAAAAGTGCTCCTCGTGAAGAGATAGAGACAGAGAGAGAGAGATAGATAGAGAGAGAGAGATAGATAGAGAGAGAGAGAGAGAGAGAGAGAGAGAGGGAGGGAGGGAGAGAGGGAGAGGGAGGGACAGGTAATTATGCTCAAGAGACAGGGGCAATTTTTTGCTGTAGCTCCTTGAGCATGTTTCTGATTTTTATGTTGAGATCCCTTTCACGAAGATTGCTCGAGTCCAGTTAGCAGGTTCCTTTGACTTTGACGTTTCCTATTTGTAGGTGGCACCCTCTAGCGCCCAGAAGCTTTTGTCTCTGGAGCTGCTCAGTCCTTGCGGTGATGGCAGGCAGGGGTCACGGGAGCGGTGCCGGTGCCCGCAGGAGGAAAGAGGCCTCTCCTGCTTCCCGGCCGCAGTGCCTGTCTCCACTGCCGGGGCCAGTTTGCGGAGCACGCAGGGAGAAGCCTCTGTGCTTTGCACCTGTAGCTGCCATAGGTGGGGCCGTCCTGTCGCTGGCCTGGTGCGATGGAGGGGGCAGCCTCTTTGCGAGCCGGTGCTGTTGGGGAGGAAGGTGCAGCAGGCCGTGTTGTGTATCAGTCACATCATGGTGGGGAGGCCTTGGAGCTGCATAGCCAGCCAGGGGTCTGGAGCGCCCGGAGCTCCTAAAAGTTCCCCCACCTACGGGGCAGAGTGCACCGGGACAGTTTTGCGCACCTGTGCTTCCTTCTGAGTGGCAAGCTCTGTGCAACCCTTGCCCGTTTCGCAGCTCTCTCGCTGTGACGAAGCCTCTCAGACTGCCCGCCTTTCTTTTGCCCCACAGCGGCCGGATGTGGATCTCCCTGTGTTCCGCAAGTGGCAGGAATGTCAAGTCTCTCCAAGTATTCCACCCGTCTTCGCTTTCCGACCCCACCGATCATCCTCCAGAGCATCCTGTAAGGTAGGTTCGTGCTCCCAGAGCAGATCTGCAGGGCTGGGTGTTCAGCGGTCCTGAGCCTCCACCCGCCTCCCCGGCTCCGTTTCTCTTCCTCCCTCCGCTGAGCTCGGGTGCAGGAAGAAGTGCTGGCGGGGTCCCTCTGGATCACGGCCTTGGTACATCACCCTCCACCTTGAGGTGACGGCCTGCCACGGCAGCCTTCTTTCCCGCTTCTCTTCCAGGATCTGGTGTAGTTGTCATATTCCCATACTGTATGTATGTATGTATGTGGTTTTCGGAGGAGGTTTCCGCCTCCCCTCTCATGCTGCCTGCCATCTTTAATCCTACCAAGCCATCTTTAAAGTTTTGTTCTTTTTCTTTCTCGGTTTCACTTCTGTAGGGGACGTTTTCCCACCCCTTCAACTTGTAGTTTGTCTGTGCGCTTGGATCTCAAGTGAGCCTCCTGTAAGGGAGCACGTAGGTGGTCTTGAGTTTTCATGCATTCATTCAACCCTGTGTCTTTCGATTGGAGCATTTAAAGTCTTTCCCTTTAGTGTGATAATTGATAGCTGTGTCCTTAGTGCACTTCCTAAACTTGATTTCTTTCTTCTTTTTGTTTGTAGTTCTTGTCTGTGCTTTCATCGTTGCTCTCCTGGTTATGAGCTATAGCATTGTTTAGTATTATGCTTTCCTGTCTGTCTGTCCATCCATCTATCTATCTATCTATCTATCTATCTATCTATCTATCTATATCTAAATACCTAATCTATCTACTATCATCTACTTTCATCTATGTGTCTATCTGTCCAAACTACCTAATCTATCACCTATCCGTCTATTATCTATCATCTATATGTATCTATATCAATGTGTCTAGCTAATCTGTGTGAATCTATATCATCTATCTAATCTGTCTAATGTATCTATCATCTATCTAGTCCGTCATCTTATCAATCTGTCTACCTATCGTCTATCTATATGTGTCTGTAGGTGTCTGTCTAATCTGTCCACCTAATCTATCAGCTATCTAATGTGTCTGTCTAATCTCTCTATGTGTATCTATATCATCTATCTTATGTATCATTCTATCTTTGTATCTATCTCATCTATCATCTCCATGAACCTATCAGTCTCATCTAATCTATCCATCTACCTAATGTATCTACCTATTTACTTATTTTGCCCATTTTTATCAACATACTGTCACTAGGTGCACAGTGATTCCTCTGTCTCCTTCTCATTCTTGATTCCTTGTGTTTGTTTCTGTGAGTTAGCTGTGTCTTTGGGTCTTGAGAGGAGTGGCCATGGGTTGGAACATCTGAGTAGGTGGCACGAGTCCGCTGGGGGTAGGTGGCCACCTGGACTCTCTAACCGGTGCGGGCGGGAACCCTCCGGGTGCTCTGCCCTGGGGCTGGCCCTGCTGGGGTGGCTGCGTGAGCTGCGGGGCAGATCCGAGGCCCCACACGGGGCACCCCGGCTGGCCTGCTGGCGCTGAGGCAGGTGCATGCCCAGTAGTTGGTCTGTGTGCCTGCACACCGATGTCACCTCGGTGGCCCTGCTTGGCTGCCCATCTCCAAGAGAGCATGTGTAGTCACAGCTTAAGGGAGCCACCTTTTGGGGACACGCAGGGCTGGTGTGGGCTAGTGGCCCGTGGGCTCACTGTGAGGTGGCAGGCCAGCTAGCTCCTGGGGAAACTGCTCCCCTCTTCTGTCAAGGTGTAGGTGGAGTTTCAGTGCATTTCGGCATTTAGATGGGAGTGAGGTCTACCTGAAATGGAATCGTATAGCATTTAGAGCTATGTTTCTGTTGGATTTGAAAGGATGCTGAGCGTAAAGATTTGGGTGGTGGTGGCTGGAATTCTAGGAATGTTTATGTCCTTGCATTTATTGATTTTCTGTGAAGGGAAGTGATTCTGAGGTAACTTTTTGCTCATGTATGAAGGTGGTGCATAAGGTCATCCCACGTCAGTCATGGTGAGAGATGAAGTGAGGTGGTAGAAGTAAAGCCTGTAGCGCTTGGCCTGATACATAGGAGACACACTGTGGGTGCTCTTTGCTGCTCTCCTGTCCTGGCTTATTATCTTAACTACCGTGACGGTTCAGAGTGGTCCCAGCGACATTTCCAGCAAAATCTTCCTAAAATTGTATAGAAACACATGGCAAGGAAATCCCCAGAAGCTAGTGGAAAACTTTACCCTTTCTGGTCACTGTTTGCAACCTGTTCGCTCTGTCGCGTGTCCCTTTATTACTTTTTCGACCGATACGGGCAGTGGTACACACTCACACAGGCGCGCGCGCGCACACACACACACACACACACACACACACAAACACACACACAGAACTAAACATGTTTCAAAACCAAAATGAACAGAGAGGTTCTGTGTGTCACAGCAGGAATTTGCTACCAGAGCAGTAGCGGAGAAGAGGGAAGGGGCCCCGTAAGCCAACCCCATCTCCCTCCTCTGGACTTGCCTCCCCCTGGGTTGTCATCCCTTAAACGCTCAGCACGCAGACCTCGCGTCGAGCGTGCACAGTCATAAAACGCGGCTACCTCCACATCCCAGTCACTGGGGCATGGGACATGTTGCATCTTTTGGTGTGGCACAAAACATTATCCCTCGTGTCTGTGAGTCCTTCCTCTGCAGCTGAGTGAAAGAGTAAACAGAGCAGAGACATATTAGCAAGAACAGGATTTAGTGGGAATATACAATACACACACACACATACACACACACAATTTGGGGAAGAGTTTAATGGATAGGAGGATATGAACATCGGCCTTGTCTGGGGCATGGGGATGGGGGCTCTAGACGGCCTTGAGGAGGGTGGTGTGCCCAGCCCTTCACCATCGTCGGGGGTAGGGCTGACTTCGGCAGCGGTGCCACGTGCGGCATCGGGTGGGGCCCGTGAGGATGTTATGGGAGGGGGCCAGGAGGCCGGCGGCTGTGATGACGCCCACGGCCTGGCGTGGGGCCGGTGCGGACCGGAAGACGATGGCACAGTCGGGTGGTGTTGTGTCCATAGGTTCTTCCTCCGCATCACTGTCCGGCCCTAGGCCGGCTGTTGTGATGACGCCCACGGCCTGGTGTGGGGCCGGTGTGGACCGGAAGACGATGGCACAGTCGGGTGGTGTTGTGTCCATAGGTTCTTCCTCCGCATCACTGTCCGGCCCTAGGCCGGCTGTTGTGATGATACCCACGGCCTGGTGTGGGGCCGGTGCAGACCGGAAGACGATGGCCCGGTCGGGTGGTGTTGTGTCCATAGGTTCGTCCTCCGGGTCAGGGTCCGGCCCCAGGCCGGCGGTTGTGATGATGCCCACGGCCTGGTGTGGGGCCGGTGCGGACCGGAGGACGATGGCCCAGTCGGGTGGTGTTGTGTCCATAGGTTCTTCGTCCGCATCACTTTTCGGCCCCAGGCCGGATGTTGTGATGATGCCCTCGGCCCGGCATGGGGCCGGTGTGGACCAGAAGATGATGGCCCGGGAGCTTGATGTTACCTCCATAGGTTCGTCCTCCACGTCACAGTCCAGCCCGAGGCGGGCGGTTGTGATGATCTCCACGGCCCTGTGTCGGGCCGGTGGGGACCTGACGACGGCAGCCCACGAGGGTGGCGTCGTGTCAGTTAGTCCTTCGTTTGAGGCAGGCAGGAGAATAGCGTATGAAGCTAGGGAGAGCTTCTAACTCCTTCTCAGGCCAAGCTCGCACTGAGCTGCCCAGCTAGGGTGACCTCTGATTGGTCAGCCAGGGGACGCATCACATAGGAGCCCGGGCAACCGTGATGTCACCCAGGGGGAACGCATCACGGGGCCCCCACCGCCGTGAGCACACCAGCCCCTCCCACAGGAGCCCCTGCCCAAAGGTCACAGGGCGTGGCCGCAACGCCAAACCCAGTAGAATCCCTTGCCCCCGGGACTGCCCGCTGAGTGCCGTGCAGGTGTTTGGGCCAGCGAGACCGCCGTGCAGACCGTTCAGGGCCGCAGTGCCGGCGTCTGTCATGGCTCACCCTGCCCGTGTGCCGGCTCTGCCTGCGCTCAGCATCCGGGGTGCGATGGCCAATGCCGTGCACCCCTCCCTCTTCCCCCGCGGTTCCGGAGGCCAGGTCGGCCGGGGCACGTGGACCGCCCTCGCTCCGGGCCTTCCCATCTTCTCTGGGAGGCCTCGAGCCAGGCATGCGTTCTCCGCCATGGCCAGCCAGGCAGGGGACAGATTCGGAGGAGGGGTCCGACCGCATGACTTCCCTTACTCTAGCTAGCAGGCAGATTCTTTCTTTGCTTCCCAGAAAGCGTAGGCAAGGTACCACCAGGTTTCAGCATAGGAACATCTCACATTCGGACAGGGCCTACCAGCCCAGACTTTCTCTTTGGTCTCATTTTGGGGTCCTGTGTCTGGTATATAAAGAACACAACACAGTAAACTGGGAAACCATTTTTACTTTCTCACTTTTATTATATTTTATTTTTATTCATTTTGTTATCAATAATCTACAGTTACATGAAGAACATTATGTTTACTAGACTCCCCCCTTCACCAAGCACCCCCCCCCACAAACCGATGACAGTCACTGTACAGCAGCGTAGTAAGTAAGATGCTGTAGAATCACTACGTGTCTTCTCTGTGTTGCACAGCTCTCCCTGTGCCACGCCCCCCCCCCCACATTATAAATGCGAATCATAAGGCCCCCTATCTTTTCCCCACCCTTCTCCCTCCCTTGGCAACGCATCCACCCCAGTCCCTTTCTCTTTGGTAACTGTTACTCCATTCTTGGGTTCTGTGATTCTCCTGCTGTTTTGATCCTTCCGTTTTTCTTTGTTCTTTTACTCCACATATGAGTCAAATCATTTGGTGCTTGTCTTTCTCTGCCTGGCTTATTTCACTGAGCATACTACCCTCTAGCTACATCCATGTTGTGGCAAACGGTAGGATCTGTTTTTGTCTTACGGCTGAGTAATATTCCATTGTGTATATGTACCACCTCTTCTTTATGCATGCCTCTACTGATGGACATTTCCATTTCTTGTCTATTGTAAATAGTGCTGCGATTAACATAGGGGTGCATCTGTCCTCTGCCAACCGGGCTGCCGCATTCCTAGGGTAAATTCCTAGAAGTGGAATTCCTGGGTGAAATGGTATTTCTATTCTGAGCTCCTTGAGGAACCTCCACACAGCTTTCCCCAACGGACGAACTGACTTAGGTTCCCACCAGCAGTGTAGGAGGGTTCCCCTCTCCCACAACCTTGCCCACATCTGTTGTGTGTCTTCTGGATGGTGGCCATCCTGACTTGTGTGAGGTGATATCTCATGGTGGTTTTAATTTGGATTTCTCTGATGATTAGCCAGGTGGAGCATCTTTTCATGTGCCTGTTGGCCACTTGAATTCCTTGCTTGCGGAAGAGTCTGTTCAGCTCCTCTGCCCATTTTTTGATTGGAGTATTTGCTTTCTGTCTGTTGAGGTGCGTGAACTCTTTATGTGTATTGGATGTCACCCCTTGATCGGATCTGTCATTTATGAATATACTCTCCCATAGTCCAGGATAACTCTTTGTTCTATCGATGGTGTCTTTTGCTGTACAGAGGCTTTTCAGCTTGGTTTTGTCCCCCTTGTTCATTTTTGCGTCTGTTTCCCTTGCCCTTGCCCGGGGAGGTATGTTCATGCAGAAGTCGCCCGTGTTCATGTCCAAGAGATTTTTGCCCATGTTTTTCTCTAAGAGGTTTATGGTTTCATGAGTGACATTCAGGTCTTTGATCCATTTCGGACTTGCTCTTGTGTGTGGGGTTAGACCGTGATCCAGGTTCATTCTCTTACACGTAGCTGTCCTGTTTCTGCCGGCACCATCTGTCGAAGAGACGGTCCCTTCCCCATGGTATGTCCATGGCTCCTTTATCATGTCTTAATTGACCACATGTGTTGGGGTTAATGTGTGGAGTCTCTATTCTGTTGCACTGGTCTGTGGCTCCCTCTTGTGGCAGTGCCAAACTGTCTAGATTACTGTGGCTTCGTACTAGAGCTTGAAGTTGGGAAGGGAGATCCACCCCCACCCGCCCACTTTATTCTTCTTTCTCAGGACCGCTGTGGCTCTTCGTTTGGGGTCTTTGGGGTCTCCATGTGAACTTCTGAACTACTTGTTCCAGTTCGTTGGAGAATGCGGTTGGTGATTCGATAGGGATCGCATCAAATCTGCGTATTGCTTTGGGCAGGATGGCCATTTTGATGATATGCATTGTCCCTAGCCAAGGGCATGGGGTGAGTTTCCAGTTGTTAGGGTCCTCTACGTCCTGTGCTGAGTGTCTTATAGGTTTCAGGGTTTCGGTCTTTCACTTCCTTGGTTTGGTTTATGCCTAGGGATTTTCTTCCTTTTCTGATGCCATTGTGAATGGAATGGTTTTCCTGATCTCTCTTTCTATTCAGTTCACTGTTAGTCTGTTTAGCTCCTCTGCCCATTTTTTCATTGGAGAACTTGCCTCCCCTCTGTTGAGCTGTGTGAGCTCTTTATGTATTTTGGATGTCACCCCTTGATCGGATCTGTCCTTTATGAATATACTCTCCCATAGTGCAGGAGAACTCCTTAGAACAGAGGCTTTTCAGCTTGGTTTCGTCCCCCTTGTTCATTTTTGCGTCTGTTTCCCTTGCCCTTGCCCGGGGAGGTATGTTCATGCAGAAGTCGCTCGTGTTCATGTCCAAGAGATTTTTGCCCATGTTTTTCTCTAAGAGGTTTATGGTTTCATGAGTGACATTCAGGTCTTTGATCCATTTCGGACTTGCTCTTGTGTGTGGGGTTAGACCGTGCTCCAGGTTCATTCTCTTACATGTAGCTGTCCTGTTTTTGCCGGCACCATCTGTCGAAGAGACGGTCCCTTCCCCATGGTATGTCCATGGCTCCTTTATCATGTCTGAATTGACCACATGTGTTGGGGTTAATGTGTGGAGTCTCTATTCTGTTGCACTGGTCTGTGGCTCCCTCTTGTGGCAGTGCCGAACTGTCTAGGTTACTGTGGCTTCGTGGTAGAGCTGGAAGTTGGGAAGGGAGATCCACCCCCACCCGCCCACTTTATTCTTCCTTCTCAGGACCGCTGTGGCTCTTCATTTGGGGTCTTTGGGGTCTCCAGGTGAACTTTTGGACTACTTGTTCCAGTTGGTTGAAGAATGCGGTTGGTGATTCGATAGGGATCGCATCAAATCTGCGTATTGCTTTGGGCAGGATGGCCATTTTGATGATATGCATTGTCCCTAGCCAAGGGCATGGGGTGAGTTTCCATTTGTCAGTGTCCTCTTTAATTCACGTGGTGAGTGTCTTATAGGTTTCAGGGTTTCGGTCTTTCACTTCCTTGGTTTGGTTTGTGACTAGGTATTTTCTTCATTTGGATGCCATTGTGAATCGAATGGTTTTCCTGGTCACCGTTAGTGTATGGGAAAGCCACAGATTTCTGTGCATTCAGTTTGTGTCCTGCGCCTCTGCTCTTTTCCGATATCTGTTGCAGCCGTTTCGGAGTGAAGTCTTTCGGGTTCTTTTTAAGTCCAATATCATGTCATCTGCAAACAGTGAGAGTTCGACTTCTTCTTTACCAGTCTGGATTCCTTGTATTTGTTTGTTTAGTCTACTTGCCATGGCTAGGACCTCCAGTACTATGTTGAAGAACCGCAGTCAGAGTGGGCATCCCTGTCTTGTTCCCCATCTCAGAGGAACAGCTTTCAGCTTCTCACTGTTCAGTGTGATGTTGGCTGTGGTTTTAACATATGTGGCCTTTCTTATGTTGAGGTACTTGCCCTCCTGACCCATTTTGTTGAGAGTTTTTACCGTGAGTGGATGTTGAGTTTTGTCAGATGCTTTTTCAGCGTCTGTGCAGATGATCATGTTGTTCTTGTCCTTCTTTTTGATTATGTATCACCTGTTCTTTATGCATTCCTCTACTGACGAAAATTTCCATTTCTTGTCTATCGCAAATACTGCTGCGATTAACCTAGGGGTGCATCTGCCTTTTGCTAACCGGGCTGATGCATTCTTGTGGCGTAAATAACTGGAATTGGGATTTCTGGGTCAAATGGTATTTCTATTTTTTGGTTTTTGAGGAACCTCCACACTGCTTTTCCTCAACGGATGAACCAATTTACACTCCCACCACCAGCAGTGTAGGAGGGTTCCCCTCTCTCCACAACCTTGCCATCATCTGTTGTGTGTCTTCTGGGTGGTGGCCATCCTGACTTGTGTGAGGTGATATCTCATGGTGGTATTAGTTTGCGTTTCTGTGATGATAAGCGATGTGGAGCATCTTTTCATGTGCCTGTTGGCCACCTGAATTTCTTGTTTGGAGAAGTGTCTGTTCAGCTCCTCTGCCCATTTTGTGATTGGGATTATTTGCTTTTTGTGTGTGGAAGTGCATGAACACTTAATACGTATTTTAGATGTCAACCCCTCATCGGATGTGTCATCTATGAATATCATCCTCCCATACGGTAAGATGTCTTTGTTCTGCTGATGGTGTTTTAAATAGAATCTTATACCCCCTGCCATTTCATTCCATTCCTGATTCAATTTTTTTTTTTTTTTTTCAGGACACCAACCCGCCGAGAAAACTGAAACGAAGAGAAGATGTGATACAGGAACATCGAGCCTAAACTGAGAAGTGAGATGGTGGAGACTGATAGTATCTTTCCATGTGCTGCTTTCAGGTTTCATAGGGAGAAAAGGTTGCCACGGAAATGAGGCCTGGGATGTAGCCATCACCTGATATCGGTGGAGTCACCTAGCCCCTAGCCATTCATGGGAAGGCTTAGCGTGCGGCACTGTTATCTCCTGTGGAGTTACACGTGCGGCGTCCCCCCATTGCAGTTCGGTCAGACCCCTTGTGGGACGGCCCTGACACCGGCCGGGGTGGACCTGAGAGCTCTGGGCTGTCCCAGCGTCCCTCTCAGAACAAGGCCTCAAAAGTGCTCCTCGTGAAGAGATAGAGACAGAGAGAGAGAGATAGATAGAGAGAGAGAGATAGATAGAGAGAGAGAGAGAGAGAGAGAGAGAGAGGGAGGGAGGGAGAGAGGGAGAGGGAGGGACAGGTAATTATGCTCAAGAGACAGGGGCAATTTTTTGCTGTAGCTCCTTGAGCATGTTTCTGATTTTTATGTTGAGATCCCTTTCACGAAGATTGCTCGAGTCCAGTTAGCAGGTTCCTTTGACTTTGACGTTTCCTATTTGTAGGTGGCACCCTCTAGCGCCCAGAAGCTTTTGTCTCTGGAGCTGCTCAGTCCTTGCGGTGATGGCAGGCAGGGGTCACGGGAGCGGTGCCGGTGCCCGCAGGAGGAAAGAGGCCTCTCCTGCTTCCCGGCCGCAGTGCCTGTCTCCACTGCCGGGGCCAGTTTGCGGAGCACGCAGGGAGAAGCCTCTGTGCTTTGCACCTGTAGCTGCCATAGGTGGGGCCGTCCTGTCGCTGGCCTGGTGCGATGGAGGGGGCAGCCTCTTTGCGAGCCGGTGCTGTTGGGGAGGAAGGTGCAGCAGGCCGTGTTGTGTATCAGTCACATCATGGTGGGGAGGCCTTGGAGCTGCATAGCCAGCCAGGGGTCTGGAGCGCCCGGAGCTCCTAAAAGTTCCCCCACCTACGGGGCAGAGTGCACCGGGACAGTTTTGCGCACCTGTGCTTTCTTCTGAGTGGCAAGCTCTGTGCAACCCTTGCCCGTTTCGCAGCTCTCTCGCTGTGACGAAGCCTCTCAGACTGCCCGCCTTTCTTTTGCCCCACAGCGGCCGGATGTGGATCTCCCTGTGTTCCGCAAGTGGCAGGAATGTCAAGTCTCTCCAAGTATTCCACCCGTCTTCGCTTTCCGACCCCACCGATCATCCTCCAGAGCATCCTGTAAGGTAGGTTCGTGCTCCCAGAGCAGATCTGCAGGGCTGGGTGTTCAGCGGTCCTGAGCCTCCACCCGCCTCCCCGGCTCCGTTTCTCTTCCTCCCTCCGCTGAGCTCGGGTGCAGGAAGAAGTGCTGGCGGGGTCCCTCTGGATCACGGCCTTGGTACATCACCCTCCACCTTGAGGTGACGGCCTGCCACGGCAGCCTTCTTTCCCGCTTCTCTTCCAGGATCTGGTGTAGTTGTCATATTCCCATACTGTATGTATGTATGTATGTGGTTTTCGGAGGAGGTTTCCGCCTCCCCTCTCATGCTGCCTGCCATCTTTAATCCTACCAAGCCATCTTTAAAGTTTTGTTCTTTTTCTTTCTCGGTTTCACTTCTGTAGGGGACGTTTTCCCACCCCTTCAACTTGTAGTTTGTCTGTGCGCTTGGATCTCAAGTGAGCCTCCTGTAAGGGAGCACGTAGGTGGTCTTGAGTTTTCATGCATTCATTCAACCCTGTGTCTTTCGATTGGAGCATTTAAAGTCTTTCCCTTTAGTGTGATAATTGATAGCTGTGTCCTTAGTGCACTTCCTAAACTTGATTTCTTTCTTCTTTTTGTTTGTAGTTCTTGTCTGTGCTTTCATCGTTGCTCTCCTGGTTATGAGCTATAGCATTGTTTAGTATTATGCTTTCCTGTCTGTCTGTCCATCCATCTATCTATCTATCTATCTGACTGTCCATCCATCCATCTATCTATCTATCTATCTATCTATCTATCTATCTATCTATCTATCCATCTATCTATCTACCTAATCTATCTACTATCATCTACTTTCATCTATGTGTCTATCTGTCCAAACTATCTAATCTATCACCTATCCGTCTATTATCTATCATCTATATGTATCTATATCAATGTGTCTAGCTAATCTGTGTGAATCTATATCATCTATCTAATCTGTCTAATGTATCTATCATCTATCTAGTCCGTCATCTTATCAATCTGTCTACCTATCGTCTATCTATATGTGTCTGTAGGTGTCTGTCTAATCTGTCCACCTAATCTATCAGCTATCTAATGTGTCTGTCTAATCTCTCTATGTGTATCTATATCATCTATCTAATGTATCATTCTATCTTTGTATCTATCTCATCTATCATCTCCATGAACCTATCAGTCTCATCTAATCTATCCATCTACCTAATGTATCTACCTATTTACTTATTTTGCCCATTTTTATCAACATACTGTCACTAGGTGCACAGTGATTCCTCTGTCTCCTTCTCATTCTTGATTCCTTGTGTTTGTTTCTGTGAGTTAGCTGTGTCTTTGGGTCTTGAGAGGAGTGGCCATGGGTTGGAACATCTGGGTAGGTGGCACGAGTCCGCTGGGGGTAGGTGGCCACCTGGACTCTCTAACCGGTGCGGGCGGGGACCCTCCGGGTGCTCTGCCCTGGGGCTGGCCCTGCTGGGGTGGCTGCATGAGCTGTGGGGCAGATCCGAGGCCCCACATGGGGCACCCCGGCTGGCCTGCTGGCGCTGAGGCAGGTGCATGCCCAGTAGTTGGTCTGTGTGCCTGCACACCGATGTCACCTCGGTGGCCCTGCTTGGCTGCCCATCTCCAAGAGAGCATGTGTAGTCACAGCTTAAGGGAGCCACCTTTTGGGGACACGCAGGGCTGGTGTGGGCTAGTGGCCCGTGGGCTCACTGTGAGGTGGCAGGCCAGCTAGCTCCTGGGGAAACTGCTCCCCTCTGCTGTCAAGGTGTAGGTGGAGTTTCAGTGCATTTCGGCATTTAGATGGGAGTGAGGTCTACCTGAAATGGAATCGTATAGCATTTAGAGCTATGTTTCTGTTGGATTTGAAAGGATGCTGAGCGTAAAGATTTGGGTGGTGGTGGCTGGAATTCTAGGAATGTTTATGTCCTTGCATTTATTGATTTTCTGTGAAGGGAAGTGATTCTGAGGTAACTTTTTGCTCATGTATGAAGGTGGTGCATAAGGTCATCCCACGTCAGTCATGGTGAGAGATGAAGTGAGGTGGTAGAAGTAAAGCCTGTAGCGCTTGGCCTGATACATAGGAGACACACTGTGGGTGCTCTTTGCTGCTCTCCTGTCCTGGCTTATTATCTTAACTACCGTGACGGTTCAGAGTGGTCCCAGCGACATTTCCAGCAAAATCTTCCTAAAATTGTATAGAAACACATGGCAAGGAAATCCCCAGAAGCTAGTGGAAAACTTTACCCTTTCTGGTCACTGTTTGCAACCTGTTCGCTCTGTCGCGTGTCCCTTTATTACTTTTTCGACCGATACGGGCAGTGGTACACACTCACACAGGCGCGCGCACGCACACACACACACACACACACACACACACAGAACTAAACATGTTTCAAAACCAAAATGAACAGAGAGGTTCTGTGTGTCACAGCAGGAATTTGCTACCAGAGCAGTAGCGGAGAAGAGGGAAGGGGCCCCGTAAGCCAACCCCATCTCCCTCCTCTGGACTTGCCTCCCCCTGGGTTGTCATCCCTTAAACGCTCAGCACGCAGACCTCGCGTCGAGCGTGCACAGTCATAAAACGCGGCTACCTCCACATCCCAGTCACTGGGGCATGGGACATGTTGCATCTTTTGGTGTGGCACAAAACATTATCCCTCGTGTCTGTGAGTCCTTCCTCTGCAGCTGAGTGAAAGAGTAAACAGAGCAGAGACATATTAGCAAGAACAGGATTTAGTGGGAATATACAATACACACACACACATACACACACACAATTTGGGGAAGAGTTTAATGGATAGGAGGATATGAACATCGGCCTTGTCTGGGGCATGGGGATGGGGGCTCTAGACGGCCTTGAGGAGGGTGGTGTGCCCAGCCCTTCACCATCGTCGGGGGTAGGGCTGACTCCGGCAGCGGTGCCACGTGCGGCATCGGGTGGGGCCCGTGAGGATGTTATGGGAGGGGGCCAGGAGGCCGGCGGCTGTGATGACGCCCACGGCCTGGCGTGGGGCCGGTGCGGACCGGAAGACGATGGCACAGTCAGGTGGTGTTGTGTCCATAGGTTCTTCCTCCGCATCACTGTCCGGCCCTAGGCCGGCTGTTGTGATGACGCCCACGGCCTGGTGTGGGGCCGGTGTGGACCGGAAGACGATGGCACAGTCGGGTGGTGTTGTGTCCATAGGTTCTTCCTCCGCATCACTGTCCGGCCCTAGGCCGGCTGTTGTGATGATACCCACGGCCTGGTGTGGGGCCGGTGCAGACCGGAAGACGATGGCCCGGTCGGGTGGTGTTGTGTCCATAGGTTCGTCCTCCGGGTCAGGGTCCGGCCCCAGGCCGGCGGCAGTGATGACGCCCACGGCCTGGTGTGGGGCCGGTGCGGAGTGGAAGACGATGGCCCAGTCGGGTGGTGATGTGTCCATAGGTTCGTCCTCCGGGTCAGGGTCCGGCCAGAGGCCGGCGGTTGTGATGATGCCCACGGCCTGGTGTGGGGCCGTTGCGGAACGGAGGACGATGGCCCGGTCGGGTGGTGTTGTGTCCATAGGTTCTTCGTCCGCATCACTTTTCGGCCCCAGGCCGGATGTTGTGATGATGCCCTCGGCCCGGCGTGGGGCCGGTGGGGACCAGAAGATGATGGCCCTGGAGCTTGATGTTACCTCCATAGGTTCGTCCTCCACGTCACAGTCCAGCCCGAGGCGGGCGGTTGTGATGATCTCCACGGCCCTGTGTCGGGCCGGTGGGGACCTGACGACGGCAGCCCACGAGGGTGGCGTCGTGTCAGTTAGTCCTTCGTTTGAGGCAGGCAGGAGAATAGCGTATGAAGCTAGGGAGAGCTTCTAACTCCTTCTCAGGCCAAGCTCGCACTGAGCTGCCCAGCTAGGGTGACCTCTGATTGGTCAGCCAGGGGACGCATCACATAGGAGCCCGGGCAACCGTGATGTCACCCAGGGGGAACGCATCACGGGGCCCCCACCGCCGTGAGCACACCAGCCCCTCCCACAGGAGCCCCTGCCCAAAGGTCACAGGGCGTGGCCGCAACGCCAAACCCAGTAGAATCCCTTGCCCCCGGGACTGCCCGCTGAGTGCCGTGCAGGTGTTTGGGCCAGCGAGACCGCCGTGCAGACCGTTCAGGGCCGCAGTGCCGGCGTTCTGTCATGGCTCACCCTGCCCGTGTGCCGGCTCTGCCTGCGCTCAGCATCCGGGGTGCGATGGCCAATGCCGTTGCACCCCTCCCTCTTCCCCCGCGGTTCGGAGGCCAGGTCGGCCGGGGCACGTGGACGCCCTCGCTCCGGGCCTTCCCATCTTCTCTGGGAGGCCTCGAGCCAGGCATGCGTTCTCCGCCATGGCCAGCCAGGCAGGGGACAGATTCGGAGGAGGGGTCCGACCGCATGACTTCCCTTACTCTAGCTAGCAGGCAGATTCTTTCTTTGCTTCCAGAAAGCGTAGGCAAGGTACCACCAGGTTTCAGCATAGGAACATCTCACATTCGGACAGGGCCTACCAGCCCAGACTTTCTCTTTGGTCTCATTTTGGGGTCCTGTGTCTGGTATATAAAGAACACAACACAGTAAACTGGGAAACCATTTTTACTTTCTCACTTTTATTATATTTTATTTGTATTCATTTTGTTATCAATAATCTACAGTTACATGAAGAACATTATGTTTACTAGACTCCCCCCTTCACCAAGCACCCCCCCCCCACAAACCGATGACAGTCACTGTACAGCAGCGTAGTAAGTAAGATGCTGTAGAATCACTACGTGTCTTCTCTGTGTTGCACAGCTCTCCCTGTGCCACGCCCCCCCCCCACATTATAAATGCGAATCATAAGGCCCCCTATCTTTTCCCACACCCTTCTCCCTCCCTTGGCAACGCATCCACCCCAGTCCCTTTCTCTTTGGTAACTGTTACTCCATTCTTGGGTTCTGTGATTCTGCTGCTGTTTTGATCCTTCCGTTTTTCTTTGTTCTTTTACTCCACATATGAGTCAAATCATTTGGTGCTTGTCTTTCTCCGCCTGGCTTATTTCACTGAGCATACTACCCTCTAGCTACATCCATGTTGTGGCAAACGGTAGGATCTGTTTTTGTCTTACGGCTGAGTAATATTCCATTGTGTATATGTACCACCTCTTCTTTATGCATGCCTCTACTGATGGACATTTCCATTTCTTGTCTATTGTAAATAGTGCTGCGATTAACATAGGGGTGCATCTGTCCTCTGCCAACCGGGCTGCCGCATTCCTAGGGTAAATTCCTAGAAGTGGAATTCCTGGGTGAAATGGTATTTCTATTCTGAGCTCCTTGAGGAACCTCCACACAGCTTTCCCCAACGGACGAACTGACTTAGGTTCCCACCAGCAGTGTAGGAGGGTTCCCCTCTCCCACAACCTTGCCCACGTCTGTTGTGTGTCTTCTGGATGGTGGCCATCCTGACTTGTGTGAGGTGATATCTCATGGTGGTTTTAATTTGGATTTCTCTGATGATTAGCCAGGTGGAGCATCTTTTCATGTGCCTGTTGGCCACTTGAATTCCTTGCTTGCGGAAGAGTCTGTTCAGCTCCTCTGCCCATTTTTTGATTGGAGTATTTGCTTTCTGTCTGTTGAGGTGCGTGAACTCTTTATGTGTATTGGATGTCACCCCTTGATCGGATCTGTCATTTATGAATATACTCTCCCATAGTCCAGGATAACTCTTTGTTCTATCGATGGTGTCTTTTGCTGTACAGAGGCTTTTCAGCTTGGTTTTGTCCCCCTTGTTCATTTTTGCGTCTGTTTCCCTTGCCCTTGCCCGGGGAGGTATGTTCATGCAGAAGTCGCCCGTGTTCATGTCCAAGAGATTTTTGCCCATGTTTTTCTCTAAGAGGTTTATGGTTTCATGAGTGACATTCAGGTCTTTGATCCATTTCGGACTTGCTCTTGTGTGTGGGGTTAGACCGTGATCCAGGTTCATTCTCTTACACGTAGCTGTCCTGTTTCTGCCGGCACCATCTGTCGAAGAGACGGTCCCTTCCCCATGGTATGTCCATGGCTCCTTTATCATGTCTGAATTGACCACATGTGTTGGGGTTAATGTGTGGAGTCTCTATTCTGTTGCACTGGTCTGTGGCTCCCTCTTGTGGCAGTGCCAAACTGTCTAGATTACTGTGGCTTCGTACTAGAGCTTGAAGTTGGGAAGGGAGATCCACCCCCACCCGCCCACTTTATTCTTCTTTCTCAGGACCGCTGTGGCTCTTCGTTTGGGGTCTTTGGGGTCTCCATGTGAACTTCTGAACTACTTGTTCCAGTTCGTCGGAGAATGCGGTTGGTGATTCGATAGGGATCGCATCAAATCTGCGTATTGCTTTGGGCAGGATGGCCATTTTGATGATATGCATTGTCCCTAGCCAAGGGCATGGGGTGAGTTTCCAGTTGTTAGGGTCCTCTACGTCCTGTGCTGAGTGTCTTATAGGTTTCAGGGTTTCGGTCTTTCACTTCCTTGGTTTGGTTTATGCCTAGGGATTTTCTTCCTTTTCTGATGCCATTGTGAATGGAATGGTTTTCCTGATCTCTCTTTCTATTCAGTTCACTGTTAGTCTGTTTAGCTCCTCTGCCCATTTTTTCATTGGAGAACTTGCCTCCCCTCTGTTGAGCTGTGTGAGCTCTTTATGTATTTTGGATGTCACCCCTTGATCGGATCTGTCCTTTAGGAATATACTCTCCCATAGTGCAGGAGAACTCCTTAGAACAGAGGCTTTTCAGCTTGGTTTCGTCCCCCTTGTTCATTTTTGCGTCTGTTTCCCTTGCCCTTGCCCGGGGAGGTATGTTCATGCAGAAGTCGCTCGTGTTCATGTCCAAGAGATTTTTGCCCATGTTTTTCTCTAAGAGGTTTATGGTTTCATGAGTGACATTCAGGTCTTTGATCCATTTCGGACTTGCTCTTGTGTGTGGGGTTAGACCGTGCTCCAGGTTCATTCTCTTACATGTAGCTGTCCTGTTTTTGCCGGCACCATCTGTCGAAGAGACGGTCCCTTCCCCATGGTATGTCCATGGCTCCTTTATCATGTCTGAATTGACCACATGTGTTGGGGTTAATGTGTGGAGTCTCTATTCTGTTGCACTGGTCTGTGGCTCCCTCTTGTGGCAGTGCCGAACTGTCTAGGTTACTGTGGCTTCGTAGTAGAGCTGGAAGTTGGGAAGGGAGATCCACCCCCACCCGCCCACTTTATTCTTCCTTCTCAGGACCGCTGTGGCTCTTCATTTGGGGTCTTTGGGGTCTCCAGGTGAACTTTTGGACTACTTGTTCCAGTTGGTTGAAGAATGCGGTTGGTGATTCGATAGGGATCGCATCAAATCTGCGTATTGCTTTGGGCAGGATGGCCATTTTGATGATATGCATTGTCCCTAGCCAAGGGCATGGGGTGAGTTTCCATTTGTCAGTGTCCTCTTTAATTCACGTGGTGAGTGTCTTATAGGTTTCAGGGTTTCGGTCTTTCACTTCCTTGGTTTGGTTTGTGACTAGGTATTTTCTTCATTTGGATGCCATTGTGAATCGAATGGTTTTCCTGGTCACCGTTAGTGTATGGGAAAGCCACAGATTTCTGTGCATTCAGTTTGTGTCCTGCGCCTCTGCTCTTTTCCGATATCTGTTGCAGCCGTTTCGGAGTGAAGTCTTTCGGGTTCTTTTTAAGTCCAATATCATGTCATCTGCAAACAGTGAGAGTTCGACTTCTTCTTTACCAGTCTGGATTCCTTGTATTTGTTTGTTTAGTCTACTTGCCATGGCTAGGACCTCCAGTACTATGTTGAAGAACCGCAGTCAGAGTGGGCATCCCTGTCTTGTTCCCCATCTCAGAGGAACAGCTTTCAGCTTCTCACTGTTCAGTGTGATGTTGGCTGTGGTTTTAACATATGTGGCCTTTCTTATGTTGAGGTACTTGCCCTCCTGACCCATTTTGTTGAGAGTTTTTACCGTGAGTGGATGTTGAGTTTTGTCAGATGCTTTTTCAGCGTCTGTGCAGATGATCATGTTGTTCTTGTCCTTCTTTTTGATTATGTATCACCTGTTCTTTATGCATTCCTCTACTGACGAAAATTTCCATTTCTTGTCTATCGCAAATACTGCTGCGATTAACCTAGGGGTGCATCTGCCTTTTGCTAACCGGGCTGATGCATTCTTGTGGCGTAAATAACTGGAATTGGGATTTCTGGGTCAAATGGTATTTCTATTTTTTGGTTTTTGAGGAACCTCCACACTGCTTTTCCTCAACGGATGAACCAATTTACACTCCCACCACCAGCAGTGTAGGAGGGTTCCCCTCTCTCCACAACCTTGCCATCATCTGTTGTGTGTCTTCTGGGTGGTGGCCATCCTGACTTGTGTGAGGTGATATCTCATGGTGGTATTAGTTTGCGTTTCTGTGATGATAAGCGATGTGGAGCATCTTTTCATGTGCCTGTTGGCCACCTGAATTTCTTGTTTGGAGAAGTGTCTGTTCAGCTCCTCTGCCCATTTTGTGATTGGGATTATTTGCTTTTTGTGTGTGGAAGTGCATGAACACTTAATACGTATTTTAGATGTCAACCCCTCATCGGATGTGTCATCTATGAATATCATCCTCCCATACGGTAAGATGTCTTTGTTCTGCTGATGGTGTTTTAAATAGAATCTTATACCCCCTGCCATTTCATTCCATTCCTGATTCAATTTTTTTTTTTTTTTTCAGGACACCAACCCGCCGAGAAAACTGAAACGAAGAGAAGATGTGATACAGGAACATCGAGCCTAAACTGAGAAGTGAGATGGTGGAGACTGATAGTATCTTTCCATGTGCTGCTTTCAGGTTTCATAGGGAGAAAAGGTTGCCACGGAAATGAGGCCTGGGATGTAGCCATCACCTGATATCGGTGGAGTCACCTAGCCCCTAGCCATTCATGGGAAGGCTTAGCGTGCGGCACTGTTATCTCCTGTGGAGTTACACGTGCGGCGTCCCCCCATTGCAGTTCGGTCAGACCCCTTGTGGGACGGCCCTGACACCGGCCGGGGTGGACCTGAGAGCTCTGGGCTGTCCCAGCGTCCCTCTCAGAACAAGGCCTCAAAAGTGCTCCTCGTGAAGAGATAGAGACAGAGAGAGAGAGATAGATAGAGAGAGAGAGAGAGATAGAGAGAGAGAGAGAGAGAGAGAGAGAGAGAGGGAGGGAGGGAGAGAGGGAGAGGGAGGGACAGGTAATTATGCTCAAGAGACAGGGGCAATTTTTTGCTGTAGCTCCTTGAGCATGTTTCTGATTTTTATGTTGAGATCCCTTTCACGAAGATTGCTCGAGTCCAGTTAGCAGGTTCCTTTGACTTTGACGTTTCCTATTTGTAGGTGGCACCCTCTAGCGCCCAGAAGCTTTTGTCTCTGGAGCTGCTCAGTCCTTGCGGTGATGGCAGGCAGGGGTCACGGGAGCGGTGCCGGTGCCCGCAGGAGGAAAGAGGCCTCTCCTGCTTCCCGGCCGCAGTGCCTGTCTCCACTGCCGGGGCCAGTTTGCGGAGCACGCAGGGAGAAGCCTCTGTGCTTTGCACCTGTAGCTGCCATAGGTGGGGCCGTCCTGTCGCTGGCCTGGTGCGATGGAGGGGGCAGCCTCTTTGCGAGCCGGTGCTGTTGGGGAGGAAGGTGCAGCAGGCCGTGTTGTGTATCAGTCACATCATGGTGGGGAGGCCTTGGAGCTGCATAGCCAGCCAGGGGTCTGGAGCGCCCGGAGCTCCTAAAAGTTCCCCCACCTACGGGGCAGAGTGCACCGGGACAGTTTTGCGCACCTGTGCTTTCTTCTGAGTGGCAAGCTCTGTGCAACCCTTGCCCGTTTCGCAGCTCTCTCGCTGTGACGAAGCCTCTCAGACTGCCCGCCTTTCTTTTGCCCCACAGCGGCCGGATGTGGATCTCCCTGTGTTCCGCAAGTGGCAGGAATGTCAAGTCTCTCCAAGTATTCCACCCGTCTTCGCTTTCCGACCCCACCGATCATCCTCCAGAGCATCCTGTAAGGTAGGTTCGTGCTCCCAGAGCAGATCTGCAGGGCTGGGTGTTCAGCGGTCCTGAGCCTCCACCCGCCTCCCCGGCTCCGTTTCTCTTCCTCCCTCCGCTGAGCTCGGGTGCAGGAAGAAGTGCTGGCGGGGTCCCTCTGGATCACGGCCTTGGTACATCACCCTCCACCTTGAGGTGACGGCCTGCCACGGCAGCCTTCTTTCCCGCTTCTCTTCCAGGATCTGGTGTAGTTGTCATATTCCCATACTGTATGTATGTATGTATGTGGTTTTCGGAGGAGGTTTCCGCCTCCCCTCTCATGCTGCCTGCCATCTTTAATCCTACCAAGCCATCTTTAAAGTTTTGTTCTTTTTCTTTCTCGGTTTCACTTCTGTAGGGGACGTTTTCCCACCCCTTCAACTTGTAGTTTGTCTGTGCGCTTGGATCTCAAGTGAGCCTCCTGTAAGGGAGCACGTAGGTGGTCTTGAGTTTTCATGCATTCATTCAACCCTGTGTCTTTCGATTGGAGCATTTAAAGTCTTTCCCTTTAGTGTGATAATTGATAGCTGTGTCCTTAGTGCACTTCCTAAACTTGATTTCTTTCTTCTTTTTGTTTGTAGTTCTTGTCTGTGCTTTCATCGTTGCTCTCCTGGTTATGAGCTATAGCATTGTTTAGTATTATGCTTTCCTGTCTGTCTGTCCATCCATCTATCTATCTATCTATCTGACTGTCCATCCATCCATCTATCTATCTATCTATCTATCTATCTATCTATCTATCTATCTACCTAATCTATCTACTATCATCTACTTTCATCTATGTGTCTATCTGTCCAAACTATCTAATCTATCACCTATCCGTCTATTATCTATCATCTATATGTATCTATATCAATGTGTCTAGCTAATCTGTGTGAATCTATATCATCTATCTAATCTGTCTAATGTATCTATCATCTATCTAGTCCGTCATCTTATCAATCTGTCTACCTATCGTCTATCTATATGTGTCTGTAGGTGTCTGTCTAATCTGTCCACCTAATCTATCAGCTATCTAATGTGTCTGTCTAATCTCTCTATGTGTATCTATATCATCTATCTAATGTATCATTCTATCTTTGTATCTATCTCATCTATCATCTCCATGAACCTATCAGTCTCATCTAATCTATCCATCTACCTAATGTATCTACCTATTTACTGATTTGGCCCATTTTTATCAACATACTGTCACTAGGTGCACAGTGATTCCTCTGTCTCCTTCTCATTCTTGATTCCTTGTGTTTGTTTCTGTGAGTTAGCTGTGTCTTTGGGTCTTGAGAGGAGTGGCCATGGGTTGGAACATCTGGGTAGGTGGCACGAGTCCGCTGGGGGTAGGTGGCCACCTGGACTCTCTAACCGGTGCGGGCGGGGACCCTCCGGGTGCTCTGCCCTGGGGCTTGCCCTGCTGGGGTGGCTGCGTGAGCTGCGGGGCAGATCCGAGGCCCCACACGGGGCACCCCGGCTGGCCTGCTGGCGCTGAGGCAGGTGCATGCCCAGTAGTTGGTCTGTGTGCCTGCACACCGATGTCACCTCGGTGGCCCTGCTTGGCTGCCCATCTCCAAGAGAGCATGTGTAGTCACAGCTTAAGGGAGCCACCTTTTGGGGACACGCAGGGCTGGTGTGGGCTAGTGGCCCGTGGGCTCACTGTGAGGTGGCAGGCCAGCTAGCTCCTGGGGAAACTGCTCCCCTCTGCTGTCAAGGTGTAGGTGGAGTTTCAGTGCATTTCGGCATTTAGATGGGAGTGAGGTCTACCTGAAATGGAATCGTATAGCATTTAGAGCTATGTTTCTGTTGGATTTGAAAGGATGCTGAGCGTAAAGATTTGGGTGGTGGTGGCTGGAATTCTAGGAATGTTTATGTCCTTGCATTTATTGATTTTCTGTGAAGGGAAGTGATTCTGAGGTAACTTTTTGCTCATGTATGAAGGTGGTGCATAAGGTCATCCCACGTCAGTCATGGTGAGAGATGAAGTGAGGTGGTAGAAGTAAAGCCTGTAGCGCTTGGCCTGATACATAGGAGACACACTGTGGGTGCTCTTTGCTGCTCTCCTGTCCTGGCTTATTATCTTAACTACCGTGACGGTTCAGAGTGGTCCCAGCGACATTTCCAGCAAAATCTTCCTAAAATTGTATAGAAACACATGGCAAGGAAATCCCCAGAAGCTAGTGGAAAACTTTACCCTTTCTGGTCACTGTTTGCAACCTGTTCGCTCTGTCGCGTGTCCCTTTATTACTTTTTCGACCGATACGGGCAGTGGTACACACTCACACAGGCGCGCGCACGCACACACACACACACACACACACACAAACACACACACACAGAACTAAACATGTTTCAAAACCAAAATGAACAGAGAGGTTCTGTGTGTCACAGCAGGAATTTGCTACCAGAGCAGTAGCGGAGAAGAGGGAAGGGGCCCCGTAAGCCAACCCCATCTCCCTCCTCTGGACTTGCCTCCCCCTGGGTTGTCATCCCTTAAACGCTCAGCACGCAGACCTCGCGTCGAGCGTGCACAGTCATAAAACGCGGCTACCTCCACATCCCAGTCACTGGGGCATGGGACATGTTGCATCTTTTGGTGTGGCACAAAACATTATCCCTCGTGTCTGTGAGTCCTTCCTCTGCAGCTGAGTGAAAGAGTAAACAGAGCAGAGACATATTAGCAAGAACAGGATTTAGTGGGAATATACAATACACACACACACATACACACACACAATTTGGGGAAGAGTTTAATGGATAGGAGGATATGAACATCGGCCTTGTCTGGGGCATGGGGATGGGGGCTCTAGACGGCCTTGAGGAGGGTGGTGTGCCCAGCCCTTCACCATCGTCGGGGGTAGGGCTGACTCCGGCAGCGGTGCCACGTGCGGCATCGGGTGGGGCCCGTGAGGATGTTATGGGAGGGGGCCAGGAGGCCGGCGGCTGTGATGACGCCCACGGCCTGGCGTGGGGCCGGTGCGGACCGGAAGACGATGGCACAGTCAGGTGGTGTTGTGTCCATAGGTTCTTCCTCCGCATCACTGTCCGGCCCTAGGCCGGCTGTTGTGATGACGCCCACGGCCTGGTGTGGGGCCGGTGTGGACCGGAAGACGATGGCACAGTCGGGTGGTGTTGTGTCCATAGGTTCGACCTCCGGGTCAGGGTCCGGCCCCAGGCCGGCGGCAGTGATGACGCCCACGGCCTGGTGTGGGGCCGGTGCGGAGTGGAAGACGATGGCCCAGTCGGGTGGTGTTGTGTCCATAGGTTCGTCCTCCGGGTCAGGGTCCGGCCCCAGGCCGGCGGTTGTGATGATGCCCACGGCCTGGTGTGGGGCCGTTGCGGAACGGAGGACGATGGCCCGGTCGGGTGGTGTTGTGTCCATAGGTTCTTCGTCCGCATCACTTTTCGGCCCCAGGCCGGATGTTGTGATGATGCCCTCGGCCCGGCGTGGGGCCGGTGTGGACCAGAAGATGATGGCCCGGGAGCTTGATGTTACCTCCATAGGTTCGTCCTCCACGTCACAGTCCAGCCCGAGGCGGGCGGTTGTGATGATCTCCACGGCCCTGTGTCGGGCCGGTGGGGACCTGACGACGGCAGCCCACGAGGGTGGCGTCGTGTCAGTTAGTCCTTCGTTTGAGGCAGGCAGGAGAATAGCGTATGAAGCTAGGGAGAGCTTCTAACTCCTTCTCAGGCCAAGCTCGCACTGAGCTGCCCAGCTAGGGTGACCTCTGATTGGTCAGCCAGGGGACGCATCACATAGGAGCCCGGGCAACCGTGATATCACCCAGGGGGAACGCATCACGGGGCCCCCACCGCCGTGAGCACACCAGCCCCTCCCACAGGAGCCCCTGCCCAAAGGTCACAGGGCGTGGCCGCAACGCCAAACCCAGTAGAATCCCTTGCCCCCGGGACTGCCCGCTGAGTGCCGTGCAGGTGTTTGGGCCAGCGAGACCGCCGTGCAGACCGTTCAGGGCCGCAGTGCCGGCGTCTGTCATGGCTCACCCTGCCCGTGTGCCGGCTCTGCCTGCGCTCAGCATCCGGGGTGCGATGGCCAATGCCGTGCACCCCTCCCTCTTCCCCCGCGGTTCCGGAGGCCAGGTCGGCCGGGGCACGTGGACCGCCCTCGCTCCGGGCCTTCCCATCTTCTCTGGGAGGCCTCGAGCCAGGCATGCGTTCTCCGCCATGGCCAGCCAGGCAGGGGACAGATTCGGAGGAGGGGTCCGACCGCATGACTTCCCTTACTCTAGCTAGCAGGCAGATTCTTTCTTTGCTTCCCAGAAAGCGTAGGCAAGGTACCACCAGGTTTCAGCATAGGAACATCTCACATTCGGACAGGGCCTACCAGCCCAGACTTTCTCTTTGGTCTCATTTTGGGGTCCTGTGTCTGGTATATAAAGAACACAACACAGTAAACTGGGAAACCATTTTTACTTTCTCACTTTTATTATATTTTATTTGTATTCATTTTGTTATCAATAATCTACAGTTACATGAAGAACATTATGTTTACTAGACTCCCCCCTTCACCAAGCACCCCCCCCCACAAACCGATGACAGTCACTGTACAGCAGCGTAGTAAGTAAGATGCTGTAGAATCACTACGTGTCTTCTCTGTGTTGCACAGCTCTCCCTGTGCCACGCCCCCCCCACATTATAAATGCGAATCATAAGGCCCCCTATCTTTTCCCCACCCTTCTCCCTCCCTTGGCAACGCATCCACCCCAGTCCCTTTCTCTTTGGTAACTGTTACTCCATTCTTGGGTTCTGTGATTCTGCTGCTGTTTTGATCCTTCCGTTTTTCTTTGTTCTTTTATTCCACATATGAGTCAAATCATTTGGTGCTTGTCTTTCTCCGCCTGGCTTATTTCACTGAGCATACTACCCTCTAGCTACATCCATGTTGTGGCAAACGGTAGGATCTGTTTTTGTCTTACGGCTGAGTAATATTCCATTGTGTATATGTACCACCTCTTCTTTATGCATGCCTCTACTGATGGACATTTCCATTTCTTGTCTATTGTAAATAGTGCTGCGATTAACATAGGGGTGCATCTGTCCTCTGCCAACCGGGCTGCCGCATTCCTAGGGTAAATTCCTAGAAGTGGAATTCCTGGGTGAAATGGTATTTCTATTCTGAGCTCCTTGAGGAACCTCCACACAGCTTTCCCCAACGGACGAACTGACTTAGGTTCCCACCAGCAGTGTAGGAGGGTTCCCCTCTCCCACAACCTTGCCCACGTCTGTTGTGTGTCTTCTGGATGGTGGCCATCCTGACTTGTGTGAGGTGATATCTCATGGTGGTTTTAATTTGGATTTCTCTGATGATTAGCCAGGTGGAGCATCTTTTCATGTGCCTGTTGGCCACTTGAATTCCTTGCTTGCGGAAGAGTCTGTTCAGCTCCTCTGCCCATTTTTTGATTGGAGTATTTGCTTTCTGTCTGTTGAGGTGCGTGAACTCTTTATGTGTATTGGATGTCACCCCTTGATCGGATCTGTCATTTATGAATATACTCTCCCATAGTCCAGGATAACTCTTTGTTCTATCGATGGTGTCTTTTGCTGTACAGAGGCTTTTCAGCTTGGTTTTGTCCCCCTTGTTCATTTTTGCGTCTGTTTCCCTTGCCCTTGCCCGGGGAGGTATGTTCATGCAGAAGTCGCCCGTGTTCATGTCCAAGAGATTTTTGCCCATGTTTTTCTCTAAGAGGTTTATGGTTTCATGAGTGACATTCAGGTCTTTGATCCATTTCGGACTTGCTCTTGTGTGTGGGGTTAGACCGTGATCCAGGTTCATTCTCTTACACGTAGCTGTCCTGTTTCTGCCGGCACCATCTGTCGAAGAGACGGTCCCTTCCCCATGGTATGTCCATGGCTCCTTTATCATGTCTGAATTGACCACATGTGTTGGGGTTAATGTGTGGAGTCTCTATTCTGTTGCACTGGTCTGTGGCTCCCTCTTGTGGCAGTGCCAAACTGTCTAGATTACTGTGGCTTCGTACTAGAGCTTGAAGTTGGGAAGGGAGATCCACCCCCACCCGCCCACTTTATTCTTCTTTCTCAGGACCGCTGTGGCTCTTCGTTTGGGGCCTTTGGGGTCTCCATGTGAACTTCTGAACTACTTGTTCCAGTTCGTTGGAGAATGCGGTTGGTGATTCGATAGGGATCGCATCAAATCTGCGTATTGCTTTGGGCAGGATGGCCATTTTGATGATATGCATTGTCCCTAGCCAAGGGCATGGGGTGAGTTTCCAGTTGTTAGGGTCCTCTACGTCCTGTGCTGAGTGTCTTATAGGTTTCAGGGTTTCGGTCTTTCACTTCCTTGGTTTGGTTTATGCCTAGGGATTTTCTTCCTTTTCTGATGCCATTGTGAATGGAATGGTTTTCCTGATCTCTCTTTCTATTCAGTTCACTGTTAGTCTGTTTAGCTCCTCTGCCCATTTTTTCATTGGAGAACTTGCCTCCCCTCTGTTGAGCTGTGTGAGCTCTTTATGTATTTTGGATGTCACCCCTTGATCGGATCTGTCCTTTATGAATATACTCTCCCATAGTGCAGGAGAACTCCTTAGAACAGAGGCTTTTCAGCTTGGTTTCGTCCCCCTTGTTCATTTTTGCGTCTGTTTCCCTTGCCCTTGCCCGGGGAGGTATGTTCATGCAGAAGTCGCTCGTGTTCATGTCCAAGAGATTTTTGCCCATGTTTTTCTCTAAGAGGTTTATGGTTTCATGAGTGACATTCAGGTCTTTGATCCATTTCGGACTTGCTCTTGTGTGTGGGGTTAGACCGTGCTCCAGGTTCATTCTCTTACATGTAGCTGTCCTGTTTTTGCCGGCACCATCTGTCGAAGAGACGGTCCCTTCCCCATGGTATGTCCATGGCTCCTTTATCATGTCTGAATTGACCACATGTGTTGGGGTTAATGTGTGGAGTCTCTATTCTGTTGCACTGGTCTGTGGCTCCCTCTTGTGGCAGTGCCGAACTGTCTAGGTTACTGTGGCTTCGTGGTAGAGCTGGAAGTTGGGAAGGGAGATCCACCCCCACCCGCCCACTTTATTCTTCCTTCTCAGGACCGCTGTGGCTCTTCATTTGGGGTCTTTGGGGTCTCCAGGTGAACTTTTGGACTACTTGTTCCAGTTGGTTGAAGAATGCGGTTGGTGATTCGATAGGGATCGCATCAAATCTGCGTATTGCTTTGGGCAGGATGGCCATTTTGATGATATGCATTGTCCCTAGCCAAGGGCATGGGGTGAGTTTCCATTTGTCAGTGTCCTCTTTAATTCACGTGGTGAGTGTCTTATAGGTTTCAGGGTTTCGGTCTTTCACTTCCTTGGTTTGGTTTGTGACTAGGTATTTTCTTCATTTGGATGCCATTGTGAATCGAATGGTTTTCCTGGTCACCGTTAGTGTATGGGAAAGCCACAGATTTCTGTGCATTCAGTTTGTGTCCTGCGCCTCTGCTCTTTTCCGATATCTGTTGCAGCCGTTTCGGAGTGAAGTCTTTCGGGTTCTTTTTAAGTCCAATATCATGTCATCTGCAAACAGTGAGAGTTCGACTTCTTCTTTACCAGTCTGGATTCCTTGTATTTGTTTGTTTAGTCTACTTGCCATGGCTAGGACCTCCAGTACTATGTTGAAGAACCGCAGTCAGAGTGGGCATCCCTGTCTTGTTCCCCATCTCAGAGGAACAGCTTTCAGCTTCTCACTGTTCAGTGTGATGTTGGCTGTGGTTTTAACATATGTGGCCTTTCTTATGTTGAGGTACTTGCCCTCCTGACCCATTTTGTTGAGAGTTTTTACCGTGAGTGGATGTTGAGTTTTGTCAGATGCTTTTTCAGCGTCTGTGCAGATGATCATGTTGTTCTTGTCCTTCTTTTTGATTATGTATCACCTGTTCTTTATGCATTCCTCTACTGACGAAAATTTCCATTTCTTGTCTATCGCAAATACTGCTGCGATTAACCTAGGGGTGCATCTGCCTTTTGCTAACCGGGCTGATGCATTCTTGTGGCGTAAATAACTGGAATTGGGATTTCTGGGTCAAATGGTATTTCTATTTTTTGGTTTTTGAGGAACCTCCACACTGCTTTTCCTCAACGGATGAACCAATTTACACTCCCACCACCAGCAGTGTAGGAGGGTTCCCCTCTCTCCACAACCTTGCCATCATCTGTTGTGTGTCTTCTGGGTGGTGGCCATCCTGACTTGTGTGAGGTGATATCTCATGGTGGTATTAGTTTGCGTTTCTGTGATGATAAGCGATGTGGAGCATCTTTTCATGTGCCTGTTGGCCACCTGAATTTCTTGTTTGGAGAAGTGTCTGTTCAGCTCCTCTGCCCATTTTGTGATTGGGATTATTTGCTTTTTGTGTGTGGAAGTGCATGAACACTTAATACGTATTTTAGATGTCAACCCCTCATCGGATGTGTCATCTATGAATATCATCCTCCCATACGGTAAGATGTCTTTGTTCTGCTGATGGTGTTTTAAATAGAATCTTATACCCCCTGCCATTTCATTCCATTCCTGATTCAATTTTTTTTTTTTTTTTTCAGGACACCAACCCGCCGAGAAAACTGAAACGAAGAGAAGATGTGATACAGGAACATCGAGCCTAAACTGAGAAGTGAGATGGTGGAGACTGATAGTATCTTTCCATGTGCTGCTTTCAGGTTTCATAGGGAGAAAAGGTTGCCACGGAAATGAGGCCTGGGATGTAGCCATCACCTGATATCGGTGGAGTCACCTAGCCCCTAGCCATTCATGGGAAGGCTTAGCGTGCGGCACTGTTATCTCCTGTGGAGTTACACGTGCGGCGTCCCCCCATTGCAGTTCGGTCAGACCCCTTGTGGGACGGCCCTGACACCGGCCGGGGTGGACCTGAGAGCTCTGGGCTGTCCCAGCGTCCCTCTCAGAACAAGGCCTCAAAAGTGCTCCTCGTGAAGAGATAGAGACAGAGAGAGAGAGATAGATAGAGAGAGAGAGATAGATAGAGAGAGAGAGAGAGAGAGAGAGAGAGAGGGAGGGAGGGAGAGAGGGAGAGGGAGGGACAGGTAATTATGCTCAAGAGACAGGGGCAATTTTTTGCTGTAGCTCCTTGAGCATGTTTCTGATTTTTATGTTGAGATCCCTTTCACGAAGATTGCTCGAGTCCAGTTAGCAGGTTCCTTTGACTTTGACGTTTCCTATTTGTAGGTGGCACCCTCTAGCGCCCAGAAGCTTTTGTCTCTGGAGCTGCTCAGTCCTTGCGGTGATGGCAGGCAGGGGTCACGGGAGCGGTGCCGGTGCCCGCAGGAGGAAAGAGGCCTCTCCTGCTTCCCGGCCGCAGTGCCTGTCTCCACTGCCGGGGCCAGTTTGCGGAGCACGCAGGGAGAAGCCTCTGTGCTTTGCACCTGTAGCTGCCATAGGTGGGGCCGTCCTGTCGCTGGCCTGGTGCGATGGAGGGGGCAGCCTCTTTGCGAGCCGGTGCTGTTGGGGAGGAAGGTGCAGCAGGCCGTGTTGTGTATCAGTCACATCATGGTGGGGAGGCCTTGGAGCTGCATAGCCAGCCAGGGGTCTGGAGCGCCCGGAGCTCCTAAAAGTTCCCCCACCTACGGGGCAGAGTGCACCGGGACAGTTTTGCGCACCTGTGCTTTCTTCTGAGTGGCAAGCTCTGTGCAACCCTTGCCCGTTTCGCAGCTCTCTCGCTGTGACGAAGCCTCTCAGACTGCCCGCCTTTCTTTTGCCCCACAGCGGCCGGATGTGGATCTCCCTGTGTTCCGCAAGTGGCAGGAATGTCAAGTCTCTCCAAGTATTCCACCCGTCTTCGCTTTCCGACCCCACCGATCATCCTCCAGAGCATCCTGTAAGGTAGGTTCGTGCTCCCAGAGCAGATCTGCAGGGCTGGGTGTTCAGCGGTCCTGAGCCTCCACCCGCCTCCCCGGCTCCGTTTCTCTTCCTCCCTCCGCTGAGCTCGGGTGCAGGAAGAAGTGCTGGCGGGGTCCCTCTGGATCACGGCCTTGGTACATCACCCTCCACCTTGAGGTGACGGCCTGCCACGGCAGCCTTCTTTCCCGCTTCTCTTCCAGGATCTGGTGTAGTTGTCATATTCCCATACTGTATGTATGTATGTATGTGGTTTTCGGAGGAGGTTTCCGCCTCCCCTCTCATGCTGCCTGCCATCTTTAATCCTACCAAGCCATCTTTAAAGTTTTGTTCTTTTTCTTTCTCGGTTTCACTTCTGTAGGGGACGTTTTCCCACCCCTTCAACTTGTAGTTTGTCTGTGCGCTTGGATCTCAAGTGAGCCTCCTGTAAGGGAGCACGTAGGTGGTCTTGAGTTTTCATGCATTCATTCAACCCTGTGTCTTTCGATTGGAGCATTTAAAGTCTTTCCCTTTAGTGTGATAATTGATAGCTGTGTCCTTAGTGCACTTCCTAAACTTGATTTCTTTCTTCTTTTTGTTTGTAGTTCTTGTCTGTGCTTTCATCGTTGCTCTCCTGGTTATGAGCTATAGCATTGTTTAGTATTATGCTTTCCTGTCTGTCTGTCCATCCATCTATCTATCTATCTATCTATCTATCTATCTATCTATCTATCTATCTATATCTACCTACCTAATCTATCTACTATCATCTACTTTCATCTATGTGTCTATCTGTCCAAACTACCTAATCTATCACCTATCCGTCTATTATCTATCATCTATATGTATCTATATCAATGTGTCTAGCTAATCTGTGTGAATCTATATCATCTATCTAATCTGTCTAATGTATCTATCATCTATCTAGTCCGTCATCTTATCAATCTGTCTACCTATCGTCTATCTATATGTGTCTGTAGGTGTCTGTCTAATCTGTCCACCTAATCTATCAGCTATCTAATGTGTCTGTCTAATCTCTCTATGTGTATCTATATCATCTATCTAATGTATCATTCTATCTTTGTATCTATCTCATCTATCATCTCCATGAACCTATCAGTCTCATCTAATCTATCCATCTACCTAATGTATCTACCTATTTACTGATTTGGGCCCATTTTTATCAACATACTGTCACTAGGTGCCACAGTGATTCCTCTGTCTCCTTCTCATTCTTGATTCCTTGTGTTTGTTTCTGTGAGTTAGCTGTGTCTTTGGGTCTTGTGAGGAGTGGGCATGGGTTGGAACATCTGGGTAGGTGGCACGAGTCCGCTGGGGGGAGGTGGCCACCTGGGCTCTCTAACCGGTGCGGGCGGGGGCCCTCCGGGTGCTCTGCCCTGGGGGCTGGCCCTGCTGGGGTGGCTGCGTGAGCTGCGGGGGCAGATCCGAGGCCCCACACGGGGCACCCCGGCTGGCCTGCTGGCGCTGAGGCAGGTGCATGCCCAGTAGTTTGGTCTGTGTGCCTGCACACCGATGTCCCCTCGGTGGCCCTGCTTGGCTGCCCATCTCCAAGAGAGCATGTGTAGTCACAGCTTAAGGGAGCCACCTTTTGGGGACACGCAGGGCTGGTGTGGGCTAGTGGCCCGTGGGCTCACTGTGAGGTGGCAGGCCAGCTAGCTCCTGGGGAAACTGCTCCCCTCTGCTGTCAAGGTGTAGGTGGAGTTTCAGTGCATTTCGGCATTTAGATGGGAGTGAGGACTACCTGAAATGGAATGTTATAGCATTTAGAGCTATGTTTCTGTTGGATTTGAAAGGATGCTGAGCGTAAAGATTTGGGTGGTGGTGGCTGGAATTCTAGGAATGTTTATGTCCTTGCATTTATTGATTTTCTGTGAAGGGAAGTGATTCTGAGGTAACTTTTTGCTCATGTATGAAGGTGGTGCATAAGGTCATCCCACGTCAGTCATGGTGAGAGATGAAGTGAGGTGGTAGAAGTAAAGCCTGTAGCGCTTGGCCTGATACATAGGAGACACACTGTGGGTGCTCTTTGCTGCTCTCCTGTCCTGGCTTATTATCTTAACTACCGTGACGGTTCAGAGTGGTCCCAGCGACATTTCCAGCAAAATCTTCCTAAAATTGTATAGAAACACATGGCAAGGAAATCCCCAGAAGCTAGTGGAAAACTTTACCCTTTCTGGTCACTGTTTGCAACCTGTTCGCTCTGTCGCGTGTCCCTTTATTACTTTTTCGACCGATACGGGCAGTGGTACACACTCACACAGGCGCGCGCGCGCGCGCGCACACACACACACACACACACACACACACACACACACACAGAACTAAACATGTTTCAAAACCAAAATGAACAGAGAGGTTCTGTGTGTCACAGCAGGAATTTGCTACCAGAGCAGTAGCGGAGAAGAGGGAAGGGGCCCCGTAAGCCAACCCCATCTCCCTCCTCTGGACTTGCCTCCCCCTGGGTTGTCATCCCTTAAACGCTCAGCACGCAGACCTCGCGTCGAGCGTGCACAGTCATAAAACGCGGCTACCTCCACATCCCAGTCACTGGGGCATGGGACATGTTGCATCTTTGGTGTGGCACAAAACATTATCCCTCGTGTCTGTGAGTCCTTCCTCTGCAGCTGAGTGAAAGAGTAAACAGAGCAGAGACATATTAGCAAGAACAGGATTTAGTGGGAATATACAATACACACACACACATACACACACACAATTTGGGGAAGAGTTTAATGGATAGGAGGATATGAACATCGGCCTTGTCTGGGGCATGGGGATGGGGGCTCTAGACGGCCTTGAGGAGGGTGGTGTGCCCAGCCCTTCACCATCGTCGGGGGTAGGGCTGACTCCGGCAGCGGTGCCACGTGCGGCATCGGGTGGGGCCCGTGAGGATGTTATGGGAGGGGGCCAGGAGGCCGGCGGCTGTGATGACGCCCACGGCCTGGCGTGGGGCCGGTGCGGACCGGAAGACGATGGCACAGTCGGGTGGTGTTGTGTCCATAGGTTCTTCCTCCGCATCACTGTCCGGCCCTAGGCCGGCTGTTGTGATGACGCCCACGGCCTGGTGTGGGGCCGGTGTGGACCGGAAGACGATGGCACAGTCGGGTGGTGTTGTGTCCATAGGTTCTTCCTCCGCATCACTGTCCGGCCCTAGGCCGGCTGTTGTGATGATACACACGGCCTGGTGTGGGGCCGGTGCAGACCGGAAGACGATGGCCCGGTCGGGTGGTGTTGTGTCCATAGGTTCGTCCTCCGGGTCAGGGTCCGGCCCCAGGCCGGCGGTTGTGATGATGCCCACGGCCTGGTGTGGTGCCGGTGCGGACCGGAGGACGATGGCCCAGTCGGGTGGTGTTGTGTCCATAGGTTCTTCGTCCGCATCACTTTTCGGCCCCAGGCCGGATGTTGTGATGATGCCCTCGGCCCGGCATGGGGCCGGTGTGGACCAGAAGATGATGGCCCGGGAGCTTGATGTTACCTCCATAGGTTCGTCCTCCACGTCACAGTCCAGCCCGAGGCGGGCGGTTGTGATGATCTCCACGGCCCTGTGTCGGGCCGGTGGGGACCTGACGACGGCAGCCCACGAGGGTGGCGTCGTGTCAGTTAGTCCTTCGTTTGAGGCAGGCAGGAGAATAGCGTATGAAGCTAGGGAGAGCTTCTAACTCCTTCTCAGGCCAAGCTCGCACTGAGCTGCCCAGCTAGGGTGACCTCTGATTGGTCAGCCAGGGGACGCATCACATAGGAGCCCGGGCAACCGTGATGTCACCCAGGGGGAACGCATCACGGGCCCCCCCCCGCCGTGAGCACACCAGCCCCTCCCACAGGAGCCCCTGCCCAAAGGTCACAGGGCGTGGCCGCAACGCCAAACCCAGTAGAATCCCTTGCCCCCGGGACTGCCCGCTGAGTGCCGTGCAGGTGTTTGGGCCAGCGAGACCGCCGTGCAGACCGTTCAGGGGCACAGTGCCGGCGTCTGTCATGGCTCACACTGCCCGTGTGCCGGCCCTGCCTGCGCTCAGCATCCGGGGTGCGATGGCCAATGCCGTGCACCCCTCCCTCTTCCCCCGCGGTTTCCGGAGGCCAGGTCGGCCGGGGCACGTGGACGCCCCTCGCTCCCGGGCCTTCCCATCTTCTCTGGGAGGCCTCGAGCCAGGCATGCGTTCTCCGCCATGGCCAGCCAGGCAGGGGACAGATTCGGAGGAGGGGTCCGACCGCATGACTTCCCTTACTCTAGCTAGCAGGCAGATTCTTTCTTTGCTTCCCAGAAAGCGTAGGCAAGGTACCACCAGGTTTCAGCATAGGAACATCTCACATTCGGACAGGGCCTACCAGCCCAGACTTTCTCTTTGGTCTCATTTTGGGGTCCTGTGTCTGGTATATAAAGAACACAACACAGTAAACTGGGAAACCATTTTTACTTTCTCACTTTTATTATATTTTATTTTTATTCATTTTGTTATCAATAATCTACAGTTACATGAAGAACATTATGTTTACTAGACTCCCCCCTTCACCAAGCACCCCCCCCCCCACAAACCGATGACAGTCACTGTACAGCAGTGTAGTAAGTAAGATGCTGTAGAATCACTACGTGTCTTCTCTGTGTTGCACAGCTCTCCCTGTGCCACGCCCCCCCCCCCACATTATAAATGCGAATCATAAGGCCCCCTATCTTTTCCCCACCCTTCTCCCTCCCTTGGCAACGCATCCACCCCAGTCCCTTTCTCTTTGGTAACTGTTACTCCATTCTTGGGTTCTGTGATTCTGCTGCTGTTTTGATCCTTCCGTTTTTCTTTGTTCTTTTACTCCACATATGAGTCAAATCATTTGGTGCTTGTCTTTCTCTGCCTGGCTTATTTCACTGAGCATACTACCCTCTAGCTACATCCATGTTGTGGCAAACGGTAGGATCTGTTTTTGTCTTACGGCTGAGTAATATTCCATTGTGTATATGTACCACCTCTTCTTTATGCATGCCTCTACTGATGGACATTTCCATTTCTTGTCTATTGTAAATAGTGCTGCGATTAACATAGGGGTGCATCTGTCCTCTGCCAACCGGGCTGCCGCATTCCTAGGGTAAATTCCTAGAAGTGGAATTCCTGGGTGAAATGGTATTTCTATTCTGAGCTCCTTGAGGAACCTCCACACAGCTTTCCCCAACGGACGAACTGACTTAGGTTCCCACCAGCAGTGTAGGAGGGTTCCCCTCTCCCACAACCTTGCCCACATCTGTTGTGTGTCTTCTGGATGGTGGCCATCCTGACTTGTGTGAGGTGATATCTCATGGTGGTTTTAATTTGGATTTCTCTGATGATTAGCCAGGTGGAGCATCTTTTCATGTGCCTGTTGGCCACTTGAATTCCTTGCTTGCGGAAGAGTCTGTTCAGCTCCTCTGCCCATTTTTTGATTGGAGTATTTGCTTTCTGTCTGTTGAGGTGCGTGAACTCTTTATGTGTATTGGATGTCACCCCTTGATCGGATCTGTCATTTATGAATATACTCTCCCATAGTCCAGGATAACTCTTTGTTCTATCGATGGTGTCTTTTGCTGTACAGAGGCTTTTCAGCTTGGTTTTGTCCCCCTTGTTCATTTTTGCGTCTGTTTCCCTTGCCCTTGCCCGGGGAGGTATGTTCATGCAGAAGTCGCCCGTGTTCATGTCCAAGAGATTTTTGCCCATGTTTTTCTCTAAGAGGTTTATGGTTTCATGAGTGACATTCAGGTCTTTGATCCATTTCGGACTTGCTCTTGTGTGTGGGGTTAGACCGTGATCCAGGTTCATTCTCTTACACGTAGCTGTCCTGTTTCTGCCGGCACCATCTGTCGAAGAGACGGTCCCTTCCCCATGGTATGTCCATGGCTCCTTTATCATGTCTGAATTGACCACATGTGTTGGGGTTAATGTGTGGAGTCTCTATTCTGTTGCACTGGTCTGTGGCTCCCTCTTGTGGCAGTGCCAAACTGTCTAGATTACTGTGGCTTCGTACTAGAGCTTGAAGTTGGGAAGGGAGATCCACCCCCACCCGCCCACTTTATTCTTCTTTCTCAGGACCGCTGTGGCTCTTCGTTTGGGGTCTTTGGGGTCTCCATGTGAACTTCTGAACTACTTGTTCCAGTTCGTTGGAGAATGCGGTTGGTGATTCGATAGGGATCGCATCAAATCTGCGTATTGCTTTGGGCAGGATGGCCATTTTGATGATATGCATTGTCCCTAGCCAAGGGCATGGGGTGAGTTTCCAGTTGTTAGGGTCCTCTACGTCCTGTGCTGAGTGTCTTATAGGTTTCAGGGTTTCGGTCTTTCACTTCCTTGGTTTGGTTTATGCCTAGGGATTTTCTTCCTTTTCTGATGCCATTGTGAATGGAATGGTTTTCCTGATCTCTCTTTCTATTCAGTTCACTGTTAGTCTGTTTAGCTCCTCTGCCCATTTTTTCATTGGAGAACTTGCCTCCCCTCTGTTGAGCTGTGTGAGCTCTTTATGTATTTTGGATGTCACCCCTTGATCGGATCTGTCCTTTATGAATATACTCTCCCATAGTGCAGGAGAACTCCTTAGAACAGAGGCTTTTCAGCTTGGTTTCGTCCCCCTTGTTCATTTTTGCGTCTGTTTCCCTTGCCCTTGCCCGGGGAGGTATGTTCATGCAGAAGTCGCTCGTGTTCATGTCCAAGAGATTTTTGCCCATGTTTTTCTCTAAGAGGTTTATGGTTTCATGAGTGACATTCAGGTCTTTGATCCATTTCGGACTTGCTCTTGTGTGTGGGGTTAGACCGTGCTCCAGGTTCATTCTCTTACATGTAGCTGTCCTGTTTTTGCCGGCACCATCTGTCGAAGAGACGGTCCCTTCCCCATGGTATGTCCATGGCTCCTTTATCATGTCTGAATTGACCACATGTGTTGGGGTTAATGTGTGGAGTCTCTATTCTGTTGCACTGGTCTGTGGCTCCCTCTTGTGGCAGTGCCGAACTGTCTAGGTTACTGTGGCTTCGTGGTAGAGCTGGAAGTTGGGAAGGGAGATCCACCCCCACCCGCCCACTTTATTCTTCCTTCTCAGGACCGCTGTGGCTCTTCATTTGGGGTCTTTGGGGTCTCCAGGTGAACTTTTGGACTACTTGTTCCAGTTGGTTGAAGAATGCGGTTGGTGATTCGATAGGGATCGCATCAAATCTGCGTATTGCTTTGGGCAGGATGGCCATTTTGATGATATGCATTGTCCCTAGCCAAGGGCATGGGGTGAGTTTCCATTTGTCAGTGTCCTCTTTAATTCACGTGGTGAGTGTCTTATAGGTTTCAGGGTTTCGGTCTTTCACTTCCTTGGTTTGGTTTGTGACTAGGTATTTTCTTCATTTTGATGCCATTGTGGATCGAATGGTTTTCCTGGTCACCGTTAGTGTATGGGAAAGCCACAGATTTCTGTGCATTCAGTTTGTGTCCTGCGCCTCTGCTCTTTTCCGATATCTGTTGCAGCCGTTTCGGAGTGAAGTCTTTCGGGTTCTTTTTAAGTCCAATATCATGTCATCTGCAAACAGTGAGAGTTCGACTTCTTCTTTACCAGTCTGGATTCCTTGTATTTGTTTGTTTAGTCTACTTGCCATGGCTAGGACCTCCAGTACTATGTTGAAGAACCGCAGTCAGAGTGGGCATCCCTGTCTTGTTCCCCATCTCAGAGGAACAGCTTTCAGCTTCTCACTGTTCAGTGTGATGTTGGCTGTGGTTTTAACATATGTGGCCTTTCTTATGTTGAGGTACTTGCCCTCCTGACCCATTTTGTTGAGAGTTTTTACCGTGAGTGGATGTTGAGTTTTGTCAGATGCTTTTTCAGCGTCTGTGCAGATGATCATGTTGTTCTTGTCCTTCTTTTTGATTATGTATCACCTGTTCTTTATGCATTCCTCTACTGACGAAAATTTCCATTTCTTGTCTATCGCAAATACTGCTGCGATTAACCTAGGGGTGCATCTGCCTTTTGCTAACCGGGCTGATGCATTCTTGTGGCGTAAATAACTGGAATTGGGATTTCTGGGTCAAATGGTATTTCTATTTTTTGGTTTTTGAGGAACCTCCACACTGCTTTTCCTCAACGGATGAACCAATTTACACTCCCACCACCAGCAGTGTAGGAGGGTTCCCCTCTCTCCACAACCTTGCCATCATCTGTTGTGTGTCTTCTGGGTGGTGGCCATCCTGACTTGTGTGAGGTGATATCTCATGGTGGTATTAGTTTGCGTTTCTGTGATGATAAGCGATGTGGAGCATCTTTTCATGTGCCTGTTGGCCACCTGAATTTCTTGTTTGGAGAAGTGTCTGTTCAGCTCCTCTGCCCATTTTGTGATTGGGATTATTTGCTTTTTGTGTGTGGAAGTGCATGAACACTTAATACGTATTTTAGATGTCAACCCCTCATCGGATGTGTCATCTATGAATATCATCCTCCCATACGGTAAGATGTCTTTGTTCTGCTGATGGTGTTTTAAATAGAATCTTATACCCCCTGCCATTTCATTCCATTCCTGATTCAATTTTTTTTTTTGTTTTTCAGGACACCAACCCGCCGAGAAAACTGAAACGAAGAGAAGATGTGATACAGGAACATCGAGCCTAAACTGAGAAGTGAGATGGTGGAGACTGATAGTATCTTTCCATGTGCTGCTTTCAGGTTTCATAGGGAGAAAAGGTTGCCACGGAAATGAGGCCTGGGATGTAGCCATCACCTGATATCGGTGGAGTCACCTAGCCCCTAGCCATTCATGGGAAGGCTTAGCGTGCGGCACTGTTATCTCCTGTGGAGTTACACGTGCGGCGTCCCCCCATTGCAGTTCGGTCAGACCCCTTGTGGGACGGCCCTGACACCGGCCGGGGTGGACCTGAGAGCTCTGGGCTGTCCCAGCGTCCCTCTCAGAACAAGGCCTCAAAAGTGCTCCTCGTGAAGAGATAGAGACAGAGAGAGAGAGATAGATAGAGAGAGAGAGATAGATAGAGAGAGAGAGAGATAGAGAGAGAGAGGGAGGGAGGGAGAGAGGGAGAGGGAGGGACAGGTAATTATGCTCAAGAGACAGGGGCAATTTTTTGCTGTAGCTCCTTGAGCATGTTTCTGATTTTTATGTTGAGATCCCTTTCACGAAGATTGCTCGAGTCCAGTTAGCAGGTTCCTTTGACTTTGACGTTTCCTATTTGTAGGTGGCACCCTCTAGCGCCCAGAAGCTTTTGTCTCTGGAGCTGCTCAGTCCTTGGGGTGATGGCAGGCAGGGGTCACGGGAGCGGTGCCGGTGCCCGCAGGAGGAAAGAGGCCTCTCCTGCTTCCCGGCCGCAGTGCCTGTCTCCACTGCCGGGGCCAGTTTGCGGAGCACGCAGGGAGAAGCCTCTGTGCTTTGCACCTGTAGCTGCCATAGGTGGGGCCGTCCTGTCGCTGGCCTGGTGCGATGGAGGGGGCAGCCTCTTTGCGAGCCGGTGCTGTTGGGGAGGAAGGTGCAGCAGGCCGTGTTGTGTATCAGTCACATCATGGTGGGGAGGCCTTGGAGCTGCATAGCCAGCCAGGGGTCTGGAGCGCCCGGAGCTCCTAAAAGTTCCCCCACCTACGGGGCAGAGTGCACCGGGACAGTTTTGCGCACCTGTGCTTCCTTCTGAGTGGCAAGCTCTGTGCAACCCTTGCCCGTTTCGCAGCTCTCTCGCTGTGACGAAGCCTCTCAGACTGCCCGCCTTTCTTTTGCCCCACAGCGGCCGGATGTGGATCTCCCTGTGTTCCGCAAGTGGCAGGAATGTCAAGTCTCTCCAAGTATTCCACCCGTCTTCGCTTTCCGACCCCACCGATCATCCTCCAGAGCATCCTGTAAGGTAGGTTCGTGCTCCCAGAGCAGATCTGCAGGGCTGGGTGTTCAGCGGTCCTGAGCCTCCACCCGCCTCCCCGGCTCCGTTTCTCTTCCTCCCTCCGCTGAGCTCGGGTGCAGGAAGAAGTGCTGGCGGGGTCCCTCTGGATCACGGCCTTGGTACATCACCCTCCACCTTGAGGTGACGGCCTGCCACGGCAGCCTTCTTTCCCGCTTCTCTTCCAGGATCTGGTGTAGTTGTCATATTCCCATACTGTATGTATGTATGTATGTGGTTTTCGGAGGAGGTTTCCGCCTCCCCTCTCATGCTGCCTGCCATCTTTAATCCTACCAAGCCATCTTTAAAGTTTTGTTCTTTTTCTTTCTCGGTTTCACTTCTGTAGGGGACGTTTTCCCACCCCTTCAACTTGTAGTTTGTCTGTGCGCTTGGATCTCAAGTGAGCCTCCTGTAAGGGAGCACGTAGGTGGTCTTGAGTTTTCATGCATTCATTCAACCCTGTGTCTTTCGATTGGAGCATTTAAAGTCTTTCCCTTTAGTGTGATAATTGATAGCTGTGTCCTTAGTGCACTTCCTAAACTTGATTTCTTTCTTCTTTTTGTTTGTAGTTCTTGTCTGTGCTTTCATCGTTGCTCTCCTGGTTATGAGCTATAGCATTGTTTAGTATTATGCTTTCCTGTCTGTCTGTCCATCCATCATCTATCTATCTATCTATCTATCTATCTATCTATCTATCTATCTATCTATCTATCTACCTAATCTATCTACTATCATCTACTTTCATCTATGTGTCTATCTGTCCAAACTATCTAATCTATCACCTATCCGTCTATTATCTATCATCTATATGTATCTATATCAATGTGTCTAGCTAATCTGTGTGAATCTATATCATCTATCTAATCTGTCTAATGTATCTATCATCTATCTAGTCCGTCATCTTATCAATCTGTCTACCTATCGTCTATCTATATGTGTCTGTAGGTGTCTGTCTAATCTGTCCACCTAATCTATCAGCTATCTAATGTGTCTGTCTAATCTCTCTATGTGTATCTATATCATCTATCTAATGTATCATTCTATCTTTGTATCTATCTCATCTATCATCTCCATGAACCTATCAGTCTCATCTAATCTATCCATCTACCTAATGTATCTACCTATTTACTGATTTGGCCCATTTTTATCAACATACTGTCACTAGGTGCACAGTGATTCCTCTGTCTCCTTCTCATTCTTGATTCCTTGTGTTTGTTTCTGTGAGTTAGCTGTGTCTTTGGGTCTTGAGAGGAGTGGCCATGGGTTGGAACATCTGGGTAGGTGGCACGAGTCCGCTGGGGGTAGGTGGCCACCTGGACTCTCTAACCGGTGCGGGCGGGGACCCTCCGGGTGCTCTGCCCTGGGGCTGGCCCTGCTGGGGTGGCTGCGTGAGCTGCGGGGCAGATCCGAGGCCCCACACGGGGCACCCCGGCTGGCCTGCTGGCGCTGAGGCAGGTGCATGCCCAGTAGTTGGTCTGTGTGCCTGCACACCGATGTCACCTCGGTGGCCCTGCTTGGCTGCCCATCTCCAAGAGAGCATGTGTAGTCACAGCTTAAGGGAGCCACCTTTTGGGGACACGCAGGGCTGGTGTGGGCTAGTGGCCCGTGGGCTCACTGTGAGGTGGCAGGCCAGCTAGCTCCTGGGGAAACTGCTCCCCTCTGCTGTCAAGGTGTAGGTGGAGTTTCAGTGCATTTCGGCATTTAGATGGGAGTGAGGTCTACCTGAAATGGAATCGTATAGCATTTAGAGCTATGTTTCTGTTGGATTTGAAAGGATGCTGAGCGTAAAGATTTGGGTGGTGGTGGCTGGAATTCTAGGAATGTTTATGTCCTTGCATTTATTGATTTTCTGTGAAGGGAAGTGATTCTGAGGTAACTTTTTGCTCATGTATGAAGGTGGTGCATAAGGTCATCCCACGTCAGTCATGGTGAGAGATGAAGTGAGGTGGTAGAAGTAAAGCCTGTAGCGCTTGGCCTGATACATAGGAGACACACTGTGGGTGCTCTTTGCTGCTCTCCTGTCCTGGCTTATTATCTTAACTACCGTGACGGTTCAGAGTGGTCCCAGCGACATTTCCAGCAAAATCTTCCTAAAATTGTATAGAAACACATGGCAAGGAAATCCCCAGAAGCTAGTGGAAAACTTTACCCTTTCTGGTCACTGTTTGCAACCTGTTCGCTCTGTCGCGTGTCCCTTTATTACTTTTTCGACCGATACGGGCAGTGGTACACACCCACACAAGCGCGCGCGCGCGCACACACACACACACACACACACACACACACACACACACACACAGAACTAAACATGTTTCAAAACCAAAATGAACAGAGAGGTTCTGTGTGTCACAGCAGGAATTTGCTACCAGAGCAGTAGCGGAGAAGAGGGAAGGGGCCCCGTAAGCCAACCCCATCTCCCTCCTCTGGACTTGCCTCCCCCTGGGTTGTCATCCCTTAAACGCTCAGCACGCAGACCTCGCGTCGAGCGTGCACAGTCATAAAACGCGGCTACCTCCACATCCCAGTCACTGGGGCATGGGACATGTTGCATCTTTTGGTGTGGCACAAAACATTATCCCTCGTGTCTGTGAGTCCTTCCTCTGCAGCTGAGTGAAAGAGTAAACAGAGCAGAGACATATTAGCAAGAACAGGATTTAGTGGGAATATACAATACACACACACACATACACACACACAATTTGGGGAAGAGTTTAATGGATAGGAGGATATGAACATCGGCCTTGTCTGGGGCATGGGGATGGGGGCTCTAGACGGCCTTGAGGAGGGTGGTGTGCCCAGCCCTTCACCATCGTCGGGGGTAGGGCTGACTCCGGCAGCGGTGCCACGTGCGGCATCGGGTGGGGCCCGTGAGGATGTTATGGGAGGGGGCCAGGAGGCCGGCGGCTGTGATGACGCCCACGGCCTGGCGTGGGGCCGGTGCGGACCGGAAGACGATGGCACAGTCGGGTGGTGTTGTGTCCATAGGTTCTTCCTCCGCATCACTGTCCGGCCCTAGGCCGGCTGTTGTGATGACGCCCACGGCCTGGTGTGGGGCCGGTGTGGACCGGAAGACGATGGCACAGTCGGGTGGTGTTGTGTCCATAGGTTCTTCCTCCGCATCACTGTCCGGCCCTAGGCCGGCTGTTGTGATGACGCCCACGGCCTGGTGTGGGGCCGGTGTGGACCGGAAGACGATGGCACAGTCGGGTGGTGTTGTGTCCATAGGTTCTTCCTCCGCATCACTGTCCGGCCCTAGGCCGGCTGTTGTGATGATACCCACGGCCTGGTGTGGGGCCGGTGCAGACCGGAAGACGATGGCCCGGTCGGGTGGTGTTGTGTCCATAGGTTCTTCGTCCGCATCACTTTTCGGCCCCAGGCCGGATGTTGTGATGATGCCCTCGGCCCGGCATGGGGCCGGTGTGGACCAGAAGATGATGGCCCGGGAGCTTGATGTTACCTCCATAGGTTCGTCCTCCACGTCACAGTCCAGCCCGAGGCGGGCGGTTGTGATGATCTCCACGGCCCTGTGTCGGGCCGGTGGGGACCTGACGACGGCAGCCCACGAGGGTGGCGTCGTGTCAGTTAGTCCTTCGTTTGAGGCAGGCAGGAGAATAGCGTATGAAGCTAGGGAGAGCTTCTAACTCCTTCTCAGGCCAAGCTCGCACTGAGCTGCCCAGCTAGGGTGACCTCTGATTGGTCAGCCAGGGGACGCATCACATAGGAGCCCGGGCAACCGTGATGTCACCCAGGGGGAACGCATCACGGGGCCCCCACCGCCGTGAGCACACCAGCCCCTCCCACAGGAGCCCCTGCCCAAAGGTCACAGGGCGTGGCCGCAACGCCAAACCCAGTAGAATCCCTTGCCCCCGGGACTGCCCGCTGAGTGCCGTGCAGGTGTTTGGGCCAGCGAGACCGCCGTGCAGACCGTTCAGGGCCGCAGTGCCGGCGTCTGTCATGGCTCACCCTGCCCGTGTGCCGGCTCTGCCTGCGCTCAGCATCCGGGGTGCGATGGCCAATGCCGTGCACCCCTCCCTCTTCCCCCGCGGTTCCGGAGGCCAGGTCGGCCGGGGCACGTGGACCGCCCTCGCTCCGGGCCTTCCCATCTTCTCTGGGAGGCCTCGAGCCAGGCATGCGTTCTCCGCCATGGCCAGCCAGGCAGGGGACAGATTCGGAGGAGGGGTCCGACCGCATGACTTCCCTTACTCTAGCTAGCAGGCAGATTCTTTCTTTGCTTCCCAGAAAGCGTAGGCAAGGTACCACCAGGTTTCAGCATAGGAACATCTCACATTCGGACAGGGCCTACCAGCCCAGACTTTCTCTTTGGTCTCATTTTGGGGTCCTGTGTCTGGTATATAAAGAACACAACACAGTAAACTGGGAAACCATTTTTACTTTCTCACTTTTATTATATTTTATTTTTATTCATTTTGTTATCAATAATCTACAGTTACATGAAGAACATTATGTTTACTAGACTCCCCCCTTCACCAAGCACCCCCCCCCCCACAAACCGATGACAGTCACTGTACAGCAGCGTAGTAAGTAAGATGCTGTAGAATCACTACGTGTCTTCTCTGTGTTGCACAGCTCTCCCTGTGCCACGCCCCCTCCCCCACATTATAAATGCGAATCATAAGGCCCCCTATCTTTTCCCCACCCTTCTCCCTCCCTTGGCAACGCATCCACCCCAGTCCCTTTCTCTTTGGTAACTGTTACTCCATTCTTGGGTTCTGTGATTCTGCTGCTGTTTTGATCCTTCCGTTTTTCTTTGTTCTTTTACTCCACATATGAGTCAAATCATTTGGTGCTTGTCTTTCTCTGCCTGGCTTATTTCACTGAGCATACTACCCTCTAGCTACATCCATGTTGTGGCAAACGGTAGGATCTGTTTTTGTCTTACGGCTGAGTAATATTCCATTGTGTATATGTACCACCTCTTCTTTATGCATGCCTCTACTGATGGACATTTCCATTTCTTGTCTATTGTAAATAGTGCTGCGATTAACATAGGGGTGCATCTGTCCTCTGCCAACCGGGCTGCCGCATTCCTAGGGTAAATTCCTAGAAGTGGAATTCCTGGGTGAAATGGTATTTCTATTCTGAGCTCCTTGAGGAACCTCCACACAGCTTTCCCCAACGGACGAACTGACTTAGGTTCCCACCAGCAGTGTAGGAGGGTTCCCCTCTCCCACAACCTTGCCCACATCTGTTGTGTGTCTTCTGGATGGTGGCCATCCTGACTTGTGTGAGGTGATATCTCATGGTGGTTTTAATTTGGATTTCTCTGATGATTAGCCAGGTGGAGCATCTTTTCATGTGCCTGTTGGCCACTTGAATTCCTTGCTTGCGGAAGAGTCTGTTCAGCTCCTCTGCCCATTTTTTGATTGGAGTATTTGCTTTCTGTCTGTTGAGGTGCGTGAACTCTTTATGTGTATTGGATGTCACCCCTTGATCGGATCTGTCATTTATGAATATACTCTCCCATAGTCCAGGATAACTCTTTGTTCTATCGATGGTGTCTTTTGCTGTACAGAGGCTTTTCAGCTTGGTTTTGTCCCCCTTGTTCATTTTTGCGTCTGTTTCCCTTGCCCTTGCCCGGGGAGGTATGTTCATGCAGAAGTCGCCCGTGTTCATGTCCAAGAGATTTTTGCCCATGTTTTTCTCTAAGAGGTTTATGGTTTCATGAGTGACATTCAGGTCTTTGATCCATTTCGGACTTGCTCTTGTGTGTGGGGTTAGACCGTGATCCAGGTTCATTCTCTTACACGTAGCTGTCCTGTTTCTGCCGGCACCATCTGTCGAAGAGACGGTCCCTTCCCCATGGTATGTCCATGGCTCCTTTATCATGTCTGAATTGACCACATGTGTTGGGGTTAATGTGTGGAGTCTCTATTCTGTTGCACTGGTCTGTGGCTCCCTCTTGTGGCAGTGCCAAACTGTCTAGATTACTGTGGCTTCGTACTAGAGCTTGAAGTTGGGAAGGGAGATCCACCCCCACCCGCCCACTTTATTCTTCTTTCTCAGGACCGCTGTGGCTCTTCGTTTGGGGTCTTTGGGGTCTCCATGTGAACTTCTGAACTACTTGTTCCAGTTCGTTGGAGAATGCGGTTGGTGATTCGATAGGGATCGCATCAAATCTGCGTATTGCTTTGGGCAGGATGGCCATTTTGATGATATGCATTGTCCCTAGCCAAGGGCATGGGGTGAGTTTCCAGTTGTTAGGGTCCTCTACGTCCTGTGCTGAGTGTCTTATAGGTTTCAGGGTTTCGGTCTTTCACTTCCTTGGTTTGGTTTATGCCTAGGGATTTTCTTCCTTTTCTGATGCCATTGTGAATGGAATGGTTTTCCTGATCTCTCTTTCTATTCAGTTCACTGTTAGTCTGTTTAGCTCCTCTGCCCATTTTTTCATTGGAGAACTTGCCTCCCCTCTGTTGAGCTGTGTGAGCTCTTTATGTATTTTGGATGTCACCCCTTGATCGGATCTGTCCTTTATGAATATACTCTCCCATAGTGCAGGAGAACTCCTTAGAACAGAGGCTTTTCAGCTTGGTTTCGTCCCCCTTGTTCATTTTTGCGTCTGTTTCCCTTGCCCTTGCCCGGGGAGGTATGTTCATGCAGAAGTCGCTCGTGTTCATGTCCAAGAGATTTTTGCCCATGTTTTTCTCTAAGAGGTTTATGGTTTCATGAGTGACATTCAGGTCTTTGATCCATTTCGGACTTGCTCTTGTGTGTGGGGTTAGACCGTGCTCCAGGTTCATTCTCTTACATGTAGCTGTCCTGTTTTTGCCGGCACCATCTGTCGAAGAGACGGTCCCTTCCCCATGGTATGTCCATGGCTCCTTTATCATGTCTGAATTGACCACATGTGTTGGGGTTAATGTGTGGAGTCTCTATTCTGTTGCACTGGTCTGTGGCTCCCTCTTGTGGCAGTGCCGAACTGTCTAGGTTACTGTGGCTTCGTGGTAGAGCTGGAAGTTGGGAAGGGAGATCCACCCCCACCCGCCCACTTTATTCTTCCTTCTCAGGACCGCTGTGGCTCTTCATTTGGGGTCTTTGGGGTCTCCAGGTGAACTTTTGGACTACTTGTTCCAGTTGGTTGAAGAATGCGGTTGGTGATTCGATAGGGATCGCATCAAATCTGCGTATTGCTTTGGGCAGGATGGCCATTTTGATGATATGCATTGTCCCTAGCCAAGGGCATGGGGTGAGTTTCCATTTGTCAGTGTCCTCTTTAATTCACGTGGTGAGTGTCTTATAGGTTTCAGGGTTTCGGTCTTTCACTTCCTTGGTTTGGTTTGTGACTAGGTATTTTCTTCATTTTGATGCCATTGTGGATCGAATGGTTTTCCTGGTCACCGTTAGTGTATGGGAAAGCCACAGATTTCTGTGCATTCAGTTTGTGTCCTGCGCCTCTGCTCTTTTCCGATATCTGTTGCAGCCGTTTCGGAGTGAAGTCTTTCGGGTTCTTTTTAAGTCCAATATCATGTCATCTGCAAACAGTGAGAGTTCGACTTCTTCTTTACCAGTCTGGATTCCTTGTATTTGTTTGTTTAGTCTACTTGCCATGGCTAGGACCTCCAGTACTATGTTGAAGAACCGCAGTCAGAGTGGGCATCCCTGTCTTGTTCCCCATCTCAGAGGAACAGCTTTCAGCTTCTCACTGTTCAGTGTGATGTTGGCTGTGGTTTTAACATATGTGGCCTTTCTTATGTTGAGGTACTTGCCCTCCTGACCCATTTTGTTGAGAGTTTTTACCGTGAGTGGATGTTGAGTTTTGTCAGATGCTTTTTCAGCGTCTGTGCAGATGATCATGTTGTTCTTGTCCTTCTTTTTGATTATGTATCACCTGTTCTTTATGCATTCCTCTACTGACGAAAATTTCCATTTCTTGTCTATCGCAAATACTGCTGCGATTAACCTAGGGGTGCATCTGCCTTTTGCTAACCGGGCTGATGCATTCTTGTGGCGTAAATAACTGGAATTGGGATTTCTGGGTCAAATGGTATTTCTATTTTTTGGTTTTTGAGGAACCTCCACACTGCTTTTCCTCAACGGATGAACCAATTTACACTCCCACCACCAGCAGTGTAGGAGGGTTCCCCTCTCTCCACAACCTTGCCATCATCTGTTGTGTGTCTTCTGGGTGGTGGCCATCCTGACTTGTGTGAGGTGATATCTCATGGTGGTATTAGTTTGCGTTTCTGTGATGATAAGCGATGTGGAGCATCTTTTCATGTGCCTGTTGGCCACCTGAATTTCTTGTTTGGAGAAGTGTCTGTTCAGCTCCTCTGCCCATTTTGTGATTGGGATTATTTGCTTTTTGTGTGTGGAAGTGCATGAACACTTAATACGTATTTTAGATGTCAACCCCTCATCGGATGTGTCATCTATGAATATCATCCTCCCATACGGTAAGATGTCTTTGTTCTGCTGATGGTGTTTTAAATAGAATCTTATACCCCCTGCCATTTCATTCCATTCCTGATTCAATTTTTTTTTTTGTTTTTCAGGACACCAACCCGCCGAGAAAACTGAAACGAAGAGAAGATGTGATACAGGAACATCGAGCCTAAACTGAGAAGTGAGATGGTGGAGACTGATAGTATCTTTCCATGTGCTGCTTTCAGGTTTCATAGGGAGAAAAGGTTGCCACGGAAATGAGGCCTGGGATGTAGCCATCACCTGATATCGGTGGAGTCACCTAGCCCCTAGCCATTCATGGGAAGGCTTAGCGTGCGGCACTGTTATCTCCTGTGGAGTTACACGTGCGGCGTCCCCCCATTGCAGTTCGGTCAGACCCCTTGTGGGACGGCCCTGACACCGGCCGGGGTGGACCTGAGAGCTCTGGGCTGTCCCAGCGTCCCTCTCAGAACAAGGCCTCAAAAGTGCTCCTCGTGAAGAGATAGAGACAGAGAGAGAGAGATAGATAGAGAGAGAGAGATAGATAGAGAGAGAGAGAGATAGAGAGAGAGAGGGAGGGAGGGAGAGAGGGAGAGGGAGGGACAGGTAATTATGCTCAAGAGACAGGGGCAATTTTTTGCTGTAGCTCCTTGAGCATGTTTCTGATTTTTATGTTGAGATCCCTTTCACGAAGATTGCTCGAGTCCAGTTAGCAGGTTCCTTTGACTTTGACGTTTCCTATTTGTAGGTGGCACCCTCTAGCGCCCAGAAGCTTTTGTCTCTGGAGCTGCTCAGTCCTTGGGGTGATGGCAGGCAGGGGTCACGGGAGCGGTGCCGGTGCCCGCAGGAGGAAAGAGGCCTCTCCTGCTTCCCGGCCGCAGTGCCTGTCTCCACTGCCGGGGCCAGTTTGCGGAGCACGCAGGGAGAAGCCTCTGTGCTTTGCACCTGTAGCTGCCATAGGTGGGGCCGTCCTGTCGCTGGCCTGGTGCGATGGAGGGGGCAGCCTCTTTGCGAGCCGGTGCTGTTGGGGAGGAAGGTGCAGCAGGCCGTGTTGTGTATCAGTCACATCATGGTGGGGAGGCCTTGGAGCTGCATAGCCAGCCAGGGGTCTGGAGCGCCCGGAGCTCCTAAAAGTTCCCCCACCTACGGGGCAGAGTGCACCGGGACAGTTTTGCGCACCTGTGCTTCCTTCTGAGTGGCAAGCTCTGTGCAACCCTTGCCCGTTTCGCAGCTCTCTCGCTGTGACGAAGCCTCTCAGACTGCCCGCCTTTCTTTTGCCCCACAGCGGCCGGATGTGGATCTCCCTGTGTTCCGCAAGTGGCAGGAATGTCAAGTCTCTCCAAGTATTCCACCCGTCTTCGCTTTCCGACCCCACCGATCATCCTCCAGAGCATCCTGTAAGGTAGGTTCGTGCTCCCAGAGCAGATCTGCAGGGCTGGGTGTTCAGCGGTCCTGAGCCTCCACCCGCCTCCCCGGCTCCGTTTCTCTTCCTCCCTCCGCTGAGCTCGGGTGCAGGAAGAAGTGCTGGCGGGGTCCCTCTGGATCACGGCCTTGGTACATCACCCTCCACCTTGAGGTGACGGCCTGCCACGGCAGCCTTCTTTCCCGCTTCTCTTCCAGGATCTGGTGTAGTTGTCATATTCCCATACTGTATGTATGTATGTATGTGGTTTTCGGAGGAGGTTTCCGCCTCCCCTCTCATGCTGCCTGCCATCTTTAATCCTACCAAGCCATCTTTAAAGTTTTGTTCTTTTTCTTTCTCGGTTTCACTTCTGTAGGGGACGTTTTCCCACCCCTTCAACTTGTAGTTTGTCTGTGCGCTTGGATCTCAAGTGAGCCTCCTGTAAGGGAGCACGTAGGTGGTCTTGAGTTTTCATGCATTCATTCAACCCTGTGTCTTTCGATTGGAGCATTTAAAGTCTTTCCCTTTAGTGTGATAATTGATAGCTGTGTCCTTAGTGCACTTCCTAAACTTGATTTCTTTCTTCTTTTTGTTTGTAGTTCTTGTCTGTGCTTTCATCGTTGCTCTCCTGGTTATGAGCTATAGCATTGTTTAGTATTATGCTTTCCTGTCTGTCTGTCCATCCATCTATCTATCTATCTATCTATCTATCTATCTATCTATCTATCTATCTATCTATCTACCTAATCTATCTACTATCATCTACTTTCATCTATGTGTCTATCTGTCCAAACTATCTAATCTATCACCTATCCGTCTATTATCTATCATCTATATGTATCTATATCAATGTGTCTAGCTAATCTGTGTGAATCTATATCATCTATCTAATCTGTCTAATGTATCTATCATCTATCTAGTCCGTCATCTTATCAATCTGTCTACCTATCGTCTATCTATATGTGTCTGTAGGTGTCTGTCTAATCTGTCCACCTAATCTATCAGCTATCTAATGTGTCTGTCTAATCTCTCTATGTGTATCTATATCATCTATCTAATGTATCATTCTATCTTTGTATCTATCTCATCTATCATCTCCATGAACCTATCAGTCTCATCTAATCTATCCATCTACCTAATGTATCTACCTATTTACTGATTTGGCCCATTTTTATCAACATACTGTCACTAGGTGCACAGTGATTCCTCTGTCTCCTTCTCATTCTTGATTCCTTGTGTTTGTTTCTGTGAGTTAGCTGTGTCTTTGGGTCTTGAGAGGAGTGGCCATGGGTTGGAACATCTGGGTAGGTGGCACGAGTCCGCTGGGGGTAGGTGGCCACCTGGACTCTCTAACCGGTGCGGGCGGGGACCCTCCGGGTGCTCTGCCCTGGGGCTGGCCCTGCTGGGGTGGCTGCGTGAGCTGCGGGGCAGATCCGAGGCCCCACACGGGGCACCCCGGCTGGCCTGCTGGCGCTGAGGCAGGTGCATGCCCAGTAGTTGGTCTGTGTGCCTGCACACCGATGTCACCTCGGTGGCCCTGCTTGGCTGCCCATCTCCAAGAGAGCATGTGTAGTCACAGCTTAAGGGAGCCACCTTTTGGGGACACGCAGGGCTGGTGTGGGCTAGTGGCCCGTGGGCTCACTGTGAGGTGGCAGGCCAGCTAGCTCCTGGGGAAACTGCTCCCCTCTGCTGTCAAGGTGTAGGTGGAGTTTCAGTGCATTTCGGCATTTAGATGGGAGTGAGGTCTACCTGAAATGGAATCGTATAGCATTTAGAGCTATGTTTCTGTTGGATTTGAAAGGATGCTGAGCGTAAAGATTTGGGTGGTGGTGGCTGGAATTCTAGGAATGTTTATGTCCTTGCATTTATTGATTTTCTGTGAAGGGAAGTGATTCTGAGGTAACTTTTTGCTCATGTATGAAGGTGGTGCATAAGGTCATCCCACGTCAGTCATGGTGAGAGATGAAGTGAGGTGGTAGAAGTAAAGCCTGTAGCGCTTGGCCTGATACATAGGAGACACACTGTGGGTGCTCTTTGCTGCTCTCCTGTCCTGGCTTATTATCTTAACTACCGTGACGGTTCAGAGTGGTCCCAGCGACATTTCCAGCAAAATCTTCCTAAAATTGTATAGAAACACATGGCAAGGAAATCCCCAGAAGCTAGTGGAAAACTTTACCCTTTCTGGTCACTGTTTGCAACCTGTTCGCTCTGTCGCGTGTCCCTTTATTACTTTTTCGACCGATACGGGCAGTGGTACACACTCACACAGGCGCGCGCGCGCGCACACACACACACACACACACACACACACACACACACACACAGAACTAAACATGTTTCAAAACCAAAATGAACAGAGAGGTTCTGTGTGTCACAGCAGGAATTTGCTACCAGAGCAGTAGCGGAGAAGAGGGAAGGGGCCCCGTAAGCCAACCCCATCTCCCTCCTCTGGACTTGCCTCCCCCTGGGTTGTCATCCCTTAAACGCTCAGCACGCAGACCTCGCGTCGAGCGTGCACAGTCATAAAACGCGGCTACCTCCACATCCCAGTCACTGGGGCATGGGACATGTTGCATCTTTTGGTGTGGCACAAAACATTATCCCTCGTGTCTGTGAGTCCTTCCTCTGCAGCTGAGTGAAAGAGTAAACAGAGCAGAGACATATTAGCAAGAACAGGATTTAGTGGGAATATACAATACACACACACACATACACACACACAATTTGGGGAAGAGTTTAATGGATAGGAGGATATGAACATCGGCCTTGTCTGGGGCATGGGGATGGGGGCTCTAGACGGCCTTGAGGAGGGTGGTGTGCCCAGCCCTTCACCATCGTCGGGGGTAGGGCTGACTCCGGCAGCGGTGCCACGTGCGGCATCGGGTGGGGCCCGTGAGGATGTTATGGGAGGGGGCCAGGAGGCCGGCGGCTGTGATGACGCCCACGGCCTGGCGTGGGGCCGGTGCGGACCGGAAGACGATGGCACAGTCGGGTGGTGTTGTGTCCATAGGTTCTTCCTCCGCATCACTGTCCGGCCCTAGGCCGGCTGTTGTGATGACGCCCACGGCCTGGTGTGGGGCCGGTGTGGACCGGAAGACGATGGCACAGTCGGGTGGTGTTGTGTCCATAGGTTCTTCCTCCGCATCACTGTCCGGCCCTAGGCCGGCTGTTGTGATGACGCCCACGGCCTGGTGTGGGGCCGGTGTGGACCGGAAGACGATGGCACAGTCGGGTGGTGTTGTGTCCATAGGTTCTTCCTCCGCATCACTGTCCGGCCCTAGGCCGGCTGTTGTGATGATACCCACGGCCTGGTGTGGGGCCGGTGCAGACCGGAAGACGATGGCCCAGTCGGGTGGTGTTGTGTCCATAGGTTCTTCGTCCGCATCACTTTTCGGCCCCAGGCCGGATGTTGTGATGATGCCCTCGGCCCGGCATGGGGCCGGTGTGGACCAGAAGATGATGGCCCGGGAGCTTGATGTTACCTCCATAGGTTCGTCCTCCACGTCACAGTCCAGCCCGAGGCGGGCGGTTGTGATGATCTCCACGGCCCTGTGTCGGGCCGGTGGGGACCTGACGACGGCAGCCCACGAGGGTGGCGTCGTGTCAGTTAGTCCTTCGTTTGAGGCAGGCAGGAGAATAGCGTATGAAGCTAGGGAGAGCTTCTAACTCCTTCTCAGGCCAAGCTCGCACTGAGCTGCCCAGCTAGGGTGACCTCTGATTGGTCAGCCAGGGGACGCATCACATAGGAGCCCGGGCAACCGTGATGTCACCCAGGGGGAACGCATCACGGGGCCCCCACCGCCGTGAGCACACCAGCCCCTCCCACAGGAGCCCCTGCCCAAAGGTCACAGGGCGTGGCCGCAACGCCAAACCCAGTAGAATCCCTTGCCCCCGGGACTGCCCGCTGAGTGCCGTGCAGGTGTTTGGGCCAGCGAGACCGCCGTGCAGACCGTTCAGGGCCGCAGTGCCGGCGTCTGTCATGGCTCACCCTGCCCGTGTGCCGGCTCTGCCTGCGCTCAGCATCCGGGGTGCGATGGCCAATGCCGTGCACCCCTCCCTCTTCCCCCGCGGTTCCGGAGGCCAGGTCGGCCGGGGCACGTGGACCGCCCTCGCTCCGGGCCTTCCCATCTTCTCTGGGAGGCCTCGAGCCAGGCATGCGTTCTCCGCCATGGCCAGCCAGGCAGGGGACAGATTCGGAGGAGGGGTCCGACCGCATGACTTCCCTTACTCTAGCTAGCAGGCAGATTCTTTCTTTGCTTCCCAGAAAGCGTAGGCAAGGTACCACCAGGTTTCAGCATAGGAACATCTCACATTCGGACAGGGCCTACCAGCCCAGACTTTCTCTTTGGTCTCATTTTGGGGTCCTGTGTCTGGTATATAAAGAACACAACACAGTAAACTGGGAAACCATTTTTACTTTCTCACTTTTATTATATTTTATTTTTATTCATTTTGTTATCAATAATCTACAGTTACATGAAGAACATTATGTTTACTAGACTCCCCCCTTCACCAAGCACCCCCCCCCCCACAAACCGATGACAGTCACTGTACAGCAGCGTAGTAAGTAAGATGCTGTAGAATCACTACGTGTCTTCTCTGTGTTGCACAGCTCTCCCTGTGCCACGCCCCCTCCCCCACATTATAAATGCGAATCATAAGGCCCCCTATCTTTTCCCCACCCTTCTCCCTCCCTTGGCAACGCATCCACCCCAGTCCCTTTCTCTTTGGTAACTGTTACTCCATTCTTGGGTTCTGTGATTCTGCTGCTGTTTTGATCCTTCCGTTTTTCTTTGTTCTTTTACTCCACATATGAGTCAAATCATTTGGTGCTTGTCTTTCTCTGCCTGGCTTATTTCACTGAGCATACTACCCTCTAGCTACATCCATGTTGTGGCAAACGGTAGGATCTGTTTTTGTCTTACGGCTGAGTAATATTCCATTGTGTATATGTACCACCTCTTCTTTATGCATGCCTCTACTGATGGACATTTCCATTTCTTGTCTATTGTAAATAGTGCTGCGATTAACATAGGGGTGCATCTGTCCTCTGCCAACCGGGCTGCCGCATTCCTAGGGTAAATTCCTAGAAGTGGAATTCCTGGGTGAAATGGTATTTCTATTCTGAGCTCCTTGAGGAACCTCCACACAGCTTTCCCCAACGGACGAACTGACTTAGGTTCCCACCAGCAGTGTAGGAGGGTTCCCCTCTCCCACAACCTTGCCCACATCTGTTGTGTGTCTTCTGGATGGTGGCCATCCTGACTTGTGTGAGGTGATATCTCATGGTGGTTTTAATTTGGATTTCTCTGATGATTAGCCAGGTGGAGCATCTTTTCATGTGCCTGTTGGCCACTTGAATTCCTTGCTTGCGGAAGAGTCTGTTCAGCTCCTCTGCCCATTTTTTGATTGGAGTATTTGCTTTCTGTCTGTTGAGGTGCGTGAACTCTTTATGTGTATTGGATGTCACCCCTTGATCGGATCTGTCATTTATGAATATACTCTCCCATAGTCCAGGATAACTCTTTGTTCTATCGATGGTGTCTTTTGCTGTACAGAGGCTTTTCAGCTTGGTTTTGTCCCCCTTGTTCATTTTTGCGTCTGTTTCCCTTGCCCTTGCCCGGGGAGGTATGTTCATGCAGAAGTCGCCCGTGTTCATGTCCAAGAGATTTTTGCCCATGTTTTTCTCTAAGAGGTTTATGGTTTCATGAGTGACATTCAGGTCTTTGATCCATTTCGGACTTGCTCTTGTGTGTGGGGTTAGACCGTGATCCAGGTTCATTCTCTTACACGTAGCTGTCCTGTTTCTGCCGGCACCATCTGTCGAAGAGACGGTCCCTTCCCCATGGTATGTCCATGGCTCCTTTATCATGTCTGAATTGACCACATGTGTTGGGGTTAATGTGTGGAGTCTCTATTCTGTTGCACTGGTCTGTGGCTCCCTCTTGTGGCAGTGCCAAACTGTCTAGATTACTGTGGCTTCGTACTAGAGCTTGAAGTTGGGAAGGGAGATCCACCCCCACCCGCCCACTTTATTCTTCTTTCTCAGGACCGCTGTGGCTCTTCGTTTGGGGTCTTTGGGGTCTCCATGTGAACTTCTGAACTACTTGTTCCAGTTCGTTGGAGAATGCGGTTGGTGATTCGATAGGGATCGCATCAAATCTGCGTATTGCTTTGGGCAGGATGGCCATTTTGATGATATGCATTGTCCCTAGCCAAGGGCATGGGGTGAGTTTCCAGTTGTTAGGGTCCTCTACGTCCTGTGCTGAGTGTCTTATAGGTTTCAGGGTTTCGGTCTTTCACTTCCTTGGTTTGGTTTATGCCTAGGGATTTTCTTCCTTTTCTGATGCCATTGTGAATGGAATGGTTTTCCTGATCTCTCTTTCTATTCAGTTCACTGTTAGTCTGTTTAGCTCCTCTGCCCATTTTTTCATTGGAGAACTTGCCTCCCCTCTGTTGAGCTGTGTGAGCTCTTTATGTATTTTGGATGTCACCCCTTGATCGGATCTGTCCTTTATGAATATACTCTCCCATAGTGCAGGAGAACTCCTTAGAACAGAGGCTTTTCAGCTTGGTTTCGTCCCCCTTGTTCATTTTTGCGTCTGTTTCCCTTGCCCTTGCCCGGGGAGGTATGTTCATGCAGAAGTCGCTCGTGTTCATGTCCAAGAGATTTTTGCCCATGTTTTTCTCTAAGAGGTTTATGGTTTCATGAGTGACATTCAGGTCTTTGATCCATTTCGGACTTGCTCTTGTGTGTGGGGTTAGACCGTGCTCCAGGTTCATTCTCTTACATGTAGCTGTCCTGTTTTTGCCGGCACCATCTGTCGAAGAGACGGTCCCTTCCCCATGGTATGTCCATGGCTCCTTTATCATGTCTGAATTGACCACATGTGTTGGGGTTAATGTGTGGAGTCTCTATTCTGTTGCACTGGTCTGTGGCTCCCTCTTGTGGCAGTGCCGAACTGTCTAGGTTACTGTGGCTTCGTGGTAGAGCTGGAAGTTGGGAAGGGAGATCCACCCCCACCCGCCCACTTTATTCTTCCTTCTCAGGACCGCTGTGGCTCTTCATTTGGGGTCTTTGGGGTCTCCAGGTGAACTTTTGGACTACTTGTTCCAGTTGGTTGAAGAATGCGGTTGGTGATTCGATAGGGATCGCATCAAATCTGCGTATTGCTTTGGGCAGGATGGCCATTTTGATGATATGCATTGTCCCTAGCCAAGGGCATGGGGTGAGTTTCCATTTGTCAGTGTCCTCTTTAATTCACGTGGTGAGTGTCTTATAGGTTTCAGGGTTTCGGTCTTTCACTTCCTTGGTTTGGTTTGTGACTAGGTATTTTCTTCATTTTGATGCCATTGTGGATCGAATGGTTTTCCTGGTCACCGTTAGTGTATGGGAAAGCCACAGATTTCTGTGCATTCAGTTTGTGTCCTGCGCCTCTGCTCTTTTCCGATATCTGTTGCAGCCGTTTCGGAGTGAAGTCTTTCGGGTTCTTTTTAAGTCCAATATCATGTCATCTGCAAACAGTGAGAGTTCGACTTCTTCTTTACCAGTCTGGATTCCTTGTATTTGTTTGTTTAGTCTACTTGCCATGGCTAGGACCTCCAGTACTATGTTGAAGAACCGCAGTCAGAGTGGGCATCCCTGTCTTGTTCCCCATCTCAGAGGAACAGCTTTCAGCTTCTCACTGTTCAGTGTGATGTTGGCTGTGGTTTTAACATATGTGGCCTTTCTTATGTTGAGGTACTTGCCCTCCTGACCCATTTTGTTGAGAGTTTTTACCGTGAGTGGATGTTGAGTTTTGTCAGATGCTTTTTCAGCGTCTGTGCAGATGATCATGTTGTTCTTGTCCTTCTTTTTGATTATGTATCACCTGTTCTTTATGCATTCCTCTACTGACGAAAATTTCCATTTCTTGTCTATCGCAAATACTGCTGCGATTAACCTAGGGGTGCATCTGCCTTTTGCTAACCGGGCTGATGCATTCTTGTGGCGTAAATAACTGGAATTGGGATTTCTGGGTCAAATGGTATTTCTATTTTTTGGTTTTTGAGGAACCTCCACACTGCTTTTCCTCAACGGATGAACCAATTTACACTCCCACCACCAGCAGTGTAGGAGGGTTCCCCTCTCTCCACAACCTTGCCATCATCTGTTGTGTGTCTTCTGGGTGGTGGCCATCCTGACTTGTGTGAGGTGATATCTCATGGTGGTATTAGTTTGCGTTTCTGTGATGATAAGCGATGTGGAGCATCTTTTCATGTGCCTGTTGGCCACCTGAATTTCTTGTTTGGAGAAGTGTCTGTTCAGCTCCTCTGCCCATTTTGTGATTGGGATTATTTGCTTTTTGTGTGTGGAAGTGCATGAACACTTAATACGTATTTTAGATGTCAACCCCTCATCGGATGTGTCATCTATGAATATCATCCTCCCATACGGTAAGATGTCTTTGTTCTGCTGATGGTGTTTTAAATAGAATCTTATACCCCCTGCCATTTCATTCCATTCCTGATTCAATTTTTTTTTTTGTTTTTCAGGACACCAACCCGCCGAGAAAACTGAAACGAAGAGAAGATGTGATACAGGAACATCGAGCCTAAACTGAGAAGTGAGATGGTGGAGACTGATAGTATCTTTCCATGTGCTGCTTTCAGGTTTCATAGGGAGAAAAGGTTGCCACGGAAATGAGGCCTGGGATGTAGCCATCACCTGATATCGGTGGAGTCACCTAGCCCCTAGCCATTCATGGGAAGGCTTAGCGTGCGGCACTGTTATCTCCTGTGGAGTTACACGTGCGGCGTCCCCCCATTGCAGTTCGGTCAGACCCCTTGTGGGACGGCCCTGACACCGGCCGGGGTGGACCTGAGAGCTCTGGGCTGTCCCAGCGTCCCTCTCAGAACAAGGCCTCAAAAGTGCTCCTCGTGAAGAGATAGAGACAGAGAGAGAGAGATAGATAGAGAGAGAGAGATAGATAGAGAGAGAGAGAGATAGAGAGAGAGAGGGAGGGAGGGAGAGAGGGAGAGGGAGGGACAGGTAATTATGCTCAAGAGACAGGGGCAATTTTTTGCTGTAGCTCCTTGAGCATGTTTCTGATTTTTATGTTGAGATCCCTTTCACGAAGATTGCTCGAGTCCAGTTAGCAGGTTCCTTTGACTTTGACGTTTCCTATTTGTAGGTGGCACCCTCTAGCGCCCAGAAGCTTTTGTCTCTGGAGCTGCTCAGTCCTTGGGGTGATGGCAGGCAGGGGTCACGGGAGCGGTGCCGGTGCCCGCAGGAGGAAAGAGGCCTCTCCTGCTTCCCGGCCGCAGTGCCTGTCTCCACTGCCGGGGCCAGTTTGCGGAGCACGCAGGGAGAAGCCTCTGTGCTTTGCACCTGTAGCTGCCATAGGTGGGGCCGTCCTGTCGCTGGCCTGGTGCGATGGAGGGGGCAGCCTCTTTGCGAGCCGGTGCTGTTGGGGAGGAAGGTGCAGCAGGCCGTGTTGTGTATCAGTCACATCATGGTGGGGAGGCCTTGGAGCTGCATAGCCAGCCAGGGGTCTGGAGCGCCCGGAGCTCCTAAAAGTTCCCCCACCTACGGGGCAGAGTGCACCGGGACAGTTTTGCGCACCTGTGCTTCCTTCTGAGTGGCAAGCTCTGTGCAACCCTTGCCCGTTTCGCAGCTCTCTCGCTGTGACGAAGCCTCTCAGACTGCCCGCCTTTCTTTTGCCCCACAGCGGCCGGATGTGGATCTCCCTGTGTTCCGCAAGTGGCAGGAATGTCAAGTCTCTCCAAGTATTCCACCCGTCTTCGCTTTCCGACCCCACCGATCATCCTCCAGAGCATCCTGTAAGGTAGGTTCGTGCTCCCAGAGCAGATCTGCAGGGCTGGGTGTTCAGCGGTCCTGAGCCTCCACCCGCCTCCCCGGCTCCGTTTCTCTTCCTCCCTCCGCTGAGCTCGGGTGCAGGAAGAAGTGCTGGCGGGGTCCCTCTGGATCACGGCCTTGGTACATCACCCTCCACCTTGAGGTGACGGCCTGCCACGGCAGCCTTCTTTCCCGCTTCTCTTCCAGGATCTGGTGTAGTTGTCATATTCCCATACTGTATGTATGTATGTATGTGGTTTTCGGAGGAGGTTTCCGCCTCCCCTCTCATGCTGCCTGCCATCTTTAATCCTACCAAGCCATCTTTAAAGTTTTGTTCTTTTTCTTTCTCGGTTTCACTTCTGTAGGGGACGTTTTCCCACCCCTTCAACTTGTAGTTTGTCTGTGCGCTTGGATCTCAAGTGAGCCTCCTGTAAGGGAGCACGTAGGTGGTCTTGAGTTTTCATGCATTCATTCAACCCTGTGTCTTTCGATTGGAGCATTTAAAGTCTTTCCCTTTAGTGTGATAATTGATAGCTGTGTCCTTAGTGCACTTCCTAAACTTGATTTCTTTCTTCTTTTTGTTTGTAGTTCTTGTCTGTGCTTTCATCGTTGCTCTCCTGGTTATGAGCTATAGCATTGTTTAGTATTATGCTTTCCTGTCTGTCTGTCCATCCATCATCTATCTATCTATCTATCTATCTATCTATCTATCTATCTATCTATCTATCTATCTACCTAATCTATCTACTATCATCTACTTTCATCTATGTGTCTATCTGTCCAAACTATCTAATCTATCACCTATCCGTCTATTATCTATCATCTATATGTATCTATATCAATGTGTCTAGCTAATCTGTGTGAATCTATATCATCTATCTAATCTGTCTAATGTATCTATCATCTATCTAGTCCGTCATCTTATCAATCTGTCTACCTATCGTCTATCTATATGTGTCTGTAGGTGTCTGTCTAATCTGTCCACCTAATCTATCAGCTATCTAATGTGTCTGTCTAATCTCTCTATGTGTATCTATATCATCTATCTAATGTATCATTCTATCTTTGTATCTATCTCATCTATCATCTCCATGAACCTATCAGTCTCATCTAATCTATCCATCTACCTAATGTATCTACCTATTTACTGATTTGGCCCATTTTTATCAACATACTGTCACTAGGTGCACAGTGATTCCTCTGTCTCCTTCTCATTCTTGATTCCTTGTGTTTGTTTCTGTGAGTTAGCTGTGTCTTTGGGTCTTGAGAGGAGTGGCCATGGGTTGGAACATCTGGGTAGGTGGCACGAGTCCGCTGGGGGTAGGTGGCCACCTGGACTCTCTAACCGGTGCGGGCGGGGACCCTCCGGGTGCTCTGCCCTGGGGCTGGCCCTGCTGGGGTGGCTGCGTGAGCTGCGGGGCAGATCCGAGGCCCCACACGGGGCACCCCGGCTGGCCTGCTGGCGCTGAGGCAGGTGCATGCCCAGTAGTTGGTCTGTGTGCCTGCACACCGATGTCACCTCGGTGGCCCTGCTTGGCTGCCCATCTCCAAGAGAGCATGTGTAGTCACAGCTTAAGGGAGCCACCTTTTGGGGACACGCAGGGCTGGTGTGGGCTAGTGGCCCGTGGGCTCACTGTGAGGTGGCAGGCCAGCTAGCTCCTGGGGAAACTGCTCCCCTCTGCTGTCAAGGTGTAGGTGGAGTTTCAGTGCATTTCGGCATTTAGATGGGAGTGAGGTCTACCTGAAATGGAATCGTATAGCATTTAGAGCTATGTTTCTGTTGGATTTGAAAGGATGCTGAGCGTAAAGATTTGGGTGGTGGTGGCTGGAATTCTAGGAATGTTTATGTCCTTGCATTTATTGATTTTCTGTGAAGGGAAGTGATTCTGAGGTAACTTTTTGCTCATGTATGAAGGTGGTGCATAAGGTCATCCCACGTCAGTCATGGTGAGAGATGAAGTGAGGTGGTAGAAGTAAAGCCTGTAGCGCTTGGCCTGATACATAGGAGACACACTGTGGGTGCTCTTTGCTGCTCTCCTGTCCTGGCTTATTATCTTAACTACCGTGACGGTTCAGAGTGGTCCCAGCGACATTTCCAGCAAAATCTTCCTAAAATTGTATAGAAACACATGGCAAGGAAATCCCCAGAAGCTAGTGGAAAACTTTACCCTTTCTGGTCACTGTTTGCAACCTGTTCGCTCTGTCGCGTGTCCCTTTATTACTTTTTCGACCGATACGGGCAGTGGTACACACTCACACAGGCGCGCGCGCGCGCACACACACACACACACACACACACACACACACACACACACACACAGAACTAAACATGTTTCAAAACCAAAATGAACAGAGAGGTTCTGTGTGTCACAGCAGGAATTTGCTACCAGAGCAGTAGCGGAGAAGAGGGAAGGGGCCCCGTAAGCCAACCCCATCTCCCTCCTCTGGACTTGCCTCCCCCTGGGTTGTCATCCCTTAAACGCTCAGCACGCAGACCTCGCGTCGAGCGTGCACAGTCATAAAACGCGGCTACCTCCACATCCCAGTCACTGGGGCATGGGACATGTTGCATCTTTTGGTGTGGCACAAAACATTATCCCTCGTGTCTGTGAGTCCTTCCTCTGCAGCTGAGTGAAAGAGTAAACAGAGCAGAGACATATTAGCAAGAACAGGATTTAGTGGGAATATACAATACACACACACACATACACACACACAATTTGGGGAAGAGTTTAATGGATAGGAGGATATGAACATCGGCCTTGTCTGGGGCATGGGGATGGGGGCTCTAGACGGCCTTGAGGAGGGTGGTGTGCCCAGCCCTTCACCATCGTCGGGGGTAGGGCTGACTCCGGCAGCGGTGCCACGTGCGGCATCGGGTGGGGCCCGTGAGGATGTTATGGGAGGGGGCCAGGAGGCCGGCGGCTGTGATGACGCCCACGGCCTGGCGTGGGGCCGGTGCGGACCGGAAGACGATGGCACAGTCGGGTGGTGTTGTGTCCATAGGTTCTTCCTCCGCATCACTGTCCGGCCCTAGGCCGGCTGTTGTGATGACGCCCACGGCCTGGTGTGGGGCCGGTGTGGACCGGAAGACGATGGCACAGTCGGGTGGTGTTGTGTCCATAGGTTCTTCCTCCGCATCACTGTCCGGCCCTAGGCCGGCTGTTGTGATGACGCCCACGGCCTGGTGTGGGGCCGGTGTGGACCGGAAGACGATGGCACAGTCGGGTGGTGTTGTGTCCATAGGTTCTTCCTCCGCATCACTGTCCGGCCCTAGGCCGGCTGTTGTGATGATACCCACGGCCTGGTGTGGGGCCGGTGCAGACCGGAAGACGATGGCCCGGTCGGGTGGTGTTGTGTCCATAGGTTCTTCGTCCGCATCACTTTTCGGCCCCAGGCCGGATGTTGTGATGATGCCCTCGGCCCGGCATGGGGCCGGTGTGGACCAGAAGATGATGGCCCGGGAGCTTGATGTTACCTCCATAGGTTCGTCCTCCACGTCACAGTCCAGCCCGAGGCGGGCGGTTGTGATGATCTCCACGGCCCTGTGTCGGGCCGGTGGGGACCTGACGACGGCAGCCCACGAGGGTGGCGTCGTGTCAGTTAGTCCTTCGTTTGAGGCAGGCAGGAGAATAGCGTATGAAGCTAGGGAGAGCTTCTAACTCCTTCTCAGGCCAAGCTCGCACTGAGCTGCCCAGCTAGGGTGACCTCTGATTGGTCAGCCAGGGGACGCATCACATAGGAGCCCGGGCAACCGTGATGTCACCCAGGGGGAACGCATCACGGGGCCCCCACCGCCGTGAGCACACCAGCCCCTCCCACAGGAGCCCCTGCCCAAAGGTCACAGGGCGTGGCCGCAACGCCAAACCCAGTAGAATCCCTTGCCCCCGGGACTGCCCGCTGAGTGCCGTGCAGGTGTTTGGGCCAGCGAGACCGCCGTGCAGACCGTTCAGGGCCGCAGTGCCGGCGTCTGTCATGGCTCACCCTGCCCGTGTGCCGGCTCTGCCTGCGCTCAGCATCCGGGGTGCGATGGCCAATGCCGTGCACCCCTCCCTCTTCCCCCGCGGTTCCGGAGGCCAGGTCGGCCGGGGCACGTGGACCGCCCTCGCTCCGGGCCTTCCCATCTTCTCTGGGAGGCCTCGAGCCAGGCATGCGTTCTCCGCCATGGCCAGCCAGGCAGGGGACAGATTCGGAGGAGGGGTCCGACCGCATGACTTCCCTTACTCTAGCTAGCAGGCAGATTCTTTCTTTGCTTCCCAGAAAGCGTAGGCAAGGTACCACCAGGTTTCAGCATAGGAACATCTCACATTCGGACAGGGCCTACCAGCCCAGACTTTCTCTTTGGTCTCATTTTGGGGTCCTGTGTCTGGTATATAAAGAACACAACACAGTAAACTGGGAAACCATTTTTACTTTCTCACTTTTATTATATTTTATTTTTATTCATTTTGTTATCAATAATCTACAGTTACATGAAGAACATTATGTTTACTAGACTCCCCCCTTCACCAAGCACCCCCCCCCCCACAAACCGATGACAGTCACTGTACAGCAGCGTAGTAAGTAAGATGCTGTAGAATCACTACGTGTCTTCTCTGTGTTGCACAGCTCTCCCTGTGCCACGCCCCCTCCCCCACATTATAAATGCGAATCATAAGGCCCCCTATCTTTTCCCCACCCTTCTCCCTCCCTTGGCAACGCATCCACCCCAGTCCCTTTCTCTTTGGTAACTGTTACTCCATTCTTGGGTTCTGTGATTCTGCTGCTGTTTTGATCCTTCCGTTTTTCTTTGTTCTTTTACTCCACATATGAGTCAAATCATTTGGTGCTTGTCTTTCTCTGCCTGGCTTATTTCACTGAGCATACTACCCTCTAGCTACATCCATGTTGTGGCAAACGGTAGGATCTGTTTTTGTCTTACGGCTGAGTAATATTCCATTGTGTATATGTACCACCTCTTCTTTATGCATGCCTCTACTGATGGACATTTCCATTTCTTGTCTATTGTAAATAGTGCTGCGATTAACATAGGGGTGCATCTGTCCTCTGCCAACCGGGCTGCCGCATTCCTAGGGTAAATTCCTAGAAGTGGAATTCCTGGGTGAAATGGTATTTCTATTCTGAGCTCCTTGAGGAACCTCCACACAGCTTTCCCCAACGGACGAACTGACTTAGGTTCCCACCAGCAGTGTAGGAGGGTTCCCCTCTCCCACAACCTTGCCCACATCTGTTGTGTGTCTTCTGGATGGTGGCCATCCTGACTTGTGTGAGGTGATATCTCATGGTGGTTTTAATTTGGATTTCTCTGATGATTAGCCAGGTGGAGCATCTTTTCATGTGCCTGTTGGCCACTTGAATTCCTTGCTTGCGGAAGAGTCTGTTCAGCTCCTCTGCCCATTTTTTGATTGGAGTATTTGCTTTCTGTCTGTTGAGGTGCGTGAACTCTTTATGTGTATTGGATGTCACCCCTTGATCGGATCTGTCATTTATGAATATACTCTCCCATAGTCCAGGATAACTCTTTGTTCTATCGATGGTGTCTTTTGCTGTACAGAGGCTTTTCAGCTTGGTTTTGTCCCCCTTGTTCATTTTTGCGTCTGTTTCCCTTGCCCTTGCCCGGGGAGGTATGTTCATGCAGAAGTCGCCCGTGTTCATGTCCAAGAGATTTTTGCCCATGTTTTTCTCTAAGAGGTTTATGGTTTCATGAGTGACATTCAGGTCTTTGATCCATTTCGGACTTGCTCTTGTGTGTGGGGTTAGACCGTGATCCAGGTTCATTCTCTTACACGTAGCTGTCCTGTTTCTGCCGGCACCATCTGTCGAAGAGACGGTCCCTTCCCCATGGTATGTCCATGGCTCCTTTATCATGTCTGAATTGACCACATGTGTTGGGGTTAATGTGTGGAGTCTCTATTCTGTTGCACTGGTCTGTGGCTCCCTCTTGTGGCAGTGCCAAACTGTCTAGATTACTGTGGCTTCGTACTAGAGCTTGAAGTTGGGAAGGGAGATCCACCCCCACCCGCCCACTTTATTCTTCTTTCTCAGGACCGCTGTGGCTCTTCGTTTGGGGTCTTTGGGGTCTCCATGTGAACTTCTGAACTACTTGTTCCAGTTCGTTGGAGAATGCGGTTGGTGATTCGATAGGGATCGCATCAAATCTGCGTATTGCTTTGGGCAGGATGGCCATTTTGATGATATGCATTGTCCCTAGCCAAGGGCATGGGGTGAGTTTCCAGTTGTTAGGGTCCTCTACGTCCTGTGCTGAGTGTCTTATAGGTTTCAGGGTTTCGGTCTTTCACTTCCTTGGTTTGGTTTATGCCTAGGGATTTTCTTCCTTTTCTGATGCCATTGTGAATGGAATGGTTTTCCTGATCTCTCTTTCTATTCAGTTCACTGTTAGTCTGTTTAGCTCCTCTGCCCATTTTTTCATTGGAGAACTTGCCTCCCCTCTGTTGAGCTGTGTGAGCTCTTTATGTATTTTGGATGTCACCCCTTGATCGGATCTGTCCTTTATGAATATACTCTCCCATAGTGCAGGAGAACTCCTTAGAACAGAGGCTTTTCAGCTTGGTTTCGTCCCCCTTGTTCATTTTTGCGTCTGTTTCCCTTGCCCTTGCCCGGGGAGGTATGTTCATGCAGAAGTCGCTCGTGTTCATGTCCAAGAGATTTTTGCCCATGTTTTTCTCTAAGAGGTTTATGGTTTCATGAGTGACATTCAGGTCTTTGATCCATTTCGGACTTGCTCTTGTGTGTGGGGTTAGACCGTGCTCCAGGTTCATTCTCTTACATGTAGCTGTCCTGTTTTTGCCGGCACCATCTGTCGAAGAGACGGTCCCTTCCCCATGGTATGTCCATGGCTCCTTTATCATGTCTGAATTGACCACATGTGTTGGGGTTAATGTGTGGAGTCTCTATTCTGTTGCACTGGTCTGTGGCTCCCTCTTGTGGCAGTGCCGAACTGTCTAGGTTACTGTGGCTTCGTGGTAGAGCTGGAAGTTGGGAAGGGAGATCCACCCCCACCCGCCCACTTTATTCTTCCTTCTCAGGACCGCTGTGGCTCTTCATTTGGGGTCTTTGGGGTCTCCAGGTGAACTTTTGGACTACTTGTTCCAGTTGGTTGAAGAATGCGGTTGGTGATTCGATAGGGATCGCATCAAATCTGCGTATTGCTTTGGGCAGGATGGCCATTTTGATGATATGCATTGTCCCTAGCCAAGGGCATGGGGTGAGTTTCCATTTGTCAGTGTCCTCTTTAATTCACGTGGTGAGTGTCTTATAGGTTTCAGGGTTTCGGTCTTTCACTTCCTTGGTTTGGTTTGTGACTAGGTATTTTCTTCATTTTGATGCCATTGTGGATCGAATGGTTTTCCTGGTCACCGTTAGTGTATGGGAAAGCCACAGATTTCTGTGCATTCAGTTTGTGTCCTGCGCCTCTGCTCTTTTCCGATATCTGTTGCAGCCGTTTCGGAGTGAAGTCTTTCGGGTTCTTTTTAAGTCCAATATCATGTCATCTGCAAACAGTGAGAGTTCGACTTCTTCTTTACCAGTCTGGATTCCTTGTATTTGTTTGTTTAGTCTACTTGCCATGGCTAGGACCTCCAGTACTATGTTGAAGAACCGCAGTCAGAGTGGGCATCCCTGTCTTGTTCCCCATCTCAGAGGAACAGCTTTCAGCTTCTCACTGTTCAGTGTGATGTTGGCTGTGGTTTTAACATATGTGGCCTTTCTTATGTTGAGGTACTTGCCCTCCTGACCCATTTTGTTGAGAGTTTTTACCGTGAGTGGATGTTGAGTTTTGTCAGATGCTTTTTCAGCGTCTGTGCAGATGATCATGTTGTTCTTGTCCTTCTTTTTGATTATGTATCACCTGTTCTTTATGCATTCCTCTACTGACGAAAATTTCCATTTCTTGTCTATCGCAAATACTGCTGCGATTAACCTAGGGGTGCATCTGCCTTTTGCTAACCGGGCTGATGCATTCTTGTGGCGTAAATAACTGGAATTGGGATTTCTGGGTCAAATGGTATTTCTATTTTTTGGTTTTTGAGGAACCTCCACACTGCTTTTCCTCAACGGATGAACCAATTTACACTCCCACCACCAGCAGTGTAGGAGGGTTCCCCTCTCTCCACAACCTTGCCATCATCTGTTGTGTGTCTTCTGGGTGGTGGCCATCCTGACTTGTGTGAGGTGATATCTCATGGTGGTATTAGTTTGCGTTTCTGTGATGATAAGCGATGTGGAGCATCTTTTCATGTGCCTGTTGGCCACCTGAATTTCTTGTTTGGAGAAGTGTCTGTTCAGCTCCTCTGCCCATTTTGTGATTGGGATTATTTGCTTTTTGTGTGTGGAAGTGCATGAACACTTAATACGTATTTTAGATGTCAACCCCTCATCGGATGTGTCATCTATGAATATCATCCTCCCATACGGTAAGATGTCTTTGTTCTGCTGATGGTGTTTTAAATAGAATCTTATACCCCCTGCCATTTCATTCCATTCCTGATTCAATTTTTTTTTTTGTTTTTCAGGACACCAACCCGCCGAGAAAACTGAAACGAAGAGAAGATGTGATACAGGAACATCGAGCCTAAACTGAGAAGTGAGATGGTGGAGACTGATAGTATCTTTCCATGTGCTGCTTTCAGGTTTCATAGGGAGAAAAGGTTGCCACGGAAATGAGGCCTGGGATGTAGCCATCACCTGATATCGGTGGAGTCACCTAGCCCCTAGCCATTCATGGGAAGGCTTAGCGTGCGGCACTGTTATCTCCTGTGGAGTTACACGTGCGGCGTCCCCCCATTGCAGTTCGGTCAGACCCCTTGTGGGACGGCCCTGACACCGGCCGGGGTGGACCTGAGAGCTCTGGGCTGTCCCAGCGTCCCTCTCAGAACAAGGCCTCAAAAGTGCTCCTCGTGAAGAGATAGAGACAGAGAGAGAGAGATAGATAGAGAGAGAGAGATAGATAGAGAGAGAGAGAGATAGAGAGAGAGAGGGAGGGAGGGAGAGAGGGAGAGGGAGGGACAGGTAATTATGCTCAAGAGACAGGGGCAATTTTTTGCTGTAGCTCCTTGAGCATGTTTCTGATTTTTATGTTGAGATCCCTTTCACGAAGATTGCTCGAGTCCAGTTAGCAGGTTCCTTTGACTTTGACGTTTCCTATTTGTAGGTGGCACCCTCTAGCGCCCAGAAGCTTTTGTCTCTGGAGCTGCTCAGTCCTTGGGGTGATGGCAGGCAGGGGTCACGGGAGCGGTGCCGGTGCCCGCAGGAGGAAAGAGGCCTCTCCTGCTTCCCGGCCGCAGTGCCTGTCTCCACTGCCGGGGCCAGTTTGCGGAGCACGCAGGGAGAAGCCTCTGTGCTTTGCACCTGTAGCTGCCATAGGTGGGGCCGTCCTGTCGCTGGCCTGGTGCGATGGAGGGGGCAGCCTCTTTGCGAGCCGGTGCTGTTGGGGAGGAAGGTGCAGCAGGCCGTGTTGTGTATCAGTCACATCATGGTGGGGAGGCCTTGGAGCTGCATAGCCAGCCAGGGGTCTGGAGCGCCCGGAGCTCCTAAAAGTTCCCCCACCTACGGGGCAGAGTGCACCGGGACAGTTTTGCGCACCTGTGCTTCCTTCTGAGTGGCAAGCTCTGTGCAACCCTTGCCCGTTTCGCAGCTCTCTCGCTGTGACGAAGCCTCTCAGACTGCCCGCCTTTCTTTTGCCCCACAGCGGCCGGATGTGGATCTCCCTGTGTTCCGCAAGTGGCAGGAATGTCAAGTCTCTCCAAGTATTCCACCCGTCTTCGCTTTCCGACCCCACCGATCATCCTCCAGAGCATCCTGTAAGGTAGGTTCGTGCTCCCAGAGCAGATCTGCAGGGCTGGGTGTTCAGCGGTCCTGAGCCTCCACCCGCCTCCCCGGCTCCGTTTCTCTTCCTCCCTCCGCTGAGCTCGGGTGCAGGAAGAAGTGCTGGCGGGGTCCCTCTGGATCACGGCCTTGGTACATCACCCTCCACCTTGAGGTGACGGCCTGCCACGGCAGCCTTCTTTCCCGCTTCTCTTCCAGGATCTGGTGTAGTTGTCATATTCCCATACTGTATGTATGTATGTATGTGGTTTTCGGAGGAGGTTTCCGCCTCCCCTCTCATGCTGCCTGCCATCTTTAATCCTACCAAGCCATCTTTAAAGTTTTGTTCTTTTTCTTTCTCGGTTTCACTTCTGTAGGGGACGTTTTCCCACCCCTTCAACTTGTAGTTTGTCTGTGCGCTTGGATCTCAAGTGAGCCTCCTGTAAGGGAGCACGTAGGTGGTCTTGAGTTTTCATGCATTCATTCAACCCTGTGTCTTTCGATTGGAGCATTTAAAGTCTTTCCCTTTAGTGTGATAATTGATAGCTGTGTCCTTAGTGCACTTCCTAAACTTGATTTCTTTCTTCTTTTTGTTTGTAGTTCTTGTCTGTGCTTTCATCGTTGCTCTCCTGGTTATGAGCTATAGCATTGTTTAGTATTATGCTTTCCTGTCTGTCTGTCCATCCATCTATCTATCTATCTATCTATCTATCTATCTATCTATCTATCTATCTATCTATCTATCTACCTAATCTATCTACTATCATCTACTTTCATCTATGTGTCTATCTGTCCAAACTATCTAATCTATCACCTATCCGTCTATTATCTATCATCTATATGTATCTATATCAATGTGTCTAGCTAATCTGTGTGAATCTATATCATCTATCTAATCTGTCTAATGTATCTATCATCTATCTAGTCCGTCATCTTATCAATCTGTCTACCTATCGTCTATCTATATGTGTCTGTAGGTGTCTGTCTAATCTGTCCACCTAATCTATCAGCTATCTAATGTGTCTGTCTTATCTCTCTATGTGTATCTATATCATCTATCTAATGTATCATTCTATCTTTGTATCTATCTCATCTATCATCTCCATGAACCTATCAGTCTCATCTAATCTATCCATCTACCTAATGTATCTACCTATTTACTGATTTGGCCCATTTTTATCAACATACTGTCACTAGGTGCACAGTGATTCCTCTGTCTCCTTCTCATTCTTGATTCCTTGTGTTTGTTTCTGTGAGTTAGCTGTGTCTTTGGGTCTTGAGAGGAGTGGCCATGGGTTGGAACATCTGGGTAGGTGGCACGAGTCCGCTGGGGGTAGGTGGCCACCTGGACTCTCTAACCGGTGCGGGCGGGGACCCTCCGGGTGCTCTGCCCTGGGGCTGGCCCTGCTGGGGTGGCTGCGTGAGCTGCGGGGCAGATCCGAGGCCCCACACGGGGCACCCCGGCTGGCCTGCTGGCGCTGAGGCAGGTGCATGCCCAGTAGTTGGTCTGTGTGCCTGCACACCGATGTCACCTCGGTGGCCCTGCTTGGCTGCCCATCTCCAAGAGAGCATGTGTAGTCACAGCTTAAGGGAGCCACCTTTTGGGGACACGCAGGGCTGGTGTGGGCTAGTGGCCCGTGGGCTCACTGTGAGGTGGCAGGCCAGCTAGCTCCTGGGGAAACTGCTCCCCTCTGCTGTCAAGGTGTAGGTGGAGTTTCAGTGCATTTCGGCATTTAGATGGGAGTGAGGTCTACCTGAAATGGAATCGTATAGCATTTAGAGCTATGTTTCTGTTGGATTTGAAAGGATGCTGAGCGTAAAGATTTGGGTGGTGGTGGCTGGAATTCTAGGAATGTTTATGTCCTTGCATTTATTGATTTTCTGTGAAGGGAAGTGATTCTGAGGTAACTTTTTGCTCATGTATGAAGGTGGTGCATAAGGTCATCCCACGTCAGTCATGGTGAGAGATGAAGTGAGGTGGTAGAAGTAAAGCCTGTAGCGCTTGGCCTGATACATAGGAGACACACTGTGGGTGCTCTTTGCTGCTCTCCTGTCCTGGCTTATTATCTTAACTACCGTGACGGTTCAGAGTGGTCCCAGCGACATTTCCAGCAAAATCTTCCTAAAATTGTATAGAAACACATGGCAAGGAAATCCCCAGAAGCTAGTGGAAAACTTTACCCTTTCTGGTCACTGTTTGCAACCTGTTCGCTCTGTCGCGTGTCCCTTTATTACTTTTTCGACCGATACGGGCAGTGGTACACACTCACACAGGCGCGCGCGCACACACACACACACACACACACACACACACACACACACACACAGAACTAAACATGTTTCAAAACCAAAATGAACAGAGAGGTTCTGTGTGTCACAGCAGGAATTTGCTACCAGAGCAGTAGCGGAGAAGAGGGAAGGGGCCCCGTAAGCCAACCCCATCTCCCTCCTCTGGACTTGCCTCCCCCTGGGTTGTCATCCCTTAAACGCTCAGCACGCAGACCTCGCGTCGAGCGTGCACAGTCATAAAACGCGGCTACCTCCACATCCCAGTCACTGGGGCATGGGACATGTTGCATCTTTTGGTGTGGCACAAAACATTATCCCTCGTGTCTGTGAGTCCTTCCTCTGCAGCTGAGTGAAAGAGTAAACAGAGCAGAGACATATTAGCAAGAACAGGATTTAGTGGGAATATACAATACACACACACACATACACACACACAATTTGGGGAAGAGTTTAATGGATAGGAGGATATGAACATCGGCCTTGTCTGGGGCATGGGGATGGGGGCTCTAGACGGCCTTGAGGAGGGTGGTGTGCCCAGCCCTTCACCATCGTCGGGGGTAGGGCTGACTCCGGCAGCGGTGCCACGTGCGGCATCGGGTGGGGCCCGTGAGGATGTTATGGGAGGGGGCCAGGAGGCCGGCGGCTGTGATGACGCCCACGGCCTGGCGTGGGGCCGGTGCGGACCGGAAGACGATGGCACAGTCGGGTGGTGTTGTGTCCATAGGTTCTTCCTCCGCATCACTGTCCGGCCCTAGGCCGGCTGTTGTGATGACGCCCACGGCCTGGTGTGGGGCCGGTGTGGACCGGAAGACGATGGCACAGTCGGGTGGTGTTGTGTCCATAGGTTCTTCCTCCGCATCACTGTCCGGCCCTAGGCCGGCTGTTGTGATGACGCCCACGGCCTGGTGTGGGGCCGGTGTGGACCGGAAGACGATGGCACAGTCGGGTGGTGTTGTGTCCATAGGTTCTTCCTCCGCATCACTGTCCGGCCCTAGGCCGGCTGTTGTGATGATACCCACGGCCTGGTGTGGGGCCGGTGCAGACCGGAAGACGATGGCCCGGTCGGGTGGTGTTGTGTCCATAGGTTCTTCGTCCGCATCACTTTTCGGCCCCAGGCCGGATGTTGTGATGATGCCCTCGGCCCGGCATGGGGCCGGTGTGGACCAGAAGATGATGGCCCGGGAGCTTGATGTTACCTCCATAGGTTCGTCCTCCACGTCACAGTCCAGCCCGAGGCGGGCGGTTGTGATGATCTCCACGGCCCTGTGTCGGGCCGGTGGGGACCTGACGACGGCAGCCCACGAGGGTGGCGTCGTGTCAGTTAGTCCTTCGTTTGAGGCAGGCAGGAGAATAGCGTATGAAGCTAGGGAGAGCTTCTAACTCCTTCTCAGGCCAAGCTCGCACTGAGCTGCCCAGCTAGGGTGACCTCTGATTGGTCAGCCAGGGGACGCATCACATAGGAGCCCGGGCAACCGTGATGTCACCCAGGGGGAACGCATCACGGGGCCCCCACCGCCGTGAGCACACCAGCCCCTCCCACAGGAGCCCCTGCCCAAAGGTCACAGGGCGTGGCCGCAACGCCAAACCCAGTAGAATCCCTTGCCCCCGGGACTGCCCGCTGAGTGCCGTGCAGGTGTTTGGGCCAGCGAGACCGCCGTGCAGACCGTTCAGGGCCGCAGTGCCGGCGTCTGTCATGGCTCACCCTGCCCGTGTGCCGGCTCTGCCTGCGCTCAGCATCCGGGGTGCGATGGCCAATGCCGTGCACCCCTCCCTCTTCCCCCGCGGTTCCGGAGGCCAGGTCGGCCGGGGCACGTGGACCGCCCTCGCTCCGGGCCTTCCCATCTTCTCTGGGAGGCCTCGAGCCAGGCATGCGTTCTCCGCCATGGCCAGCCAGGCAGGGGACAGATTCGGAGGAGGGGTCCGACCGCATGACTTCCCTTACTCTAGCTAGCAGGCAGATTCTTTCTTTGCTTCCCAGAAAGCGTAGGCAAGGTACCACCAGGTTTCAGCATAGGAACATCTCACATTCGGACAGGGCCTACCAGCCCAGACTTTCTCTTTGGTCTCATTTTGGGGTCCTGTGTCTGGTATATAAAGAACACAACACAGTAAACTGGGAAACCATTTTTACTTTCTCACTTTTATTATATTTTATTTTTATTCATTTTGTTATCAATAATCTACAGTTACATGAAGAACATTATGTTTACTAGACTCCCCCCTTCACCAAGCACCCCCCCCCCCACAAACCGATGACAGTCACTGTACAGCAGCGTAGTAAGTAAGATGCTGTAGAATCACTACGTGTCTTCTCTGTGTTGCACAGCTCTCCCTGTGCCACGCCCCCTCCCCCACATTATAAATGCGAATCATAAGGCCCCCTATCTTTTCCCCACCCTTCTCCCTCCCTTGGCAACGCATCCACCCCAGTCCCTTTCTCTTTGGTAACTGTTACTCCATTCTTGGGTTCTGTGATTCTGCTGCTGTTTTGATCCTTCCGTTTTTCTTTGTTCTTTTACTCCACATATGAGTCAAATCATTTGGTGCTTGTCTTTCTCTGCCTGGCTTATTTCACTGAGCATACTACCCTCTAGCTACATCCATGTTGTGGCAAACGGTAGGATCTGTTTTTGTCTTACGGCTGAGTAATATTCCATTGTGTATATGTACCACCTCTTCTTTATGCATGCCTCTACTGATGGACATTTCCATTTCTTGTCTATTGTAAATAGTGCTGCGATTAACATAGGGGTGCATCTGTCCTCTGCCAACCGGGCTGCCGCATTCCTAGGGTAAATTCCTAGAAGTGGAATTCCTGGGTGAAATGGTATTTCTATTCTGAGCTCCTTGAGGAACCTCCACACAGCTTTCCCCAACGGACGAACTGACTTAGGTTCCCACCAGCAGTGTAGGAGGGTTCCCCTCTCCCACAACCTTGCCCACATCTGTTGTGTGTCTTCTGGATGGTGGCCATCCTGACTTGTGTGAGGTGATATCTCATGGTGGTTTTAATTTGGATTTCTCTGATGATTAGCCAGGTGGAGCATCTTTTCATGTGCCTGTTGGCCACTTGAATTCCTTGCTTGCGGAAGAGTCTGTTCAGCTCCTCTGCCCATTTTTTGATTGGAGTATTTGCTTTCTGTCTGTTGAGGTGCGTGAACTCTTTATGTGTATTGGATGTCACCCCTTGATCGGATCTGTCATTTATGAATATACTCTCCCATAGTCCAGGATAACTCTTTGTTCTATCGATGGTGTCTTTTGCTGTACAGAGGCTTTTCAGCTTGGTTTTGTCCCCCTTGTTCATTTTTGCGTCTGTTTCCCTTGCCCTTGCCCGGGGAGGTATGTTCATGCAGAAGTCGCCCGTGTTCATGTCCAAGAGATTTTTGCCCATGTTTTTCTCTAAGAGGTTTATGGTTTCATGAGTGACATTCAGGTCTTTGATCCATTTCGGACTTGCTCTTGTGTGTGGGGTTAGACCGTGATCCAGGTTCATTCTCTTACACGTAGCTGTCCTGTTTCTGCCGGCACCATCTGTCGAAGAGACGGTCCCTTCCCCATGGTATGTCCATGGCTCCTTTATCATGTCTGAATTGACCACATGTGTTGGGGTTAATGTGTGGAGTCTCTATTCTGTTGCACTGGTCTGTGGCTCCCTCTTGTGGCAGTGCCAAACTGTCTAGATTACTGTGGCTTCGTACTAGAGCTTGAAGTTGGGAAGGGAGATCCACCCCCACCCGCCCACTTTATTCTTCTTTCTCAGGACCGCTGTGGCTCTTCGTTTGGGGTCTTTGGGGTCTCCATGTGAACTTCTGAACTACTTGTTCCAGTTCGTTGGAGAATGCGGTTGGTGATTCGATAGGGATCGCATCAAATCTGCGTATTGCTTTGGGCAGGATGGCCATTTTGATGATATGCATTGTCCCTAGCCAAGGGCATGGGGTGAGTTTCCAGTTGTTAGGGTCCTCTACGTCCTGTGCTGAGTGTCTTATAGGTTTCAGGGTTTCGGTCTTTCACTTCCTTGGTTTGGTTTATGCCTAGGGATTTTCTTCCTTTTCTGATGCCATTGTGAATGGAATGGTTTTCCTGATCTCTCTTTCTATTCAGTTCACTGTTAGTCTGTTTAGCTCCTCTGCCCATTTTTTCATTGGAGAACTTGCCTCCCCTCTGTTGAGCTGTGTGAGCTCTTTATGTATTTTGGATGTCACCCCTTGATCGGATCTGTCCTTTATGAATATACTCTCCCATAGTGCAGGAGAACTCCTTAGAACAGAGGCTTTTCAGCTTGGTTTCGTCCCCCTTGTTCATTTTTGCGTCTGTTTCCCTTGCCCTTGCCCGGGGAGGTATGTTCATGCAGAAGTCGCTCGTGTTCATGTCCAAGAGATTTTTGCCCATGTTTTTCTCTAAGAGGTTTATGGTTTCATGAGTGACATTCAGGTCTTTGATCCATTTCGGACTTGCTCTTGTGTGTGGGGTTAGACCGTGCTCCAGGTTCATTCTCTTACATGTAGCTGTCCTGTTTTTGCCGGCACCATCTGTCGAAGAGACGGTCCCTTCCCCATGGTATGTCCATGGCTCCTTTATCATGTCTGAATTGACCACATGTGTTGGGGTTAATGTGTGGAGTCTCTATTCTGTTGCACTGGTCTGTGGCTCCCTCTTGTGGCAGTGCCGAACTGTCTAGGTTACTGTGGCTTCGTGGTAGAGCTGGAAGTTGGGAAGGGAGATCCACCCCCACCCGCCCACTTTATTCTTCCTTCTCAGGACCGCTGTGGCTCTTCATTTGGGGTCTTTGGGGTCTCCAGGTGAACTTTTGGACTACTTGTTCCAGTTGGTTGAAGAATGCGGTTGGTGATTCGATAGGGATCGCATCAAATCTGCGTATTGCTTTGGGCAGGATGGCCATTTTGATGATATGCATTGTCCCTAGCCAAGGGCATGGGGTGAGTTTCCATTTGTCAGTGTCCTCTTTAATTCACGTGGTGAGTGTCTTATAGGTTTCAGGGTTTCGGTCTTTCACTTCCTTGGTTTGGTTTGTGACTAGGTATTTTCTTCATTTTGATGCCATTGTGGATCGAATGGTTTTCCTGGTCACCGTTAGTGTATGGGAAAGCCACAGATTTCTGTGCATTCAGTTTGTGTCCTGCGCCTCTGCTCTTTTCCGATATCTGTTGCAGCCGTTTCGGAGTGAAGTCTTTCGGGTTCTTTTTAAGTCCAATATCATGTCATCTGCAAACAGTGAGAGTTCGACTTCTTCTTTACCAGTCTGGATTCCTTGTATTTGTTTGTTTAGTCTACTTGCCATGGCTAGGACCTCCAGTACTATGTTGAAGAACCGCAGTCAGAGTGGGCATCCCTGTCTTGTTCCCCATCTCAGAGGAACAGCTTTCAGCTTCTCACTGTTCAGTGTGATGTTGGCTGTGGTTTTAACATATGTGGCCTTTCTTATGTTGAGGTACTTGCCCTCCTGACCCATTTTGTTGAGAGTTTTTACCGTGAGTGGATGTTGAGTTTTGTCAGATGCTTTTTCAGCGTCTGTGCAGATGATCATGTTGTTCTTGTCCTTCTTTTTGATTATGTATCACCTGTTCTTTATGCATTCCTCTACTGACGAAAATTTCCATTTCTTGTCTATCGCAAATACTGCTGCGATTAACCTAGGGGTGCATCTGCCTTTTGCTAACCGGGCTGATGCATTCTTGTGGCGTAAATAACTGGAATTGGGATTTCTGGGTCAAATGGTATTTCTATTTTTTGGTTTTTGAGGAACCTCCACACTGCTTTTCCTCAACGGATGAACCAATTTACACTCCCACCACCAGCAGTGTAGGAGGGTTCCCCTCTCTCCACAACCTTGCCATCATCTGTTGTGTGTCTTCTGGGTGGTGGCCATCCTGACTTGTGTGAGGTGATATCTCATGGTGGTATTAGTTTGCGTTTCTGTGATGATAAGCGATGTGGAGCATCTTTTCATGTGCCTGTTGGCCACCTGAATTTCTTGTTTGGAGAAGTGTCTGTTCAGCTCCTCTGCCCATTTTGTGATTGGGATTATTTGCTTTTTGTGTGTGGAAGTGCATGAACACTTAATACGTATTTTAGATGTCAACCCCTCATCGGATGTGTCATCTATGAATATCATCCTCCCATACGGTAAGATGTCTTTGTTCTGCTGATGGTGTTTTAAATAGAATCTTATACCCCCTGCCATTTCATTCCATTCCTGATTCAATTTTTTTTTTTGTTTTTCAGGACACCAACCCGCCGAGAAAACTGAAACGAAGAGAAGATGTGATACAGGAACATCGAGCCTAAACTGAGAAGTGAGATGGTGGAGACTGATAGTATCTTTCCATGTGCTGCTTTCAGGTTTCATAGGGAGAAAAGGTTGCCACGGAAATGAGGCCTGGGATGTAGCCATCACCTGATATCGGTGGAGTCACCTAGCCCCTAGCCATTCATGGGAAGGCTTAGCGTGCGGCACTGTTATCTCCTGTGGAGTTACACGTGCGGCGTCCCCCCATTGCAGTTCGGTCAGACCCCTTGTGGGACGGCCCTGACACCGGCCGGGGTGGACCTGAGAGCTCTGGGCTGTCCCAGCGTCCCTCTCAGAACAAGGCCTCAAAAGTGCTCCTCGTGAAGAGATAGAGACAGAGAGAGAGAGATAGATAGAGAGAGAGAGATAGATAGAGAGAGAGAGAGATAGAGAGAGAGAGGGAGGGAGGGAGAGAGGGAGAGGGAGGGACAGGTAATTATGCTCAAGAGACAGGGGCAATTTTTTGCTGTAGCTCCTTGAGCATGTTTCTGATTTTTATGTTGAGATCCCTTTCACGAAGATTGCTCGAGTCCAGTTAGCAGGTTCCTTTGACTTTGACGTTTCCTATTTGTAGGTGGCACCCTCTAGCGCCCAGAAGCTTTTGTCTCTGGAGCTGCTCAGTCCTTGGGGTGATGGCAGGCAGGGGTCACGGGAGCGGTGCCGGTGCCCGCAGGAGGAAAGAGGCCTCTCCTGCTTCCCGGCCGCAGTGCCTGTCTCCACTGCCGGGGCCAGTTTGCGGAGCACGCAGGGAGAAGCCTCTGTGCTTTGCACCTGTAGCTGCCATAGGTGGGGCCGTCCTGTCGCTGGCCTGGTGCGATGGAGGGGGCAGCCTCTTTGCGAGCCGGTGCTGTTGGGGAGGAAGGTGCAGCAGGCCGTGTTGTGTATCAGTCACATCATGGTGGGGAGGCCTTGGAGCTGCATAGCCAGCCAGGGGTCTGGAGCGCCCGGAGCTCCTAAAAGTTCCCCCACCTACGGGGCAGAGTGCACCGGGACAGTTTTGCGCACCTGTGCTTCCTTCTGAGTGGCAAGCTCTGTGCAACCCTTGCCCGTTTCGCAGCTCTCTCGCTGTGACGAAGCCTCTCAGACTGCCCGCCTTTCTTTTGCCCCACAGCGGCCGGATGTGGATCTCCCTGTGTTCCGCAAGTGGCAGGAATGTCAAGTCTCTCCAAGTATTCCACCCGTCTTCGCTTTCCGACCCCACCGATCATCCTCCAGAGCATCCTGTAAGGTAGGTTCGTGCTCCCAGAGCAGATCTGCAGGGCTGGGTGTTCAGCGGTCCTGAGCCTCCACCCGCCTCCCCGGCTCCGTTTCTCTTCCTCCCTCCGCTGAGCTCGGGTGCAGGAAGAAGTGCTGGCGGGGTCCCTCTGGATCACGGCCTTGGTACATCACCCTCCACCTTGAGGTGACGGCCTGCCACGGCAGCCTTCTTTCCCGCTTCTCTTCCAGGATCTGGTGTAGTTGTCATATTCCCATACTGTATGTATGTATGTATGTGGTTTTCGGAGGAGGTTTCCGCCTCCCCTCTCATGCTGCCTGCCATCTTTAATCCTACCAAGCCATCTTTAAAGTTTTGTTCTTTTTCTTTCTCGGTTTCACTTCTGTAGGGGACGTTTTCCCACCCCTTCAACTTGTAGTTTGTCTGTGCGCTTGGATCTCAAGTGAGCCTCCTGTAAGGGAGCACGTAGGTGGTCTTGAGTTTTCATGCATTCATTCAACCCTGTGTCTTTCGATTGGAGCATTTAAAGTCTTTCCCTTTAGTGTGATAATTGATAGCTGTGTCCTTAGTGCACTTCCTAAACTTGATTTCTTTCTTCTTTTTGTTTGTAGTTCTTGTCTGTGCTTTCATCGTTGCTCTCCTGGTTATGAGCTATAGCATTGTTTAGTATTATGCTTTCCTGTCTGTCTGTCCATCTATCTATCTATCTATCTATCTATCTATCTATCTATCTATCTATCTATCTATCTATCTATCTATCTATCTATCTATCTACCTAATCTATCTACTATCATCTACTTTCATCTATGTGTCTATCTGTCCAAACTATCTAATCTATCACCTATCCGTCTATTATCTATCATCTATATGTATCTATATCAATGTGTCTAGCTAATCTGTGTGAATCTATATCATCTATCTAATCTGTCTAATGTATCTATCATCTATCTAGTCCGTCATCTTATCAATCTGTCTACCTATCGTCTATCTATATGTGTCTGTAGGTGTCTGTCTAATCTGTCCACCTAATCTATCAGCTATCTAATGTGTCTGTCTAATCTCTCTATGTGTATCTATATCATCTATCTAATGTATCATTCTATCTTTGTATCTATCTCATCTATCATCTCCATGAACCTATCAGTCTCATCTAATCTATCCATCTACCTAATGTATCTACCTATTTACTGATTTGGCCCATTTTTATCAACATACTGTCACTAGGTGCACAGTGATTCCTCTGTCTCCTTCTCATTCTTGATTCCTTGTGTTTGTTTCTGTGAGTTAGCTGTGTCTTTGGGTCTTGAGAGGAGTGGCCATGGGTTGGAACATCTGGGTAGGTGGCACGAGTCCGCTGGGGGTAGGTGGCCACCTGGACTCTCTAACCGGTGCGGGCGGGGACCCTCCGGGTGCTCTGCCCTGGGGCTGGCCCTGCTGGGGTGGCTGCGTGAGCTGCGGGGCAGATCCGAGGCCCCACACGGGGCACCCCGGCTGGCCTGCTGGCGCTGAGGCAGGTGCATGCCCAGTAGTTGGTCTGTGTGCCTGCACACCGATGTCACCTCGGTGGCCCTGCTTGGCTGCCCATCTCCAAGAGAGCATGTGTAGTCACAGCTTAAGGGAGCCACCTTTTGGGGACACGCAGGGCTGGTGTGGGCTAGTGGCCCGTGGGCTCACTGTGAGGTGGCAGGCCAGCTAGCTCCTGGGGAAACTGCTCCCCTCTGCTGTCAAGGTGTAGGTGGAGTTTCAGTGCATTTCGGCATTTAGATGGGAGTGAGGTCTACCTGAAATGGAATCGTATAGCATTTAGAGCTATGTTTCTGTTGGATTTGAAAGGATGCTGAGCGTAAAGATTTGGGTGGTGGTGGCTGGAATTCTAGGAATGTTTATGTCCTTGCATTTATTGATTTTCTGTGAAGGGAAGTGATTCTGAGGTAACTTTTTGCTCATGTATGAAGGTGGTGCATAAGGTCATCCCACGTCAGTCATGGTGAGAGATGAAGTGAGGTGGTAGAAGTAAAGCCTGTAGCGCTTGGCCTGATACATAGGAGACACACTGTGGGTGCTCTTTGCTGCTCTCCTGTCCTGGCTTATTATCTTAACTACCGTGACGGTTCAGAGTGGTCCCAGCGACATTTCCAGCAAAATCTTCCTAAAATTGTATAGAAACACATGGCAAGGAAATCCCCAGAAGCTAGTGGAAAACTTTACCCTTTCTGGTCACTGTTTGCAACCTGTTCGCTCTGTCGCGTGTCCCTTTATTACTTTTTCGACCGATACGGGCAGTGGTACACACTCACACAGCGGCGCGCGCGCACACACACACACACACACACACACACACACACACACACACACAGAACTAAACATGTTTCAAAACCAAAATGAACAGAGAGGTTCTGTGTGTCACAGCAGGAATTTGCTACCAGAGCAGTAGCGGAGAAGAGGGAAGGGGCCCCGTAAGCCAACCCCATCTCCCTCCTCTGGACTTGCCTCCCCCTGGGTTGTCATCCCTTAAACGCTCAGCACGCAGACCTCGCGTCGAGCGTGCACAGTCATAAAACGCGGCTACCTCCACATCCCAGTCACTGGGGCATGGGACATGTTGCATCTTTTGGTGTGGCACAAAACATTATCCCTCGTGTCTGTGAGTCCTTCCTCTGCAGCTGAGTGAAAGAGTAAACAGAGCAGAGACATATTAGCAAGAACAGGATTTAGTGGGAATATACAATACACACACACACATACACACACACAATTTGGGGAAGAGTTTAATGGATAGGAGGATATGAACATCGGCCTTGTCTGGGGCATGGGGATGGGGGCTCTAGACGGCCTTGAGGAGGGTGGTGTGCCCAGCCCTTCACCATCGTCGGGGGTAGGGCTGACTCCGGCAGCGGTGCCACGTGCGGCATCGGGTGGGGCCCGTGAGGATGTTATGGGAGGGGGCCAGGAGGCCGGCGGCTGTGATGACGCCCACGGCCTGGCGTGGGGCCGGTGCGGACCGGAAGACGATGGCACAGTCGGGTGGTGTTGTGTCCATAGGTTCTTCCTCCGCATCACTGTCCGGCCCTAGGCCGGCTGTTGTGATGACGCCCACGGCCTGGTGTGGGGCCGGTGTGGACCGGAAGACGATGGCACAGTCGGGTGGTGTTGTGTCCATAGGTTCTTCCTCCGCATCACTGTCCGGCCCTAGGCCGGCTGTTGTGATGACGCCCACGGCCTGGTGTGGGGCCGGTGTGGACCGGAAGACGATGGCACAGTCGGGTGGTGTTGTGTCCATAGGTTCTTCCTCCGCATCACTGTCCGGCCCTAGGCCGGCTGTTGTGATGATACCCACGGCCTGGTGTGGGGCCGGTGCAGACCGGAAGACGATGGCCCGGTCGGGTGGTGTTGTGTCCATAGGTTCTTCGTCCGCATCACTTTTCGGCCCCAGGCCGGATGTTGTGATGATGCCCTCGGCCCGGCATGGGGCCGGTGTGGACCAGAAGATGATGGCCCGGGAGCTTGATGTTACCTCCATAGGTTCGTCCTCCACGTCACAGTCCAGCCCGAGGCGGGCGGTTGTGATGATCTCCACGGCCCTGTGTCGGGCCGGTGGGGACCTGACGACGGCAGCCCACGAGGGTGGCGTCGTGTCAGTTAGTCCTTCGTTTGAGGCAGGCAGGAGAATAGCGTATGAAGCTAGGGAGAGCTTCTAACTCCTTCTCAGGCCAAGCTCGCACTGAGCTGCCCAGCTAGGGTGACCTCTGATTGGTCAGCCAGGGGACGCATCACATAGGAGCCCGGGCAACCGTGATGTCACCCAGGGGGAACGCATCACGGGGCCCCCACCGCCGTGAGCACACCAGCCCCTCCCACAGGAGCCCCTGCCCAAAGGTCACAGGGCGTGGCCGCAACGCCAAACCCAGTAGAATCCCTTGCCCCCGGGACTGCCCGCTGAGTGCCGTGCAGGTGTTTGGGCCAGCGAGACCGCCGTGCAGACCGTTCAGGGCCGCAGTGCCGGCGTCTGTCATGGCTCACCCTGCCCGTGTGCCGGCTCTGCCTGCGCTCAGCATCCGGGGTGCGATGGCCAATGCCGTGCACCCCTCCCTCTTCCCCCGCGGTTCCGGAGGCCAGGTCGGCCGGGGCACGTGGACCGCCCTCGCTCCGGGCCTTCCCATCTTCTCTGGGAGGCCTCGAGCCAGGCATGCGTTCTCCGCCATGGCCAGCCAGGCAGGGGACAGATTCGGAGGAGGGGTCCGACCGCATGACTTCCCTTACTCTAGCTAGCAGGCAGATTCTTTCTTTGCTTCCCAGAAAGCGTAGGCAAGGTACCACCAGGTTTCAGCATAGGAACATCTCACATTCGGACAGGGCCTACCAGCCCAGACTTTCTCTTTGGTCTCATTTTGGGGTCCTGTGTCTGGTATATAAAGAACACAACACAGTAAACTGGGAAACCATTTTTACTTTCTCACTTTTATTATATTTTATTTTTATTCATTTTGTTATCAATAATCTACAGTTACATGAAGAACATTATGTTTACTAGACTCCCCCCTTCACCAAGCACCCCCCCCCCCACAAACCGATGACAGTCACTGTACAGCAGCGTAGTAAGTAAGATGCTGTAGAATCACTACGTGTCTTCTCTGTGTTGCACAGCTCTCCCTGTGCCACGCCCCCTCCCCCACATTATAAATGCGAATCATAAGGCCCCCTATCTTTTCCCCACCCTTCTCCCTCCCTTGGCAACGCATCCACCCCAGTCCCTTTCTCTTTGGTAACTGTTACTCCATTCTTGGGTTCTGTGATTCTGCTGCTGTTTTGATCCTTCCGTTTTTCTTTGTTCTTTTACTCCACATATGAGTCAAATCATTTGGTGCTTGTCTTTCTCTGCCTGGCTTATTTCACTGAGCATACTACCCTCTAGCTACATCCATGTTGTGGCAAACGGTAGGATCTGTTTTTGTCTTACGGCTGAGTAATATTCCATTGTGTATATGTACCACCTCTTCTTTATGCATGCCTCTACTGATGGACATTTCCATTTCTTGTCTATTGTAAATAGTGCTGCGATTAACATAGGGGTGCATCTGTCCTCTGCCAACCGGGCTGCCGCATTCCTAGGGTAAATTCCTAGAAGTGGAATTCCTGGGTGAAATGGTATTTCTATTCTGAGCTCCTTGAGGAACCTCCACACAGCTTTCCCCAACGGACGAACTGACTTAGGTTCCCACCAGCAGTGTAGGAGGGTTCCCCTCTCCCACAACCTTGCCCACATCTGTTGTGTGTCTTCTGGATGGTGGCCATCCTGACTTGTGTGAGGTGATATCTCATGGTGGTTTTAATTTGGATTTCTCTGATGATTAGCCAGGTGGAGCATCTTTTCATGTGCCTGTTGGCCACTTGAATTCCTTGCTTGCGGAAGAGTCTGTTCAGCTCCTCTGCCCATTTTTTGATTGGAGTATTTGCTTTCTGTCTGTTGAGGTGCGTGAACTCTTTATGTGTATTGGATGTCACCCCTTGATCGGATCTGTCATTTATGAATATACTCTCCCATAGTCCAGGATAACTCTTTGTTCTATCGATGGTGTCTTTTGCTGTACAGAGGCTTTTCAGCTTGGTTTTGTCCCCCTTGTTCATTTTTGCGTCTGTTTCCCTTGCCCTTGCCCGGGGAGGTATGTTCATGCAGAAGTCGCCCGTGTTCATGTCCAAGAGATTTTTGCCCATGTTTTTCTCTAAGAGGTTTATGGTTTCATGAGTGACATTCAGGTCTTTGATCCATTTCGGACTTGCTCTTGTGTGTGGGGTTAGACCGTGATCCAGGTTCATTCTCTTACACGTAGCTGTCCTGTTTCTGCCGGCACCATCTGTCGAAGAGACGGTCCCTTCCCCATGGTATGTCCATGGCTCCTTTATCATGTCTGAATTGACCACATGTGTTGGGGTTAATGTGTGGAGTCTCTATTCTGTTGCACTGGTCTGTGGCTCCCTCTTGTGGCAGTGCCAAACTGTCTAGATTACTGTGGCTTCGTACTAGAGCTTGAAGTTGGGAAGGGAGATCCACCCCCACCCGCCCACTTTATTCTTCTTTCTCAGGACCGCTGTGGCTCTTCGTTTGGGGTCTTTGGGGTCTCCATGTGAACTTCTGAACTACTTGTTCCAGTTCGTTGGAGAATGCGGTTGGTGATTCGATAGGGATCGCATCAAATCTGCGTATTGCTTTGGGCAGGATGGCCATTTTGATGATATGCATTGTCCCTAGCCAAGGGCATGGGGTGAGTTTCCAGTTGTTAGGGTCCTCTACGTCCTGTGCTGAGTGTCTTATAGGTTTCAGGGTTTCGGTCTTTCACTTCCTTGGTTTGGTTTATGCCTAGGGATTTTCTTCCTTTTCTGATGCCATTGTGAATGGAATGGTTTTCCTGATCTCTCTTTCTATTCAGTTCACTGTTAGTCTGTTTAGCTCCTCTGCCCATTTTTTCATTGGAGAACTTGCCTCCCCTCTGTTGAGCTGTGTGAGCTCTTTATGTATTTTGGATGTCACCCCTTGATCGGATCTGTCCTTTATGAATATACTCTCCCATAGTGCAGGAGAACTCCTTAGAACAGAGGCTTTTCAGCTTGGTTTCGTCCCCCTTGTTCATTTTTGCGTCTGTTTCCCTTGCCCTTGCCCGGGGAGGTATGTTCATGCAGAAGTCGCTCGTGTTCATGTCCAAGAGATTTTTGCCCATGTTTTTCTCTAAGAGGTTTATGGTTTCATGAGTGACATTCAGGTCTTTGATCCATTTCGGACTTGCTCTTGTGTGTGGGGTTAGACCGTGCTCCAGGTTCATTCTCTTACATGTAGCTGTCCTGTTTTTGCCGGCACCATCTGTCGAAGAGACGGTCCCTTCCCCATGGTATGTCCATGGCTCCTTTATCATGTCTGAATTGACCACATGTGTTGGGGTTAATGTGTGGAGTCTCTATTCTGTTGCACTGGTCTGTGGCTCCCTCTTGTGGCAGTGCCGAACTGTCTAGGTTACTGTGGCTTCGTGGTAGAGCTGGAAGTTGGGAAGGGAGATCCACCCCCACCCGCCCACTTTATTCTTCCTTCTCAGGACCGCTGTGGCTCTTCATTTGGGGTCTTTGGGGTCTCCAGGTGAACTTTTGGACTACTTGTTCCAGTTGGTTGAAGAATGCGGTTGGTGATTCGATAGGGATCGCATCAAATCTGCGTATTGCTTTGGGCAGGATGGCCATTTTGATGATATGCATTGTCCCTAGCCAAGGGCATGGGGTGAGTTTCCATTTGTCAGTGTCCTCTTTAATTCACGTGGTGAGTGTCTTATAGGTTTCAGGGTTTCGGTCTTTCACTTCCTTGGTTTGGTTTGTGACTAGGTATTTTCTTCATTTTGATGCCATTGTGGATCGAATGGTTTTCCTGGTCACCGTTAGTGTATGGGAAAGCCACAGATTTCTGTGCATTCAGTTTGTGTCCTGCGCCTCTGCTCTTTTCCGATATCTGTTGCAGCCGTTTCGGAGTGAAGTCTTTCGGGTTCTTTTTAAGTCCAATATCATGTCATCTGCAAACAGTGAGAGTTCGACTTCTTCTTTACCAGTCTGGATTCCTTGTATTTGTTTGTTTAGTCTACTTGCCATGGCTAGGACCTCCAGTACTATGTTGAAGAACCGCAGTCAGAGTGGGCATCCCTGTCTTGTTCCCCATCTCAGAGGAACAGCTTTCAGCTTCTCACTGTTCAGTGTGATGTTGGCTGTGGTTTTAACATATGTGGCCTTTCTTATGTTGAGGTACTTGCCCTCCTGACCCATTTTGTTGAGAGTTTTTACCGTGAGTGGATGTTGAGTTTTGTCAGATGCTTTTTCAGCGTCTGTGCAGATGATCATGTTGTTCTTGTCCTTCTTTTTGATTATGTATCACCTGTTCTTTATGCATTCCTCTACTGACGAAAATTTCCATTTCTTGTCTATCGCAAATACTGCTGCGATTAACCTAGGGGTGCATCTGCCTTTTGCTAACCGGGCTGATGCATTCTTGTGGCGTAAATAACTGGAATTGGGATTTCTGGGTCAAATGGTATTTCTATTTTTTGGTTTTTGAGGAACCTCCACACTGCTTTTCCTCAACGGATGAACCAATTTACACTCCCACCACCAGCAGTGTAGGAGGGTTCCCCTCTCTCCACAACCTTGCCATCATCTGTTGTGTGTCTTCTGGGTGGTGGCCATCCTGACTTGTGTGAGGTGATATCTCATGGTGGTATTAGTTTGCGTTTCTGTGATGATAAGCGATGTGGAGCATCTTTTCATGTGCCTGTTGGCCACCTGAATTTCTTGTTTGGAGAAGTGTCTGTTCAGCTCCTCTGCCCATTTTGTGATTGGGATTATTTGCTTTTTGTGTGTGGAAGTGCATGAACACTTAATACGTATTTTAGATGTCAACCCCTCATCGGATGTGTCATCTATGAATATCATCCTCCCATACGGTAAGATGTCTTTGTTCTGCTGATGGTGTTTTAAATAGAATCTTATACCCCCTGCCATTTCATTCCATTCCTGATTCAATTTTTTTTTTTGTTTTTCAGGACACCAACCCGCCGAGAAAACTGAAACGAAGAGAAGATGTGATACAGGAACATCGAGCCTAAACTGAGAAGTGAGATGGTGGAGACTGATAGTATCTTTCCATGTGCTGCTTTCAGGTTTCATAGGGAGAAAAGGTTGCCACGGAAATGAGGCCTGGGATGTAGCCATCACCTGATATCGGTGGAGTCACCTAGCCCCTAGCCATTCATGGGAAGGCTTAGCGTGCGGCACTGTTATCTCCTGTGGAGTTACACGTGCGGCGTCCCCCCATTGCAGTTCGGTCAGACCCCTTGTGGGACGGCCCTGACACCGGCCGGGGTGGACCTGAGAGCTCTGGGCTGTCCCAGCGTCCCTCTCAGAACAAGGCCTCAAAAGTGCTCCTCGTGAAGAGATAGAGACAGAGAGAGAGAGATAGATAGAGAGAGAGAGATAGATAGAGAGAGAGAGAGATAGAGAGAGAGAGGGAGGGAGGGAGAGAGGGAGAGGGAGGGACAGGTAATTATGCTCAAGAGACAGGGGCAATTTTTTGCTGTAGCTCCTTGAGCATGTTTCTGATTTTTATGTTGAGATCCCTTTCACGAAGATTGCTCGAGTCCAGTTAGCAGGTTCCTTTGACTTTGACGTTTCCTATTTGTAGGTGGCACCCTCTAGCGCCCAGAAGCTTTTGTCTCTGGAGCTGCTCAGTCCTTGGGGTGATGGCAGGCAGGGGTCACGGGAGCGGTGCCGGTGCCCGCAGGAGGAAAGAGGCCTCTCCTGCTTCCCGGCCGCAGTGCCTGTCTCCACTGCCGGGGCCAGTTTGCGGAGCACGCAGGGAGAAGCCTCTGTGCTTTGCACCTGTAGCTGCCATAGGTGGGGCCGTCCTGTCGCTGGCCTGGTGCGATGGAGGGGGCAGCCTCTTTGCGAGCCGGTGCTGTTGGGGAGGAAGGTGCAGCAGGCCGTGTTGTGTATCAGTCACATCATGGTGGGGAGGCCTTGGAGCTGCATAGCCAGCCAGGGGTCTGGAGCGCCCGGAGCTCCTAAAAGTTCCCCCACCTACGGGGCAGAGTGCACCGGGACAGTTTTGCGCACCTGTGCTTCCTTCTGAGTGGCAAGCTCTGTGCAACCCTTGCCCGTTTCGCAGCTCTCTCGCTGTGACGAAGCCTCTCAGACTGCCCGCCTTTCTTTTGCCCCACAGCGGCCGGATGTGGATCTCCCTGTGTTCCGCAAGTGGCAGGAATGTCAAGTCTCTCCAAGTATTCCACCCGTCTTCGCTTTCCGACCCCACCGATCATCCTCCAGAGCATCCTGTAAGGTAGGTTCGTGCTCCCAGAGCAGATCTGCAGGGCTGGGTGTTCAGCGGTCCTGAGCCTCCACCCGCCTCCCCGGCTCCGTTTCTCTTCCTCCCTCCGCTGAGCTCGGGTGCAGGAAGAAGTGCTGGCGGGGTCCCTCTGGATCACGGCCTTGGTACATCACCCTCCACCTTGAGGTGACGGCCTGCCACGGCAGCCTTCTTTCCCGCTTCTCTTCCAGGATCTGGTGTAGTTGTCATATTCCCATACTGTATGTATGTATGTATGTGGTTTTCGGAGGAGGTTTCCGCCTCCCCTCTCATGCTGCCTGCCATCTTTAATCCTACCAAGCCATCTTTAAAGTTTTGTTCTTTTTCTTTCTCGGTTTCACTTCTGTAGGGGACGTTTTCCCACCCCTTCAACTTGTAGTTTGTCTGTGCGCTTGGATCTCAAGTGAGCCTCCTGTAAGGGAGCACGTAGGTGGTCTTGAGTTTTCATGCATTCATTCAACCCTGTGTCTTTCGATTGGAGCATTTAAAGTCTTTCCCTTTAGTGTGATAATTGATAGCTGTGTCCTTAGTGCACTTCCTAAACTTGATTTCTTTCTTCTTTTTGTTTGTAGTTCTTGTCTGTGCTTTCATCGTTGCTCTCCTGGTTATGAGCTATAGCATTGTTTAGTATTATGCTTTCCTGTCTGTCTGTCCATCCATCCATCTATCTATCTATCTATCTATCTATCTATCTATCTATCTATCTATCTATCTATCTACCTAATCTATCTACTATCATCTACTTTCATCTATGTGTCTATCTGTCCAAACTATCTAATCTATCACCTATCCGTCTATTATCTATCATCTATATGTATCTATATCAATGTGTCTAGCTAATCTGTGTGAATCTATATCATCTATCTAATCTGTCTAATGTATCTATCATCTATCTAGTCCGTCATCTTATCAATCTGTCTACCTATCGTCTATCTATATGTGTCTGTAGGTGTCTGTCTAATCTGTCCACCTAATCTATCAGCTATCTAATGTGTCTGTCTAATCTCTCTATGTGTATCTATATCATCTATCTAATGTATCATTCTATCTTTGTATCTATCTCATCTATCATCTCCATGAACCTATCAGTCTCATCTAATCTATCCATCTACCTAATGTATCTACCTATTTACTGATTTGGCCCATTTTTATCAACATACTGTCACTAGGTGCACAGTGATTCCTCTGTCTCCTTCTCATTCTTGATTCCTTGTGTTTGTTTCTGTGAGTTAGCTGTGTCTTTGGGTCTTGAGAGGAGTGGCCATGGGTTGGAACATCTGGGTAGGTGGCACGAGTCCGCTGGGGGTAGGTGGCCACCTGGACTCTCTAACCGGTGCGGGCGGGGACCCTCCGGGTGCTCTGCCCTGGGGCTGGCCCTGCTGGGGTGGCTGCGTGAGCTGCGGGGCAGATCCGAGGCCCCACACGGGGCACCCCGGCTGGCCTGCTGGCGCTGAGGCAGGTGCATGCCCAGTAGTTGGTCTGTGTGCCTGCACACCGATGTCACCTCGGTGGCCCTGCTTGGCTGCCCATCTCCAAGAGAGCATGTGTAGTCACAGCTTAAGGGAGCCACCTTTTGGGGACACGCAGGGCTGGTGTGGGCTAGTGGCCCGTGGGCTCACTGTGAGGTGGCAGGCCAGCTAGCTCCTGGGGAAACTGCTCCCCTCTGCTGTCAAGGTGTAGGTGGAGTTTCAGTGCATTTCGGCATTTAGATGGGAGTGAGGTCTACCTGAAATGGAATCGTATAGCATTTAGAGCTATGTTTCTGTTGGATTTGAAAGGATGCTGAGCGTAAAGATTTGGGTGGTGGTGGCTGGAATTCTAGGAATGTTTATGTCCTTGCATTTATTGATTTTCTGTGAAGGGAAGTGATTCTGAGGTAACTTTTTGCTCATGTATGAAGGTGGTGCATAAGGTCATCCCACGTCAGTCATGGTGAGAGATGAAGTGAGGTGGTAGAAGTAAAGCCTGTAGCGCTTGGCCTGATACATAGGAGACACACTGTGGGTGCTCTTTGCTGCTCTCCTGTCCTGGCTTATTATCTTAACTACCGTGACGGTTCAGAGTGGTCCCAGCGACATTTCCAGCAAAATCTTCCTAAAATTGTATAGAAACACATGGCAAGGAAATCCCCAGAAGCTAGTGGAAAACTTTACCCTTTCTGGTCACTGTTTGCAACCTGTTCGCTCTGTCGCGTGTCCCTTTATTACTTTTTCGACCGATACGGGCAGTGGTACACACTCACACAGGCGCGCGCGCGCACACACACACACACACACACACACACACACACACACACACAGAACTAAACATGTTTCAAAACCAAAATGAACAGAGAGGTTCTGTGTGTCACAGCAGGAATTTGCTACCAGAGCAGTAGCGGAGAAGAGGGAAGGGGCCCCGTAAGCCAACCCCATCTCCCTCCTCTGGACTTGCCTCCCCCTGGGTTGTCATCCCTTAAACGCTCAGCACGCAGACCTCGCGTCGAGCGTGCACAGTCATAAAACGCGGCTACCTCCACATCCCAGTCACTGGGGCATGGGACATGTTGCATCTTTTGGTGTGGCACAAAACATTATCCCTCGTGTCTGTGAGTCCTTCCTCTGCAGCTGAGTGAAAGAGTAAACAGAGCAGAGACATATTAGCAAGAACAGGATTTAGTGGGAATATACAATACACACACACACATACACACACACAATTTGGGGAAGAGTTTAATGGATAGGAGGATATGAACATCGGCCTTGTCTGGGGCATGGGGATGGGGGCTCTAGACGGCCTTGAGGAGGGTGGTGTGCCCAGCCCTTCACCATCGTCGGGGGTAGGGCTGACTCCGGCAGCGGTGCCACGTGCGGCATCGGGTGGGGCCCGTGAGGATGTTATGGGAGGGGGCCAGGAGGCCGGCGGCTGTGATGACGCCCACGGCCTGGCGTGGGGCCGGTGCGGACCGGAAGACGATGGCACAGTCGGGTGGTGTTGTGTCCATAGGTTCTTCCTCCGCATCACTGTCCGGCCCTAGGCCGGCTGTTGTGATGACGCCCACGGCCTGGTGTGGGGCCGGTGTGGACCGGAAGACGATGGCACAGTCGGGTGGTGTTGTGTCCATAGGTTCTTCCTCCGCATCACTGTCCGGCCCTAGGCCGGCTGTTGTGATGACGCCCACGGCCTGGTGTGGGGCCGGTGTGGACCGGAAGACGATGGCACAGTCGGGTGGTGTTGTGTCCATAGGTTCTTCCTCCGCATCACTGTCCGGCCCTAGGCCGGCTGTTGTGATGATACCCACGGCCTGGTGTGGGGCCGGTGCAGACCGGAAGACGATGGCCCGGTCGGGTGGTGTTGTGTCCATAGGTTCTTCGTCCGCATCACTTTTCGGCCCCAGGCCGGATGTTGTGATGATGCCCTCGGCCCGGCATGGGGCCGGTGTGGACCAGAAGATGATGGCCCGGGAGCTTGATGTTACCTCCATAGGTTCGTCCTCCACGTCACAGTCCAGCCCGAGGCGGGCGGTTGTGATGATCTCCACGGCCCTGTGTCGGGCCGGTGGGGACCTGACGACGGCAGCCCACGAGGGTGGCGTCGTGTCAGTTAGTCCTTCGTTTGAGGCAGGCAGGAGAATAGCGTATGAAGCTAGGGAGAGCTTCTAACTCCTTCTCAGGCCAAGCTCGCACTGAGCTGCCCAGCTAGGGTGACCTCTGATTGGTCAGCCAGGGGACGCATCACATAGGAGCCCGGGCAACCGTGATGTCACCCAGGGGGAACGCATCACGGGGCCCCCACCGCCGTGAGCACACCAGCCCCTCCCACAGGAGCCCCTGCCCAAAGGTCACAGGGCGTGGCCGCAACGCCAAACCCAGTAGAATCCCTTGCCCCCGGGACTGCCCGCTGAGTGCCGTGCAGGTGTTTGGGCCAGCGAGACCGCCGTGCAGACCGTTCAGGGCCGCAGTGCCGGCGTCTGTCATGGCTCACCCTGCCCGTGTGCCGGCTCTGCCTGCGCTCAGCATCCGGGGTGCGATGGCCAATGCCGTGCACCCCTCCCTCTTCCCCCGCGGTTCCGGAGGCCAGGTCGGCCGGGGCACGTGGACCGCCCTCGCTCCGGGCCTTCCCATCTTCTCTGGGAGGCCTCGAGCCAGGCATGCGTTCTCCGCCATGGCCAGCCAGGCAGGGGACAGATTCGGAGGAGGGGTCCGACCGCATGACTTCCCTTACTCTAGCTAGCAGGCAGATTCTTTCTTTGCTTCCCAGAAAGCGTAGGCAAGGTACCACCAGGTTTCAGCATAGGAACATCTCACATTCGGACAGGGCCTACCAGCCCAGACTTTCTCTTTGGTCTCATTTTGGGGTCCTGTGTCTGGTATATAAAGAACACAACACAGTAAACTGGGAAACCATTTTTACTTTCTCACTTTTATTATATTTTATTTTTATTCATTTTGTTATCAATAATCTACAGTTACATGAAGAACATTATGTTTACTAGACTCCCCCCTTCACCAAGCACCCCCCCCCCCACAAACCGATGACAGTCACTGTACAGCAGCGTAGTAAGTAAGATGCTGTAGAATCACTACGTGTCTTCTCTGTGTTGCACAGCTCTCCCTGTGCCACGCCCCCTCCCCCACATTATAAATGCGAATCATAAGGCCCCCTATCTTTTCCCCACCCTTCTCCCTCCCTTGGCAACGCATCCACCCCAGTCCCTTTCTCTTTGGTAACTGTTACTCCATTCTTGGGTTCTGTGATTCTGCTGCTGTTTTGATCCTTCCGTTTTTCTTTGTTCTTTTACTCCACATATGAGTCAAATCATTTGGTGCTTGTCTTTCTCTGCCTGGCTTATTTCACTGAGCATACTACCCTCTAGCTACATCCATGTTGTGGCAAACGGTAGGATCTGTTTTTGTCTTACGGCTGAGTAATATTCCATTGTGTATATGTACCACCTCTTCTTTATGCATGCCTCTACTGATGGACATTTCCATTTCTTGTCTATTGTAAATAGTGCTGCGATTAACATAGGGGTGCATCTGTCCTCTGCCAACCGGGCTGCCGCATTCCTAGGGTAAATTCCTAGAAGTGGAATTCCTGGGTGAAATGGTATTTCTATTCTGAGCTCCTTGAGGAACCTCCACACAGCTTTCCCCAACGGACGAACTGACTTAGGTTCCCACCAGCAGTGTAGGAGGGTTCCCCTCTCCCACAACCTTGCCCACATCTGTTGTGTGTCTTCTGGATGGTGGCCATCCTGACTTGTGTGAGGTGATATCTCATGGTGGTTTTAATTTGGATTTCTCTGATGATTAGCCAGGTGGAGCATCTTTTCATGTGCCTGTTGGCCACTTGAATTCCTTGCTTGCGGAAGAGTCTGTTCAGCTCCTCTGCCCATTTTTTGATTGGAGTATTTGCTTTCTGTCTGTTGAGGTGCGTGAACTCTTTATGTGTATTGGATGTCACCCCTTGATCGGATCTGTCATTTATGAATATACTCTCCCATAGTCCAGGATAACTCTTTGTTCTATCGATGGTGTCTTTTGCTGTACAGAGGCTTTTCAGCTTGGTTTTGTCCCCCTTGTTCATTTTTGCGTCTGTTTCCCTTGCCCTTGCCCGGGGAGGTATGTTCATGCAGAAGTCGCCCGTGTTCATGTCCAAGAGATTTTTGCCCATGTTTTTCTCTAAGAGGTTTATGGTTTCATGAGTGACATTCAGGTCTTTGATCCATTTCGGACTTGCTCTTGTGTGTGGGGTTAGACCGTGATCCAGGTTCATTCTCTTACACGTAGCTGTCCTGTTTCTGCCGGCACCATCTGTCGAAGAGACGGTCCCTTCCCCATGGTATGTCCATGGCTCCTTTATCATGTCTGAATTGACCACATGTGTTGGGGTTAATGTGTGGAGTCTCTATTCTGTTGCACTGGTCTGTGGCTCCCTCTTGTGGCAGTGCCAAACTGTCTAGATTACTGTGGCTTCGTACTAGAGCTTGAAGTTGGGAAGGGAGATCCACCCCCACCCGCCCACTTTATTCTTCTTTCTCAGGACCGCTGTGGCTCTTCGTTTGGGGTCTTTGGGGTCTCCATGTGAACTTCTGAACTACTTGTTCCAGTTCGTTGGAGAATGCGGTTGGTGATTCGATAGGGATCGCATCAAATCTGCGTATTGCTTTGGGCAGGATGGCCATTTTGATGATATGCATTGTCCCTAGCCAAGGGCATGGGGTGAGTTTCCAGTTGTTAGGGTCCTCTACGTCCTGTGCTGAGTGTCTTATAGGTTTCAGGGTTTCGGTCTTTCACTTCCTTGGTTTGGTTTATGCCTAGGGATTTTCTTCCTTTTCTGATGCCATTGTGAATGGAATGGTTTTCCTGATCTCTCTTTCTATTCAGTTCACTGTTAGTCTGTTTAGCTCCTCTGCCCATTTTTTCATTGGAGAACTTGCCTCCCCTCTGTTGAGCTGTGTGAGCTCTTTATGTATTTTGGATGTCACCCCTTGATCGGATCTGTCCTTTATGAATATACTCTCCCATAGTGCAGGAGAACTCCTTAGAACAGAGGCTTTTCAGCTTGGTTTCGTCCCCCTTGTTCATTTTTGCGTCTGTTTCCCTTGCCCTTGCCCGGGGAGGTATGTTCATGCAGAAGTCGCTCGTGTTCATGTCCAAGAGATTTTTGCCCATGTTTTTCTCTAAGAGGTTTATGGTTTCATGAGTGACATTCAGGTCTTTGATCCATTTCGGACTTGCTCTTGTGTGTGGGGTTAGACCGTGCTCCAGGTTCATTCTCTTACATGTAGCTGTCCTGTTTTTGCCGGCACCATCTGTCGAAGAGACGGTCCCTTCCCCATGGTATGTCCATGGCTCCTTTATCATGTCTGAATTGACCACATGTGTTGGGGTTAATGTGTGGAGTCTCTATTCTGTTGCACTGGTCTGTGGCTCCCTCTTGTGGCAGTGCCGAACTGTCTAGGTTACTGTGGCTTCGTGGTAGAGCTGGAAGTTGGGAAGGGAGATCCACCCCCACCCGCCCACTTTATTCTTCCTTCTCAGGACCGCTGTGGCTCTTCATTTGGGGTCTTTGGGGTCTCCAGGTGAACTTTTGGACTACTTGTTCCAGTTGGTTGAAGAATGCGGTTGGTGATTCGATAGGGATCGCATCAAATCTGCGTATTGCTTTGGGCAGGATGGCCATTTTGATGATATGCATTGTCCCTAGAAAAGGGCATGGGGTGAGTTTCCATTTGTCAGTGTCCTCTTTAATTCACGTGGTGAGTGTCTTATAGGTTTCAGGGTTTCGGTCTTTCACTTCCTTGGTTTGGTTTGTGACTAGGTATTTTCTTCATTTTGATGCCATTGTGGATCGAATGGTTTTCCTGGTCACCGTTAGTGTATGGGAAAGCCACAGATTTCTGTGCATTCAGTTAGTGTCCTGCGCCTCTGCTCTTTTCCGATATCTGTTGCAGCCGTTTCGGAGTGAAGTCTTTCGGGTTCTTTTTAAGTCCAATATCATGTCATCTGCAAACAGTGAGAGTTCGACTTCTTCTTTACCAGTCTGGATTCCTTGTATTTGTTTGTTTAGTCTACTTGCCATGGCTAGGACCTCCAGTACTATGTTGAAGAACCGCAGTCAGAGTGGGCATCCCTGTCTTGTTCCCCATCTCAGAGGAACAGCTTTCAGCTTCTCACTGTTCAGTGTGATGTTGGCTGTGGTTTTAACATATGTGGCCTTTCTTATGTTGAGGTACTTGCCCTCCTGACCCATTTTGTTGAGAGTTTTTACCGTGAGTGGATGTTGAGTTTTGTCAGATGCTTTTTCAGCGTCTGTGCAGATGATCATGTTGTTCTTGTCCTTCTTTTTGATTATGTATCACCTGTTCTTTATGCATTCCTCTACTGACGAAAATTTCCATTTCTTGTCTATCGCAAATACTGCTGCGATTAACCTAGGGGTGCATCTGCCTTTTGCTAACCGGGCTGATGCATTCTTGTGGCGTAAATAACTGGAATTGGGATTTCTGGGTCAAATGGTATTTCTATTTTTTGGTTTTTGAGGAACCTCCACACTGCTTTTCCTCAACGGATGAACCAATTTACACTCCCACCACCAGCAGTGTAGGAGGGTTCCCCTCTCTCCACAACCTTGCCATCATCTGTTGTGTGTCTTCTGGGTGGTGGCCATCCTGACTTGTGTGAGGTGATATCTCATGGTGGTATTAGTTTGCGTTTCTGTGATGATAAGCGATGTGGAGCATCTTTTCATGTGCCTGTTGGCCACCTGAATTTCTTGTTTGGAGAAGTGTCTGTTCAGCTCCTCTGCCCATTTTGTGATTGGGATTATTTGCTTTTTGTGTGTGGAAGTGCATGAACACTTAATACGTATTTTAGATGTCAACCCCTCATCGGATGTGTCATCTATGAATATCATCCTCCCATACGGTAAGATGTCTTTGTTCTGCTGATGGTGTTTTAAATAGAATCTTATACCCCCTGCCATTTCATTCCATTCCTGATTCAATTTTTTTTTTTGTTTTTCAGGACACCAACCCGCCGAGAAAACTGAAACGAAGAGAAGATGTGATACAGGAACATCGAGCCTAAACTGAGAAGTGAGATGGTGGAGACTGATAGTATCTTTCCATGTGCTGCTTTCAGGTTTCATAGGGAGAAAAGGTTGCCACGGAAATGAGGCCTGGGATGTAGCCATCACCTGATATCGGTGGAGTCACCTAGCCCCTAGCCATTCATGGGAAGGCTTAGCGTGCGGCACTGTTATCTCCTGTGGAGTTACACGTGCGGCGTCCCCCCATTGCAGTTCGGTCAGACCCCTTGTGGGACGGCCCTGACACCGGCCGGGGTGGACCTGAGAGCTCTGGGCTGTCCCAGCGTCCCTCTCAGAACAAGGCCTCAAAAGTGCTCCTCGTGAAGAGATAGAGACAGAGAGAGAGAGATAGATAGAGAGAGAGAGATAGATAGAGAGAGAGAGAGATAGAGAGAGAGAGGGAGGGAGGGAGAGAGGGAGAGGGAGGGACAGGTAATTATGCTCAAGAGACAGGGGCAATTTTTTGCTGTAGCTCCTTGAGCATGTTTCTGATTTTTATGTTGAGATCCCTTTCACGAAGATTGCTCGAGTCCAGTTAGCAGGTTCCTTTGACTTTGACGTTTCCTATTTGTAGGTGGCACCCTCTAGCGCCCAGAAGCTTTTGTCTCTGGAGCTGCTCAGTCCTTGGGGTGATGGCAGGCAGGGGTCACGGGAGCGGTGCCGGTGCCCGCAGGAGGAAAGAGGCCTCTCCTGCTTCCCGGCCGCAGTGCCTGTCTCCACTGCCGGGGCCAGTTTGCGGAGCACGCAGGGAGAAGCCTCTGTGCTTTGCACCTGTAGCTGCCATAGGTGGGGCCGTCCTGTCGCTGGCCTGGTGCGATGGAGGGGGCAGCCTCTTTGCGAGCCGGTGCTGTTGGGGAGGAAGGTGCAGCAGGCCGTGTTGTGTATCAGTCACATCATGGTGGGGAGGCCTTGGAGCTGCATAGCCAGCCAGGGGTCTGGAGCGCCCGGAGCTCCTAAAAGTTCCCCCACCTACGGGGCAGAGTGCACCGGGACAGTTTTGCGCACCTGTGCTTCCTTCTGAGTGGCAAGCTCTGTGCAACCCTTGCCCGTTTCGCAGCTCTCTCGCTGTGACGAAGCCTCTCAGACTGCCCGCCTTTCTTTTGCCCCACAGCGGCCGGATGTGGATCTCCCTGTGTTCCGCAAGTGGCAGGAATGTCAAGTCTCTCCAAGTATTCCACCCGTCTTCGCTTTCCGACCCCACCGATCATCCTCCAGAGCATCCTGTAAGGTAGGTTCGTGCTCCCAGAGCAGATCTGCAGGGCTGGGTGTTCAGCGGTCCTGAGCCTCCACCCGCCTCCCCGGCTCCGTTTCTCTTCCTCCCTCCGCTGAGCTCGGGTGCAGGAAGAAGTGCTGGCGGGGTCCCTCTGGATCACGGCCTTGGTACATCACCCTCCACCTTGAGGTGACGGCCTGCCACGGCAGCCTTCTTTCCCGCTTCTCTTCCAGGATCTGGTGTAGTTGTCATATTCCCATACTGTATGTATGTATGTATGTGGTTTTCGGAGGAGGTTTCCGCCTCCCCTCTCATGCTGCCTGCCATCTTTAATCCTACCAAGCCATCTTTAAAGTTTTGTTCTTTTTCTTTCTCGGTTTCACTTCTGTAGGGGACGTTTTCCCACCCCTTCAACTTGTAGTTTGTCTGTGCGCTTGGATCTCAAGTGAGCCTCCTGTAAGGGAGCACGTAGGTGGTCTTGAGTTTTCATGCATTCATTCAACCCTGTGTCTTTCGATTGGAGCATTTAAAGTCTTTCCCTTTAGTGTGATAATTGATAGCTGTGTCCTTAGTGCACTTCCTAAACTTGATTTCTTTCTTCTTTTTGTTTGTAGTTCTTGTCTGTGCTTTCATCGTTGCTCTCCTGGTTATGAGCTATAGCATTGTTTAGTATTATGCTTTCCTGTCTGTCTGTCCATCCATCTATCTATCTATCTATCTATATCTATCTATCTAATCTATCTATCTATCTATCTATCTATCTATCTATCTATCTATCTATCTATCTATCTACCTAATCTATCTACTATCATCTACTTTCATCTATGTGTCTATCTGTCCAAACTATCTAATCTATCACCTATCCGTCTATTATCTATCATCTATATGTATCTATATCAATGTGTCTAGCTAATCTGTGTGAATCTATATCATCTATCTAATCTGTCTAATGTATCTATCATCTATCTAGTCCGTCATCTTATCAATCTGTCTACCTATCGTCTATCTATATGTGTCTGTAGGTGTCTGTCTAATCTGTCCACCTAATCTATCAGCTATCTAATGTGTCTGTCTAATCTCTCTATGTGTATCTATATCATCTATCTAATGTATCATTCTATCTTTGTATCTATCTCATCTATCATCTCCATGAACCTATCAGTCTCATCTAATCTATCCATCTACCTAATGTATCTACCTATTTACTGATTTGGCCCATTTTTATCAACATACTGTCACTAGGTGCACAGTGATTCCTCTGTCTCCTTCTCATTCTTGATTCCTTGTGTTTGTTTCTGTGAGTTAGCTGTGTCTTTGGGTCTTGAGAGGAGTGGCCATGGGTTGGAACATCTGGGTAGGTGGCACGAGTCCGCTGGGGGTAGGTGGCCACCTGGACTCTCTAACCGGTGCGGGCGGGGACCCTCCGGGTGCTCTGCCCTGGGGCTGGCCCTGCTGGGGTGGCTGCGTGAGCTGCGGGGCAGATCCGAGGCCCCACACGGGGCACCCCGGCTGGCCTGCTGGCGCTGAGGCAGGTGCATGCCCAGTAGTTGGTCTGTGTGCCTGCACACCGATGTCACCTCGGTGGCCCTGCTTGGCTGCCCATCTCCAAGAGAGCATGTGTAGTCACAGCTTAAGGGAGCCACCTTTTGGGGACACGCAGGGCTGGTGTGGGCTAGTGGCCCGTGGGCTCACTGTGAGGTGGCAGGCCAGCTACCTCCTGGGGAAACTGCTCCCCTCTGCTGTCAAGGTGTAGGTGGAGTTTCAGTGCATTTCGGCATTTAGATGGGAGTGAGGTCTACCTGAAATGGAATCGTATAGCATTTAGAGCTATGTTTCTGTTGGATTTGAAAGGATGCTGAGCGTAAAGATTTGGGTGGTGGTGGCTGGAATTCTAGGAATGTTTATGTCCTTGCATTTATTGATTTTCTGTGAAGGGAAGTGATTCTGAGGTAACTTTTTGCTCATGTATGAAGGTGGTGCATAAGGTCATCCCACGTCAGTCATGGTGAGAGATGAAGTGAGGTGGTAGAAGTAAAGCCTGTAGCGCTTGGCCTGATACATAGGAGACACACTGTGGGTGCTCTTTGCTGCTCTCCTGTCCTGGCTTATTATCTTAACTACCGTGACGGTTCAGAGTGGTCCCAGCGACATTTCCAGCAAAATCTTCCTAAAATTGTATAGAAACACATGGCAAGGAAATCCCCAGAAGCTAGTGGAAAACTTTACCCTTTCTGGTCACTGTTTGCAACCTGTTCGCTCTGTCGCATGTCCCTTTATTACTTTTTCGACCGATACGGGCAGTGGTACACACTCACACAGGCGCGCGCGCGTGCGCGCACACACACACACACACACACACACACACACACACACACACACACAGAACTAAACATGTTTCAAAACCAAAATGAACAGAGAGGTTCTGTGTGTCACAGCAGGAATTTGCTACCAGAGCAGTAGCGGAGAAGAGGGAAGGGGCCCCGTAAGCCAACCCCATCTCCCTCCTCTGGACTTGCCTCCCCCTGGGTTGTCATCCCTTAAACGCTCAGCACGCAGACCTCGCGTCGAGCGTGCACAGTCATAAAACGCGGCTACCTCCACATCCCAGTCACTGGGGCATGGGACATGTTGCATCTTTTGGTGTGGCACAAAACATTATCCCTCGTGTCTGTGAGTCCTTCCTCTGCAGCTGAGTGAAAGAGTAAACAGAGCAGAGACATATTAGCAAGAACAGGATTTAGTGGGAATATACAATACACACACACACATACACACACACAATTTGGGGAAGAGTTTAATGGATAGGAGGATATGAACATCGGCCTTGTCTGGGGCATGGGGATGGGGGCTCTAGACGGCCTTGAGGAGGGTGGTGTGCCCAGCCCTTCACCATCGTCGGGGGTAGGGCTGACTCCGGCAGCGGTGCCACGTGCGGCATCGGGTGGGGCCCGTGAGGATGTTATGGGAGGGGGCCAGGAGGCCGGCGGCTGTGATGACGCCCACGGCCTGGCGTGGGGCCGGTGCGGACCGGAAGACGATGGCACAGTCGGGTGGTGTTGTGTCCATAGGTTCTTCCTCCGCATCACTGTCCGGCCCTAGGCCGGCTGTTGTGATGACGCCCACGGCCTGGTGTGGGGCCGGTGTGGACCGGAAGACGATGGCACAGTCGGGTGGTGTTGTGTCCATAGGTTCTTCCTCCGCATCACTGTCCGGCCCTAGGCCGGCTGTTGTGATGACGCCCACGGCCTGGTGTGGGGCCGGTGTGGACCGGAAGACGATGGCACAGTCGGGTGGTGTTGTGTCCATAGGTTCTTCCTCCGCATCACTGTCCGGCCCTAGGCCGGCTGTTGTGATGATACCCACGGCCTGGTGTGGGGCCGGTGCAGACCGGAAGACGATGGCCCGGTCGGGTGGTGTTGTGTCCATAGGTTCTTCGTCCGCATCACTTTTCGGCCCCAGGCCGGATGTTGTGATGATGCCCTCGGCCCGGCATGGGGCCGGTGTGGACCAGAAGATGATGGCCCGGGAGCTTGATGTTACCTCCATAGGTTCGTCCTCCACGTCACAGTCCAGCCCGAGGCGGGCGGTTGTGATGATCTCCACGGCCCTGTGTCGGGCCGGTGGGGACCTGACGACGGCAGCCCACGAGGGTGGCGTCGTGTCAGTTAGTCCTTCGTTTGAGGCAGGCAGGAGAATAGCGTATGAAGCTAGGGAGAGCTTCTAACTCCTTCTCAGGCCAAGCTCGCACTGAGCTGCCCAGCTAGGGTGACCTCTGATTGGTCAGCCAGGGGACGCATCACATAGGAGCCCGGGCAACCGTGATGTCACCCAGGGGGAACGCATCACGGGGCCCCCACCGCCGTGAGCACACCAGCCCCTCCCACAGGAGCCCCTGCCCAAAGGTCACAGGGCGTGGCCGCAACGCCAAACCCAGTAGAATCCCTTGCCCCCGGGACTGCCCGCTGAGTGCCGTGCAGGTGTTTGGGCCAGCGAGACCGCCGTGCAGACCGTTCAGGGCCGCAGTGCCGGCGTCTGTCATGGCTCACCCTGCCCGTGTGCCGGCTCTGCCTGCGCTCAGCATCCGGGGTGCGATGGCCAATGCCGTGCACCCCTCCCTCTTCCCCCGCGGTTCCGGAGGCCAGGTCGGCCGGGGCACGTGGACCGCCCTCGCTCCGGGCCTTCCCATCTTCTCTGGGAGGCCTCGAGCCAGGCATGCGTTCTCCGCCATGGCCAGCCAGGCAGGGGACAGATTCGGAGGAGGGGTCCGACCGCATGACTTCCCTTACTCTAGCTAGCAGGCAGATTCTTTCTTTGCTTCCCAGAAAGCGTAGGCAAGGTACCACCAGGTTTCAGCATAGGAACATCTCACATTCGGACAGGGCCTACCAGCCCAGACTTTCTCTTTGGTCTCATTTTGGGGTCCTGTGTCTGGTATATAAAGAACACAACACAGTAAACTGGGAAACCATTTTTACTTTCTCACTTTTATTATATTTTATTTTTATTCATTTTGTTATCAATAATCTACAGTTACATGAAGAACATTATGTTTACTAGACTCCCCCCTTCACCAAGCACCCCCCCCCCCACAAACCGATGACAGTCACTGTACAGCAGCGTAGTAAGTAAGATGCTGTAGAATCACTACGTGTCTTCTCTGTGTTGCACAGCTCTCCCTGTGCCACGCCCCCTCCCCCACATTATAAATGCGAATCATAAGGCCCCCTATCTTTTCCCCACCCTTCTCCCTCCCTTGGCAACGCATCCACCCCAGTCCCTTTCTCTTTGGTAACTGTTACTCCATTCTTGGGTTCTGTGATTCTGCTGCTGTTTTGATCCTTCCGTTTTTCTTTGTTCTTTTACTCCACATATGAGTCAAATCATTTGGTGCTTGTCTTTCTCTGCCTGGCTTATTTCACTGAGCATACTACCCTCTAGCTACATCCATGTTGTGGCAAACGGTAGGATCTGTTTTTGTCTTACGGCTGAGTAATATTCCATTGTGTATATGTACCACCTCTTCTTTATGCATGCCTCTACTGATGGACATTTCCATTTCTTGTCTATTGTAAATAGTGCTGCGATTAACATAGGGGTGCATCTGTCCTCTGCCAACCGGGCTGCCGCATTCCTAGGGTAAATTCCTAGAAGTGGAATTCCTGGGTGAAATGGTATTTCTATTCTGAGCTCCTTGAGGAACCTCCACACAGCTTTCCCCAACGGACGAACTGACTTAGGTTCCCACCAGCAGTGTAGGAGGGTTCCCCTCTCCCACAACCTTGCCCACATCTGTTGTGTGTCTTCTGGATGGTGGCCATCCTGACTTGTGTGAGGTGATATCTCATGGTGGTTTTAATTTGGATTTCTCTGATGATTAGCCAGGTGGAGCATCTTTTCATGTGCCTGTTGGCCACTTGAATTCCTTGCTTGCGGAAGAGTCTGTTCAGCTCCTCTGCCCATTTTTTGATTGGAGTATTTGCTTTCTGTCTGTTGAGGTGCGTGAACTCTTTATGTGTATTGGATGTCACCCCTTGATCGGATCTGTCATTTATGAATATACTCTCCCATAGTCCAGGATAACTCTTTGTTCTATCGATGGTGTCTTTTGCTGTACAGAGGCTTTTCAGCTTGGTTTTGTCCCCCTTGTTCATTTTTGCGTCTGTTTCCCTTGCCCTTGCCCGGGGAGGTATGTTCATGCAGAAGTCGCCCGTGTTCATGTCCAAGAGATTTTTGCCCATGTTTTTCTCTAAGAGGTTTATGGTTTCATGAGTGACATTCAGGTCTTTGATCCATTTCGGACTTGCTCTTGTGTGTGGGGTTAGACCGTGATCCAGGTTCATTCTCTTACACGTAGCTGTCCTGTTTCTGCCGGCACCATCTGTCGAAGAGACGGTCCCTTCCCCATGGTATGTCCATGGCTCCTTTATCATGTCTGAATTGACCACATGTGTTGGGGTTAATGTGTGGAGTCTCTATTCTGTTGCACTGGTCTGTGGCTCCCTCTTGTGGCAGTGCCAAACTGTCTAGATTACTGTGGCTTCGTACTAGAGCTTGAAGTTGGGAAGGGAGATCCACCCCCACCCGCCCACTTTATTCTTCTTTCTCAGGACCGCTGTGGCTCTTCGTTTGGGGTCTTTGGGGTCTCCATGTGAACTTCTGAACTACTTGTTCCAGTTCGTTGGAGAATGCGGTTGGTGATTCGATAGGGATCGCATCAAATCTGCGTATTGCTTTGGGCAGGATGGCCATTTTGATGATATGCATTGTCCCTAGCCAAGGGCATGGGGTGAGTTTCCAGTTGTTAGGGTCCTCTACGTCCTGTGCTGAGTGTCTTATAGGTTTCAGGGTTTCGGTCTTTCACTTCCTTGGTTTGGTTTATGCCTAGGGATTTTCTTCCTTTTCTGATGCCATTGTGAATGGAATGGTTTTCCTGATCTCTCTTTCTATTCAGTTCACTGTTAGTCTGTTTAGCTCCTCTGCCCATTTTTTCATTGGAGAACTTGCCTCCCCTCTGTTGAGCTGTGTGAGCTCTTTATGTATTTTGGATGTCACCCCTTGATCGGATCTGTCCTTTATGAATATACTCTCCCATAGTGCAGGAGAACTCCTTAGAACAGAGGCTTTTCAGCTTGGTTTCGTCCCCCTTGTTCATTTTTGCGTCTGTTTCCCTTGCCCTTGCCCGGGGAGGTATGTTCATGCAGAAGTCGCTCGTGTTCATGTCCAAGAGATTTTTGCCCATGTTTTTCTCTAAGAGGTTTATGGTTTCATGAGTGACATTCAGGTCTTTGATCCATTTCGGACTTGCTCTTGTGTGTGGGGTTAGACCGTGCTCCAGGTTCATTCTCTTACATGTAGCTGTCCTGTTTTTGCCGGCACCATCTGTCGAAGAGACGGTCCCTTCCCCATGGTATGTCCATGGCTCCTTTATCATGTCTGAATTGACCACATGTGTTGGGGTTAATGTGTGGAGTCTCTATTCTGTTGCACTGGTCTGTGGCTCCCTCTTGTGGCAGTGCCGAACTGTCTAGGTTACTGTGGCTTCGTGGTAGAGCTGGAAGTTGGGAAGGGAGATCCACCCCCACCCGCCCACTTTATTCTTCCTTCTCAGGACCGCTGTGGCTCTTCATTTGGGGTCTTTGGGGTCTCCAGGTGAACTTTTGGACTACTTGTTCCAGTTGGTTGAAGAATGCGGTTGGTGATTCGATAGGGATCGCATCAAATCTGCGTATTGCTTTGGGCAGGATGGCCATTTTGATGATATGCATTGTCCCTAGAAAAGGGCATGGGGTGAGTTTCCATTTGTCAGTGTCCTCTTTAATTCACGTGGTGAGTGTCTTATAGGTTTCAGGGTTTCGGTCTTTCACTTCCTTGGTTTGGTTTGTGACTAGGTATTTTCTTCATTTTGATGCCATTGTGGATCGAATGGTTTTCCTGGTCACCGTTAGTGTATGGGAAAGCCACAGATTTCTGTGCATTCAGTTAGTGTCCTGCGCCTCTGCTCTTTTCCGATATCTGTTGCAGCCGTTTCGGAGTGAAGTCTTTCGGGTTCTTTTTAAGTCCAATATCATGTCATCTGCAAACAGTGAGAGTTCGACTTCTTCTTTACCAGTCTGGATTCCTTGTATTTGTTTGTTTAGTCTACTTGCCATGGCTAGGACCTCCAGTACTATGTTGAAGAACCGCAGTCAGAGTGGGCATCCCTGTCTTGTTCCCCATCTCAGAGGAACAGCTTTCAGCTTCTCACTGTTCAGTGTGATGTTGGCTGTGGTTTTAACATATGTGGCCTTTCTTATGTTGAGGTACTTGCCCTCCTGACCCATTTTGTTGAGAGTTTTTACCGTGAGTGGATGTTGAGTTTTGTCAGATGCTTTTTCAGCGTCTGTGCAGATGATCATGTTGTTCTTGTCCTTCTTTTTGATTATGTATCACCTGTTCTTTATGCATTCCTCTACTGACGAAAATTTCCATTTCTTGTCTATCGCAAATACTGCTGCGATTAACCTAGGGGTGCATCTGCCTTTTGCTAACCGGGCTGATGCATTCTTGTGGCGTAAATAACTGGAATTGGGATTTCTGGGTCAAATGGTATTTCTATTTTTTGGTTTTTGAGGAACCTCCACACTGCTTTTCCTCAACGGATGAACCAATTTACACTCCCACCACCAGCAGTGTAGGAGGGTTCCCCTCTCTCCACAACCTTGCCATCATCTGTTGTGTGTCTTCTGGGTGGTGGCCATCCTGACTTGTGTGAGGTGATATCTCATGGTGGTATTAGTTTGCGTTTCTGTGATGATAAGCGATGTGGAGCATCTTTTCATGTGCCTGTTGGCCACCTGAATTTCTTGTTTGGAGAAGTGTCTGTTCAGCTCCTCTGCCCATTTTGTGATTGGGATTATTTGCTTTTTGTGTGTGGAAGTGCATGAACACTTAATACGTATTTTAGATGTCAACCCCTCATCGGATGTGTCATCTATGAATATCATCCTCCCATACGGTAAGATGTCTTTGTTCTGCTGATGGTGTTTTAAATAGAATCTTATACCCCCTGCCATTTCATTCCATTCCTGATTCAATTTTTTTTTTTGTTTTTCAGGACACCAACCCGCCGAGAAAACTGAAACGAAGAGAAGATGTGATACAGGAACATCGAGCCTAAACTGAGAAGTGAGATGGTGGAGACTGATAGTATCTTTCCATGTGCTGCTTTCAGGTTTCATAGGGAGAAAAGGTTGCCACGGAAATGAGGCCTGGGATGTAGCCATCACCTGATATCGGTGGAGTCACCTAGCCCCTAGCCATTCATGGGAAGGCTTAGCGTGCGGCACTGTTATCTCCTGTGGAGTTACACGTGCGGCGTCCCCCCATTGCAGTTCGGTCAGACCCCTTGTGGGACGGCCCTGACACCGGCCGGGGTGGACCTGAGAGCTCTGGGCTGTCCCAGCGTCCCTCTCAGAACAAGGCCTCAAAAGTGCTCCTCGTGAAGAGATAGAGACAGAGAGAGAGAGATAGATAGAGAGAGAGAGATAGATAGAGAGAGAGAGAGATAGAGAGAGAGAGGGAGGGAGGGAGAGAGGGAGAGGGAGGGACAGGTAATTATGCTCAAGAGACAGGGGCAATTTTTTGCTGTAGCTCCTTGAGCATGTTTCTGATTTTTATGTTGAGATCCCTTTCACGAAGATTGCTCGAGTCCAGTTAGCAGGTTCCTTTGACTTTGACGTTTCCTATTTGTAGGTGGCACCCTCTAGCGCCCAGAAGCTTTTGTCTCTGGAGCTGCTCAGTCCTTGGGGTGATGGCAGGCAGGGGTCACGGGAGCGGTGCCGGTGCCCGCAGGAGGAAAGAGGCCTCTCCTGCTTCCCGGCCGCAGTGCCTGTCTCCACTGCCGGGGCCAGTTTGCGGAGCACGCAGGGAGAAGCCTCTGTGCTTTGCACCTGTAGCTGCCATAGGTGGGGCCGTCCTGTCGCTGGCCTGGTGCGATGGAGGGGGCAGCCTCTTTGCGAGCCGGTGCTGTTGGGGAGGAAGGTGCAGCAGGCCGTGTTGTGTATCAGTCACATCATGGTGGGGAGGCCTTGGAGCTGCATAGCCAGCCAGGGGTCTGGAGCGCCCGGAGCTCCTAAAAGTTCCCCCACCTACGGGGCAGAGTGCACCGGGACAGTTTTGCGCACCTGTGCTTCCTTCTGAGTGGCAAGCTCTGTGCAACCCTTGCCCGTTTCGCAGCTCTCTCGCTGTGACGAAGCCTCTCAGACTGCCCGCCTTTCTTTTGCCCCACAGCGGCCGGATGTGGATCTCCCTGTGTTCCGCAAGTGGCAGGAATGTCAAGTCTCTCCAAGTATTCCACCCGTCTTCGCTTTCCGACCCCACCGATCATCCTCCAGAGCATCCTGTAAGGTAGGTTCGTGCTCCCAGAGCAGATCTGCAGGGCTGGGTGTTCAGCGGTCCTGAGCCTCCACCCGCCTCCCCGGCTCCGTTTCTCTTCCTCCCTCCGCTGAGCTCGGGTGCAGGAAGAAGTGCTGGCGGGGTCCCTCTGGATCACGGCCTTGGTACATCACCCTCCACCTTGAGGTGACGGCCTGCCACGGCAGCCTTCTTTCCCGCTTCTCTTCCAGGATCTGGTGTAGTTGTCATATTCCCATACTGTATGTATGTATGTATGTGGTTTTCGGAGGAGGTTTCCGCCTCCCCTCTCATGCTGCCTGCCATCTTTAATCCTACCAAGCCATCTTTAAAGTTTTGTTCTTTTTCTTTCTCGGTTTCACTTCTGTAGGGGACGTTTTCCCACCCCTTCAACTTGTAGTTTGTCTGTGCGCTTGGATCTCAAGTGAGCCTCCTGTAAGGGAGCACGTAGGTGGTCTTGAGTTTTCATGCATTCATTCAACCCTGTGTCTTTCGATTGGAGCATTTAAAGTCTTTCCCTTTAGTGTGATAATTGATAGCTGTGTCCTTAGTGCACTTCCTAAACTTGATTTCTTTCTTCTTTTTGTTTGTAGTTCTTGTCTGTGCTTTCATCGTTGCTCTCCTGGTTATGAGCTATAGCATTGTTTAGTATTATGCTTTCCTGTCTGTCTGTCCATCCATCTATCTATCTATCTATCTATATCTATCTATCTAATCTATCTATCTATCTATCTATCTATCTATCTATCTATCTATCTATCTATCTACCTAATCTATCTACTATCATCTACTTTCATCTATGTGTCTATCTGTCCAAACTATCTAATCTATCACCTATCCGTCTATTATCTATCATCTATATGTATCTATATCAATGTGTCTAGCTAATCTGTGTGAATCTATATCATCTATCTAATCTGTCTAATGTATCTATCATCTATCTAGTCCGTCATCTTATCAATCTGTCTACCTATCGTCTATCTATATGTGTCTGTAGGTGTCTGTCTAATCTGTCCACCTAATCTATCAGCTATCTAATGTGTCTGTCTAATCTCTCTATGTGTATCTATATCATCTATCTAATGTATCATTCTATCTTTGTATCTATCTCATCTATCATCTCCATGAACCTATCAGTCTCATCTAATCTATCCATCTACCTAATGTATCTACCTATTTACTGATTTGGCCCATTTTTATCAACATACTGTCACTAGGTGCACAGTGATTCCTCTGTCTCCTTCTCATTCTTGATTCCTTGTGTTTGTTTCTGTGAGTTAGCTGTGTCTTTGGGTCTTGAGAGGAGTGGCCATGGGTTGGAACATCTGGGTAGGTGGCACGAGTCCGCTGGGGGTAGGTGGCCACCTGGACTCTCTAACCGGTGCGGGCGGGGACCCTCCGGGTGCTCTGCCCTGGGGCTGGCCCTGCTGGGGTGGCTGCGTGAGCTGCGGGGCAGATCCGAGGCCCCACACGGGGCACCCCGGCTGGCCTGCTGGCGCTGAGGCAGGTGCATGCCCAGTAGTTGGTCTGTGTGCCTGCACACCGATGTCACCTCGGTGGCCCTGCTTGGCTGCCCATCTCCAAGAGAGCATGTGTAGTCACAGCTTAAGGGAGCCACCTTTTGGGGACACGCAGGGCTGGTGTGGGCTAGTGGCCCGTGGGCTCACTGTGAGGTGGCAGGCCAGCTACCTCCTGGGGAAACTGCTCCCCTCTGCTGTCAAGGTGTAGGTGGAGTTTCAGTGCATTTCGGCATTTAGATGGGAGTGAGGTCTACCTGAAATGGAATCGTATAGCATTTAGAGCTATGTTTCTGTTGGATTTGAAAGGATGCTGAGCGTAAAGATTTGGGTGGTGGTGGCTGGAATTCTAGGAATGTTTATGTCCTTGCATTTATTGATTTTCTGTGAAGGGAAGTGATTCTGAGGTAACTTTTTGCTCATGTATGAAGGTGGTGCATAAGGTCATCCCACGTCAGTCATGGTGAGAGATGAAGTGAGGTGGTAGAAGTAAAGCCTGTAGCGCTTGGCCTGATACATAGGAGACACACTGTGGGTGCTCTTTGCTGCTCTCCTGTCCTGGCTTATTATCTTAACTACCGTGACGGTTCAGAGTGGTCCCAGCGACATTTCCAGCAAAATCTTCCTAAAATTGTATAGAAACACATGGCAAGGAAATCCCCAGAAGCTAGTGGAAAACTTTACCCTTTCTGGTCACTGTTTGCAACCTGTTCGCTCTGTCGCGTGTCCCTTTATTACTTTTTCGACCGATACGGGCAGTGGTACACACTCACACAGGCGCGCGCGCGTGCGCGCACACACACACACACACACACACACACACACACACACACACAGAACTAAACATGTTTCAAAACCAAAATGAACAGAGAGGTTCTGTGTGTCACAGCAGGAATTTGCTACCAGAGCAGTAGCGGAGAAGAGGGAAGGGGCCCCGTAAGCCAACCCCATCTCCCTCCTCTGGACTTGCCTCCCCCTGGGTTGTCATCCCTTAAACGCTCAGCACGCAGACCTCGCGTCGAGCGTGCACAGTCATAAAACGCGGCTACCTCCACATCCCAGTCACTGGGGCATGGGACATGTTGCATCTTTTGGTGTGGCACAAAACATTATCCCTCGTGTCTGTGAGTCCTTCCTCTGCAGCTGAGTGAAAGAGTAAACAGAGCAGAGACATATTAGCAAGAACAGGATTTAGTGGGAATATACAATACACACACACACATACACACACACAATTTGGGGAAGAGTTTAATGGATAGGAGGATATGAACATCGGCCTTGTCTGGGGCATGGGGATGGGGGCTCTAGACGGCCTTGAGGAGGGTGGTGTGCCCAGCCCTTCACCATCGTCGGGGGTAGGGCTGACTCCGGCAGCGGTGCCACGTGCGGCATCGGGTGGGGCCCGTGAGGATGTTATGGGAGGGGGCCAGGAGGCCGGCGGCTGTGATGACGCCCACGGCCTGGCGTGGGGCCGGTGCGGACCGGAAGACGATGGCACAGTCGGGTGGTGTTGTGTCCATAGGTTCTTCCTCCGCATCACTGTCCGGCCCTAGGCCGGCTGTTGTGATGACGCCCACGGCCTGGTGTGGGGCCGGTGTGGACCGGAAGACGATGGCACAGTCGGGTGGTGTTGTGTCCATAGGTTCTTCCTCCGCATCACTGTCCGGCCCTAGGCCGGCTGTTGTGATGACGCCCACGGCCTGGTGTGGGGCCGGTGTGGACCGGAAGACGATGGCACAGTCGGGTGGTGTTGTGTCCATAGGTTCTTCCTCCGCATCACTGTCCGGCCCTAGGCCGGCTGTTGTGATGATACCCACGGCCTGGTGTGGGGCCGGTGCAGACCGGAAGACGATGGCCCGGTCGGGTGGTGTTGTGTCCATAGGTTCTTCGTCCGCATCACTTTTCGGCCCCAGGCCGGATGTTGTGATGATGCCCTCGGCCCGGCATGGGGCCGGTGTGGACCAGAAGATGATGGCCCGGGAGCTTGATGTTACCTCCATAGGTTCGTCCTCCACGTCACAGTCCAGCCCGAGGCGGGCGGTTGTGATGATCTCCACGGCCCTGTGTCGGGCCGGTGGGGACCTGACGACGGCAGCCCACGAGGGTGGCGTCGTGTCAGTTAGTCCTTCGTTTGAGGCAGGCAGGAGAATAGCGTATGAAGCTAGGGAGAGCTTCTAACTCCTTCTCAGGCCAAGCTCGCACTGAGCTGCCCAGCTAGGGTGACCTCTGATTGGTCAGCCAGGGGACGCATCACATAGGAGCCCGGGCAACCGTGATGTCACCCAGGGGGAACGCATCACGGGGCCCCCACCGCCGTGAGCACACCAGCCCCTCCCACAGGAGCCCCTGCCCAAAGGTCACAGGGCGTGGCCGCAACGCCAAACCCAGTAGAATCCCTTGCCCCCGGGACTGCCCGCTGAGTGCCGTGCAGGTGTTTGGGCCAGCGAGACCGCCGTGCAGACCGTTCAGGGCCGCAGTGCCGGCGTCTGTCATGGCTCACCCTGCCCGTGTGCCGGCTCTGCCTGCGCTCAGCATCCGGGGTGCGATGGCCAATGCCGTGCACCCCTCCCTCTTCCCCCGCGGTTCCGGAGGCCAGGTCGGCCGGGGCACGTGGACCGCCCTCGCTCCGGGCCTTCCCATCTTCTCTGGGAGGCCTCGAGCCAGGCATGCGTTCTCCGCCATGGCCAGCCAGGCAGGGGACAGATTCGGAGGAGGGGTCCGACCGCATGACTTCCCTTACTCTAGCTAGCAGGCAGATTCTTTCTTTGCTTCCCAGAAAGCGTAGGCAAGGTACCACCAGGTTTCAGCATAGGAACATCTCACATTCGGACAGGGCCTACCAGCCCAGACTTTCTCTTTGGTCTCATTTTGGGGTCCTGTGTCTGGTATATAAAGAACACAACACAGTAAACTGGGAAACCATTTTTACTTTCTCACTTTTATTATATTTTATTTTTATTCATTTTGTTATCAATAATCTACAGTTACATGAAGAACATTATGTTTACTAGACTCCCCCCTTCACCAAGCACCCCCCCCCCCACAAACCGATGACAGTCACTGTACAGCAGCGTAGTAAGTAAGATGCTGTAGAATCACTACGTGTCTTCTCTGTGTTGCACAGCTCTCCCTGTGCCACGCCCCCTCCCCCACATTATAAATGCGAATCATAAGGCCCCCTATCTTTTCCCCACCCTTCTCCCTCCCTTGGCAACGCATCCACCCCAGTCCCTTTCTCTTTGGTAACTGTTACTCCATTCTTGGGTTCTGTGATTCTGCTGCTGTTTTGATCCTTCCGTTTTTCTTTGTTCTTTTACTCCACATATGAGTCAAATCATTTGGTGCTTGTCTTTCTCTGCCTGGCTTATTTCACTGAGCATACTACCCTCTAGCTACATCCATGTTGTGGCAAACGGTAGGATCTGTTTTTGTCTTACGGCTGAGTAATATTCCATTGTGTATATGTACCACCTCTTCTTTATGCATGCCTCTACTGATGGACATTTCCATTTCTTGTCTATTGTAAATAGTGCTGCGATTAACATAGGGGTGCATCTGTCCTCTGCCAACCGGGCTGCCGCATTCCTAGGGTAAATTCCTAGAAGTGGAATTCCTGGGTGAAATGGTATTTCTATTCTGAGCTCCTTGAGGAACCTCCACACAGCTTTCCCCAACGGACGAACTGACTTAGGTTCCCACCAGCAGTGTAGGAGGGTTCCCCTCTCCCACAACCTTGCCCACATCTGTTGTGTGTCTTCTGGATGGTGGCCATCCTGACTTGTGTGAGGTGATATCTCATGGTGGTTTTAATTTGGATTTCTCTGATGATTAGCCAGGTGGAGCATCTTTTCATGTGCCTGTTGGCCACTTGAATTCCTTGCTTGCGGAAGAGTCTGTTCAGCTCCTCTGCCCATTTTTTGATTGGAGTATTTGCTTTCTGTCTGTTGAGGTGCGTGAACTCTTTATGTGTATTGGATGTCACCCCTTGATCGGATCTGTCATTTATGAATATACTCTCCCATAGTCCAGGATAACTCTTTGTTCTATCGATGGTGTCTTTTGCTGTACAGAGGCTTTTCAGCTTGGTTTTGTCCCCCTTGTTCATTTTTGCGTCTGTTTCCCTTGCCCTTGCCCGGGGAGGTATGTTCATGCAGAAGTCGCCCGTGTTCATGTCCAAGAGATTTTTGCCCATGTTTTTCTCTAAGAGGTTTATGGTTTCATGAGTGACATTCAGGTCTTTGATCCATTTCGGACTTGCTCTTGTGTGTGGGGTTAGACCGTGATCCAGGTTCATTCTCTTACACGTAGCTGTCCTGTTTCTGCCGGCACCATCTGTCGAAGAGACGGTCCCTTCCCCATGGTATGTCCATGGCTCCTTTATCATGTCTGAATTGACCACATGTGTTGGGGTTAATGTGTGGAGTCTCTATTCTGTTGCACTGGTCTGTGGCTCCCTCTTGTGGCAGTGCCAAACTGTCTAGATTACTGTGGCTTCGTACTAGAGCTTGAAGTTGGGAAGGGAGATCCACCCCCACCCGCCCACTTTATTCTTCTTTCTCAGGACCGCTGTGGCTCTTCGTTTGGGGTCTTTGGGGTCTCCATGTGAACTTCTGAACTACTTGTTCCAGTTCGTTGGAGAATGCGGTTGGTGATTCGATAGGGATCGCATCAAATCTGCGTATTGCTTTGGGCAGGATGGCCATTTTGATGATATGCATTGTCCCTAGCCAAGGGCATGGGGTGAGTTTCCAGTTGTTAGGGTCCTCTACGTCCTGTGCTGAGTGTCTTATAGGTTTCAGGGTTTCGGTCTTTCACTTCCTTGGTTTGGTTTATGCCTAGGGATTTTCTTCCTTTTCTGATGCCATTGTGAATGGAATGGTTTTCCTGATCTCTCTTTCTATTCAGTTCACTGTTAGTCTGTTTAGCTCCTCTGCCCATTTTTTCATTGGAGAACTTGCCTCCCCTCTGTTGAGCTGTGTGAGCTCTTTATGTATTTTGGATGTCACCCCTTGATCGGATCTGTCCTTTATGAATATACTCTCCCATAGTGCAGGAGAACTCCTTAGAACAGAGGCTTTTCAGCTTGGTTTCGTCCCCCTTGTTCATTTTTGCGTCTGTTTCCCTTGCCCTTGCCCGGGGAGGTATGTTCATGCAGAAGTCGCTCGTGTTCATGTCCAAGAGATTTTTGCCCATGTTTTTCTCTAAGAGGTTTATGGTTTCATGAGTGACATTCAGGTCTTTGATCCATTTCGGACTTGCTCTTGTGTGTGGGGTTAGACCGTGCTCCAGGTTCATTCTCTTACATGTAGCTGTCCTGTTTTTGCCGGCACCATCTGTCGAAGAGACGGTCCCTTCCCCATGGTATGTCCATGGCTCCTTTATCATGTCTGAATTGACCACATGTGTTGGGGTTAATGTGTGGAGTCTCTATTCTGTTGCACTGGTCTGTGGCTCCCTCTTGTGGCAGTGCCGAACTGTCTAGGTTACTGTGGCTTCGTGGTAGAGCTGGAAGTTGGGAAGGGAGATCCACCCCCACCCGCCCACTTTATTCTTCCTTCTCAGGACCGCTGTGGCTCTTCATTTGGGGTCTTTGGGGTCTCCAGGTGAACTTTTGGACTACTTGTTCCAGTTGGTTGAAGAATGCGGTTGGTGATTCGATAGGGATCGCATCAAATCTGCGTATTGCTTTGGGCAGGATGGCCATTTTGATGATATGCATTGTCCCTAGCCAAGGGCATGGGGTGAGTTTCCATTTGTCAGTGTCCTCTTTAATTCACGTGGTGAGTGTCTTATAGGTTTCAGGGTTTCGGTCTTTCACTTCCTTGGTTTGGTTTGTGACTAGGTATTTTCTTCATTTTGATGCCATTGTGGATCGAATGGTTTTCCTGGTCACCGTTAGTGTATGGGAAAGCCACAGATTTCTGTGCATTCAGTTTGTGTCCTGCGCCTCTGCTCTTTTCCGATATCTGTTGCAGCCGTTTCGGAGTGAAGTCTTTCGGGTTCTTTTTAAGTCCAATATCATGTCATCTGCAAACAGTGAGAGTTCGACTTCTTCTTTACCAGTCTGGATTCCTTGTATTTGTTTGTTTAGTCTACTTGCCATGGCTAGGACCTCCAGTACTATGTTGAAGAACCGCAGTCAGAGTGGGCATCCCTGTCTTGTTCCCCATCTCAGAGGAACAGCTTTCAGCTTCTCACTGTTCAGTGTGATGTTGGCTGTGGTTTTAACATATGTGGCCTTTCTTATGTTGAGGTACTTGCCCTCCTGACCCATTTTGTTGAGAGTTTTTACCGTGAGTGGATGTTGAGTTTTGTCAGATGCTTTTTCAGCGTCTGTGCAGATGATCATGTTGTTCTTGTCCTTCTTTTTGATTATGTATCACCTGTTCTTTATGCATTCCTCTACTGACGAAAATTTCCATTTCTTGTCTATCGCAAATACTGCTGCGATTAACCTAGGGGTGCATCTGCCTTTTGCTAACCGGGCTGATGCATTCTTGTGGCGTAAATAACTGGAATTGGGATTTCTGGGTCAAATGGTATTTCTATTTTTTGGTTTTTGAGGAACCTCCACACTGCTTTTCCTCAACGGATGAACCAATTTACACTCCCACCACCAGCAGTGTAGGAGGGTTCCCCTCTCTCCACAACCTTGCCATCATCTGTTGTGTGTCTTCTGGGTGGTGGCCATCCTGACTTGTGTGAGGTGATATCTCATGGTGGTATTAGTTTGCGTTTCTGTGATGATAAGCGATGTGGAGCATCTTTTCATGTGCCTGTTGGCCACCTGAATTTCTTGTTTGGAGAAGTGTCTGTTCAGCTCCTCTGCCCATTTTGTGATTGGGATTATTTGCTTTTTGTGTGTGGAAGTGCATGAACACTTAATACGTATTTTAGATGTCAACCCCTCATCGGATGTGTCATCTATGAATATCATCCTCCCATACGGTAAGATGTCTTTGTTCTGCTGATGGTGTTTTAAATAGAATCTTATACCCCCTGCCATTTCATTCCATTCCTGATTCAATTTTTTTTTTTGTTTTTCAGGACACCAACCCGCCGAGAAAACTGAAACGAAGAGAAGATGTGATACAGGAACATCGAGCCTAAACTGAGAAGTGAGATGGTGGAGACTGATAGTATCTTTCCATGTGCTGCTTTCAGGTTTCATAGGGAGAAAAGGTTGCCACGGAAATGAGGCCTGGGATGTAGCCATCACCTGATATCGGTGGAGTCACCTAGCCCCTAGCCATTCATGGGAAGGCTTAGCGTGCGGCACTGTTATCTCCTGTGGAGTTACACGTGCGGCGTCCCCCCATTGCAGTTCGGTCAGACCCCTTGTGGGACGGCCCTGACACCGGCCGGGGTGGACCTGAGAGCTCTGGGCTGTCCCAGCGTCCCTCTCAGAACAAGGCCTCAAAAGTGCTCCTCGTGAAGAGATAGAGACAGAGAGAGAGAGATAGATAGAGAGAGAGAGATAGATAGAGAGAGAGAGAGATAGAGAGAGAGAGGGAGGGAGGGAGAGAGGGAGAGGGAGGGACAGGTAATTATGCTCAAGAGACAGGGGCAATTTTTTGCTGTAGCTCCTTGAGCATGTTTCTGATTTTTATGTTGAGATCCCTTTCACGAAGATTGCTCGAGTCCAGTTAGCAGGTTCCTTTGACTTTGACGTTTCCTATTTGTAGGTGGCACCCTCTAGCGCCCAGAAGCTTTTGTCTCTGGAGCTGCTCAGTCCTTGGGGTGATGGCAGGCAGGGGTCACGGGAGCGGTGCCGGTGCCCGCAGGAGGAAAGAGGCCTCTCCTGCTTCCCGGCCGCAGTGCCTGTCTCCACTGCCGGGGCCAGTTTGCGGAGCACGCAGGGAGAAGCCTCTGTGCTTTGCACCTGTAGCTGCCATAGGTGGGGCCGTCCTGTCGCTGGCCTGGTGCGATGGAGGGGGCAGCCTCTTTGCGAGCCGGTGCTGTTGGGGAGGAAGGTGCAGCAGGCCGTGTTGTGTATCAGTCACATCATGGTGGGGAGGCCTTGGAGCTGCATAGCCAGCCAGGGGTCTGGAGCGCCCGGAGCTCCTAAAAGTTCCCCCCACCTACGGGGCAGAGTGCACCGGGACAGTTTTGCGCACCTGTGCTTCCTTCTGAGTGGCAAGCTCTGTGCAACCCTTGCCCGTTTCGCAGCTCTCTCGCTGTGACGAAGCCTCTCAGACTGCCCGCCTTTCTTTTGCCCCACAGCGGCCGGATGTGGATCTCCCTGTGTTCCGCAAGTGGCAGGAATGTCAAGTCTCTCCAAGTATTCCACCCGTCTTCGCTTTCCGACCCCACCGATCATCCTCCAGAGCATCCTGTAAGGTAGGTTCGTGCTCCCAGAGCAGATCTGCAGGGCTGGGTGTTCAGCGGTCCTGAGCCTCCACCCGCCTCCCCGGCTCCGTTTCTCTTCCTCCCTCCGCTGAGCTCGGGTGCAGGAAGAAGTGCTGGCGGGGTCCCTCTGGATCACGGCCTTGGTACATCACCCTCCACCTTGAGGTGACGGCCTGCCACGGCAGCCTTCTTTCCCGCTTCTCTTCCAGGATCTGGTGTAGTTGTCATATTCCCATACTGTATGTATGTATGTATGTGGTTTTCGGAGGAGGTTTCCGCCTCCCCTCTCATGCTGCCTGCCATCTTTAATCCTACCAAGCCATCTTTAAAGTTTTGTTCTTTTTCTTTCTCGGTTTCACTTCTGTAGGGGACGTTTTCCCACCCCTTCAACTTGTAGTTTGTCTGTGCGCTTGGATCTCAAGTGAGCCTCCTGTAAGGGAGCACGTAGGTGGTCTTGAGTTTTCATGCATTCATTCAACCCTGTGTCTTTCGATTGGAGCATTTAAAGTCTTTCCCTTTAGTGTGATAATTGATAGCTGTGTCCTTAGTGCACTTCCTAGAACTTGATTTCTTTCTTCTTTTTGTTTGTAGTTCTTGTCTGTGGCTTTCATCGTTGCTCTCCTGGTTATGAGCTATAGTATTGTTTAGTATTATGCTTTCCTGTCTGTCTGTCCATCCATCTATCTATCTATCTATCTATCTATCTATCTATCTATCTATCTATCTATATCTATCTATCTATCTATCTGTCTGTCTGTCTATCTATCTATCTATCTATCTATCTATCTATCTATCTATCTATCTATCTACCTAATCTATCTACTATCATCTACTTTCATCTATGTGTCTATCTGTCCAAACTATCTAATCTATCACCTATCCGTCTATTATCTATCATCTATATGTATCTATATCAATGTGTCTAGCTAATCTGTGTGAATCTATATCATCTATCTAATCTGTCTAATGTATCTATCATCTATCTAGTCCGTCATCTTATCAATCTGTCTACCTATCGTCTATCTATATGTGTCTGTAGGTGTCTGTCTAATCTGTCCACCTAATCTATCAGCTATCTAATGTGTCTGTCTTATCTCTCTATGTGTATCTATATCATCTATCTAATGTATCATTCTATCTTTGTATCTATCTCATCTATCATCTCCATGAACCTATCAGTCTCATCTAATCTATCCATCTACCTAATGTATCTACCTATTTACTGATTTGGCCCATTTTTATCAACATACTGTCACTAGGTGCACAGTGATTCCTCTGTCTCCTTCTCATTCTTGATTCCTTGTGTTTGTTTCTGTGAGTTAGCTGTGTCTTTGGGTCTTGAGAGGAGTGGCCATGGGTTGGAACATCTGGGTAGGTGGCACGAGTCCGCTGGGGGTAGGTGGCCACCTGGACTCTCTAACCGGTGCGGGCGGGGACCCTCCGGGTGCTCTGCCCTGGGGCTGGCCCTGCTGGGGTGGCTGCGTGAGCTGCGGGGCAGATCCGAGGCCCCACACGGGGCACCCCGGCTGGCCTGCTGGCGCTGAGGCAGGTGCATGCCCAGTAGTTGGTCTGTGTGCCTGCACACCGATGTCACCTCGGTGGCCCTGCTTGGCTGCCCATCTCCAAGAGAGCATGTGTAGTCACAGCTTAAGGGAGCCACCTTTTGGGGACACGCAGGGCTGGTGTGGGCTAGTGGCCCGTGGGCTCACTGTGAGGTGGCAGGCCAGCTAGCTCCTGGGGAAACTGCTCCCCTCTGCTGTCAAGGTGTAGGTGGAGTTTCAGTGCATTTCGGCATTTAGATGGGAGTGAGGTCTACCTGAAATGGAATCGTATAGCATTTAGAGCTATGTTTCTGTTGGATTTGAAAGGATGCTGAGCGTAAAGATTTGGGTGGTGGTGGCTGGAATTCTAGGAATGTTTATGTCCTTGCATTTATTGATTTTCTGTGAAGGGAAGTGATTCTGAGGTAACTTTTTGCTCATGTATGAAGGTGGTGCATAAGGTCATCCCACGTCAGTCATGGTGAGAGATGAAGTGAGGTGGTAGAAGTAAAGCCTGTAGCGCTTGGCCTGATACATAGGAGACACACTGTGGGTGCTCTTTGCTGCTCTCCTGTCCTGGCTTATTATCTTAACTACCGTGACGGTTCAGAGTGGTCCCAGCGACATTTCCAGCAAAATCTTCCTAAAATTGTATAGAAACACATGGCAAGGAAATCCCCAGAAGCTAGTGGAAAACTTTACCCTTTCTGGTCACTGTTTGCAACCTGTTCGCTCTGTCGCGTGTCCCTTTATTACTTTTTCGACCGATACGGGCAGTGGTACACACTCACACAGCGCGCGCGCGCGCACACACACACACACACACACACACACACACACACACACACACAGAACTAAACATGTTTCAAAACCAAAATGAACAGAGAGGTTCTGTGTGTCACAGCAGGAATTTGCTACCAGAGCAGTAGCGGAGAAGAGGGAAGGGGCCCCGTAAGCCAACCCCATCTCCCTCCTCTGGACTTGCCTCCCCCTGGGTTGTCATCCCTTAAACGCTCAGCACGCAGACCTCGCGTCGAGCGTGCACAGTCATAAAACGCGGCTACCTCCACATCCCAGTCACTGGGGCATGGGACATGTTGCATCTTTTGGTGTGGCACAAAACATTATCCCTCGTGTCTGTGAGTCCTTCCTCTGCAGCTGAGTGAAAGAGTAAACAGAGCAGAGACATATTAGCAAGAACAGGATTTAGTGGGAATATACAATACACACACACACATACACACACACAATTTGGGGAAGAGTTTAATGGATAGGAGGATATGAACATCGGCCTTGTCTGGGGCATGGGGATGGGGGCTCTAGACGGCCTTGAGGAGGGTGGTGTGCCCAGCCCTTCACCATCGTCGGGGGTAGGGCTGACTCCGGCAGCGGTGCCACGTGCGGCATCGGGTGGGGCCCGTGAGGATGTTATGGGAGGGGGCCAGGAGGCCGGCGGCTGTGATGACGCCCACGGCCTGGCGTGGGGCCGGTGCGGACCGGAAGACGATGGCACAGTCGGGTGGTGTTGTGTCCATAGGTTCTTCCTCCGCATCACTGTCCGGCCCTAGGCCGGCTGTTGTGATGACGCCCACGGCCTGGTGTGGGGCCGGTGTGGACCGGAAGACGATGGCACAGTCGGGTGGTGTTGTGTCCATAGGTTCTTCCTCCGCATCACTGTCCGGCCCTAGGCCGGCTGTTGTGATGACGCCCACGGCCTGGTGTGGGGCCGGTGTGGACCGGAAGACGATGGCACAGTCGGGTGGTGTTGTGTCCATAGGTTCTTCCTCCGCATCACTGTCCGGCCCTAGGCCGGCTGTTGTGATGATACCCACGGCCTGGTGTGGGGCCGGTGCAGACCGGAAGACGATGGCCCGGTCGGGTGGTGTTGTGTCCATAGGTTCTTCGTCCGCATCACTTTTCGGCCCCAGGCCGGATGTTGTGATGATGCCCTCGGCCCGGCATGGGGCCGGTGTGGACCAGAAGATGATGGCCCGGGAGCTTGATGTTACCTCCATAGGTTCGTCCTCCACGTCACAGTCCAGCCCGAGGCGGGCGGTTGTGATGATCTCCACGGCCCTGTGTCGGGCCGGTGGGGACCTGACGACGGCAGCCCACGAGGGTGGCGTCGTGTCAGTTAGTCCTTCGTTTGAGGCAGGCAGGAGAATAGCGTATGAAGCTAGGGAGAGCTTCTAACTCCTTCTCAGGCCAAGCTCGCACTGAGCTGCCCAGCTAGGGTGACCTCTGATTGGTCAGCCAGGGGACGCATCACATAGGAGCCCGGGCAACCGTGATGTCACCCAGGGGGAACGCATCACGGGGCCCCCACCGCCGTGAGCACACCAGCCCCTCCCACAGGAGCCCCTGCCCAAAGGTCACAGGGCGTGGCCGCAACGCCAAACCCAGTAGAATCCCTTGCCCCCGGGACTGCCCGCTGAGTGCCGTGCAGGTGTTTGGGCCAGCGAGACCGCCGTGCAGACCGTTCAGGGCCGCAGTGCCGGCGTCTGTCATGGCTCACCCTGCCCGTGTGCCGGCTCTGCCTGCGCTCAGCATCCGGGGTGCGATGGCCAATGCCGTGCACCCCTCCCTCTTCCCCCGCGGTTCCGGAGGCCAGGTCGGCCGGGGCACGTGGACCGCCCTCGCTCCGGGCCTTCCCATCTTCTCTGGGAGGCCTCGAGCCAGGCATGCGTTCTCCGCCATGGCCAGCCAGGCAGGGGACAGATTCGGAGGAGGGGTCCGACCGCATGACTTCCCTTACTCTAGCTAGCAGGCAGATTCTTTCTTTGCTTCCCAGAAAGCGTAGGCAAGGTACCACCAGGTTTCAGCATAGGAACATCTCACATTCGGACAGGGCCTACCAGCCCAGACTTTCTCTTTGGTCTCATTTTGGGGTCCTGTGTCTGGTATATAAAGAACACAACACAGTAAACTGGGAAACCATTTTTACTTTCTCACTTTTATTATATTTTATTTTTATTCATTTTGTTATCAATAATCTACAGTTACATGAAGAACATTATGTTTACTAGACTCCCCCCTTCACCAAGCACCCCCCCCCCCACAAACCGATGACAGTCACTGTACAGCAGCGTAGTAAGTAAGATGCTGTAGAATCACTACGTGTCTTCTCTGTGTTGCACAGCTCTCCCTGTGCCACGCCCCCTCCCCCACATTATAAATGCGAATCATAAGGCCCCCTATCTTTTCCCCACCCTTCTCCCTCCCTTGGCAACGCATCCACCCCAGTCCCTTTCTCTTTGGTAACTGTTACTCCATTCTTGGGTTCTGTGATTCTGCTGCTGTTTTGATCCTTCCGTTTTTCTTTGTTCTTTTACTCCACATATGAGTCAAATCATTTGGTGCTTGTCTTTCTCTGCCTGGCTTATTTCACTGAGCATACTACCCTCTAGCTACATCCATGTTGTGGCAAACGGTAGGATCTGTTTTTGTCTTACGGCTGAGTAATATTCCATTGTGTATATGTACCACCTCTTCTTTATGCATGCCTCTACTGATGGACATTTCCATTTCTTGTCTATTGTAAATAGTGCTGCGATTAACATAGGGGTGCATCTGTCCTCTGCCAACCGGGCTGCCGCATTCCTAGGGTAAATTCCTAGAAGTGGAATTCCTGGGTGAAATGGTATTTCTATTCTGAGCTCCTTGAGGAACCTCCACACAGCTTTCCCCAACGGACGAACTGACTTAGGTTCCCACCAGCAGTGTAGGAGGGTTCCCCTCTCCCACAACCTTGCCCACATCTGTTGTGTGTCTTCTGGATGGTGGCCATCCTGACTTGTGTGAGGTGATATCTCATGGTGGTTTTAATTTGGATTTCTCTGATGATTAGCCAGGTGGAGCATCTTTTCATGTGCCTGTTGGCCACTTGAATTCCTTGCTTGCGGAAGAGTCTGTTCAGCTCCTCTGCCCATTTTTTGATTGGAGTATTTGCTTTCTGTCTGTTGAGGTGCGTGAACTCTTTATGTGTATTGGATGTCACCCCTTGATCGGATCTGTCATTTATGAATATACTCTCCCATAGTCCAGGATAACTCTTTGTTCTATCGATGGTGTCTTTTGCTGTACAGAGGCTTTTCAGCTTGGTTTTGTCCCCCTTGTTCATTTTTGCGTCTGTTTCCCTTGCCCTTGCCCGGGGAGGTATGTTCATGCAGAAGTCGCCCGTGTTCATGTCCAAGAGATTTTTGCCCATGTTTTTCTCTAAGAGGTTTATGGTTTCATGAGTGACATTCAGGTCTTTGATCCATTTCGGACTTGCTCTTGTGTGTGGGGTTAGACCGTGATCCAGGTTCATTCTCTTACACGTAGCTGTCCTGTTTCTGCCGGCACCATCTGTCGAAGAGACGGTCCCTTCCCCATGGTATGTCCATGGCTCCTTTATCATGTCTGAATTGACCACATGTGTTGGGGTTAATGTGTGGAGTCTCTATTCTGTTGCACTGGTCTGTGGCTCCCTCTTGTGGCAGTGCCAAACTGTCTAGATTACTGTGGCTTCGTACTAGAGCTTGAAGTTGGGAAGGGAGATCCACCCCCACCCGCCCACTTTATTCTTCTTTCTCAGGACCGCTGTGGCTCTTCGTTTGGGGTCTTTGGGGTCTCCATGTGAACTTCTGAACTACTTGTTCCAGTTCGTTGGAGAATGCGGTTGGTGATTCGATAGGGATCGCATCAAATCTGCGTATTGCTTTGGGCAGGATGGCCATTTTGATGATATGCATTGTCCCTAGCCAAGGGCATGGGGTGAGTTTCCAGTTGTTAGGGTCCTCTACGTCCTGTGCTGAGTGTCTTATAGGTTTCAGGGTTTCGGTCTTTCACTTCCTTGGTTTGGTTTATGCCTAGGGATTTTCTTCCTTTTCTGATGCCATTGTGAATGGAATGGTTTTCCTGATCTCTCTTTCTATTCAGTTCACTGTTAGTCTGTTTAGCTCCTCTGCCCATTTTTTCATTGGAGAACTTGCCTCCCCTCTGTTGAGCTGTGTGAGCTCTTTATGTATTTTGGATGTCACCCCTTGATCGGATCTGTCCTTTATGAATATACTCTCCCATAGTGCAGGAGAACTCCTTAGAACAGAGGCTTTTCAGCTTGGTTTCGTCCCCCTTGTTCATTTTTGCGTCTGTTTCCCTTGCCCTTGCCCGGGGAGGTATGTTCATGCAGAAGTCGCTCGTGTTCATGTCCAAGAGATTTTTGCCCATGTTTTTCTCTAAGAGGTTTATGGTTTCATGAGTGACATTCAGGTCTTTGATCCATTTCGGACTTGCTCTTGTGTGTGGGGTTAGACCGTGCTCCAGGTTCATTCTCTTACATGTAGCTGTCCTGTTTTTGCCGGCACCATCTGTCGAAGAGACGGTCCCTTCCCCATGGTATGTCCATGGCTCCTTTATCATGTCTGAATTGACCACATGTGTTGGGGTTAATGTGTGGAGTCTCTATTCTGTTGCACTGGTCTGTGGCTCCCTCTTGTGGCAGTGCCGAACTGTCTAGGTTACTGTGGCTTCGTGGTAGAGCTGGAAGTTGGGAAGGGAGATCCACCCCCACCCGCCCACTTTATTCTTCCTTCTCAGGACCGCTGTGGCTCTTCATTTGGGGTCTTTGGGGTCTCCAGGTGAACTTTTGGACTACTTGTTCCAGTTGGTTGAAGAATGCGGTTGGTGATTCGATAGGGATCGCATCAAATCTGCGTATTGCTTTGGGCAGGATGGCCATTTTGATGATATGCATTGTCCCTAGCCAAGGGCATGGGGTGAGTTTCCATTTGTCAGTGTCCTCTTTAATTCACGTGGTGAGTGTCTTATAGGTTTCAGGGTTTCGGTCTTTCACTTCCTTGGTTTGGTTTGTGACTAGGTATTTTCTTCATTTTGATGCCATTGTGGATCGAATGGTTTTCCTGGTCACCGTTAGTGTATGGGAAAGCCACAGATTTCTGTGCATTCAGTTTGTGTCCTGCGCCTCTGCTCTTTTCCGATATCTGTTGCAGCCGTTTCGGAGTGAAGTCTTTCGGGTTCTTTTTAAGTCCAATATCATGTCATCTGCAAACAGTGAGAGTTCGACTTCTTCTTTACCAGTCTGGATTCCTTGTATTTGTTTGTTTAGTCTACTTGCCATGGCTAGGACCTCCAGTACTATGTTGAAGAACCGCAGTCAGAGTGGGCATCCCTGTCTTGTTCCCCATCTCAGAGGAACAGCTTTCAGCTTCTCACTGTTCAGTGTGATGTTGGCTGTGGTTTTAACATATGTGGCCTTTCTTATGTTGAGGTACTTGCCCTCCTGACCCATTTTGTTGAGAGTTTTTACCGTGAGTGGATGTTGAGTTTTGTCAGATGCTTTTTCAGCGTCTGTGCAGATGATCATGTTGTTCTTGTCCTTCTTTTTGATTATGTATCACCTGTTCTTTATGCATTCCTCTACTGACGAAAATTTCCATTTCTTGTCTATCGCAAATACTGCTGCGATTAACCTAGGGGTGCATCTGCCTTTTGCTAACCGGGCTGATGCATTCTTGTGGCGTAAATAACTGGAATTGGGATTTCTGGGTCAAATGGTATTTCTATTTTTTGGTTTTTGAGGAACCTCCACACTGCTTTTCCTCAACGGATGAACCAATTTACACTCCCACCACCAGCAGTGTAGGAGGGTTCCCCTCTCTCCACAACCTTGCCATCATCTGTTGTGTGTCTTCTGGGTGGTGGCCATCCTGACTTGTGTGAGGTGATATCTCATGGTGGTATTAGTTTGCGTTTCTGTGATGATAAGCGATGTGGAGCATCTTTTCATGTGCCTGTTGGCCACCTGAATTTCTTGTTTGGAGAAGTGTCTGTTCAGCTCCTCTGCCCATTTTGTGATTGGGATTATTTGCTTTTTGTGTGTGGAAGTGCATGAACACTTAATACGTATTTTAGATGTCAACCCCTCATCGGATGTGTCATCTATGAATATCATCCTCCCATACGGTAAGATGTCTTTGTTCTGCTGATGGTGTTTTAAATAGAATCTTATACCCCCTGCCATTTCATTCCATTCCTGATTCAATTTTTTTTTTTGTTTTTCAGGACACCAACCCGCCGAGAAAACTGAAACGAAGAGAAGATGTGATACAGGAACATCGAGCCTAAACTGAGAAGTGAGATGGTGGAGACTGATAGTATCTTTCCATGTGCTGCTTTCAGGTTTCATAGGGAGAAAAGGTTGCCACGGAAATGAGGCCTGGGATGTAGCCATCACCTGATATCGGTGGAGTCACCTAGCCCCTAGCCATTCATGGGAAGGCTTAGCGTGCGGCACTGTTATCTCCTGTGGAGTTACACGTGCGGCGTCCCCCCATTGCAGTTCGGTCAGACCCCTTGTGGGACGGCCCTGACACCGGCCGGGGTGGACCTGAGAGCTCTGGGCTGTCCCAGCGTCCCTCTCAGAACAAGGCCTCAAAAGTGCTCCTCGTGAAGAGATAGAGACAGAGAGAGAGAGATAGATAGAGAGAGAGAGATAGATAGAGAGAGAGAGAGATAGAGAGAGAGAGGGAGGGAGGGAGAGAGGGAGAGGGAGGGACAGGTAATTATGCTCAAGAGACAGGGGCAATTTTTTGCTGTAGCTCCTTGAGCATGTTTCTGATTTTTATGTTGAGATCCCTTTCACGAAGATTGCTCGAGTCCAGTTAGCAGGTTCCTTTGACTTTGACGTTTCCTATTTGTAGGTGGCACCCTCTAGCGCCCAGAAGCTTTTGTCTCTGGAGCTGCTCAGTCCTTGGGGTGATGGCAGGCAGGGGTCACGGGAGCGGTGCCGGTGCCCGCAGGAGGAAAGAGGCCTCTCCTGCTTCCCGGCCGCAGTGCCTGTCTCCACTGCCGGGGCCAGTTTGCGGAGCACGCAGGGAGAAGCCTCTGTGCTTTGCACCTGTAGCTGCCATAGGTGGGGCCGTCCTGTCGCTGGCCTGGTGCGATGGAGGGGGCAGCCTCTTTGCGAGCCGGTGCTGTTGGGGAGGAAGGTGCAGCAGGCCGTGTTGTGTATCAGTCACATCATGGTGGGGAGGCCTTGGAGCTGCATAGCCAGCCAGGGGTCTGGAGCGCCCGGAGCTCCTAAAAGTTCCCCCACCTACGGGGCAGAGTGCACCGGGACAGTTTTGCGCACCTGTGCTTCCTTCTGAGTGGCAAGCTCTGTGCAACCCTTGCCCGTTTCGCAGCTCTCTCGCTGTGACGAAGCCTCTCAGACTGCCCGCCTTTCTTTTGCCCCACAGCGGCCGGATGTGGATCTCCCTGTGTTCCGCAAGTGGCAGGAATGTCAAGTCTCTCCAAGTATTCCACCCGTCTTCGCTTTCCGACCCCACCGATCATCCTCCAGAGCATCCTGTAAGGTAGGTTCGTGCTCCCAGAGCAGATCTGCAGGGCTGGGTGTTCAGCGGTCCTGAGCCTCCACCCGCCTCCCCGGCTCCGTTTCTCTTCCTCCCTCCGCTGAGCTCGGGTGCAGGAAGAAGTGCTGGCGGGGTCCCTCTGGATCACGGCCTTGGTACATCACCCTCCACCTTGAGGTGACGGCCTGCCACGGCAGCCTTCTTTCCCGCTTCTCTTCCAGGATCTGGTGTAGTTGTCATATTCCCATACTGTATGTATGTATGTATGTGGTTTTCGGAGGAGGTTTCCGCCTCCCCTCTCATGCTGCCTGCCATCTTTAATCCTACCAAGCCATCTTTAAAGTTTTGTTCTTTTTCTTTCTCGGTTTCACTTCTGTAGGGGACGTTTTCCCACCCCTTCAACTTGTAGTTTGTCTGTGCGCTTGGATCTCAAGTGAGCCTCCTGTAAGGGAGCACGTAGGTGGTCTTGAGTTTTCATGCATTCATTCAACCCTGTGTCTTTCGATTGGAGCATTTAAAGTCTTTCCCTTTAGTGTGATAATTGATAGCTGTGTCCTTAGTGCACTTCCTAAACTTGATTTCTTTCTTCTTTTTGTTTGTAGTTCTTGTCTGTGCTTTCATCGTTGCTCTCCTGGTTATGAGCTATAGCATTGTTTAGTATTATGCTTTCCTGTCTGTCTGTCCATCCATCTATCTATCTATCTATCTATATCTATCTATCTATCTATCTATCTATCTATCTATCTATCTATCTATCTATCTATCTATCTATCTACCTAATCTATCTACTATCATCTACTTTCATCTATGTGTCTATCTGTCCAAACTATCTAATCTATCACCTATCCGTCTATTATCTATCATCTATATGTATCTATATCAATGTGTCTAGCTAATCTGTGTGAATCTATATCATCTATCTAATCTGTCTAATGTATCTATCATCTATCTAGTCCGTCATCTTATCAATCTGTCTACCTATCGTCTATCTATATGTGTCTGTAGGTGTCTGTCTAATCTGTCCACCTAATCTATCAGCTATCTAATGTGTCTGTCTTATCTCTCTATGTGTATCTATATCATCTATCTAATGTATCATTCTATCTTTGTATCTATCTCATCTATCATCTCCATGAACCTATCAGTCTCATCTAATCTATCCATCTACCTAATGTATCTACCTATTTACTGATTTGGCCCATTTTTATCAACATACTGTCACTAGGTGCACAGTGATTCCTCTGTCTCCTTCTCATTCTTGATTCCTTGTGTTTGTTTCTGTGAGTTAGCTGTGTCTTTGGGTCTTGAGAGGAGTGGCCATGGGTTGGAACATCTGGGTAGGTGGCACGAGTCCGCTGGGGGTAGGTGGCCACCTGGACTCTCTAACCGGTGCGGGCGGGGACCCTCCGGGTGCTCTGCCCTGGGGCTGGCCCTGCTGGGGTGGCTGCGTGAGCTGCGGGGCAGATCCGAGGCCCCACACGGGGCACCCCGGCTGGCCTGCTGGCGCTGAGGCAGGTGCATGCCCAGTAGTTGGTCTGTGTGCCTGCACACCGATGTCACCTCGGTGGCCCTGCTTGGCTGCCCATCTCCAAGAGAGCATGTGTAGTCACAGCTTAAGGGAGCCACCTTTTGGGGACACGCAGGGCTGGTGTGGGCTAGTGGCCCGTGGGCTCACTGTGAGGTGGCAGGCCAGCTAGCTCCTGGGGAAACTGCTCCCCTCTGCTGTCAAGGTGTAGGTGGAGTTTCAGTGCATTTCGGCATTTAGATGGGAGTGAGGTCTACCTGAAATGGAATCGTATAGCATTTAGAGCTATGTTTCTGTTGGATTTGAAAGGATGCTGAGCGTAAAGATTTGGGTGGTGGTGGCTGGAATTCTAGGAATGTTTATGTCCTTGCATTTATTGATTTTCTGTGAAGGGAAGTGATTCTGAGGTAACTTTTTGCTCATGTATGAAGGTGGTGCATAAGGTCATCCCACGTCAGTCATGGTGAGAGATGAAGTGAGGTGGTAGAAGTAAAGCCTGTAGCGCTTGGCCTGATACATAGGAGACACACTGTGGGTGCTCTTTGCTGCTCTCCTGTCCTGGCTTATTATCTTAACTACCGTGACGGTTCAGAGTGGTCCCAGCGACATTTCCAGCAAAATCTTCCTAAAATTGTATAGAAACACATGGCAAGGAAATCCCCAGAAGCTAGTGGAAAACTTTACCCTTTCTGGTCACTGTTTGCAACCTGTTCGCTCTGTCGCATGTCCCTTTATTACTTTTTCGACCGATACGGGCAGTGGTACACACTCACACAGGCGCGCGCGCGTGCGCGCACACACACACACACACACACACACACACACACACACACACACACAGAACTAAACATGTTTCAAAACCAAAATGAACAGAGAGGTTCTGTGTGTCACAGCAGGAATTTGCTACCAGAGCAGTAGCGGAGAAGAGGGAAGGGGCCCCGTAAGCCAACCCCATTCTCCCTCCTCTGGACTTGCCTCCCCCTGGGTTGTCATCCCTTAAACGCTCAGCACGCAGACCTCGCGTCGAGCGTGCACAGTCATAAAACGCGGCTACCTCCACATCCCAGTCACTGGGGCATGGGACATGTTGCATCTTTTGGTGTGGCACAAAACATTATCCCTCGTGTCTGTGAGTCCTTCCTCTGCAGCTGAGTGAAAGAGTAAACAGAGCAGAGACATATTAGCAAGAACAGGATTTAGTGGGAATATACAATACACACACACACATACACACACACAATTTTGGGGAAGAGTTTAATGGATAGGAGGATATGAACATCGGCCCTTGTCTGGGGCATGGGGGATGGGGGGCTCTAGACGGCCTTGAGGAGGGTGGTGTGCCCAGCCCTTCACCATCGTCGGGGGTAGGGCTGACTCCGGCAGCGGTGCACACGTGCGGCATCGGGTGGGGCCCCGTGAGGATGTTATGGGAGGGGGCCAGGAGGCCGGCGGCTGTGATGACGCCCACCGGCCTGGCGTGGGGCCGGTGCGGACCGGAAGACGATGGCACAGTCGGGTGGTGTTGTGTCCATAGGTTCTTCCTCCGCATCACTGTCCGGGCCCTAGGCCGGCTGTTGTGATGACGCCCCACGGCCTGGTGTGGGGGCCGGTGTGGACCGGAAGACGATGGCACAGTCGGGTGGTGTTGTGTCCATAGGTTCTTCCTCCGCATCACTGTCCAGGCCCCTAGGCCGGCTGTTGTGATGACGCCCACGGCCTGGTGTGGGGCCGGTGTGGACCGGAAGACGATGGCACAGTCGGGTGGTGTTGTGTCCATAGGTTCTTCCTCCGCATCACTGTCCGGCCCCTAGGCCGGCTGTTGTGATGATACCCCACGGCCTGGTGTGGGGGCCGGTGCAGACCGGAAGACGATGGCCCGGTCGGGTGGTGTTGTGTCCATAGGTTCTTCGTCCGCATCACTTTTCGGCCCCAGGCCGGATGTTGTGATGATGCCCTCGGCCCGGCATGGGGGCCGGTGTGGACCAGAAGATGATGGCCCGGGAGCTTGATGTTACCTCCATAGGTTCGTCCTCCACGTCACAGTCCAGCCCGAGGCGGGCGGTTTGTGATGATCTCCACGGCCCTGTGTCGGGCCGGTGGGGACCTGACGACGGCAGCCCACGAGGGGTGGCGTCGTGTCAGTTAGTCCTTCGTTTGAGGCAGGCAGGAGAATAGCGTATGAAGCTAGGGAGAGCTTCTAACTCCTTCTCAGGCCAAGCTCGCACTGAGCTGCCCAGCTAGGGTGACCTCTGATTGGTCAGCCAGGGGACGCATCACATAGGAGCCCGGGCAACCGTGATGTCACCCAGGGGGAACGCATCACGGGGCCCCCCACCCGCCGTGAGCACACCAGCCCCCTCCCACAGGAGACCCCTGCCCAAAGGTCACAGGGCGTGGCCGCAAACGCCAAACCCCAGTAGAATCCCTTGCCCCCCGGGACTGCCCGCTGAGTGCCGTGCAGGTGTTTGGGGCCAGCGAGACCGCCGTGCAGACCGTTCAGCGGCCGCAGTGCCGGCGTCTGTCATGGCTCACCCTGCCCGTCGTGCCGGCTCTGCCTGCGCTCAGCATCCGGGGTGCGATGGCCAATGCCGTGCACCCCTCCCTCTTCCCCCGCGGTTCCGGAGGCCAGGTCGGCCGGGGCACGTGGACCGCCCCTCGCTCCGGGCCTTCCCATCTTCTCTGGGAGGCCTCGAGCCAGGCATGCGTTCTCCGCCATGGCCAGCCAGGCAGGGGGACAGATTCGGAGGAGGGGTCCGACCGCATGACTTCCCTTACTCTAGCTAGCAGGCAGATTCTTTCTTTGCTTCCCAGTAAGCGTAGGCAAGGTACCAGCAGGTTTCAGCATAGGAACATCTCACATTGGAACAGGGCCTACCAGCCCAGACTTTCTCTTTGGTCTCATTTTGGGGTCCTGTGTCTGGTATATAAAGAACACAACACAGTAAACTGGGAAACCATTTTTACTTTTCTCACTTTTATTATATTTTATTTTTATTCATTTTGTTATCAATAATCTACAGTTACACGAAGAACATTATGTTTACTAGACTCCCCCCCTTCACCAAGCACCCCCCCCCCCACAAACCGATGACAGTCACTGTACAGCAGAGTAGTAAGTAAGATGCTGTAGAATCACTACGTGTCTTCTCTGTGTTGCACAGCTCTCCCTGTGCCACGCCCCCTCCCCCACATTATAAATGCGAATCATAAGGCCCCCTATCTTTTCCCCACCCTTCTCCCTCCCTTGGCAACGCATCCACCCCAGTCCCCTTCTCTTTGGTAACTGTTACTCCATTCTTGGGTTCTGTGATTCTGCTGCTGTTTTGATCCTTCCGTTTTTCTTTGTTCTTTTACTCCACATATGAGTCAAATCATTTGGTGCTTGTCTTTCTCCCGCCTGGCTTATTTCACTGAGCATACTACCCTCTAGCTACATCCCATGTTGTGGCAAACGGTAGGATCTGTTTTTTGTCTTACGGCTGAGTAATATTCCATTGTGTATCTGTCCCACCTCTTCTTTATGCATGCCTCTACTGATGGACATTTCCATTTCTTGTCTATTGTAAATAGTGCTGCGATTAACATAGGGGTGCATCTGTCCTCTGCCAACCGGGCTGCCGCATTCCTAGGGTAAATTCCTAGAAGTGGAATTCCTGGGTGAAATGGTATTTCTATTCTGAGCTCCTTGAGGAACCTCCACACAGCTTTCCCCCAACGGACGAACTGACTTAGGTTCCCACCAGCAGTGTAGGAGGGTTCCCCTCTCCCACAACCTTGCCCACATCTGTTGTGTGTCTTCTGGATGGTGGCCATCCTGACTTGTGTGAGGTGATATCTCATGGTGGTTTTAATTTGGATTTCTCTGATGATTAGCCAGGTGGAGCATCTTTTCATGTGCCTGTTGGCCACTTGAATTCCTTGCTTGCGGAAGAGTCTGTTCAGCTCCTCTGCCCATTTTTTGATTGGAGTATTTGCTTTCTGTCTGTTGAGGTGCGTGAACTCTTTATGTGTATTGGATGTCACCCCTTGATCGGATCTGTCATTTATGAATATACTCTCCCATAGTCCAGGATAACTCTTTGTTTCTATCGATGGTGTCTTTTGCTGTACAGAGGCTTTTCAGCTTGGTTTTGTCCCCCTTGTTCATTTTTGCGTCTGTTTCCCTTGCCCTTGCCCGGGGAGGTATGTTCATGCAGGAAGTCGCCCCGTGTTCATGTCCAAGAGATTTTTTGCCCATGTTTTTTTCTAAGAGGTTTATGGTTTCATGAGTGACATTCAGGTCTTTGATTCATTTCGGACTTGCTCTTTTGTGTGGGGGTTGACCGTGATCCAGGTTCATTCTCTTACACGTAGCTGTCCTGTTTCTGCCGGCACCATCTGTCGAAGAGACGGTCCCTTCCCCATGGTATGTCCATGGCTCCTTTATCATGTCTGAATTGACCACATGTGTTGGGGTTAATGTGTGGAGTCTCTATTCTGTTGCACTGGTCTGTGGCTCCCTCTTGTGGCAGTGCCAAACTGTCTAGATTACTGTGGCTTCGTACTAGAGCTTGAAGTTGGGAAGGGAGATCCACCCCCACCCGCCCACTTTATTCTTCTTTCTCAGGACCGCTGTGGCTCTTCGTTTGGGGTCTTTGGGGTCTCCATGTGAACTTCTGAACTACTTGTTCCAGTTCGTTGGAGAATGCGGTTGGTGATTCGATAGGGATCGCATCAAATCTGCGTATTGCTTTGGGCAGGATGGCCATTTTGATGATATGCATTGTCCCTAGCCAAGGGCATGGGGTGAGTTTCCAGTTGTTAGGGTCCTCTACGTCCTGTGCTGAGTGTCTTATAGGTTTCAGGGTTTCGGTCTTTCACTTCCTTGGTTTGGTTTATGCCTAGGGATTTTCTTCCTTTTCTGATGCCATTGTGAATGGAATGGTTTTCCTGATCTCTCTTTCTATTCAGTTCACTGTTAGTCTGTTTAGCTCCTCTGCCCATTTTTTCATTGGAGAACTTGCCTCCCCTCTGTTGAGCTGTGTGAGCTCTTTATGTATTTTGGATGTCACCCCTTGATCGGATCTGTCCTTTATGAATATACTCTCCCATAGTGCAGGAGAACTCCTTAGAACAGAGGCTTTTCAGCTTGGTTTCGTCCCCCTTGTTCATTTTTGCGTCTGTTTCCCTTGCCCTTGCCCGGGGAGGTATGTTCATGCAGAAGTCGCTCGTGTTCATGTCCAAGAGATTTTTGCCCATGTTTTTCTCTAAGAGGTTTATGGTTTCATGAGTGACATTCAGGTCTTTGATCCATTTCGGACTTGCTCTTGTGTGTGGGGTTAGACCGTGCTCCAGGTTCATTCTCTTACATGTAGCTGTCCTGTTTTTGCCGGCACCATCTGTCGAAGAGACGGTCCCTTCCCCATGGTATGTCCATGGCTCCTTTATCATGTCTGAATTGACCACATGTGTTGGGGTTAATGTGTGGAGTCTCTATTCTGTTGCACTGGTCTGTGGCTCCCTCTTGTGGCAGTGCCGAACTGTCTAGGTTACTGTGGCTTCGTGGTAGAGCTGGAAGTTGGGAAGGGAGATCCACCCCCACCCGCCCACTTTATTCTTCCTTCTCAGGACCGCTGTGGCTCTTCATTTGGGGTCTTTGGGGTCTCCAGGTGAACTTTTGGACTACTTGTTCCAGTTGGTTGAAGAATGCGGTTGGTGATTCGATAGGGATCGCATCAAATCTGCGTATTGCTTTGGGCAGGATGGCCATTTTGATGATATGCATTGTCCCTAGCCAAGGGCATGGGGTGAGTTTCCATTTGTCAGTGTCCTCTTTAATTCACGTGGTGAGTGTCTTATAGGTTTCAGGGTTTCGGTCTTTCACTTCCTTGGTTTGGTTTGTGACTAGGTATTTTCTTCATTTTGATGCCATTGTGGATCGAATGGTTTTCCTGGTCACCGTTAGTGTATGGGAAAGCCACAGATTTCTGTGCATTCAGTTTGTGTCCTGCGCCTCTGCTCTTTTCCGATATCTGTTGCAGCCGTTTCGGAGTGAAGTCTTTCGGTTTTTTTTTAAGTCCAATATCATGTCATCTGCAAACAGTGAGAGTTCGACTTCTTCTTTACCAGTCTGGATTCCTTGTATTTGTTTGTTTAGTCTACTTGCCATGGCTAGGACCTCCAGTACTATGTTGAAGAACCGCAGTCAGAGTGGGCATCCCTGTCTTGTTCCCCATCTCAGAGGAACAGCTTTCAGCTTCTCACTGTTCAGTGTGATGTTGGCTGTGGTTTTAACATATGTGGCCTTTCTTATGTTGAGGTACTTGCCCTCCTGACCCATTTTGTTGAGAGGTTTTTACCGTGAGTGGATGTTGAGTTTTGTCAGATGCTTTTTCAGCGTCTGTGCAGATGATCATGTTGTTCTTGTCCTTCTTTTTGATTATGTATCACCTGTTCTTTATGCATTCCTCTACTGACGAAAATTTCCATTTCTTGTCTATCGCAAATACTGCTGCGATTAACCTAGGGGGTGCATCTGCCTTTTGCTAACCGGGCTGATGCATTCTTTGTGCGTAAATAACTGGAATTGGGATTTCTGGGTCAAATGGTATTTCTATTTTTTGGTTTTTGAGGAACCTCCAGCACTGCTTTTTCCTCAACGGATGAAACCAATTTACACTCCCACCACCAGCAGTGTAGGAGGGTTCCCCTCTCTCCACAACCTTGCCATCATCTGTTGTGTGTCTTCTGGGTGGTGGCCATCCTGACTTGTGTGAGGTGATATCTCATGGTGGTATTAGTTTGCGTTTCTGTGATGATAAGCGATGTGGAGCATCTTTTCATGTGCCTGTTGGCCACCTGAATTTCTTGTTTGGAGAAGTGTCTGTTCAGCTCCTCTGCCCATTTTGTGATTGGGATTATTTGCTTTTTGTGTGTGGAAGTGCATGAACACTTAATACGTATTTTAGATGTCAACCCCTCATCGGATGTGTCATCTATGAATATCATCCTCCCATACGGTAAGATGTCTTTGTTCTGCTGATGGTGTTTTAAATAGAATCTTATACCCCCTGCCATTTCATTCCATTCCTGATTCAATTTTTTTTTTTGTTTTTCAGGACACCAACCCGCCGAGAAAACTGAAACGAAGAGAAGATGTGATACAGGAACATCGAGCCTAAACTGAGAAGTGAGATGGTGGAGACTGATAGTATCTTTCCATGTGCTGCTTTCAGGTTTCATAGGGAGAAAAGGTTGCCACGGAAATGAGGCCTGGGATGTAGCCATCACCTGATATCGGTGGAGTCACCTAGCCCCTAGCCATTCATGGGAAGGCTTAGCGTGCGGCACTGTTATCTCCTGTGGAGTTACACGTGCGGCGTCCCCCCATTGCAGTTCGGTCAGACCCCTTGTGGGACGGCCCTGACACCGGCCGGGGTGGACCTGAGAGCTCTGGGCTGTCCCAGCGTCCCTCTCAGAACAAGGCCTCAAAAGTGCTCCTCGTGAAGAGATAGAGACAGAGAGAGAGAGATAGATAGAGAGAGAGAGATAGATAGAGAGAGAGAGAGATAGAGAGAGAGAGGGAGGGAGGGAGAGAGGGAGAGGGAGGGACAGGTAATTATGCTCAAGAGACAGGGGCAATTTTTTGCTGTAGCTCCTTGAGCATGTTTCTGATTTTTATGTTGAGATCCCTTTCACGAAGATTGCTCGAGTCCAGTTAGCAGGTTCCTTTGACTTTGACGTTTCCTATTTGTAGGTGGCACCCTCTAGCGCCCAGAAGCTTTTGTCTCTGGAGCTGCTCAGTCCTTGGGGTGATGGCAGGCAGGGGTCACGGGAGCGGTGCCGGTGCCCGCAGGAGGAAAGAGGCCTCTCCTGCTTCCCGGCCGCAGTGCCTGTCTCCACTGCCGGGGCCAGTTTGCGGAGCACGCAGGGAGAAGCCTCTGTGCTTTGCACCTGTAGCTGCCATAGGTGGGGCCGTCCTGTCGCTGGCCTGGTGCGATGGAGGGGGCAGCCTCTTTGCGAGCCGGTGCTGTTGGGGAGGAAGGTGCAGCAGGCCGTGTTGTGTATCAGTCACATCATGGTGGGGAGGCCTTGGAGCTGCATAGCCAGCCAGGGGTCTGGAGCGCCCGGAGCTCCTAAAAGTTCCCCCACCTACGGGGCAGAGTGCACCGGGACAGTTTTGCGCACCTGTGCTTCCTTCTGAGTGGCAAGCTCTGTGCAACCCTTGCCCGTTTCGCAGCTCTCTCGCTGTGACGAAGCCTCTCAGACTGCCCGCCTTTCTTTTGCCCCACAGCGGCCGGATGTGGATCTCCCTGTGTTCCGCAAGTGGCAGGAATGTCAAGTCTCTCCAAGTATTCCACCCGTCTTCGCTTTCCGACCCCACCGATCATCCTCCAGAGCATCCTGTAAGGTAGGTTCGTGCTCCCAGAGCAGATCTGCAGGGCTGGGTGTTCAGCGGTCCTGAGCCTCCACCCGCCTCCCCGGCTCCGTTTCTCTTCCTCCCTCCGCTGAGCTCGGGTGCAGGAAGAAGTGCTGGCGGGGTCCCTCTGGATCACGGCCTTGGTACATCACCCTCCACCTTGAGGTGACGGCCTGCCACGGCAGCCTTCTTTCCCGCTTCTCTTCCAGGATCTGGTGTAGTTGTCATATTCCCATACTGTATGTATGTATGTATGTGGTTTTCGGAGGAGGTTTCCGCCTCCCCTCTCATGCTGCCTGCCATCTTTAATCCTACCAAGCCATCTTTAAAGTTTTGTTCTTTTTCTTTCTCGGTTTCACTTCTGTAGGGGACGTTTTCCCACCCCTTCAACTTGTAGTTTGTCTGTGCGCTTGGATCTCAAGTGAGCCTCCTGTAAGGGAGCACGTAGGTGGTCTTGAGTTTTCATGCATTCATTCAACCCTGTGTCTTTCGATTGGAGCATTTAAAGTCTTTCCCTTTAGTGTGATAATTGATAGCTGTGTCCTTAGTGCACTTCCTAAACTTGATTTCTTTCTTCTTTTTGTTTGTAGTTCTTGTCTGTGCTTTCATCGTTGCTCTCCTGGTTATGAGCTATAGCATTGTTTAGTATTATGCTTTCCTGTCTGTCTGTCCATCCATCTATCTATCTATCTATCTATCTATCTATCTATCTATCTATCTATCTATCTATCTATCTACCTAATCTATCTACTATCATCTACTTTCATCTATGTGTCTATCTGTCCAAACTATCTAATCTATCACCTATCCGTCTATTATCTATCATCTATATGTATCTATATCAATGTGTCTAGCTAATCTGTGTGAATCTATATCATCTATCTAATCTGTCTAATGTATCTATCATCTATCTAGTCCGTCATCTTATCAATCTGTCTACCTATCGTCTATCTATATGTGTCTGTAGGTGTCTGTCTAATCTGTCCACCTAATCTATCAGCTATCTAATGTGTCTGTCTTATCTCTCTATGTGTATCTATATCATCTATCTAATGTATCATTCTATCTTTGTATCTATCTCATCTATCATCTCCATGAACCTATCAGTCTCATCTAATCTATCCATCTACCTAATGTATCTACCTATTTACTGATTTGGCCCATTTTTATCAACATACTGTCACTAGGTGCACAGTGATTCCTCTGTCTCCTTCTCATTCTTGATTCCTTGTGTTTGTTTCTGTGAGTTAGCTGTGTCTTTGGGTCTTGAGAGGAGTGGCCATGGGTTGGAACATCTGGGTAGGTGGCACGAGTCCGCTGGGGGTAGGTGGCCACCTGGACTCTCTAACCGGTGCGGGCGGGGACCCTCCGGGTGCTCTGCCCTGGGGCTGGCCCTGCTGGGGTGGCTGCGTGAGCTGCGGGGCAGATCCGAGGCCCCACACGGGGCACCCCGGCTGGCCTGCTGGCGCTGAGGCAGGTGCATGCCCAGTAGTTGGTCTGTGTGCCTGCACACCGATGTCACCTCGGTGGCCCTGCTTGGCTGCCCATCTCCAAGAGAGCATGTGTAGTCACAGCTTAAGGGAGCCACCTTTTGGGGACACGCAGGGCTGGTGTGGGCTAGTGGCCCGTGGGCTCACTGTGAGGTGGCAGGCCAGCTAGCTCCTGGGGAAACTGCTCCCCTCTGCTGTCAAGGTGTAGGTGGAGTTTCAGTGCATTTCGGCATTTAGATGGGAGTGAGGTCTACCTGAAATGGAATCGTATAGCATTTAGAGCTATGTTTCTGTTGGATTTGAAAGGATGCTGAGCGTAAAGATTTGGGTGGTGGTGGCTGGAATTCTAGGAATGTTTATGTCCTTGCATTTATTGATTTTCTGTGAAGGGAAGTGATTCTGAGGTAACTTTTTGCTCATGTATGAAGGTGGTGCATAAGGTCATCCCACGTCAGTCATGGTGAGAGATGAAGTGAGGTGGTAGAAGTAAAGCCTGTAGCGCTTGGCCTGATACATAGGAGACACACTGTGGGTGCTCTTTGCTGCTCTCCTGTCCTGGCTTATTATCTTAACTACCGTGACGGTTCAGAGTGGTCCCAGCGACATTTCCAGCAAAATCTTCCTAAAATTGTATAGAAACACATGGCAAGGAAATCCCCAGAAGCTAGTGGAAAACTTTACCCTTTCTGGTCACTGTTTGCAACCTGTTCGCTCTGTCGCGTGTCCCTTTATTACTTTTTCGACCGATACGGGCAGTGGTACACACTCACACAGGCGCGCGCGCGCACACACACACACACACACACACACACACACACACACACAGAACTAAACATGTTTCAAAACCAAAATGAACAGAGAGGTTCTGTGTGTCACAGCAGGAATTTGCTACCAGAGCAGTAGCGGAGAAGAGGGAAGGGGCCCCGTAAGCCAACCCCATCTCCCTCCTCTGGACTTGCCTCCCCCTGGGTTGTCATCCCTTAAACGCTCAGCACGCAGACCTCGCGTCGAGCGTGCACAGTCATAAAACGCGGCTACCTCCACATCCCAGTCACTGGGGCATGGGACATGTTGCATCTTTTGGTGTGGCACAAAACATTATCCCTCGTGTCTGTGAGTCCTTCCTCTGCAGCTGAGTGAAAGAGTAAACAGAGCAGAGACATATTAGCAAGAACAGGATTTAGTGGGAATATACAATACACACACACACATACACACACACAATTTGGGGAAGAGTTTAATGGATAGGAGGATATGAACATCGGCCTTGTCTGGGGCATGGGGATGGGGGCTCTAGACGGCCTTGAGGAGGGTGGTGTGCCCAGCCCTTCACCATCGTCGGGGGTAGGGCTGACTCCGGCAGCGGTGCCACGTGCGGCATCGGGTGGGGCCCGTGAGGATGTTATGGGAGGGGGCCAGGAGGCCGGCGGCTGTGATGACGCCCACGGCCTGGCGTGGGGCCGGTGCGGACCGGAAGACGATGGCACAGTCGGGTGGTGTTGTGTCCATAGGTTCTTCCTCCGCATCACTGTCCGGCCCTAGGCCGGCTGTTGTGATGACGCCCACGGCCTGGTGTGGGGCCGGTGTGGACCGGAAGACGATGGCACAGTCGGGTGGTGTTGTGTCCATAGGTTCTTCCTCCGCATCACTGTCCGGCCCTAGGCCGGCTGTTGTGATGACGCCCACGGCCTGGTGTGGGGCCGGTGTGGACCGGAAGACGATGGCACAGTCGGGTGGTGTTGTGTCCATAGGTTCTTCCTCCGCATCACTGTCCGGCCCTAGGCCGGCTGTTGTGATGATACCCACGGCCTGGTGTGGGGCCGGTGCAGACCGGAAGACGATGGCCCGGTCGGGTGGTGTTGTGTCCATAGGTTCTTCGTCCGCATCACTTTTCGGCCCCAGGCCGGATGTTGTGATGATGCCCTCGGCCCGGCATGGGGCCGGTGTGGACCAGAAGATGATGGCCCGGGAGCTTGATGTTACCTCCATAGGTTCGTCCTCCACGTCACAGTCCAGCCCGAGGCGGGCGGTTGTGATGATCTCCACGGCCCTGTGTCGGGCCGGTGGGGACCTGACGACGGCAGCCCACGAGGGTGGCGTCGTGTCAGTTAGTCCTTCGTTTGAGGCAGGCAGGAGAATAGCGTATGAAGCTAGGGAGAGCTTCTAACTCCTTCTCAGGCCAAGCTCGCACTGAGCTGCCCAGCTAGGGTGACCTCTGATTGGTCAGCCAGGGGACGCATCACATAGGAGCCCGGGCAACCGTGATGTCACCCAGGGGGAACGCATCACGGGGCCCCCACCGCCGTGAGCACACCAGCCCCTCCCACAGGAGCCCCTGCCCAAAGGTCACAGGGCGTGGCCGCAACGCCAAACCCAGTAGAATCCCTTGCCCCCGGGACTGCCCGCTGAGTGCCGTGCAGGTGTTTGGGCCAGCGAGACCGCCGTGCAGACCGTTCAGGGCCGCAGTGCCGGCGTCTGTCATGGCTCACCCTGCCCGTGTGCCGGCTCTGCCTGCGCTCAGCATCCGGGGTGCGATGGCCAATGCCGTGCACCCCTCCCTCTTCCCCCGCGGTTCCGGAGGCCAGGTCGGCCGGGGCACGTGGACCGCCCTCGCTCCGGGCCTTCCCATCTTCTCTGGGAGGCCTCGAGCCAGGCATGCGTTCTCCGCCATGGCCAGCCAGGCAGGGGACAGATTCGGAGGAGGGGTCCGACCGCATGACTTCCCTTACTCTAGCTAGCAGGCAGATTCTTTCTTTGCTTCCCAGAAAGCGTAGGCAAGGTACCACCAGGTTTCAGCATAGGAACATCTCACATTCGGACAGGGCCTACCAGCCCAGACTTTCTCTTTGGTCTCATTTTGGGGTCCTGTGTCTGGTATATAAAGAACACAACACAGTAAACTGGGAAACCATTTTTACTTTCTCACTTTTATTATATTTTATTTTTATTCATTTTGTTATCAATAATCTACAGTTACATGAAGAACATTATGTTTACTAGACTCCCCCCTTCACCAAGCACCCCCCCCCCCACAAACCGATGACAGTCACTGTACAGCAGCGTAGTAAGTAAGATGCTGTAGAATCACTACGTGTCTTCTCTGTGTTGCACAGCTCTCCCTGTGCCACGCCCCCTCCCCCACATTATAAATGCGAATCATAAGGCCCCCTATCTTTTCCCCACCCTTCTCCCTCCCTTGGCAACGCATCCACCCCAGTCCCTTTCTCTTTGGTAACTGTTACTCCATTCTTGGGTTCTGTGATTCTGCTGCTGTTTTGATCCTTCCGTTTTTCTTTGTTCTTTTACTCCACATATGAGTCAAATCATTTGGTGCTTGTCTTTCTCTGCCTGGCTTATTTCACTGAGCATACTACCCTCTAGCTACATCCATGTTGTGGCAAACGGTAGGATCTGTTTTTGTCTTACGGCTGAGTAATATTCCATTGTGTATATGTACCACCTCTTCTTTATGCATGCCTCTACTGATGGACATTTCCATTTCTTGTCTATTGTAAATAGTGCTGCGATTAACATAGGGGTGCATCTGTCCTCTGCCAACCGGGCTGCCGCATTCCTAGGGTAAATTCCTAGAAGTGGAATTCCTGGGTGAAATGGTATTTCTATTCTGAGCTCCTTGAGGAACCTCCACACAGCTTTCCCCAACGGACGAACTGACTTAGGTTCCCACCAGCAGTGTAGGAGGGTTCCCCTCTCCCACAACCTTGCCCACATCTGTTGTGTGTCTTCTGGATGGTGGCCATCCTGACTTGTGTGAGGTGATATCTCATGGTGGTTTTAATTTGGATTTCTCTGATGATTAGCCAGGTGGAGCATCTTTTCATGTGCCTGTTGGCCACTTGAATTCCTTGCTTGCGGAAGAGTCTGTTCAGCTCCTCTGCCCATTTTTTGATTGGAGTATTTGCTTTCTGTCTGTTGAGGTGCGTGAACTCTTTATGTGTATTGGATGTCACCCCTTGATCGGATCTGTCATTTATGAATATACTCTCCCATAGTCCAGGATAACTCTTTGTTCTATCGATGGTGTCTTTTGCTGTACAGAGGCTTTTCAGCTTGGTTTTGTCCCCCTTGTTCATTTTTGCGTCTGTTTCCCTTGCCCTTGCCCGGGGAGGTATGTTCATGCAGAAGTCGCCCGTGTTCATGTCCAAGAGATTTTTGCCCATGTTTTTCTCTAAGAGGTTTATGGTTTCATGAGTGACATTCAGGTCTTTGATCCATTTCGGACTTGCTCTTGTGTGTGGGGTTAGACCGTGATCCAGGTTCATTCTCTTACACGTAGCTGTCCTGTTTCTGCCGGCACCATCTGTCGAAGAGACGGTCCCTTCCCCATGGTATGTCCATGGCTCCTTTATCATGTCTGAATTGACCACATGTGTTGGGGTTAATGTGTGGAGTCTCTATTCTGTTGCACTGGTCTGTGGCTCCCTCTTGTGGCAGTGCCAAACTGTCTAGATTACTGTGGCTTCGTACTAGAGCTTGAAGTTGGGAAGGGAGATCCACCCCCACCCGCCCACTTTATTCTTCTTTCTCAGGACCGCTGTGGCTCTTCGTTTGGGGTCTTTGGGGTCTCCATGTGAACTTCTGAACTACTTGTTCCAGTTCGTTGGAGAATGCGGTTGGTGATTCGATAGGGATCGCATCAAATCTGCGTATTGCTTTGGGCAGGATGGCCATTTTGATGATATGCATTGTCCCTAGCCAAGGGCATGGGGTGAGTTTCCAGTTGTTAGGGTCCTCTACGTCCTGTGCTGAGTGTCTTATAGGTTTCAGGGTTTCGGTCTTTCACTTCCTTGGTTTGGTTTATGCCTAGGGATTTTCTTCCTTTTCTGATGCCATTGTGAATGGAATGGTTTTCCTGATCTCTCTTTCTATTCAGTTCACTGTTAGTCTGTTTAGCTCCTCTGCCCATTTTTTCATTGGAGAACTTGCCTCCCCTCTGTTGAGCTGTGTGAGCTCTTTATGTATTTTGGATGTCACCCCTTGATCGGATCTGTCCTTTATGAATATACTCTCCCATAGTGCAGGAGAACTCCTTAGAACAGAGGCTTTTCAGCTTGGTTTCGTCCCCCTTGTTCATTTTTGCGTCTGTTTCCCTTGCCCTTGCCCGGGGAGGTATGTTCATGCAGAAGTCGCTCGTGTTCATGTCCAAGAGATTTTTGCCCATGTTTTTCTCTAAGAGGTTTATGGTTTCATGAGTGACATTCAGGTCTTTGATCCATTTCGGACTTGCTCTTGTGTGTGGGGTTAGACCGTGCTCCAGGTTCATTCTCTTACATGTAGCTGTCCTGTTTTTGCCGGCACCATCTGTCGAAGAGACGGTCCCTTCCCCATGGTATGTCCATGGCTCCTTTATCATGTCTGAATTGACCACATGTGTTGGGGTTAATGTGTGGAGTCTCTATTCTGTTGCACTGGTCTGTGGCTCCCTCTTGTGGCAGTGCCGAACTGTCTAGGTTACTGTGGCTTCGTGGTAGAGCTGGAAGTTGGGAAGGGAGATCCACCCCCACCCGCCCACTTTATTCTTCCTTCTCAGGACCGCTGTGGCTCTTCATTTGGGGTCTTTGGGGTCTCCAGGTGAACTTTTGGACTACTTGTTCCAGTTGGTTGAAGAATGCGGTTGGTGATTCGATAGGGATCGCATCAAATCTGCGTATTGCTTTGGGCAGGATGGCCATTTTGATGATATGCATTGTCCCTAGCCAAGGGCATGGGGTGAGTTTCCATTTGTCAGTGTCCTCTTTAATTCACGTGGTGAGTGTCTTATAGGTTTCAGGGTTTCGGTCTTTCACTTCCTTGGTTTGGTTTGTGACTAGGTATTTTCTTCATTTTGATGCCATTGTGGATCGAATGGTTTTCCTGGTCACCGTTAGTGTATGGGAAAGCCACAGATTTCTGTGCATTCAGTTTGTGTCCTGCGCCTCTGCTCTTTTCCGATATCTGTTGCAGCCGTTTCGGAGTGAAGTCTTTCGGGTTCTTTTTAAGTCCAATATCATGTCATCTGCAAACAGTGAGAGTTCGACTTCTTCTTTACCAGTCTGGATTCCTTGTATTTGTTTGTTTAGTCTACTTGCCATGGCTAGGACCTCCAGTACTATGTTGAAGAACCGCAGTCAGAGTGGGCATCCCTGTCTTGTTCCCCATCTCAGAGGAACAGCTTTCAGCTTCTCACTGTTCAGTGTGATGTTGGCTGTGGTTTTAACATATGTGGCCTTTCTTATGTTGAGGTACTTGCCCTCCTGACCCATTTTGTTGAGAGTTTTTACCGTGAGTGGATGTTGAGTTTTGTCAGATGCTTTTTCAGCGTCTGTGCAGATGATCATGTTGTTCTTGTCCTTCTTTTTGATTATGTATCACCTGTTCTTTATGCATTCCTCTACTGACGAAAATTTCCATTTCTTGTCTATCGCAAATACTGCTGCGATTAACCTAGGGGTGCATCTGCCTTTTGCTAACCGGGCTGATGCATTCTTGTGGCGTAAATAACTGGAATTGGGATTTCTGGGTCAAATGGTATTTCTATTTTTTGGTTTTTGAGGAACCTCCACACTGCTTTTCCTCAACGGATGAACCAATTTACACTCCCACCACCAGCAGTGTAGGAGGGTTCCCCTCTCTCCACAACCTTGCCATCATCTGTTGTGTGTCTTCTGGGTGGTGGCCATCCTGACTTGTGTGAGGTGATATCTCATGGTGGTATTAGTTTGCGTTTCTGTGATGATAAGCGATGTGGAGCATCTTTTCATGTGCCTGTTGGCCACCTGAATTTCTTGTTTGGAGAAGTGTCTGTTCAGCTCCTCTGCCCATTTTGTGATTGGGATTATTTGCTTTTTGTGTGTGGAAGTGCATGAACACTTAATACGTATTTTAGATGTCAACCCCTCATCGGATGTGTCATCTATGAATATCATCCTCCCATACGGTAAGATGTCTTTGTTCTGCTGATGGTGTTTTAAATAGAATCTTATACCCCCTGCCATTTCATTCCATTCCTGATTCAATTTTTTTTTTTGTTTTTCAGGACACCAACCCGCCGAGAAAACTGAAACGAAGAGAAGATGTGATACAGGAACATCGAGCCTAAACTGAGAAGTGAGATGGTGGAGACTGATAGTATCTTTCCATGTGCTGCTTTCAGGTTTCATAGGGAGAAAAGGTTGCCACGGAAATGAGGCCTGGGATGTAGCCATCACCTGATATCGGTGGAGTCACCTAGCCCCTAGCCATTCATGGGAAGGCTTAGCGTGCGGCACTGTTATCTCCTGTGGAGTTACACGTGCGGCGTCCCCCCATTGCAGTTCGGTCAGACCCCTTGTGGGACGGCCCTGACACCGGCCGGGGTGGACCTGAGAGCTCTGGGCTGTCCCAGCGTCCCTCTCAGAACAAGGCCTCAAAAGTGCTCCTCGTGAAGAGATAGAGACAGAGAGAGAGAGATAGATAGAGAGAGAGAGATAGATAGAGAGAGAGAGAGATAGAGAGAGAGAGGGAGGGAGGGAGAGAGGGAGAGGGAGGGACAGGTAATTATGCTCAAGAGACAGGGGCAATTTTTTGCTGTAGCTCCTTGAGCATGTTTCTGATTTTTATGTTGAGATCCCTTTCACGAAGATTGCTCGAGTCCAGTTAGCAGGTTCCTTTGACTTTGACGTTTCCTATTTGTAGGTGGCACCCTCTAGCGCCCAGAAGCTTTTGTCTCTGGAGCTGCTCAGTCCTTGGGGTGATGGCAGGCAGGGGTCACGGGAGCGGTGCCGGTGCCCGCAGGAGGAAAGAGGCCTCTCCTGCTTCCCGGCCGCAGTGCCTGTCTCCACTGCCGGGGCCAGTTTGCGGAGCACGCAGGGAGAAGCCTCTGTGCTTTGCACCTGTAGCTGCCATAGGTGGGGCCGTCCTGTCGCTGGCCTGGTGCGATGGAGGGGGCAGCCTCTTTGCGAGCCGGTGCTGTTGGGGAGGAAGGTGCAGCAGGCCGTGTTGTGTATCAGTCACATCATGGTGGGGAGGCCTTGGAGCTGCATAGCCAGCCAGGGGTCTGGAGCGCCCGGAGCTCCTAAAAGTTCCCCCACCTACGGGGCAGAGTGCACCGGGACAGTTTTGCGCACCTGTGCTTCCTTCTGAGTGGCAAGCTCTGTGCAACCCTTGCCCGTTTCGCAGCTCTCTCGCTGTGACGAAGCCTCTCAGACTGCCCGCCTTTCTTTTGCCCCACAGCGGCCGGATGTGGATCTCCCTGTGTTCCGCAAGTGGCAGGAATGTCAAGTCTCTCCAAGTATTCCACCCGTCTTCGCTTTCCGACCCCACCGATCATCCTCCAGAGCATCCTGTAAGGTAGGTTCGTGCTCCCAGAGCAGATCTGCAGGGCTGGGTGTTCAGCGGTCCTGAGCCTCCACCCGCCTCCCCGGCTCCGTTTCTCTTCCTCCCTCCGCTGAGCTCGGGTGCAGGAAGAAGTGCTGGCGGGGTCCCTCTGGATCACGGCCTTGGTACATCACCCTCCACCTTGAGGTGACGGCCTGCCACGGCAGCCTTCTTTCCCGCTTCTCTTCCAGGATCTGGTGTAGTTGTCATATTCCCATACTGTATGTATGTATGTATGTGGTTTTCGGAGGAGGTTTCCGCCTCCCCTCTCATGCTGCCTGCCATCTTTAATCCTACCAAGCCATCTTTAAAGTTTTGTTCTTTTTCTTTCTCGGTTTCACTTCTGTAGGGGACGTTTTCCCACCCCTTCAACTTGTAGTTTGTCTGTGCGCTTGGATCTCAAGTGAGCCTCCTGTAAGGGAGCACGTAGGTGGTCTTGAGTTTTCATGCATTCATTCAACCCTGTGTCTTTCGATTGGAGCATTTAAAGTCTTTCCCTTTAGTGTGATAATTGATAGCTGTGTCCTTAGTGCACTTCCTAAACTTGATTTCTTTCTTCTTTTTGTTTGTAGTTCTTGTCTGTGCTTTCATCGTTGCTCTCCTGGTTATGAGCTATAGCATTGTTTAGTATTATGCTTTCCTGTCTGTCTGTCCATCCATCTATCTATCTATCTATCTATCTATCTATCTATCTATCTATCTATCTATCTATCTATCTATCTACCTAATCTATCTACTATCATCTACTTTCATCTATGTGTCTATCTGTCCAAACTATCTAATCTATCACCTATCCGTCTATTATCTATCATCTATATGTATCTATATCAATGTGTCTAGCTAATCTGTGTGAATCTATATCATCTATCTAATCTGTCTAATGTATCTATCATCTATCTAGTCCGTCATCTTATCAATCTGTCTACCTATCGTCTATCTATATGTGTCTGTAGGTGTCTGTCTAATCTGTCCACCTAATCTATCAGCTATCTAATGTGTCTGTCTAATCTCTCTATGTGTATCTATATCATCTATCTAATGTATCATTCTATCTTTGTATCTATCTCATCTATCATCTCCATGAACCTATCAGTCTCATCTAATCTATCCATCTACCTAATGTATCTACCTATTTACTGATTTGGCCCATTTTTATCAACATACTGTCACTAGGTGCACAGTGATTCCTCTGTCTCCTTCTCATTCTTGATTCCTTGTGTTTGTTTCTGTGAGTTAGCTGTGTCTTTGGGTCTTGAGAGGAGTGGCCATGGGTTGGAACATCTGGGTAGGTGGCACGAGTCCGCTGGGGGTAGGTGGCCACCTGGACTCTCTAACCGGTGCGGGCGGGGACCCTCCGGGTGCTCTGCCCTGGGGCTGGCCCTGCTGGGGTGGCTGCGTGAGCTGCGGGGCAGATCCGAGGCCCCACACGGGGCACCCCGGCTGGCCTGCTGGCGCTGAGGCAGGTGCATGCCCAGTAGTTGGTCTGTGTGCCTGCACACCGATGTCACCTCGGTGGCCCTGCTTGGCTGCCCATCTCCAAGAGAGCATGTGTAGTCACAGCTTAAGGGAGCCACCTTTTGGGGACACGCAGGGCTGGTGTGGGCTAGTGGCCCGTGGGCTCACTGTGAGGTGGCAGGCCAGCTAGCTCCTGGGGAAACTGCTCCCCTCTGCTGTCAAGGTGTAGGTGGAGTTTCAGTGCATTTCGGCATTTAGATGGGAGTGAGGTCTACCTGAAATGGAATCGTATAGCATTTAGAGCTATGTTTCTGTTGGATTTGAAAGGATGCTGAGCGTAAAGATTTGGGTGGTGGTGGCTGGAATTCTAGGAATGTTTATGTCCTTGCATTTATTGATTTTCTGTGAAGGGAAGTGATTCTGAGGTAACTTTTTGCTCATGTATGAAGGTGGTGCATAAGGTCATCCCACGTCAGTCATGGTGAGAGATGAAGTGAGGTGGTAGAAGTAAAGCCTGTAGCGCTTGGCCTGATACATAGGAGACACACTGTGGGTGCTCTTTGCTGCTCTCCTGTCCTGGCTTATTATCTTAACTACCGTGACGGTTCAGAGTGGTCCCAGCGACATTTCCAGCAAAATCTTCCTAAAATTGTATAGAAACACATGGCAAGGAAATCCCCAGAAGCTAGTGGAAAACTTTACCCTTTCTGGTCACTGTTTGCAACCTGTTCGCTCTGTCGCGTGTCCCTTTATTACTTTTTCGACCGATACGGGCAGTGGTACACACTCACACAGGCGCGCGCGCGCGCACACACACACACACACACACACACACACACACACACACACAGAACTAAACATGTTTCAAAACCAAAATGAACAGAGAGGTTCTGTGTGTCACAGCAGGAATTTGCTACCAGAGCAGTAGCGGAGAAGAGGGAAGGGGCCCCGTAAGCCAACCCCATCTCCCTCCTCTGGACTTGCCTCCCCCTGGGTTGTCATCCCTTAAACGCTCAGCACGCAGACCTCGCGTCGAGCGTGCACAGTCATAAAACGCGGCTACCTCCACATCCCAGTCACTGGGGCATGGGACATGTTGCATCTTTTGGTGTGGCACAAAACATTATCCCTCGTGTCTGTGAGTCCTTCCTCTGCAGCTGAGTGAAAGAGTAAACAGAGCAGAGACATATTAGCAAGAACAGGATTTAGTGGGAATATACAATACACACACACACATACACACACACAATTTGGGGAAGAGTTTAATGGATAGGAGGATATGAACATCGGCCTTGTCTGGGGCATGGGGATGGGGGCTCTAGACGGCCTTGAGGAGGGTGGTGTGCCCAGCCCTTCACCATCGTCGGGGGTAGGGCTGACTCCGGCAGCGGTGCCACGTGCGGCATCGGGTGGGGCCCGTGAGGATGTTATGGGAGGGGGCCAGGAGGCCGGCGGCTGTGATGACGCCCACGGCCTGGCGTGGGGCCGGTGCGGACCGGAAGACGATGGCACAGTCGGGTGGTGTTGTGTCCATAGGTTCTTCCTCCGCATCACTGTCCGGCCCTAGGCCGGCTGTTGTGATGACGCCCACGGCCTGGTGTGGGGCCGGTGTGGACCGGAAGACGATGGCACAGTCGGGTGGTGTTGTGTCCATAGGTTCTTCCTCCGCATCACTGTCCGGCCCTAGGCCGGCTGTTGTGATGACGCCCACGGCCTGGTGTGGGGCCGGTGTGGACCGGAAGACGATGGCACAGTCGGGTGGTGTTGTGTCCATAGGTTCTTCCTCCGCATCACTGTCCGGCCCTAGGCCGGCTGTTGTGATGATACCCACGGCCTGGTGTGGGGCCGGTGCAGACCGGAAGACGATGGCCCGGTCGGGTGGTGTTGTGTCCATAGGTTCTTCGTCCGCATCACTTTTCGGCCCCAGGCCGGATGTTGTGATGATGCCCTCGGCCCGGCATGGGGCCGGTGTGGACCAGAAGATGATGGCCCGGGAGCTTGATGTTACCTCCATAGGTTCGTCCTCCACGTCACAGTCCAGCCCGAGGCGGGCGGTTGTGATGATCTCCACGGCCCTGTGTCGGGCCGGTGGGGACCTGACGACGGCAGCCCACGAGGGTGGCGTCGTGTCAGTTAGTCCTTCGTTTGAGGCAGGCAGGAGAATAGCGTATGAAGCTAGGGAGAGCTTCTAACTCCTTCTCAGGCCAAGCTCGCACTGAGCTGCCCAGCTAGGGTGACCTCTGATTGGTCAGCCAGGGGACGCATCACATAGGAGCCCGGGCAACCGTGATGTCACCCAGGGGGAACGCATCACGGGGCCCCCACCGCCGTGAGCACACCAGCCCCTCCCACAGGAGCCCCTGCCCAAAGGTCACAGGGCGTGGCCGCAACGCCAAACCCAGTAGAATCCCTTGCCCCCGGGACTGCCCGCTGAGTGCCGTGCAGGTGTTTGGGCCAGCGAGACCGCCGTGCAGACCGTTCAGGGCCGCAGTGCCGGCGTCTGTCATGGCTCACCCTGCCCGTGTGCCGGCTCTGCCTGCGCTCAGCATCCGGGGTGCGATGGCCAATGCCGTGCACCCCTCCCTCTTCCCCCGCGGTTCCGGAGGCCAGGTCGGCCGGGGCACGTGGACCGCCCTCGCTCCGGGCCTTCCCATCTTCTCTGGGAGGCCTCGAGCCAGGCATGCGTTCTCCGCCATGGCCAGCCAGGCAGGGGACAGATTCGGAGGAGGGGTCCGACCGCATGACTTCCCTTACTCTAGCTAGCAGGCAGATTCTTTCTTTGCTTCCCAGAAAGCGTAGGCAAGGTACCACCAGGTTTCAGCATAGGAACATCTCACATTCGGACAGGGCCTACCAGCCCAGACTTTCTCTTTGGTCTCATTTTGGGGTCCTGTGTCTGGTATATAAAGAACACAACACAGTAAACTGGGAAACCATTTTTACTTTCTCACTTTTATTATATTTTATTTTTATTCATTTTGTTATCAATAATCTACAGTTACATGAAGAACATTATGTTTACTAGACTCCCCCCTTCACCAAGCACCCCCCCCCCCCACAAACCGATGACAGTCACTGTACAGCAGCGTAGTAAGTAAGATGCTGTAGAATCACTACGTGTCTTCTCTGTGTTGCACAGCTCTCCCTGTGCCACGCCCCCCTCCCCCACATTATAAATGCGAATCATAAGGCCCCCTATCTTTTCCCCACCCTTCTCCCTCCCTTGGCAACGCATCCACCCCAGTCCCTTTCTCTTTGGTAACTGTTACTCCATTCTTGGGTTCTGTGATTCTGCTGCTGTTTTGATCCTTCCGTTTTTCTTTGTTCTTTTACTCCACATATGAGTCAAATCATTTGGTGCTTGTCTTTCTCTGCCTGGCTTATTTCACTGAGCATACTACCCTCTAGCTACATCCATGTTGTGGCAAACGGTAGGATCTGTTTTTGTCTTACGGCTGAGTAATATTCCATTGTGTATATGTACCACCTCTTCTTTATGCATGCCTCTACTGATGGACATTTCCATTTCTTGTCTATTGTAAATAGTGCTGCGATTAACATAGGGGTGCATCTGTCCTCTGCCAACCGGGCTGCCGCATTCCTAGGGTAAATTCCTAGAAGTGGAATTCCTGGGTGAAATGGTATTTCTATTCTGAGCTCCTTGAGGAACCTCCACACAGCTTTCCCCAACGGACGAACTGACTTAGGTTCCCACCAGCAGTGTAGGAGGGTTCCCCTCTCCCACAACCTTGCCCACATCTGTTGTGTGTCTTCTGGATGGTGGCCATCCTGACTTGTGTGAGGTGATATCTCATGGTGGTTTTAATTTGGATTTCTCTGATGATTAGCCAGGTGGAGCATCTTTTCATGTGCCTGTTGGCCACTTGAATTCCTTGCTTGCGGAAGAGTCTGTTCAGCTCCTCTGCCCATTTTTTGATTGGAGTATTTGCTTTCTGTCTGTTGAGGTGCGTGAACTCTTTATGTGTATTGGATGTCACCCCTTGATCGGATCTGTCATTTATGAATATACTCTCCCATAGTCCAGGATAACTCTTTGTTCTATCGATGGTGTCTTTTGCTGTACAGAGGCTTTTCAGCTTGGTTTTGTCCCCCTTGTTCATTTTTGCGTCTGTTTCCCTTGCCCTTGCCCGGGGAGGTATGTTCATGCAGAAGTCGCCCGTGTTCATGTCCAAGAGATTTTTGCCCATGTTTTTCTCTAAGAGGTTTATGGTTTCATGAGTGACATTCAGGTCTTTGATCCATTTCGGACTTGCTCTTGTGTGTGGGGTTAGACCGTGATCCAGGTTCATTCTCTTACACGTAGCTGTCCTGTTTCTGCCGGCACCATCTGTCGAAGAGACGGTCCCTTCCCCATGGTATGTCCATGGCTCCTTTATCATGTCTGAATTGACCACATGTGTTGGGGTTAATGTGTGGAGTCTCTATTCTGTTGCACTGGTCTGTGGCTCCCTCTTGTGGCAGTGCCAAACTGTCTAGATTACTGTGGCTTCGTACTAGAGCTTGAAGTTGGGAAGGGAGATCCACCCCCACCCGCCCACTTTATTCTTCTTTCTCAGGACCGCTGTGGCTCTTCGTTTGGGGTCTTTGGGGTCTCCATGTGAACTTCTGAACTACTTGTTCCAGTTCGTTGGAGAATGCGGTTGGTGATTCGATAGGGATCGCATCAAATCTGCGTATTGCTTTGGGCAGGATGGCCATTTTGATGATATGCATTGTCCCTAGCCAAGGGCATGGGGTGAGTTTCCAGTTGTTAGGGTCCTCTACGTCCTGTGCTGAGTGTCTTATAGGTTTCAGGGTTTCGGTCTTTCACTTCCTTGGTTTGGTTTATGCCTAGGGATTTTCTTCCTTTTCTGATGCCATTGTGAATGGAATGGTTTTCCTGATCTCTCTTTCTATTCAGTTCACTGTTAGTCTGTTTAGCTCCTCTGCCCATTTTTTCATTGGAGAACTTGCCTCCCCTCTGTTGAGCTGTGTGAGCTCTTTATGTATTTTGGATGTCACCCCTTGATCGGATCTGTCCTTTATGAATATACTCTCCCATAGTGCAGGAGAACTCCTTAGAACAGAGGCTTTTCAGCTTGGTTTCGTCCCCCTTGTTCATTTTTGCGTCTGTTTCCCTTGCCCTTGCCCGGGGAGGTATGTTCATGCAGAAGTCGCTCGTGTTCATGTCCAAGAGATTTTTGCCCATGTTTTTCTCTAAGAGGTTTATGGTTTCATGAGTGACATTCAGGTCTTTGATCCATTTCGGACTTGCTCTTGTGTGTGGGGTTAGACCGTGCTCCAGGTTCATTCTCTTACATGTAGCTGTCCTGTTTTTGCCGGCACCATCTGTCGAAGAGACGGTCCCTTCCCCATGGTATGTCCATGGCTCCTTTATCATGTCTGAATTGACCACATGTGTTGGGGTTAATGTGTGGAGTCTCTATTCTGTTGCACTGGTCTGTGGCTCCCTCTTGTGGCAGTGCCGAACTGTCTAGGTTACTGTGGCTTCGTGGTAGAGCTGGAAGTTGGGAAGGGAGATCCACCCCCACCCGCCCACTTTATTCTTCCTTCTCAGGACCGCTGTGGCTCTTCATTTGGGGTCTTTGGGGTCTCCAGGTGAACTTTTGGACTACTTGTTCCAGTTGGTTGAAGAATGCGGTTGGTGATTCGATAGGGATCGCATCAAATCTGCGTATTGCTTTGGGCAGGATGGCCATTTTGATGATATGCATTGTCCCTAGCCAAGGGCATGGGGTGAGTTTCCATTTGTCAGTGTCCTCTTTAATTCACGTGGTGAGTGTCTTATAGGTTTCAGGGTTTCGGTCTTTCACTTCCTTGGTTTGGTTTGTGACTAGGTATTTTCTTCATTTTGATGCCATTGTGGATCGAATGGTTTTCCTGGTCACCGTTAGTGTATGGGAAAGCCACAGATTTCTGTGCATTCAGTTAGTGTCCTGCGCCTCTGCTCTTTTCCGATATCTGTTGCAGCCGTTTCGGAGTGAAGTCTTTCGGGTTCTTTTTAAGTCCAATATCATGTCATCTGCAAACAGTGAGAGTTCGACTTCTTCTTTACCAGTCTGGATTCCTTGTATTTGTTTGTTTAGTCTACTTGCCATGGCTAGGACCTCCAGTACTATGTTGAAGAACCGCAGTCAGAGTGGGCATCCCTGTCTTGTTCCCCATCTCAGAGGAACAGCTTTCAGCTTCTCACTGTTCAGTGTGATGTTGGCTGTGGTTTTAACATATGTGGCCTTTCTTATGTTGAGGTACTTGCCCTCCTGACCCATTTTGTTGAGAGTTTTTACCGTGAGTGGATGTTGAGTTTTGTCAGATGCTTTTTCAGCGTCTGTGCAGATGATCATGTTGTTCTTGTCCTTCTTTTTGATTATGTATCACCTGTTCTTTATGCATTCCTCTACTGACGAAAATTTCCATTTCTTGTCTATCGCAAATACTGCTGCGATTAACCTAGGGGTGCATCTGCCTTTTGCTAACCGGGCTGATGCATTCTTGTGGCGTAAATAACTGGAATTGGGATTTCTGGGTCAAATGGTATTTCTATTTTTTGGTTTTTGAGGAACCTCCACACTGCTTTTCCTCAACGGATGAACCAATTTACACTCCCACCACCAGCAGTGTAGGAGGGTTCCCCTCTCTCCACAACCTTGCCATCATCTGTTGTGTGTCTTCTGGGTGGTGGCCATCCTGACTTGTGTGAGGTGATATCTCATGGTGGTATTAGTTTGCGTTTCTGTGATGATAAGCGATGTGGAGCATCTTTTCATGTGCCTGTTGGCCACCTGAATTTCTTGTTTGGAGAAGTGTCTGTTCAGCTCCTCTGCCCATTTTGTGATTGGGATTATTTGCTTTTTGTGTGTGGAAGTGCATGAACACTTAATACGTATTTTAGATGTCAACCCCTCATCGGATGTGTCATCTATGAATATCATCCTCCCATACGGTAAGATGTCTTTGTTCTGCTGATGGTGTTTTAAATAGAATCTTATACCCCCTGCCATTTCATTCCATTCCTGATTCAATTTTTTTTTTTGTTTTTCAGGACACCAACCCGCCGAGAAAACTGAAACGAAGAGAAGATGTGATACAGGAACATCGAGCCTAAACTGAGAAGTGAGATGGTGGAGACTGATAGTATCTTTCCATGTGCTGCTTTCAGGTTTCATAGGGAGAAAAGGTTGCCACGGAAATGAGGCCTGGGATGTAGCCATCACCTGATATCGGTGGAGTCACCTAGCCCCTAGCCATTCATGGGAAGGCTTAGCGTGCGGCACTGTTATCTCCTGTGGAGTTACACGTGCGGCGTCCCCCCATTGCAGTTCGGTCAGACCCCTTGTGGGACGGCCCTGACACCGGCCGGGGTGGACCTGAGAGCTCTGGGCTGTCCCAGCGTCCCTCTCAGAACAAGGCCTCAAAAGTGCTCCTCGTGAAGAGATAGAGACAGAGAGAGAGAGATAGATAGAGAGAGAGAGATAGATAGAGAGAGAGAGAGATAGAGAGAGAGAGGGAGGGAGGGAGAGAGGGAGAGGGAGGGACAGGTAATTATGCTCAAGAGACAGGGGCAATTTTTTGCTGTAGCTCCTTGAGCATGTTTCTGATTTTTATGTTGAGATCCCTTTCACGAAGATTGCTCGAGTCCAGTTAGCAGGTTCCTTTGACTTTGACGTTTCCTATTTGTAGGTGGCACCCTCTAGCGCCCAGAAGCTTTTGTCTCTGGAGCTGCTCAGTCCTTGGGGTGATGGCAGGCAGGGGTCACGGGAGCGGTGCCGGTGCCCGCAGGAGGAAAGAGGCCTCTCCTGCTTCCCGGCCGCAGTGCCTGTCTCCACTGCCGGGGCCAGTTTGCGGAGCACGCAGGGAGAAGCCTCTGTGCTTTGCACCTGTAGCTGCCATAGGTGGGGCCGTCCTGTCGCTGGCCTGGTGCGATGGAGGGGGCAGCCTCTTTGCGAGCCGGTGCTGTTGGGGAGGAAGGTGCAGCAGGCCGTGTTGTGTATCAGTCACATCATGGTGGGGAGGCCTTGGAGCTGCATAGCCAGCCAGGGGTCTGGAGCGCCCGGAGCTCCTAAAAGTTCCCCCACCTACGGGGCAGAGTGCACCGGGACAGTTTTGCGCACCTGTGCTTCCTTCTGAGTGGCAAGCTCTGTGCAACCCTTGCCCGTTTCGCAGCTCTCTCGCTGTGACGAAGCCTCTCAGACTGCCCGCCTTTCTTTTGCCCCACAGCGGCCGGATGTGGATCTCCCTGTGTTCCGCAAGTGGCAGGAATGTCAAGTCTCTCCAAGTATTCCACCCGTCTTCGCTTTCCGACCCCACCGATCATCCTCCAGAGCATCCTGTAAGGTAGGTTCGTGCTCCCAGAGCAGATCTGCAGGGCTGGGTGTTCAGCGGTCCTGAGCCTCCACCCGCCTCCCCGGCTCCGTTTCTCTTCCTCCCTCCGCTGAGCTCGGGTGCAGGAAGAAGTGCTGGCGGGGTCCCTCTGGATCACGGCCTTGGTACATCACCCTCCACCTTGAGGTGACGGCCTGCCACGGCAGCCTTCTTTCCCGCTTCTCTTCCAGGATCTGGTGTAGTTGTCATATTCCCATACTGTATGTATGTATGTATGTGGTTTTCGGAGGAGGTTTCCGCCTCCCCTCTCATGCTGCCTGCCATCTTTAATCCTACCAAGCCATCTTTAAAGTTTTGTTCTTTTTCTTTCTCGGTTTCACTTCTGTAGGGGACGTTTTCCCACCCCTTCAACTTGTAGTTTGTCTGTGCGCTTGGATCTCAAGTGAGCCTCCTGTAAGGGAGCACGTAGGTGGTCTTGAGTTTTCATGCATTCATTCAACCCTGTGTCTTTCGATTGGAGCATTTAAAGTCTTTCCCTTTAGTGTGATAATTGATAGCTGTGTCCTTAGTGCACTTCCTAAACTTGATTTCTTTCTTCTTTTTGTTTGTAGTTCTTGTCTGTGCTTTCATCGTTGCTCTCCTGGTTATGAGCTATAGCATTGTTTAGTATTATGCTTTCCTGTCTGTCTGTCCATCCATCTATCTATCTATCTATCTATCTATCTATCTATCTATCTATCTATCTATCTATCTACCTAATCTATCTACTATCATCTACTTTCATCTATGTGTCTATCTGTCCAAACTATCTAATCTATCACCTATCCGTCTATTATCTATCATCTATATGTATCTATATCAATGTGTCTAGCTAATCTGTGTGAATCTATATCATCTATCTAATCTGTCTAATGTATCTATCATCTATCTAGTCCGTCATCTTATCAATCTGTCTACCTATCGTCTATCTATATGTGTCTGTAGGTGTCTGTCTAATCTGTCCACCTAATCTATCAGCTATCTAATGTGTCTGTCTAATCTCTCTATGTGTATCTATATCATCTATCTAATGTATCATTCTATCTTTGTATCTATCTCATCTATCATCTCCATGAACCTATCAGTCTCATCTAATCTATCCATCTACCTAATGTATCTACCTATTTACTGATTTGGCCCATTTTTATCAACATACTGTCACTAGGTGCACAGTGATTCCTCTGTCTCCTTCTCATTCTTGATTCCTTGTGTTTGTTTCTGTGAGTTAGCTGTGTCTTTGGGTCTTGAGAGGAGTGGCCATGGGTTGGAACATCTGGGTAGGTGGCACGAGTCCGCTGGGGGTAGGTGGCCACCTGGACTCTCTAACCGGTGCGGGCGGGGACCCTCCGGGTGCTCTGCCCTGGGGCTGGCCCTGCTGGGGTGGCTGCGTGAGCTGCGGGGCAGATCCGAGGCCCCACACGGGGCACCCCGGCTGGCCTGCTGGCGCTGAGGCAGGTGCATGCCCAGTAGTTGGTCTGTGTGCCTGCACACCGATGTCACCTCGGTGGCCCTGCTTGGCTGCCCATCTCCAAGAGAGCATGTGTAGTCACAGCTTAAGGGAGCCACCTTTTGGGGACACGCAGGGCTGGTGTGGGCTAGTGGCCCGTGGGCTCACTGTGAGGTGGCAGGCCAGCTAGCTCCTGGGGAAACTGCTCCCCTCTGCTGTCAAGGTGTAGGTGGAGTTTCAGTGCATTTCGGCATTTAGATGGGAGTGAGGTCTACCTGAAATGGAATCGTATAGCATTTAGAGCTATGTTTCTGTTGGATTTGAAAGGATGCTGAGCGTAAAGATTTGGGTGGTGGTGGCTGGAATTCTAGGAATGTTTATGTCCTTGCATTTATTGATTTTCTGTGAAGGGAAGTGATTCTGAGGTAACTTTTTGCTCATGTATGAAGGTGGTGCATAAGGTCATCCCACGTCAGTCATGGTGAGAGATGAAGTGAGGTGGTAGAAGTAAAGCCTGTAGCGCTTGGCCTGATACATAGGAGACACACTGTGGGTGCTCTTTGCTGCTCTCCTGTCCTGGCTTATTATCTTAACTACCGTGACGGTTCAGAGTGGTCCCAGCGACATTTCCAGCAAAATCTTCCTAAAATTGTATAGAAACACATGGCAAGGAAATCCCCAGAAGCTAGTGGAAAACTTTACCCTTTCTGGTCACTGTTTGCAACCTGTTCGCTCTGTCGCGTGTCCCTTTATTACTTTTTCGACCGATACGGGCAGTGGTACACACTCACACAGGCGCGCGCGCGCACACACACACACACACACACACACACACACACACACACACACAGAACTAAACATGTTTCAAAACCAAAATGAACAGAGAGGTTCTGTGTGTCACAGCAGGAATTTGCTACCAGAGCAGTAGCGGAGAAGAGGGAAGGGGCCCCGTAAGCCAACCCCATCTCCCTCCTCTGGACTTGCCTCCCCCTGGGTTGTCATCCCTTAAACGCTCAGCACGCAGACCTCGCGTCGAGCGTGCACAGTCATAAAACGCGGCTACCTCCACATCCCAGTCACTGGGGCATGGGACATGTTGCATCTTTTGGTGTGGCACAAAACATTATCCCTCGTGTCTGTGAGTCCTTCCTCTGCAGCTGAGTGAAAGAGTAAACAGAGCAGAGACATATTAGCAAGAACAGGATTTAGTGGGAATATACAATACACACACACACATACACACACACAATTTGGGGAAGAGTTTAATGGATAGGAGGATATGAACATCGGCCTTGTCTGGGGCATGGGGATGGGGGCTCTAGACGGCCTTGAGGAGGGTGGTGTGCCCAGCCCTTCACCATCGTCGGGGGTAGGGCTGACTCCGGCAGCGGTGCCACGTGCGGCATCGGGTGGGGCCCGTGAGGATGTTATGGGAGGGGGCCAGGAGGCCGGCGGCTGTGATGACGCCCACGGCCTGGCGTGGGGCCGGTGCGGACCGGAAGACGATGGCACAGTCGGGTGGTGTTGTGTCCATAGGTTCTTCCTCCGCATCACTGTCCGGCCCTAGGCCGGCTGTTGTGATGACGCCCACGGCCTGGTGTGGGGCCGGTGTGGACCGGAAGACGATGGCACAGTCGGGTGGTGTTGTGTCCATAGGTTCTTCCTCCGCATCACTGTCCGGCCCTAGGCCGGCTGTTGTGATGACGCCCACGGCCTGGTGTGGGGCCGGTGTGGACCGGAAGACGATGGCACGGTCGGGTGGTGTTGTGTCCATAGGTTCTTCCTCCGCATCACTGTCCGGCCCTAGGCCGGCTGTTGTGATGATACCCACGGCCTGGTGTGGGGCCGGTGCAGACCGGAAGACGATGGCCCGGTCGGGTGGTGTTGTGTCCATAGGTTCTTCGTCCGCATCACTTTTCGGCCCCAGGCCGGATGTTGTGATGATGCCCTCGGCCCGGCATGGGGCCGGTGTGGACCAGAAGATGATGGCCCGGGAGCTTGATGTTACCTCCATAGGTTCGTCCTCCACGTCACAGTCCAGCCCGAGGCGGGCGGTTGTGATGATCTCCACGGCCCTGTGTCGGGCCGGTGGGGACCTGACGACGGCAGCCCACGAGGGTGGCGTCGTGTCAGTTAGTCCTTCGTTTGAGGCAGGCAGGAGAATAGCGTATGAAGCTAGGGAGAGCTTCTAACTCCTTCTCAGGCCAAGCTCGCACTGAGCTGCCCAGCTAGGGTGACCTCTGATTGGTCAGCCAGGGGACGCATCACATAGGAGCCCGGGCAACCGTGATGTCACCCAGGGGGAACGCATCACGGGGCCCCCACCGCCGTGAGCACACCAGCCCCTCCCACAGGAGCCCCTGCCCAAAGGTCACAGGGCGTGGCCGCAACGCCAAACCCAGTAGAATCCCTTGCCCCCGGGACTGCCCGCTGAGTGCCGTGCAGGTGTTTGGGCCAGCGAGACCGCCGTGCAGACCGTTCAGGGCCGCAGTGCCGGCGTCTGTCATGGCTCACCCTGCCCGTGTGCCGGCTCTGCCTGCGCTCAGCATCCGGGGTGCGATGGCCAATGCCGTGCACCCCTCCCTCTTCCCCCGCGGTTCCGGAGGCCAGGTCGGCCGGGGCACGTGGACCGCCCTCGCTCCGGGCCTTCCCATCTTCTCTGGGAGGCCTCGAGCCAGGCATGCGTTCTCCGCCATGGCCAGCCAGGCAGGGGACAGATTCGGAGGAGGGGTCCGACCGCATGACTTCCCTTACTCTAGCTAGCAGGCAGATTCTTTCTTTGCTTCCCAGAAAGCGTAGGCAAGGTACCACCAGGTTTCAGCATAGGAACATCTCACATTCGGACAGGGCCTACCAGCCCAGACTTTCTCTTTGGTCTCATTTTGGGGTCCTGTGTCTGGTATATAAAGAACACAACACAGTAAACTGGGAAACCATTTTTACTTTCTCACTTTTATTATATTTTATTTTTATTCATTTTGTTATCAATAATCTACAGTTACATGAAGAACATTATGTTTACTAGACTCCCCCCTTCACCAAGCACCCCCCCCCCACAAACCGATGACAGTCACTGTACAGCAGCGTAGTAAGTAAGATGCTGTAGAATCACTACGTGTCTTCTCTGTGTTGCACAGCTCTCCCTGTGCCACGCCCCCCCCCCCACATTATAAATGCGAATCATAAGGCCCCCTATCTTTTCCCCACCCTTCTCCCTCCCTTGGCAACGCATCCACCCCAGTCCCTTTCTCTTTGGTAACTGTTACTCCATTCTTGGGTTCTGTGATTCTGCTGCTGTTTTGATCCTTCCGTTTTTCTTTGTTCTTTTACTCCACATATGAGTCAAATCATTTGGTGCTTGTCTTTCTCTGCCTGGCTTATTTCACTGAGCATACTACCCTCTAGCTACATCCATGTTGTGGCAAACGGTAGGATCTGTTTTTGTCTTACGGCTGAGTAATATTCCATTGTGTATATGTACCACCTCTTCTTTATGCATGCCTCTACTGATGGACATTTCCATTTCTTGTCTATTGTAAATAGTGCTGCGATTAACATAGGGGTGCATCTGTCCTCTGCCAACCGGGCTGCCGCATTCCTAGGGTAAATTCCTAGAAGTGGAATTCCTGGGTGAAATGGTATTTCTATTCTGAGCTCCTTGAGGAACCTCCACACAGCTTTCCCCAACGGACGAACTGACTTAGGTTCCCACCAGCAGTGTAGGAGGGTTCCCCTCTCCCACAACCTTGCCCACATCTGTTGTGTGTCTTCTGGATGGTGGCCATCCTGACTTGTGTGAGGTGATATCTCATGGTGGTTTTAATTTGGATTTCTCTGATGATTAGCCAGGTGGAGCATCTTTTCATGTGCCTGTTGGCCACTTGAATTCCTTGCTTGCGGAAGAGTCTGTTCAGCTCCTCTGCCCATTTTTTGATTGGAGTATTTGCTTTCTGTCTGTTGAGGTGCGTGAACTCTTTATGTGTATTGGATGTCACCCCTTGATCGGATCTGTCATTTATGAATATACTCTCCCATAGTCCAGGATAACTCTTTGTTCTATCGATGGTGTCTTTTGCTGTACAGAGGCTTTTCAGCTTGGTTTTGTCCCCCTTGTTCATTTTTGCGTCTGTTTCCCTTGCCCTTGCCCGGGGAGGTATGTTCATGCAGAAGTCGCCCGTGTTCATGTCCAAGAGATTTTTGCCCATGTTTTTCTCTAAGAGGTTTATGGTTTCATGAGTGACATTCAGGTCTTTGATCCATTTCGGACTTGCTCTTGTGTGTGGGGTTAGACCGTGATCCAGGTTCATTCTCTTACACGTAGCTGTCCTGTTTCTGCCGGCACCATCTGTCGAAGAGACGGTCCCTTCCCCATGGTATGTCCATGGCTCCTTTATCATGTCTGAATTGACCACATGTGTTGGGGTTAATGTGTGGAGTCTCTATTCTGTTGCACTGGTCTGTGGCTCCCTCTTGTGGCAGTGCCAAACTGTCTAGATTACTGTGGCTTCGTACTAGAGCTTGAAGTTGGGAAGGGAGATCCACCCCCACCCGCCCACTTTATTCTTCTTTCTCAGGACCGCTGTGGCTCTTCGTTTGGGGTCTTTGGGGTCTCCATGTGAACTTCTGAACTACTTGTTCCAGTTCGTTGGAGAATGCGGTTGGTGATTCGATAGGGATCGCATCAAATCTGCGTATTGCTTTGGGCAGGATGGCCATTTTGATGATATGCATTGTCCCTAGCCAAGGGCATGGGGTGAGTTTCCAGTTGTTAGGGTCCTCTACGTCCTGTGCTGAGTGTCTTATAGGTTTCAGGGTTTCGGTCTTTCACTTCCTTGGTTTGGTTTATGCCTAGGGATTTTCTTCCTTTTCTGATGCCATTGTGAATGGAATGGTTTTCCTGATCTCTCTTTCTATTCAGTTCACTGTTAGTCTGTTTAGCTCCTCTGCCCATTTTTTCATTGGAGAACTTGCCTCCCCTCTGTTGAGCTGTGTGAGCTCTTTATGTATTTTGGATGTCACCCCTTGATCGGATCTGTCCTTTATGAATATACTCTCCCATAGTGCAGGAGAACTCCTTAGAACAGAGGCTTTTCAGCTTGGTTTCGTCCCCCTTGTTCATTTTTGCGTCTGTTTCCCTTGCCCTTGCCCGGGGAGGTATGTTCATGCAGAAGTCGCTCGTGTTCATGTCCAAGAGATTTTTGCCCATGTTTTTCTCTAAGAGGTTTATGGTTTCATGAGTGACATTCAGGTCTTTGATCCATTTCGGACTTGCTCTTGTGTGTGGGGTTAGACCGTGCTCCAGGTTCATTCTCTTACATGTAGCTGTCCTGTTTTTGCCGGCACCATCTGTCGAAGAGACGGTCCCTTCCCCATGGTATGTCCATGGCTCCTTTATCATGTCTGAATTGACCACATGTGTTGGGGTTAATGTGTGGAGTCTCTATTCTGTTGCACTGGTCTGTGGCTCCCTCTTGTGGCAGTGCCGAACTGTCTAGGTTACTGTGGCTTCGTGGTAGAGCTGGAAGTTGGGAAGGGAGATCCACCCCCACCCGCCCACTTTATTCTTCCTTCTCAGGACCGCTGTGGCTCTTCATTTGGGGTCTTTGGGGTCTCCAGGTGAACTTTTGGACTACTTGTTCCAGTTGGTTGAAGAATGCGGTTGGTGATTCGATAGGGATCGCATCAAATCTGCGTATTGCTTTGGGCAGGATGGCCATTTTGATGATATGCATTGTCCCTAGCCAAGGGCATGGGGTGAGTTTCCATTTGTCAGTGTCCTCTTTAATTCACGTGGTGAGTGTCTTATAGGTTTCAGGGTTTCGGTCTTTCACTTCCTTGGTTTGGTTTGTGACTAGGTATTTTCTTCATTTTGATGCCATTGTGGATCGAATGGTTTTCCTGGTCACCGTTAGTGTATGGGAAAGCCACAGATTTCTGTGCATTCAGTTTGTGTCCTGCGCCTCTGCTCTTTTCCGATATCTGTTGCAGCCGTTTCGGAGTGAAGTCTTTCGGGTTCTTTTTAAGTCCAATATCATGTCATCTGCAAACAGTGAGAGTTCGACTTCTTCTTTACCAGTCTGGATTCCTTGTATTTGTTTGTTTAGTCTACTTGCCATGGCTAGGACCTCCAGTACTATGTTGAAGAACCGCAGTCAGAGTGGGCATCCCTGTCTTGTTCCCCATCTCAGAGGAACAGCTTTCAGCTTCTCACTGTTCAGTGTGATGTTGGCTGTGGTTTTAACATATGTGGCCTTTCTTATGTTGAGGTACTTGCCCTCCTGACCCATTTTGTTGAGAGTTTTTACCGTGAGTGGATGTTGAGTTTTGTCAGATGCTTTTTCAGCGTCTGTGCAGATGATCATGTTGTTCTTGTCCTTCTTTTTGATTATGTATCACCTGTTCTTTATGCATTCCTCTACTGACGAAAATTTCCATTTCTTGTCTATCGCAAATACTGCTGCGATTAACCTAGGGGTGCATCTGCCTTTTGCTAACCGGGCTGATGCATTCTTGTGGCGTAAATAACTGGAATTGGGATTTCTGGGTCAAATGGTATTTCTATTTTTTGGTTTTTGAGGAACCTCCACACTGCTTTTCCTCAACGGATGAACCAATTTACACTCCCACCACCAGCAGTGTAGGAGGGTTCCCCTCTCTCCACAACCTTGCCATCATCTGTTGTGTGTCTTCTGGGTGGTGGCCATCCTGACTTGTGTGAGGTGATATCTCATGGTGGTATTAGTTTGCGTTTCTGTGATGATAAGCGATGTGGAGCATCTTTTCATGTGCCTGTTGGCCACCTGAATTTCTTGTTTGGAGAAGTGTCTGTTCAGCTCCTCTGCCCATTTTGTGATTGGGATTATTTGCTTTTTGTGTGTGGAAGTGCATGAACACTTAATACGTATTTTAGATGTCAACCCCTCATCGGATGTGTCATCTATGAATATCATCCTCCCATACGGTAAGATGTCTTTGTTCTGCTGATGGTGTTTTAAATAGAATCTTATACCCCCTGCCATTTCATTCCATTCCTGATTCAATTTTTTTTTTTGTTTTTCAGGACACCAACCCGCCGAGAAAACTGAAACGAAGAGAAGATGTGATACAGGAACATCGAGCCTAAACTGAGAAGTGAGATGGTGGAGACTGATAGTATCTTTCCATGTGCTGCTTTCAGGTTTCATAGGGAGAAAAGGTTGCCACGGAAATGAGGCCTGGGATGTAGCCATCACCTGATATCGGTGGAGTCACCTAGCCCCTAGCCATTCATGGGAAGGCTTAGCGTGCGGCACTGTTATCTCCTGTGGAGTTACACGTGCGGCGTCCCCCCATTGCAGTTCGGTCAGACCCCTTGTGGGACGGCCCTGACACCGGCCGGGGTGGACCTGAGAGCTCTGGGCTGTCCCAGCGTCCCTCTCAGAACAAGGCCTCAAAAGTGCTCCTCGTGAAGAGATAGAGACAGAGAGAGAGAGATAGATAGAGAGAGAGAGATAGATAGAGAGAGAGAGAGATAGAGAGAGAGAGGGAGGGAGGGAGAGAGGGAGAGGGAGGGACAGGTAATTATGCTCAAGAGACAGGGGCAATTTTTTGCTGTAGCTCCTTGAGCATGTTTCTGATTTTTATGTTGAGATCCCTTTCACGAAGATTGCTCGAGTCCAGTTAGCAGGTTCCTTTGACTTTGACGTTTCCTATTTGTAGGTGGCACCCTCTAGCGCCCAGAAGCTTTTGTCTCTGGAGCTGCTCAGTCCTTGGGGTGATGGCAGGCAGGGGTCACGGGAGCGGTGCCGGTGCCCGCAGGAGGAAAGAGGCCTCTCCTGCTTCCCGGCCGCAGTGCCTGTCTCCACTGCCGGGGCCAGTTTGCGGAGCACGCAGGGAGAAGCCTCTGTGCTTTGCACCTGTAGCTGCCATAGGTGGGGCCGTCCTGTCGCTGGCCTGGTGCGATGGAGGGGGCAGCCTCTTTGCGAGCCGGTGCTGTTGGGGAGGAAGGTGCAGCAGGCCGTGTTGTGTATCAGTCACATCATGGTGGGGAGGCCTTGGAGCTGCATAGCCAGCCAGGGGTCTGGAGCGCCCGGAGCTCCTAAAAGTTCCCCCACCTACGGGGCAGAGTGCACCGGGACAGTTTTGCGCACCTGTGCTTCCTTCTGAGTGGCAAGCTCTGTGCAACCCTTGCCCGTTTCGCAGCTCTCTCGCTGTGACGAAGCCTCTCAGACTGCCCGCCTTTCTTTTGCCCCACAGCGGCCGGATGTGGATCTCCCTGTGTTCCGCAAGTGGCAGGAATGTCAAGTCTCTCCAAGTATTCCACCCGTCTTCGCTTTCCGACCCCACCGATCATCCTCCAGAGCATCCTGTAAGGTAGGTTCGTGCTCCCAGAGCAGATCTGCAGGGCTGGGTGTTCAGCGGTCCTGAGCCTCCACCCGCCTCCCCGGCTCCGTTTCTCTTCCTCCCTCCGCTGAGCTCGGGTGCAGGAAGAAGTGCTGGCGGGGTCCCTCTGGATCACGGCCTTGGTACATCACCCTCCACCTTGAGGTGACGGCCTGCCACGGCAGCCTTCTTTCCCGCTTCTCTTCCAGGATCTGGTGTAGTTGTCATATTCCCATACTGTATGTATGTATGTATGTGGTTTTCGGAGGAGGTTTCCGCCTCCCCTCTCATGCTGCCTGCCATCTTTAATCCTACCAAGCCATCTTTAAAGTTTTGTTCTTTTTCTTTCTCGGTTTCACTTCTGTAGGGGACGTTTTCCCACCCCTTCAACTTGTAGTTTGTCTGTGCGCTTGGATCTCAAGTGAGCCTCCTGTAAGGGAGCACGTAGGTGGTCTTGAGTTTTCATGCATTCATTCAACCCTGTGTCTTTCGATTGGAGCATTTAAAGTCTTTCCCTTTAGTGTGATAATTGATAGCTGTGTCCTTAGTGCACTTCCTAAACTTGATTTCTTTCTTCTTTTTGTTTGTAGTTCTTGTCTGTGCTTTCATCGTTGCTCTCCTGGTTATGAGCTATAGCATTGTTTAGTATTATGCTTTCCTGTCTGTCCATCCATCTATCTATCTATCTATCTATCTATCTATCTATCTATCTATCTATCTATCTATCTATCTACCTAATCTATCTACTATCATCTACTTTCATCTATGTGTCTATCTGTCCAAACTATCTAATCTATCACCTATCCGTCTATTATCTATCATCTATATGTATCTATATCAATGTGTCTAGCTAATCTGTGTGAATCTATATCATCTATCTAATCTGTCTAATGTATCTATCATCTATCTAGTCCGTCATCTTATCAATCTGTCTACCTATCGTCTATCTATATGTGTCTGTAGGTGTCTGTCTAATCTGTCCACCTAATCTATCAGCTATCTAATGTGTCTGTCTAATCTCTCTATGTGTATCTATATCATCTATCTAATGTATCATTCTATCTTTGTATCTATCTCATCTATCATCTCCATGAACCTATCAGTCTCATCTAATCTATCCATCTACCTAATGTATCTACCTATTTACTGATTTTGCCCATTTTTATCAACATACTGTCACTAGGTGCACAGTGATTCCTCTGTCTCCTTCTCATTCTTGATTCCTTGTGTTTGTTTCTGTGAGTTAGCTGTGTCTTTGGGTCTTGAGAGGAGTGGCCATGGGTTGGAACATCTGGGTAGGTGGCACGAGTCCGCTGGGGGTAGGTGGCCACCTGGACTCTCTAACCGGTGCGGGCGGGGACCCTCCGGGTGCTCTGCCCTGGGGCTGGCCCTGCTGGGGTGGCTGCGTGAGCTGCGGGGCAGATCCGAGGCCCCACACGGGGCACCCCGGCTGGCCTGCTGGCGCTGAGGCAGGTGCATGCCCAGTAGTTGGTCTGTGTGCCTGCACACCGATGTCACCTCGGTGGCCCTGCTTGGCTGCCCATCTCCAAGAGAGCATGTGTAGTCACAGCTTAAGGGAGCCACCTTTTGGGGACACGCAGGGCTGGTGTGGGCTAGTGGCCCGTGGGCTCACTGTGAGGTGGCAGGCCAGCTAGCTCCTGGGGAAACTGCTCCCCTCTGCTGTCAAGGTGTAGGTGGAGTTTCAGTGCATTTCGGCATTTAGATGGGAGTGAGGTCTACCTGAAATGGAATCGTATAGCATTTAGAGCTATGTTTCTGTTGGATTTGAAAGGATGCTGAGCGTAAAGATTTGGGTGGTGGTGGCTGGAATTCTAGGAATGTTTATGTCCTTGCATTTATTGATTTTCTGTGAAGGGAAGTGATTCTGAGGTAACTTTTTGCTCATGTATGAAGGTGGTGCATAAGGTCATCCCACGTCAGTCATGGTGAGAGATGAAGTGAGGTGGTAGAAGTAAAGCCTGTAGCGCTTGGCCTGATACATAGGAGACACACTGTGGGTGCTCTTTGCTGCTCTCCTGTCCTGGCTTATTATCTTAACTACCGTGACGGTTCAGAGTGGTCCCAGCGACATTTCCAGCAAAATCTTCCTAAAATTGTATAGAAACACATGGCAAGGAAATCCCCAGAAGCTAGTGGAAAACTTTACCCTTTCTGGTCACTGTTTGCAACCTGTTCGCTCTGTCGCGTGTCCCTTTATTACTTTTTCGACCGATACGGGCAGTGGTACACACTCACACAGGCGCGCGCGCGCACACACACACACACACACACACACACACACACACACACACACAGAACTAAACATGTTTCAAAACCAAAATGAACAGAGAGGTTCTGTGTGTCACAGCAGGAATTTGCTACCAGAGCAGTAGCGGAGAAGAGGGAAGGGGCCCCGTAAGCCAACCCCATCTCCCTCCTCTGGACTTGCCTCCCCCTGGGTTGTCATCCCTTAAACGCTCAGCACGCAGACCTCGCGTCGAGCGTGCACAGTCATAAAACGCGGCTACCTCCACATCCCAGTCACTGGGGCATGGGACATGTTGCATCTTTTGGTGTGGCACAAAACATTATCCCTCGTGTCTGTGAGTCCTTCCTCTGCAGCTGAGTGAAAGAGTAAACAGAGCAGAGACATATTAGCAAGAACAGGATTTAGTGGGAATATACAATACACACACACACATACACACACACAATTTGGGGAAGAGTTTAATGGATAGGAGGATATGAACATCGGCCTTGTCTGGGGCATGGGGATGGGGGCTCTAGACGGCCTTGAGGAGGGTGGTGTGCCCAGCCCTTCACCATCGTCGGGGGTAGGGCTGACTCCGGCAGCGGTGCCACGTGCGGCATCGGGTGGGGCCCGTGAGGATGTTATGGGAGGGGGCCAGGAGGCCGGCGGCTGTGATGACGCCCACGGCCTGGCGTGGGGCCGGTGCGGACCGGAAGACGATGGCACAGTCGGGTGGTGTTGTGTCCATAGGTTCTTCCTCCGCATCACTGTCCGGCCCTAGGCCGGCTGTTGTGATGACGCCCACGGCCTGGTGTGGGGCCGGTGTGGACCGGAAGACGATGGCACAGTCGGGTGGTGTTGTGTCCATAGGTTCTTCCTCCGCATCACTGTCCGGCCCTAGGCCGGCTGTTGTGATGACGCCCACGGCCTGGTGTGGGGCCGGTGTGGACCGGAAGACGATGGCACAGTCGGGTGGTGTTGTGTCCATAGGTTCTTCCTCCGCATCACTGTCCGGCCCTAGGCCGGCTGTTGTGATGATACCCACGGCCTGGTGTGGGGCCGGTGCAGACCGGAAGACGATGGCCCGGTCGGGTGGTGTTGTGTCCATAGGTTCGTCCTCCGGGTCAGGGTCCGGCCCCAGGCCGGCGGTTGTGATGATGCCCACGGCCTGGTGTGGGGCCGGTGCGGACCGGAGGACGATGGCCCAGTCGGGTGGTGTTGTGTCCATAGGTTCTTCGTCCGCATCACTTTTCGGCCCCAGGCCGGATGTTGTGATGATGCCCTCGGCCCGGCATGGGGCCGGTGTGGACCAGAAGATGATGGCCCGGGAGCTTGATGTTACCTCCATAGGTTCGTCCTCCACGTCACAGTCCAGCCCGAGGCGGGCGGTTGTGATGATCTCCACGGCCCTGTGTCGGGCCGGTGGGGACCTGACGACGGCAGCCCACGAGGGTGGCGTCGTGTCAGTTAGTCCTTCGTTTGAGGCAGGCAGGAGAATAGCGTATGAAGCTAGGGAGAGCTTCTAACTCCTTCTCAGGCCAAGCTCGCACTGAGCTGCCCAGCTAGGGTGACCTCTGATTGGTCAGCCAGGGGACGCATCACATAGGAGCCCGGGCAACCGTGATGTCACCCAGGGGGAACGCATCACGGGGCCCCCACCGCCGTGAGCACACCAGCCCCTCCCACAGGAGCCCCTGCCCAAAGGTCACAGGGCGTGGCCGCAACGCCAAACCCAGTAGAATCCCTTGCCCCCGGGACTGCCCGCTGAGTGCCGTGCAGGTGTTTGGGCCAGCGAGACCGCCGTGCAGACCGTTCAGGGCCGCAGTGCCGGCGTCTGTCATGGCTCACCCTGCCCGTGTGCCGGCTCTGCCTGCGCTCAGCATCCGGGGTGCGATGGCCAATGCCGTGCACCCCTCCCTCTTCCCCCGCGGTTCCGGAGGCCAGGTCGGCCGGGGCACGTGGACCGCCCTCGCTCCGGGCCTTCCCATCTTCTCTGGGAGGCCTCGAGCCAGGCATGCGTTCTCCGCCATGGCCAGCCAGGCAGGGGACAGATTCGGAGGAGGGGTCCGACCGCATGACTTCCCTTACTCTAGCTAGCAGGCAGATTCTTTCTTTGCTTCCCAGAAAGCGTAGGCAAGGTACCACCAGGTTTCAGCATAGGAACATCTCACATTCGGACAGGGCCTACCAGCCCAGACTTTCTCTTTGGTCTCATTTTGGGGTCCTGTGTCTGGTATATAAAGAACACAACACAGTAAACTGGGAAACCATTTTTACTTTCTCACTTTTATTATATTTTATTTTTATTCATTTTGTTATCAATAATCTACAGTTACATGAAGAACATTATGTTTACTAGACTCCCCCCTTCACCAAGCACCCCCCCCCCCACAAACCGATGACAGTCACTGTACAGCAGCGTAGTAAGTAAGATGCTGTAGAATCACTACGTGTCTTCTCTGTGTTGCACAGCTCTCCCTGTGCCACGCCCCCCCCCCCACATTATAAATGCGAATCATAAGGCCCCCTATCTTTTCCCCACCCTTCTCCCTCCCTTGGCAACGCATCCACCCCAGTCCCTTTCTCTTTGGTAACTGTTACTCCATTCTTGGGTTCTGTGATTCTGCTGCTGTTTTGATCCTTCCGTTTTTCTTTGTTCTTTTACTCCACATATGAGTCAAATCATTTGGTGCTTGTCTTTCTCTGCCTGGCTTATTTCACTGAGCATACTACCCTCTAGCTACATCCATGTTGTGGCAAACGGTAGGATCTGTTTTTGTCTTACGGCTGAGTAATATTCCATTGTGTATATGTACCACCTCTTCTTTATGCATGCCTCTACTGATGGACATTTCCATTTCTTGTCTATTGTAAATAGTGCTGCGATTAACATAGGGGTGCATCTGTCCTCTGCCAACCGGGCTGCCGCATTCCTAGGGTAAATTCCTAGAAGTGGAATTCCTGGGTGAAATGGTATTTCTATTCTGAGCTCCTTGAGGAACCTCCACACAGCTTTCCCCAACGGACGAACTGACTTAGGTTCCCACCAGCAGTGTAGGAGGGTTCCCCTCTCCCACAACCTTGCCCACATCTGTTGTGTGTCTTCTGGATGGTGGCCATCCTGACTTGTGTGAGGTGATATCTCATGGTGGTTTTAATTTGGATTTCTCTGATGATTAGCCAGGTGGAGCATCTTTTCATGTGCCTGTTGGCCACTTGAATTCCTTGCTTGCGGAAGAGTCTGTTCAGCTCCTCTGCCCATTTTTTGATTGGAGTATTTGCTTTCTGTCTGTTGAGGTGCGTGAACTCTTTATGTGTATTGGATGTCACCCCTTGATCGGATCTGTCATTTATGAATATACTCTCCCATAGTCCAGGATAACTCTTTGTTCTATCGATGGTGTCTTTTGCTGTACAGAGGCTTTTCAGCTTGGTTTTGTCCCCCTTGTTCATTTTTGCGTCTGTTTCCCTTGCCCTTGCCCGGGGAGGTATGTTCATGCAGAAGTCGCCCGTGTTCATGTCCAAGAGATTTTTGCCCATGTTTTTCTCTAAGAGGTTTATGGTTTCATGAGTGACATTCAGGTCTTTGATCCATTTCGGACTTGCTCTTGTGTGTGGGGTTAGACCGTGATCCAGGTTCATTCTCTTACACGTAGCTGTCCTGTTTCTGCCGGCACCATCTGTCGAAGAGACGGTCCCTTCCCCATGGTATGTCCATGGCTCCTTTATCATGTCTGAATTGACCACATGTGTTGGGGTTAATGTGTGGAGTCTCTATTCTGTTGCACTGGTCTGTGGCTCCCTCTTGTGGCAGTGCCAAACTGTCTAGATTACTGTGGCTTCGTACTAGAGCTTGAAGTTGGGAAGGGAGATCCACCCCCACCCGCCCACTTTATTCTTCTTTCTCAGGACCGCTGTGGCTCTTCGTTTGGGGTCTTTGGGGTCTCCATGTGAACTTCTGAACTACTTGTTCCAGTTCGTTGGAGAATGCGGTTGGTGATTCGATAGGGATCGCATCAAATCTGCGTATTGCTTTGGGCAGGATGGCCATTTTGATGATATGCATTGTCCCTAGCCAAGGGCATGGGGTGAGTTTCCAGTTGTTAGGGTCCTCTACGTCCTGTGCTGAGTGTCTTATAGGTTTCAGGGTTTCGGTCTTTCACTTCCTTGGTTTGGTTTATGCCTAGGGATTTTCTTCCTTTTCTGATGCCATTGTGAATGGAATGGTTTTCCTGATCTCTCTTTCTATTCAGTTCACTGTTAGTCTGTTTAGCTCCTCTGCCCATTTTTTCATTGGAGAACTTGCCTCCCCTCTGTTGAGCTGTGTGAGCTCTTTATGTATTTTGGATGTCACCCCTTGATCGGATCTGTCCTTTATGAATATACTCTCCCATAGTGCAGGAGAACTCCTTAGAACAGAGGCTTTTCAGCTTGGTTTCGTCCCCCTTGTTCATTTTTGCGTCTGTTTCCCTTGCCCTTGCCCGGGGAGGTATGTTCATGCAGAAGTCGCTCGTGTTCATGTCCAAGAGATTTTTGCCCATGTTTTTCTCTAAGAGGTTTATGGTTTCATGAGTGACATTCAGGTCTTTGATCCATTTCGGACTTGCTCTTGTGTGTGGGGTTAGACCGTGCTCCAGGTTCATTCTCTTACATGTAGCTGTCCTGTTTTTGCCGGCACCATCTGTCGAAGAGACGGTCCCTTCCCCATGGTATGTCCATGGCTCCTTTATCATGTCTGAATTGACCACATGTGTTGGGGTTAATGTGTGGAGTCTCTATTCTGTTGCACTGGTCTGTGGCTCCCTCTTGTGGCAGTGCCGAACTGTCTAGGTTACTGTGGCTTCGTGGTAGAGCTGGAAGTTGGGAAGGGAGATCCACCCCCACCCGCCCACTTTATTCTTCCTTCTCAGGACCGCTGTGGCTCTTCATTTGGGGTCTTTGGGGTCTCCAGGTGAACTTTTGGACTACTTGTTCCAGTTGGTTGAAGAATGCGGTTGGTGATTCGATAGGGATCGCATCAAATCTGCGTATTGCTTTGGGCAGGATGGCCATTTTGATGATATGCATTGTCCCTAGCCAAGGGCATGGGGTGAGTTTCCATTTGTCAGTGTCCTCTTTAATTCACGTGGTGAGTGTCTTATAGGTTTCAGGGTTTCGGTCTTTCACTTCCTTGGTTTGGTTTGTGACTAGGTATTTTCTTCATTTTGATGCCATTGTGGATCGAATGGTTTTCCTGGTCACCGTTAGTGTATGGGAAAGCCACAGATTTCTGTGCATTCAGTTTGTGTCCTGCGCCTCTGCTCTTTTCCGATATCTGTTGCAGCCGTTTCGGAGTGAAGTCTTTCGGGTTCTTTTTAAGTCCAATATCATGTCATCTGCAAACAGTGAGAGTTCGACTTCTTCTTTACCAGTCTGGATTCCTTGTATTTGTTTGTTTAGTCTACTTGCCATGGCTAGGACCTCCAGTACTATGTTGAAGAACCGCAGTCAGAGTGGGCATCCCTGTCTTGTTCCCCATCTCAGAGGAACAGCTTTCAGCTTCTCACTGTTCAGTGTGATGTTGGCTGTGGTTTTAACATATGTGGCCTTTCTTATGTTGAGGTACTTGCCCTCCTGACCCATTTTGTTGAGAGTTTTTACCGTGAGTGGATGTTGAGTTTTGTCAGATGCTTTTTCAGCGTCTGTGCAGATGATCATGTTGTTCTTGTCCTTCTTTTTGATTATGTATCACCTGTTCTTTATGCATTCCTCTACTGACGAAAATTTCCATTTCTTGTCTATCGCAAATACTGCTGCGATTAACCTAGGGGTGCATCTGCCTTTTGCTAACCGGGCTGATGCATTCTTGTGGCGTAAATAACTGGAATTGGGATTTCTGGGTCAAATGGTATTTCTATTTTTTGGTTTTTGAGGAACCTCCACACTGCTTTTCCTCAACGGATGAACCAATTTACACTCCCACCACCAGCAGTGTAGGAGGGTTCCCCTCTCTCCACAACCTTGCCATCATCTGTTGTGTGTCTTCTGGGTGGTGGCCATCCTGACTTGTGTGAGGTGATATCTCATGGTGGTATTAGTTTGCGTTTCTGTGATGATAAGCGATGTGGAGCATCTTTTCATGTGCCTGTTGGCCACCTGAATTTCTTGTTTGGAGAAGTGTCTGTTCAGCTCCTCTGCCCATTTTGTGATTGGGATTATTTGCTTTTTGTGTGTGGAAGTGCATGAACACTTAATACGTATTTTAGATGTCAACCCCTCATCGGATGTGTCATCTATGAATATCATCCTCCCATACGGTAAGATGTCTTTGTTCTGCTGATGGTGTTTTAAATAGAATCTTATACCCCCTGCCATTTCATTCCATTCCTGATTCAATTTTTTTTTTTGTTTTTCAGGACACCAACCCGCCGAGAAAACTGAAACGAAGAGAAGATGTGATACAGGAACATCGAGCCTAAACTGAGAAGTGAGATGGTGGAGACTGATAGTATCTTTCCATGTGCTGCTTTCAGGTTTCATAGGGAGAAAAGGTTGCCACGGAAATGAGGCCTGGGATGTAGCCATCACCTGATATCGGTGGAGTCACCTAGCCCCTAGCCATTCATGGGAAGGCTTAGCGTGCGGCACTGTTATCTCCTGTGGAGTTACACGTGCGGCGTCCCCCCATTGCAGTTCGGTCAGACCCCTTGTGGGACGGCCCTGACACCGGCCGGGGTGGACCTGAGAGCTCTGGGCTGTCCCAGCGTCCCTCTCAGAACAAGGCCTCAAAAGTGCTCCTCGTGAAGAGATAGAGACAGAGAGAGAGAGATAGATAGAGAGAGAGAGATAGATAGAGAGAGAGAGAGATAGAGAGAGAGAGGGAGGGAGGGAGAGAGGGAGAGGGAGGGACAGGTAATTATGCTCAAGAGACAGGGGCAATTTTTTGCTGTAGCTCCTTGAGCATGTTTCTGATTTTTATGTTGAGATCCCTTTCACGAAGATTGCTCGAGTCCAGTTAGCAGGTTCCTTTGACTTTGACGTTTCCTATTTGTAGGTGGCACCCTCTAGCGCCCAGAAGCTTTTGTCTCTGGAGCTGCTCAGTCCTTGGGGTGATGGCAGGCAGGGGTCACGGGAGCGGTGCCGGTGCCCGCAGGAGGAAAGAGGCCTCTCCTGCTTCCCGGCCGCAGTGCCTGTCTCCACTGCCGGGGCCAGTTTGCGGAGCACGCAGGGAGAAGCCTCTGTGCTTTGCACCTGTAGCTGCCATAGGTGGGGCCGTCCTGTCGCTGGCCTGGTGCGATGGAGGGGGCAGCCTCTTTGCGAGCCGGTGCTGTTGGGGAGGAAGGTGCAGCAGGCCGTGTTGTGTATCAGTCACATCATGGTGGGGAGGCCTTGGAGCTGCATAGCCAGCCAGGGGTCTGGAGCGCCCGGAGCTCCTAAAAGTTCCCCCACCTACGGGGCAGAGTGCACCGGGACAGTTTTGCGCACCTGTGCTTCCTTCTGAGTGGCAAGCTCTGTGCAACCCTTGCCCGTTTCGCAGCTCTCTCGCTGTGACGAAGCCTCTCAGACTGCCCGCCTTTCTTTTGCCCCACAGCGGCCGGATGTGGATCTCCCTGTGTTCCGCAAGTGGCAGGAATGTCAAGTCTCTCCAAGTATTCCACCCGTCTTCGCTTTCCGACCCCACCGATCATCCTCCAGAGCATCCTGTAAGGTAGGTTCGTGCTCCCAGAGCAGATCTGCAGGGCTGGGTGTTCAGCGGTCCTGAGCCTCCACCCGCCTCCCCGGCTCCGTTTCTCTTCCTCCCTCCGCTGAGCTCGGGTGCAGGAAGAAGTGCTGGCGGGGTCCCTCTGGATCACGGCCTTGGTACATCACCCTCCACCTTGAGGTGACGGCCTGCCACGGCAGCCTTCTTTCCCGCTTCTCTTCCAGGATCTGGTGTAGTTGTCATATTCCCATACTGTATGTATGTATGTATGTGGTTTTCGGAGGAGGTTTCCGCCTCCCCTCTCATGCTGCCTGCCATCTTTAATCCTACCAAGCCATCTTTAAAGTTTTGTTCTTTTTCTTTCTCGGTTTCACTTCTGTAGGGGACGTTTTCCCACCCCTTCAACTTGTAGTTTGTCTGTGCGCTTGGATCTCAAGTGAGCCTCCTGTAAGGGAGCACGTAGGTGGTCTTGAGTTTTCATGCATTCATTCAACCCTGTGTCTTTCGATTGGAGCATTTAAAGTCTTTCCCTTTAGTGTGATAATTGATAGCTGTGTCCTTAGTGCACTTCCTAAACTTGATTTCTTTCTTCTTTTTGTTTGTAGTTCTTGTCTGTGCTTTCATCGTTGCTCTCCTGGTTATGAGCTATAGCATTGTTTAGTATTATGCTTTCCTGTCTGTCTGTCCATCCATCTATCTATCTATCTATCTACTATCTATCTATCTATCTATCTATCTATCTATCTATCTATCTATCTATCTATCTATCTATCTATCTATATCTACCTACCTAATCTATCTACTATCATCTACTTTCATCTATGTGTCTATCTGTCCAAACTATCTAATCTATCACCTATCCGTCTATTATCTATCATCTATATGTATCTATATCAATGTGTCTAGCTAATCTGTGTGAATCTATATCATCTATCTAATCTGTCTAATGTATCTATCATCTATCTAGTCCGTCATCTTATCAATCTGTCTACCTATCGTCTATCTATATGTGTCTGTAGGTGTCTGTCTAATCTGTCCACCTAATCTATCAGCTATCTAATGTGTCTGTCTAATCTCTCTATGTGTATCTATATCATCTATCTAATGTATCATTCTATCTTTTGTATCTATCTCATCTATCATCTCCATGAACCTATCAGTCTCATCTAATCTATCCATCTACCTAATGTATCTACCTATTTACTGATTTTGCCCATTTTTATCAACATACTGTCACTAGGTGCACAGTGATTCCTCTGTCTCCTTCTCATTCTTGATTCCTTGTGTTTGTTTCTGTGAGTTAGCTGTGTCTTTGGGTCTTGAGAGGAGTGGCCATGGGTTGGAACATCTGGGTAGGTGGCACGAGTCCGCTGGGGGTAGGTGGCCACCTGGACTCTCTAACCGGTGCGGGCGGGGACCCTCCGGGGTGCTCTGCCCTGGGGCTGGCCCTGCTGGGGTGGCTGCGTGAGCTGCGGGGCAGATCCGAGGCCCCACACGGGGCACCCCGGCTGGCCTGCTGGCGCTGAGGCAGGTGCATGCCCAGTAGTTGGTCTGTGTGCCTGCACACCGATGTCACCTCGGTGGCCCTGCTTGGCTGCCCATCTCCAAGAGAGCATGTGTAGTCACAGCTTAAGGGAGCCACCTTTTGGGGACACGCAGGGCTGGTGTGGGCTAGTGGCCCGTGGGCTTCACTGTGAGGTGGCAGGCCAGCTAGCTCCTGGGGAAACTGCTCCCCTCTGCTGTCAAGGTGTAGGTGGAGTTTCAGTGCATTTCGGCATTTAGATGGGAGTGAGGTCTACCTGAAATGGAATCGTATAGCATTTAGAGCTATGTTTCTGTTGGATTTGAAAGGATGCTGAGCGTAAAGATTTGGGTGGTGGTGGCTGGAATTCTAGGAATGTTTATGTCCTTGCATTTATTGATTTTCTGTGAAGGGAAGTGATTCTGAGGTAACTTTTTGCTCATGTATGAAGGTGGTGCATAAGGTCATCCCACGTCAGTCATGGTGAGAGATGAAGTGAGGTGGTAGAAGTAAAGCCTGTAGCGCTTGGCCTGATACATAGGAGACACACTGTGGGTGTGTTCTTTGCTCCTCTCCTGTCCTGGCTTATTATCTTAACTACCGTGACGGTTCAGAGTGGTCCCAGCGACATTTCCAGCAAAATCTTCCTAAAATTGTATAGAAACACATGGCAAGGAAATCCCCAGAAGCTAGTGGAAAACTTTACCCTTTCTGGTCACTGTTTGCAACCTGTTCGCTCTGTCGCGTGTCCCTTTACTACTTTTTCGACCGATACGGGCAGTGGTACACACTCACACAGGCGCGCGCGCGCGCGCGCACACACACACACACACACACACACACACACACACACACACACACACACAGAACTAAACATGTTTCAAAACCAAAATGAACAGAGAGGTTCTGTGTGTCACAGCAGGAATTTGCTACCAGAGCAGTAGCGGAGAAGAGGGAAGGGGCCCCGTAAGCCAACCCCATCTCCCTCCTCTGGACTTGCCTCCCCCTGGGTTGTCATCCCTTAAACGCTCAGCACGCAGACCTCGCGTCGAGCGTGCACAGTCATAAAACGCGGCTACCTCCACATCCCAGTCACTGGGGCATGGGACATGTTGCATCTTTTGGTGTGGCACAAAACATTATCCCTCGTGTCTGTGAGTCCTTCCTCTGCAGCTGAGTGAAAGAGTAAACAGAGCAGAGACATATTAGCAAGAACAGGATTTAGTGGGAATATACAATACACACACACACATACACACACACAATTTGGGGAAGAGTTTAATGGATAGGAGGATATGAACATCGGCCTTGTCTGGGGCATGGGGATGGGGGCTCTAGACGGCCTTGAGGAGGGTGGTGTGCCCAGCCCTTCACCATCGTCGGGGGTAGGGCTGACTCCGGCAGCGGTGCCACGTGCGGCATCGGGTGGGGCCCGTGAGGATGTTATGGGAGGGGGCCAGGAGGCCGGCGGCTGTGATGACGCCCACGGCCTGGCGTGGGGCCGGTGCGGACCGGAAGACGATGGCACAGTCGGGTGGTGTTGTGTCCATAGGTTCTTCCTCCGCATCACTGTCCGGCCCTAGGCCGGCTGTTGTGATGACGCCCACGGCCTGGTGTGGGGCCGGTGTGGACCGGAAGACGATGGCACAGTCGGGTGGTGTTGTGTCCATAGGTTCTTCCTCCGCATCACTGTCCGGCCCTAGGCCGGCTGTTGTGATGACGCCCACGGCCTGGTGTGGGGCCGGTGTGGACCGGAAGACGATGGCACAGTCGGGTGGTGTTGTGTCCATAGGTTCTTCCTCCACATCACTGTCCGGCCCTAGGCCGGCTGTTGTGATGATACCCACGGCCTGGTGTGGGGCCGGTGCAGACCGGAAGACGATGGCCCGGTCGGGTGGTGTTGTGTCCATAGGTTCGTCCTCCGGGTCAGGGTCCGGCCCCAGGCCGGCGGCAGTGATGACGCCCACGGCCTGGTGTGGGGCCGGTGCGGAGTGGAAGACGATGGCCCAGTCGGGTGGTGTTGTGTCCATAGGTTCGTCCTCCGGGTCAGGGTCCGGCCCCAGGCCGGCGGTTGTGATGATGCCCACGGCCTGGTGTGGGGCCGTTGCGGAACGGAGGACGATGGCCCGGTCGGGTGGTGTTGTGTCCATAGGTTCTTCGTCCGCATCACTTTTCAGCCCCAGGCCGTATGTTGTGATGATGCCCTCGGCCCGGCGTGGGGCCGGTGTGGACCAGAAGATGATGGCCCGGGAGCTTGATGTTACCTCCATAGGTTCGTCCTCCACGTCACAGTCCAGCCCGAGGCGGGCGGTTGATGATCTCCACGGCCCTGTGTCGGGCCGGTGGGGACCTGACGACGGCAGCCCACGAGGGTGGCGTCGTGTCAGTTAGTCCTTCGTTTGAGGCAGGCAGGAGAATAGCGTATGAAGCTAGGGAGAGCTTCTAACTCCTTCTCAGGCCAAGCTCGCACTGAGCTGCCCAGCTAGGGTGACCTCTGATTGGTCAGCCAGGGGACGCATCACATAGGAGCCCGGGCAACCGTGATGTCACCCAGGGGGAACGCATCACGGGGCCCCCACCGCCGTGAGCACACCAGCCCCTCCCACAGGAGCCCCTGCCCAAAGGTCACAGGGCGTGGCCGCAACGCCAAACCCAGTAGAATCCCTTGCCCCCGGGACTGCCCGCTGAGTGCCGTGCAGGTGTTTGGGCCAGCGAGACCGCCGTGCAGACCGTTCAGGGCCGCAGTGCCGGCGTCTGTCATGGCTCACCCTGCCCGTGTGCCGGCTCTGCCTGCGCTCAGCATCCGGGGTGCGATGGCCAATGCCGTGCACCCCTCCCTCTTCCCCCGCGGTTCCGGAGGCCAGGTCGGCCGGGGCACGTGGACCGCCCTCGCTCCGGGCCTTCCCATCTTCTCTGGGAGGCCTCGAGCCAGGCATGCGTTCTCCGCCATGGCCAGCCAGGCAGGGGACAGATTCGGAGGAGGGGTCCGACCGCATGACTTCCCTTACTCTAGCTAGCAGGCAGATTCTTTCTTTGCTTCCCAGAAAGCGTAGGCAAGGTACCACCAGGTTTCAGCATAGGAACATCTCACATTCGGACAGGGCCTACCAGCCCAGACTTTCTCTTTGGTCTCATTTTGGGGTCCTGTGTCTGGTATATAAAGAACACAACACAGTAAACTGGGAAACCATTTTTACTTTCTCACTTTTATTATATTTTATTTTTATTCATTTTGTTATCAATAATCTACAGTTACATGAAGAACATTATGTTTACTAGACTCCCCCCTTCACCAAGCACCCCCCCCCCACAAACCGATGACAGTCACTGTACAGCAGCGTAGTAAGTAAGATGCTGTAGAATCACTACGTGTCTTCTCTGTGTTGCACAGCTCTCCCTGTGCCACGCCCCCCCCCCCACATTATAAATGCGAATCATAAGGCCCCCTATCTTTTCCCCACCCTTCTCCCTCCCTTGGCAACGCATCCACCCCAGTCCCTTTCTCTTTGGTAACTGTTACTCCATTCTTGGGTTCTGTGATTCTGCTGCTGTTTTGATCCTTCCGTTTTTCTTTGTTCTTTTACTCCACATATGAGTCAAATCATTTGGTGCTTGTCTTTCTCCGCCTGGCTTATTTCACTGAGCATACTACCCTCTAGCTACATCCATGTTGTGGCAAACGGTAGGATCTGTTTTTGTCTTACGGCTGAGTAATATTCCATTGTGTATATGTACCACCTCTTCTTTATGCATGCCTCTACTGATGGACATTTCCATTTCTTGTCTATTGTAAATAGTGCTGCGATTAACATAGGGGTGCATCTGTCCTCTGCCAACCGGGCTGCCGCATTCCTAGGGTAAATTCCTAGAAGTGGAATTCCTGGGTGAAATGGTATTTCTATTCTGAGCTCCTTGAGGAACCTCCACACAGCTTTCCCCAACGGACGAACTGACTTAGGTTCCCACCAGCAGTGTAGGAGGGTTCCCCTCTCCCACAACCTTGCCCACATCTGTTGTGTGTCTTCTGGATGGTGGCCATCCTGACTTGTGTGAGGTGATATCTCATGGTGGTTTTAATTTGGATTTCTCTGATGATTAGCCAGGTGGAGCATCTTTTCATGTGCCTGTTGGCCACTTGAATTCCTTGCTTGCGGAAGAGTCTGTTCAGCTCCTCTGCCCATTTTTTGATTGGAGTATTTGCTTTCTGTCTGTTGAGGTGCGTGAACTCTTTATGTGTATTGGATGTCACCCCTTGATCGGATCTGTCATTTATGAATATACTCTTCCATAGTCCAGGATAACTCTTTGTTCTATCGATGGTGTCTTTTGCTGTACAGAGGCTTTTCAGCTTGGTTTTGTCCCCCTTGTTCATTTTTGCGTCTGTTTCCCTTGCCCTTGCCCGGGGAGGTATGTTCATGCAGAAGTCGCCCGTGTTCATGTCCAAGAGATTTTTGCCCATGTTTTTCTCTAAGAGGTTTATGGTTTCATGAGTGACATTCAGGTCTTTGATCCATTTCGGACTTGCTCTTGTGTGTGGGGTTAGACCGTGATCCAGGTTCATTCTCTTACACGTAGCTGTCCTGTTTCTGCCGGCACCATCTGTCGAAGAGACGGTCCCTTCCCCATGGTATGTCCATGGCTCCTTTATCATGTCTGAATTGACCACATGTGTTGGGGTTAATGTGTGGAGTCTCTATTCTGTTGCACTGGTCTGTGGCTCCCTCTTGTGGCAGTGCCAAACTGTCTAGATTACTGTGGCTTCGTACTAGAGCTTGAAGTTGGGAAGGGAGATCCACCCCCACCCGCCCACTTTATTCTTCTTTCTCAGGACCGCTGTGGCTCTTCGTTTGGGGTCTTTGGGGTCTCCATGTGAACTTCTGAACTACTTGTTCCAGTTCGTTGGAGAATGCGGTTGGTGATTCGATAGGGATCGCATCAAATCTGCGTATTGCTTTGGGCAGGATGGCCATTTTGATGATATGCATTGTCCCTAGCCAAGGGCATGGGGTGAGTTTCCAGTTGTTAGGGTCCTCTACGTCCTGTGCTGAGTGTCTTATAGGTTTCAGGGTTTCGGTCTTTCACTTCCTTGGTTTGGTTTATGCCTAGGGATTTTCTTCCTTTTCTGATGCCATTGTGAATGGAATGGTTTTCCTGATCTCTCTTTCTATTCAGTTCACTGTTAGTCTGTTTAGCTCCTCTGCCCATTTTTTCATTGGAGAACTTGCCTCCCCTCTGTTGAGCTGTGTGAGCTCTTTATGTATTTTGGATGTCACCCCTTGATCGGATCTGTCCTTTATGAATATACTCTCCCATAGTGCAGGAGAACTCCTTAGAACAGAGGCTTTTCAGCTTGGTTTCGTCCCCCTTGTTCATTTTTGCGTCTGTTTCCCTTGCCCTTGCCCGGGGAGGTATGTTCATGCAGAAGTCGCTCGTGTTCATGTCCAAGAGATTTTTGCCCATGTTTTTCTCTAAGAGGTTTATGGTTTCATGAGTGACATTCAGGTCTTTGATCCATTTCGGACTTGCTCTTGTGTGTGGGGTTAGACCGTGCTCCAGGTTCATTCTCTTACATGTAGCTGTCCTGTTTTTGCCGGCACCATCTGTCGAAGAGACGGTCCCTTCCCCATGGTATGTCCATGGCTCCTTTATCATGTCTGAATTGACCACATGTGTTGGGGTTAATGTGTGGAGTCTCTATTCTGTTGCACTGGTCTGTGGCTCCCTCTTGTGGCAGTGCCGAACTGTCTAGGTTACTGTGGCTTCGTAGTAGAGCTGGAAGTTGGGAAGGGAGATCCACCCCCACCCGCCCACTTTATTCTTCCTTCTCAGGACCGCTGTGGCTCTTCATTTGGGGTCTTTGGGGTCTCCAGGTGAACCTTTTGGACTACTTGTTCCAGTTGGTTGAAGAATGCGGTTGGTGATTCGATAGGGATCGCATCAAATCTGCGTATTGCTTTGGGCAGGATGGCCATTTTGATGATATGCATTGTCCCTAGCCAAGGGCATGGGGTGAGTTTCCATTTGTCAGTGTCCTCTTTAATTCACGTGGTGAGTGTCTTATAGGTTTCAGGGTTTCGGTCTTTCACTTCCTTGGTTTGGTTTGTGACTAGGTATTTTCTTCATTTTCATGCCATTGTGGATCGAATGGTTTTCCTGGTCACCGTTAGTGTATGGGAAAGCCACAGATTTCTGTGCATTCAGTTTGTGTCCTGCGCCTCTGCTCTTTTCCGATATCTGTTGCAGCCGTTTCGGAGTGAAGTCTTTCGGGTTCTTTTTAAGTCCAATATCATGTCATCTGCAAACAGTGAGAGTTCGACTTCTTCTTTACCAGTCTGGATTCCTTGTATTTGTTTGTTTAGTCTACTTGCCATGGCTAGGACCTCCAGTACTATGTTGAAGAACCGCAGTCAGAGTGGGCATCCCTGTCTTGTTCCCCATCTCAGAGGAACAGCTTTCAGCTTCTCACTGTTCAGTGTGATGTTGGCTGTGGTTTTAACATATGTGGCCTTTCTTATGTTGAGGTACTTGCCCTCCTGACCCATTTTGTTGAGAGTTTTTACCGTGAGTGGATGTTGAGTTTTGTCAGATGCTTTTTCAGCGTCTGTGCAGATGATCATGTTGTTCTTGTCCTTCTTTTTGATTATGTATCACCTGTTCTTTATGCATTCCTCTACTGACGAAAATTTCCATTTCTTGTCTATCGCAAATACTGCTGCGATTAACCTAGGGGTGCATCTGCCTTTTGCTAACCGGGCTGATGCATTCTTGTGGCGTAAATAACTGGAATTGGGATTTCTGGGTCAAATGGTATTTCTATTTTTTGGTTTTTGAGGAACCTCCACACTGCTTTTCCTCAACGGATGAACCAATTTACACTCCCACCACCAGCAGTGTAGGAGGGTTCCCCTCTCTCCACAACCTTGCCATCATCTGTTGTGTGTCTTCTGGGTGGTGGCCATCCTGACTTGTGTGAGGTGATATCTCATGGTGGTATTAGTTTGCGTTTCTGTGATGATAAGCGATGTGGAGCATCTTTTCATGTGCCTGTTGGCCACCTGAATTTCTTGTTTGGAGAAGTGTCTGTTCAGCTCCTCTGCCCATTTTGTGATTGGGATTATTTGCTTTTTGTGTGTGGAAGTGCATGAACACTTA